>NC_141678.1:20175452-22725452 GCF_028749965.1 Puma concolor
CAGGTATGGGCCGGGCTGGAGAGTCAGGAATTGCTGGATCTGTTGTAGAGACCGGAGCACATTGTACAGGAGACAGATCTGAGAGACACTGAACCAGTAGCTTACACCAGAGTCAAAGGTGATGCCATAGACAACTTACACTTTTCAGTCAAGTCTCATGACTAACCCTCCCTGCATATGCCCTGTTGCCCAGACCCTCCCCATGTGCAGGGGCCTTTGCCAGGTGATCTCTGCTGCCCCCTGGTGGCCGCTCCACTTGACCGCCGAGGCCCAGTGAAATCCTTTGTCTGGGTGGAGATTCAGAACCCAGTGCTCAGATCCTGATTCCCTGATCCGTGGACTGCTGACCCCAGGGAAGGAATTCCTCTTCTCTGCGGGGCCTCTGTCAGCCTCAAGCCCAGGCAGGAGGAGGTCAGGTTATCCATGCAAGTAGGAAGAGGCTCATGTGAGGAGGAGGAGGAGGCAGGGCCCATCTGCGGTATCACTGCTCCTGTCTCTGGGGAGGTGGGTGGCCGTGGGAGTGGTTCTGCGGCGTGACACAAAGCTACACAGAAGCCAGGGACTGCCTCTAACTGGCACTGGCTGCTGGTGTCACCAATAGTGTGATGACGGCTACTGCTCCCAAGACAGAGGAAAACACTCGTCCAACAAACACTAATTCAGATCCGCTTAGTCTGGGACACATTGCATCCTGGGAAATCAGTGTGAACAGGACACTGGGTCAGAGTTTCCATCTTAGGACTGCTGCAGCAGAGTGGAAGTCTTGCTTTGTTGGTACCGGAGACAGTCTCCAACCTCTCCTACTTGTATCTCGTCTTCCATATTCATTTAGAAACCACACTATTGCTATTGTCAAGTCTCTCTTGAGATGTCAAGGTTGGCCCTGTGGCCAAGAACTGACCCCTTGAATGTGTCATTTGTTTGGGGATCTTTTGGGGGACTTTTACTCTTGTGAGGGAAGAAACAGAGTAGATTTATGCAGTGCTCTTTCCTTGTACTTGGGTGTGACAACAGGGAAAAGCAAAGCCTCCATAGTAGTGATGGTGGGACAGAAAGTGAGCAGATGTGGGAGCTCACAGAATTGTTGCCTACCAGGAGAAATACAATCTGACTTCAGCCTTACTTCTGCGGGAGAAAATTAAACACCTGAGTGTTCATGCCTCTGATTCAGATGTGCGTGTGTTACATTAAAAACTTCCTGACAAATTAGGATAAAAATTACCGCAAAAATCAATTAATAAATAAAGTGATATGGGAAAATATACAGTGTTGGATGGTGTACAGATAATGAACTGAAATCATACAAGATGAGAGGCAGGTGCTGTGTGGTGAGAGGCTGGAGGAGGCCTCTCTGGCAGAGGTGACCTTGGAGCTGCTGTCAGGATGGGAAGAAGGAACAAGAACTAAGGAGTGTGTTTGGGGTCAGTTGCTGTGGAGAAGAGTCTGGTTTGTCTGAAGATGCAGGGACAGTGAGGACCTTAGGTGTCTATGATTCAAAATGGTTTGAGTTCCAAAGTGATATTTTTTTTTGCAAGTTAAAATTTTGAGGGGCAGGACTGATGTTCAGAATTCTCATTGTTGTATGTTTCTAGGAAAGGTGAATCACAAGAGGAATCCCTGTGGAATTTCCCTGAAAACTGAAAGGGAAGCAGGAGCCCTTTTGTTACTGACCATCCCTGTGTCTTATCTGTGGCTCACTGATATGTGTGTATGTTCTGCATGACATCAAATTCCTGCCACACATGCTTTATATTATATATTTATACACAACATGTAAGAATATATTTGTGAATATGTATGCATATATATACTAATTGGGTCTGTGTGTGTATGTTGGTAGATTGTGTGTGTGTGTGTGTGTGTATGCATATTTGCCATATGTACACATATATTCTGTAGAGATTCTGATCTCTGGATTGGGTACCTAAGTTGTAGTTGATGGGATCCTTGCATTGGTATGAGGCCTGCAGTCCCATTTTATCAACAATGAGGAAGTGGATGTGGTCACTGTAATGAATAGCAGGACCAAATTAGTGTTCAGACTCATTTGGCCAAGGACATTGGTATCAGTTAACGATGTGTTCCTATCACAAGAATAGATGCATAGCACACCATTTTTTTTTTTACATCTGTATAAGCAGAGAGCTTCATTTGGCAAATACTTTGGCTTGCTATTGAACATAACAGGGAATGTATGCCCCTTATAAAGCACTAAAGTTACATGTGACCTGAGCTGCCTACATGAATTGGGTGTTACCTGACTAACCATGCATGGATTTGGACATTCACAGCAGCTCTCCATCATTAAACAGAAGAGGTAAATTTGAGGTTAGGCTTCACCAGGTCATGAAGGCACAGTTGAGTTGCATGAGGAAGAGGCCAGATGCCCATGACCCCAATCCCAGCTGTATTGTCTTTTCTCTGTCTCGCACGTCTGTGGCCCAGTGGGGACAATCCTATGACCAGCTGATACAGAGAAAAAAACAGAGGGCTGGCTTACAGACGTTCCTGTATGGTATGCAGCCAACTTTGAGAGTTAACACTGCAGCCCTAATGTGGGACCTTCCTGCACAACATGGGTGGGGAAAATTTTCAAACGTAACATTTGAGCCGAGTAGTTGGTTCATTTGTCTGGACAGAGAGAAGGTCAGAGGTGGCTTTATACTCACCTATAGGCTCTCACTCAATATTTGGCTGGATGTTCAGAGACTTGAAAGAAACACAGTAAGAAAACTGGTGAAAGATGTTTGAGGAAGAAATATGTGAGGTGAACACTCCCAGTGAACACAAAGGTGGATGCTAATTGTGTCTCATGAAAATGCCTACCATAGTGTGTCCTCAAAATGAATCAATGTGAATAATCAGTTGGATAATGTGACACGTATGGGGAAAGTGGTCACCTTTCTTCTCCATCTACTCCTGAACTTGTTCAGTGGACTCCATAGCAAAGTGCCCGTGTTGGAAGTTGGGTGGTTATTCATGTGGATTTCACTCATTAAAGCTGACCTGGCTATGGCCACTTCTCAGGACCAGTATGCAAACAGCAGAGACCAAACCTGAGTTCCCAGTGTGAGACCATTTCCTTGGAAATCAGCCTAGAGCCTGCTGGCAGATTCATTACATTAGACTTATTATTCCCTCATGGAAGGGGTAGCTCTGTTATTGGAATAGACCTCTCCTCTAGATAGGGACTTCCTTTCTTTGACTGCAATGCTTTTACCGAAAATATTACCCTTGGACTTGAAGAATGCCTCCCCCACTGTTCTAGTATTTCACTGTGACTTCTGTCCAAAGCTCTCATTTTATATCAAAAGAAGGGCTGCAACGTGCCCATGCCCATGGAATTCATTGGCTCAACCATCTTCCCCAACATTCTGAGACAGCTGGCTTGATGAATAGACTAATGGCCTCTTAAAGACTCACTCACTGTGCCAACCACATGGCAGTACCTTGTTTGGCTTGGGTAAATTGTCCGGAAGGTGATATTTGTACTAAATCTGTATCCAATATGCGGTGCTGTTTCTCCCATAGCTAACATTCATGGGTCCAGGATTTAAGAATTGGAATTGGGAATGTCTCCACTCACACATATTCTTGGTGACCTGCTACAAAATTATAACTCCCTGTCACCACGATCCTACACTCTGCTGTGCTAGAGGTATTAGTTTTAATGGATAAATGTTTCTACCCAGAGACACTGCAATGATTCTATTCAACTGAAAGCTGAGACTTCCACTTGTCACTTTGAGCTTCTTATGCCACCATGGATGTCTCTCTGTCTGCCCTTTCAGCAGGTCTTCCATCGACAACAAATACCATAGCCTAGAACATGACAGCCTCATCCTGCCTCCTGTGTATGGCACTCCTGGTCCACAGGGTGCAGAGCCAGCCTGGAGGGCTGGTTTGGGAGTGAGGTCTGGGAATTGCAGATCTGGGCGGCTGGGCCAGAACTGTTCATGCTTTGTCCAAAGTCCTCCTGGGGCTGAAGGAGAGTGTGACACAGAGGGGGAAGGGATTTGTGTCTCATTTCCCTGTCTGACTCTGTCACTGTGAGCATTAATACCAGTGTCTCACACCTGACAGTGGGAGCCAGCCTCGTCCTTGGCTCTGATCCTGCTGGCATTTAGGGTGGCCATATCTTTGAAGTTTGAGCCCAAGAACCAGTCAGGAATCCCTGAAGGAGGCTTGCTATTGTCATATATGACAAGCACAGGAGTCTGTCCTAGCTTCTGCTGGTATCACTGCACACCAAAGGTTTCTATGTTGTCTCCCTGAGAGGTGGTCATGGCCATCTGACCCCAGGGCCTCTGACAATAAGGGCGACTGAGTCAGCCCACTGGAGGCCTTTCAGGAGCCTGGCCATGGGGCTGGGCTGGGCCCTTGGAGAGACACAAATGAAACCTGATTCAAGGAGAGGTGGCCCTGTGGCCTCCTGGATGACCCCTCTTGCTTCATGTCTACTCTGCCTTCCCTAGATGCACTCTGGTCCCACCTTTGTCATGTCATTAGAATGAGAAACTCTCTTTCTGATGTTTTTTCATCATGTTGCATGTGGGAGTTACTTGTTATATAAACACCTGCTGTTGGAGATTCATCATGACTTCTAGTGAATTTACATGTGGTTATTTCATCTCTGACATCCCCATCCCACAACAGACCAGCAACTGGCATGTCAACACTTTGATTCCTGTTTTTTTTTTTCACCCATGTTTCCTGTAAACACGTGGAAGGTGTCAGACACCATCTCTGACTGAAGAAACCTCTTCAAGCACTGTGTCTCTGTGAGGGTCACCAGAGTCATGTCTTTGGTCACATTGTGAGCTATGGGGACGAGATAGTCTGTGGTCACTGCAGGGAGCTGGATCCTGTCCCGGAACACTGACATCCCAGGGGCCAGAGCTGTGGTCTGAGGCTGGCATAATCCACTTCACACTGGAGACAGTCTCACAAGGTGGCTGCAGACCCTTCCTTCAGTGACTGGAGGCTCTGATCGGCCCACCTCCTGCCCCTGAGACACTCCTGAGCAAGGATGCTGATGCTTCAGCCCTTGACCCGAGTCTACCTGTAGGTGGAGAAGGGAGAGGCAGAGGGTGAGTGGTCAGGATAGCTCCGGATGTGCCCATCACAGAAGGGTCAGCTCCTGGGACTTCTGCTGGACAGTGAAGTGATTGGAATTTCCCAGTTGAGGTAATCACTGTGTCAGAAATCCTGTCGGTGTCCTGGATGACACTGTGTGTCTGACCCTCAGAACATGGTCCCTGCAGCCTGAGAAGATAGGTTGGATCATCCCCACTTTCTTCTGATGACTGAACCCTGGACAGACACCCCCCAGGCCGGTGTCCCTGTGAGGCTCCACCTGGGCAGCCCCAGCCTCTGTCCTGCTTCTCCTGCTGCAGCTCTGCTGCCCCCTGCTGGTGGAGGACGACTCAGACCGGCAGCTTCCCTCCTGCAGGTCAGGTCACCCCAAAGCACCTGTCACCTGAGAAAGGGTGTGGCCAGGGAGCCCAGCCTCCCCCAGGCAGCTGCCCCCTGCTCTCCCCAGCCCAGCACACACAGGTCACATACACGGTGCAGGAGGCAGGACAGGTGTGGTTCCTGTACGTGTCCAAGGGTGAAGTGCCCTAGCCTGGCCCTTTGTCTTGTTACAACAGGGTTAGTGCAGAGTAAATTTTAGTGCGTTTGGAAAGGGCCGCAGTCCAGGAAACCTTTGTGACATACTATTACTACCCATTTCTCTCCATTTAGGAATCAAGTCTGATGTGTCCTGTATCCCAATGAGTGCAGTTGGGTCACGGTGGAACAGGTGATGCTTCTAGCACTAAAGTTCACGTGTGCACCTAAGTCTTCATTAGGATTATTACTATCATCTCTCCTACTGCCATTGTTATTACAGCCCTTATCACTTGTAGTTTGGGGCAGGAGGTTTTCTACACTAGCCTAGTTGGTGACCCGAATGACACAGGGAATTGGGAATTTGGAGCTGGATATGCAATTTCACATCATAAATGTCACAGTTTTGCTGAGCCCTTTTCCTTGGATTTCTGCAGAGGATGGACAAATCTGTCAGAATACCAGACCAGCACCCATTGACTGAGACCCTGCAGTCTCTCTTTCAATAATTAGACTCTGTCAATATTTTTTCTCATTCAATTTGAAAGCAATGTGATTCTGACGTCAATATAATCTTCCCCATTACATGGAACGTGAAGTTAAGGTCCAGAGAGACTAGTTTCCCAGAATACAGAGGAAAACAGTGCGATCCAGGAGTGCAGCCCAGGTGTACTGGATTCAGACTCTGGGCCCTTTGGAGCAGAGTTGTCCAGGGCATGAAGGAGGGAGGGTGAGGCCAAGCTGGGTAGTGGGGCTTCTGTCGCTGGACCCACTGCAACCCCATCCTATTCTGGCCTATAAAGGAGCCTCCTCAGCCTGAACATAGGGACAGTCAGCAGGATTGTGTCTCAGGTTAGACTTGGAGAATCTGTGGAGCCGGTGGAGGCTGTTGGCTGTGCAGGGACCTGGCCTAGGTTCGTATTATTGTTTGGTTTTCTCTGTCCCCCAGGCTTGGGAAAGTGACAGAGGTCTCATGGCCACTCTAAAATGAGGCACCTGAGTCTTGCAGGGGACACAAGGCCTTCAGGTTGAGGAGACCATGGGGCTCTTTCCCTGGGGCCCACCCCCTGCAGTACCCTCTAGACTGACCTCAAGGTCAGGGTCATGCTCAGGGCCCTGTGGGGACTGAACCTGTGGGCAGGGCCTGGAGGGAGCATCTGGGCAGAGAGTGAGGAGGGAGAGCAGGAAGTTCCAGGCCATGGTGGGGACCCCAGACTTCTATCTCCTGAGCCCACTCTGAGACTTGCCACTCAATGACTCCCTCATGTCCTCACTGGTCCCCATGAAAATGCTCCTTCTCAGGCTGGTGGAGAGAATCTCAGTGCTCCTGGGTGGGCTTCATGGATCTGGTTCACGTGGAGCTGTGCTCACCTCTTGGATCTCTTAGGGGAGCTCATGTCACTCTGTGTTTGAATATCAAAAACTGCAGCACAGTGAGGGGGACGTGAGGGCATTTCTGTATCTTTTCTCACGAAATGTGCACTGTGGTCATTTGTTTCCATTGTTGTGTTCTTTAAAACACACATTACATGAAATATTCCACCATAACCATTTGTAAGAGTTCAATTCATCTTCCTTGATTCTCTGTTCTGTGAATTTTTTATATCTCAACTTGTGGAAAAGAATCAGGTGGGAATATCGTCCTGAACTTGTACTTAGCGTCATTTTATTTACTGTAGGTTTCTTATCTGTGTGATGTTGTTAAAGTCAATTTGACAAAATCGTCTTTCACTTGTCGTGCTTGGACATTTCCTGGCTCTGGGTAGCAACATACTTTGTTATATTGCATCCTGCTGTTTGTTTTCTCTATGCTCCGTGTTTACTCTGTTCTCTTTTTACATTTATCTCTTGTTCTTGAATGATGGAACATTTTTTATGGTCCATTTCATTTCTCTTTTTAGGCTTATTATCTGTGACCCCTGACTGTCTGCATTCAGGCGATATTAAACCTCGTGACAGAGAGGATCACATCCTTAGAGCACACTTCCAGCTCGCTCTCCTCAGCCCTGCGGTATGAGTGTCATCACCTCACTGTTAGCTACAGTGTAAATTCCAACATCTGCAGTTATTAGATTTGCTTTAGATGGTGATTTCTTTTTCAAAGAGAGGTAAATAATAAAAATATTCTTAATGTTTACCTCTGTAGCTATCATTTCTGACTCTTACATTCATTTTGTAGATTCAGATTCTCTCTGGAATCCATTTCTCCTATGGGAGGGAAGTCCAGTATTATTTCTTGTATTGAGGGTCTGCTGATGATCAATTCTGTCACTTTGGTACATCTGAAAAAATTTATAATATCCTTCATCAGGGAAGGATAATTTCCCTGGATAAAGAATTAAGGTTTTTCTTTTTCGTTTTTTTAAAGATGTTAATCCACCGCCCTCTCTCGTGCATCTCTGCTATTGAGAAATCTGTTGGAATCCTTATCCGTATTCCCCTGAACCAAGTAACTTTCCTCTCTGCCCTCTTTTAAAACTCTTTTTCTCTGCCTTAAACAATTGGATATTGATGGGTGTTGTGTGTAGTTTTTACCCCCATTGCTTGTGCTTGGGTTTCTCAAGAATTTGGAATCCATAGGTTTTGAATTTTCATGACATTTAGAACCTTTGTGGTCACTAATTCATCAATATTCTTTTCCACCTCCCCTCCTTCACTCCCTGGGGACACAATCACATGTGTATCCGTTGCTGAACTTTCCTACACTCAGTGGTGCTCTAATCACTTTAAAGTCATTTTGTGCCTTTCTTTTGCAGTGTCCATGCTGCGTTCATGTTCAATCACGTGTCTGCACGTCGTGTCTGCTGCTGATCTCAGTTCTTGTGTTTGTAATCTGAGACCTTGTGGGTTTCATCTCTAGTAGTTTGATTTAGATCCTTTAATTTTCTTCTCTGTCTCCTCTTAGCATTTCTGTCATTCAGACTAGATTTGGGTTAAAGTCTGCAACATCGTCCTGACTTAAATCCACAGCCTTCTGTCCTTCCTGCAGCTTCCAGACCTACCACCCCATGGCTGTGTGAAACATTTCTCAACGTCATTGTCGCTCTCTCCCACTGTCTCTGTCTCTGCATCACAGATAAATATGCACAGACCCATACATGACACACATGTTCTATTGGATCTGTATTCTCTGGACTGTGCTATGTAACACACCTCATTAGCTATAACCCTTTGTTGTTAACATAGTATTATTTTAATGGTTTATTTTGGGTATATAGTCCTCAGCTCCTAACTATCAAAGTATGTCCCAGGCCATGGAATCATTCACACTGTAGGATAAGGATGTCATAACATGGTCTCATCTCCCTTACAATTTCATGTGTGCGTTTTTTTGTACATCCGTCATATACCACATACACTACTATAGTTTTTCTTTAAACACTTGACTATCTTCTATAAATATGAACCACTAAACTTATTTTTGTATTTACCCATGGAGTTATGATACCTGATGCTTTTTCTATCTTTGTGTGTATTCCCCTTTCCCTCTGTCACCCTTTCCTTCTGTCTGAGGGGCGTCCTTTACTGTTGCTTGTGCCAAGGGTCTGTGGGTGTTCTGAGAGGTTTGCGGTCTGAGAAAGTTTGTTTCCCTTTTCAATGAGATTTCCCCTGGGTAAAGGCCAAAGTTTACAGGCATTTTCTATGAGGATTGTGAAGACATTGCTCCCTCTTCTCTTGCTTACATGGCTATAATGAGAAATGTGCTTCCACCATGAAATTGGTTCCTCTGTAGGGAACACATCTCCTCTCCGGCTGTGAGAGTGTCGGCATCACTCGTTTCTAGCAATTTCCTCATGATGTGTTCTGTGCTGTCTTTCATGTCCCCTGTGCCCAAGCTTTCTTTAGACTCTTGGATATATTGGTTTATGGATTTCACCAAATTTGAAGCCTTTTTATAGATTATTTCCTCACCTATGTTTTATGAACCATCAGTTCCTTCTCTTCTCTCCCTCTGTTTCTATCCTGCACACTCTCTGGGTGCCCTGAAGTTGTCCTACAGGCACTGAGCTTATATTCACTTTTTTTCTTAGGTGTTTGCTTCTGTGTTTCATTTTGAATAGTTTTAATTGCGTGACATCAAATTCACCCTTCTCTTCTTTTACAGCATCCAATCTGCTGTCAATCTATCCAGTGTATTTTTAAATTTCAGAACATTTCATTACGGGAGTTTTAAAGAAGGTCTTTGAGAAATGTCTTCCATGTCTGCTCCTCTACACGCAGGCATTCATTCACCCACAGTAACGGAGGAAATGTTGTTCTAATAACTGTTTATGAATCCCCTGCTGATCCACACTGTGCAGAGCCTGCCTGGTAGGTGAAGAGTAAGGGGACAGACTCCAGACCTCAGATCTGGGGACCTGGGCCAGACCTACCGATTGCTTTGTGCACAGTCCTGCTGGGACTGGAGGAGAGTGTGACATAGATGGGAAAGGGGTTTGTGTCTCACTTCCCCATCTGCCTGTGTCACTGTGAGCATCACCACTGTTATCATAGGACTGACAGTAATAGTCAGCCTCGTCCTCAGCCTGGGCCCCGGTGATGGTCAGAGTGGCTGCATCCCCCGAGCTGGAGCCAGAGAATCTGTCAGGAATCCCTGTGGGCTGCTCACTATCCTCATAAATGACCAGCATGGGGGCTTGGCCTGGTTTCTGCTGATACCAGTTAATACTGTTTTCGAAGCTGTCTCCCTCACATGTAATCGTGGCCGTCTGTCCCAAGGCCACAGACACCGCAGGTGGCTGAGTCAGTTCAGAAGCTGTCACAGAACCTGAAAGAGAGGAGAGTGCATCTGAGGATGAGAGTCTTATTTTCAGAGAGTACATACTCTGCAGTGTCCTCTGTTCTGAGCAGAAGGTCAAAGTCAGGCTGATCCCTGGTATCTCTTGGGGGCTGAGCTATGGGGAGAGGCACCTGTGCAGAGAATAAGGAGGGGGAGCAGGAGAGGAGTCCAGGCCATGGTGGAGATGCCCCAGGCTCTGCTTCTGAACCCACAACTGGGAATGGGGCATCAGAGCTTCTCTTAACCTCATAAAGGGGATGTCCTCATGCAAATCTACTTCTTTCTTTGTGGCCTTTTTGAATGGCTCCCTGCTAAACAGAGAACAGCTGTTACTTAATTTACATGGGCCCTAAAACCAAAGCCTGTACTCAAGATCTCCAGAACTCTCTCTAAGTTTGAGGGGAAAACACTGACCCCCTCCCTCCAAGACATGCACACACATTCAGTCTTTGTCTGGGGCTTCCTCTCTGGGCTTGTAAGGAACACCTCAGTCATCCACTGTAGTGATGAGATCCACGGGGTAGGGCTGGGAGTTCATGAAACCAGAGTTTGTAGAGACATTGGTCATACTGTTGTGTGAGAGGCCAGAATTCGATCATTTGACACAGTGAGTTGTTCATGCAGTGTTGAGGCCGTTTTCTGTTTGTCTGTGTTTTATGTGTTAGAAAAATACGTAGGAGAAAATCACCAGGATTCAGGGCTAGGCAAGAATTTTTTGATGAAATGTTTAGTAAAATGAAAGTTTAATAAATTGAACCTCATCAAAATTAAAATCTTCTGCTTTGCAAAAGTTTCTAAAGAGGAGGAAATAAACAAGTAATAGAAAACATTTGCAAAATACATCCAACAACTAGTGTATAGAGTATACAAAGAACTATCAAGACTAAATATTAAAAAGAAACCATTTAAGAAATGGGCAAAAGAGTAATTATTTCATCAAAGATAATACAGAGATTGAAGTAGCACAGGGAAAGATGTTCATCATTAGCCATGAGAGTCATGCAAACTAAAACCACAATAAGGTATCACTACATACCTATCAGAATGGCTAAGATAAAATATTGTGACAACCCCAAATGCTGGCAAGGATGTGAAGGAATTGCATCACTCATGCATTGCTGATAGGAATGTGAAATGGTGCAGTCACTCTGGAAAAGAGTTTGACAGCTTCTTAAAAAACTAAACTCGCACTTACCATGCAACCCAGCAACTATACTCTTGTGCATCTATTTCAGAGAAATGAAAACTTATGTTCACAGAAAAACCTATGCACATAATTTCACAGCACCATTATCTATAATAGCCCCAACTGAGAACAATCCAGATGTTTTCCCATGGGTAGTTGATGAAACAGACTTTGGTACACCGAAACCATGGAATACTACTCAACAATGAAAAGGAAGGAACTCTTAATGCACACAACAATTTTGATGAATTTGCAGGGAATTATGAAGAATGAAAATGGCAATCCTCAAAGCTAAGTAATGCGAGATTCCCCACCCCCTTTGTTTCTTTTTCAATATCACTTCTGAACACACAATATTTTAGAAGTGGAAATGAATTATTGGATGGCATGGGTAGAAGCAGAAAAGGGAACTTGAGTGGGGAAAGATGGATGTTGTGATAAAGGACAATATAAGGGGTCCTTGTGGTGATGGAGCTCTTTTGTATCTTGACTGCTCTAATGGATATACAAAGCTACACGTGGGTCTAAATCACATAGAGCTAAATACACAGACACACATAGACACTGAAGTACATATGAATACAAGAAAACCTGGGGAAATCTGAATGTTAAAAAAGGGTGACTATTTAATCAACCAGTTCAACAACAAGATAAAAAGATGCTGAAAAGATATTCAGTATCATAAGTTACCAAGAAAATGAAACTTAAAAACATACTGAGACATCAGTGCAGACATACTAGAATGACTGCATAAAAACAAACTGATGGTCTTCAGTGCTAAAGGGATATGGAGCAACTTGAAATCCCATCAATGCCTGGTGATAATGAAAATGCAGGGGAGCCTCAGTCAGTTAAGTATCAGACTCTTTAATATCAGCCCAGGTCATGATCTTGAGGTCATGAGATTGAGCCTCACATTGGACTCCAAGCTGAGGGCAGAGCCTGCTTGGGATCTCTTTCCCTTCTCTGAAACTCCCTGTGTGCTCTCTCTCTCTCAAAATAAATAAATTAACATTAAAAAATAGAAAATGAAAAATCAAGCATTCACATTGGAAACTAGTTTAACAGTTTCATAGAGTGTTAAATATGTATCTATCATATGACCCATTAATTCCATTTCTAGGTATTTACCCTAATGAAATGAAAACTTAACATCCACAAAATAACTAAAAAATGTTTTAAATGTTTTATTTGAAATTGTCATAGAGTTGAAACTGGAAATAACCCAAATATACCTTAACTGGGGAGTGGATAAACAAACTGGTTCATCCACACAATAGACTTCTACTCAGCAATTAAAATGAAATGAACTATTAATACTTACAAAAACATAGATGGATCTCAAATGCATTATGCTTAGTGAAAGAAGTCGGAACCAAAAGGCTACCCATGTATGATCTCATTTATATGATGTACTTGGAAAGTGCAAACTGTAGGGACAGACAACAGACCAGAAGTTGCCAGGGTTTGTGACTAGAGGGAGAGTCTATTGCAAAGGGGCATTGGGAAGTTATGGGTAATTGAGTGACCTGTCATATACTGCTATAGTGGAAGTGCTTATACCTCTGTGTGCAGGTTGTCAAAACTCAGAGAACTGAAATATTCACTAAAAGGATAGTTTTTAGTGTATGTAAATTGCAACTCATTTTAAAAAGGGGAGAAAAAAGAAAGGAAAGGAAAAGAAAGGAAAGAAAACAAAAAGCTGTGGTAGGCAAAGATTCCCAGGAGCAAACTCTCACTTAGAGATTAGTGTAGGAGGTCTAGAAAAACCTGAGAATACAACCCAGAGTAAAGGAAAAGATGAAGAAACAGGTATGAGCAGGGAAGGACATTGGCCTGGGAGATTGTCACAGCCTGGCCTGCAGTCGAAATTGTGTGAACTCTGATACAGGGTGTGTTCTTCATTGTCCTACAGAATAGGGTGAAGCATCCAACTGTCATCCCACCCACATGCGGAGGTCACCAGATGCAGGCTGCCATCAGGAAGGGGGCATGTCGCTGGAGTGCCAGCTCTCTTCGGCACAAGTAGGTCCTGGAGCTGCAGTTGCCAACATGCCCCACCTCTGGGAAATGAAAGCTTCAATCCTGTAGGTAAAGGTCAGGGATTCTGGTTGTCACACGGGACAACTAGTACAATCACAGACTCAATATCATTATTTTTGGTGTTGTGACCATTATAGAACAAAGTCAGCAAGACAGCCAGACACACACACTAGGACACACACACACACCCACTCTAGGACAGGAAAAAAATTTTGGAAAGAGCATATGAAAAAGGAACACACAGCATAGGATACAATGGGATGTTAGAAGAATTAAGTAGAACATGACTAATGGGGAGTATTTCAGACATCTCCAGAGAAAGAGATTGAGAATGAGAACTTTTGATAACTAGTGAGAATGGGGAGCTGGTGAGGGGTGCATAGGAAGAAGGGAGGGTGATGCAGAATGAGTAGGGGGGAGTGGGGAAAGGAGACTTCTTTGAACACACTCTCACTCTTGGCTCAGCATGCCTTGCCACCCCTTTCTTATCACCTCCATTTTTCCTCCTGGCTCTAACTTGTGACTTGTTTCAGATGCTCCCTGAGTTAAGTTGTAAATAACTTATCAGGCCCAAGAGATTCCCCAAATGAGACAATGCTACTAAAGGACTTCCTTTCTGGAGGATTCTAAAAGGCCACAAGCTACACAAGAACTTTTGACATATATTTTCATTCCTGGTCTCATTCCTAGCAATCGGTGAAGGCAAAACCACTGATGAGGAACAATCCAAGAAGTGATATCATTTTTCACACTGGTCATTACTCATTTTCACATGACAAGAGCTGACCAGTGTCTCTTACTGAGACCCTGATCCTGCTATAAACTTGACAAATAAAAATGGCTACTCATGGAATCTTTAACCCCTTTTAACGGATGATTTGTAGTTGTCACTCTCCCATTGGTTGGGTACCATCTAAGCATGACAGGGAATGCTCTTCTTCTGCCTCCCTTTTCCATTCACTGTCTGTACTTCACAGTGTGTCCTTCTGTCTGTCCACTTAAGGCTACTGGGTCACTTCTTCCAAGTTATAAATACCAGAATTCCCCAGGAGGGCTTGGAGGTGGTATGATTCACACTACAAGTTTGGATATTATTTCCCTACCATCCTCTCTACTGCTTTTCCTCAAATGTAAGTAGTGGAAGGAAATCCCTACTAGAGGGACCTATGTGAGGACTTTCTGGAACAAAATGACTGCAAACTTGTGGTAGAGAACAACCCTCTACATAAGTGAGTAGCATGGCCCTGTGATCCCCTGTGACTGCAGCCAGCCAAATGCTAAAAGAATTCACTGCAAGACCGAGACTTGATGTTGACTTCTTCTCTTGCTCCTCTTGCACCCTTGCCCACTCCCTCTCCAGAAAAGCCACCTTTTTTCCTCCTACTCACTTGCGAGTTGTCCATGCTGTGGACAGTTCCTGGACTTTCCATGACTAGGGGGACCCAACCTGACTTTCTGAGATCCAGCATCAAAATCCCTCCCAACCCTGCTCAGGTCAGTGCCCATGGATGTTAACACAGTGTTAACTCAATTTTAACACAAAAGTGTGAGTGTGTGTGAAAGATGCTTGTTTCCCAGATGCCAGAAAAACCATGGAGGAAATCAATATGTCTGGTAAGTTTGCCCACCTCTCACCAAATGCACTTGAGGTGGATTACTCACAGGGCTGAGATTAAGAGGAGTCAATATATTTACCACTTTAGTGTTCCCCCTTCACCATGCCCTGCTATTGTCCCAGTAGAGGTGGTCCTGGACAGACCCTAGAAAAGTCCTGCAAGCAGGAGGTGGATTCATTCTTGGCACCAAAGCTGAGAATTGACTACAGATGGAGAATCCCAAGCCATGTTCCATGGTGGTCCTACCACAGATATCCTAACATGCACACTGTTTTTCTACTGGACCTCAGCTCTGCAACCATCATGAGTTCAAGGCTGTCTGTACTGCCTCCACTTGGTACCAAATGTTTCCTTTTGAATATTCAATATGGCAGTAGTCCCATTATACTCCATGATGAAATTGTGGTGAAGATATTCACTGAACCAACCTCCTTGGTTAACTCCAGAACCCTGTGATCTGTGTCCATCCCCTGAACAGATACCCATTATGGACAGAGTCTGATGGCTCTTGATGTCATTTCAGCCCAGCTACTATTTCAGGATCCTTTTACTGCCTGAGCTGGTCAGGTCTTTTCCAGAATTATGATGGAGGAAAGAGAATGTTGTGTTGTCAAAATTACCTAAATTATGAAGTATGTCTACATCTCCATAGTGGTGTCTTGGGATAGAAGTTTGGAATGACAGGATTTGTAAGAAGAGTCAAAGATCCCAACGCCCTGGAGAGGAGCAGGCAGCAGCAACCCCTGTGTCCCCATGGGGAAGAAGAGAGAGACGGTGGGAGGTCTTCTCCTCATTTCCCCTTTGTCTGTATCACTGTGTCATAACCATATTGGCCATCGATTGTATGGCTGTCACCACAGTAATACTCATCCTGATCCTCAGACTGGATGTTGGAGGTAGTTACATAGAGGTCAATCCCAGAGCTTGAACCTTAGAAGGGACTGGGGATTCCATCCCCCTTGTTGTGGCTTCCATCACTCTTAACCTCCATCACATCCTGAGGGGACCTCTCTGGTCTCTGTTTATACCATTCAAGTATGTATTTGCTGTGCTCATTGTTCAGGGTGCGGTTGAGCTTGACTGAGGCTCCAGGGGAGGCAAATGTTGATGGAGGCTGAGTTAGCACAGACAGAGCACAGAAATCAGGAAACACAAAATGTGAGAATGAGCTGAGTGTAATAGACACAGAACAGAGGTCCCTGGGGATTGTCCTTGCAAAGAAACGTCAGGGGGTTGGAACCCTGACCTATTGGGAAAATGAAGGGCAGGAGGCAAATGGGACCTCAGTCCCTGGTATGGAGTGGCTTCAATGAGCTCTGCTCTGAGGCTGCCCCACTGGGACTGAACTCTCCAAGCTCCCATATTATCCTCTTTATGGACCCCAGCTCTGCAACCATCATGGAGTTCATAAATGGAGTGCAACCATTTATGGAGTTCAAGGAAGGAGGAGCATCAAATGCAAATCTATTCTCCATTCTTCAATGTGTCTGCCTAAACTGTTGTCTGAGCCCTGAGCTTAAAGACATCATGCCTGTAATTTCCTGAGTTCAGAAGAAGAGGAAGGTGTTGTTTTCAAGAGTGGAAAGTTGATTTTACACAAGTATCTTCAAAGGAAGCATCAGTCACACCCTTTGCACTTGAGCACAGCCCAGTGGGTTTGGACTTATTGGGGTCCCAAACCAAGACCCACAGTGCCCTCTGCTGCCCCTAGGATGAATGTCATCCTACATGTATTACTAGTTCAACAAAATGACTACTTCTTTTCTTTTTTATTTTTTTGCATCTTGACAAAAATGTTTTTATTTTGTTTTTATTTTTTTATTTTATTATTTATTTATTTATTTATTTAATTTTTCAATATGTGAAATTTATTGTCAAATTGGCTTCCATACAACACCCAGTGCCCATCCCAAAAGGTGCCCTCCTCAATACCCATCACCCACCCTCCCCTCCCTCCCACCCCCCATCAACTCTCAGTTTGTTCTCACTTTTTAAGAGTCTCTTATGCTTTGGCTCTCTCCCACTCTAACCTCTTTTTTTTTTTTTTCCTTCACCTCCCCTATGGGTTTCTGTTAAGTTTCTCAGGATCCACATAAGAGTGAAAACATATGGTATCTGCCTTTCTCTGTATGGCTTATTTCACTTAGCATCACACTCTCCAGTTCCATCCATGTTGCTACAAAGGGCCATATTTCATTCTTTCTCATTGCCACGTAGTACTCCATTGTGTATATAAACCACAATTTCTTTATCCATTCATCAGTTGATGGACATTTAGGCTCTTTCCATAATTTGGCTATTGTTGAGAGTGCTGCTATAAACATTGGGGTACAAGTGCCCCTATGCATCAGTTCTCCTGTATCCCTTGGGTAAATTCCTAGCAGTGCTATTGCTGGGTCATAGGGTAGGTCTATTTTTAATTTTCTGAGGAACCTCCACACTGTTTTCCAGAGTGGCTGCACCAATTTGCATTCCCACCAACAATGCAAGAGGGTTCCCATTTCTCCACATCCTCTCCAGCATCTATAGTCTCCTGATTTGTTCATTTTGGCCACTCTGACTGGCGTGAGGTGATATCTGAGTGTGGTTTTGATTTGTATTTCCCTGATAAGGAGCAACGTTGAGCATCTTTTCATGGGCCTGTTGGCCATCCGGATGTCTTCTTTAGAGAAGTGTCTATTCATGTTTTCTGCCCATTTCTTCACTGGGTTATTTGTTTTTCGGGTGTGGAGTTTGGTGAGCTCTTTATAGATTTTGGATACTAGCCCTTTGTCCGATATGTCATTTGCAAATATGTTTTCCCATTCCATTGGTTGCCTTTTAGTTTTGTTGGTTGTTTCCTTTGCTGTGCAGAAGCTTTTTATCTTCATAAGGCCCCAGTAATTCATTTTTGCTTTTAATTCCCTTGCCTTTGGGGATGTGTCGAGTAAGAGATTGCTACGGCTGAGGTCAGAGAGGTCTTTTCCTGCTTTCTCCTCTAGGGTTTTGGTGGTTTCCTGTCTCACATTCAGGTCCTTTATCCATTTTGAGTTTATTTTTGTGAATGGTGTGAGAAAGTGGTCTAGTTTCAACCTTCTGCATGTTGCTGTCCAGTTCTGCCAGCACCATTTGTTAAAGAGACTGTCTTTTTTCCATTGGATATTCTTTCCTGCTTTGTCAAAGATGAGTTGGCCATACGTTTGTGGGTCTAGTTCTGGGGTTTCTATTCTATTCCATTGGTCTATGTGTCTGTTTTTGTGCCAATACCATGCTGTCTTGATGATGACACCTTTGTAGTAGAGCTTTCACTTTTTGCAGATGACATGATACTATACATGGAAAATCCGATAGACTCCACCAAAAGTCTGCTAGAACTGACACATGAATTCCGCAAAGTTGCAGGATACAAAATCAATGTACAGAAATCAGTTGCATTCTTATACACTAACAATGAAGCAACAGAAAGACAAATAAAGAAACTGATCCCGTTCACAATTGCACCAAGAAGCATAAAATACCTAGGAATAAATCTAACCAAAGATGTAAAAGATCTGTATGCTGAAAACTATAGAAAGCTTATGAAGGTAATTGAAGAAGATATAAAGAAATTGGGGCGCCTGGGTGGCGCAGTCGGTTGAGCGTCCGACTTCACCCAGGTCACGATCTCGCGGTCCGTGAGTTCGAGCCCCGCATCGGGCTCTGGGCTGATGGCTCAGAGCCTGGAGCCTGTTTCCGATTCTGTGTCTCCCTCTCTCTCTGCCCCTCCCCCGTTCATGCTCTGTCTCTCTCTGTCCCAAAAATAAATAAACGTTGAAAAAAAAAATTAAAAAAAAAAAAAAAGAAATGGAAAGACATTCCCTGCTCATGGATTGGAAGAATAAATATTGTCAAAATGTCAATACTACCCAAAGCTATTTACATATGCAATGCAATCCCAATCAAAATTGCACCAGCATTCTTCTCGAAACTAGAACAAGCAATCCTAAAATTCATATGGAACCACAAAAGGCCCTGAATAGCCAAAGTAATTTTGAAGAAGAAGACCAAAGCAGGAGGCATCACAATCCCAGACTTTAGCCTCAAAATGACTACTTCTGAGCCCTCAATAGATGCTAGACCCTTGGTGAGAGTTTACATGCCCCACCTCAATGAGACATTACAAAAATAGTAGCTTTTTGCTTAAGGCACTTGTGGGTTGAATTATGTCCTCTAGCCCCCAAATTTATATGTTTAGATCTTAATCCTGAGTATCTATCAATGTGGTTTTATTTCAGTATAAGATCATTGAAGATACAACTAGGTAAATTAAGATGAGGTTGCACTTGGGCAGGGTGGATCCCTAATCCAATTTGACTGGTGTCTTTATAAAAAGGGGAAATTTGGGGACAGATTCTGACAAGGGAGAACACCACATGAAGATAGAGGCAGAATCTACAAGCCAAGGAATGCCAAAGATTGCCAGAAAACCACCAGGAGCTGGAAGAGAGGCATGGATGAGATTCTCCTTTACAGCCTACAAAACAACATCATCCCTGCTGGCACTTTGATCTCAGACTGCTGACCTCCAGAACTGTGAGACAATACATTTCTATTATCAGCACTACCCCTCTCCCCAGTTTGTGGTGCTGCTATCCCAGCCCTAGAAAACCAATACACTCACCCATCAGAACTCTGCTCTCAGGGCAGCAGCAGAAGCATGGCTGGGCTCCTTCCAGTTGCTTTAGTCTATTATAAAAGCACCTTGGGAGGGTCTTCCTGCCATGTGCTTTCCCTCTCTACAATGTCTGATTCTCCTCCCCAGGGGCCTGCCTCAAGTCCCCCAGACAGCAAAGATTCTGTCCTATAACCTAAGGCTCCTCCTGGGATCTTGATGGAAATGGTACAAGCGGTCTCCAGGGTCTTGTCCTGTGTCATAAGGACATTCCGTAGTTTCCAATGCAAGTTAGCAGCATGATTGTGTATATTCAGAATTACTAGTTTGTCGGAAACTGTGCACAAACTCTGTCTCACAGAACTGAGTCTAACAGTAACAATAGGCAATAATGAGAACACTGCAAAAGGGGAAATACAGAGTCTTATGAGAATATTTGGCAAAAGCATCTCACCTAGTCTTCAGGACTCCAGGGAGGGATAAGGAGCAGGAAGCAAAGATTCACCATGGGGTGGGAGAAAGGGATTTATGAGGATATATGGTCATAGCGATGTATACTTGTGATTCAGTTGACAATCTCTGTCTTTTAATTGGTTTGCTTAATTCGTTCACATTAATGTTCTTATGGCTATATCTGAATTTACATATGCCATTTTACTTTTGATTTTATGTGTTGCATGGTTTTTATGTTCTTGTCTTCTTCCTTTACTGCTTTCTTTTGCATTATGTCAATATTTTCTAGTGTCATTTAAACTTTTTAATGATTGTTTTCGCTATATTTGTTAGTTTTCCTTAGTAGTTCCTTTGGAGCTTACCATATGTTCCTTAACATAACCGTATCCACATCGCATTTATACAAGCTTAATTCTAGTGACGTATAGAAACATTATTTCTGTATACTTCCATCCCACTTCTTTTTCCCCCCATCTTCCTCTTGAGATTCTATTATTATTGTAGGTATTATGTCTATATATGTTACAAACTTAACAACCCATTGTTTTAATAGTTATAATTTTATGTCTTTTAAAGAAGCCGAGAGATAAAAGAGAGCAAGTATCTATTGACTTTGTTATAGATACCTTCATTTTGACCATTCATGGTTTTCTTCATTTGTCCTTTCCATTTGGAGTTACCATCCAATGTCATTATCTTACTATAATATAGCTTTTCCCTTGCTCACCTCTTTGTGTGGTTATTGTCAAATAAAATTTATCTATACTGTTCTGTACAATTGCTTTTTAGATCAGTTTACAGAAGAAAAATGAAAAAATATGCACTTATACTATCTTTTATAATTACAGTAGTCCCCCCCCCCTTACCTGCAGAGGTTGTGTTCCAAGACCACTAGAGGATGTCTGAAACTACAGATAGTTCTGAGCCCTATATATAATTTTTCCTATAAATACATATCTATGATAAAGTTTAACTTATAAATTAGGCATAGTAATGGATTAACAATAATACCTAATAACAAAATAGAACAATTATAATAGTGTACTGTAATGAAAGTTATGTGAATGTGGTCTCTCTCAAAAACATCTTATTATAATGTACTCACTCTTCTTGTGATTATGTGAGATGATAAAATGCCTATATGATGAGATGAAGTGAGGTGAATGATGTAGGCTTTATAATGTGGTGTTGGGCTACTATTGACCTGCCAATACATCAGAAAGAGGATCATCTGTCTCTAGACTGAAGTTGACTGTGGATAACTAAAACCATAAAAAGCAAAACCATAGGTAACGGGGGCTAGTGTATATAATTACATGTATTGGTACTCTTTCATTGTTGTCATTAGTTTGTTGTTATAAATTTGATTACTCTTGAGGGTCACTTGCTTTGAGCTTGAAGAACTTTCTTTAATATTTCTTTGGATGGTGGGTCTGGTAGCAATAGACTCTAATTTTTACCTGAGAATACCTTTATTTCATCTTTATTTGAATTTTCCTGGATATAAGAATCTTGAATGACAATTTTTTTCTGTCAACACTTTTAATATCTCATTCCACTGCCTTCTGACCTCCACTGTTTCTAATGAGAAGTCATATATTAATATACTGGGGTTTCCTTATACATGATGAGTCAGTTTCATCTTGTTGCTTTCAAGATTTTCTTTTTGTTCTCCACTATGTGGATCTCTTTGCAGTTTGCCAAGCTTCTTGGATGTATATTAATGTTCATCAAATATAGATGTTTTCAACCAATTTTTTGAATATTTAAAACATTTCTTCTTTCTTTTCTTTCTTTCTTTCTTTCTTTCTTTCTTTCTTTCTTTCTTTCTGGCAACTCCATTATACTCATGCTGGTATGCTTAATGGTGTCCCACTTGTCTCTGAGGTTTCATTCATTTTGCTTCATTCTTTCCCCTCTCATATATTTGGATGGCAAACTTTCTCCGTCAATATTGTTTTTTTAATTTGTTGTAGTTTTCTTCTGCTAGTTGCAATCTACCTTTCATCCCCTTTTGTGATTTTTTCATTGCAGTTATTGTTCTTTTCAAGTTCAGAATTTCCACTTGATTGCTTCTCATATTTTTTCCCTCTACTGAAATTCTCTATTTGATGAGACCTAGTCATCATAATTTTTTTACTCCTTTAAGCATGGCTCCCTCTGGCTCTTTAAACATATTTATAGGGGCACCTGGGTGGCTCAGTCAGTTGAGTGTCCGACTTCAGCTCAGGTCATGATCTCACAGTTCGTGGGTTCGAGCCCCGCATAGAGCTTTGTGCTGAAAGCTTGCCTGGAGCCTGGACCCTGCTTCGGATTCTGTGTCTTCTCTCTCTTCCCTTCCACTGCTCGTGCTCTATCTCACTGTCTCTCAAAAATGAATAAAATAAATGTAATAAAAAAATAAAAGAAACATATTTATAATAGTTACTTTAAAGGGTTTTTTTTCCTGCTAAATCCAATATCCTGGCCCTCTTGTGGGTAGTTCGTGCTGTTTCCACTTTTCCCCCTTGTATGGTATCACTTTCCTGTTTCATTGTATGTCTCATCAATTTTTATTGATTGTTGTGTAATTTGAGATGATATTTTGTAGCAACTCTGGGATCCCATCCCCTTATCCCTTCAAGGTCTTGTTGTTGCTTCCTTGTTTATTAGTTTTGTGATTTGTCTGGAATGTTTTACTGAAGTCTGTTTTCCCTTCAGCATGAAGCCTCTCATTGTGCTCCTCTGATACACGAACTTGGATATGCACGGTCACCCTGGGATAACAGAGCTCTTTTTAACTGTCTTTTCTTCTGATATCTCTGTTGTCCTCTTCTGTTGGCATCACACCCAGAAGTTAGGTTTCGCTAATTGCCAGCTGAATGCTCTGTCGTTTTTGACAATGCCCTGAGCATAAGTTTCTCCACATTCCGATCCAATTATATTCAAGCCCCAATGCAATGATAGTTTTGAGGCCTGCTTTTGAGATTTACTGTGACCCCAAGAGGGATTTTCTTAGTTTTCTCTTTCTCTGGTTCTCTCTGGTAAACTAACTGGCCTATGGTTTAGCCACTTGCTCTCACGCCTACCTCCAAGTTGTTTACCACCAAAATTTTTATGGTTTCTGAGAACATCCTTAGGTTTAATCTTTCTCGCAATCTGTTCCAAATAAAGTCTGTTCCCTTGGTGAGAGTTTTGGATGTCGCTGTTCTTATGGCCTACCTTTCCGTAGGCAAAATCTCTTCTCCATGGGTGGAATGGGAGAAATGAGTTACCCACATATCTCAGTGACTTTCCCCCTCTTTACAAGGAGGACTCTAGGTGGGCGCAGCATCCTGAAGTCTTCTCTGTTTATCTCTCCTTATGAGTCAACTGGGGTGAGCGTGGCTGGATCCCCAGTACTCTCAGCCTGCTGGATCTAAGGTAGAGTCCCTATGTTATGAGTGGGGGCTGGGTGGAGGAAGCGTATTGTCTCACCTGGAATTTAGTCTCTGCAACATGCACCTGTAAGAATGAGAAATACTAATGGCCTGCCTCTGCAGAGAGAAATACCATAGCCCTTGACTAGGAGTTGAATAAAGAGGGAGACCCATATTTGTGGCCACAACCAGCCTGAGTGGACCTTTTGGGGGACTGGAGAGGGAGGTAGTGAGTCAAAAAAAATGGGTTCTTACTGCTCTTACTAAGATTTAGCAGATTTTCTTGAGTAAATCTTTATTCATTTGCTATTTTTCCATAGCACAATTTTCTGTAGACCTTTAGAGGTTGGGTTAAAAAAATAACAAATAGGGGTGATTGGGTGGCTCAGCTGGTTAAGTGTCTGACTTTGGCTCAAGCCATGATCTCACAGTTTGTGAGTTGAGCCCTGCATCAGGCTCTGTGCTGACAGCTCAGCCTGGAGCCTGTTTTCGATTCTGTGTCTCCCTCTCTCTCTGCCCCTCCCCTGCTCGCGGTTTGTCTGTCTTTCTCTCTCTCTCTCTCTCTGTCTCCAAAATAAAAAATAAACGTTAAAAAATATTGATTTAAAAATAACAAATAAATAAATATTAATATGTTAATATAAATTCATTGATATAGCAAAAGGTATTCCCTGTAATGCTCTTCTCAGAATTTCTCACAGAGTCATGATTCTCCTGACTTGTCAGAACAGGGCAGAAACTGTCTTGGAACTGAATAGGCTTTTAAAATAATAGCCTTGGAGAGTTCCTCCTTCTCTCTCCTGTCATCATCTGGATGATCAGCAAATTCAAAGCTCCCATTTTATCTGCTGTGATTGAAAGAGATAGAGTATATGAGGATTAACAACTTTCATGAATTAGATATGTGGAAATAACTCTGTCCATTATTGAAGTAATTTAAATTAACCCATTATAGACACATAAAATTGAATTTAATAATCAATAGCCATAGAATGTCTTTAGCAGTGTTTGGAAAAGAACCATAGTTGATGCAGAAAATAAAACAAGAATATGAAATTTGAAGTGTTTTAAAAACAGCATATCTTCCAATTAGCTAAGGTAAATCATAGTCAGAAATGATGTAGTCAAAAAAATTAATCTCTTGTATACACATGAACTATCAATTCCAGTTTTGGCAATTGTGCATTCACATTTTGATGTTCGATAAAGAAATCTGCCAATCATTACCAAAAAGTGCAAATGTTTCCCACTGAACTTTCAAGTTCTCTTGCAGGGTGGAGGTATTCTTGACACTAGGAGAGAAGGATGGTCCATAAGATGTTTCCTTATACCTAAGAGAAAAGGAAAGGTTCTGCATTTACGGAAAACAATCATTTGAAACTAAGCACATTTCCACTAGTAAGCTAGTGTACTGGCAACTTGTTTGGGGGGTCTTTAGGGTTTATGATATCAAGCTTTTTTCTTTATCTGTTGTTAAATTCCAAGTTTTAAATATATAAATATCCAATGCATTTAATACTTACATTTCATTTTTTTTAATTCCCTGAAACTTCAATGATCTAATTTGGTTTCTGCCTCCATTATGATCCTGATTTTATGACTCTCTTTTTCAGGGAAAGTTCTGAGCCTGCACTGGATGACTCCAGAGTTTGGCACAAACTTGCCTTGCCCATTTGCCCCTCTCCCTCCCTCCAATTTTCTATCCAGGGGGAGCCTATTTCTGATACTGAATATTCCCCAAACTCAGAGCAAAAGGATAGAAAACAAGTTATGAAAATGGAACATAAGTACTATCTTGGACAAACCTGAGGTCCAATCAAATAAATTGTAAAAGTATTCCCTTATCCAAACAAAGACTTCCAGCTATGATATGAGGTAAAATATGCCCTTCCTAATAAAGACACCTGTACCAGAACATATACTTGTGGGGCTTTCAAACTTCAGATAACCATACAAAACAGGGATCATTAAACCACATCCAGTGGGACAAACTTGGCGTCTCACATATTTTTGTATGGCTTTTGACTTCAGAAATTTTAATACTTATAAAGAGTTTTACATTTTAAACAGTTTTACAAGTACTTATGTAATATCTTCAAATTTGATTTTGGGCCCAACAAAGCCTAAAATATTGACCGTCTGGCCCCTTAAGAAAAGGTACCAACATCTAAAATATCAAGAACACAGAAACATCTGAAAAGATGCTCAACCCCAAGCATAATAGGAAAAATATAAGGCAAAACTGTATCAAAATAGCATTTTTCACCTAAGGTTGGCAAAGATCATATATTTTTTGCTGGCATTATAAATTGGCACAATCTCTGTGGAAGGGAATCTGACAATGATAGATGGACATTACAGACACGTATTCCTTTGACCCAACAGTTCTGCTTCTAGAAATGTATTGTATGATCATACCTAGTCTGAGTATCATCATAGTGTTATTTGTAAGATCAGAATTAGCATTGGTGTCCAGTTGATTAAAATGTTCCTGTGGAATAATCTGCAGCCTTATAAAGAATGGAGCAATAATATATGCCCAGCTGCTTCTGGAAAGATGTACAAGAGTTGCTATATGTGATGGTCTTTGATATGCAATACCTGGGCAGGGGACTTACTCTTCACTCTACCCTACGTAAAGTCTCATTTGGGTTCCTTGGAAGCAGAGTCTGAAAGAGGAGTGGGGGCCCATGTGATTTACTCAGGAGTGTTCTTAAGACAGGAAGGGAGAGAGGGGAGCAGGGTGGGCAAGTTAGAAACGTAAAGTCTGGTCTCTGCCTGATCCTGTAGGGAACTCTGGAGGGTAAGGTGTACCATGGGGTGTGTTCCACTTTCAGGTGAGGGAACAAGGATTATGTGTCCCTGCACCATCATTGGCTACCAGACGGCGGGTGGTTACTAGACTCCTCTTCATGAGATGTCTTCAGAGGCCCATGGGCATATCGCTAGAAAAGGCCAGAACACCCTCCCTAGATGGAAGATGGTCACACCACTTGAGCTGTGGCACCCAAAGCATATTACTGGTACCAGCAGAAAAATTTCTCCTGATGTGTGTATATATATCTAGTGCTCAAACTCAGATTAATCAAATTTGTTCTAAAGAATTCCATAACTTCTCACAACAAAAGTCCTATGACCCAAAAGAGTGAAAATCAGACCATCTTCACACCTCTCCTGTGTTATATTGAATGCTGGTGAAACAGTGAGGCAGCATCCACAATGCTCTGGAAAACAGATTTTGTTCCAAGAATGTTATACTTAGGGCAATCACTGGCTGAGTGAACGGAAAATTGGGTTTTAATTGGGTCTCAGCCCTTGCCCAAGATGGGAGGATTTTTCTCTTTGTTCATGATCATGTTGAAATTTTTAATGCAGCATCCTTTTCAAGGTGTCGCTGTGAAGCAGATGCATTATATCAGACTATACAGAAGTACTCAGCCTTGTCCTTGGACTGTGCCCTAGAGATGGTGAGGGCAAGCTCTGCCTGTGAGAATGAGTTGTAGAGGAGGTTGGCCAGGTTTCCTCTGGAACCATCTTGGAACATTCCCAGTCACGACATGTCCCAGACTCATAGAGCAGGTAAGGACGACTGTCAGCTCAGGCATCATTATGAAGGAAGGCTCTTAGGTCACCACAGGCTGCGAGCTAGGAACTAAAGAGAACAGAAGGAGATGCACATGAGCACTGCAGTTAGGAGAGTCCTTTACAAAGCCCCTTGTTCATGCCCCTTCTCCAAAGCCCAAGGGGTCTGCCCTGACATTCTTCATCCTGCCCCATAGTGCATATTGAGAAGATCTCCCCCTCGTAGCTGTGTGTCATCCTGAAGCAGTCTCTTCATCCACAAGGATTTTTGACCTAGTGTGTTTACTAAAGAGATGGGTTTGGGGCAGAGACTCTAATCAGGGCTGACTAGTCTTTGCCAGAATGGAAATGGAAATGCCCACTCAGAATATGGGCATATTTCTATATAGTGTGAATGTTCTGATGAAACTATGTCAGTGTCCTTGTTCACACCCTGTGGAAGACATTTAAGGAGCACAAGAAAGGTGATGCTCTGGCAAAAGGTGGGAGGAAATAATTGGTGGACGTGAGACTGAGGGAAGGAGAGTGCATGGTAGGAGGAAGTGATAGCTGTTTTATTTGAAATGATTGTTCATGTGTGTTTTGAACGTGTATGTTCTATATTACTCAGAATGAATCTAGATAATAATGTCTATTACTAAAATAATAATAAAACGGCAAGCTGTTAATGACCTTCTCATTAATCCATCACTTAGTTCTGAGGTGGAGTGAGTAGTCTTGTAGATTGGATCCTTGCCTCCTGAGATTACCATAGACAGGTTCCCTGGGAAGAGTACAGGTGTTCAACTTCTGCTTACATGATACATGCAAGAGCCGCCTTTTCTTCTGCTCCATGCACTGTTAGTACAAAGAGCAAACTCAGTTCCCTATGGTGCAGGAAACACTATCTTTCTTAATTCTTTTGGATTCTTGTGTCCATAAAATAAGGCATAATATTCAAATAAAGAGCAAGACTACCTCCAATGGCAGCAAACATGCCGCTTGAATATAATATGATTAATGACTGATAAAGCTAAAGCAAATAAACTAAAAATACACAAATATCAGTCCCTAAATCTTTAGGATTCAGACTGAATGAAACAAGACGGTTTCATAACTGTAGAAAGTGAAGAAGAAAAGAAAAAGTAAATTACCAGAACAGATTCAATGTAAAATGAGTGGCACTTAACAGGGAAATTCTTTGGACACATGTATGTTCTTGCCCTAATTTCCCTGATTGTACTGAACAGAAAAACACTGGTAGATATTTTGACCATAGAAACACCTGAAGTATTTCACATTGCCTCTATTAAAAGTAACAATCTTCTCATCTTTTTATAAAAATTTTGAAATGTATATAGTCATTACTTAAGACAACCCTAGAGGCTTTTCCTATACTTTGAGATTCATATACACAAGACACAAAGGGCTTTGTAGCTCTAGAAATGTCATATTGGAAGCAATCCTGTTTACTCAATGTCTAACTTCTTTGTTTCTTGGTAATGTTTCCTAGCATAAACATAATAACCACTTTCTCCAAAGGAAATTGTCATACAGATGAGGGAAACAAAGACAAGAAGCATGTAATTTAAATTCCATCCCTTACAGCATGCAGCCCACTGATATATACCAGAGACCTGCAGCATGTAACGTTCCTCTAGGAGTTTATGGCTGCCTTAATGCCTTAAGGTTCACACTTCTTCAAAAACTGAAAGCTACCCTTAGGCAACAACTTAGGTTTGTGAGGATGTGGAGAAAGAGGATCTCTTTTGCGCTGCTGGTGGGAATGCAAACTGGTGCAGCCACTCTCCAAAACAGTATCGAGATTCCTCAAAAAATTAAGACTACAACTACCATATGACCCAGACAATTGCACTACCAGGTATTTATCCAAAGGATACAGGTGTGCTCTTTCAAACGTGTACACGTACCCCCATGTTTATAGCAGCGTTATC
This sequence comes from Puma concolor, assembly GCF_028749965.1. Lineage (NCBI taxonomy): Eukaryota > Metazoa > Chordata > Mammalia > Carnivora > Felidae > Puma > Puma concolor. The sequence continues at coordinate 20,204,685 of NC_141678.1, forward strand.
AACAATGGCCAAAGTATGGATAGAGTCCAAATGTCCAAAGATGGATGAATGGATGAAGAAAATATGGTATATATGTGTGTATATGTATATATACATATACATATACACACACACACACATTGGAGTATTGCTCAGCAATCAAAAAGAATGAAACCTTGTCATTTGCAACTATGTGGGTGGAACTAGAGAGTGTTAGGCTCAGTGAAATTAGCCAGTCAGAGAAAGACAAATATCATACAGCTTCACTCATAAGAGAAATTTAAGATACAAAACAGATGAATATAAAGGAAGGGGAGGAAAAATAATATTAAAACAAGGAGGGGGACAAAACATAAGTGACTCTTAAATACAGGGAAGAAACTGAGGGTTGCTGGAGGGGTTGTGGGTGGGGTGATGGGCTAAAGGAGTAAGGGACATTAGGGAGGACATTTGTTTGGAGGAGCACTGGGTATTATACAGAGGGTATAAATAACTGAAATCTACTCCTGAAATCATTATAGCGCTATATGCTAACTAACTTGGAATTAAATTAAAAATAAAGAAGTAAATTTTAAAAAAACTAAAAGCAACCTTATCTTGAGAACACCAAATCTTCAGAGTCCTGTGAGACCCTGCTTTCAGGATCCAGAAATTTCTTGGGGACTTATGTTATCTATACATCTTCTCCCTCTGCAAACTCGAAATACATAAGTCTCTCCCTACACTTGCAACCACAGCTCTTTCTGCCCATGAGTCCTGTCTCCAGGCTTTAATAAAAATCACCTTTTTGCACCAAAGATGTCTCAAGAATTCTTTCTTATCTGTGTGCTCATGAACCCCATTTCAATCTCCATCAATAGCACCTTAAAAAGAGACACACTAGTATGGGGAATGATGACACCTGCCTTCCTATGCATTAGTAAATACTTTATAAAGAATCACGCAGGGTACCTGGTAGGCTCTGTTGGTTAAGCATCTGACTCTTAGTTTTGGCTCAGGTCATGATCTCAAGGCTTGTGAGTTAGAGCTTTGCATCCCACTCTGTGCTAACAACGCATAGCCTGCTTGGGATTCTCTGTCTCTGTCTCTCTATCTCTCTGCCCCTCCCCCACTCATCCTGTCTGTCTCTCTCAAAATAAATGAACAAACTTAAAAAAATAGAATCAGGTTGGGGCGCCTGGGTGGCTCAGTCAGTTAAGCGTCCGACTTCAGCTCAGGTCACGATCTCGCGGTTTGTGAGTTCGAGCCCCGCGTCGGGCTCTGGGCTGATGGCTCAGAGCCTGGAGCCTGCTTCCGATTCTGTGTCTCCCTCTCTCTCTCTGCCCCTCCCCCGTTCATGCTCTGTCTCTCTCTGTCCCAAAAATAAATAAATGTTAAAAAAAAATTAAAAAAAAAAATAGAATCAGGCTGATGTAATTAGAGTCAGAAAGCAAGTCTCATAACAGATAATAACAAGACAGAAAATAACAAGGCAATGGCCCCTTCATGTCCTGCAGGATTTCCTCATGAGGACATATATCCTTCAGGCAGGCACAGCCTCTGATCATTCTTACACAAACATGAGGTGGTAACTCAGGATGTTATTCTGTGTCTTTCTTAGAACATGCCATGTTGCAGTTCACTTAGAACCCCTGCTAGGACTCAAGGTGTGTTGCTCTTCCAGTCTAGATGTCTGAAGCATGAAAGTACTGACCATGTATCAGGGAAAGAAAACAAGGTATAGAGAAGATTTAGGAAATAATTCATAAAAGAACATTATGGGAGAGACTAAGATCTATTCTAAACTGAACATCCATCACCGTTTGCTCATGAATGAGGTCATTGCCAGGACATGGTACTTCCAGTGCTAAACATAGAAAGTTCTGCTCAACTGGGAAGAGACTTGGTCCTAATCCTATGTTCTGAGGATTATGCTTAGGTTCGTTCAATGCACAAAGAATTCTTGGCCATTATTTATGTATATGTGTTGTTAGAAATTTTTATCGTTGGCATTTCAGCCATAAATTGGGTTTACAACCCAATCAAATATGTGGGAGGCCCCTGTGGAATGGGGACATGCCCAGCCAATAGCTCTTCCTTGTGGAAAAAAGGAGCTGTTTTGGAAAAAGCCCACCCTTGGAGCAGGCAGTCCACATGCAGGGCTGCTACCAGGACAGGGGCTCATTGGTTTCAGGGAAGGGAAGATTCTACCTATCACAGAGTCTCAAGTCACATTTTCCTCTGTTCAGGTTCCTTGGATGTGGGGTAAAAAATGAGGGGACATTGGAAACATCACCTTCCCTTTATCCTCATTCCCTCAGCTATGTCTTCAGATCTTTTCTCAGGTGGTATTACTTCAGTCACTGACATGCAGAAGAATGGCTCACCAAGGAGGCTCATGTTGACTAGGACAAGGCAGAAAGGACTGAAAAATGTCTTATTTTTCAATTTTTAAATGTGATTTATCCATACATTAGGATATATTCTGGCAGTAAAAGTAACTAAATACCAGTACATGCTACAACATGGATGTAACTTGAAAATATTCCGAGTAAAAGAAGTCATTCTCAAAAGATACCATATTGTGCAACTCCATTTATATGAAATGTCCAGACTAGGCAAAATTATGGAGACAGATTGTAGGTGATTGATTGCTAGGGACTGGGTGAATTGGTGGGAAATGGGAAACGAATGCCAATAGGTATAGAGTTTCTTCCGAGGACAATTGAAATGTGATGGTGGTGATGTTTCACAATTTGGAGAATGCACTCAAGGCCATTGTTTTAAATGAATGAGTTTTATGGTATCTATATATAACTCAAAAAAGCCATGAAGAAAACAAAAACGAGTAGGTTGGAAACTGGGTTGACTAAGACAACACCAATTCTGGAAAACTGATTCTGAGCCAGCCTGCACTGGTATGTGAAATGGAGCCATTTAAAGTGAGGATTCCCTGGGAATTGCAGGAAGTGCACTGCACAGGCTCCTCCTGGTTGGAAGTTCCTGCCTTTGCAGAGTTAGAAAGAGTCACTTCTAGGACCACATCACAGAAGCAAATAGGCTCTGTCATTTATTTCTCAGACAATTCAGCAGAGTGTGTTTCATTTTACTTTATCTTGCGAAGAAAGGAGAGCAGACAGACCTGAATTCTCAAGACCATGCTGCATGAAGTCCCTCTGGATGGGAATGGAGGGAGCCTGTAAGTACAGGGAAGGTTTTGGTCTCACTTCCCCATAAAGTTGGACCACTGTGTAAATGCTACTACCAGCATATGAGGAGCAGTGATAATCAGCCTCATCTTCAGCCCGGAGCCCAGAGATGGTCAAGGAGGCCGTGTTGCCAGACTTGGAGCCAGAGAAGCGATCAGGGATCCCTGAAGCCTGAGAATGTACATGATAAAACAGGAGTTTGGGGGATGTGGCTGAGAGCTGTTGGTACCAGGGGACATCCTTATAACCCTGAATGTCATTGTTGCTTCCAGAACAAGAGATGGTAATTATCTGGCCCAGAGCCCAGACACTGCGAGAGACTGAGGCAGGGCAGACTGGGCCCAGGACCCTGAAAAAAGTAAAGCACACTCATTAGTGCAGTGCTGAAAGACTCCGATGATCCTGAGAAGGAGAGAAAGGATCAGCCCAGATGTCCCCATGGTCCCTTCCCTGGCGACCTCACCTGTGTCCTGAGTGAGGAGGGTGAGAAGGATCAGAGTCCAGGCCATGGTGGAGATGCCTCAAGAGCACTTCCTTCTGAGACTCTGATCCTGGGCCTGGCTCCCTCATGCCTCTATTATCTCCTCACCCTGCCTCGGAGAAGAGAGTGGCCTTTATGCTAATATGCTTCCTGCACCTGCCTCTCCTCAGCCCCTCAGATATGACCCTTCATTCTACATACTTCTGTATCCTTGGGCAGCAGAGCTTAGCTGAAAAGACTCAAACACTCTGACATGTTTTTTCTGGAAGTTAAGAACTTGAATGTTTTGTCAGATTTGTCCAGAAGACAATGATATCCTTATGCCCTCATGGTCATGAGCTCCAGGACCTTGTGTATTTCTTTCATGACATGACTGTGTCTCTGTGAGTATCCCAGGCCTGGGGCCCTTGCTTCTGTGCCCTCTGCTGGATACCTACTTCTGAGGATCTCTGTACTGTTAGAAACGTGTCACTGCCTGCCCCCATCAGTGGACCATGTGTTGTGAGTGGTGGTTGGTGGTGAGGTCTCCCCCAGCTGAAGGCTTGTTACCATCCCTCCCTTCTTTGTTTGTGCTGATGTATGTGCAACATTGAAACCTTCCAGCTTATCAGTCGCCCCAGTCACTCGCTTGCATGCTACATGGAAGATGTGGGTGAACCCCACGAAGGAAAAAGGAACATGCGCCAGGACATTCTGTACATTCCACTCATTAACATGCCAGTTGCCCTTCTTCAGCCTAAGATCCCAACCTAGAAATGAAGAATAAAATTTACACTGTCAATGGTACATGATCTATGGAGAACTGAATTAGAATAGGGAAGTACAGGTTTGATAATGGGACATTTCTATGTTTCAGAGGGTCATTTGTTATAAGCTTTATATTATCCAGATCTCATTCCATTTTATCTTTGATTTATTTTTCTGGCATTACTCTGTTTCCTTCACCTCACTCTGCCCAACAGTCACCATAAAAGCAACCTCAGTGACCCTGGAACACTGAAGAAACAGTAGCATTTTAGAAATATTTCTTCCTATATCATTCTTATGAAGGTTTTAAAATTCTTTTTCAACTTTCCATTTTTTTCTAATGCCTGTTTCAAACAGATAAAATTACTCAGATTGCAAGTACTGTTATCAGGATCAGGTTCCATTTAAGATATAGTAGGAAGACACCATGATTCCCCAATGAATGCTGCTTTAAGCCTGGAAAGAATGCAGCTATTTGAGCAGCTATGCAGGAGCTATTTGAGTCCCTAGAAAAAGATCCTACAAGCCAGATTGAGAATGACATTGATGTTGCAGTAACGATCAGTGCTGACCTTTCTATTTTACCTTCAGAATCCTTCAACCTCTCCTCAAGGCAGCTGGGAGGCAGCACCAGTCACCAGCTTAAGACAGAAAGAGATCCAGGAATACACCATTGTTCTGGGTTGACATGTGACAAGGATGACTTCTAAAGCTCAAGCAAATTGGATATCCACTTTTTCTTTTCTTTTCTTCATTTTTTTTAGTGTTTATTTATTTTTGAGAGAGATAGAATGCAAGCAGGGAGGGTCAGAGAGAGGGGGAGATAGAGGGTTCGAAGCAGGCTCTGTGATGACAGCAGACAGTTCGATGTAGAGTTCGAACTCACAAACTGTGAGAACATGACCAGAGCCAAAGTCAGATGCTTAATTCACTGAGCTACCCAGGCGCCGCACACTTTTCCTTTTCCTTTAAATTTGACTCTCCTCCTTCTCTATGTCCCTTCCCACAGAAAGTGCTTTTGTAGTGAGAGAAATAACAGTGGTGCATTTGGGAACTTATTTTTCTCACGTTAGGATTTTGCACAAGAGACAATCCTCTCTGTCCTCGTGCAACTTGGCCCAGACGTCAGCACTGTCAGGGGAAGTGCATGGCAGTGAAGATGAGCCAAGTCCTAGGTTTCTGTCCAGAAGACCAAAAGTAAGATCTACGGAACTGGAAATACTGGGGATGGGGAGATGTTGAAGAGGGAGAGGCCTGGGAAAGCAACGATGTCAATTATTGAGTCTTGGATCATCTCTGAGCTGCACTTGTGCAGTGTCTGATAGAAGAAGGATGGAATGTCATGGGGAATATAACTGAGGAAGTGGCTTCCACTAAAATCCCAGATATGACCTGTGAAGATCGTTGCGTTGTTTCCACTTAGGAAAGATGCAAATAGCAGAGCAAAGTGTTTGTAAACAGAACTGAAACAGAAAACACATTCAACAGAACACTGTTTGAAACTAGTAGCTTGTACACGACTGGGTAAAGTATCTGGTAAAACAAACAAACAAAAAACAAAAACAAACAAAACCAACCCACCATCACCTGGAATTTAGAACTAGAATCACAGTTCCATAAAATAGCATTGAATAGATTCAGGATAGATGCCAAAATTACCCACTATAGGAAGAAAAATGAAAAGTTCAACCAGCGAGAAAGATGATGCTTAACCCATATGAAAGAAACATTGGAATTTGCTCACAAAGACTTTAAACCAGCTACTTAAAAACTAACACAAGAAAGGAGAAATTCTCTGAAAATTAGTGGAGAGACATCACGTCTCAGCCAAGAAATAAAAGATATAATGAAGCACCAATAAAAAGTACACTATATGGAATTAACTACAGATTGGAAAATAAAAGACTAGTGACCTCAAAGTCATAGCAAGAAAATGTACAATCTAAAATACAAAGGGAAAAAAAATGTTAAAGATCAATAACTATCAGTAAAGTGTGGAGTCTCATCAAATGTCCCAATATCCATACCATAGGTGATCCTCAAAAAGAAGACAGAGAAACAGAAGGAGACCTGTAGATCCAGATGCTGAACAAATCCCAAGGAAAACGAATATGAAGAAAACTATATTAAGGCACATTTTGCCTGATTCTATGTCGACCCCTTTCTAGACACCTCTTTGACTTCAAAACTATGCACTTACTAGTAAAATATCAACCAAGGAATTTTATTCCCTGATGATATTCAACTGGTGATGGGGGTGAGGAAAGCAAAAGTTAGAATGAGTGGAAGTTGCTACATAAGCAGGTAAATCTCCAGATCCCCTCTCATTACTGTGCTGAGACAAATAGACCACATTCTACCTACCCCTCCCCTGATCAGATTTGTCTTGGAAGAGCATGAAACACATCTCTTGGGATCAGGGGAATCTAAGTAGAGTTGGCACTGTGGTATCATGATGACAACCTGGGTGTGATAAGAATGTTGAATCCTGTGACCACCTCCCTCAGATGATCATCCTCTTTCCAGTTTCTTTTCCTCAAGAAAGTGAAAAGCTCATTCATGAGGAAACAGACACCACTAAGGCGCTGGCCACACTAATATCAGCTCGAAATGTTTATGTGTCTCTGGCCTGGATTCCTTTTGGTACTTTCCCATCTGAGCTAGGTTTTCTTGGCATGGCATAGCAGCAATGTCATGATCAGCCCTTGCAGAGAAGTGTTCTGGGACACCTCCCAGAGAAAATGCTGAGCCAGGCAGCAGAGAGTATATACATACCACATCTGCTTTATCCATTCACCCATTGAGGGACATTTGGGCTCTTTCCATACTTTGGCTATTGTTGATAGTGCTGCTATAAACATTAGGGTGCATGTGTCCCTTCGAGACAGCACACCTGTATCCCTTGGATCAATGCCTAGTAGTGCAATTGCTGGGTCGTAGTGTAGTTCTATTTCTAATTTTTTGAGGAACCTCCATACTGTTTTCCAGAGTGGCTGCACCAGCTTGCATTCCCACCAACAATGCAAAAGAGATCCTCTTTCTCTGCATCCTCGCCAACATCTGTTGTTGCCTGAGTTGTTAATGTTAGCCATTCTGACAAGTGTAAGGTGGTATCTCATTGTGGTTTTGATTTGTATTTCCCTGATGATGAGTGATGGGCAGCATTTTTTCATGGGTCAGTTGGCCATCTGGATGTCTTCTTTGGAGAAGTGTCTATTCATGTCTTTTGCCCATTTCTTCACTGGATTATTTGTTTTTTAGGTGTTGAGTTTGATAAGTTCTTTATAGATTTTGTAACTAACCCTTTATCTGATATGTCATTTGCAAATATCTTCTCCCATTCTGTCTATTGCCTTTTAGTTTTGCTGATTGTTTCCTTCGCTGTGCAGAAGCTTTTTATTTTGATGAGGTCCCAGTAGTTAATTTTTGCTTTTGTTTCCCTTGCCTCCAGAGACATGTTGAGTAAGAAGTTGCTGCAGCCAAGATCAAAGGGGTTTTTGCCTGCTTTCTCCTCTAGGACTTTGATGGCTTCCTGTCTTACATTGAAGTCTTTCATCAATTTTGAGTTTATTTCTGTGTATAGCATAAGAAAGCGGTCCAGGTTCATTCTTCTGCATGTCGCTGTCCAGTTTTCCCAGCACCACTTGCTGAAGAGACTGTCTTTATTCCATTGGATATTCTTTCCTGCTTTGTCAAAGATTAGTTGGCTATACATTTGTGGGTCCATTTCTGGGTTCTCTCTTCTGTTCCATTGATCTGAGTGTCTGTTCTTGTGCCAGTACCATACTGTCTTGATGATTACGGCTTTGTAGTGTAGCTTGAAGTCTGGGATTGTGATGCCTCCTGCTTTGGTTTTCTTTTTCCAGATTGCTTTGGCTATTCGGGGTCTTTTCTACTTCCAAACAAATTTTAGGATTATTTGTTCTAGGTCCGTGAAGAATGCTGGTGTTACTTTGATAGGGATTGCATTGAATATGTAGATTGCTTTGGGTAGTATCGACATTTTAACAATATTTATTCTTCCTATCCAGGAGCATGGAATCTTTTTCCAGTTTTTGTGTCTTCTTCACTTTCTTTCATAAGCTTTCTATAGTTTTCAGTGTATAGATTTTTCACCTCTTTAGTTAGATTTATTCCTAGGTATTTTATGGTTTTTTGTGCAACTGTAAAAGGGATCGATTCCTTGATTTCTGTTTCTGTCGCTTCATTGTTGTGTATAGGAATGCAACCGATTTCTGTGCATTGATTTTATATCCTGCAACTTTGCTGAATTCATGAATCAGTTCTAGCAGTTTTTTGGTGGAATATTTTGGGTTTTCCATATAGAGTATCATGTCCTCTGCGAAGAGTGAAAGTTTGACCTCCTCCTGGGTGATTTGGATGCATTTTGTTTCTTTGTGTGATCTGATTCCTGAGGCTAATATTATGTTGAATAGCAGTGGTGAGAGTGGACATCCCTGTCTTGTTCCTGACCTCAGGGGGAAAGTGTTCAGTTTTTCCCCATTGAGGAGGATATTAGCATTGGGTTGTTCTTATATGGCTTTTATGATCTTGAGGTATGATCCTTCTATCCCTACTTTCTTGAGGGTTTTTATCCAGAAAGGATGCTGTAATTTGTCAAATGCTTTCTCTGCATCTGTTGAGAGGATCATATGGTTCTTGTCCTTTCTTTTATTCATGTGATGAATCACGTTAATTGTTTTGCGGATATTGAACCAGCCCTGCATCCCAGGTGTAAATCCCACTTGGTCGTGATGAATAATTTTTTTTTAATGTATTGTTGGATCCAGTTGGCTAATATCTTGTTGAGGATTTTTGCATCCATGTTCATCAGGGAAATTGGTCTATAGTTCTCCTTTTTAGTGGGGTCTCTGGTTTTGGAATCCAGGTAATGCTGGCTTCATAGAAAGAGTTTGGAAGTTTTCCTTCCATTTCTATGTTTTGGAACAGTTTCAAGAGAATAGGTGTTAACTCTTCCTTAAATGTTTGGTAGAATTCCCCTGGAAAGCCATCTGGCCCTGGACTCTTGTTTTTTGGCAGATTTTTGATTACTAATTTGATTTCCTTACTGGTTATGGGTCTGTTCAAATTTTCTATTTCTTCCTGTTTCCGTTTTGGTAGTGTATATGTTTCTAGGAAGTTGTCCATTTCTTCCAGATTGCCCATTTTATTGGCATATAATTGCTCATAATATTCTCTTATGATTGTTTTTATTTCTGTTGTGTTGGCTGTAATCTCTCCTCTTTCATTCTTGATTCATTTGGGTCCTTTCCTTTTTCTTCTTAATCAACTGGCTAGTGGTTTATCAGTTTGTGACTTCTTTCAAAGAACCAGCCTCTGGTTTCATTGATCTGTGCTACTGGGTTTTTTGGGGTTTTTTTTTGTTGTTTGTTTGTTTGTTTGTTTGTTTTTGGTTTCAATAGCATTAATTTCTGTTCTGATCTTTATTATTTCCTGTCTTCTGCTGGTTTTGGGTTTTATTTGCTGTTCTTTTTCCAGCTCCTTAAGGGGTAAGGTTAGGTTGTGTATCTGAGATCTTTCTTCCTTCTTTAGGAAGGCCTGGATTACTATATACTTTCCTCTTATGACCCCCTTTCCTGCATCCCAGAGGTTTTGGGTTGTGGTGTTATCGTTTTCATTGACTTCCATATACTTTTTAATTTCCTCTTTAACTTCTTAGTTAACCCATTCATTCTTTAGTAGGATGTTCTTCAGTCTCCAAGTATTTGTTACCTTCCCAAATTTTTTCTTGTGGTTGATTTTGAATTTCATAGCGTTGTGGTCTGAAAATATGCACGGTAGATCTCAATCTTTTTGTACTTACTTAGGGCTGATTTTTGTCCCAGTATATGGTCTATTCTGGAGAACGTTCCATGTGCACTGGAGAAGAATGTATATTCTACTGCTTTAGGGTGGAATGTTCTGAATATATCTGTTAAGTCCATCTGGACCTCTTCTTAAGATAGCCATTACTCCCAGGAGCAAGAATAAAACAGGCTTTCTTAACACTTACACACAAACACAAAACAGTGAATCAGACAAAAGGACACAAGAGGAATTCACCGCAAAAGAAAGAACAGGAAGAAGTCACAGCAGGGATTTAACCAATACAGAAACTAGTAAGATGTTTGAGCCAGAATTTATTTTTTTTTTAATGTTTATTTGTTTTTGATAGAGAGAGAGAGAGAGAGCGAGCACGGGAGGGACAGAGGGAGATTGAGGCACCAAATCTGAAGCAGGCTCCAGGCTCTGAACCATCAGCACAGAGCCTGACGCAGGACTTGAAACCACAAGCTGTGAGATCATGACTTTGGCTGAAGTCAGACACTTAACTGCCTGAACCACACAGGAGCCCCTGAACCAGAATTGAAAACAGTAGTCATAAGGATCCTAGCTGTGTTTGAGAAAAGCATAGAAGACACTAGAGAATCCCTCACTGCAGAGATTAAAGAAGTAGTCAGTCTGAAATAAAAAATACTGAAACTGATATGGATGCAATGACAATGAGGATGGATGAAGCAGAGGATATAGTAGATAAAATTATGGGAAATAATATTCTGAATATAAGTGGGTATGAAAATTATTGTATCATGAATGTAGACTTATTGACCTCAATGACTCCTTAAAGCCTAATAACATTCGTTTCATAGGAATCCCAGAAAAGAAAGATAAAGAAGCAGATGGTTTACTTAAGCAAATCATAGCTTAAAACCTCCCTAATCAGAGGAAGGAAACAGACATCAACATTTATAAGCACAGAGAATTCCCATTATATTCAACAATAGCTGGCCATCACCCAGAGGCATCAGAATCAAATTGACAAAACAAAACAAAACAAAAACAAGAAACAAACAAACAAAAACCAGAAAACGATGGAATCCTGAAAACCGCAAGGGAAAAAAAGTCCTTATCCTACAAGAGAAGACAAATCAGATTTGCAGTAGATCTGTCCACAGAAATCTGGCAGGCCAGAAGGGAGTGCCAAAATCTATTCAACGTGCTGAATGGGAAAAATACTCAGCCAAGAATACTTTATCAGGCAAGGCTGTCATTCAGAATAGAAGGAGAAATAAAGAGTTTCCCAAACAAAAACTAAAGGAGTTCATGACACTAAACCAGCCCTGCAAGAAATAGTTAAGGGGACTCTTTGAGTGGGTAAAACAAGACCAAAAGCAACAAAGACTAGAAAGGAAAAGAGAACATCACCAGAAACATCAACTTTACAGGTAACACAATGGCATGAAATTCATGTCAATCAGTAATCACCCAGAATTTAAATGGACAAAATGCTCCAATCAAAAGACATAGGGTAACAGAATGCATTAAACAAACAAACAAAACAAAAAACAAAAAAACCCAAGACTCATCTCTATGCTGCCTTCAAAAGACTCATTTTAGGGGTGCCTGGGTGGCCCAGTCAGTTAAGCGGCTGACTTCAGCTCAGGTCATGATCTCGCGGTCCGTGAGTTCGAGCCCCGCATCGGGCTCTGTGCTGACAGCTCAGAGCCTGGAGCCTGTTTCAGATTCTGTGTCTCCCTCTCTCTGACCCTCCCCCATTCATGCTCTGTCTCTCACTGTCTCAAAAATAAATAAACGTTAAAAAAAAAAAGACTCATTTTAGACCTAAAGACATCTTCAGATGGCAAGTGAGGATATGGAGAACCATCTATCATGCTGATGGATGTTCATGTACAAATGAACTATAGTTATGAAAATGTATTTTTCATTCTTCCTGTGAATTCTTATCATCAATGGAATTTCAGGGTCAGTTTGGATTGATGTCTTTTCTCCCCTCTTCTCTCTTCTCTTCTCTTCTTTCCCTTCCCTTCCCTTCCCGTCCCTTCCCTTCTCCCCTCCTTTCCCCTCCCCTCCCCTTCCCTTCTTTCCTCCCGTCCCCTCCCCTCATCTTTTTTTTTTAATTTTTTTTAACATTTATTTTTGAGAGACAGAGAGACAGAGCACAAGTCGGGGAAGGGCAGAGAGAGAATGAGACACAGAATCCCAAGCAGGCTCCAGGCTCTGAGCTGTCAGCACAGAGCCCGATACGGGGCTCGAACTCACAAACCCTGAGATCATGACCCGAGCCAGAGTCTGTCGCCCAACCAACTGAGCCATCCAGGTGCCGAACCCCTCATCTCTCCTTTCTTTCTTTCTTTCTTTCTTTCTTTCTTTCTTTCTTTCTTTCCCCTTCCTTCCTTCCTTCCTTCCTTCCTTCCTTCCTTCCTTTCCCTCCCTCTCTCTCCCTCTCTCTTTCTCTCTTTCTTTCACTTATTTTGGCTCCTATTTTCCTACTTCCTCATTGGAAAGTTTGATAGAATGCTAGACGACTGTCATTATAAAGGACCAGCATGAGAGATTGGCTTGGATTCTTCTGGAAGAACAATGGGTATCTCCCTGATAGTACATCTCCAGGGCAAATGATTGTTGCTATACGTCCCAAGCCCACTGACACTGAGGGTGGCTGAGTCAGCCAACTGCAGGCCACAGAGCCTGAAAAGACAGAGCAGAATAGGTTGTTGTGAGGTCCAAGGATTCATTCCCTAGGTCCCAGTACTGAGGCTGTGCTGGGACTGTGCTCAGGTTTTGGGGCAGGCCTAGCTCAGATCCTGTGGGGACTGAACATGTGGGCAGGGCCCAGGGGCAGCACTTGTGTAAAGAGTGAGGCAGGGGGGCAGGAGAGGGGTCCAGGCCATGGTGGGGAAACAAAGAGCTCTGCCTCCTGTGACCCAAACAAAGAGCACTCTTGGGCCCAGGCCCTTCCAGGGGCCTTGAGTCAATGAGTGTTCGAAATTATGTAAAGTCCCTCCACTTCAGGGACTCCTAATTGACAAACCAGTGGTGAGATCAGAACATGTGACTGAAGAGGAAGACGGTAACCTCCAGCATCCTGCAATCAGCTATCAGGTAAAAAGAAAAAGCCTTGGCTTCCAATTTCTGGGATCAGTCACCTTCTTGGGGTCAGGCCACATGACAACTATCTCACACAAGTGTGTTGGAATCAGTCCTTGGCTCCCACCATGGTCTTTCAGGTGCCTGGCTATGGGGCTGGGTCGAGTCCTCTAAGACACACAGACAACACGTGATTCAGGGAAAGGTGTTCCTGTGTCCTCATTACCTTCCTCCTTCTGCTTCACGTCTCCTCTGGCTCCGCCAGACCCAAATGGTCCCAAAGTTGGCATGTCATTAGAATGTGGGACTTTATCCTTAGAATCTCCGTCTGTCATTTTGTCTGTGAGATTCACTTGTTCAACAACACCTGTGGTCAGGTGCAGTAAGAGGCAATTTCCAGGTACTAAGTCAGTTTCTCTTGGCAGCCACTTGGCACACTAAGGGGCCTGCAGGAGGAAGCTGCTGAAGTAGGGACAGGTTTGTCACAGTTGTGCTCAGCCCCGGGGAACTCCCCAGTTCACCTGGGGGCTGAGGCCACTCAGGGAAGTGATTGTTACCTTCCCATTCCCCCTTACCACCTAAAGCCACAGGGAGACTAGGATGCTACTTGTGGCTCTGGTCCTGGTCTCCTGTCTCGTCCCCCACGGATGACCTGTCCCTGCATTCCTCAACGCTCCGCAGACTGGCTGAGCTGAGCAGGAATATGAGGGAGGGCTGCACCTGACAGGAAAGGGAGATTCGGAGAGGCATGCAGGTCCCCATTCCCTGGAGAGGCAGAGAGAGGAGCAGAGGCTGGCAGGTGCAAGGCAGCAACAGTCACCTGCACCAGGTGAAGAAGGACGCCCAGGCTGAGAGGGGATGTGGGACAACCTCAGTCAGAATGTTCCAGGTCCTGAAGGAGATAGCTTCTTCTTCTCGCTTCTGCCAGATACCGGTTGCAGAGGGGGCACTGCTAAAGTTGACCATGGGGCCCCCTGAGGACCAGGGAGATGCCAGCCCATTCATTGTCATGTGATGAAAATGGGTGAAGTGAGAATCTCCAGACTATTATTCTCTAGAGGGACTTTTCATGATCCTTTAACCTGATAAATCCCTGGACATATTATTTTGGTCACAGGGATTCCCACTAAATATCTTCTTTGTAGTTCATCATGTCAATAAGTAAATTTTTGATAAAGATTCTAATTGTACATGCCATACTTTGGTGAGGAGAAAATTATTTTTTAACCTATGTCTCCCATTGCCATGAAGGTAATGCTCTGATTCAAGCCAGAGGGGAAATTGCAGAAGCTTCTGTTTTTCCTTATTAATACCTCATTTGTAGTTTTTACCTCATACAATGGCTCTAAAAATCAATTTCAAAACCATACATCAAAGAATCATGAAGAGAAATTCAGCTTATTCATTCATCTTTCCTTTCAGAGTGACAGGCGAGGCCCAAATACAGGCACAACCTCCATGCAGGGTCAGCGTGGGCATGGGTGTGAGGCCATGTGGGTCAGGCCTGAGCTAAAGGTGAGGCCTGCCTGGTGCAGGTGATGGGATTGGGGCAGCGGGAGAACATGGCACCAGGAGAAAGACCCCAGGTGGGACCCACAATGGTCTGCACTTCCTTCACGGTTTCTGTAAAATCTAAGGAAGGAAGGGCCTGGGGCAGGAGGGGCCTGGTCCCCTTTTCAAGAAGCGTCAGGCAGCCCTTGATGATGTGTGGACACCTTATCCAGGAACCAAAGGAGACGCTGCCCTGTGGCCCATTCAGGTGTCTGTACCCAAGGGAAGAGGAATTCCTGCAGGACTGTGCTGAGACAGCTGTCTCCCCTCCTAAGTGACGTGTGATTACATCTGGGGCCCATGTGATGTATAATGACATCCTAAATCTTTATCACCTACTGTAAATCCTGACTCCAGCTCCCATAGTCATACTAGCCCCCCACTCTGCCACTGTTCAGTAGGATAAACATAGACCAGAAGACAGAGAACTGCTAGAGTCACCCACAGTGCAGGGCCTGGGCCAGGACCAGGGAGGACACCTACCCGATCCTAAGTCCTGACCAGCAGCTGCTCAGAGGACAGGTGAGAGTGAGAGCCAGGCCATGGTAGGAGTGTTTGTGTCCCATCCCCATCCTTCTGTGTCACCTTGAGTCACTGAAGACACACCCACTGCCATGGTAAGTGGCACAGCAATGGTCAGCCTTGTCCTGGCCCTTAGTTCTGGTCAAGCTCAGGGGGGCCATGTCCCAAAGTTCCATCCTCAGATTGGACCCTGATGGTCACTCTTATCTGTCTATATAACCAGCTCAGGGACAAGCTTGGCTTCTGTTGGTACCAAGAGAGATGTTCACTCCTGAGCTCATTTGCAGAACAGGGGATCCTGGGCCTGCTTGGGGCCACTGACAGGAGGAGTCTTCCTCAGATCAGGGGAGGCATCGAGGCTGTAAGAAAGAAGAGGAGAGGGGGCTGGAGGAATAAAGGGAGGCTGAGTCAGAAATCACTGGCCCAACCCTTAGGGGAGGGAGCAATGTGGACACAGGGGATTGCAAGGCCTGACGCCATGGACCCAGGATGGGAAGGAGAGCAGGGCACCTGTGCCTCACACTGTGGCTCCCTGTGGGCTTCTCACCTGTGCTGGGAGCAGCCAGAGAGCAGGAGTGAGGCCACACAGAGTGTGGTCCTGGGAGGATCAGCCCCACAGACACCTGGGAGCTGTTCCACATGCAGATGCCCGGGGCCCCACCCAGACCTGCCACGCCTGCAGCTGCATCTTGTGGAGACCCCCCCCACCCCCCTCCTCAGGGGACTGTGTGCTCACTGAGTGTCACAGGCTAGAGATCTGGACCATGGTTGAATATCTCATTCCTCTGTCTATCTCCCTGGGTCCTACCGGGCCCCCTGGGACATGGGGCATAACAGTTTTACTCTGGTCACGTAAGCTTGGTACAGATTGTAGTGATGTGTAGTGCTGTGGAGAAAATGGGTTAAGAATGGACTCTTTCACCAGCCACATGGAGTGTGTGCTGTGGATGTGGTGAGAACCCAGGGAATATGGGCTGCTCGGCTCTGGAGGCCGAGAGTGTGTCTTGTCTGCTTTAGGCTCCTCCTGGAAGTGAATCATCAGGAAAAGTGCAGGGCACTGGCTGGGGTTATTCATGGTACTATCACAGGGGAGCTGCGTTTCTAGTGCACAATTGGGGCAAGAAGGGTGTGTAAGGATTCAGAAGATCCCCTAATACTCCCTGAGTCTGCATTACAGTCATAAATGCACCACAATCCAATTCAGCAGGTATGATAATGAACTAACTTTCCAGAATGAAGGTCTAGTCCTATCAATGGGCAGTGATGGCGACTAGCTCAGGTATTTGCTGTGGGAAGGAGATATGGGGTGAATAGTGAAGAAGGACATTATAGACACCCCTCTGAGCACAGGGTAGTCACAGAAATGAGCAGTATAGAAGTAACGTGCTTCTTCCTAATGTTGTAGGATGTGTTTGGATATATATTGACCATAAGTTTGTTTTGTTCTCCTGTCTCATCCCATTATCACATAACATAACATCAGATGTGTTCACAAATAGTTATATCTTAATATTGAAGCTATACAATATCAAATCATCTGGGACAAAAATAAATATCCCAGCAGAGAAAAATGTATTTTGTATCCTCTTAAAGGCTGAGCACATTTGTGGGGACTGAACATGCACATTGGGGATCTGGGGGAGAAACCCTAGCTCTGTGTGTATACAGCGGCCTCCTCAGGTCTGAGAGGACCCTGTCAGGGATGCTGGCCATCCTGGATTGGGTTCCTGGAAGCTGACTCTGAGATGGAGAAATGCATGTGCAGGAGATCTGGAAGGAAGAGGGAGGTCAGACTGGGCAGAAGGAGAAGTGACCCACACGGAGTGAGACATCAGATGAGGCCTCATTCCTGCAGGGAGCTCCAAAGCTGGGACCTTTCAGGACATGTGAAAGTGGGGCAGGGCCTTGGCCTCTAGGCCTCAGGAGATTATTTAACTGAACCTCTCTGAGAAGGGACATAAACGTGGGGAGGCAATTCTCTGAAGTAAGAGTCCTTGGCAGTGAGG
Organism: Puma concolor; assembly: GCF_028749965.1. NCBI lineage: Eukaryota > Metazoa > Chordata > Mammalia > Carnivora > Felidae > Puma > Puma concolor. The sequence continues at coordinate 20,222,048 of NC_141678.1, forward strand.
AGCACCCCTGTGAGCTGTGAGAGGCTCCAGGCAGTAGTGGGTGGGTGTGTGAACCCAAAAGACAGGGTGTCGGTAACCCCACGGTGTCTACTGCACTCAGGTGAAGGTGACTCCACACATGACACCAGGGCTTCAGGACCTCAGGTGAGCTGGGAAATTTGGGGCTCTAATCCTTGTCAGTTGTGAGAGCAATAGCCCACAGCCACCACATGGAAGTGCAGAGATAATGAGCACTGGACGAAAGTCTCCCTGTGTCTTTTCTCCACCCAGGCCCTCTGTCCCCAGTTCACACCCAGGCCCCGAGAAGCAGGGAAGCCTAGTGCTGTCAGCTGTAAATGCACTCCTGACCCTCCCTGTGCAGAGCTTCCTGGAGATTGGATGGGGAGGGAGGTGGGGGGAATTCAGATCTGGGGACCTGGACCAGATCTGCTCATTGCTTTGTGTACAGGTCTCCAGGGGCTTGGAGAGAGCATGACAGAGATGGGGAAGAGGTTTGTGTCTCACTTCCCCATCTGCCTGTGTCACTGTGAGCATTACCACTGTCCCACACCTGACAGTAATAGTCAGCCTCGTCCTCGGCCCGGGCTCCGCTGATGGTCAGGGTGGCCGTGTTCCCCGAGTTGGTGCCTGAGAATCGGTCAGGGATCCCTGAGGGCCGTTTGCTGTCCTCATAGATAATCAGCACAGGGGCCTGGCCTGACTTCTGCTGGTACCAGTAAGCATATTTACTTCCAATGTTGTTTCCTCCACATGTGATCCTGGCCGTCTGTCCCAGGTTCACTGCCACTGATGGGGGCTGAGTCAGCACGTAGGAGGCCACGGAGCCTGCAAGAGAGAAGGTGAGAGGTGGGTTTCCAGCCTGGGGTGTCATCCCTGAACACTCCCACCTGCCTGGCTTAAGCTCCAGTGATTCTCTAGGCCCCAGTGTCCACTCTGCTGTCATCTTAGTCCCTGGGGCCCATGGGCCCGCCTGGTGGATGGAGCCTTTGAACCAATGAGAACCACCCCCCCTTTCCCTGGGCAGGTGCAGCCTTTCAGGGCTCACACAGATCAGTGAACACAGTGGGGGGCTATCACCCCACCAGCCCCCATCCCACAGCAGGGTCTTGAGCATCCTGTCCCCACTGAGACTCCCCTGCTGAGCTCAGAGTCAGGACCAGGCTTGTCCCAGAACCCTGGGCCTGGGGTGGGTGTGAGCCTGGGCACAGCACCTGTGCAGTGAGCGAGAAGGCCGAGGAGGAGAGGGGTCCAGGCCATGGTGGAGGTGCCTCGATTCTGTTCCCTGAGGTCCTGAGGCTGGGCAGGGTTCCTCCCAGGCCTGACTTATCCCCTTGCTGGAGACACCTGCTGTTCATGCAAATCAGCCAGGGCTAGGGGATGCTGCTGAGGAGACTTGAGGCTTCAGAAATGGGCTCAGCCTCAAGGGACACACAGATGGGAGGGGCAGCCTTTCAGATCCACTTTCAGCCCAGGGGATTCTGCTTCACCCTCTGAGCCCATAGTTGGGGTCCACAACTGCATCCCTCTCCTTGTCCAGGCTCCTGGTTGGGTGTGGTCACAGCAGAGCTCAGAGTTGGAGTCTGCATTTTCTGAACTTATTACAGAATGTTTACTCTTTAGGTGACTGGAGAAACTTAGGTCAGTGAAGTGTCCTACCCCAGTTCTGTGTTGGGGAACTTCAGAACCTGAACAAAATTTCTCCCTTGTCTAGTGCATGTGGAGTTTTGAGGAACCATTGAGGTGCGGTAGGAATGTGTCCTGATGGAGAACTTCTGGGACAGGTTATCCACGCTATGCCTCAGTATCCCCATGGTGTACTCAGTGTCAGGGACAGACCCAGCTTGTGGAAGTTTTGATCGAGTTTACCAGGCATGGGCCGGGCTGGAGAGGCAGGAATTGCTGGATCTGTGCTAGTAATAGAGGCAAGTTCTATAGAAGTCGTATCTGAGAAACACTGAGTCAGAATTTTACATCACTGTCAAAGCTGATACTGTAGAAACCTATGCCTTTTTCTTCTGATCTCAGGTCATGGTGACCCACCTTCCCTCCTGTTAGAACACCTGATGCCCAGACCCTCCCCATGTGCAAGTGGCTTTGCCAGATGATCTCTGCTGCCCCTTAGTGACCCCTCCACATTGGCTGCTTCAGGAACAGGGAAGTCCCCTGTCCAGGTGGAGATGCAGAACCCAGTGCTCAGTCCTGTTTCCCTGATCCCTGGACTGCTGATCCCAGGGGAGGAACTGCTCCTTTCTGTAGGTCCCTGTCAGCCTCAAGACCAGGCAGGAGAAGACCAAATTATCCATGAAAATAGAAACAGCCTGATGTGAGGAGGAGAAAGCAGGGCCCATCTGAGGTATCATTGCTTATATCTTTGGGGTGATGGTTGGTCACAGGTGTGGTTCTAGGGTTTGGCACCACAGGTGACACAGCATTTAGGAACTGTGTCTTACTGGTGCTGGCTCCTGGTACACAAAATAGGGTGGTGGTGGCTACCGCTCCAAAGACAGACACAGAGAACACTCACCCAGCCATCAGTTATTCAGATTCACTTGGGTTGGCACATTCTGTCCTGAGAAAGGAGTGTGAACAAGACAGAGGTCTTGCTCTGTTACCTTCCTGTGTGTGGAGCAGCACAGTGGACACATTTGGTGATGCAACAGACAGTCTCCAAACCCTTCTACCTGTATCTTGTCTCTATATTCATTTAGAAGCCACACCATTACTATTCTCAAGTCCCTCTTGTCCAAGAGTGACCTTGTGGGCCAGATTTGGCCCATGGATGTGTCAGTAAGCTGGGGTCTTTTCTGGGGACTTTTCTTCTTGTGAATGATAAAGCATACCAGATATGCAGTGAGTGCCTTTCCTCTTTAACATGGGTGTGGTAGCTAGAGCTGCAGCAATCATCCCGAGGTCTGTTGTCAACATCAATGAAAAGCAAAGCCTCCATAAGCAGTAATGGTGGGACAGAACGTGGGCAGAGGTGGGACCTCACGGAATTGCTGACTACCTAGAGAAATGCTGTCTGACTTCAAAGTTGTTTCTGTGAGAGAAAAATAAGTGCCTGAATGTTCATGCCTCTGTTTGAGATGTGCGTGTATTGCATTAAGAACTTTGCGACCAGTTAGGATAATTAACACAAAACTATCAGTTAATAAATATAATGTTAGGGGAACATGTGTCATGTTGGATGATGTGCAGATAATGAATTGCACTGAGACAAGGTGACAGGCAGGTGCTGTGTGGTGAGAGCCTGGAGGAGGCCTCTCTGCAGAGGTGACCTTGGAGTTGCTCAGAATGGGAAGAAGGAACAGTTTAGTTTAGAAGAACTAAAGAGTGTGTTTGGAGTCAGTCCCTGTGGAGAAGAGTCTGGTTTGTCTGAGGATGCAGGGACAGTGAGGACCTTAGGAGTCTGTGATTCAAAACTATTTGAGTTCCAAGGTGATTATTTTCTCATATTATAACCTCAGGAACAGGAGTGATGGGTTAGAATTCTCATCGCTGTATGTTCCAAATATAAGGGGACTCACAAGAGGAGTCCCTGTGTGAGCTTCCCTGCAAACTGAAAGGGAAGCAGGAGCTCTTTTGTAGCTGAGTCACTGTGGCTTATCTGCAGCTCACCCATGTGTGTGTGTTCCGCATGACATCAAATTCCTGTCACACATCCCTTCATTATTATATCTTTTATATACATACACATATATGAATATATTGTATTTGTGCACGTATATACTAATTCTGTCTGCATTGTGTGCTTGCAGATGTGTGTGTGTGTAAGTGTATACATACATTTACAACATATGCACATATATATTCTATACACTGAACTCTGAATTGGGTACCTAAGTGGTAGTTGATGAGATCCTTGAGTTTCTAGGAGACACAGAGTTCCATTTCCTCACCAATGAGAAGTAGGTATGGTTACCACAGTGAACAGCAGGACCATATTAGTGTTCAGACTCATTTGACAGAGGACGTTAGTATCATTTAGTTAATAATGATGTTCCTAGAACTGAAATAGATAGGTAGCTATCTATTTTTTTTTTTTTACATCTGTATAAATAGAAAGCTATGCTTGGCAAACACTTTGGCTTCCTACTGAAATTAACAGAGATGGAATGCTCCTTAGAAGCCACTAGATTACCGTGTGATGTGAGCTGCTTGCATGACCAGGTGTTATCTGATGAACGATGCGTGGATTTGGGCATTCACAGAAGCTCTCCATCACCAAACAGAAGAGATAAATTTGAGATCAGGCTTCACCAGGTTCTGAAGGCACAAGTGAGTTGCATGAGGAAGAAGCTGGGTGTCCATGACCCCAACCCCTGCAGCATTGTCGTTTCTCTGTCTCCCACAACTGTGGCCTGTGCTACTATAGAGAAAATAACAGAGGGCTGACTTACAGAGGTTCCTGTATGGTATGCAGCCAACTCTGAGAGTTAAACTATTAGTACTACAGTCCTAATGTGGGACCGTCCTGCATAACGTGTGTGGTGAAAATTCTCTAATAGGTAACATTTGAGCTGAGTAGTTGGTTCATTTCACCTGGAACAGAAGGACAGAGTTGGCTATATACTAACCTATGGGTTCTGACTCATAGTTTGGCTGTATGGTCAGAGATTTGGAAGGAAAAATAAGAAAATTGGTGAAAGAAGGGCACCTGGGTGGCTCAGTAATTTGAGCCTTCAACTTCAGCTTAGGTTCTGAGCTCATGATTCATGCGTTTGAGCCCCACTTCTGGCTCGCTGCTATCAGCACAGAGCCTGCTTTGGTTCTTCTGTTCCCCTCCTTCTCTGATCGTCCCCCACTTCCTCTCTCTCTCTAAAAAATAAAATAAAGCTTAAATAAAATTGATGAAAGATGTTGGAGGAAGAGACATGTGAGTAGAAACCCCTCCAATGAGTACAGTGGTGGACAAAATTTGTTTTCCATGAAAATGCCTACCATAGTGTGTTGTCAAGAGGAAATGATATTAATAATCAGGTGGATGATGTGACATGTCTGGGGACAGTGGTCAGCCTTCTTGTCCATCCACTGGTAAACTGGTCCAGTGGGCTCCATAGCACATGTTGGAAAGTGTATGGTTATTCATGAGGTGATCACTGTGGATTTCCACTCACTGAAGCTGACCTGGCCACTTCTGAGGACCAAACTGCCAACGGTAGAGACCAAGCCTTAGTTCCCAGTAGGAGATCATTCCCTTGGGAATCTGCCTGGAGCCTGATGGCTGACTCATTACATTAGACCTCTTCCATCCTGGACAGGATAGCTCTGTTCTTCTTGGAATAGACCTTTACTGTAGGTAGAGACTTGCTTACTTTGACTGCAGCGCTTCCTCCCAAACTATTACCCATGGATTTCCAGAGTGCCTCGCCCACTAATATTTCAGTGTGGTTTCTTCCCAAGGCACTCATTTCACGTGATATGAAGGGCTGCAGTGTGCCCATGCCCATGGAATTCCTTGGTTCAACCCTCTTCTCCAATACTCTGAAACAGCTGTCTTGAATGAATGGACTAATGGCCTTTGGCAGACTCAGTTACTGTGCTTGCCATGTGGAAATACCTTGTGTGTCTGGAGCAACATTTGGAGTAAATCTGTATCCAATATATGGTGGTGTTTGTCAGATAGCTAGTTGTTTGTCAGGAGTCAAGAGGTGGAACTGAGCATGTCCCTAGTCACTGATATTCCTGGAGGCCTGCTGCAAAATTATGACTGCCTGTCACCATGACCCTACACTCTGCTGCCCTAGAGGTACCAGTTCTAAATTAGATTTGCTTCCACCCAGTAACACAACAATGATTCTGTTCTACTGAAAACTACGACTACCCCTTGCCGCTTTGAGCTTGTGATGTCTCCATGGATGTCTCTCTGTCTGTCCTTCCAGCCAGGTCTTCCATCCACAACAAATTCCCTAGCCAAGAAAATGTGACAGCCTCATCCTGCCTTCTGCATATGCACTCCTGATCCACAGGGTGCAGAGCCTGCCTGGAGCCTGGGTTGGGAGTGAGGTCTGGGAATCTCAGATCTGGGCACCTGGGGCAGAGCTGCTGAATGTTTGTCCACCGTCCTCCTGGGGCTGAAGGAGAGTGTGCCAAAGATAGGGAGGGAGTTTGTGTCTCACTTTCCTCTCTGCCTTTGTCACTGTGAACATGTATACCACTGTTTCACACCTGTCAGTAATAGTCGGCCTCGTCCTTGGCTCTGGTCCTGCTGATGTTTAGGGTGTCTGTGTCTTTGAAGTTGGATCCCGAGAATCAGTCAGGAATCCCTGAGGGAGGCTTGCTATTGTCATATATGACCAGCACAGGAGTCTGTCCTGGCTTCTGCTGGTATCACTGAACACCAAAGGTTTCTACATTGTCTCCCTGAGGGGTGGTCATGGCCATCTGTCCTGGGGCCTCTGACAACAAGGGTAGCTGAGTCAGCACGCTGGAGGCCTTTCAGGAGCATGGCCATGGGGCGGGGCTGGGCCCTTGGAGAGATGCCAGCAACACCTGATTCAGGGGAAGGTGATATGTGGCCTCACTGACTATACCTCCTGCTCATGTCTTCTTTGTGTCCTCCAGACACATTCATGTCCCGTCCTTGGCATGTCATACTCTCATTCTAATGTTTGCTCATCATGGTGTATGTGGGAGTTTACTTGCACAACCACCTGCTGTTGGAGATACATCACAATTTCTAGTCGATCACCACATGTTACTTTCCTCTCCATACAGCCCACCACCCCACCACAGACCAGCAACTGGCATAGTGAAAACTTTGATTCCTTTTATTTTTTCAGCCATGTTTTATGTAAACATGTGAAAAGTGCCAGAAACCATCCATGACTGAGAAGCCCACTTCAGGCTCTGTGACTCTGTTTGGGTTCCAGGGCCATGTCTTTGCACACAGAGTGACTTCTGGGAATTGGATAGACAGTGGTCACTGCAAGGAGCTGGATCCTGTCATTTAACCAAGGACATCCCAGGGACCAGAGCTGTGGCTTAAGGCTGGGAGAATCCACTTTTCTCTGGAGAAAGTCTCACAAGGAGACTGCAGACCCTCCCTCCAGTGACCGGGGGCTCTGATTGGCTCACCTCCTGCCCCCTGAGACACTGCTGAGCAAGGAAGCCACAGCCTTGGTTTGAGTCTGCCTGGAGGTGGAAAGGGAGAGGCAGAGGGAGAGTGGTCAGGGTATTGCTCATCGTGCCCATCACAGAAGGGTCAGCTCCCTGAGACTTCTGTTGGACAGTGAGGTGACTGGAATTTCCCAGATGAGGTAAGCTGTGTCAGGACTCCTGTCAGGGCCCTGGATGTCCCTGTGTGAGTCTGACCTGCAGAACATTGTCCCTGCAGCCTGAGGAGACAGGATGCATCATCGTGACTTCCTTCTGATGAGTGAACTTTGGACACCTGCTGACACCCAGGCCGGGTGTCCTTGTAAGGCTCCACCTGGGCAGCCCCAGCCTCCGTCCTGCTGCTCCTGATGCAGCTCTGCTGCCCCCTGCTGGTGGAGGAGGACTCAGACCGGGAGCTTCCCTCCTGCAGGTCAGGTCACCCCACAGCACCTGTCACCTGAGAAAGGGTGTGGACCAGGGTTACCAGCCTCTCTCAGACAGCTACCCACCCTGCCCTGCCCTGCCCTGCCCTGCCCTGCCCTTCCCAGCCCAGCACAGCACAGTACAACACACACAGGTCACATACACAGTACAGGAGGTAGGACAGATGTGATTCCTGTCATTGTCCCAGGGTTGAAATGCCTTGTCCTGGTCCACTGTCTTCTTATAAAAAGGAGAATGCAGGGTAAAGTGTAGTGCATTTGAAAAGGATCAATGTCCAGACAAACCTGTGTGATGTCCCTTAGCCACCAAATTCCTGTCTATTTAGGAATCAAGACTGATGCCTCCTGTATCTCTTTTAGTGTAGTTGGTCCTCAGAACAATGGGTAATTCTTCTGGCACAAGGTTCAGTTGTGCCAAATCTTTAATCTTTAATCTTATTGTTATTACTACTATCTTCACTACTTTTGTTTTTTAATACAAATCACATCTCATGGAGTTTGGTGTGGGAGGATTTTAACCTGGCCTGTCCATGGTTTGGTGAAATTGGCTAATTCAGACTTGGATACAATGCACATGATACAGGTCACAGTTTACCTGAAAGATTTCCCTTGGATTCCCATAAAAGAAAACAAGAGAGTCCATCACCAAGGTTAACTCACTGAGACCCCACTGAATCACTCTCATTAATGAGACTCTTCAATGTTTTATATTATTTAATTTCAAACAAAATGTGTTTCTTACACCTGTATAAGATCCCCATTTCATAGCAAGTGAAGCTAATGCCCAGAGACTAGTTTCCCAGAGAACAGAAGAAAGTAGGGTGAGTCCAGAGTGGAGCCCAGGTATCCTGGATTCAGTCCCTGAGCTCTTTGGGGTGGAACTTGTCCAGGGTGGGAGGTGGGGAGTGTGGGGCTGGGCATCCCCATCCTGGTCTGGCCTAGAAAGGAGCTTCCTCGGCCTGCATGTTGGATGGTCAGCGAGGTTGTGTCCCAGGTTACAGCTGGAGAATCTGTGAGGATGGTGGAGGCCGTTTGGCTGTACAGGGACATGACCTGTTGGTCCGCTCTGCATTACTGCTTGGTCCTCTCTCTCTGCTCACTTGAGCAGGTGGGAGTGACATGGGTCTCATGGCCACTCTACAAGGGACAGCTGTGTGTTGTAGGGAAACTTTAGGTTCAGGAGACTATGGGGCTCATTCTATGGGGTGTCACCCCCTGCAGCATCCCCTGGACTGAACCCAGGGTCAGAGTCCTGCTCGAAGTCCTATCCAGGGTAGGCTTGTGGGCAGGGCCAGGGAGGCAGCACCTGGACATAGAGTGATAAGGGTGAGCAGGAGAGAGTCCAGGTCATGGAGGGGACCCCAGAGTTCCATGTCCTGAGCCCACAGCAGAGCCTGGCCTCCCCAAGCTTCCCTCATGCCCCCACTGGTCCCCTTGAAAATACTGCTTCTAAGGCTGGTGGAGAGAATCTCTGTGCTCCTGGTGGGGTCATGGATCTGGTTCGTGAGGACCTGTGCTCACCTCTTGGATCCGTAGCGGAGCACTTGTCACTCTGTGTTTGAAAATCTGAAAGACTAGGGGGAGAAGGGGCATGTGAGGGCATTTCTGTAGCTGTTCTCATGAAATGTGCCCTGTGGCTATTTCTTGCATCTTTGTGTGTGTTAAAGAGATAGATAAAACTTTTTATCGTAAGCATTTTTGACTTTTCAATTCACCTTCCCAGATTTTCTGTCTGTTCTCTGTGAATGTTTCATGTCCCACATGGTGCAGTACAATTGGGTGTACCTTGTCCTGAACTCTTGCTTAGATTTTAGTGTCATATCCTTTACTGTGGGTTTCTTAATTGCAGTATCTACTTGGATGTTGCTGTGAAATTCAATCTGACAATTTCTGTCTTTTAATCGTGGTGTAGACCATTTCTTGAATGTGTTAATACTCACGTTTAATAATGGTATCCATGTATTTATTATCTAGTTGTCCCATGTGCTTTTCACTTCCTCTTTCCATTTAACTGTATTTTTATATTAATGGAGAATATTCATGCCTCTGTCTTACTTTTTTTTTTGCGTATTAACTATAAGTTCTTGCTGTCTTATTCTCAGTAACTTGTAATAATCTACCTTCAGGTGATGAATACCATGTTACATGGGGTATAAGAACCTGGTAACATACTTGTATCTCTCACCTCTCAGCATATTTGTAGGATGTTACTATATATATAATTTTACCTATATTAGAAATTCCAACATACATAGTTATTATATTTGCTGTACACAGCACATTATCTCTTAAAGAGATTTAAATAATAAAAAAGCCTTAATATTTATCCCTATAGTTAGCATTTCTGATTTTTACATTCATTTTGTAGATTCACATTCTTTCTGCAATCACCTTCTCCAGCGGGAGGGATGTCCACTTATTGCTTGTATTACGGGTCAGCTGATGAGCAATTCTGTTGGTTTTTGTTTCAGAAAACTTTCAATTTAGACTCCATATTGAAGGACATTTCTCTAGATGAAGAAAAAGGCTTTACCTTTTTTCAGTAATTTAGAGATGTTAATCCACCGTCTCTCACTGGCATTTCCGCCAGTACAAAATCTACTGGAATCCGTCTCTTTGTTCCTCTGAGTGCAGAGTGTCTCTTCCTCTGGCTGCTTCTAAGACTGTCTTCTTTTCAGTGCTTTGGGAGTTTGATATTAATGGATTTGTCATTTGTTGGGTTTTTTTTTTTCTTATTTCTTGTGCTTGAAGTTTGTTAAGATTTTTGGACATGTTACTTTTGAGGTTTCAACAAATTTAGAAAAATTTCCCTCTAACTCTTACTATCCTCTGCACCCCACTTTCTCTCCTTTTCTGACACACTCACATCCTATTGCATTGCTAAAGGTGTCCTAAAGCTTGGTGATTCTCTTTAAATGTAAAGATTATACATTTTCTCTGTCTCTCCCTCTGCAGGGTCTGTGCTGTGTCTGCAGATTCCCCCACGTGTTGTTCCCCTTGTCGTGTCTGCTGCTCATCTCAACCCTGGTGCTTGTGATCTGAGACGCTGCAGATTTCATCTGTAGAAGTTTGAGTTGATCCTTTCATTTTCTTCTCTGTCTCCCGCTAACGTGGCAAACATTCAGACTCAATTTTGACTGAACTTTGCAACATCAGTCTTGCTTGAATGCCCAGCCCTCCTGTCTCCCTGCATCTTCCAGACCTGCTGCCCCATGACCACATGACCCAGGTCTTAAAATAACTTTCTGTTCTCTCTCTCTGCATATGTGTGTGTGTAACCTGTAAATATACGTACTGTTGGATATGAGACGCATGGTCTATTGCATCCATATTCTCTGGAGAATCCTAACGAATGTACCTTAGTAGCTCTTACTCGTTCTGGTTCAAATGGCTTCATTTTATGTCTTATTTAGGAGTGGAGATCTTCTCTTCCTCACTTATTAATGCACCTCCTTATGACATGATGTCATTCACATGTAGAATAAGTATGTGATAACATATTCCTTCCCCCATCCTTTTTCCTATATTTTCCTTATTTTCGTATATTGTATTTTTATATTCCTTGTAAGCCATAACATATTGTTATTATATCTGCTCAAACAGTTGACTTTTATAGACATCAAGCAATAGAATCTTACTATATTCATCCATATAGTTATGATATCAGATACTTAGTCTATCTCTGTATAGATTCACATTTCCCTCTGTCACCCTCTCCTTCTGCCAGCGGGGATCCTTTAGTATTGCTTGTGCTGAGGGTCTGTGGGTGAGCAGTTCTGTGAGGTTTGCAGCCTGAGAAAGGTTTATTTTGTCTTCACTTTTCAATGACATTTTTCGTGGGTGAAGATCAACTTGACAGGTATTTTCTATTAGTATTTTGAAAACATTGCTCCCCAGTTTTCCTGCTTACACGGTTGTAATGAGAAATGTGTTTCCACCATGATGCTGGTTCCTCTGTAGGGAACAGGACTCTCTTTTCTCTGGCTGTGAGAGTATTTGCATCGCTGGTTTGTAGCAATTTCATTATGATGTGTGCTGTGCTGTCTCTCATGTTCCTGTGTCAGAGGTTTGTTGAGCTCACGGATACGTCGTCTACTAGGCTTCGCCAAATTTGGAATACTTTTTTCTTCGAATGTTGTTGTATTAACCACCTGCTCCCCACCTTCTCTCCCTCAGCTACTCCAAATACAGACTTTAGGCTGCATGAAGCTATCCTAACCACCTTGATGATTTATTGAGTTTTCCAGCTTAGTAGTTTTTATTGCCGTGAACTCAAGTTCACGAATCTCTTCTTTCCTACCATCAAATCTGCTGACAATATCACATTATGTTTCAGATCATGTAATTGTCATTTTGGGATGTTTTAAAAGATTTGTCTTTAACAACTGTCTTCCGTGTCACCTAACATGTTCAGTCATTCTTCCACCCACTGAATATAGTTACAGTAACTGTGTGCATACCCTCTCTTGGCCCACCCTGTGCAGAGCCTGCCTGGTGAGCTGGGTGGGGAGGGAGGTCTGGGGATCTCATATCTGAGAGCCTGGGCTAGACCTGCTCATTGACTTGTCCACAGGCCCCCTGGATCTAGAGGAGAGTGTTACACACATGGGGAAGGGGTTTGTGTGTCACTTCCCCATCTGCCTGTGTCACTATGAGCATCATAATTGCTATCATATGACTGACAGTAATAGTCAGCCTTGTCTTCAGGCCGGGCCATGCTGATGGTCAGGGTGGCCGTGTTCCCCAAGTTGGAGCCAGAGAACTGGTCAGAGATCCCTGAGGGCCAGTTGCTATCATAATAGATAATCAGCATGGAAGGCTGGTCTGTCTTCTGCTGGTACCAGTGAATGTCTTTCCCTCCAATGTTGTTTCCACTACACATGATCCAGGCCGTCTGTCCCAGGGTCACCGACATTGATGGGGCTGCATTGACACGTAGGAGACCATGGAGCCTGCAAGAGAGAAAAATGAGTTGGGCTGTAAGATGAAGAACCTGTTTCCAGGAAATCCCTTATGCTGCCTGGCTGGATTGAGCTCCAGGGATTCCCTCACTCCCAGGGCACCCCTCTAATCAGTCTCAGCCCCGGGGTTAATGGGGCTGGCTGGTGGATGGAATCTGAAAAATGAGAACCTATCCACACCTTTCTCTGGTCAGGACCATCCCCTTAAGGCTCACACAGAGCCACTGAGCACAGGTGTGGGGGGGATTATACCCCTCTAGTCCCTCATCCTATACAGTGTAATGAACATCTGTGCAGTGCGCCAGGACACTGAGTAGGAGAGGGGTCCAGGCCATGGTGGAGGTGCTCTGATGGTGCTACCCAGACCCGAGCTGGGCAAAGTCTCCTCTGGGCTTCTCTTATCCCCTTCCTCAAGGGACCTACTGTTTATACAAATCAGCTGGGAGTCAGGGGCTGCTGCTGAGGAGCTTTGTGGTTTCAGGGAAGGGCTTAACCCCAAGGGGCACAGAGAGGGGAAGGGCAGCCTGGTCCCATAGTCTGGGGCCAACACCTCTATCCCAGATTAGGTTCTGGGTTCACCCCTTGCCTGGTTGGCCCTTAATACCTCAGAGGTGGAGTCTGTCTTTATTATCTGAACCCATTTTATAAGTAACACTATGAGGTTTAGTCAGGTGTTGGGTCCTACATCAGATCACACCTCATCGGCCATAGACACCAAATAAAATTCATCCTCAGTCAAAACCTAATGGAGAAATCAAAACCATCATGGTGCTGTAAATGTCTGCTCTGGCTGTGAGCTCCTGCAGCAGGTCAAAGGGCTGTGCTTCAGTATCCTCATATTGCAGTGAGAGGCAGGGGCAGATCAGGTGCAAAAAAGAAATATTTGCTGTATAAGAGAATGAGAGGGGGCTTCAAGATCAGTAGCTCAATTATGGTAAGCCTGCCCTTGATGAGCTCATCAAGGGCAGGCTTACCATAATTGAGCTGTCTTCATTTTTTGGGAAAAATATATCCTAAACATCTTAATGTAGAAGGTAAGTTGAAAACAGTTTAGTGAGAAAATCACTGTGTTAGGCACTGGGAAAGGGAAGATTAGAATTTTCCAGTCCCCTCTCGCTTCCTCGAGGGAGATACTTGGAGGCACAAGTGAGGGGGACGTGAGAGGAACTTCCAGGAAGGAGGAGCAGCTGAGTCTGTCAAGGCAGGGGCCTGTCAGCACAGAGGAGGGAGGAGGAAACACGTGATCACAGGGAGGAAGGATGTTTGTGGACAGTGACAGCCCTTTGTTCCACGAGGGTGGGCCAGGGCACGGCTTGGTGGGAGGCATTTTGCCTGCACTATATTAGAGAAATAGGCATTGTCTCCATGAGCAGGACCATAGCCTGAAGAATTTGTACTTGAGGGTGAATGATGACATTATAGACAAATGACCAATGTCAAATGACCCGAGGGTCTCAGGTCCTGCTAACTAACCCCGCCCCCGTTCCTGTTAGAAGCCCTAATGCCTGGACCCTAGCATATGCAGGTGGCTTTGCCCGGTGATCTCTTCTGCCCCCTGGTGGCCACTCCAAGTGGCTGCTGAATTGCAGAGGCTTCCATTGTAGCCTCTGTTGTAGATTCACAGCCTACAGCTCAGGTCCTGATTCCTGCTCCATGGACTGATGCCCCACTGAGGAGTGACTTTTCTATGCATGGATTTTTCCTGCCTCACCTTCTGGCATGAGGGGCCCAGATCATCCATGAAAACATAAAAAGGCTCATTTGGAGGAGGAGAGCACTGGTTTCACTGAGGTATCCCTGCACCTGTCTGTGTGGTGGTGGACAATCATGCAGGTGGTACCGCAGCTTAGCACTGGGAGACACAGGACTGAGGGGATGGCTCTTATTGGCGCAAACTGTGAATGCAGGGCTGATGTGTGCTGGTGGGGGTATTCTGGGACTAATGTCCCAAAGACAGAGACATGAGAACGTCCACCCAGCAGACATTTATCAGACCCAGTTGATCTGGCTCAAATTGCATCCTGGTAATTCTGCATGAACCATAGACAGGCAGTATTTAAGAGGGAACTCTTGAGCTTTTCTTGGGACAGTAAGAGAAACAAGCAGTGAAATGTGTGTGGGAAGAGCCCCTTCATCCTTTCAGGTAGGGGTTGGGTGGGGTAGAAGATCTGATAGACCAGACCTGGTATTCAAAGCCATATCCAGGCTTATATGGAGTTTTCTCCTGGGGTGAACATTCTGGACACAGAGGGTATGGCCAGGTGTGGTAAGAGGCTATTTCCAGGTAATAAGTCAAGTTCTCAAGGCAGCTGCTGGCACACTGAGGAGTGTCTGAGAGGAAGCTGCTGATATAGGAACATCTATTGCCATAGATGTACTCAGAGCCTGGGATCTTCCCAGGTCACCTGGGTATTGAAGTCACTTAGGGCAGTGGTTATTATCCCTCGCACCACCACCACCCCCCCTTACCAACCTAAAGCCACAGGGAAACTAGGGTGCTACGTGTGCCTCTGGTCCTGGCCCCTTGTCTGGGGTCACACGTGGGTGACCTGTCACTGCTCTCTCCAACACCCTACAGACTGGCTGAACTGAGTAGGAATGTGGGAGAGGGGTGCACCTGATAGGGAAGGGAGGCCAGGAGCACTTCTCCAGTCCCTGAGAGGGAGAGAGAAGAGTGGAAGCTGGCAGGTGTAAGACTCCAACAGTCACCTGCACAAAGTGAGGAAGGCTGCCCAGGCTGAGAGGGGATGTAGGATAATATCAGCCAGAATGTTCCAGGTCCTGAAGGAGACAGCTTCTTCCTCTCAGTTCTGGCAGCTGCCTGTGCTGGGTGATGCTGCACTTGGCCAAGGGGCCACCTGGGCTTGGGGGTGGGAGGAAGAGGTGGTGCCAGCCCATTCATTGTTATGTTGTTGAGAAATCCTAGGGTGGGAATCTCCAGATTATAATTCTGTAGAGTGATCTTTCCATGATCCTTTCACCTGAGATATCCCTGGAAATACTATTTTGGTCATAGGGATTCCCACTAAAGATCACTTTTTTAGTTCACCAGGTCAATCAGTCATCAGGTCAATATTTTCGATGAAATATTCCAATTGCACTTGCCATGCTTTGGTGAGGAGAAAATGATTTTCTGTCCTGTGTCTCCCCACTCCCACAAAGGTATCGCTCTGATTCCAAATTGGAGTGGAAATATGGGAAGCTTATGTTTTTCCCTCTTAATAATTTCCTCATCTGTTGTTTTGACCTCATGAAAGTGCTCTAAAAATTAGTTTCAGCAATAAAAGTCAGCGATTCATGACGGGAAATTCAATTTATGAAAAAAAAAATATTCATGTCTTTGAAAAGGTCTCCCTCAGAGGGATAGCTGGGGCCTGAATGCAGATGAAGCCACCACACAGAGTCAGCCTAGGGTGGCTGTGAGGCCATGTGGGTCAGTCCTGAGCTAAGGGTCAGACCTGTCTGGTCCAGGGGATGGGATTTAGGCCAGTGGGAGGACAGTGGTGCCAGAAGAAAGTCCCCAGGTGGGATCCAAGATGGTGGCTGCACTTCCTCCACAGTTTGTGTAAAATCTAAGGAAGAAGAGCCTGGGGTAGCAGGGGCCTGGTCCCCTCTTCACGAAGCCACAGGTAGCTCTTTGGGATGTGGGGAAGCCCCATGCAGAACCAGAGCTGACACAGCCCCAGCGTCCATGCAGGCTGCCTATACCCAAGGAGAAGAGGAAGTCCCACAAGAGTGTGCTGAGACAGCTGTCTCCCCTCCTGAGTGACGTGTGATTACATCTGGGGCCCGTGTGATATTTAATGACACCGTAAATCTTTACTATCGACCATAGAACTCAACTGTTTATAAACCATAAAACTCAATTACAATCCCGATAGTCAGAATAGCCCCCAACTCTGCCACTGTGCTGGGAGCAGCCAGGGAGCAGGAGTGAGGCCACGCAGAGTGTGGACCTGGGACTAGGAGCACCGCAGGCTCACCTGGGAGCTGTTCCACATGCAGATGCCTGGGCCCCACCCCGACCTGCTGCACCTGCAGCTACATCTTGTGGAGACCCCCCGCCCCCACCTGAGGGGACTGCGTGCTCACTGAGCTTCACAAGCTGGAGTCTAGGCCACTGTGGAAAATCTCACTTCCTCTGCTTATCTTCTACTTGGCCACCTGGGACGTGGGGCTTAACTGTCCTGCTCTGGTCAAGTGAGCTTGATTCAGATTCCAGATCCTGTAGTGATGTGGAAAAAATTAAAGAATAGACTATTTCACCAGCCACATGGAAAGTGTGCTGTGGATGGGGTGAGACCCCAGGGAATATGGGGTGCACAGCTCTGGAGGCAGAGAGTGTGCCTTGTCTGCTTTAGGGTCCTCCTGAGGATGAATCATCAAGAAAAATGGGAGGCACTGGCTGGGGTGATTCATGGTGACTATCATAGGGAGCTGCATTTCTAGTGCACAATTGGGGCAGGAAGAGTGTCTCTGGATTCAGAAGATCCCCTAATACTCCATGGGTCTGCATTACAGTCATAAATGCACCACAATCCAATTCAGCAGGTATGATGATGAACTAACTTTCCAGAATGCAGGTCTAGTCCTATCAATGGGCAGTGATGGCGACTAGCTCAGGTGTTTGCTGTGGGCAGGAGATATGGGGTGAATAGTGAAGAAGGACATTATAGACACCCCTCTGAGCACAGGGTAGTCACAGAAATGAGCAGCATAGAAGTAACATGTGTCTCTTCCTAATGTTGTAGGAATGTGTTTGAATATATACTGATCATGAGTTTCTGCTTTGTTGTCCTGTCTCATCCCATTATCATCTAACATCATTGAAGTTATAGGATAACACATCATCTGGGACAAAAATAAATATCCCAGGAGAGAAGAATGCATTTTGTATCCTCTATGGGAAAGGATGAGCATATTTGTGGTTTTACGGGATAGTTTCATCCTATCAGGCATGACAGCCAATATTCTATTTATTTGGAGGCTGTGATTTGTGGGGATGTGCATGGATTTCATGTGGACAAGGGGGAACTTTGGTGCCTTATTTAATGTCAGCATTGACGGGCTGAAGTGTTTTTCACAGAATTGTTTTCTGTTTATGTTTTTGGGTAGGGTGGGTATGAAGGAAGAATTCTTGTGCATGATTTCTGGAGTAGAAGTGAGGCAACACCTATTTTGTGTCTCAGTCCGTCGTTGTGTATCTTCTGGTCACTTCGTAGGAGGAGGCAACTGCCCTAACGTTCCTCATTCACCCGCAGGATGGATGTGACTCTCCCACTCTCTGTCAGAACCCGGAGCACCTAGTGTGTCTGCATCTTTTCTCATTGTATAAAAATACAAGAAATGGTCCGATCTGTCTGGGGATTGGACAAGCACATTGGTAATCTGGGGGAGAAACTCCAGCTCTGTGAATATAGAGTGGCTTCCTCAGGTCCAGGAGGACCCTGTCGGGGATGCTGGCCATCCTGGATTGGGTTCCTGGAAGCAGACTCTGAGATACAGAAATGAATGTGCAGAAAATCTAGAAGGAAGAGGGAAGTCAGACTGGGCAGAAGGAGAAGTGACCCACACAGAGTGAGACATCAGATGAGGCCTCTTTCCTGCAGGGAGTTCTAAAGCTGGGACCTTCAGGACTTCTAAACCTGAGGCAGGACCTTGGGACCTTGGGACCTTGGACTCAGGACAGCATTCAACTGAACGTCTCTGAGAAGGGGCAGAATCTGGAAAGGCAGTTGTCTGAACCAAGAGCACTTCCCAGTGAGAAAGACGCCTTTGAGCTGCCAGGGGCTCCAGGCAGAGGTGAGTGTATGTGTGAGCCCAGGAGAGGGACAGCACCATACTGGGTAATACACTTGTCTGCTCCACTCAGAATCCCCAGCTGCCATGGTGGCAGGGCTTCAGGATCTCAGCTGAGCTGGGAAATTCTGGGCTCTAATATTGGTCAGTTTGCTGAAGGAGTGGCCCATGACCACCATATGGAAATGCAGGGATAATGAGCAGTGGATGGATGTTTCTGTTTGTCCTTCTACCCAGTCCCTTTGTTCCTGAACATACTCAGGCCCAGACAATCTCAGGAGCCCCTAAACAACCCTGATACACCCTCTGGAGGTACTGCCTGAAGGGCAGATGGATAAGGAGTTCTGGGGACCTTGGATCTGAGGAGCAGGTCCAGACCTGCTCACTGCTTTGTCCACAGGCCTCCAGGGCTGGAGGACAGAGTGACACAGATGAAGAAGAGGTTTGTATCTCACTTTCCCAACTGCCAGAGTTACTGTGAACATGACAGTGTCCTCCACCTGACAGTAATAGTCACCCACATCCTCAGAATGGGCCCCTTGCTGATGGTCAGCAAGGCTGTATTGCCCAAGTTGGAGCCAGAGAATTGGTCATGGATCCCTGAGGGCCAATTTCTATCACCAAAGATAATCTGCAGGGGTGCCTGGCCCATCTTGTGCTGGTACCATTGAACATCTTTCCTTCCAATCTTATTTCCCCCACAAGTGATTCTGGCCATTTGTGCCAGGGTCACAGACACTGAAGGTGACTGAGTCAGATCATAGGAAGCCACAGAACCTGCAAAAGAGTAAATTAGAGGTATGTAACTTACCTTGTGCTCTGGGTATCTCCCAAAGATACACCCACCTACCTGGCCTGAGTTCCAGGGATTCTCTGGACCCTGTTTCCACCATCCTATCATTTCAGCCCCTGATGCTCATGGCCCTGGCTGGTGGATGGAGCCTTTGAACAAAGGGACCATATTCTTTTTCTCTGGGCAGGTACAGTGTCTCAGGGACACACAGAACCAGTGAGCATTTAGTGGGATTACACCCATCCAGTCTCTCATCCTGCAGCGGGGTCATAACCATCCTTCCCCCTACAACCAGCCCCGTGCTGAGCTCAGAGTCAGGGCCTGAATTGCTGCAGACACCTGGGGCTGTAGTGGGTCTGAGCCTGGGTGCAGCACCTGTGCAGTGAGCCAGGAGGCCAAAGAGGAGAGGGTCCAGGCCATGGTGAGGACCCCAGAGTTCTGTCTCCTGAGCCCACTGTTGAGCCTGGCCTCCCCAAGCCTCCCCCATGCCCTCAATGGTGCCTGTGAAAATGCTCCTTCTCTGGCTAGTGGAGAGAATCTCTGTGCTTCTGGGCGGGCTTCATGGGTCTGGCTCATGAAGAGCTGTGCTCACCTCTTGGGTCCATAGGGGAGCTCTCGTCACTCTGTGTCTGAAACAACTTAAAGCCTTAGGAAGAAGTGAGGGTGTTTCTGTAACTGTTCTCACGACACATACATTCCAATCATTTGTTTACATTTTTGTGTGTGTAGACCATGAAATATTCCATCCTAACCATTTGTAAGGTTGATTTTCTGTCTCTTCTGAGAATTTTTTATATCCTGAATTGTGCAACAGAATCAAGTGGGAATATTGTCCTGAACTTGTGCTTAGTATGAATTTATTTACTATAGGTTTTTTATTCTTTCTTGGATGTTGCTGTTCAACTCAATTTGAAAATATCTATCTTTTGTTTGTGGTATTTAGACTACATTCTGAATGAGAATAGTAATATAGTTTAGTAGATCACATCTTGCTATTTATTTTCTGAGTGTCCCATCATTTCTTTGTTGCATTTTTCCTTTTAGCTTCTTGTTTTTGAGTAATGGAACATTTTTAATTCTTTTAATGTTTGTTCATTTTTGAGAGAGAAAGAGAGACAGACAGAGTGCCAGCAGGGGAAGGGCAGAGAGAGAGAGAGGGAGACACAGAATCCAAAGCAGGCTCCAGGCTCTATCTGTCAGCACAGAACCTGACATGGGGCTTGAACTCATGAACCACAAGATCATGACCGGAGCTGAAGTTGGAGTTTAACCAACTGAGCCACCCAAGCGCCCACGTAATGGAACATTTTTTATGATCTATTCCATTTGTCTGTTTTGGATTATTAGCCGTAACTCCTGCTGCCTTAGTATCTGTGACCTGTCACAGTCTGCTTTCAGGCGAAATTATACCATGTGACAGAGAGGATCAGAACCTTAGATCACACTTCCAGCTCGCTCTCCTCAGCATTGCCGTTTGAGTGTCATGACATCAGTGTTAGCTACAGTGTGAATTCGGTTATTAGATTTGCTTGATACAATGATTTATTTTTCAAACAGATTTAAATTTTTGAAAAATGTTTTTATATATTTTTGAGAGAGAGACAGACAGACAGAATGTGAGCTGGGAGGGGCCCAGAGAGAGGAAGACATGGGATCAGAAGCAGGCTCCTGGCTCTGAGCTGTCAGCACAGCTGGAACTTGTCAACCATGAGATCACGACCTGAGTGAGGTTGGACACTCAACCAACTGAGCCACCCAGGAGCTCCTCAAACAGAGTTAAGTAATCCAAACAATTGGTCATTTTATCCCTGAGTTAGCCCTTCTGACTCTTACAGTCATTTTGTAGATTCCAATTCTCTCTTGAATCACTTCCTCCTACCTGAGGGAAGTTCATTATCATTGCTTGTATTATGCATCACTTGATGATCAATTCAGTCAGTTTGGTACATCTGAAAAACTATTTTATTTCACTTTAATTATTGAAGGATATTATCCCTGAAAAAAGATTGAGGTGTTTTGTTTGTTTTTTCAGTATTTTTTAAAATTTTCTTTTAATGTTTATTTATTTATTTGAGAGACAGAGAGAGAAAGAATGAACAGGGGAGGGGCAGAGAGAGGGTGAACGAATCCCAAGCAGGCTCCGCCTATTAGCGCAGAGCCTGACACACCCTGGATTTCAAGAACCATGAGATCATAACCTGGGCCAAAATCCAGAGTCACATACTTAACCGACTGAGCCACCCAGGCACCCCTAGTTTTTTCAGTGTTTTAAATATGTTAATCCACTGTCCTTTCACATGCTGTTCTGGCTAATGAGGAATCTGTCAGAATCCATATCATTGTTCCCTGACCAAGTGTCTTTCCTCTCTGGTTGCTTTTAAAACTATCTCTTTTTTTTTTTCTGCCTTAAACAATTTGGTATTGATAAGTGTTGTGCTTGGAGTTTCTCAAGATTTTGGAGTCTGTAGGTTTGAATTTTCATGACATTTAGAACATTTGTGGCCACAAACATCAATATTCTTTTCCACCTCCCCACCTTCACTCCCTGGGGACACAATCACATGTGTGTGCGTTGCTGTACTTTCCTACACTCAGTGCTGCTCTGCTCACTTTAGAGTTGTTTTGTGTCTTTCTTTTGCAGTGTCCATGCTGCGTTCATGTTCAATCACGTATCAATGTTGTGTCTGCTGCTAATCTCGATCCTTGTGTTTGTAATCTGAGACCTTGTAGGTTTCATCTCTAGTAGTTTGATTTGGGTCCCTTAGTTTTCTTCTCTGTGTCCTCTTAGCATTTCTGTCATTCAGACTAGATTTGGGTTAAAGTCTGCAACATCGTCCTGACTTAAATCCACTTCTGTCCTTCCTGCAGCTTCCAGACAAACCACCCTCTGGATGCGTGAGCCATGTGTCAACGTCATTGTCTCTCTCTCCCACTGTCTCTGTGCATCACAGATAAATATACCCATACACATACATGACACACATTCTTTATTGGATCTGTATTCTCCAGACAAACTAAGTAATTCACCTTATTAGCTCTAACTCTTTGTTGTTAAAATGGTTTTATTTTAGTGGTCTCTTTAGGGTTCACAGTCCTCACCTGCTGCCTTATCAAAGTACATCCCAGTGACATGACATCACTCACATACAGGATAAGGAAGTCCTAACATGGTCTCATCTCCCTAATTATTTTTGCTTCTCATTGTCATAGGTTTTGTTTGTACAGCCGTTGTTTTTGCTTTTGTTTTCTTTAAGCATTTGGCTTTTATAGACATTAACCAATAACATTTGTGGTGTATTTATCATGTAGTTATAATTTCTGACGTTTTTTATATCTTTGTGTAGCTGCTCATTTCCTTCTGTCACCCTTTCCTGCTGTCCAAGTGGTGTCTTTTACTGTTGCTTGTGTGAGAGTCTGCAGGTGACCAGTTCTGTGATGTTTGCAGTCTGAGAAAGGTTGTTTGTCTTCCCATTTCAATGAGATTTTTCCTGGGTAAAAACCAAAGTTGACAGGTATTTTCTATGAGGATTATGAAGACATTTCTCCCTGCTCTCTTGCTTACACAGCTGTAACGAGAAATGTGCTCCCACCATGAAGCTGGTTCCTCTGTAGGGAACACGTCTCCTCTCTGGCTGCAAGAGTGTCTGCATCACTGGTTTGTAGCAGTTTCATCACAATGTGTGCTGTGCTGTCTCTCGTGTTCCCATGCCTGAGCTTTGCTGAGTTTCTTGTATGTATTAGTGTATGAATTTCACCAAATTTGAAGCCATTTTTGCTATGATTCTTCAGATGTGTTTTCAAGGCACCAGCTGGTCTCTAACTTCTTTTCCACAATTTCCAAGTCACACAAACTTAAGGCTGTGGGAAGTTGTTTTACACATGCTAAAATTTTATTGACTTTTTGTAGCTTTTCCCCTCTGTATTTCATTTTGAATGCTTTCTACTGCTATGACGTCAAGTTCACTGATCTCATTTTCAGCATCTAATCTGTTGCTAACCTCATCCAGTGTTTTTTTGTTTTTTGGTTTTTTGTTTTTTTTTTTTTTTTCTATGTCAGATCATGTTGTTTCTGTTAGGGAAGTTGTAAAGTTTTGGTCTTTGAAAAATGGCTTCTATATGTTCTTCTAACTGGTTGACTCACATACACATCCACAGAAACCAATGAAATATATTCATAATAACTGTGTGCATATTCTCTGCTGGTCTACCTTCTCCCATGCTACCTGGAGAGTAGAGTGGGGACTTCAGATCTGGAGACCTGGGCCAGACCCACTCATTGCTTTGTGCACAAGCCTCCTGGGGCTGCAGGAGCGTGTGACACAGAGGGGGAAGGGGTTTATGTCTCACTCCCCGTCTGTGTCACTGTGAGCACTATCAGTGTCCCACACCTGACAGTAATAGTCACCCTTGTCCTCAGCCTGGGCCTCACTGATGGCCAGGGTGACTGTGTTCCCGGAGTTGGAGCCAGAGAATTGGTCAGGGATCCCTGAGGGCCACTTGCTATCATAATAGATAATCAGCATGGGGGCTTGGCCTGGCTTCTGCTGGTACCATTGAACACTTCTACCTTCAAAGTTGTTTCCCCCACAGGTGATCCTGGCTGTCTGTGACAGAGTCACGGACACTGAGGGGGTTGCTGAGTCAGCACATAGGAGGCCATGGAACCTGCAAGAGAGAAAAGAAAGGTGGTTTTCCGGTGCTGGGTCTCATCCCCAGGAGAACCCCACCTGCCTGGCCTGAGTTCAGGGAGTCTCTGGGTTTCCAGTTTCCCAAGTCCCATCATCTCAGCCCCTGATGCTCATGGGCCTGGCTGGTGGATGGAGCCTTTGAACATCATCTAACTTCCCCAGGCAGGTGCAGTGCCTCAGGGTCACAGAGCCAGTGGACACTTGAGGGACTGTCACTCTCCCCCACCCCTAGTCCCTCATCCTGCAGCAAGGTCATGATCATTTTTCCCACAACAGGCAGCCCCTTGCTTAGCTCAGAGTCAGGTCCTGGATTGCCCCAGATCCCTGGGGCCGCAGTGAATGTGAGCCTGTGGACAGCACCTGTGCAGTGAACGAGGAGGCCGAGGAAAAGAGGACTCCAGGCCATGGTGGAGGTGAAATGATTCTGTTCCTTAAGTCGCAGGCCTCGAGGCTGGCAGGACTTTTCCCAGGCCTCTTTTATCCCCTTGCTAGAGAGACGTGGTGGACATGCAAAAATCAGCCAGGGTGAGGGGGCTGCTCACAGGCGGGAACTCTGTGGTTTGAGAGAGGCCAGAGAGGGGAGGGACGGCCCTGCAGACCTACCCTCAGTCCGGGGATTCTGCTTCACCCTCTGATCGCATAGTCTGGGGTGCACAACTCCATTCCCCTCCATGTCCTGACCTCACTCCTGGGCTGACCTGTCCTGGCTGAGCTCAGAAGTGGAATTTGTCTGTATTTTCTGAACCCGTGATAACATGTTTACTCTACAGACACTATAGGAGGTTTAAGTCATTGGGGTTGCTGAGCCATATCTCTGTTGGGGAACACCAGAACCTAAATAAAATTCTTCCCTTGGCAAGTGCACATGGAATTTTAAGGCGTCATTGAGGTGCTGTAAGTGTCTGTCCATGGGGTGGGGGGCAAGGGGGGAGCTTCTGGGACAGGTCATAGCCTCAGTATCCACAAGGTGCAGTCGGTGTCGAGGACAGATCCAGTCCTTGGGCAAGGTGTGACAGTGACTGAGTTGAGCAGAAATGAGTTGAGTGGAGAGGCGGGAAGTACTGACCTGTGTTAGAGAGAGAAGCAAATCTACACAACACAGTTCTAAGAGACATGGATGCAGAATTTTATATCAGCGTCAGAGGAGATCCTGTAGAAACCTACACCTTTTCCCTCAGGTCTCACATCCGGATGGCCAACCCTTCCTGCATGATAGAAGCCCTGATTGATGCCAGGCTCACCCCATCTCCAGGTGCTTTGCCAGGTGATCTCTGCTGTCCCCTGGTGGCCACTCCACACTGACTCTGGGAGGCTCGGGGAACTCCTTTGTCCAGGTGATGAAGAACCCACAGCTCAGAACCTGATTCTCTGATCCCTTGACTGCTGGCTCCAGAGGAGGAATTGCTCTTTTCTCCAATGCCCTGTCAGCCTCAAGACCAGGCAGGAGGAGATCAGATTATCCATGAAAATAAGAACAGGCTCATCTGAGGAAGACAAGGTAAGGTCCATCTGAAGTATCACTGCTCATATCTCTGGGGACACGGGTGGTCATGGGTGTGGTTCTTGGGCTTAGCAGTAGGGACACAGGACCCAGCAACAGCCCTTACTGGTGCTGGCTGCTGATGCATCAAAATAGGGCCATTCCAAAGACAGAGACAGGAGAACTCTCACCCAGAAAACATTTATCGAGACCCACTTTGGTCTGACACAATCATCCTGGGAGATGATTGTGAACAAGACACGGATCTTTCTCAGAGGTTCCTTCTTGTGGTTGGAGCAGGAGAGTGGTCACAGTTGCTCTGGTGGCACAGCAGAGTCTCCAGCCCCTTCTACCTGTATCTTATCTTCATATGCATTTAGAATATACTGATGAACATGTGTGTACATACATAGCTATGTGTGTCTGCTGCGTGTGTACGTAGAGTTCTCTGTGTATGAGTGTGTTCCAGGAGTTCTAGACTCTGCCTGGGTCCCCAAAACATGCTTGATGGAATTCCTGTTTGGGTGGAGTCATGTAGTTCCATTTTATCACCAATGACAATGTGGGTGCAGTAACCATAATGAAATGGTCGTGCAGGCAGGACCTAGGGCAGCACGTGTGCAGAGAGTAAGAAGGGGGAGCAGGAGAGGGATCCAGGCCATGGAGGAGATGCCCAAGAGCTCTGCCTCCTGAGGCCCCACAACAGGGCACGGCTCTCCCAGACCCTCTTATCCTTCAAGGGCAGAGCCTGCTCAGGTGGAAAAGGACCCGCCCTCATTAGCCCTCTAACCATGCCAATGGAGGTTTTGACTGAATCAGGACCCATAAAAACAGAAAATAGGGTTCCTACCCCACATTCCCACAATCACTGCCACAAACAATTCTCCAGGTGACTGTCACTATTTTAGGGCCTCCATAGAGGGTGCTACCAAAGCTCTGCCCTGTGACATCACTGGGTCAATATTTATTCAAGCCTCTCTCCCTCTCTGTTGTGCCCAATGTCATTACAGACAGATGCAGCTCTGCCTAGGGGGGCAATAAATCCTTTATTCTGGGAAGAGTCTCCTATGACAGTTCAATGTCTGTCACATGGTTCTTCTTCTGGCCCATGTCTCTAGGGTTTGCTTTCTCAGCTGACGTCAGAGGGTCCATCAAGGTCCTGAGGCTGTTAGTATTGGTAGAAATGAAAGTCACAGAGAGAGGCTGGGTTCTGCAGGAATGTTCTACACAGTTGGATGCTGAAGCTTTTGACAGTGTTCCTGGCCTGGCCTCCTCTGCAGGGCCTGGGCATGGGGCCGAGGGAGTGTCCTGGTGTATGCAGTGGGGATAGCCATGGTGCAAGGTGGGCAGAGAAAGGAGAAAGCATGGAATTGAGGGGCAGAAAAGATCAGGGAGAGAGAGGGGCTGCCTGAGAGAGGGAAGGAGAAGTCTGAACATGCTGGTGGAGGTGCTGGACCAGGGGCGGGCCAGGCTCTGTCTCTCCCTGGAGCTCGGTCCAGCATGGGCACCTGTTCTCTGGGCTCCCTCCATCTGCAACCTATCCCTCCACGCTCTCGGGGTGACCCCCACATGGGCAGGAGGTCCCGTAGGTCTGGTCCTCAGACACTACATCTCCTGTCCCTGCCCACGGAGAGGTCTGTGTCTTCCCTTTGGAGTTCAATGAACTTCTTCATTTTCATTTTGTCCTTCATGTTTGGATCTGAAGACTGAGACCACCTGTGGCAGGGTGTCTATTAGATCTAGAAATCCTTGCCCAGAAGGGTAAGGATGTAAATAATCACTCAGGCACTGGAAAATGCATTAGGAGCTAAACAGTTTGCTCCCCTGGGCAAACATTCTCATCTGGTAAACAGACAGCTTATTAAATAAAAGTGTACTGATCAGACTGGTTTGATGACTGCCCCCTTGAGAGGGTCCACCAGTCCTATGCTGTTATGTCACACAAGTGACCCACGTCAGGCTGCTCCTTCCTTGAAAGACCTGCCTCACGCCCCTCATGTGCACATCCTGAAACCCTGCACACACTCCCCTCACCTGCCTGAGATGTTCCTGAGACTCTGCCTGGGGGTTTTCTCCTGAGCACTAACGGACTTGGTGTGCGGGATGAAGTGGTTTTCGGGTGATCTTTTGGGAATGAGCACCTGCCCATCAGCAGGTGCTCGTGCCTGTTCAGGTTGCCATGGAGAAGACAGAACCAGACAGGACTGAGGACTGGCTCCATCGCTGGGGGAGTGAGGGCAGGGCCAGTCTGTGTGGAAGGCTCTGTCCCGCTGGGTGTGACCAGGGCGAGCTGTGTGAGCCAGGCTGGGGGAGCAGGTTTAGGTCCCCCTTCACCTGTCTGTGTCACTGTGAGTCACTGAAAACTGCTCCCACTGCCATGGTAAGTGGCAGAGTGGCAGTGAGCTTTGCCCTGGGCCTGGGCCTGACTTATGGTCAGGATGGCCTGGTCCTTGAGTTGGAACTTGAAAATTGGTCAGGGATCCCTGAGGGCAGGTTGCTGTAATGATAGATAATTTCCAGGGGTGTCTAGCTTGGCTTCTGCTGGTGCCAGTGGACATATGTACTTCCCATGTGTTTTCCCCCACGTGTGATCCTGGCCGTCTCCTTCATAGTCACTGACAGCGAGGGGGTTGAGTCAGCTTGTAGGGGCCATGGAGCCTGTGAGACAGAAAAGGAGAGGTGGGCTTCCAGATCTGGTCCAATCCCCAGGAGCCCCCCACCTACCTAACCTGAGCTCCAGGGATTCTCTGCAAACCCCAGGTTTGCCCTCTCTCATCAATCTCGTTCCCAGAATCCAATGGGCCTGGCCGGTTGATGTGGCTTTTGAACAAATTGAAAAACAAGTCTTTCTCTGCATAGAGGCAGTCTTTCTGGGCTCACACGGAGCCAGTGAGCACAGTGAGAGGATTTTACCCCTACAGCTCCTCATCCTGCATCAGGGTCATGAGCATCCTGCC
The DNA here is from genome assembly GCF_028749965.1 of Puma concolor. Taxonomy (NCBI): domain Eukaryota; kingdom Metazoa; phylum Chordata; class Mammalia; order Carnivora; family Felidae; genus Puma; species Puma concolor. The sequence goes on from NC_141678.1 coordinate 20,250,267, forward strand.
CCACAGGCAGCCCATGCTGAGCTCTAAGTCTGGGCCATGCTTGTCCATGGCCCTGAGTTGGGGTGGGTGTAAGCTGGGTGCAGCACCTGTGCAGTGGCCGAGGAGGCTGAGGAGCAAAGGTGTCTAGAACATGGTGGAGGTCTCCCGAATCTGCTCCCGAGGCCCAAGGCCGGGCAGGATTCTCTCCTGGCCTCTTATCCCTTCCTGGGGAGACCTGGAGGTTATGCATCAGCCACCTCAGGGGCTGCTACTGAGGATCTTTGTGGTTTCAGAGAAGAGCTCAGTCCCAGGGGACACAGAGAGGAGGGGGGTCTTACGCAGGCTCATCCCCAGTTCAGGGGAATCTGACTCAATCTCTGGTATCATAGTCTGGGCCTGACATTTGTGTCTGGCACGGGCTATCAGCACAGAGGATGGAGGGGGGAACTGTGATCACAGGGAGAACAGGTGTTTGTGGACGGTGACAGAACTTCAATCTCGTGAGGGTTCGCTAAGTTCTTGCTGGTGGGAGACAAAGTGCCTGGACCCATATTAGAGAAATAAGCAGTGTCTCCATGAGCAGAGTCCGTCACACATATACCCTGAAATTTGGACCTGAAAGTGAAGGATGACACTGTAAGCAAATGACAAGTGACTGAAAGTCCCAGGTCCTGGTTACTACCCCCCACTGACTATTAGAAGCCCTGATGCCCAGACCCTCCCCATCTGCAGATGGTTTTGGCAGGCGATCTCTGCTGCCCCCTGGTGGCCACTCCACTCTTGCTGCTGGAGGTGCAGGGACCTCCCTTGTAAAGTGTAGATTCAGAACCTACAGCTCAGGTGCTAATTCCTGCTCCATGGACTCTTGCCCCGGTGAGGAATGACCTTTCTATGCATGGCTCCTGCCTGCCTCATATTCTGGCATGAGGGGCCCAGAGTACCCATGAAAACATGAACAGGCTCATTTAGAGGAGGAGAGCACAGGTGTCAATGATGCGCCCCTGCACCTGTCTCTGGCTGGTGGGAGGTCATGCAGGTGGTACTGCATCTTGGAGATGGGGTCAAGGACTCAGGAGATGGCTCCTATTGGTGCCAACTGTGGATGCAGGGCTGATGTGTGTGGAGGGATGGTGACTGGGTACTAATGCCCCAAAGACAGAGACAGAAGAGTATCCACCCAGCAGATACTTATTTAGACCCAAATTGATCTGGCACATATTCCATCGTGGGAATTCTGTACGAATAAGACACAGTCTGTATTGAAGAGGGAACTCTGGAGCTGCAGGGGTCGTGGGAGGGGGAGTAACAAGAGGTGAGATGCGTGGGGGAATATTCCAGTGGGTGCAATAGAGGAGCGGCAGGCATGGTGGCTAGAGAATCTCAAAGAACAGGACAACCAGAGGGACTTGGGATTCCACCTGAGTTCAGGGCCAGTGTTGAGTTTCTCCTGAGGTGAGCATTCTGGGTACAGAGGCATGTGGTCAGGTGTGGTAAGAGGCCATTTCCAGGTACTAAGTCAGTTTCTCCTGGCAGTTATTGGACACATAGAGGTCTAAAGCCTTCCTAAAGCCTCAGGTAGACTAGGGTGCTACATGTGCCTCTGGTCCTGGTGCCCTGTCTGAGGTCCCACGTAGATTACCTATCACTGCTTTCTCCAACACCCCACTGCTAGCTGAGCTGAGCAGGAGCATGAAGGGGGGTGCATCTGAGAGGGAAGGGAGGCTGGGAGAGGGCATGGGTCCCCAGTCCCTGGAGAGGTAGAGAGAAGAGCAGAGGCTGGCAGGTGCAAGGCAGCAACAGTTACCTGCACCAGGTGAGGAAGGCTGCCCAGGCTGAGAGGGGATGAGGGACGACCTAAGCCAGAACTTTCCAGGTCCTAAAGGAGATAGCTTCTTCCTCTCAAGTGCAGTTGCTTGTGGGGGGGTGTTGCTGCAATTGGCCACAGGGCCACCTGGGATCAAGGAGGTGCCAGCCCATTCATTGTTATGTTGATGAGAAAGGCTAAAGTGAGAATCTCCCAATTATCATTCTCCGGAGTGACCTTCTCATGATCCTTTAACCTGAAAAATCTCTGGAAATCCAACCAAAGATTGTCTTTCTAGTTCATTATGTCAATCAGTAAATTTTAGATGAAATATTCCAATGGTACTTTCCATACTTTTTTGAGGAGAAAATGATGTTCTTTCCTGTGTCTCCCCACTCCCATGAACGTATCACTCCACCAAAAGCCAGAGGTGGAAATAGTGAAAGTGTTTTCTTTTCCTTCTTAATAAATTCCTCATCTGTTCTTTTGACCTAATGCAATTGCTCTAAAAATCAGTTTCAAAACCAGAAGTCAAAGAATCAAGGAGAGAAATTCACTTCATGATACTAATGTATTTTAGTTCTTGGAAAAGTTCTGCCCCTCATAGCCACAGCAGAGGCCCAAATTCAGATGAGGCCCTACACGGGGTCAGCATGGGGTGGGGTGAGAGGTGTGAGTCCATGGTGGGTCTGACCTCAGCTAAGGGTCAGACCTGCTTGGTGCATGTAATGGGATTTGGGACAGTGGGAGTTCAATGGTGCCAGGTGAAAGTCCCCAGGTGGGACACAAGGTAGTGTCTGCACTTTCCCCAGTTTCTGTAAAACTTGAGGATGGCAGAGCCAGGGGCAGGAGGGTCCTGGTCCTCTCTTCATGAAGCCTCAGGTAGCTCTTCATGATGTGGGGACGTCTCATCCAGGAACCAGGGGTGACACAGCACACAGGGCCCATCCAGGCTGCCTGTACCCAGGACAAGAGGAGTGCCCACAGGACATACTGAGACAGCTGTCCCCCCTCTTGAGTGACACATGATTACATCTGGGGCCCATGTGTTGTATAGTGACATCCTAAACCTTTATTATCTACTAAAAAACCTGACTACAGTCCTCATAGTCAAAATAGCCCCCTCTCCTTCACCACTGTTCAGTAGGATAAACACAGACAGGAGGCCAAAGAACCTGCTAGAATCTCTCATGTTGCAAGGGGCTGGGCCAGGACCAGGGAGGACACCAGATCAGAGGGCAGGTGAGAGTGACAGCCAGGCAGGCCTTGGAGGAGTGTTTGTGCACCATTCTTCTGTGTCATCTGAGTCACTGCCAAGCACTCCCACTGCCACATTATGTAGTACAGAAATGATCAGTCTTGTCGGGCCCTCCGGGGGGCCCTCGGGGGGGGCGTGTCCCTAAGTTCCATCCTCAGAATCATATTTGGAACCGCTCGTATCTGCACGTATATCCAGCTCGTGGACCTGGTTTGAATTTTGCTGGTACCAAGATGCATGTTCACGCATTAACTTATCTTCAGAGCTGGGGATCCTGTACCTGACCAGGGCCTGTGACACAGGGGGAGTCCACTTCATGTCAGGAGAGACACAGAGTCTGTAAGAGAGGAGAGGAGAGGGGCCTGGAGAAAGAAAGGGAGGCTGGGTCAGTATGGACTCATCCCAGCCCTAACCAGGGTAGCAACGTGGACAGGGGTGAGGGCAGGGCCCCATCTCCACAGGCCCTGGATGGGAGACAGCAGGGTATCTGTGCCTCACACTGTGCCTCCCTGTGGGCCTCTCACCTGTGCTGGGAGCAGGGGAGGAGGCGTGAAGCCACGCAGAGTGTGGTCCTGGGAGGATCAGCACCACAGGGCCCTGGGAGCTGTTCCGCATGCAGATGCCCGGACCCCACCCCGACCTGCTGCAGCTGCATCTTGTGGAGACCCCCCCTCCTCAGGGGACTGTGTGCTCACTGAGCATCGCAGTCTAGGGGTCTAGGCCACGATGGAAAATGTCACTTCCTCTCCTGGTCTCCCCAGGTCCTTTCTGGCCACCTGGAACATGGGGCTTAACTGTCCTGACCTGGTCAAGCAAGTTCGATTCAAGGGCTAGTCCCTGTAGTGATGTGGAAGGAATGATTTAAGATTAGACTCTTTCACCAGCCACATGGAGTGTGTGCTGTGGATGGGGTGATATCTCCGGGAATATGGTCTGCACAGCTCTGGAGGCAGGCAGTGTGCCTTGTCTGCTTTAGGCACCTCCTGGGGTGAATCATCAGGAAATGTGGGGGGCACTTCCTGTGGTAATTCACGGTGATTATCATGGGGAGTTGCATTTCTAGTGCACAACTGGGGCAAGAAGGAGTGTGTATGGATTCAGAAGATCCCCTAATATTCCCTGGGTCTGCATTATAGTCATCAGTGCACCACAATCCAATTCAGCAGGTCTGACGATCGACTAACTTTCTTGAATGAAGGCTTAGTTGTGCTAACTGGCTGGGATGTTTGCTGTGGAAAGAGGGATATCGAGTGCGTGGTGACGAAGGTAGTTATAGACACCACTCTAACCACAGGGTAGCTGTAGAAATGAACAGGATAAAAGGAACAAGTGTTTCTTCCTTATGTTGTAGGAATGTGTTTGGATATACAGTAATCGTATGTGTTCATTTTCTTCTCTGTGTCGTCTCATTATCATCTAACATCAAATGTGTGAACAGTATGTAACTTTATATCTCAATATTGAAGTTATAGGATAGCAAATCGTCTAGGACAAAAATAAATATCCCTAGCAGACAAAAGTGTATTTCCTATCCTGTTTAGGGGGCAGGGTGAGCATATATGTGGTTGTCATGGGATAGTTTCATCATATCAGGTGGACCATGGTTACTGATATTCCCTACATCTACAGACTTGGTTTGCGTGCATCTGGGTGGATTTCATGTGGACAGGGGTTGACTGTGGTGGCGTATTAAGTGTCAGGCTGAACTGTATTTCACAGAAATGTTTTCTGTCTATATTTCTGGTTAGGGTGGGTATAAAGAGAGATTCCTGTGCATGATTTGGGGGGTGGAAGTGAGGCAGCACCCATTTTGTGTCTCACTCCCATGGTTGTGTATCTTCTGGTCACTTTGTAGAAGGAGGCAACCGCCCCAATGTCCCCCATTCACCCGCAGGATGGATGTGGCTCTCTTACTGTCTGTCAAAACCCAGAGCATCTAGTGTGTGCATCTTTTCTCATTGTTTAAAATGTTTCTCATTGTTAAAAATACAAGAAACAATCCTATCTGTCTGGAGACTGGACATGCACACTGGGTTTTGTAGAAGAAAGCCCAACTTTGTGTGTATATAGTGGCCTCCTCAGGTCTCTCAGGACCGTGTCTGGGATGCCAGCCATCCTGGATTGGGTTCCTGGAAGGAGACTCTGAGATGAAGAAGTGCATGTGTAAGAAATTGGAAGAAGTGAAGCCAGACTGGGGAGTAGGAGAGCGACCCACATGGTGTGGAACATCAGATGAGGCCTCATTCCTGCAGGGAGCTCTAAAATGGGGACCTTTAACATTGGAACTGAGGCAGGGCCTTGGATCTAGGCTTCAAGAGATCATTTGACTGAACCTCTCTGAGAAGGGCCATATCCTAAGGAGTCAGTTTCTGAACCAAGAGCACTTCCCAGGGAGGATCACCCCTATGAGCTGTCAGGGGCTCCAGGCAGCAATGGGTGGGGACGTGAGCCCAGAAGGGGGGATGTGGGTAATGCCCCAGTGTCTACTGCACCCGTCTGCTCCACTCAGGTGGAGCTAGGTGCACTCATGGCATCAGGGCTTCAAGACCTCAGGTGAGCTGGGAAATTTGGGGCTCTAATTTTGGTCAGTTGCATGAGCAGTAGCCCACGACCACCCCATGGAAATGCAGAGATGATGACCACTGGACAAAAGTCTCTTGTGTCTTTTCTCCCCCTATGCTGTGGCCTCAGTTCAGTCCCAGGCCCAGAGAACCAGGGAAGCCTAGTGTTGTCAGCTATACATATGTTCTGTGACCATCCCTGTCCTAGAGGGCTGTGAGGGAGGGGGCAACCTGGGGACCTCAGCTCCAGGAACTTTGACCAGACCCACTCTGCTTTGTCCCCAAGCCTCCAGGGGATGGAGGAGAGTGTGACACAGATGGGGAAAGAGTTTGTGTCTCACTTCCCCATCTGCCTGTATCACTGTGAGCATCATTATTGCCACCCCACATCTGACAGTAATAGTTGGCCTCGTCCTCGGCCTGGGCCCCGCTGATGGTGAGGGTGGCCGTGTTCCCCAAGTTGGTGCCTGAGAATCGGTCAGGGGTCCTTGAGGACCTTTTGCTATCATCATAGATAATCATCACCAGGGCCCGGCCTGGCTTCTGCTGGTACCAGTAAGCATATTTACTTCCAATGTTGTTTCCTCCACACGTGATCCTGGCCGTCTTTCCCAGGTTGACTGACACTGACGGGGGCTGAGTCAGCACATAGGAGGCCACGGAGCCTGCAAGAGAGAAGGTGAGAGGTGGGTTTCCAGCCTGGGGTGTCATCCCCCGAACACTCCCACCTGCCTGGCTTAAGCTCCAGTGATTCTCTAGGCCCCAGTGTCCACTCTGCTGTCATCTTAGTCCCTGGGGCCCATGGGCCCGCCTAGTGGATGGAGCCTTTGAACCAATGAGAACCACCCCCCTTTCCCTGGGCAGGTGCAGCCCTTCAGGGCTCACACAGATCAGTGAGCACAGTGGGGGGCTATCACCCCACCAGCCCCCCCATCCCACAGCAGGGTCTTGAGCATCCTGTCCCCACTGAGACTCCCCTGCTGAGCTCAGAGTCAGGACCAGGCTTGTCCCGGAACCCTGGGCCTGGGGTGGGTGTGAGCCTGGGCACAGCACCTGTGCAGTAAGCGAGGAGGCCGAGGAGGAGAGGGGTCCAGGCCATGGTGGAGGTGCCTCGATTCTGTTCCCTGAGGTCCTGAGGCTGGGCAGGGTTCCTCCCAGGCCTGACTTATCCCCTTGCTGGAGACACCTGCTGTTCATGCAAATCAGCCAGGGCTAGGGGATGCTGCTGAGGAGCCTCGTGGCTTCAGAAATGGGCTCAGCCCCAAGGGACACAGAGATGGGAGGGGCGGCCCCTGCACACCCACCCTCAGCCCAAAGGATATGCTTCACCCTGTGATCCCATAGTCTGGGGCCCACACTCCATCCCTCTCCCTGTCCTTGCCTGGCTCCTGAGTGGGTGTCAACACAGCAGAGTTCAAGGATGGAATCTGTCTACATTTTGTTTCTGTCTTTTTTTCTTATTTATTTCTTATTTCTTATTTCTTATTTTCTGTCTGTTTTTTCTTATTTATTGAGAGAGAGAAAGAGGGAGAGAGAGCACACATCAGCAGGGGAGGTGCAGAGAGAGGGGGAGAGAGAGAGAGATAAAGGAGAGACAGAATCCCAAGCAGGCTCAACCTACAAACATGAAGCTGATGCAGGGCTTGGCCTCGTGAATTGTGAGATTCTGACCTGAGCCAAAATGAAGAGTTGGGTGGTCAACCGACTGAGCTATCCAGGCACCTCTGTCTGTCTTTTGTGAACCCATTACAGAATGTTTACTCTCTAGGTGACTGGGGGAACTTAGGTCAATGCAGTGTGCTACCCCAGGTCTATGTTGAGAAACTTCAGAACTTGAAGAAATTCCTCCCTTGTCAATTGCACATGGAGTTTCAACGAGCTATTGAAGTTCTGTAGGACTGTATCCTGAGGGAGAGCTCCTGGGGTAGGCCATCGATGCTGTGCCTCAGTATGCCTAGGGGGCTCTCAATGCCAGAAGCAGACCCACCTTGAACAAGGTTGGACAGTGGCTGAGTTAAGCAGCTGTGGGCCGGGCTGGAGAGGCAGGAATTGCTGGATCTGTGCTAGAGACCGGAGCACATTGTACAGGAGACAAATCTGAGAGACACTGAACCAGTAGCTTACACCAGAGTCAAAGGTGATGCCATAGACAACTTACACTTTTCAGTCAAGTCTCATGACTAACCCTCCCTGCATATGCCCTGTTGCCCAGACCCTCCCCATGTGCAGGGGCCTTTGCCAGGTGATCTCTGCTGCCCCCTGGTGGCCGCTCCACTTGACCGCCCGAGGCCCAGTGAAATCCTTTGTCCAGGTGGAGATTCAGAACCCAGTGCTCAGATCCTGATTCCCTGATCCGTGGACTGCTGACCCCAGGGAAGGAATTCCTCTTCTCTGCGGGGCCTCTGTCAGCCTCAAGACCAGGCAGGAGGAGGTCAGGTTATCCATGCAAGTAGGAAGAGGCTCATGTGAGGAGGAGGAGGAGGCAGGGCCCATCTGCGGTATCACTGCTCCTGTCTCTGGGGAGGTGGGTGGCCGTGGGAGTGGTTCTGCGGCGTGACACAAAGCTACACAGAAGCCAGGGACTGCCTCTAACTGGCACTGGCTGCTGGTGTCGCCAATAGTGTGATGACGGCTACTGCTCCCAAGACAGAGGAAAACACTCGTCCAACAAACACTAATTCAGATCCTCTTAGTCTGGGACACATTGCATCCTGGGAAATCAGTGTGAACAGGACACGGGCCCTGGGTCAGAGTTTCCATCTTAGGACTGCTGCAGCAGAGTGGAAGTCTTGCTTTGTTGGTACCGGAGACAGTCTCCAACCCCTCCTACTTGTATCTCGTCTTCCATTTTCATTTAGAAACCATACTATTGCTATTGTCAAGTCTCTCTTGAGACGTCAAGATTGGCCCTGTGGCCAAGAATTGGCCCCTTGAATGTATCATTTGGGTGGGGATCTTTTAGGGGACTTTTACTCTTGTGAGGGAAGAAACAGAGTAGAATTATGCAGTGTTCTCTCCCTGTACTTGGTTGTGATAGCTGGAGCTGCAGCAGCCATCTGAAGTCTGTTGTCAACAGCAATAAAAAACAAAGCCTCCGTTGTCGTGATGGTGGGGCCAAAAGTGAGCAGACATGGAGATTAAAAGAACACCTGACTGGGGCGCCTGGGTGGCTCAGTCGGTTAAGCCTCCGACTTCAGCTCAGGTCACGATCTCGCGGTCCGTGAGTTCGAGCCCCGCGTCGGGCTCTGGGCTGATGGCTCAGAGACTGGGGCCTGCTTCCGGTTCTGTGTCTCCCTCTCTCTCTGCCCCTCCCCCATTCATGCTCTGTCTCTCTCTGTCTCAAAAATAAATAAACGTTAAAAAAAAATTAAAAAAAAAAAGAACACCTGACTGAAGAATGAATGGGTTAAATAGGAAATTAAAAGAATAAATTAAAAAAAAATACATGGAAGCAAATGAAAATGAAAACACAACAGTCCAAAACCTTTGGGATGGAGCAAAGGCAGTCCTAAGAGGGAAGTATATTGCAATACAGGTCTTCCTCAGGAAGCAAGAAGAGTTGCAAATACACAAAGTAACCTTACACCTTAAGGAGCTAGAAAAATGAACAACAAATGAAGCCTAAAGCCAGCGAAGAAAAATAATAAATATTAGAGCAGAAAAATATGATCTAGAAACAAGCTAACAAAAAAAGTAGAGTAGGTCAATGAAACTAAGAGCTGGTTCTTTGAAAGAATTAATAAAACTGAGAGGCCTCTAGCCACACTTACCAAAAAGAAAAATGACTCAACTAAATAAAATCACAAATGAAAGAGGAGAGATCACAACCAATACCACATAAGTACAAACAATTATTAAGAGAACATTATGAAAAATTATATGCCAACAAACTGAGCAATATGGAGAAATGGACAATTTCCTAGAAACATGCAAACTACAAAAACAGGAAGAAGTAGATAATTAGAACAGACCTATATCCAGCAAAGAAATTTAATCAGTAATCAAAATCTCCCAACAAACAAAAGTCCAGGGCCAGAAAGCTTCCCAGGGGAATTCTTCCAGACATTTAAAGAAGAGTTAATACATATTTTTCTCAAACTGTTCCAGAAAATAGAAATGGAAGGAGAACTTGATACTCCTTCTACAAGGCCAGCATTACATTGATTCCAAAACCAGAGAAAGACCCCACTAAAAAGGGGAATTACAGGCCAATATCCCTGATTAACATGGCTACAAAATTTCTCAAGAAGATACTAGCAAACCAAATCAAACAGTACATTAAAAAAATTATTCACCACGATCAAGTGAGATTTATTCGTAGGTTCCAGAAATGGTTCAATATTCACAAATCAATCAACATGAGACACCACCTTAATAAATGGAAGGGTAAGAACCATATGATCCTCTCAATAGGTGCAGAAAAAATATTTGACAAAATACACCATCTGTTCTTGATAAAATCCTCGTCGAAGTTGATGGAACATACCTTGACATCATAAAGGCCGTATGCGAAAGGGATTGTGAAAAAAAAATTAAGTACATTAATGTATGACAAAGACTGAGCTTTTAAACACAGTGAACAACAGTCAGGTATGCCAGACATGGGTTGCCATGCTAAAACTGGTAAAGTGAAGGTGGTACCCTATCATGTCTCTTGAACTCAAGCCCTGTTTCAATTAGGAGTCCAACAAATTCTTGAACAGACACTTAATGTGATGTGTACATACCAATTCAGTATAAATGGAAATCTAGCTAACATTTGAGGGGACAGCTAAGGATATCAGATATCCTTTAGAATTCCAGAGGATGTATGGAATGACCCACAAAATATCCCTTGTGCAACAGAGGAGCCATTTTGGAAAGCACCCATTCTAATGAGGGGACAGAAACATGCTGGGTGGTTTCTAGGATAGGGGTTCAGGCATCTGAGCAGAGGGGGTTCAGACATCTAACTGAGCTCAATGTGTGTCATATTCCTGGATGAAATCTCTTGGATATGGGGTCAAGGATGAGGAACTCTAGACAGAAAAATAATGTCTTTTGGTCATCATTCCCTAGGCAATATCATCTGATGTTTTTTCAGATGCTTTTGCTTCAACACAAGAATAACCCTGCAAGGAGGGCCATTTTGATTATAGCATGGTGGAGTAGAGAATAAGTCAATGACAATTTACATGACCTAAGTATAAGCTTGTCTGCACTGGTGTGGGAGATGGGATGGAGGCATTTAAAGTGAGGATTCTCCTGACAGTTATGGAAATTGCACTGAGTAGGCATTTCCTTGTGCCTCTGTTCTTTGTGGAGAAGTTGGAAAGAGCTACCTTCTGGAGCTGTAACATACAGGCAAAGAGGAAGCTGTGACTGTCCCCAGACAATTCAACAGAGAGTATTTCTATCGATCACAGGGACTTGGACATTCTTCATCCTGCCCCTTAGTGCATATTGAGAAGATCTCCCCTCGGAGCTGTGTGTCATCTTGAAATACAGCCTCTTCATCCACAAAAGGATTTTTGACCTCGTGTGTTTCCTAAAGAGATGGGTTTAGGGCAAAGACTCTAATCAGGGCTGACTACTCTTTGCCAGAATGGTAATGGAAATGCCCACTCAGAAAATGGACATATTTCTATAGAGTGTGAATGTTCTTATGAAACTATTTTAGTGTCCTTGTTCATACCCTATGAAGGACATTTAAAGAACACAAGAAAAGTGATGCCCTGGCCAGAGATAGAAAGAAATAACTGGTGGATATGGGATTGAGGGAAAGAGAATGTGTAGTAGGAGGAAGTGATTGCTAGCTGTTTTATTTGAAATGATTGTTCATGTGTGTTTTGAGCATGTATGTACTATATTACTCCAGAATGAATCTAGATAATAATGTCTATTCCTCATATAGTAATAAAATGGTAACCTGTTAATGACATTCTCATAAATCCATCATTTAGTTCTGGGGTTGAGTGAGTGGTCTTATAGATTGGGTCCTTGCCTCCTGAGATCACTAGAAAGGTTTCCTGGGAACAGTCGGAGCCACCTTTTCTTCTGCCCCATGCTCTATTAGTACAAAGAGCAAACTCAGGTCCCCATGGTGCAGGAAACACTATATTTTTTAATTATTCTGGGTTCTTTTGACCACACAATAAGGCATAATATTCAAATAAGTGGCAAGAGTATCTCCAATGACCATTTGAACATAATATGATTAATGACCAATAAAGCTAAAGCAAATAAACCAAAAATACACAAATATCAATCCCTAAATCCTTATCATTCAGGTTTAATGAAACAAGATAGTTCCATAACTATAGAAAGTGAGTGGAAAAAGAAAGATAAAATTACCAGAACAGATGCAATGTAAAATGAGTGGCACTTAACTCAGGTATTCTATGGACTCATGAATGTTCTTGCCCTAAGGTGCTGATTCCCTATTTGCATTGACCAGAAAAACACTAGTAGATACTCTGATTATAGAAAAACCTGGTTATTTCACATTGACTCTATTAAAAGTAACAATTCTCTCATCTTTTTATAAAAATATTGAACCCTAGAGACAACACTAGAGGCTTTTCCTATACCTCGAGACTCATATACACAAGACACAAAGGGCTTTGTAGCTCTAGAAATTTCATATTGGAAGCAATCCTGTTCACTCAACATCTAGCTTCTATATTTCTTGGTAATGGTTCCTACTCTAAACATAATAACTACCTTCTCCAGAGGAAATGGTGGTCTCACCTTAAAAGGAGACACACTAGGGGCGCCTGGGTGGCTCAGTCGGTTGAGCGACCGACTTCAGCTCAGGTCATGACCTCACGGTTTGTAAGTTCGAGCCCTGCGTCGGGCTCTGTGCTGACAGCTCAGAGCCTGGAGCCTGCTTTGGATTCTGTGTCTCCCTCTCTCTCTGCCCCTCCCCCACTTGTGCTCTGTCTCTCTCAAAAATAAATTTAAAAATGTAATAAAAAAAAAGGAGGCACACTAGTAGAGGCAATGGTCACACCTGCCTTCCTGTGCATTAGCAGATACTTTATAAAAAGGACACTGATGCTATTTGAGTCAGGAAGAATTTCTCATAACAGTTGCTTTAGAAACTCACAAGACAATGGCCCCTTCGGAGGGGCCTAATTCCTACAGAATTTCCACATGAGGACACATACCCTAAAGTCAAGCACAGCCTCTGATCGCCTTACACAAACATGAAGCTGTGATTCAGGAAGTTATTCTGTGCCTCTATTAGCACATGCCACATTGCAGAGTACTTTAACCCACTGCTAGTAATCAAGGTGTGTTGCTCTTCCAGTCTAGATGACTTAAGTATGAAGGTACTGATCATTTATCAGGGAAAGAGAGAAGGTACTGAAACAGATTTTGAAAATAATTCATAGAAGAACATTATGGGAGAGAGAGACTAGGATCTATGCTAAACTGAACATCCATCCCCATTTGCCCATGAATGAGGTCATTGCCAGGATGTGGCACTTCCAGTGCTTAACATGGAAAGTTCTGCTCAACCGGGAAGAGACTTGGTCCTGACCAAGGTTCTGGAGACCATGCTCAGGTTCATTCAATGCATGAAGAATTCTTGGCCGTCATTTTTGTATATGTGTTGTTTTGCAATTTTTATCATTGGCATTTCACCCAGAAATTGGGTTTATAACCCATGGAAATCAGATGTTTTGGGGACCTCTGTGACATGGGGACATGCATACTAGATAACTCTTCCTTGTGGAACAAAGGAGCCATTTTGGAAAGAGCCTACCCTGGGGGCAGACAGTCCACATGCAGGGCTGCTGCCAGGACAGGGGCTCATTGATTTCAGGGGAGGGAAGATTCTACCTGTCACAGAGTCTCAAATCATATTCTCTCCTGTTCAGATTCCTTGGATGTGGAGTTAAAGATGAAGGGACATTGGGGAAGAAAACCCTTCCCTTTATCTTCATTCCCTCAGCTATGTCTTAGATCTGTTCTCAGGTGGTATTACTTCAGTCACTGACATGCTGAAGAATGGCTCACCAAGGAGGCTCATGTTGGCTAGGGCAAGGTAGAAACAACTGAAAAATGTCTTATATTTCAATCCTTAAATGTGAGTTATCCATACAATGGGATATATTTTGGTAGTAAAAGTAACTAAATACTAGTACATGCTACAACATGGATGCACCTTGAAAACATCATTCCAAGTGAAAAAAGTCATTCCCAAAAGATGTCCTATTGTGCAATTCCATTTATATGAAATGTTCAAACTGGGGATGCTATGGGGACAGAGTGTAGATCATGGATTACCAGAGGCTGAGCAAATTGGTGGGAAATGGAAGATGAATGCCAATAGTTACAGTGTTTCTTTTTAGGACAATAGAAATGTGATAGCAGTGATGTCTTCTCAATTTGGAGAATATACTAAGAGCCATTGTTTTAAACTTGTGAGTTGTATGCTATCTAAATATAACTGAAAAAAATCCTTACCGCACCCCCCGCCCAATAAACCAAAAAAGAGAAAGTTGGAAACTGGATTTAATAAGACAACATCAATTCTGGAAAACTGAATTCAAGCCAGGCTGCACTGATGTGTGAGATGGAGCCATTTAAAGTGAGGATTCCCTGGGAATTGGAGGAAGTGCACTGCACAGGCACTTCCTGGTCCTTAGTTCCCGCCATTGCAGAGTTGGAAAGAATCACTTTCTAGGACCATATCAAAGAAGCAAATAGGCTCTGTCATTTCCCAGACAATTTGGCAGAATGTGTTTCATTTTACTTTATCTTGAGAAGGAAGAGGAACAGAGACCTGAATTCTCAAGACCATGCTGCATGAAGTCCCCTCTGCACAGGGTTGGAAGCATCTTCAGAGCAAGGAGGGAGCCTGTGAGTACAGAGAAGGTTTTGGTCTCACTTTCCCATAAACTTGAACCACTGTGGAGAGTATTACTACTAGCATATGAGCAACAGTAATAATCAGCCTCATCTTCAGCCTGGAGCCCAGAGATGGTCAAGGAGGCCGTGTTGCCAGACTTGGAGCCAGAGAAGCAATCAGGGATCCCTGAAGGCCGGGAATTTACTCTATAAATCAGGAGTTTGGGGGATGTGCCTTCGAGCTGTTGGTACCAGGAGACGTAATTATATCTCCCAATGTCATTGCTGCTGCCAGCACAGGAGATGGTGACTGTGCGTCCCAGATCCCCGGACACTGAGGGAGGCTGATTCAGGGCAGACTGGGCCCAGGACCCTGAAAAGAGAAAGAACATATTCTAGTGAGTTCAGTGCTGGGGGCCCAAGTGAGTCTGAAGAGCAGACAAAGATCAGTCCAGATGTCCCTGTGGACTCTTCCTTGAAGGCCGCACCTGTGTCCTGAGTGAGGAGACTGAGGAGGACCAGAGCCCAGGCCATGGTGCAGATGCCCCAACAGCACTGCCTTCTGAGACCCCAACCCTGGGCCTGGCTCCCCAAGACCTCTCTTATCCCCTTCCCCTTGCTCAGAGGAGGGAGGGGCCTCCATGCAAATGTGCTTCCTGCACCTGCCTCTCCTCAACCCTCTGACCTGGCTCTTTATTCTAGATACTTTTGCATCCCTGGGCAGCAGAGCTTACTCAGGACTTAAAAATCTTTAACATATTATCAGTCAGGTCATACTGAGCTCATGACAGTGCCCTGGAAATAGATCCAACCCATAGATATCCTTACATTTCCTGTGATGAGAATCCGGTGGTTCCTAAGTAAGGAATCCCAGGGCTTCTCCTTCAGATGTGTGACTCAGCTGTGGGGCCAGGATGACAAGCCGGCTGAATGAGATCCAACTGCTCCGTTTCCTGGGCCTAAAGGTGGAGTTGGGGGCCGTGATTCCCCCTCACCACCTTTTTATGCCCTCAGGATGGGTCCTCATGCATCACTCCATCCTATGTCTCTGTGGTGGTTTGAGACTGAGGCTGTGGCTGAAACCTGGGTTGTTTTTCAGCACTTTGAGAAGATGATATTGGGGAGGACAACACTTTGAGGCCTCAGAGGGGCTCAGTGGGAAGGAACTCTTTACATTTCATATGGACAGCTTAAGTCACAGAAAATCCCTTCTCTAAATCCAGGCCCTCGCTGCCCCCCGAAGGTGCATTGCAGGCACCAGGGAAGGGAAGGCAGCTGAAAATCCCTCCTCTCCTCCCACTGTGGTCTTCCCTCCCCCACCCAACTCAGTACCACACCCCCTGATCCTTTCTATTCCCTGGTAGCACATTTCCTTTGGTCCAGGAACTTTCTCCAGAATGGAATGTGCCATCTGCCACACCAGGTGGCCCACCGCTCACCTCACGACTATTCAGCATGTCCCACCACAGCTTTGGCTTAGGAGTTTGCTTGTGAGGCATCTCTGGGCTCAGGGAGGAGTCAACATTAGATGTTAAAGAAACAAACCCCAGTAGAAAGGCTGAGTGAGAAAAATGAGAACAGGTAAAGATAGATTGGCTTCTCAAAATGTAGGGGAAAAAAAATACTGTCTAAAGAAGAGAAAGCTCTGTAGGATTGAAAGCCACCTAGTGGAAAGCAGAAGGTGAATTCTACTGTTTGAGGACGTGGGAAAAGGGAATGGGGTCAGGTTTGGCCTGAGGGCCCAGCTCCAGGGATCTCTCCTCAGGGCACGTTTTAGTGTCACAGGGAATATGGGACTTTCTTCCTAATGTCCTCTTTGTGCACATTGAGAAAGCCCCATTTCAAGATATGCACCTTCCTGAGGTAAAGTTTCTTCCATAGACAGAGAGTTGCTTAGTCTAGTAGTGCTTTCTAGAAAAGAATCAGTTTGGGGTAAAAACTCTAAGCAAAACTGACTAAAACTCATGTATAAACTATGGAAAATCCTCACCTCAATTCTCTTCTCATTTAGAAAACACTCACCCTCTTCACAAGGCTTTCAGTTATGATGTGATCTATCTGCTGTCCCCACAGCTTCCCATGCATCTCCCTGCTCTGAGTCTCCAGTCAACCATTGCCCAGCCCACTAGATTTCTTTCCGTTTTTCATTGGCCATAGTCCCTCTACCTCAGCACCTTTACACAGGCTACTCCTCTGCCTGAAATGCCCATATCTTTATACCTCACATGTCTGGATCTTTCTGAGGACACAGAAATGTGCCCCAACAGCCCAGTTAGTAATCCTATTCGTGGAATGAACTAAGTGGGGAAGTTGAGCTAAGGTATTTGCCCAAAGAGTTTCCAGCTGCATTCAGGCAAGTTACAAAAAAATATTCCCAGCCAGGTCTGAGGAGAAGGCCACAAAATAGAACTGTAGTTTTGTTATATGTCACCCTGGCAAATGCCACACTTGGTGTTGTGCTTTTACTCTCTTGGTTTCTCTCTGCAGTCACCCATGGCTTGGAGGAAGGGAGGGGCAGAGGACCTGCTCTTTCCCACGTTACCCCTTCCCGGAAAACACAATTCTGGCTGCACAGAAGGCTGATGACTTTTTCATCCCTGCTCTGAATGAAGAGGATGAGCAAAGGCTTCCAGTCGAACTGAGCTCTAGTAGCCCCTTTTCCAGAAACCAAAACCTGGCTGGGAACATGGCATTCCCTTTCCACCTCTCCTTAGGGTGGGTGCTCACACCTCTCTGTCCTCAGCCTCTGCAGTGGCCTGAGATTGGGTCTGGGACTAAGTTTTAGGGGTGTTTACTGTATTGTGCAGAGAAGGGACTTAAGAGTTTTCCCCCTTAGGAGGAAAGGGGAGAAAGAAGCTGAGGCCTGGAGAAACCTCAGCAGGACTTTGGGGATGGGGTTTGGTGGGGGGATGTCATTGCAGTCCCCAAATCTAGGCTCTTGCTGCCCCCTGGTGGCTTAGCTGAGACAGCCCAAAACCAAGAATAAGGAGGAGACTAGGGAATCGGCTTCACCTCCCTTCCACCCTTTCTCCCTCTCCTTCCAAAATGGAATTTGGTCCCCACCCACCACCCCTGATGTCTGTGTAATGCACTCTATGCTCCATGGATAAGTTCCTGATGCTCCATCTAGGGTAGAATCTGTCACCTGACACACTCCCAGCTCAGGACCACTAGCTTCCCCAGGGACCCTTGTCAATGGATCACTACCTGGGAGGCAGGTCTCTATTCAGAGCAAGAGGAATGTGGAATAAAAATTGAAGCCAATCCTGGCAGTAGACATGCAAGAGAGAAATGGGACAAAGAGAAAACATTTTGGAGTTTTTAAATGTCTGACATAAAACTCAAGAGGGGAGAAACTGAGGAGGTCCTAGGAACCCTGGAAAAGATTTTGTGTTCTCAGCAGGTGAGGAGGAGTTGAACAGGGCTCAAAGGACCCTCAGCCTGAGGGTCTAGCTCTAAGCACCTCCTGTCAGAGGGGAGTCCTGTCTGGGAAATCTCGGACTCTAGTTCCACCCATGAAGAGATGTGTGAGTTTTTTTTAACACAAAGTTGTATGTAGGGAATTGAGAGCTAAACTGTGGCTCTAGAGATATCAGGTGTAATCATTTACAAGTCCTGTAATTGTTATCACATTTGGGGAAAGGTCCTATACAAATATGGTTAAATTAGGATCTTGAGATGGGAAGAGTGTCCTGGATTGAGATAAGAAGAGGGCCTGGATATATATCACAAGTGTTCCTATGAGAAAGACACAGGGAGATTATACACACACACACACACACACACGCACATGTACGCACACACGTGTGCACACACACACACACACACACACACACAAACACGCACCGGAGATGACCATATGAAGGAGAAGGCAGAAATTGGAGTGATGGAGCCACAAGCCAAGGAATTATGGCCACCACCAGCAATAGGAAAAGGCAAGGAATGGATCTACTTAGAACCTCTGGAAGAAGTTTGGCCCCCATTAACACATTGATGTTGGCCCAGTGTTGGTGATTTCTGACCTCTGGCCTCCTGAACTGTGAGGGAATAAATTTCTTTTGATCATTGCTGTCCAGTCTGTGATTTGTCACAGCTGCCACAGGAAACTCATACATAAAGTCAGTACTCTATTCTGGAATGACTGGACATTGCAGATCTGGCTTCCTAAGGAGTTTGTTACTAGAGTTAGAGCTCTCAGCCTCCCAGTCTCCTAGCTCCCCTTCCTTACTTGCTCTGATCACAGGGTGGGTGGTACGTTTTTGGTGGTCCATCTGTCTTGCCCTGAGGGGCTCTGTACTCTTGACCATTTCCAACACCCATGAAGCTCAGGCATCCTTGCTGGTACCTCTCTCTTTGCCACTCACTTGACTTCTACGTTTAAGCCTCACCAACAGGCTTCTATCACTTCCAGGTCCTGCCATCTCTATTGCTACCACAGAACCCCCTTCTTCCCTGCCTCCCCAACCTGGCCCTAGCTTAGAGGAGAGCCACCCACTGAACTTTTTGATGATGCTGGTGCTTCTCTGCCAGCACATTCCTCATTGCTCAAGTAAATGCTGTGTCTGCCAGGCCCTCCTGAGAATCATCTACCCTGGGGAGCTGTCCAGCCTTACCTGGTAGAGCCACTCCTGCCAAATGCTTCTGAAGCCATCATTTTCTCAGTCTTTCTAAGGGTCATCGTCCTGGCGGTGAGCTTGCAGATTGTCTCAACATCCTTGGCAGTTAAGAGTGCTTCTAATAGGGCTTCTAATAATAAACTCCCTTCATCCAAACTGAGTTTCTGCCCCTTGATCCTGCACCCTCACAATCCAGCCCTGTGCATGCTCTTCCAGTTCCTACCGTATATAATTGATTGGTTGTGCAGCTCCTATGCCCTGTACACCCTCTTGTCCTGGTTTTGTGCTGACATAATCCTACTTATTGGCCCACAGGCCTGCATGACAGGAAGGGATGGATCCACTCCCCCCCCCCCCCGGGGGGTGGTGAATATTATTTCAGAGCACAAGCTTCTGTACCATCTCCAAGCAATGGCAGGGTAGGGATGAGCCCTAAATTAAGAGGGGGTCACTTCTGTCAGCTTGTATATATCAGGGGAATTATTGATTCAAGACTTTTGGGCGCTTGGATCCACATGGCTCCTTCTTGTGGCTCAGGACCTGTAGTTATCCATTCAGGGCCCTGACTGGCATATAGCAAAGCTGCCTGGTGGAGAGATCACTGCTTTCTGGAGGTCTGCTACTCTGAGGACTGAGTTCTGGGCCTCAGCTTTCCCCGACCTCTGCACAGGTAGGATGCCTTTTTCAACTAATAAGGAGGACTTTTGGCTTTCACTCAAGGCCTGTCCTTGCTGATTTGTACTCCCAGACTTTTACGTTTTGCAAATTATCAATTGCACTTAGCAAGACTCTTATAACAGTGAAAGCAGTAGGGTGGTCCCCACACTCTTCAAAAGTACCCGTTTCCTTGTATTTCTCAATTGCCTGACACGTGGCCCTGCTTTTGCATATTGTCTTACAGGTAAACCACCTCTGTTCCCCTCCAGTAAAAATTTAAACAATCACATTACTCTATGTTCTCCTATCCCTAATCCCCTAGTTGGAGTCTTCATTGCTCCAGAATCTTATTTCTGTGTCTCCTTTCTCAGACATACCTGCCCCTAGAGTAGCCCAGACTGTCCTAGTTTTAGGCCTGACTGCTCCCTGTCCTGAAATACCCATAAGTCTCAGGCAAACCAGGCTAATTAGTCACCCTCGTGATGCCACCTGTCGTGGGCCGGGTCTTCCTGGACACTGATGCTGAGGTGGAAGTGAGCACATAGAAGAGTGCTGTTGGTGTCACCCCTGTCCCATGCAAAGGAAGAGAAGAAGCAGGATCAGGGAATGAGCCCCCGTGGTGTGACACTTCAGCCCCTCCCAGGGACACTCTCCCAGTCAGAGACGGACATGCAGAAGACAAAAGGAGGACAGTGCCTGAGAAGAATAAAGGGGAGAGAGAGCAGGAGTCAGCAGGGAGAGCCTACAGACAGCAGTGGAGATGTATCACCTGAGAAGAGAGAAGGGTGCAGAAGGAGGATTAGAGAGTAAGAGCCTCCAAACTCAGAGCAGCAGTGAGAAAATCTCAACCTGCCCATTGGGGAGCTCCAGAGCAGAGGTAAGCATAGAGAAATCCCAGTTTTGAGAATCGGCGAGGCCTTTCACATTGACATGCTCAGTCACTGCCAGGCAACGGCCCAGGAAGCACATCCCTTAACTAGAAAGCTAAGGCAGATCCTGAAGATACCTGTACTGACATCCTGGAGGCAGGTTTCCTTAGGCAGGCAGATCTGAAAGGCTCATCTGTGGTTGCCCTACTTGGGCTATGGTGCAGTCTTAGCCAACTCCAGGGGCATTTCTGGAGCTGAGACAGCCCTTCGGGTGTTCCCATATTACAGCAGGACAGCCTGGACTGTATACTGGTGCATCCAACAATCACTACATGCAGGCTGCTCCGGAGAGGGACATGACTTTGAGAGGGCAAATCCCTCCTGGGAGAGAAGTTTCAGGAGAATACTGGAAGGTGAGGACTCTCTGTCCCTCCAGCATCAGGGATGACATGACTTTCATGGAATCTGGACCACTCATCATAGCATCCGCTTCATTGGCCCAGCAGCATATGGTCATTTTCACTTCTCTCAGTCAACAAGCTCCTATAAATGCTAGGAATGAGAAGTCCTATGGAGCAGGGAACACACAGAACATTTCCACTATAACATACTACACATTTAAAAACTTCAAGCATGTGAACCCCTTGGTCAACTTGGGAAGAGTCTCAGGAATTGGGGGCAGGGGGAAGAGCCTTCAAAACTCATGTATCTGTTGCTATAGGCATGTTTAGAAATCAGCATATCCTCAGAAGTTGAATAACAATAAAATGCCTGTGCATAAATAACAGGGTCAGAGACCTGCCACCAGACTGGAAGTTGTGCCGGATGGGGTGCCAATCCCCATTGTCTGGGGTCCACAAGGCAGAGGCCCCATGGAGGTCAGCAGAAGGTACTGGATGCTTCCTGCAAGAAGTAAGCAGAGGGTTTCTCTTTAGTGATATATTACTGGTGGATTTTCAGGCACTCCAAGATACAGGAATCACTATCTTATTTAATTTGTTCAAGAATAATTTGCCCACACAATCAATCACGATGCAAACATAAGAAGTACAATGGTTTCAAATTAAGAAATAAAATAATTTGAATTAGACATGATTTATAACCTATAAAAACAAAGTGAATTTCCTGGATAACATTAAAAACTAATTCACCATACACCTGAGTTTTATCAGTGGGAGGGCATAAACACAAAGGAAGCTTGTACAGTACAAATTAAAAGGGCACAATAGTTGGAGAAGATCTCAAAATGTATGATATGCAGATGTATCACATTCTTACCATCACTATAACAATCCATCATAAACTTAGGGGCTTAAAATAATAGAAAGTTATTTTCTTACAGTTCTGGGAGCCCAGATTCCAAAATGAGGCTGACAGGACTGAAATCAAAGAGTCAGATGGGCTGGCTCCTTCTGGAGTTTCCAGGGGAGCATCGGATTCCTCGCTCTTCCAGCTACTAGAAGCCAACAGAATTCCACATAGCTGGCAGCTATGTGATGCTAGTTGCTGCTCTGTGGTCACCACGCTTTCTCCTTTTCCGTCCTCAGGTCTGCCTCTGAGGTCTGCCTTCCTCTTAGAAGGACACTCATGATTACATTCTCGAGCACCAGATAATCCAAGAAAACGTGCCTTGACTTTCTGTTAGTCAGGGTTCTCCAGAGGAGCAGAACCAATAGGAGATACATAGATCCACATACATATATGATTATGTGATTCTGGAGGTTGGGAAGTTCCACAATCTGCAAGCTTGGAGACCCAGGGAAGCTGTTGGTGTGATTCAGTCTGAGGCTGAAGATCGGAGAACCAGAAATGCCGATGTTGCGAATCCCAGTCCGAGAACAGAAAAAGATGGTGTAAGATGTTCCAGCTCAATAGTGAGACAGGAAAAAATAAAAGTCAAGTTCCTCCTTCCTCGGCCTTTTGTTCTATTCAGGCCCTCAATGGATTGGAAGGTGCCCACCCATATGGGGGAGAGCATCCCACTTTGCTGAGTCCACCAGTTCAAATGCTAATCCCTGGAATTCATCTGGAGACATCCTCACAGACATACCAGAAAATCATGTTTAATTTGGTCTCCCCATGGCCATTGAGGTCGGCATGTAAAATGAACTGACACAGTCCCTACATCAAGATCCTTAATCACATCTGCAAAGTGCCTTTTACCGTAGAGGTAACATTCACAACTTCCAAAGGTTAGAACTGGATATCTTTGGGGGCTAGTACTCAGGCCACCACACCTACTGAGGTGCACGTGCAGGAAACACTCTGAGGGGCTGTTCTCAATCTGTTTTGCACAGTCTTGCCCTAATATATCCCAGAAACGGGAGCTCTCTGCAACCAATGTTTAAAAGTTACTATTAAACGGCCTGTCGTTTTCTTTAGCTAATTCCAATGCTCAGGGAAACCTGGGAGGCTATTTGTACTGTTTGAGCCTCCACAAAGGGAGAACTCCAGGGAAAGAAAAGTTCCAGAAATACCCACTGGTACAATCCTGTCCTGTTCACAGTCGAGCTCGTAGTGCTCTTGTCATTACCTAAGCGATGAGCCACCCAGCCACCCCACTTGCTATTGCTTCCATTCAAAGAAGTATTAACAGGACGTTTTCCTTACACAATTAAAGAAATTTTAGGAAGTCGCCTATGCATTCTCACACTTGTCCCCAGCAGGTTTATTTTTTAAGGATTCCATCCCTCCCATCGCAGGCATGGAGGGGTTACCAGTGTGAAGTCCCCAGGACATCCTGGGCAGTGCCTCTCAACCTCCTGCTCCTTCCTCCTTTGATGTCTGCAAAGATGCCAGGCCCAGCCCCTGGCCAGAGTTACAGAAACAAAGGACAAAATGACCAGGATGTGATGCCACCAGGGAGAGGAGAGGCCTCTCCCGTCAGTCCCTGTGAAGTGGCTGCCTCTCCGGGAGGAGAAAATAAGAAGCATGAAGCACCACTGGAGGCCCAGGTCTGTTCGCAAGTTCCCTAGTGGACTGAGCAAACATTCATGATACACGGGGATGTGCTTATTTCTTTTCTTTCATCTAGCAGGATAACTGGAATCAGGCCAGGAGGAGAGTGGCACACCAGACAAACCCACCAGCTTTTTTTTTTTCCACAGATGGGACAAAAGAACCAATTGTGAAATATTTCACTGAAATGAAGAGGCCGATGCATGTGCAAAGCTTGGTACAGGGACAGTGGGTTGGGGTCTGTGGGAAGGCAATTCTGTACAGAGCCTGTCCCTCTGGACAGGTCTGTCCCTCTAATTCTCCCCCATTTCTGTCCCAGGAAGTACTGTTGGAGTGTCAGGTCAAAGGAGAGACCCTAAAGGGAGGGTCTCATCTGTCCCCACTTCTCTTTATTCCTTCTGCAAATCTTGAAGGCTTTCTTGTTACCAGGGCTTTGGCAATGGACTTGCAGAAGAATGACCCCAATAAAGGGCTATCTTGAACAGAATGTGGTGAAAGCAAAGTTGAATGCATGGGTGTCGCCTGTGGACCAGTTGGTTTAGGGGGAATTTAACCATCAGTTTGTGCTTGGAGCATCTTGAATGCACCAGACAAGACTCTTTGGGTCCCCTGCTCCTGACTTCCATGCATCGGATGGCAGCCATATTCTGGGCCCTGTTACTCAGCAGAGATGGTCTTATTTTCCCAGAGACCTGTGACCCAGAGAGGATTCCTTGTGTCCTTCATTAAGAGCCAGAAGAAGAATTCAGAGAGAAACCCAGCCACAGAAGCAGAAATGCCCCTGTACAGAAAGAAGCAGGAATAAGAGTAGGGAAGAGTCCCATGAGCTCAGAGCAGAGTTTGCTCTCAATTCCCTGGTGGGCTAAGTACCAGCGCTCAAATATGACACATAGTCATAATCTGCCTTGTCCTCAGGGTGGAGCCTGGAGATGGTAGGGAAGCTGGGCTGCTGGATCTCGAGCCAGAGAAATGGTACGAGATTCCAGAAGGCTAAGAACCGACAGTATCAATTGGAGTTTAGAGGCAGTGCCTGGGCCTCATTGGTGCCAGGACACCTCATGATATCCCCAGGCTCACTGCTGCTTCCAGAGCTTCTGTCCCAGAGCCCTGGATGCTGAGGAACATTGAGTCAGGGCAGACCGAGCCCCAAGCTTGAAAACAAAAACAAAGATATTTGGTAAGTTTAGGACCAATGCCCTAATTGAGCAAGAATAAGTTCACCCAAAATCAACAATGGAGTATTTCATTTAGAGCCCACCTCCTGAGCCCACAGCTGGGCAGGACAGCCCTGGGTGGGGTTGTTTATCCCACCAGGCTGCCCCGTTTTGGAATGGAGACTGGAGAGTGGGTTTCATGCCTATCTGCTCACCGAGCCTTGACCATTTTCACTGCCCTATCTGGTTCCAGACCCTGAGTCTGGGGCCCTCCAAAATGTTGTGCTTCCTGGGACCCTCGCCAGGAAGGTATGGTTGAAAGATCTGTTTCAAAATAGATCTGAGGCAGAGTCCCAAGGGAGACAGAGCTGCTGAGCAGAGGTTACTCAAGGGAGAAGAGCTGAAACCACAGGACTCCAGAACTGTAAGTCCAAGTTCATTCGGGGGTTCCACAACAGTCCAAACAAACGTTCATGGTATGTATCTATATAGTAAGTCATTCCTTCATCTCTTCCTGTCATTGAAATCTCAGGAGCAGTTTAGAGCACCAGTGAGCCTAACCCTCACCCTCCCTAGGAGACCGGGCAGAGCCCTGGATGGTGGTGAGGGACCCTGGTGCCCAAACAAGGGCTCCTTGCTGTGTCCCTGATTGTGGCTGCATTTGCCATACAGAGGTAAACACACTGCTTGCCGTGGCTTCTCCTAGGCCACAGTCCTAGCAACACTACCACCCTCTCCCCTACCCTTGGAAACCGGTTGTGTCGGACTCATTCGTCTTACCTGCTGTGATGCACATAATAAATAGATGCCCAGGGGCTCAATCTCCAATATGGTGGCCACTAGCCACACGTGGTTATTAAGCACTTGAAATATATCTAGTGACCCTGTGGAATTGAATTTTTAATTTAACTCGATCTAAATTTAAATTTAAAATATGACCATTCGGTTATCGTCTGGAGCAACTTGAGTATGTGAATGAATCTACTTTTTCAACCAAATTTTATGAAATCTAAATACAGATCAAGCATTACTGATGAAAATTTAGCCATGAACTGAGATTGCAATGAACTGAGAAAGATTTAGAAGACTTAGTACCAAAAGAATGAAGGTAAAATATCACAGTAATGATGTTTAAAATATTGACTATATGTTGAAATAGTAATATTTTGAATTCATCGTAACCCAATATGTGTTCTACATTTAATAATAAAATATATTATTGAAATTAAAAAAGAAATTCTTGCCAGAGTCCTCCCCTTTTAGAGACCATATTCCAGACACATCATTATGCATCCAAAAGAGTGTTTGCCCATATAAATTAGGCATAATTCATTAGTCCCAGATTTTAATGCTGTGTTCATAATTCTCTGCCTCAGCACCCCCAAAGTATTATAAAGTCCATGAAAGCATTGCTAGCTAGTTATTGAATGAATAGAAGGAAATAAATATTACATATATTTATGATTGTATATGAAGAGGATTATATTGTATGTGCTTAGCTGTACTTGATTATTTTTTTTACACCTAACAGTGGAGACATTGCAAATTTAACACGGTGCCTGAAGACTTCTTAGATATTTTTTTTCATATTTGCTTCTCTCTCATTCTTCCTAATGTCAAGGGGTCAAGATGAAGTTCCAGGTGTTACCTTTGACCCTCACTCACCCTTATGACCTGAATCCTCTCCAAAAGCAAGCCCTGCTGTTCTACCTCCAGGATGTCCTCAAAACCAGAGGCAAGCCAGGATCTCCCACGAGAACCACATAGCAACCATAGGGACCTTGAAATGTACCTGAGGTTATGTCATAACCCTACTCACAAACTCTGTATTAGCATGGCTTGTAGGAGATTCAATAATAATATAACTATATAAATAGAAAAGAATCACCACCAAGCATCTCACCACTTGGGAAAAGCCATGTTTTTATTGTTTTGTAAACAACTGTTCCAAGTCAGTTGTTCTCAAACTTTTTGGTTCCAGTATCTTTTTATACTCCTAAAAATCATGGAGTTACCCCCAAAGATTTTGTTCGTGTGGATAACATCTTTCAATGTTCACCAGATTAATTAAAATTGAAAAACATTTTTAAAATGTTTACTTTAATTATACATAACAATACTAAGCAAACCACAGGTAAATAAATATAATTTATACGTATTTTATTATATGCAAGCGTACCTCAGATATATTGTCAGTTCAGTTCCAGACCACTGTAATAAAGTGACTATCACTAAATTAATATCACAAATATCAATATAGAGAGCCAAATGAATTTTTTGGTTTCCCAGTGCATATGAAAGTTATGTTTATACCATACTGTAGTCTATTAAGTGTGCAATAGCATTATGTCTAAAAAAACAATGTACATACCTTAATTAAAATACTTTATTGCTCAAAACAGCTAACCACCATCTGAGCTTTCAGTGAGTCGCAATCACTGTCGCCACAAAAATATAATAATAATGAAAAAAGTTTTCAATATTGTGAGAATTACCAAAATGGGACACAGAGACACAAAGTGAGCAAATGCTATTGGAAAAATGACGTAGATAGACTTGCTCAATGCAGGGTCGTCACAAACCTTCAATTTGTAAAAACAAACAAACAAAACCAAAAACCCAGTATCTGCAAAGTACAATGAAATGAAATAGGACTGTATTCAAAGATTAGAAAAAAAAAATGAGGCATTGAATTTTTTTTCCTTTCCACAAATCTTTTTAATGTCTGGCTTACTGTAAAACTGTTGGATGTGCACATTGACTTCTGCACTAAGTCTGTTGCAACATGTTGCGTTGGTTGAAGTGTGTAAAGAAAAACTTCCCTCACAGAGTTTGGAGGCACAGAGGAACCCTTTGTACTGAAGCGATCCCAAGAAAGAAGTGCATGAAGGTGTGAGGCCTGGTTTTAGGGCAGTGGTCAGAGAGCAGAGGGGAGGGGCTAGTGTGGGGCAGAAGAATGGTCAGTCACCTAAATGTTCCCCTGGTTGATGCCCATGAACTAAGAGAAGTATGACAGCAGGGACACTGAAAGCTTAAGAACAAAGTCTCCTACCTCTTGGTATTCCCATAGTGAAACTTGCTGAGGTTTCTCACAAGAGGCTTTGACAATGGATTTGAGCTTAAAAATAGGATTGGAAGTCTCCTTATTTGAGGACAGTAGAGGATGCATCCTGTGATGACTTTTGCATAATCTCTTCCCCTAGAATTTAGGAAGATCTGTGATTTGCTTCTACTCAATAAGCACTGCAAAGGTGATGAGATGTCTCTCCTTGATTAGGTTACATTAAATGGAAAACATGGCTGGATGTCACTCCTGTGATTACATTATGTGCTGTAAGATTCCCTCTTAATGAGATATTGCTATTTACACCAACGTGGATGAACCTAGAGGGCGTTGTGCTAAGTGAAATAAGTCAGACAGAAAAAGGAAAACATCATATGATTTCACTTATACAAGGAATCTAAAAACACAAAACAAATGGAAAAAACAACAACAACAAAAAACAAAAATACAGAGAATAAACTGGTAGTTGCTAGGTAGGGGCTAATCAGTGATGGAAAGTGGGAGGTATATAGACTTCGAGTTATGCAATGCATAAGTCATGGGGATGAAATGTATAGAATAGGGAATACAGTAGGGTATTGTAAAAGTCTTGTACAGTGACAGATGGCAGTTACACTTGTAGTGAGCAGAGCAAAATGTATAGAGTTGACAAATCACTATGTTGCACACCTGAAACGAATATAACATTATGTGTAAACTACACTATGTTTAAAAATATAATATCTTATACATTACTACATATTATATGTAATATAATAAATACAAGTAATACATAATAAAAGTAGAATAATATATTTTTTAGAGATTCCATCTTAGCAAACTGGAAAGAGGTCCCCCTGCTGGTCAGGAAGAAGCACACAGCCATGCCTATGGAGAGAGCCATGTGGCAGGATGCTGTGGGCCACCTCTAGAAACCAGAAACACCGACAGCCAAAGGCCCTCAGAAAGCCAGGGCCTCAGTCAAAGCAGCAAGGAAATGAATTCTGCCAGTCAACTTGCAAGCAGATTTTTTTCTCAGTTGAGCTACTGGAATAGAATGCAGCAGCCACCATACTTTCATTTCAGCTTGGAGAGACACCGAGCAGGAGACCCTGCTAAACTGATCCAGGGAAGTGGAGTAATAAATGAGTATTGTTTCAAGCCACTAGATTCATGGTGGTTTACTACCCGGCAATGGAAAACTGGATAATAATACCTGGATCGTCTGGGTCACTTTGGTCCAAACCAGGTAGAGACAGGTAAGATGGAGGGAGACTTTTGTTGCTGAGTGCAGGAGTGCCCGGACCCATGGACCCATACTGAGGTGCAGAGGGATGTATTCGGGTGACATGGTCCCTGAACTGTCTCAGCCCAATGAGAAGCCCTTGTTCTTCCCATAGTCTTACCACTGAAGAGGGAGACAGTCTGCATCCCAAGGCCCAGAGGAAGGAGGGAGCTTTTATTTTTGCGAAGCTTTGTCCCCTGGGAAACTGTTTTTCTTTCCCACATCATCATAAAGAGCAACAGGAATTGTATGGGGTCCCCTTCCTGAAGCACCTACGCCCCTAGGGTGATGAGCGGAAAGGACAGGAGAAATCACAGCCTGACTGCCTGGTTGGTTTAAAGGTCTGGAACACTGCAGGTTTTAATCTTCATCCTTAATAGTTTTCATCTTTGATCTTTTAAGCTTCAATTCCCAGTGGGCTTGGAGCACCGCAGATAAATGCTATGACTATCAGTGATAATCAGCCTCGCCCGAAGGCTGCAGTCCAGCGAAGGTCAAGGACCCAGTATTGCCACACCTGGAGCCTGAGAATAGAGCTGGAATCCCTGAAGGCAGAGGACTCACAGCATCCATCTGGAACATGGGGGCCATTCCCGCTCGTTGTTGGTGCCAGAAGACAGGGTTGTAGGTTCTAGTATGGCTGCTGCTTCTGTGCAGGAGATGCAACAATCTGTCTCAAAGTCCCAGACACAGAGGGAGGCTGGGTCAAGGAAGAACTGGGCCCAGGACGCAGAGAGGGAGGAGAAATGCAGAGAAGGTGACCCAGGTGAACCTGGGAAGAGGCAGAGAAGCGTCAGTCCAGGCACCCACATGACCTCTTCCTTGAGGACACTCACCTGTGTCCTAAGTGAGGCGGGGAAGGGAAGGGAAGTGGAGCCAAGGCCATGGTGAAGACACCCCAGAGCTCTTCCTCCTCAGACCCCAATACTCGGGCAGGGCACTCAAGACTTTCTTACCCCCTCTGCATAGTTTGAGATGCAAGGGGGCTCTCCATGCAAGTTTGCTCCTGAACTCTGATAATTCTTAATTCCTCCTCTGCCCCAGGCCCTGAGGCTTAGCACCCAGAGGAGCATGAAGATGACCTGCCCCAGGCAGGAAAGGTGTGGGGGACCTAAGTCCTCTTCCCAAGAAATTACTTGGAGGCCGGATCTGTGGGGCCTGGAGCTACAGAAGTACCACCTCCAGGGATCAGTGAGCACTTGGCCTTCTAGTGAGTTTCCCTCTATTTTTTTCGTAGTTCTAAAATAAAAATAGCTCTATTTTCATCGCTGGTCAAGAAAAAAATATGATAGAAAAAGTTCCAATAAATACAGAAAGGTATTTTAATATACCCAGTGTTATTTTACTGACCATCTTCTGGACACCTTGGCCTGCTTATTTTGTGTGTCTCCCAAAAGGTGGAGCCCATGTAACTTTCACTTCCTCCCAGGAATACTGTAAACATTCATAAAGATTACTTGAAGCAATGAATGAATGAATGGAATATTCATGTTTTAATTTTATGTGAAGAGGACTGCATTGTATGATCAATCATGTGATCTGCACTTTGCTTTCAATTATTACAGACCTCATCTTTTCAGTGTATCAATTGCAGTCAACACCAAAACAGCAATCAGGCCTCAGGGCTCCTGAGCAACTGGGAGGAGCCTGCCAGCCTTTGTAACTTTGCATACCAGCCCCTTTGTTTTCTTCAGAGAGTTAGTTACAACTTGCCACTTTAAAACAATGGTGTTCTTGTTTTGGGGTCTTTTTTTTTTTTTCTTTCAGTTTTCGTCCTAAACTTAATGAGCCAGAGACTGAGTATATCTGCCTGAGGGTTGCATCAGTAGCACTCAAGGACAAATGTTTGTTGAAGGAGTGCAGAAGACCAGAGGAAGGAGAGGCTGAGTGTCTCCAGATCCAAGCACGAAAAAATTGAGTTTTAAATTAGCTCTGTTCTAGATGACTACAGTAGATCCAATGGGAATCAAGGCAATGACCTCATTTGCATGCACCTGTGTATTCACACACTCTCTTCAGCTCTGCTATACCTCACAGGCATAGGGATATCTGGGGGAATGGCAAGGTAGACCCACAAAAACCACCCAGCCTTTACTTCCCTGTTACTCTCAGCCACCAGGACCTTCCTGCGGCCTGTGGTAACAGATTTAGGACCCTCTACATGACCAAGGCACAATGCCCGACCCTACCTCCCTTTCCAGAAAAAACACAATCTCAAAGTGTGAGGAGGTATAGTCCTTTAGGCCAGTGTGAAGGAGGCATGGGGCCTCCCCCTTGTACTTATTTTTTTTTTTAATGTTTATTTATTTATTTAGAGAGAGAGAATGAGACAGAGGCAGAGAAAGACTCTCAAGCAGGTTCCATACTCTCAGCATGGAGCCAGGGCTCGATCTCACGACCCTGAGATCGTGACCCAAGTCGAAATCAAGAGTCCCACACTTAACTGACTGAGCCACCCGGGCACCCCTTGTACTTCCTTTTCTTTTTTTTAAAGTTTATTTATTTTGAAAGAGAAGGTGAACAGGGGAGGAGCAGAGAGAGAGAGAGAGAGAGGGAGAGAGAGAATATCGAGCGGGCTCTGTGCTGCCAGCACCAGAACCTGCAGGGCTGGATCTCAGTAACCTTGAGATAATGACCGACCTGAACCGAAACCGAGACCAGGAGTTGGACGCTTAACGGATTGTGTCACTCAGGCGCCCCCTTCTTTTTTTAAATTGAAGTACAAGCTACCTCCGCTTTGCTCTTAACCCCTCTCTTTTCACCGGGAAAGGATCCTCAACCATCTGGGTCTTGCCATCTCCCCAGAAGCCCGACTTTTCTTCTCCCAAACGGACTGACCGGAAGCAGGTGCTCAAACCAGACACCGGCCTTGGAAACACAGGTCTTGTAACCATTCGGGCTGCCAGATCCCCAGTGCCCCCTGGTGGCCCCTGACGCAGAATCCTAAGGGTGAAGGGGCCACAGCGCTGAGAGACGCCGACCACCAGACCACCGGTACCGGGCGGTGCCTATCCATCCCTCCTCGGCGGCCTTGACCTCCCCGCTTCTCACGACCGCCCTCCCACATTTTCAGCCTTCTGGTCTAGTCCTGACTTTATCAAAAGTTATTTGTTGCTGAAAGAGAGGAAGCCTACATTTAGGAGTAGTGAAAGCTGAGATCATCCGAGGACTGGGGGAGGTAAGTAGTGCAAACCCAAGAATCTGGCTTCTGAAAAAGCTCTGGAAAACCAAATTCGGGGGGTGGGGGGAGACTGAAGAAAGCACACCCCAGAGAGAGGACGATCTAATCAAACCCCAGCTGGGGTCTCCTCTGCCGCAGGGGTTACATAAACGGTAAAGTCCAGGGAGTAGGAGACATTGGAGTGGCCAAGGGCCAAAACATGTTTTCTAGATAAGGAGGTGGGAGTGGGGCGAGAAGCCTCGCTCAGGGCCCCGGCACCCCACATCCCGCTCCGGGGTGGGGAGTTCCAGGCCTCGAGCCTCTCCTCCGTCCCAAAGGCCTCCTTCATCCCACTCCAGCCCCATCCCCCACTTCCTTTACCGCATCCGACCCTCCATACCCCGTGGAACCCACCCTTATCGTCCCCATCTCTCATCCCCCACCGCGACTCTCGTGCCCCCCACTCTCCCCCCTCGCAGCCAAGTGGGCGTGGCCACAGGCACCACCCCTCCCCATCTTGCATCCTCTCTAGCTCATTAAAATAAACCCCTTCTGGACTCCCTGGGCGACCCCACTCGTGATCCTAAGATCTCGTGAGATTTTGCCCTGGAAGGAAAGAGAAACCGGGATTGGTCAGATAAGGCTGTTTGCGGAGGCTGAGCTCAGTGCAGTTTTGCTGAGTCATTGCGCGTCCTTTCCTTCCAGCCTCTGTGCGCGGGAGACCTCGTGGCCCAGTGCGCGGTCTGCAGAAAACGTAAGTTCAAGCCCCGGATCCTCCGCTTTCTCTTAGGGTGACCTTGGACTAATCGCTGGTTAGCACTCCCCCTCCACCAATTCCCGCCCCTATTTTTTATCTGAAAAGTGAATTATCAAAACGGAGGGTTGAAGTGAAGACCGAACAACATGCTCTGGCTCAGGTCAGGCTACGCCACCTGCTTCGTAAAAGTGGCCGTGGTTATGAGTCTCAAACGTAATAATTCATCGAACTCGGGCGTCTGCGTTTATTGTTTGATCTCATTAGCTGGATGGGTATGCACTTGAAATGGGGTGGCTTTTCTAGGAATCTGGCCCTTCTGGAAGTGCCAGGGTATGGGGGGACAGAAGAAGGGGCAGAAACGTGGTCTGTGTCTTCGCGGGAAGGGTTGCTTTTGACTGACCACAGGGTCTGCCACTCCAGATTGTTCTCTGGTTCAGCTCATGAGAAATTGGTAGTCGGATTTGGAGATTAGAGGGCTTCCCCCCCCCCCCCCATCGGGCAGGACCGGGTCTCAAGTATTCAATTTCCTCAGCAGTGTTCGCTGAGATTTTCATAGGAGCCCGTGGCTTGCTCAATACACGTGTTAACACAC
The DNA here is from genome assembly GCF_028749965.1 of Puma concolor. NCBI lineage: Eukaryota > Metazoa > Chordata > Mammalia > Carnivora > Felidae > Puma > Puma concolor. Next base: position 20,283,798 of record NC_141678.1, read on the forward strand.
AGCCTCTTTGTTTCTCGAGCGTTTTGGTTCTTGCTCTCAGACTTGGGTAGATAACAGGTGACTGAGACGTTAGGAGACCAGGGACACCAAGTATTGGAGGACCTTGAGGCCGGTCTGAGCCAGACCACAGTGGACAGAAGACATCTTCAGGTAAGCTGCCCCCCCCCGCCCCCCTGAACCATCTTAGGTGTTTGGAAAAGCCCTGTTGTTACCTCTGTTCTTATCTTGGAGGAGCTGGATGGAGTCTGCATCTTGAGGCTGCTCAAGAGGGGAGGAAGATGCAGAAGGAGCTTTTATTTTTTTCCAGTCATTTCCCCAGTGGAGCATTTGTCCTGTTGCTTTCTTATTAGAAGGAACTGTCTTGTGCTGGGGGCTCCATTCCCAAAGCCACGGTAATGTTTCACAACCTCTGCTTGGGGGCAGGAGCAGGGCTGGCATCAGACCCTAGAGACTTGACTCCTGTTAGGTGTCAAGCAGGGACGGAGTGGGTGAGCCCAGGGAAGTTTTGGTCTCACTGCCCTGTGGGCTTGGGCCACTGGGGGTAAAGGGAAACTCCTTGAAAGAGAACAATAATAGTGCCCAGTTAGTGCTCCAGACAAATCCCAAGATCAGGGAGGCCATATGGCCTGACTTGAAACTGGAGAAGGGACGGAGGCCCCGGACAACCTCATGCATTGTGTCAGGCAGCACATGGGCATCCTTGATAGCAAGACACCTGGCTTATAAACCCAGAGTTACCGTGGCCTCCAGAGCAGGAAATGATGACCTTCCGTCCCAGAGCCACAGATACTAAGAGTGTATGTGTCAGAACACGCTGGGACCAGGACCCTGAGAGGAGGAGGACCTGCAAAGAGGAGAGGTCAAGGTGAAAGCCATGATTCCAGAGGAGATTGGGGCGGAGGGGGAGAGAAGGGTCAGCCCCGGGCGACCAGAATGTCTCCCCTCCTTAGTGTCCCTCACCTGTGCAGAGTGCCAGGAGGATGAGCAGAGCAGAACCCGGGCCACAGTGGAGATGTCGCAGAGGTCTACTTCCTGTGGCACCAGCGCCACCCTGGGCCCCCCTTCTTATCCCCTGCTTCACATGTGGCAGGGACCTGCGTGTGCCTCTGTACCTCAGATCCCGTGGGTGACACCCCATCAGTGAATTCTCTTACTTGCTCCTGCCGAGGGTGTGCAGGAGAGACGGGTTCTCGCAGGAGTTGTTCTGAGCCTGACTCAACCAGAGAGACAGAGCTGCTGAGCGGAGGTGCCTCTAGACAGTGAGCTCAGGCCTTTGCAGATTTCTTCCTGGGAATATTGCACCCCTCCCCAACCCATCCTTCTGGATGCCTGACAGGGCCCACAGACTCAGCTGGTACAGACCTGCTGACCCCATGAGTGGAATGTTCCCATTCTCAGGTGACTTCTCCATGCTCAGCACAGAGCCCGACACACAAGGCTCGATCTCCCAACCGTGAGATCATGACCTGAGCTGAAAGAAAGAGATGCTTAACCCACTGAGCTGCCTAAGCATCCCGACATTTTATGTCTTGAGAAAGTAGAGGCTAGAAAAGTGAACTGCTTTGGTAACTTCCTGAGTTCTACCAAACACGAGGAATTCTTTTTACTCATCGTTGTGATTGAGAATCCAGCTTCAAGTGCACAGTCCCCATCTCCCGCAGAAGTGTAAAGGGAGATTACAGCTATGACAAAGGGTTGAGGATACCCCGGGGGAACTGATCCTGGCAAAAACCTTCACACGAAAGGAATTCTCTCAAAAATATGTCATGGCGTTGAAAACACGAAGGATAAGATATCGGAAGCCTCCCCAAACTTAGAAGGCAGCATGATAGTTTGCCAGGGCACAGAAAAGATGCTCACTCTGTACCAAAAGTTATAGGAGAAGAACCATAAGCAATGTTAAAACCACTTTTGATACTTTTTTTTTTTTTACAGAGAAGGGATTTAATTTTTAGTGTTTAAAATCAGTGTACTAAATAAACAGTAGTTTTACTATTTTATTCATTTCTTAACATACTTGTAACTGATAGGAAGGGAATTCTTAATGGGTTAGCAAAAAATAATTTTTAAATTGTCACAGAAAAGCCATAAATTTGCCTGTGAATTGTTAAGGTGGCTTTGCATAGTTTCATCTTGCATGGTCACTTTTATGGCCCTGTTCTACCACACAAAGCAAAGTCAACCTGTGATTAACTTATTTTTCAGCTTGCTGCTTTTTCATTTGCTTACTCAATAGAATGCAAGATCCGTGACCCTCAGTAAGTGTTTTTGAGTAAATCACGGATTGAGAAGAGAGGATGTGTCTGGGTATGGGGCAAGGGGCCAGCTGGTCCGGAGACATCCCTGTGAACATGCTCCAGTGCCTCCTGTCAGGCCTCAACTTAGGGCATAGGGGATTTTTCCCACCAAGCGTGAGGCCAGTGTCCCTGGAACCCCGAGGATCATTGCTTCCTGTCCAGTAGAACAAATCCCAGTGGAAAGTGCCTGATAGCCTGATGCATCTGGCTTTACTGTGAGCTACCATGACCTTCTTATGGCTTGGAGTCCAAGATTTGAGGGTCGTGAGGCGCCTGGGTAGCTCAGTCGGTTGAGCGTCCAACTTCAGCTCAGGTCATGATGTCATTTCTTGTGAGTTCAAGCCCCGCGTCAGGCTCTGTGCCGACAGCTCAGAGCCTGGAGCCTGTCTTCGGATTCTGTGTCTCCCTCTCTCTCTGACCCTTCCCTGCTTGCGCCCTCTCTCTTTCTCTCTCAAAAATAAATAAAACATGGGGGCGCCTGGGTGGCGCAGTCGGTTAAGCGTCCGACTTCAGCCAGGTCACGATCTCGCGGTCCGTGAGTTCGAGCCCCGCGTCGGGCTCTGGGCTGATGGCTCAGAGCCTGGAGCCTGTTTCCGATTCTGTGTCTCCCTCTCTCTCTGCCCCTCCCCCTTTCATGCTCTGTCTCTCTCTGTCCCAAAAATAAATAAATGTTGAAAAAAAAATTAAAAAAAATAAAAATAAATAAATAAATAAATAAATAAAACATCAACAAAAATTTGTAATAAAAATAAAAAGTAAATAAAGATTTAAGGGTCAATTTGGTGACAGGGACACAGTTCCAGACCCCATTCTCTCTCCCTCCTCTCTCCTTCTTTCTCTCTCTCGCTGCCCCCCTGCCCCCCACAAAGCACAAATCTCAGTCAGTTGAGCTGTGATAGGTAAGGAGGCTGAAGAGCAAAATCCCAAGGAGCAGCCCAAGGGCTGAATGCCGAGGCTGGGGCCCTCACCTTCCCTCTAAATCTGTCACCTTTGCATGCAGGAATTGGCTTGCCACTTTCTCTCCCTCTCCCCATACTCTCCATTTGTCTGATTCTGTGCCCTTGGTCTGCAGTGACATGCAGGCGTGCACATTATCACACACACACACACACACAGCCACTGGCACCTTACTCAGGCGCACAGTGTCTCTAGGTGGTTTCAGACACCCTTTAAGGGACACAGCTCTGTGGGAGCCAGAAGACCTGGCCTCCTGTTATACTGTCATTTCCTCCTCTCCCTCCATTCTGGGCCCCACATGGGATGCTCTTGGCCTTTTCCTTTTTAGTCCCTTCTCCTGCCACCAGTCTGGAATGAGTCCTCCCCCACTGTGCCTCCAGAAACACTTCCTTAGAATTAACTGGCTAGATCCAGAGTGACCTGGACGTTGGACAGGTCCTCACTGGCAAGGAAGAAAGGAACAATCCCGTGTTTAGGTCTAGATGTCTCTGGATTTGAAGTGAAACCAGATCTTGTTGAGTACAGGAAGGGGCAGGGAGGGCCAAGAGAGAGACCTTTAATTTTTAAAAAGACCCAGAAGGCAAAATATTTCAGGGTAATAAGAGGTGTGACTCCAGGGGAAAATGTTGAAGATGTACTGGATGCCATGTGGAATCTTGTCTACCCGAGGGCGTCCTCAAGAAAGCCTGAGAGGGACTGACCCCTGTATCAGGACTGGGCTCCCAACTTCTCATTAGCCTGGCACCCCTGAAGACCAGTGGAGTTGGGGTCTTTCTCTGGAACTCAGGAAGTGTCTTTTGGCATTGCTGGGGGCCTCTTGGATCCAGAAAAACAGTTGGGCTTATTTTCTTTCTTCACCTTGTGGCTTGTCATGTCCTCCAAGATAGTGCTCAGTAGAATTGAGGAAAATGCCTTGATTTCCGTTGATACCAATGGAAAGGTGTTCCCCAGCATTGTAGCCACTCCCCAGGCTCTAAGAGAGGTGGGCTCACGTGCCAGGGACACAGAGCGGGCTTGCCCAGTTGGCACAGAAACATTCTAAAGACCCCAATAAGGTAGATGCTGTGGGATCCTAGTTGGAATTCTGTTGACTAGAAGGGGTGGGGGCAGGGCACCCACCCTGATGAGCCCAGGGGCTGCTCTGGCCTGTGTAGCAAATGAAGACCATGAGAACGGGTGACCAGGATGCAGTAGGAACATGCCTCAAATTCATGCCTTGGCCCTGGGAATTGTCCGGAGCCAGTCTTGATCCTGGGCAGGAAGGACGGTCTATCTAGATGTGCTCTTGGTGTCCCTGCTTCCAACCCCACAGCGTGTCCCCTGGTCCAACAGGCTTCTATCTATGTGGAGGTGAACAGAGGAGTGTCCCTTGCTTCACAAGGGAAGAGTGTTTGGTTCATACTAAACATTGTTAGATCTGAAGGCAATGGTCACTCCTGCCCCCTTGGATCTGGATACTGGGATCCCACAGACACTTCCCATACTTGGACTTCTGCAATTTTTCCTATTTTCCCAAGGTCCAGGTGAAGTCTGTCATCAGGCCTCTCTAACATTGAGATTGTCTGATCACTTGGTGGGGCAGATCCATCCAAATGCCTCCTCTGAGGGTGTCTACCAAGCTAATCCCTGTGTAGAGTTGAGTCCCGGATTCACTGGGCTAAAAATAAAATTACAGCGAACTTTAAATTTTCTGCAAAAGTTATTGAGGGTACTGGATGAAATGTTCCAGAGCACCATTTCTGTGTCCAGTGACAGCTCAATAATCAGGGACATTTACGATTATCTTTGTTGCCAGTTTCAGTCTCACAGCTCATTGGTAGCGGTGATTGCCTAGTGGCTAAAATGCCAAGAGAGCACATTCCAGTTTAACCCTATTTTATGCAGACGGGTAATAGTAATTTGGAGAAAGCAGTCTCCATGAAGATACTAAAATGGAGAACATTGTGGAGAGAATCCCAGTCTCCTCGCCAGTAGTATTTAAGAATTGTTTGGGCATCACCATGCAAGGAGTAAAGAATAGCCTGGAGAATTCTTTATGGGGGGAGATGTTCTCACTCTGTGTGTTCCGAAACCACCAATGTGTGATCCAGCCCAGCATGGGAATCATCTCTAAATTTGGCAGATCCTTAAATGTCAAATATAGCTTCAAATTTTGTAGGGAAAAGTGTTGGTATTTGTGCACGAAACCTAATATGGAGAGTGGGGGAAAGTTTTCCTGTTCCTAATGGTGCTTTCCCAGCAGAATGGGAGTAACTAAGAAGCTTAGGGACAGAGCCACAAGGAGCTTTTTGAAGTTGCATTTATATTAGTTGTTTCCTAGGATTGAGGAAACAGCAGTTGTCAATATATACCTGGGAAGGGGCCTTTGGAGATCACATTTAGGGCCGAGGCCTCCGTGAAATGCCTAGACCTGATCGGCCTTTGAAAAGTCAGGTTCTGGAAGAGGATACCTGAGCCTAAAGAGAAAGTCTTCTGGTGGCAGCTTCTTGATGACAAGGCTACGTGTGTTTTAGCTCACGCTTATTTCTCTCCCTGCCTCTAAGACCCCAAAGAGCCCACGGCCTTCACCCCTCAGTGGCTGTCAGAATTGGACTAGTCCTGTCCCCGATTTGGTTGCCAGTACTGTTCAAATACCCAGCCCCTCCCTTCTTCTGGCCAACCCCTGGTTGTAATTCTGACTTGAACTCCTTCAGGGAAGCCTTGACCGTCAAAATATGGAAGACCAGCAATTCTTCAATTGTACCACTGTTCCTTTGTGAATAGACACACAGTTTGTGGTTTTAGGTAATACAAAGTTTAAGTGCCTATGTGATATTCTGGAAGTTTATTTTATTTATTTTTTTCTTTTGGGACAACACCACTGTCTGAATAAAGCTGTCTTAACTCGAACATTTGAATTTTTGTGATGTGGCCAAAACTCCCCCAAGTGTACCTCCAGGTTGGTTTTCTTTCTTTTTCTTTCATGAATGGGGCATATGATTCAGTCAGTTGTATAGAGAAAGTCAGAAACCCAATCTGGATTAACTGGATGGAGATCCAGTGATAAGATTGTGCTTTCAGTTGGAAATTGAAATGTTAGCTAGAATTTGAAAAGGGGGGGTGAGGCCAGAAAGGCCTATAATATTGCTTCTGAGGAGCCAGCCGAGAGACCCAGAGGTCTGGAGCAGTAGAGTGCCGCCTGAAGTCCGAGCCGATGGTCCCCTGCGCCATGCCCCATCGTGGGGAGGCAGCAGCCGCAGGCTGGGACACTGCCATCACACTGCCCTCAGCCGTGTTGTATGAACAAGTAGGCTTTGCTTTTGCCTCGGAATACAGTTTAGCCTTAATCTCAAACCTTTTGATTTCTGCTTTGGTGTCTAGGCCATTTTACAGACATTTACAATATTTCTTAATCAAATAGCTTTTTTTTTGGGAAATGAAAGACATCTAGTTAGTTGGACTTTTTTGATGATGTTTTAAATTTTAAACATTTAGTTCGTGTTTGGCAATTATAGTTCATAAAATTTATTGTTTTGTGATTTTACTAGTTAGAGCTTTTTTTTTAGAAAAATAAACTAAAAGCTTGAAAAATATTCCATAGGAAAAAAAAATACTCCATAGAGTATTTTTAGAAGTGGAGGCTTTGTTCTCAATATGAGCTATAAACAAAATGTTTCTCTAAACAAAATGGTAATTTTCTTATTTGTAGGAGAGACATAATAAAATCATTTGGGGAATAGTGTATTTTTTTCATCTCCAACTACCACATGCTTTAGAACATTGTTATGCCACTTTTACACTTGAAAATTTTTTAAAGGACGTAATGGTACTTACTGTACGGACGTTCTTTAATCTTTCCCGTCTGGGTTGATTGTTAGAGCTGAGGAGGGGGTTATGCTGGGCCACGTGGCATTCCTTGTTCCTCTGTACTTTCAGTCCTCAGGTTATAATCATCAACTTTTCTCAAAAAAGGATGGGGCCAGTGGTTATCTGTTCTCCCATCAAGGCCTGGTAAGATGCTCATTCTGGCTCCCGCACAGGCAGAACTGTGGCTTTGCAGCCACGTAGCAGAGAATGGAACTGGGGTAAACCGAGGACTCCCCAGCTATTGTCAGAACAGTGATTTTGGCTTTGAATTCATTTCTCTCAAGGCTGGAGGGATAATGGGGTTGCTCATACTTAGCCTTGTTCCCTGGATGTTTCGCCAGGATTCTTTTCAGAGCAGATTCATCAGGATGAGCCTCCCGGCCCCACCCAGACTCGTGGATCTGGCAGGTCAGAGCCTGCTGAAGGACCAGGCCTTGGCCATCGCTGCTCTGGAGGTGCTGCCCATGGAGCTCTTCCCACCGCTGTTCACAGCGGCCTTCACTGGGAGGTACACTGAGACCCTGAAGGCGATGGTGCAGGCCTGGCCCTTTGCCTGCCTTCCTCTGGGGGCCCTGATGAAGGAGCAGCAGCCTCACCAGGAGATCTTTCAAGCTGCGCTGGATGGACTCGACGTCCTGCTTGCCCAGGAGCCTCGGCCCAGGTGAGGGTGATCCCATAGCTTGAGAGGCCCTCGGGGTCCCAGCTCTTGCTTGGGGTCAGGGAGAGTACAGGGCCACAGGGTAGGCCAGGGGCTTCTGCTGGTGCCAGTGAGGAAGCTCAGAGCTGTCTTGGTGCCATCGCTGGGGTCACTCTTGGAACAGGCTGTGCACACATAGAGCTGATTGAGATGCAGAGGTGACCAAAGAAGCAGGTGCCTGACCCTTCTTCATGGCAGTTAAAGGTGCTACAAGTGGGGAGCGGGAAGGATCTCAGTAGCCCAAGGAGACACCGACATACAGAGTATGGACTAAAAGTACAGGCCAGATGTCTGGGCCTCGCCTGGATTCTGAGACTCATGGTCGTATTCCCCGTTGATCTGAAAGCTTCTCGGTCTGTCTCCCATCTTCCCTGCAGGAGGTGGAAACTTCAGGTGCTGGATTTACGGAAGAATGCTCATCAGGATTTCTGGACCGTGTGGTCTGGGACCAGGGCCAGTATATACTCCCTGTTGGAGCCAGAGGTGGCCCAGCCCGTGAAGAAGAGGCAAAAAGTAGATAGTTGCAGGCCAGGGCCCAAGCAGACCTTGGCTCCTGTGGAGGTGCTTATCGATCTTTGCCTCGAAGAAGGCACCCCTGATGAGTCTCTCGCCTACCTCATCCGGAAAGTCAAGCAGGGCAAAGGTCTGCTGCACCTGTGCTGTAAGAAGCTGAAGATTTTCGCCATGCCGATGCAGAACATTAAGAAGATCCTGAAAATGGTGCAGCTGGACTCTATCCAGGATTTGGAAGTGAATTGTACCTGGAAACTGTCCACCCTGGGGAAGTTTGCTCCTCACCTGGGTCAGATGGGCAATCTGCGTAGGCTCCTCCTCTCCCACATTCACATGTCTGCCCACTCCACCCCCACGAAGGAGGAACAGTGTGTCAGCCAGTTCACCTCTCAGTTCCTCAGGCTGCACTACCTTGAGGAACTCTATTTGGACTCTATCTCCTTCCTTAAGGACCGCCTGGACCAAGTGCTCAGGTGAGGGATGGTGAGGTTTCTTGGCAGACGGGCACAAGCCCTTTTTCATTCCAGTAAACAGGAAGGGGCGTCTGCCGCGTGCCTGCCGTTTGACAGTGCCGGAGGGCAGGAGTCACTGAAGGTCCACACACGGCCATGACGTCCCCATGCATGTTGTCACATAACCTCCCAGATGAAGGTTGGAGGTATGAACTAAAATACACACTCCTCGAAGGGACTCCTCACTAGGAATCTGTATATGGGGGGGTTGGGGGCAGGTGAGTGTGCCTTTGAGAATTCTTCCTGAGAAAACGATGCCTGAATGATGATGGTCAAAACTAATTAAAAAAAAAAATAACTAAACCTGAGGGAGTTGATGAAGGGAAAGCGTATCCCGATGTGAGGTTTCAGATCGCAAGCTCTGTGCTCGGCAGCTTTGACAACGCGAGCCTCTCCCTCCAAACCTGCCTCCCATCCCTGGCAGTAAAGGGTTGCTCTGGGGTCCACATCCAGAGGAGATGCCTGATTCTGGGCACGAGTGGGAGGGAGCAGAAATGCGGAACGGTGTCAAGTCAGATCCTTTGGGCTGCGTGCTGCCAGACCTTGCCCGCGTTAGCCCTTCATGCCCATTTCCCATTGGCCTCATGCAAACGGGTCCCAGCGACGGGTCTGAGCAGCGGCCAGAAGGAAGCCTGAGTTGAAAGCATTTCTAGTCCTGTGGCCCAGTACTAGATTTCAGTGGTTCCCTTCCTTACTTGAGACACGGGGCCGGGCTTCCCTTTTGAGTGCCTCTCGTTCTCCATTGATCTGTGCTTACAATACCTCTGAAGGGCGTGCTGTGCTCCACTTGCCAGCAGAGGGGATGTTTGAGGTTTCGTTCACTTTGACCAAGTTACCCAGCACATAAGTGATGGAGAAAGGACTCCACTGAAATATGGATTGACTTGAGTGCCTTTTTTCCGCACTCGGCATCCTGGGGCTTGACCATTGTCTGTGACGCATTGGGTTTTGGTGGAGTGGGCCTCTCTTCCCTCAAGGCCTGGGTCATCCCCACGTCCCTCCGCCTGCCACCTCCATCCCCTAGAACTAACTGCTCTGTCTCTTCCCAGCTGCCTGAAGACCCCCTTGGAGACTCTGTCAATAACTAATTGCCTGCTTTCGGAATCAGACTTGACGCATCTGTCCCAGCACCTGAACGTCAGTCAGCTGAAGGACCTGGGTCTCAGTGGGGTCAACCTGACCTGTATGAGTGCCGGGCCCCTCCAAGTTCTGATAGAGAGAGCCTCTGCCACCCTCCAGGACCTGGACTTAGATGAGTGTGGGATCATGGACTCCCAGTTCAGTGCCATCCTGCCTGCCCTGAGCCACTGCTCGCAGCTCATGACTTTCAGTTTCTGTGGAAACCCCATCTCCATAGCTGTCCTGGAGGACCTGCTTCACCACACCGTCGGGCTGAGCAAGCTGAGTCACGTGCTGTATCCCGCCCCCCTGGAGAGTTACGAGGATGTCCGTGGCACCCTCCACCTGGGCAGGCTTGCCCACCTGCATGCCAGGCTGAAGCAGATGCTGCAGGAGCTGGGGCGGCCTAGCATGGTCTGGTTCAGTGCCAACCCCTGTCCTCATTGTGGCGATAGGACCTTCTATGACCCGGAGCCCATTCTCTGCCCCTGTTACATGCCTGTGTAGCTGGATGCGTGTATCCCAGGCCTCGTTCTGGGCACTTGGATGCTGAAGCCCAGGCATAAGTGTTTCTTGACAGAACACAGAAGCCACAGTTTGAGACACCTGCCCAATGTAAGCAGCGAAAGGAAGGGTGACCGGGGAGGGGGGGATGTTGACCTGGGAGTTAATGGGATCTTCGGGGAGACGCATTTAGAGCATTAGAAGTATTAATCTGAATTTCTAGAGGGAGATTCGAGTTTGGGAGGTAGATGTGGGAGTTATCCCTGAATGGATGGTTGTAAAGCAGTGGTCAGAAATAAAGAGCCTCAATATCAACCATCTGGTGTCCTCTGTGCTACGTTAAGCTTATTCTGCAGTTTAAGCCTTGGGAATCTGCAGTTACTGGTTAAACAAGAAGGTACGGCATCTGTGATGCACAAACGCTAAACTGGGTGAGGTTCGGTCCCAGGAGTTCACGGCACCATTTGTCATTCCTTCATTTGGCTCTTGTGTCTGGTGCATCTGTTACCTTCTCACTTACTTCCATGGCTATTTAATTGGTCAACACACGCACGGTGCATCCTCAGGGCCCAGAACATACTAAGTGGCCAGTGGTGCACTGGAGGAAAAGTGCTTTTCGGAGGCTCCCACTGCTCACTCTGCCAAGGCTCTGTACTCGAGCACTCCTCACCAGTGGATCCAGTGGATCCATAGTCTCCACCCCTGGCCTTTGGATGCACCAAGACACGGCTTCACTGTGCACAAGTCAGGTCCCCAGTACTAGAGGGGACATCACCCTGAAGATGAGTCAGAGCCTTTGGGCCTCACCAGCCCATGACTGTCTTCCCACCAGGGCCAACCCTTTATAGAATTCAACTAACTGTGGTCAGTAAAAACATCTAAATTCCTTTTAGCAAAATAAGATCATGTAGACCTATGACATTGGTTTAATATTTGTTTCCCACGTCGGGGCGCCTGGGTGGCGCAGTCGGTTAAGCGTCCGACTTCAGCCAGGTCACGATCTCGCGGTCCGTGAGTTCGAGCCCCGCGTCAGGCTCTGGGCTGATGGCTCAGAGCCTGGAGCCTGTTTCCGATTCTGTGTCTCCCTCTCTCTCTGCCCCTCCCCCGTTCATGCTCTGTCTCTCTCTGTCCCAAAAATAAATAAACGTTGAAAAAAAAAATTTTTTTAAAAATATTTGTTTCCCACGTTAAAAATATGACCTGTGTTTGTGGGGCTAGGTGATGTCAATGCAAGATTGACCACCTCCCCAGAAAATCTGCCTTCCTCCCCATCAAGGTGGTAAGCCAACCCTGACCAAGGAAGATGCTGTGGATTTGGGTTCCAAGAGTGAGTAAACCCTTACCAAGCCCTGGGGTGCACTTTGGTGGAAGCTGGTATATGTCTGACTTTGGAATTGGGGGTGTGCAGGGCCACCCTGTGAGATGAACCATCCAAATGAAAAGAAGATGTCCTACTGTGGGGTCAGACCCCATGCTCAATGGGCAATTGGCTCTCCAGTGAGCAAGAAGGCTCCCTGTCCTACACCCCTGCGTCCTGGCCCTAGGCTTCCTCATCTCCCTCACTGCATGGGCAAAATATTTTGGGAGGCCACACACTAAGGCCCGGGGCAGGGCTCCATCTGAACGTTTCCTTGAGTATGAGGAAGTACTCTCTGCTCTCATTCCAGTGCCTCTCATTCAGTGCTAGCACTCTGTGTGTGTGTGTGTGTGTGTGCATGCACTGCTGTCTTTGCTAGGCATCAGCAACTTCTTATTTTGCCACACACACAACTGGCCCTTCTCCATTCTCCTCCTGTAGCAGTTACCCTGTTCTGCCTTCCATCCTCCTACCCTACACCTTGTAAGAAAGAACCAGAAATGGGCCCATCAGCTTATGGGACACACTTTGCCATTTCCGAGAGAATAGAAAATGCAAAAACCTGTATAACAGTATGTTCAAAAAAAGGGGGGGGTCAATAAAAGGCCTCACCTTTTCCTGATGTGCACCCTGTTTCAGCGTCCCTGACATGGACCCTGTAATTACAGGGACTATTCTCCAGAATGGGAACCAGCAGCTTTGGAATTTGAGAAAAATAGACTGTCTTAGAGGAAGAGCAAAAAGCAGAGCATCACGTGACCTCAGCACTGGGTTCCTCAACCACAAAACAGAGACAGTAATACTCCAAAGCAGCCTGGTGAGATTTACCTATGGGGCTAACTTAATGCAAAGCACTCATAGAAGTGCCCTGTTCATGGATGGCCCCGTGCAGGAGAGTGATATTTATAGCTGCCCAACATGGTAAAGGAAGAAAAAAGTCAACACTGCATCTTACTTTTCTTTGTTTTTTAAAATTTTGATAGCGAGCTGGGGAGGGGCAGAGAGAGATTGAGAATCCCGAGCAGGTGCTGCACTGTCAGCACGGAGCCTGATGCAGGACTCAAACTTAAGAACTGTGAGCTCAAGAACCCAAATCGAGAGTCAGTTGCTTAATCTACTGAGCCACCCAGGCACCCACTGCATCTTGCTTTTATTTTATTTATTTATGTATTTATTTTTAAATTTTTTTAATGTTTATTTATTTTTGAGAGAGATAGAGACAGAATGTGAGTGGGTTAGGGGCAGAGAGAGAGGGAGACACAGAAGCAGAAGCAGGCTCCAGGCTCTGAGCTGTCAGCACAGAGCCCGACGCAGGGCTTGAACTCACAAGCTGTGAGATCATGACCTGAGCTGAAGTCGGACGCTCAACCGACTGAGCCACCCAGGTGCCCCTGCATCTTGCTTTTAAAGCAGGGTGCCCTACAGTCAGGACCCTGTTTGGCTTGGACACGTCATCTGAGAGAGAAATCTGGCAGGATTATTTACTCAGAATTTAGACTTTGCCATAAAAATATTCAAAGAGCATAGTACCAAGGCAAAGAGGTTTTTAAAAGTTGGGTTTATCTGGAGAGAGTTCTCATCAGTAAGGATGGCCATACAAGCTGTACGGGGAGGTAGTGACTGCTGGTGGCAGGGGGCCCACATAGATGGAGGCCCCATTGGGGGACAGAGGAGTCTCCAGGTCATTAGAAAGCAAGCAGTGGGAGTATGGTGCACACAGAAGGTTCTTGGGTATTAATTCACCTCGGAGCTGTCTGCTGTGCACAGAAGGTAGATTAGATTTAGGGCAGCTGGGGAATAAGAGCATGAGAGGGAAGAATGTGGACAGAAAAGAGTCAGAGCACAATCTCATATAGCAAGCCTGGGAAATCATCGAGAGGCCGAAAAGATACTGAAAGATGACCCAAGGCCTAGGCAGAATGAAAATATCTAATAATTCTCAGAGACAGAGTTGGGGAAAAGAGCTATTTTCTAATGCCAGCAAGAAATGTTGACCCACAATCCAGAAGAGTATTAGGGATCCAAATCATTGGTACTACTACTAATAAGGGTAAGGATGCAGTGGCCATACAATTAGAAAGAGAGAGAAATAGCCCAGACTCTGCCACCGACATGAAATCATTGTGAAAAGCATATTTTCATCACCTGACCAATCTCATATTTTACTGGTGATCTGGGGCCATGAAACTTAAAAAAGGAATCAGCTAAGCAATGGAAGGCCCCTCAGGCTGAGCTGAATTCTGGTTTGAGATTCATTTGCTACTCCCAAGAGAGAACTTCAGCATGAAGAGGAGACAAACCTGAGGTTCTCACAGGAGGATGTTGGTCCATTTAAGAGTTGGAGAGATTAATTTAGAAAGAGTAGAAGAACAAGGAGAGGTGACCCGGTATTTGGATAAGCAGAATTTAATATGACAAGGCGGGGCCTCAGAGGGCTGGAGCACAAAGCCATTGCTCACAGAACTTTCTCCAATATTTTCTTCAATAGATCTTCCAATCTCTAGAAAGACAGAGCAGGGACACGAGTCCCTGAGTCTGTGTCATGGGCAACTGCAGACTATGGAAATGCAGGCCATCAGCACTGTGTGGATCCTAAACGTGCCAGAGTAGGTTTCAAATGAGATGCACAAATGCCTGGTCGATCCTGGTGTCTGTCAAACCTCTTCAGGCCCTATTCACTCATGGCCCTGGTGAGCACCTGTACAGCTTTCTTCTAGTCCACAGCCTATTTGACATTTTGAAAATTAATAAAGAGAAACTTCACTAAATGAGAGGTTCCCCAGAAAGGGGACCTCTCATGCCTAGCATTTCTTGGAGCCCATTGCACGCCACAGACGCAACAGGAAGAGACCTACCTTCTAGTCCCAACAGGAAGAAGAGGATGCTTTACTACCAGCAGCAGGAGGAAGGAAGATGTTCTCCTCCCCGCCCTTCCCCATCCCCTCCCTCCCCTGCAACAGCCCAGCCAATGGGAGACAGTCCCAACTCAGCCAATGAAAAGTCACTATACTTTTAACTCCTAGTTTACTCCAATGGACTTTTTGTTTATAAAAACCCTTCCCAGCACCCACCCCACCTTTCCTCTATATAAGAATATTCCTCTGCTTTGTTCTCCAGACTTGCCTATGATTTCGCCACAGCATCCTTGTCCTGGATTGCAATTCTCTGCTATTCCCAAATAAACCCATTTCACTGATAAAAATAACTGTTTCTCTCCTTCCTTACTCCCTTCCTTTCTTTTCTTTCTTAGTTTATGTATTTATTTTGAGACACACAGAGAGAGAGAGAGTACAAGCGAGGAGAGGGGCAGAGAGAGAGGAGAGATTCCCTAGCAGAGCCTGACGTGGGGCTCAAACCTACGAACCATGAGATCATGACCTGAGCTGAAAGTAAGAGTCAGACTCTTAACAGACTGGACCACCCAGGCACCCTGCACTTCAGGCTGCTTGAGAAAACTTGGTTAATCATGATAAATGGTTAGTCACTTAAGTGAAAAAATTAGGCCAGTATATAATATAAATTACATTGCTGAGTTTTGCAAGTTGAATATTCTATATGAAATATGCAATGGGCTCAATTGTGTTCCCTCAAAATTTGTATGTTGAAGTCCTAACCCCTAGTACTTCTGAGTGTAACTACATTTGGACATAAAATGATGTCATATGGGTGGGCCCTAATCCAATATGACTGACGTCTTTATAAGAAGAAAAGATTAGGGCACAGACACCCTCAGAGGAAAGACCACATGTGGACATAGTAAGAAGGCAGTCATCTGCAAGCCAATGAGAGGGGCCTCAGGACAAACCAACCCTGCTGGTCCACCTTGACCATGGACTTCTAAATCCAGAACTGTGCAAAAATAATTTTCTGTTATATAATTGATCCATTCTGTGATATTTTGTTATAGCAGCCCTGGCAAACTAATACATGATGTTTGCTGAAATGATTCAAGTCATTTCAAAAATACTAATGGGCACTTTCACCCTTGACATCAAGCCAGCTTAATTCACCAGGGGGAAAAACAGTTCAATAGACAGAATTTTGTTTCTATCACAAGGCACTGATGTGGTAATGGTAATGGTAATGATGTGGTAGTGAAAACAATAATTGCATACCAAACATAACAAGTGCAGCTCTTTAGTTATCTATTGCTACAAAACAGTATCCCAGAACTTAGTAGCTTAAAACAACTATAAATATTTCTTACTTCACACTTGCTGTGGCTTAGATAGGTGTTTCTGTCTCAGGATCTCTCATGAGGGTACACTATGAGGCCAGCATTACTTTGATTCCAAAACCAGACAAAAACCCACTAAAAAGGAGAAGTACAGACCAATTTTCCTGATGAACATGAATGCAAAAATTCTTAACAAGGTACTAACCAACTGGATCCAACAATACATTAAAAGAATTATTCACCACAATCAAGTGGGATTTATACCTGGGATGAAGGGCTGGTTCAATATCTACAAATCAATCAATCAATGTGATACATCACATTGATAAAAGAAAGGACAAGAACTACATGTTCCTCTCAATAGATGCCAAAAAAGCATTTGACAAAATATAGCATCCTCTCTTGATAAAACCCTCAAGAAGGTAGGGATAGAAGGGTCATACCTCAAGATCATAAAAGCCATATACAAAAGACCCACTGCTAATATCATCCTGCATGGGGAAAAACTGAGAGCTTTCCCCATGTCAGGAGCACTACAGGGATGTCCACTCTCACCACTGTTATTCAACATAGTATTGGAAGTCCTAGCCTCAGCAACCAGACAACACGAAGAAATAAAAGGCATCCAAATCAGCAAGGAGGAAGTTAAACTTTCACTTTTCACAGATGACATGATACTCTATATGGAAAATCCAAAAGATTACACCAAAAAAACCCTGCTAGAACTGACCCATGAATTCAGCAAATTTGCAGAATACAAAATCAGTGCACAGAAATCGGTTGCATTTCTATATAATGAAGCAGCAGAAAGAGAAATCAATGAATCGATCCGTTTTACAATTGCACCAAAAACCATAAAATACCTAGGAATAAATCTAACTAAAGAGGTGAAAAATCTATATGCTAAAAACTATAAAAAGTTTATGAAAAAAAATGAACAAGGCACCAAAATATGGAAAAAGATTCCATGCTCCTGGATAGGAAGAACAAATATTGTTAAGATGTCAATACTACCCAAAGACATCTTCATATTCAATGCAATCCCTATCAAAATAACACCAGAATTCTTCACAGAGCTAGAACAAATAATCCTAAAATTTGTATGGAACCAGAAAAGACCCCGAATAGCCAAAGCAATCTGGGAAAAGAAAACCAAAGCAGGAGGCATCACAATCCCAGACTTCAAGCTGTATTACAAAGCTGTAATCATCAAGACAGTATGGTACTGGCACAAAAACAGACACTCAGATCAGTGGAACAGAATAGAGAACCCAGAAATAGACCCACAAATGTATAGCCAACTAATCTTTGACAAAGCAGGAAAGAATATCCGATGGAATAAAGACAGTCTCTTCAGCAAATATTGTTGGGAAAATTGGAAAGCAACATGAAGAAGAATGAACCTGGACCATTTTCTTATACCATACACAAAAAGAAACTCAAAATGGATGAAAGACCTAAATGTAAGACAGGAAGCCATCAAAGTCCTAGAAGAGAAAGCAGGCAAAAACCTCTTTGACTTTGGCCAGAGCAGCTCATTACTCAACATGTCTCTGGAAGCAAGGGAAGCAAAAGCAAAAATGAACTATTGGGACTTCAACAAGATAAAAAGCTTCTGCATAGCAAAGGAAGAAATCAGCAAAATTAAAAGGCAACCAAAAGAATGGGAGAAGATATCTGCAAATGACATATCAGATAAAGTGTTAGTATCCAAAATCTATAAAGAACTTATCAAATTTAACACCCAAAATACAATCCAGTGAAGAAATGGGCAAAAGACAAGAGTAGACACTTCCAAAGAAGACATCCAGATGGATAACGGACACATGAAAAAAATGCTCAACATCCCTCATCATCAGGGAAATACAAATCAAAACCACAATGAGATACCACCTCACACCAGTCAGAAGGGCTAACATTAATAACTCAGGCAACAACAGATGTTGGTGAGGATGTGGAGAAAGAGGAACACTTTTGCATTGCTGGTGGGAATGCAAATTGGTGCAGCCACTCTGGAAAACAGTATGGAGGTTCCTCAAAGAAGTAAAAATAGAACTACGCTACAACCCAGCAATTGCACTACTAGGTATTTATCCAAAGGATACAGGTGTGCTGTTTTGAAGGGGCACATGCACCCTAATGTTTATAGCAGCACTCTCAACAATAGCCAAATTATGGAAAGAGCTCAAATGTCCATTGATGGATGAATGGATAAAGAAGATGTGGTATGTAGGTACAATGGAGTATTACTTGGCAATCAAAAAGAATGAAGTCTTGCCATTGGCAGCAATGTGGATGGAACTAGAGGGTATTATGCTAAGCTAAATTAATCAGCCAGAGAAAGAAATATATGACTTCAGTCATATGAGGGCTTTAAGATACAAAACAGATGAATATAAGGGAAGGGAAGCAAAAATAATATAAAAACAGGGAGGGGGACAAAACAGAAGAGACTCTTAAATATGGAGAACAAACTGAGGGTTGCTGGAGGGGTGTGATTGGGGGGATGGGCTAAATGGGCAAGGGGCATTAAGGAGGACACTTGTTGGGATGAGCACTGGGTGTTCTATGTAGGGAATGAATCACTGGATTCTATTCCTGAAATCATTATTGCACTATATGCTAACTAACTTGGAGATAAACTAAAAAGAAAAAAAGATAAAAGAAAAGGAAAGAAAAGGAAAGGAAAGGAAAGGAAAGGAAAGGAAAGGAGAGGAAAGGAAAGTGGTTCTTAAGGCACATTCATTACCCCTGAATATATTGTTATAAACATGCTTTTATACCACTAATATCCCCCCACATGTTTTATTTCTAAATTAACAAAAATGTGTACAAGATAAAATATTTATTCAAATGCTGACTGAAGTGCATTCTCAATCACCAAAGAAAGAGTCACATCTGATTTCAGGATTTTGGTGGTTCTTTTAACTTGGAGATTTCCTCCTTGGCATGATTCATCTGTTGAAGTTTTTGCCTTAATCCACCTGGTAAAGGTAGCATTTTCCTAAAGCCTGCTTCTCTGCCAATCTTGCAGTGCTACGACTTTTAACTAATTCAACTTGCCCATTAGAGCACTTTGCTATGACAGGTTCTTGGGTTTTCTTCCTTGGGGGTGTCCATTAGAATTGGAGGCTCCCTCTATCTCCCCCTTTCTTGTGACTAAAGGAGCTGGATCTAACACATAATTTATCATCTATAAATGCCCTAGAAATTAACATCTCCCTGCTTTTTGGTAAGCAGGTGATACAAATCATCATTTATTAAATTTTTTAGCGTGTCTTGTTGGTGTGCATATTGATCCCTCTGTGCTCTACCCTTTCATTTAAGCTGGGAAAAACCATCCTCCTGTGATTTCTTCCTCCAGGGAAAAGGCATAATAAATGTGAGAGCAAAGGCAGCAGGAAGCCAAAGGCACTGCCACTGATTACAAAAGCCAAGTCTCTTGAGATAAAGCTCTTCCAGGGAGAGGGGAAGAGGAAAAAGCTTGTAAGAACAACGGGAGATCCATGACCCAGGCTCTCCAGGGAGATGGAGAAAGACAGCAGAGACAGACTACCCTGATTAGTGCCCTTTTGAACAGGGGTGTCTCCCTGGGCCATGCCACAGAGACCACTTTCTACATAGCTTTGGTTCACATGTAAGGAAGCCCTCCAGTCCTATGGACCTCATCTCCTGGGTACAAAGTTCATAGCTTGTCTGAGACACCCAGCCCTGGTGGTGGATAATCAAACTGACCATATATCTCCTTCACTATCACGATCTTGGGTCCCAGAGACAACGTTGTGGTCAAAAAGCTGCCTCCTTGGATCATGAGCTGGGCTTCTTTGGCCATGAGGCTAGTTATGGAAGGAAAGGTGAGATCAGGCAGTTTCCTGAGCCCAGCATGCTGCCCAGAAGTATCCTCATGTTAGCTGGTGACAGGCAGTCCCTGTGGGGACAGGCTTTGATGAAATCAAAACCAGACATTCCTTTCCCCGAATCCAGGGAATCCCTGTGCCCAGGGCTCATTTTGTGGAGGCTTCTGGAGGTGTAGAGAACTGAAGAAATAACATATTCCCTCTTTCTGGCCCTCTCTCTACTCACGTTCCTTTATTGGCTACAGGCCTAAATTCCCTCTGATAAGTTGGTCTTCTGTCAAGCCAGTCTGCAGGAGGCATCTTGTTTTTCTCTATGGAAACCACATTGGATAAGTAGTCACTTTGCTCAGCAGACCCTCCTAGTGTGCGCAGAGCAGGTTAAACTTAAGGTCTCTGCTTATTCATAGCTTAACATTTTAAGGTCTTTCTGTATGTCAGGTGACTAGATTTCAGCCAATTCTGCTAAATGGCTACAGTTTGTTTTTCTTTCTCTTCTTAGCTACAGTGGGTGGCCTAGAACACAGATATTTCCCCTCACATCCAGGATGGTATAAAAATGGAACTCTCCCTGTCCTCAAGGTTCTGTCCTTCCCCATCTAGGAGACAAAGAAAAGGATGTGGGGCCAGAAAGAGTTGAGTGGGAGTCCCTACCAGCAGTGGCATCCATGAAATAGTCCAAAGGAGGAGCAGGTTGCTTCCTGGAAAATCAGGGAAGACAAGCATTTGTTTATGAGCAGGAGTCTTTTGGTTGCTGAGCTCTCACCTGTATACCCCCTACATGTCCCTGAAGTGAGCCCTCTCCATTGGCTCCTGTTCTAGAGAGCGTGTTAGTTTGCTAGGACTGCCATTACAAAATACTGCAGGCTGGGTGGCTTCAACAACAGAAAATTATTTTCTCATAGTTCTGGAGGCTAAAGTCCAAGATGAAGGTGCTAGCAGGTTCTGCTTCTGTTGAGGCTTCTTCCCTTGGTTTCCAGATGGCCACATTCTTTTCTTTAATTTTTTTTAACTTTTTTTTTTATTTTTGACAGAGAGAAAGAGAGCATGCATGAGCGGGGGAGGGCAGAGAGAGAGGGAGACACAGAATCCAAAGCAGCTCCAGGTTCTGAGCTGTCAGCACAGAGAAGGACACGAGGCTCAAACTCACAAGACTTGAGATCATGACCTGAGCTGAAGTCGGATGCTTAACTGACCGAACCACACAGGTGCCCCTATTGAAATTTACAAAATAATTTCCTAGAAGTATGAGGCTCAAGTGTTATTTTTTTCTAGAGTGAATTATCATTTTAACGATTAATAATATAGAATTGATGAAACAATGTAAGTATATTACACATTTTTACAAGTAATTTAAAAATTTTATTTATTTATTTAGAGAAAGACAGAGACAGCATGAGTAGGGGAGGGGGAGAGAGAGAGGGAGAAGAGAGAGAATCCCACACAAGCTCTGCGCTGTCAGCAGAGAGCCCGACACAGGGCTTGACGAATTCACAAAACTGTGAGATCATGACCTAAGAGTCAGATGCTTAACTGACTGAGCCATCCAGGTGCCTCTATAGGTAATTTTTAGATGTAATAAAATCTTATTGGAAAAGTAGTTCTTATTTCTACTGTAAAAAGAGAGAGAGAAATCTCAATATGATTTAGTTACAAGCACTTAAATTTTATTACAGTCTGTCTGCAAAAGGAAAAGTTTCAAGCAAGCCAAATCAAAGATTCTCTCTTGTTAGGAACATTCTGAAGGAAAATAGAATAGTTAGTCATCACCATCATTAACACCAAACCTAAAAGGATAAGATTAAATGTCAGTTATTTCACTGGCAGTCATCTCAGGGGAAGGATGACTAATTTTCAAAAATAAAATTTGGCCCTATTAAGTTTATCAGGTAACTATCTAAGCACTTTGTCAGGAATGCTAACTCTTTCTTACAAGGAGGTTGCCAAGGACATCATGCAGGGGAGTGGGACAGTTTCTTTTACCCTGGACCAGGGTTTCTCAACCCAGGCACTATCACCATTTTAGGATGGATAATTCTTTGTCGAGAGGAGGTGGGGGGGGGGGGGGGCGGCATTCTGTGTATTGTAGGATGTTTGACAATATCCTTGATCTCTACCCACTAGATGCTAATAGTGAGAAATAAAATATATTGGCAATCAAAAAACATCTCCAGACATTGTCAAATGTCTGTTAGGGGTAAAATTGCCCCTTGCTGAGAATCACCACTTTAGAATGAGACAGGCTTTGGCATGGATTCTACTTTGAGTTTTTCTGGAGGGAAATGCTGAAAAATATATAATAAATAAGTCCATGAGAACGGAAATGGTTTTCTTATAGCAGCTTCACTTACTCCTTTGAATGTCTTCTGGGTTATTCGCCCCAAATCAAAAGGATTGTTATGTAGTCATTAGAGGTGGCATTCCTGTTCTTACCTCTATTTCAAATTGCCCCGTTGTTTGGTGACTGTGGAGGATTTTATGCCCTGGGTCATACATGCTAAAATGAATCTGAAAAAGTGAAGGGAAATCCTTTCTCCTGTCAGGTGGAAGGGGGAAGAGGAACTCCCCAAACCACTGGCGTTTTCTCAGGTGGAGGGCACACGGCTGGTGAAGATTTATAAAGGAACTCCCTTAAATTTTAATCTAATTGTCCAGCAGTGAGATTGGGCAGGTGAGTTCCTAAAGGTTCCCTGGGCAATTCTAATGTGTAACAGGATGAAAACAATTGGCTTAGACCTCATAGATTAAATGGCTTACAAAAGTGATAACCTAAATTATCACTTTTAAAAGTGGGGGATGGGAGGTGGGATTTGGGCTGATTCTGAGACTGAGCTATTACTAAAATCACTAGAGAGATCTCTGTGGAGAGTCTGGGACCCTGTTATTCCACATCATCCCACCTTACGTTGTACCACTGACCACGTTAGGAACTAGTGAATTTTTTTTTTTCAAAAATTTTTTTTTCAACGTTTATTTATTTTTTGGGACAGAGAGAGACAGAGCATGAATGGGGGAGGGGCAGAGAGAGAGGGAGACACAGAATCAGAAACAGGCTCCAGGCTCTGAGCCATCAGCCCAGAGCCTGACGCGGGGCTCGAACTCACGGACCGTGAGATCGTGACCTGGCTGAAGTTGGACGCTTAACCGACTGCGCCACCCAGGCGCCCCAGGAACTAGTGAATTATAAAATTAATATGTCTTGGGGCACCTGGCTCGTTCAGTTGGTGGAGCATGTGACTCTTGATCTTAGGGTTATGTTCAAGCCCCACGTTGGGTGTAGAGATTACTTAAAAAGAAAATCTTTTTAAAAATCAAAATTAAATTAAATTAACGTGTCTCCAAACTTAAAGTGCCTAACTGACAATTCGCAGGCCAAATAACCACACAGATGTACTTTATTTGGCTTCATCACACTTTACAACTTTAAAAATGACTTTCCGGGGCGCCTGGGTGGCGCAGTCGGTTAAGCGTCCGACTTCAGCCAGGTCACGATCTCGCGGTCCGTGAGTTCGAGCCCCGCGTCAGGCTCTGGGCTGATGGCTCAGAGCCTGGAGCCTGTTTCCGATTCTGTGTCTCCCTCTCTCTCTGCCCCTCCCCCGTTCATGCTCTGTCTCTCTCTGTCCCAAAAATAAATAAATGTTGAAAAAAAAAATTTAAAAATGACTTTCCAACACTTTAAAAATAAGGAAACAATATAAAAACTTTACGTTTCAATGCTGTGCTTAGCAAATAATTTGGCAACTACCAGCATTGCCACCAGGCAGAAATCATATGAAACTGAGTGCCATCTCATCCTTTTGAATGGCTGAATCGATTTCTAAATCCATCCTTGTACATTTATTAAACAGATATTCTTTTTTTTAATTTTTTTTAACGTTTATTTATTTTTGAGACAGAGAGAGACAGAGCATGAGCGGGGGAGGGTCAGAGAGAGGGAGACACAGAATCTGAAACAGGCTCCAGGCTCCGAGCTGTCAGCACAGAGCCAGATGTGAGACTTGAACTCATCAGCTGTAAGATCATGACCAGAGCCGAAGTCGGGTGCTTAACCAACTGAGCCATCCAGGCACCCCCAAGAAAGATATTTTTAAAGTCATGTCAGGTTATGGCACTTTAGAACATTTTAATTAGCAAACCGGATTTCTGTTCTAATTCTGTGACTTGGATACACTGGAGGGAGTGGGAATACAAAGGTTTTTTGCCTGTCAGGGGGGCTTGAAGCCCTCCCTTTCCCCAAGAATCCATATGCAAAGAGGGCTGTGGGAAAGCCTGAGACTCTATTTAGAAGGTGCTGAGGAAAAGGCATGTGAAGGGGGGAGGGGAGAATGTGAGAGGTAGCCAGAGCAAACTGGTTTATGACCTTTGACCCTTGGAAACATTCAGAAAAGTGTTGGCTGATATGTAGCAAAAGCTTTTGGGATTAAAGTGTGGCCCCCTGGGAATACCCCTGGGAGCTGAGTCTTCCAGTTCAGACTACCCTGCCGATTGGGGAGTGAAACCAGCCCACTTTGCTACCTGGGGACACAGGAAGAGAAGGTTTTTGTTCTCTTTGGCTGGAAAACTGTGACCTGTGAGGACGTCCCAGCACTTGGAAGAATATGTGTGCCCTTTTAGTTGCCTTAACCTCAGCTTGAGCTTTGTTGGAATAGCTCAATGGACCCCCTCCCCTTGACCCTGCTGATCCCCAATAGCTCAAGACCCAGCTAAACTGGAGATAAGGTGGTGGGGTTCTGGACAGCAGAGAGAGGACGGGCATTTCCACCACAGGCCCCCAACCAGGCCTGCAGCCCCTGGGCCTGGCCCTGAAGCCCCACCCACATTCTTTCCTTGGTGGGGCAGATTTGAAAGGAAAGTTTTGGCAATCACTCGGGACAACAGCTGAAAATCCAACCAGGGTAAACTTGTTGGGAAAACTGATAGAAGCCCCATCTGGATATTATAAATAGGATTATAATGGTCTTATAAAGGGGGTGGGATCTTCTGGTCAGACCTCACTTCAAAAGCCATTTAGACAGCAAGGTAAGCACTCGACTGACACAGGACATGGTGCAGCTGAACTGGAGAGAAATTTCTCTGGACTCAAAAACAAGGACGCTGCAGCTTCTCCCTCCCTTGCTGACCAGGGTGGGAAATATTGAGGCCCACTGAATCATCTGAAACACTCCAGGGGTTGATGGGCTGATAAGTTTGATATCTTCCATTTTGCTTCTCTTAAACCATGGGTGGACAAAATTTTCTGAAAAAAAAAAAGTAAATATTTTAGGTATTAGACGACTCGCATTTTCTTTTGCAGGGCTTGACTCTGCCATAGTATCGTCAAAGCAGCCACCAACAATAGCCTTAAACCAGTGATCACTGATGTGTCCCAATAAAACTTTGTTTGTAAAGAAACTCATCGATAGTAATACCATAATAGTAGGAGACTTCAACACCCCACTCACAGCAATGGACAGATCATCTAATCAAAAAATCAACAAGGAAATAATGACTTTGAATGACACACTGGACCAGATGGACTTTAACAGATATATTCAGAACATTTCATCCTAAAGCAGAAGAATATATATTCTTCTCCAGTACACATGGAACGTTCTCCAGAATAGACCATATACTGGGACACAAATCAGCCCTAAGTAAGTACAAAAAGATCAAGATCATACCGTGCATATTTTCAGACCACAACGCTATGAAACTCGAAATCAACCACAAGAAAAAAACTGGGAAGGTAACAAATACTTGGAGACTGAAGAACATCCTACTAAAGAATGAATGGGCTAACCAAGAAGTTAAAGAGGAAATTAAAAAGGATATGGAAGTCAATGAAAATGATAACACCACAACCCAAAACCTCTGGGATGCAGCAAAGGTGGTTATAAGAGGAAAGTATATAGCAATCCAGGCCTTCCTAAAGAAGGAAGAAAGATCTCAGATATACAACCTAACCTTATGCCTTAAGGAACTGGAAAAAGAATAGCAAATAAAACCCAAAACCAGCAGAAGACAGGAAATAACAAAGATTAGAGCAGGAATTAATGCTATCGAACCAAAAAAAACCAAAAAAACAAAAAAACAAAAAAACTCAAAAACAGTAGAACACATCAATGAAACCAGAAGCTGGTTCTTTGAAAGAATTCACAAAATTGATAAACCATTAGCCAGTTTGATCAAAAAGAAAAAGGAAAGGACCCAAACAAGAAAAATCAAGAATGAAAGAGGAGAGATCACAACCAACACCGCAGAAATAAAAACAATAATAAGAGAATATTATGAGCAATTATATGCCAATAAAATGGGTAATCTAGAAGAAATGGACAACTTCCTAGAAACATATACACTACCAAAACTGAAACAGGAAGAAATAGAAAATTTGAACAGACCCATAACCGGTAAGGAAATCAAATTAGTAATCAAAAATCTGCCAAAAAATAAGAGTCTAGGGCCAGATGGCTTTCCAGGGGAATTCTACCAAACATTTAAGGAAGAGTTAACACCTATTCTCTTGAAACTGTTCCAAAACATAGAAATGGAAGGAAAACTTGCAAACTCTATGAGGCCAGCATTACCTTGATTCCAAAACCAGACAGAGACCCCACTAAAAAGGAGAACTATAGACCAATTTCCCTGATGAACATGGATGCAAAAATCCTCAACAAGATATTAGCCAACTGGATCCAACAATACATTAAAAAAATTATTCGCCAGGACCAAGCGGGATTTATACCTGGGATGCAGGGCTGGTTCAATATCCGCAAAAAAATTAACTCATCACATCAATAAAAAGAAGGACAAGAACCATATGATCCTCTCAATAGATGCAGAGAAAGCATTTGACAAATTACAGCATCCTTTCTGGATAAAAACCCTCAAGAAAGTAGGGATAGAAGGATCATACCTCAAGATCATAAAAGCCATATAAGAACAACCCAATGTTGAGGCATCCGGTGGCTCAGTCGGTTGAGCATCTGACTTTGGCTCAGGTCATGACCTCACAGTTTGTGGGTTCGAGCCCCGCATCGGGCTCTGTGCTGACCGCTTGCTCAGAGCCTAGAGCCTGATTCAGATTCTGTCTCCTGTCTCCTTCTCTCTCTGTCCCTCCCCCACTCACGCTTTCTCACTCTGTTTCTCAAAAATAAATAAACGTAAAAGAAATTTTTTTTAAATTAAAACAAAAAAAGAACGACCCAATGCTAATATCATCCTCAGTGGGGAAAAACTGAGAGCTTTCCCCCGAGGTCAGGAACAAGACAGGGATGTCCACTCTTGCCACTGTTACTCGACATAGTATTGGAAGTCTTAGCCTCAGCAATCAGACAACACAAAGAAACAAAAGGCATCCAAATCGCCCAGGAAGAGATCAAATTTCACTCTTCGCAAAGGACATGATACTCTATATGGAAAACCCAAAAGATTCCACCAAAAAACTGCTAGAACTGATTCATGAATTCAGCAAAGTTGCAGGATATAAAATCAATGCATAGAAATCGGTTGCATTCCTATACACCAACAATGAAGTGACAAAAAGAGAAATCAAGGAATCGATCCCATTTACAGTTGCACCAAAACCCATAAAATACGTACAGATAAATCAACCAAAGAGGTGAAAAATCTATACACTGAAAACTATAGAAAGTTTATGAAAGAAATTGAAGAAGACACAAAAAAATGGAAAAAGATTCCACGCTCCTGGATAGGAAGAACAAATATTGTTAAAATGTCAATACTACCCAAAGCAATCTACATATTCAATGCAATCCCTATCAAAGTAACACCAGAATTCTTCACAGAGCTAGAACAAATAATCCTAAAATTTGTATGGAAGTAGAAAAGACCCCGAATAGCCAAAGCAATCTGGAAAAAGAAAACCAAAGCAGGAGGCATCACAATCCCAGACTTCAAGCTACACTACAAAGCTGTAATCATCAAGACAGTATGGTACTGGCACAAGAACAGACACTCAGATGAATGGAACAGAAGAGAGAACCCAGAAATGGACCCACAAATGTATGACCAACTAATCTTTGACAAAGCAGGAAAGAATATCCAATGGAATAATGACAGTCTCTTCAGCAATTGGTGCTGGGAAAACTGGACAGCGATATGCAGAAGAATGAACCTGGACCACTTTCTTACAGCATACACAAAAATAAACTCAAAATGGATGAAAGACTTCAATGTAAGACAGGAAGCCATCAAAGTCCTAGAGGAGAAAGCAGGCAAAAACCTCTTTGATCTTGGCCGCAGCAACTTCTTACTCAACACGTCTCCAGAGGCAAGGGAAACAAAGCAAAACTGAACTATTGGGACCTCATCAAAACAAAAAGCTTCTGCACAGCAAAGGAAACAATCAGCAAAACTAAAAGGCAACAGACAGAATGGGAAAAGATATTTGCAAATGACATATCAGATAAAGGGTTAGTATACAAAATCTATAAAGAACTTACCAAACTCAACACCCAAAAAACAAATAATCTAGTGAGGGAATGGGCAAAAGACATGAATAGACGCTTCTCCAAAAAAGACATCCAGATGGCCAACCGACACATGAAAAAATGCTCAACGTCACTCATCATCAGGGAAAAACAAATCAAAACCACAATGAGATACCACCTCACACTTGTCAGAATGGCTAACATTAACAACTCAGGCAACAACAGATGTTGGCGAGGATGCAGAGAAAGAGGATCTCTTTTGCATTGTTGGTGGGAATGCAAGCTGGTGCAGCCACTCTGGAAAACAGTATGGAGGTTCCTCAAAAAATTAGAAATAGAACTACACTACGACCCAGCAATTGCACTACTAGGCATTGATCCAAGGGATACAGGTGTGCTGTCTCGAAGGGACACATGCACCCTAATGTTTATAGCAGCACTATCAACAATAGCCAAAGTATGGAAAGAGCCCAAATGTCCATCAATGGATGAATGGATAAAGAAGATGTGGTATACATATACAATGGAGTATTACTTGGCAATCAAAAAGAATGAAATCTTGCCATTTTCAACCACATGGATGGAACTGGAGGGTATTATGCTAAGTGAAATTAGTCAGTCAGAGAAAGACAAAAATCATATGACTTCACTCATAGGAGGACTTTAAGAGACAAAACAGATGAACATAAGGGAAGGGAAACAAAAATAATATAAAAACAGGGAGGGGGACAAAACAGAAGAGACTCTTAAATTTGGAGAACAATCAGAAGGTTACTGGAGGGGTTGTGAGAGGGGGGATGGGCTAAATGGGTAAGGGGCACTAAGGAATCTACTACTGAAATCATCGTTGCACTGTATGCTAATTTGTATGTACATTTTAAAAAATAAAAAAAATAAATAAACCACTTTATTTGTGGACACTGAAATTTAAATGCCAGAATTTTCACGTCACAAAATATTCTTTTGGGTTTTTCCAACCCGAATTAAAACAAAATGTAATATATACATAATAACCATTATTAGTTATTATTAGTATTAGTAGTATTAGTATAAATACTAAGAACATGCGGTTGTACTTAGCTGGTAATTTACAAAAAGAATGCACTAGAAGTTGAAGGGGCCTCTTCAAGCAAAAAACAGTGATGAAATGGCAAATCTTTTCTTGTTGTGTGAGGAAAACCAAGTGCCAGAACCAGCAGAGCAGAACGGGAGAATCCAAACACAGGAATCGGGAAAATGAACATGCTGAGCTGATGATCTTAGTAGGAGCGGAACATGGAAATGAAGATGCAGAAATTCTCTTCATCAGAGTGGTGTCAAATTCAAAACCAGTCATTCCAAACATTTTGAAGAGAGTGACTCCGGAATGATACTCAGAACAAAGGAAGGCCACTTGAGTCAAGATCCTGCTCATGCATTGCAGCCTGCAAACCATGTGACCCATGCAACACTCAAGTGGCCACCTCAATCTGAACGGAGGGCAACAGATAGTTCTATTATTTAAAAGAAATGTTTTCAATGTTTATTTTTGAGAGAGAGAGCAGGGGAGGGACAGAGAGGGGGGCACAGAGGATCAAAAGTGGGCTCTTTGTTGACAGCAGAGTGCAGAGTGCCCTAAGCAGGGCTCAAACTCAGGAACCCTGAGATCATGACCTGAACCAAAATCAAGAGTCAGATGCTTAACCAAGTGAGCCACTCAGGTGCCCCAGATAGTCTTATTATTTGGAGACTTTATCTAAACCAGATTGTAAAAGGAACTCATCACAAGTCATGTCTTACAGTCCCTCAGATTTTCTGTCTTCATATCTCAGTGTCTACTTGGAGCTATACTTTCTGTAGGAGGCAAGGTGAAAGTCCTTGAAGTTCAAAGCAACTTCCTGCTTCCAATGTAAACAGTGGAAATTCCAAAAGACCTAAATTCAGTGATGGAATCCCAGGAGGACATTCCTCAGCTGTGGCCCCTTTAGATTTCTCTCCTACAGTGAACACAACCTCAAAATCTGTCCCATTCTCATCAAGCCATGTTTAGAATGGAACATTATTTTCTTGGGCTTATGCAAATGACAGGGTTCATTTCAATCTATGGATCTAGACACAAAAAATAGCTTGGAAAGGCTGGAAAAAAACAGACTTTTCAAGTCCAACAAGTCAAAACCAGACTATTGATCCCAAGAAGGAAAATCTGATTATGTTATTTTGTGACTTTAACTATGGGCACCATAAAGGAGACAGGCAGCCAGAACAGAAGACTCACAGAACCTTTAAATGCCTCAGCTGCTTGAAAGTTCTAAAGAATGTCAAGTTTATGAGCTATTTGAGGAACAATTTGGAACTTGAGAAGCAGAGGGGTGACAGCTGGGAAATCCACACCACCTGCTAGCACCGTCACCCGCAATTTCTCACTCCTTCCAGCTGCAATGTCACATTGAAAGTATACACACAATCCAGGAGCCCTCCACTTTCTGTAAAATTTGTGAATTGTCATTCAAAACAGATCAGATTCTCTTACAGCACAAGGAGGACAATCATAAGCCTGGCGAAATGCCCTGTGTATGCCAGGTTTGCAATTACAGATCATCAGCCTTTGCCGATGTGGGAACATTTCAGAAAGTGCCATGGAAACACTAAGAATTTGCTTTGTCCACTCTGTCTCAACATTTTCAGAGCTGTCATACTTCATGTGAATCATTGTTGAAGGCATTGGAACAAGAATCTTTTCAGTGTTCCAAACGCTGGCTTCGGTTTTTTACTTCAAAGGAGAAAACAGCATCAATTCAAGAATCATCAGAAGCTTTTCTCTTCATCAGAAGAGAAGGTTTGCCTCCTGAAACAGAGGTTATGATTCAAACTCAAGTTCAAACAGGATCAAGAAGTGCAGCGTCCATTATTGTGAGCAACACTAACCCCTGGCTGTCACCCATAAAATCTAAAAAGAGGATTGACACGAACTCTAGGTATTCCAGACGTAACCACAGATAGCGTTATAGCTAAAATTATGTTCTACCCACCTCCAAGAATTCTGAAAGGCAGAATTGAGACGAGGCCATCTGTATATCATGGCTGTGGATGATGGTGATCAGCAATAGTCAGGTTTTACAGTGACAATTCTTTAGCTCTGTACTGTCAAGAAGCTCAGAAGGCTTCTTTATGCTCCTTCCCAGTAAACCTCTCCCTGCAAAGTAAACATTATTCTGATCTCTAACACCATAGAGTCTTTTTTTAAGCTTTGAGTAAATGGGATCACAATATTTTTGTCTTTGTCTTCCTTTAAGTAAGTGGGACGCATTCTTGCTGTATGCAGCCATAGCACATTCTTTTTCATTGCTGGGTAGAATCCCATTGAATGAATATGGTAGAGTTTTACGCATCCATTTTATTCCCGATGAACTTTGAGGCTGATTGTTTTGCTATTTGGAATAAAACTGCTATGAGCTTGTTCATGTTTCTTGGTAGGCTTATGTAGTCATTTGTCTGGAATGTACGTATACTTATGAGAAGTGCCGGAACTACTTTGATTTAGCTTTTAAGTGCAGATTCTGCCAAATACTGTTTCAAGAATGATTGAAATAATTTACATTTCCACCAACAATATTGAGAATTCTACAGATACAGTACTTAGTACTGTCAATCCTTTCCATTAGTGCCATTCTCTTGGAGTTGTAATGGTACCACATTATTGTTTTTATCTACATCTCCCTAATGAGTAATGATCTGGAGAATATTTTTTTTCATATGATTATTGGCCACTTGAATACCATCCTCTTCTATTAAGTGTCTATTCAAGTCTTGCCCCCTCTTTTTTCTTTCTTTCTTTCTTCCTTTCTTTCTTTCTTTCTTTCTTTCTTTCTTTCTTTCTTTCTTTTTAAACTAGACTGTCAATTGGGAAGGGCGTGACGGAACTGCAGGGGTGCTGGAAATGTCCCATATTTTGACCTGGATGGTGACTTCATGGGTGTATGTATGTACATTTGGGTTGGTGCTTCATGTTGCATCATACTTAAGAAATTATTGCCCACCTAGGACATAAATATATTCTTCCTATTTTCTTTTTGGAGCTTTACTGTCTAGCCTTTAGGTCTATGATTCATCTGAAATTTATTTATTTTTGTCTATGGTGTGATAAGTCAGGGTATCCAGGTTTATTTTTTCATATGCTTATTCAAATCAGCACTAAGAAGATCACTCTCTTCTCACTGTATTGCAGAGGAACCTTTGTGTAAATCTGGCAGGTGACTGTATATATATTTCTGGACTCCATTCTATCCCATTTCTTTGCTTCTCTAATCTTGTGGTAATGCCATACTGTTTCAAATACTGTAATTCTGCTTAAGTTTATGTGATAGTTAATTTTATGTGTCAACTTGACTCGGCTAAGGGATGCTTAGATAGCTAGTAAGACATTATTTCTGGGTGTGTCTGTGAGGGTTTTTGGAAGAGATTAGCATTTGAATCAGCAGACTGAGACCAATCCATTGAGACCCCTAAGAGAACACAAATGAAGGAAGAGAAATCTCCCCCTCTTTTTTCTTGAGATGGGACATCCATATCTCCTGCCTTTGGACAACAGAGCTTCTAGTTCTTGGGCCTTCAGACTGACTGATTTATGCCAGTAGCTTTCCTGGGTCTGTGGCTTGCCGATAGCATATGATGGGTCTTTGTCTCCATAATTGCAGAAAACCCATCTCTCTCTCTCTTTTTTTATCCTATTGGTTCTATCTTTCTGGAGAACCCTGACTAAGACAGATATCTGGGAGTTTAAATTCTCCAGTGTTGGTGTTCAAAGTTGTCTTGGCTATTCAGGTGCTTTGTTGAACTGAAGTGATTATAGTGGAAATCCTTGTCTTGTTCTCAGACTCATATACAATAGTTCATCATTAGTCATGGTGTTAGCTGTAGGGATTTTTGTAGCTACCCACTGACTTTGGGGGAATTGAGCTAGAAAGCTATAACAGAAAAATAACTGAGGAAAAAAACCAAAATTCAGAAATTAAGCAATATAATTGAAAATAAGACTGGGACTAGGGTGTAGGAAGGCAGGAGACAAAAGTGCAAAATACCATTCCTACACTTTCACAAATCTCTTGAATGCTGTACTCTATGCTCATTCTAGTCTTGGTTCTGCTTCTAAATAACTCAGAGCTCCTATGAGAAAATGATGTGGGAAAGGAAAATATTTGCAAGTGAATTGTATTGAAGCAGCAAAATTTGTAAGATAAAGCTAAAGTGGTTGTTAGAAGAGATTCATATTTAAGCTGCATATATTTGAAAAGAAGAAGGGTTGGGGTGGGCAAAATGGGTGAAGTGGACCCAAAGGTTCAAACTTCCAATTATAAAATAAGTCATGGGGAGGTAATAATACACAGCATGGTGACTATAGTTAAATACTGTATTGCACATTTAAAAGTTCCTAAGAGAGTAAATCTTAAAAATTCTCATCACAAGAAAAAAATTTGTAGCTTTGTTTGGTAATGGATAGATGTTCATTGGACTTATTGTTGTTATCATTTCACAATATATACAAATATTGAATCAGGACATTGACGCATGAAAGTAATGAAATGTTATATATCATTGCACTTCAAATGGAAGAGAGGAAGGAGAAGAAGGAGGAGCAGAAGAATTGGAAAACTAATGATCTAAGTCAGTGCTGTTGACAGAAGTTTCTGCAGTGATAGAAATGTTCTGTATCTGCTCTAATATGCCACATGTGTCTACTGAGCCATTGAAATGTAGCTAGTATGACTGAGGTACTAAAGTTTTTATTTTATTTAATTTTGATTAATTTAAAATTAAATTTAAAGGTAGGAAAAACAAATATTCCTTACAAATGAATTCCATATTATTTCTGTACTCTCAATAATTTGTGTATCTCATAGATTCTCTCCTTTCAATGAGACTACATGTCCTTTCCTGAGGGTAGGCTGGGTTTAGTGGCTTGCTTCCAAAGAGTAGGATATGGAAAGGAGAAAAAAGTAACTTTGCAGTGGAGAAATCAGTGGTAAGTCATAGGGATAGGATGTATCCCTGATGGAAGTGGTAAGGACACATCACCTCTGTGGTATAATTCTAAAAACCTATATCCCCAGCGCAACCAGGAGGAAAATACCAGACCCAAATTGAGAGACATTCTGCAAAATCTCTGACCCTTTAAGGACTCCTTACAATTGTCAGGATCATGAAAAACAAGGAAAGTTTAAGAAACTGTCAGAGACCTGAGTAGGCTAAGGAGAAACTATGACAACGTAGTGCAGTATCCTGTACGGGAATCCGGCACAGAAAAAGGACATTGGAAAAACCAGTGAAATGTGAATAAAGCCTGGACCATAGTTAATAGTAACTTACTGAAAGATATTGAAGTAATTTTGAGGCCTAAAGGAAGTCATTTCCCAAATACACATTTTAGACATCAAAATATTTTCTCTTTATCTACATCCTCTTCATTTTGACTATGGTATACTTCACTGAATAGAAATCCTCAAATGCAAAGATCAATGATATTTAGACTGTGTTATCTGACCATAATGCAACAAGATGAGAAATTCATAAAAGAACAGCTTTTTAAAATCCCACAGATTTGGAAAACAAATACCATATTACTATATAACTCTTGCGTTAAAAAGAGAATCACTAGGGAAATTAAGACATATGTGGAATTGAATGATAATGAACATATTATGAAGCAAAAATTGTAGGACACAGTTAAATTGGTACTTAAGTAAAATAAAGTAAATTTATGGCATTATATACAAGAGAAACAAATGAGAATTTACAAATAAACATCCCAGACATTTATCTCAAAAGATTGTAAAGAGTATAACATTGTATGGTGACAGATGCTAACTACACTTAGCATGGTGAGCACTGCATTATGTATAGAATTGGAAAATCATTACACTGTACACCTGAAACTAATATAATATTGTATGTCAACTACAATACAATTTAAAAATTTTTTTAAATATCGTAAGAGGAACAACAGAACCTATAGAGATACTAAGAAAGAAAACAATGAGTGGATAATATAAATGAGCTAGAGATGAATATAACATTGTTGATTAGCAAAACCAAAAGCTGTCTTTCTTTTTCCTTTCAAAAGATTACTAAACTAGACAGGCTTTCTGGCAGAAATGGGCAATTAAAAAAATTCTATAAAGGGCTAGATAGCAAATATTTTAGGCTTTTGAATATGATTTCTGGAAACGAATCAACTTTGCTGTTTTAACAGGAAAGCAGCCATAGACAATACCTAAAGGAATGGGTATGTCTGTGTTCCAATAAAACTTTATTTATGGACACTGAAATTTGAATTTTATATAATTTTCAGATGTCACAAAATAATATTCTTTGTGCTTTTTTTCAAGCCATTAATAAATGTGAAGGTCATTCTTCGGTCGCTGCAAACTATACAAAAATAGGTGCCAGGCTGGACTGGATTGGCCCCAGATGCCACCTCAGGAGTGTGGGCGCCAAGCCCAGTTGTGTGATCAAGGTCCCTTAACGTGGGGCTAGCAGCTGGTGCTTTTATGAAAAAGGTAGCACACCTGAGAGGATTATGAGAGCTAAACTCCAAGCTGACAAAAGTATCCCCTGATGGATTGGGAGCCCGCCCTTGACCTTGAACCCCGGCCCGCTCTGCAACCTCGACTTCCCAAGACATCTCCGAAGACTCGGGGTGACAGCGGCGGCGCTCATCCCCCTCACCCCGACCCTGCGCCCAGGGATCACCAGCAGAGGCGCCAGAGCGCGCGCAGGCGCCGGACCCGGCCTCGCCGCCAATCAGATCGCAGCGCCCAGAGCCGCGCCGGCCTCGGGCCCCGCACCTGGCGGCCAATCACAGATCGCAGCGGGCGCGCGTGCGGAGGCGGCGGCGGCGGCGGCGGCGGCGGCGGCGGCGCCTGGGCCCTGAGGAGGCGTCGTCCCCTCAGGCTTCGCCTGGGGAGCACCTCGGGGCGGTGCGCCTCCGGCTGCTCCGCGACCGCCGCGGACAGGGGCCGGTAAGGACGGGGGCGTGGCGCGGCCATAGTGCGTTTCCAGAGGGGAGATGGGAGGGATTCCGCGGCCGCAGTCTCGCGGGCCGCTCCGCTCCCGGTCTCGCCCTGCCGGAGAGGCCTGTCCCTGCGCCGCGGCCTCTGAAGGGAGTGTCGGGTGAGCGGCCCGCGCCGCGTCCTGCGACCCCGGGTGCGCACACCCCCTCCCCCGATCTTGGCGGGCGCCTTTCAGGAGACCTCCCCTCCCCCACGCGGGCGGGGCGCCCCATCCCCCAGGCCCGGGCCCGGCCTCGGCCTCGGCGTTCTGGAGAAGGGGCCTGCCCTGCTTCCTGACACCCTCCCCGCCCGCGGCCCACCTCGCCCGCCCCGCCGGGGTCGCTTCTGGAACTCAGCGCGTTTAAACCTCGCAAGCCAGCCCTCTCCCCGTTCTGGACGTCTGTGGCCCAGACCCTTTCAAAGGGATTCAAGCATTTTCAAATTCATTTATTGCTCTCTTGCCTCCCGCAGCGCCTTAGTTTCTTGTGTGCTGTGTCTCTGCCTGGACTCTATCTCAGACCCTTGCACGCTAACGAAGGCCCCCTGACAGCCAGGACCCAGGGTGCTTGCCAGGCTTTGGATTTGGGCGGTTGGCAGGCACAGTGCTTTCTTTACGGAGAGAGGGTAGATGGGAGGAACAGGTGTGGGAGAAAGGAACCCAGTTTTCTTTTCTGGTTAAGTGTGAGATGCTTCAGACACATCCAGATGGTAGTGTCAGATAGTCAGTGGGACGTAAAGTGTTCCTGTAACATGGAAGTAACCCTAACCCTCCCTTCTGGTTGCCTCAAGGATGTGACCTTCTGCCTGGAGTAGCTCAAGTTCTTAGAAGTTTCATTGCACGCCTGAGGTAAGATGAAAGGTCTTTGTAATAACGGCCAAGACTGTGTCTTTTTTCTTCAGGATCGTAGATTTTAAGCTATGTGAAACTGACTTTCTTTTTCCTTTACTCTGGCAGGAGGCTAAAATGGGTTGATACACATACCTAAGATTTCAGCTAAGGTAGTAAAGTATTAAAGTGGTTCCTTCAGGGTAATGTGTATTGGTTAAGAATGGTGACATAGGGGCGCCTGGGTGGCGCAGTCGGTTAAGCGTCCGACTTCAGCCAGGTCACGATCTCGCGGTCCGTGAGTTCGAGCCCCGCGTCGGGCTCTGGGCTGATGGCTCAGAGCCTGGAGCCTGTTTCCGATTCTGTGTCTCCCTCTCTCTCTGCCCCTCGCCCGTTCATGCTCTGTCTCTCTCTGTCCCAAAAATAAATAAACGTTGGAAAAAAAAAAAAAATTAAAAAAAAAAAAAAAAGAATGGTGACATAGAGTTAGTTTTGTTCATTTCTATGCCCTTTTCCTTGAGGGCTTTATTTCATGAAATAATTGAATGTGATTGGGTAGGGGAGGCCATAGGAATTCATTTCCTGCCAGTAGGCACAACAATAAGTAAGTTGTAGGCCCAGGAACTTGTGTATATAGCTCAGTGAGACCCATTATATAGTTAGTTATCTATTGCTGTGTAACACATTGTCTCAAAACTTAATAATTTAAGAAATGTTTATTTCGCCGTTTGTCATAGCCTAGGATGTAGCTGGGTGATTCTGGCTCAGGGTACCTTAGGAGGTTGTAGTGAAGCTTTTGGCTGGATTGGCAGTCTCTCAAGACTTGACTTTTGTTGGATGATCCATGTCTAAGCTTTCTCACCTGACTTTTAGCAAGGGAATCACTTCTTCACTCTGGATCTCTCTACGGAGCTGCTCACGTCATGGCAGCTGGCTTCCCTCAGAGTGAGTGATTCAAGAGAAACCTTGTACCCAAGATGAAGTACAGAGCCTTTTAAAGAAGTTACATACCATGACTTCTGTATTTGCTTAGTCACAGAGGCTAACCCTGTGATGGTGTGGGAGAGGACTACACAAGAGTGTGAATAAGTAACAGGAGGCAAGATTCACTTGGGGCCATCTTGGAGGGTGGCTCCCATACCCGTTTATCCACCATTCCAACTCTTCTCCATATTCACCTATCATTATGAGTGAATTATTTGGCTCCAGGCTAAGGGCAAAACCTCCCCTTGTGTGCTAAATCCAAGCAGTTTTTGTGTATTCAGGAATATTGTTCGAGCAAGTCTCCTCTTTGTCCTGGGTTAAGTTTTCTGTTTCTCTGGATCATTCTCATCAGCAAACAGACTGATTGTAATATTACCTCTCATTAAAAAATCCATCTTTTGATTGCACATCCCTCATCTGCTTATTTTATTTCATATTTTCATTATAGGAAAATTTCTCCAGAGTTGTCCATATTTGCTTCCTCCAGTTTTCCCATTCTTCTCTAAATCCACTCTTGTCAGGGTCACCAGTGAATTTCATATTGCTCAATCCAATGGTCAATTTTTAGTTTTTAATTTATGTGATCTATTGGCAGTATTTATCAGTCGTTCATTTCCTCTTCCCTGAAAATAACTTTTCATTTGGATTGCAGCATGCTTCTTTTTCTCCATTCTCCTTTACCACCTCCCCACCCCCACCCCCACCACAGTTGGCTGTAAGTAACTGTTC
The DNA here is from genome assembly GCF_028749965.1 of Puma concolor. Taxonomy (NCBI): domain Eukaryota; kingdom Metazoa; phylum Chordata; class Mammalia; order Carnivora; family Felidae; genus Puma; species Puma concolor. The sequence goes on from NC_141678.1 coordinate 20,322,623, forward strand.
CCTTTTCATATCCTTTTCTGCTTTCTTCTCATGTTCCTGACCTCTAACCAATGGAATGCCTGAGGGCTTGGATATCAGACCTCTTTCCCTAGATGATCTCATTCAGTCTTGTGTTTTAAATAACATTATATGCCAAAGGCTCCAAAATCTGTGTACTTAGCCCAGGTCATTCTCTGAGTTCTGTCTCATATTTACCTGCTCAGCATCACCCCTTATATGTGTCATCCTCTTCTTCACATCTCACATCCAGTCAGTCTGTCAACAAATCTTGTGGGCCTTCAAGATTTTGATCTAGAACCTGACCCCATCTCAGTACCTTTGTCTCCTAGTACAGTCATTTTTTTTGTTTCTATTAATTCAGTAGTCTCTTAACATGATTTCCTTCTTCCAGGAGCAGCAGAGTGATCCTGTTGAAATGAAAGATCATATCACTCCTCACTCAAAACCTCCCAGTGACCTGTCACAGAGTAAAAACCAAAGAACTTAGAATGGACTACATTAACGTACTACAATGAACTAATTTTTGATCTCATTTCCTTCACATTGGCTTGCTTATTATGTTAGCCTCTTGACCGCTCCTTAAATTTGGTAAACAAGCTCTTGTCTCGGAACCTTTGTATTTGCTCTTCCTTCTGCTGGAGAATTCTTTCTTAGGTCTCCATAACCATGCCATACAGATACCAGCCTGCCTCCATACTACCTGGCCCATTTCCTGCTTTATTTTCTCTGTAGTATTTATAACCATTTGAAATTTTATGCATATGTATATACACATATAACATAACATTTTATATGTTTTTTGTTACTTTATTTACATATCAAAATATGTAATGTGTGATACTGTAATATTATATGTATATATTTTTTAAATGTATTTCCCAGTTACGTCTGTTGCAGTGTCAGCTCCCTGAAGAAAGGGTCTTTGTTTCAATCGCTACTGTATCTCCAGTACCGAGACCAGTACCTGGCACATGGTAGGCTCACCAAACACTCACTAATACTCAGATTCCTTACAAACACCCATCTTGATCCTTCTCCCTCCCCCTTTCTCTGTGGTTAGGAGGCTGTCAGACCTGTGCAGTTATCATTCTGTTCCTGTGTCATTTCTTTGTTTCTTAGTCTTTTGTGAATAGGGGTATGTTCTAATTCTACTGATTTGGTATGCTTTATAGTTGCAGTTCATCCAAAATTGTGAACATCAGGACATTGCCAATATTATATGTATGACCACACATAGAACCTTTTAGGGTGATCTTTCCATAGGGTAACAATTTCTCCCTAATTTCTTAGGGAAAAAAAGAAAGAAAAAAGAAAAATTCCCCCCTCCTCCTTTCTTTGGACCCAGGAGTTCTGATACAGCAATATTATGTTAGGGTCAATTTGATACGAAAAAAAGAATAGAAGCTTTCTTCATCTTTTGGTTTCATAACACTGAAAAAATTGGAACACAAGTTATCTTAACCTTATCCTTTGTAAGTTCCTTATGTGTCAATGACAAGTGTTCCTAGATGCATTCCTTATTCTTTCCTTTAAATGTATAAATCAGTCATTTGAGTAACACTGAATAATAGAGTTCTGAGAGTTCAGCTTAAGCATTAGTATTGTATATATTTGAAAACAAAATATGGATGCTCTGTGGAAGTCTTACCAGTATTATTTTCCCTGGGAGCTTCCCAATAGCAGGGAGATACATGTTATATAGCGATTCATGATAGGGCCCACCTGGCGTGCATAGAATTTGCTCTCCACTTTCACAATGTCCAGTTTCCTTATAATTAGGTTGACTAATTTATCACCCAAACGGGGATGTTTTTAAGAGTGAAAAGTGGCACTTTAAAAAAATACATGGGGACAACAGGTCAAACTGGATTGCCCTGGTCAAATTAGGATATTTAGCAATCTTAAAGTCGGTGTTCTAAGTCCTTAGTATCAGGGTAATGTCCACTCTACAAGAAGATATCCATTCATCCCTGGGAAGGTATACCTCCCACTACATATTTGTACATTGGCTCTGTGATACTAGTTTACCTCTTTTTCTTGGCTAGATTAGTTTGCATTATTACGATAATCCTAATTACCTAACTCTTGTTACATGAATGGAGTCTGGTGAGGGGCTTTGAAAATTTAGTATCACTTGTTAGGATGTGGGGGTCACACCAGCCTATTGCTAGGAATTTTTTTTCTTTGAGATATAATTCACATACTATACAATTTACTCCATAGAGTGCAAAATTGAATGGTTTATAGTATATTCACAAAATTGTGCAGTCTTTACTGCTACCTAATTCAAGAACATTTTATCAACCCTAAAGCCCTGTGTTAGTTTCCTGTGGCTACTATAACCAACTGCCACAAGCTTGGTGGATTAAAACAACAAAAATTTATTCCCTCTCACTTCTGGAGGCCTAAATCAAGGTGTTGGCAGGGCCATGCTACCCTTGACACTCTAGGGGAGAATCCAGTGCTGGCCTCTTTCAGTTGGCAGTCTTTGGCTTGTGGCCATGTCACTCCAGTCTTTTTACAATGCTTTCTTCTGGTGTATGTGTGAAATCTCCTTCTGCCTCTCTTTTAAGGATATTTGTGATGGTATTTTGGACCCATTTGTATAATCCAGGGTAATCTCCCCATCTCAAAGACCCTTTCCAAAGTTAGGTAACATATATGTGTTTCAGGGATTAGGATCTGATATTTTGGTGGGCCATTATTCAACCTACTACATTCCTCATTCTTTTTTCCTCCCAACCCTTGGCAACCAGTAGTTTGTCTCTATAGATTTACCCATTGTAGACATTTTATGAGAGGAGTCATAACAGTATGTGACCTTTCTGTGTCTGGCTTTATTCACTAGCATGTTTTCAGGGTTCATCCATATCACACATATACAGCAGTACTTAATTAATTTTCATTGCTGAATAACATTCCATTGTATGGTTATGCCACAGTTTATCCATTTATCAGTTAATGGACATTTGGATTTTTTGCACTTTGTGGCTTTTATTTTTAATGCTGCTGTGAACATTGTTATGCAAATTTTTGTGTAGACTTATGTTTTCAATTCTTTGGGGTATATACCTAGGAGTGAAATTGTTGGAGCATATAACTCTGTATTTAATTTTTGAGGTGCTGTCGAACTGTTCTCCAAAGTGGCTGACCATTTTATAGCAGTTTTACCAGCAACACATGAGGATTCCAATTTCTCCACATTTCTCTGCAACACTTGTTAGTGTTCCTCTTTTTGATTATAACCAACCTAGTGTATGTGAAGTTGTATCTCATGATTTTGATTTACATTTCCCTAATGACTAATTGTGTTGAGCAATATTTCTTGTGCTTATTGGCCATTTGCATATCTTTGATGAAATGTCTATTCATATTTTTTATTCATTTTTTTAAATACATTTTTTGGGGCGCCTGGGTGGCACAGTCGGTTAAGCGTCCGACTTCAGCCAGGTCACGATCTCGCGGTCCGGGAGTTCGAGCCCCACGTCAGGCTCTGGGCTGATGGCTCAGAGCCTGGAGCCTGTTTCCAATTCTGTGTCTCCCTCTCTCTCTGCCCCTCCCCCGTTCATGCTCTGTCTCTCTGTCCCAAAAATAAATAAACGTTGAAAAAAAAAACATTTTAGATACATTTTTTGTCGTAAAACAGGTAACATAAATTTTATCGTCTTAACCATTTAAGTGTTAAATATATGTGGATTGTATTTTTTTCATATTGTTTTAAAACAGATCTCTAGAACTTTCCATCTTACAAAATTGAAACTCTGTATCCATCCCATTAAATAACATACTTCTTTTGTCCCTCTTTCCCTAGACCCTGGTATCCACCATTCCACTTTTTGTTTCTTTTCTGTTGCTTTGGCTCCTTTAGATACTTCATGTAAGTGAAATTGCTATAGTATTTGTCTTTTTTGTGACTAGCTTTTTTCATTTAGCATAATGTCCTCAAGATTCATGGGTGTTGTCCTATGTGAAAGAATCCCTTCTTATGGCTAGATAATATCCCATAGTATGTGTGTATCACATTTTTAAAATTCATTCATCAGTTGATGGACATTTGGGCTGCTGCCACCTTTTGGTTATCATGAACAGTGCTGCTGTGAACATGGGTGTGCAAGGATCTCTTCAAGATCCTGCTTTTCATTTCTTTTGGATGTGTATCCAGAAGTTCTATTTTAATTTTTTGAGGAACCTCTGTTGTTTTCCATAGCAGTTGTGCTATTTTACATTCCAATCACAGCATATAAGGATTCTACTTTTTTTGCATCCTTGACAACAGTTGTTATTTTTTCTTTTTTTTTTTTTAACGTTTATTTATTTTTGAGACAGAGAGAGACAGAGCATGAAAAGGGGAGGGGCAGAGAGAGAGGGAGACACAGAATCTGAAACAGGCTCCAGGCTCTGAGCTGTCAGCACAGAGCCCAACGTGGGGCTCGAACTCATGGACCGCGAGATCGTGACCTGAGCCGAAGTCGGCCGCTTAACCGACTGAGCCACCCAGGCGCCCCCTTTTTTTAAATGTTTATTTTTGAGAGAGAGAGACAGAGTGCAAGCAGGGAAGAGGCAGAGAGAAAAGGAAACACAAAATCTGAAGCAGGCTCCGAGCTGTCAGCACAGAGCCCTATGCGGGGCTCGAACTCATGAACTGCAAGATCATGACCTGAGCCGAAGTCGGATGCTTAACCAACTAAGCCACCCACGCGCAAAAGTTGTTATTTTCTGGTGTACTTGTTTATTTTTATATTTTTTGATAGTAGGCATTCTAAGGGGTGTAAAGTGATCTATCATGGTGGTTTTGATTCACATTCCTCTGATTACTGGTATGTTGAACATCTTTTCATATACTTGGCCATTTGTTTATCATTTTTGGAGAAATTTCTATTTAATTCCCTTGCCCATTTTTTAAATTGAGTTGTCTTTTTACTCTAATGATATAAGAAGTCTTTATGTATTGTGGATATAAGTCCCTTGTCACAAACAGGATTTACAAATATTTTCTTGCATTCTTTTTTTTTTTTTTAATGTTTATTTTTGAGAGAGACAGAGCATGAGGGAGGGAGGGGCAGAGAGAGAAGGATACACAGAATCTGAAGCAGGCTTCAGGTTCTGAGTTGTCATCACAGAGCCCAATGTGGGGCTCGAACTCACGAGCTGTGTGATCATGACCTGAACTAAAATCAGATGCTTAACCAGCTGAGCCACTCAGGCACCCCTATTTTCTCCAATTCTGTGGGCAGAATTTATATTTAGTTCTAATCTGTTTTATTTTTTGTCTATGGTGTGAGCAGAGGTCCAACTTCTTTCTTTTGCATATGGTTGTGTAGTTGTTCCAACATTTGTTGAAAAGACTTGTCTGTTCCCCACTTAATTATTTTGGTATTTTCGCTAAAAATCAGTTGACTGTTAGTGTATGGGTTTATTTCTGGACTCCGAATTGTATTCCATTAATCTGTGTTTCTATCTGCATGTCAGTACCATATTCTTGATTACAGTAGCTTTGTAGTAAATTTTGAAATCAATCTGAAATTTTCAGTTCTTTTTTCAAGATTGTTTTGGCTCTTCTGAGTCTTTTGCATTTCTATATGAGTTTCAATTTCTGTGAAGAAGCCAGCTGGGGTTTTGATAGATCAGTAGTCTTGCCATCTTAACAGTATTAAGTCTTATCCATGAACATAGGATGTGTGCATTTACTTAGATCTTCTTTAATTGCCTCAGTAATGTATTCAGTATAATTCAGTGTTTTCAGTATGAAAGTCATGCAATTTTTTTGGTAAACTTATTCTTAAGTATTTTATTCTTTTTAATGTTGAGTGTACATAGAACTGTTTACCTAATTTCAGTTCAAGGTGTTTATTGCTAGTGTATAGAAATATAATTGATTTTTTATATTGATCTTGTATCCTACAAGCTTGTTGAACTTATTAGTTCTAATACTTGTTTTGTAGATTTCCTATGGATTTTCTATATGTATAAAATCATGTCTTCTCCAATATAGTTTTACTTCTTTTTTCAGTCTGAATGCCTTTTTACTTTTTTTTCTTGCCTAATGTCCCATTGAAGGACAATATAATATTGAATCAGAGTGGTAGAAGTGGACACCCTTGTCCTGTTCCTGATCTGACAGGAGATGCTTTTAGTCTTTTTACCATGAAGTATGATGCTAGCTGTTGGGTTTTTACAGATGCCCTTTGTCTGAGTAAGAAAGTTCCTTTCTCTTTCCAATTGTTAAGTGCTTTTTTTTTTCTTCCCTCATGAAAGGGTGCTAGATTTTGTATTGTGCTTTTTTTGCAGGCAGATATGGGTTTTTTGGCTTTTTTCTACTAAAATGGTATAATGTTGATTCATTTTCGTGTAATAGACCAACTTTGCATTTCTTACGTAAATCTCAGTTGGTCATGGTCACAGTTCTTTTTATGTGTTATTGAATTGTGTTTGATAGTATTTTGTTAAGGAGTTTTACCTCTACTCATAAGAGATATTGGTATATAATGTTTTTTTGGTGTGTGAGATCTTTGTCTAATTTTGGTATGAGTAGTACTAGCCTCATAGAATGAGCTGGAAAGTTTTCTCTCCTCTGCTAATTTTTGGAAGAGTTGAAGGATTAATGTTAATTTTTCTTGAATTGTTTTGGTAGAATTTACCAGGATAGTCATCTGATCTTGGATTTCTCTTTTGGGAATTTTTTTTTTTTTTTTTGATTACTAACTCAGTCTCTATTTATTTTGGATCTATTTATATATTTTGAATCTATTCATATATTCTGGGTCAGTCCATATTTTTGGAGTCATCTATTCTGGGTCAGTTCGTACTTCTGGAGTCAGTTGGTAATTTGTGTCTTTCTAGGAATTTGCACATTTCATCAGGTTATCTAATTTGTTGGAAGAGAATTGTTTATAGTGTTCCCTTAGATTTTTTTTTTTTTAATTTCTGTGTGGTTGGTAGTAATACTCTGTCTTTATTTAAAAAAAATAATATGTTAAAAAAAAATAATACGTTGAGGGGCGCCTGCGTGGCTCACTTGGTTCAAGTGTCTGACTCTTGATTTCAGCTCAGGTCATGATCTCATGGTTTGTGAGTTTGAGCCCTGCATCAGGCTCTGTGCTAACAGTGCAGAGCCTGCTTGGGACTCTCACTCCCCCTCTGTGTCTGCCCTTCTTCTGCTCATGCACTTGCTCTGTCTCTCTCTCTCTCTCAAAAATAAATAAGCTAACTTAAAAAAAAATATATTGAGGTAAAATTTACATAGCATAAAATCAGTCATTTTAAAGTGAAAGATTGAGTGACATTTAGAGCACTCAGTGTCGTACATCTGCCGCCTATATCTAGTTCCAAAACATCTCAAACATTCCAAAGTAAAACTTTTTTTACCATTAAGCATTTTCTGTCAATTTCCCCTTCTATCCCCTGGTAACCACCAATCTGTGTTTTGATTCTATGGCCTTACTTATTCTGGATGTTTCCTGTAGATGAAATCATACAATATGTGAACTTTTCTGTTTGGCTTCTTTCACTTTGCATGTTCTTAGGGTTTATTCAGCATGTATCAATACTAAATTCCATTTATTGGGTATAATTGACATCTAACATATGTTTATGTCTCAGGTGTACAACATGATTTGCTAATTGTATAAATTGTGAAATGGTGCCCATAATAAGTATAGTTAACATCTGTCACCATACGTAGTTAAAAATTTTTTTCTGTCTTGTGATAACTTTTAAAATCTACTCTCTTAGCAACTTTTAAATATGCAATATAGTATTATTGACTATAGTCACCATGTTGTACATTACATCTCCACAACTTACTTATTTTATAACTGGAAGTTTATACCTTTTGATCCCCTTCACCCATTTTGCCCCCCTCCCTTGTCTCTGGTAATTACCAGTCTGTTCTCTGTATCTGTGAGCTTGTTGTTGTTGTTAGTATTCCACATATCAGCGAGATAATATATTTATCTTTCTCTGTTTGAATTATTTCGCTTGGCATCATGCCTTCAGGTCTATCATGTCGCAGATGACAAGATTTCATTCATTTTTTTTATGGCTGAATAATATTCCATTGTTTGTATATACCACATTTTCTTTTCATCCACCAGTGGACACTTAGGTTGTTTCTGTATCTTGGCTATTGTAAATAATACAACAGTGAACCTGGAGGTGCTGTTATTCCCTTTATGATTCTAATATTCCAGTGTTTGTGTATACCGCATTTGTGTTATTTCCACCATTAAGTTATTGTGAATCATGCTACTATAAGCATGCATGTACTTTACATGTGTTTGGGTACCTCTTTTCAAAAGATCTATATACCTGGAAGCAGGCTTGTGGGGTCATATGATAATTCAGTGTTTAACTTTTTGAGGAACTGCCAAACTGTTTTCCACAGAAATCCTCTGATTTTTGCAAGCCTTTGGTTAATTTCCAGGATCCAAAAAGCTTGATTTGGACAATTTTTGCTATTGTTCTCTTTGCTTTTATGACAGAGGATATATTTGTAGTTTCTTATTCCACCATTTCCTATAGCCTCACTTTGTTGCGGGCATTTAACAAATTAACATTCTCTTTTTTTTTTTTAAACTTCTCTTTTTTATGGCTGTCTGCAACCTCTGTTTAAATCATTCACCACTCATCTGATACTTCCAAACCCTTTCTAAACACACAGTCTTAGAGAAAGAACTTCTGAACTAACCACCACTTTTAGGTTGAACTGCCATTCTGCTCATATCTACTTTGTGTATTCACTAAGATGTGTTTAACACTAACATGGTGCTCTTGGGATGAAAGGAAGAAAAAGGGAAAATGACTGAAAGTGCCTGACTGTAGTCATTCTCCTGAGTTCCAGGATTTCAAGGTTCTCACATTTGCTATAATAGTACACTTCAGGGATGCCTGTGTGGCTCAGTCGGTTAAGCGTCCAACTTCCGCTCGGGTCATGATCTCACGGTTCATGAGTTTGAGCCCTGCATCGGGCTCTGTGCTGACAACTCGGAGCCTGGAGCCTGCTTTGGATTCTGTGTCTCCCTCTCTATCTGTCCTTCTCCCACTCGTGTTCTATCTCTCTCTCTCTCACTCAAAAATAAATAAACGTTAACAAAAATTTTTTAAAAATAGTAAACTTCATTAGTTCCCAGACTTGAAGAAAATTGGCTGTTCCTCATATTTGAACATTTCCTACACCTTCTCTCAGCCCACCATCCTTTGTTGAATTTATATCTAACTCCTAGAAAATCATTTTCCTTTAACGAATATTTAAGACTTACGTGCCAGGACTGCTCTAGGACTTTGGGAGAAATCAGTGAACAGACAGATAAAAACAAAGAAAACAAGCTAAAAACAAAACAGAACTTTTCCAGTGGAAAGAACTGCGAGTCCAATGGAGAAAGAAAGGTAGTGAATATAAGAAATACGTTCTTTGGTGATATAGAATGTGATGTTATGAAATCAGGAAGAATATAATAGAGCAGAGTCATAGGATCGAATGTTGGGTAGGTAGGAGTGTTGTACTTTTAGTTTCGGTGATCAGAACAAGTCTTACGGTAAAGGTAAGTTTGGACGTGGACTTAAAGGAGATAGAACTGTTAGCCATGAGGATATCTGGGAGATAAGAGTTCCAGGCAGAAACTGAAGGGAGCAGCAGAGAAGCCACTGTGGCTGGATTGGAGTGAATGAGTGTTAGAATAATGGGAAAAGAGGTCAGAGAGATAGTGAGAGTGGAAATTGGTATTGAAGGTCTATAAATTATTGATTTTTCTGAGTCCAGTCTATAGAAATAATCATGTCTTTTGATAAAGAACCACCTTAGCTTAATAGTTGTTTCCTTCCTGGACTCTCAAGCTAGGTTAGACCCCATTTTTACACTCCTCCAACTATTGTGAGCTTATTTATGGACAAATATTTATGAAAAAAATTTTTTATTTTTATTCATTGCCCTAAAGTGAAATGTAAATGTCTACTGCAGTTTTAAGGATCCTGTGAGCCTCTCATTTCTTCTAAGGATCTGTGTTTAATGGGCATTAAATTTTAAGGCAGCAGATGTGTGGGATCAGTGGAAGAGAAGGAAAGAAGATTGGTGGGGAAGAGACATGAGTGCCGTGGGTGGGGAAAGAATAGGGGTAGGAATTTGGAGGAGCACTAGTGGGGTGAAAAGAGTCAGGAGCAAGGGAAGATGGTGAGGATAGGTAGCAGAGGAGTCCTGTTAGTCTGATCTCAAGAAGGTTCTCAAGAAAGACTGGTGCCTTAAAAAAGCTGGTGTGTGGCTATAACAAAGATCCACTAAAAGGGCTGTTGTTAAAATTCATAGGAATAACCTAGGAGATGAGTTATCTATCACCTACTGCTTTCTCCGCTATCTTTGGCATGAAATCTTCTTATTAACTCCTCCTACAGCTTTTGGCAGCTTCCTTGATGGGGGATATGAAGTGATTTTTGAGGATTAACTCGTTAGATGTAGTAGGTCTTTGGCATGTCCAGCTTTCCTACCCCAGTATCTTAAGTTTCTAAATAGAAAATAAAGACACCAGAAGAGAAATGATAAGAAAATTCCCATGGTCTAATGTAATTCTTATTCTAAATGAACTCATTCATTAGTTTATTCACTTTAGGTCTGATTCTTTCTCTTAACTTTTCATCTCGAATGATTGGAAAGTTAATCAGCATGGTCAACAGCTAAAACTCCTTCCAAGATCAGTTGGGTGGAAAGTCTGGCATTGTTACTGGAACCTAGTTTATTTTTACTTTTTTTAAACAATAGGATTTGATTTGTCATAGTTTTGGAGGCTGGAAAATTCAAGATCAAGGTGCCAGCTGATTGGCTTCCCTCCTTCTGGCTTGCAGATGGCCACCTTCTCACTCTGTCTTCACACAGTGGATGGGAGATAAAGAAGAAGCAAGTTCTCTAATAGCTCTTCTTGGCGCTAATCTCATTATGAGGGCCCCACCCTCATGATTTATCTAAACTTAATTATCTCCTGAAGTTCGCATCTCCAGAAACCATCACACTGGGGGTTAAGACTTCAACATAGAGGGGTGCCTGGGTGGCGCAGTCGGTTAAGCGTCCGACTTCAGCCAGGTCACAATCTCGCGGTCCATGAGTTCGAGCCCCGCGTCAGGCTCTGGGCTGATGGCTCGGAGCCTGGAGCCTGTTTCCGATTCTGTGTCTCCCTCTCTCTCTGCCCCTCCCCCGTTCATGCTCTGTCTCTCTCTGTCCCAAAAATAAATAAAAAACGTTGAAAAAAAAATAAAAAGACTTCAACATAGAAATTTTGGAGGGACACAGTTCAGCATGTAGCATAACCTAAAATGTATTCTCTGGAATTGGAGGAATCATTTAACATGTAGGAATAATGGAGTGATATAATTACAGAGGTGTTTTAAGATTCATCTAGTGGTGGTATGGAACTGGTCATAATTTGAAGGACAGAGAGACCAGACAATTTGGAGCCTAGTGCAGATGTAAAAACATGAAGTAACCAGTGGACCTAAACATAGAAATTGTGGGGAGGTGCTTTAATAAGAATGGAAATGAAAGGTAGTTAGAAAGACTAATGCTTTAAAAGTTATTTAGAACCACTTAGAAGAAGCTTCTTTGAGTAATTTGATGGAGGTTGGGGAGGTTTGAACAGTTTTTATAAAATACAAGGAGAATAAAAATGAATCCAGTGAGACTCTTTGATTCTTAGGGACTAAGCAATTAATAGCAACATCACCAGAAATTCAGACATGAATTAAGTCAGAGTTCTCATGGGGAGAACGCAGAACTAGAATTCAGGAATCATGAATTTTAGTGCTGTCTCCAGACCTTACTTTAAGGTAACTTTAAGTAAAAGTATAAACTTTTCTAGGCTTTATTTTTTATTTATTTTTTAAATTTTTATTTATTTTTTTTGAGAGAGAGAGCAAGCCTGGGAGGGGCAGAGAGAGAGAGATACACACAGAACCCGAAGTAGGCTCCAGGCTATGAGCTGTCAGCACAGAGCCTCACATGGGCCTCAGACTCATGAATGGTGCAGTCATGACCTGAGCCCAAGTTGGATGCTTAACCAACTGAGCCATGCAGGCATCCCTCCCATAAGAACATTTTTGATTGGACATGTAGGGATTGCTACTGTCATCTAGTAAGTAGAGGTCAGGGATACTACTAAACATCCTAAATGCATGCAACAGCACTCCTCTCCCCCACAAAGAATTATCTGGTCCAGACATGTTAGTGGTGCTTAGGTTGAGAAACACTGGATTAGGTGGCATTATCCTGGAGTTAGATGATTGAAGTTGAATATAGACATACCAAACCAATTTTCATTGATTAAAGAGCAGTGCTTTCAAACTTCTATGTTTTCTTGCATTAGCATATCTCCTAATTACATACTTGGTCTCAGTTTTAAGAAATTAAGAAGTTGTGGGCGCCTGGGTGGCTCTGTTGGTTGAGCTTCCGACTTTGGCTCAGGTCATGATCTCACAGATAGTGGGTTCGAGCCCTGCGTTGGGCTCTGTGCTGACAGCTGAGAGCCTGCTTTGAATCCTCTGTCTCCCTCTCTCTCTGTCCCTCCCCTACTCGCACTCTGTCTCTCTCTCTCAAAAATAAACATAAAAAAAAGAAATTAAGAAATTGTAATCACTATTCATGACACACTAGACTGTAAGCTTCATGCATTCATCACTTTTCTTCTTAGTACTTGGTAGTGTCAGACCAGACCAGGTTGGGCAAGCAAAATATAATTGTGAAATAAGTGTAGAAAAGAATAAGTAATTTTTATTCTACTTAATATTCTACTTCCTTTTTGACTTATTTCCAAGTGGGTATACACATTTCAAGATTAAATATCTATGTGTTCCAAAATTATATGCTGATGTGCTGATTAAGTTAATGAGGGGTACATGACATGTATTAGATGCCAATTTAATTTTTATAGATTGGATTTGAAGTGTCCATATTGGGCTACAATGAATTCTGACATTATGTTTTCAGAAGTTGGTGAGTTTATGAATCATAATTTAAAACCAGTGTTTTTCAAACCACTGGTAGTGAGCCATTGATGAGTCATAATTGATTTTGTGGGTCATGGTCAATTAAAAAAAATAGAAAATATTAGAATAAGCATTCCATTTAGTAAAACAATTATTATTTATATGTGTGTAGTGAGATTCTGTATACATTGTTTTTTTATTTATTTATTTATTTATTTTTTTTTACTATGGGCTGTGAGGAAAAAATGTTTGTAAAAAGCTAGCAGTTTTCAATCCTTCATTGGCCCACAGAATATCTAACATGGACAAGGCTCTCCAACTAAATCATAGAAAATGTGGAAGTAATGGAGTACATACAGTCTGTTCTACCAAAAAGGTTCTTGTTAATGAAAGTTACCATTAACTCATTTAACAAATTCTGTATTTGTTGAACTCCCATGTTGTACCAGGTACTGTTCTTTGTGCTGGGGGTACAGTAGTCAACAAAAGACCATCCCTGTCCTTTGGTGTTTACATTCTACTCGGTAGGGAGTAGAAAAGAATCAAGATGGATAAAGTTAATAATGTGTTAGATGGTGATAAGGACTTGAAGGTGACGGGAATGGAAGAGAGATTGGGAATGTGAATTAGCAGCTGGTTGGATTATTTGAGAACTTCTTTGAGAAGACTTGGAACAGAAGTCTGAAGATGGTGAGGAGCTAGCCATGCAGGTATCTGGGTGAGGAGCATGCATATTAGAAGGACAGCAAATGAAAGGCTCTAAGCTCAAGGTAAAGTGTTTAATATGTTTAAGAAAAAGCAAGGTGGTTAGTGTGGTTAGAGTGAGTAGATAGGGGAGAGGAGTAGGACATAACTACAGGAGCAGTATATAGGATTGGAAGCATGGTTTTACAGGCATTGGAAGCACTTGGCCTTTTACTGAGCAAACCAGAAAGCCATTGGAGTGTTTTTTTTTTTTTTAATTTTTTTTTTTTAACGTTTATTTATTTTTGAGACAGAGAGAGACAGAGCATGAACAGGGGAGGGTCAGAGAGAGGGAGACACAATCTGAAACAGGCTCCAGGCTCTGAGCTGTCAGCACAGAGCCCGACGCGGGGCTTGAACTCACAGACTGTGAGATCATGACCTGAGCTGAAGTCGGCCGCTTAACCGACTGAGCCACCTAGGTGCCCCGCCATTGGAGCGTTTTGAGCTGAGCAGTGATATAATCTGATTGAACAGAATCATTTTGCCTGCCATGTGGAGAAGAGACTTCAGTGGGGAAGTCAGGATTAGAGGGATAAATTTAGGACACATCAGTGAACAGACTATAAGGCCTTGAGGTGGGATGAGGTTATCAAGAGAGTTCATTCCTAATTTGCTAAGGCATGTGATAAGCATTTGACACTGAATTATACAATTTGTTGATTGTGTGTAGGTCCTCCTACTCTGTTCTTTGAATTTGACACTTCTGTATTAATATTTATAAAGTTAGTATGTATGAATCAATTGAGATGTTCATTTAATATAAACTTTTCTTCAATTCTGCTACAAAAAAAGGTGCCATTGAATGGTTGATGCTTTTTAAAACGAGCTATTGCCTTAAGTCAGAGAAGTAAGAACTTTTTGTTTTTTTAAGTTTTTTTTATTCAGTTTTTTTTTTTTTTTTGGTAATCTCTATAGCCAGTGTTAGAACTCATGACCACAGGATCAAGAGTTGTGTGCTCCACTGACTGAGCCAGCTGGGCACCCCAGAAATAAGAACTTTTGCCTTTAGGATACAGAAACACATTTAAAAGTTTTGAACTTGCCAAAGAAAGATGCAGCTGGTTTATGGCTGACTTAGAATTTCAACTTAATTCTTTCTGACTCCAAAGCCCGTGTTTCTATACACTGCAGAGTGGTGCCTTTATAAAGTAGTGTATCCTTTGCATGTGATTTTATCTAGAGATTAGTTATTAGAAGTTTTTCCTCTTTTTTAAATAGAAGAAATCATAATCAGCAAAGCTGTGATTCTGGAGCTGCACAGACTTATAACAGTAGCTTTTAAGCTGTAATTTATCCTTTGAGTCTTAATGTCCTTATCTATAAAATCAGAGTGTTTATAACTACCTTAGGGTTTTGGAGAGAAATAAGGTAATGAATTTTTCTGTACTTACTGATGTGTAGTATGTTTGTACTTAGGTGGCAATTTATATAAAGAAAACACTGGGACTTGAGGCCACACCTTCAAGAATAAAAAAAAAAAAAATTAGAAAATGGAACAACCATGTATATTATGTGAGGAAGAACAAGAGCCAGAACCGCAGCAGAACATAGAAGAAACCAAACAGGTAGATGATGAAGATGGTGAGCTGATCTTTGTTGGGGTAGAACATGTAAATGACGATGCTGAGCTGATCTTTGTTGGGGTGACTTCAAATTCAAAACCAGTCGTTTCAAACATTTTGAACAGAGTCACCCCAGGTTCATGTTCAAGGAGAAAAAAGTATGGTCACCTCAGAAAAGGTACTACTTGCAAATTGCAGCCTATAAGTCATGTGACCCCTGTATCAGAAGCAGTGACTGCCTTGCCTGTTTCTGAATCTGAATCAAGATCAACAGAAAGTCCTATTATTATTGAGCCTTTGTCTAAACCTGATTATAAAAGTAATTCACCACAAGTCGTGCCTAATAGCTCTTCAGAGTTATCTTCTCCTTTGATTACATTCACAAATTCATTGCAGCATCCAGGTGGAGCAGCACTTTCTGTAGGAGGTATGAATAAAAGTCCTTGCATATCAAAGCAACTTTCTACTGCTGAAGTAAACAATGTAAATCCCAAAAGGCTTAAACTCAGTGATGGAATCATAGGGGGACATGCTTCAGCTTTGTCCCCTTCAGGTATCTTTCATACAGTGACTGCTGAGCAAAGCACACCCTCAAACAGTGTTCATACCTCATTAAGCCATGTTCAGAATGGAGCACCTTTTCCAACAGCTTTTCCAAAGGACAGTGTTCATTTCAACCCTGCAGATCCTGTTAAGGAAAATAGACAAGCAAAAACAGATTTTTTGAGACTAGCAAGTCAAAACCAGGTTGTTGATCCCAAGAAAGGAAGTCTGGTCATATTACTTCGTGACTTTTATTATGGGCAGCATAAAGGAGATGGACAGCCAGAACAGAAGACTCACACAACCTTTAAATGCCTCAGCTGCTTGAAAGTTCTAAAGAATGTCAAGTTTATGAATCACATGAAACACCATTTGGAACTTGAGAAGCAGAGGGGTGACAGCTGGGAAAGTTACACCACCTGCCAGCACTGCCACCGACAGTTTCCCACTCCCTTCCAGCTGCAATGCCATATTGAAAGTGTACACACTACCCAGGAGCCCTCCACTGTCTGTAGAATTTGTGAATTGTCATTCAAAACAGACCAAATTCTCTTACAGCACATGAAGGACAATCATAAGCCTGGTGAAATGCCCTATGTGTGCCAGGTTTGCAATTACAGATCATCAGCCTTTGCTGATGTGGAAACACATTTCAGAACTTGCCATGAAAACACTAAGAACTTGCTCTGTCCATTCTGTCTCAAAATTTTCAAAACTGCAACACCATACATGTGTCATTATAGGGGACACTGGGAAAAGAGTGTTCACCACTGTTCCAAATGCCGGCTACAGTTTTTAACTTTCAAGGAGAAAATGGAGCACAAGACCCAGTGTCATCAAATGTTTAAGAAGCCTAAGCAACTGGAAGGATTGCCTCCTGAAACAAAAGTTGTTATTCAAGTGTCACTGGGACCTCTTCACCCAGAATCATTGGAAGTAGCATCCATTACTGTGAGCACGTCAGATTCTGAACCGTCACCCCCCAGGTCTAAGAGTAAAGTTTCCAAAAAACCTCGTTAATTCGAGTTTCAGTAAATCTAAAGCAGGTATTTCAATCAAAGTCAAAAACCCTATAAAAATAAAAAATACAAACCATACATTATTCAGTAGCATCAAACATAGTGAAACCAATGAGTTATTTATGAGTTTCTTTTTAAATTCATGAAATACAGTGCTGTCTGATATGAATTTGAGATGTTATTTAAAATATATTACCTGGCTTTCGTGTAACTGTATCTGGCTTAACATATAAAAGGTGTTTTGTGTGTGTATGTGTGTGTGAGAGAAAAAAAGTGGAAACCTATTTATTTTGATATTTCATGTTACTTGTAAGTTTGAAAGCTCTAACTTCTGCAGATAGAATCTAGAGTTCTTTAAGTACTTAATTTTATTTTCAACTTTTTCCATGTCTTGAGGATTTCAATATTAACTCTAGTCAGACTGATATGACTTTGTTACAACGTAAACTGTTACAACATGGTCCCATTTGCTGCTGAGCCCCTATAAGTGTCTCTCTTGTGCTGGTTTAAAATAATCGGTCTCTGAGAGCATGAGGGTGAAGTTGAAGAAGGTATGTCATGAATGGGAATCAGAAACTGGAAGATTAGTCAGTGGAGACTCCTTGTTCTGGTTGAGGGAGAGGTGTGCCAGTGCGTGCGCGCGCGCACACACACACACACACACACACACTCGCTCACTCCAGTCTAGGAGCCAAGGCAGAAAGAAAGAACAGTCTCAGAGTGTCTTCCTAGCACAAGAACATCCAAGGAAGCAAAAGTATTAAAATAAAACGCGGATGTTTGGCAAGGGGCTCCTGCAGACATGAAATAATTACTGTGTGTCAATTGGCTTCAAATGGAGAAGAAGGGGTAATGAATAGATTGGGGGCTAGAGTCTGAAGCTCCAGTTGAGTGATCCAAAGAGGAATTCAGTTTGTTCTCGTCTGGCTGGCCTTTGGTCGGTATAAATTAGCCATATACCTCTCAGCTGCAGCAGTACAGAAAATAAAGTTTCCCCAGGGAAAGAAGCCCAGACATCCATAGTTTGAACTGCACTAGACCCACAGTTTGAACTGAAAAGAGCTAAACAAATGGTATCTACCTAGTTCAAGGACTGGGCTAAATTTAGCTCTCTTACTATTAAGTTGGAATGGGAGTTGCCCAAGAATAGTAAGTACAGTGGATAAAAGTAGTAACCCATGGTGACTGAGTAAAATTAAACCCAGTATAGGGCTTTTCCTGGTATTTTCCCATGTACATGTATCTTACCCCTGTTGAACATGTGAAATTTGCAAGTTTGTAACTTGCCTTGGACATGAATGTATTACAGCTAACAGTTACTCTCTTGTGTGTATAGTTTCCCTTTTTATCAAACTAATGTGAGTTTGGGACTTCCTTGCCACACTCTTATGTGCAAGAAATGTCCCATTAATTTCATTAAGTATTACGTTTTAGAGTTCCTGTCCTTCAGCTGGCTAACTGCCTAATCTGTGACTATACTGTGAACCTTTTCCCTTTGCCATTTCCAAGGACTCTTATGTAACTGGAGTGCCATCTGAGTATTGGTTCCTGAACATCAACACCCTTGACTACTTCTGTGGGTTCCCAGGATTGAGTGTCCCTGGGCATTTTCCAGTGCTGTCCCTTCTTTCTTCCACCTCTGACTCAGGTACCTACAAGCCTCTGTGCACCACTTAAGGAACCTAGGATGCTGTCTATAGACCTGAGCTGGGAGAAGTCTTTCCTGTTTTCTGTTGCTTTCTCCTCTTTCAAAGCATCTTATCTCTCCTCCCTCTTCCCTCCTCAGTCTTGTTAAATTCCCTAAGCTTTACAAAAAGCTGGGAATGGTTAGTCATCAGGGGCTTTGCATCCCTTCTAGAATTGGGGAGGAAGGACTACAGATAACAAAGTAGTTGTGAGTATACTGTCCATGTTTTAGAGAACTTCCTGAGTGTAGATTCTGTTGTATTTATTTGGTCAATGATTGATTGATTTGCACTTTGAACATTTTACTAGGCCTTTTCAGTTAGTTTGCTTGGGCCGAGGCACTTTGTTAATATTTCAGCCTGAACCTGTTTTAGGTGGAGAGAGAAGGAGAGAGAGAGAGAGAGAGAGAGAGAGTCTGTGTGTGTGTGTGTGTGTGTGTGTGTGTGTGTGCGTGCGTGTGCACGCACAGTTGTTCTAGTCTCAGGTGGAAACTTCTGTGTATAGATATGCAGACCTCTGCATACTTGTCTCCCTTGTTCTGTTCGTATAACAAATTCTGTTTTTGAAAACAGTAAAAATATGAAATGTTTTAGTTCTTTGTTTTTGTGGTTGCTTGGTATTATCAACACTGTTAACTGTTGTTTGCTATTTAACTAAAGTATGCCCCTAAAGAGTACAAATTGTTATTTATTGCCAACTACAGGTTGAGTGATACGACCCCTGTCTACCTCCTCTTGCTCTTCCATTCTCTGCCATGCTACTCTACCATTTTCCCCACTGGTGCACTGTTTTTGACACATTGGCCTTGCTTTTTTTTTCAAGCAAATCATATTTTTTCCTGTTCCAAAGACTTTGCAATTGTTGCTTTCTTTCTTAGAATGCTCATCTCCTAAGCCTGCATGACTTGCTACCTCGCTTAATTGTTTTGACACTTCTTTAGTTTATTGAGCTTCACCAATGTTCTTAAAAGATACTGACAATGAAATGATACCTTTTTCCTCCTCCCTGCTAAAGGCACTTTAAGCCTCCCCACTCCTTCTTTCCTCTCCAATCTGGTTAAATTTCCTAGGTTTTCACAAAAAGCCAGGAAGAGATAATCATCAAAAGCTTTGCTTACCTTAGAATTGAGCTAGCTTGAGTCAATTTCTGTGCCTGCAACCAAAAGACAATGAATATAGTGAGTTGAGTTCTTTCAGGAGCTTTCTCTGTTTTTCTATTGATACCTCTATATTTTTTTAAGGCAATGTCACTTTGTTTTGTTTACAAATATATTGAATATCTGTCAAGATTACTATTTTGTTATTGCCTTTTGTGAATTTCCATGTCTATTTTGCTTGCTTGTTCTTTCAGATAAAATTTATTATTTTGTTAATGTTGCCAAAAATTGTAAGTAAAATAGCAATTATAGTAATAAAATGCTTTTTTGAAAAAAAAAGTTTTCGTTGTTTATCTTTTCACCAATAACATGGCATATTTTTAGTTTAAGTTAATTTTTATTTGATACCACTATGTACACTCTGTGCCTTCCTGCCAATTTTAATTATTTTTGACCATATTGCATTGGCCCGAACTTCCAAACAGTGATATGTAAATGAGCTTTCTTGTTCTTGGTTTTAGTGAGAAATGCTTTACCATTAAAGGTAATGCACATACTGCTTAATTTCTGTCTTTAGAATTTTTAAAGAAAATTGCTTAGTTTTATTGGATAGCTTACAATATCTATTGAGGCAATCATTTACATTTTCTTTACTAACCTAGGTTTTGCTCAGCCTGATTCACACTTTTCTATCAGAAAGGTTTTGCTCAGCCTGATTCATACTTCTCTATTAGAAACCCTCCTTTCCTGAAGTAATATTTCCACTTGGGGTTGAATATTATCCTCTCTACTCAGAATCCCATTCCTTTTCTCATTTCTATTATTAAAACGTATTTCCTTTTCCCCTCATTAGATTTGCCACAGCTTTATCAATGTTTCTGATTTACTCTTCCAAGGAACAACCCTTGATTTATTATCCCAACTAATTTTTTTTTGTTCCCTATTTTTTTTTTAAATTTTTTTAAACGTTTATTTATTTTTGAGACAGAGACAGAGCATGAATGGGGGAGGGTCAGAGAGAGAGGGAGACACAGAATCGGAAGCAGGCTCTAGGCTCCGAGCCATCAGCCCACAGCCTGATGCGGGGCTCGAACTCATGGACCGCAAGATCGTGACCTGAGTCAAAGTCGGACGCTTAACCGACTGAGCCACCCAGGCGCCCCTCCCTATTTTTGTCTTGATTCATTAAACACCTCTATTTTCTTTAGGATTCTTCTTTTTTTTTATAAAGACACTTTAACAGCTTTATTTTTGTTTAATAAAGGATTTAAACTTTGCCTACCTTTGTTTACAGCTTTGAGTCTTAAATATTTTCATGCATACTTTCATTTTTATTAAAGTTTTCATTCTGTATACCTTTTTTGGTAAGTTAATTCCAAAGGCGTGAGAATTTGCAGACTGAATGTTTTAGTCTTAAATTTATAGTTTACTGTGAATTAAGTTTTCCTTGGAACTTTTAGGGTATGGGTGTGGGTACATACTAAATGACTTTGTATACATCCTTTTCAAATCACTACATGGGGTATTAAAAAAGGATATGATAAAAATAATGAACTTTTAATTCTAGAAATCTGTTCCCCCAAAATGAATATAGTATAAAAGGTAAAAGCATGAAAATACTCATTTGAAAGAAATTCCTAATAATAAAACTTGGAAATGTTGAAGAAAAATTATTCATGATGTTGAGAGTAGAGAATAAGAAATTTGATCAGATATCAAGGGTGATCAGATATCAATGGTGGGGAATTTTCTATAAACGGACCCAGCAAGATTCTTGTCAAAACTGGACTGAAGGCAGAGCCCAAATTTGGGGATATATTCATTGTCTATTCCTGTATAACAAACTATATCACAAAACTAACAGCTTAATTTTTTTTTTTTTTTACTCTTCCACTGTGAGAGTTGGAAATCCAGGAGCAAGTTAGTTGGGTTGTTCTGGAAATTACATGTTGTGGGTGTTCCATGAGGTTGCAGTCATCTGAAGACCTGAATGAGACTGGAAGATTTGCTTCCCAGATGGCTTACTCACATGGCTATTGACAGGAAACTCCCAATTCCTTGCTCACTGTTGGGAGAAAACCTCATACTTCCATATGAGCCTCTCTTCTGGGTTACCTAAGTATTCTCAAGACATGCCTAGCTAGCTTCTAGAACAAATATTCGAAGGAAGTGAGCAAGGAAGCTAGACTGTCTTTTATGACCTAATCTCAGACATTTTACTCTGTTGTTTCTACAATATTCTGTTCATTAGAAATGAGCCACTAAGTCTAGCACACATATCAAGGGGAGGGTAATTAAGCTTTACCTTTGAAGGGAAGAATTTATGGGTATAATTTTAAGCCACCAGGTTTACATACTTCCTATGTGCAAAATACATTCACCTCCTCAGAAGGCCTCCAAAAGTTGAAGTCTAGAATCTCATCATCTTAATCAGGTCTAGTTGTAGATCAAGTCCTTGGGTGGTATTCCTCATTTGCAGTATCTCAAGTACCGTTCCCTGAATCTGAAGACCTGTGAACAAAAGAGATAAGTTACCTGCTCACCTACATGCCCACCCAACAGCAGTGGGACAGGCATAGAACAACTTTCATAGACATGCCTGTTTAGAAAGGGGAAGAGGAGATGGGAGTCACTTGTTAGTGGCAATTCTGAAATCCCACCAGGTATACATATGCTGGCAGTTCATTGATTAGGATGCAAGGCCTGGAGATTCTCTTGGCTTTGATGTCTGGATTCTTGATTCCGCCCTATGACATACTTGCTTTTATGAAAGAAAGTTTATAGCTAAATTGAAAACTGTGTGTCTCCTGTTAATCTTATTGGTGTTCATGCCAAAGAACTCCACTCCAAAGCTACAACCACACATCTCTTCAAGGTATGGATGACTCTCTTGGTTTTCTGCTGAGAATGTTGAGAGACAACACCCATAAGCTTAGTAGAAGCCCCACTGTGTGATTTGAGGTGATCTTTGAGCCACACCCTTAAACTCTTTAGAGGGCCTTGACCTGACTGAATGGTGCTCTGAAGCATCACCTTTGATCCTTCTGAGCCTTAACAAAGAATTTTACAGCCCCACTCTCATCTTTAGATCACCTTTCTTCAGTGCCCTGGGTTATGATCTTTGCTTGGTAGCCATTAATTTCAGCATCTTTTGCCATCTGAAGAGACGGAATTTTCAAAACCTGCAAGTTCTGGCTCCTGTTTTAACAGTCCTTCCCTTAACTTTTTTTTTATTTCCCTTCATATTGTACTATAACGAACAAGAAGAAGCTAGGCAGTACTTCCAGCTCTCTGGCTGGAAATCTCCTTAGCCAGATGAGTCAATTAATTAGGTACATTTTATCCTTTTCATATAAACTGAAGGTGATGGTGTTACCAAACTTTCTGCCACTACATAACCCCTTTCTCAATTTTCTAATATCATGTTCCTTACTTCCTTTTAAGCCACACTGGAGCATTCTCAAAGTCCAGTTTTTGTTTTTATTAAGCCTTATACTAACACACTTCTCAAAGTCCTTCCAGCTTTAGCTGGAATATGTACACACACACACACCCATATATTAAAGAGAGATTGCAGTAGTATGAAGGAAAACTAGCAGGATACCAATTTTTGTATACATTTGTATGATCTGAAACTTAAAGGAAAAAAAAGACTAAACTAGGAACTTCTATAGTAATCTAACTTCTGAACTATTTGGTCTTCCCAGGGTAGGAAAAAACACTCCTTAAAAATATTAACAAATTTTATGCAGTGAACTTGCATTGTTTTGAAAACTTTACTTACATAAAATGAAGACCTTATTTTCTTTGCTCCAATGAGCGTTGGAAGTATATCTTACATGCTTTTTTTGGGGGTGGGGGGAAGGGAATTGATCATAAACTCTTCATGTATTACAGCTTCTATTGTGCCCTACAGATTGACAAAATTTTGGGGTTCTGTTTTTCCTAGACCCACCTCCTAAAACATTCACTGGATCATTTTAGCCCACTTCCCTTGACTTTTTTCTCTATAAGTGGCCAACATTTAGGTTTTCCAGAGAGCTAAAATATCTATCCATTTGTCAGTCAAATCAGGTTGGTAAATATGTGGACCCAGAATCAGCCAGGTGGCAGGCTCATGCCACCATTCTTCATCTGGGTCTTTCATTGTGCCAAGCACCAGGATATGCCAGCATATATGGTAGTACTCAGCTTCCTCCTCGAGCTGAGCCCCTGAGAAGGTGAGGGCAGTTTGACCCCAAGAGGAAGCCTGAGAAATGTGTGGGAGTCCCTGAGTGTTGGTTGTGTGTGTCATAAATCAGTGTTTGTCCAGACTTCTGCTGGAACCAGTGTGGATAGTTACCATTGGTGATGACTACTGTGCTGGAGCCACAGCTGACAGTAACTATCCCTCTGGGATGGTTGGAAGGGCTCCTGAGTCACCACAGCCTGAGAACTAGTCTCTAAAACTGAAAACAGACGCAGTGTAGGAATGAAGAACAGGATCAGGGGATCACTCCAAAGACCAGTCTTTGAAATCTCTATGAACCTAGACAATGAATGAGTAGAGAGAGGACAAAGAGAGGGATCCAGGCCATGGTGCAGATGTCCCAAGGATCTGCTGGCTTCTCAGCTGATGCTGAGCTCTCTGTTGGCTCTTTTATTCCCTCCTGAATGCCCTGGGTGAGGGATATGTGTGTGGTGTATTGTGTCAATCTGTTCCCTTTACTACTTCCTCAACTGTGTCCTTAGCTCAGAAAGCAGCACCCTCACCAGAAAGACAAGTTTACCTGATGAAGCAACCTTTTACATGGCCAATGAGTCCAGAGCCCTTTACATTTTAAGCTCTGAGTTTGTTTCAGACTGTGCTTACTTCTGAAGGAATGCATAGTGCCACCTGAGGGCTTCTTCAAGACAATGTGAGTAGTGATGGGAAATAGGGAGAATGGATGGTCATCTGTTCATTCATTCAACTAACAAATATTGTTTTAATTCCTTTGATTTTTTTTTTCCCCTACAACTTGTAGCTTGCCTTTCACTTTCTTACTGGTATCTTTTGATGAGCAGAAGCTTTTACTTAAAAAAAATTTTTAAACTTATTTATTGAGACAGAAAGCAGGGGAGGGGCAGAGAGAGAAGGAGAGAGAATCCCAAGCAGGCTCTGTGCTGTCAGTGTGGAGCTTGATGCAGGGATTGATCCCACAAACTGTGAGATAATGACCTGAGTTGAAACCAAGAGTTGGATGCCTAACCACCTGAGCTACCCAGGTGCCCCAAAAATGACTCCTTGGGCTTTTTTTTTTCTTCAAATATCGGCCATTATTTCTTTTTAATTGCTTTAAAAATATTTTTAAGTGTATTTATTTTTGAGAGAGATGGAGAGAGTGAGTGAGAGAGAGTGTGTTCATGAGCTGGAGAGGGGCAGAGAAAGAGAGACAGAATCCTACACAGGCTCCACACTGTTAGCTCAGAGCCTAATGCAGGGCTCAAACTTAAGAGCCGTGAGATCATGACCTGAGCTGAAATCAAGTGTCAGGTGCTTAATGCTCAACTGACTGAGCCACCCAGGTGCCCCCTAAATTTCTCTTAAGTAAGCTTTATGCCCAATGTGGAGCTTGAACACATAGACCTGAGACTGAGTCACATGCTCTACTGACTGAGCCAGCCAGATGCCCCAGAAGCTTTTACCTTTTATGAAGTCTAATTTATCAATTTTTTCTTGTATCCTTGGTATCTTTATGCCTTGTCTATGGTAAGGTTTTGAAAATATTCTCTCTCCTTTTTTTTTTCCCTAAAAGCTTTATTGTTTTGGTTTTCACATTTGAGCCCATAATCCATACTGAATTAATTTTGTATATGGTGTGAGGTAGAGTTAAATTTCCTTTTTACTTTTTCTAATACAAATATCTAGTTGTTCTAGTATCATTTATTTAAAAAGAACCACTTTTTCCTTTGACTTTCATTGGTGTCTTTGTTGAAGATCGAGTGACTATATAGGTTATTCATTTATTTATTTCTCCAGCTTATTGAAGTATAATTGACAAATAAGATTATATATATTTAAAGTGTACAATGTGATGTTTTGATATATGTATATATTGTGAAAAGACCACAATTAAGTTCATTAATGCATCCATCAGTAGTTACTTTTTTGTGTGTGTGTCTTAAGATATACTGTCTTAGCAAATTTAAAGTATACAATAGTATAAAGTGTTGGTTTATTTTTGAAACACCCATACCACACAGTCTTAATTACTGTAGTCTTATAAAAAGTTTCAAGATTATTAGGGCTATTTTAGGTCCTTCAGATTTCCATGTAACTTTAAAATAATTTAATAATTTCTGCCAACTCACTGGAATTTGGGGATTGCTTTGAATATCAATACCAATTTGAAGATACTTAATATCTTAAAAATATCGAGACAATTTTTACTTATTCCTTTCCAATTTTTATGTCCTCCCCACTTTTTTTGGAATGAAAATTAAATCTCTGATTTAATTCAGGATTCACTTTGATGAGGAACATTAGGTCAAATTGGTCCCTCCCATAAAAATGTTTTATGGACTTTTGTTGGTAACAATGAATTTTCAAGAAGGAAGTTTCCTGTAACACATTTTACTTTTTATGCAATAATAAGTCATTAAAATATGATAGCACAAGCTGGCACTTTCTGGGAGAGGATATCTATATTTGTGGGAACAGTGGGCATGTGTTAAGTCATCAGGCTTTGGCATGTATAAGCTCTGAAAATGAATACTATTTTCTTTAAAAAAAATTTTTTTAAGTTTATTTATTTTGAGAGAGAAAGAGAGAGAGAGAGAGAGCAAGGAGAGGGGGCAGAGAGAGAGAGAGGGAGAGAGTCCCACGCAGGCTCCACAGCAGCAACACTGAGCCCCATGCCAGGCTTGAACTCATGAACCATGAGATCATGACCTGAGCTGAAACCAAGAGTTGGACACTTAACCAACTGAGCCACCCAGGTGACTCATTTGTTCATGAGGTGAGCACATTTCACTGGTACGTTCAAGTACTGTGAAAGCACAATTCTCATATTACTGAAAGCATAGTTATCACATAAACAGTGAGCACATGCCTAATATAAGTATCCTGTTAATGAAGGAGCAACCAGAATGGTAAAGCTGACTCAATAAGGATATACAGAAATAGGATTTATATAGTCTGGGTGGTGGGGGGATGTTGAAATAAGATAGCTAAAGTATGTTTCCTAAATTATATACCAAGCTGGTGAAAAATCCTAAAACTGTAACTCTTGGGATTATCCTTTCTATTTTACTTCTAATCTGTTTTCTACCTGCTAATCTAAATTTATCAGTTATAAAATATCTGTACCCTAATCAATTTTTTTTCTAATTTTTAATGTTTATTTATTTTTGAGAGAGAAGGAGAAAGAGTGAGCATGAGCCGGGGAGGGACAGATACAGAATCCAAAGCGGGCTCCAGGCTCTGAGCTGTCAGCACAGAGCCTGATGCAGGGCTGGAACTTGTGAACTGCGAGATCATGACTTGAGCTGAAGTCGGACGCTCAACTGACTGAGACCCCCAGGCACCCTGGACCCTAATCAATTCCTAGACAAATAAAATTTAAAAAATCTTTTAAGGTCTGGGGCGCCTGGATGGCTCAGTCAGTAAAGCATCTGACTTTGGCTCAGGTCATGATCTCGTGGTTTGTGAGTTGGAGTCCCACGTAGGGCTCTATGCTGACAGCTTGGAACCTGGAGCTTGCTTCAGATTCTGTGTCTCCCCCTCTCTCTGCCCCTCCCATGCTCATGCTCTGTCTCTCTCTCTGTCTCTCAATAATAAATAAATGTTAAAAATTTTTTTAAAAAATAAATAAAAAATCTTTTAAGGTCAGATGGGATCATTCACTGATTTTATTCATTCATTTAAGTAATAAAAATTCATTGAGAATTCCTGGGATGGTGGTTATCACCTCCCAACCTGGAGGGAGGAACCAACACCGTAGGAAATCACTCCAAAATCACACTGTCCCAACACTTCTGGCCAACACAGGAAGGAGGAAAATCATTCCCCCCAACATTTGTCAGGCTTTGTTAATCCAAGAAGGGTTGGGGGACTGAAGCAGAAGGGACCATCACATGATACTGGGCGGTGGGATAGGGGTGTGCTGGACCCTAAACTGGCTCCTCAAAAACCAGGGGAGAAACATCCACTTCTTCTCTGGAGGTGAATTTCCTGATCACCAGCTCATTTCTTACCCTTCATGAGGCTGTCACTGCCCTGGGGAAAACTTTCATTCTGTAGGTTAATGACAGGGTTGTCAGGAGTGAGATAGATTATGGTTCTGTGATATGGCAATCGTCTTGGAGATGTTCTGGGCTGCATGTGGGACCATGTAAAAAAAATATTTAGTGTAACATTCCAGGGTCATAAATTGCCTTTTTGTTGTATTTCCTAATTTTGGATTATATTTTCTTGAAAAACATTTAAAAAATTATTTTAAAATAATCATATAGTGGGTGCCTGGCTGGCTCAGGCGGTAGAACATCCAACTCTTAATCCCAGGGTTGTAAATTCAAGCCCCACGTTGAGCATGGAGCCTACTTAAAAACAAACAGGGGCGCCTGGGTGGCTCAGTCGGTTAAGCATCCGACTTCGGCTCAGGTCACGATCTCGCGGTATGTGGGTTCGAGCCCCGCGTCGGGCTCTGTGCTGACTGCTCAGAGCCCGGAGCCTGTTTCAGATTCTGTGTCTCCCTCTCTCTCTGACCCTCCCCCGTTCATGCTCTGTCTCTCTCTGTCTCAAAAATAAATAAACGTTAAAAAAAATTAAAAAACAAACAAACAAATAAAATAATCATATACTCATAGGTTGTTGCAAAAATAGTACATGGAGTACTGTGTATGTACCCTTATTCTGCTTCCCACATTGGTGACATAATTGGAAACATATAATAATCAAATAATCAAATAATCAAAACCAGAAACTTGATATTGGTACAGTATTGTTAACTAGACTACAGACCTGATCTACTTTTCACCATATTTTACATGCATTCATTTGTGTGTGTGTATTTCTACACAATTCTTCCTGTGTCTGCATTTGTGTAATCACCATCACAGTCAAGATACAGAACTGTTCCAGCAAGACAAAGGAATCACCTCATGCTACCCCTTTATATCTGCGTAACTCTCCCATCCTTGTTCCCTGGCATCCTTAATGTGGCCTCCATCTCTATCACTTTGTCAAATAATTTTTATCATGGTAGAAACATGTTAACTGCTGATAGTGATGGAAATACACAAAGATTAAAGAACTGAAATAAACACTGAAAGCCATTCACAGTCCCTGACTACTGCCACTTTTAATGAGACCTTTTTTGAGACTTGGGTGTTAAGATATTTCGAGGAAGGCACAAAAGAAATGTTTTTCCCTAGACCCAGGATTCACATACCTGGTCCTGGACTCTTTCTTCACCCTTGTCGGCAGAGTTGCCTACTAAAACAATCGATGGGTGTACCCTGAGGGTGGAACTTTCCATTCAAGAATACATTCATGTCTGAGTTCATTCACTGGATGAAAACTCATCAGCTCCTGTACTGGAGACATTCTTCCAGGATTCTATCAGGAAGAATGTATCAGAGAGCAGAATGGCAACATATCCTGTCATGCAGGGGGTTATGGTCTAACAGCATGACCACCTCTGGACCATCTCTGAAATTACAGGTTATGATTGTTTGGATTTTCCTGGGGTACATCAGGATGATTCCAGTCATGGAGATGCTACTATGATAGAGCCTTTGGAAACTAAACAATTTTTATATTTGTTCATACATTCATTCAACTTCATAAAATTTTTATTACAAACAGAAGATGAATTGAAAACAAATTCTACCCTCTTGGAATTTAGAGTCTATTTGAGAAGAGACTGGGAAAAAAAATATAACTCAGAAAATAGGTTGTTGTAATACATGAGTAAGTGGGGTAAACTTGTCTGGAGAGGTCAAGTAACTTGACTTGGCTGGACCCAAGGGTAGGGCTGAGAAGTTCGATCACAGAGGCTGAAAAGGGTTGAAAATATCTCAGTTAGGATTTTGGACTTGATGTCTTAGATTGTGTATGTGACTTTTGCAAGGAGAAAGGTCAGGAGCATACTTGTAGTTTAGGAAAACAGATGAAATATGGATGCAGGGGGATGCTGGATAGAAGGAAAGGAAAAGAAGAGTGGGGTAAGCTCAGAGAGAAAGGAAGAAGAGAGTCCTGTCTTGGGACTTAAAGGAAATGATGTTTCAAAAAGGAAGATGTCAGTATTTTTAATGGATGGCGAGGGAGCAAGTTAGATGAAAAGTAAAATGCATCTATGAAGTTGCCAATTAGAAGCTGTTTCCTGACATTAAGGAGAGTACCTGAGGAGATAACAAACAAGGAAGTCCTTCTGCAGAGGTCTGAAGAATGAATGGGAGAGCCGGGGCAGGGGTGGTGGTGGTGGTGGTGTGGGGAAGGATGGGGGGTAGAATATCAAACCATAACGCCCACTCCTCCATGGAAAGACCTCAGAAGAGAGAAGCAAGCACCAATCTGTGGAAACAATGTTTTTGTTTTGTTTTGTTTACAAGAGAAGGGGGACCAGAAGGGGAATCAGGGCATAGAGTCCTTGTTTACATAGAGAAAACAGCAATTTTGGGCATAGGACTAGGGAGCCAAATTTCTTTGTGAGAGCAAAAGTTTGCAAAGCAGCTTTTGGGTTAGGCTCTTTTTTCTCCCACTTGCTTCCCTGGCTTTACCACTGAGAGATTAAGAAAGGAAACAAAACAAAACAAAACAAAACAAAACAAAACAAAACAAAACAAACCCAGCTCAGGCCAAACTGGATTTGCAGCCTAACCAGGGGCAGCAGGCAGCGTTTAAGTATTTCTTCCTACACTCATCCTCCCCTAGGCCCTAAATTTACAAGAAAAAAAAGATCAACTGGTTGTAAAAACATCAATCTCAAGAGGAGAGAAAGGGAGATAGGGGCTGGAGTCAGTAGTCACCTAGAGGGGCAAAAACAACAGAAAAGGGTGGACTCTACTTCACTATAACCTTGCCTGGGCTCTGTTTCTGAGCAGATCATTCCTCCTTACTCAAATTCATAGAAGTAACACCATCCTGGACTTCAGTGCCTTCTCCTCTTCTTTTGTTTGTTTGTTTCTTTTTCTTTTTTTTTTTTTTTTCTGAGAGAAAGGGCACAAGTGATTGAGGGGAGAGAGACAGAGAGAGAAAGAGAGAAGGGTGGGTCTCATCCAAAGCAGGGCTTGTGTTTTTACCCCAAGCAGGGCTCATGCTCACCTGAAGTGGGGCTCCAGCTGACCCCATGTGGGACTCGAGTTCACAGATTGTGAGATCATGACCTGAACCAAAGTCAGATGCTTAATGACTGGGCACCCTCCTTGTACTTTTCTAATCTGAATAACTGATATGCCTGTAGAACGGTCAAGAAAATAAAAAGACACGTATAGAAACGTACACACTGTGTAAAAAGAGGCATCAACTCCACATTTTAACAACATGAATTAGAATTAATTAGAGCATCGAGGCTGATTGATTATTTGTTTGTTTGTTTAAAGTAGGCTCCACGCCCATCATGGGGTTTGAACTTAAGGCCCTGAGATCAAGAGTCGAATGCTCTACTAACTGAACCAATCAGGTGCTCCTAGAATGTCAAGATTTAAAATAAGTGTAATGTTCTCAGGGCTCCTGTAGGTTCAGTCAGTTAAGCAAATGACTTGATTTCGGCTCAGGTCATGATCTTGCAGTTTGTGGATTCAAGCCCCACATTGGGCTCCGTGCTGACCGTGAAGAGCCTGCTTGGGATTCATTCTCTCCCTCTTTCTCTGTCCATCCCCTGTCCCTCTCAAAATAAATAAATAAACTTTTTAAAAATATTAAAAAAAATGTGTAATGTTCTCAAAGATACAATAAGGAAAAATAATAGAAACAAAGGATAAAGAGGATATGTTTCATCAAAAGACTTAGAGTGGTCCTCAGGGCCCTGCATAGCTTCCTCCTCAAGGTTTTGCATAAATATCCCCATGTCATTTTTTATTCCCATTCTCTGCTTTATTTTTTATCCATGGAACTTACTACCTTGTAACATACTACACAATATATCTCTGCTCTCTCTGAAAACATATTCTCCATGAGGTCATTGGTCTGTATCCTCAGCACCTAGAACATGGCCTTATAGTGGATATTCATAAATACTCGTTGAAATAGATCAATAAATGAAGAAGTGCAAGAGATATAGGAATTAAGGATAAGGAATTAGTTTATGGATTTATTATCAAATAAAGCAAGGGCAAAAGGCAAAAAGGATGGAAGGAAGATAGAAAGGGAGAGAGGAAGGGAAGAATGAAGGGAGGGAAGAATAGAAGAACATTTTCATATCAACCTGGATGTAAAATAATACACAATACATGTGACGTGAGGTTGTGTGGGTTGGACACTGGGAGTGGAACCAAAAAGAAATGAGAAGGGTACCTAGGTGGCTTAGTCGGTTAGGGGTCCAACTCCTGATTTCGGCTCAGGTCATGATCTCACGGTTCATGAGATTGAGCCCTGCATCGGGCTCTGTACTGATAGCTCAGAGCCTGCTTGGGATTCTCTCTCTCTCCCTCCTTCTCTGCCTCTCCAGGCCAAAATAAATAAATCAACTTACACACACACACACACACACACACACACACACACACACACAACACACACACACACACACACACCCCTGAGAGCTTGCTAAAGTGCTTAGTGTTCAATTGTAGGTGAGCTGTCAGTGGAGCCACAGACAACTGAAGGCTTGCCTGTAGCAGTAGCATCTGCTTTCTCATGGGGCCGGCTATGGGCAGGCCTTGGTTCCTTACCATGTGGTCTTCTCCATGGGGTTGTGTTGAGCAGGGTATCTTACTTCCCAGAGGACAGATGATCTAAGAGAAAGCAAGAGACAGCAACCAAGTCAAGCTACTATTCTTTTGTTAATAACCTAGTATCAGAAGTCACATCCTGTCACTTCTGCATTCTACTTGTTAGAATCTAGTTGTTATGTAAATGGGTTAAAGAGGGGCTCAGTATATTGGCCCCTATGTTGTTTTCTTCTTCAGAAAGGACTATGGCCATTACCCTGCCTGCACCAAAATTAGGTTTTACACATCCAGTGGCTTTAAATATAGATCAAATAAGCATGTATTTTGCCATTTAGAGCCTGCCTGCTTTGCCTGCCCCACGAGCCTGCATTCAACATCTGCTAGCCATAGATGAGAAAAATCCTTGTACTATAAAAGATCCCAAACTGCCTTCTAGCTATCTGACCTGGAGACTCCTGGCTGTGTTGCTGAATGACATCTCCTAGACATGTAAGCCCTTCTCTGATTCCCTTTGTACCTGGGAATTCTTTACTTTACTTTTCTGGGTGTTGGCCCTGTGCCATTCTTTCTGGAAGGGTTACTGCAGTAAGGGACTTCCTGCTCACCTGACCTTTCTAAGTGCCACCCAAATAAATTTCTCTGTGTGTTACTGTCCTCTTGTTCCAGCACTTTTTGTTTGCCCTTTTCCTCAATCAGCCTGAGATCCTCAAGCTCACTAACCACATTTCTTTGATGCCAAATAATTTGAAATTGTATTTGGAACTTCATGAACATTATATTGCGTTGATGTCAGATCCATTATAGTCCTCTAAGTAATTTTGATTTTTTTTTTTTTTTAGGTTTATTTACTTTTGAAAGAGAGAGAGCATGAACAGGGGAGAGTCAGAGAGAGAAGGGGACAGAGGATCTGAAGCAGGCTCCACATTGACAGCAGTGAGCCTCATGTAGGACTCGAACCCATGAATTGCAAGGTCATGATCTGAACCAAAGTCAGACGCTCAATTGACTGAGCCACCAAGATACCCCAATAATTTTGATTTTTTAAAGCAGGCAATAGTTTGATTGAGGTCATACTGAAGACCCTGTCTCTCCAAGAGGCAACTCAAATCTCAGTCAATCTTTTTCTTCATTTAGGCTTCTTGGGAACTGCCCACCACATCCCAGATTCAGAGATGAGCCAGAGATTTAGGCAGAAATTATACACAAATGTCAGTTTCCCCCTCTGCACCCTCTTCTTTATAGAATTCCCCCCTTCCTTTCCAGTGGCTCTGAAGTCTGTTGACTGACTGTTTCTTCAAGACAGTTAGACTATGGGTTTACTTAAGGAGTTTTAGCCTTGCCAATCCATGCTAACTCCAGGCTAACAGCCATAAAAACTGGGGACTCTGTGTCACCATACCCTTAAAAAAATTTAAATTTCCATCCATTAACTCCCTGCATTTTCTTCATTGTCAGGTGTTCAGATAGTTGCTTTTTAATACTTTTTTCCCTGGAAGGCATAGTTGATATTTGCATAAGGTTCTGTCTAGGAGGAGCTCATACAGATATACCAAAAGCAGAGCCCATCTGTTTTTTAAAAGAAGACTTCCCAAAGTTCTATAGCACAGTTATATTGTACTTCATTTGCTAGGACTTTGTCACATGTCCACCAATAGCTAGGAAGAGTGGGATATACAGCCACACTTTTGTGTGACAAAGAAGGGATTATTGAGCTCTTCTTACAAAGAGCTCCTTGAGTGTGTAAGTGCATCCCAAAGGATGTGTGTGTTTTTATTTTTGAGAGAGAGAGAGAGAGAGAGAGAGAGAGAGAGCGCACATTAGTGGGGGAGGGGCAGAGAGAGAAGGAGACAGAGGATCCAGAGTGGGCTCTGCACTGACAGCACAGAGTCCAATGTGGGGCTCGAATTCACTGAACCATGAAATCATGACTGAGCTGAAGTCGGACACTTAACCAACTGACCCACCCAAGTTCCCCACTACTACATTAATCTTATATGGCAGGAGCTGTATATAAAATGCAGAAATATGAAGGCAAGCTTTGATAACAATTGTGGGAATATCGAGAACAAAAATTAAAGAATGCATCCAAATTTAGAAGTATAGTTATATTGATTATAGTTACATTGATATTAGTAAAGTTTTGGCATAAAGAACCTTTTTGGAGAATGGGGTAATTTTTAATACTTGGGATTTTATACATGTGTGTTGCATTAAATGCAACCCACTTAAATACATGTTTAGTACATGCAGAGGGTTTCTTCTGTTTGCACTTGGTCAGCAAAGTGCGTCATGGAGGATGCTCCTTTTTGGAGGAAATATGTTGGATCTCAGCCCTTAGATCTGATTATAATCTTCGAATTATGAAATAATTGGACTTTGTTTTTCCTGAATCAGTTCCTTCCAAATCATTCATGTTTTCCTTCCACTTTAGGGCTTAGGTAGTTATAGGAGTCAATCCAGACCCTTGCCTTCACCTTTCAATAAATGGTCCACATTTAGGCTGCTTGAAAGTTGATGTGTCTGATCATGTGATCTTTTTTTCACAAAGGTTGGGGTGTGTTTTTGTCCTGGTTTCTTATCTGAATCTGCCACTGTGCCTCAGGCCACCACTGTATACCAGCCAGCAGTAGTACTCAGCATGGTCCTCGGGCTGGGCCCCATGAGGGTCAGGGCAGCTTTACCTCCAAAGAGGGACCCTGAGAACCGGCAAGGGTCCAGGAGTGTTTGCTGTTTGTGTTGTAAATCAATGTCCTGGGGGCTTAGCCGGGCTTCTGCTGAAACCAGTATGGATAGTGAGAATCAGTGACTGCTCCAGTGCTGGAGCCACAGGTGAGAGTGACTGTCCCTCCTGGGGACTGGTCAGTGAGGGCTCCTGAGTCACCACAGCCTGGGAACTGATCCCTGAAATGAAAATAGACACATGTTAGGAATGAAGAATAAAGGCAGAGGGATCACTTCAAAGGCTGGCCTCTGAAATCTCCATGAACCTGGGCAGTGGGGGAGGAGGGGGAGGAGGAGGAGAGGAGTCCAAGCCATGGTGCAGATGTTGGAAAGACCCCTTGCCCCAGAGCAGAGGCTGGACTCTCTGATGGTTCTTTATCCCCTACTGAGTGTGGTGTGTGAAAGGGGTGTGTGAAAGGGGTGTGTTTGAATGTTGCATTATGCAAATCCGAGCCCTTTATCACCCTCTTCCACTGCATAGGTCTTCAGCCCTGACAGCTACTACATGGTTAGGGTGTGGGCCAGGGGTGGCTGTGTGATGTGGATTTACCTCTTGGGAGGAAACAGCTGCTCTGAGCTGCTCACAGGCCAGTGAGCAACTGTTCAGGGTCCATTAAATTGGAAAAACTTGGGTTTCTGCCAGTCCTCTGAGAAGACCCACAGTGTCTCCTGGTGGCCTCCTTGTGCTGAGGGTGTATGGTCTCATTCATTTAACAAATAACTATTGATTTACGTTTTTAACATTGCAACTGTATTTGACAAGCCATTGCACACTCATTGCTGTCTCTTCTTCGCTCATTCCTGTTTGTATTTCTTTCTCCAGTTGTTGAAGATCCCACCTCAGTGTCTATTTTATTTTATTTTATTTTGTTTTATTTATTATTTTTTTAAAGATTTTATTTTATTTGAGAGAGAGAGAGAGTGGGGGGGGGGTGGGTGGGGGCAGAGAGAGAGAGAGAGAGAGAGAGAGAATCTTAAGCAGGCTTCATGCTCAGTGCAGAGCCCAACACAGGGATACCACAACCCTGGGATCATTACCTGAGTTGAAATCAAGAGCAGGATGCTTAACTAATTGAGCCACCCAGGGACCCCAAGATTTTATTTTTAATTAATCTCTATACCCAACCTGGGGCTTGAACTCACAACCCTGAGATCAAGAGTCACATGCTTAGCCGACTGAGCCAGCCAGGCACCCCCCACCCCACCCAGTATCAATTTTAGTGTTACATGGTCTTAATTTCTGATCTGAGTGTTCAGAGTGATTAAAGGAATTGTTTCATGACAAGGTGACTCTAAGGAAGTTATTAATTTGAACCTTACATTGAATAAACAGCTGGTTTAAGTCAGAATTATTTTAATAATTTACTTTAGAGAACTTTAAAAAAGAAGCCACTACAGACTGAGTGTTAAAGCTTTTACTGTGAATTCAGTAGAGACTAAAGTCAGCTGTGTGAATGATCCGCTAAGTCTACAGGACTAGGCATCCCCACCCAACTATGGATACCAAGGTTGGGGAAGCTTTCCTGGCTGGCAGTGCTCCATGCATAGTATCACACATTTGTGCCAGGAGAAGTTAGCACGGTCTATGACTCCACTGGGAGAAGACAACTGGAAGCTTTTGCTTGGAATTCTCTTGGACCCAGCCTGTGTGCCTCTTCCTTTGGCTGATTTTAATCTGCATCTTTTTTGTGGTAATAAGCCATATCTATGGGTATAACAGGTTTCAGTGAATTATCTGAGTCCTTCTGGGGAATTATCAAAACTGAGGTGACCTGGGGGACCCCTTAATTTGCAACTGGTGTCAGAGTTGAGGGTATTTTGGGGTACCTTCAGACTTTGGGGGACCCTTCAGACTTTTCAGGGTCCAGACTCACATCAGTTTGTTTTGTGACATCTGTGACATCATTCTGGGTCACCTGTTATGAGGCAACTCCAAGTGTCTTGGCCTGTTAAGATGCTGCAGGACCAGCATAAATGGAGAGATATCCTGGACACTCAAGCACACCTTCTTAGTCCTGTATTTTTCCACTGCTTTTGGAAGTAGACAAACTGCAGCAAATAAAAATTTCCCTCTTACCACAATGTTTATTGTGGTAAAACATTCATAACATAAAACTTACAATTTGAACAATTTTTAAGTGCACAATTCAGGGGCGCCTGGGTGGCGCAGTCGGTTAAGCGTCCGACTTCAGCCAGGTCACGATCTCGCGGTCCGTGAGTTCGAGCCCCGAGTCGGGCTCTGGGCCTGTTTCCGATTCTGTGTCTCCCTCTGTCTCTGCCCCTCCCCCGTTCATGCTCTGTCTCTCTCTGTCCCAAAAATAAATAAAAAACGTTGAAAAAAAAAATTAAAAAAAAAAATAAGTGCACGATTCAGTGGCATTAGTAAATTCACTTTGTCGCACTCTATTACCATCGCCACCACCCAGCTCCAGAACTTTTTATCTTCCAAAATGAAATTCCATATCAATCAAACAGTGCCTGCCCATTCTCCCCTCCTCCAGTACCTAGGAACCAGCACTCTACTTTATGTGTTGACGAATTTAACTACTCTAGAGATCTCATGTATGTAGAATGATATGGTGTTTATCCTTCTGTGACTGGCTTATTTCACTTAGCATAGTGTTTTCAATGCTCATCCACATTGTAGCATGCATCAGAATTTCCTGCCTTTTTAAAAAAAAATTTTAACATTTTTACTTATTTTTGAAAGAGAGAGACAGAGCATGAGTTGGGGAGGGGCAGGGAGAGAGGGAGACACAGAATCCGAAGCAGGCTCCAGGCTCCCAGCTGTCAGCACAGAGCCCGATGCCGGGCTTGATCCCACAAACTGTGAGACCATGACCTGAGCTGAAGTCGAACGCTCAACCAACTGAGCCACCCAGGGGCCCCCAGAATTTCCTTCCTTCTTAAGGCAGAAAAATACTCCATTGCATATATATATATATATATATATATATATATATATCCATCCATCTTTCAATGGACACTTGGATTGCTTCCACCTTTTAGTTGCTGTGAATAGTGCTTTTATGAATATGGGTGTACAAATATAAGACCCTACTTAATATTATTTTGGGTATGTACTCAGGTGAAATTTCTGGATCATACAGTAATTTTTGGTTTAATTCTTTTTGAGGAACCGCCATACTCTCTTCCACAGTGGCTGCAGAATTTTATGTTCCCACCGGCAATATACAAGGGTTCCAGTTTCTGCATATCCTTCTTAACACTTGTTAGTTTCTATTCTTTGGCAATACCATGATAATGGATGTGAAGTGGTAGATTATTGTGATTTTGATTTACATTTCCTTCATGGTTTATGGTTAATGATTTATACCATTATGCTCTAATGGCATAGGGCAACTTGTCAAATGTTTCTTGGACACTTGTATATTTTCTTTGGAGAAATGTCATTCAAGTCCATTGCCCATGCTGTAATCATTTTTATTTTGTTGTTCTTTACATAGCCTGGATACTGATCTCTGATCAGATATAAGATATACAAATATCTTCCTATTCTGTAAATTGCTTGTTCACTCTGTTGTTAGTGTCCTTTGGTGCACATACATTTTAATTTTGATAAAGTCCAATTTATCTGTTTTCTTTTTCTTTTTTTGCCTTTATTTTTGGTGTCATATCTAAGAAATCATTGCCAAATCTAATATAGGTGTATCTCAGAGATATTGCCAGTTCAGTTCCAGACCACAGCTGTAAAGTGAATATCTCAGTAAAGTGAGTCAAGTGAATTTTTTGGTTTCCCAGTACATATAAAAGTTATGTTTACATGACACTGTAGTGAATTAAGCATGCAATAGCATTATGTCTAAAAAACAACATGCTAAAAAGTGCTAGCCATCATGTGGGCTTTCAGCAAGTCATCATCTTTTTGCTGGTGGAGGGTCTTGCTTCAATGTTAATGACTGCTGACCAATCAGGGAGGTGGTTGCTAAAGGTTGGGGTGTGGCAATTTCTTAAAATAAGACAATAATGAAGTTTTCTGTGTTGAGTGACTTTTTTCAAGAACGATTTCTCTATAGCATGTGATGCTGTTTTGATAGCATTTTACCTTCAGTGGAATTTCTTTCACAGTTGGAGCCAATCCTTCAAAACCTGCTGCTGCTTTGTAAGTAAGCTTGTGTAACATTCTCAATCCTTTGGTGTCATTTCAACACACTGCACAAATCTTCACCAGGTTCCATCTCAAACCCGAGTAAGTTCCACCTCAAAAGCCTCAATTTCTTTGTTCATCCATAAGAAACAACTCCTCATCCGTTGAAGTTCTATCATGAGATTGTAACAATTCAGTCACATCTTCAGGCTGCACTTGTAATTCTAGTTCTGTTACCATATGTACCACATCTGCAGTTACTTCCTCCACTGAAGTCTTGAACCCCTCAATGTCATGTGTGAATGTTGGGATCTACTCCTTCTAAACTCCTGTTCATGTTGCTCTTCTGACCTCTTCCCAAGAGTCATGAATGTTTTCAACAGCATCTGGAATGGTGAATCCCTTCCAGAAATCTGTTCATTTACTTCATCCAGATCCATCAGAGGAATCACTACTATCTATTTGATGTCTTTAACATTTCTTCAATGATGCGACTTTAAAGTCAAATTACTCCTTGATCCATGGGTTGCAAAATGAAAGTTGTACTAGCAGGCATGAAACAACATAAATGTCATTGTACATCTCTATCAGAACTCTTGGGTGACCAGGCACATTGTCAATGAGCAGTAATATTTTCAAAGGAATCTGTTTTTCTGAGCAGTAGATCTCAACAGTGGGTTTAAAATATTCAGTAAACCATGTTGTAAACAAATGTGCTGCCATCCACTTGATGTTTCATTTATAGAGCACAGGTAGAATAGATTTAGCATAATTCTTAAGGGCCATAGGATTTTTGGAATGGTTAATGAGCATTGGCTCCAATTTAAGTCAACAACTGCATTAGCCCTAATGAGACAGTCAGCCTGTCCTTTGAAACTTTGAGGCCAGGAACTCACTTCTCCTCTCGAACTATGAAAATACTGGACATCACCTTCTTCCAATAGAAGGCTGTTTCATCTACACTGACAATCACTGTTTAGTGTAGTCACCTTCATGAATTGTCTTGGCTAGATCTTCTGGATCACTTATGTATTAGTAATCTTATATATTAGCAGCTTATATATTAGCTTATATATTACTTATATATTATAAGTATACTCTAAGTATACTTACATACTTCTAAGTATATTATACGTATACTATACTTATACACTATATTATAAGTATACTATATATATTACTTATATATTAGCAGTTTATATATTAGCACTTGATAGTTTTTCTTGCACTTTTATGTTATGGAGATGGCTTCTTTCCTTAAACCTCATGAACTGACCTCCGCTAGCTTCAGACTTTTTCTTCTGCGGCTTTCTCACCTCTCTCAGCTTTCACAGAATTGAAGAGAGTTAGGGTCTTCCTCTGGATTAGGCTGTAGCTTAAAGGAATGTTGTGGCTGGTTCAATCTTCTATCCAGACCACTCACACTTTATCCAGATGATGATAAGGCTGTTTTGCTTTCTTGTCATTTGTGTATTCACTGGAATAGAACTTTTAATTTCCTTCAGAACTTTTTTTCCCCATTCACAACTTGGCCAACTGTTTGGCACAAGAAACCTAGTTTTCAGTTTATCTTGACTTTTGACATGTCTTCCTCATTATGTTTAATCATTCCTAGTTTTTGATTTAAAGTGAAAGATGTGCAATTCTTACTTTCACTTGAACATGATGAGGACATTGTAGAGTTGTTAAGTGGCCTAATTTTAGTATTGTTGTGAATCAGGAAATAGGGAGACCCAAGGGGAGTGAGAGAGATGGGGGAATGGCTGGCTGGTGCAGCAGCCAGAACATATACATTTTTCAATTAAGTTTGCCATCTTATATGGGCAGGGTTTGTCGTGCACCAGGACAGTTACAATAGTAATCACAGATCACCATAACAAATCAAATAATAATTAACAAGTTTGAAATTAACAAACAAAATGTGACACAGAGACATAAAGTGAGCAAATTAACAAAACAAAATGTGACACAGAGACATAAAGTGAGCAAATGTTGGAAAAATGGTGCCGATAAACTTGCTCAATGTAAGGTTGACACAAAACTTCAAATTGTAAAAATGCAATATATTTCTGAAGTGTAAAGTACAGTAAAATAAGTTATTCCTCTATCTTTTATTAGGTGTAGGTATGTTTCATAGGCATTTGTGACCCTCCCATAAATAAGCTTAGTATTTACTACTCATGGGGGAATGGATAGCTCATGCCATTTTCCCTATCCGTTAGGACTCTGATCTCCACCTCCCCTCAGTTGGAGAGTATGTGGAGAAGCCATTCTCTGGTCCAAATTTTCTGAATTACCTGTAGTTTCTTGACTTTCAGATGACAAGATTTTCCACAAAGATTATGGGGAACTCTCCCAGGATAAGCAGATGTGGAGGAGTGAAGAAGGCATGATTGGTCAGAGGCAAAGGTTGTGATGCAGTTGCAACAAAATAGACACTACTATGATGGGCTCTAGAGTTGAGAAGTCTCCCCAGGATCCTGAAGTGCGATGAGAGGGGTAGGGCCTGGTAACTATGCATCCATCAGTCTTTGAATACAAGCTGCACCTAGAAGAGTTAATGGCCTTGGGTGATCCCCTGCCCAAGGCTTAGTCTCATAGCATGATTCAGTGGAGACCTGTTGGCTGGTTACACTCAGTTGCTGGAGAAGGCATGGTTTAGTCCTAGAATGGGGAGTTATGACAGGGCATCACTACATCCATTATAGGTCCACCTCATATCCATGCTCAGATCCCCAGGCTTCATACAGTGAGTCTTGGGAACAATTCCTCCTGAATGTGTTTTGGTCTCTTTTCCATATGGAAACTTGAAAGAGGTCATTCAGTGGGATGAAATGCAGATCCTACTGCTGAAGGTGGTCTCAAGAATATAACCAATGTTAATTGTCCTCTGTCTCCACCACTCATATTTGCC
Organism: Puma concolor; assembly: GCF_028749965.1. Taxonomy (NCBI): domain Eukaryota; kingdom Metazoa; phylum Chordata; class Mammalia; order Carnivora; family Felidae; genus Puma; species Puma concolor. The sequence goes on from NC_141678.1 coordinate 20,364,834, forward strand.
TCAACTTTGGCTAGTCCAGGTGCCTTCCCTGGTGGGGTTACCCAGACTCTTATTCCCGAGTGTGAACCCAATCACCATGTCTTTCTCAGGCTATATTGTTGGATCTATCTACTTATCACCCAAATTAGACCAAGAAGACATGTTGATAGATACCATTCATGAGAGCCACAAAATTTTATCTACTGTATCCTGATGATCAGCCTCAATTGTTCTTTCCCATTTGGTGGCTTCTCTCTTTGCCTGTTGTTCTATTGTCACAGAGGGTGTCAAGTGACCCAGAGCTGAACTTAAAGTTTATTGCAACTCTTGCTGTGTCTTCTCATGTATGCATTTATGTGTAAGAATCATGACCTCCACACCCATACAGCTCAGAGTTTTAGGGAATGAACACACATACTCCCCAAGTGGATCACCAGTTGTGATGAAGAGAGGGACTTCTACTTGTACCCTTTAGTACCAGGAACCATATGATTTTTCAGTTCAGGGCAAAACACCATAAATTAATTATGCTTTAGGGTGAATATGCATTCTCAAATATGGCTCCCCAGGAGAAAGGCTGTGTCTTGAGGTTGGTATCTCCACTGCAATGTCAACTTACCTGGCATTTATACCCTCATTGAATGTGGAACTCTTGGGGATCAGCATGTCACTCTGCAGATGAAGTTAACCCTTAAACTGCTGACAGCTTGAAGCTGAACATTGAGGCCTCACAATAGCAGGGGAAAAAAGCAATTCTTTGAAGGGGGATCTGAGTTACCTGTGCTAACATACCTGGGCCTACCCAGTGTGGTGTGTGAGGCACAATCAATAGAATATATTAATTTAGGCAAGGGACCTAAAGTTCCAACTGATCCTTATTAAAACTCTTGACCAGGGGCCCTGTTTCTTTATGATTTATACTCAGCCTTTGGGAACCTCAACCCTGTGTTCTTCTGGGATGCTGTAGTGAATACTGGCTCATAACTCATGAGGATCCTCCTTGACAGGCACAGAGATTTAAAAATTTCCATTCCGTCATATCAATTTGCAATGAGGGTCTGCTTATCTGCTTCCATTGTGTAAAATGTTTTGATATATCCATTCTGCAATTATTCACCTATCCAAAACTCCTTGATATCTTATTCTTTCATAATTTTAAACCTTACCTTGCAGCTCTTTTTGAAGATATTTTTGGGGAAAGAAATAAAGATCAATCATGGGGGAAGTAGACTTGATTTAGAGAGAAATGATGCTTGCCTCTCTAACATACCTTCCCTGCAGATTCTTGCTCTGTGTCAATCCAGTCCCCAACCTTCCCATTGTCCTGCCTACCCATTAGAGCTCTGCAGTAAACACCATGGAGAAGTCTCTGTAGGGAATATGCACAGAGGGCAGAGTGGCCAGTGGTGGGCTGCTTTTCTTTTCTTTCCTTTTTTAAATTTTTTTAAAATTTATTTTTGATAGAAAGAGAGAGAGAGAAAGAGAGAGAGGGACAGGGGAAGGGCAGAGAGAGAGGAAGACACAGAATCTGAAGCAGGGTCCAGGCTCAGAGCTGTCAGCACAGATCTCAACATGGGCCTCGAACTCACAAACCATGAGATCATGACCTGAGCCAAAGTCGGACGCTTAACCAACTAAGCCACCCAGGAGCCCCTGCTTTTCTTTTCTAAACTTCTTTCCTACCTCCAAGACAGAGATCAGTTTGGTAAATTGGATTTAGAGGCAGGGAAAGAAACTGCATTCCCTAGAGTATAAGTCATCTCATACTTACATTAAATTTTTGCATTTGTTACTATATTTTGGAATTGGCCCTATTGTTTTGGATTGTTTTCATTTTATTTTATTTTAGACGTTCCTTCAAGTCAGTAAGAGGGAGGTGTGATTACTTCCTTGTTTCCCTTAAGTGTCACCTTATATATTTTCCTGTTAAGTTTATCATTACACATGGAGTCACAGCTGTATAGTATGAAACTTTTCTTTTGGTAATTAAATGCTGGCTGGCCTGTATCAGAACTTGCTATGGTGAGAGAGAGAGAGAGAGAGAGAGAGAGAGAATATGAGTGTGTAAGTTTTTATTTTGCTACTTCTGTCAATAACCAGGCAATTGATGATATATATCTTTGTACTGGCTTTTATGAGTACACTATTATATTTTAAAAAATAGTGGATTAAAAATGAAACATTTTGAAACTTACAACAATGTATTTGACTGCTTCCTCTGTGACCGTGGAGACCAAACTCTCTGGGCCCACACTAGCCAGGTGCATCATCTGTGAACCGAAGATGGGTGACATTGGGAGCAGAGGGTGAGCCCAGGAGTTTGTGTCTCACTTCCGCATCTGCCTCTGTCTCTGTGGTAATGGTTGCTGAACCACAGAACACAGTAATACTCAGCTTCATCCTCTGACTGCGCCCCCGTGATGGTGAGGACGGCCTTCTGTCCAACCAGGGAGCCAGAGAATCAGGCAGGGACCCCTGGGTTCCGGTAGCTGGTCCCACCTATCAGACCCTGGAATCTCTGGTAGGGCTTCTGTTGGACCCAGCTGGCATAATTACTGGTGGTGACGGCCCCAGTACTGGAGCCACAGGTGAGTGTGACTGTTCCTCCAGGAGTTGTTGAGAGTGAAGTTTCCTGAGTCACTACTTCCTGGGAAGTGGCCCCTGAAAATAAGTGAGAGACCAAAGATCTGGAGAAAGGACAGGGGCATGAAGGTGCAGTGTGGCCTCTCCCACCCCCAGTCCAGAAAGTCCCCCTGACCTGTGCAGTGAGACAGAAGTGTGAACAGGAGAAGAGCCCAGGCCATGGTGTAGATGCCCCAGCGTTGAGCTTCTCAACACAGCTCAGCAGAGTCAGCTTGCTCGGCTCCCATGATAACTGCTATCACCTGTGGGGGCAGGGCTCTCATGTAAATGAGCTCCCCTCCTAGGAGTTCTCAGCAACAGTGTGGCCAGGTCACAGCTACTGAGCTTTTGCATGTCAGTGGAACCCTGGGCCTGAAGGACCTAAAGCTAGCCCTCCTCTCTCATGTCTGCCTCCCAGCCCTCTCTGTAACTTTTTTTTTTCCCTCCTTCCCCCCACTCTGTCTCTGATTTTTCAAACCTAGTCTCTTTCTTGGTCACCTGAAAATGGGTCACAGCAGTTTTTCCAATCGTAGAATATGTGCTTCCAGGACCAGAATAGACCTAGTAAAGTGTTGTGATTCCTTTTCGAGAATAAAAATTATGAGATATAATAATAATAATAAATAGGTAATTAATAATAAAGTAGGTATTATCTATAATAATAAATAGGTAATAAATAAGGTATCCAAAAATGTTACAGACTGGGGAATCCCTAGTGGACTGCTGGACTCACTGGTGTGATGGGCCCCTGGTCCTTTACAGGGTGTGTTTCCCCTCCTCAGGAGCCATGGTGTTTTTACCAAGGACTTTGATGTACTTCCCACCTTCTACTCATCTTGTTCAAATAAATCAATGTCAGCAATATAATGCATCATTGTGAGTTCTGTAGAACATGCAGATGGTCCAGTTTTCTTGGGGATATGTTGGGTAAGAGGAAGAATAAAAATAGTCTTGGAGCAACACTTTAAGTGTACAACTGTCCACTCTATATGAGTGTGAACAGCACCTGATACTCCATATGACAACTGATAGGTATGGAAAAGTATGCATTCACCAGTTTTATGACTCTATACCATTTAACTGAAGTCATGTTAAGTAATGTGCTCTAGAAGATATACCACATCAGGCAGCTTCAACTGGGATACAACTTGACTGAGTTTATAATAATCCACCTTCATCTGGCAGAATCCATATGTTTTGGTGGTTGTTGTTTGTTGTTTTTGTTTAGAAGCCAGATTGATGAATTAAATGTCAGCATGTTGGGGACAAAACACCACTGCATCATTAATAGTAACACTTTATCTCTTCTATTTTCCCACAATAATATTATTTTGTAAATTTCCATCTTGAAGAAAATGGAGCAAAGCATGGTTCTAAGGCTTTCCCTTGGTCTTCTAAACTACTAATACTCATACTTCTTGGCCTATTTTACTAGGCCAATAAACAAGCATGGAGATTTTGCTGACAATTATGGGAATGTGTTCATTGGGTGATTCTATGGACCCAATAGATCTGCTGTAAGCTATACCTCTACTAGATGGGATATGCAGTTCTCCCCACTGTAATGTAGGGCATGGTGATAATCTTGATTCCTGAGTATGAATGTCACTTGAATCATGTGTTCAACAATACTCAGAATATTAATATTAATATTAAATAACCAAAGGTCACTTTAGGGCAGCAGTGAGGAAATTATTACCATATCTGTTCGTCAAGTGGTGACTTCCTCACAGAGTCCCAGCCTAAATTTCAGTTACAAGCTTTAAGTCCTGAAAAATGGCTACTGAGCAATAAAATTTATGATTTTCTTTGGGGTGGTTGCACCTAGTCCCTTGTACATCCATTCTTTATCTTTCGGTTGTATAGATTGACAGTATCCTTGGTGGCTCCTATCTGCCCTGTCCTTTGGAATGCTGTCCCCCAGTAGCCATGCCTACTACATTCTTGGACTGCTGCTCTTTGCCATAATTTAATCCATCATCTTCAAATAATAAGAGGTTTCTCTGCCCTTTAATGTTTAGGGATCATATGATTCCTGTTGCTATCAGAGAGAACAATTTAGTAATGGAATCCTACTATGAACCTGGGCCAACCAAGAACTACATGACTGAGCTATGAGGCCAATGGGAACAGAGGAGCTGACGATGCTGTTTGTACTATGAGCCCACCTGTGAAAGGCTTCAACACCCTGCAAACTAAAAACCCATGAGGGAACAGGTGAGTGGCAACAACCATACCTGTCCACATATTAACTCTCATGATTTGAGAAGTGCCTGAGAAAATATTTTGCAATGCATGGCAGCATTTGCTGTGGACCAAGACCAGGTAGGGTATGCAGACACAGGATTTCCAAAGACAGGTGCTCATTACCAAAATATCTCAGATGGTGAAAATTCTCAAAGCAGGGTTAGGAGGTGAATGGTGAGTCAAGCCAAGGGGAGAGACATGGGTCCAGGGTGGATCAGGTGTGAGGTTTTGTCTCACTACCCTTACCTATCACACTGTGGATATACAAAACTGCTCCCACTACCATGGTTTGCTCCACAGTTGGAGTCAGTATCATCTTCCTGGATATTCTGGATGGTCAGGTACCAAACTAGGTCAGAACCAGAACCTGAAAGCATCAATTAAGGAGGGAAAGTCCTAAAAATGACTTATTGGAAGAGAGAGAGAGACGAGAGGGGCAGGGGGGCTTTTGTCTGAACAGGAGGCATCTTTATCTGGGATATGTGGACCATGGGGTTCTTCTTCAATCAAAAAACTTTAGTTCTGTTAGGGATTTCTCTTTGGTTCTTCTCCGCAAATTACTTCCCTCTTATGCCATTCTCACAGACTTAAAAATGCAGAATCTCAGGCCTCACTCCGGACGTAGGGAATCAGAATCCAAATTTTATAAGATTCCAGATGATTCACTTGTACATTAAAGTTAGAGACTATCTGATCTAACATATGCGGAAGGATATACTTTGTTTTTGGTTACTGATCACTTCTCGTGTTTCAATCTATTCTGTTTCCAACCAACTTCTTCAGGAAATGAACTTTATCATTTTGTGAATTTTATGTCCAGAATAATGTACTTAGGGCTTCCCATTGAAAATAATAAGCATCTCCCTTTCTCTCACTACATCCACATGTGTTTTAATATGAACAGGATAATATTCACAACTTTGCAACTTCACAATCTTTACAACTGGTGAACAATTGGAAATACCTAATGACTATCTTTATTTTGAATGTAACTTTTAAATATTAAGCAGTAATTGTATATTTACTTCTAAACTCGGGATAAATTACTTATTTTAGCCTTTAATGACAATAGCAGTGCTTGAAACATGACCAAAAATATGAAATATAAGTGAAACTATGATCACAATTGAGTAATAATTTAAAACCAGTTAGGGAGAAATTGTTCAAATTCAGAAATATACTGTTTGATGTATTAGGTTCCTAGGGGTGCCATAACAAAGTACCACAAGCACGGTGGCTTCAACAAGAAGTTATTGTCTCACAGATCTGGAGGCCAAAAGCCCCAGATCCATAGGGCGGGGCCATGTTCCCCCCGAAACCTGCAGGGGAATCCTTCCATGCCTTCCCATGACTGCTAGTGGTTTGAGGACAATTTTTGGAATTCCCTGGTTGCAAATGCAAACTGCAAACTCTGCCTCCAGCTTCCCGCAGTGCCGTCCTTGGCTTCCTCTGGCTGTCTTATTACAAGCACACCAGACATACTGGACTAGGAGGCCACCTTCCCCCAGTATTGTCTCATCTTAACTAATGACATCTATGACAACCCTATTTTCAAATAAGGTCATATTTGTAGGTCCTAAGGGCTAACGACTTCAATATACGTTCTTTGGGAGGATACAATTTAACCCAGAGTATAATGGAAAAAGAATTCTTTCCAAAAATTGTTTTTAATTTTTAATATTAAAAAATATACAATATCCTTGCATTGCATTAAAATGCAACCGAATAAAATAAACTTTATTTATTTAAAAATAATTTTTTTAAGTTTATTTATTTATGTACATAATCTCTGCACCCAGTGTGGGGCTTGAACTCACAACCCTGAGATTAAGAGTCACATTCTCTGCCAACTGGGTCAGCCAGGTGCCCCAATAAACTTTAGAAATATACAAAATGAGGGTTTCCTCTGTTTGTCCTTAGATGACAAGGAATATTAGAGATGTTCCTTTTTTTTGGGAGGAAATGTGTTTGACCTCAGTTTTTAGTTCTGATCCAGGCACATACCGTTCTTTGTCTAATACAAAATAATTGAAACCTGCTTTTTGTGGACCAGTTCCTCCCAAGACATTCATATATTTGCTCCACTTTAGGACTCAAACAGGAATGGGAAGCAATTCAGACTCTGCATCACTGTCTATGGATGGTCAACATTTAGGCTAACCTGAGAACTCAGGTATCTAGTCATGGGATGCCAACATCACATGGTTTTGTTTGTACCCACACTCTGTTAAACAAAAGTTTGTGTCTTCTTTCCTCATCTGGGTCTCCCACTGTGCCAAGCACCGCTATAGTGTAGCCTGCAGTGGTACTCAGCCTCGTCCTAGGGCTGGGCCCCTGTGAGGGTCAGGGAAGCTTTGCCCCCAAGGAGGGAGCCTAAGAACCATGCAGAGGTCCAGGAGTGTTTGCTATTTGTGTTGAAAACCAGTGTCCCGGGGGCTTGTCCAAGCTTCTGATGGAACAGTATTGATAGTGAGCATCGATAACTGCTCCAGTGCTGGAGCCACAGGTGAGAGTGACTGTCCCTCCTGCGGACACGGTCAGTGAGGGCTCCCGAGACACCACAGCCTGAGAACTGGTCCCTGAAATGAAAACAGACACATGTTAGGAATGAAGCATAAAGGCAGAGGGATCCTTCCAAAGGCTGACCTCTGAAATCTCCATGAACCTGGGTAGTGGGTGAGGAGGGGGAAGAGGAAGAGAGGAGTCCAGGTCATGGAGTGGACTTTCCAAAGGTCCCTGGCCTTACAGCTGGTGCTAGTCTCTGGGTTGTCTCTTTTATCTCCTCCACAGCTCAGGAGTCAAGGGTATGTTTGGTGTTACGTTATTACATTATGCAAATATGAACTCCATTTGGTACTGGGTCCTCAGCCCTACTCGTAGATTTCCTACAAAGAGTATGTCTGGGGTGGTTAAGAGCTCTGAATTTGACCCTTGGGAGGAAGCAGCTGCTGTCACCTCCAACTCAGGCCAGTGGGCATGGGTGCAGGGCCCGTTCAGTTGGAACCATTTCAGTTACTTTCAGTCCTTGGCAGCTTTGAGCAGGCACACAGTGCCCCCTGGTGGCATCCTTAAGAGTCTGTTCATGGCGGTGAGAATCCTGTAGAGGGAACCTGTTCTTGCTTTCAAGAAGCAAGTGAATAATAAATAAATGTCACCCACTCTTGAGTCTCTCCAGAGAGTCTTCCTTTTCTTTTTTTTTTAAATTTTTTTTTCAACGTTTTTATTTATTTTTGGGACAGAGAGAGACAGAGCATGAACGGGGAGGGGCAGAGAGAGAGGGAGACACAGAATCGGAAACAGGCTCCAGGCTCCGAGCCATCAGCCCAGAGCCTGACGCGGGGCTCGAACTCATGGACCGCGAGATCGTGACCTGGCTGAAGTCGGACGCTTAACCGACTGCGCCACCCAGGCGCCCCGAGAGAGTCTTCCTTTTCAGTTTCATCTGTTGTATTTTTCAGTTCTATAAATTCCATTTGTTTTGATGACATCTATTTCAAGTCTGTATTTCTGTCTTTTCCCTTTGTTCCAAGCGTATTTGTAGCTGCTCATCAAATGAATATTATGATTGTTGCCTAAAAACATCTGTCCCATAATTTCAGCATGTGAGTCGTTTCAGTGTTGGTGACAGTAGATTCTCCTTTCTCATTCAAGGTTTGGTCTTCCTGGTTCTTGACATGACGGGTGATATTTTTTACTAGATCCTGGATATTTGGGATATTATATCATGGGATGTTGGGTCCCTAATTATTTTCCTTCAACCATTCGATCCTCTCATTGAGGTGCAACAGGATCTCAGGGGTTCTATGTCAGTTTCCCAGTGGTCTCAGAGGATGTGGAGTGCTCACCCCCACTGCTGTGCTGCTGACTTTGTCCTGGAAAAAGTGGGGCATTGATTGTCACCTCCCAGTTCTCATCAGGTCGGGAGTGGGACACGCTCCCTGCTGACCCCAGGGAGGGTCACACAGGTCTGAATGGAGCTGCTTTGCTGCCTAGGATCAATGCTTAGCAGCTCACTGGGCCCCATACCCTCACTGGCACCAGGGAGGGGAGTGGTCAACTGCAGGGCCAGCTCCCCTGCTTCCCATCCCCTTATTAGTGTGTTAATGTCAGGTGGGAGTCCACAATAAGCTCCTCACTGGCACCATGGTCACCAGCAGGGGTACAGGAGTGCTGACCAGTTCTGCCTTGTAGCACCACATTCAGTCTCCCTGCCGAGGGATGGGGTTAAAGTGAGCTCCCCCAGGACCCGGTAAAATCATGGATGGAGGAGAACTGGAGTTCTAACTAGGATATATTTTAATTCTTTTTTATTCTACATGTGTTTGTGTGTTGAAACTTTTATTCTGTAATAATTTTATGTTTACGGAAAAAAATGCAAAGATTCAGAGATCTCTCAATACCTTTCACCCAGATTATTCTAATGAAAACATCGTGCATAACCATGGCATATTTAGTAAAACAAAAACTGAACAGTGGTCAAATGATATTAATGAAACTGCAGACTTTATCCAGATTTCACAAGTCTCTGTTATTTTTATCTTTATTTTTATTTTTTGCCACTAATGTCATTCTTTGTTCCAGGGTCCAATCCAACTAACCACATGGCATTTATTCATCCTGACATACTGAAATCCTCCAATGTGTAAGGTTTTCAATCTTTCTTTGTTTTCCCGAATTTGGGAATTTTGCCTAAATGCCCACCCCAACATCACAACTGAAAGCTCAGGTACCCAGCAAAGGTTCCAAGACAGCTCGATGCCTAAAATTCTTCTTTGGCCTGTGTCCTCAAATAGCATCTCCCATCCTAGTGCCTTGTCTCTGGACACAGCCTCAGCCAGCCCTGAGCACAGGAACCTGAAAGAGAAGGGAGGGTCTCTGCTCTGAACCCTGCAGGAACAGAGTCCATACTGTGGAGGACTGTCTACCTCCCGGGATGGTCCTCAGGCCCTGACCAACAAGAAACCTAAAAAAATTGTTAGCTGTCATAAAGAGAAAAAAAAAAAAGCCAGCTCAAAAGGCTCTGATTTTTACAACTTGGATCACTAAGCAAAGTTTCTGTGTCATCGTGGGTTTTTTGTTGTCTTGGTTTTTGTTTCTCCAGAGGTCACATAGGGTGCATAGGAAACTGTTAGGAAGGACATTGTGACCCACAAGCTACTTCCAAGTACAGTCAGTGTGTATTCAAGTTATTTTAAATTGCAAGAGAGTCAGTCAGTGTCCGGGGTCCTGAGCAGGCTGAGATATCTGCCCCACTTTCCCATGTGTGTGTCCCTATGAGCAGCACTGCTGTGTCAGATCTGACAGTAATAATTACCCTCGTCCTAAAGCTGGAGCCCAGAGATGCCCAGCATTGGCTGAAGCATCTTTGGATTCAGAGAAGTGACTGGGGACCCCAGAGCCCTGGTATCTATATGTTCTGAGTAATAGTACAGGAGATACTAGGGAGGGCTCCTTGACTTCTGCTGGTACCACTGCATGCTATAGCTGCCAACAATGAATCCACTGCTTAGGGTGCAGGTGAGTCTGGCTGTTGTTCCCGGAGATGCAGACAGGGAGGGCGGCTGGGTCAGCACAGGCTGGGACAGGGAACCTGCAAACACAGACACTCATGGGTGATAAGGTAGAGACCAGGGTAGAGTTTTTCAGGATCTGAGCCACAGGGTCAGACATCAGCTGGAGGACTTCCCTGTGTCCCTGAGGCCTGTCCCTACCTGTGCAGTGGGAGAGGAGCACGAGGAGGACAGGAGTCCAAGCCATGGTGACACAGGCCCTGGTATCACAGTGGAATGGGCTGCCCCAGGCCTTCTTTTCTCCTCCACCCCCTGCACAGGAGGGGCTGTCCATGCAAATGGGGTCTATCCACTGACTGTCCAACTCTCCCTGAGTCCTGGTGCTGGAGCTCAGCTCACACCACACACTGAGCAGGATGGAGGTTGGCTTCACCCCTGGGGAGAGCCTGGGGAGGAAGCACCTGCTGACACAACATACAGATCCCTGCTCAGGGCAAAAGCCAGGCCAGAGAGGACACAGCTGCTGAGTCCCCATCAGGGAGCACAGGGCCCAGCCCCCACCAGGCTCCTTTGAGTGTATGTTCCTCACTTAGTAGCTGTGTAGGGACCACAGGTCAGTCCCACAGCACCTCCTGCTGGTCCTGGGGTACTCATCTGGCCATGGCCCAAAGCTCTGAGTCCTGCTGATTTCTGCAGCTCACCAAGTCCCTGTGTGTTCACACATCAGTGGTCTGATCCATTGAAGGTGTGGCCCATAGTGCTGCCACTATGCTTACCCCTGTAGCATGTTTCACTCTTGGGAGTACTGGCTTGTGGGAGATGCAAACATTTACCTAAATTAAAACTTAAGTTGCTGGCACCCAGAGAAGATGAACTACATCTGTCATATCCCTCCCTTGGTATGTGATTTAGAATATGCATGTTTTGAATATTTTAAAACTCCTTTGTATTAAAACAATGGATTCCAACTACTCTCTCATAAATTGAGTTCTTCAGCGAATTTCATCATCTTACTAATTTACAAAGTAAAGGAAAAGCAATGGATTTATCTTTGATGAAGTAAAATTTATCATTTTTTAATTGTATAGGTTGTGCTGTTGGTGTCTTGTCTAAACATGTTTATACAAACCTTAGATCCTGAAGATTTTCTCCCATGTGTTCTTCTAAACATTTATAGCTTTATGTTATACATTATGTCTATGATGCATTTAGGGAATTTTTTTATAAGGTGAGAATTTTAGGTGAAATTCATTTCTCCCTGTGGATATCCAATAGTTCTGTGGCTGTCTCTCCAGAAGGCCATCTTTCCTCCCCTGAAAGACTTTTGTTGCAACTTTGTCAAAAGTACTTATCAAGAGGCGCCTGGGTGGATCAGTTGGTTGAGCCTCCAACTTTAGCTCAGGTCATGATCTCATGGCTCATGGGTCTAAGCCCTGCATCGGGCTCTGTGCTGACAGTTCAGAGCCTGGAGCCTGCTTTCAGATTCTGTGTCTCCCTCTCTCTCTGCTTTTCCCCAACTCGTGCACACACACTCTCTCTCTCAAAATTAAATAAACCTTAAAAAAATTAAAAAAAAATACTTACCCATAGTTTCATGGGTCTGTTTCTGGGTTTTCTGTTCTGTTACATTGACCAATGTGTCTATCCTTCCATCCATGCCACTCTGTCTTGTTGTGATAGGGGCTGAATTTAACTTTTATATAATTCGGGAAGAATTGACATCTATACTATACTGAGTCTTCTAATCCATGAACAGAATATGTCTCTCCATTGTTTTAGATCCACTTTGATTACATGTACCAGGATTGTCCAGATTTCAGCATCCATGGCCTGTACGTGTTTTGTTAAATATGCACCAGAAGATTTCATTGTTGAGTGGTTTTAGTGGTATTTTAATTCAGTTTTCACATGTTTATTGCAAGTATGTACATCTAAATGATCTTTCTATGTTGATCTTGTAATATGACCTTCCTGAAATTACTTATTTTTCCTCAAATTTATATTTATATAAATATTTGTAGCTTTCTTTGTGTTTCCTCTTGTAGACCATTCTCGTCCCTGAAAATAGGGACAATGTCTCTTGTTAGTCTGTATATCTCTCATTATTTTTCTTGCCTTATGGTTCTGTCAGGCACATCCAGTCCTCAGTTGAACAGCAGTGTTGAGACTGGACATGATTGCCTTGGTCTCTACGCCAAGAGAAAATCTTTTAGTGATTCATCTTCATGTGTTTAGCTATTGGAATTTTATAGTTTTCTTTATCAAGCTGAGGGTGTGCTCCTCTAGTTTTCATTCTCTGCGAATATTTATCATATTCATTTAGTCATTCTCATCTATTATCATGAATAGGTTTTGAATTGTGTCATATGCTTTTTCCATATTGATTGATAAGATCATGGGATTTTTCTCCTTTAGTCTGTTAATACAGGAGATTGCATTGATTGGTTTTTGAATATAAAACAGGACTTGCATCCCTGAAATAAACTCTATTTGGTCATGACATATACTTCTTATTATAGTATATATAACTGAATTCAATTTTCTAATATTTTCTTAAGAATGGAGGGATATTCCATTTGTTTGTTTTGTGCCAGGAAGCTGTTGGCACCAGGTATTAGCTGAAAAATTTAAATTCATTACCTTAGCCAAATCCTGCATTTTGTTCCATAAGCAAGGAATATGTAGTCATGTATTCAAGTTTTCTTTCATTTCTCTTACAGTGTTTTATAGTTTTCCATGTATGTCTTCCAATTTTTCTAAATATATCCTTAAGAATTTCAAAATTACGTCATTATAAATGGCATTATTTTTATTTTTAAGTGTTGATGGTTTATTGCTTCTGTATAGACTACCATTCATTTCTGCATGTTGGTTTTGTAACCTGAAACCCATATTGAAACACTTAGACCAGAAGCGTCTGTGAGCTGCCACTAGAACCAGAACTGGAATCAACATCTTTTGGCCTCTAACATATCTTCTGAGGAATTTTTATCTCTGTGCAAGCAAGTTTGCCTTTGAAAACATGAACACGGTCAGAATAAGTTATCAGTCTAAAAATTTAGGGGCACCTGGGTGGCTCAGTCGGTTGAGCGCCTGACTTTGGCTCAGGTCATGATCTTATGGTTCGTGGGTTCGAGCCCTGCATCGAGCTCTGTGCTGACAGCTCGGAGCCAGGAGCCTGCTTCGGATTCTGTGTCTCCCTCTCTCTGCCCCTTCCCCGCTCATGCTCTGTCTCTCTCTGTCTCTCAAAAATGAATAAACGTTAAAAAAATTAAAAAAAAAATTTAGTTGAAGTAAGGGATATGACACTGTGAAATCATCTGTTTCCAGGAAACAGATCTTCTTTGTTGAAGATCTGACAACAGAAATCACCCCCTGAGCCACCTGACAAGGAATGTCAGCAGGCTTAGAGAGTAAAGGGGAATTTTGTCTCACTTCCCTGTGGGTCTGGAGTACTGCATTATCTTGGCATAATGAGACAGTAATAGTCTCCTTGTCCCCATACTGGAGTCTAGAGATATTAGAACACCTGAATTCGTTGAAGCATTTTTGGACCCAGAAAATGACGGGACCTGGGATCCCTGGTGTGTATCTGACTCTGAGTTGAATTTCAGGAGATACTGGGGAGAGTTCCCCGGTTTCTTCTGGTGCCTATATATATATATATATATATATATATATATATATATATTACCAACAATGATGTCACTTCTCAGGGTACAGATGAGTCTGGCAGATTCTTCTATGGATACAGAGACACTCACAGGTGATGGAGCAGGGATGAAGGTGAAGCTACTTGGGGTTCTCATCCAAAGGGGTTGACATAGGCTTGGGGGCTTCTCTGGATCACTGAGGATGGTCCTTACTGCAATGAGAGAGGAGCACATGCAAGAGAAGCGTCCATACCATGGTTAACACATACCTGCGAAGACCCCACTGCAGGACCTGGGCTGTCCCAGGCATCTCATCTCCTTCGGTGGCCTCTGGGAGAAGGGGCTGTTCCTGTACATTTGTTTCCTCTGATCTCTGCTCCACCCTGAGACTCTACTGCGCTAGTCACTCAGCTTTTAGACAGAGGGCGCTGGTGAGTCTCAGAGTTTGCTCCGTGGAGTGACTAGGGAAGAAGCAGCTGCGATGAGCTGCCACAGACATGTGAGCAGGAGATTCTGTCCAGCCCAGAGAGGACACACCTTCTGAGTCCCCACCAGCACACACAAGCACCTATAACCTAGCCCTGTGGAGCTTATGTGATTTGAGGGGATTACACAGATGTCACTCTGTGCAGACACTAGGGAAAGACCCACATCGTCCCCTGCTGTCCACTGATCAAACTACACCCAGCGGATGTAATCTTAGGAGCACAGTCCTGACAGCCTGGCCACCGTCTCTCCTCAAGCACCCATGGACCACAGCCCCGGCTCTGTCCCCAGGTAACTGATATTAATAAACAGCCCTTTCCGTTGTAGGAATTCATAGACTACCAGGAGGAAGACATGTGGAAATACATTCTACAGAGTGAATGGCAATTCGGGGAGGTGGGAATGCATAAGGCTGGGAGCAAAGCCTGAAGTACTTCTTTCAGCAGGCTCACATGCGGGTGACTGGTGACCTAGTCTGAATGGAGGCAGCATGTTCAGCTGGAGAGAGAAAGCAACACCACTACTGGAAAAGGGGCAGAGTTCTTAGTAGAAGTAGCAGAGTGTGCAATACTCAGAGACATAGTAGCAGACACTCATGGTGGAAAAACAATTGCTAGACAGTGATGGCTGCATGGAAACAGCTGGACAACCAGGGTGATCCGGACAGATAGTAAGAAAGATCGTTTTATATTGAAGATATTGGAAGATGTTTGTGACAATTTTATTCAGATATAAGTAACTTCACTTCAAATTCACATATTTAAAGTTTTCAAAAACACGATGTTTCAAGAGGTAGATAGACACATGAAAGTATCACCACAGTCAAGTTAATGATGGAGGGCCAGGACAGGGATCCTCAAGATGGGCATCTTTGGCATGAAAATTGTTTTGTGTTAAAAGCCATCGCAACTCTACCAATCCAGGAAGTTTTCACCTCCCCTTCAGCTGCCTGCCTGTCTGAAGAACACAACTATTAATACAGATTCCTCTTTACCTAAGAAACTTGCCAGTATAACAGGGCAACCTTTGTTTTCCAAACATCTCCTTTCATCTTCCTGCTGAGGGTCTTCCTCCCCTTCGTGTCCCCAGACCCCTACCCTTCTCCTTAACTAGGATGTCAGATAAGCTTCATGTTGCCTAACTTTGGAAGTTTGTGTGTGTGTGTGTGTGTGTGTGTGTGTGTGTGTAACCCTCATTAGTATGAAACTAAATTTGATTTTTTTCCTGTTATTCTGTCCCATTTCAATTTGATTCTTAGTCCAGCTAGAAGGACCTTTAATAGCAGAGGAAATTCTCCCTCCCTGACAGTTGTAGTGGGCAGGACTTTTGAACTTACTGAACATGGCTCACCCTGTATGCTATAGCTGAGGCCTAGAACATCTGATATACAGCCAGTAGAATGTAAGACTTCTTACCATCTCCAGGAATCTCTGTCTGCAGAGTTTGATGGAGTGGAAGTAGTGTCAGGTATTTTTCTCTCTTTCTAAATTTAGATTGGCAAGAAAAAATATTGTAGAACTAGTTCCTTGGGTTTAGCGACAGTTTGGTTGAATTTGGTAGATGACTCTTTGGTTATTAATCAATCTCCTCCCAGAGATGGTCTTTGTTTTCCTTTGTCTGTGTCTTTAGTGCCATGTATCCTAAAAAGGAATTACATATGGTAGGGGTGCCTGGGTGGCTCAGTTGGTTGAGCGTACGACTCTGGCTCAGATCATGATCTTGCGGTTTGTGAGTTCGAGCCCCACTTCGGGCTCTGTGCTAACAACTCAGAGCCTGGAGTCTGCTTCAGATTCTGTGTCTCACTCTCTCTCTGCCCCTCCCCTGCTCATACTCTGTCTCTCTCTGTCTCAAAAATAAATAAAAAAACATTTAAAAAGGAATTACATATGGTAGAAGGCAGGCATAGCCCCTAAAAGGCTTCTGTTGGAGCTGGCCCACAGACTGGTGAGTTCCATGTTTTCATCAGACTGACATCTGTTTGGACAAACTCTGCTGTGGGTTATAGGCTGTTGCTAAGAGGACACCATGGAAGCCAAAGCTACAAAAGTAGTGGCACAGGTCAACACTTAAAAGCTGTTTTAGTGCTTGCCGTCTCAAGAAGTCTCCTGTGTTGGTGTAAATTGGTCCAGGAACAAGTTAGATTGACACTAGGTCATCTACCAACCTCAAGAAAACTTCCGTGCAATGAGGTACACCGTAAAGCACCAAACAGTCCACAGGGCATATCCCTCCTAGGTATTGGAATGGCTCGAAGAGACCAAGGCTTAGCCAGAAAAAAATAGGATGACGATTCTTCTTTCTTTTTGTTCTATGTCCTTAAAGGGTTGGTTTGTGACCAATGAGAACATTCCTTCTGGTGTCCATCATCCAGAGGTTGCTCTTACTGGGGTGCACCTTGGTGGCCAAACAGACTGGGGATACCCCTTCCCATCTCTCTCTGTCTCTCTGTCTATCTGTCTCTGTCTCTCTGCCATGCCGGCTCTCAGGGGAGTTTGCCGTAAGACCTTGCAGCTCATAGAAACCTTTGTCATCTCAACCCTCATTGCTTGTTAGTACTGGAAATTTCCATTCCTGTATCACCTGCCCGGTGTCATGGATTAGCGGGTCTGTGACTGGAGGCATATCAAGATTTTTTGGGAGATTGGACATAGCATAATCACTACATCATCCTTACTGCCATTACAATGAAGGCTTTTGCTTTCTTAGATTAACTTGAGTAAACTTTTGGATCCTGGGGCTGCATCAGCTATCCTCTCTCTGGATGCCTCTTTTGTCTTTGGTTAAGCCATTACAAGGTTTATTGGTTTGAATTGCTATTAATAGATCCTACTTATCAATGTGATGCTGTCAGGGCAGATCCAAAGACCCAGAGGATGTCCCTCAGACCAGCCAGCCAAGAGGATCCTTGGCTTTGAGAGGATGGAAATCAAACGTGGGCCAGAAGGAGGCGAAAGCAGAGTTTATTGACAATATAGAGAGAGCAGATAACAGATGGAGTGAGTGTTTGAGAGACTCAGAAAGGAAAAGAGGAAGTCTTATGTTCGTTTGGGGGTCTGGTTTTTTTTTTTTTTTTATTGGGGTTGGTGGTCTGGTTCACATGTCCTCTCATCCAGGAGCTAGTTAGGTAGTCTGGAATGTGCATATGATAGCTCCCTCTGGTTATTCTCAACTGGACCTTCCTTAGAAGTTACCTAGTCTAGAGAAACCATTAACCCCTTGTCCCTGACAAGGAGGACATATGCTATTTGCAGTACAAGGCATGTGTAGAGTGGTTCTGGAAAGAATAGAAGCCTAAAAAGAAACAAAGGGAAAAAAACCCCAGCCTTTTCTCTGATGAGGTCCTTTCAATTTCCCTGCCTAAAATGGCCAGACAATGAATCTTTAATTTGGCTACATTTAAAAGAAAAATTTTCTTTATAGAGAACTCTCAATTCTCTTATTAGTAAAACATTAACCTTACGGACTTCCTTGGCAAGAAAATAATAATAATAATGATAATAATAATAATAAAAACAAGAAAACAAAAACGAGAAATTAAACTTAAGACCAAAGTAAATGTTCACATGTAATGTAAATCCCCCTTCCTAAGACCCAGTCTCATCTTCCCGTTTCAATCACTTTTCCCTACAAGATTTACAGGGAGCATTCAGGACTAATCTCTAGGTTCAAAGTATACAAATTGCCTTGTAAATGCTGAAAGCCAGGAAATAAATTTAACAAAAGCACCAGAGACTGGGAAGAAGGCTCCCTTTGCTCCTCCCTTCCAGGGTTCTGTAACCAGGCTCTTCCAGCCTCAGGCATTGCTATATGTCCTTTGGTGGTGCATCCTAGACCCTCCACCACAAAAAGCCTTTTTCCCCCCCTGGAAAATAGCTGATATTTTTAGTTATAAAGTCTTTTTACCTCTACTTTTACAAGATCATCCAAATTTAGAGAGTAGCTAAAATGCTTATTTGACTATTTACAACTACCCCTTCACAGAGAAAACAGAGGACCAAAACTTATCCTAGGCTCTCCTCCAAATGATCTGTGAATGGCTAAAGGGACTAATACAAGCCAAGGTTAAAGTGTATAGGCAGAAAAAAAGTTTTTGTTAATGTACTTTATGCAGACTTTTCAAAAGCATAAATCTTTAAAAAAATTTTTTTTAACATTTTTATTTATTATTGAGAGACAGAGAAACACAGAGCATGAGCAAGGGAGGGGCAGAGGGAGAGGGAGACACAGAATCCGAAGCAGGTTCCAGGCTCTGAGCTGTCAGCACAGAGCCCGACGCGGGGCTCAAACTCACAAACCTCGAGATCATGACCTGAGCCGACATCAGACCTTAACCCGACTGAGCCACCCAGGCACCCCTCAAAAGCATAAATCTTTTGATGCTCCTTTTAGTAAATGTCTCCCTCCTATGAAAAAGCAAATTTAGTTAAAAGTGGGTGGGGCAGTCCCTTGATATTCAGGCTAGAATCCATTTTTTGGGGGGGAGCTAGAAACAACTGTCCTTGTCTTACGAATCTCTACAAAACCAGAAATGCAACTCTAGAAACAAGCAGAACCCACCCATCCTAACCAATCCCCAAACTTTGCCTATTCCTCTCAAAACATTTGTGGATATTATTTAAGATCAGGTTATTATTTTTTTAATATGAAATTTATTGTCAAATTGGTTTCCATACAACACCCAGTGCTCATCCCAACAGGTGCCCTCTAAGATCAGGTTATTGAAACTAAATGTTTCTGTAGTTAAGAAAAATAAGATAAATTTTAAGCAGCAATTATTCTGAAACTTGTAAAAATTTGCATTTTTCTCTATCCCTTGAAATTATAAATTTTATCATATCTTTCAAATACAAACACAACCCACAATCTTGTGATACTAGAGAAAGAATGAATGAAAGAAAGAAAGTAAGAAAGAAAGAAAGAAGTCTTTAAAAAATATATATAAACCTCTAAAAAAGCTCTTTTGACCAGAACTCTGGTAACAGGGTTGTTCCAAATCTCCTCCTTAGAGAAAACTCACATACTCTCTCTGTGCTTTTGTGATGTAAATTGTTTACCCTTTTCTAGGCTCTAGGAGCCATTCCTTGAAATGCAAATTTCATTGATTTTCAATGAAGATAATTTTCAAATAAGATAATGAAACATTAAATACTGACCATAGTTTATCTACTTTTGTCTTGTTACAGAGAAACTAGGGGTAAATCTAAGTCTGTTAGGAACAAGTATGTTTTATTAATAGATTGACTATTAAAGGCACATGTTTGTAGAAATTATAAAATATGATCATAAATGTGCCAATCTAAAGAATTCTGATGTAATAGTTCACAATTTGTTACTGATGGGGTTTTGGGGTGATGGTGGGAGTTTGGAGCCAATGGCCAAGAAAGAACTCTTGAAGACGTCTTTGGTGCAAAAAGGTGGTTTTATTAAAGCATGGGGACAGGACGTGGGCAGAAAGAGCTGCACTGGGATTGTGAAAAGTGACTGATTATATACCTTCAGGTTGGGAGGGGGTTAGGAACAGCCTAAGTCTCTCAGGAATTTTGAAAGCAAGGTTTCCAGGAGCTTGAGAGACTGTTTTTAGGAAAATGTCATTTATTAATGCTTGCTAAAACCTCAGTCATGAGATCCTTCAGATGTATATCGGTGTCATATGCTTGGGGTATAATTGCCAACATATACTTGGGGGTTTAAGATAAAGGAGGTTTGCAAAGGAATTTTTATGTGTTTAAGGAGACTCACAGGATTCTGGGGGGTCAGAATAATGTTAAGCCAAGATTCCCTTTTGCCCCTAGCAAAGTGTCATCATCCAGGCAGCTGCGGCTCCTAGCGGAAGGTCATGCTTCCTGTTTCAAGGACTTGTCAATGGGCTGTAGGCAGTAAGGGAATTTGATTTTTCATTTGCCTTTGTTCTGCACATCACCATGGCAAGCACTTAACCCCCTTTACATCTTGATGAGGATGACATAACATTGATAAGATTGTCTTTTCTTTGTTCTTAGGCAGCCAGGAATGCCTGAGGAATATCACACATATTCCATGGGGCGGGGGTGGGGGTGGAGGGGTGGCAATGTTAGCTTGTGCTTGGCCCTCAGCTTGCCTTATGGTCCCTCATCAATTAGTACTTAGTTTTCACTAAAAATTAAAGTTTCTAAGAATTAAGAATTCTAATAAATATAATTAAGACTACTGGAAATAACAAGGGGAATAACTCTATGTGAGGAGAGTAAGACACGTGTTTTTGGGAAAAAAAAAGAAAGGGAGAGAAATAAACATACATTTTTGTTGAGGGGGGGGAAGGTGGTTTTAACCTAAGGTGAGATTAGTTATTCAAAAAGGAAAACAAAGGACAAAATGTGAATGCAGGAAAGAAAGTCTTTAAAAGGTTTATGGGAAAGGAATCTGTGGAAAGACATTTTATATAGTCAATACTGGCTAAGATTAGGATCAATTTTAAGTGAGTAAAGAAATTCTCTTGAACTATTAGTCTGCTCTTAATAAGAAATTATAAATAGAAGTTTTTCTTTACCTTTGAAGTTATGTGCAGAAGAAAAAAATAAAAACCAAAAACTGAATCTCATTATCAAAAGTGCTAAATTTTGTTCACAATTATTTAACCTTCTGTATTTGCCTTTGGATTTTTTTTTGTCACTTTGCTTAAGTGGATAGTTAAATATTGTTTCATAACAATTTGTGATCCTATTTAATCTAATGTTCAAACCTTTTGATATTTTTTGACATACTTCCCAAAATCGAATCCTAAAGTGAAGAAGGTCCCTGGAATACTTCAAAGATTTTATGAAAAATTATAGTAATTAGACTTTCTTGGTATGTTAAATTACATGGGAAGGATTGTCATATAAGTGATACTAAAACCTCTTATATTATTTAGATTTTTGGATATTTTATTAAAATAAATGTTTTGGAGTGTCTGGGTGGCTCAGTCAGTTAAGTGAACTACTCTTGATTTTGGCTCAGGTCATGATCTCATGGTCTGTGAGTTTGAGCCCTGAATCAGGCTCTGTACTGACAGTGCAGAGTCTGCTTCGGATTCTCTCTCTCCCTCTCTCTCTGTGCCTCCCTTGCTTGCACACACACACACACACACACACACACACTCTCTCTCTCTCTCTCTCTCCATAAATAAACTTAAAATTTAAAAAATAATAAATGTTTTAAAAACTGCATGAAATTCCTAGAACTCTTCTATCCTGCTATGTTATTACCTTGAAGTGCTGTGTGTCACAAAAATAAGAAAATTTCCTTGTTAATTGTATCATAATAAACTCAAGTCATATCTAACACATGGCCATTTTTAAGTGTTTTATCATTACAGACATCTTTTTACTCAGATTCGTTTATACAAGCTTCCTGCAAATGTGCTTCATCTTAAGTGAGATTTGTGGAAGGAATTCTGAGGACAAATTCTGATAACTTGAAGATCATAAAACTAAACTAGATAAATATTTCCAGAGCTAGTGGGAAAACTGGATTAAGCAGAACAAGGGTTAATAATATAGGAATAAATTTAACCAAGGAGGTAAAAGATCTGTACCAAGGAAACTATAAAACAACGATGAAAGAAAATGAAGATGACACATCCAGTGGAATGATATTCCATGCTCATAGACTGGGAGAAAAATATTGTGAAAATGTCCATACTACTCAAAGCAATGTACAGATTTAATGCAATTCTTATCAAACTACCAACAAAGTTTTTCTCAGAAATAGAACAAATAATCCTAAAATTTGTATGGAACCACAAAAGACCCCAAATAGCCAAATCAATCTTGAGGCAAAAGAACGAAGTTGGAGGAATCACAACCCAAATTTCAAGATATACTACAAAGCTGTAGTAATCAAAACAGTATGGCACAAAAATAGATACACAGATCAATGGAACAGAATAGAGTCTAGAAATAAACCCATTATTATGTGGTCAATTAATCTTCAACAATGGAGGCAAGAATATGCAGTGGGAAAAAGACAATCTCTTCAACAAATTGTGTTGGGAACACTGGACAGCTCAATGCAAAAGAAAGAAACTGGATCATTTTCTTATACCATACATAACATTAAACTCAAAATGGATTAAAGACCTAAATGTGAGACCTGAAACCATAAAAATCCTAGAAGGAGCATAGGCAGTCATTTCTCTGAATCAGAGATAGCAACATTTTTCCAGATATATCTCCTGAGGCAAGGGAAACAACAACAAAAATAAACTATTGGAACTACATCAAAATAAAAAGCTTCTGTGGTGATCAAAAAGAATGAAATCTTGCCATTTGCAACAACATGGATGGAACTAGAGTGTATTATGCTAAAGGAAATTCGTCAGAGAAAGACAAATATCATATGGCTTCACTCATATGTGGAATTTAAGATACAAAACAGATGAACATCAAGGAAGGGGAGCAAAAAAAAATATAAAAACAGGGAGGGGAACAAATCAAAAAGGAATAAATACAGAGAACAAACAGAGTTGCTGGAAGGGTTGTGGTTGGGCGGGGAGGGGCTAAATGGATAAGAGGCATTAAGGAGGATACTTGTTGGGATGAGCACCGTGTGTTATATGTAAGTGATGAGTCACTAAATTCTACTCCTGAAATCATTATTACACTATATGTTAACTAACTTGGATGTAGATTAAAAAAATAAATTAATTAAAAACAAACAAAACCAAACCGAACAAAAAAAGCTTCTTTACAGAAAAGGAAACAATCAACAAAACTTAAAGACAACCTAAGGAATGGGAGAAGATATTTGCAAATGATATGTCTGATGAAGGGTTAGTGCCCAATATATATAAAGAAATTATACAACTCAACACCAAAAAACCAACTAATCCAATTAAAACATGGGCAGAACATGAACAGACATTTCTCCAAAGAAGACACAGAAATGGCCAATAAACACATGACAAGATGCTCAATGTCACTAATCATCAGGCAAATACAAATCAAAACCACAATATCACCCTATACCTGTCAGAATGGTTAATATTCAAAAACACAAGAAACAACAAGTGTTGGTGAGGATGAGAAAAAGGAGCCACTGCTGAAGAGAATGCAGACTGGTACAGCCACTGTGGAAAACAGTATGGAGGTTCTTTTATTCTTCAGATAAAATTATGAGGGGTGCCTGCTGGCTTAGTTGGTGTAGCATGTGACTCTTGATCTCAGAGTGGTAAGTTTGAGCTCCACATTGTGTATACAGATTACTTAAAAATAAAATCTTAAAAAATAACATAAAATATGATACCATCCAGTAATTCCACTACTGGCTATTTACGCAAGGAATATGAAAACACTAATTCAAAAAGATATATATACTCCTATGTTTACTGCAGTATTATTTACAATAACTGAATTATGGAAGCAGCCCAAGTATGTAGCAATAGATGAATGAGTAAAGAAAAAGTTGCGTATAAAAAAAAAAGGAAAAGTGGTGTATATATACAATGAATATTACTCAGACATAAAAAGAATCTCGTCATTTGCAACAACATGGATGGATCCAAAGGTATCATGCTAAGTGAAATAAATCAATCAGAGAAAGATAAGTACCATATGATTTCACTAATATGTGGATATTAAAAAACAAAACAAATTAACAAAGAAAAAAGAAACAAACAAAAAAACAAGACTCTTAAATATAGAGAACAAACTGGTGGTTACCAGAGGGGAAGTCGGTGGTAGGGATGAGTGAAAGGTGGTGGGGATGAAGAGTGCACTTATCATGATGAGCACTGAGTAATGTATAGAATTATTGAATCACTATATTGTACACCTGTAACTAATATAACACTGTATGTTAATTATACTGGAATTAAAAATTTAAAAATAAAAATAAATGATAATATTGGACTGAATAAACTAAGGAAGATAATTACAATTTTTATGACTTTTCTTAAAACATTACAGACTCAAAAAGACTTTGTTTTTCTAGATTTAATAGAACTTTTTATCTTAAGCTGACTTACAGCAATTTGATCAAATATACCTTTGTGAACAAATTAAAACATCTATCTTTTCTCCCTGCTTGATCTCTCCAAAATCCAGAAACTCTCAGTAAATATGCTTATATTTTTATGGCAATATATTTATTTGCATTAATTCAATAAGAATCTGTTCTTGTAACAGGGCACAATAGCAAACATTGATTATATTATCAAGGCTTTGCTGGAATGTCACATTTGAGAGAGGCATATATAGACTCGAATATGATCAGACAGCTTTAAGGACCTAACGTTAACTTATGGAGCCAATAAAGCCCTTGGAAATATTAGCCTGCACAGGGATCCCAGCAGCATCACCGAGTAAAGAAGGTCACTTCCTGGCAGGTGCAGGAACCTTAGGATATTTTGAGAACCTCAAGAAGAGAGGAATTCATCCAAATCTATGGGTATCACAGAGGAAGTCTGATGGCAAGAATTTGGCTTGGCTTTTGGCCTTAAGAGGCTGTTATAAGTTCCATCTAGAGATTCCTCATAAAAGTTCTAGCAAAGCAGGTTTTAAAGAACTTACATGGTCAACAACCTTTATTGTTGGAATTATGTAAATAATCAGGCCATTTTTAAAAAAATCTAGACTCATTTTGCAAACACATTATTATTAATTTGGCTATCCTTAGTAAAAATGGGGTTGATTATAGAGAAAAATATGCTTCGGTAACACACCTTTGTAGATACTAAATTTTACAATTGATCATTATAAACTGGACTAGATCCTGGATTCTTCTAGTGTCTCCCAATGCCTGGCTACAACACTTCAAGATAAAATTTTTTATTTTTCTCTCAGTTTCTGACAACTGGAATCATTTGATAAACCAAACTTCCCTTTATTCCTGAAGCCCTGCAAAATGAATAGAAATGACTTGATGTAAACTTCAGAGAAATCCCCACAAAAGCTCACGTATAGACAATCTTCCTGCCTGTTGCTCTGTGGGCACCTCAAGAAGGTCACTAGAGACATCCAAACTGCCACCAGGGAAATCCTTCACATCACCACTGCCTGACCTATGCCATCTGAAGATGCTTCTAGTCCAACATCTAGATATCTCACTGGTAGAATTCAGGACTCAAGGTACTGGGTTTATAATTTGTTCCAACCATTAACCTACATTCTTCCTTTGTTTCCATAAGAGTGCTGCTTATCAGTTACCTGATTGCTTGCCCAATATGGGCCTAGCTTTGAGAGCCTCCTTTGAGAGCATCACTGCCTCCTGAAATGAGTTTAACTGAACTGACCTATTGTCAGATTAAGAGACTGGTTCCACAAGAGGTAACAATCTACCTGCTCAACTTCGAATGTGTGAGACTTCAGGGGTGCTTCAGAGGAGGGAACTGTAGGGGTTGAGGTCGGGTTGCCCCAAGATGGGCCCTTTTCTCATGTGGATTATTTTGAGCTGAAGTTAATCTGAGACACTTTGAGGTCAAGAGAAATGTTGGTCCTTCCTTTATCTACATAGAAGAATCCAAATTGGATGGCCTTTCCAGAATAAGTTAAATAAATATATCTGAGTAACCCATCTATATGGCAGGGCAAATATTTGTTTACCAAACATTTACTCTTTTTCATCTTCCTGTGAATTGCATTCCTTCCCTTTGAGGCCCTAGACCCCTAACCCTTCTCCTTAGTTAGAATGACATACATGTCTCTTTTTTCCTGACACTCTTTGGAATTTCTATGTATGAGTGGATTCCCTGAATGTAGGCTAGTAAGTTTGATTTTCTCCTCTTTATCTGTCTCTTATCAATTTGGTTCTTAGTCCAGCTAGAAGGATCTTTGAGGGGACAGGACATTCTTGTTCGCCGACAGTAATAAAGGGGATACAATAGTATACAATAGATAGGAAAAGACTCAGATTTTTCCTTTATAAGTATTTATTCTTATTAATGCCCTGGGGCGTGTGCACTTGGGCTCTATTACCTCACGCATGTGTGCTCTTAGGACACCTGTGCTGTCTTAGGCTGCAGCATAATCTGTGTGTCACTGCTTCCTCCTCAAGGGCAGGTCCCACCACAGAGAAGTCTGCCTTACAGGGGCCTCCACAGAAGCTTCTCAATAAAAGAGGCTTGGAGACAAGGTCTGTGGACCTAGGGGTTTTTGTCTCACTTCCTCCTTATCTGAGTCACCGTGAGTAACAGTAGCTGCTCCCACTGCCATGATATGTAGCACAGTAATAGTCAGCCTCGTCCTCAGGCTGCGGCCCAGGGATGAGCAGAAGCCCTGCATTGGCCGAGGCATCTTTGGACCCAGAGAAGCGGCTTGGGACCCCTGAGCCCTGGTGCTTATTTGAATCTGAGTAGAACCTCAGCAGATGCCGGGGAGAACTCCCCAGTTTCTGCTGGAACCAGTATATGTGGTAGCCGCCAACACCGAAGCCACTGCTCGGGGTACAGGTGAGTCTGGCTGTTGTTCCCCGAGATGCAGACAGGGAGACGGCTGGGTCAGCACAGGCTGGGACAGGGAACCTGATACTCATAAGTAATGGAACAAGGACAAGAGTATAGTTTCCCAGGGTCTCAGCCAGAGGGGCTGACACAAACTAGAGGGCTGCCCTGTGTCCCTGAGGCTTGTCCTTACCGGCCGAGTAAGACAGGAGCACATGGAGGACAGGAGTCCAGGCCGTGGTGATACAGCACTTAGTCCCCACAGTGGGCTGGGCTGCCCCAGGCCTCCTTTTCTCCTCTACCCTCTGCCACAAGAGGGACTGTCCATGCAAATAGGTGACAGTGACAGTGACAGTCCAGCTCCTCCTTGAACCCTGGTGCTGGAGCTCAGCTCACACCACACACTGAGGAGGATGGAGGTTGGTTTCAGCCCTGGGGACAGCCCTGGGGAGAGCCCTGAGACAGCATACAGGGTCCCTGAGCAGAGGCCACCAGTCAAGCAGTCAGGTGTTGAGTACACAGCTCTGGTCTCACCCATGTGGCTCAGACATGTGCCCACAATGCCCCCGCTGGCCCTGGTACAGGTTGCACTGCGGGTGAAAGGCAATGTCAGCATCCTGCCTGGGTGAGGGGCAGGCTAGCTCTGGCCAGCCCAGGCCTGGTTTCCACCACCCCCTCCTCAAAAATGAGAGGGATCCCCCCACCCCCACTCGAGCCCCTCACTAGGCCCCAAACTTCTCACCACTATGTACCCCTTAGATCCCTAGAATGGTCTCAGATGTTGAGTTAGGGACCCTCACTCATGGGTTTTCATTAGTGGGGCTGGGGAGCCCTGTGACCTGGGGATGTGTCCTGCTGTCAGCACAGCAGAAAGAAAGAGGCCCTGGACCAGCCACATCCCATCGTTTGAAAAGATGGAGAAGTTCCTTCTCCCCCTGACCCCACTTTCCATTGAGGCATGTTCATATTCCTGGTCTCACCTTGTATTCTTCTCCTGTACATCCCTGGTGGGGTTGCAGGGGTTCTATCAACAAAGACCATGGACGAAGGGATTGAGAAGAGGCTGCTCTGCATGGACAGAAAGACAGAGGTCAGCTCCTTGGGACACATATCTCAACACAGCTGTTTCAGGAGGACCTGGGGCTGGAACCCTGACCTGAAGGTGAATGGGTCTCCATGAAGAGGGCAGAGCTTAGGGTGGAGCTGGGACCTGGTGGGAGGAGAGACTGAGGAATAAATCCAGGGGGTGAGGTCTGGGGGTCCCAGATGACCCCAAAAGTACGCTTTGAGTGGCTAAGCTGAGGCTAAGTGACAGAAAAGAGGGGTTTCACAAAGTCCTGTTTCCATAGGGACCCTCACATCAGAAGATGACATGGACCACCCATTAGACTGGAAAATACTTTGGTAGTGGGGTGTCCTGAGGAGGTGTTCTAGGAGAGGCCTGGGGACCCGCACAGCTGCCTCTGACTGTCCCCAGCACCTACCTTCTCAAGGAAAATATTCAGAAAACTTTTCTACTTCTTTATGTCTCTCTCTCTCTCAAACACATAGAGAATTTTCAAGTGAATCAGTGGTGCTGGGCATGTGTACTATAACATTTCATGCCATGAATGATACTGACTTTGTTGTAAACATGAAAACTGTCTCATTTTGTCCTAAAACTTTCAAGTGTCCCATAAATTCTGTGTGTGGTCATTCCCCTTCCTGTGGCTAATTTTCTTGAACAAATCATAAAAATGTGTGTGACTGGGTGTCTATTTCTTACCAAAGGCACACATCTTACATTTTTGGGGTTATCTAAAATATAACATTAAAAATAATTATATATAGGTATATGTCAGGTAACATATAATTATTCACCGACCCATTCACCACAACAGAAATGCACTGTGAAAATATCGTGATATGTTTTTCTTAATTTCTCAGTGAAGAAGCACCTTTCATACACACAATGACAGAGAGATGGCTCGTGAGTCCATAGAGACAGAGGACACTAAGTACAGAGACTTAGCTGCACGCAGAAAAGAAGTATGTAATATCCATAATGATGAGAAGCATTTATATAAATTCATAATTCTATTCTTGCATAAATATGACTTACTAAATTTAAACTTCTAATAATGCTCCTTTATATTAAGTGTACAATATTATTTTAATTGATTATTCTATTATTAAATAATAATTATTAAATAATTATGTTAATTATATAACATTAATTACTTTAAAAGTTTATTTATTTATTTTGAGATGGGAGGCGGGAAGCAGAGAGAAGGAGGGAGAGACAATCCCAGGAATGTTGCACACTGCCAGTGCAGAGCCTGATGTGGGGCTTGAATCCATGAACCGTGAGATCATGACCTGTGCCGAAACGAAGGGTCAGATCCTTAACCAACTGAGCCACCCAGGCACTCCTTATCACTGATATTTTGTACCCTTTGCTCTTTTTGATTTAACCTGGAACAAATTATAAATTGTTTTAGAAGTGTCAAATGACTCAGGAGTGGTAGAAATGGATGGGTAAGGTATGTCAAGTCAAAAATGTGCCTGTGTTTATTGTCAACAAGCCAGCTTTTGTCCTCTTCACCCTGAAATTTTCTTTCTCAACCACAGTTGGAGGGCAGGTCATTTTCCAACAAATAACTTGTTTTGAAAAACAGAGAACAATAATTGTGACACTGAGATTCCCTTTTGAAACAAAATATTTAGTCTTCAATGACACGCTCCTAGATGTAGACATACACTTAAATAGACAACAGCATGTGGACCCCATAGTGTGGGGCATGTGATCACTCTGGAAATTGAGGGTGACAAGGTAGGACACAGGCTAGTTCTTACTGCGCCTGGGAAATCCCACTCACAGTGGTTTTCCTGGGTCCTGAGTGGGCTCAGCTGTAGGAAAGTCACACCCATGGGATCTACTTCACCCCTTTCCCTGGAGCAAGCTCAGAGTTTTTCCAGTGATGGTGGAGCCCCCCCATTCACCCTCTTACGTTATACAAAGTGGTTGTCAGTCCTTAGGGCCCCATACCTGACCCTCAACCCAACCTGTGCCTGACACCCCTCTCTCTGACATCCCAACTGAAGGTTCAGGCACCCTGTCAGTTTGCCAGGCCAGCTCCACGCCTGCCATTCCTCCTGGGCCTGAGTCCTCACACAGCGCCTCAGTCCCTTTGTCACTGGGCCACCATCCTCCTGGACAGTGCTCAGCACAGGAGTCTGGGAAGGAAGCGAAGTGCTCTGCCCTGACCTTACAAAGAGCATACTCTATGCCCTAGAAGGTCTGTCAATTTGCTGGAATGGCCCAGGGACATCTGACCCGAGAGAAGCTTTCTTAGGGACAATTATTTTTCTTCCTATTGATTAATAATAATAATAATAATATCACTCCAGAGGTTCTGGTCGTATGAAATATGGATCAAAAAGCATAGTTTTGTTGTCATCATGAGTTTTCTTTTTGTTTTAAGTTTTCCTAAGACATCAGAACATTAAATGGGAAATTGAGAGGAGATCCAGAGTGGATCAGAATCTACTTCCAGGTGTAGCTAATGTTAAAGGACAAACATACAACCCACTAAGTTGAAATTTCTGATTGCCTTTATTCATCCATTCAGGAGCCTGGCAACATCACATCTGACAAAGAAGGTGCTTAGAGGAGTCCTAGGAAATGGAGGCTTTCATAGGGAGAAGCTGGGCAGGACAAGGAAGGTATCAGTCAGAAAAAGGGTTGTTTCTGGCAAGGTCACCTTCCCTTAGGGGAACGGCAGGGAATCCCATCAGGCAGATTACATCGCTGACCGGGAAATTCCTGATGGTTTGGCTGAAAACTCAACTCCTGGAGAGACTGAAACTACAGGTAGGTTATGTATGAAGTCTTTGTAGAACTTAATATAAGTGACTCCATTTTGGGCCTGTTGTTTCTTCTTAACACTAGAATATGTCAAAGTTATTTTATTTTAAAATGGGAGAGTACCCAGAGCAGTCCGAGGATCCAAGGAGGGGCAGAGAGAGAGAGAGAGAGAGAGAGAGAGAAGCAGGGCTCAAGCTCACCCAAAGCAGGACTCAAACACACCCAATGTGGGACTCAGACTCAGGAGCCGTGAAATCATGACCTGAGCTGAAATCAGATGCTTAATGACTGAGCCACCAAGGCGCCCCCTAGAGCAATCTGACGTTTTTGTCCAACTTCTTCATCTACTTCTATCACTGTGTCCATCACCAACATCAAATGACTGACAGTAATAGTCTGCCTCATCCTCTGATTGAAGCCCGGAAATGAGCAAAATCCCTGCATTGGCAGAGGCATCTTTGGATCCAGAGAAGCGGCTGGGGACCCCAGAGCCTTGATGCTTATTTGAGTCTGCTACATAGGTAAGGAGGTAACGAGGAGGGCTCCCTGGCTTTTGCTGGTACCAGAATATGGGGTAAATATCAATCCTTTCACTGTTGAGGGTGCAGGTGAGTCTGGCTGTTGTTCCCAGAGATGCAGAGAGGGAAGGCGGCTGGGTCACCACAAATTGGGCGATGGAACCTGCAAACATAGACATGCATGGGTGATGGGGCAGAAGCCTGGGTAAATTTCTTCAATGCTCTGAGTCAGAGGGGCTGATGCAGGCTGGGAACTGAGAACTTGTCCCCAAGGCCTATCCCTACATGTGCAGTGACAGAGGAGCACTAGGAGGAGAGGAGTCCAGGCCATGGTGACACAATTTCTGGTGCCCACAGTAAACCTGACTGCCCCGGCCTCCTTTTGTCTTCTACCCTCTGCCGCAGGAGGGGCTGTCCATGCAAATAGGTTCCATCTAGTGACTGCCCAGCCCCTCCCTAAGCCCTGGTGCTGGAGCTCAGCTCACACCACACACACACTGAAGAGGATGGTGGTTGACTTCACCCCTGGGGAGAGCCCTGGGAAGAAGCATCTGTTGAGACAACACACAGGTCCCTCCTCGGGGAACTCTGCCACTCCAGGGAGGACATAGCTGCTAAGTTCTCAGCAGGGAGACCTGGTCCTCAGGTCCAGGCTCCTTTGAGTAAATGGTCCTCACTGAGCAGCTGTGTAGGCTGTCTCACAGAGCCACCTGCCGGTCACAGACCCAAAGCCCTGAGAGCCCAGCTGGTTTCTGCAACTCACCAGGTCCCTATCTATTCACACATCTGTGATCTGATTTACTGGTAGTGTGATTCCATAGTGCTGTCCATGATTACTGTAGTGTTTTTCACTCTCAGAAGGAGTCCTGGTCTATGTGAGATGCAAAAGTTCACCTAAATTACAACGTAAGTTGCTGGCACTCCAGAGATGATACTGCAAACATCATATCTCTCCATTTGTATGCAATTTAGAATATTGACATATGTAGGTAAGCATGTTTACACAAACTCTGGATCTTGAAGATTTTCTTCTGTTTTCTTCTGAAAGATTATAGCTTTATGTTTTACAGTTAAGTCTAGGATACATTTAATGATTTCTTTTTTTAATAAGAAGAGAGGCTTAGGTGAAATTAATTTTCCCCTATGGATATCTAATTGTTCTGTGGCCATTTGTCCAAAAGGCTATCCTTCTAAAAGATTTTTTTCAACTTTGTCAAAAATAATTACCTACAAGCCAGCTTTGGACACTTTGCATGCCAGATCTCCTCCTTTTCCTGTGCTGGTTATTTGTAGTGACCATGAAGAAGACCCTGAATTCCAAAGCCAAGGTGGCCCAAACCCAGGTGGCACAGGTGGTCAGCATCAGAGTGGGCCTGGGGTTGCAGAATGTGCTGAGGACCAGCTTGGGGCCTAAGGTAATCGTTCCCTGACCCAGTGGTGTAAGGTGGTTAGGGTAAAGCCAAGGGCCCGCATCTGTTGTCTTAGGGTTAGATTGTCTATCTCATTTAGATCCCCCCTTATGCCCTTGATAATGGGGGGAGGGTGCTCATAAAGGATTTTATAAAGGGAGAACCCCATCTGCTTCTTTAGCCTCCCATTTGCAGTTGCAGTCTGCCTTCCTGAAGGTCCCTTATCTCTCCCTGCCTAATGTTAACCCTTTCCCTATTTATTTCTTCCCTGGAATAGGGCCTATAACTGCTGTTAGGGAACAGGGACGATGACCATTCTGGCTTCTTCAAGCTGATAATGGATGGTGTAGGGGTACAGCAGTTAGAGTCTACCCAAGGGTCAGTCGAGTGGCCCACAGTATGGTTTTACAGGAAGGTTGGCAGGCATGAGGTGGCATAAACATTAGCAGACACAAAGAGAAAAACACAAAGTAAACATTATACTGCCCAACAAGATGGCATCTTAAGATAATGTGTATAGTTTATCAAACCTGTCAGACAATCTAGGAGAGACCCTGACTTTGTAAACAACATATGTCAGAGAATCTCTCGTAACCCAGGTGATGGAGGAGCAGGAGCAGTAAGTAATCAATTTTCAAGAGTTTGGCCCTAATTTAATTAAAAAAATTTAAAGCATCTAATGCTTGTGAGGTGTTATTTAGAGTCTTGCTGAGTATAAGAAGACAGTTTGCTTTATTTTGAGATGTAAAACTTTTTAAGAGCCAGGAGTTCTATTAGAGAAAGAGTCAAAGCAGCCATTTACCACTAATTGCAAAATTTTAGGTAATCCAAACCTGGGTATTATTTTATAAAGCAGAACTTTTATTATTTTTTGTGCCTTTTTTGTCTCACAGGAGAAGGCCTTTATGCAGTTAGTAAAAGTATCAATCCATACCAACAGATGTTGGAATTCCTTAGACCTTGGCACGTGAGTGAAACCTAATTGTTAGTCTTTCCTGGATAGCCTCCAGTTCCTTGGTTGCCTGGGAGAGCAAGTTTGTGGTTGGAAGGATTGTTTTTAAGACATACTTTACAGACTGATACTACTTGTAGAACTGTCCTTGACAAATTTTTTTCCCAGTAAACATCCTTTGGACCATTTGATAAGTTTTGTCCCTCCCTGAATGAAAGGCCTTAGGCTGTGTCTTAATGATCTTTTAGCTCTGTGAGCTTGGTAATGCTAATTGCCCTGCTCTGTTTGTAACCATTCCAAGGGCTGGAGACAGTGTCTAGGAATCAGACCCCAGTGTATTATTATTTTTTGGGGGGGAAGAGTAGGTGGGATTGAGTCTCCTTTAATAATTGATATAGCAGGCAAACTATTTTCCTGAACCCTGGTATCTACAGCCTACGATATCCAGTAATTTCCAAAAACTCACATAATTGTTTATCTTTCCTGGAGTTAGTAGCACCACAGTCTCTAATTTAGTTATAATGTCCCTTTCTAATAAGGGAGTAAGGCCTTCTGGCATTATCAGGAAAGAATGAGAAAAATTAGGTTTCTCCATATACATCCTAGGGGCTGAGAGAAAAATTTAGTTAGAAGTTTTCTGGAGATGCCTCTAATCGTCATGCTGCATTTGGATAGTTAGTCTGGAGTGGAAAGGAGGACAGAAAAGGTAGCTCTGGTGTTAAGAAGGAAATCAACCAGTGTTCCTTCTACATTTAGAGTTACCCGAGGTTCTGGGTTTCTGATAGACAGTTGCTTCAGGGGAGCCACCGTGAAGAGCCCCAGGCCTTGGTCCCTTCCAGGGACATTGGTTATCCGAACCCTCGCAGATAGAGGTCCCCAAGGGCATTCAGATCTCCAGTGATTGTCTCCACGTAAGGGACATGGCTTATGGGGTTTTCATTTTGGTTGTCCCCTCTGAGGACATTCTCATTTTAGTGTTCGGAACGGCTATATAAATGGCACTCGGTGCCAGGACCTCAGGAAGTCCAGTATGACGTAGTACATAAGACCACAACTAAGACCTCAGTTTTTTTTTTTAAGCCTCCTTTTCTGTTTTTGGTTTTGTTTTTTTCTTATACCCAAATGGCAGCTCATAAGAGCTCCTCCAGAGTTCCTTCAAAGCCAACAGCCAATTTTTGCATTTTCTCTGAATATCTAGGGCTGATTGAGTGACAAATTTGTCCTGAGGGGTGTCAGGGGAGATAGCCATATATTTAATGAGAGCCTCCCTCAACCTCTCCAGGAAGGCCATTGGGCTCTCATTTTGTGTTTGTAAAATAGTGGCTAATTTAGCATAATTTAAGGGCTAAATCTTAGATTTCCTTAATTTTTTTTCAACACATCTGTCTCATTAAGAGTCTGATTTAACAAAAGCATTGTATTTTTCCAGGTCAACTCAAAAACATACATAATATTCTGAAAAGTCTTTATATACTTATCCAATCAGAAAATTTACCTAGATCTTCTTTTATCTGTCTTAAACCTTGTAATGTAAAGGTTTTTTTCTTTTGGCATTCTAGCTTCTTGTAAGGGAAACATGCCTGTTACATTACAGGGAGGGCCTGGATAAGGCGGGTAGCAGGGAGCAGAATTGTATTATTTTTTTAAATATAGATTGAGGACCCGAGGAGGAAGAGGTTGAGGTGGAAGACTTCCCTTCCTCCTTCTCTAGGTCTGTTTTGGATACAGGGACCTTAATTGTTTCCCCTCCTGATTGCTGGACTTTAGAAAGGGTTGCCATTAAATTAGGATCCACCTTACATTGCTTATATGTATCTCAATTTTTTTCTTAAGGCCCCAAAACAGTGAACGTAGGGGAATCCTCCCCATTCCCCTTCACATTTGCAAAACAAGTCCAATTGTAGGATAGTATTGTCACTGATATTTCCCTCTGGTGGCCAAGCTCCTCTTCCAATTTGTATCGGGGCCAAGCCTTTGTGCAGAAGAAAATGAATCATAATGCATTCCAGTGGCCTTGGTTGGGGAATTACCCATCTATAGGAAAAAGGAAGAAAAGTTGTCCCTTATCTCATTTTCCTATAGCTGGCCAGGAGAAACCTCATCTCCTGGCTCTGCATTTTGGCTAGCTGTGCCACTGGCAGCCAAAAGCCCTGTCAGTCTCATGAGGTGCTGGGAGTACTCATTCTTACCCAGGCTTGACCCTACCTCTGAGAGCTGACCTGGTCTTCCCTGTTTTTTTTTCTTACCCCTCCGTTTCCTACCTGCAAGACCTTGGAGGGTATGGTTTGTGACCAAGCAAGGTGTCATAGGATGCAGTAATTTTATTTTTTTGTCCAACAATAACATATATATTGATCATTGGCTGTTGAGGGAGGGTGTTAAAGGGCCAAAGTCAAGGTCTATTCCCCTGCCTTTTCCAATAATGCCCACATAAATATGTTTCAGCCATGTGGATGTCCATTTTTGGCATACAGTGGGCTAAGTTTAGTAACATGGCTCCCATGTATCTTAGTAAAAGTCCTTCATTTATCATCCCTCCCTCATAGGGCAGAGGTATCCATTCCTCTGCTAAACAGGAACAACACAAATGTGGAGGATTTGGAGGCCGGCACCAAGGGTATTGCCATCATTTTCCCAGCCTTCGGATAAAGGAGGAGGAATTTTAATCCTAACCCAGTGTACTTTTAAAATCCATTTATTTTAACCTGAATCTGTCCTGACCGCACATAAAATTTCTTTTTAAAGATTTCCCTTCATGAACCTTCTACAACTTTTCTTTGCATTTAGATTTTGTCCCAAGCCATTTCTCTCCAAATAACCAGTCTCATTTAGGACAAAATTACTTTCTTTTACCTTCAACAAAAATATATTTCCGTTTCTTATATCTGCTACTTTTCTACATACAGAGTTGCTTTTCTTATTTTTATCAGTTTGAACTATATTTAGCAGAATTTTAACTCTTAGAAACCTTAGCCTCCAGTGAAAACTAAATAGTAACCAATTGTGAATTCTACGTTACATCAGAATTTTTTTTAGATGGCAAACTTACGAATCCATTAAGCATAAAACATATTTTCCCACAGATGCAAATATCCTTGGTTTCTCTGCAACAAGTCAGAAGCACAAACCCACATCTAGTAATTAGTGCTTTAGCTCCTTATCTCATTAGATATCCAATGAATTCAATCTCAATTTATCATGTAAGCAAAACTTTAATGTTTTAGGTTACCAAAGACTTTGAAAGCTATCTTAACAATTACCCGTGAAAGCCTTGAGACAGACCAAATTAACCATCGTTTTAAGTCACCTTTTTGCTGACAAATTGCAACAGAGATAATAAGAGTTTATTTGACCTTTAGAAACCCTTAAGTAGAAAAACATTTTATGTATTTAATGCTGATAACTCTAAAGACATTTCTATTCTATTTTATTATTTAAAAAACTTTTTTCAATGTTTATTTTTGAGAGACAAAGAGAGACAGAGCTGGAGTAGGGAAGGGGCAGAGAGAGTGGGAGACACAGAATCTGAAGCAGGCTCCAGGCTCTGAACTGTCAGCACAGAGCCCCATGTGGGGCTCAAACCCTTGATCCGTGAGATCATGACCTGAGCTGGAGTCAGATGCTCAACCGACTGAACAGCAGGGGCGCCCCAAGACATGTCTATTTTAAACCAACAAACTTAAATCCATTTAAATACCAAATATGTTCCGTCTGTGTCTATTTAAAAGTTAATAAATTTGTGTCCCACTGGGTATTTTTAACTGAGGCACCAGTGGGGAAATCTGAAGTGTGGGGTCTTCGCTCCAAGACCTCTAGGGTGGGAGGAGGAGCTGATGGTTCCTGAGGCATCGAGGAGCCCGTCACGCAGGCTGACCCCCAGGTAGTGCAGAAAAGGAGGCGCGGAAGGGAAGGCAGAAGAGGAGAGGTGGCTGCAGAAGGCAGAGAAAGAGAATTCCCTGTTTGAAATCTTGTCAACTCAGACAGAGGAGCAGACTCCAGGTTTCCTTTCTTTTGTTTTTTTTCAACTAGGGGAATCACGCTGTCCATGTCAGTCCAGAGAATGCAGGGAATTTCCCTGAAACAAAAGGAGTTTTGGCAGCTGCTTGGGAATACTCCTTAAAGTCCCCGTTCTGAGGTAGAATAACCAGAGACGGTTGGCTCTAATTATCAGAGCCACTGACCCAGGAAATGAACTAGAGACAAGTCCCCACACACAGTCACATGGTGACTCCAACCCACCGCCCAGCCCTTAGAGTTTGCGGCTTCATTCCTCATCCCTTGTGGGAACTACTAGGGCAACTCTGGGCGGTGATCAGGCTCCCCTTCTGCCTCTTGGGGCAGGTCTGCCAAAACGAACCCGGGTTCTTACCAGTCTGATGGGTGGTGCTCCCTGAGCTGGTTCC
Organism: Puma concolor; assembly: GCF_028749965.1. Classification (NCBI taxonomy): domain Eukaryota; kingdom Metazoa; phylum Chordata; class Mammalia; order Carnivora; family Felidae; genus Puma; species Puma concolor. The sequence continues at coordinate 20,402,854 of NC_141678.1, forward strand.
TGGGCCTCACAGGTCCTGTTGGCACACACGGGATCCTTGCCCTGGCTCGCGGAAGGGCAAGTCTCCTGCAGATCGAGCGGTCCGCTGGCACCAGGTGCGGCTCCGAGGTTTGTATCCCTGATGGCAAAGGAGGTGGAAATGCACCGTCTCTGAATCCCAGACATGAGCCCCCAAGTAATGTAGCAGGATTCTCCCACAGAGTTGTGACACCAAGGCTTTTCTTTCCAGGAAGCAACTTTATTCCTGCCGGCATCACTCAGTTGGGTTTGTCCCCAAAGAACTGAGGACTGAACGCCACGTGGCATAGTTTTTTTAATATATTTTTTACTTCTTTTTCTCCCATACTTGGTAACACACAAACATGTAGTCTGATTAAGTGGTCTCATGTTACAAGGTTGTGAGGGATGTTGTCACTTATGCATATAGTCAGGTTGCCTTGAGCCTTTTTTTTTCTTTCCTTAGGGAGAGGATCCTACCATACCTCACTTTGCCTGAGTGTCTTTGGAATTTCCATGTCTGTGTGGATTCTCTCTATGTGTGCTATTAAATCTGACTTTTTGTCTCATGTTAATTTGAATCTTAGTCCAGGTAGAAGGATCTTGAAATAGACAGAACATCCTTCTTTTACAACAGTGGTACAGGAGACAAAGCAGGAAGGAAAGGCTGAGGTTTTTCCTTTAAAACTATTAATTATTGTTAATATATTCCAGACCTTGAGGAATGTGCAGTTGGGCTCTATTCCTTCACCTGTGTGTGTTCCTGGGACACCTGTGCTGTCTCAGGCAATAGCATAATCTGTGTGCCAGTCCTTCCTCCTCAAGGACAGGTCTCACCACAGAGGAATGTCCCCTACAGGAGCCTCCACAGAAGCTTCTCAATAAAGGAGGCTCAGAGGTTTTTGTCTCACTTCCTCCTTATCTGAGTCACTGTGAGTAACAAAAGCTGCTCCCACTGCCATGATCTGTGGCACAGTAAAAGCCTCGTGCTCAGGCTGCAGCCCAGAGATGAACAGAAGTCCTGCATTGGCCGAGGCATCCTTGGATCCAGAGAAGTGGCTGGGGACCCCAGAGTCCTGGTGTTTATTTGAGTCTGAGTGGAAGCTTGGGAGATACCGGGGAGGGCTCCCTGGCTTCTGCTAGAACCAGTTTAAATTTTTTCTTTTCAACGTTTATTTATTTTTGGGACAGAGAGAGACAGAGCATGAACGGGGGAGGGGCAGAGAGAGAGGGAGACACAGAATCGGAAACAGGCTCCAGTCTCCGAGCCATCAGCCCAGAGCCCGACGCGGGGCTCGAACTCACGGACCGTGAGATCGTGACCTGGCTGAAGTCGGACGCTTAACCGACTGCGCCACCCAGGCGCCCCTAGAACCAGTTTATGTAGTAGCTGCCAATATTGAAGCCACTGCTCAGGGTGCAGGTGATTCTGGTTGTTCCCAGAGATGCAGAGAGGGAGGACAACTGGGTCAGCACAGGCTGGGACAGGGAACTTGCAAACACAGACACTCATGGGTGATGGGCTAGGGGCCAGAGTAAAGCTTCTCAGTATCTGAGCCAGAGGGGCTGATGGAGGCTGAGAACTGTAACGTGGTACCTGAAGCCTGTTTATACATGTGCAGTGAGACAGGAGCACAAGGAGAACAGGAGTCCAGGTCATGGTGACACAGCCCCTGGTCCCCACAGTGGGCTGGGCTGCTCCAGGCCTCCTTTTCTCCTCCACCCTCTGCCACAGATGGGGCTGTCCATGCAAATGAGGTCCATCCAGTGACTTCCCAGTCCTTCCGTGAGCCCTGGTGCTGGAGCTCAGCTCACATCAGGCACTGAAGAAGTTGGAGGTGGCTTAACCCTTGGGGAGAGCTCTGCAAGGAAGCACGTGTGAGACAACTCAAAGCCTCCAGGCCTGGCTTCCTCTGAGTGAATGGTACTCACTAAGCAGCTGTGTATGGACTGCAGGGCTGTCCCACAGAGCCCCCTGTTGATCTCATGTAGAAAAATAAAAAATGAAAAAAAAAAACTTGTAAGAGATAACTCCTATTAAAAGTAGATCAATACATACCTGCTTAAGAAGATACAAAATTGGCTCTACCAGAAATACATTGAATGAATATACCAGTTTTAATAGGAAAATGGAAAATGTTCACGTCAAGTAGAAGCATGTGCTCTGAAGAACAACTGAGAGCAAGGGAGAGTCCATGACCGTGGAAGTGTTGAAGCCAAAGGACTTTGAACCCCAAAAGTTGAGGAGGTAAAAGACAGTCACGCCTCCAGGAACCCACCAGGACAACCTAATGGGCCATAGGGCTACTTCAATGAACAAATCAAAGCACACCAGGTGGAGGGTCCAAAACATCACTACAAGTAGGGAGATAAAGTAATCAAAGTCACAACAACAGAGAGCAAGTAACACTCTCCAAAAAACACCTCCTGAAAGGCCAGGCCCTGGACAGTGTATGACCCCTTTTAATATAATAGTGCTTGCAGGTGCAGGGCACATAACAAGATTTTCAAACACATAAGAGACAGAAAACTAGTCTAAATGATGAAACAGAAAAATTCTCCTCAAAAGAAATTCCAGGAAGAAATGACAGCAAAAGAATTGATCAAAACAAATGTAAACAATATAACTGACCAAGAATTTATAGTAGTAATCATAAGATTAATCGCTTGGCTTGAAACAAGCATAGAAGATAGCAGAGAATCTATTGCTGCTGCAGAGATCAAGGAACTGAAAAATAGTAATGATTAATTAAGAATGCTATAAATGAGGTGCAAAATAAAATAGAGGCCATCACAGCAAGGATTGAAGAGGCAGAGGGGAGGATAGGTGAAATAGAAGATAAAATTATGGGAAAAGAGGAAGCTGAGAAAAAGAGAGACAAAAAGATTCTGGATCATGAGGGGAGAATTAGACAACTAAGTGATTCAATGAAATAGAACAATATCTGTATCATAGGCGTTCCAGAAGAAGAGAGAGAAAGGGGCCAAAGGTGTACTTGAACAAATCATAGCTGAGATCTTCCCCAATCTGGAGAAGGAAACAAACATTGAAGTCAGGCAGGCACAGAGAACTCCCTTCAGACATAACTTGAATCGATTTTCTGCACAACATGTCATAGTGAAACTGGCAAAATACAAAGATAAAGAGAGAATTCTGAAAAGAGCTAGGGATAAATGGGTCTTAACCTACAAGGGTAGACACATAAGGGTAGTAGCAGACCTATCTACTGAAACTTGGCAGGACAGAAAGGAGTGGGAGTAAATTTTCAATGTGATGAATAGGAAAAATATGTTGCCAAGAATCCTTTATCCAGCAAACCTGTCATTCAGAATAGAAGGAAAGATAAAGATTTTCCCAAACAAACAAAAACTGAAGGAATTCATCACCACTAAAGCAGCCCTACAAGAGATCCTAAGGGGGACTCTTTGAGTGAAATTTTGCAAGAACCACAAAGAGCAAGAGATATTACTACTACATTACTACTGGAGTAGTCATACTTATATCAGACAATGTTTTATTTATTTATTTATTTAAAAAAATTTTTTTTAACGTTTTATTCATTTTTGAGACAGAGAGAGAAAGAGCATGAACAGGGGAGTGGCAGAGAGAGAGGGAGACACAGAATTGGAAGCAGGCTCCAGGCTCTGAGCCATCAGCCCAGAGCCTGACGCGGGGCTCGAACTCACGGACCACGAGATCGTGACCTGAGCTGAAGTCAGCTGCCCAACCGACTGAGCCACCCAGGCGCCCCAGACAGACTATGTTTTAAACTAAAGGCTGTAACAAGAGATGAAGAAGTGCATTATATAATAATTATGGGGTCTATCCATGAAGAAGAGCTAACAATTATAAATATCTACGCACCAAATTCGAAAGCACCCAAATATATAAAACAATCGCAAACATAAGCAATCTTATTGGTAAGAATGTGGTATTTGCAGGGGACTTTAATACTCCACTTACAACAATGGACAGGTCATCTAGACAGAAAATCAACAAAGAAACAATGGACCTGAATGATACACTGGACCAAATGGACTTGGAAGATATATTTAGAACTTTTCATCTTAAAGCAGCAGAATATACATTCTTCTCGAGTGCACATGGAACATTCTCCAAGATGGATCACATACTGGGTCACAAAACAGCCCTCAATAAATATAAAAGAATTGAGATGGATACTTTCAGATCACAACGCTATGAAAGTTGAAATCAACCACAGGAAAAAGTTTGGAAAACATCCAGATTCTGGAGGTTAAAGAACATCCTACTAAAGAATGAATGGGTCAACCAGGCAATTAAAGAAGAAATTTAAAAATATATGGAAACAAATGAAAATGAAAACACGATGGTCCAAACCCTTTGGAATGCAGCAAAGGCAGTCCTAAGAGGAAAATACATTGCAACCCAGACCTATCTCAAGAAACAAGAAAAATCCCAAATACAAAATCTAACAGCACACCTAAAAGAACTAGAAGCAAAACAACAAAGAAACCCCAAGGCCAGCAGAAGAAGACAAATAATGAAGATCAGAGCAGAAATAAACAATATAGAATCCAAAAAAACCCAGAACAGATCAATGAAACTAAGAGTTGGTTTTTTGAAAAAATAAACAAAATTGATAAACCTCTAGCCAGGCTTCTCAAAAAGAAAGGAGAGAGGACCCAAATAGATAAAAGCACAAATGAAAATGGATTTATTACAACTAATCCCTCAGAAATACAAACAATTATCAGAATACTATGAAAAATTATATGCCAACACAGGACAACCTGGAAGAAATAGACAAATTTCTAAACACCCACACACTACCAAAACTCAAACAGGAAGAAATAGAAAATTTGAACAGACCCATAAGTAGTGAAGAGATTGAATCAGTTATCAAAAATCTCCCAAAAAATAAGAGTCCTGGACCAGATGGCTTCCTTGGGGAATTCTACCAGACATTTAAAGCAGAGTTAATACCTATCCTTTGCAAGCTGTTCCAAAAAATAGAAATGGAAGGAAAACTTCTGGACTCATTCTATAAAGCCAGCATTACTTTGATTCTCAAACCAGAGACCCCACAAAAAAGGAGAACTACAGGCCAATATCCCTGATGAACATCGATGCAAAAATTCTCAACAATAATAGCGAATTGAATTCAACAGCATATAAAAAGAATTATTCACCATGATCAAGTGGGATTCATTTCTGGGCTGCAGGGCTTGTTCAATATTCACAAATCAATCAATGTGATACATCCCATTAATAAAAGAAAGGATAAGAACCATATGATCCTATCAATAGATGCAGAAAAAGCATTTGACAAAATACAGCATCCTTTCTTAATAAAAACCCTCAAGAAAGTCGGGATAAAAGGAACATACCTAAACATCGTAAAAGCCATGTATGAAAAGTCCACAGCTAATATCATCTTCAATGGGGAAAAACTGAGAGCTTTCCCCCTGAGATCAGGAACACAACAGAGGTGTCCACTCTCACCGCTGTTGTTTAGCATAGTGTTGGAAGTCCTAGCATCAGCAATCAGACAACAAAATGAAATAAAATCATCCAAATTGGCAAAGAAGTCAAACTTTCACTTTTTGCAGATGACAAAATAATCTACATGGAAAACCTGAAAGACTTCACCAAAAGACTGCTAGAACTGATACATGAATTCAGCAAAGTCACAAGATACAAAATTAATGTATAGAAATTTTTATACACCAATAAAGAAGCAACATAAACAGAAATGAAGAAATCGATCCCATTTACAATTGCACCAAGAACCACAAAATACCTAGGAATAAACCTAACCAAAGATGTAAAAGATCTGTACGCTGAAAACTATAGAAAGCTTATGAAGGAAATTGAAGAAGATATAAAGAAATGGAAAAACATTCCGTGCTCATGGATTGGAAGAATAAATATTGTTAAAATGTCTATTGGGTAGATAGACTACCCAAAGCTATCTACACATTGAATGCAATCCCAATCAAAATTGCACCAGCATTCTTCTCAAAGCTAGAACAAGCAATCCTAAAATTTGTATGGAACCACAAAAGGCCCCGAATAGCCAAAGTAATTTTGAAGAAGAAGACCAAAGGGGGAGGCATCACAATCCCAGACTTTAGCCTCTACTACAAAGCTGTAATTATCAAGACAGCATGGTATTGGCACAAAAACAGACACATAGACCAATGGAATAGAATAGAAACCCCAGGATTAGACCCACAAAAGTATGGCCAACTGATCTTTGACAAAGCAGGAAAGAATATCCAATGGAAAAAAAGTCTCTTTAACAAATGGTACTGGGAGAACTAGACAGCAACATGCAGAAGGAAGAAACTGGACCACTTTCTTACACCATTCACAAAAACAAACTCAAAATGGATATAGGACCTGAATGTGAGACAGGAAACCATCAAAACCCTAGAGGAGAAAGCAGGAAAAAAACCTCTCTGACTTCAGCCGCAGCAATTTCTTACTTGACACATCCCCAAAGGCAATGGAATTAAAAGCAAAAATGAACTATTGGGACCTTATCAAGATAAAAAGCTTCTGCACAGCAAAGGAAACAATCAACAAAACTAAAAGGCAACCAATGGGATGGGAAAAGATATTTGCAAATGACATATCGAACAAAGGGCTAGTATCCAAAATCTATAAAGAGCCCACCAAACTCTACACCTGAAAAACAAATAATCCAGTGAAAAAATGGGCAGAAAACATGAATAGACACTTCTCTAAAGAAGACATCCAGGGGCGCCTGGGTGGCTCAGTCGGTTAAGCGGCCGACTTCGGCTCAGGTCACGATCTCGCGGTCCGTGAGTTTGAGCCCCGCGTCGGGCTCTGTGCTGACCGCTCAGAGCCTGGAGCCTGTTTCAGATTCTGTGTCTCCCTCTCTCTCTGACCCTCCCCCGTTCATGCTCTGTCTCTCTCTGTCTCAAAAATAAATAAACATTAAAAAAAAATTAAAAAAAAAAAAGAAGACATCCGGATGGCCAACAGGCACATGGAAAGATGCTCAACGTCGCTCCTCATCAGGGAAATACAAATCAAAACCACACTGAGATACTACCTCACTCCAGTCAGAGTGGCTAAAATGAACCAACCAGGAGACTATAGATGCTGGGGAGGATGTGGAGAAACGGGAACCCTCTTGCACTGTTGGTGGGAATGCAAACTGGTGCAGCCACTCTGGAAAACAGTGTGGAGGTTCCTCAAAAAATTAAAAACAGATCTACCCTATGACCCAGTAATAGCACTGCTAGGAATTTACCCAAGGGATACAGGAGTGCTGATGCTTAGGGGCACTTGTACCCCAATGTTTATAGCAGCACTTTCAACAATAGCCAAATCATGGAAAGAGCCTAAATGTTCATCAACTGATGAATGGATAAAGAAATTGTGGTTTATATACACATGGAATACTACGTGGCAATGAGAAAGAATGAAACATGGCCTTTTGTAGCCATGTGGATAGAACTTGAGAGTGTTATGCTAATAGAAATAAGTCATGCAGACAAAGACAGATACCATATGTTTTTATTCTTAGGTGGATCCTGAGAAACTTAACAGAAGACCATGGGGGAGGGGAAGAAAAAAAAGAGGTTAGAGAGGGAGGGAGGCAAAGCATAAGAGACTCTAAAAACTGAGAACAAACTGAGGGATGATGGGGGTGGGAGGGAGGGGAGGGTGGGTAATGGGTTGAGGAGGGCACCTGTTGTGATGGACACTGGGTTTGTATGGAAACCAATTTGACAATAAATTTAATATTAAAATAAATAAATAAAATAATATTTGACATGTCAAAAAAAAGTCATTTGAGGCTGAAATCTTTAAGGACAGATGACTTTTCTAAGTGCTCCTGGCTGGTTCAGTTGGTTAAGTGTCCCACTTTAGTTCAGGTCTCACTCTCACGATTCATGACTTTGAGCGCCACATCAGGTTCTGTGCTGACGGCTCAGAGCCTGGAACCAGCTTCAGATTCTTTGTCTCCCTCTCTCTGCCACTCCCTTGTTCATGCTCTCCCTCTCTCTCTCTCTCTCTCTCTCAAAATAAATAAACATTAAAAAACTCTTTAAAAAATGAATGACTTCTCCTACATCCTAGAGTGATTCCTAGGACGTAAATTCTTCTTTAATGACCCTGTGTTTTTCAACATTACTGTGGCAACAGACAGGAGATGATGGTATAGGTTCATGAAGTGATTAGTGGGAAGGGGAGGCCGGATAAGGGGAAGAGTGGAATTTGGGAAAAGAAATGACCCTAGGCCTGGAGATATAACATGACATTAATGAATAGAGAAAGAACATTCAGGAGGGTCACTGACAAAGAGAGTTCCAAGTGTGGGAAAACCAGAAGAGTTCATTTCTGACTCTTAGTAGTAAGCTTTGTGTCTTTCAGAGGCAGAGTCACAGTGGAATTGGAATCAGGCAGATAGTGATTTGACTCCCTGTGACCAGGACCCTGTGAGGTGGGGACACTCGGCAATGACACAGAGGTGACTGAGGGAGCCTGAGAGCAGGAGCAGCCCCATATGGACTGTGTGGAAAAAAAGGAGTGGTTCCAGTACTGGCCCCTGAGTCTGTTCCTCACCCGACAGAGTGAGAGCAAAAGAAAAGGTCTCAGGTGCATGGTGGTCTAGAAATGGTCACCATTAGGGTTTCTGGAAAACTTTGTACCTTCTAACAACCTCTGGGAATAGGAGGCCATCATAGTAAGAATATGTTTTCTGCTTTCTATTTCTCATGGGACTGTTTGCATTGCAGGTCAGAACCTCGTGCCACTGAGGGTGTGTTGGGCTGGAGTTGATCTGGTGCAGGGGCATGAGAATGGTCTGGGGGCTGAGCTGTAGTTTTATGAGACATAAAGACCCTGGCCTATGTCCCCTGTGCAGATTGTCCATAGTCCATGCTCCGACCTGAATAACACGGAGGATGGAAGGAAGATGATACAGGTGGCTGGGACTTCTTTTGCGAAGCTTCCATCATTTTCTTCTACCTGGACCCCAAATCTCCCAAATACATGGTTAGTCAGTGAGTCCAGGTCCCACCAGACAGTCACTGTGTTACCCAAAGCAATAGGTATCCCTTCCCCGGTTGCCATGATGGTGTCAGGGCAGAGGGTGGGGTGGTTTGATCCAGTCATCCTGAAAGCTGGGGTTTCTTACCAGTGGGTCAGTAAGGGCCGGTCTCTGTCATCCAGACGTTATGTTGTGTGGACATTACCTGGGACTGCAGACACATTTTCCCCATGTGGGAAGTCAGTGTGAGACACAGTACATCTGGCTTATGTGTCCTCTTTCTTCCCCAAGACGGTGTCAGCTCTGTGAGCATGGGGACCCTCCCTGTCATTTCTGTACTGTGATCTGAGCCCCGAGCCCACATAGGTCATGTAGTGAGGGTTCTCTCAATGCCACACATGTAGAGCATGTGGATGGTTGACTCAGGATACTGAATCAGACACAGCTATACTCTGTGTTGCTGGTTCTGTCCTGGTGCTTTGATATGGACTGAACTGTGTCCCCGTAGATTCCTATACGGAAACCCACACTGTGACTTCATAGACTTTATAGAAGAGGTAGACACAGCATGGGTGAGCACACGTGGAAATGCCATGTGAGGAACCAGGACAAATGTAACCATTTGCAAGACAAGGAGAGAGACCTCAGCGGACATCAAACTTGCCACCACCTTGAACTTGGACATTTAGCCTGCAAAACTGTGAGAAAATAAGTATCTTTTGATTTGCTCACCCAGTGGGTGGTATTATGTTATGGCAGCCCCAGCAGGCAGGCACAATCCTCAAGGACTCTGTCCCCAGGGCAACCGGCCCCAGCATCCAGGAATTTGTGCTCAGTATGCATAACACAGAAAATGTCCTCCTACAAAGACAGGGTTTGGTGTCTGAATTGAGAGGACAAGGACACATACTCAAGAGAAAGTTCACTGGTTTGGGTTTCAGACCTCAGTTTTAGGGAAGCAGCTGTGTTGGCAGAAGGTGGGGGCTGCACAAGGAAAGCGCATCAGTGTGGGGACAGCAGGTTTTTGTCTCACTTCCCCATGGGCCTGGAGCTCTGTGTGAGCTCTCAGACTATCATCCCATGCTGAGCAGTAATAATCAGCCTCATCCTCAGCCTGGAGCCTAGTGATGGTCAGGGTGCCTGTGCTGCCAGACTTGGAGCCAGAGAATCGTTCAGGGACCCCCGAGGGTCTGCTATTATCCCCATAGATTATGGTTTTGGGGGTTGTGCCTGGGAGTTGTTGGTACCAGCTCACATAATTGCTACCGATGTTGGAACTGCTTCCAGTGCAGGTGATGGTGACCCTCTGGCCCAAGGAGCCTGACACCGAGGATGGCTGAGTCAGTACAGACTGGGCCCAGGACCCTGGAAAATGGAGAGACACAGACAGGGTGAAGCTGGGGTCTGGACACAAGAGGGTGGAAGCAGGGCCCACATGTCCTCTCAGTGCCCCTTCCCCTGTCCCCACATCCAATCACCTGTGCAGTGAGCGAGGAGGGTGAGAAGGACCGGAGACCAAGCCATGGTGGAGACCATCACCAATCCTGTCTTCTGTGCCCCACAGCTGAGCAGACTTCCCTTAATCTGTCCCTTTTCATCCACTGAGAGAGGGCGGGCCTGTCCATGCAAATGATACCCCAGCTCTCTGACCCCTCACTGGACCTGATTCAGGTGCTTCTGCCTGTGGATGTCAGGGGGTGGGCAGAGGAATGGCTGTGTGGGGACAGGTTGTGCAGAAGTCACAGTTATGAGTCTCAGTAGAGGGCACAGGCAGTGCAGGTGGCAGGTCTCAGGTCTCATCACCCCTGAACCCTCAGAAATGGGCCCTGTGAGCCCCCTTGTGTCCAGACTCAGAAATATCATTGTGCAAAATGGTAACCAGAGACCATAAAAGGAGCTCCTGTCCCCCATTGCTTTGTCCACTGCCCCTTTACTAGGACCAGGCCAGGTATCCTTCTGGGTAGCCTCCCATATCCTCAAACCAGACTTTCTGCTCTACTCAGACTCCTCCAGAAAAGCCAGGCCATGTGTCCCTGTATGTTTCATGGGTCAGGACTGAGGTGGTATTTCTACAAAAATGCCACTTAGATCAGAATCATGTCCAGAGCAATGATGAGTACCAATGGACACGTGGCCCCTTCTGCATAGGATTCTGTGTTCCTTCCTATTATGTGCTTCCTCCCTGGTTTCCAGATCTCTCCTGCTCTGAGGTTCCCACAGCCTGAACAGAAGCTCTCCTTCTGTCCTCAGTGCTGTGGGAAGGAACAACTGTGTGTATTCCTAAGGTCACTGTGCAATAAAAATCTTTGTCATCTGTCACTATGTCTGCTTATTTAAGATGACAGTTCTCCACACACTGTGGTTAGTGATTCCCTCCCAGGATCTGTCCCCCCAGAACACAGATACGAGTCTGCAGGGGTCCTGTGTGTGGCACTGAACACAGAGCCCAAAGGGCAAACCTGCAGGAAGTTCCAAGAGGGAAGGAGTGACCGCAGTAGGTTCTCTGACAGGGTTCCAGTGACACGGTTTATGTGTTAGTCAACACTTAGCCAAGTGTGCACTTTAGAAATGGGCAGAAAACATGAACAGACACTTCTCTAACGAAGTCATCCAGAAGGCCGACAGGCACATGGAAAGATGCTCAACATCGCTCCTCATCAGGGAAATACAAATCAAAACCACACTGAAATACCACCTCACACCAGTCAGAGTGGCTGAAATGAACCAGTCAGGAGACTATAGATGCTGGAGAGGATGTGGAGACATGGGAACCATCTTGCACTGAGGGTTGCAAACTGGTGCAGCCACTCTGGAAAACAGTGTGGAGGTTCCTCAAAAAATTAAAAATAGATTGACCCTATGACCCTGCAATAGCACTGCTAGGAATTTACCCAAGGGATACAGGAGTGCTGATGCTTAGGAGCACTTGTACCCCAATGTTTATAGCAGCGCTTTCAACAATAGCCAAATTATGGAAAGAGCCTAAATGTCCACCAACTGCTGAATGGATAAAGAACATGTGGTTTATATATACAGTGGAATACTACTTGGCAATGAGAAAGAATGAAATCTGACCATTTTCAGCAATGTGGATGGAACTGGAGGGTATTATGTAAAGTGAAATAAATCAGTCAGAGAAAGACAGATATCATATGTTTTCACTCTTATGTGGATCCTGAGAAACTGAACAGAAGACCATGAGGGAGGAGAAGAAAAAAAAGTTCGAGAGGGAGAGAGCCAAACCATAAGAGACTCTGAAAAACTGAGAATAAACTGAGGGTTGATGGGGAGGGTGGGAGGAAGGGGAGGGTGGGTGATGGGCATTGAGAAGGGCACCTGCTGGGATGAACACTGGGTGTTGTATGGAAACCAATTTGACAGTAAATTTCATATTAAAAAAATACAACAAAATAATTTTAAAAACTAAATGGGTGTATGCTTCTGTATAAAAAATTTCTCTCAGTGACATTGATTGAAACTCAATGACAATGTTCTTATGCAAATGCAGATACAATCACTAGGAAACTTTTCACAGATCTGTATTTACTACAGAGAAAAATAGATAGAAATTGTGGGAACAATGTAGAAGGGATGCTTTCTCTTGGAGGTCGAATAGGAGTCGATAAAGTTTTTCAAAAATCATGTTTTCTTTGTCATTAGTATAGCATGGTGGAATTTTTCTGCAGGTAGGAGAGCCTGACATGATGTCCAGTGAAATCCCATGAGGGACCTATTTCTATGAACTCCAGAACCATCTCTGTGATGCAATTACCAAGCACTGAGGGAGCTTCCAGGAAAGAGCGATTTGGGGTCAGACTTGTCTCTGGGGTGAACACAGCTCTACCTCTGTTCTTTGTGTCCAGCATATTCAGGATAGAAAAAAGCTCATTCAGACATCCATGAGTAGAGGAATGAATTTCTATTATCTGAGGCCAACGGGGCTGAAAACTTTCTGTCAAAGATTCCATATGCGACTGGTGGAGAGATGGCGATAAGGGGAACTGTGTCCGTGAGGTCACTGTCACTGTGGCCCTTGGTTGGGACAGAAGAATTTTCAGGAGAGATCCAGAAGGTGCAGGTGTCACTGGAAAGACTGAAGCACAGACCCCCGCATGTCCTCATGTACCTTGAGCTCCGTGGGAGCATCAGTGAAGCTGCTGTCCCAGAATCAATGAACTGATAAGTCTTGTGGGCTGGCTGGATCCCAGAGATTGTTGGGGACTGAGTTACCCATGGGACAGAGAGTCTCCTTGGGATTCCTGAGCATCAGCCTTGTCCCAGGAGGGCAGGTGTTCAGAGCATGTGCTGGTTGCCCTTGTGACAGGACCCCAGTCATACTGGATGTTGCTGGTGTTTCTGATGATGGGGATTCTGTCTCCTGGGATTCTGACCCTGGTGGTACTGTTTGAGTACATGTTGACTATGATTTCTGGAGAGAAAGAGAAGCTGGGAAACTGAAGAATCTAGGACACTATACACTCAGAGGAGAGATGTGTGTGTGTGTGTGTGTGTGTGTGTGTGTGTGTGCATCTGCGTGTGTGTCTGTGTGTGTGTAAGACAGAGAGAGAGAGAGAGAGAGAGAGAGGAGAGAGAGAGAGAGAGAGAGAGAGAGAGAGAGAGAGAGAATATGCTCCATGTATCCTCAGGAAGTCTTTCCTTCAGAGGCCAACTACATAGACAAGTGTACCCCTGTCCCTCTAATGTCCTCTCTCCGCTCCCTGAGTGTTGTTCTCCATGCAAATCCATCGCTGGGGCTGGCTGTTTAAAGAGCCTCCTGTGTTCTGGAGCTTGGAGCTAAAGAAGGCTAGTGTCTTGAAGGTCACTTCCCTTGCACAAGGATGGAATGTACACAAGGAAGAGGAATTTGGTGCAGATTAGTTCTGATAGGAATTCCATTGAATCATGAATTTGGATCTTGGGGATGGGTCTTCAGTCCATTTTCACCCCAACAGATACATATCTCACATCTGTGGGTTCCGGTCTCAGGAAGCACAAGACAGGGGTGACAACACAGTCCCTTCCTCCTGCCCTGCACAACACAGCCACCTCCCACTATGCCCCAAGGTCCCTGGATGCCTCCTTGGCGGTGACCATGAAAGAATACCTTTTTTATTTCGGAAAAAGGCTAATACGTGAGACCTCAATGATTGGAACAAAAGTGTGTGGCTGCGTTAGTCTCCTGATGGCCTCGGAAACAAATATTCTCAAGAACAGGAAAAGTTGTCATGTCTGGAACTATGTAGCCAATCCTTCCTTTGTTGGCTAGGTCAACAGTTACCTTTTGTGGAACCTCAGTAAGTTTGAAGGGGGAAAAGTCATTGTACTAATGGCATTTGTGGGCAAATACTCAAAGGCTGAATGAACCTTCATTTGTCACAAACACAATAATATTGTTTCATATTACAGAGATTTACTGAGGCTGGTGGGCATGGAAACTATAAGCAGAGATGAGAGCGAAAATCAGATGATGAGGAGATTTCCTGCCAGTCCAATTTCTGCGACTTCTCCTCCCTAGAGATGAACCCTAGAGAGTGGAAATTACTGTAAGATTTTACTTCTCTCTGAAATCCTAACATAGAGATGGGTTCAGACCTGAAATGCTATGGGGAGAGACTAAAGGCCTGAGGGAGGCAGGAGCAGAAGGGAGAAGAGGAACCAGTGTTGGGATGGGGAGGGGGTGAGGTGAGTCTGAAGAAGTTGTGACTCACTTTTTGTCAGATGGGTGAAAGAGAAAATTGTGTCTATGACCAAGGTGCTTATTAACATATCGAGTATGGATGTGTCATCAGTAACACAAGAGTCACAGTTTCTGGCCTGAGATTTGTGGATGAACATGACTGTCTAGTTCACCTTGTCCAGTTGAGACAATCATACTGTGTGATCTTAGGAACTATATAGGAGTCTCTGCGCCCTGGATCCTGACACAGAGTTTCTGAAATCCTTGTCATTTCCTAAGTGACAAGAGCACTAGAAGCATATTAATTGTAATGACATGACTCTGGGTGGGCTTCTGGATGGCTCCTGGATGGGGCTGGTGCCCAGAAAGACCAAGCCTTGATCAGAGGCTGCGAATATTCACCCCCTCATACTTGAGACAGGGAGGGAAGACTGACAGTGCGGTTAATGTCCAATCACGTCTACCCGAATCCTCAATAAAAATGCCAAAGTACAGGTTTTGAAGAGCTTCCGTTTTGGCGAACACATCCACTCCCAGAACAGATGCACCTCAACTCCACAGGGACTGAAGCTCTGGTGCTTGAGACACTCCCAGACCTAACACTAGGTGTCTCTTCATTATTTGTTTATGTGACCCCTTCATATCATTAATGAGCTGACAAAAGGAGTCAGTGTCTCCCTCGGTTCTGTGAGTTGATCTGGCAAATTAATGGAACTCGAGGAGGGAGTCGTGGAAACTTTCGACGTGTAGCCACGTTGGACAGAGGGTACAGGCCATCTACTAGTTGTTGTTGGCATCAAAATGGGAGCAGCCTCCTGGTGCTGAGCCCTTTACCTGTGGATCTGACACTATCTCCCCGCAGATAAACTAAGCGTTAAATTCAGTTAAATTGTAGGACACTCAATTGTGTGTGTGTCCCAAAGAATTTCTAGATGTGGGAAAACAGATACAAAACGTATAATTGATGAACATGAATGTGTGAAGTGAAGTATTCTGCGAGTAGTAAAGGAGATATGACTAGAGGGAGAGACAGAGATTTTGGTTGTAAAATAGTTGTTCTTGTTACTTTTCTCCAGACCCAGGGGCATGTGCAGTTGGGCTCCATTCCCTGATTTGTCTGGGCTCCTGGGATACATGTGCTGTCTCAGGCAAGAGCATCATCTGTGTGTCAGTCCTTCCTCCTCAAGGACAGCTGTCACCATAGAGGACTCTCCCCTACAGGAGCCTCCACAGAAGCTTCCCAATAACAGAGGCTCAGACACAAGGTCTGTGGACCCAGGGGTTTTTGTCTCACTTTCTCCGTATCTGAGTCACTGTGAGAAGCCAAAGCTTCTCCCACTGCCATGAACTATAGCACAGGAAGAGTCATCTTTGTCCTCAGGCTGCGGCCCAGAGAGGAGCAGAAGCCCTGCCTTGGCCGAGGCATCTTTGGACCCAGAGAAGTGCCTGGGGACTGCATTGGTGTTTATTTGAGTCTGAGTAGTAGTACAGGAGATACAGAGGAGGGCTCACTGGCTTCTGCTGGAACCAATGTATGTAATAGCTGCCAACACTGAAGACACTGCTCAAGGTGCAGATGTCTGGCAATTGTTCCCGGAGATGCAGACAGGGAGAGCGGCTGGGTCAGCACAGGCTGGGAGATACCCTTTGGGGATGCGGCTAGAAATGGAAACCAAAATTCAGGATTCTGAGCAGAGGAGGAGTTTTGTGGGGAGCACCTGAGGCCATAAGGCCTGTCCCTACCCGTGCAGTGAAGGAAGAGTAGGAGGAGGAGCAATGTCCAGGCCATGGGGACACAACCCCTGGTCCCCACACTGGGCTGGGCCGCCCCAGGCCTCCTTTTCTCCTCCACCCTCTGCCAAGGAGGGGCTGTGCATGCAAATGAGGTCCATCCAGTGCCTGCCCAGCCCCTCCCTGAGCCCTGGTGCTGGAGCTCAGCTCACACCACACACTGGGGAGGATGGGGGTGGAACTCCTGCCTGGGGAAACCCTGGAGGTAGCACCTGCTGCGACAACACAAAGCCTCCAGGTCTGGTCTCCTGTGAGTGATTGGTTCTCGCTGACCAGCTGTGTAGGGACCACAGTGCTGTCCCAGGGCGCATACTGTTAATCTCACATGGAAAAATGAAAAATGAATAAAAAGAACTTTAAGTGGTACATGTTAGTAAGAATATATTAAATACGTAGTTTCTTAGAAGTTACAAAATTGGCTGTCCTAGAAATACATTGAGTGAATAGACCAATTTCAATATAAAAATGGCAAAGTTTATTATAGAAGCACTCCACAGAAATACATTAGGTACAGACATTTTCACAAGGGACATCTAACAAAACTTCAGAATTTAGATGATTCCAATTTATTTGCTTCATATTTTTTCATAATATAACACAGTATTGAATGTTTCTTACTTCTTTTAAAAATGTTATAAAACTCAAAAATACACTTTCAAAATACCTTTCACAAAAAGGAAAAGAATAGAACAGTATCATGAAATATTGATACAAATATTGGGTACAAAATATTGACAAGGAGACCTCAATACCATATTTACAAATTGATACACCACCATTAAGTGTGATTTATTCCAATGATACAAACTGGGTTACATAATAAGAAAGAGTTTTATATTACATACCATATTATTACATCAAGAGATATGACCATATTGCCCCAATTGGTCTCAAAAGGGCCTTTCACTAGATTTAACACCATATCCTAATAAAACCCACATAAAAATACAAACAGATACATGTATAATATGGTAAAACACACACTCTCACACACGGATGATATAGTCCTGAGGCCCACATCTTAGTTCCTGCAGTAGTGAGGAGACGATTTCCACAAAGATCAAGAGCAGGTAAAGGAGATCTTCACTTCTTTTATTTTCAAATTATTCCTTAATAGCTAGAAAATGTAATTAAAAAGCCAAAATCAATGGTTATTACTTAGCATAGATGGCAAAGGACAAGTGGTCATTCTTGAATATCCAGATGGACGTCACGGCCTTAGGTTGGCCTGTGTTGCTGTAGCCATGACGGCAGAGATCTCCTCAGTGAGGACTAGTCGCTGACTGTGACTAGTGCTGGTGACACTAAGTAACAGAGACAAGATGGGTGGAACAAGGGCAGCAGAGAGAGGTCTTGTCCCACTTGACTGGGTGAAGAGCCCTGTGCAAGGTGTGGGGCAGTGACCCTGGATCAGAAGTGATTATTTCCTCCCACTCTGGCTGCATTCTACATGATGTCAGTCATCACATTTATGGGGCTTCTGCCCCAGACCCACAATAGTACATATTGCAGAGGTTTTCAGTGCAGAAATTGGGGACCTTGGCTCAAGTGACCAG
The DNA here is from genome assembly GCF_028749965.1 of Puma concolor. Taxonomy (NCBI): domain Eukaryota; kingdom Metazoa; phylum Chordata; class Mammalia; order Carnivora; family Felidae; genus Puma; species Puma concolor. The sequence continues at coordinate 20,420,885 of NC_141678.1, forward strand.
TTCACCAACAGATGGATTATGAGTCTGATGTCACTGCACCTGCTTAGTGATGAGCTGAGGAAAGGGCAGGTCCTATGTGATCACAGGGACTCCTTTTGTAAAATCTGGCAAAGGCTTCCTGTTTAAAGGTTTGAAGGAGAGACTCCAGGACATGGTGGAGACCCCTCAGAGCTCTGTCCCCTGAGGTTCCATGCGGGGATTCTGCCCACAAGCTCTCTCATCCTCTGGGCAGACTCTCCTGAGAGCCCACTTTCTCCTTGGAAATACATTCTAGCTCGTGGTTCTCTATCAGCCTCAAACTTACCAGATGCCATAGAGAAAAAGGACATGATCCACATTGGAATCGGTGTTGGGAAACAGCCAGATCCAGGAGGGCACAGGGCATTGGGGCTCACAGGTGGAAGCAGGTCACACATCAGTGAGGGTACAATTTGCCTCCTGCCCCTCCGGCCAGCTGAGTGGTTTCTCAGTTGTCTGGCTCAGCCCCTCCCCTCTGCAGGCGCCTGCCACACTGCTCCCCTGCTGCCCTCAGCACCAAGCCCTCCAGCTGCTGTGATCCCCTCTGCCCACCAAGCAGAATGTTCATTTAGGCAGCAGTCTTACTGATGTTGTGACCCGAGACTGGAGTAAGAAACAGCCTTTCTAGGTCTCTTATTGGAAAGATGACATTCTCACATTTGGAAATGTATCTCACTGGAAAACTATGCTTTATTTCAAAATGTCCATCTCTGCCCAAAATATCCCTGGAACGCACAGTGTGTCTTGTGTTTGCAGACACTGCATGTGGTAAATGTAAAGACAATGAAGGGGTGTCGTTGGGGCACATATGGAGATAGTGCCCAAGTTCATGTGGGGTGTGCATGGAAATTTGGGACAAAGAACTTCCATCAGAGCTGTGGTACATATGGTGGGGACTATATGGTGAGTCAAATGGTGTCCCTGCAGAGAGCTGGGGGACCCGTGGGTCAGAGGTCAGGGCATGTGCCAAGGCCAGAAAAAGAGAGGAGGCTGGTTGTAGGTGACTCTAGTGAATATCCACTCAGAGAGTCAAACAGATGGACCAATGAGCACGTGAATCCAACATCTCCAAATGGAATTGGAATGGAAATCTGGAAAATAAACATACCTACACTAAAACCTGAAATGGTTTTTACTTATTGTGAATGCACGTGAATGCACATATATTATATGCCACAATTATAATCACAACAATGCTACCCATGTGCACTTGCTAATTCTACAGGACCAGACTTTCCCCCTCACATTATTATTCCTTATAATCCTGAGAGGTCCTTAGGAATGTCAGGGGAAACCGAGCCCTTGTCTCTTCACGGGCTTGTGACATGGTGCTCTGTGAGGTCCCCGGGTGCCGGTGAGGCAGGGATCTCAGGGTTGGTGTGTCACTTCCCCACTGGCCTGAAGCACGGCGCAAGCTCCAAGACTGCTGCCCCATGCTGAGAGGGGATAATCAGCTCTGTCCTCAGCCCAAAGCCCAGGAATGGGCAGGATGGCAGCCCAGTGTGAAAGAGAGAGGGGTGTGGAGCAGGGTGGGGGGATCTCCCACTTGTCCTGGGTAAGGCCTGCCTTCACCCGTGCAGGGAGTGGGGAGGGTGAGTAGTAGAGGAGCCCAGGTCATGGTAGATACCCAGCTCTGTTGTGCAGATTCGGCTCCCCATAGTATATTTGTAGCTCCAGAAACTTCCATGGGGGTGGAGTGGCTGCACTCAAGTGAACTCTTGAGGTCTGTCTGTCCAGCTTTCCTGCCCAGGGCTTTCACAAGTGGGAGCACACAGAGGAGGCGTTAATGAACTAACCCAGAGATGCAGGTGGTCTGGGTGCTGATGATCCCCAGGTCCTGCCAGGTTAGCGTCGTCTAGTGAGCACACTGATGCCTGAAACCCTGGAGGCCCTGAATGGTGTCCCTGCTGGCAGGGGACAAACAGGATTGTCCCAGCCTTTCCCACATACCCTCAAATACCAAACCATCCCCCCAAAAAACAAATATTCCAGTGAAGAAATGGGCAAAAGACATGAATAGACACTTTTCCAAAGAAGACATCTCGATGGTTAAAGACACATGAAAAAAGTTTCTACATCACCCATCATCAAAGAAATACAAATTCAAACCACAATGAGATACCATCTCACACCAGTCAGAATGGCTAAAATTAACAAATCAGGCAAAAACAGATATTGGCAAGGATGCGGAGAAAAAGGATCTCACTTTGCATTGCTGGTGGGAATGCAAACTGGTGCAGTCACTCTGAAAAATAGTATGGAGGTTCTTCAAAAATCTAAAAATGGAACTACCCATGGATGATGGGCATTGAGGAGGGCACTTGTTGGGATGAGCACTGGGTGTTGTATGCAAACCAATTTGATAATAAGTTATATTTTTTAAAAAATTAAGTGGGAAAACAGAAAAAAAACTACTACCCTACAACCCAGAAATTGCACTACTAGGTATTTGTCCAAGGGATACAAGTGTGCTGTTTCAAAGGGGCACAGGCACCCCAATGTTTCTAGCAGCACTATCAACAATAGCTAAAGTATGGAAAGAGTCCAAATGTTCATTGACAGATGAATGGAAAAAGAAGATGTGGTATATATATACAATGGAGAATTACTCAGCAATCAAAAGAATGAAATCTTGCCATTTGCAACTACATGGATGGAACTGGAGGGTATTATGCCAAGTAAAATTAGCCAGTCAGAGAAGGTGAAACATCCTATGACTTCACTCATATGAGGAATTTAAGATACAAAACAGATGAACATAAGGGAAGGGTAGCAAAAATAATATAAAAACAATGAGGGAGACAAAACATAAGAGACTCTTACATATAGAGAACAAACTGAGGGTTGCTAGGGGTTGTGGGGGGGGCGTGGGCTAAATGGGTAAGAGGCATTAAGGAAGACACTTGTTGGGATGAGCACTGGGTGTTATACATAGGGGATGAATCACTGGAATCTACTCCTGAAATTATTATTGGACTATATGCTAACTAATTTAGATGCAAATAGACGAATAAAGAAATAAATAATATATTAACAAAATACACAAAATACACTAACAGCCTTCAGAGATCATAGTTTCATTTGTGTACAACCTCGTTCCACATTCACAGACAGAAAATGTATACTGTGATAACACAGAGTCTCCCACACACAGAGAACTCAGTCCCACACCCAGAAAATTAGATAATGAGATGGGGGTGGGGAGGACATTTCTACAAGATGAAAAGGCTAACGTGACCTAAACACCATTATTATTCACCATCTTTCTGTAAGTAGTAGGCACTGCAAGTGAATAAGAAAATCCCTGGTTGGATCTAAGCATTGATGGGAATGGACAGGGACTCATTTCAAAAGACAAAAGTTTATGATTTAGTCATATATACTCTGGGGCTGGTGCTGCAGGGAGAGAAGAAGTCATCCCAAAGAGCCAAAAGAACAGTTCTTTCTACTGAAGACTAATACGAGGATTACATAGGTCTGGAAACTTCTAGAAATAGGTAAATGGCCAAGGATGGAGACCCTGGCTTCCTCAGAAGTCAGGTGGGAGCTGAGAATACTGGACCCACGACCCCCAGTCCATGAACTTAGAGACCTTGTGTCTCAACGTGATGGGCGAGATGAGCTTTCTGTGTCCTTTGAGACCCTTTGTCTAGGAAGGGGCTGCTGTGAGTGACGTTGGAGACAGAAGGGAAGGAGGAGCCCTCACTCCCAGGTGGTGCTGTTGCGTGCACCGGGGCCCATGGTGGCAGCAGCATGAGCATCAGAAGCAGAAGTCACAGGCTGAACCTGAGCAGCTGCTGGGGCCTCACCCTCCCAGCAGATGAGAAAGGGGTTCTGCTTTCAGTTCTCATGGGCCTGGGACTCTGTGTGAGCCCACGATGCTGTCCCAGGAGGGACAGGGACCAGAAGCCTCCTCCTCAACCCTCAGCCCTTAGCCCAGGGAAGATCTGGGAGCCAGAGTTGCTAGACATGGAGCCAAAGAGGGAATCAGGATCCACAATGGATCCGACTATCATAATAGATGAGGATTTAGGGGCAATTAGTGGGAGCTTTTGTTACCAGGACACATAGCGGACACTTCCGATGTGTCCTGACTCAGAGCTGGATTTGTGTTCCTGTTTCTGCTGTGACCTGTCATGGACCCTGTCCTCAGGGCAGCCTGCCTTTGGCATCCAGGAATGTGCTCAGTTTGAGAAAATCACTCAGTATATTGATCCGAAAGACAGGCTTCAAGGAGGAATTGCAAAGAATGTGGAAAGACTTTGTAGACATATTGCTTGTGAAGGGTCTCAGACCCCAGCTTGCACGAAAAAAACAAAGAAGCACTTGACTTGGCCAAAAAGTCAGAGCTTCACAGGAAGTCCCATTGCTGTGGGGACAGCAGGTTTTTGTCTCACTTCCCCACAGGCCTGGAGCACTGTGTCAGCACCTTGCGTAACGTCAACAAACAGGCAGTAATAATCAGCCTCGTCCTCGGCCTGGAGCCCAGTGATGGTCAAGGAGCCTGTGTTGCCAGACTTGGAGCCAGAAAATCTGTCAGGAACACTTGAGGGTCGTCTGTTATTAGCATAGATGAGGAGTTTAGGGGCCTTTCCTGGAAGCTGCTGGTACCAGTTCACACCAACAATACCAGTGTTGTTGGCACTTCCAGCGCAGGAGATGGTGACCGTCTGGCCCAGGGCCCCAGACACTGAGGGTGGCTGAGTCAGCACAGACTGGGCCCAGGACCCTGGAAGGGGAGAGACATAGAGAGGGGGATGCTGGGATCTAGAGACCAGAGGAGAATCCAAGGCCCACGTGTCCTCCCTGGACCACTTCCTCTGTTCCCTCATCTAGTCACCTGTGCTTTGGATGAGGAGGGTGAGGAGAAGAGGGAACCAGGCCATGGTGGAGGTCATCACTGACCCTGCCTTCTGTGGATCCACAGCTGAGCAGATCTCCTCTAATCCCTTCCTTCCCCTTTTCATCCTCTGAGAGAGGGAGGGCCCATCCATGCAAATCAGACCAGCGGCTCTCTGACACTTCACTGACCCTGGGTCAAGTCCCTCTGCCCGAGGATGTCAGGTGGGTTGGACGGGGAGGTGGTCTCTGGGGCCATGCCAGGAGAGGGGAGGTCACAGTTTGGAGTCCTGAGCAGAGGGCACAGGCATTGTCCACATACTGGTCCCAGCTCTAATCATGGCCGACCCTCAGAAGCAGGTGACGACCACCCCCTGGTGTCCAGGCCCAGACACAGCATATGTGACATGGTGAGCAGATCTCATCAGAGTTCCTGCCTTCCCACTGCTCTGTCCACCATCCCCTTCCTTCGGGACAGGCCAGGTGTCCCCTGTGTGGCCTCCCATCCCCTGAGGACACACTGTGCTCTCCTCTGGCTCCGCATAGTGAGTCTGTCCACAGCGCCCTTGGCTATTATTGATGGGGCAGCACTGACGTGGTGACTCTTGTACAACCACACAGATGAGGATCAGGGCCACAGAGCGATGGGTCCACATTGACACATGGCCAGTTCTGTGCAGGAGGCTGACTTCTTCCCCCTTCCCTGCTTCCTCTCTGGTCTGAGAGTTTTCCTTTCCCAGAAGGTCCCTCAGCACTGAGGACACAGGGAGACCTTTTCTCCAGGTTGTGGGTAGAAGCCCACATCCCTCGTGTGCATTCCTACTGGGTTCCACACTGAAAATCTTTGTCAGCTGTCACTCTTGCCACCTCACATCACATACTGGGGACGATGGAGGTTGGCTTCACCCCTGGGGAGACCCCTGCAAGGAAGCACCTGTTGAGACAACACGCATGTCCTTGCTCAAGTGGGGACTCTGCCACACCAGAAGGGATGCAGCTGCTGAGTCTCCCTCAGGAAGTACAGGGCCCAGTCCCCAGTCCCAGGTTCCTTTTAGTGTATGGTCCTCACTGAGCCCCTGTGTAGGGACACCATGGCAGTCCCACAGCACCCCCTCCTGGCTGAAGGGCACACACCCCACTATGTTTTCACAGCCCTGAGAGCCCAGCGGGTTTCCTCACTTCTGTTCATTCACACATCATTGAGCTGAATTTTGTATAATGTGACCCTACAGTGCTGCCCATGTTCAATGTAGCAGTTTTCAGTCTCCAAAGAAGCCCTAGTCCATAGGATTTGGAGGCATTTACCTCAATCAAATGGTAAATTGTCAGTTCTTTGCAGAAGATACTCCAGACCTCACGTCCCTCCTCTGGCCTACAATTGAGAATATGTCTATCTCGTGAATATTTGAAAACTCCTGTGCGTTAAAGCAATGGATTCCAGCTACTTTCCATTAAATTGAGTATTATGTTAATCTTCTATATTTTTAGGTAATTTCCTTGGCTTACTACCTTAAGAAGAAAAGGGAAAACAATGAATTTATATTTGATGAAGTCGTATTTAACAAGTGTCATTTTTTTTTGTTTTTCTTTTGTTTTTTCATGGGTTATCCTGACAGTGTCTTGTCTAAACTTTTTTATAAAACCCTATATCCTGAATATTTTCTCCTTTTATGTTTACAGCTTTATGTTTATAGTTATTTCTGTAATACTTTTAGTAATTTTTTAATATATATAAAGTGAGTTTTAAGTATGATTCATTTCTCTCTCAGGATATCCAACTGTTCTATGGCCATTTGTCCAAAAGTCCATCCTTTCCCCTCGGAAAGGCTTCTTTTACTTTGTAAAAGAAAAAAGTTGTTTATCCTTCATTCTGTGGGTCCGTTTCTGGGTATTATGTTCTGTTATCTTGGCCAATGCGTCTATCCTCTATCCATACCACCCTGACTTGCTAGGACAGGAACTGAATTACACTTTTATCCAATTTGGGAAGAACTGGCATATTTACTATAATGAGTCTTCTAACCCATGAACGGAACTTATCTTTCCTTGTTTTAGATCCACTTTGATTACATTTACCAGCATTGTCCAGATTTCAGCACCTGTGGCCTATACTTGTTTTGTGAAATATGCCCCGAAATAGTTCATCGAGTGGTTTTAAGGTTTTTTTATTTTCACCTGTTTATTGCTAGTATGTATACATCTATATGATCTTTCTATGTTGATCTTTATTCTAAAATGTTTCCAAAATTATTTATGACTCTTTGAATTTATATATTTGCATACTTCATTGTAGCTTCCTTTGTAGTTTTCCTGTAGGTCATTCTCTCACCTGAAATGGGACAATTGTCTCTTGTTCTTCTTCATCTGAATGCCTCTCATTGTTTGTCTTGCCTTATGGTTCTGACAGACACATCCAGTCCTATGTGGAACAGCAGTGTTGACATAGGACATGGTGGCCTTGCTCCCTACCCGAGGTGGGAAAGCTTTCAGTGCTTCCCCTCTGTGTGTGTTCACCGAAGGGAAGGTGTTTTATAGTTTTCTTTACCAAACTGAAGATGTACTCTTCTATGTTTTGTTCTCCGAAAACTTTTATCACTCTCATTCATATACTCATTCATTCTTTTCCATGAGCACAAATAGGTCTTGAGCTGTGCAGGAAGTGGAAGAGAATTCATCCTACCTGAGAGAGTGAGGGAGACGCTTTCATCGGTCTTTTTAAATTTTTTTTAATGTTTATACATATTTGAGAGACAGAGAGACGGAACACAAGTGGGGGAAGTGCAGAGAGAGGGGAGACAGAATGGGAAGCAGGCTCCAGGCTCCGAGTTGTCAGCAGAGAGCCCGACGTGGCACTTGAACTCGGTAGCCATGAGATCATGGCCTGAACCGAAGTCACATATTTAACTGACGGAGCCACCCAGGGGCCCCTCAGCTGTCATTTAATACTTTGGCTATTATCGCAACTGATTTATTTCTCCTTCTCCTTTGGTGTCAAGGAGACAAGGCAGGAGGCCTGGTGAGACAGATACCACTCCCTCGTGTCCAATATGAGGGTGGGTGAGAGGACACTTATGACATGGAAGAAGTGGCATTTTCTCTCTCCCTTTTCCTGCTGGTTTCTTCACTTCCTTAGACTCCCTGCCCTCCTCACACTCTTAAAATCCTGGGTCATCATTAGCATGATCACAATCCATCCCACATACCCCTCGAGGTTTAGTCCCACCCGCCTCACTGACCACCCACCCCATCAAATCCAAATACTGCTCCCTCTGCAGCTGAGCCCCCCAGTTGACTGGCTGCAGGTGCACATGGCCGTGATGGCTGCTCCCGCTGTGAATGTATGAGACTCTCTTCAGGGCATCCCAAGTCAGACACCCTGTGATCCTTCATTTCTCACATTCCTCTCTGTAGCCCATTGTTAGGGCTGTCCCTGTCTACAGTGCACAGTCAGACTTCTTCAATCTCCTTGAAGTGAGAAAGTATCTTCCACCCAGACTCCACACTGGAAAATAGAAGCTAGAATGTAAGTTTCATGGCGTCACCCACTAGTTGTTAACAGGCTCATGTTTTGTTTTCTTATTGATGACAAAAGAAGATGTTCACTGTGGGGCATAAGCATAGGAGTCTCCCGGGCTGACACCAAGGGGCTAACAAGGCATAAAGAAATACAACGCCATAGAATGCTCACAACTGAGTGCTGGAAGCCGAGCTCTCCCAGCCTGTGTGGCAGGCCCCGGGCTGTGGACGGATTGGTGACTGCAGGGCGGCCCGCCGACAGTGAAGCTTCTTGTACTCCTGCTTTTATGTAACTTGGCCTTAAAAGTACCTGGGGTATTGTCTGTTGGGGAATTGCGCTCGGCAGCCCCCCTGGGAAAAGAACCATTAGGGAAGAAATTAAGGTTCCGCAAGAAATTGTCCGGCCTTACGGTTAGCCCTTGCTATCCCCTATGGAGACTCCTCTACTTGCAGGAAGGAGAGCCTCATGCATTTGCCAGCAAAGAGGGCCTGTAAGGAGAGACATACGGATCTGAAAGCCTCACTCCGGAAACTAAGGTTGTATCTCTGGGCACAGGTGACTTCATCCCCTAGGCCCACCTGGCCCCCGGAGGCATTCCAGATGGTGACTGAACCTAGTCGGTTAAGCTACAGAACGGTTCATTGGTTCCTAGGTGCATTGTCTCTGTGAGAATGTGTGAGGCATGGGTTTCTAAGGCTTTTTCAGCCCCTTTCTGGCACCTCGGACCGAGGCAAACACATTGTTCTTCTGGCCTCATGTGGTTAGGAGGTCATGTCCCTATAACTGTTCCACTTGAGGTGTTAAGAAATGGAGGGCCTTTCACGAGAACAGCTAAGCAAATCCTTTGTAGATTATAGACAAACGCAGATGCCTAATGGAATAATGTAAGAAATTAATCTATAATCAAAGGGTATGCGGGAAAGTTAGGGCAAAATCACCATGTTATTTCTTTTTTTTTTTTTTTTTTTTTTTTTTAATTTTTTTTTTAACGTTTATTTACTTTTTTTGAGACAGAGAGAGACAGAGCATGAATGGGGGAGGGTCAGAGAGAGAGAGGGATACACAGAATCTGAAACAGGCTCCAGGCTCTGAGCTGTCAGCACAGAGCCCGACGCGGGGCTCGAACTCACCAACTGTGAGATCATGACCTGAGCCGAAGTCGGACGCTTAACCGACTGAGCCACCCAGGCGCCCCAACCATGTTATTTCTTAAAGGTTGTTTACACATAGGAACATTTTCAAAATTATGTAATGTTAGAAAAACATAGTTGACGTATGCTACAAGGAAATCACTAACGTATATAATTCCACATTTACTGCAATAAATCAGCCGGTTCAACACACTGCTGTTGTCTGTGTCCATTTTTATTTTTTGTTTTTATTTTAGTTTTTTATTTTAGTTTTGTTTTATTTTCACTTTTTCGCCAAGGCCGTTCATTCTTCGGGAACTCCTGGATCTGCTGGAGCTGCACTCCGGCAACTGAGTTTGGGCAAACCAGATTGGCACCCCAAGACTAGGGGGATATAAAGACATCCCAAGAATAGGGAGCTGCAAAGGCACCCCAGAATAGAAAGGGGTTGCAGAGCCCCCAGAATAGAGAGGGAGGGGAAAAGGTCTAAAATAAGAACAGGCACAAAGGCTCCCCATACAAAGGTATATGAGGTAAGCCAGATTAGGCATTCAGGGCAGAAGCACTCTCCAACTTAGCACTATAGCAGAAAAACTGCTTTCACTGGAGGAAAGGACCAAGTTAGATAAACAGGTAAATTGAGCTACAGACCGCTGCACTGCAGGCAAAGCAGCCCAGAGCAGAGATGGTTAACAAAAGAAAAGGTGCCTTGTTAACCCTGAGGTTGTTCCCCCTGTCTGCTTTAGCCCCTAGGCTGGCTCCTTGCTGACAGCAGACAGGCGGACTTGGGAATTGAAATCACAAACCAGGAGATCATGACTTGAGCTGAGGTCCGACATTTAACTGACTAAGCCGCCCAGAGCTGCTTGTTAGCACCATGTTTTTAAATTTTTTTTTCAACGTTTTTTATTTATTTTTGGGACAGAGAGAGACAGAGCATGAACGGGGGAGGGGCAGAGAGAGAGGGAGACACAGAATCGGAAACAGGCTCCAGGCTCCGAGCCATCAGCCCAGAGCCTGACGCGGGGCTCGAACTCACGGACCGCGAGATCGTGACCTGGCTGAAGTCGGACGCTTAACCGACTGCGCCACCCAGGCGCCCCAGCACCATGTTTTTAAACTAAATACCCTGAGCCATCTGAAAGCATAACTGAAGGGGTCCCCAGGTGGGAAAAAAGTCTCTGTATATAAAGAGGAGACAGCTTTCCTGCCCCAAGAGCACTCATTTGGGCCCCCCAGCTTTTTCTGTGGTCTGTGCCCTGCAGGTTCTACTTGCCCAGCACCCATACTGAGCACTTTCCTGGGAGGAAAAGAAAACAGAAATGCAACAAGGTCAGGAGTTCAGGGTTTGAGGAGAACAAAGGGGATGCCAACCTACCAGTCTCCACCAGGCCAGGAAATAGCCTGAGTGCTTCAGAGACAATGACCAGAGGAAAAGCCCCAGTGCAGGAACAAAAGTAAACTTTGACCTAAAGCACATGCTTGAGTTGTTTTTGCAGGATTGAAACCTTGCCCCACAGGTTAATGAGGTTAAAAAGGTCACCAGCGGGACCCCACTGACACCCCTTCTTTTTCACAGGAAGTTCATCTATTTCAGAGGCAAACAGCAGAAAGAGCCTGGGAGCCTAGACCAGTTTTATCTCCTGCAACAGCTCCACCAGTGCAGATGGACCAGGGAGTGTCCTCCAGGGACCTCTGCCTCTTTATAATGTTAAGTCTCTGCCCTAGGAGGAGGACAAGCTTCATTGACCTACCACACGATGGGGACACAAGCTCCTGTGCTCCATATTCCTGCACAACCTCATGCCCACTCTTGCATAAGATGACAAAACTCCCTTTTCTGGGTATCCATCCTAACCCCGAACGAAAGGAACCCACTCGCCTCCACTGAGGGAGTCACAGCTTTGATAATTCTTGTCCCTGATCCCCTTATCTGTGGCAAATAAAGTTTCCTTTGTGTGACAGCATCTGCTGAAGCCTCTGCCTGTACCTCACCAAGGAGAGAACTCAAAGTAGCTCCAACACTTCTAAGTAATATATTTCATCCCTTAACTTGGAAACCTGCCTTCTTCTCTCTACTCTCTACCTGTGGTTTTAGTGACATTTAAGTCTCTTAATAAGAAATTTCAGACAAATATTAAGTAACAGTTTTCTTAAAATTATCTTTGTCTGCTCATTTTCACCCTTTATATCAAAGTAAGTTAGAAAAAAATGAAATAATTTTAAAGGTATCTGTTGTTAAGGGAGGTCTCCTTTTATTGTTATTAGTTTAGACTTCACAATATTTTTCATGAAAAATTCTGGGTAGCTGAAGTAATATCCACATGAGACTTATTATGTATCAACTTCTCCAACCTGGAAGTGAAAATAAATGATAAATGAACACAAAACCAGCCCAGAATCCCTCGTGGCCTTGTTCCCACGTTCATACCACAAATCATGAGCGTCAGTGGAAAGAGAAGTCAGTTCCCGAAAAGGCTGGGGTGACAGAAGGGGAAAGCTAGCCATGGGTCTGAACCACCACCACTGGAAAAAGCCCCTGCGAGTGAAGACACAGGACAGCAAGTGGAGAGACCAAGCCCTGACCCCAGGACGGGCATCCAGGGCGAGCAATAGTGAAACGGGAGGTCTCAGATGCAGTGCTGTGGGCAGATGGGAGAGAAAGCGAAGTCAGGAGGGACGCTCTGGAAACATCTAAGGAAAAAGAGGGGGGAGGAGACATGTAGAGTCTGCTGGGCATGAGGGAATGGGAAAAAGAGAAAGGCCACAGAGCCCACCTCCCCACCACAAGGAAAGGAAAAATGTATGAGACAAAAACTTGAAATATGGACCGTAACACATAATATTATTCTTCATAATAATAAACAACACCAGCTAAACTATTGAATAAAATTGCAGTATGCAGAAATCTACAAAATAAAAAATGACAATGTGGGAAAATAGCCATCAGAAAATAAACTTTTAAAAAAGAATCTGTGATTACACACCATCATGGAAAATAATTATGCTATTTCGACAGCCTCTATTAAAATTGCAGCCATCTAGATAGATCCGCGTGTCCTCTGCACAAGATGAACACGTCTCTAGATGAAACGATGAAACGTTCCCTGTATTTAAATATGGTGCCCGTCACCTTTTGGGATGAGCACTGGGTGTTGTATGGAAACCAATTTGACAATAAATTTCATATATTGGAAAAATAAATAAATAAATAAATATGGTGCCCATGATGTTCCTACAACAATGCACACGCTGATGCCACTGAATGGTGCGCTTCCGGGGGCACGTGGTCTGTGATTCGGCACCTGTGAAATGTGCACAACAGGAAAATCACTGCACACAGAAAGGAATTTTCGGCTCCAAAGGGCTGATGCCGGGGGGCCATGGACTCACTGCTCGGGGGTCAGGGGTTTTTCTGCAGGTGATGGAAATGTTGTCAATTTGATCCTGATGATGTTTGCCAAACTCAGGAAACATACTACAGACCACTGAATTGTACCATTTAAATTTTTTTTTTCAACGTTTTTATTTATTTATGGGACAGACAGAGACAGAGCATGAACGGGGAAGGGGCAGAGAGAGAGGGAGACACAGAATCGGAAACAGGCTCCAGGCTCCGAGCCATCCGCCCAGAGCCTGACGCGGGGCTCGAACTCCCGGACTGCGAGATCGTGACCTGGCTGAAGTCGGACGCTTAACCGACTGCGCCACCCAGGCGCCCCTGAATTGTACCATTTAAATGACTGCACTTTATGCCTGTAAATTATCTTAAGAGATTTGTCTTATTTTTAGAAGAAAACAACATGAGACGAAGCTACTGTCACTGACTCTTCATAGTTGTTCTGTGCTCAGAGAGTCAGACCCTCAGACCCTGTGGGGTGTCCATGGTCTCCCTGTTTATTTGTCACTGGCAGTGACCATGGGAAACTGGGGCACGTTGCTGTATCATTTGCCCACGGGCTTAGAGCACTGTGTCAGTAATGACCAACCTCGTCCTCAGGCCGCAGGCCCGAGATGATCAGAGAGGCCCTGTTCTCGAGAATCCAGCTGGGATCCCAGAGGGCCTAGTGCTTCTGAGCATCTCAGCTTTGGGGACACGGTGGGGAATCTGTGGGTACCAGCCCACATAATAAGACCCAACATTGTTGCTGATTCCAGTGCGGGTGAGGGTGACCTTCTAGCCCACAGACCCTGATAAAGAGGCTTTCTGTGTCAACACAGACAGTGCCCAGGACCCAGCAACACAGCAGTGGAGACACAGGTCAGTATCAGGTTATTACCCACAGTGTGTTCTCAAAATGGGGGAAACAAGCAACTTAGGGGTCCCCAGAAGCAATTCTTCCGCTTTCCACAGCCAGTAACCTGAGCAGAGAGCAAGGAAGGTGAGGAGGGGAGGGGTCCAGGCCAGGGTAGAGACACTCCAGGCTGTGCCTCTGAGCCCTCAAGGGAGAGACCTGCACAAAGCCTCTCTTATCCTCTCCCCTCCTGGAAGAGAGAGAGGAAGCCTTCATGCAAATCTCTCCCTCCCCTGGGACTGAACGTGGTTACAGCTGAGTGTGGGGTGGGTGGGACTAGGGAAACTCCTCTAGGCACAATTTTGTAGAGGGTGCAAGGCAGGGCTCCAGGCCTGGGTTCTCAGCTGGGACCCCTCCCCACACAGACACCACTCAGGCACAGGCCCACAGCGCCCCCTGCTGTCTCAGTGTCCAGCCACACCCATGACTGGAAGGGACATCCTGGAGCTGTGAGAGAGACACCAGGGCACTAAGGACTTCAGTCAGCCTGGCATACTGTCCACCCCCACAGGGCCAGAACTTCTCCTCCCTCAGGGCTTCTTCCTGTGCTGCAGGTGCCACCACACCTCAGTCCTTGCTGCAGACACAGGGCCTCCTCAGCACGAATCACCCTGGGCTCGCCCCACTACTTAGAGACTTGTGTTGTTGGGGCCAAGACTTATGGACCGCTGGGGGATGATGTTTCTGCCCAGTGAGTCAAGATTGGAGAGCATGCACACCCCTCAACAGCCTTTTTCGGGACCCCTGGGGGGACAGTTCAGTTTTCTCATCTCACTTCCCATTCTGGCGGGCCAGTCCCCATTACCTCTGCACTCAACTGGATGAGGTAGATCAATGACGGTGCATGGCTATAGATCACGTGAGTATATTCTATCTCTCTATCATCCATCAAACTTTGCATTTTCTACATTACCTATAATTGGTATGGTATCGGTCCCCAAACAGACACATATATCAATGGTACAGATTCAAAAGGCCAGAAATAGGGTGGCTCAGTCGGTTGGGTGTCAGACTCTTGATTTCAGTTCGGGTCATGATCTCCACTTCTGTGATTGAGCCCTGAGCCGGGTTCTGAGCCTCCTTGGGATTCTCTGTCCCTCTCTCTCTGCTCCTTTCTCTCTCTCTCTCTCTCTCTCTCTCTCTCTCTCTCTTAAAATAAATAAATAAAGCTAAAAGTACCCAAATAATATAAATAAAAAGACCAGAAATAAGTGCAAGTTCCGCTTGACAAGCACAGAGAATGTAGACTGTAAATGAGGCCTTTCCTCAGACTCTGGAGGAGAGCACACATGGATTTTGCAGGGAATTCAGACAAGAATAAGCATGAATCATATAGCAGATGCCTCATAGGAGGTCCTCAGTTCTCACGGATGTTCCCTGACACACTTTGGGAAGAAAGCTGGAGTTTCTGGACCCCCTGCTGCGGGCACACGGATCCCCGTACCATGGGCTGCAGCGTGCACCCACGTGGTCATTCCGGGGTAAGAAGCACAGCCTAACGAATGCTCCCACCTGGGTCCGGCCATATCTGCCAAGAGCCCCATGGGAGCTGCCCTCTGCCCTCTGCTGCTTCCTGCATTGGCATGGGTTCCTGGGGCCTGGCTCCTCTGCCATTCCAGATTACCCATTCCCCTGTTGGGTGCTCGGGATGATAAAAAAGCTCTGGAAATGGATAGTTGTGGTGGTTATAAAACACTGTGAGTATACTCAGTATCTGAATTGCACAATACAGAGTGATAAAATAATAAATCTTGTTATGTTTATTTTCATCACTATAAATTAACAGTTCAAAATCAATATTTATGTAAGACGCTGAACTTATACAAATATCCTTCTTGTCCTGGTATGTGTTACCTTATTCTAACTCATCGACATCAGTAAAACTGTACAGTAATTTTTAACATTATATTTCCTGTAGATTCCACATATAAATGAGATTATATAGCATTTGTCTTTCTCTGTAGGGCTGATTTCTCCTAGGGTAACATCTGGCAGGTTCGTCCATGTTGTCACAAATGGAAGAACTTCCTTCTGGAAAGACACAGGGCTGGACTTCTTTGTGCACAGATAGGGGACATCCTGCCCTGTCGCTCCACAGCCTCCCGCTGCTTGGATCACTGATGAGCCTTGATGTCACAGGAGAAGAGAGGAGGACAGAGTCAGGGCCTGGGAGTTCAGGAAACCAGCCACAGGGGTACCCAAAGCTGATGGTGTCAGCTTTGGTAAATTCACATCTGTGGGATCTACTTCCCACCTTCCCAAGAGCAGACCCAGCATTTTGTAGCAATGAAGGAGCGCTGCATGTTATATTCACAAGCACTACTGAGGGTTTTGCTGACACCTAAAGTTTCTCCCCTGGCTAATCACCCTCCCCTGAGGTCACAATTTAAAGGGCAAGTAGCTAACCTGGTTTCCCAGCCAGCTCTGTGCCTGCTATTTCTTCTGTTCTGAGTCCTCCCTCGGCACCAATCTTATTTAGTACATCCTACCTGGAACACACAGCTATTCAACCAGCTCTGAGCACAGGAACCTGGAGGGAAGGGAGCCTCTGCCCCAACCCCTGGAGGAACAGAGTCCACATTCTGGAGCACTGTCCACCTGCTGTGATGGTCCAGACTCTGACCAGAAAACTAAGACAGTGGATGTGCCTTTATAAAGAGAAAAAGGGCCAGCTCAACACTCTCTGAGTTTTACACTTTAACCACCAGACAAAATGTCAGCATTGTCGTGGGTTTCTTTGTTGCCCGTTTGTTTGTTGGCTTGTTTGTTTTCCTGACAGTACAAAGAGGTTGAATAGGACACTGGGAGGAAGGGTATTGTGACCTAGAAGCTACTTCCAAAGACAGTCAGTGTGCATTCAAGTTATTTTCAACTGGAAGAGTCAGAGTGCAGGGATCTGAGCAAGCTGAGATATTTGTCCCACTTCCCCATGAGTTCGTGTCACTGTGACTGGCACTACTGTGCCAGATTGCACAGTAATAGTCAGCCTCGTCCTCAGGCTGCAGCCCAGAGATGAGCAGAAGCCCTGCATTGGCCGAGGCATCTTTGGACCCAGAGAAGCGGCTGGGGACGCCAGGACCCTGGTGCTTATCTGAGTCTGAGTAGTAGTACAGGAGATACCAGGGAGGGCTCCCTGGCTTCTGCTGGAACCAATTTATGTAGTAGCCCCCAACATTGAAGCCGCTGCTCAGGGTGCGGGTGAGTCTGGCTGTGGCTCCCAGAGATGCAGAGAGGGAGGCTGGCTGAGTCACAACAGGCTGGGACAGGGAACCTGCAAACACAGACACAGCAGAGGGAAGACAAGGGACAGGGTACATGAGATTAGGGAGCTGAGCCAGAGGGATTTGACTCTGGCTGCGGGCCCACCCTGGTGCCCTGGATCCTGTCCCTACCTGTGCAGTGACAGAGGAGCACGAGGAGGATGGGGATCCAGGCCATGGTGACACACAGAGACGCCCTTCTTAGGCCGCAGAGCTGGGGCTGGATTGCCCCCGGCTGTCTTATCCCCTGTCCACAGGGTCACAGAGGAGGGGCTGCTCATGCAAATTAGACCCACCCCTCCCTCTTCTCCATGTGCACACACAGGGTCTGTGGCCCTTGGACTGGAGACTTCCTGATGCACTGCGTTCCCCCTGGGTGGGCCTGGAAGCAGCAGCTGTGGGGACCACACACAGGCCAGGGTCCAGGGACTCCTCCAGGTCCTGACCGGACACACCTGCCTTGGCCCCACTGGACGCAAGGGGCCCAGTCCTTGCTTTCTGTCAGTGGAGGACTGCCCCTGTCCTGCAGAAAGCCCCAGACACAGTGTCACAGTGCCCCCTGCTGGTCTCTGGGTGAACCTCTCCTTTCCCACCGCTGGCTTCCCTGATGCCTGTGTTTCCATAACCTGAGAATGACCCTCCTGGAAAGAGAAAGGTCCTGCTGTGCAGGAATTTGTTCTGTTCTCAGTATAAGAGGGGTTTATATCCTTTTGCTAAAATCACTTATTTATATTGTGGGTCTAATCTTCCAGGTAGGAAAGGTCAACATGATGCCCAATGAAACCCTTTGAGGGGTCTCTACTTAGGCACTCAGAACCATAATACTCATAAAATTACCAAAAGACAGAGCTTCTAAGGCAAAAGGATTTGGGGCTGACCACTCTCTGCAATGGGAACAGCTACAGTCCCCGCAATTTGTGTCCAGATGTTGTGTATAGTGCAATCATTCATTCAACTACCCGTGACGAGATGAATGAATTTCTAGTACCCCAGGCCACCTGGACCCCGGAGATTCTGTCAAAGCTATCTCATCTGAGTGATGGAGAGGAGGAGAAGGGACTGGCTTTGTCCTTGAGATCACAGCCCCTGTGGCCCTGTTTTGGGACACAAGACTTTCCTTCAGAGTGCAGCCTGGATAGAGGTACCACTGCAGTGACTGAGGGAGTGACAGCCCACCCCTGACAGCACAGGGGGTTTGTGTCTGTTGTCCCCATGAGGCTTGAGCTCCGTGAGAGCAGCACTGAGGCTATGTCACAAAATAAGTGTCCTGACCAAGCGCTGAGTGGAGCCCGTAGATGGTTGAGGGATGAGCTGTCCACAGGGACAGAGACTCTCCCGGGGATTCCTGACCATCAGCCTCAGCCCAGGAGAGCAGGTGTTCAGGGCAGAGCACCTCAGTGAAGACTATGATTTATCGCAAAAGGGCCACCTCTGTCAACTGTATCCCTGGAGCTGCAACTGTGTCTCCTGTTGTCAGACACTGCATGTGGTACCTGGAAGGACACACGGGGTGCCCAAAGGACAGGCAGACGGGGATACTGCCCAGGTGCATGTGCGGTGTGCACGGGAATCGGGACAAAGAGGTCTGAGCACAGCTGTGGTATGTAAGGTGGGATCTGTAAGGTGACCCAACCGATGTCCCTGCAGAAGGGGGATAGCCCTGGGTCAGAGGTCAGAACATGGGCCAAGGCCCAAGAAACAGGGGAGGGTGGGGGCTGGTGACCCTGGTGAACATGTCTCCTGGAGGGAAGAGAGATGGACCAGCTGAACACATGAATTCAGCATCTCCAAATGGAACAGAAAGACCTGGAAAAATAAATACCGATTTACTTAAACCTGAAATCTGTGTTTCCCCTTTGGGAAAGCACGTGAATGTACATATTGTCACAAAGGCCAAATAGATTCGTAATGATACTTCCCATGCACTTGCTAATTCTGCAGATGCAACCTTTTATCCTCACATTATTATGTCTTCTAATCCTGAGTGGTCCACACGATTGTCAGCGGAAACCCAGCTCTTGTCTCTTCTGGGGCCAGTGACATGGTCTTCAGGTGATGGGTGACGCCTGGGAGGTCAGGGTTGGGGTGTCGCTTCCCAACTGGCCTGAGGCACGGTGCAACTCCAAGGCTGCTTTTCCATGCTGAGCAGAAATAAACAGCCTCCCTCTCAGCCTGAAGACCAGGGATGTTCAGGGAAGCCAGGCTGCTTGCCCTACATCCAGAAACTCTGTGGAGACCCCAGAGGGCTAGATGTTTGTTCTTCCATTGAAATGAAGTTTGAGGACATGGCTCAGGTGTTGCTGAAGCCAAGCTTCTGCCTCACTGCCAGCAATGTTACTGTGTCCAGTATAAGAGAACTTGGCCATCATTCTAGGACCTTGATCACTGACGGTGGCCGTGTCAGCCCTGCCTGACCCACAGACACTCTAAAGGGACACAGGGGACTTTGAGCAGGGCAGGAGTCCACTGTGAATGAGAGTGAGGGTTTGGAGCAGAGCTGGCGCATCTCCCACCCACCTTGGGTGAGTCTGGCTCTCAGCTGTGTGGGGAGGGAGGGAGGTGAGGAGGAGAGGGGCCCAGGTCATGATGGACATGCAGACTCTGACCTCTAAAGCTCTGTTACGGAGACTGGGCTCCTGAAAGTCTCCTTCTATCCAGAAATTCCCATGTGGGTGGAGTTGCTGCACTCAGGTACGCCTTTGCTGTACGTCTGTCCAGCTCCCGTGCCCTAGGATTTCACAGGTGGAATGAGCCAGAGGAAGAAGAGAGGACCTAACCTAAGGGCACAGGCAGCCTGGGTGGTGATTAGCCCCAGGTCCCATCAGGTGAGTATCCTCTAGCGAGCACACTGATGGCTGGCCCCCTGGTGGCCCTGACTTCTGTCCCTGATTGCTGGCCAAAACCACATGGATTATTCCATTCTATCCCACATACCTTCACACCCCAAAAACATCCTGTCCTCTGTGACAAAACTGGCACCCCAGTTAGAGGCCCGTGGTTGTCTGGACCCTCGTTACTGAGCTGCTCCTGATGGCCGTCAGGTGCTGGGTCCACAGCTCTGGGCTCACCCGTGTAGTTCATACACGTGCCCACAGCAGCCCTTTCTAGCCCCGTTACAGGTGACAAAGCATGTGAAAGGGAATGTGAGTATCGCGCCTGGGGGAAGGGAAGGCCCTCTTGACTCCTGCCAGTTCCACGGCCCCCTCCTCACTCCTGGGGGAGATCCCTCACCACAGGGCCCATCACTAGGCTGCAACATTCTCACCCCCTCCCCCCCACCGCTCCATTCCCTACAGTAGCCTCCCCAGATCCTGACCCTCCCTCATGGATTTACATGAGTGGAGGACAGGGTGACCAGAGACCTGGCCCCTGAGGAATGATGTGTCCTCGGCTGGCATAGCAGGCAGACAGAAGCCTGGCCTGGCCACATCCCACGGCTTGGGAAGGCTGGGGCGCTCCTCCTCCCTCTGACCCCACTTTACTGAGCAAGGTCAGACCCCCGGGCCTCCCCTGGATTCATCTTCTGTCTACTGTTTGTGGGAGTGGGGGAGTCCATCAACAAGGACCACAGGGGAAGGGATTGGAAAGAGGCAGCTCTGCCTTGTCAGAAAGACAGAGGTGGCTCCTTGGGACCCACCTCTCAGCACAGCTCTTCCAGCAGGACCCGAGCCTGGACCCCTGACTTCAGGAGGAGGGGTCTGATGGGGACACAGTCAACAGCCTCTGCCTGGTCCTCTCCTCACACTCCTCTCTGGCTCCTTGATCATCTATGCAGCACTGAGACATCATCCCAGCATGTCAGATTCAGGGGTTTCCTGTCAACCCCTCCAATGTTCCAGGTCCACCTCACTGCCTCACCCTTGTTCACTCTCCAGAAACATCTTAGGTGTTGCTATTCATACTTCTTTGTCCTCTTTCTCTCCCAGGACATTTTCAGCAACATGAGGACGTAGATCGTCCCTAGTGCACTCACGCTGAGCCTAAGCCCAAGGGTCATGTCTGGCACATACTTGGTGTTCACCACAGGGTGTGCAGGGACGGATCTCTGTACAGTCGTCTATCCTGATCAGGAACACATGAAACCTGCCGGGGTCTGACCCAACGGGGACTCAATTCCCAGAACAGCCTGCCCCCAGGTGTGCAGTAAATCCTGCCCAACGGAAGAAAATCAGACAATGTTTTGCAGCGTAGGGCTGGGTTTACGGGCACAATTTGAGAGAACGAGGATGCTTTTTCTAGAAAAAATTCCCTAGCCTTGCTCTAAGACTCCACTTTTAGAAGAAACGAAGAAAGAAGCAGCTGTGTCGGCCAAGGGGTGTGAGCTTCACAGGAAGTCCATTGCTGAGGGGACAGCAGGTTTGGTTCTCCCTTCCCCACAGGCCTAGAGCAGTGTGTGAGCTTTGAGACTGTGGTCCCACACTGAGCAGTAATAATCAGCCTCATCCCCAGGCTAGAGCCTAGAGATGCTCAGGGAGGCCACGTTCCCTGACCTGGAGCCTGAGAGTCTGGACGGGACCCCCGCAGGCCGAGCACTGCTACCATAGATGACAACGTTGGGGACACTGCCTGGGAGCTGTTGGTACCAGGACACACCTCCAGCCCAACATTGCTGCTGCTTCCGGTGCAGGAGGTGGTAACAGTCTTATTCACAGGCTAGGACACTGCAGATGGCTGAGTCACCACCGACTGGGTCCAGGACCCTGCAAGTCAGAAGAGAGACACGGGGTGAGAGAGAGGGGTCAGTGGACAGGGCCCATACATGGTTCCACAGTCCTCTCGTCTCCAGCCCTGATCCCAGCCTCCAGCCACCTGTGCAGTGAGCCAGCAGTGTGAGCAGGAGAGGAGCCCAGGCCATGGTGGAGACCCCTGCTCAGCAGTGTGTCCTCAATGTCCCTCAGACGGGCTCCCAGAGTCTCTCTTATTGCCTCCAGCAGCCCAAGGGGAGGGAGAGACCCTATATGCAAACCAGCCCCCTCCCCCTGGCTGGCCAGCACCAGCCTGAACCCTGAACCTGACCCTTGTCTGGAAATCTCACCCCAGGAGGGGATGGAGCGAAAGCTGTGGGGCCTGACCTGGGGCTCCCCAAGGGCCTGTGAGCACCCAGAGGCTAAGCCACAGCGAGAACCAGAGCCAGGTGGATTGATTTCTTAATTTCTCTTTCTGAGGCTTCATTATCAGTGTATAGAAATGCAACAGAGTTCTGTACATTGATTTTGTATCCTGTGGCTTTACTGAATTTATTTCTTGGTTCTGACAGTTTTTTGGTAGAATCTTTAGAATTTTATATATACAGGCAGGCTGTTCTGAGAAGTTGGCTGCGTAGGAGGATGCTGGGCTCACCGTATCCTGCTGATCACTTAGATTCCACCCACATCTGCTAAATAACCCATAAAACCACCAGAAGACTAGCAGAATGGACTCTCCAGAGTCAAGTGTACACAAGTGGTCCATGGAAGAGGGTAGGAAGGGCGGAGAGGTGGTGCGCACTACACGGACTGGTGGGAGGGATCCGGGGCAGAGGGGGGGCAGCGCGCTGGGCAAGGCAGAGCCCCCAATTGTGGCTTGCAAACGCGGAGGGGCCGGATTCCATGAGTTCTGACAGCCACCTGGACCTGACATCTGGAATGTTAAAAGTCAACAGCCCTGCTCGGAGAGCGAGAGGGCAAAAGTACACCGGGTGGGAGAGGTGTTGAGCCCCAGAAGACAGAGCTCAGCTCCACGGGGAACAAGGGCGCTCTCCAGCGCCATCTCCCTCTCCCATCCCCGAGCTGAACTCCCAAAGGGAACCAGTTGCGTCACCGAACTTGCTTGCACCGCACAAACACCCAATGCTGTGCTTCTGTAGATCCATCCCTTGGACGGGTCTGCCTGCTTCCCTCCTGGTGCTGCAGGGCCCTTCCCGCAGGGGACCACTGACAGCAAACTGAGCTGAGTCTGCCCTTCCCTCCCTGGTGCACCTTGCGGATCCACCCTGGCTAATACACCAGATCCCATAAAAGCAGCACCACGATCCTGGCAGTGTGCAAGTAGCCCAGACAGGGGCCACACCACTCCACAGTGAGTCCTGCCCCAGGCAGAGGGGAAGATAAGGTACACACCAGTCTGACTGTGATGCCAGCGGTTGACTAGGAACAGACATCGGGTGTGACTGTGGCCCCGCCCACCAACACAAGTTACTCCAGACAGTACAGGGGAAGTGCCCTACAGTTCTGTGCCACCCCACAGACTATCCAAAATGACAAAATGGAAGAATTCTCCTCAAAAGAAACTCCAGGAAGTAGCGGCAGCTAACGAATTGATCAAAAACAATTTAAGCAATATCACGGAACATGAATTTAAAATAATAGTCATAAAATTAATCACAGGGCTTGAGAAAAGCAAAGAGGACAGCAGAGAATCTATTGCTACAGATACTTTGGGACTAAGAAACAGTCATGAGGAGCTAAAAAATGCTATAGATGAGGTGCAAAATAAAATGGAGGCGACCACAGCCCGGATTGAAGAGACAGAGGAGAGAATAGGTGAGCTAGAAGATAAAATTATGGAAAAAGAGGAAGCTGAGAAAAAGAGAGATAAAAAAATCCAGGAGTATGAAGAGAGAATTAAAGAACTAAGTGATGCAATGAAACACAACAATATCCGTATAATAGGAATTCCAGAAGAGGAAGAGAGAGAGAAAGGGGCTGAAGGGGTACTTGAACAAAACATAGCTGAGAACTTCCCTGATCTGGGGAAGGAAAAAGGCACTGAAATCCAAGAGGCACAGAGAACTCCCTTCAGACGTAACTTGAATCGATCTTCTGCATGACGTGTCATAGTGAAACTGGCAAAATACAAGGATAAAGACAAAATTCTGAAAGCAGCTAGGGATAAACACTAACATATAAAGGGAGACCGATAAGACTAGTGACGGATCTATCTACTGAAACTTGGCAGGCCAGGAAGGAATGGCAGGAAATCTTCAATGTGATGAACAGAAAATATATGCAGCTGAGAATCCTTTATCCAGCAAGTCTGTCATTCAGACTAGAAGGAGAGACAAAGGTCTTCCCAAACAAACAAAAGCTGAAGGAATTCATCACCACTAAACCAGCCCTACAAGAGATCCTAAAATTGAAATTGAAGAAGACACAAAGAAATGGAAAAACATTTATTTTGTGCTCATGGATTGGAAAAATAAATACTGTTAAAATGCCAATACTACCCAAAGCAATCTACACATTCAATACAATCCCAATCAAAAACTGCACCAACATTCTTTTTAAAGCTAGAATAATCCTAAAATTCATATGGAACTACAAAAGATCCTGAATAGCCAAAGTAATATTGAAGAAGAAAACCAAAGCAGGAGGCATCACAATCCCAGACTTTAGCCTCTACTACAAAGCTACACTCATCAAGACAGTATGGTATTGGTGCAAAAACAGACACATAGATCAATGGAATAGAATAGAGAACCCAGAATTGGACCCACAAATTTATGGCCAACTAATCTTTGACATAGCAGGAAAGAGTATTCAATGGAAAAAAGACAGTCTTTTTAGCAATGGTGTTGGGAGAACTGGACAGCAACATGCAGAAGAATGAAACTAGACCACTTTCTTACACCATACACCAAATAAACTCAAAATGGATGAAAGACCTAAATGTGACACAGGAAACCATCAAAATCCTAGAGGAGAAAGCAGGCAACAACCTCTTTTACCTCAGCCGCAGCAATTTCTTGCTTAACACATCTCCAAAGGAAGTGGAATTAAAAGCAAAAATGAACTATTGGGACCTCATCAAGATAAAAGGCTTCTGCACTGCAAAAGAAACAATCAATAAAACTAGAAGGCAACCAATGGAATGGGAAAAGGTATTTGCAAATGACATATCAGATAAAGGGCTAGTATCCAAAATCTATAAAGAACTTGTCAAACTCCACACCCAAAAAACAAATAATCTAGTGAAAAAAATGGGCAGAAGACATGATTAGACACTTTTCCAAAAAAGACATCCAGATAGCCAACAGACATGAAATGATGCTCAACATCAGTCATCATCAGGGTTATACAAATCAAAGCCACACTGAGATACCACTTCGCACCAGTGAGAGTGGCTAAAATTAACAAATCAGGAAACTATAGATGCTGGCAAGGATGTGGAGAAACGGGAACCCTCTTGAACTGTTGGTGGGAATACAAACTGTTGCAGCTGCTCTTGAAAACAAAAAATTAAAAATAGAACTACCCTATGACCCAGCAATAGAACTGCTAGGAATCTACCCAATGGATATAGAAGTTCTAAGTCATAGGAGCACATGTACCCCAATGTTTATAGCTGTGATTTCAACAATAGCCAAATTAGGGAAAGAGCCTAAATGTCCACCAAATGATGAATGGATAAAGAAGATGTGGTTTATATATACAATGGAATACTACTTGGCAATGAGAAAGAATGAAATCATGCCATTTGCAGTAACGTGGATGGAACTGGAAGGTATTATGCTGAGTGAAATAAGTCAGTCAGAGAAGGACAGATATCATGTTTTCACTCATATGTGGATCTTGAGAAACTTAACAGAAGTCCATGGGAGAAGGGAAGGGGAAAAACAGTTACAGAGAGGGAGGGTTTGCCTCTATATTTAAGAGAACAAATTGAGAGTGGATGGGGGTGGGGGAGAGGGGAAAATGGGTGAAGGGTATTGAAGAGGGCACTTGTTGGAATGAGCCCTGGGTGTTGTATGTAAGCCAATTTGACAATAAATTATATTAATAAAAAACCCAAAACAAAAACCCAAAATCCTACAGGACAAAACAGGCAGCAACCTCTTTGACCTTGGCCACAGCAACTTCCTACTAGACATGTCTCTGGAGGCAATAAAAGCAAACATGAACTATTGGGACTTCAAGATAAAAAGCTTTTGCATGGTGAAGGAAACAATCAACAAAACTAAAAGGCAACCGACGGAATGGGAGAAGATATTTGCAAATGACATATCAGATAAAGGGTTAATATCCAAAATCTATAAATAACTTATCAAATTCAACATCTCCCAAAAATAATCCAATGAAGAAAAGGGCAGAAGACATAAATAGTTTTCCAAAGAAGACATCCAGATGGTTGACAGACACATGAAAAGATGCTCAACATCCCTCATCATCAGAGAAATACAAATCAAAACCACAATGAGATACCACCTCACAACTGTCAGAAAGGCTAAATACAACAGGTGTTGGTGAGCATGTGTAGAAGAGGAACACTTTTGCACTGTTGGTGGGATTGCAGACTGGTGCAGCCACTCTGGAAAGCAGTATGGAGACTCCTCAAAAAATTACAAATAGAGTTACCCTATGGCCCAGCAATTGCACTACTAAGTATTTATCCAAAAGATACAAAAACTGCTGATTTGAAGGGGATAAATTTGAAGTATTTATCCAAAAGATACAAAAACTGCTGATTTGGTGTTTATAGAAGAACTATCAACAATCAACAAAGTATGAAAAAAGCCCAAATGTCCATCGACTGATGAATGATTAAAGAAGATGTGGTATCTATATATACAATGGAATACTACTCAGCAATCACAAAGAATGAAATCTTGTCATTTACAACAATGTGAATGGAACCAGTGTGTATTATGCTAAGTGAGATAGAGAAAGACTGATTTCACTCATATGTGGAATTTAAGTAATAGAACAGATGAACATAGGGAAGGGAAGCAAAAATAAGATAAAAACAGAGAGGGAAGAAAACCATAAAAGACTCTTAAATACATCATAAAAAACTAAGAGTTGCTGGAGGAGAGGTATGTCGGGGGAAGGGCTAAATGGCTGATGGGCGTTAAGAAGGGCATTTGTTGGGATGAGCACTGAGTGTTATATGTAAGTGATGAATCACTGGGTTCTACCCCTGAAGCCAATACTATACTGTATGTTAACTAATTGAGTTTAAGTAAATAAAAATTTTAAAAAGTTTGTTTGAGTTTTCCTTACAGGGAGACTAATGTTGCTGTATTATGAGAGTGTCCTGTTACATCCCATAACCCCCTGCACAGGTCCTGAGATTTGATGTCTGTATTTGTCATGAGACTAAAATGCTTTCAACCAAAATGTGTCTACTGTTCATGCTTCTCAGGCTGGGTTTTCATTTACCCTTTACAGTTACCCTGGGAATTCATTATTTCTTCTGTCTCTCTGACATACATATGATTCATTTTCCTTTTTATTAGTCCAGATTTATAATTGTTCTCAGTATGAGGACCGGTATAAACCATTACACTGTACAAGGGCCCTCTGTCGTCTTAGAATTTCTCCATTTCTACATGAAAGGGCCTCCAGGATAAGGTACCCAACCCATATTTAGCCTTAATCATGTTTATTTGGTAAATGCCCTAGGGATTGACCTTAAAAAGAAAACAGCATTTTATATATTTCTTTTCTGTAATCTCAAGGCCTTCTATGACATTGAAGAATGGGTTCATAGGCTCTGTTCTCTAAAATATTCATACACAATTGACCATCACTCCAACCAAAGAGTCAGAGGAAAACCAAAGAGAGAAAAGAATTATGACACATGCAATTAAACCTTAGTGGTCTCACCTTAGCCAATTATATCTGCAGCAATCTCATTTCAAATAAGGTTACATCCTGAAATATAAGATTTGGGGGAACTTTTTATCACATGAATTGGTAGAGACACAGTTTAACCCATAACAATTTATTCAGATTTTCTTAGTTTTTACCTAATGTTCTTCTTCTGTTCTAAGATCCAGTTCAAGGATTCTTTGTGATGTTTAGTCATGATGTTTCCTTAAGCTTCTCTTATTGTGAAACTTTCTTAGACTCTCCTTTTTTTAAAAAAAATTTTTTTAACATTTATTTACTTTTGAGACAGAGAGAGACAGACCGTGAACGGGGGAGCGTTAGAGAGAGAGGGAGACACAGAATCTGAAACAGGCTCCAGGCTCTGAGCTGTCAGCACAGAGCCCGATGCGGGGCTCGAACTCACGGACCGTGAGATCATGACCTGAGCCAAAGCCGGCCGCTTAACCGACTGAGCCACCCAGGGGCCCCTAGACTCTCCTTCTTTTTTGTACCTTTGTCCATACTTACTGAGTGGGGATTATGCCTGACATCCTTCAGGGCCAAGTATTTACACTTGTTCCTTGAAATATCTGCATGGGAATATGTCTCTTCTTCCATTTATTCATTTATACAACCAGTTAACAATATGGATCATGGACAGATATTTTAGACTTTGAGTTTAAACCCCATACTATTACATTTATTTGGTTGCTCAAATCTTTCCAGTTTTGCCCAATGGGAGCCCTTTAATTTGGCTCATGAGGTCCTTGACACACCCTGTCGTGTGTGTGTGTGTGTGTGTGTGTGTGTGTGTGTGCGTGCACACGCACACACACTTGCATGTATGTGGTGGGTGTGCATGGATGCGCTTGTGTTTGTTTTGAAGGATTCTTCATTTTCTGACACTACAGGTTACTCTATGCTCATCCTGTGTAATTCCTGATCTAAGAATTAAGCATTTCTCCAAAGAAGCCTACATCTCTTCCCTGGAGAACAGTATTAGAAAGCAGTATGTGGGAAAATGCATCTCATGGCTATGAGGCATCATTGCTTCCAGTCTTGTTCAGATGACAAAGACATATATATGAGTACACTAACCCAACAATGTGCACATATTGGTGACTATTCCCATATTACACATGATTCCAAACTGCCGTCTCCAGCTCTAATCCATGACCACACGCTTCACTTAAGTCTCTTCCCTTGGTTATAGCTGTGACTTTCCATTCTTAAAGTAAGCAATCTGGCCCCACCACCACCATTTACTTGCTTGTTCCATTCCAGTACATAGTGCAGCCAATTCAAAATAATCTACCTGTTCCCCCATGGGATACCACCTTATCTACTAGAGTTCAGAACTTGCATGCAGTTTCTTACGTCTTTACATGTAGAGGCTCCACTCATTTTCAAAGTCACACAGCTCAGCAGCTTTCTCCCAACCCCTGCACTGAGGTGGGTTCACGCATTTGTCTTGGAAGTCAATAGAATTGTCACATTCTGCATTCCATCATGGGCCCCAACTCTCCTAAATTAGTTTTTTGCATGTGCACTCTAAGGTTCTGTCATGTGGCTGTACAGTTTTCCATGAGTTCTGGCAATGCCATAGTGTCATTTCAGGGTCATTATACCATCATATAGAATAATTGTATTGCTGGGAAACATTTTCCTCTCTTCATGTGATCAACTCTTTTTCTACTTTCAGTCCCCCAGGAACCACAAATGTTTATACTCTCGAGAGTTTTGCCCTTTCCAGTATGTACTATAACTCTAATTGTCCTGTGAATCATATCCCATTTTATAAATGTACCACCTATTTGGTGGCATCTTAGTTGGTTCCAGGTTTGAGTGATTAGAGATAAACCTGGAATAAACATCCCTGTGCAGATTTCTGGTTGGTTTCAATTTTTAGTGTTTATGAATGAAACTGCTATAGACATTCACATGCAGTTTTTTTCCTATGGACAAAATTTTTTGGGTTTATTTTTATAATTTTGTAATTTTAAGTTGGCATCTATTTCTCAAATCAGGAAATAAGACAAAAACCAACCAGCACCATTTATAACCAATTGGGTAAAATATCATACGCAAACAAGACTGACTTTTTCTTCAAGAAGAGCATGGGTGTAATTGAGGTCCCATGATAAGTTCAGAGGCAAAATAAAATGTTTCATTTATTTAAAAAAAAAAAGAAAAAAATAATATGATCCAGCCTAGAAGCAAAATACCCCAGAAAACAAAAAAACAAAACGAAAACATCTGTTTCATGAAGACTCTTTGTCTAAGAATGGTCTGCTCAGAGTGAATTTGAGAACAGAAGGGACAGGAGGAGCCTCAATCACACAAGGTGTCGCTGGATGGACCTGGGCCCAGAGTATCAGCAAAAGAATAAGGAGCATCACAGGCGTAGCTGAGCAGGCGACTGCTGGTCTGTTCCCTCTCTTTACAGACGAGAACGCAGGTTTTTGTCTCACTTCCCCACAGGCCTGGAACACTGTGCGAGCACTGCCACTGCTGTCCCACGCTGAGCAGTAATAATCAGCCTCGTCCTCAGCCTGGAGCCCAGTGATGGTCAGGGTGCCTGTGTTGCCAGACCTGGAGCCGGAGAATCGATCTGGGACCCCGGAGGGTCGATTGTTATCACTATAGATGATGGTTTTGGGGGCCATTCCTGGGAATTGTTGGTGCCAGTTCACACCATAACCACCAATATTAGAGCTGCTTCCAGCGCAGGAGATGGTGACCCTCTGGCCCAGAGAACCAGACACTGAGGGCGGCTGAGTCAACCTAGACTGGGCCCAGGACACTGTAAAGGGGGAGAGACACAGAGAAGGTGATGCTGGTATAGAGACATGAGGAAGAAGCAGGGCCCATTTTGTCCTCCCAGGAAAGTGTGTCCCTTTCCCCTGTCCCCACATCAGTCACCTGTGCAGTGAGCGAGGAGGATGAGGAGGAGAGGAGACCAGGCCATGGTGGAGGTTATCGTGGATCCTTCCTTCCTTCTGCAGGTCCACAGCTGAGCAGACCTCCCCTAATGTCTCCCTTCCCCTCTTCATCCTCGGAGAGAGGGAGGGCCCATCCATGCAAATGAGAACCTGAGCTCTAGATCCCTCACTGGGCGTGGTCAGGTCCCTCGGCCATCAGTGAGGTCACAGCTGTGAGCCCTGAGCAGAAAGCACAGGCAGTGCCAGGTGCCAGGTCCCAGCTCTGATCACCCCTGACTCCTCTGAAACTGGCCTTGAGCTCCCCCTAATGTCCAGACACAGACACACCATTGTGTGACATGGTGACCAGAGCTCATCAGAGACAGCTCTTGCCTCCTCACTGCTCTGTCCACTGTTTCCTGCATTAGGACCAAGTCAAGTGTCCCCTTATATGTCTTCCCATCACCTGAAGGCAGACTCTATGCTCTACTCAGATTCTTCAGGGTGAGTCTGTCCATGTCTCTCTTGGCTATTCATGGGTCTGGCCTGATGAGGTGTCTCTACACAAACTCTTCTTAGATCAGGTTCAAGTCCAAAGCACTGACAGGTCCCCATGGACACATGGCCCCTTTTATGCAGGTCACTGCATCTTTCCTCTTATGTGATTCCTCCCTGGTTTCCAGGATTTCCTTCCTCTGAGGTTCCTGCAGCACTGAGGAGATGGGGAGAGATTCTCTCCAGGTTGTGCATAGATAGAAGTCCTAGTGCCCATGCATAGAGGGGTTACTCACTGAAAATCTTTGTAATCCATTATGATTTCCACCTGCTTAAAACAACAGTTCTGCATACATTGTGGGCAGTGATTCCCTCCTAGGATCTGTTCTCCCAGCGCACAGTCTGCAGGAGCCCTGCCATGTGAGGCTGTGTGTGGCACTGACCTCAGAGCACAAGGAACAAACCTGTAGGAAGTTCTAGGAGAAAATGAATAACAATTGCGGATGCTCTGACAAGGTTCCGGTGATAGAGATTATGTATTAGTCATCACTTAGCCAAACCTGCATATAAATGGGTGTGTCCTTTTACATAAAATTCATCTCATTAAGATTGATTTAATTTCAATGCTGATGTCATTGAGAAGATGTAGGTAAAATCATTAGTGTATTTTTCCCAGGTCTGTGCTTACTCCAGAGAGAATATGGATGGAGATTGTGGTTAAAATCAAGGATGGAAAAACAATGGAATAGGAATGCCTTCTGTTTTCAGGTGAATAGGAGTCTATAAAATTTTACTAAAGTAGTTTGATTTTTTATTCATTTCTTCTTATTTTTTTTTTTAGTCATGAGTTTTATTATCATGGGTCTGATTTAGCAGGATGGAAAGCCCAACATGGTATCCAGTGAAACCCTATAAGGGGCCTGTTCCTTTGAATCTCAGAGCCATCTCGGTGATGGAAGTATTAAACACTGAGAGAGGTTCCAGGACAAAACTATTTGGGGTCAGAATTGTCTCTGGGGTGTGCAAAGTTGTATCCCTGTGCCTTGTGTCCAGCATATTCAGGACAGAGCAAGTACTCATTCATCCACCCATGACTAAAAGAATGAATTTCTGTTACCCAAGGCCACCTGGACCCAGAAGTTCCAGGTCATTCAAAGAACCCACATGTGAGTGGTGGAGAGGTGGAGATAAGGGGGACTGTGTTCCTGAGGTCACAAGCCTTGTGGCTCTGGGTTGGAACAGTAGAGTTTGCTGTAAAAGTCCACCCTGTCTGGAGGTGTCGCTGAGGGAGTGTCAGCCCAGCCCTGACAGCCGGGGGAGATTGTGTGTCACTTCCCTATGGCCTTGGCCTCATGAGAGCAGCATTCAGGCTGCTGCTCTCAGAATCAATGTACCACACAGCCCCTCAGGTGCACATTGGAGTCCAGAGATGGTTGTGGACTGAGCTTCCCATGGGGACAGAGACCTGCTATAGGTTTCCTGATATCGGCCTTGTCCCGGGAGAGCTGGTGTTTAGTGCACATCCTGGCTACCTGGTGACAGGACCCCAGTTACACTCATTATTCCTGGGGTTTTCTGCTAATGGGGATTCTGCCTCCCAGTTACTGAGATCCTGAGGATGGCTGGGTGAGCATAGGTTGTCCCTGACTTCTGGAGGGACAAAGAGGCCTAGGAACTGAAGAGTCAAAAATAGTAGACACTCAGAGAGAGGGAAGATCCTTGTGTGTCTATGAGTGTGTGTGTGTGTGTGTGTGTTTCTGTGTGACCAAAAATGAGGCCAACTGGCCCTCAGTTCTTGTGGCTTTCTTACACTGTGAAAGATGGTTCTCCATAAAAATCTATCCATGAAGCTGATTCTCTGTTAAAATGTTCAGGACCCTGGATTCTGGATTAAAAGGGCAAGGGTCTGAAAGAACTTTTCTTGGAGTATTTAATGCGGCAGTGAGGACTCCTTTGAGAACAGACCTGTTAGCAATTCACTGAATCAGAAGTCCAGGTCTTATTGAGTGACAGGAATCTGTCCCATTTTTTTGTCTACAGACACAAAGCTTATAGTCATCCTATCCTCAAGTGTCAGAGATCACAGGACAGGGGGTGAGCACACACCCCCTCCTTCCTGCCCCCACACCACAGCCAAACCACAGCCCCCTGGATCCCCAGGTGTCTCCTGGGATTGAGTAGGAGACAGAGATGGGCTAAAGCCTGTGATATAAGGGACAAGAGGAGAATGTTTCCATGGGGGATCTACTGTCCAGATAGTTCTTAAGAAAGAGATTCTGGGGCATAAGAAAAATGATTATATATTTTGACGTTTGCAGGAAGTCTCTGGAAGAGAATCACACCCCCTGAAAGGCTAAGGGAGCCCTGCTGTCATCTAGTTTTTAATAGTTCAACTATTATCACAACCAATTTTTTTTCTTGACACCTTGGTGTCAAGGTGACCAGGCAGGAGGCAGGGTGGGAGAGATAGCACCCCCTCCTGTCCAGGGTGAAGGTGAGTGGGAGGGTTTTTGGAATAGGAAAGAAACTGCATTTTCTCTTTCCCTTTCCCTGCTGATTTCTTCACTTCCTTACACCCCTTGTCCCTCCTCACTTACATCAAGTCATGGGTCATCATTATCACCATACTCCATCCCTCATCACCCACCAAGGATTAGTCTCCTCACCTCACTAGCCCCTTCCCCACGCCCATGGAATCCACCAGGATGCTTCTTCTCCCCCTAAATCTGCCAGCTGACTGTGGCTGCAGGTGCACACGGCCATGCTGACGGCTCCCACCATGGATTTATGAAACTCCCTCCGGGGTGTCCCTAGTTCAGACACTCCATGACCTTTCATTTCTCACATTCCTTTCTGTAATCCATTGTTATGTCTTTCCCTGTCTGCAATACATAGTCAGATTTTCCTCAATTTCTTTGTAGTTAGAAAATATCTTCCATTCAGACTCCACACTGGAAAACAGAAAGTAGAAAGTAAGTTATATGGCATCACCTACTAACTGTTGATGTACTCAGTTGGTTTTCTCATTCAAGACCAAAAAAATGTTCAATTTGTTTTTCAATTTGCTTTCATATTTTTCAGGGAGTTTGCAATTATTTTTTAAAACAGATTGCACACGTCTCAAGATGTTTACTTGGCACGTTTACCTTTTTGGTAATACCATTAGAATCACTTTCATTATCTTTAATTTATGAAGAAGTATAATTCTTCTTTAAAATGATTAAAATAAGTAATACAAGTTTTATATATTTCTAATGGTTTTACTGAATTATTTTATCAGTAAAATATTTTTAAAGTAAGTACCCTGAACTCACTATGTAATATATTTCTTCTCTCGAATAAAAACCCTGGGGTCCCTGGTTTGCTCAGTTAAGCATCTGACCCTTGATTTCAGCTCAGGTCATGATCTCACGGTTCCTGGATCAGGCTCGGAGCTGACAGTGTGGAGTGGGCTTGGGATTCTCTCTCTCCCTCAATCTCTGCCCCTCCCCCCTCAGAATAAATAAATAAAGTTAAAAAAAAAACTCGACTCCTTCTCATTACACTTTACTTCTCATTTTAGTTAGATTCGTTTTGTATTAGTAAGAAATTGAAGAGAAATATTAAGTAGTATTGGCCATAGCAATATTCTTTGATAATTTTTACCCTCTATGTCAATGTTAGATATAAGATAAAAAATGAAATAAAACAGTTTATTTTTTATCTGCCTCTAATTTTCCAAGAAGTATTCTTTTTGTTAGTGTTTGTTTATATTAAAAATATGGAAAATTTCAGTGTTGAGGTAATATCCAGCTAATGGTGATATTCCTGTTAACAGTATGTGCCACAGCCGCCAACACTGATGCCATTGTTCAGTGTGCAGGTGAGTCTGGTGATGATTCCAGGGATTCCGAGAGGGAGGGTGGCTGGGACAGAGAATCTGCAAACACCGGCATATCAGAATGCAGAGAAGGGACAATTTGCAGCTGTTTGGAACCCGAGCCAAAGGCATTTGTCTCAGGCTAGGGGGCTTCCCTGAGGCCCTGAGGGCTGTCTCTACTTATGTGGTGACAGTGGAGCATGAGGAGGACAGGGGTCCAGACCATGGTGACACAGCCTCTTCTTAGGCCACAGATCTGGGGCTGGGCTGCCTCTGGCTTCTTTTATCCCCTCCCCATGGAACTCACACACGTGGGGCTTCTCATGCACATGTGACCCATCCCTGACTCTCCTTGTATGCACACGCAGGGTCTGGAGCCTTTGGACAGGGAGCCTATCTGATGTTCTAGTTTTCCCCATGACTGGGCCTGGAGGAAGCAATTGTTGAGACCACACACAGGTCTGTGTACAGGGGACTCAGCCAGGCTCAGAGAGGCATGCCTGCCCAGTCCCCTTAGGAAGCCAGGGCCAGGCCCTGAGGCCTCCTGTCAGCTGGGACCCCTGTCCTACAGAAACCCCCAGACATGGTCTTACATCGCCCCCGGCTGGTCTCCACGAGAACCCCTCCTTCGTTCCTTTTGTGTTCGAATCTCTTTTTCTCCTGCTTCCCTGATGCTTGTGTTCCCATCAAATGAGAGTGACCCTCCAGGGAAGGACAGAGATGCCATCCTGGTGTGCTGTCCCTGATAATGCATCCTCTGTGGATGGGAGTCAAGGGGAAGGATACAGGCAGTCCTGACCCGGGAAAGCCTGTGAACTGCTGTGGAGATGAGGACAAGACACAGGGAACAGATAACAGAGGGGATCTGTCCCCGGGAGGGGCTCAGAGGAGGTGGGTTGACTCTGGGGGCAGAGTGTGGACAGGAGCTCGCTTAGGGGACACACACCTTCACTGAGGAGGACACACATTGTGGGAATGTGAGGCCTTTCTGGAGCAGGACAGACAGGACTCAGCAAACCCTGATGCGGCTGCTGCAGGTGTGGGGATAGAATAGGACCTGGGCAGGGCAGGGACCACTACGGCGCCATCCTGTGACCTCCACTCCATGTGCTGGGAGACTTTTAATACCAGCTATGCCTGTCATCAGTGCTGCTTATTAGAGATATAGCTCCGAGGGAAGTTCCAGGACAGAACTTGAGACAGGGATACCTGGAAGGGGACACTGGGCAGAGGGGCAGCTGGAGGAAGATGGCAGCAGAGGAGACAGGGAAGGGAGAAATGGCACAAGTCCCCAGATGGGGCATAGGGAGATGACTGACTGGACCCTGGGCTATGGGAGAGGGAGGGATGGTCCAGAGTGTCAGGTGGATGGATCGCGATACTACAGAGATAGGGGTGCCCCGAATGTCACAGGTGAGGTCAGGTGGGAGAGCAGGTGGAGGGCAGGTGATGGGTCTGCTGTCCCTGTGTCACATTGAAACCACGGTGTGAAGTGTGAAGAGGTGTAGAAATGTCACAGACAATCAAGGCTGCAGGAATGCCTTTCCTCCCGTATAGGAAGAATGCAGGTGTTACAGCAACTGCCTACCTGAGAGCTTTGTCTTCATCATTCATTCATCCATTCAGTCACTCACTCATTCATTCTTTAAGCAAATATATATGGAATGTCCACATGTGTCAGACTGGAAGTATAATGGGGGCAAGGACAGGGTCTAGGTGACAGCAGCAGGAGGAACTGACGATTGAGCATGATGGTGATGGTCCCATGGCTACTCCAGGGTCTGAGGACTTCACTGTGTCCCCCAGAGGTGCTGAGGGCTAAGATGTGTGAGTCTCCCACAGAGTCTTCCCTCCCAGGCATGCAGCTTGGGGCAGAGGTAGTTGTCTCTGTGCCTGCAAGGACCTGCAGGTTTACAAGGCTCTCATTCCCTGAGACACCTCAGCTTTGACCTGTTTGGGGTCCAGGTGCAAGAGGAGGCAAAAGGAGGAGGTCACAGTTCCAGTCCTGAGGACACCGCCATGGGCTGAGCTCTGAAAACTTCAGACTCTGTGCTTCACTATTGATAGAATCCTGGTGGCACTGAAAACCTCTCCTTTCTCCGCATCAATGGTTTTGGGGAACAGACTGTTTTGTTCAGCCCCCTGCGAGTGTTTTTTCCCTCTTTCTTTGTCTCCAGCTACTTTTGCAGGGGGACTGCTTTTCTTGCACGATCCTGATGCACTGCACTCCCCCCACCTCCTTCTCTTTCTCTTTCTCTCTTCCCTCAGCGAAAATGGCTCCGTACCCTCTGCAGATTTTCTCTCCCCCAGATGACCGCTCTGCATCGCATACCTGTACAGTTCTGGGGCTCAAGTTGCACAGATTGTTGCGTTAACCCTCAGATCAATTTCCTAAGTGTTCAAAATAGTTTGGTGCTGATGTAGCTGCATTTCAGGGATATGGCAAGTTCAGGGTCTCCATGCTGCTCTGCCATCCTAACTCCTCCTCCCCCAAATCAGGTTTTTGTTTAGTCTTTTGAAGATGCATTTTTAAATGCTTATTTATTTTTGAGAGAGAGAGAGAGAGAGAGAGAGAGAGAGAGAGAGAGAGAGAAGGGGAGGGGCAGAGAGAGACAGAGACAGAGAATCCGAAGCAGGCTCCAGGCTCTGAGCGGTCAGCACAGAGGCTGATGAGGGGCTCGAACTCACGAGCTCTGAGATCATGACCTGAGCCGAAGTCGGACACTTAACCGATTGAGCCACCTAGGCGCCCCGACAATCAGGATTTTGATAAGAAAATAGAACAATCCACTTACTAACCTTTACATGAAAGTGGATAATACACAAATATGCAAAGGAGAATGACACGTGGACAAAAATCAAAAATGAAAAAAAATAATACTGTTAACCTCTCTTAATAATAAATAAAAGCATACTTTACTAGGAAATAAAAATGGTTTCATTTAAAAAATAGACAGGGGCGCCTGGGTGGCGCAGTCGGTTAAGCGTCTGACTTCAGCCAGGTCACGATCTCGCGGTCCGTGAGTTCGAGCCCCGCGTCAGGCTCTGGGCTGATGGCTCGGAGCCTGGAGCCTGTTTCCGATTCTGTGTCTCCCTCTCTCTCTGCCCCTCCCCCGTTCATGCTCTGTCTCTCTCTGTCCCCCCCCCAAAAAAAAAATGTTGAAAAAAAAATAAAAAATAAACAGACAAATTTCTAAAAATAAAAGCAGACCAATTTCCTTAGAAAAAGAATAGATAATTTATTAGGAACTTTTCCACAAAAAGGCATAAGATGTGATTAACTTCACAAAAAACCACTAGCAATCTTCAGAGATCATAATTTCATTTGCTTGCTTCATATATATATATATATATATGAAGCATATATATATGCATATAAGCATAACATGTATATGAAGCATATATGTATATATGAAGCATATATATATATTCAAATCATCAAAAAACAATGGAAAACTTAAATTCTTATGGAAAGAAATATACAGTGATACAAACACTTGGCACATAAAATACAGAAAAAGGAAAATTGTGGAATATTATGAAATATTGACATAAATATTCTAAATAAAATATCAATAGTGGGATACCCTTGTCAGACTAAAATAGTCATACTATGACCACATGTGAGTTTTGCAAATATGGAGTGGGATTACATATGGGTGATTCCTCTAAGGTAAGACAACAAATTAGTAAATCAACACATGAAAATCACGTGATCTCTCTGGACTGTGAAAAGTCATTTGCATAATTGAAAGCAAAGTTTTTTAAAATTATTTATTTTTTAAAATTTACATCCAAGTTAGTTGGCATATAGTGCAATAATGATTTCAGGAGTAGAATCCAGTGATTCATCTCCTACACATAACACCCATAGCTCAACCCAAGTGTCCTCCTTAATGCCCCCTTGCCCATTTAGCCCATCCCCCCAATAACAACCACTCCAGCAACCCTCAGTTTATTCTCTGTATTATAAGAGTCCCTTATGTTTTGTCCCCCTCCCTGTTTTTATATTATTTTTACTTTCTTTCCCTTCTGTTCATCTATTTTGTATCTTAAATTCCACACGAGTGAAGTCATATGATATTTGTCTTTCTCTGACTAAATAATTTTGCTCAGCATAATACCCTCTAGTTCCATCCACATTATTGCAAATGGCAAGATTTCATTCTTTTTGATTGCCGAGTAATACTCCATTGTATATATATACCACATCTTAATCCATTCATCTGTTGATAGACATTTGGGCTCTTTCCTTACTTTGGCTATTGTCAATAGTGCTTCTATAAACATTGGGGTGCATGTGCCCCTTCAAAACAGCACCCCTGTACCCTTTGGATAAATACATAGTATTGCAATTGCTGGGTCGTAGCGTAGTTCTATTTCTAATTTTTTGAGGAACCTCCATACTGTTTTCCAGAGTGGCTGCACCAGTTTGCATTCCCACCAGCAATGCAAAAGTGTTCCTCTTTCTCCCCATCCTCACCAACATCTGTCTTTGCCTGAGTTTTTCATTTTAGCCATTATGACAGGTGTGAGGTGGTAGCTCATTGTGATTTTGACTTGTATTTCCTTGATGATGAGTCATGTTGAACATTTTTTTCATGTGTCGGTTGGCCATCTGGATGTCTTCTTTGGAAAAGTGTCTATTCATGTCATTTCTTCCCTGGATTATTTGCTTTTTAGGTGTTGAGTTTGACAAGTTCTTTATAGATTTTTGATACTAACACTTTATCTTTTATGTCATTTGCAAAAATCTTTTCCCATTCGTAGGTTGCCTTTTAGTTTTGTTGATTGTTTCCTTCGCTGTGCAGAAGATTTTCATCTTGATGAAGTCCCAATAGTTCATTTTTGCTTTTGTTTCCCTTGCCTCTGGAGACATATTGAGTAAGATGTTGCTGCAGTGGAGGTAAAAGAGGTTTTTGTCTGCTACTTCCTCTAGGATTTTGAAGGCTTCCTGTCTTATGTTTAGGTCTTTCATCCATTTTGAGTTTATTTTTGTGTATGATGTGAGAAAGTCGTCCAGGTTCATTCTTCTGCATGCCATTGTCCAGTTTTCCCAACACGATTTGCTGAAGAGACTGTCTTTATTCCATTGGATATTTTTTCCTACTTTGTCAAAGATTAGTTGGCCATACGTTTGTGGGTCCATTTGTGGGTTGTCTATTCTGTTCCATTGATCTGAATGTCTGTTTTTGTGCCAGTACCATACTGTCTCAATGATTATAGCTCTGTAACACATCTTGAGGTCTGAAATTATGATGCCTCCAGCTTTGATTTTCTTTTTCAGGATTGTTTTGGCTCTTCAGGGTCTTTTCTAGTTCCTCACAATTTTTAGGATTTGTTCGTTCTAGCTCTGTGAAGAATGCTGGTGTTATTTTGATAGAGATTTCATTGAATATGTAGATTGCTTTGGGTAGTATTGACATTTTAGCAATATTTGTTCTTCCAATACATGAGCATGGGATATTTTTCAATTTTTTTGCGTCTTCTTCAATTTCTTTCATGAGCTTTCTATAGTTTTCAGTGTGTAGATTTTCACCTCTTTGGTTAGGTTTATTCCTAGGTATTTTATGGGTTTTGGTGCAGGTGTAAATGGGTTTTATACCTTGACTTCTCTTTCTGTTGTTCATTATTGGTGTATAGAAATGCAACCGATTTTTGTGCATTGATTTTATATCCAGCAACTTTGCTGAATTCATGGATCTGTTCTAGCAGTTTTTTGGGGGAATATTTTGGATTTTCCATATAGAGTGTCATGTCATCTGTGAAGAGTGAACGTTTGATTTCCTCCCTGCCTATTTGGATGCCTTTTGTGTCTTTGTGTTGTCTGATTGCTGAGGCTAGGACTTCCAATACTATGTTAAACAACAGTGGTGAGAGTGGACACCTCTGTTGTGTTCCTGACCTTAGGGGGGAAGCTCTCAGTTTCTTCCCCATTGAGGATGATATTAGCGGTGGGTCTTTCATATTTGGCTTTTATGATATTGAGGTATTATCCTTCTATCCCTACTTTCTTGAGGGTTTTTATCAAGAAAGGATGCTGCATTTTGTCAAATGCTTTCTCTACATCTATTGAGAGGATCATGTGGTTCTTGTCCTTTCTTTTATTAATGTGATGTATAACATTGATTGATTTGCAGATATTGAATCAGTCCTGCATGTTAGATATAAATACCACTTGATTGTGATGAATAATTCTTTTAATGCATTGTTGGATTGGTTGGTTAGTATCTTGTTGAGAATTTTTGCATCCATTTTCATCAGGGAAATTGGACTATAGTTCTCCTTTTTAGTGGAGTCTTTGTCTGGTTTTGGAATCAAGGTAATTCTGGCCTCATAGAATGAGTTTTGAAGTTTTTCTTCCATTTCTATTTTTTAGTACAGCTTCAAAAGAATAGGAGTTACCTCTTCTTTAAATGTTTGGTAGAATTTTCCTGGAAAGCCATCCAGCCCTGGAGTCTTGTTTTTTGGGAGGTTCTTTATTACTAATTCAATTTCTTTACCGGTTATGGGTCTGTTCAAATAATCTATTTCTTCCTGTTTCAGTTTTGGTAGTTTATATGTTTCTAGGAATTTGTCCATTTCTTCCAGATTGCCCAGTTTGTTGACATATAATTGCTCATAATATTCTTCTTCTTCTTCTTCTTCTTCTTCTTCTTCTTCTTCTTCTTCTTTTTTGTATTTCTACAGTGTTGGTTGTGACTTCTCCTCTTTCATTTCTGATTTTATTTATTTGGGTCCTTTCCTTTTTCTTTTTGATCAAACTGGCTAAGGGTTTATCAATTCTGTTAATAATTTTAAAGAACCAGCTCCTGTTTTTATTGATCTGTTCTACTATTTTTTTGATTTCCATAGCATTGATTTCTGCTCTAATCTTTATTATTTCATGTCTTCTGCTGGTTTGGGGTTTTATTTACTGTTCTTTTTCCAGCTCCTTAAGGTGTAAGGTTAGGTTGTGTATCTGAGACCTTTCTTCCTTCTTTAGGAAGGCCTGGATTGCTATATACTTCCCTCTTATGACTGCCTTTGCTGCATCCTAGAGGTTTTGGGCTGTCAGATTATCATTTTCATTGGCTTCCATGTACTTTTTAATTTCCTATTTAACTTCTTGGTTAACCCATTCATTCTTTAGTAGGGTGTTCTATAATTTCCAAGTATTCATTGTCTTTCCAAATTTTTTCGTGTGTTTGATTTCGAGTTTCATAGCATCGTGGTCTGAAAATAAGCATGGTATGATCTCTGTCTTTTTGAACTTGCTAGTGGCTGATTTGTGACCCAGTATGTGATCTATTCTGGAGAATATTCCATGTGCACTCGAGAAGAATGTGTATTCTGCTGCTTTAGGGTGAAATGTTCTGAATATATCTGTTAAGTCCATCTGGTCCAGTATATAACTCAAAGTCATTGTTTTCTTGTTGATTTTCTGTTTAGATGATCTGTTCATTGCTGTTTAGTGGGGTATTGAAGTCCCCTACTCTTATGGTATTATTATCAATGAGGTTCTGTATGTTTGTGATTAATTGATTTATATATTTGGGTATCTACACATTGGGGATATAAATGTTTACAATTCTTAGATCTTGGTGGATAGACCCCTTATTTTTAATATAATGCCCTTCTTCATCTCTTTTTACAGTCCTTATTTTAAAATCTAGATTGTCTGATATAAGTATGGTTACTCTGGCTTTCTTTTGGTGACTATTAGCATGATAGATGGTTCTCCATTCCCTTACTTTCAACCTGAATGTGACTTTAATTCTAAAATGGGTCTCTTGTAAACAGCATATAGATGGATCTTCTCTTCTTATCCATTCTGTTATCCTATGTCTTTTGATTGGAATGTTTAGAACTTTGACATTTAGAGTGAGTACTGAAAGATATGAATTTAGTGCCATTGTGTTGCCTGTAGAATTGGAGTTTCTGGTGGTGTTCTCTGGTCCTTTCTACTCTTTGTTGCTTTTGGCCTTTTTTGTTTCGTTTTGTCTTTTCTTCTCTCAGAGACTGCCTCTTAAAGTTTCTTGCAGGCTGGTTTAGTAGTCACAAACTCCTTTAGTTTTTGTTTGTCTAGGAACTTCTTTATTTCTTGCATATTTTTCCAATTCAGCACATTGAATATGTCCTGTGACTCTTTTCTGGCCTGCTAAGTTTCTGTGGATAGGTCTGCTGTGAACCTGATATGTCTTACCTTATAGGTTAAGGACTTTTTTCCCCTTGCTGTTTTCATAATTCTTTCCTTGTCTATTTTGTGAATTTGACTATGTTATGCCTATTGATAGTTGGTTTTTGTTGAATCTAATGGGAGTTCTCTGTGCTTCTTAGATTTTGATGTTTGTGTCTTTCCCCAGGTTAGGAACGTTTTCCATTATGATTTGCTTGCATAAACTTTCTACTTGTTTTTCTCTCTTTTTACCTTCTGGGACTCCTATGATTTGGATGTTATTCCTTTTTAGTGAGTCACTGAGTTCTCTAATTCTTATATTGTGCTCTTTTGCCTTAGTTTCTCTCCTTTTTTCTGCTTCTTTATTCTCCGTAATTGTATCTTCTATATCACTAATTTGCTTTTCTGCTTCATCCATCCTTGCAGTCATGGCATCAATTCGAGATTGCAGCTTAGTTATAGTGTTTTTAATTTCGTCCTGACTAGATTTTATTTCTTTTATCTCCATAGAAAAGGATTATATTCTTTTTTTTCAACTCCAGTTAATATTCTTATTATCATGATTCTAAATTCTAGTTCAGACATCTTACTGATATCTGTGTTGATCAGGTCTCTGGCTGTCATTTCTTCCTATTCTTTCTTTTAGGATGAATTCCTTTGTTTTGTCATTTTGGAGGAAGAAAAAGAATTAATAAAATAAAAAATAAAAATGAA
Source organism: Puma concolor (assembly GCF_028749965.1). NCBI lineage: Eukaryota > Metazoa > Chordata > Mammalia > Carnivora > Felidae > Puma > Puma concolor. The sequence continues at coordinate 20,464,659 of NC_141678.1, forward strand.
GAAGATTAAAAACAAACAAAAAAAAATCAAATAAAGGAAGCTAGATCCTAGGTATGCTTTGGTTTTGTTGTTGAAAGAAGCTTGATTGAACAGAGAAAAAAGGGAATGGAAAGAAAAGAAAAAATAAATAAATGTTTAAAAATTAAGAAAATGTATATAATAAAACAGAATAAAATGAGTTGAAGAAGGTAAAATAGAATAAAAAATAAATTTCCAAAAAATATAGTCAAAAAATTTAAAAAATTATATGAAAGTGGAAAGTAAAAAATAATTTTTTCTCTTTCTGTATCCAAGAATAAGAAAGAAGAGGAAAAAAAAAGAAAACACAAAACAAAGAAATGAATAGATGGACCAGCAAACACAATGAAATCCGAATGAAATTACATCCAGTTTCCCCTACAAGTCAAACTATGAAGCACTTTATGGTCCATACCCTAAGGAGTGGGAGAGACTTGTGGTGTTCTTCTAGGGCTTGGTTGGTGCAGTTGGTCAGGGCTTGGTGTCATGGCTCCATTCTCCACTAGGTGGTGCTACTTAACTTACTGAAGTGGATTGGTGTGGCACGGTGTGCAGGATGTGTGTTGATGCATGGGAGAGGTTAAAATGGCGTCACCTAACTTTCCAGTCTCTAGATCAGAACTTTGTGCTCTATCTGACTGGCAATCAAGCACCCCTCCTTGGTCTCTGGGGTCCTTCCATTCCCCACTTCTATACTGTCCCTGTCCAAGACATCAGCCTGCCAGGCAGCACCTCCCTCCCAAATTTTATGTCATATGGGGCTGTATTTCCAAACTCTTCACTTCTGAGGGCCCTGCCACCTGGACCCGCTCCAACTCTTTCACGGATGGTCTCCCTAGGCCATGGCCAGATGCCGGCTTGCCCCCAGGAAAGTTCCTGCTATCACGCAGCTGTAGAGGCTCAGAGGTGTGGCTGGATGCCGGCCTGCCACAGAATAAGTTTGTGCGATCGTGTAGTGGTATCATTTCAATGCAGTAACAACACACTACCCACGTCAGGTTTTGCCTCACCCTGGCGTTTCTGTTCCGATACCAGTAATTGTGTTCTCCGTGGTCCACTGGGAGCTTTGCTTGTGGGGAGTCCGTACAACCTCTACCAAATGCCCTCCTAGCAGGGTACCAGGGAAACTGCTTCTCCCATGTGGCCCGTCGATCCCTCAGACCTCACTGCCTGTCCTTGGGAATTCAGTCTTCCCACCAGCACGCTGCCAGGTAATGCGCTGCAGTGTTTCCAGTGCTGTCCTGCCCTGGTAATAGAGTCCTAATGATACTAAAACCCTCTCCTTTCTGCTTTCTGCTTTCTCCTTTTCTTATTCAGGCACTTATGGGTGCTTCCACTCTTTCTCTCCAACTACTTTTGAGGGGAGTGCTTTTCCTGTATGTTCCTTCCTTTCTCTGTCCTCTGTCCCCAAATACCATTCCCTACCCTCTGTGGCTTCTCTCTCCCCCAGTTCACCTCTCCGTGCCAAGTACCTTCCAAGTTCTGTGGCTCAAGTTATGCGGATTGTTGTGTGAATCCTCAGAGCAATTTTCTAGGTGTGCTAGAAATAGTGGTTTGGTGCTGATCTAGCTGCATTTTAGGGATGAAGGAAGCCTAGAACTTCCATGCTGCTCCACCATCTTGGTCCACTCCACATGAAAGCAAAGCTCTAATAAAAACCACAAAAAACGGAAGCAGAGATTTTATAATGTGATAACACACTTTGTACCCACACATCAGACTCAGTCCCACAACCAGAAAATTAGCTAATGGGGTGGGGACGGGGGGACATTTCTATAAGATGAAAAGACTAATCTGAGCTAAACACCATTATTACTCAACATCTTTCTGCAAGTATTATACAATGAAAGTGAAGAAGAAAAGTCACTGGTAGGGTCTCAGCATTGATGGGAATGGACAGGGACTCATTTCAAATGACTGAAATATATGTTTCAGCTATAGGTAATCCAGGGCTTATGCTGCAGTGAGAGAAGAAATCATCCCAAAGAGCAAAAAAAGTACAGGCATTCTTATTGAAGACTAATAAGAGGGTTACATAGGTCTGGAAACTTCTAGAAATGGGTAAACGACCAAGGATGGAGACCCTGGATTCGTCAGAGGTCAGGTGGGAGTTGAGAACACTGGAACTACAACCCCCAGTCCATGAACTTCGGTGCAAAGAAACCTTGTGTCTCAACCTGATGGGCAAGATGAGCTTCCTTGTGTCCTTTGAGACCCTTTGTCTAGGAAGGGGCTGCTGCGAGTGACGTTGGGGACAGAAGAGAAGGAGGAGCCCTCACTCCCAGGTGGTGCTGCTGCGTGCACTGAGCCCATGGTGGCAGCAGCAGGAGCATCAGAAGCAGAAGCCACAGGCTGAGCCTGGTAAGCTGCTGCGGCCTCGCCCTCTCTGAAGATGAGAAAGGGGTCTGCTTTCAGTTCTCATGGGCCTGGGACTCTGTGTGAGCCCAAGATGCTGTCACAGAGGGGGTGAGGGGGCAGGGAGGAGCAGTCTTATCCTCAGACATCAGCCCCGTGATGATCTCAGAGTGAGAGTTTCCAGACACAGAGTCAAAGAATGAATCAGGGTCCCCAGAGGGTCTAACCATCATAATAGATGAGGATTTAGGGGCAATTTGTGGGAGCTGTTGTTATCAGGACACATATTGGACATTCCTGATGTGTCCTGACTCAGACAGAGCTGAATATTGTGTCCCTGTGTCTGCCGTGACCTGTCATGGACTGTGTCCTCAGGACAGCCTGCCCCTGGAATGCAGAAATTTGTGCTCAGTTTGAGAAAATCACACAATATCTTGCTCCCAATGAGAGGCTTCAAGGAGAAATTTCAGAGAATGTGGAAAGACTGTAGACAAACTTCCTTGAGGTGGGTCTCAGACCCCAGTTTATATCAAACAAAGCAGCAGCTCAGTTGGCCAAAAATCAGGGATAGATGGGAAGTCCCATTGCTGTGGGGACAGCAGGTTTTTGTCTCACTTCCCCACAGGCCTGGAGCACTGTGTCAGCACCTTGAGTAAAGTCAAGAGACTGGCAGTAATAATCAGCCTCGTCCTCAGCCTGGAGCCCAGTGATGGTCAAGGAGCCTGTGTTGCCAGATGTGGAGCCAGAAAATCTGTCAGGGACCCCTGAGGGTCGATCGCTACTATCATAGATGAGGAGTTTAGGGGCCTTTCCTGGAAGCTGTTGGTACCAGTTCACACCAGCAATATCGATGTTGTTGGCACCTCCAGCGCAGGGGATGGTGACCGTCTGGCCCAGGGCCCCAGACACTGAGGGTGGCTGACTCAACACAGACTGGGCCCAGGACCCTGGAAGTGGGAGAGACAAAGAGAAGGTGATGAAGAATCAGGTCACACATGTTATCCCAGGACCGCTTCCCTTGTTCCCACATCTAGTCACCTGTGCAGTGAATGAGGAGGGTGAGGAGGAGAGGGGACCAGGCCATGGTCGAGATCATCACTGATCCTGCCTTCTGTGGCTGAACAGCTGAGCAGACGTCCCCTAATCTGTTCCTTCTCCTTTTCATCCTCTGAGAGAGGGAGGGCCCATCCATGCAAATGAGACCCTCAGCTCTTCGACATTTCAATGGCACGGGGTCAGGTCCCTCTGCCTGAGGATGTCAGGGTGGAGGGAAGGGGAGGGGCTCTGTTGGGTAAGAGGGTGGTGAGGTCACAGTTGTGAGCCCTGAGCAGAGGGCACAAGCAATGGCAGGTGGCAGGTCCCGGCTCTGGTCATCTGTGACTCCTCAGAAACAAGTGATATGTGCCCCCTGGTGTCCAGGCCTGGACACAACATTATGTGACATGGTGACTAGAGCCCATCAGAGAGAGTTCCTGCCTCCTCACTGCTGTGTCCACTGTCCCATTCCTTCAGGCCAGGCCAGGTGTCCCCCTGTGTGACTTCCCATCACCTCAGGACAAACTGTGCTCTACTCAGGCTCCACATAGTGAGTGTGTCCACGGCTCCCTTGTCTGTTGATGGGGCAGGACTAAGGTGGTGACTCTTGTACAACCACACAGATGAGGATCAGCTCCAGAACAGTGATGGGTCCACATTGGCACCTGGCCAGTTCTGTGCAGGAAGCTGATTTCTTTCCTCTGCTTGTTTCCTTTCTGGTTTCAAAGTTATCCTTTCCCAGAAGTTCCCTCAGCACTGAGAAGACAGGGAGCCCTTTTCTCCAGGTTGTGGGTAGATGCTCTCGTGTGCCTTCCTAGGGGGGTTACACACTGACCATCTTCGTCGTCTGTCACTACTTCCACCTCCGCGAAACAACAGTTCTCCACACCCTGTGCTTAGTACTTCCCTCCTATGATCTGTCCCCCCAGCACAGAGACCCAAGTCTGCAGGAGCCCGGGTGTGGCACTGACCTCAGAGCACGAAGGGCAAACCTGCAGGAAGCTCCAGGAGGGAAGGAGTGACAGCTGTGGGTGCTTTGATGGGGACCTCATCGCAGACTTTATGTGTCTGTCACCACTTGGACAACTGCTACCTCAAAATGAAGGTGGGTGATTTTATACAAAATTCAGTTCAGCAAGAATTATTTAAACTCAATGACACCGTTAATGGGAAGATGCGGGTACAATCATGAGTATGTTTTCATAGATTCGTGCTTATTGCAGAGAAATTATGGATTGAAATAGTAGTTGAGAAAATGGATGAAAACCTAATGGAAAAGATGTGACTTTAGTTCTTGGTTTAATCGGGGTCTTGTAAACTTGTTTCTAAATCACTTCATGCTTTTGGGCACCTGGGTCGCTTAGTTGGCTAAGCATCCAACTTCAGCTCAGGTCATGATCTCACAGTTCATGGGTTGGAGCCCCGCATCGGGCTCTATGCTGACAGCTTGGAGTTTGGAGCCTGCTTTGGATACTGTATCTCCCTCTCTACCCCTCCCCCGCTCATGCCTGCTCTCTCTCTCTCTCTCTCTTTCTCAAAACTAAATAAACATTATAAATTTAAGAAAAAAATAAAAATATAAATCATTTTTATTACTGTTGTTATTATTATTAATTTATTTTTTAATCATGACTTTGTATATTAGGTCTGGTCCTTCAAGAAGGAAAGCCCAACATGGTGCCCAGGGAAGCTCCATTAGTAGCCTGTTCCTGTGAACTTCAGACTCATCTCAGTGATGGAATTAAACACAGAACTTCCAGGATGGACTGACTAGGAGTCAGACTCATCTCAGGGGTGGGTAAAACAATTGTTGCTGTGTTTTGTGTGTCCCGTATGTTCAAGATAGAACAACTAATTGCTCATTCAGTCACCCATGACCAGAGGAATGTATTTCTATTACCCAAGGCCAATTTGACCCAGAAAATTATTTCAGAGATCCCACATTTGACTCTGGGTGAGGTGGAGATAAGGGGCACTATGTCCCTGAGGTCACAGTCCCTGTAGCCCTTGGTTGGATCGACTTTTCAACAGAGGTCCATCCTGGCTGGAGGTGCCACTGGAGTGTCACAGGAGTGACAGTTCAGCCCTGAAAGCACAGGGAGACTGTGTTATGTCCCCAGGGCCTTGAGTTCTGTGGGAGCAACACTGAGGCTGCTATCCCAGAATCAATGTGCTGATCAGCCTCAGGCATGGACTGGAACTCAGAGACTATCAGGGCTGAACTGCCCATGGAGATAGAGACTTGCCCTGGGATTCCTGAGCATCAGTCTTGTCCCAGGAGAGCAGGTGTTCGCGGCATGTTCTGCCCCGGTGACAGGATCCCAGTCACACTCGATGTCCATGGTATTTCCTGCTGAAAAGATTCTGCCTCCCGGACGTTATGACTCTGAGGATGGCTGGGTGAGCACAGGCTGAACCTGACTTCTGGAAAGACAGAGAATCCCAGAAACTGCAGAGCCCATGACAATAGACACTGAGAGAGCCGAGAGAGCTGTGTGTGTGTGTGTGTGTGTGTGTGTGTGTGTGTATGAAAGAGAGAGAAAGAAAGAACAAAAATACTCCCCAGTGCCCTCAGGATGACTTTCACTCAGTGGCCAAGCATGAATACAAGTGTTCCCCTGTCTGTCTCTGATTTCTCAACTCCCTGAGTGTTGATCTCCATGCAAACTGATTCCTGGGGCTGGCTCATTGCAACACACACCAGTGTCCTGAAGCTTGGGGCTAAAGAAAGTCAGTGTCCTGAGTGCTATTTCTCTTGCACAAGGATGGAATTTACACGAGGAGGAGGAATTTGGTGCCGATTAGCTCTGACAGTAATTCCACTGAATCAGAAGTTCAAGTCTTCTGGATGGAGAGACTTCTGTCCATTTTCATCCCTATAGACACAAAGCCCCGCAGCTTTGGGGTCTTCAGATCTCAGCAGGCACAGGACCAGGGGTTACCACACATCCCCGTTATTCCCCCTCCCCCAACTCCTGCATCACAGCCATCCTCCCTGCACCTCCAGGATCTCCCGATGCCTCCCTTGTGTTGACCATGAGAGAGCATCTACTCTTATTCTGGCAAAGGGCCGATGCATGAGACTCCACTGATTGGAGCAAAGTGTGTGTGGCTGAGTGAGTGTCCTGATGGTCTTAGGAAACAAATATTTTGGGGAACAAGAGAAGTTGGCATGTATTGAAATATGCAATCCATCCTTCCTTTTTTTGACCATTTCAACAGTGACCTTTTGCGGGTCCTCACTAATTCTGAAGAAGATAAATAAGTACACTGATAGCTCCAAGTCTGGATAAGCATTCATTTGTAAGAAATACAGTAATCGTGTCGGCATATTAGAGACTGACGGAGGCTGATGCTGCATAGGAGCTACAATCTGGGGATGACAGCAGGAATCAAATGATGAAGGGATTTCCTGCTGATCCAATTTCTGTGACTTCTCCCTACAGATGGACACTGCACACCGGAAACTACAGCAAGATCGTTTCCAGTGTTCTCTAAAATCCTAACCTGGAGACAGCATTCACACCTGAAAAGCCAGAGGGATAGACTGAAGCCTGAGGGAGGCAGGAACAGAGGGGAGAAAAGGTGGGGTATGGTATGCTGGGGGTGGGTGGGTATTGTCAGTGTAAGAAGCAGTTGTGACCACTTTTTTGTCAGCTGGTTCAGAGAAAGAGAAAATTGTGTCTGTGACCAAGGTAGGTATTAACATATCAGCTATGGATGTATCACTAGTACAAAGAGTTACATTTAATGGATGAGTATGACTGTCATCATTTTCAGTTGAGACGATATTGTGAGATCTTAGAAACCATGGGTTTCTGTCCCGATTCCTGGCATAGAGCTCCTGAAGCCTTCCGCATTTCCTAGGTGACAAGGCCACTAGGAGCATTTTTGTTTCAGTGAGGCAACCCTAGAAAGGCTCCTGGCTGGGGGTGGTCCCCAGAAAGTCTGAGCCATGACCAGACGCTTGGAATATCCAGCCTCCCCCTTGCTGAGAGGGGAGAAGAGCTGAATGTGGAGTCAATGGTTGATTACGTCTACATGAAGACTCAATAAAAATGCCAAAATATGGGATTCAAAGACTCCCACATAGGTGGACACATTCCTATAGGGAAGGTGACACACCCCAACTGCACGGGGACGGGACCTCTTGTTTGGGGGCTCCTTTCAGACCCCTACCCATGTGCTCCTTCGTCTGACCGTTCATCCTACTCTTTCAGTATCATTCCGTGAACTGGCAAGTGGAAGTAAGAGTTTCCCTGAGTTCTGTGAGCAGCTCTAGCAAATTAATCAAACCTGCGGAGGGTTCACAGGAACCCCTGTTTGCATCACGTTGGACAGAACTTATGGGTTAACTACTATTTGTTGTTGGCATTGGAATAGGAGTTGTCTCCTGGGACAGAGCCCCTAACCTGTGCATCTGACACCATTTCCAGGCAGATAAGTTGAGTGTTACATTTATTTAAATTGTAGAACCCGCAACTGATGTTGTAGACAATCACTTGACAAACAAAACATAGAATTGGTGACCCAAAGTGTGAGAAATAAAACATTCTGGATGAATAATAAAAGAGATACAGTGGGAGGGAAAAACTGAGGTCTTTTGCTTTTATATGATTCGTTCTTATTAATTTTCTCCACACCCTGGGGCATGTGCACTTGGGATCTATGCTCCCACCCACGTGTGCTCCTGGAACCCCTGTGCTGTCCCAGCAACAGTGTAATCTTCCTTTCTCCTCAAGGACAGGTCTCACCACAGAGGTGTCTCCCCTACAGGAGACTCCACAGAAGCTTGTCAGGAAAAATACTCAGAGACTAGGTCTGTGGGTTCAGGAGTTTTTGCCTCACATCCTCCTTATCTGAGACGCTGTGACTAATGAAAGCCACTCCCACTGCCATGAGCTGTAGCACAGTAATAGTCAGCCTCGTCCCCAGGCTGCGGCCCGGAGAGGAGCAGAAGCCCTGCCTTGGCCGAGGCATCTTTGGATCCAGAGAAGCGGCTGGGGACTCCAGATACTAACTCCTTAATTGAGTCTGAGTAGTAGTACAGGAGATACTGGGGAGGGCTCCCTGGCTTCTGCTGGAACCAGTATATGATACAGCATTAACACCAAAGCCACTGCTCAGGGTTCAGGTGAGTCTGGCTGTTGTTCCCAGAGATGCAGAGAGGGAGGGCGGCTGGGTCAGCACAGGCTGGGACAGGGAACTTACAAACACAGACACTCATGGGTGATGGGGCGGGGACCAGTGTAAAAAGTTTCCTAGTGTCTGAGCCAGGTGGGCTGAGACCACCTGGAAGGCTTCTCTGTGTCCCTGGTGCCTGTCCCTACGTGTGCATTGAGAGAGGAGCGCGAGGAGGACGGGAGTTCAGGCCATGGTGACATAGACCCTGGTCCCCACACTGGGCTGGGCCGCCCCGGGCCTCCTTTTCTCCTCCACCCTCTGCCACAGGAGGGGCTGTCCATGCAAATGTGGTCCATCCAGTGACTGCCCAGCCCGTCCCTGAGCCCTGGTGCTGGAGCTCAGCTCAGACCATACACTGGGGACCATGGAGGTTGGCCTCACCCCTGTGGAGAGCCCTGGGAGGAAACACCAGCTGATGGAACACATGTTCCTACTCGGAGGACTCTATCAGACCAGTGAGGACACAGGTTCTGAGTCTCCAACAGGAGCACAAGGCCCATCCCTGAAGCAAATCTCCTTTGAGTGAAAGAAAGGTCTTTATTGAGCAGCTGTGTATGGATCACAGGACAGTCCCACAGCATCACCTGGTGGTCTTATGTGGAAAAATGAAAAACGAAAAATAAAATCTGAGAGCCTGTATTAAGCATAGGTATAAACTAACATTTTGTTTCAACTCTGCTCCACTGGAAAAATACATGCTTTCCTAGGAAGATACAAAACTGGCTCCAGCAGACATAAATTGAGTAAGTGGAATACTTTTATTAGAAACAATAAAAAAAATGTGATTTTAAAACCCCTCCACAGATTGTCAGAAGATACAGACATTTTCCCAGGGAACATATAGAAACCACTCAGAGATCAGATGGTTCCAATTTATTTGGTTTCTATTTTTTTCCCCATAGTATCTAAAGGAACAGAAAATGTCTAAGTTCTCATTGGGAACAGTGACAGCCTCCTAACTGGAATGTCACCTCAGTGGAAATCTATGATTTATTTCAAAAGGTCCATCTCTGTCAACTGTATCCCTGGAGCTCCAACCGTGTCTCCTGCTGCATGTGGTACCTGGAAGGACAGAAGGGGGTGCGGCAGGGGCACACATATGGGGATACTGCCTGTGTGCATGTGGGGTGCACATGGGCAGTTGGGACAGAGGAGTCTGAGCAAAGCTATGGTATGTAAGGTGAGATCTGTAGGGTGAGCCGAGTGAAGTCCCTGAAGAAGTGGAGGAGCCCTGGGTCAGAGGTCAGGACATGTGTCAAGGCTGGAGAAACGGGGAGGGGGGGGGGCTGGTGGCTGGTGCCCCTGGCGGATATGTACTCAAGGTCATAGGGATGGACCAGCTGAGCACAAGAATCCAGCATCTCCAAATGAAATAGAAAGAAAGACCTAGGAAAGTAAATATCCTTTCACTTAAACCTGAAATCTGTTTTCACTCTTTGTGAAAGCACGTGAGTGTACATGTATTCATAAAGGCCAAATAGAGTCGTAATGAAGCTGTCCATATGCACTTGCTAATTCTGCAGATCCAGCCTTTTTTTCTTGACGTTACTATTTCTTATAATCCTGCGTAGTCCACACAACTGTCGGGTGGAACCCAGCCCTTGTCTCTTCGTGGGCCGGTGACATGGTGCTCTGCGAGGGCCCCGCGTGCCAGTGAGGCCTGGGAGCTCAGGGTTGGTGTCTCACTTCCCCGCTGGCCTGAAGTGCTGTGCAAACTCCAAGGCTGCATTCCCATGCTGAGCAGGAGTGACCAGCCTCGTCCTCAGCCTGGGACTCAGGGGTGGTCAGAGAGGCCAGCCTGCTTGACTTGCATCCAGAAGCTCTATGGGAGAACAAGAGGGCCAGGTGTTCTTTCCTCCTGTTGATTTGAAGTGTAGGGACATGGCCCGGGTGTTGCTGCAGCCAAGCTGCTCACTTTTTGCCAATAGTGTTTACTTCCAGTGCAGGTGAATGTGGCCATCTGTGGGTGGGCTTGGTCACTGAGGGTGGGCTTGGTCACCGACGGTGGCTGATTCAGCCCCACCTGGGTCACAGACACTGTAAGGGGACTGTAAGAGGAATGTGAGGAGGATGGCATCCCACTGCAGGGGAGAGTGGGGGTGTGGAGCAGAGTTGGGGGTTCTTTCATCCACCCTAGAGAGGTCTGCCCTCATCTGTGCAGAGAGTGGGGAGGGTGAGGAGGAGAGGAACCCAGGTCCTAAGACCCAGACTCTGACGCTAAAGCTCTGTCGTGGATACTGAGCACCCCAAAGTCTCTTTACTTCTCTGGAAAGTTCCACAGGGGTGGGCTTGCTGTGTTCAGTTAAGCCCTTGCTGTCCATCTGTCCGGCCTCCCTGTCAGGGCCTCTCACAGGTGGAAGGAAACAGAGGAGCAGGTGAGGAGCTGACCCAGGGATAGAGGTGGCCCGTGTGGTGATGGCCCCTGGGTCCTGGCAGGTCAGCAATATCTAGTGAGCACACTGATGCCTGAACACCCTGGAAGCCCTGAGTGCTGTCTCTGCTGGCAGGGGCCACACAGGATTGTCCCAGCCTGTCTCACAAGCCATCAGACTCCAGACACTCCCTGTCCTCTCTTGCACTCCTGTCACCCCAGTTAGAGTTCCACAGGCTGTCCTGACCCTCTTTTCTGAGATGCTTCTGATGTCACAGAGAGACCCAGGGCATCTGGGAATTTTGAAGAAGGGGGCATCGGGCTTAAGGGAGGCCCCTCTCACTACAAAGGGGCCATAGAAAACTTGTGTCTCAGCTGCATCAGCAGAATTTTATTATATCACCTATTCCTGATGCTTAGGATTCCTGATGATTAGATCATGTATTACAACTGTGAAAACGAGAATATTTCCTCTTGCACCTCATGCGGCCAATTGGCCAACCCTTAATCCACTAACTTGTTTATACTCATCTGCAGTAACTGAGGATCCACGTGAGTTCAGAGGCTGCTGGGTTCAGCTCTAGTGCCTTCTTCATGTCTCTGTGTTTGAGACAGACTCTGAGCTCCTGCCTATGTGGACATGTCTGGGAAGAGGAGTCATCATAAAAATGTCTCAGCCTCAAGCCTGGATAGGATCAGAGGTGGGGACATTATTGAATCAACAGATATACAGAGGGTTTCAGACCTTCAGGTGCTGGTGTCATGGTGACAGCAATTTGCAAGGGTGGGAAGGTCTGACCAGGGACCCCAGAGGGTGTATTATGTTTCAATCTCTCCTGGGAACACAGCACCGTGTGGGCATTGAGGTCTCTGTCATTTGTGAGACAGTAAGAATCAACCTCATACTCAGGTTGGAGCCCACAGATGGTCTGTGAAGCCATGTATCTATCTGACTTGGAGGCAGAAGATCAGTATAGAACCCCTGATGGCCAGGTTCTTCCAAAAGCCAGTATTTGGGGGAACAACAGCACTAAGAGGTGGAACCCACACCATTATCAGATCTGGTGCTGCTGCTACTCCGAGTGTAGGTGATGGTGACGTCCTGGACCAGAGTCCCCAACACTGATGGTGACTGGGTCACCAAAGACCATGCCAAGGACCTAAAGTGAAGGACAGAGTGAGAGAGAGTCAGGGTCCCACCAACAACTCAAGATAAGGACCCAGGAGAAAGAAAAGACCCAGTTATCCCCCGAGGGACCCCCCCCCTCCCCCACCACTGACGTCAGAGTTCAGTCGTCTGTGTAGTATGTGAGAAAGGTGAAGAGGAGAGGAGTCCAGGGCATGGTAGAGATGACCCAAGAACTTTCTCCCCGTACTCCCGCTGGGATAGAGATCCCCCAGCCTCTCTTATCCCTTCCCTCACTCTGATGGGAACAGGGCCCGTCATTCAGATTATTCCCCATCCCTCTGGATTGCCCCAACCTCTCCATCACCCAGGAATCAATACCCTCTGCTTCAAAGTTGTATTTAAAGAGCATGGGACTGGTGAATTTCTTCTGTGGGAACATCTAGGGCCTTGGGAGAAAGGGGCTGCTGGGCCCCAGGCATCCCTGAGCAGGGGACACCTACTAAGCAGCCAGGTGCTTGGTCTCCAGCTCTGGGCGCTACCTTGTGGTTGAGGCACGTGCCCACAGCGCCACCTGCTGGCCCTGGAGCACATTGCACCAGGTGTGAAAGGCAAGGTCACCATCCTGCCTGAGGGAGGGGCAGGCCCTCCTTGACCAGCGCCACTTCCATTGCCCCTGCCTCAGAAATGGGAAAAATCCTTCATCCAGGGGCCTTTCACGAAGCTGCAACCTCCTCAAATCATGCGTCCCTTAGTTCCCTAGAACGGCCTCCTCAAATGCTGACCCTTCCTCATGGGTTACATTAGTGGAACGGGGTAGCCCTGGGACCTGGCACCTGAAGAGAGATGTGTCCTGCTGTCAGCATCAGAAAGACAGAGGCCTGGACCAGCCACAGCCCATGGTTTGGGAAGGCTGGGGAACTCCTCCTCCCTCTGACCTCACTTTCCAGTGAGGCAGGGTCAGAAACCCGGCCCTGCCCCTGGATTCCTCTCCCGTCTACTTTTTGCGAGGATTCATCAACAAGGACCCCGGAGGAAGGGGTTGAGAAGACACTGCTCTTCACCTTTAGAAAGACAGAGGTTGGCTCCCTGAGACCCACCTCTTAGCATGCCTGTCCCAGTAGGACCTGGGGCTGGAGCCCTGACCTGAGGGGGATGGGTCTCCATGAAGAGAGTGGGGCCAGGGTGGAGTGGGGATACTGGTGTGAGGAGAGACTGAGGAATGAAGGGGGGGTGAGGGATGAGGCTCCCAGGAGCCCCCAAAAGTAATTTTGAGTCCTTGAGCTGAGGCTAGTGACAGATAAAGAGGATTTCAGACTGTCCTCTGGCCTGTGGGGACCCTCCTGTCAGAAGGTGACAGGTTCCATCCAGTAGATTGGAAGGTTCTTTGGTGATGAGCTGTTCTGAAGAGGTGCTGTTGGAGAAGGCTGGAGACCTGTTCAGCTGCCTCTGACTGTCCCCAGCACCCTTCTTACGGAAAACATTCAGAAAGGCATAATGATTTCTACTCCTCTCTCTCTCTCTCTCTCTCTCTCTCTCTCTCTCTCACACACACACACACAAAGACATGTGGGCTGAATCAGCTGTGATGGGCATGTGTCCTGTAGCATTTCACACCATGAATGATGCTGACTCTTTTGTAAATGTGGCAGCTGTCTCACTTTTGTCCTCAAATTTTCACTTGTTCCATGAGTGCTGTGTGTAGTCACCTTCTTTCCTGTTCGAGGTGAAATGAACTGTTCATAGAATGTGTTTCATTGGGTGTTGATTTGTTAATCAGAATACATGTTTAATCTTAGATGGTTCCGATGATCTGAAAGACACTATTAGCAGAATAATTATGTGGGTGTGTATACATTCATTTTTTTTAACTCTACATATTCACAACAGAGATACACTGTGGAAATAGCATGGTATGTCTTTCTGAATTTCTCAGTAACAGGCAGCCCTTCACACACACAATGACAGAGAAATTGCTCACAAGTTCACAGAGAGAGGTCACTAAGTACGGAGGCTTACCTCATACAACGAAGCAGTAGATGACATATAGAGATGATGAGAAAGGAATTTACCAAACTGATAATTTTTTGAGAGAAAAATCTGGGCTTTAAAATTCAATTTCCAATGATTTTCTCACCAACACGCTTTGAGGTATAATTAACAAATAAATAGTCTATATATAAGGTGTAAAATGTGATGGGTATGATCCCGTCACCAGGGACACATGGCCCCTTCTGTGCAGGACGCTGTGTTCTTTCCTCTGATGTGATCTACTGGTGACCATGGCTCCCCTTCCCTGTCAACTCCCCATAGCACCGAGGGGAGAGACAGCCTTTCTGCAGGGATGGGAGGCCACGGGAAGGGACCTGGAAGACATTGCTAGTGGGTTATTCCAGGCGAATCTTCCTTGTCTGTCAACATTCCCACACACTTGGGACTACTGTCATTCATATAGATTTTTAACACAGTGAGTCACTCCTAGGAATCTTGTCTGCAAGCACAGGACACAAGTCTGCGGGAGCTGTGACAAATGATATTCTCTGTAGAATTTTACTTAAAACTCTAAATCTCTTGAGCAGGATGTGTTCCAGAAGAGCAGGACTTTGGTGGTGACCAAATGTTTAGGATCAACATTTCAAAGGTAAAGTTTGAGAAAAATATAGTCCATATTAAAGAATGAGTGCTGTGGGAGCAAAAGAAAAATGACAGCAATTTGTGTGCTTGCATCTGAAAATATATCCACTTTTCATCATGATCTTGCCAGAAACATAGACTTCAACCAAAAATGAACAGATGAAACATTGATCCCGTTTGCCAAAATAAAGTAAATAGATGCTTTTAAATTAGGAAAATCCTAGGGGGCCCCTGGGTGGCTCAGTCAGGTGGGCGTCCGACTTCAGCTCAGGTCATGATCTGGTGGTTCGTGAGTTTAAGTCCCACATCGGGCTCTGTGCTGACAGCTCGGAGCCTGGAGCCTGCTTCGGATTCTGTGTCTCCCTCTCTCTCTCTGCTCCTCCCATCCTCTCCCTCTGTCTCTGTCTCTCTCAAAAATGAATAGACATTAAAAAATAATAAAAAAAAAACATAAAAAAAGAGAAATTCTGGAATTCCACGCATCAGTCTCTGAACTGATTTGAGTCTGGGGAGAAAGAACCCCTGACCAGCCACATGGCCAGCTCTGGGTGTGAGCAAGGTGCCAGGGGTCAGAGAAATTCCATCATGAGGAATTTATTTTCTGATTTCTAAGTCACGTGAGACTACCTAAATTCCCGATCAAACCCCGTGGGTGAGCGTGAGCCTGGCCTGGCCCGGGAATGCTCTGTGGCAGGAATATCAGAATATTCTGGAGCTGGGCTGCAGCTGGAGGGGCTGGGCTTCAGGAAGAGCGAGGGCATCACAGAGACTCAGTGGTGCCCAGCGACCCTGCTGACAGTGATTTCTTCTGAAACGTCATCATTCAGCTGCCTGCCATCTTCACCCAAGCTCTGTAGTCACCCTGGATGTAATGGTGCTGAAGCAGGACCAAGGGATCCCTTTGTGCGTTCTTCCTCTGGGAGACTGTCCAGATCAAAGACTGTAAGACGCCTGGCTGGGAGACCCTGCAGCTTAAGCTTCTCTCTTGCTTGATGGGGACCCTGTGCCTGGCTCAGTGCACTTTCCATCACATTAGCCCACATGTGTCATAAATAAAGGGGCAGATGAACTTGTGGAAAGTTATGTTTCCTTTAATGGATTTATAAACTAGTGACAACATGAAATTCTTTCCTTAAGAAATAATCTCAGAGTTTTCTCTGATTCTTCTGTAAAGCATGGCCTCAACCCTTCTTCCTCTGATCACTGCAGTGTAGGCTTTGTCTTCTTTAGGTGACTTCCCATTGGATTTCTAGTAGTTTCCTTATTTCTTCTAGACAGTGTGCCCTGGGACATAATGAGCCTGTCCTAACACTGCTTGCCAGCACGTCTTTGCAAGCCCCAACCAGGGGATGACAGGGTCAGGGTGTAGACCCATCTGCCTTGATCCTGCCTGCGGGACTGCTGACCCCCTGCTCTGAGGCTGGGGTCCCGTATGGAGCTCAGCTTCAGCCTCCTTATCCGCCATGTCCTGTTGATCCCTTTTTCTCAGCAAGAAAGTGAGAAGGGTAGCCAAGTAGTCATTAACAATCTTTATTGTATAAAAGAATGCTCTGGAAACATTTAAATCCAAACCAACTACAGAACCCCAGTTCTTGAAGTTCATGTTAACTTATCTAAAGGAAATTGTGATTTTCTGTGCTTCCCTAAAGGGGAACGTTTATAACACATGGGTAGCAATGAGAACAAGGGAACTGAGCTCAGCCTCGCATGGTGTTCTTGTAACAATTCTTTGCTCTTTCAACAGGCACATTGTGAGATGAGAGTAAGCAGATATGTGCATTCCTAGAACTATGAACAAGTCGCCTGGGTCAGGGGCTGATCTTTCCTGGAATCGGGAGGTGGAAGTCACCCTGCATCAGAAATGGGTCCTCATGCTGTCCCAGCTGGTGGAGCCCCCTCCCTGCAATGTTGCCACACCTCCCACTTCCTTTTTCTCATCCCCATCCCCCTCCTTATTCCCTAAATCCTCCACGTCACAGGGGTCCTGACCCTCCTTCTCCACCCCACTGGCCAACCCTTGTCCAGGACCGGGTGACTTGGGCACCATCCACAGTCCTGCCTGGTCCCCACCTTCATGCTCCCCTCCTGCTCCTTCCTTGTCTGCATAGCGCTGGGACCTCATCACAACGCATCAGATTCTGGAGTACCTGGCAACCGCTCCAATACTCTGGTTCCACCCCACTGATCCCATCCTCATGCTCCCAGGACATAGCTTTCCTATACATGTTTAGCTTCTGTGTCCTCTCTCTTCCCCCAAACACTGTCAATGCCCTGAGCATGGGGACCTTTCCTATGGTGTCTGCATGTGGTCCACGTTCCTAGACTCAGGTTTCTCACATAGTAGGTATTCACCAAATGGTGTGGATCTTCACAGTCCATTATTCAGAATCGACACACCTGGACACTGTGTCCCTGGCTCTCCCCTGACTCCCTGATATGGACTCAACTGTGTCCCCCCTCAAAACCCTATGTTGAAACTCCAACCCTCAATGGTATGTATTTGGATATAAGTCACTGAAGGAAGTAATTAAGGTAAATGAAGTCGTAAATAAGGGTGATGGCCTAATCAGATGGTCTCTTCATAAAAAGAGGAAGAAAAAACAGAGTTGAGCACACACGGAAAATAGGCCAGAGTGAGGATCCACAAGAATGCAGCCATCTATAATAAAGACCTCAGGAAAGCAAACCTATGAAGACCTTGGACTGGAGACCTCCAGTCTCCACACTGAGAAAATGTGCTTCTGTTGGTTAAGCCACACAGCCTGTGTTATTACATAATGGCAGCCCAAACAGACTGACACATCTCTCCGTGGACTCTTTCCCCAGGACAACCTATCCCAGAATCCAGAGATTTATGCTCAATTAGAGTAAAAACAGACAATGTATTGTGGCCAACCGCAAGCTTGGGGGCAGAATTTGAGAGGATGGTTCCCATTCTTTGTAGCAAGTTCCCGGTGGATGGATCCCAGACCCTCGCTTTTGACAAAACAAACAAAGGAAGCAACTATTGTGACAGAGGGATCGGGGCTGCACAGGGATCCCCATCATTATGAGGACAGTAAGTTTTTGTCTCACCTCCCTGCAGACCTGGAACACTATGTCAGCACTGAGACGGTTCTCACAGGCCTGGAATAATAATCAGCCCCAGCCTCAGCATGAGGCCAGTGATGGTCAAGGAGCTTGGGCTGTAAGACTTTGAGCTCTAGAGTCAATCAGGGACCCCTGAGTATCAGTTGTCAATTGTTATCATAACATATGAGAAGTCTGAGGAGCATATTCATGGGAGCCGCTGGTACCAGTACACGCAATAAACACAACCAATGTTGTCAGTGTTTCCAGTTCAGGAGATGGAGAACCTCTGACTCAGGGCCCCAGACACTGAGGGCGGCAGAGTCAGCACAGACTGGGCCTAGGACTCTGCAAGGGGGAGAGACAAAGGAAGGATGATGCTGGGTCTAGACACAAGAGGAGGATAAAGGGCCCAAGAGTCCTCCCTGGACCACTTCCCTGTCCCTGAATCCGGTTACCTATGCAGTGAGCAAGAAGGGTAAGGAGGAGAGGGATGCAGGGCATGGGGCAGACCGTTACTGTTTCTGCTTTCTGTGGCCACCGAGCTGAGCAGAGCCTCCCTTAATCTCTCCCTTCCCCTCTTCATCTTCTGGGAGAGGGAGGGCCCATCCATGCAAATCAGACCCAAGTTCTCTGTCCCCTCACTGGCCCTGGGTCAGGTCCTTCCATCTGAGGATGTCAGGGGGGTGGTAGGGGAGTGGCTGGGTGGAGCCAGGAGTGGGGAGGCCCCAGCTGTGAGCTCTGAGCACACAGCACAGGCAGTGCCAGGTGGCAGGTCCCAGCTCTGATCATCCCTGACCCCTCAGAAACGGAACCCATGCGCACCCTGGTCTCCAGGCCCAGACACAACATTGGGTGACATTATGTTGATCTGAGCCCTGCATTACAGCCAGGCCAGGTTTCCGCTTATGTGCCCTCCCATCATTTCTGGACAGACTTTACATTCTACTCAGACTCCTCAGGGTGGGTGTGCGCATAGCTCCTTGGCTGTTCATGGCTCAGGATGGAGGGCACACACCTCACCATGGCCGGAAGCCCTGAGAGACCAGCTGTTTCTGTAGCTCACCGGGTCCCAGTCTATTCAAACATCCAGGTCCGATTTCTAAATGCTATGATCCTGTAGTGCTGCACATGATTATTATACTTTTTTCTCACTCTTAGAAGGAGCCCTGATCTATGGGAGTGTAAACTTGTATATATAGCGTCAGAATTAAAGAAAAATCTCCTTTAGAGTGTTGCTGGGAGACCAGTAGGGGAAACTCTCACGCCCACCACTCCTCAATTACAGATCAAACAAAAATGATGTACCTTGCAAGCGATGCCAGTGGTAAAGGTGTCTTTGGTTAAGTTAGCAAAGTGACTTTTGCAAAGCAACTAAAGATAGGGGGCTGGTTGCCAGCACTCACATTTGTGAGTAGAGGGTTGGAACTATCAATACCCCCTCCTGACCTGGGTGGGGAGGGATTAGTTTGAATCTATTGCCAATGGCTGATGATTTAACCAATCATGAGTATGTAATGAAGTCTCCACTAAAACCCAATAGGAAGGGCACCTGGGTGGCTCAGTTGGTTGAGCATCCAACTCCTGATTTTGGCTCAGGTCATGATCCCAGGGTCGTGGGATTGAGCCCTGCATCAGGCTGGGTGCTGAGCATGGAACCTGCTTAAGATTCTCCATCTCTCTCTCTCCCTCTCTCTCTCTCTCTTTGCCTCCCTCTCCCCCACTTGCATGTTCTTTCTTTCTAAAAAAAAAATTTTTTTTAAAGGAGGGTCTTCATAGAGCTTCAAGATTGGTGAACAAGTGGAGATTTGGAGCCATATCAGGCTCACAGTGGACATAGAAGCTCCATGCCCTTCCCCCATACCTGGCCCTGTGTATCTCTTCCATCTGGATGCTCCTCAGTTATACCCTTTTATAATGAATCAGTAATCTTGTCAGAAAAAAAAAAGACATTTCTTTGAATTGTGTGAACCACTCTAGCAAATTAATCAAATCCCTGTAGGAGGTGATTGGAAACTGCAACCCATTTCAAGTGGGCCCAAAGCTCAGGTAACACCCAAGACTTGTGATTGGCACCCCAAATGGAGGGCATTCTTGCAGGACTGAGCCCTTACCCCGTGGGATCTGAGTTATCTCCAGCACTGAGTGTCAGAATTGAGTTGACTTGTAGGGCACCCAGCTGATGTCCCAGTATGGCTTGCTGGTGTGGGGAAATCCCTTACCACACACTGGAATTGGTGACCAGAATTTCAGGTGGTTGACTCCTTCCTGGGTTTTTCCATCATAGCCGGAACCATTTTAAATTTACATAAAAATTAGTTTTTCATAGATCTCATGGAAAATCTCACTTTTCTAGAATTCAAAAGTAAACTATTCATGTGTGAGGTTATTTTGTCTACCTGCTGGATGGTGCTTCAAACATCACTCTTAAGTGCATTGCATGCATAGATTATTTTCTTGGATGCTAATATGTATCTTGTTTTTTATTCTTGTATCAGTATCACATTGGTTAAATTATTTTAGCTTTAACAAATGTCTCAGTATCCAACAATTTATGTCCTACTTCTTTGTCCATTCATTTTCAAAATGCTCTAGACTATTTCTGTCCTTAAAATTGTCCTTATAAATATTAGGGAAAAAGAAATCATTAAGCCAAACTACCAACAAGTTTATCTTTCTATTTATGCAAGTCCTTTTCTATCTTTTTGAAAGGATTTTTCATTTTTTCCTAGAGTTTATGCATTTTTTTTGTCAGGGATGGGCTGGAGTCTCTGTGGAATGTGTGGGTTCATAAAGTTGCCGCTGTGTGTTGGTGGGGAAGAAGGGGCTGCCACCATTCCTTGGTTCCCAGGGGCACCTTCTCTTCTGAGCCATGGGGAGACTTGCTGAGCCTGAAGTTTGTCTCCTGTGCTGACTAGTGAACGGCATGGTCAGGAAGAGATTCCAGAGCAGGTCTGAAGTCCTGTGCATGCTGTGCCTGGCACAGGCAGAATCCACAGGACATTCCTAACTTATGGTCCTCACGTGGCAGGTTGTCCCTCAGTCTCCCCATTCCAGTGTCTCTGAGAGAATTATCTTCCTGAGCGAGGATTTTCTGCTGTGTTCACATGAGCAGGCTGAGCCTACAATTTCAACAATAGCTCAGACTGAAGCTCCTTAAAGCCAATGCTTCCTGGAGAGTTTCAGAGCCTAGGCTGCTGGTAATGTGATAGAAACAGTAGAGACCATGAAAAGGAGCCCAACATCCCTACTCATTAGGGAAATGCAGATCAAAACCACTTACATACCACTTCAGCTTTATGAGGAGATGGTCATCTGAAACCTCAAGTATGCTAGTGGGAATGCAATCCTTTGCAGCCACATTGGAGAACAGTCTGGCACTTTATTCAGAAGTGTATAATAAAGTCATGATATGGCCCAGGCATTCAGCTATTAGGTATCAAACCAAAAGAAACTAAAATATATGTCCACACAAACAGCTTGTATAGGAGTGTTTATGGCAGCAATAGACACAATGCATAATAGACCGAAGGTTTCTTTTTTTTTTTTTTAATTTTTTTTTTCAACGTTTATTTATTTTTGGGACAGAGAGAGACAGAGCATGAACGGGGGAGGGGCAGAGAGAGAGGGAGACACAGAATCGGAAACAGGCTCCAGGCTCTGAGCCATCAGGCCAGAGCCCGACGCGGGGCTCGAACTCACGGACCGCAAGATCGTGACCTGGCTGAAGTCGGACGCTTAACCGACTGCGCCACCCAGGCGCCCCGACAGAAGGTTTCAACGACACAAATGTCCATCAGCTGATAAATAGATAATGAATATATGGTGCATCCATACAGTGAAATACTAGTCACCAATTTAAAAAAGTGAACTACAGAGCCAGGTATAACTAGATGGACCTCAAAAACATATTACACCTAAGAATTCGGCAACAGAAGGCAATCACATGTTTGTTTTGACAGCCTATGCAATAAAATTGGAACCTTCCAGATAGATTAGCATGGGCTCCACACAAGGGTGTTATGCAACTAAGTGAAACATTCCATACATTTACAGACGGTGATGTTCCCACAGCAATGTGCATGCACCTAATGTGGGTGAATGGGGCACTTAAAATGGCACATGTTCAGTGTTACAGTGCACATGAAATACCCACAAGAAATCACCACAGACCGAATGGAATTTGTGGCTACAAAGGGCTGAGCGCAGTGGTGACAGTGACTTCACTGCTGGTAGGTCCAAGGTTTCTCTGCAGGTGATGGAAATGTGGTAAATTCAGTCATGATAGAGGTTGTCCAACTGTGGAACTATACTAAAGACCATGGAATTGTATACTGTAAATGAATGAACTTTGTGACATGTAAATTATCTCAATAGTTTTGTTTTGCTTTGTTTTTAGAAAAAAACAATATGAGGGAGAGCAACTGTGACCGACCTTTTAAGGTCGTTCTGTGCTCAGAGCAGACCCTCACACCCTCTAGGGTGTCCGTGGTCTCCCTGTTTGTTTGTCACAGGCAATAATGGGGGTGACAATAACGAGGGGCAGGAGCAGGTTTTTGTCTTAGGTCCCCATGGGCCTGTAGCACTGTGTCAGCATTGATGCTTTCATCCCACACTGAGCAGTAATAATCAGCCTCGTCCTTAAGCTGTAGGCCCAATATGGTCAGAGAGGCTGTGTTTCCAGAGTGGGAGCCAGAGATCTGGAACTGTGAGAGCCTACTTGTCCTGAGCATCACAGTTTTGGGGCCACCGTGAGAAATCTGTTGGTACCAGCCCACATAATTTGTTCCAACATTGTTACTGTTTCCAGTGCAGGTGAGGGTGACCTTCTGTCCCACAGACCCTGACATGTATGCTTCCTGTGTCAGTGGAGACTGTGCCCAGGACCCTGTAACAGAGCAGTGGAGACACAGACAGGGGAGTCTCAAGGAAGAAGAAGAAAAAAACAGAAGAAGGAGAAGGAGAGGACAAAGTGGAAGAAGCAGTCAACCTGTAGTTAGCCCTGCAGGATGGAGTGGCTTGACTGTGGGGCCCAAGAAGGTTGGATCTCATGTTCCTGAGCCTGGGTCACTGGAGGAGCACTAGGACCTTTGGGTTGTGTTGGTCAGTGATGTCTGGCTTCATTTTGGATTGGAAACAAGTGCTGATGAGGTAGCATGATGTGGAGACAAAAAAGCATGATGTGGTCCCACGGTACATGGTTGAGTCAATGATTTGGCTCATCTCTGGTTGAGTCCAGAGATTTGAGGAGATATCCCGGGAATGATGTGTCAAAATCATGTCATTCTGTCCACTGCTGTTGCTCCTTCGGGGGGCAGTAGGGAGTGCATTTCTGTCCTGGGGTCTCTGTCCCTGATGGAGGCTGGATCAGCAGAGAGAGGTGTGGAGATCTGTGAGCACAGGGCAGGGTCAACACTTCAGAGAGTGGGGCAGAGCTAGGGTAGGATCCCTGCTGGAGCTCAGGAAGTATTCATCTGGGTGGTAAGTAAGAACAGGGAGGACTAGGGGCATCCAGTCTGTGGTGGCCACGACCTGACACCTTGATCCTTAAGTCGCCAACGAGGGCATACCTGTCTCACACTTCTTACTCCATTCCACACCCTGAGGAATTGGGTCTGTGATGGTTAAATTATGTGTAGCTTGTGTAGGCCATGAGAGCCAGATGTTTGGTCTAACATGATTTTAGTAGTTTCTGCGAATATATATTTCACATGATATTAAGAAGTAAATGAGTAGGGGCACCTGGGTGGCTCAGTCAGTTAAGCAACTGACTCTTGATTTCAGATCAGGTCATGATCTCACGGTTCATAAGATTGAGCCCCGCATTAGGGTCTGAGCTGAAAGCATGGAGCCTGATTGGGATTCTCTCTCCTCTTTTCTCACTGCCCCCCCCCCCACGCCTGCCACTGTGCTCTCTCTCTCTTTCTCTCTCTCTCTCTTTCTCAAATAAAGGAATAAATTTTAAAAAATGGAATTAAGTCAGTAGACTTTTATTAAAGCCAATTACCATCCATAATGCGAATGGGCCTCATCCAATCAGTTGAAGGCCTTGATGTAGAAAAGACTGACCTTGCAGAGAAAGAAGGGATTCTGGGAACACATTGCCCTCAGAACAAAACTACAACATCTACACTTCCTCTCCTGGGTCTGTGGCCTTCCAGCCCACACTGTGGATTTTGGACTTGCCAACCTCTACAACAATGGCTAAAGAGTCCTTAAAATAAATATCTCAGATAGATTGATATGCACACATAGACATGCACATATACATACATTATATTACACATACATATACACATGCGTCTTATAGGTTCTTTTTCTTAGGAGAACCCTAACTCATGTGCAGTCCTTTATCCAAATCTCAGTCTTATTCTTTGTTTTTTTCTATCCCTTTGCATGGTTCAGTTCTACAGAGGGATCAAGACAACTGGTCAGGCAATGCTAAGTCTGTGCTCTAGGTCCTGCAAAGACCATGAGAAATCATGATCACAAGGTGATCACAGGTGTCAGGTGGTGGGGAAGTGACCACCATTGAAGTTTCTTGCAACTCTTTACCTTCTTTCTACCTCTGGGAAGAGAAGGTCATCATGTGAGTAATATACTTTCTGCTTTCTTTCTTTTTAAAATTTTTTTAACATTTATTTATTATTGAGAGATAGAGAGACACATAGTGTGAGCAGGGGAGGGGTAGAGAGAGGGGGTGACACAGAATCCGAAGCAGGCTCCAGGCTCTGAGCTGTCAGCACAGAGCCTGACACGGTGTCTGAACTCACCATCTGTGAGATCATGACCTGAGCCGAAGTCAGTCGCCTAACCAACTGAGCCATCCAGGCGCCCCTATACTTTCTGCTTTCTAACTCTCATGTGAATGCTTACATTTCATATCAACACCTCGTGCCTGGGAGTGAGTGTGTGTTGGTCTGGAATTGATCAGGTGCATGGACATCAGAATGGTCATGGGATTGAGCTATGATTTTATGAGATGGAAACAACCTGGCCCATGTCCCCTGCCCAAATGCCAGTGTCCATAGTCCATGTCCCAACTTGAATAACAAAGAGGGTAGAGGGAAGAAGAGGTGGTAGGCACGGCCATACTTGGTGAAACTTATCATTTTCTTCTCCTATTTGAACCCCAAATCCCCAACCATGTGATTAGTCAGTGACTAAGCCCAGTTCCAACCAGATAGCCACTGTATTACCCAAGCCACTCAGACAATCCCCTCCCTGGTCACCATGATGATTTCAGGGGAGACGGTGGAGTGATCTGGTCCAGGCAACTTGAAAACCGAGGTTTCTGGTCAGTGGGTCATGGAGGGCAAATCTCTCGTTCAGAGGGTGTGTTGTATGGACCTCATTCTGGGACTACAGGGACATTTGTCCCAATCTGGGAAGTCAGCCTGAGACACAGTATGTTTTACTTCTGTTTCTTCTCTCTACTTCCAGACACTGTCAGTTCCCTGAGCAGGTGTACCCTCCATGTGTTTCCTTTGCTGTGTCTTGACCCCTTAGACCCAAGTCTGCCATGTAGCAAGGGTTCAGTAAAGGGTGTGAATGCATACCATTGGAAGAGTGGACTATCCTAAGCCAGACACAGCTGGACTCTGAGTCCTGGTTCTGTCCTGACCCCTTGATAAGGACTGAACTGTGTGCCCTCAAAACCCTATGTGGAAATCCTAACCCACATTGTGATGTTTGCAGATAAGGCATTGAAGCATGTAATTCTGGATAAATGAGGTCATATGGGTGGTGTCCTAGAAAATAGGGATGATGTCTTTATAAGAAGAGGTAGAGACACCAGAGGGGAAAACACAAACAAGGCCATGTGAGCACCCAGGAAGAACGCCACCATCTGCAAGCCAAAGAGAGAGACCTCAGGAGAAATCAAACCTGGCAACACCTTGAACTTGGACATTCAGCATCCAGAACTGTGAGAAAATCAATATCTTTTGGATTAGCCACACAGTCTACAGTTTTATGTTATGGCAGCCCTAGCAGACAGGCACAAGCCTCAGGGACTCTGTCCCCAGGGCAATATCCCAGCGTACAGGAATTTCTGCTCAGTTTGCATGAAACAGAAAATGTGTACCTGCAAGGACAGGTTGCAGAGACACAATTGAGAGGACAAGGACACATATCCTAGAGAAAGTTCCCTGAGTTGGGTTTCAGACCTCAGATTTAGGTCAAACAAAAGGGGAACCAGCTGTCTTGGCAGAAGATGGGGGCTGCAAAAGAAATCCCATCACTGCAGGGACAGCATGTTTTTGTCTCACTTCCCCACAGGCCTGGAGCACTGTGTGAGCTCTCAGACTATCATCCCATGCTGAGCAGTAATAATCAGCCTTGTCCTCAGCCTGCAGCCCAGTGATGGTCAGCGTGCCTGAACTGCCAGACTTTGAGTCAGAGAATCTATCTGGGACCCCTGAGGGTTTGCTGTTATTCTCAATAGATGACGGTTTTGGGGCCCATTCCTGGGACTTGTTGGTACCAGCTCACAGCATTACCACCCCCGATGTTGGAGCTGCTTCCGGTGCAGGAGATGGTGATCCTCTGGCCTAGGGTCCCAGACACTGATGGTGGCTGAGTCAGCACAGACTGGGCCCAGGACCCTGCAAATGAGAGACACAGAGACCATGATGCCAGGGTCTAGAGACAAGAGGAAAAAGCAGGACCCACATGTCCTCCAAGGGCCCCTTCCCTTGGCCTCACATCCAGTTACCTGTACAGTGAGCAAGTAGGGTGAGGAGAAGAGGGGTCCAGGCCATGGTGGAAGTCATCACTGTTCCTACCTTCTGTAACCCACAGTGTGCAGACCTCCCCTAATAGGTCTCTTCCCCTTTTCATTCTCTAAGAGGTGGAGGATCTGTCCATGCAAATGAGACTCATAGCTGTCTAACACTTCACTGGCCCTGGGTCAGGTCTCTCTGTTGAGGAGGTGAGGGGATGGGTATGGGAGGGGCTGTGTGGGGCCAGGGGGTGTGGATGTCACCACTGTGAGCCCTGAACATAGGGCACAGGCAGTTCCAGGTGGCAGGTCCCAGCTCTGAT
The DNA here is from genome assembly GCF_028749965.1 of Puma concolor. Lineage (NCBI taxonomy): Eukaryota > Metazoa > Chordata > Mammalia > Carnivora > Felidae > Puma > Puma concolor. The sequence goes on from NC_141678.1 coordinate 20,491,496, forward strand.
CACCTTTTAACCCTTGAAATGGGCCGTATGTGTCCCTTGGTGGTCCAGGCCCAGACACAGCATTGTGTGACATGTGACTGGAGCCAGTCAGGCACACCTCCTGACATCCTACTGTTTTGTCCCCTATCCCCTGCTTTAGGGCCAGGTATCCCCTTATGTTGCCTCCCATTACCTCAAGGAAAGCTGTATACTCTACCCAGACTCTTCAAGGTCTGGCCATGGCTACCTTGGCTGTTCATGGGTCAGGGTTGAGGTGTCGTCTCTGCTCAGATTCCTTTTCAGTCAGGATCAAATCCAGAGCACTGTGCTACCCCATGAAGACGTGTCTCTTTCTGTGCAGGACACATGTTTTTTCCTCTTATGTGATTCCTTGCTTGTTACAAATTTAGCAGTGTATCTCCAACACACAAAAATATTTTTTCAAAGTCCGTTTTCCTGGTGAACTGTAAGTATTTTTGTTTTTTATCTGCTCTTTATTCAAGCTTCACCATTTTATTGGTCTTCTCACTAATAGATGAGTTGAATAGCATATTTTACACTTGTCCATTCTGTATTTGTATGAGAATCAGATATTTGGCTTTTTGAGTCTGGCTAATTCTGATCCCACTCCCAGGACACAGAAAAGGTTAAATGTGGTAGTGCCTTCTGTGACCTCCCTGTGAGGTGGAGTCTCTCAGCAATGATCCTGAGGTGACCTGGAGTGGCACTTACTGGGGACTGGAGCAGATGGGGAACCATCATGGGATGTGTACAGAGCATCTTGTGCTGGGCCTCTGGGACTGGTCCTCTCCTGAGGAAGGGACAGATGGAGGAGAAAACCACAGGTGGTCATGGGATGTCTTATGTTTTATAAGACATTAGAAAACTCTGGGAGTCAGAATTACAACCGTATGAGACAGAAACCCCATGGTCTGTGTCCCCTGCTCAGCTCTTAACGTACACAACACAAGACTCAAACATGAACCAGCTATGAGGGTGGAGGGCAGAGCTGGTAATAAAGAGCTGAGTGATATACAAGGTGGGGATGCTTGCACAAACCGTCTGACCTTTTCCTCTCCTATCCAGACCCACATCTTCCAGTCATGCTGTCAGAATGTGATTGATCCCAGCCCCAAATGCTGGGATGAACCTCATCTTTCTGGGAGAAATCAGATGAATTTCTTTCTGGTACCATGTTGATGGCAGGGAAGATGGTGTAAGAGATCTGGTCCAGTCCTGAAGGCTGGGATTCCTGATCAATGGGTCCAGGATGACGAGGATCTCTCATTCTGGATGGCTTGTTTTGTGGATGCGATACATGGAAATGCAGAGGCATTTTGTTCCTATGTGGGAAATCAGCCTGGGGACATGGGGGTCATGGAGAAGGGTCATCTCAGATAACTATTAGAGAAAGAAGAGTGAGTCCTGAAGGATTTCCCACTTGTTATCTGGAGAGGAAATATGCTTGTGTTTTATTTTCTTAAGTTTTATTTATTTATTTATTTTGAGAGAGAGAGAGAGAGAGAGAGAGAGAAGAGAAAATGAGTAGGGGAGGGGCAGAGAGAGAGAGAGTGAAAGAGAATCCCAAGCAGGCTCCACAATGCCAATGCAAAGCTGCCTGACATGGGGCTTGAACTCACAAACCGTGAGATCATGGCCTGAGCTGAAATCAAGAGTCAGACGCTTAAGCGACCCAACCACCCAGACACCCCGAAATATCCCCATGTTACCACTGAACAAGGCAGGGAGGTTGTTGATGCTTCCATCATGGGGGTGAACTTGGGGCCTCATCTCCATACCCCTGATCAAGAATGTTCTCCCTAGGGGAAGGAAAAAAAAAAAAAAAGAGGTTAGAGTGGGAGAGAGCCAAAGCATAAGAGACTGTTAAAAACTGAGAACAAACTGAGGGTTGATGGGGGGTGGGAGGGAGGGGAGGGTGGGTGATGGGTATTGAGGAGGGCACCTTTTGGGATGAGCACTGGGTGTTGTATGGAAACCAATTTGACAATAAATTTCATATATTAAAAAAAAAAAAAAAAAAGAATGTTCTCCCTAGGAGCTCACTCACATGCCATCCAGCTCCTAAGGGTTAGTTCGAAGCCACACCCCTTTCTTCAGTGCCTCCTTCCTCCCCAAACTTGCTGAGTCTGCCCATTATCCTCTAACAGCTACCGGTGTTCCCACTGCCTTCCTTCCTCCCTCCTCCTCATTCATGTTCACTGAAACATCTGGACTTTTCTTCATAAGCTTGAATTAGATCCTGTGTCTTTTTGTCAAATGCTCCAGTGGCTCCTGTATCCACCTACAATACTCAACTCCCCTCACTCCATGGTAACATTTTACATGTGTTTATGCTTTTCCTGGTTTGTTTTCCCTTTCCCAGATAGCGTCAGCTCCCTGAGGACAGGGACAATCCCTGTCTTGCCTACACTGTATCCTGAGCCTCTAGACCAAGTGTGGCACCAAGTATGTTTTAGTAAATAGTGTGGGACGAAGGAACTCTTGGTGAGTCAACTGTCCTAAGTCAAATGCAGTTGGACTCCTGTGTCTCTGGTTCTAACCTGACACTTCATGGACCTGGCCCCCAGGGAAGGCTGACCATTGCATCAAGGGATTTCTGCTCAATGTGAGACGGTATCACAATATGTGTTGCCAAGGACTGGATTTGGGGACATAGTTTGAGAGGATGAGGACAGATTGTAAATTATGTACGGTCAGATGCAATGAGTGTCCAGAGAGTGAAGGGCCCACAAGAGGAGGAGGGAGGCTGCATCTTGATTCTTCACTGATCTGGAACAGTGTTTGTCCAGATGGCCCCATGTCTGGACCCAGTGGTCAGACTTGTCTTAGGACAGGACCTAAGAAATCATGCCTTGGCAGACCTGAAGCCAGAGGTTTCATCTCAGATAACAATGAGACAAGATCTCCCCAGTCCATATTTCTATGGCTTCCACATATGTGTTTTGTTGCCAGGCCACAATTTCATCTCATGTTGTTGCTTTTTCTGCTACAGATGATTTTGTTCTTGAGATCTGACCCCAACCTCATGGATGGATGAGTCTGTAGATCCTGTAAACAGGAACTTAAATTACAGAAAATATAGGGGGGAGGGATATTTGGAGTTCCTTATTACTTGGTCCAAAGCCTAACTCACCTGGGGATTCAGAGCACAAAGCTCGGGATGCCAGCAAGGTTAGCGAATGGGGAGGGAATGGCAGAAAGGAGAAAATGAATCTGAATACAAATTGAGAAGGAAACCCTGGGCATTCCTCTGCTACATCGGTGCAGGAGACTTGATACACATTTGCTAAGATACACACTCATTTTAAATTTCCTCACAGATCAGATAATTCCTTACAAGATCATGTAGATCTTGCCTTACATTGACAAGTTAGTAGAAAGAATCCATGAAAACTGTCATTGTAGGCAGATGAAATTGGGTGTGGGTACTCAAGGAGCTAGAATCTCATTTCCTCCTAGGCCTGGGACATGGGGCCTTTCATTGTGCTGGTCAGGGGGTTCAAATTCATCCTTAAGTTGCAGTCAAGAACTTCAGCACACAAGACTTCTCCAGTAGGCATGACTTCCCACTACATATGCATCCACAAGACCAGGCAAACAACATCCCATGTGGGGTAGGGATACACCCACATGCCTTCCAAGAGAGGCCAAGGCAGCCATTGGAGGTGACCTCTTTTTGATCAGTTTCCTCAGACTGTCTTCCCGGGAATTATGGATGCAAGTTCCATTTGTAACCCTTGAAAATACAGAGCTTCTGAGATCACATGCTGCCCTCTTCATGTACCTGTCTTCTGGCCCCAATTCTCCAACAAGTTACAAGTCACAGGGTCCTTCACCAGGTTGAAGTGATGAACAGAAACCATCGCCCCAGATGCACACTGTGGGGAGCACTATATAGACTCATCGCCAGGGGTCCCCAGCAACAGGCCTATTGCACTCACACTCTGTGCTTCGGCCTTCAGACAGAGGGTCCTGTACCCGGTCCGTGTCATTGGTTGACACTGCATGTCTGTGCTCTCACCCTGACTTGTTTCTTCTGACTTCAGACCAACTTCCTGGGCCTTATCCTCCTCAGAGACAAGCTGGCCTGAGGACACAGGGCAGGATTCTCCCAGGGCTATATTCCAGTCACATGTTTTCTTAGTGTTTCTACTTTCTTTTCTTTTTTTCTTTTCTAAAATTCCCCACCATTTCAAGGACATTTTACCAAACCTATTACAATGATTGTATTGGTCAATTCTGGGAGGATTGACATCTTTACCAAGTTGAATATTTAGACCCATAAGCCAGATAGATCTGTACATGTATTTAAACCTTTAATCTCCCTTTGAATGGTTTATAATTTTTAGTGCATAAAATTCTCAAGTTCTTTCAGATCTTTCCTTATATGTTTCATATTTTTGATGCTATTGTAGATGATATTATTTCTAATTTTCATTTTTGGAGGTTGATGCTAGAATAGATAATACAATTCCCACGTGCATGTGGGGGTTGCATCACAACCCCAAATGGAAACACTCAGACCAGAAGCATATCTGAGTCACTCTACACTCTCCAGAGAGCATGGCCGGAATCAGCCTTTTCATTCTTATCCAATTTCTTCATTAAGAGCTATTAATCTCTGAGCATGGGATTACTTCCAGTGCAACATTAACAGGGTGAGACTATATTATCAATGGATTAATCCAAATTTTGATCTGAAGAAAAGTATGTGATACTATCAGATCAAGTGGACTGAGGAAACTCAGGTGCTGACAGAAGAAGTGACAATGCCATTGACCCCCTAAGCCAGGCATGGTAGAGCCCCTGTTTTGAGGGGCACACCAGGTCAGGAGGGTGCAGGCCAGGTTTTTGTTTCACTTCCCCATAGATCTGGAGCACAGTGGAAGTCTTTAGAAGGAGGGTAGCTGGGTCATCCCCTGCTGGCACAGGGAACCTGTAAACACAGACCCTCATGGGAAACGGGGCAGCGGAAAAGGTTAAGCTGCTTGGTGGTCTGTGACAGTGAGGGTGACACCCACTCAAGAGCTGCCATGGATCTGGAGATGTCCCTACCTGTGCAGTGAGCCAGGAGCACCAGGAGCACAAGGAGAAGTGTCCAGGCCATGATGGATGCTCCTCCTGCAGCCCCAGATCAGGGCGGGCATGTAGGGGTTTCTTTTGTCTTCTCCATGGACTCATGGGGACCGGCTGTTCACACAGATTTCCGTCCTGCGTACTAGCTGAAGTGTCAGCTTAGTCCCTTAGAAAGAGGGGGCTGATTTCCACAGAGACTCAGAGTTTGTCTCCTGGGAGGGACCAGGGAAGAAGCAGCTGCCGGAACCTTCCACAGACCTGTGAGCAGCAGACCCCTCCCAGCCAGAGGGGACACAGCTGCTGAGTCCCCACTAGCACACATAGGCAAAAGTGTGGGCGCCCTAAGGGGGTTGTAGGGTACACAGCAGGGGGCCCCCAGTGTGCTCTTCCTGGGGAGGCCGACAGTGCCCCCTGCTGCCCACAGGTCAAGCTTCAGTCTGTCCCTGGAAAGGATGTCAGGGACACTGACCTGACAGCCTGGCCACTGTCAGACCACAAGCATCCACGTGCCATATGCCCTAGTGCCCAAGGTAACTAATATGAACAAACAGCCTTCCCACCGAGAGTTTCTGTGTTTGTCAGAGAAAGAAATGTGGTGAATCACCACCAAGCACCATGAATGGGGCCACAGTGGGTTGAGAAGGCAGCAGTTTCTGGAAGCACACACCTGAGCTGCTGTCTCAGGTGGGCCACGTGAGGGAGGAGACTGGTTCTCTGGGTGGAAAGTTGGGACCAGGGTTCCTACAGCAGGACAAATAAAACACACTACCTTCCCAGAAGAAAGAAGGAATTGGAGGTGGGTGGGCCATCAGATATGATGTGTTGAGGGGACGGAAACTACGTCATTTGACAACAGCTATGAGCGAATGGAATGTAAGTGCAAACGGGATGAGGACATTTGATGCCTAAATGTAAAAGTACTTCTATGTCAGAGTGAGGTGCTTGGCTTTTATTTTATTTGTATTTCTTAGAGATTGAAAATGGGAGAAATATTGTTGAAATGCAACATATTGTTTTTATTATTAATTCTGTTTAACTTTTCAGCTTTTCCAAGTATAATAAAAAATCAAACATTGTATGCACTTAAGACACAGAATGGAGACTGGATATACATTAAAACTGTGAGGTGAAACAATCAAGCTAATCAATACATTTATCACTTCGTATACATGCCAGTTTTCTATTTTTCTTCCTCCCTCCCTCCCTCCCTTCCTTTCTTCGCTCTCTCTTTTCTTCTTTCTTTCTTTCTTTCTTTCTTTCTTTCTTTCTTTCTTCTCTCTCTTTTCTTCTTTCTTTCTTCTCTCTCTTTTCTTCTTTCTTTCTTCTCTCTCTTTTCTTCTTTCTTTTGTTCTTTCTCCTCTCTCTTTTCTTCTTTCTTTCTTCTCTTTTCTTCTTTCTTTCTTCTCTTTTCTTCTTTCTTTTTTCTCTCTCTTTTCTTCTTTCTTTCTTTCTTTTCTTCTTTCTTTCTTTCTTTCTCCTCTCTCTTTTCTTCTTTCTTTCTTCTCTTTTCTTCTTTCTTTCTCCTCTCTCTTTTCTTCTTTCTTTCTTCTCTTTTCTTCTTTCTTTCTTCTCTCTCTTTTCTTCTTTCTTTCTTCTCTCTCTTTTCTTCTTTCTTTCTTCTCTTTTCTTCTTTCTTTATTCTCTCTCTTTTCTTCTTTCTTTCTTTCTTTCTTTCTTTCTTTCTCCTCTCTCTTTTCTTCTTTCTTTCTCTTTCTCTCTTTCTCTCTTTCATTCTTTCTTTCTTTCCTTCTTTCTTTCATGAGAACCCTTAAGATCTATCCTGTCTGCAAATTTCAAATCTACAGTACAGTATTATTAACTAAGAAACTTACACTTTAGACAGACATTGTGGTGTCAGTTTCAACAATGTGCCTGACTACAACAGAGCAGGCAAGGCCGTGTCCGGAGGGCCTGAGGGCTAAGTATACAGAGAATCTGGAGGAGGAAGATAGGCAAGTAGGGCCCACAAGGAAGAGCGTGGAGAGGTGACCGTGGCCCTGGACTGAGGGTGAGGGAAAGGATGATGGTGAGGTTGAGGGCTCCAGCTGTGTGCACTGTCGGGAAGGACATGAGAGGGAAAAATAAGGTTGAGGACAGTTAAAGGGGTTTGTGTCACATGTGTAAAGGTGGGCATGTGGGAACTACGTGGGAACAGGAACGTGAGATATGCCAAGTCCGTCCTCCCAGTGCAGTGGCCGGAGCATCCCTTCCTGCTGTGCACTAACTCTGGGTCAGTGGTAAGGAAAGGAGAAGATAAGAGAGGTGGGAAGATGAAAAAAAGGAATAAGAAGGAAACGCAGAGAGCCACCCCTGCTCACAGAACCAAGATAAAGCGTACAAATCCATTAGAAGTAAATCAGGAAATCCCTCAGTTTTTTTTTACTCCTGTCTTTATGTAATTACTTAAGCAATTACCGTTCAGATTTGTACTCCTTTTAATTCTTCTGTTCTCTTTTTAGTGTGTACTATTTTTTGTCTGTATTCATTCAGTTACTAAGACCATTGTGTTAACATCTGCAACTGTAATTGTGGACTAGTTATTCCTCTCTTTGCTTCTATAATTTATTCTTCAGATAGTTTTGCAAAGGTATGCTATTATATTTGAGCTTCTTTTTTTTCTTGAATAGATTATTTTATCACTATTAAATGTGTCACTGGTTTTCTAGAAAATTTCTTCCCTTAGTCTTTGGCGTGACACTTATATAACCACATCTTTTTGTACTTTCATGGTTACAGGGTATACTTTTTCTAAAATTTTAACCATTATGCTCTGTTATGTCAATCCATGTCTGTAACTGGAACAATGTGTCCATTTAAATGCAATATAATTTAACATCATTATGTAATATATTAAGTTTAATATCACTTTTGTTATTTTGTTCTCTTCTTAAATCTAGATTTAGATTTAAACAATTTAAATTACTTTATTACTCTTTTCTTTGAAGTCTCTGTTTGTCAAAAGACTACCTGCTCTCCGCAGAGAGGTATCCACTGTATTTACTTCCCAATCTGGGTTTTGACCGGGCCTTTGTACTCAGTCTGGAATTTAATTTTCTTCTCTGGTGTACTTATGACTCATTTTCCTCTCTATTAGTCCAGTTTTGTAAGTGTTCTCAGGATGAACACTGATATAAAACATTATACAGTACAAGGGACCTCTATCTTCTTAGAAATTTGTTCTCAGCCCATCCATTAAGGGGCATTCAGGAAAGGGAATCCCACTCACATTCATCCCTATTATATTTATTTGGTAATGTTCCATGGGTTAACAGTGAAAAGACAACAAAATGTCTAGATTTTTTCCGGTAATATCAGGGTTCTCTGGACAATGTAGGATGGGTTTTCATAGGCCTTTTTCTCTAAAATAGTGAGATTCCTTTCAGCATCATTGCAGACTGAGTCAGAGGAAAAACAGACAGAGAAAGACTATGACACATGCTCTTACACTTTACTGGTCTCACCCTGGTAATTACATCAGCAATAGTCTCATTTCCAAATAAGGTCTCATCCTGAAATATGGGAGTTTTTAGAACTTTTAATCACATGAATTGTTGGAGACACAGTTCAACGCATAACAATTAATATCCACAGTGTATTCAGATTTTCTTAGTTTTTACCTAATGTCCCTTTTCTGTTGTATGATCTAGTTTATGATTCTTTGTGACATTGAGTTGTGAATTGTCCTTAAGCTTCTCTCACTATGACACTTCTTCAGACTGTCCCTCTTGTTGGTGCCTTTGTGCATACTTACTGAGTGGGGGTTATGCCTGACGTCATTCAAGCCAAGCGTTTACACCTGTTCCACGAAATCTCTGCACGGGAATGTGTCTCATCTGATTCCATTTATTTACTACCATCAGTGAAAGATATGGACAGTAGACATATGTGTAGACACTGAGTTACAACCCAATCCTTTTATGTTCCTGTGGTTGAAATCTTTCTAGTTTTGCCTCATGGGGGCCCTTTAAGTTGGCTCGTGAGCTCCTAGACAAACCCTGTCCTTTTGTGTGTGTGCACACGGGTATGCGTGGTGGTTGTGCACTGATTTGCTTGCGTTTGTTTGGGAGACAATGACAGACAATGACAGAGTGTCATTTAAGTGTCATTAGTATCATATAGAATAATCTGTGGCTCAGAGTGTTTTCCTCTGTTCACATGATTCATTCTTTTTCAGCGTTTAACACCCCCGCGACCTACAGATGTTTGCAGAGTTTTGCTTCTTCCAATGTTGGATGTAATTATGAAATTATTTATAAAAGTGGCACCTCCTTGGTGACCTCTTAGTTGGTTCCTGGTTTGGGTGATTATTTTAAACCTAGAATAAATATCCATGTGCTACCTTTAGGATGCTTTCAGGCTTTAGTGATTAGGAATCAGTTGTTACAAACATTAAAGTGCAGGGTTTTTCCTGCACTTTTTTCGTTTTCTGACACTAATAAGGTCCTCCGTACTCATCCTGCACCATTGCTGTCTGGGATAAGATTCCCCCGAGGAAGCCCCATGTCTTCCCGGGAGAACGGTATTAGAAGGTAACATCTGGGAAAATGCATCTCAGGCCTCATGGGGCATCATTGCTTCCGGTTTCACTCAGCTGACGCATGAAGGACAAATATGAGGAAACTAAGCCAGGACCATGGACATATTGGTGACTGTGTCCACATGCAAGTCTCTGTCTCCATCAAACTACGCACGTCGTCAGACTGTCATCTGCGGCTCTACTCCGTGACCACATCTTCTCCCCAGCCTCCTCCCTTGGTTGTATCCATGACTTTCCTTTCCTCAAGTGACAACTGTGGCTCCAGCACCACATTCCATCCATTTACTTCATTGTTCGGTGACAGTACACAGTGCAGTCACGTCACGATCGTCAACCGGCTCCCCCAGGGACACAACCTTAGTTACTAGAGGACAGAACTTTCGTGCAGTTTCTTATGTCTTTACACGTAGAGGCTCCACTCACTTTCAGCCCCTCGGCTCAGCGGCTCGCCCCACCCCTGCACTGACCAGGGCTCACATGTGTTACTGCAGCTACATGAGTTTTGTCACCTTCTGCTTTCCATCATGTGCCCCAAATTCCTACATTCTTCTACGTACACGTTAAGTTTCTGACATGGGGCGTGTACAGTATTCAGTGAATTCTGACAATGACAGAGTGTCATTTAAGTGCCATTAGTATCATATAGAATAATTCTGTGGCTCAGAATGTTTTCCTCCGTTCACATGATTAACTCCTTTTCAGCGTTTAGGACCTCCACGACCTGCAGATGTTTGCAGAGTTTTGCTTCTTCCAATGTTTGACATAACTATCAAATTATTTATAAAAGTGGCACCTCCTGGGTGACCTCTTAGTTGGTTTCTGGTTTGGGTGATTACATTTAAACCTAGAATAAGTATCCATGTGCCAAGTTTAAGTTGCTTTCAGGCCTTAGTGATTAGAAATAAGTTGTTATAAACATTGAAGTGCAGGGTTTTTCCTATGGACAAAAGTTTTGAAACTTATCTTCATAATTTTATAATTTTAAATTGGCATTTTTTCACAAATAAGAGATAACAAGACAACACTAGCCACCACCAATGAGATAATAGTACCAGATGCAAATAAGGCTGACTTATTCTTCAAGCACCACATGGGTAGAGTTCAGAGGAAAAAAGAAAATGCTTCATTTATTTTTATATCAGAAGGAAAAATTGATATGATCTGGCCTAGAAGTAAAATACCTCAGCTGAGAAAACAAGAGATTTCTCTTTCATGAAGACTCCTTGTGTCAGAAGGGTTTTCTGAGAGTGACTTTGAGGACAGAAAGGACAGGAGGAACCTCACTCACGGGAGGTGCCCTTGCATGGACCTGCGCCCAAGTCTTCAGCCACGGAACGAGCAGAATCACAGGCTAAGCTGAGGAGGCAACTGCTGATGTGTTTCCCTCTTTACAGATGAGTAACTAGGTTTTTGTCTCACTTCCCCACAGGCCTGGACCACTGTGTAAGCACTGCTACTGCTGTACCATGATACGCAGTAATAATCAGCCTCGTCCTCGGCCTGGAGCCCAGTGATGGTCAGAGTGCCTGTGCTGCCAGACTTGGAGCCGGAGAATCGATCAGGGACCCCTGAGGGTCGGTTGCTATCATAATAGATGATGGTTTTGGGGGCCATTCCTGGGATTTGTTGGTACCAGTCCACGTAACTACCAACTCCAGTGCAGGAGATAGTGACCCTCTGGCCCAGGGCCCCAGACACTGAGGATGGTTGATCCGGCCCCGACTGAGCCCAAATCCCTGGGAAGAGAAACAACAGAGAGGATATTCCTGGGGTCTAGAGACAAGAGGAGAAAACAGGCCCACATTTGTGCTTCCAGAACCCCTTCCGTGTCCCCACATCAAGTCACCTGTGCAGTGAGCGAGGAGGGTGAGGAGGAGAGGGGACCAGGCCATGGCGGAGGTCAGTACCGATCCTGCCTTCTGTTGCCTCACAGCTGAGCAGAGCCTCCCTCAACCTCTCCCTTCACCTCTTGATCTGTTGAGAGGGGGAGGGCCCAACTATGCAAATGCGACCCCCCTGTTTTCTGACTCCTCACTGACTTCTTTTGGTACCTCTGTCTGAGGATGTCAGGGGGATGGGCAGGGTAGGGGCAATTTCAGGGCAGGGGTGGGGAGGTCACAGATGTGAGGCCTGAGCAGAGGGCACAGGCAGTGGCAGGTGGCAATTTACAGCTCTGATCTACCGTGACCCCTCAGAAACAGGGCTTGAGTGCCCCCTAGCGTCCAGACACAGACATGCCAGTTTATGACGTGAGCAGAGCCCATCAGAGACCACTTCTGCCTCCCCACTGCTCTAGCCACTCTCCTCTGCCTAAGCGTTAGACCAGGTCTCCCCACATGGCCCCCCATCACCTCAGGGCAGACTCTCTGTTCTACCCAGACTTCTGTGGGTGAGCCTGTCCATGGCTCCCTTGACACTTAATGGGTCAGGCCTGAAGAGTTGTCTCTACACACATTCCTCTAACAGTAAAGTTGTATCAAAAGGGGAAGGAGATAATTGGATATGACAGTGGAGGCAGGGCTCCAGGCGTCCATGCCAATGCAGGAAGCAGCAGAGAGCAGAAGGCAGCTCCCATGGGGGCCTTTGGAGATGGGACCTGACCTTGGTGAGATTGTTCTTTACATGTGCTTCTTACTCAGATGGAGTGTGTTGATTCACACTCTATCCCGGCATCTATGTCAATGTGCTCCTTGTCAGACGTCTGAGTCATTCCAGTTTTCTCTCCCAAAGTGCATCAGGAAATAGCAGTGAGATCCTAATCCCATCTGGGGCATCTGCTCTAGGATCCATGTATATTCTTTCTGAAATCCCTCCCAAATCCATGGTAGCTCTGTTCTGGAGACCTTGCAAAGGACCGTTTTCAGCCTCTGTCTTCCCTGGTGGTCAAGAGGAACGTGAATGATTTTCTGGTCTTTTTATTCTATGGCATCAACCTATGTGTCTCTCGAGAACAATACAACGTTGGTGTTCATGACTACAGCTTTGTTAATATAATTTGAAAGTGCAAAGTATGGTGTCTCGAGGTTTGTTCCTTCTCAAGATTGCTTTGGCAATTTGGGGTCTTTTCTGGTTCTATACAAAATTTGGGTTTTTTTTTTTTGTTTCTGTGCAAAACGTCCTTGGAGTTATTTGGGGATTGCATTGAATTTATAGAGTGCTTTGGGTAGTGTGGACATTTTAGCAGTATATTTATTGTGGAGATCCTTGGATTTAGGAATTACCTGGAGGCTGTGTGTGAGGCCTAAGGGTTTGTCTAAGATGACCTCCACCACTGTGCTTAAAAATGTGGATGGATTATGATGATTCAAACGAAAGAAGAGATACTAGTTTTGGCAATGAGGTAAAGAATGTGGATATGTGCGTTTTTTCTTTTTTTATACAATGATGTATTCTTTTTAAATCAAAAACCTTTCCTGGGCTCCAGCTAAGTACCGGTAGGCTGCAGACACTCAGTGCTGAAAGGACAAACAAAACTGTCAAGGTCGTGGAACATGTTGGTTTTTCATGTGACTCACTATGACAGACAAGGAGGAGATGTTTCATGGGAGGTATTCAATGGGAAGCACTAAATATTTATATGACCAGAACACATGGTTCTATTTTAACTGAGAGTCGATGACTAGAATTGTGCATGTGTGTGTAACTCTATCTTATGTTTTGTTTATACGTAGTTTGTGTTATATATATACATATATGTGTGTGTGTGTGTGTGTGTGTGTGCGTGTGTGTGTGTGTGATATAAATCCCAGGAGATATATCCTGGATGTATTGTCATGAACAGTGCAGAGGTGGGTTAGATAAACCACTGGGGAAAATAATTGTATGAATATTTACAGTAGGAGTAGAACCTTGTGTGACCCAGAGAAGGACTGGAGAGGGATGTGGTGTGAGTAATTATAATACATTGTACACTGAGAAAGGAGGGCTTAGACCACCAGGAACTTCTGGGTCATGGGACTGAGTTCTGTCGGGTTGTAAGCTCTGTCGGGGAAATACTTGTTTGGGTATTTTCCTGCTGGCCTGCCTCACAGCCCTGTGCCAGTGTGAACAGGCCACTGCTGACCCCGGTCCTGGTCACCCAGCTGCTCTGACAACCACACAGCATCCCTAGAGGACACTCTGACCTTTGCAGATGGATATTTGAGCTTTCAGTGCTCAGGGAAGGAGCACGAGTAGATCCTCTCCTGGGTGCCTGGGATGGAGACGTTAATTTTCTTCAGGTCCCTAACAGTGTCCAGGCTGCTCACCATGGGATTAGTTTACAGTGTTTATGTTCTTGGACATATTAGTGTTCCTTGACATTGGGTTTTCTTGCTGCAGGGCCCTGGCATCACTACCAGCCTCCAATCTGAATTTGTTTTAATGTGTATTTTTTTTAAGAACGAGAGAGAGGGAGAAAAGAGAGACACAGAGAGAGAGAGAGAGAGAGAGAGAGCAGGGAGGTACAGAGAGAGAGCGGGAGACGCAGAATCAAAAGCAAGCTCCAGGCTCTGAGTTAGTGGCACACAGCCCAAGGCAGAGCTTCACCTCACGAACCACGAGATCATGACCTCAGCCAAAGTCCTAAGCTTAACGGACTGAGCCACCCAGGCACCCCTACCAGTCTCCAATCGAAACCAATTTCAAGGCCTCATATTTCCCAGGTTCACTCCCGGTTCCTATGTGATAAAAAGTCCTTGTGAGTTATCCTTGAACTTTGAATACTTTTTGCTGTTGTTGCTGTATTATGAGGATCTCCTGTTATCCCACCACCTCCATGGTACAGGCTCTGGGGCCTTTGAAGTCTCTGTTTGCCAAAAGACTACCGGCTCTCCACAGAGAGTTATCCACTGTACTTAATTCCCAATCTGGGTTTTGACCAGGCCTTTATACTTAGTCTGGAATTTAATTTTCTTCTCTGGTATACTTATGACCCGTTTGCCTCTCTATTGGTCCAGTTTTGTAAGTGTTCTCAGGATGAACATGATATAAACCATTATACAGTCCAAGGGAATCGATCTTAGAAATTCGTTCTCTGCTCATCCATTAAGGGACATTCAGGGAAGAGAACCCCACTCACATTCAACCCTATCATTTTATTTGGTAAATGTTCCATGGGTTAAGAGTGAAAAGACAACAAAATGTCTAGATTTCTTCCGGTAACACCAGGGTTCTCTGGACAAGGTAGGATGGGTTCATAGGCTTTTTTCTCAAAAATAGTGAGATTCCTTTCAGCATCATTCCAGACCGAGTCAGAGGGAAAACAAAGACACAGAAAGCCTAGGACTCATGCGGTTACACTCTACTGGTCTCACCCTGGTAATTACATCTGCACAGTCTCATTTCCAAATAGGGTCTCATCCTGAAATATGGGAGTTTTTAGAACTTTTAATCACATGAATTGTTGGAGACACAGTTCAACGCGTAACAATTAATATCCACAGTGTATTCAGATTTTCTTACTTTTTACCTAATGTCCTTTTTCTGTAGTAAGATCCAGTTAAGATTCTTTGCGACACTGAGTTGTGAATTGTCCTTAAGCTTCTCTTACTGTGACACTTCTTCAGACTGTCCCTCTTGTGGTGCCTTTGTGCATACTTACTGAGCGGGGGTTATGCCTGACGTCATCCAAGCCAAGGGTTTACACCTGTTCCATGAAACCTCTGCACGGAAATGTGTCTCCTCTGATTCCATTTATTTATTACCATCAGTGAAAAATATGGACGGTAGACATATGTGTAGACACTGAGTTACAACCCAGTCCTTTTATGTTCCTGTGGTTGAAATCTTTCTAGTTTTGCCTCATGGGGGCCCTTTCGGTTGGCTCGTGAGCCCCTAGACACACCCTGTCCTTGTGTGTGTGCTCACACGGGTATGTGTGGTGGTTGGGGGCTGATTTGCTTGCGTTTGTTTGGGAGACAATGCCAGACAATGACAGAGTGTCATTTAAGTGTCATTAATATCATATACAATAATTCTGTGGCTCAGAATGTTTTACTCTGTTCCGTGATTCATTCTTTTTCAGCGTTTAGCACCCCCGCGACCTACATATATTTGCAGAGGTTTGCTTCTTTCAATGTTGGATGTAATTATAAAATTATTTATAAAAGTGTCACCTCCCGGGTGACCTGTTGTTGGTTCCTGGTTTGGGTGATTAGTTTAAACCTAGACTAAATATCCATGTGCCACGTTTAGGTTGCTTTCAGGCTTTAGTGATTAAGAATAAGTTTTATAAATATTAAAGTGCAGGGTTTTTCCTATGGACGAAATTTATGAAACTTACCCTCATAATTTTATAATTTTAAATTGGCCTTTTTTCACAAATCATAGACAAGAAGAAGAGACTAGCCACTGCCATGGAGATAATAGTACCAGATGCAAATAAGGCTGACGTATTGTTCAGGCACCACATGGGTAGAGTTCAGAGAAAAAATGAAAATGGTTCATTTATTTTTATATCAGAAGGAAAAATTGATATGATGTGGCCTAGAAGTAAAATACCTCAGCTGATAAAACAAGAGATTTGTCTTCCATGAAGACTCTTTGTGTCGGAAGGGTTTTCTGAGAGTGACTTTGAGGACGGAAAGGACAGGAGGAACCTCACTCACGGGAGGTGCCCTTGCATGGACCTGCGTCCAAGTCATCAGCCACGGAACGAGCAGAATCACAGGCTAAGCTGAGGAGGCAACTGCTGATGTGTTTCCCCCTTTACAGATGAGTAACTAGGTTTTTGTCTCACTTCCCCACAGGCCTGGACCACTGTGTAAGTACTGCCACCGCTGTACCACGATGAACAGTAATAATCAGCCTCGTCTTCGGCCTGGAGCCCAGTGATGGTCAGGGTGGCTGTGCTGCCAGACTTGGAGCCGGAGAATCGATCAGAGACCTCTGAGGGTCGGTTGCTATTATCATAGATGATGGTTTTGGGGGCCATTCCTGGCATTTGTTGGTACCAGCCCACGTAACTACCAACTCCTGTGTAGGAGATAGTGACCCTCTGGCCCAGGGCCCCAGACACTGAGGATGGTTGATTTGGCCCCGACTGAGCCCAAATTCCTGGAAAGAGAAACAACAGAGAGGATATTCCTGGGGTCTAGAGACAAGAGGAGGAATCAGGCCCACACTTGTGCTTCCAGAACCCCTTCCGTGTCCCCACATCAAGTCACCTGTGCAGTGAGCGAGGAGGGTGAGGAGGAGAGGGGACCAGGCCATGGCGGAGGTCAGCACCGATCTTGCCTTCTGTTGCCTCACAGCTGAGCAGAGCCTCCCTTCACCTCTCCCTTCACCTCTTCAACTTTTGAGAGGGGGAGGGCCCAACCATGCAAATGCGACCCCCCTGTTTTCTGACTCCTCACTGACTTCTTTAGGTGCCTCTGTCTGAGGATGTCAGGAGGATGGGCAGGGTGGGGGCAATTTCAGGGCAGGGGTGGGGAGGTCACAGATGTGAGCCCTGAGCAGAGGGCACAGGCAGTGGCAGGTGGTAGGACTCACCTCTGATCTACCGTGACCCCTCAGAACAGGCCTTGAGTGCCCCTTAGCGTCCAGTCACAGACATGCCATTGTATGACGTGAGCAGAGCCCACCAGAGACCACTTCTGCCTCCCCCGTGTTCTACCCACTCTCCTCTGCCTAAGCGTTAGACCAGGTCTCCTCAAGTGGCCACCCATCACCCCAGGGCAGACTCTCTATTCTATTCTGGCTCCTGCGGGTGAGCCTGTCCTTGGCTCCCTTGACTGTTCATGGATCAGGACTGAAGAGTTGTCTCTACACACATTCCTCTAACAGTAAAGTTGTATCAAAAGGGAAAGGAGGTAACTGGATATGACAGCGGAGCCAGGGCTCCAGTCACCCATGCCAATGCAGGAAGCAGCAGAGAGCAGAGGACAGCTCCCATGGGGAACTTTGGCAGATGGGACCTGACCCTGATGAGATTATTCTTTACATGTGCTTCTTACCCAGATGGAGTGTGTTGATTCACACTCTATCCCGCCATCTATGTCAATGTGCTCATTGTCAGACGTCTGAGTCATTCCAGTTTTCTCTCCCAAAGCGCATCAGGAAATATCAGGGAGATCCTAAGGATCCCAGTTGGGGCATCTTCTCTAGGATTCATGTATATTCTTTCTGAAACCCTTCCCAAATCCATGGTAGCTCTGTTCCGGAGACATTGCAAAGGACCGTTTTCAGCCTATGTCTTCCCTGGTGGTCAAGAGGAACTTGAATGACTTTCTGGTCTTTTTATTCTATGGCATCAACCTATGTGTCTCTCGAGAACAATACCACATTGGGTTCATGACGACAGCTTTGTAATATAATTTGAAAGTACAAAGAATGGTGTCTCGAGGTTTGTTCCTTCTCAAGATTGCTTTGGCATTTGGGGTCTTTTCTGGTTCTATACAAAATTTGGGTTATTTTTTTATTTCTGTGCAAAACGTCCTTGGAGTTTTTTTGGGGATTGCATAGAATTTATAGAGTGCCTTGGGTAGTGTGGACATTTTAGCATTATATTTATTGTGGACATCCCTGGATTTAGGAATTACCACGAGGTTGTGTGTGAGGTCTACGTGTTTGTCTAAGATGACCTCCATCTCTGTGCTTAAAATAGTGGATGGATTATGATGATTCAAATGAAAGAAGAGATACTAGTTTTGGCAATAAGGTAAAGAATGTGAATATGTGCATTTTTTCTTTTTTTATTCACTGATGTATTCTTTTTAATTCAAAAACCTTCCCTGGGCACCAGCTAAGTGTCGGTAGGCTGCAGACACTCAGTGCTGAAAGGACAAACAAAACTGTCAAGGTCGTGGAGCATGTTGGGTTTTCATCTGACTCACTATGACAGACAAGGAGGAGATGTTTCCTGGGAGGTATTCAATGGGAAGCATTAAATATTCATAGGACTAGAGCACACGGTTCTATGTTAACTGAGAGTCGATGACTAGAAGTGTGTGTTTTGTATAACAATATCTTATGTTTTATTTATACGTAGTTTGTGTTTCATATATGTGTGTATATATATGTATATATACACACATATATATTTCATACACATATATGTCCATATATATATATATATGTGATATAAATCCCAGAAGATATATCCTAGATGTATTGTCATGAACAGTGCAGATATGGATTAGATAAGTACTGGGGAAAACAATTGTGTGAATATTTACAGGAGGAGTAGAACCTTGTGTGACACACAGAAGGACTAGAGAGGGATCTGGTGTGAGTAATTACAATACATTGCACACTGAGAAAGGAGGGCTTAGAGCACCAGGACCTTCTGAGTCATGGGATGAGCTCTGTCCTTACAATTCCCAATCTTCTGTGTTTTCCCAAATATGCAGTCCCGTCTGGAAGGGGAACCCATCTGGTGCTGGGGACCCAGTCACCTCCAGTGTCTCCCTCACCACTGGGGTTCCTGGCTACATCCTGGGATGACTGTGTTGCTGACTATCGCCTATGGGTGCTCTTGGGAAAAGGCAACGTGAGAGGCACATGTCCCTTGTTTCTAATTACAGTCTGTCCTTGAAGAATCTCATGTGCATTCTTGTTAATGGACCCTGCCCCATCAAGTGTGAGGATGGGCTCAGGTGCAGAGGATTATGGGGACTGGCTTGCCTGGGTGGGAAGTGTCCTGACATGACAAAGAGATGGGATGTCTCCTCAGGCCTTCCTGATACAGCCCGTGGAGTGGTGAGCATGCCCTCTGCCCTTCTTATCCCTCAGTGGAGGACACAACTTCCCCGAGGGGTCACTCACCTGACGTCCCAACAACACAACTATCTAAGTTGTGGGGGGGCACAGAGTGATTCATGCTGAGGAAGCTACAGCTCTGAAGTAAGGACTGAGGTGTGGTGGTGCCTGCCACACATGAGGTCGCACTTGGGGGATCAGAAGCCCCCGCCCCTGTGTAGGGATGGGTGGGTTGCCAGGCAGGCTCAAGTCCAGAGGGTCCCTCTCTCTGCTCAACTCCAGTTCCTTCTCCCAGTCCTAAGTGAGTCTGAACTCCGAGACAGCAGGGGGTGCTGGAGGTCTGTCCCTGTGCATTGGGGGAGGTGCAGGGATGGCTGAGGGATGTCTGAGCTGGGCACCCAGTCCTTGAACCCTGCCTTGTACCCTCTGCTCTATGCTCATTGGGGCCCACGATTGGCTCCCCAGCCCCACCCCACACTCAGCTGTCACCATATTTGGTGAGTAGGTTTGGGGACCCAGGAGGGGAGTGATTTGCATGAAGGATTCCTCTCTGCTCTCCACAGTGGGGAGGGGATGAGAGAGGCTTTGTGCAGTTCTCTCACTGGTGGGCTCAGTCAGGGGCACAGCCTGGGCTGTCTCCACCTTGACCTGGACCCCTCTCCTCCTCACCCCCCTCGTTCTCCGCTTAGGTGACTGGCTGTGGAAAGCAAGGCGAGTGATTATGGGCTGGGGTGTGCTGGCCTCCTTCTTCCCTTCTTTTGAAGAACAAGCTGGAGGCATTCCCTCACGACCTGCCTGTCCGTGTCTCCACTGCTCTGTTGCAGGGTCCTGGGCACAGTGTGCCCCGACACAGGAGGCCTCCCTGTCAGGGTTTCAGGGGCAGAAGGTGACCCTCACCTGGACGGGAATTAGCAACAGTGTTGGAGCAAATTATGTGGGCTGCTTCCAAGAGATTTCTCTCAGCGTTACCACAACTGTGGTGCTCAGAAGAAATGGGCCCTCGGAGATCTCAGCTCGGTTCTCTGGCTCCCACTCTGGGAACAAGGCCTCTAGAACCTTCTCAGGCCTGCAGCCTGAGGATGAGCCATATTGTTAGTGCTCAACATGGGGCAGAAGCATCAGTTCTAACTTACTGCTGCAGGCCCATGGGGACCTGAGACAGAAAGCTGTCTCTGTCACCCCCAGGACTGCCGGTGAGAAACAGACAGGGAGGCCTTGGAGACCCTGGAGGGTCTGAGGGTCTGACTCTGAGCACAGAGGAAATTTAAAGGGTCAGTGACAGTAGTTGCCTCTCATTTGTGTTTTCTTCCTTTCCTGTCTCCCTTTCCTGTCTCCCTTCCTTCCTTTCTTTCTCTTTTTTCTTTCTTTCTTTCTTTCTTTCTTTCTTTCTTTCTTTCTTTCTCCCTTTCTTTCTTCTTTTCTTTCCTTTTGTTTTCTTTTCTTTCTCTCTCTTTCTCTCCCTATCTCTCTCCCTTTTCTCTTTCCTTCCTTTCTCCCTTCCTTTCTTCCTTGGATAAAGAGCTTTATTTGGATTAAATGAGAGCTGGAGAAAGCGAAGGGCCAGAGATGCCAGTGAGATTAGGTTCCAAAAAGGCAGGCAGAGCTTATCAACCCAATGGACTCCATTTCCCAGCAACCTTCCAGTTAGTAGGGTCAGTAAAGTCCTGCTGGGAAATGTATTTGCCAGTAAACGACCAACGTTTGCCCCCCATCACTACAGTGGTAGAGTTTCTCTTTTCCATAATTAAAACTCCATATCACCTCCCACAACACCACGAATATTGCAAAAAAGGCTAAAAAATCACATTTGACACCTCTTATATTGGTCTTCAGTAGTTAGCTCCGAAGTCTCATCCTCTGCCAAAAATAGTTCTACTAAACTCATCAGCTGAAATGTCCATCCAAGTAGTGAGAAGACAGTCTTTACTAACCCATGGTCATTCTTATCCAGTTTTCCCTGCCAGTTTTGGCTGAACAGCAGAGTAAGGCTCAGAGAGGGGTGAAGGAGGAGGGGGATAGGCCTAATTTTCCCCAGTACAAAGATGGCATCCGATTCTTGGTCGGAGAGCAGAACCAGAAAGGCTTGAGGGAAGGGTCCAGGCCCTGTACTCAGTCAGAAACAGTGCTGTAGAAGAGAAGGAGGAGAAGGAGGAGGTGGAGGAGGAGGAGGAGGAGGAGGAGGAGGAGGAGGAGGAATGCTTGCCATGCTTGTGGTTTTGTATATCTATAAGAACTTTCTTCATTTTCTTCCACATCTTCTTTCCATCGGCATTCCTGGTCTTACCATGCCAGGTGCCAAGGGATTCACAGGAGGGATGCCAGGAGCAGGTGGTGGGTAGGGAGCAGGTAGGGACCTAGGGGTTGGCCTCCCAGATGCCCTGGTTATGGTGCAGGATGGGGGTGCACTGGGGAGAAAGCTGGATTCCCCCGGGGAGCTGCTGCAGGAGATGGAGAGGGGCCTGGAGGGCAGGCAGGGTGGTCAGGTGGTGGATGGCAGGATGGGCACCTTCAGGGTACCTGACGCACCAGCAGTCAGGCCATTGCCCCTTCTCTGCACTCAGCCCTTGTAACCGCCAAGTCCTTCGCTTTACGTGACACTTATATAACCACATCTTTCTGTCCTGGCATTGTTTCAAGATACACTTTTCTTTACCATTCTTTTCATTTATTGTAGTTTACAACTTTTTGAAGTTTATTCATCTATGAGAGACAGAGAAAGACAGAGTGTGAGCAAGGGGGGCAGAGAGAGAGGGAGACTCAGAATCTGAAACAGGTGCAGGCTCCGAGCTGTCAGCATAGAGCCCATCGCAGAGCCCGAACTCATGAACTAGGAGATCATGACCTCTGCCGAAGTCAGACACCTAACTGACTGAGCCATTAAGGCACCCCATTTACCATTCTTTTAAATTCATCCTATATGTATCTTTATTTGAAGAGTGGCCCTTTTGATCCGTTATGTCAATCCGTGTCCGTAACTGGAACAATTGGTGCATTGAAATGTAATGTAATTTAATGTCCTTATGTAATATATTTAATGTAATATCATTTTTGTTATCTTATTTTGTTCTCTTCTTGAATCCAGATTTAGATTTAAAGAAGTTAAATTCCTTTCTCACTCTTTTCTTGCCTCCTGTTTCACATATTGACTATTTCACATGTTGACTGTTGTGCAGTTTTTACATTTAGTGGCATGGATGATGAGTAGCCTGACCCGGAACAAGAGAACTAGGAGGAGACCCTGAGGACTGGGTGTCACCGGAAACCCAAATGGGGCCTCCACCCGGGAGCTGTTAGTGTCAGCCCATGTTTTTCAGCCAAAGTTTGTTACACTTTCCCGAGCAGAAAGAAGTGACCGCCACAACCAGACTAGGCAGCCTTCTGAGTCCGCAGGACCATGAAGCCTGGACGTGAGGCTCGTCTCTGGTGTCAAAGAGCCTGTTCAGAGAAGGAGCAGGTGTCTCGGGTGGCACACTGAGTCGCTGGGGTTTGCCACGTCTTCTCCCCCCTTCCGGTCTCAGAAGGATCTGCATGGCACCTGTGCTTGACCTGCCCACACGCCTTCTCAAAGGAAACCTAAAAAGAAGCAGTGATAAAGTGCTTGTACAGCCTGTCTACTTATTGCTAAAGTTTTGAGCCAGGGTCTTTAGGAAAGAAAATATTTCACCATTTATTCAAATTACCTTTTATGTTATTAACTGAATTCAGTGACTGTTTTCTTACAGAGCCGTTTGAAATGTATACATCTTTATCCTAGGATCAAAAACAGTGAACACTCTGTATTCTTTTTAAAGTCTCTAAGAAAACAAATCATTTGCTTTTATTAATGCTCTCCACCTCTCCTGGGCCTGCCTCCTTTTCACATGAGCACCTTGTGCCTGGGAGTGTGTGTTGGCCTGAGCTGACCAGGTGCAGACGTCCGAATGGACAGGGGCCCGAGCTGTAGTTTTATGAGATGGGAACCACCTGGCCTGTGTCTCCTCCGCAGATGCCGGAGCCCACAAACCATGTCCCAACCTGAATTACAAAGAGGATGGAGGGAAGACGATGCATATGGTGGGGACCTGGTTGTTCAAAGTTCTATCATCTGCCTCTCTGATCTGGACCCCAAACTTCCAAGCTACGTGGTTAGTCAGGGACTGAGTTCAATTCCCACAAGACGCGCACTGCGTTAACCAAATCAATCCCACAATCCCCTCCCTAGTCGCCCAATAGCGTCAGGGCAGATGGAGGGGTGACGTGATCGACTCACGTGAAATCTGAGGCTGCTGATCGGTGGGAGACGGAGAACAAGTCTGTGTCATGCAGAGGGTGTGTCTTTTGGGTGTGACCGGAGCCTGCAGAGACATTCGGTCCTCATGAGAGAAGTCAGGGTGAGGCACAATGTATTGCTTGTGTGTTCCCTTTCTTCCCCACACAGTGTCGGCTCCCTGAGCCTGGGGACATTCCCCGTCACTTCTGCACTGCGACTTGAGCTCCTAAACCAACAGAGGTCATGTAGTGAGGGTTCAGTAAATGCCATTCATGCATATCATGTGGACAATGACTTTCCTGAGTCGGACACAGCTGTACTGTGTGTCCGGGGCAGTCCTGACACCGTGATATGAACTCATCTGTGTCCCTCAAAACCCTGTATGGAAACCCGAACCCACATTGTGACTGTTTGAGAAAAGGCATTAAAAGATGTCACCGTGGATAATGAGGTTAAAAGGGTGTTGCCCCCATAAACAGGGCTGGCGTCTTCATAGAAGAGGTAGAGGCAGCATGGGTGAGCACACATGGGAATGCCACGTGAGGACCCAGGACGAATGTAACCATTTGCAAGCCAAGGAGAGTGACCTTCAGGGAAATCAATCCTGCCACCCCCTTGAACGTGGACATTTAGGCTCCAAACTGAGAGAAATTCACTATCTTCTGTGTAGGCATCCAGTGTGTGGTATCGTCATATGGTAGGCGTAGCAGACAGGCACAACCCTCAGGGACACTGGTCCCCAGGACAACCGGCCCCAGCATCCAGGAGTTTCTGCTCAGCTTGTATGAAACAGAAAATGTGTGCCTATAAGGACAGGCTTTGGGGACAGAATTGACAGGAAAAAGACAGATACTAGAGGCGGTTCATTGGGTTTGGTTTCAAGCGTCAGTTTTAGGCTAAACAAAGAGGGAAGCAACAGTTTTGACAGAAAGTGGGGCTGAAGAAGGAAAGCCCTTCACTGTGGGGACAGCAGGTTTTTGTCTCACTTCCCCACAGGCCTGGAGCTCTGTGTGAGCACTGCGACTGTTGTCCCATGATGCACAATAATAATCAGCCTCGTCGTCAGCCTGCAGCCCAGTGATGGTCAGGGAGCCTGAGCTGCCAGACTTGGAGCCAGAGAATCGATCGGGGACCCCAGAGGGTCGTTTGTTATTCTCATAAATCAGGAGGCTGGGGGCCGTTCCTGGGACTTGTCGGTACCAGCTCACATAATTACCACCCCCGGTGTTGGAGCTGCTTCCAGTGCAGGAGATGGTGACCCTCTGGCCCAGGGACCTCGACACGGAGGGCGGCTGAGTCAACACTGACTGGGCCCAGGACCCCGGAAGGGGTAGAAACACAGAGAGGGTGATGCTGGGGTCTGGACACAAGGGAGTGGAAGCAGGACCCACATGTCCTCCCAGAGCCCCTTCCAGTGTGCCCTCATCCAGTCACCTGTGCAGTGAGCGAGGAGAGTGAGAAGGAAAGGAGACCAGGCCATGGTGGTGGTCATCACCGATTCTGTCTTCTGTGCCTCACGGCTGAGCAGAGCTTCCCCTAACCTCTCCCTTCCCCTCTTCATCTTCTGAGGGAGGGAGGGCCCCCTCCATGCAAATGAGACCCCAGCTCTCTGACCCCTCCCTGGGCCTGTGTCAGTTCCCTCTGCCTGAGGATGTCAGGGGGCTGGTCGAGGGGGGGCTGTTTCAGGCCAAAGGGTGAGGAGGACACAGTTGTGAGCCGTGTGCAGGGGGCACTGACAGTACAGGTGGCAGGTTTCAGTTCTCATCAGCCCTGAACCCACAGCAATGGGTCCTGTGAGCCCCCTGGTGTTCGGACTCAGAGCCGCCATTGTTTGAACTGGTAGGCAAGTCCACCAAAGAGAGCTCCTGTGCCCCCATTGCACTGCCCACTGTATCCCGACAAGGGTCAGTCCGGGTGTCCCTCTAGGGAACCTCCCGTAACCTAAGCCAGACTGGATGCTCTACTCAGACTCCTCAGGGAGAGTCAGTCCATGGCCGCCTGTATGGGTCATGGGTCAGGAAGGAGGTGGTGTCTCTACCAAAAGTCCACTTAGGTCAAGATCATGCCCAGTGCAATGATGAGCACCACCGGACACGTGGACCGTTCTGTGTAGGATTCTGTGTCCTTTCCTGTTACGTGATTTCTCCTGGGTTTCCAGAGCTCACCTTCTTCTAACTTTCCCGCAGCACTGAGGAGAGAGGGAGAGCTCTGTTCAGGCTGTGGGGAGAAACAGTTGTGCGTATTCCTCGGCGCATTACGCAAAAAAATCTTTGTCGTCTGTCACTATGTCTGCTTGTTGAAAACATTAGCTCCTCTCATACTATGTGCAGTGATTCCTTCCAGGATCTGCTCTCCCAGCAAAGAGACCCAGTCTGCAGGAGCCTTGAGTGTGACACAGACCTCAGCGCCCAAAGGACAAACTTGCAGGCCATTCTAGGAGGGAAGGAGTGACAGCAACAGGAGCTCTGACAAGGACCCAGTGACACAGTTTATGTGTTAGTCAGCACTTAGCCCAGTGTGCCCTTTGAATGGGTGTGTGCTCCTTTACACAAAATTTCTCTCAGTAAGATTTATTTCAGTCAATGACATCGTTATTATGAAAATGCCGGTACAATCACTAGGATACTTCTCTCAGCTCTGTATTTCTTACAGAGAACACATGAAATTGTGGTTAAAAACATGGATGGAAAAACAATGCAAAAAGGATGCCTGCTAAATTTTGCAAAGTCATGTTTTCTTCGCCACCAGCTTACTATGGTGGGGTTGTTCTATAAGTAGGTGAGTGTGGCATGATGTCCAATGAAAGCCCAGGGGGAGTCTGTTCCTGTGAACCGCAGCCATCTCAGTGATTCAATTACTAAGCACACACAGAGCTTCTAGGAGTGAGCGATTTGGGGTCAAACCTGTCTCTGGGGTGAGCACAGTTCTACCTACGTTCTTTGTGTCCAGCATATTCAGGAGAGAGCAATAGTTCTTCCAGCCACCATGACTAGAGGAGTGAATTTCTATTCACCAAGGCTGCATGAATCTTCGGTCAAAGATCCCACATGTGAGTGGTGGAGAGGTGGAGATGAGGGGGACTATGTCCCTGAGATCACAGGCATTGTGGCCCCAGTTTGAGACAGAAGAGTTTTCATCAGAGCTCCAAGCTGGCTGGAGGTGTCACTGGGGGGACTGAGGGAGTAACAGTCCAGCATTAAGAGCACAGGGAGGGTGTGATACATCGCCCTGGGCTTAGAGCTGTGTGGGAGCAAACCTGAAGCTGCTATTCCAGAACCAATGTACTGATCAGCCTCAAGTGCTGACTGGAGCCCAAGAGGGTCAGAGGCTGAGCTGCCCACAGCGATAGAGACTCACCCTGGGATTCCTGAGCATCAACTTGTCTTAGGAGAGAAGGTGATCAGGGCAAGTCCTGGCTGCTCAGTGACAGGACACTGGTCACACTGGATGTCGCTGGAGTTTCCTGATGATGAGGATGCTTCCTCCTGGGCTTGTGACCCTGAGGTTGGCTGGATGAGCACAGGTTGACCATGAGTTTTGGGGAGAAAGAGAAGCCAGGAAACTACAAAATCCAGAACACCATATACTCAGATAGAGGAGAGATCCGTGTTTGTGTGTGTGTGTGCGCGCGCGCGTGCCTGTGTCTGTGTGTGTGTGTGTGTGTGAGAGAGAGAGAGAGAGAGAGAGGCGGAGAGAAACAGAGAGAGAATGGAAAACCTTTCCTTTCAGAGGCCACACATGAAGACAAGTGTATCCCTGTCCCCTTATGGCCTCTCTGCATTTGCTGAGTGTTGTGTTGGTCCCCATACAAACCCATCCCAGGGGCTGGCTCTCTGTATGACCGTCCAGCGTTCTGGAGCTTGGAACTCAAGAAGGCCAATGTCTGGAAGGCCACTTCTCTTGACATCTATGAAACTTACACAAAGCAGAGGAATATGGTCTGAATTAGTTCTATAGGAATTTCACTGAATCAGAATGTCAGGCCTTGTGGATGGGCCTTCTGTCCATTCTCATTCCTGTAGACACACTTCCCATAGCTGTGGGGTCTTCAGGTCTTAGGAAGCACAAGATAGGGGCTGATGACACAGCCCCTTCCTCATGCCCTTCACATCACAGCCCTCCCCCACTGTGCCTCTCGTATCCCCTGATACCTCCATTGGGTGACCGTCAGAGAGTGTCTACTGTTATTTTGCAAAAGGGTTAATGCTTGACACTGCATTGCTTGGTGCAAAAGTGTGTGGCTGAGTGAGTGTCCTGATGGTCTTAGAAACCAATATTCTCAAGACCAAGAAAAGCTGTCGTGTATTGAAATATGCAGCCAAACCTTCCTTCGTTCACTATGGCAAATGTTACCCTGTGTGCAGCCTCAGTCATTCTGAAGGAGGAAGTAATTGCATGAATCGCTTCTCTGTGCAAATACTCAAAGGCTGGGTGAACATTCATGTCACGGAAATACAATAATCGTGTTGTTGTATTACAGAGATTGATGAGGTTGGTGGGGCATGAAAACTACAATCAGAGATGAGCGCAGGAATCAGATGAGGAAGTGATTTCCTGCTGGTCCATTTCTGCAACGTCTCTGTAGAGATGGACCCTGGAGAGTGGAAACTCTTGCAAGATTATAGTTTTCTCTGAAATCCTAACATAGAGATGGTTTTCGGGCCTGAAGAGCCATAGAGAGAGACGGAAGGCCTGAGGGAAGCAGGAGAAGAGGGGAGGCGAGCAGAGTGTGTGTGGGGGAGGGTGCAGTGAGGAGAGTCTGAAGACTTTGGGACTCACTTTTAGTCAGATGGGTGAGAGAGGAAATTGTGTCTCTGACCAAGGTGCTTATTAACATGTCAGATATGGATGTGTCATCAGTAACACAAGAGACACACTTTACGGCTTGAGATTTGTGGATGAATGTGAGTACCTCTGTCACCATTTTCAGTCAAGACAACAGTACTGTGTGACCTTAGAAACTATACACGTGTCTCTGCCCCTAGATGCTGACACCTAGTTTCTGAAAATCTTGTCATTTTCTAAGTGAAAAGAACACTAGAAACATCTTAGTTCTAATCATGTGACTCTGGGTGGGCTCCTTGAAGGCGCCTGGATGAGGCTTGTCCCCAGAAGGACCGAGGCTTCCTCAGAGGCTGGGAATCTTCACCCCTCATACTTGAGAGACGGGAAAAAGGCTGACAGTGTAGTTAATGTCTGATCATGTCTCCCCGAATCGTCAATAAAATCACAAAGTGCAGCGTTTGAAGAGCTTCTGGTTTGGCGAACACATCCACTCCCAGAACAGATGCACCTCAACTCCCCAGGGACTGATGTTCCGGTGCTCGGGACGCTCCCAGACCTGACACTAGGGGTCTCTTCATTACTTGTTCACTTGTCCCCTTCATCATATCTTTACTGAGCTGACAAAAGGAATCCGTGTCTCCCTGAGTTCTGTGAGTTGATCTGGCACCTTAATGGACCTGAGGAGGGAGTCGTGGGAACCTTTGACGTGTAGCCACGTTGGACAGAGGGTGCAGGCAATCTACTAGTTACTGTTGGCATCAAAATGGGGAGCAGCCTCCTGGTGCTGAGCCCTTCACCTGTGCACATGTCACCGTTTCCTGGCAGATAAACCTCCGTGTGAAATTCAGGTAAATTTGAGGACACTCTCCACATGTCCCAGAGGGTTTCTTGTTGTGGGAAAACACATAAACAAACAAACATGTAATCAATGACCAGCAGTGTGTAAAGTGAATTATTCTGAGACTAGTAAAGGAGAGACAACAAGAGAGAGAGAGACTGAGGTTCATGCTGTAAAAGTATTTATTCTCCAGACCCTATAGGCCTGTGCCATCGGGCTCTATTCCCTCACCTGTGTGCGCTCCTGGGACACCTGTGCTGTCTCAGGCAACAGCATGATCTGTGTGTTATTCCTTCTTCCTCAAGGACACGTAACCCCTCAGAGGACTCCCTCCTACAGGAGCGTCCACACAAGTGTCTCAGTACAAATGCTCAGAGACAAGGCTTCCAGCCCCAAGTGTTTTGGTCTCACTCCCTCCTCGTCTGAGACACTGTAAGGAAAGCTGCTCCCACTGCCATGGTCTGTAGTACAATAGAAGCTTCGTGCTTAGGCTGCTCATCAGACATGAGTAGAATTCCTGCGCTGGCCCAGGCAACTTTGGATTCAGAGAAGCAACCGGGGACCCCGGACACTGGTGCTTATTTGAGTGTGAAGAGAACCAAAGAAGATACCAGGGAGGGCTCCCTGGCTTCTCTGGAACCTGTCTATGTAGTAGCTGCAAACACGGAATCCACTGTTCACGGTGCAGGTGAGTCTGGCTGTTGTTCCTGGAGATGCATAGAGAGGGGGTGCCTGGGTCAGCACAGGCTGGGAGAGAAACCTGCAAACACAGACACTCGGGGGGGGGGTGGGGCTTGAAAGGAAAAAGAAAAAGCATCTCTCAGGTCACTGAGCACAGAAAGAGTGATTTGGAGCCCACCCTGTGTCCACCAGGCCTGTCCCTACCTGTGCAGTGCGGGAGGAGCTTAAGGAAGACAGGAGTCCAGGCCATGGTGGCACAGCCTCTGGTCCCCACACTGGGCTGGGCTGCCCCAGGCTCTCATTTCCCCTCCACCCCTGACACAGGAGGGGCTGTCCATGCACATGGGTCCCGTTCAGTGACAGTCCAGCCCCTCCCTGAGCCCTGGTGCTGGAGCCCAGCCCACACCACACACTGAGGAGGGTGGAGGTAGGACTCATCCCCCGGGGAGAGCTCTGGAACAAGCACGTGCTGAGACAGCTCAAAGCCTCCAGGTTGGGCTCCTTTGGGTGATTGGTGGTCACTGACCAGCACTGTAGGGACCACAGGGCTGTTCCAAGCACATCCCATTAAACTCATGTTGAAACATGAAAAATGAATACAAACAACTTGTGAGACATACCTCTTATTAGGAATACATTAAATGCATACTTTCTCAAACAGTTACAATTTGGCTTTACTAAAAATATACTGAGTGTATAGAGCAATCTTAATAGAAAAATGGAAAATGTTATTCTCCACAAGAATGCATAAGATACAGATGTTTTCACAGGGGACAATTAATAAACCTTCAGAATTTAGATGCTTTCATTTTATTTGTTTCATATTTTTCCATAGTATTAAAAGGTGTGTAATATTCCTTAGTTCCTGTAAAGGAATTATGAAACTCATAAGTATAATTTCAAAAAACATTGCACAAAAAGGAAAATTACAGACCATGATTATTATATATTGATAGAAGTATTGTGTATAAAATACTAATAAAGAGACCTCAATACAATATTAATAAATTGATACACAATTATTAAGTGTGAATTATTCCAATGATTTGGTTATGTTACATTAACTAAAGAATATTACCTTACAGACCATATTATTACATTAAGAGATATGACCATATTGCCCTAATTGGTCTCAAAAGAGCCTTTAGCCAAATTTAACACGAAATCCTAATAAGAGCCACAAAGAAACAAAACTAGATCCATTTATAACATGGTAAAACACACACTCTCACGCACTTATGATGTGGTCCTGAGGCCAGCATCCTTGTTCATGGAGTAGCGAGGGGACCAGTTCCACAAGGATCAAGAACTTGCAAAGGGAATCTTCACGTCCATTATTTTGCAACCTTATTCCTCACGTGTCAGACAATGTAACTAAAAGCCAAATCGATGGTTACTACTTTGCATGGATGGGAAAGGACAAGTGGTCACTCTTGAAGTCCCAGGTGGATGTCATGGCCTTAGATAGGGCCGTGCTGTGGCAGCAGTGACAGCAGAGATCTTAGTGAGTGATTAGTCTCAGTGTTGGTGACTTACTGGTGACACTTGGTACCAGAGACACGATGGGTGGAACAAACGCAGCAGAGAAGAGGTCTTGTCCCACGTGAGCGGGTGAAGAGCCCTGTGCAAGGTGTGGGGCAGTGACCCCGGATCTGAAGTGATTATTTCCTCCCAGGCTGCATCCTATACGATGTCAATCTTCACATTGATGGGGCATCTGTCCCACACCCAGAATAGTGCATATTGCAGAGGTTTCCAGTGGGGACCTTGGCTCAAGTGACCAGTTTACTAAGAGACGGGTTGTGAGTCTGGTGTCGCTGCCCCTGCTCCTTGATGACCTGAGGAGAGAGCATGTCCTGTGTGACCTCAGGGACTGCTTTCTGTAAAATCTGGCAAAGGCTCCCTGTATAAAGGACTGAAGGAGACACTCCAGGAACAGAGCTCTGTTCCCTGAGGTTCCATTGAAGGGAATCTGCCCACAAGCTGCCTTATCCTCTGGCCAGGTCCTGAGAGCCCACTTCCTCCTGGGAAATGCGCTCTGTCTATTCCTTGTGTATAAGCCTGCAATTCTCCAGACGCCAAAGGAAAAAGGAAGAAGTGATCCCCGTTGGAAGCAATGTGGTGACGCAGCCAGATGCAGGGGCTCACAGGGCAAAGGACGCTCCCAGGTGGAGGCAGGTCACACAGCCCTGAGGCTCCAGTGTGCCTACTGCCCCCCAGGCAGCTTAGCTGCTGACCCTCACTCTGCAGGCCCCTGTTCGCTCTGCTCCCCTGCTGCCCTAGGCACCATGTCCTCCAGCTGCTGTGATGCCCTCTGCACACCAAGCAGAATGTCCATTTGGACAGCAGTCGTACTGATGTTGTGACCCATGGGAGCGGAGTACCAAAGGGCCTTTCTGGGTCCCTTAGTGGAAACATGACACTCTCACGTTTGGAAATGTATCTCAGTGGAAGCTTGTGATTTGGTTCAAAATGTCCATCTCTGCCAACAGTATCCCCAGAACTGCTCTGTGTCTCCTATTCACAGATGCTGCATGTGGTAAATGTAAGGACAGCGAAGGGGTGTCAGTGGGACACACATATGGGGACACGGCCCGTGTGCATGTGCGGCGTGCAGGGGAGCTGGGACAAAGAGGTCTTTACAGAGCTGCGGTACGTAAGGGGGGAACTGTAGGGTGAGCCAAGGGATGTCCCTGAGAGGAGGAGCCCTGGGTCAGAGGTCAGGGCATGTGTCAAGGCCCGAGAAAGAGGGGTGGCTGCTTGTTGATGACTCTAGTGGACATCCACTGGAGGCCTAAGAGGTAGGCCAACTGACCACCTGAATCCAGCATCTCCAAATGGAATCGAAAGGCAAACCTAGGAAGAGAAATATACCTTCCTTAACCCTGAAATCTGGTTTGACTCGTTGTGCATGCGTGTGAATGTACATATATTCAAGGGCCACAATATATGAATACTTCACGTAAAACATCTGATCCTTGTCTTTCATAGTGAGTCAGGTGATGACCCAACGTGCTCCATGACCTTGAGAGTTTAGTTTGTCCTTTGTAGCACTAAGTGTCTGCAGCTTACTGCTATGTCCTTGGTGCTCAGGAAATGGTTTTGAATGAAAAAGAATACATCAGTGAATTAACAAAGGAAAAAATACCAGTCTCCACATTCTTTACCTTATGGCTAAAACGGGCATCGGCTCTTTCTTTTGGGCCACCATCATCCATTCAAATTGTGAACCACACACACGGGTGTCATCTTGGACACATCCTTCGACCTCACACACAGCCTCCAGGTAATTCCTAAATCCAGCATTTTCCACACCAAAGGCCATGTTACAATGTACACGCTGCCCAAAGCAATCTATAGACTCCATGCAATTCCCATGAAAATTCCAGAGACATTTTTCACAGAAATGGAAAAAAGCTCCTGACTGTTATACACAACCAGAAAGACCCCAAATTGCCAAACAATATTGAGAGAGAAGAACAAAGCTGGAGGCACCAGACTCCCTGCTTTTGAGTTATATTACAAAGTTATAGTAATGAAAACCAGTAGGGCATTGGCCTAGAAAGAAACCCATGGATTAATGTGACAGAATAAAAAGACCAGAAGAATAAAACAAGACCCCTCTTCCCCAGTTTTCTAGTAGTCACCTCCCTGACTGTGGTCCCGCTCAAGATTCTGCCTGCAAACGTTTTTGTTCTGTGCGATGGCCCAGACGTCTGTGTCTGGCCTCAGGCCTGGGGAAGGGTGCCATGGGGTTGGAGGGAGAAAGGTGATGTATGGGAGCGAGTCAGAGCTGAGCACTCCCGGGGCCCCTGAGGCCCAGGTGAGGGACAGTCACACTGCAATGTGGACCCTTTTGCCTTAGTATATGAGAGCCATTCGAGTATTTTCCTGCTGGCCTGGCTCACAGCCCAGTCCTCTCAAGGCATTCTGAGCAGCCCACCGTTGACCCCAGTCCTGGTCACTCAGTTGCTCTGACAACACACAGCATCCCTAGAAGACACTCTGACCTTTGCAGACGGATATTTGAGCTTTCAGTGTCCAGGGAGGGAGCACGAGTGCATCCCCTCCTGGGTGCTTGGGATGGAGACGTTAATTTTCTTCAGGTCCCGAACAGCGTCCAGGCTCCTCACCATAGGCTTAGTTTACAGTGTTTATGTTCCTGGACATATTAGTGTTCCCTGACATTGGGTTTGCTTGCTGCAGGGCCCTGGCATCACTACCAGTCTCCAATCTGAATTTGTTTTAATGTTTATTTCTTTTTAAGAGAGAGAGGACAGAGAGAGGAAGAGAGAGAGAGAGAGAGAGAGAGAGAGAGAGAGGAAGAGAGAGAGAGAGAGAGAGAGAGAGAGAGAGCAGGGAGGTACAGAGAGAGAGTGGGAGACACAGAATCAGAAGAGGTTCTAGGCTCTGAGTTAGTGGCACAGAGCCCAAGGCAGGGCTTCAGCTCACGAACCATGACATCATGACCTGAGCCGAAGTCTGAAGCTTAACCGACTGAGCCACCCAGGCACCCCTACCAGTCTCCAATCGAAACCAATTTCAAGGCCTCATATTTCCCAGGTTCACTCCCGGTTCCTATGTGATAAAAAGTCCATGGGGGTTATCCTTGAACTTTGAATACTTTTTGCTGTTGCTGCTGTATTATGAGAATCTCCTGTTATAACCCATCACCTCCATGGTACAGGCTGTGGGGCATTTGAAGTCTCCGTTTATCAAAAGACTACCTGGTCTCCGCAGAGAAGTATCCACTGTACTTAATTCCCAATCTGGGTTTTGACCGGGCCTTTATACTTAGTCTGGAATTTAGTTTTCTTCTCTGGTATACTTATGACTCATTTGCTCTCTAATAGTTCAGTTTTGTAAGTGTTTTCAGGATGAACATGATGTAAACCACTATACAGTACAATGGAATCGATCTTCTTAGAAATTTGTTCTCTGCTGATCCATTAAGGGACATTCAGGGAAGGGAACCCCACTCACATTCAACCCTATTATATTTATTTGGTAAATGTTCCATTGGTTAAGAGTGAGAAGACAACAAAATGTCTAGATTTTTTCTGGTGATACCAGGGTTCTCTGGACAATGTAGGATGGGTTCATAGGCCTTTTCTCCCAAATAGTGAGATTCCTTTCAGCACATTCCAGACCGAGTCAGAGGGAAAACCAATACAGAGAAAGCCTAGAACAAATGCAGTTACACTCTACAGGTCTCACCCTGGTAATTACATCTGCAACAGTCTCATTTCCAAATAAGGTCTCATCCTGAAATATGGGAGTTTTTAGAACTCTTAATCACATGAATTGTTGGAGACACAGTTCAACGCGTAACAATTAATATCCACAGTTTATTCAGATTTTCTTAGTTTTTACCTAATGTCCTTTTTCTGTAGTAAGATCCAGTTAAGATTCTTTGCGACATTGAGTTGTGAATTGTCCTTAAGCTTCTCTTACTGTGACACTTCTTCAGACTGTCCCTCTTGTTGGTGCCTTTGTGCATACTTACTGAGCGGGGGTTATGCCTGACGTCATTCAAGCCGAGGGTTTACACCTGTTCCATGAAATCTCTGCACAGGAATGTGTCTCCTCTGATTCCATTTATTTATTACCATCAGTGAAAAATATGGACGGTAGACATATGTGTAGACACTGAGTTACAACCCAATCCTTTTATGTTCCTGTGGTTGAAATCTTTCTAGTTTTGCCTCATGGGGGCCCTTTAAGTTGGCTCATGAGCTCCTAGACAAACCCTGTCCTTGTGTGTGTGCGCACACGGGTATGTGTGGTGGTTTTACGCTGATTTGCTTGCGTTTGTTTGGGAGACAATGACAGAGTGTCATTTAAGTGTCATTAGTATCATATACAATAATTCTGTGGTCAGAATGTTTTACTTTGTTCACATGATTAATTCTTTTTCAGCATTTAGCACCCCCGCGACCTACAGATGTTTGCAGATTCTTGCTTCTTCCAATGTTTGATATAATTATCAAATTATTTATAAAAGAGGCACCTCCTGGGTGACCTCTTAGTTGGTTCCTGGTTTGGGTATTTACATTTAAACCTAGAGAAGGGGCTCCTGGGTGGCTCAGTCGGTTGAGCGTCCGACTTCAGCTCAGGTCACGATCTCACGGACCGTGAGTTCGAGCCCCGCGTCGGGCTCTTGGCTGATGGCTCAGAGCCTGGAGCCTGCTTCCAGTTTTGTGTCTCCCTCTCTCTCTGCCCCTCCCCCATTCACGCTCTGTCTCTCTCTGTGTCAAAAATAAATAAACGTTAAAAAAAATTTTTTTAAATAAATAAATAAATAAATAAACCTAGAGTAAATATCCATGTGCCAAGTTTAGGTTGCTTTCAGGCTTTAGTGATTCAGAGAAGTTGTTATAAACATTGAATGCAGGGTTTGTCCTATGGACAAAGGTTTTGAAACTTATCTTCAAATTTTATACTTTTAAATTAGCATTTTTTCACAAATAATAGATAATAAGAAGAAACTAGACACTGCCATTGAGATAATAGTTCCAATTGCAGATAAGGCTAACTTATTCTTCAGGCACCACATGGGTAGACTTCAGAGGAAAAACAAAAATGCTTCATTTATTTTAATATCAGAAGGAAAAATTGATATGATCTGGCCTAGAAGTAAAATACCTCAGCTGGCAAAAGAAGAGATTTCTCTTTCATGAAGACTCTTTGTGTCAGAAGGGTTTTCTGAGAGTGACTTTGAGGACTGAAAGGACAGGAGGAACCTCACTCACGGGAGGTGCCCTTGCATGGACCTGCGTCCAAGTCATCAGCCACGGAATGAGCAGAATCACAGGCTGAGCTGAGGAGGCAACTGCTGATGTGTTTCCCTCTTTACAGATGAGTAACTAGGTTTTTGTCTCACTTCCCCACAGGCCTGGACCACTGTGTAAGTACTGCCACCGCTGTACCCCGATGAACAGTAATAATCAGCCTCGTCTTCGGCCTGGAGCCCAGTGATGGTCAGGGTGGCTGTGTTGCCAGACTTGGAGCCGGAGAATCGATCAGGGACCCCTGAGGGTCGGTTGTTATTATTATAGATGATGGTTTTGGGGGCCATTCCTGGCATTTGTTGGTACCAGTGCACGTAACTACCAACTCCAGTGCAGGAGATAGTGACCCTCTGGCCCAGGGCCCCAGACACTGAGGATGGTTGATTCGGCCCCGACTGAGCCCAAATCCCTGGAAAGAGAAACAACAGAGAGGATATTCCTGGGGTCTAGAGACAAAAGGAGGAATCAGGTCCACACTTGTGTCCCCTTCCCGTGTCCCCACATCAAGTCACCTGTGCAGTGAGCGAGGAGGGTGAGGAGGAGAGGGGACCAGGCCATGGCGGAGGTCAGTACCGATCCTGCCTTCTGTTGCCTCACAGCTGAGCAGAGCCTCCCTTCACCTCTCCCTTCACCTCTTCAACTGTTGAGAGGGGGAGGGCCCAACCATGCAAATGCGACCCCCCTGTTTTCTGACTCCTCACTGACTTCTTTAGGTGTCTCTGTCTGAGGATGTCAGGGGGATGGGCAGGGTAGGGGCAATTTCAGGGCAGGGGTGGGGAGGTCACAGATGTGAGCCCTGAGCAGAGGGCACAGGCAGTGGCAGCTGGCAATTCACAGCTCTGATCTACCTTGACCCCTCAAAACAGGCCTTGAGTGCCCCCTAGCGTTCAGACACAGACATGCCAGTTTATGACGTGAGCAGAGCCCATCAGAGACCACTTCTGCCTCCCCACTGCTCTAGCCACTCTCCTCTGCCTAAGCGTTAGACCAGGTCTCCTCACGTGGCCCCCCATCACCTCAGGGCAGACTCTCTGTTCTTAGACTCCTGGGGGTGAGCCTGTCCATGGCTCCCTTGACTCTTAATGGGTCAGGCCTGAGGAGGTGTCTCTACACACATTCCTCTAACAGTAAATGTGTATCAAAAGGGGAAGGAGGTAACTGGATATGACAGCGGAGGCTGGGCTCCAGGCGCCCATGCCAATGCAGGAAGCAGCAGAGAGCAGAGGGCAGCTCCCATGGGGAACTTTGGCAGATGGGACCTGACCCTCATGAGGTCGTTCTTAGATGTGCTTCTTACCCAGAAGGAGTGTGTTGATTCACACTCTATCCTGGCATCTATGTCAATGTGCTTATTGTCAGACGTCTCAGTGATTCCAGTTTTCTCTCCCAAAGTGCATCAGGAAATATCAGTGGGATCCTAAGGATCCCATTTGGCATCTGCTCTAGGATTCATGTATATTCTTTCTGAATTCCCTCCCAAATCCATGGTAGCTCTGTTCCGGAGACCTTGCAAAGGACCTGGTTCCAGGCTATGTCTTCCCTGGTGGTCAAGAGGAACGTGAATGACTTTCTGGTCCTTTTATTCTATGGCATCAATCTATGTGTCTCTTGAGAACAATACCACATTGGTTTTCATGACTACAGCTTTGTAATATAATTTGAAAGTGCGAAGTTTGGTGTCTTGAGTTTTGTTCCTTCTCAAGATTGCTTTGGCAATTTGGGGTCTTTTCTGGTTCTATACAAACTTCAGGGTTTTTTAAATTTCTGTGAAAAATGTCACTGAAATTTCCATGGGGATTGCATTGAATTTATAGAGTGCTTTGGGTAGTGTGGACACTTTTGCATTATATTTTGTGGAAATCCCTGGATTTAGGAATTACCTGGAGGCTGTGTGTGAGGCCTAAGGGTTTGTCTAAGATGACCTCCATCTCTGTGCTTAAAAATGTGGATGGATTATGATGATTCAAATGAAAGGAGAGATACTAGTTTTGGCAATAAGGTAAGGAATGTGGATATGTGTATTTTTTCTTTTTTTATTCACTGATGTATTCTTTTTAATTCAAAGCCTTTCCTGGCCACCAGCTAAGAACTGACAAGCTGCAGATACGTAGTGCTGCGAGGACAAATAAAACTGTCAAGGTCGTGGAGCATGTTGGGTTTTCATGTGAGTCACTATGACAGACAAGAGGAGATGTTTCATGGGAGGTATTCAATGGGAAGCATTAAATATTCATAGGACTAGAGCACACAGTGCTATGTTAACCGAATGTCGATGACTAGAAGGTTAAGTGTGTATAACTGTATCTTATGTTTTATTTATACGTAGTTTATGTTATATATATATGTGTGTGTGTGTGTGTGTGTGTGTGTGTGTGTGAGTGTGTGTGTGTGTGTGTGTGTGTGTGTGTGTGTGTGTGAGATATAAACCCCAGGAGATATATCTTAGAGATATTGTCATGAACAGTGAAGAGATGGATTAGATAAACCACTGGGGAAAATAATTGTGTGAATATTTACAGGAGGAGTAGGAACCTTGTGTGACACAGAGAAGGTCTGGAGACGGATCTGGTGTGAGTAACTATAATACATTGCACACTGAGAAAGGAGGGCTTAGAGCACCAGGAACTTCATGGGACTGAGCTCTGTCGGATAGTAAGGTCTGTCTGGTAAATAACTGTTGGGGTATTTTCCTGCTGGCCTGCCTCACAGCCCTGTCCTCTCAGTGCCAGTGTGAACAGGCCACCGCTGACCCCAGTCCTGGTCACCCAGCTGCTCTGACAACACACAGCATCCCAAGAGGACACTCAGACCTTTGCTGACGGATATTTGAGCTTTCAGTGCCCCGGGAAGGAGCATGAGTGCATCCTCTCCCGGGTGTTGGGATGGAGACATTAATTTTCTTCAGGTCCCTAACAGCGTCCAGGCTGCTCACCATAGGCTTAGTTTACAGTGTTTATGTTCCTGGACATATTAGTGTTCCCTGACATTGGGTTTGCTTGCTGCAGGGCCCTGGCATCACTACCAGTCTCCAATCTGAATTTGTTTTAATGTTTATTTATTTTTTAAGACATAGACAGAAAGAGGAGACGGAAAGAGCAGGGAGTTACAGAGAGAGAGCAGGAGACACAGAATCAGAAGCAGGCTCCAGGCTCTGATTTCGTGGCACAGAGCCCAAGGCAGAGCTGCAGCTCACGAACCACGATATGATGACCTGAGCCAAATTCCTAAGCTTAACCGATTGAGCCACCCAGGCACCCTACCTGTCTCCAATCAAAACCAATTTTGATAAAAAGTCCTTGGGGGGTTATTCAAAGTCCTTGAACTTTGAATACTTTTTGCTGCTGTTGCTGTGTTATGAGAATCTCCTGTTATATCCCACCACCTCCATGGTACAGGCTCTGGGGCCTTTGAAGTCTCTGTTTGTCAAAAGACTACCGGCTCTCCGCAGAGAAGCATCCACTGTACTAAATTCCCAATCTGGATTTGACCAGGCCTTTATACTTAGTCTCTAATTTAATTTTCTTCTGTGGTATCCTCATGACCCATTTGCCCCTCTATTAGTCCAGTTTTGTAATTGTTCTCGGATGAACATGATATAAACCCTTATACCGTGCAAGGGACCTCTATTTTCTTAGAAATTCTTTCTCTGCTTATCCATTAAGGGGCATTGAGGAAAGGGAATCCCACTCACATTCAACACTATTATCTGTATATGGTAAATGTTCCATGGGTTAACAGTGAAAAGACAACAAAATATCTAGAGTTTTCCAGTAATACCAGGGTTCTCTGGACAAGGTAGGATGGGTTCATAGGCCTTTTTCTCTAAAATGGTGAAATTCTTTCAGCATGATTCCAGACTGAGTCAGAGGAAAAACAAAGACAGAGAAAGCTTAGAACACATGCAGTTACACTTTACTGGTCTCACCCTGGTAATTACATCTGCAACAGTCTCATTTCCAAATAAGGTCTCACTCTGAAATATGGGAGCTTTTAGAACTCTTAATCACATGAATTGTTGGAGACACAGTTCAACGCGTAACAATTAATATCCACAGTTTATTCAGATTTTCTTAGTTTTTCCCTAATGTCCTTTTTCTGTTGTAAGATCTAGTTTATGATTCTTTGCGACACTGAGTTGTGAATTGTCCTTAAGCTTCTCTTACTGTGACACTTCTTCAGACTGTCCCTCTTGCTGGTGCCTTTGTGCATACTTACCGAGTGGGGGCTATGCCTGACGTCATCCAAGCCAAGGGTTTACACCTGTTCCATGAAATCTCTGGATGGGAATGTGTCTCGTGTGATTCCATATATTTATACCATCAGTTAACAATATGGATGGCAGACATATGTGTAGACACTGAGTTACAACCCAGTCCTTTTATGTTCCTGTGGTTGAAATCTTTCTACTTTTGCCTCATGGGGGCCCTTTCGGTTGGCTTGTGAGCTCTTAGACACACCCTGTTCTTGCGTATGTGCGCACATGTGCATGTGTGGTGGTTGTGCACTGATTTGCTTGCGTTTGTTTGGGAGACAATGCCAGACAATGACAGAGTGTCATTTAAGGGCCATTAGTATCATATAGAATAATTCTGTGGCTCAGAGTGTTTTCCTCTGTTCACATAATTAATTCTTTTCAGCGTTTAGCACCCCCGCGACCTACAGATGTTTGCAGAGTTTTGCTTCTTCCAATGTTGGATGTAATTATCAAATTATTTATAAATGTGGCACCTCCTGGGAGACATGTTGTTGGTTCCTGGTTTGGGTGATTAGTTTAAACCTAGAATAAATATCCATGTGCCAAGTTTAGGGTGCTTTCAGGCTTTAGTGATTAGGAATCCGTTGTTATAAACATTAAAGTGCAGGGTTTTTCTTGCACTTTTTTCATTTTCTGACACTAATAAGGTCCTCCGTACTCATCCTGTGCCATTGCTGTCTGGGAATTAAGATTCCCCCGAGGAAGCCCCATGTCTTCCTGGGAGAATAGTATTAGAAAGTAATATCTGGGAAAATGATCTCAGGCCTTATGGGGCATCATTGCTTCCGGTTTCACTCAGCTGACGCATGAAGGACAAATACATGAGGAAACTAAGCCAGGACCGTGGACACATTGGTGACTGTCTCCACATGCAAGTCTCTGTCTCCATCAAACTACACAGGTCGTCAGACTGTCATCTGCGGCTCTAATCCATGACCACATCTTCTCCCCAGCCTCCTCCCTTGGTTGTATCCATGACTTTCCTTTCCTCAAGTGACAACTGTGGCTCCAGCACCACATTCCATCCATTTACTTCATTGTTCGGTGACAGTACACAGTGCAGTCACGTCACGATCGTCAACCGGCTCCCCCACGGGACACAACCTTAGTTACTAGAGGACAGAACTTGCGTGCAGTTTCTTATGTCTTTACACGTAGAGGCTCCCCTCACTTTCAGCCCCTCGGCTCAGCGGCTCGCCCCACCCCTGCACTGACGTGGGCTCACACGTGTTACTGCAGCTACTTGAGTTTTGTCACCTTCTGCTTTCCATCATGAGCCCCAAATTCCTACATTCTTCACGTACTCGTTAAGTTTCCTACTGGGGCGTGTACAGTGTTCAGTGAATTCTGACAATGACACAGTGTCGTTTAAGTGCCATTAGTATCACATAGAATAATTCTGTGGCTCAGAATGTTTTCCTCCGTTCACATGATTAACTCCTTTTCAGCGTTTAGGACCTCCACGACCTGCAGATGTTTGCAGAGTTTTGCTTCTTCCAATGTTTGATATAACTATCAAATTATTTATAAAAGTGGCACCTCCTGGGTGACCTCTTAGTTGGTTCTGGTTTGGGTGATTACATCTAAACCTAGAATAAGTATCCATGTGCCAAGTTTAAGTTGCTTTCAGGCCTTAGTGATTAGGAATAAGTTGTTATAAACATTGAAGTGCAGGGTTTTTCCTA
This sequence comes from Puma concolor, assembly GCF_028749965.1. NCBI lineage: Eukaryota > Metazoa > Chordata > Mammalia > Carnivora > Felidae > Puma > Puma concolor. The sequence goes on from NC_141678.1 coordinate 20,534,071, forward strand.
TGGACAAAAGTTTTGAAACTTATCTTCATAATTTTATAATTTTAAATTGGCATTTTTTCACAAATAAGAGATAACAAGACAACACTAACCACCACCAATGAGATAATAGTACCAGATGCAAATAAGGCTGACTTATTCTTCAGGCACCACATGGGTAGAGTTCAGAGAAAAAATGAAAATGCTTCATTTCTTTTTATACAGGAAGGAAAAATTGATATGATCTGGCCTAGAAGTATAATACCTCAGCTGATAAAACAAGAGATTTCTCTTTGATGAAGACTCTTTGTGTCGGAAGGGTTTTCTGAGAGTGACTTTGAGGACAGAAAAGACAGCAGGAACCTCACTCACGGGAGGTGCCCTTGCATGGACCTGCGTCCAAGTCATCAGCCACGGAATGAGCAGAATCACAGGCTGAGCTGAGGAGGCAACTGCTGACGTGTTTCCCTTCTTTACAGATGAGTAACTAGGTTTTTGTCTCACTTCCCCACAGGCCTGGACCACTGTGTAAGCACTGCTACTGCTGTACCACGATGAGCAGTAATAATCAGCCTCGTCCTCGGCCTGGAGCCCAGTGATGGTCAGGGTGGCTGTGCTGCCAGACTTGGAGCCGGAGAATCGATCAGGGACCCCTGAGGGTCGGTTGTTATTATTATAGATGATGGTTTTGGGGGCCATTCCTGGCATTTGTTGGTACCAACCCACGTAACTACCAACTCCTGTGCAGGAGATAGTGACCCTCTGGCCCAGGGCCCCAGACACTGAGGATGGTTGATTCGGCCCCGACTGAGCCCAAATCCCTGGAAAGAGAAACAACAGAGAGGATATTCCTGGGGTCTAGAGACAAAAGGAGGAGGAGGAATCAGGCCCACACTTGTGCTTCCAGGACCCCTTCCCGTGTCCCCAGATCAAGTCACCTGTGCAGTGAGCGAGGAGGGTGAGGAGGAGAGGGGACCAGGCCATGGCGGAGGTCAGCACCGATCCTGCCTTCTGTTGCCTCACAGCTGAGCAGAGCCTCCCTCAACCTCTCCCTTCACCTCTTGATCTGTTGAGAGGGGGAGGGCCCATCCATGCAAATGCGACCTCTCTGTTTTCTGACTCCTCACTGACTTCTATGGGTGCCTCTGCCTGAGGATGTCAGGGGGATGGGCAAGGGAGAGGCAATTTCAGGGCAGGGGGTGGAGAGGTCACAGATGTGAGGCCTGAGCAGAGGGCTCAAGCAGTGGCACGTGGCAGGACTCAGCTCTGGTCTCCTGTGTCCCCTCAGAAACAGGCCTTGAGTGCCCCCTAGTGTCCGGACACAGACATGCCATTGTATGACGTGAGCAGAGCCCATCAGAGACCACTTCTGCCTCCCACTGCACTAGCCTCTGTCCCTGACTTAGGGCTAGGCCAGGTGTCCCCATATGTGGTCCCCATCGCCTGAGGGCAGACTCTGTTTTAGTCAGACTCCTGGGGGTGAGCCTGTCCATGGCTCCCTTGACTGTTCATGGGTCAGGCCTGAGGAGGTGTCTCTACACACATTCCTCTAACAGTAAAGGTGTACCCATAGGGGAATGAGTTAACTGAATATGACAGCGGAGACAGGGCTCCAGGCACCCGTGCCAATGCAGGAAGCAGCAGAGAGCAGAGGGGCAGTTCCCATGGGGAACTTTGGTAGATGGGACATGACCCTGATGAGATTATTCTTTACATATGCTTCTTACCCAGATAGAGTGTGTTGATTCACACTCTATGTCACACTCTATGTCATAGACCGGCATCTATGTCAATGTGCTCATTGTCAGACGTCTGAGTGATTCCAGTTTTCTCTCCCAAAGTGCATTAGGAAATATCAGTGAGATCCTCAGGATCGCTTTTGGGGCATCTGCTCTAAGATTCATGTATACTCTTTCTGAATTCCTTCCCGAATCCATGGTAGCTCTGTTCCGGAGACCTTGCAAAGGACCATTTTCAGCCTATGTCTTCCCCGGTGGTCAAGAGGAACTTGAATGACTTTCTGGTCTTTTTATTCTATGGCATCAACCTATGTGTCTCTTGAGAACAATACCACATTGGTTTTCATGACTACAGCTTTGTAATATAATTTGAAAGTACAAAGAATGGTGTCTTGAGGTTTGTTCCTTCTCAAGATTGCTTTTGCAATTTGGGGTCTTTTCTGGTTCTATACAAATTTTGGGTTTTTTTTATTTCTGTGCAAAACGTCATTGGAGTTTTTATGGGGATTGCATTGAATTTATAGAGTGCTTTGGGTAGTGTGGACATTTTAGCATTATATTTATTGTGGAGATCCCTGGATTTAGGAATTACCTGGAGGCTGTGTGTAAGGTCCAAGGGTTTGTCTAAGATGACCTCCATCTCTGTACTTAAAAATGTGGATGGATTATGATGATTCCAATGAAAGAAGAGATACTAGTTTTGGCAATAAGGTAAAGAATGTGGATATGTGTATTTTTTCTTTTTTTATTCACTATGTATTCTTTTTAATTCAAAAACATTTCCTGGGCACCACCTAAGTACCGGTAGGCTGCAGACACTCAGTGTTGCAAGGACAAACAAAACTGTCAAGGTCGTGGAGCCTGTTGGGTTTTCATGTGAGTCACTATGACAGACAAGGAGAGATGTTTCATGGGAGGTATTCAATGGGAAGCATTAAATATTTATAGGACTAGAGCACACAGTTCTATGTTAACCGAGAGTAGATGAGTAGAAATGTGTGTGTGTGTATAACAATATCTTATGTTTTATTTATATGTAGTTTGTGTTTCATATATATGTGTGTATATATATGTATATATATATACACACATATATATTTCATATACATACACATATATGTGTGTGTGTGTGTGTGTGTGTATATATATATATATATATATATATATATGATATAAATCCCAGAAGATATATCCTAGATGTATTGTCCTGAACAGTGCAGAGATGGATTAGATAAACTTCTGAGGAAAATGATTGTGTGAATATTTACAGTAGGATTAGAACCTTGTGTGACACAGAGAACGACTAGAAAGGGATCTGGTGTGAGTAATTATAATACATTGCACACTGATAAAGGAGGGCTTAGAACACCAGGATCTTCTGGGTCACGGATGAGCTCTGTCCTTACAATTCCCAAGTTTCTGCAGGTTCCCAAATGTGCAATCCCGTCTGCATGGGGCCCCCATCTGGTGCAGGTGACCCAGTCACCTCCAGTGTCTCTCCTCAGTGCTGGAGCTTCCTGGCTGCATCCTGGGATGACTGTGTCGTTGACCATCACCTATGGGTGCTCTTGGGAAAAGGCAACATGAGAGGCGCATGTCACTTGTTTCTAATTACAGTGTGTCCTTGACGAATCTCATGTACATTCTTGTTAAGAGACCCTGCCCCATAAGTGTGAGGATGGGGACAGGTGCAGAGGATTATGGGGACTGGCTTGCCTGGGTGGGAAGTGACCTGACATGACAAAGAGATGGGATGTCTCCTCAGGCCTTCCTGATACAGCCTGTGGAGTGGTGAGCATGCCCTCTGTCCTTCTTAACCCTCAGTGCAGGACACAACTTCCCTGAGGGATCACTCACCTGACGTCCCAACAACACAACTATCTAAGTGGTGGGGGGCACAGAGTGATTCATGTTGAGGAAGCCACAGCTCTGAAGTAAGGACTGAGGTGTGGTGATGCCTGCCACACAGGTGTAGCACTTGGGGGATCAGACGCCCCCGCCACTGTGTAGGGGTGGGTGGGGTGCCAGGCAAGCTCAAGTCCACAGGGTCCTTCTCTCTGCTCAACTCCAGTTCCTTCTCCCAGCCCTAAGTGAGTCTGAACTCTGAGACAGCAGGGGGCACTGGAGGTCTGTCCCTGTGCATTGGGGGAGGTGCAGGGATGGCTGGGGGGTGTCTCAGCTGGGCACCCAGCCCTGGAACCCTGCCTTGTACCCTCTGCTCTATGCTCACCGGGGCCCACGATTGGCTCCCCAGCCCCACCCCACACTCAGCTGTCACCATATTCAGTGAGTAGGTTTGGGGACCCAGGAGGGGAGTGATTTGCATGAAGGATTCCTCTCTGCTCTCCAAAGTGGAGAGGGGATGAGAGAGGCTTTGTGCAGTTCTCTCACTGGTGGGCTCAGTCAGGGGCACAGCCTGGGCTGTCTCCACCTTGACCTGGACCCCTCTCCTCCTCACCCCCCTCGTTCTCCGCTTAGGTGACTGGCTGTGGAAAGCAAGGCGAGTGATTATGGGCTGGGGTGTGCTGGCCTCCTTCTTCCCTTCTTTTGAAGAACAAGCTGGAGGCATTCCCTCACGACCTGCCTGTCCGTGTCTCCACTGCTCTGTTGCAGGGTCCTGGGCACAGTGTGCCCCGACACAGGAGGCCTCCCTGTCAGGGTTTCAGGGGCAGAAGGTGACCCTCACCTGGACGGGAATTAGCAATAGTGTTGGAGCAAATTATGTGGGCTGCTTCCAAGAGATTTCTCTCAGCGTTACCACAACTGTGGTGCTCAGAAGAAATGGGACCTAGGAGATCTCAGCTCGGTTCTCTGGCTCCCACTCTGGGAACAAGGCCTCTAGGACCTTCTCAGGCCTGCAGCCTGAGGATGAGCCATATTGTTAGTGCTCAACATGGGGCAGAAGCATCAGTTCTGACATACTGCTGCAGGCCCATGAGGACCTGAGACAGAAAGCTGTCTCTGTCACCCCCAGGACTGCCGGTGAGAAACAGACAGGGAGGCCTTGGAGACCCTGGAGGGTCTGAGGGTCTGACTCTGAGCACAGAAGAAATTTAAAGGGTCAGTGACAGTAGTTGCCTCTCATTTGTGTTTTCTTCCTCTCCTGTCTCCCTTTCCTGTCTCCCTTCCTTCCTTTCTTTCTCTTTTTTCTTTCTTTCTTTCTTTCTTTCTTTCTTTCTTTCTTTCTTTCTTCTTTTCTTTCCTTTTGTTTTCTTTTCTTTCTCTCTCTTTCTCTCCCTATCTTTCTCCCTTTCCTCTTTCCTTCCTTCCTTCCTTCCTTCCTTCCTTCCTTCCTTTCTTCCTTGGATAAAGAGCTTTATTTGGATTAAATGAGAGCTGGAGAAAGCGAAGGGCCAGAGATGCCAGTGAGATTAGGTTCCAAAAAGGCAGGCAGAGCTTATCAACCCAATGGACTCCATTTCCCAGCAACCTTCCCGTTAGTAGGGTCAGTAAAGTCCTGCTGGGAAATGTATTTGCCAGTAAACGACCAATGTTTGCCCCCCATCACTACAGTGGTAGAGTTTCTCTTTTCCATAATTAAATCTCCATATCACCTCCCACAACACCACGAGTATTGCAAAAAAGGCTAAAAAATCACATTTGACACCTCTTATACTCATCTTCAGTAGTTAGCTCCGAAGTCTCATCCTCTGCCAAAAATAGTTCTACTAAACTCATCAGCTGAAATGTCCATCCAAGTAGTGAGAAGACAGTCTTTACTAACCCATGGTCATTCTTACCCTATTACCGCGGCCAGTCATGGCTGAACAGCAGAGTAAGGCTCAGAGGGCGTGAAGGAGGAGGGGGATGGGGCTAATTTTCCCCAGTACAAAGATGGCGTCCAATTCTTGGTCGGAGAGCAGAACGAGAAAGGCTTGAGGGAAGGGTCCAGGCCCTGTACTCAGTCAGAAACAGTGCTATAGAAGAGGATGAGGAGAAGGAGGAGAGGGAGGAGGAGGAGGAGGAGGAGGAGGAGGAGGAGGAGGAGGAGAAGGAGGAGGAGGAAGAGGAGGAGGTGAAGGAGAAGGAGGAGGAGGAGGAGGAGGAATGCTTGCCATGCTTGTGGTTTTGTATATCTCTAAGAACTTTCTTCATTTTCTTCCACATCTTCTTTCCATCGGCATTCCTGGTCTTACCATGCCAGGTGCCAAGGGATTCACAGGAGGGATGCCAGGAGCAGGTGGTGGGTAGGGAGCAGGTAGGGACCTAGGGGTTGGCCTCCCGGATACCCTGGTTATGGTGCAGGATGGGGGTGCACTGGGGAGAAAGCTGGATTCCCCCGGGGAGCTGCTGCAGGAGATGGAGAGGGGCCTGGAGGGCAGGCAGGGTGGTCAGGTGGTGGATGGCAGGATGGGCACCTTCAGGGTACCTGACGCACCAGCAGTCAGGCCATTGCCCCCTCTCTGCACTCAGCCCTTGTAACCGCCAAGTCCTTCGCTTTACGTGACACTTATATAACCACATCTTTCTGTCCTGGCATTGTTTCAAGATATACTTTTCTTTACCATTCTTTTCTTTTATTGTACTTTACAACTTTTTGAAGTTTATTCATCTTTGAGAGACAGAGAAAGACAGAGTGTGAGCAAGGAGGGGCAGAGAGAGAGGGAGACTCAGAATCTGAAACAGGTGCAGGCTCCGAGCTGTCAGCATAGAGCCCATCGCAGAGCCTGAACTCATGAACTAGGAGATCATGACCTGTGCCGAAGTCAGACACCTAACTGACTGAGCCATTCAGACCCCCCATTTACCATTCTTTTAAATTCATCCTATGTGTATCTTTATTTGAAGAGTGGCCCTTTTGATCCGTTATGTCAATCCGTGTCTGTAACTGGAACAATTGGTGCATTGAAATGTAATGTAATTTAATGTCCTTATGTAATATATTTAATGTAATATCATTTTTGTTATCTTATTTTGTTCTCTTCTTGAATCCAGATTTAGATTTAAAGAAGTTAAATTCCTTTCTCACTCTTTTCTTGCCTCCTGTTTCACATATTGACTATTTCACATGTTGACTATTGTGCAGTTTTTACTTTTAGTAGCATGGATGATGAGTAGCCTGACCCGGAGCAAGAGAACTAGGAGGAGACCCTGAGGACTGGGTGTCACCGGAAACCCAAATGGGGCCTCCACCCGGGAGCTGTTAGTGCCAGCCCATGTTTTTCAGCCAAAGTTTGTTACACTTTCCCGAGCAGAAAGAAGTGACCGCCACAACCAGACTAGGCAGCCTTCTGAGTCCGCAGGACCATGAAGCCTGGATGTGAGGCTCGTCTCTGGTGTCAAAGAGCCTGTTCAAAGAAGGAGCAGGTGTCTCGGGTGGCACACTGAGTCGCTGGGGTTTGCCACGTCTTCTCCCCCCTTCCGGTCTCAGAAGGATCTGCATGGCACCTGTGCTTGACCTGCCCACGCGCCTTCTCAAAGGAAACCTAAAAAGAAGCAGTGATAAAGTGCTTGTACAGCCTGTCTACTTATTGCTAAAGTTTTGAGCCAGGGTCTTTAGGAAAGAAAATATTTCACCATTTACTCAAATTACCTTTTATGTTATTACCTGAATTCAGTGACTGTTTTCTTACAGAGCCATTTGAAATGTATACATCTTTATCCTAGGATCAAAAACAGTGAACACTCTGTATTCTTTTTAAAGTCTCTAAGAAAACAAATCATTTGCTTTTATTAATGCTCTTCACCTCTCCTGGGCCTGCCTCCATTTCACATCAGCACCTTGTGCCTGGGAGTGTGTGTTGGCCTGAGCTGACCAGGTGCAGACGTCAAAATGGACAGGGGACCGAGCTGTAGTTTTATGAGATGGGAACTACCTGGCCTGTGTCTCCTCCACAGATGCCGGAGCCCACAGACCATGTCCCAACCTGAATTACAAAGAGGATGGAGGGAAGACGATACATATGGTGGGGACCTGGTTGTTCAAAGTTCTATCATCTGCCTCTCTGATCTGGACCCCAAACTTCCAAGCTACGTGGTTAGTCAGGGACTGAGTTCAATTCCCACAAGACGTGCACTGCGTTAACCAAATCAATCCCACAATCCTCTCCCTAGTCGCCCAATAGCGTCAGGGCAGATGGAGGGGTGACGTGATCGAGTCACGTGAAATCTGAGGCTGCTGATCGGTGGGAGACGGAGAACAAGTCTGTGTCATGCAGAGGGTGTGTCTTTCGGGTGTGACCGGAGCCTGCAGAGACATTCGGTCCTCATGAGAGAAGTCAGGGTGAGGCATAATGTATTGCTTGTGTGTTCCCTTTCTTCCGCACACAGTGTCAGCTCCCTGAGCCTGGGGACACTCCCCGTCACTTCTGCACTGCGACTTGAGCTCCTAAACCAACAGAGGTCATGTAGTGAGGGTTCAGTAAATGCCATTCATGCATATCATGTGGACAATGACTTTCCTGAGTCGGACACAGCTGTACTGTGTGTCCGGGTCAGTCCTGACACCGTGATATGAACTCATCTGTGTCCCTCAAAACCCTGTATGGAAACCCGAACCCATATTGTGACTGTTTGAGAAAAGGCATTAAAAGATGTCACCGTGGATAATGAGGTTAAAAGGGTGTTGCCCCCATAAACAGGGCTGGCGTCTTCATAGAAGAGGTAGAGGCAGCATGGGTGAGCACACATGGGAATGCCACGTGAGGACCCAGGACGAATGTAACCATTTGCAAGCCAAGGAGAGTGACCTCAGGGGAAATCAATCCTGCCATCCCCTGGAACGTGGACATTTAGTCTCCAAACTGAGTGAAATTCACTGTCTTCCGTGTAGGCATCCAGTGTGTGGTATCGTCATATGGTAGGCGTAGCAGACAGGCACAACCCTCAGGGACACTGGTCCCCAGGACAACCGGCCCCAGCATCCAGGAGTTTCTGCTCAGCTTGTATGAAACAGAAAATGTGTGCCTATAAGGACAGGCTTCGGGGACAGAATTGACAGGAAAAGGACATAGACTAGAGGAGGTTCATTGGGTTTGGTTTCAGGTGTCAGTTTTAGGCTGAACAAAGAGGGAAGCAACAGTTTTGACAGAAAGTGGGGCTGAAGAAGGAAAGCCCTTCACTGTGGGCACAGCAGGTTTTTGTCTCACTTCCCCACAGGCCTGGAGCTCTGTGTGAGCACTGCGGCTGTCGTCCCATGATGCACAATAATAATCAGCCTCGTCGTCAGCCTGCAGCCCAGTGATGGTCAGGGAGCCTGAGCTGCCAGACTTGGAGCCAGAGAATCGATCGGGGACCCCGGAGGGTCGTTTGTTATTCTCATAAATCAGGAGGCTGGGGGCCGTTCCTGGGACTTGTCGGTACCAGCTCACATAATTACCACCCCCGATGTTGGAGCTGCTTCCAGTGCAGGAGATGGTGACCCTCTGGCCCAGGGACCCCGACACGGAGGGCGGCTGAGTCAACACTGACTGGGCCCAGGACCCCGGAAGGGGTAGAAACACAGAGAGGGTGATGCTGGGGTCTGGACACAAGGGAGTGGAAGCAGGACCCACATGTCCTCCCAGAGCCCCTTCCAGTGTGCCCTCATCCAGTCACCTGTGCAGTGAGCGAGGAGAGTGAGAAGGAAAGGAGACCAGGCCATGGTGGTGGTCATCACCGATTCTGTCTTCTGTGCCTCACGGCTGAGCAGAGCTTCCCCTAACCTCTCCCTTCCCCTCTTCATCTTCTGAGGGAGGGAGGGCCCCCTCCATGCAAATGAGACCCCAGCTCTCTGACCCCTCCCTGGGCCTGTGTCAGTTCCCTCTGCCTGAGGATGTCAGGGGGCTGGTCGAGGGGGGGGCTGTTTCAGGCCAAAGGGTGAGGAGGACACAGTTGTGAGCCGTGTGCAGGGGGCACTGACAGTACAGGTGGCAGGTTTCAGTTCTCATCAGCCCTGAACCCACAGCAATGGGTCCTGTGAGCCCCCTGGTGTTCGGACTCAGAGCCGCCATTGTTTGAACTGGTAGGCAAGTCCACCAAAGAGAGCTCCTGTGCCCCCATTGCACTGCCCACTGTACCCCGACAAGGGTCAGTCCGGGTGTCCCTCTAGGGAACCTCCCATAACCTATGCCAGACTGGATGCTCTACTCAGACTCCTCAGGGAGAGGCAGTCCATGGCCGCCTGTATGGGTCATGGGTCAGGAAGGAGGTGGTGTCTCTACCAAAAGTCCACTTAGGTCAAGATCATGCCCAGTGCAATGATGAGTACCACCGGACACGTGGACCCTTCTGTGTAGGATTCTGTGTCCTTTCCTGTTACGTGATTTCTCCCGGGTTTCCAGAGCTCACCTTCCTCCAAGGTTCCCACAGCACTGAGGAGAGAGGGAGAGCTCTGTTCAGGCAGTGGGGAGAAACAGTTGTGTGTATTGCTCGGCGTATTACGCAAAAAAAATCTTTGTCATCTGTCACTATGTCTGCTTGTTGAAAACATTAGCTCTCCTCATACTATGTGCAGTGATTCCTTCCAGGATCTGCTCTCCCAGCAAACAGACCCAGTCTGCAGGAGCCTTGAGTGTGACACTGAACTCAGCGCCCAAAGGACAAACTTGCAGGCCATTCTAGGAGGGAAGGAGCGACAGCAGCAGGTGCTCTGACAAGGATCCAGTGACACAGTCTGTGGGGTGAACACAGTTCTACCTACGTTCTTTGTGTCCAGCATATTCAGGAGAGAGCAATAATTCATCCAGCCACCATGACTAGAGGAGTGAATTTCTATTCACCAAGGCTACATGAATCTTTGGTCAAAGATCCCACATGTGAGTGGTGGAGAGGTGGAGATGAGGGGGACTATGTCCCTGAGGTCACAGGCATTGTGGCCCCAGTTTGTTACAGAAGAATTTTCATCAGAGCTCTAAGCTGGCTGGAGGTGTCACTGGGGGGACTGAGGGAGTAACAGTCCAGCATTAAGAGCACAGGGAGGGTGTGATACATCCCCCTGGGCTTTGAGGTGTGTGGGAGCAACACTGAAGCTGCTATTCCAGAACCAATGTACTGATAAGCCTCAATTGCTCACTGGAGCCCGAGGGAGTCAGAGGCTGAGCTGCCCACAGCGATAAGAGACTCACCCTGGAATTTCTGAGCATCAACTTGTCTTAGGGGAGAAGGTGATCAGGGCAAGTCCTGGCTGCTCAGTGACAGGACACTGGTCACACTGGATGTCGCTGCAGTTTCCTGATGATGAGGATGCTTCCTCCTGGGCTTGTGACCCTGAGGTTGGCTGGATGAGCACAGGTTGACCATGAGTTTTGGGGAGAAAGAGAAGCCAGGAAGCTACAAAATCCAGAACACCATATACTCAGATAGAGGAGAGATCCGTGTGTGTGTGTGTGTGTGTGTGTGTGTATGTGTGTGTGTGTGTGCACGTGTGCCTGTGTCTGTGTGTGTGTGTGTGTGTGTGGGAGAGAGAGAGAGAGAGAGAGAGAGAGGGAGAGAAAGAGAGAGAGAATGGAAAACCTTTCCTTCAGAGGCCACACATGAAGACAAGTGTATCCCTGTCCCCTTATGGCCTCTCTGCATTTGCTGAGTGTTGTGTTGGTCCCCATACAAACCCATCCCTGGGGCTGGCTCTCTGTATGACCGTTCAGCGTTCTGGAGCTTGGAACTCAAGAAGGGCAATGTCTGGAAGGCCACTTCTCTTGACGTCTATGAAACTTACACAAACCGGAGGAATATGGTCTGAATTAGTTCTATAGGAATTTCACTGAATCAGAATGTCAAGCCTTGTGGATGGGCCTTCTGTCCATTCTCATTCCTGTAGACACACTTCCCATAGCTGTGGGGTCTTCAGGTCTTAGGAAGCACAAGATAGGGGCTGATGACACAGCCCCTTCCTCATGCCCTTCACATCACAGCCCTCCCCCACTGTGCCTCTCGTATCCCCTGATACCTCCATTGGGTGACCGTCAGAGAGTGTCTACTGTTATTTTGCAAAAGGGTTAATGCTTGACACTGCATTGCTTGGTGCAAAAGTGTGTGGCTGAGTGAGTGTCCTGATGGTCTTAGAAACCAATATTCTCAAGACCAAGAAAAGCTGTCGTGTATTGAAATATGCAGCCAATCCTTCCTTCGTTCACTATGGCAAAAGTTACCCTGTGTGCAGCCTCAGTCATTCTGAAGGAGGAAGTAATTGCATGAATCGCTTCTCTGTGCAAATACTCAAAGGCTGGGTGAACATTCATGTCACGGAAATACAATAATCGTGTTGTTGTTTTACAGAGATTGATGAGGTTGGTGGGGCATGAAAACTACAATCAGAGATGAGCGCAGGAATCAGATGAGGAAGTGATTTCCTGCTGGTCCATTTCTGCAACGTCTCTGTAGAGATGGACCCTGCAGAGTGGAAACTCTTGCAAGATTATAGTTTTCTCTGAAATCCTAACATAGAGATGGTTTTCGGGCCTGAAGAGCCATAGAGAGAGACGGAAGGCCTGAGGGAAGCAGGAGAAGAGGGGAGGCGAGCAGAGTGTGTGTGGGGGAGGGTGCAGTGAGGAGAGTCTGAAGACTTTGGGACTCACTTTTAGTCAGATGGGTGTGAGAGGAAATTGTGTCTCTGACCAAGGTGCTTATTAACATGTCAGATATGGATGTGTCATCAGTAACACAAGAGACACACTTTACGGCTTGAGATTTGTGGATGAATGTGAGTACCTCTGTCACCATTTTCAGTCCAGACAACAGTACTGTGTGACCTTAGAAACTATACATGTGTCTCTGCCCCTAGATGCTGACACCGAGTTTCTGAAAATCTTCTCATTTTCTAAGTGAAAAGAACACTAGAAACATCTTAGTTCTAATCATGTGACTCTGGGTGGGCTCCTTGAAGGCGCCTGGATGAGGCTTGTCCCCAGAAGGACTGAGGCTTCCTCAGAGGCTGGGAATCTTCACCCCTCATACTTGAGAGACGGGAAAAAGGGTGACAGTGTAGTTAATGTCTGATCATGTCTCCCTGAATCCTCAATAAAATCACAAAGTACAGTGTTTGAAGAGCTTCTGGTTTGGCGAACACATCCACTCCCAGAACAGATGCACCTCAACTCCCCAGGGACTGATGCTCCAGTGCTGGGGACGCTCCTAGACCTGACACTAGGTGGCTCTTCATTACTTGTTCCCCTGTCCCCTTCATCATATCTTTAATGAACTGACTAAAGGAGTCAGTGTTTCCCTGAGTTCTGTGAGCCCCTCAGGCGAATAAATGGAACGCATCGAGGGAGTTGTGGGAACCTCCAATTTGTCACACGTTGGACAGAGGGTACAGGTGAGCTACTAGCTACTGTTGGCATCAAAATGGGGAGCAGCCTCCTGGTGCTGAGCCCTTCACCTGTGCACACGTCACCGTTTCCTGGCAGATAAACCTCGGTGTGAAATTCAGGTAAATTTGAGGACACTCTCCACATGTCCCAGAGAGTTCCTTGTTGTGGGAAAACACATAAACACACAAACATATAATCAATGACCAGGAGTGTGTAAAGTGAATTATTCTGAGAGTAGTAAAGGAGACAAAACAGGAGAGAGAGAGACTGAGGTTCATGCTGTAAAAGTATTTATTCTCCAGACCCCATAGGCCTGTGCCATCGGGCTCTATTCCCTCACCTGTGTGTGCTCCTGGGACACCTGTGCTGTCTCAGGCAACAGCATGATCTGTGTGTTATTCCTTATTCCTCAAGGACACGTGACCCCTCAGAAGACTCCCTCCTACAGGAGCATCCACACAAGTGTCTCAGTACAGGATGCTCAGAGACAAGGCTTCCAGCCCCAAGTGTTTTGGTCTCACTCGCTCTTCCTCTAAGACACTGTAAGGAAAGCTGCTCCCACTGCCAGGATCTGTAGCACAAGAGAAGCTTCGTGCTTAGGCTGCTCATCAGAGATGAGCAGAATTCCTGCATTGGCCCAGGCATCTTTGCATTCAGAGAAGCAACTGGGGACCCTGGACCCTGGTGCTTATTTGAGTGTGAAGAGAACCAGAGAAGATACCAGGGAGGGCTCCCTGGCTTCTCTGGATCCTGTCTATGTAGTAGCTGCAAACACGGAATCCACTGTTCATGGTGCAGGTGAGTCTGGCTGTTGTTCCCGGAGATGCATAGAGAGGGGGTGCCTGGGTCAGCACAGGCTGGGAGAGAAACCTGCAAACACAGACACTCAGGGGGGATGGGGCTAGAAAGGAAAAAGAAAAAGCATCTCTCAGGTCACTGAGCACGGAAAGAGTGATTTGGAGCCCACCCTGTGTCCACCAGGCCTGTCCCTACCTGTGCAGTGCGGGAGGAGCTTAAGGAAGACAGGAGTCCAGGCCCTGGTGGCACAGCCTCTGGTCCCCACACTGGGCTGGGCTGCCCCAGGCTCTCATTTCCCCTCCACCCCTGACACAGGAGGGGCTGTCCATGCATGTGGGTCCCATTCAGTGACAGTCCAACCCCTCCCTGAGCCCTCGTGCTGGAGCCCAGCCCACACCACACACTGAGGAGGGTGGAGGTAGCACTCATCCCCCGGGGAGAGCTCTGGAACAAGCACGTGCTGAGACAGCTCAAAGCCTCCAGGTTGGGCTCCTTTGGGTGATTGGTCGTCACTGACCAGCACTGTAGGGTCCACAGGGCTGTTCCAAGCACATCCCTTTAAACTCATGTTGAAACATGAAAAATGAATACAAACAACTTGTGAGCGATAGCTCCTATTAAGAATACCTTGAATGCATACTTTCTCAAACAGTTACAATTTGGCTATACTCCAAATATATTGAGTGTATAGACCAAATGTAATAGAAAAATGGAAAATGTTATTCTAGAAGCACTCCATAGAAATGCATAAGATACAGATGTTTTCACAGGGGACAACTAACAAAACTTCAGATTTAAGAAGAATACTTTTTACTTGCTCCTTGGTTTTTCATAATATCAAAAGGTATATAATATTTCTTAGTTCGTTTACAAGGGTTATAAAACTCAAAAGTACACTTAAAAAAACATTGCACAAAAAGGAAAATTACAGACCATTATTATTAAAGAGTGATAGAAAAACTCTGTATAAAATATTAACAAAGAGACCTCAATACCATATTAATAAATTGATACACAATTATTAAGTGTGATTTATTCCAATGATGCAGTTGGGTCACGTAGTAAGAAAATCTTTACTTACATACCATCTTATTACATTAAGAGATACGATCATATTGCCCCAATTGGTCTCAAAGAGCCTTTGGACAAATTTCACACCAAATCCTAATAAGAGCCACATAAACACAAAAACAGATCCATTTATGACATGGTAAAACACACACTCTCACGCACTTATGATGTGGTCCTGAGGCCGGCATCCTTGTCCATGGAGTAGCGAGGGGACCAGTTCCACAAGGATCAAGAACATGCAAAGGGAATCGTCAGTCCATTAATTTGCAACCTTATTCCTCACGTGTTAGACAATGTAACTAAAAGCCAAATCTATGGTTACTACTTTGCATGGATGGGAAAGGAAAGTGGTCACTCTTGAAGTCCCAGGTGGATGTCATGGCCTTAGACAGGGCTGTGCTGTGGCAGCAGTGACAGCAGAGATCTTAGTGAGTGATTAGTCTCAGTGTTGGTGACTTACTGGTGACACTTGGTACCAGAGACACGATGGGTGGAACAAACGCAGGAGAGAAGAGGTCTTGTCCCACGTGAGCAGGTGAAGAGCCCTTTGCAAGGTGTGGGGCAGTGACCCCGGATCTGAAGTGATTATTTCCTCCCACTCTGGCTGCATCCTATACGATGTCAATCTTCACATTGATGGGGCATCTGTCCCACACCCAGAATAGTGCATATTGCAGAGGTTTCCAGTGGGGACCTTGGCTCAAGTGACCAGTTTACTAAGAGACGGGTTGTGAGTCTGGTGTCGCTGCCCCTGCTCCTTGATGACCTGAGGAGAGAGCACGTCCTGTGTGACCTCAGGGACTGCTTTCTGTAAAATCTGGCAAAGGCTCCCTGTATAAAGGACTGAGGGAGACACTCCAGGAACAGAGCTCTGTTCCCTGAGGTTCCGTTGAAGGGATTCTGCCCACAAGCTGCCTTATCCTCTGGCCAGGTCCTGAGAGCCCACTTCCCCCTGGGAAATGCGCTCTGTCTATTCCTTGTGTATAAGCCTGCAATTCTCCAGACGCCAAAGGAAAAAGGAAGAAGTGATCCCCGTTGGAAGCAATGTGGTGACGCAGCCAGATGCAGGGGCTCACAGGGCAAAGGACGCTCCCAGGTGGAGGCAGGTCACACAGCCCTGAGGCTCCAGTGTGCCTACTGCCCTCCAGGCAGCTTAGCTGCTGACCCTCTCTCTGCAGGCCCCTGTTCGCTCTGCTCCCCTGCTGCCCTAGGCACCATGTACTCCAGCTGCTGTGATGCGCTCTGCACACCAAGCAGAATGTTCATTTGGACAGCAGTCGTACTGATGTTGTGACCCATGGGAGCGGAGTACCAAAGGGCCTTTCTGGGTCCCTTAGTGGAACCATGACACTCTCACGTTTGGAAATGTATCTCAGTGGAAGCTTGTGATTTGCTTTGAAATGTCCATCTCTGCCAACAGTATCCCCAGAACTTCTCTGTGTCTGCTGTTCACAGATGCTGCACGTGGTAAATGTAAAGAGAGTGAAGGGGTGTCTCTGGGACACACATATGGGGACACGGCCCGTGTGCATGTGCGGCGTGCAGGGGAGCTGGGACAAAGAGGTCTTTACAGAGCTGTGGTACGTAAGGGGGGATCTGTAGGGTGAGTCAAGGATGTCCCTGAGAGGAGGAGCCCTGGGTCAGAGGTCAGGGCATGTGTCAAGGCCCGAGAAAGAGGGGTGGCTGCTTGTTGATGACTCTAGTGGACATCCACTGGAGGTCTAACAGGTAGACCAACTGACCACCTGAATCCAGCATCTCCAAAAGGAATTGAAAGGCAAACCTAGCAAGAGAAATATACCTTCCTTAACCCTGAAATCTGGTTTGACTCGTTGTGCATGCGTGTGAATGTACATATATTCAAGGGCCACAATATATGAATACTTCACGTAAAACATCTGATCCTTGTCTTTCATAGCCACAATATATGAATACTTCACGTAAAACATCTGATCCTTGTCTTTCATAGTGAGTCAGGTGATGACCCAACATGCTCCATGACCTTGAGAGTTTAGTTTGTCCTTTGTAGCACTAAGTGTCTGCAGCTTACTGCTATGTCCTTGGTGCTCAGGAAATGGTTTTGAATTAAAAAGAATACATCAGTGAATTAAAAAAGGAAAAAATACCAATCTCCACATTCTTTACCTTATGGCTAAAACGGGCATCGGCTCTTCCTTTTGGGCCATCATCATCCATTCAAATTGTGAACCACACACACGGTGTCATCTTGGACACATCCTTCGACCTCACACACAGCCTCCAGGTAATTCCTAAATCCAGCGTTTTCCACACTAAAAACCATGTTACAATGTACACGCAGCCCAAAGCAATCTATAGACTCCATGCAATTCCCATGAAAATTCCTGAGACATTTTTCACAGAAATGGAAAAAATCTCCTGACTGTTATACACAACCAGAAAGAACCCAAATTGCCAAAGCAATATTGAGAGAGAAGAACAAAGCTGGAGACACCAGACTTCCTGCTTTTGAGTTATATTACAAAGCTATAGTAAGGAAAACCAGTAGGGCATTGGCCTAGAAAAAAACCCATGGATTGATGCGACAGAATAAAAAGACCAGAAGAATAAAACAAGACCCCTCTTCCCCAGTTTTCTAGTAGTCACCTCCCTGACTGTGGTCCTGCTCAAGATTCTGCCTGCAAACGTTTTTGTTCTGTGCGATGGCCCAGACTCTGTGCCTGGCCTCAGGCCTGGGGAAGGGTGCCATGGGGTTGGAGGGAGAAAGGTGATGTACGGGAGTGAGTCAGAGCTGAGCACTCCCGGGGCCCCTGAGGCCCAGGTGAGGGACAGTCACAGTGCAATGTGGACCATGTTTGCCTTAGTATATGAGAGCCATTTGAGTATTTTCGTACTGGCCTGGCCCAGAGCCCAGTCGTCTCAGGGCAGTCTGACGAGCCCACCCTTGAGCCCGGTCCTGGTCACCCAGCTGCTCTGACACCACACATCATCCCTAGAGCACACTCTGACCTTTGCAGATGGATATTTGAGCTTTCAGTGTCCAGGGAAGCAGCATGAGTAGATCCTCTTCCGGATGCTTGGGATGGAGACATTAATTTTCTTCAGGTCACTAACAGCATCCAGGCTGGTCAACATAGGGGTTATTTTACAATGTTTATGTTCCTGGACATATTAGTGTTCCCTGACATTGGTTTTGAGTACTGCAGGGGCCTGGCATCACTAACAGTCTCCGATCTAAATTTGTTTTAACGTTTATTTGAGAGAGAGAGAGAGAGAGAGAGAGAGAGAGAGAGAGAGACAAATCAGAAGCAGGCTCCAGGCTCCTATTCCGTGGCCCAGAGCCCAAGGCAGGGCTTCGGCTCACAAACCACAAGATCATGACCTGAGCCAAAGTCCTAAGCTTAACGGACTGAGCCACCCAGGCACCCCTACCAGTCTCCAATCGAAACCAATTTCAAGGCCTCATATTTCCCAGGTTCACTCCCGGTTCATATGTGATAAAAAGTCCATGGGGGTTATCCTTGAATTTTGAATACTTTTTGCTGCTGTTGCTGCGTTATGAGAATCTCCTGTTATATCCCACCACCTCCATGGTACAGGCTCTGGGGCATTTGAAGTCTCTGTTTGTCAAAAGACTACCTGTTCTCCGCAGAGAAGTATCCACTGTACTTCATTCCCACTCTGGGTTTTGACCAGGCCTTTATACTTAGTCTGGAATTTGATTTTCTTCTCTGGTATACTCATGACCCATTTGCCTCTCTATTGGTCCAGTTTTGTAAGTGTTCTCAGGATGACATTGATATAAAGCATTATACAGTACAAGGGAATCTATCTTCTTAGAAATTCGTTCTCTGCTCATCCATTAAGGGGCATTCAGGGAAGGGAATCCCACTCACATTCAACCCGATTATATTTATTTGGTAAATGTTCCATGGGTTAGCAGTGAAAAGACAACAAAATGTCTAGATTTTTTCCGGTAATACCAGGGTTCTCTGGACAAGGTAGGATGGGTTCATAGGCCTTTTTCCCTAAAATATGAGATTCCTTTCAGCATCATTCCAGACCGAGTCAGAGGAAAAACAAAGACACAGAAAGCCTAGGACACATGCAGTTACACTCTACTGGTCTCACCCTGGCAATTACATCTGCAACAGCCTCGTTTCCAAATAAGGCCTCATCCTGAAATATGGGAGTTTTTAGAACTTTTAATCACATGAATTGTTGGTGACACAGTTCAACGCGTAACAATTAATATCCACAGTGTATTCAGATTTTCTTAGTTTTTACCTAGTGTCCTTTTTCTGTAGTAAGATCCAGTTAAGATTCTTTGCGACACTGAGTTGTGAATTGTCCTTAATCTTCCCTTACTGTGACCCTTCTCCAGACTGTCCCTGTTGTTGGTGCCTTTGTGCATACTTACTGAGTGGGGGTTATGCCTGACGTCATCCAAGCCAACGGTTTACACCTGTTCCCTGAAATCTCTGCACAGGAATGTGTCTCATCTGATTCCATTTATTTATACCATCAGTGTACAATATGGACGGCAGACATATGTGTAGACACTGAGTTACAACCCACTCCTTTTATGTTCCTGTGGTTGAAATCTTTCTAGTTTTGCCTCATGGGGGCCCTTTCGGTTGGCACGTGAGCTCCTACACAAACCCTGTCCTTGTGTGTGTGCTCACACGGGTATGTGTGGTGGTTGTGCGCTGATTTACTTGCGTTTGTTTGGGAGACAATGACAGACAATGGCAGAGTATCACTTAAGTGCCATTAGTATCATATACAATAAGTCTGTGGCTCAGAGTGTTTTCCTCTGTTCACATGATTCATTCTTTTTCAGCGTTTAGCACCCCCGCGACCTACAGATGTTTTCAGAGTTTTGCTTCTTCCAATGTTGGATGTTATTATCAAATTATTTATAAAAGTGGCACCTCCTGGGTGACCTCTTAGTTGGCTCCTGGTTTGGGTGATTATTTTAAACCTAGAATAAATATCCATGTGCCACGTTTAGGTTGCTTTCAGGCTTTAGTGATTAGGAAAAAGTAGTTATAAACATTGAAGTGCAGGGTTTTTCCTATGGACAAAATTTATGAAACTTATCCTCATAATTTTATAATGTTAAATTGGCATTTTTTCACAAATCATAGATAAGAAGAAGAGATTAGCCAGTGCCATGGAGGTAATAGTACCAGATGCAAATAAGGCTGACTTATTCTTCAGGCACCACATGGGTAGAGTTCAGAGAAAAAATGAAAATGCTTCATTTATTTTAATATCAGAAGGAAAAATTGATATGATCTGGCCTAGAAGTAAAATACCTCAGCAGATAAAACAAGAGATTTCTCTTTCATGAAGACTCTTTGTGTCGGAAGGGTTTTCTGAGAGTAACTTTGAGGGCAGAAAGGGCAGGAGGAACCTCACTCACGGAGGTGCCCTTGCATGGACCTGCGTCCAAGTCATCAGTCACAGAATGAGCAGAATCACAGGCTGAGCTGAGGAGGCAACTGCTGATGTGTTTCCCTTCTTTACAGATGAGTAACTAGGTTTTTGTCTTACTTCCCCACAGGCCTGGACCACTGTGTCAGCACTGCTACTGCTGTACCACGATGAACAGTAATAATCAGCCTCGTCCTCGGCCTGGAGCCCAGTGATGGTCAGGGTGGCTGTGCTGCCAGACTTGGAGCCGGAGAATCGATCAGAGACCCCTGAGGGTCGGTTGCTATTACGATAGATGATGGTTTTGGGGGCCATTCCTGGCATTTGTTGGTACCAGCCCACGTAACTACCAACTCCAGTGCAGGAGATAGTGACCCTCTGGCCCAGGGCCCCAGACACTGAGGATGGTTGATTCGGCCCCGACTGAGCCCAAATCCCTGGAAAGAGAAACAACAGAGAGGATATTCCTGGGGTCTAGAGACAAGAGGAGGAATCAGGCCCACACTTGTGCTTCCAGGACCCCTTCCCGTGTCCCCACATCAAGTCACCTGTGCAGTGAGCGAGGAGGGTGAGGAGGAGAGGGGACCAGGCCATGGCGGAGGTCAGCACCGATCCTGCCTTCTGTTGCCTCACAGCTGAGCAGAGCCTCCCTCAACCTCTCCCTTCACCTCTTGATCTGTTGAGAGGGGGAGGGCCCAACCATGCAAATGCGACCCCCCTGTTTTCTGACTCCTCACTGACTTCTTTAGGTGCCTCTGTCTGAGGATGTCAGGGGGATGGGCAGGGTGGGGGCAATATCAGGGCAGGGGTGGGGAGGTCACAGATGTGAGCCCTGAGCCGAGGGCACAGGCAGTGGCAGGTGGCAATTCACAGCTCTGATCTACCTTGACCCCTCAAAACAGGCCTTGAGTGCCCCCTAGCGTCCAGACACAGACATGCCAGTTTATGATGTGAGCAGAGCCCATCAGAGACCACTTCTGCCTCCCCACCACTCTAGCCACTCTCCTCTGCCTAAGCGTTAAGACCCGGTCTCCTCACGTGGCCCCCCATCACCTCAGGGCACACTCTCTGTTCTACTCAGACTCCTTGGGGGTGAGCCTGTCCATGGCTCCCTTGACTCTTAATGGGTCAGGCCTGAGGAGGTGTCTCTACACACATTCCTCTAACAGTAAATGTGTATCAAAAGGGGAAGGAGGTAACTGGATATGACAGCGGAGGCTGGGCTCCAGGCGCCCATGCCAATGCAGGAAGCAGCAGAGAGCAGAGGGCAGCTCCCATGGGGAACTTTGGCAGATGGGACCTGACCCTCATGAGGTCGTTCTTAGATGTGCTTCTTACCCAGAAGGAGTGTGTTGATTCACACTCTATCCTGGCATCTATGTCAATGTGCTCATTGTCACACGTCTGAGTCATTCCAGTTTTCTCTCCTAAAGTGCATCAGGAAATAGTAGTGAGATCCTAATCCCATCTGGGGCATCTGCTCTAGGATCCATGTATATTCCCTCCCAAATCCATCATAGCTCTGTTCCGGAGACCTTGCAAAGGACCGTTTTCAGTCTATGTCTTCCCTGGTGGTCAAGAGGAACGTGAATGACTTTCTGGTCTTTTTATTCTGTGGTATCAACCTATGTGTCTCTCGAGAACAATACCACGTTGGTGTTCATGACTACAGCTTTGTTAATATAATTTGAAAGTGCAAAGTATGGTGTCTCGAGGTTTGTTCCTTCTCAAGATTGCTTTGGCAATTTGGGGTCTTTTCTGGTTCTATACAATATTTGGGTTTTTTTTATTTCTGTGCAAAACGTCCTTGGAGTTTTTATGGGGATTGCATTGAATTTACAGAGTGCTTTGGGTAGTGTGGACATTTTAGCATTATATTTATTGTGGAGATCCCTGGATTTAGGAATTACCTGGAGGCTGTGTGTGAGGCCTAAGGGTTTGTCTAAGATGACCTCCAACTCTGTGATTAAAAATGTGGATGGATTATGATGATTCAAACGAAAGAAGAGATACTAGTTTTGGCAATAAGGTAAAGAATGTGGATATGTGTATTTTTTCTTTTTTTATACAATGATGTATTCTTTTTAAATCAAAAACCTTTCCTGGGCACCAGCTAAGTACCGGTAGGCTGCAGACACTCATTGCTGAAAGGACAAACAAAACTGTCAAGGTCGTGGAACATGTTGGTTTTTCATGTGACTCACTATGACAGACAAGGAGATGTTTCATGGGAGTTATTCAATGGGAAGCATTAAATGTTTATATGAACAGACACATGGTTCTATTTTAACTGAGTCGATGACTACAATTGTGCATGTGTGTGTAACTCTATCTCATGTGTTATTTATACGTAGTTTGTGTGATATATATACATATATGTGTGTGTGTGTGTCTGTGTGTGTTTGTGTGTGTGTGTGTGTGTGTGTGTGATATAAATCCCAGGAGATATATCCTAGATGTATTGCAATGAACAGTGCAGAGATGGATTAGATAAACCACTGGGGAAAATAATTCTTTGAATATTTTCAGTATGGGTAGAATCTTGTGTGACACAGAGAAGGACTGGAGAGGGATGTGGTGTGAGTAATTATAATACATGTACACTGAGAAAGGAAGGCTTAGACCACCAGGACCTTTGGGCCATGGGACTGAGTTCTGTCGGGTAGTAAGCTCTGTCGGGAAAATACCTGTTTGGGTATTTTCCTGCTGGCCTGCCTCAGAGCCCTGTGCCAGTGTGAACAGGCCACCGCTGACACCGGTCCTGGTCACCCAGCTGCTCTGACAACCACACAGCATCCCTAGAGGACACTCTGACCTTTGCAGATGGATATTTGAGCTTTCAGTTCTCAGGGAAGGAGCATGAGTAGATCCTCTCCCGGGTGCTTGGGATGGAGACGTTAATTTTCTTCAGGTCCCTAACAGCATCCAGGCTGCTCACCATGGGATTAGTTTACAGTGTTTATGTTCCTGGACATATTAGTGTCCCCTGACATTGGGTTTTCTTGCTGCAGGGCCCTGGCATCACTACCAGTCTCCAATCTGAATTTGTTTTAATGTGTATTTTTTTTAAGAGAGAGAGGACAGAGAGAGAGAGAGAGAGAGCAGGGAGGGACAGAGAGAGAGCGGGAGACGCAGAATCAAAAGCAAGCTCCAGGCTCTGATTTCGTGGCACAGAGCCAAAAGCAGAGCTTCGGCCTACGAACCACGAGATCATGACCTGAGCCAAAGTCCTAAGCTTAACAGACTGAGCCACCCAGGCACCCCTACCAGTCTCTAATCGAAACCAATTTCAAGGCCTCATATTTCCCAGGTTCACTCCCGGTTCGTATGTGATAAAAAGTCCTTGTGAGTTATCCTTGAACTTTGAATACTTTTTGCTGTTGTTGCTGTATTATGAGGATCTCCTGTTATCCCACCACCTCCATGGTACAGGCTCTGGGGCCTTTGAAGTCTCTGTTTGCCAAAAGACTACCGGCTCTCCACAAAGAGTTATCCACTGTACTTAATTCCCAATCTGGGTTTTGACCAGGCGTTTATACTTAGCCTGGAATTTAATTTTCTTCTCTGGTATACTTATGACCCGTTTGCCTCTCTATTGGTCCAGTTTTGTAAGTGTTCTCAGGATGAACATGATATAAACCATTATACAGTCCAAGGGAATCGATCTTAGAAATTCGTTCTCTGCTCATCCATTAAAGGGCATTCAGGGAAGAGAACCCCACTCACATTCAACCCTATTATTTTATTTGGTAAATGTTCCATGGGTTAACAGTGAAAAGGCAACAAAATGTCTAGATTTTTTCCGGTAACACCAGGGTTCTCTGGACAAGGTAGGATGGGTTCATAGCCTTTTTCTCTAAAATAGTGAGATTCCTTTCAGCATCATTCCAGACCGAGTCAGAGGGAAAACAAAGACACAGAAATCCTAGGACACATGCGGTTACGCTCTACTGGTCTCACCCTGGCAATTACATCTGCAACAGTCTCATTTCCAAATAAGGTCTTATCCTGAAATATGGGAGTTTTTAGAACTTTTAATCACATGAATTGTTGGTGACACAGTTCAACGCATAACAATTAATATCCACAGATTATTCAGATTTTCTTAGTTTTTACCTAATGTCCTTTTTCTGTAGTAAGATCCAGTTAAGATTCTTTGCGACACTGAGTTGTGAATAGTCCTTAATCTTCCCTTACTGTGACCCTTCTCCAGACTGTCCCTCTTGTTGGTGCCTTTGTGCATACTTACTGAGTGGGGGTTATGCCTGACGTCATCCAAGCCAAGGGTTTACACCTGTTCCCTGAAATCTCTGCACAGGAATGTGTCTCATCTGATTCCATTTATTTATACCATCAGTGTACAATATGGACGGCAGACATATGTGTAGACACTGAGTTACAACCCACTCCTTTTATGTTCCTGTGGTTGAAATCTTTCTAGTTTTGCCTCATGGGGGCCCTTTAAGTTGGCTCGTGAGCCCCTAGACACACCCTGTCCTTGTGTGTGTGCTCACACGGGTATGTGTGGTGGTTGTGCGCTGATTTACTTGCGTTTGTTTGGGAGACAATGACAGACAATGGCAGAGTATCACTTAAGTGCCATTAGTATCATATACAATAAGTCTGTGGCTCAGAATGTTTTACTCTGTTCACGTGATTCATTCTTTTTCAGCGTTTAGCACCCCCGCGACCTACAGATGTTTTCAGAGTTTTGCTTCTTCCAATGTTGGATGTAATTATCAAATTATTTATAAAAGTGGCACCTCCTTGGTGACCTCTTAGTTGGTTCCTGGTTTGGGTGATTATTTTAAACCTAGAATAAATATCCATGTGCCACGTTTAGGTTGCTTTCAGGCTTTAGTGATTAGGAAAAAGTAGTTATAAACATTGAAGTGCAGGGTTTTTCCTATGGACGAAATTTCTGAAACTTATCGTCATAATTTTATAATTTTAAATTGGCCTTTTTTCACAAATCATAGACAAGAAGAAGAGACTAGCCACTGTCATGGAAGTAATAGTACCAGATGCAAACAAGGCTGACATATTTTTCAGGCACCACATGGGTAGAGTTCAGAGAAAAAATGAAAATGCTTCATTTATTTTAATATCAGAAGGAAAAATTGATATGATCTGGCCTAGAAGTAAAATACCTCAGCAGATAAAACAAGAGATTTCTCTTTCATGAAGACTCTTTGTGTCGGAAGGGTTTTCTGAGAGTGACTTTGAGGGCAGAAAGGGCAGGAGGAACCTCACTCACGGAGGTGCCCTTGCATGGACCTGCGTCCAAGTCATCAGTCACAGAATGAGCAGAATCACAGGCTGAGCTGAGGAGGCAACTGCTGATGTGTTTTCCTTCTTTACAGATGAGTAACTAGGTTTTTGTCTCACTTCCCCACAGGCCTGGACCACTGTGTCAGTAATGCCACCGTCCCACGATGAGCAGTAATAATCAGCTTCGTCCTCGGCCTGGAGCCCAGTGATGGTCAGGGTGGCTGTGCTGCCAGACTTGGAGCCGGAGAATCGATCAGAGACCCCTGAGGGTCGGTTGCTATTACGATAGATGATGGTTTTGGGGGCCATTCCTGGCATTTGTTGGTACCAGCCCACGTAACTACCAACTCCAGTGCAGGAGATAGTGACCCTCTGGCCCAGGGCCCCAGACACTGAGGATGGTTGATTCGGCCCCGACTGAGCCCAAATCCTTGGAAAGAGAAACAACAGAGAGGATATTCCTGGGGTCTAGAGACAAGAGGAGGAATCAGGCCCACACTTGTGCTTCCAGGACCCCTTCCCGTGTCCCCACATCAAGTCACCTGTGCAGTGAGCGAGGAGGGTGAGGAGGAGAGGGGACCAGGCCATGGTGGAGGTCAGCACCGATCCTGCCTTCTGTTGCCTCACAGCTGAGCAGAGCCTCCCTCAACCTCTCCCTTCACCACTTGATCTGTTGAGAGGGGGAGGGCCCAACCATGCAAATGCGACCCCCCTGTTTTCTGACTCCTCACTATCATTCTTAGGTTCCTCTGTCTGAGGATGTCAGGGGGATGGGCAGTGTGGGGGCAATTTCGGGGCAGGGGGTGGGGAGGTCACAGATGTGAGCCCTGAGCAGAGGGCACAGGCAGTGGCATGTGGCAGGACTCAGCTCTGGTCTACGGTGACTCCTCAGAAACAGACCTTGCGTGCCCCTTAGCGTCCAGACACAGACATGGCATTGTATGACGTGAGCAGAGCCCATCAGAGACCACTTCTGCCTCCCCACTGCTCTAGCCACTCTCCTCTGCCTAAGCGTTAGACCAGGTCTCCCCACATGGCCCCCCATCACCTCAAGGCAGTCTGTCTGTTCTACTCAGACTCCTGGGGGTGAGCCTGTCCATGGCTCTCTTGACTCTTAATTGGTCAGGCCTGAGGAGTTGTCTCTACACACATTCCTCTAACAGTAAAGGTGTACCAAATGGGGAAGGAGGTAACTGGATATGACAGTCAAGCCAGGGCTCCAGGCACCCATGCCAATGCAGGAAACAGCAGAGAGCAGTGGGGAGCTCCAATGGGGAACTTTGGCAGATGGGACCTGACCTTAATGGGATTATTCTTTACATGTGCTTCTTACTCAGATGGAATGTATTGATTCATACTCACTCCGGGCACCTATGTCAATGTGGTCATTGTCAGACGTCTGAGTGATTCCAGTTTTCTCTCCCAAGTGCATCAGGAAATATCAGTGAGATCCTAAGGATCCCATTTGGGGCACATTTTCTAGGATTCATGTATATTCTTTCTGAAATCCTTCCCAAATCCATGGTAGCTCTGTTCCGGAGACCTTGCAAAGGACCGTTTTCAGCCTATGTCTTCCCTGGTGGTCAAGAGGAACTTGAATGACCTCTTGGCACATATGGCATCAGCCTATGTGTCTCTCGAGAACAATACCACATTGGTTTTCATGACTACATCTTTGTAATATAATTTGAAAGTGCGAAGTATGGTGTCTCGAGGTTTGTTCCTTCTCAAGATTGCTTTGGCAATTTAGGGTCTTTTCTGGTTCTATACAAAATTTGGGTTATTTTTTTATTTCGTGCAACACATCATTGGAGTTTTTATGGGGATTGCATTGAATTTATAGAGTGCTTTGGGTAGTGTGGACATTTTAGCATTATATTTATTTTGGAGATCCCTGGATTTAGGAATTACCTGGAGGCTGTGTGTGAGGTCTACGTGTTTGTCTAAGATGACCTCCATCTCTGTGCTTAAAAATGTGGAGATATTATGATGATTCAAATGAAAGAAGAGATACTAGTTTTGGCAATAAGGTAAAGAATGTGGATATGTGCATTTTTTCCTTTCTTATTCACTGATGTATTCTTTTTAATTCAAAAACCTTTCCTGGGCACCAGCTAAGTGCCGGTAGGCTGCAGACACTCAGTGCTTAAAGGACAAACAAAACTGTCAAGGTCGTGGAGCATGTAGGGTTTTCATCTGACACACTATGACAGACAAGGAGGAGATGTTTCATGGGAGGTATTCAATGGGAAGCATTAAATATATAGGACTAGAGCACAGGGTTCTATGTTAACGGAGAGTCGATGACTAGAAGTGTGTGTTTGTGTATAACAATATCTTATGTTTTATTTATACGTAGTTTGTGTTTCATATATATGTGTATATATATATGTATATATATACACATATATATTTCATATACATATACATATGTGTGTGTGTGTATATATATATATATATATATATATATATATATATATATATGATATAAATCCCAGAAGATATATCCTAGATGTATTGTCATGAACAGTGCAGGGATGGATTAGATAAACTTCTGAGGAAAATTATTGTGTGAATATTTACAGTAGGAGTAGAACCTTGTGTGACACAGAGAAGGACTAGAAAGGGATCCTTAGAACACCAGGATCTTCTGGGTCATGGGATGAGCTCTGTCCTTACAATTCCCAAGTTTCTGCAGGTTCCCAAATGTGCAATCCCGTCTGCATGGGGCCCCCATCTGGTGCAGGTGACCCAGTAACCTCCAGTGTCTCTCCTCAGTGCTGGGCTTCCTGGCTGCATCCTGGGATGACTGTGTCGTTGACCATCACCTATGGGTGCTCTTGGGAAAAGGCAACATGAGAGGCGCATGTCACTTGTTTCTAATTACAGTGTGTCTTTGAAGAATCTCATGTACATTCTTGTTAAGGGACCCTGCCCCATCAAGTGTGAGGATGGGGACAGGTGCAGAGGATTATGGGGACTGGCTTGCCTGGGTGGGAAGTGACCTGACATGACAAAGAGATGGGATGTCTCCTCAGGCCTTCCTGATACAGCCTGTGGAGTGGATAGCCTGCCGTCTGCCCTTCTTATCCCTCAGTGCAGGACACAACTTCCCTGAGGGGTCACTCACCTGATGTCCCAACAACACAACTATCTAAGTGGTGGGGGGGCACAGAGTGATTCATGCTGAGGAAGCCACAGCTCTGAAGTAAGGACTAGGTGTGGTGGTGCCTGCCACACAGGTGTAGCACTTGGGGGATCAGACGCCCCCGCCACTGTGTAGGGGTGGGTGGGGTGCCAGGCAAGTTCAAGTCCACAGGGTCCTTCTCTCTGCTCAACTCCAGTTCCTTCTCCCAGCCCTAAGTGAGTCTGGACTCTGAGACAGCAGGGGGCGCTGGAGGTCTGTCCCTGTGCATTGGGGAGGTGCAGGGATGGCTGAGGGTTGTATGAGCTGGGCACCCAGTCCTTGAACCCTGCCTTGTACCCTCTGCTCTATGCTCATTGGGGCCCACGATTGGCTCCCCAGCCCCACCCCACACTCAGCTGTCACCGTATTCAGTGACTAGGTTTTGGGACCCAGGAGGGGAGTGATTTGCATGAAGGATTCCTCTCTGCTCTCCAAAGTGGGGAGGGGATGAGAGAGGCTTTGTGCAGTTCTCTCACTGGTGGGCTCAGTCAGGGGCACAGCCTGGGCTGTCTCCACCTTGACCTGGACCCCTCTCCTCCTCACCCCCCTCGTTCTCCGCTTAGGTGACTGGCTGTGGAAAGCAAGGCGAGTGATTATGGGCTGGGGTGTGCTGGCCTCCTTCTTCCCTTCTTTTGAAGAACAAGCTGGAGGCATTCCCTCACGACCTGCCTGTCCGTGTCTCCACTGCTCTGTTGCAGGGTCCTGGGCACAGTGTGCCCCGACACAGGAGGCCTCTCTGTCAGCGTTTCAAGGGCAGAAGGTGACCCTCACCTGGACAGGAATTAGCAACAGTGTTGGAGCAAATTATGTGGGCTGCTTCCAGGAGATTTCTCTCAGCGTTACCACATCTGTGGTGCTCAGAAGAAATGGGCCCTCGGGGATCTCAGCTCGGTTCTCTGGCTCCCACTCTGGGAACAAGGCCTCTAGAACCTTCTCAGGCCTGCAGCCTGAGGATGAGCCATATTGTTAGTGCTCAACATGGGCAGAAGCATCAGTTCTGACTTACTGCTGCAGGCCCATGGGGACCTGAGACAGAAAGCTGTCTCTGTCACCCCCAGGACTGCCGGTGAGAAACACACAGGGAGGCCTTGGAGACCCTGGAGGGTCTGAGGGTCTGACTCTGAGCACAGAGGAAATTTAAAGGGTCAGTGACAGTAGTTGCCTCTCATGTTGTTTTTTCTTCCTCTCCTTCCTCTCCTGTCTTTCTTTCTTTTTCTTTCTTTCTTTCTTTCTTTCTTTCTTTCTTTCTTTCTTTCTTTCTTCTTTTCTTTCCTTTTGTTTTCTTTTCTTTCTCTCTCTTTCTCTCCCTATCTTTCTCCCTTTCCTCTTTCCTTCCTTCCTCCCTTCCTTCCTTCCTTCCTTCCTTCCTTTCTTCCTTGGATAAAGAGCTTTATTTGGATTAAATGAGAGCTGGAGAAAGCGAAGGGCCAGAGATGCCAGTGAGATTAGGTTCCAAAAAGGCAGGCAGAGCTTATCAACCCAATGGACTCCATTTCCCAGCAGCCTTCCAGTTAGTAGGGTCAGTAAAGTCCTGCTGGGAAATGTATTTGCCAGTAAACGACCAACGTTTGCCCCCCATCACTACAGTGGTAGAGTTTCTCTTTTCCATAATTAAAACTCCATATCACCTCCCACAACAACACGAATATTGCAAAAAAGGCTAAAAAATCACATTTGACACCTCTTATACTCGTCTTCAGTAGTTAGTTCCGAAGTCTCATCCTCTGCCAAAAATAGTTCTACTAAACTCATCAGCTGAAATGTCCATCCAAGTAGTGAGAAGACAGTCTTTACTAACCCATGGTCATTCTTACCCAATTACCGCGGCCAGTCATGGCTGAACAGCAGAGTAAGGCTCAGAGAGGGTGAAGGAGGAGGCGGATGGGGCTAATTTTCCCCAGTACAAAGATGGCATCCGATCTTGGTCGGAGAGCAGAACGAGAAAGGCTTGAGGGAAGGGTCCAGGCCCTGTACTCAGTCAGAAACAGTGCTGTAGAATAGGACGAGGAGAAGGAGAGGAGGGAGGAGGAGGAGGAGGAGGAGGAGGAGGAGGAGGAGGAGGAAGAGGAGGAGGTGAAGGAGAAGGAGGAGGAGGAGGAGGAGGAATGCTTGCCATGCTTGTGGTTTTGTATATCTGTAAGAACTTTCTTCATTTTCTTCCACATCTTTCCATCGGCATTCCTGGTCTTACCATGCCAGGTGCCAAGGGATTCACAGGAGGGATGCCAGGAGCTGGTGGTGGGTAGGGAGCAGGTAGGGACCTAGGGGTTGGCCTCCCGGATACCCTGGTTATGGTGCAGGATGGGGGTGCACTGGGGAGAAAGCTGGATTCCCCCGGGGAGCTGCTGCAGGAGATGGAGAGGGGCCTGGAGGACAGGCAGGGTGGTCAGGTGGTGGATGGCAGGATGGGCACCTTCAGGGTACCTGACGTACCAGCAGTCAGGCCATTGCCCCTTCTCTGCACTCAGCCCTTGTAGTTGCCAAGTCCTTCGCTTTACGTGACACTTATATAACCACATCTTTCTGTCCTTGCATTGTTTCAAGATATACTTTTCTTTACCTTTCTTTTCTTTTATTGTAGTTTACAACTTTTTGAAGTTTATTCATCTTTCAGAGACAGAGAAAGACAGAGTGTGAGCAAGGAGGGGCAGAGAGAGAGGGAGACTCAGAATCTGAAACAGGTGCAGGCTCCGAGCTGTCAGCATAGAGCCCATCGCAGAGCCTGAACTCATGAACTAGGAGATCATGACCTGTGCCGAAGTCAGACACCTAACTGACTGAGCCATTCAGACACCCCATTTACCATTCTTTTAAATTCATCCTATGTGTATCTTTATTTGAAGAGTGGCCCTTTTGATCCGTTATGTCAATCCGTGTCTGTAACTGGAACAATTGGTGCATTGAAATGTAATGTAATTTAATGTCCTTATGTAATATATTTAATGTAATATCACTTTTGTTATCTTATTTTGTTCTCTTCTTGAATCCAGATTTAGATTTAAAGAAGTTAAATTCCTTTCCTACTCTTTTCTTGCCTCTAGTTTCGCATATTGACTATTTCACATGTTGACTGTTGTGCAGTTTTTACATTTAGTAGCATGGATGATGAGTAGCCTGACCCGGAACAAGAGAACTAGGAGGAGACCCTGAGGACTGGGTGTCACCGGAAACCCAACTGGGGCCTCCACCCGGGAGCTGTTAGTGCCAGCCCATGTTTTTCAGCCAAAGTTTGTTACACTTTCCCGAGCAGAAAGAAGTGACCGCCACAACCAGACTAGGCAGCCTTCTGAGTCCGCAGGACCATGAAGCCTGGACGTGAGGCTCGTCTCTGCTGTCAAAGAGCCTGTTCAGAGAAGGAGCAGGTGTCTCGGGTGGCACACTGAGTCGCTGGGGTTTGCCACGTCTTCTCCCCCCTTCCGGTCTCAGAAGGATCTGCATGGCACTTGTGCTTGACCTGCCCACACGCCTTCTCAAAGGAAACCTAAAAAGAAGCAGTGATAAAGTGCTTGTACAGCCTGTCTACTTATTGCTAAAGTTTTGAGCCAGGGTCTTTAGGAAAGAAAATATTTCACCATGTATTCAAATTACCTTTTATGTTATTACCTGAATTCAGTGACTGTTTTCTTACAGAGCCATTTGAAATGTATACATCTTTATCCTAGGATCAAAAACAGTGAACACTCTGTATTCTTTTTAAAGTCTCTAAGAAAACAAATCATTTGCTTTTATTAATGCTCTCCACCTCTCCTGGGCCTGCCTCCTTTTCACATCAGCACCTTGTGCCTGGGAGTGTGTGTTGGCCTGAGCTGACCAGGTGCAGACGCCCGAATGGACAGGGGCCCGAACTGTAGTTTTATGAGATGAGAACCACCTGGCCTGTGTCTCCTCCGCAGATGCCGGAGCCCACAGACCATGTCCCAACCTGAATTACAAAGAGGATGGAGGGAAGACGATGCATATGGTGGGGACCTGGTTGTTCAGAGTTCTATCATCTGCCTCTCTGATCTGGACCCCAAACTTCCAAGCTACGTGGTTAGTCAGGGACTGAGTTCAATTCCCACAAGACGCGCACTGCGTTAACCAAATCAATCCCACAATCCCCTCCCTAGTCGCCCAATAGCGTCAGGGCAGATGGAGAGGTGACGTGATCGAGTCACGTGAAATCTGAGGCTGCTGATCGGTGGGAGACGGAGAACAAGTCTGTGTCATGCAGAGGGTGTGTCTTTTGGGTGTGACCTGAGCCTGCAGAGACATTCGGTCCTCATGAGAGAAGTCAGGGTGAGGCACAATGTATTGCTTGTGTGTTCCCTTTCTTCCCCACACAGTGTCGGCTCCCTGAGCCTGGGGACACTCCCCGTCACTTCTGCACTGCGACTTGAGCTCCTAAACCAACAGAGGTCATGTAGTGAGGGTTCAGTAAATGCCATTCATGCATATCATGTGGACAATGACTTTCCTGAGTCGGACACAGCTGTACAGTGTGTCCGGGTCAGTCCTGACACCGTGATATGAACTCATCTGTGTCCCTCAAAACCCTGTATGGAAACCCGAACCCACATTGTGACTGTTTGAGAAAAGGCATTAAAAGATGTCACCGTGGATAATGAGGTTAAAAGGGTGTTGCCCCCATAAACAGGGCTGGCGTCTTCATAGAAGAGGTAGAGGCAGCATGGGTGAGCACACATGGGAATGCCACGTGAGGACCCAGGACGAATGTAACCATTTGCAAGCCAAGGAGAGTGACGTCAGGGGAAATCAATCCTGCCACCCCCTTGAACGTGGACATTTAGGCTCCAATCTGAGAGAAATTCACTATCTTCTGTGTAGGCATCCAGTGTGTGGTATCGTCATATGGTAGGCGTAGCAGACAGGCACAACCCTCAGGGACACTGGTCCCCAGGACAACCGGCCCCAGCATCCAGGAGTTTCTGTTCAGCTTGTATGAAACAGAAAATGTGTGCCTATAAGGACAGGCTTTGGGGACAGAATTGACAGGAAAAGGACAGATACTAGAGGCGGTTCATTGGGTTTGGTTTCAAGCGTCAGTTTTAGGCTAAACAAAGAGGGAAGCAACAGTTTTGACAGAAAGTGGGGCTGAAGAAGGAAAGCCCTTCACTGTGGGCACAGCAGGTTTTTGTCTCACTTCCCCACAGGCCTGGAGCTCTGTGTGAGCACTGCGACTGTAGTCCCATGATGCACAATAATAATCAGCCTCGTCGTCAGCCTGCAGCCCAGTGATGGTCAGGGAGCCTGAGCTGCCAGACTTGGAGCCGGAGAATCGATCGGGGATCCCGGAGGGTCGTTTGTTATTCTCATAAATCAGGAGGCTGGGGGCCGTTCCTGGGACTTGTCGGTACCAGCTCACATAATTACCACCCCCGATGTTGGAGCTGCTTCCAGTGCAGGAGATGGTGACCCTCTGGCCCAGGGACCCCGACACGGAGGGCGGCTGAGTCAACACTGACTGGGCCCAGGACCCCGGAAGGGGTAGAAACACAGAGAGGGTGATGCTGGGGTCTGGACACAAGGGAGTGGAAGCAGGACCCACAAGTCCTCCCAGAGCCCCTTCCAGTGTGCCCTCATCCAGTCACCTGTGCAGTGAGCGAGGAGAGTGAGAAGGAAAGGAGACCAGGCCATGGTGGTGGTCATCACCGATTCTGTCTTCTGTGCCTCACGGCTGAGCAGAGCCTCCCTTAACCTCTCCCTTCCCCTCTTCATCTTCTGAGGGAGGGAGGGCCCCCTCCATGCAAATGAGACCCCAGCTCTCTGACCCCTCCCTGGGCCTGTGTCAGTTCCCTCTGCCTGAGGATGTCAGGGGGCTGGTCGAGGGGGGGGCTGTTTCAGGCCAAAGGGTGAGGAGGACACAGTTGTGAGCCGTGTGCAGGGGGCACTGACAGTACAGGTGGCAGGTTTCAGTTCTCATCAGCCCTGAACCCACAGCAATGGGTCCTGTGAGCCCCCTGGTGTTCGGACTCAGAGCCGCCATTGTTTGAACTGGTAGGCAAGTCCACCAAAGAGAGCTCCTGTGCCCCCATTGCACTGCCCACTGTACCCCGACAAGGGTCAGTCCGGGGGTCCCTCTAGGGAACCTCCCGTAACCTAAGCCAGACTGGATGCTCTACTCAGACTCCTCAGGGAGCGTCAGTCCATGGCCGCCTGTATGGGTCATGGGTCAGGAAGGAGGTGGTGTATCTACCAAAAGTCCACTTAGGTCAAGATCATGCCCAGTGTAATGATGAGTACCACCGG
The DNA here is from genome assembly GCF_028749965.1 of Puma concolor. Taxonomy (NCBI): domain Eukaryota; kingdom Metazoa; phylum Chordata; class Mammalia; order Carnivora; family Felidae; genus Puma; species Puma concolor. The sequence continues at coordinate 20,569,008 of NC_141678.1, forward strand.
ACACGTGGACCCTTCTGTGTAGGATTCTGTGTCCTTTCCTGTTATGTGATTTCTCCCGGGTTTCCAGAGCTCACCTTCCTCCAAGGTTCCCACAGCACTGAGGAGAGAGGGAGAGCTCTGTTCAGGCTGTGGGGAGAAACAGTTGTGTGTATTCCTCGGCACATTACGCAAAAAAATCTTTGTCATCTGTCACTATGTCTCCTTGTTGAAAACATTAGCTCTCCTCATACTATGTGCAGTGATTCCTTCCAGGATCTGCTCTCCCAGCAAAGAGACCCAGTCTGCAGGAGCCTTGAGTGTGACACAGACCTCAGCGCCCAAAGGACAAACTTGCAGGCCGTTCTAGGAGGGAAGGAGCGACAGCAGCAGGTGCTCTGACAAGGATCCAGTGACACAGTTTATGTGTTAGTCAGCACTTAGCCCAGTGTGCCCTTTGAGTGGGTGTGTGCTCCTTTACACAAAATTTCTCTCAGTAAGATTTATTTCAGTCAATGACATCGTTATTATGAAAATGCAGGTACAATCACTAGGATAGTTCTCTCAGTTCTGTATTTCTTACAGAGAACACATGAAATTGTGGTTAAAAACATGGATGGAAAAACAATGCAAAAAGGATGCCTGCTATAAACTTTTTGCAAAGTCATGTTTTCTTTGCCACCAGCTTACTATGGTGGAGTTGTTCTATAAATAGGTGAGTGTGGCATGATGTCCAATGAAAGCCCAGGGGGAGTCTGTTCCTGTGAACCGCAGCCATTTCAGTGATTCAATTACTAAGCACACACAGAGCTTCTAGGAGCGAGTGATTTGGGGTCAGACTTGCCTCTGGGGTGAGCACAGCTCTACCTGCGTTCTTTGTGTCCAGCATATTCAGGAGAGAGCAATAGTTCATCCAGCCACCATGACTACAGGAGTGAATTTCTATTCACCAAGGCTACATGAATCTTCGGTCAAAGATCCCACATGTGAGTGGTGGAGAGGTGGAGATGAGGGGGACTATGTCCCTGAGGTCACAGGCATTGTGGCCCCAGTTTGAGACAGAAGAGTTTTCATCAGAGCTCCAAGCTGGCTGGAGGTGTCACTGGGGGGACTGAGGGAGTAACAGTCCAGCATTAAGAGCACAGGGAGGGTGTGATACATCTCCCTGGGCTTTGAGCTGTGTGGGAGCAAACCTGAAGCCGCTATTCCAGAACCAATGTACTGATCAGCCTCAAGTGCTGACTGGAGCCCAAGTGGGTCAGAGGCTGAGCTGCCCACAGCGATAGAGACTCACCCTGGGATTCCTGAGCATCAACTTGTCTTAGGAGAGAAGGTGATCAGGGCAAGTCCTGGCTGCTCAGTGACAGGACACTGGTCACACTGGATGTCGCTGGAGTTTCCTGATGATGAGGATGCTTCCTCCTGGGCTTGTGACCCTGAGGTTGGCTGGATGAGCACAGGTTGACCATGAGTTTTGGGGAGAAAGAGAAGCCAGGAAGCTACAAAATCCAGAACACCATATACTCAGATAGAGGAGAGATCCGTGTTTGTGTGTGTGTGTGTGTGTGTGTGTGTGTGAGAGAGAGAGAGAGAGAGAGAGAGAGAGGGAGAGAAAGAGAGAGAGAATGGAAAACCTTTCCTTCAGAGGCCACACATGAAGACAAGTGTATCCCTGTCCCCTTATGGCCTCTCTGCATTTGCTGAGTGTTGTGTTGGTCCCCATACAAACCCATCCCTGGGGCTGGCTCTCTGTATGACCGCCCAGCGTTCTGGAGCTTGGAACTCAAGAAGGCCAATGTCTGGAAGGCCACTTCTCTTGACGTCTATGAAACTTACACAAAGCGGAGGAATATGGTCTGAATTAGTTCTATAGGAATTTCACTGAATCAGAATGTCAGGCCTTGTGGATGGGCCTTCTGTCCATTCTCATTCCTGTAGACACACTTCCCATAGCTGTGGGGTCTTCAGGTCTTAGGAAGCACAAGATAGGGGCTGATGACACAGCCCCTTCCTCATGCCCTTCACATCACAGCCCTCCCCCACTGTGCCTCTCGTATCCCCTGATACCTCCATTGGGTGACCGTCAGAGAGTGTCTACTGTTATTTTGCAAAAGGGTTAATGCTTGACACTGCATTGCTTGGTGCAAAAGTGTGTGGCTGAGTGAGTGTCCTGATGGTCTTAGAAACCAATATTCTCAAGACCAAGAAAAGCTGTCGTGTATTGAAATATGCAGCCAATCCTTCCTTCGTTCACTATGGCAAAAGTTACCCTGTGTGCAGCCTCAGTCATTCTGAAGGAGGAAGTAATTGCATGAATCGCTTCTCTGTGCAAATACTCAAAGGCTGGGTGAACATTCATGTCACGGAAATACAATAATCGTGTTGTCGTATTACAGAGATTGATGAGGTTGGTGGGGCATGAAAACTACAATCAGAGATGAGCGCAGGAATCAGATGAGGAAGTGATTTCCTGCTGGTCCATTTCTGCAACGTCTCTGTAGAGATGGACCCTGCAGAGTGGAAACTCTTGCAAGATTATAGTTTTCTCTGAAATCCTAACATAGAGATGGTTTTCGGGCCTGAAGAGCCATAGAGAGAGACGGAAGGCCTGAGGGAAGCAGGAGAAGAGGGGAGGCGAGCAGAGTGTGTGTGGCGGAGGGTGCAGTGAGGAGAGTCTGAAGACTTTGGGACTCACTTTTAGTCAGATGGGTGAGAGAGGAAATTGTGTCTCTGACCAAGGTGCTTATTAACATGTCAGATATGGATGTGTCATCAGTAACACAAGAGACACACTTTACGGCTTGAGATTTGTGGATGAATGTGAGTACCTCTGTCACCATTTTCAGTCCAGACAACAGTACTGTGTGACCTTAGAAACTATACATGTGTCTCTGCCCCTAGATGCTGACACCGAGTTTCTGAAAATCTTCTCATTTTCTAAGTGAAAAGAACACTAGAAACATCTTAGTTCTAATCATGTGACTCTGGGTGGGCTCCTTGAAGGCGCCTGGATGAGGCTTGTCCCCAGAAGGACCGAGGCTTCCTCAGAGGCTGGGAATCTTCACCCCTCATACTTGAGAGACGGGAAAAAGGCTGACAGTGTAGTTAATGTCTGATCATGTCTCCCCGAATCGTCAATAAAATCACAAAGTGCAGTGTTTGAAGAGCTTCTGGTTTGGCGAACACATCCACTCCCAGAACAGATGCACCTCAACTCCCCAGGGACTGATGTTCCGGTGCTCGGGACGCTCCCAGACCTGACACTAGGGGTCTCTTCATTACTTGTTCACTTGTCCCCTTCATCATATCTTTACTGAGCTGACAAAAGGAATCCGTGTCTCCCTGAGTTCTGTGAGTTGATCTGGCACCTTAATGGACCTGAGGAGGGAGTCGTGGGAACCTTTGACGTGTAGCCACGTTGGACAGAGGGTGCAGGCAATCTACTAGTTGTTGTTGGCATCAAAATGGGGAGCAGCCTCCTGGTGCTGAGCCCTTCACCTGTGCACAGGTCACCGTTTCCTGGCAGATAAACCTCCGTGTGAAATTCAGGTAAATTTGAGGACACTCTCCACATGTCCCAGAGGGTTTCTTGTTGTGGGAAAACACATAAAAAAACAAACATGTAATCAATGACCAGCAGTGTGTAAAGTGAATTATTCTGAGACTAGTAAAGGAGAGACAACAAGAGAGAGAGAGACTGAGGTTCATGCTGTAAAAGTATTTATTCTCCAGACCCCACAGGCCTGTGCCATTGGGCTCTATTCCCTCACCTGTGTGCGCTCCTGGGACACCTGTGCTGTCTCAGGCAACAGCATGATCTGTGTGTTATTCCTTCTTCCTCAAGGACACGTAACCCCTCAGAGGACTCCCTCCTACAGGAGTGTCCACACAAGTGTCTCAGTACAAATGCTCAGAGACAAGGCTTCCAGCCCCAAGTGTTTTGGTCTCACTCCCTCCTCGTCTGAGACACTGTAAGGAAAGCTGCTCCCACTGCCATGGTCTGTAGTACAATAGAAGCTTCGTGCTTAGGCTGCTCATCAGACATGAGTAGAATTCCTGCGCTGGCCCAGGCAACTTTGGATTCAGAGAAGCAACCGGGGACCCCGGACACTGGTGCTTATTTGAGTGTGAAGAGAACCAAAGAAGATACCAGGGAGGGCTCCCTGGCTTCTCTGGAACCTGTCTATGTAGTAGCTGCAAACACGGAATCCACTGTTCACGGTGCAGGTGAGTCTGGCTGTTGTTCCTGGAGATGCATAGAGAGGGGGTGCCTGGGTCAGCACAGGCTGGGAGAGAAACCTGCAAACACAGACACTCGGGGGGGGGGTGGGGCTTGAAAGGAAAAAGAAAAAGCATCTCTCAGGTCACTGAGCACAGAAAGAGTGATTTGGAGCCCACCCTGTGTCCACCAGGCCTGTCCCTACCTGTGCAGTGCGGGAGGAGCTTAAGGAAGACAGGAGTCCAGGCCATGGTGGCACAGCCTCTGGTCCCCACACTGGGCTGGGCTGCCCCAGGCTCTCATTTCCCCTCCACCCCTGACACAGAAGGGGCTGTCCACGCACGTGAGTCCCGTTCAGTGACAGTCCAGCCCCTCCCTGAGCCCCGGTGCTGGAGCACAGCCCACACCACACACTCAGGAGGGTGGAGGTAGGACTCATCCCCCGGGGAGAGCTCTGGAACAAGCACGTGCTGAGACAGCTCAAAGCCTCCAGGTTGGGCTCCTTTGGGTGATTGGTCGTCACTGACCAGCACTGTAGGGACCACAGGGCTGTTCCAAGCACATCCCTTTAAACTCATGTTGAAACATGAAAAATGAATACAACCAACTTGTGAGCGATAGCTCCTATTAAGAATACCTTGAATGCATACTTTCTCAAACAGTTACAATTTGGCTATACTCCAAATATATTGAGTGTATAGACCAATTGTAATAGAAAAATGGAAAATGTTATTCTAGAAGCACTCCATAGAAATGCATAAGATACAGATGTTTTCACAGGGGACAACTAACAAAACTTCAGATTCGAGAAGAATACTTTTTATTTGCTTCTTGGTTTTTCATAATATCAAAAGGTATATAATATTTCTTAGTTCGTTTACAAGGGTTATAAAACTCGAAAGTACACTTTAAAAAACATTGCACAAAAAGGAAAATTACAGACCATTATTATTAAAGAGTGATAGAAATACTCTGTATAAAATATTAACAAAGAGACCTCAATACCATATTAATAAATTGATACACAATTATTAAGTGTGATTTATTCCAATGATACAGTTGGGTCACGTAGTAAGAAAATCTTTACTTACATACTATCTTATTACATTATGAGATACGATCATATTGCCCCAATTGGTCTCAAAGAGCCTTTGGACAAATTTCACACCAAATCCTAATAAGAGCCACAAAAACACAAAAACAGATCCATTTATGACATGGTAAAACACACACTCTCACACACTTATGATGTGGTCCTGAGGCCGGCATCCTTGTTCATGGAGTAACGAGGGGACCAGTTCCACAAGGATCAAGAACATGCAAAGGGAATCGTCAGTCCATTAATTTGCAACCTTATTCCTCATGTGTTAGACAATGTAACTAAAAGCCAAATCGATGGTTACTACTTTGCATGGATGGGAAAGGAAAGTGGTCACTCTTGAAGTCCCAGGTGGATGTCATGGCCTTAGACAGGGCTGTGCTGTGACAGCAGTGACAGCAGAGATCTTAGTGAGTGATTAGTCTCAGTGTTGGTGACTTACTGGTGACACTTGGTACCAGAGACACGATGGGTGGAACAAACACAGCAGAGAAGAGGTCTTGTCCCACGTGAGCGGGTGAAGAGCCCTTTGCAAGGAGTGGGGCAGTGACCCCGGATCTGAAGTGATTATTTCCTCCCACTCTGGCTGCATCCTATGTGATGTCAATCTTCACATTGATGGGGCATCTCTCCCACACCCAGAATAGTGCATATTGCAGAGGTTTCCAGTGGGGACCTTGGCTCAAGTGACCAGTTTACTAAGAGACGGGTTGTGAGTCTGGTGTCGCTGCCCCTGCTCCTTGATGACCTGAGGAGAGAGCACGTCCTGTGTGACCTCAGGGACTGCTTTCTGTAAAATCTGGCAAAGGCTCCCTGTATAAAGGACTGAGGGAGACACTCCAGGAACAGAGCTCTGTTCCCTGAGGTTCCGTTGAAGGGATTCTGCCCACAAGCTGCCTTATCCTCTGGCCAGGTCCTGAGAGCCCACTTCCTCCTGGGAAATGCGCTCTGTCTATTCCTTGTGTATAAGCCTGCAATTCTCCAGACGCCAAAGGAAAAAGGAAGAAGTGATCCCCGTTGGAAGCAATGTGGTGACGCAGCCAGATGCAGGGGCTCACAGGGCAAAGGACGCTCCCAGGTGGAGGCAGGTCACACAGCCCTGAGGCTCCAGTGTGCCTACTGCCCTCCAGGCAGCTTAGCTGCTGACCCTCTCTCTGCAGGCCCCTATTCGCTCTGCTCCCCTGCTGCCCTAGGCACCATGTCCTCCAGCTGCTGTGATGCCCTCTGCACACCAAGCAGAATGTTCATTTGGACAGCAGTCGTACTGATGTTGTGACCCATGGGAGCGGAATACCAAAGGGCCTTTCTGGGTCCCTTACTGGAACCATGACACTCTCACGTTTGGAAAAGTATCTCAGTGGAAGCTTGTGATTTGGTTCAAAATGTCCATCTCTGCCAACAGTATCCCCAGAACTGCTCTGTGTCTCCTGTTCACAGATGCTGCACGTGGTAAATGTAAGGACAGCGAAGGGGTGTCACTGGAACACACATATGGGGACACGGCCCGTGTGCATGTGCGGCGTGCAGGGGAGCTGGGACAAAGAGGTCTTTACAGAGCTGTGGTACGTAAGGGGGGATCTGTAGGGTGAATCAAGGATGTCCCTGAGAGGAGGAGCCCTGGGTCAGAGGTCAGGGCATGTGTCAAGGCCGAGAAAGAGGGGTGGCTGCTTGTTGATGACTCTAGTGGACATCCACTAGAGGTCTAACAGGTAGACCAACTGACCACCTGAATCCAGCATCTCCAAATGGAATTGAAAGGCAAAACTAGGAAGAGAAATATACCTTCTTTAACCCTGAAATCTGGTTTGACTCGTGCATGCGTGTGAATGTACATATATTCAAGGGCCACAATATATGAATACTTCACGTAAAACATCTGATCCTTGTCTTTCATAGTGAGTCAGGTGATGACCCAACATGCTCCATGACCTTGAGAGTTTAGTTTGTCTTTTGTAGCACTAAGTGTCTGCAGCTTACTGCTATGTCCTTGGTGCTCAGGAAATGGTTTTGAATGAAAAAGAATACATCAGTGAATTAACAAAGGAAAAAATACCAGTCTCCACATTCTTTACCTTATGGCTAAAACGGGCATCGGCTCTTCCTTTTGGGCCATCATCATCCATTCAAATTGTGAACCACACACACGGGTGTCATCTTGGACACATCCTTCGACCTCACACACAGCCTCCAGGTAATTCCTAAATCCAGCGTTTTCCACACCAAAGGCCATGTTACAATGTACACGCTGCCCAAAGCAATCTATAGACTCCATGCAATTCCCATGAAAATTCCAGAGACATTTTTCACAGAAATGGAAAAAATCTCCTGACTGTTATACACAACCAGAAAGAACCCAAATTGCCAAAGCAATATTGAGAGAGAAGAACAAAGCTGGAGACACCAGACTCCCTGCTTTTGAGTTATATTACAAAGCTATAGTAAGGAAAACCAGTAGGGCATTGGCCTAGAAAGAAACCCATGGATTGATGCGACAGAATAAAAAGACCAGAAGAATAAAACAAGACCCCTCTTCCCCAGTTTTCTAGTAGTCACCTCCCTGACTGTGGTCCCGCTCAAGATTCTGCCTGCAAACGTTTTTGTTCTGTGCGATGGCCCAGACGTCTGTGCCTGGCCTCAGGCCTGGGGAAGGGTGCCATGGGGTTGGAGGGAGAAAGGTGATGTACGGGAGTGAGTCGGAGCTAAGCACTCCCGGGGCCCCTGAGGCCCAGGTGAGGGACAGTCACAGTGCAATGTGGACCGTGTTTGCCTTAGTATATGAGAGCCATTCGAGTATTTTCCTACTGGCCTGGCCCAGAGCCCAGTCGTCTCAGGGCAGTCTGACGAGCCCACCGTTGACCCCTGTCCTGGTCACCCAGCTGCTCTGACAACACACATCATCCCTAGAGCACACTCTGACCTTTGCAGATGGATATTTGAGCTTTCAGTGTCCAGGGAAGCAGCATGAGTAGATCCTCTTCCGGATGCTTGGGATGGAGACATTAATTTTCTTCAGGTCACTAACAGCATCCAGGCTGGTCAACATAGGGGTTATTTTACAATGTTTATGTTCCTGGACATATTAGTGTTCCCTGACATTGGTTTTGAGTACTGCAGGGGCCTGGCATCACTAACAGTCTCCAACCTAATTTGTTTTAACGTTTATTTGAGAGAGAGAGAGAGAGAGAGAGAGAGAGAGAGAGAGAGAGACACAAATCGGAAGCAGGCTCCAGGCTCCTATTCCGTGGCCCAGAGCCCAAGGCAGGGCTTCGGCTCACAAACCACAAGATCATGACCTGAGCCAAAGTCCTAAGCTTAACGGACTGAGCCACCCAGGCACCCCTACCAGTCTCCAATCGAAACCAATTTCAAGGCCTCATATTTCCCAGGTTCACTCCCGGTTCATATGTGATAAAAAGTCCATGGGGGTTATCCTTGAACTTTGAATACTTTTTGCTGTTGTTGCTGCATTATGAGAATCTCCTGTTATATCCCATCACCTCCATGGTACAGGCTCTGGGGCCTTTGAAGTCTCTGTTTGTCAAAAGGCTACCTGTTCTCCGCAGAGAAGTATCCACTGTACTTCATTCCCACTCTGGGTTTTGACCAGGCCTTTATACTTAGTCTGGAATTTAATTTTCTTCTCTGGTATACTCATGACCCATTTGCCTCTCTATTGGTCCAGTTTTGTAAGTGTTCTCAGGATGAACATTGGTATAAAGCATTATACAGTACAAGGGAATCTATCTTCTTAGAAATTCGTTCTCTGCTCATCCATTAAGGGGCATTCAGGGAAGGGAATCCCACTCACATTCAACCCAATTCTATTTATTTGGTAAATGTTCCATGGGTTAGCAGTGAAAAGACAACAAAATGTCTAGATTTTTTCCGGTAATACCAGGGTTCTCTGGACAAGGTAGGATGGGTTCATAGGCCTTTTTCTCTAAAATAGTGAGATTTGTTTCAGCATCATTCCAGACCGAGTCAGAGGAAAAACAAAGACACAGAAAACCTAGAACACATGCAGTTACACTCTACTGGTCTCACCCTGGCAATTACATCTGCAACAGCCTCGTTTCCAAATAAGGCCTCATCCTGAAATATGGGAGTTTTTAGAACTTTTAATCACATGAAATGTTGGAGACACAGTTCAACGCATAACAATTAATATCCACAGTGTATTCAGATTTTCTTACTTTTTACCTAGTGTCCTTTTTCTGTAGTAAGATCCAGTTAAGATTCTTTGCGACATTGAGTTGTGAATTGTCCTTAAGCTTCTCTTACTGTGACACTTCTTCAGACTGTCCCTGTTGTTGGTGCCTTTGTGCATACTTACTGAGTAGGGGTTATGCCTGATGTCATTCAAGCCAAGGGTTTACACCTGTTCCATGAAATCTCTCCACGGGAATGTGTCTCATGTGATTCCATATACTTATACCATCAGTTAACAATATGGACGACAGATACATGTGTAGACGCTGAGTTACAACCCAAACCTTTTATGTTCCTGTGGTTGAAATCTTTCTAGTTTTGCCTCATGGGGGCCGTTTAAGTTGGCTCGTGAGCTCCTAGACAAACCCTATCCTTGTGTGTGTGCGCACACGGGTACGTGTGGTGGTTGTGCGCTGATTTGTTTGCGTTTGTTTGGGAGACAATGCCAGACAATGACAGAGTGTCATTTAAGGGCCATTAGTATCATATAGAATAATTCTGTGGCTCAGAGTGGTTTCCTCTGTTCACATGATTAATTCTTTTTCAGCGTTTAGCACCCCCGCGACCTACAGATGTTTGCAGATTCTTGCTTCTTCCAATGTTGGATATAATTATCAAATTATTTATAAAAGTGGCACCTCCTTGGTGGCCTCTTAGTTGGTCCTGGTTTGGGTGATTATTTTAAACCTAGAATAAATACCCATGTGCCAAGTTTAGGTTGCTTTCAGGCTTTAGTGATTAGGAATCAGTTGTTACAAACATTAAAGTGCAGGGTTTTTCCTGCACTTTTTTCGTTTTCTGACACTAATAAGGTCCTCTGTACTCATCCTGCACCATTGCTGTCTGGGATAAGATTCCCCCGAGGAAGCCCCATGTCTTCCCGGGAGAACGGTATTAGAAGGTAACATCTGGGAAAATGCATCTCAGGCCTCATGGGGCATCATTGCTTCCGGTTTCACTCAGCTGACGCATGAAGGACAAATATGAGGAAACTAAGCCAGGACCGTGGACATATTGGTGACTGTGTCCACATGCAAGTCTCTGTCTCCATCAAACTACACACGTTGTCAGACTGTCATCTGCGGCTCTAATCCATGACCACATCCTCTCCCCAGCCTCCTCCCTTGGGTGTATCCGTGACTCTCCTTTCCTCAAGTGACAACTGTGGCTCCAGCACCACATTCCATCCATTTACTTCATTGTTCGGTGACAGTACACAGTGCAGTCACGTCACGATCGTCAACTGGCTCCCCTACGGGACACAACCTTAGTTACTAGAGGACAGAACTTGCGTGCAGTTTCTTATGTCTTTACACGTAGAGGCTCCCCTCACTTTCAGCCCCTCGGCTCAGCGGCTCGCCCCACCCCTGCACTGACATGGGCTCACACGTGTTACTGCAGCTACATGAGTTTTGTCACCTTCTGCTTTCCATCATGTGCCCCAAATTCCTACATTTTTCTACGTACACGTTAAGTTTCTGACATGGGGCATGTAGAGTGTTCAGTGAATTCTGACAATGACACAGTGTCATTTAAGTGCCATTAGTATCATATAGAATAATTCTGTGGCTCAGAATGTTTTCCTCCGTTCACATGATTAACTCCTTTTCAGCGTTTAGCCCCTCCACGACCTGCAGATGTTTGCAGTTTTGCGTCCTCCAATGTTTGACATAACTATCAAATTATTTATAAAAGTGGCACCTCCTAGGTGACCTCTTAGTTGGTTTCTGGTTTGGGTGATTACATTTAAACCCAGAATATATATCCATGTGCCAAGTTTAGGTTGCTTTCAGGCTTTAGTGATTTGGAATAAGTTGTTATAAACATTGAAGTGCAGGGTTTTTCCTATGGACAAAAGTTTTGAATCTTATCTTCATAATTTTATAATCTGAAATTGGCACTTTTTCACAAATAATAGATAATAAGACAAAACTAGTCACCGCCAATGAGATAATAGTACCAGATGCAAATAAGGCTGACTTATTTTTCAGGCACCACAAGGGTGGAGTTCAGAGGCAAACTGAAAATGCTTCATTTATTTTAATGTCAGAAGGAAAATTGATATGATCTGGCCTAAAAGTAAAATACCTCAGCTTATAAAACAAGAGATTTCTCTTTCATGAGGACTCTTTGTGTCAGAAGTGTTTTCTGAGAGTGACTTTGAGGACAGAGGACAGGAGGAACCTCACTCATGGGAGGTGCCCTTGCATGGACCTGCGCCAAAGCTATCAGCCATAGAATGAGCAGAATCACAGGCTGAGCTGAGAAGGCAACTGCTGATGTGTTTCCTTTCTTTACAGTTGAGTAACTAGGTTTTTGTCTCACTTCCCCACAGGCCTAGAGCATTGTGTGAGCGTTTAGACTATAGTCCCACGATGAGCAGTAATAATCAGCCTCGTCCTCGGCCTGGAGCCCAGTGAAGGTCAGGGTGCCTGTGCTGCCAGACTTGGTGCCGGAGAATCGATCAGGGACCCCTGAGGGTCGGTTGCTATTACTATAGATGATGATTTTGGGGGCCATTCCTGGGATTTGTTGGTACCAACCCACGTAACTATCAACTCCAGTGCAGGAGATAGTGACCCTCTGGCCCAGGGCCCCAGACACTGAGGATGGTTGAGTCAGCCCCGACTGAGCCCACGACCCTGGAAGGAGAAACAAACAGAGAGGATATTCCTGGGGTGTAGAGAGAAGAGGAGGAATCAGGCGCACACTTGTGCTTCCAGGACCCCTTCCCGTGTCCCCACATCAAGTCACCTGTGCAGTGAGCGAGGAGGGTGAGGAGAAGAGGAGACCAGGCCATGGCGGAGGTCAGCACCGATCCTGCCTTCTGTTGCCTCACAGCTGAGCAGAGCTTCCCTTCACCTCTCCCTTCACCTCTTGATCTGTTGAGAGGGGGAGGGTCCAACCATGCAAATGCGACCCCCCTGTTTTCTGACTCCTCACTGACTTCTTTAGGTGCCTCTGTCTGAGGATGTCAGGGGGATGGGCAAGGGAGGGGCAATTTCAGGGCAGGGGGTGGGGAGGTCACAGATGTGAGCCCTGAGCAGAGGGCACAGGCAGTGGCAGGTGGCAGGACTCACCTCTGATCTACCGTGACTCCTCAGAAACACACCTTGAGTGCCCCTTAGCGTCCAGACACAGTCATGCCATTGTATGACATGAGCAGAGCCAATCAGAGACCACTTCTGCCTCCCCACTGCTCTAGCCACTCTCCCCTGCCTCAGGGCTAGACCAGGTGTCCCCACATGTGGCCCCCCATCATCTCAGGCCGACTCTCTGTTCTACTCAGACTCCTGGACAGGGGCCTGTCCATGGCTCCCTTGACTCTTAATGGTCAGGCCTGAGGAGTTGTCTCTACACACATTCCTCTAACAGTAAAGGTGTATCAAAAGAGGAAGGAGGTAACTGAATATGACAGCGGACGCAGGGCTCCAGGCACCCATGCCAATGCAGGAAGCAGCAGAGAGCAGAGGGCAACTCCCATGGGGGCCTTTAGCAATTGGGACCTGACCCTGGTGAGATCGTTCTTAGATGTGCTTCTTACCCAGATGGAGTGTGTTGATTCACACTCTATCCTGGCATCTATGTCAATGTGCTCATTGTCAGACGTCTGAGTCATTCCAGTTTTCTCTCCCAAAGTGCATCAGGAAATATCAGTGAGATCCTAAGGATCCCATTTGGGGCATCTGCTCTAGGATTCATGTATACTCTTTCTGAATTCCTTCCCAAATCCATGGTAGCTCTGTTCCGGAGACCTTGCAAAGGTCCTGTTTTCAGCCTATGTCTTCCCTGGTGGTCAAGAGGAACTTGAATGACTTTCTGGTGTTTTTATTCTATGGCATGAATCTATGTGTCTCCTGAGAACAATACCACATTTGTGTTCATGACTACAGCTTTGTAATATAATTTGAAAGTGCGAAGTATGGTGTCTCGAGGTTTATTCCTTCTCAAGATTGCTTTGGCAATTTGGGGTCTTTACTGGTTCTATACAAAATTCAGGTTTTTTTTTTTTTATCTCTGTGCAAAACTTCATTGGAATTTTTATGGGGATTGCATTGAATTTATTTATTTTTTTCAATGTATGAAATTTATTGTCAAATTGGTTTCCATACAACACCCAGTGCTCATCCCAAAAGGTGCCTTCCTCAATACCCATCACCCACCCTCCCCTCCCTCCCACCCCCCATCAACCCTCAGTTTGTTCTCAGTTTTTAACAATCTCTTATGCTTTGGCTCTCTCCCACTCTAACCTCTTTTTTTTTTTTCCTTCCTCTCCCCCATGGGTTTCTGTTAAGTTTCTCAAGATCCACATAAGAGTGAAACCATATGGTATCTGTCTTTCTCTGTATGGCTTATTTCACTTAGCATCACACTCTCCAGTTCCATCCATGTTGCTACAAAAGGCCATATTTCATTCTTTCTCATTGCCACGTAGTATTCCATTGTGTATATAAACCACAATTTCTTTATCCATTCATCAGTTGATGGACATTTAGGCTCTTTCCACAATTTGGCTATTGCTGAGAGTGCTGTTATAAACATTGGGGTAGAAGTGCCCCTATGCATCAGTACTCCTGTATCCCTTGGGTAAATTCCTAGCACTGCTATTGCTGGGTCATAGGGTAGGTCTATTTTTAATTTTCTGAGGAACCTCCACACTGCTTTCCAGAGCGGCTGCACCAATTTGCATTCCCACCAACAGTGCAAGAGGGTTCCCGTTTCTCCACATCCTCTCCAGCATCTATAGTCTCCTGATTTGTTCATTTTGGCCACTCTGACTGGCGTGAGGTGATATCTGAGTGTGATTTTGATTTGTATTTCCCTGATAAGGAGCGACGTTGAATATCTTTTCATGTGCCTGTTGGCCATCCGGATGTCTTCTTTAGAGAAGTGTCTTTTCATGTTTTCTGCCCATTTCTTCACTGGGTTATTTGTTTTTCGGGTGTGGCGTTTGGTGAGCTCTTTATAGATTTTGGATACTAGCCCTTTGTCCGATATGTCATTTGCAAATATCTTTTCCCATTCCGTTGGTTGCCTTTTAGTTTTGTTGGTGGTTTCCTTTGCTGTGCAGTAGCTTTTATCTTCATAAGGTCCCAGTAATTCATTTTAGCTTTTAATTCCCTTGCCTTTGGGGATGTGTCGAGTAAGAGATTGCTACGGCTGAGGTCAGAGAGGTCTTTTCCTGCTTTCTCCTCTAGGGTTTTGATGGTTTCCTGTCTCACAGTCAGGTTCTTTATCCATTTTGAGTTTATTTTTGTGAATGGTGTGAGAAAGTGGTCTAGTTTCAACCTTCTGCATGTTGCTGTCCAGTTCTCCCAGCACCATTTGTTAAAGAGACTGTCTTTTTTCCATTGGATGTTCTTTCCTGCTTTGTCAAAGATGAGTTGGCCATACGTTTGTGAGTCTAGTTCTGGGGTTTCTATTCTATTCCATTGGTCTCTGTGTCTGTTTTTGTGCCAATACCATGCTGTCTTGATGATGACAGCTTTGTAGTAGAGGTTAAAGTCTAGGATTGTGATGCCTCCTGCTTTGGTCTTCTTATTCAAAATTACTTTGGCTATTCGGGGCCTTTTGTGGTTCCATATGGATTTTAGGATTGCTTGTTCTAGTTTTGAGAAGATTGCTGGTGCAATTTTGATTGGGATTGCATTGAATGTGTAGATAGCTTTGGGTAGTATTGACATTTTGACAGTATTTATTCTTCCAATCCATGAGCAGGGAATGTCTTTCCATTTCTTTATATCTTCTTCAACTACCTTCATAATCTTTCTACAGTTTTCAGCATACAGATCTTTTACATCTTTGGTTAGATTTATATCCAGGTATTTTATGCTTCTTGGTGCAATTGTGAATGGGATCAGTTTCTTTATGTGTCTTTCTGTTGCTTCATTGTTAGTGTCTAACAATGCAACTGATTTCTGTACATTGATTTTGTATCCTGCAACTTTGCTGAATTCATGTATCAGTTCTAGCAGACTTCTAGCAAAGTCTATCGGATTTTCCATGTATAATATCATGTCATCTGCAAAAAGCGAAAGCTTGCCTTCATCTTTGCCAATTTTGATGCCTTTGATTTCCTTTTGTTGTCTGATTGCTGATGCTAGAACTTCCAGCACTATGTTAAACAACAGCGGTGAGAGTGGGCATCCCTGTCGTGTTCCTGATCTCAGGGAAAAAGCTCTCAGTTTCTCCCCATTGAGGATGATGTTAGCTGTGGGCTTTTCATAAATGGCTTTTATGATGTGTAAGTATGTTCCTTCTATCCCGACTTTCTCAAGGGTTTTTATTAAGAAAGGGTGCTGGATTTTGCCAAAGGCCTTTTCTGCATCGATTGACAGGATCATATGGCTCTTCTCTTTTTTTTTTTTCTTAATGTGATGTATCACGTTGATAGATTTGCGAATGTTGAACCGGCCCTGCATCCCAGGAATGAATCCCACTTGATCATGGTGAATAATTCTTTTTATATGCTGTTGAATTCTATTTGCTAGTATCTTATTGAGAATTTTTGCATCCATATTCATCAGGGATATTGGCCTGTAGTTCTCTTTTTTTACTGGGTCTCTGTCTGGTTTGGGAAGCAAAGTAATGCTGGCTTCATAGAATGAGTCTGGAAGTTTTCCTTCCCTTTCTATTTCTTGGAATAGCTTGAGAAGGATAGGTATTATCTCTGCTTTAAACGTCTGGTAGAACTCCCCTGGGAAGCCATCTGGTCCTGGACTCTTATTTGTTGGGAGATTTTTGATAACCGATTCAATTTCTTCGCTGGTGATGGGTCTGTTCAAGCTTTCTATTTCCTCCTGATTGAGTTTTGGAAGCGTGTGGGTGTTTAGGAATTTGTCCATTTCTTCCAGGTTGTTCAATTTGTTGGCATATAATTTTTCATAGTATTCCCTGATAATTGTTTGTATCTCTGAGGGATTGGTTGTAATAATTCCATTTTCATTCATGATTTTATCTATTTGGGTCATCTCCCTTTTCTTTTTGAGAAGCCTGGCTAGAGGTTTGTCAATTTTGTTTATTTTTTCAAAAAACCAACTTTTGGTTTTGTTGATCTGCTCTACAGTTTTTTTAGATTCTATATTGTTTATTTCTGCTCTGATCTTTATTAGTTCTCTTCTTCTGCTGGGTTTAGGCTGCCTCTGCTGTTCTGCTTCTAGTTCCTTTAGGTGTGCTGTTAGATTTTGTATTTGGGATTTTTCTTGTTTCTTGAGATAGGCCTGGATTGCGATGTATTTTCCTCTCAGGACTGCCTTCGCTGCATCCCAAAGCGTCTGGATTGTTGTATTTTCATTTTCGTTTGTTTCCATGTATTTTTTAATTTCTTCTCTAATTGCCTGGTTGACCCACTCATTCTTTAGTAAGGTGTTCTTTAACCTCCATGCTTTTGGAGGTTTTCCAGACTTTCTCCTGTGGTTGATTTCAAGCTTCATGGCATTGTGGTCTGAAAGTATGCATGGTATAATTTCAATTCTTGTAAACTTATGAAGGGCCGTTTTGTGACCCAGTATATGATTTATCTTGGAGAATGTTCCATGTGCACTCGAGAAGAAAGTATATTCTGTTGCTTTGGGATGCAGAGTTCTAAATATATCTGTCAAATCCATCTGATCCAATGTATCTTTCAGGGCCCTGGTTTCTTTATTGACCATGTGTCTAGATGATCTATCCATTTCTGTAAGTGGAGTGTTCAAGTCCCCTGCAATGACCACATTCTTATCAATAAGGTTGCTTGTGTTTATGAGTAATTGTTTTATGTATTTGGGGGCTCCGGTATTCGGCACATAGACATTTATAATTGTTAGCTCTTCCTGGCGGATAGACCCTGTCACTATTATATAATGTCCTTCTTCATCTCTTGTTACAGCCTTTAATTTAAAGTCTAGTTTGTCTGATATAAGGATGGCTACTCCAGCTTTCTTTTGGCCTCCAGTAGCATGATAAATAGTTCTCCATCCCCTCACTCTCAATCTAAAGGTGTCCTCAGATCTAAAATGAGTCTCTTGTAGACAGCAAATAGATGGGTCTTGTTTTTTTATCCATTCTGATACCCTATGTCTTTTGGTTGGCGCATTTAATCCATTTACATTCAGTGTTATTATAGAAAGATACAGGTTTAGAGTCATTGTGATGTCTGTATGTTTTATGCTTGTAGTGATGTCTCTGGTACTTTGTCTCACAGGATCCCCCTTAGGATCTCTTGTAGGGCTGGTTTAGTGGTGACAAATTCCTTCAGTTTTTGTTTGTTTGGGAAGACCTTTATCTCTCCTTCTATTCTAAATGACAGACTTGCTGGATAAAGGATTCTCGGCTGCATATTTTTTCGGTCTAGCACACTGAAAATCTCGTGCCAATCCTTTCTGGCCTGCCAAGTTTCAAAAGAGAGATCAGTCACGAGTCTTATAGGTCTCCCTTTATATGTGAGGGCACGTTTACCCCTTGCTGCTTTTAGAATTTTCTCTTTATCCTTGTATTTTGCCAGTTTCACTATGATATGTCGTGCAGAAGATCGATTCAAGTTACGTCTGAAGGGAGTTCTCTGTGCCTCTTGGATTTCAATGCCTTTTTCCTTCCCCACTTCAGGGAAGTTCTCAGCTATTATTTCTTCAAGTACCCCTTCAGCACCTTTCCCTCTCTCTTCCTCCTCTGGGATACCAATTATGCGTATATTATTTCTTTTTATTTTTTTTTTAATATGAAATTTATTGTCAAATTGGTTTCCATACAACACCCAGTGCTCATCCCAAAAGGTGCCCTCCTCAGTACCCATCACCCACCCTCTCCTCACTCCCACCCCCCATCAACCCTTAGTTTGTTCTCAGTTCTCAACAGTCTCCTATGCTTTGGCTCTCTCCCACTCTAACCTGTTTTTTTTTTTTTTTTGTTCCCCTCCCCCATGGGTTTCTCTTAAGTTTCTCAGGATCCACATAAGAGTGAAACCATATGGTATCTGTCTTTCTCTGTATGGCTTATTTCACTTAGCATCACACTCTCCAGTTCCATCCACGTTGCTACAAAAGGCCATATTTCATTTTTTCTCATTGCCACGTAGTATTCCATTGTGTATATAAACCACAATTTCTTTATCCATTCATCAGTTGATGGACATTTAGGCTCTTTCCATAATTTGGCTATTGTTGAGAGTGCTGCTATGAACATTGGGGTACAAGTGCCCCTATGCATCAGTACTCCTGTGTCCCTTGGATAAATTCCTAGCAGTGCTATTGCTGGGTCATAGGGTAGGTCTATTTTTAATTTTCTGAGGAACCTCCACACTGCTTTCCAGAGCGGCTGCACCAATTTGCATTCCCACCAACAGTGCAAGAGGGTTCCCGTTTCTCCACATCCTCTCCAGCATCTATAGTCTCCTGATTTGTTCATTTTGGCCACTCTGACTGGCGTGAGGTGATATCTGAGTGTGGTTTTGATTTGTATTTCCCTGATAAGGAGCGACGCTGAACATCTTTTCATGTGCCTGTTGGCCATCCGGATGTCTTCTTTAGAGAAGTGTCTATTCATGTTTTCTGCCCATTTCTTCACTGGGTTATTTGCTTTTCGGGTGTGGAGTTTGGTGAGCTCTTTATAGATTTTGGATACTAGCCCTTTGTCCGATATGTCATTTGCAAATATCTTTTCCCATTCCGTTGGTTGCCTTTTAGTTTTGTTGGTTGTTTCCTTTGCTGTGCAGAAGCTTTTTATCTTCATAAGGTCCCAGTAATTCACTTTTGCTTTTAATTCCCTTGCCTTTGGGGATGTGTCGAGTAAGAGATTGCTACGGCTGAGGTCAGAGAGGTCTTTTCCTGCTTTCTCCTCTAAGGTTTTGATGGTTTCCTGTCTCACATTCAGGTCCTTTATCCATTTTGAGTTTATTTTTGTGAATGGTGTGAGAAAGTGGTCTAGTTTCAACCTTCTGCATGTTGCTGTCCAGTTCTCCCAGCACCATTTGTTAAAGAGACTGTCTTTTTTCCATTGGATGTTCTTTCCTGCTTTGTCAAAGATGAGTTGGCCATACGTTTGTGGGTCTAGTTCTGGGGTTTCTATTCTATTCCATTGGTCTATGTGTCTGTTTTTCTGCCAATACCATGCTGTCTTGATGATGACAGCTTTGTAGTAGAGGCTAAAGTCTGGGATTGTGATGCCTCCTGCTTTGGTCTTCTTCTTCAAAATTACTTTGGCTATTCGGGGCCTTTTGTGGTTCCATATGAATTTTAGGATTGCTTGTTCTAGTTTCGAGAAGAATGCTGGTGCAATTTTGATTGGGATTGCATTGAATGTGTAGATAGCTTTGGGTAGTATTGACATTTTGATAATATTTATTCTTCCAATCCATGAGCAGGGAATGTCTTTCCATTTCTTTAAATCTTCTTCAATTACCTTCATAAGCTTTCTATAGTTTTCAGCATACAGATCCTTTACATCTTTGGTTAGATTTATTCCTAGGTATTTTATGCTTCTTGGTGCAATTGTGAATGGGATCAGTTCTTTATTTGTCTTTCTGTTGCTTCATTGTTAGTGTATAAGAATGCGACTGATTTCTGTACATTGATTTTGTATCCTGCAACTTTGCTGAATTCATGTATCAGTTCTAGCAGACTTTTGGTGGAGTCTATCGGATTTTCCATGTATAATATCATGTCATCTGCAAAGAGTGAAAGCTTGACTTCATCTTTGCCAATTTTGACGCCTTTGATTTCCTTTTGTTGTCTGATTGCTGTTGCTAGAACTTCCAGCACTATGTTAAATAACAGCGGTGAGAGTGGGCATCCCTGTCGTGTTCCTGATCTCAGGGAAAAAGCTCTCAGTTTTTCCCCGTTGAGGATGATGTTAGCTGTGGGCTTTTCATAAATGGCTTTTATGATCTTTAAGTATGTTCCTTGTATCCCGACTTTCTCAAGAGTTTTTATTAAGAAAGGGTGCTGCATTTTGTCGAAGGCCTTTTCTGCATCGATTGACAGGATCATATGGTTTTTCTCCTTTTTTTTGTTAATGTGATGTATCACGTTGATTGATTTGCGAATGTTGAACCAGCCCTGCATCCCAGGAATGAATCCCACTTGATCATGGTGAATAATTCTTTTTATATGCCGTTGAATTCGATTTGCTAGTATCTTATTGAGAATTTTTGCATCCATATTCATCAGGGATATTGGCCTGTAGTTCTCTTTTTTTACTGGGTCTCTGTCTGGTTTAGGAATCAAAGTAATACTGGCTTCATAGAATGAGTCTGGAAGTTTTCCTTCCCTTTCTATTTCTTGGAATAGCTTGAGAAGGATAGGTATTATCTCTGCTTTAAACGTCTGGTAGAACTCCCCTGGGAAGCCATCTGGTCCTGGACTCTTATTTGTTGGGAGATTTTTGATAACCGATTCAATTTCTTCGCTGGTGATGGGTCTGTTCAAGCTTTCTATTTCCTCCTGATTGAGTTTTGGAAGAGTGTGGGTGTTCAGGAATTTGTCCATTTCTTCCAGGTTGTCCAATTTGTTGGCATATAATTTTTCATAGTATTCCCTGATAATTGTTTGTATCTCTGAGGGATTGGTTGTAATAATTCCATTTTCATTCATGATTTTATTTATTTGGGTCATCTCCCTTTTCTTTTTGAGAAGCCTGGCTAGAGGTTTGTCAATTTTGTTTATTTTTTCAAAAAACCAACTCTTGGTTTCGTTGATCTGCTCTACAGTTTTTTTAGATTCTATATTGTTTATTTCTGCTCTGACCTTTATTATTTCTCTTCTTCTGCTGGGTTTAGGCTGCCTTTGCTGTTCTGCTTCTATTTCCTTTAGGTGTGCTGTTAGATTTTGTATTTGGGATTTTTCTTGTTTCTTGAGATAGGCCTGGATTGCAATGTATTTTCCTCTCAGGACTGCCTTCGCTGCATCCCAAAGCGTTTGGATTGTTGTATTTTCATTTTCGTTTGTTTCCATATATTTTTTAATTTCTTCTCTAATTGCCTGGTTGACCCACTCATTCGTTAGTAGGGTGTTCTTTAACCTCCATGCTTTTGGAGGTTTTCCAGACTGTTTTCTGTGGTTGATTTCAAGCTTCATAGCATTGTGGTCTGAAAGTATGCATGGTATGATTTCAATTCTTGTAAACTTTTGAAGGGCTGTTTTGTGACCCAGTATATGATCTATCTTGGAGAATGTTCCATGTGCACTCGAGAAGAAAGTATATTCTGTTGCTTTGGGATGCAGAGTTCTAAATATATCTGTCAAGTCCATCTGATCCAATGTCTCATTCAGGGCCCTTGTTTCTTTATTGACCGTGTGTCTAGTTGTTCTATCCATTTCTGTAAGTGGGGTGTTAAAGTCCCCTGCAATTACCACATTCTTATCAATAAGGTTGCTTATGTTTATGAGTAATTGTTTTATATATTTGGGCGCTCCGGTATTCGGTGCATAGACATTTATAATTGTTAGCTCTTCCTGATGGATAGACCCTGTCACTATTATATAATGTCCTTCTTCATCTCTTGTTACAGCCTTTAATTTAAAGTCTAGTTTGTCTGATATAAGGATGGCTACTCCAGCTTTCTTTTGGCTTCCAGTAGCATGATAAATAGATCTCCATCCCCTCACTCTCAATCTAAAGGTGTCCTCAGGTCTAAAATGAGTCTCTTGTAGACAGCAAATAGATGGGTCTTGTTTTTTTATCCATTCTGATACCCTAAGTCTTTTGGTTGGCGCATTTAATCCATTTACATTCAGTGTTATTATAGAAAGGTATGGGTTTAGAGTCATTGTGATGTCTGTATGTTTTATGCTTGTAGTGATGTCTCTGGTACTTTGTCTCACAGGGTCCCCCTTAGGATCTCTTGTAGGGCTGGTTTAGTGGTGACAAATTCCTTCAGTTTTTGTTTGTTTGGGAAGACCTTTATCTCTCCTTCGATTCTAAATGACAGACTTGCTGGATAAAGGATTCTCGGCTGCATATTTTTTCTGTCTAGCACACTGAAAATCTCGTGCCAATTCTTTCTGGCCTGCCAAGTTTCAAAAGAGAGATCAGTCACGAGTCTTATAGGTCTCCCTTTATATGTGAGGGCACGTTTACCCCTTGCTGCTTTCAGAATTTTCTCTTTATCCTTGTATTTTGCCAGTTTCACTATGATATGTCGTGCAGAAGATCGATTCAAGTTACGTCTGAAGGGAGTTCTCTGTGCCTCTTGGATTTCAATGCCTTTTTCCTTCCCCACTTCAGGGAAGTTCTCAGCTATTATTTCTTCAAGTACCCCTTCAGCACCTTTCCCTCTCTCTTCCTCCTCTGGGATACCAATAATGCGTATATTATTTCTTTTTAGTGTAGCACTTAGTTCTCTAATTTTCCCCTCGTACTCCTGGATTTTTTTATCTCTCTTTTTCTCAGCTTCCTCTTTTTCCATAACTTTATCTTCTAGTTCACCTATTCTCTCCTCTGCCTCTTCAATCCGAGCTGTGGTGGTTTCCATTTTGTTATGCATTTCGTTTAAAGCGTTTTTCAGCTCCTCGTGACTGTTCCTTAGTCCCTTGATCTCTGTAGCAAGAGATTCTCTGCTGTCCGCTATACTGTTTTCAAGCCCAGCGATTAATTTTATGACTATTATTCTAAATTCACTTTCTGTTATATTATTTAAATCCTTTTTGATCAGCTCATTAGCTGTTGTTATTTCCTGGAGAGTCTTCTGAGGGGAATTCTTCCGCTTGGTCATTTTGGATAGTCCCTGGCGTGGTGAGGACCTGCAGGGCACTTCCCCTGTGCTGTGGTGTATAACTGGAGTTGGTGGGCAGGGCCGCAGTCAGCCCTGATGTCTGCCTCCAGCCCACTGCTGGGGCCACAGTCAGACTGGTGTGTGCCTTCTCTTCCGCTCTCCTAGGGGCGGGATTCACTGTGGGGTGGCGTGGCCCGTCTGGGCTACTTGCACACTGCCAGGCTTGTGGTGCTGGGGATCTGGCGTATTAGCTGGGGTGGGTAGGCAAGGTGCACGGGGGCAGGAGGGGCAGGCTTAGCTCGCTTCTCCTTAGGTGATCCACTTCAGGAGTGGCCCTGTGGCAGCGGGAGGGAGTCAGATCCGCTGCCGGAGGTTTGGCTCTGCAGAACCACAGAGCTGGGTGTTTGCTCGGAGTGAGCAAGTTCCCTGGCAGGAACTGGTTCCCTTTGGGATTTTGGCTGGGGGATGGGCGGGGGAGATGGCGCTGGCGAGCGCCTTTGTTCCCCACCAAACTGAGCTCTGTCGTCCGGGGGCTCAGCAGCTCTCCCTCCCTTTGTCCTCCAGCCTTCCCGCTTTCGGAGCAGAGCTGTTAACTTATGACCTCCCAGACGCTAAGTCACGCTTGCTGTCGGAACACAGTCCGTCAGGCCTCTCCGCTTTTGCCAGCCACACTCGGGGGCTCGGCTTGGCCGGCGAGCCGCCCCTCCGCCCCGGCTCCCTCCCGCCATTCCGTGGAGCGCGCACCGCCTCGCCGCCCTTCCTACCCTCTTCCCTGGGCCTCTCGTCTGCGCTTGGCACCAGAGACTCCGTTCTGCTAATCCTCTGGCGGTTTTCTGGGTTATTTAGGCAGGTGTAGGTGGAATCTAAGTGATCAGCAGGACGCGCGGTGAGCCCAGCGTCCTCCTATGCCGCCATCTTCCGACCTCCGACGGGATTGCATTGAATTTATAGAGTGCTTAGGGTAGTGTGGACATTTTAGCATTATATTTATTGTGGAGATCCCTGGATTTAGGAATTACCTGGAGGCTGTGTGTGAGGTCTACGTGTTTGTCTAAGATGAGCTCCATCTCTGTGCTTAAAAATGTGGATGGATTATCATGATTCAAATGATAGAAGAGATACTAGTTTTGGCAATAAGGTAAAGAATGTGGATATGTGCTTTTTTCCTTTTTTTCACTGATGTATTCTTTAAAATTCAAAAACCTTTCCTGAGCACCAGCAAAGTATCGGTAAGCTGCAGACACTCAGTGTTGCAAGGACAAACAAAACTGTCAAGGTCGTGGAACATATTGGGTTTTCATGTGACTCACTATGACAGACAAGGAAGAGATGTTTCTTGTGAGGTATTCAATGGGAAGGATTAAATATTTACACGCTAGAGCACACGGTTCTATGTTAACCAAGAGTCGATGACTAGAAGTGTGTATGTGTGTATATAACTGTATCTTATGTTTTATATATAGGTAGTTTGTGTTTCATACATTTATATATATACATATATGTACATATATATACATACATGTATATATATATATATATATATATATATATGATACAAATGCAGGAGATATATCCTAGTTGTATTGTCATGAACAGTGCAGAGATGGATTAGATAAACCACTGGGGAAAATAATTGTGTGAATATTTACATATGAGTAGAACCTTGTGTGACACAGAGAAGGACTAGAGAAGGATCTCGTGTGAGTAATTATAATAACTTGCACACTGAGAAAGGAGGGCTTAGAGCACCAGGAACTTCTGGGTTATGGACTGAGCTCTGTCGGGTAGTAAGCTCTTCGGGAAAATACCTGTTTGGGTATTTTCCTGCTGGCCTGCCTCACAGCCCAGTCCTCTCAGTGCCAGTGAAACAGGCCACCGCTGACCCTGGTCCTGGTCACCCAGCTGCTCTGACAACACACAGCATCCCTAGAGGACACTCTGACCTTTGCAGATGGATATTTGAGCTTTCACTACTCAGGGAAGGAGCATGAGTAGATCCTCTTCCGGGTGCTTGGGATGGAGACATTAATTTTCTTCAGGTCACTAACAACGTCCAGGCTGGTCAACATAGGGCTTACTTTACAATGTTTATGTTCCTGGAAATATTAGTGTTCCCTGACATTGGGTTTGCTTGCTGCAGGGGCCTGGCATCACTACCAGTCTCCGATCTAAATTTGTTTTAATGTGTATTTTTTTTAAGAGAGAGAGGACAGAGAGAAAGAAAAAAGAGAGACAGAGAGTGAGAGAGAGCAGGGAAGTACAGAGAGAGAGCGGGAGACGCAGAATCAAAAGCAAGCTCCAGGCTGATTCTGTGGCACAGAGCCCCAGGCAGGGCTTTGGCTTATGAACCACGAGATCATGACCTGAGCCAAAGTCTGAAGCTTAACCGACTGAGCCATCCAGGCACCCCCTACCAGTCTCCAATCGAAACCAATTTCAAGGCCTCATATTTGCCAGGTTCAATCCCGGTTCCTATGTGATAAAAAGTCCATGGGGGTTATCTTTGAACTTTGAATACTTTTTGCTCTTGTTGCTGTATTGTGAGAGTCTCCTGTTATATCCCACCACCTCCATGGTACAGGCTCTGGGGCATCTGAAGTCTCTGTTTGTCAAAAGACTACCTGTTCTCCGCAGAGAAGTATCCACTGTACTTCATTCCCACTCTGGGTTTTGACCAGGCCTTTATACTTAGTCTGGAATTTATTTTTTTCTCTGGTATGCTCATGACCCGTTTGCCTCTCTATTGTCCAGTTTTGTAAGTGTTCTCAGGATGAACATTGATATAAAGCATTATACAGTACAAGGGAATCTATCTTCTTAGAAATTTGTTCTCGGCTCATCCATTAAGGGGAATTCAGGAAAGGGAATTCCACTCACATTCAACCCTATTATCTATTTGGTAGATGTTCCATGGGTTAACAGTGAAAAGACAACAAAATGTCTAGATTTTTTCCGGTAATACCAGGGTTCTCTGGACAAGGTAGGATGGGTTCATAGGCTTTTTTCTCTAAAATACTGAGATTCCTTTCAGCATCATTGCAGACCGAGTCAGAGGAAAATCAAAGAGAAAGCCTAGAACACATGCAGTTACACTTTACTGGTCTCACCCTGGTAATTACATCTGCAACAGACTCATTTCCAAATAAGGTCTCATCCTGAAATATGGGAGTTTTTAGAACTTTTAATCACATGAATTGTTGGCGACACAGTTCAACGCGTAACAATTAATATCCACAGTTTATTCAGATTTTCTTAGTTTTTACCTAATGTCCTTTTTCTGTTGTATGATCCAGTTTATAATTCTTTGCCTCATTGAGTTGTGAATTGTCCTTAAGCTTCTCTTACTGTGACACTTCTTCAGACTGTCCCTCTTGTTGGTGCCTTTGTGCATACTTACTGAGTGGGGGTTATGCCTGACGTCATCCAAGCCAAGGGTTTACAACTGTTCCATGAAATCTCTGCACGGAAATGTGTCTCATCTGATTCCATTTATTTATACCATCAGTAAACAATATGGACGGCAAACATATGTGTAGACACTGAGTTACAACCGAGTCCGTTTATGTTCCTGTGGTTGAAATCTTTCTAGTTTTGCCTCATGGGAGCCCTTTAAGTTAGCTCGTGAGCTCCTAGACAAACCCTGTCCTTGTGTGTGTGCGCACACGGGTATGTGTGGTGGTTGTCGCGGATTTGCTTGCGTTTGTTTGGGAGACAATGACAGACAATGACAGAGGGTCATTTAAGGGCCATTAATATCATATAGAATAATCTGTGGCTCAGAGTGTTTTCCTCTGTTCACATGATTCATTCTTTTTCAGCGTTTAGCACCCCCGCGACCTACAGATGTTTGCAGAGTTTTGCTTCTTCCAATGTTGGATATAATTATCAAATTATTTATAAAAGTGGTACCTCCTGGGTGACCTCTTAGTTGGTTCCTGGTTTGGGTGATTATTTTAAACCTAGACTAAATATCCATGTGCCAAGTTTAGGGTGCTTTCAGGCTTTAGTGATTAAGAATCAGTTGTTATAAACATTGAAGTGCAGGGTTTTTCCTATGGACAAAATTTATGAAACTTATCCTCATAATTTTATAATGTTAAACCGGCATTTTTTCACAAATAATAGATAAGAAGAAGAGATAAGCCAGTGCCATGGAGACAATAGTACCAGATGCAAATAAGGCTGACTTATTCTTCAGGCACCACATGGGTAGAGTTCAGAGGAAAAATAAAAATGCTTCATTTATTTTTATATCAGAAGGAAAAATTGATATGATCTGGCCTAGAAGTAAAATACCTCAGCTGATAAAACAAGAGATTTGTCTTCCATCAAGACTCTGTGTCAGAAAGGTTTTCTGAGCATGACTTTGAGGACAGAAAGGACAGGAGGAACCTCACTCACGGGAGGTGCCCTTGCATGGACCTGCGTCCAAGTCATCAGCCACGGAATGAGAAGAATCACAGACTGAGCTGAGGAGGCAACTGCTGATGTGTTTCCCTTCTTTACAGATGAGTAACTAGGTTTTTGTCTCACTTCCCCACAGGCCTGGACCACTGTGTCAGCACTGCTACTGCTCCACGATGAGCAGTAATAATCAGCCTCGTCTTCGGCCTGGAGCCCAGTGATGGTCAGGGTGCCTGTGCTGCCAGACTTGGAGCCAGAGAATCGATCAGGGACCCCCGAGGGTCTGCTATTATCCCAATAGATTATGGTTTTGGGGGCCATTCCTGGGATTTGTTGGTACCAGCCCACGTAACTACCAACTCCAGTGCAGGAGATAGTGACCCTCTGGCCCAGGGCCCCAGACACTGAGGATGGTTGATTCGGCCCTGACTGAGCCCAAATCCCTGGAAAGAGAAACAACAGAGAGGATATTCCTGGGGTCTAGAGACAAGAGGAGGAATCAGGCCCACACTTGTGCTTCCAGGACCCCTTCCCGTGTCCCCACATCGAGTCACCTGTGCAGTGAGCGAGGAGGGTGAGGAGGAGAGGGGACCAGGCCATGGCGGAGGTCAGCACCGATCCTGCCTTCTGTTGCCTCACAGCTGAGCAGAGCCTCCCTCAAACTCTCCCTTCACCTCTTGATCTGTTGAGAGGGGGAGGGCCCAACCATGCAAATGCGACCCCCCTGTTTTCTGACTCCTCACTGACTTCTTTAGGTGCCTCTGTCTGAGGATGTCAGGGGGATGGGCAGGGTAGGGGCAATTTCAGGGCAGGGGGTGGGGAGGTCACAGATGTGAGCCCTGAGCAGAGGGCACAGGCAGTGGCAGGTGGCAATTCACAGCTCTGATCTACCTTGACCCCTCAAAACAGGCCTTGAGTGCCCCCTAGCGTCCAGACACAGACATGCCAGTTTATGATGTGAGCAGAGCCCGTCAGAGACTACTTTTGCCTCCCCACTGCTCTAGCCACTCTCCTCTGCCTAAGCGTTAGACCAGGTCTCCTCACGTGGCCCCCCATCACCCTAGGGCACACTCTCTGTTCTACTCAGACTCCTGGACATGAGCCTGTCCATGGCTCCCTTGACTCTTAATGGGTCAGGCCTGAGTAGGTGTCTCTACACACATTCCTCTAACAGTAAATGTGTATCAAAAGGGGAAGGAGGTAACTGGATATGACAGCAGAGGCTGGGCTCCAGGCGCCCATGCCAATGCAGGAAGCAGCAGAGAGCAGAGGGCAGCTCCCATGGGGAACTTTGGCAGATGGGACCTGACCCTGGTGAGATCGTTCTTAGATGTGCTTCTTACCCAGAAGGAGTGTGTTGATTCACACTCTATCCTGGCATCTATGTCAATGTGCTCATTGTCACACGTCTGAGTCATTCCAGTTTTCTCTCCTAAAGTGCATCAGGAAATAGTAGTGAGATCCTAATCCCATCTGGGGCATCTGCTCTAGGATCCATGTATATTCCCTCCCAAATCCATCATAGCTGTGTTCCGGAGACCTTGCAAAGGACCGTTTTCAACCTATGTCTTCCCTGGTGGTCAAGAGGAACGTGAATGACTTTCTGGTCTTTTTATTCTATGGCATCAACCTATGTGTCTCTGGAGAACAATACCACCTTGGTGTTCATGACTACAGCTTTGTTAATATAATTTGAAAGTGCAAAGTATGGTGTCTCGAGGTTTGTTCCTTCTCAAGATTGCTTTGGCAATTTGGGGTCTTTTCTGGTTCTATACAAAATTTGGGGTTTTTTTTATTTCTGTGCAAAACGTCCTTGGAGTTTTTATGGGGATTGCATTGAATTTACAGAATGCTTTGGGTAGTGTGGACATTTTAGCATTATATTTACTGTGGAGATCCCTGGTGTTAGGAATTACCTGGAGGCTGTGTGTGAGGCCTAAGGGTTTGTCTAAGATGACCTCCAACTCTGTGCTTAAAAATGTGGATGGATTATGATGATTCAAACGAAAGAAGAGATACTAGTTTTGGCAATAAGGTAAAGAATGTGGATATGTGTATTTTTTCTTTTTTTATACAATGATGTATTCTTTTTAAATCAAAAACCATTCCTGGGCACCAGCTAAGTACCGGTAGGCTGCAGACACTCAGTGCTGAAAGGACAAACAAAACTGTCAAGGTCGTGGAACATGTTGGTTTTTCATGTGACTCACTATGACAGACAAGGAGGAGATGTTTCATGGGAGGTATTCAATGGGAAGCATTAAATGTTTATATGAACAGACACATGGTTCTATTTTAACTGAGTCGATGACTAGAATTGTGCATGTGTGTGTAACTCTATCTCATGTTTTATTTATACGTAGTTTGTGTGATATATATACATATATGTGTGTGTGTGTGTGTGTGTGTGTGTGTGTGTGTGATATAAATCCCAGGAGATATATCCTAGATGTATTGCAATGAACAGTGCAGAGATGGATTAGATAAACCACTGGGGAAAATAATTCTGTGAATATTTTCAGTATGAGTAGAATCATGTGTGACTCAGAGAAGGACTGGAGAGGGATGTGGTGTGAGTAATTATAATACATGTACACTGAGAAAGGAAGGCTTAGACCACCAGGACCTTTGGGCCATGGGACTGAGTTCTGTCGGGTAGTAAGCTCTGTCGGGAAAATACCTGTTTGGGTATTTTCCTGCTGGCCTGCCTCACAGCCCTGTGCCAGTGTGAACAGGCCACCGCTGACCCCGGTCCTGGTCACCCAGCTGCTCTGACAACCACACAGCATCCCTAGAGGACACTCTGACCTTTGCAGATGGATATTTGAGCTTTCAGTGCTCAGGGAAGGAGCATGAGTAGATCCTCTCCCGGGTGCTTGGGATGGAGACGTTAATTTTCTTCAGGTCCCTAACAGCATCCAGGCTGCTCACCATGGGATTAGTTTACAGTGTTTATCTTCCTGGACATATTAGTGTCCCCTGACATTGGGTTTTCTTGCTGCAGGGCCCTGGCATCACTACCAGTCTCCAATCTGAATTTGTTTTAATGTGTATTTTTTTTAAGAGAGAGAGGACAGAGAGAGAGAGAGAGAGAGAGAGCAGGGAGGGACAGAGAGAGAGCGGGAGACGCAGAATCAAAAGCAAGCTCCAGGCTCTGATTTCGTGGCACAGAGCCAAAGGCAGAGCTTCGGCCTACGAACCACGAGATCATGACCTGAGCCAAAGTCCTAAGCTTAACAGACTGAGCCACCCAGTCACCCCTACCAGTCTCTAATCGAAACCAATTTCAAGGCCTCATATTTCCCAGGTTCACTCCCGGTTCGTATGTGATAAAAATCCTTGTGAGTTATCCTTGAACTTTGAATACTTTTTGCTGTTGTTGCTGTATTATGAGAATCTCCTGTTATCCCACCACCTCCATGGTACAGGCTCTGGGGCCTTTGAAGTCTCTGTTTGCCAAAAGACTACCGGCTCTCCACAAAGAGTTAT
Organism: Puma concolor; assembly: GCF_028749965.1. Classification (NCBI taxonomy): domain Eukaryota; kingdom Metazoa; phylum Chordata; class Mammalia; order Carnivora; family Felidae; genus Puma; species Puma concolor. The sequence continues at coordinate 20,600,088 of NC_141678.1, forward strand.
CCACTGTACTTAATTCCCAATCTGGGTTTTGACCAGGCCTTTATACTTAGTCTGGAATTGAATTTTCTTCTCTGGTATACTTATGACCCGTTTGCCTCTCTATTGGTCCAGTTTTGTAAGTGTTCTCAGGATGAACATGATATAAACCATTATACAGTCCAAGGGAATTGATCTTAGAAATTCGTTCTCTGCTCATCCATTAAAGGGCATTCAGGGAAGAGAACCCCACTCACATTCAACCCTATTATTTTATTTGGTAAATGTTCCATGGGTTAACAGTGAAAAGGCAACAAAATGTCTAGATTTTTTCCGGTAACACCAGAGTTCTCTGGACAAGGTAGGATGGGTTCATAGCCTTTTTCTCTAAAATAGTGAGATTCCTTTCAGCATCATTCCAGACCGAGTCAGAGGGAAAACAAAGACACAGAAATCCTAGGACACATGCGGTTACGCTCTACTGGTCTCACCCTGGCAATTACATCTGCAACAGTCTCATTTCCAAATAAGGTCTTATCCTGAAATATGGGAGTTTTTAGAACTTTTAATCACATGAATTGTTGGTGACACAGTTCAACGCATAACAATTAATATCCACAGATTATTCAGATTTTCTTACTTTTTACCTAATGTCCTTTTTCTATAGTAAGATCCAGTTAAGATTCTTTGCGACACTGAGTTGTGAATAGTCCTTAATCTTCCCTTACTGTGACCCTTCTCCAGACTGTCCCTCTTGTTGGTGCCTTTGTGCATACTTACTGAGTGGGGGTTATGCCTGACGTCATCCAAGCCAACGGTTTACCTGTTCCCTGAAATCTCTGCACAGGAATGTGTCTCATCTGATTCCATTTATTTATACCATCAGTTAACAATATGGACGGCAGACATATGTGTAGACACTGAGTTACAACCCAGTTCTTTTATGTTCCTGTGGTTGAAATCTTTCTAGTTTTGCCTCATGGGGGCCCGTTAAGTTGGCTCATGAGCCCCTAGACACTCCCTGTTTGTGTGTGTGCGTACACGGGTATGTGTGGTGGTTGTGCGCTGATTTGCTTGCGTTTGTTTGGGAGACAATGCCAGACAATGACAGAGTGTCATTTAAGTGTCATTAGTATCATATACAATAATTCTGTGGCTCAGAATGTTTTACTCGGTTCACGTGATTCTTTCGTTTTCAGCGTTTAGCACCCCCGCGACCTACAGATGTTTGCAGAGTTTTGCTTCTTCCAATGTTGGATGTAATTATCAAATTATTTATAAAAGTGGCACCTCCTGGGTGACCTCTTAGTTGGTTCCTGGTTTGGGTGATTACATTTAAACCTAGAATAAATATCCATTTGCCAAGTTTAGGTTGCTTTCAGGCTTTAGTGATTAGGAATCAGTTGTTATAAACATTGAATGCTGGGTTTTCCTATGGAGAAAGGTTTTGAAACTTATCTTCATAACTTTATACTTTTAAATTGACATTTTTCACAAATAATAGATAATAAGAAGAAACTAGCCACTGCCATGGAGATAATAGTACCACATGCAGATAAGGCTGACTTATTTTCAGGCACCACATGGGTAGAGTTCAGAGAAAAAATACAAATGTTTCATTTATTTTAATATCAGAAGGAGAAACTGATATGATCTTGTCTAGAAGTAAAATACCTCAGCCGATAAAACAAGAGATTTAACTTTCTAAAGACTCTTTGTATCGGAAGGGTTTTCTGAGAGTCACTTTGAGGACAGAAAGGACAGGAGGAACCTCACTCACGGGAGGTGCCCTTGCATGGACCTGCGCCCAAGTCATCAGCCACGGAATGAGCAGAATCACAGGCTAAGCTGAGGAGGCAACTGCTGATGTGTTTCCCTTCTTTACAGATGAGTAACTAGGTTTTTGTCTCACTTCCCCACAGGCCTGGACCACTGTGTAAGCTGTGCCACTGCTGTCCCATGATGAGCAGTAATAATCAGCCTCGTCTTCGGCCTGGAGCCCAGTGATGGTCAGAGTGCCTGTGCTGCCAGACTTGGAGCCGGAGAATCGATCAGGGACCCCTGAGGGTCGGTTGTTATTATTATAGATGATGGTTTTGGGGGCCATTCCTGGGATTTGTTGGTACCAGTCCATGTAACTACCAACTCCAGTGCAGGAGATAGTGACCCTCTGGCCCAGGGCCCCAGACACTGAGGATGGTTGATTCGGCCCCGACTGAGCACAAATCCCTGGAAAGAGAAACAACAGAGAGGATATTCCTGGGGTCTAGAGACAAAAGGAGGAATCAGGCCCACACTTGTGCTTCCAGGACCCCTTCCCGTGTCCCCAGATCAAGTCACCTGTGCAGTGAGCGAGGAGGGTGAGGAGGAGAGGGGACCAGGCCATGGCGGAGGTCAGCACCGATCTTGCCTTCTGTTGCCTCACAGCTGAGCAGAGCCTCCCTGAACCTCTCCCTTCACCTCTTGATCTGTTGAGAGGGGGAGGGCCCATCCATGCAAATGCGACCTCTCTGTTTTCTGACTCCTCACTGACTTCTATGGGTGCCTCTGCCTGAGGATGTCAGGGGGATGGGCAAGGGAGAGGTAATTTCAGGGCAGGGGGTGGAGAGGTCACAGATGTGAGGCCTGAGCAGAGGGCTCAAGCAGTGGCAGGTGGCAGGACTCAGCTCTGGTCTCCCGTGTCCCCTCAGAAACAGGCCTTGAGTGCCCCCTAGCATGCAGACACAGACATACCAGTTTATGATGTGAGCAGAGCCCATCAGAGACCACTTCTGCCTCCCACTGCTCTAGCCTCTGTCCCTGCCTTAGGGCTAGGCCAGGTGTCCCCACACGTGGCCCCCATCGCCTGAGGGCAGACTCTGTTTTAGTCAGACTCCTGGGGGTGAGCCTGTCCATGGCTCCCCTGACTGCTCATGGGTCAGGCCTGAGGAGGTGTCTCTACACACATTCCTCTAACAGTAAAGGTGTACCCATAGGGGAAGGAGTTAACTGGATATGACAGCGGAGACAGGGCTCCAGGCACCCGTTCCAATGCAGGAAGCAGCAGAGAGCAGAGGGCAGTTCCCATGGGGAACTTTGGTAGATGGGACATGACCCTGATGAGATTATTCTTTACATGTGCTTCTTACCCAGATAGAGTGTGTTGATTCACACTCTCTGTCACACTCTATGTCATAGACCGGCATCTATGTCACTGTGCTCAATGTCAGACGTCTGAGTGATTCCAGTTTTCTCTCCCAAAGTGCATCAGGAAATATCAGTGAGATCCTAAGGATCCCATTTGGGGCATCTGCTCTAGGATTCATGTATATTCTTTCTGAAACCCTTCCCAAATCCATCATAGCTCTGTTCCGGAGACCTTGCAAAGAACCATTTTCAGCCTATGTTTTCCCCGCTGGTCAAGAGGAACCTGAATGACTTTCTGGTCTTTTTATTCTATGGCATCAACCTATGTGTCTCTCGAGAACAATACCACATTGGTTTTCATGACTACAGCTTTGTAATATAATTTGAAAGTACGAAGTATGGTGTCTCGAGGTTTGTTCCTTCTCAAGATTGCTTTCGCAATTTGGGGTCTTTTCTGGTTCTATACAAAATTTGGGTTTTTTTTTTATTTCTGTGCAAAACATTATTGGAGTTTTTATGGGGATTGCATTGAATTTACAGAGTGATTTGGGTAGTGTGGACATTTTAGCATTATATTTATTTTGGAGATCCCTGGATTTAGGAATTACCTGGAGGCTGTGTGTGAGGTCTACGTGTTTGTCTAAGATGACCTCCATCTCTGTGCTTAAAAATGTGGATGGATTATGATGATTCAAATGAAAGAAGAGATACTAGTTTTGGCAATAAGGTAAAGAATGTGGATATGTGTATTTTTCCTTTTTTTACTCACTGATGTATTCTTTTTAATTCAAAAACCTTTCCTGGGCACCAGCTAAGTGCCGGTAGACTGCAGACACTCAGTGCTGAAAGGACAAACAAAACTGTCAAGGTCGTGGAGCCTGTTGGGTTTTCATCTGACTCACTATGACAGACAAGGAGGAGATGTTTCATGGGAGGTAGTCAATGGGAAGCATTAAATATTTATAGGACTAGAGCACAGGGTTCTATGTTAATCGAGAGTCGATGACTAGAAGTTCTGTGTGTGTGTATAACAATATCTTATGTTTTCTTTATACGTACTTTGTGTTTCATATATATATATATATATATGATATAAATCCCAGAAGATATATCCTAGATGTATTGTCATGAACAGTGCAGAAATGGATTAGATAAACCAGGGAGAAAATAACTGTGTGAATATTTACAGTAGGAGTAGAACATTGTGTGACACAGAGAAGCACTAGAAAGGGATCTGGTGTGAGTAAGTATAATACTTTGCACACTGAGAAAGGAGGGCTTAGAGCACGAGGAACTTCTGAGTCATGGGATGAGCTCTGTCCTTACAATTCCCAAGCTTCTGTGTTCTCCCAAATGTCCAGTCCCGTCTGGAAGGGGAACCCATCTGTTGCCGGAGACCCAGTCACCTCCAGTGTCTCCCTCAGCACTGGGGCTTTTTGGCTGCATCCTGGGATGACTGTGTTGCTGACTATCGCCTATGGGTGCTCTTGGGAAAAGGCAACGTGAGAGGCGCATGTCCCTTTTTTCTAATTACAGTCTGTCCTTGATGAATCTCATGTGCATTCTTGTTAATGGACCCTGCCCCATGAAGTGTGAGGATGGGCTCAGGTGCAGAGGATTATGGGGACTGGCTTGCCTGGGTGGGAAGTGACCTGACATGACAAAGAGATGGGATGTCTCCTCAGGCCTTCCTGATACAGCCCGTGGAGTGGGGAGCCTGCCCTCTGCCCTTCTTATCCCTCAGTGCAGCACACAACTTGCCTGAGGGGGTCACTCATCTGACGTCCCAACAACACAACTATCTAAGTTGTGGGGGGGCACAGAGTGATTCATGCTGAGGAAGCCACAGCTCTGAAGTAAGGACTGAGGTGTGGTGGTGCCTGCCACACAGGAGGTCGCACTTGGGGGATCAGAAGCCCCCGCCCCTGTGTAGGGATGGGTGGGTTGCCAGGCAGGCTCAAGTCCAGAGGGTCCCTCTCTCTGCTCAACTCCAGTTCCTTCTCCCAGTTCTAAGTGAGTCTGAACTCTGAGACAGCAGGGGGCGCTGGAGGTCTGTCCCTGTGCCTTGGGGGAGGTGCAGGGATGGCTGGGGGGTGTCTCAGCTGGGCACCCAGCCCTGGAACCCTGCCTTGTACCCTCTGCTCTATGCTCATTGGGGCCCACGATTGGCTCCCCAGCCCCACCCCACACTCAGCTGTCACCATATTCAGTGAGTAGGTTTGGGGACCCAGGAGGGGAGTGATTTGCATGAAGGATTCCTCTCTGCTCTCCAAAGTGGGGAGGGGATGAGAGAGGCTTTGTGCAGTTCTCTCACTGGTGGGCTCAGTCAGGGGCACAGCCTGGGCTGTCTCCACCTTGACCTGGACCCCTCTCCTCCTCACCCCCCTCGTTCTCCGCTTAGGTGACTGGCTGTGGAAAGCAAGGCGAGTGATTATGGGCTGGGGTGTGCTGGCCTCCTTCTTCCCCTCTTTTGAAGAACAAGCTGGAGGCATTCCCTCACGACCTGCCTGTCCGTGTCTCCACTGCTGTGTTGTAGGGTCCTGGGCACAGTGTGCCCCGACACAGGAGGGCTCCCTGTCAGGGTTTCAGGGGCAGAAGGTGACCCTCACCTGGACGGGAGTTAACAACAGTGTTGGAGCAAATTATGTGGGCTGCTTCCAAGAGATTTCTCTCAGCGTTACCACAACTGTGGTGCTCACAAGAAATGGGCCCTCGGAGATCTCAGCTCGGTTCCTTGGCTCCCACTCTGGGAACAAGGCCTCTAGGACCTTCTCAGGCCTGCAGCCTGAGGATGAGCCATATTGTTAGTGCTCAACATGGGGCAGGAGCATCAGTTCTGACATACTGCTGCAGGCCCATGAGGACCTGAGACAGAAAGCTGTCTCTGTCACCCCCAGGACTGCCGGTGAGAAACAGACAGGGAGGCCTTGGAGACCCTGGAGGGTCTGAGGGTCTGACTCTGAGCACAGAGGAAATTTAAAGGGTCAGTGACAGTAGTTGCCTCTCATTTGTGTTTTCTTCCTTTCCTGTCTCCCTTTCCTGTCTCCCTTCCTTCCTTTCTTTCTCTTTTTTCTTTCTTTCTTTCTTTCTTTCTTTCTTTCTTTCTTTCTCTTTCTTTCTTTCTTTCTTCCTTTCTTTCTTCTTTTCTTTCCTTTTGTCTTCTTTTCTTTCTCTCTCTTTCTATCCCTATCTCTCTCCCTTTTCTCTTTCCTTCCTTCCTCCCTTCCTTTCTTCCTTGGATAAAGAGCTTTATTTGGATTAAATGAGAGCTGGAGAAAGCGAAGGGCCAGAGATGCCAGTGAGATTAGGTTCCAAAAAGGCAGGCAGAGCTTATCAACCCAATGGACTCCATTTCCCAGCAGCCTTCCAGTTAGTAGGGTCAGTAAAGTCCTGCTGGGAAATATATTTGCCAGTAAACGACCAACGTTTGCCCCCCATCACTACAGTGGTAGAGTTTCTCTTTTCCATAATTAAAACTCCATATCACCTCCCACAACACCACGAATATTGCAAAAAAGGCTAAAAAATCACATTTGACACCTCCTATATTGGTCTTCAGTAGTTAGCTCCGAAGTCTCATCCTCTGCCAAAAATAGTTCTACTAAACTCATCAGCTGAAATGTCCATCCAAGTAGTGAGAAGACAGTCTTTACTAACCCATGGTCATTCTTACCCAATTACCGCGGCCAGTCATGGCTGAACAGCAGAGTAAGGCTCAGAGAGGGTGAAGGAGGAGGGGGATGGGGCTAATTTTCCCCAGTACAAAGATGGCGTCCGATTCTTGGTCGGAGAGCAGAACGAGAAAGGCTTGAGGGAAGGGTCCAGGCCCTGTACTCAGTCAGAAACAGTGCTGTAGAACAGGACGAGGAGAAGGAGGAGAGGGAGGAGGAGGAGGAGGAGGAGGAGGAGGAGGAGAAGGAGAAGGAGGAGGAGGAGGAGGAGGAATGCTTGCCATGCTTGTGGTTTTGTATATCTGTAAGAACTTTCTTCATTTTCTTCCACATCTTCTTTCCATCGGCATTCCTGGTCTTACCATGCCAGGTGCCAAGGGATTCACAGGAGGGATGCCAGGAGCTGGTGGTGGGTAGGGAGCAGGTAGGGACCTAGGGGTTGGCCTCCCGGATACCCTGGTTATGGTGCAGGATGGGGGCGCACTGGGGAGAAAGCTGGATTCCCCCGGGGAGCTGCTGCAGGAGATGGAGAGGGGCCTGGAGGGCAGGCAGGGTGGTCAGGTGGTGGATGGCAGGATGGGCACCTTCAGGGTACCTGACGCACCAGCAGTCAGGCCATTGCCCCTTCTCTGCACTCAGCCCTTGTAACCGCCAAGTCCTTCGCTTTACGTGACACTTATAGAACCACATCTTTCCGTCCTTGCATTGTTTCAAGATATACTTTTCTTTACCTTTCTTTTCTTTTATTGTAGTTTACAACTTTTTGAAGTTTATTCGTCTTTGAGAGACAGAGAAAGACAGAGTATGAGCAAGGGGGGCAGAGAGAGAGGGAGACACAGAATCTGAAACAGGTGCAGGCTCCGAGCTGTCAGCATAGAGCCCATCGCAGAGCCCGAACTCATGAACTAGGAGATCATGACCTGTGCCGAAGTCAGACACCTAACTGACTGAGCCATTCAGGCACCCCATTTACCATTCTTTTAAATTCATCCTATATGTATCTTTATTTGAAGAGTGGCCCTTTTGATCCGTTATGTCAATCCGTGTCTGTAACTGGAACAATTGGTGCATTGAAATGTAATGTAATTTAATGGCCTTATGTAATATATTTAATGTAATATCATTTTTGTTATCTTATTTTGTTCTCTTCTTGAATCCAGTTTTAGATTTAAAGAAGTTAAATTCCTTTCTCACTCTTTTCTTGCCTCTGTTTCACATATTGACTATTTCACATGTTGACTGTTGTGCAGTTTTTACTTTTTGTAGCATGGATGATGAGTAGCCTGACCCGGAACAAGAGAACTAGGAGGAGACCCTGAGGACTGGGTGTCACCGGAAACCCAACTGGGGCCTCCACCCGGGAGCTGTTAGTGCCAGCCCATGTTTTTCAGCCAAAGTTTGTTACACTTTCCCGAGCAGAAAGAAGTGACCGCCACAACCAGACTAGGCAGCCTTCTGAGTCCGCAGGACCATGAAGCCTGGATGTGAGGCTCGTCTCTGCTGTCAAAGAGCCTGTTCAGAGAAGGAGCAGGTGTCTCGGGTGGCACACTGAGTCGCTGGGGTTTGCCACGTCTTCTCCCCCCTTCCGGTCTCAGAAGGATCTGCATGGCACCTGTGCTTGTACCTGCCCACGCGTCTTCTCAAAGGAAACCTAAAAAGAAACAGTGATAAAGTGCTTGTACAACCTGTCTACTTATTGCTAAAGTTTTGAGCCAGGGTCTTTAGGAAAGAAAATATTTCACCATTTACTCAAATTACCTTTTATGTTATTACCTGAATTCAGTGACTGTTTTCTTACAGAGCCATTTGAAATGTATACATCTTTATCCTAGGATCAAAAACAGTGAACACTCTGTATTCTTTTTAAAGTCTCTAAGAAAACAAATCATTTGCTTTTATTAATGCTCTCCACCTCTCCTGGGCCTGCCTCCTTTTCACATCAGCACCTTGTGCCTGGGAGTGTGTGTTGGCCTGAGCTGACCAGGTGCAGATGTCCGAATGGACAGGGGCCCGAGCTGTAGTTTTATGAGATGGGAACCACCTGGCCTGTGTCTCCTCCGCAGATGCTGGAGCCCACAGACCATGTCCCAACCTGAATTACAAAGAGGATGGAGGGAAGACGATGCATATGGTGGGGACCTGGTTGTTCAGAGTTCTATCATCTGCCTCTCTGATCTGGACCCCAAACTTCCAAGCTACGTGGTTAGTCAGGGACTGAGTTCAATTCCCACAAGACGTGCACTGTGTTAACCAAATCAATCCCACAATCCCCTCCCTAGTCACCCAATAGCGTCAGGGCAGATGGAGGGGTGACGTGATCGAGTCACGTGAAATCTGAGGCTGCTGATCGGTGGGAGACGGAGAACAAGTCTGTGTCATGCAGAGGGTGTGTCTTTTGGGTGTGACCGGAGCCTGCAGAGACATTCGGTCCTCATGAGAGAAGTCAGGGTGAGGCACAATGTATTGCTTGTGTGTTCCCTTTCTTCCCCACACAGTGTCGGCTCCCTGAGCCTGGGGACACTCCCCGTCACTTCTGCACTGCGACTTGAGCTCCTAAACCAACAGAGGTCATGTAGTGAGGGTTCAGTAAATGCCATTCATGCATATCATGTGGACAATGACTTTCGTGAGTCGGACACAGCTGTACTGTGTGTCCGGGTCAGTCCTGACACCGTGATATGAACTCATCTGTGTCCCTCAAAACCCTGTATGGAAACCCGAACCCACATTGTGACTGTTTGAGAAAAGGCATTAAAAGATGTCATCGTGGATAATGAGGTTAAAAGGGTGTTGCCCCCATAAACAGGGCTGGCGTCTTCATAGAAGAGGTAGAGGCAGCATGGGTGAGCACACATGGGAATGCCACGTGAGGACCCAGGACGAATGTAACCATTTGCAAGCCAAGGAGAGTGACCTCAGGGGAAATCAATCCTGCCACCCCCTTGAACGTGGACATTTAGGCTCCAAACTGAGAGAAATTCACTATCTTCTGTGTAGGCATCCAGTGTGTGGTATCGTCATATGGTAGGCGTAGCAGACAGGCACAACCCTCAGGGACACTGGTCCCCAGGACAACCGGCCCCAGCATCCAGGAGTTTCTGTTCAGCTTGTATGAAACAGAAAATGTGTGCCTATAATGACAGGCTTTGGGGACAGAATTGACAGGAAAAGGACAGATACTAGAGGCGGTTCATTGGGTTTGGTTTCAAGCGTCAGTTTTAGGCTAAACAAAGAGGAAAGCAACAGTTTTGACAGAAAGTGGGGCTGAAGAAGGAAAGCCCTTCACTGTGGGCACAGCAGGTTTTTGTCTCACTTCCCCACAGGCCTGGAGCTCTGTGTGAGCACTGAGACTGTCGTCCCATGATGCACAATAATAATCAGCCTCGTCGTCAGCCTGCAGCCCAGTGATGGTCAGGGAGCCTGAGCTGCCAGACTTGGAGCCGGAGAATCGATCGGGGATCCCGGAGGGTCGTTTGTTATTCTCATAAATCAGGAGGCTGGGGGCCGTTCCTGGGACTTGTCGGTACCAGCTCACATAATTACCACCCCCGATGTTGGAGCTGCTTCCAGTACAGGAGATGGTGACCCTCTGACCCAGGGACCCCGACACTGAGGGTGGCTGAGTCAACACTGACTGGGCCCAGGACCCTGGAAGGGGTAGAAACACAGAGAGGGTGATGCTGGGGTCTGGACACAAAGGAGTGGAAGCAGGACCCACATGTCCTCCCAGAGCCCCTTCCAGTGTGCCCTCATCCAGTCACCTGTGCAGTGAGCGAGGAGAGTGAGAAGGAAAGGAGACCAGGCCATGGTGGTGGTCATCACCGATTCTGTCTTCTGGCCTCACGGCTGAGCAGAGCCTCCCTTAACCTCTCCCTTCCCCTCTTCATCTTCTGAGGGAGGGAGGGCCCCCTCCATGCAAATGAGACCCCAGCTCTCTGACCCCTCCCTGGGCCTGTGTCAGTTCCCTCTGCCTGAGGATGTCAGGGGGCTGGTCGAGGGGGGGGCTGTTTCAGGCCAAAGGGTGAGGAGGACACAGTTGTGAGCCGTGTGCAGGGGGCACTGACAGTACAGGTGGCAGGTTTCAGTTCTCTTCAGCCCTGAACCCACAGCAATGGGTCCTGTGAGCCCCCTGGTGTTCGGACTCAGAGCCACCATTGTTTGAACTGGTAGGCAAGTCCACCAAAGAGAGCTCCTGTGCCCCCATTGCACTGCCCACTGTACCCCGACAAGGGTCAGTCCGGGTGTCCCTCTAGGGAACCTCCCGTAACCTAAGCCAGACTGAATGCTCTACTCAGACTCCTCAGGGAGCGTCAGTCCATGGCCGCCTGTATGGGTCATGGGTCAGGAAGGAGGTGGTGTCTCTACCAAAAGTCCACTTAGGTCAAGATCATGCCCAGTGCAATGATGAGCACCACCGGACACGTGGACCCTTCTGTGTAGGATTCTGTGTCCTTTCCTGTTACGTGATTTCTCCCGGGTTTCCAGAGCTCACCTTCCTCCAAGGTTCCCACAGCACTGAGGAGAGAGGGAGAGCTCTGTTCAGGCTGTGGGGAGAAACAGTTGTGTGTATTCCTTGGCACATTACGCAAAAAAAATCTTTGTCATCTGTCACTATGTCTGCTTGTTGAAAACATTAGCTCTCCTCATACTATGTGCAGTGATTCCTTCCAGGATCTGCTCTCCCAGCAAAGAGACCCAGTCTGCAGGAGCCTTGAGTGTGACACTGACCTCAGCGCCCAAAGGACAAACTTGCAGGCCATTCTAGGAGGGAAGGAGCGACAGCAGCAGGTGCTCTGACAAGGATCCAGTGACACAGTTTATGTGTTAGTCAGCACTTAGCCCAGTGTGCCCTTTGAATGGGTGTGTGCTCCTTTACACAAAATTTCTCTCAGTAAGATTTATTTCAGTCAATGACATCGTTATTATGAAAATGCAGGTACAATCACTAGGATAGTTCTCTCAGTTCTGTATTTCTTACAGAGAACACATGAAATTGTGGTTAAAAACATGGATGGAAAAACAATGCAAAAAGGATGCCTGCTATAAACTTTTTGCAAAGTCATGTTTTCTTTGCCACCAGCTTACTATGGTGGAGTTGTTCTATAAGTAGGTGAGTGTGGCATGATGTCCAAAGAAAGCCCAGGGGGAGTCTGTTCCTGTGAACCGCAGCCATCTCAGTGATTCAATTACTAAGCACACGCAGAGCTTCTAGGAGCGAGCGATTTGGGGTCAGACTTGTCTCTGGGGTGAGCACAGCTCTACCTGCGTTCTTTGTGTCCAGCATATTCAGGAGAGAGCAATAGTTCATCCAGCCACCATGACTACAGGAGTGAATTTCTATTCACCAAGGCTACATGAATCTTCGGTCAAAGATCCCACATGTGAGTGGTGGAGAGGTGGAGATGAGGGGGACTATGTCCCTGAGGTCACAGGCATTGTGGCCCCAGTTTGAGACAGAAGAGTTTTCATCAGAGCTCCAAGCTGGCTGGAGGTGTCACTGGGGGGACTGAGGGAGTAACAGTCCAGCATTAAGAGCACAGGGAGGTTGCGATACATCTCCCTGGGCTTTGAGCTGTGTGGGAGCAAACCTGAAGCCGCTATTCCAGAACCAATGTACTGATCAGCCTAAAGTGCTGACTGGAGCCCAAGGGGGTCAGAGGCTGAGCTGCCCACAGCGATAGAGACTCACCCTGGCATTCCTGAGCCTCAACTTGTCTTAGGAGAGAAGGTGATCAGGGCAAGTCCTGGCTGCTCAGTGACAGGACACTGGTCACACTGGATGTCGCTGCAGTTTCCTGATGATGAGGATGCTTCCTCCTGGGCTTGTGACCCTGAGGTTGGCTGGATGAGCACAGGTTGACCATGAGTTTTGGGGAGAAAGAGAAGCCAGGAAGCTACAAAATCCAGAACACCATATACTCAGATAGAGGAGAGATCCGTGTTTGTGTGTGTGTGTGTGTGTGTGTGTGCGCATGTGCGTGTGCCTGTGTCTGTGTGTGTGTGTCTGTGTGTGTGTGTGTGAGAGAGAGAGAGAGAGAGAGAGAGAGAGGGAGAGAAAGAGAGAGAGAATGGAAAACCTTTCCTTCAGAGGCCACACATGAAGACAAGTGTATCCCTGTCCCCTTATGGCCTCTCTGCATTTGCTGAGTGTTGTGTTGGTCCCCATACAAACCCATCCCTGGGGCTGGCTCTCCGTATGACCGTCCAGCGTTCTGGAGCTTGGAACTCAAGAAGGGCAATGTCTGGAAGGCCACTTCTCTTGACGTCTATGAAACTTACACAAAGCGGAGGAATATGGTCTGAATTAGTTCTATAGGAATTTCACTGAATCAGAATGTCAGGCCTTGTGGATGGGCCTTCTGTCCATTCTCATTCCTGTAGACACACTTCCCATAGCTGTGGGGTCTTCAGGTCTTAGGAAGCACAAGATAGGGGCTGATGACACAGCCCCTTCCTCATGCCCTTCACATCACAGCCCTCCCCCACTGTGCCTCTCGTATCCCCTGATACCTCCATTGGGTGACCGTCAGATAGTGTCACCTGTTATTTTGCAAAAGGGTTAATGCTTGACACTGCATTGCTTGGTGCAAAAGTGTGTGGCTGAGTGAGTGTCCTGATGGTCTTAGAAACCAATATTCTCAAGACCAAGAAAAGCTGTCGTGTATTGAAATATGCAGCCAATCCTTCCTTCGTTCACTATGGCAAAAGTTACCCTGTGTGCAGCCTCAGTCATTCTGAAGGAGGAAGTAATTGCATGAATCGCTTCTCTGTGCAAATACTCAAAGGCTGGGTGAACATTCATGTCACGGAAATACAATAATCGTGTTGTCGTATTACAGAGATTGATGAGGTTGGTGGGGCATGAAAACTACAATCAGAGATGAGCGCAGGAATCAGATGAGGAAGTGATTTCCTGCTGGTCCATTTCTGCAACGTCTCTGTAGAGATGGACCCTGGAGAGTGGAAACTCTTGCAAGATTATAGTTTTCTCTGAAATCCTAACATAGAGATGGTTTTCGGGCCTGAAGAGCCATAGAGAGAGACGGAAGGCCTGAGGGAAGCAGGAGAAGAGGGGAGGCGAGCAGAGTGTGTGTGGGGGAGGGTGCAGTGAGGAGAGTCTGAAGACTTTGGGACTCACTTTTAGTCAGATGGGTGAGAGAGGAAATTGTGTCTCTGACCAAGGTGCTTATTAACATGTCAGATATGGATGTGTCATCAGTAACACAAGAGACACACTTTACGGCTTGAGATTTGTGGATGAATGTGAGTACCTCTGTCACCATTTTCAGTCAAGACAACAGTACTGTGTGACCTTAGAAACTATACACGTGTCTCTGCCCCTAGATGCTGACACCGAGTTTCTGAAAATCTTGTCATTTTCTACGTGAAAAGAACACTAGAAACATCTTAGTTCTAATCATGTGACTCTGCGTGGGCTCCTTGAAGGCGCCTGGATGAGGTTGTCCCCAGAAGGACCGAGGCTTCCTCAGAGGCTGGGAATCTTCACCCCTCATACTTGAGAGACGGGAAAAAGGCTGACAGTGTAGTTAATGTCTGATCATGTCTCCCCGAATCCTCAATAAAATCACAAAGTCCAGTGTTTGAAGAGCTTCTGGTTTGGCGAACACATCCACTCCCAGAACAGATGCACCTCAACTCCCCAGGGACTGATGTTCCGGTGCTGGGGACGCTCCCAGACCTGACACTAGGAGTCTCTTCATTACTTGTTCACTTGTCCCCTTCATCATATCTTTACTGAGCTGACTAAAGGAATCCGTGTCTCCCTGAGTTCTGTGAGTTGATCTGGCACCTTAATGGACCTGAGGAGGGAGTCGTGGGAACCTTTGACGTGTAGCCACGTTGGACAGAGGGTGCAGGCAATCTACTAGTTGTTGTTGGCATCAAAATGGGGAGCAGCCTCCTGGTGCTGAGCCCTTCACCTGTGCACATGTCACCGTTTCCTGGCAGATAAACCTCCGTGTGAAATTCAGGTAAATTTGAGGACACTCTCCACATGTCCCAGAGGGTTTCTTGTTGTGGGAAAACACATAAACAAACAAACATGTAATCAATGACCAGCAGTGTGTAAAGTGAATTATTCTGAGACTAGTAAAGGAGAGACAACAAGAGAGAGAGAGACTGAGGTTCATGCTGTAAAAGTATTTATTCTCCAGACCCCACAGGCCTGTGCCATTGGGCTCTATTCCCTCACCTGTGTGCGCTCCTGGGACACCTGTGCTGTCTCAGGCAACAGCATGATCTGTGTGTTATTCCTTCTTCCTCAAGGACACGTGACCCCTCAGAGGACTCCCTCCTACAGGAGCGTCCACACAAGTGTCTCAGTACAAATGCTCAGAGACAAGGCTTCCAGCCCCAAGTGTTTTGGTCTCACTCCCTCCTCGTCTGAGACACTGTAAGGAAAGCTGCTCCCACTGCCATGGTCTGTAGTACAATAGAAGCTTCGTGCTTAGGTTGCTCATCAGACATGAGTAGAATTCCTGCGCTGGCCCAGGCATCTTTGCATTCAGAGAAGCAACCGGGGACCCTGGACACTGGTGCTTATTTGAGTGTGAAGAGAACCAAAGAAGATACCAGGGAGGGCTCCCTGGCTTCTCTGGAACCTGTCTATGTAGTAGCTGCAAACACGGAATCCACTGTTCACGGTGCAGGTGAGTCTGGCTGTTGTTCCTGGAGATGCATAGAGAGGGGGTGCCTGGGTCAGCACAGGCTGGGAGAGAAACCTGCAAACACAGACACTCAGGGGCGGGGGTGGGGCTTGAAAGGAAAAAGAAAAAGCATCTCTCAGGTCACTGAGCACAGAAAGAGTGATTTGGAGCCCACCCTGTGTCCACCAGGCCTGTCCCTACCTGTGCAGTGCGGGAGGAGCTTAAGGAAGACAGGAGTCCAGGCCCTGGTGGCACAGCCTCTGGTCCCCACACTGGGCTGGGCTGCCCCAGGCTCTCATTTCCCCTCCACCCCTGACACAGGAGGGGCTGTCCATGCACGTGGGTCCCGTTCAGTGACAGTCCAGCCCCTCCCTGAGCCCCGGTGCTGGAGCCCAGCCCACACCACACACTGAGGAGGGTGGAGGTAGCACTCATCCCCCGGGGAGAGCTCTGGAACAAGCACGTGCTGAGACAGCTCAAAGCCTCCAGGTTGGGCTCCTTTGGGTGATTGGTCGTCACTGACCAGCACTGTAGGGACCACAGGGCTGTTCCAAGCACATCCCATTAAACTCATGTTGAAACATGAAAAATGAATACAAACAACTTGTGAGACATACCTCTTCTTAGGAATACATTAAATGCATACTTTCTCAAACAGTTACAATTTGGCTATACTAAAAATATATTGAGTGTATAGAGCAATCTTAATACAAAAATGGAAAATGTTATTCTCCACAAGAATGCATAAGATACAGATGTTTTCACAGGGGACAATTAATAAACCTTCAGAATTTAGATGCTTTCATTTTATTTGCTTCATATTTTTCCATAGTATTAAAAGGTGTGTAATATTCCTTAGTTCTTGTAATGGAATTATGAAACTCATAAGTATAATTTCAAAAACCATTGCACAAAAAGGAAAATTACAGACCATGATATTGTATATTGATAGAAATATTGTGTATAAAATACTAATAAAGAGACCTCAATATAATATTAATAAATTGATACACAATTATTAAGTGTGAATTATTCCAATGATTTGGTTATGTTACATTAAATAAAGAATATTACCTTACAGACATTATTATTACATTAAGAGATATGACCATATTGCCCTAATTGGTCTCAAAAGAGCCTTTAGCCAAATTTAACACGAAATCCTAATAAGAGCCACAAAGAAACAAAACTAGATCCATTTATAACATGGTAAAACACACACTCTCACGCACTTATGATGTGGTCCTGAGGCCAGCATCCTTGTTCATGGAGTAGCGAGGGGACCAGTTCCACAAGGATCAAGAACTTGCTGAGGGAATCTTCACGTCCATTATTTTGCAACCTTATTCCTCACGTGTCAGACAATGTAACTAAAAGCCAAATCGATGGTTACTACTTTGCATGGATGGGAAAGGACAAGTGGTCACTCTTGAAGTCCCAGGTGGATGTCATGGCCTTAGATAGGGCCGTGCTGTGGCAACAGTGACAGCAGAGATCTTAGTGAGTGATTAGTCTCAGTGTTGGTGACTTACTGGTGACACTTGGTACCAGACACACGATGGGTGGAACAAACGCAGCAGAGAAGAGGTCTTGTCCCACGTGAGCGGGTGAAGAGCCCTGTGCAAGGTGTGGGGCAGTGACCCCGGATCTGAAGTGATTATTTCCTCCCACTCTGGCTGCATCCTATACGATGTCAATCTTCACATTGATGGGGCATCTGTCCCACACCCAGAATAGTGCATATTGCAGAGGTTTCCAGTGGGGACCTTGGCTCAAGTGACCAGTTTACTAAGAGACGGGTTGTGAGTCTGGTGTCGCTGCCCCTGCTCCTTGATGACCTGAGGAGAGAGCATGTCCTGTGTGACCTCAGGGACAGCTTTCTGTAAAATCTGGCAAAGGCTCCCTGTATAAAGGACTGAGGGAGACACTCCAGGAACAGAGCTCTGTTCCCTGACGTTCCGTTGAAGGGATTCTGCCCACAAGCTGCCTTATCCTCTGGCCAGGTCCTGAGAGCCCACTTCCTCCTGGGAAATGCGCTCTGTCTATTCCTTGTGTATAAGCCTGCAATTCTCCAGACGCCAAAGGAAAAAGGAAGAAGTGATCCCCGTTGGAAGCAATGTGGTGACGCAGCCAGATGCAGGGGCTCACAGGGCAAAGGACGCTCCCAGGTGGAGGCAGGTCACACAGCCCTGAGGCTCCAGTGTGCCTACTGCCCCCCAGGCAGCTTAGCTGCTGACCCTCACTCTGCAGGCCCCTGTTCGCTCTGCTCCCCTGCTGCCCTAGGCACCATGTCCTCCAGCTGCTGTGATGCCCTCTGCACACCAAGCAGAATGTCCATTTGGACAGCAGTCGTACTGATATTGTGACCCATGGGAGCGGAGTACCAAAGGGCCTTTCAAGGGTCCCTTAGTGGAAACATGACACTCTCACGTTTGGAAATGTATCTCAGTGGAAGCTTGTGATTTGGTTCAAAATGTCCATCTCTGCCAACAGGATCCCCAGAACTGCTCTGTGTCTCCTATTCACAGATGCTGCATGTGGTAAATGTAAGGACAGCGAAGGGGTGTCAGTGGGACACACATATGGGGACACGGCCCGTGTGCATGTGCGGCGTGCAGGGGAGCTGGGACAAAGAGGTCTTTACAGAGCTGCGGTACGTAAGGGGGGAACTGTAGGGTGAGCCAAGGGATGTCCCTGAGAGGAGGAGCCCTGGGTCAGAGGTCAGGGCATGTGTCAAGGCCCGAGAAAGAGGGGTGGCTGCTTGTTGATGACTCTAGTGGACATCCACTGGAGGTCTAAGAGGTAGGCCAACTGACCACCTGAATCCAGCATCTCCAAATGGAATCGAAAGGCAAACCTAGGAAGAGAAAAATACCTTCCTTAACCCTGAAATCTGGTTTGACTCGTGCATGCGTGTGAATGTACATATATTCAAGGGCCACAATATATGAAGACTTCACGTAAAACATCTGATCCTTGTCTTTCATAGTGAGTCAGGTGATGACCCAACATGCTCCATGACCTTGAGAGTTTAGTTTGTCCTTTGTAGCACTAAGTGTCTGCAGCTTACTGCTATGTCCTTGGTGCTCAGGAAATGGTTTTGAATTAAAAAGAATACATCAGTGAATTAACAAAGGAAAAAATACCAGTCTCCACATTCTTTACCTTATGGCTAAACGGGCATCGGCTCTTTCTTTTGGGCCACCATCATCCATTCAAATTGTGAACCACAGACACGGGTGTCATCTTGGACACATCCTTCGACCTCACACACAGCGTCCAGGTAATTCCTAAATCCAGCATTTTCCACACCAAAAGCCATGTTACAATGTACACGCTGCCCAAAGCAATCTATAGACTCCATGCAATTCCCATGAAAATTCCAGAGACATTTTTCACAGAAATGGAAAAAATCTCCTGACTGTTATACACAACCAGAAAGACCCCAAATTGCCAAACAATATTGAGAGAGAAGAACAAAGCTGGAGGCACCAGACTCCCTGCTTTTGAGTTATATTACAAAGTTATAGTAATGAAAACCAGTAGGGCATTGGCCTAGAAAGAAACCCATGGATTGATGTGACAGAATAAAAAGACCAGAAGAATAAAACAAGACCCCTCTTCCCCAGTTTTCTAGTAGTCACCTCCCTGACTGTGGTCCCGCTCAAGATTCTGCCTGCAAAGGTTTTTGTTCTGTGCGATGGCCCAGACGTCTGTGCCTGGCCTCAGGCCTGGGGAAGGGTGCCATGGGGTTGGAGGGAGAAAGGTGATGTAAGGGAGCGAGTCAGAGCTGAGCACTCCCGGGGCCCCTGAGGCCCAGGTGAGGGACAGTCACACTGCAATGTGGACCCTATTTGCCTTAGTATATGAGAGCCATTCGAGTATTTTCCTGCTGGCCTGGCTCACAGCCCAGTCCTCTCAAGGCATTCTGAGAGCCCACCGTTGACCCCAGTCCTGGTCACTCAGTTGCTCTGACAACACACAGCATCCCTAGATGACACTCTGACCTTTGCAGATGGATATTTGAGCTTTCAGTGTCCAGGGAGGGAGCACGAGTGCATCCCCTCCTGGGTGCTTGGGATGGAGACGTTAATTTTCTTCAGGTCCCGAACAGCGTCCAGGCTCCTCACCATAGGCTTA
The DNA here is from genome assembly GCF_028749965.1 of Puma concolor. NCBI lineage: Eukaryota > Metazoa > Chordata > Mammalia > Carnivora > Felidae > Puma > Puma concolor. The sequence goes on from NC_141678.1 coordinate 20,619,667, forward strand.
GTTTACAGTGTTTATGTTCCTGGACATATTAGTGTTCCCTGACATTGGGTTTGCTTGCTGCAGGGCCCTGGCATCACTACCAGTCTCCAATCTGAATTTGTTTTAATGTTTATTTCTTTTTAAGAGAGAGAGGACAGAGAGAGGAAGAGAGAGAGAGAGAGAGAGAGAGAGAGGAAGAGAGAGAGAGAGAGAGAGAGAGCGAGCAGGGAGGTACAGAGAGAGAGTGGGAGACACAGAATCAGAAGAGGTTCTAGGCTCTGAGTTAGTGGCACAGAGCCCAAGGCAGGGCTTCAGCTCACGAACCATGACATCATGACCTGAGCCGAAGTCTGAAGCTTAACTGACTGAGCCACCCAGGCACCCCTACCAGTCTCCAATCGAAACCAATTTCAAGGCCTCATATTTCCCAGGTTCACTCCCGGTTCCTATGTGATAAAAAGTCCATGGGGGTTATCCTTGAACTTTGAATACTTTTTGCTGTTGCTGCTGTATTATGAGAATCTCCTGTTATAACCCATCACCTCCATGGTACAGGCTGTGGGGCATTTGAAGTCTCCGTTTATCAAAAGACTACCTGGTCTCCGCAGAGAAGTATCCACTGTACTTAATTCCCAATCTGGGTTTTGACCGGGCCTTTATACTTAGTCTGGAATTTAGTTTTCTTCTCTGGTATACTTATGACTCATTTGCTCTCTAATAGTTCAGTTTTGTAAGTGTTTTCAGGATGAACATGATGTAAACCACTATACAGTACAATGGAATCGATCTTCTTAGAAATTTGTTCTCTGCTGATCCATTAAGGGACATTCAGGGAAGGGAACCCCACTCACATTCAACCCTATTATATTTATTTGGTAAATGTTCCATTGGTTAAGAGTGAGAAGACAACAAAATGTCTAGATTTTTTCTGGTGATACCAGGGTTCTCTGGACAATGTAGGATGGGTTCATAGGCCTTTTCTCCAAAATAGTGAGATTCCTTTCAGCACATTCCAGACCGAGTCAGAGGGAAAACCAATACAGAGAAAGCCTAGAACAAATGCAGTTACACTCTACAGGTCTCACCCTGGTAATTACATCTGCAACAGTCTCATTTCCAAATAAGGTCTCATCCTGAAATATGGGAGTTTTTAGAACTCTTAATCACATGAATTGTTGGAGACACAGTTCAACGCGTAACAATTAATATCCACAGTTTATTCAGATTTTCTTAGTTTTTACCTAATGTCCTTTTTCTGTAGTAAGATCCAGTTAAGATTCTTTGCGACATTGAGTTGTGAATTGTCCTTAAGCTTCTCTTACTGTGACACTTCTTCAGACTGTCCCTCTTGTTGGTGCCTTTGTGCATACTTACTGAGCGGGGGTTATGCCTGACGTCATTCAAGCCGAGGGTTTACACCTGTTCCATGAAATCTCTGCACAGGAATGTGTCTCCTCTGATTCCATTTATTTATTACCATCAGTGAAAAATATGGACGGTAGACATATGTGTAGACACTGAGTTACAACCCAATCCTTCTATGTTCCTGTGGTTGAAATCTTTCTAGTTTTGCCTCATGGGGGCCCTTTAAGTTGGCTCATGAGCTCCTAGACAAACCCTGTCCTTGTGTGTGTGCGCACACGGGTATGTGTGGTGGTTTTACGCTGATTTGCTTGCGTTTGTTTGGGAGACAATGACAGAGTGTCATTTAAGTGTCATTAGTATCATATACAATAATTCTGTGGCTCAGAATGTTTTACTTTGTTCACATGATTAATTCTTTTTCAGCATTTAGCACCCCCGTGACCTACAGATGTTTGCAGAGTTTTGCTTCTTCCAATGTTTGATATAATTATCAAATTATTTATAAAAGAGGCACCTCCTGGGTGACCTCTTAGTTGGTTCCTGGTTTGGGTATTTACATTTAAACCTAGAGAAGGGGTGCCTGGGTGGCTCAGTCGGGTGAGCGTCCGACTTCAGCTCAGGTCACGATCTCACGGACCGTGAGTTCGAGCCCCGCGTCGGGCTCTTGGCTGATGGCTCAGAGCCTGGAGCCTGCTTCCAGTTTTGTGTCTCCCTCTCTCTCTGCCCCTCCCCCGTTCACGCTCTGTCTCTCTCTGTGTCAAAAATAAATAAACGTTAAAAAAATTTTTTTTAAATAAATAAATAAATAAATAAATAAATAAACCTAGAGTAAATATCCATGTGCCAAGTTTAGGTTGCTTTCAGGCTTTAGTGATTCAGAGAAGTTGTTATAAACATTGAATGCAGGGTTTGTCCTATGGACAAAGGTTTTGAAACTTATCTTCAAATTTTATACTTTTAAATTAGCATTTTTTCACAAATAATAGATAATAAGAAGAAACTAGACACTGCCATTGAGATAATAGTTCCAATTGCAGATAAGGCTAACTTATTCTTCAGGCACCACATGGGTAGACTTCAGAGGAAAAACAAAAATGCTTCATTTATTTTAATATCAGAAGGAAAAATTGATATGATCTGGCCTAGAAGTAAAATACCTCAGCTGGCAAAAGAAGAGATTTCTCTTTCATGAAGACTCTTTGTGTCAGAAGGGTTTTCTGAGAGTGACTTTGAGGACTCAAAGGACAGGAGGAACCTCACTCACGGGAGGTGCCCTTGCATGGACCTGCGTCCAAGTCATCAGCCACGGAATGAGCAGAATCACAGGCTGAGCTGAGGAGGCAACTGCTGATGTGTTTCCCTCTTTACAGATGAGTAACTAGGTTTTTGTCTCACTTCCCCACATGCCTGGACCACTGTGTAAGTACTGCCACCGCTGTACCCCGATGAACAGTAATAATCAGCCTCGTCTTCGGCCTGGAGCCCAGTGATGGTCAGGGTGGCTGTGTTGCCAGACTTGGAGCCGGAGAATCGATCAGGGACCCCTGAGGGTCGGTTGTTATTATTATAGATGATGGTTTTGGGGGCCATTCCTGGCATTTGTTGGTACCAGTGCACGTAACTACCAACTCCAGTGCAGGAGATAGTGACCCTCTGGCCCAGGGCCCCAGACACTGAGGATGGTTGATTCGGCCCCGACTGAGCCCAAATCCCTGGAAAGAGAAACAACAAGAGAGGATATTCCTGGGGTCTAGAGACAAAAGGAGGAATCAGGTCCACACTTGTGTCCCCTTCCCGTGTCCCCACATCAAGTCACCTGTGCAGTGAGCGAGGAGGGTGAGGAGGAGAGGGGACCAGGCCATGGCGGAGGTCAGTACCGATCCTGCCTTCTGTTGCCTCACAGCTGAGCAGAGCCTCCCTTCACCTCTCCCTTCACCTCTTCAACTGTTGAGAGGGGGAGGGCCCAACCATGCAAATGCGACCCCCCTGTTTTCTGACTCCTCACTGACTTCTTTAGGTGTCTCTGTCTGAGGATGTCAGGGGGATGGGCAGGGTAGGGGCAATTTCAGGGCAGGGGTGGGGAGGTCACAGATGTGAGCCCTGAGCAGAGGGCACAGGCAGTGGCAGCTGGCAATTCACAGCTCTGATCTACCTTGACCCCTCAAAACAGGCCTTGAGTGCCCCCTAGCGTTCAGACACAGATATGCCAGTTTATGACGTGAGCAGAGCCCATCAGAGACCACTTCTGCCTCCCCACTGCTCTAGCCACTCTCCTCTGCCTAAGCGTTAGACCAGGTCTCCTCACGTGGCCCCCCATCACCTCAGGGCAGACTCTCTGTTCTTAGACTCCTGGGGGTGAGCCTGTCCATGGCTCCCTTGACTCTTAATGGGTCAGGCCTGAGGAGGTGTCTCTACACACATTCCTCTAACAGTAAATGTGTATCAAAAGGGGAAGGAGGTAACTGGATATGACAGCGGAGGCTGGGCTCCAGGCGCCCATGCCAATGCAGGAAGCAGCAGAGAGCAGAGGGCAGCTCCCATGGGGAACTTTGGCAGATGGGACCTGACCCTCATGAGGTCGTTCTTAGATGTGCTTCTTACCCAGAAGGAGTGTGTTGATTCACACTCTATCCTGGCATCTATGTCAATGTGCTTATTGTCAGACGTCTCAGTGATTCCAGTTTTCTCTCCCAAAGTGCATCAGGAAATATCAGTGGGATCCTAAGGATCCCATTTGGCATCTGCTCTAGGATTCATGTATATTCTTTCTGAATTCCCTCCCAAATCCATGGTAGCTCTGTTCCGGAGACCTTGCAAAGGACCTGGTTCCAGGCTATGTCTTCCCTGGTGGTCAAGAGGAACGTGAATGACTTTCTGGTCCTTTTATTCTATGGCATCAATCTATGTGTCTCTTGAGAACAATACCACATTGGTTTTCATGACTACAGCTTTGTAATATAATTTGAAAGTGCGAAGTTTGGTGTCTTGAGTTTTGTTCCTTCTCAAGATTGCTTTGGCAATTTGGGGTCTTTTCTGGTTCTATACAAACTTCAGGGTTTTTTAAATTTCTGTGAAAAATGTCACTGAAATTTCCATGGGGATTGCATTGAATTTATAGAGTGCTTTGGGTAGTGTGGACACTTTTGCATTACATTTTGTGGAAATCCCTGGATTTAGGAATTACCTGGAGGCTGTGTGTGAGGCCTAAGGGTTTGTCTAAGATGACCTCCATCTCTGTGCTTAAAAATGTGGATGGATTATGATGATTCAAATGAAAGGAGAGATACTAGTTTTGGCAATAAGGTAAGGAATGTGGATATGTGTATTTTTTCTTTTTTTATTCACTGATGTATTCTTTTTAATTCAAAGCCTTTCCTGGCCACCAGCTAAGAACTGACAAGCTGCAGATACGTAGTGCTGCGAGGACAAATAAAACTGTCAAGGTCGTGGAGCATGTTGGTTTTTCATGTGAGTCACTATGACAGACAAGGAGGAGATGTTTCATGGGAGGTATTCAATGGGAAGCATTAAATATTCATAGGACTAGAGCACACAGTGCTATGTTAACCGAATGTCGATGACTAGAAGGTTAAGTGTGTATAACTGTATCTTATGTTTTATTTATACGTAGTTTATGTTATATATATATGTGTGTGAGTGTGTGTGAGTGTGTGTGTGTGTGTGTGTGTGTGTGTGTGTGTGTGAGATATAAACCCCAGGAGATATATCCTAGAGATATTGTCATGAACAGTGCAGAGATGGATTAGATAAACCACTGGGGAAAATAATTGTGTGAATATTTACAGGAGGAGTGGGAACCTTGTGTGACACAGAGAAGGTCTGGAGACGGATCTGGTGTGAGTAACTGTAATACATTGCACACTGAGAAAGGAGGGCTTAGAGCACCAGGAACTTCATGGGACTGAGCTCTGTCGGATAGTAAGGTCTGTCTGGTAAATACCTGTTGGGGTATTTTCCTGCTGGCCTGCCTCACAGCCCTGTCCTCTCAGTGCCAGTGTGAACAGGCCACCGCTGACCCCAGTCCTGGTCACCCAGCTGCTCTGACAACACACAGCATCCCAAGAGGACACTCAGACCTTTGCTGACGGATATTTGAGCTTTCAGTGCCCCGAGAAGGAGCATGAGTAGATCCTCTCCCGGGTGTTTGGGATGGAGACGTTAATTTTCTTCAGGTCCCTAACAGCGTCCAGGCTGCTCACCATAGGCTTAGTTTACAGTGTTTATGTTCCTGGACATATTAGTGTCCCCTGACATTGGGTTTTCTTGCTGCAGGGCCCTGGCATCACCACCAGTCTCCAATCTGAATTTGTTTTAATGTGTATTTTTTTTAAGAGCGAGAGAGAGGGAGAAAAGAGAGACACACACACAGAGAGAGAGAGAGAGAGAGAGAGAGAGCAGGGAGGTACAGAGAGAGAGCGGGAGACGCAGACAAAAGCAAGTTCCAGGCTCTGAGTTAGTGGCACACAGCCCAAGGCAGAGCTTCGCCTCACAAACCAAAAGATCCTGACCTGAGCCAAAGTCCTAAGCTTAACGGACTGAGCCACCCAGGCACCCCTACCAGTCTCTAATCGAAACCAATTTCAAGGCCTCATATTTCCCAGGTTCACTCCCGGTTCATATGTGATAAAAAGTCCTTGGGGGGTTATTCAAAGTCCTTGAACTTTGAATACTTTTTGCTGTTGTTGCTGTATTATGAGAATCTCCTGTTATCCCACCACCTCCATGGTACAGGCTCTGGGGCCTTTGAAGTCTCTGTTTGCCAAAAGACTACCGGCTCTCCACAGAGAGTTATCCACTGTACTTAATTCCCAATCTGGGTTTTGACCAGGCCTTTATACTTAGTCTGGAATTTAATTTTCTTCTCTGGTATACTCATGACCCATTTGCCTCTCTATTGGTCCAGTTTTGTAAGTGTTCTCAGGATGAACATATACAGTCCAAGGGAATCGATCTTAGAAATTCGTTCTCTGCTCATCCATTAAGGGACATTCAGGGAAGAGAACCCCACTCACATTCAACCCTATCATTTTATTTGGTAAATGTTCCATGGGTTAAGAGTGAAAAGACAACAAAATGTCTAGATTTCTTCTGGTAACACCAGGGTTCTCTGGACAAGGTAGGATGGGTTCATAGGCTTTTTTCTCAAAAATAGTGAGATTCCTTTCAGCATCATTCCAGACCGAGTCAGGGGGAAACCAAAGACACAGAAAGCCTAGGACTCATGCGGTTACACTCTACTGGTCTCACCCTGGTAATTACATCTGCAAGTCTCATTTCCAAATAGGGTCTCATCCTGAAATATGGGAGTTTTTAGAACTTTTAATCACATGAATTGTTGGCGACACAGTTCAACGCGTAACAATTAATATCCACAGTGTATTCAGATTTTCTTACTTTTTACCTAATGTCCTTTTTCTGTAGTAAGATCCAGTTAAGATTCTTTGTGACACTGAGTTGTGAATTGTCCTTAAGCTTCTCTTACTGTGACCCTTCTCCAGACTGTCCCTCTTGTTGGTGCCTTTGTGCATACTTACTGAGTGGGGATTATGCCTGACGTCATCCAAGCCAAGGGTTTACAACTGTTCCATGAAATCTCTGCACGGAAATGTGTCTCATCTGATTCCATTTATTTATACCATCAGTAAACAATATGGACGGCAAACATATGTGTAGACACTGAGTTACAACCCAAACCTTTTATGTTCCTGTGGTTGAAATCTTTCTAGTTTTGCCTCATGGGGGCCCTTAAAGTTGGTTCGTGAGCCCCTAGACACACCCTGTCCTTGTGTGTGTGCGCACACGGGTATGTGTGGTGGTTGGGGGCTGGTTTGCTTGCGTTTGTTTGGGAGACAATGCCAGACAATGAGAGAGTGTCATTTAAGTGTCATTAGTATCATATACAATAATTCTGTGGCTCAGAATGTTTTACTCTGTTCACGTGATTCATTCTTTTTCAGCGTTTAGCACCCCCGCGACCTACAGATGTTTGCAGAGTTTTGCTCCTTCCAATGTTGGATGTAATTATCAAATTATTTATAAAAGAGGCACCTCCTTGGTGACCTCTTAGTTGGTTCCTGGTTTGGGTGATTACAGTTAAACCTAGAATAAATATCCATGTGTCACGTTTTGGTTGCTTTCAGGCTTTAGTGATTAGGAATAAGTTGTTATAAACATTGAAGTGCAGGGTTTTTCCTATGCACGAAATTTATGAAACTTATCGTCATAATTTTATAATTTTAAATTGGCCTTTTTTCACAAATCATACACAAGAAGAAGAGACTAGCCACTGTCATGGAGATAATAGTACCAGATGCAAATAAGGCTGACGTATTGTTCAGGTACCACATGATCAGGTACCACAAAAATGCTTCATTTATTTTAATATCAGTGGGAAAAATTGATATGATGTGGCCTAGAAGTAAAACACCTCAGCCGATAAAACAAGAGATTTCACTTTCATGAAGACTCTTTGTATCGGAAAGGTTTTCTGAGAGTGATTTGAGGACAGAAAGGACAGGAGGAACCTCACTCACGGGAGGTGCCCTTGCATGGAGCTGCGCCCAAGTCATCAGCCACAGAATGAGCAGAATCACAGGCTGAGCTGAGGAGGCAACTGCTGATGTGTTTCCCTCTTTACAGATGAGTAACTAGGTTTTTGTCTCACTTCCCCACAGGCCTGGACCACTGTGTAAGCACTGCTACTGCTGTACCACGATAAGCAGTAATAATCAGCCTCGTCCTCGGCCTGGAGCCCAGTGATGGTCAGAGTGCCTGTGCTGCCAGACTTGGAGCCGGAGAATCGATCAGAGACCCCTGAGGGTCGGTTGCTATTATCATAGATGATGGTTTTGGGGGCCATTCCTGGGATTTGTTGGTACCAGCCCACGTAACTACCAACTCCAGTGCAGGAGATAGTGACCCTCTGGCCCAGGGCCCCAGACACTGAGGATGGTTGATTTGGCCCCGACTGAGCCCAAATTCCTGGAAAGAGAAACAACAGAGAGGATATTCCTGGGGTCTAGAGACAAGAGGAGGAATCAGGCCACATTTGTGGTTCCAGGACCCCTTCCCGTGTCCCCACATCAAGTCACCTGTGCAGTGAGCGAGGAGGGTGAGGAGGAGAGGGGACCAGGCCATGGTGGAGGTCAGCACCGATCCTGCCTTCTGTTTCCTCACAGCTGAGCCGAGCCTCCCTTCACCTCTCCCTTCACCTTTTCATCTGTTGAGAGGGGGAGGTCCCAACCATGCAAATGCGACCCCCACTCCCCCGTTTTCTGTCTCCTCACTGACTTCTATAGGTGCCTCTGCCTGAGGATGTCAGGGGGATGGGCAAGGGAGGGGCAACTTCAGGGCAGGGGGTGGGGAGGTCACAGATGTGAGCCCTGAGCCTAGGGCACAGACAGTGGCAGGTGGCAGGACTCAGCTCTGGTCTACCGTGACCCCTCAGAAATAGGGCTTGAGTGCCCCCTAGCGTCCAGACACAGGCATGCCATTGTATGACGTGAGCAGAGCCCATCAGAGACCACTTTTGCCTCCCCACTGCTCTAGCCTCTGTCCTGCCTTAGGGCTAGGCCAGGTGTCACCACATGTGGCCCCCATCACCTCAGGGGAGACTCTGTTTTACTCAGACTCCTGGGGGTGAGCTTATCCATGGCTCCCTTGACTGTTCATGGGTCAGGCCAGAGGAGGTGTCTCTATACTCATTCCTGTAACAGTAAAGGTGTACCAGTAGGGGAAGGAGGTATCTGGATATGACAGCAGAGGCAGGGCTCCAGGCACGCATGCCAATGCAGGAAGCAGCAGAGAGCAGAGGGCAGCTCCCATGGGGAAATTTGGCAGATGGGACCTGATCCTGGTGAGATCGTTCTTTACATGTGCTTCTTACTCAGATGGAGTGTGTTGATTCACACTCTATCTTGGCATCTATGTTAATGTGCTCATTGTCAGACGTCTGAGTCATTCCAGTTTTCTCTCCCAAAGTGCATCAGGATATAGCAGTGAGATCCTAAGGATCCCATCTGGGGCATCTGCTCTAGGATTCATGTATACTCTTTCTGAATTCCTTCCCAAATCCATGGTAGCTCTGTTCCGGAGACCTTGCAAAGGTCCTGTTTTCAGCCTATGCCTTCCCTGGGTGTAAGAGGAACTTGAATGACTTTCTGGTCTTTTTATTCTATGGCATGAATCTATGTGTCTCTCGAGAACAATACCACGTTGGTGTTCATGACTACAGCTTTTTTAACATAATTTCAAAAAGTGAAGTATGGAGTCTCGAGGTTTGTTCCTTCTCAAGATTGCTTTGGCAATTTGGGGTCTTTTCTGGTTCTATACCAAATTCGGGTTTTTTTAATTTCTGTGAAAAATGTCATTGGAATTTTTATGGGGATTGCATTGAATTTATAGGGTGCTTTGAGTAGCGTGGCCATTTTAGAATTATATTTCTTGTGGAGATCCCTGGATTTAGGATATACCTGAAGGCTGTGTATGCGGTCTAAGTGTTTGTCTAAGATGACCTCCATCACTGTGCTTAAAAATGTGGATGGATTATGATAATTCAAACGAAAGAAAAGATACTAGTTTTGGCAATAAGGTAAAGAATGGATATGTGCATTTTTTATTTTTATTTTTTTCACTGATGTACTCTTTTTAAATCAAAACCTTTCCTGGGCACCAGCTAAGTACCGGTAAGCTGCAGACACTTAGTGCGTGAGGACAAACAAAACTGTCAAGGTCGTGGAGCCTGTTGGGTTTTCATCTGATTCACTATGACAGACAAGGAGGAGATGTTTCTTGTGAGGTATTCAATGGGAAGCATTAAATATTTACAGGACTAGAGCACACGGTTCTATGTTAACCGAGAGTCGATGACTAGAAGTGTGTGTGTGTATAACTGTATCTTATGTATTATTTATACGAAGTTTGTGTTTTATATATATATATATGTGTGTGTGTATATATATATATATGTATAAATGTATATATACACACACATACATATTATATACATATAATATATATGTGATATAAATCCCAGGAGATATATCCTAGATGTATTATCATGAACAATGCAGAGATGGATTAGATAAACCACTGGGGAAAATAATTGTGTGAATATTTGCAGTAGGAGTAAAACCTTGTGTGACACAGAGAAGGACTGGAAACGGATCTGGTGTGAGTAATTACAATACATTGCACACTGAGAAAGGAGGGCTTAGAGCACCAGAAACTTCATGGGACTGAGCTCTGTCGGATAGTAAGGTCTGTCTGGAAAATACCTGTTTGGGTATTTTCCTGCTGGCCTGCCTCACAGCTCAGTTCTCTCAGTGCCAGTGTGAACAGACCACCACTGACCCCGGTCCTGGTCACCCAGCTGCTCTGATAGCACACATCATCCCTAGAGGACACTCAGACCTTTGCAGATGGATATTTGAGCTTTCAGTGCCCAAGGGAAAGAGCATGATTGCATCCTCTCCTGGGTGCTTGGGTTGGAGACATTAATTTTCTTCAGGTCCCTAACAGCGTCCAGGCTGCTCACCATGGGGCTTAGTTTACAGTGTTTTTGTTCCTGGACATATTAGTGTTCCCTGACATTGGGTTTGCTTGCTGCAGGGCCCTGGCATCACTACCAGTCTCCAATCTAAATGTGTTTTAAAGTTTATTTTTTTTTAAGACATAGAGAGACAGAAAGACAGAGAGAGAGAGAGAGAGAGAGAGAGAGAGAGCAGGGAGTTACAGAGAGATAGCGGGAGACACAGAATCAAGAGCAAGCTCCAGGCTCTGATTCCGTGGCACAGAGCCCAAGGCAGGGCTTTGGCTCATGAACCACGAGATCATGACCTGAGCCAAAGTCTGAAGCTTAACCGACTGAGCCACCCAGGCACCCCTACCAGTCTCCAATCGAAACCAATTTCAAGGCCTCATATTTCCCAGGTTCACTCCCGGTTCCTATGTGATAAAAAGTCCATGGGGGTTATCCTTGAACTTTGAATACTTTTTGCTGCTGTTGCTGTGTTATGAGGATCTCCTGTTATATCCCATCACCTCCATGGTACAGGCTCTGGGGCCTTTGAAGTCTCTGTTTGTCAAAACTACCGGCTCTCCGCAAACAAGTACCCAGGGTACTCCCTTCCCAATGGGTTTTGACCAGGCTTTTATACTTAGTCTGGAATTTAATTTTCTTCTCTGTATACTCATGATCCATTTGCCTCTCTATTAGTCCAGTTTTTTAAGTGTTCTCGAATGAACATTGATATAAACCATTATACAGTACAAGGGACATCTATCTTCTTAGAAATTCGTTCTCTGCTCATCCATTAAGGGGCATTCAGGGAAGGGAATCCCATTCACATTCATCCCTATTATCTTTATTTGGTAAATGTTCCATGGGTTAACAGTGAAAAGACAACAAAATGTCTGGATGTTTTCCAGTAATACCAGGGTTCTCTCGACAAGGTAGCATGGGTTCATAGGCTATTTTCTCTAAAATAGTGAGATTCCTTTCAGCATCATTCCAGACCGAGTCAGAGGGACAACAAAGACACAGAAAGCCTAGGACTCATGCGGTTACACTTTACTGGTCTCACCCTGGTAATTACATCTGCAACAGACTCATTTCCAAATAAGGTCTCATCCTGAAATATGGGAGTTTTTAGAACTTTTAATCACATGAATTGTTGGAGACACAGTTCAACGCATAACAATTAATATCCACAGTTTATTCAGATTTTCTTAGTTTTTACTAATGTCCTTTTTCTGTTGTATGATCCAGTTTAAGATTCTTTGCGACACTGAGTTGTGAATTGTCCTTAAGCTTCTCTTACTGTGGCACTTCTTCAGACTGTCCCTCTTGTTGGTGCCTTTGTGCATACTTACTGAGTGGGGGTTATGCCTGACGTCATTCAAGCCAAGGGTTTACACCTGTTCCATGAAATCTCTGCACAGGAATGTGTCTCATGTGATTCCATATACTTACCATCAGTTAAGAAAATGGACGGCAGACATATGTGTAGACACTGAGTTACAACCCAATCCTTTTATGTTCCTGTGGTTGAAATCTTTCTAGTTTTGCCTCATGGGGGTCCTTTAAGTTGGCACATGAGCTCCTACACAAACCCTGTCCTTGTGTGTGTACGCACACGGGTATGTGTGGTGGTTGTGCGCTGATTTGCTTGCGTTTATTTGGGAGACAATGCCAGACAATGACAGAGTGTCATTTAAGGGCCATTAGTATCATATAGAATAATTCTGTGGCTCAGACTGTTTTCCTCTGTTCACATGATTCATTCTTTTTCAGCGTTTAGCACCCCCGTGACCTTCAGATGTTTGTAGAGTTTTGCTTCTTCTAATGTTTGATATAATTATCAAATTATTTATAAAAGTGGCACCTCCTGGGTGACCTCTTAGTTGGTTCCTGGTTTGGGTGATTATTTTAAACCTAGAATAAATATCCATGTGCCAAGTTTACGGTGCTTTCAGGCTTTCGTGAGTAGGAATAAGTTGTTATAAACATTAAAGTGCAGGGTTTATCTATGGACAAAAGTTATGAAACTTATCCTCATAATTTTATAATTTTGAATTGGCCTTTTTTTAACAAATAATAGATAATAGGAAGAAACTAGGCACTGCCATGGAGATAATAGTACCAGGTGCAAATAAGGCTGACTTATTTTCAAGTACCACATGGTTAGAGTTCAGAGAAAAAATAAAAATGTTCCATTTATTTTAATATCAGAAGGAAAAATTAATATAATCTGGCCTAGAAGTAAAATACCTCAGCAGATAAAACGAGATTTCTCTTTCATGAAGACTGTTTGTGTCGGAAGGGTTTTCTGAGAGTGACTTTGAGGACAGAAAGGACAGGAGGAACCTCACTCACGGGAGGTGCCCTTGCATGGACCTGCGTCCAAGTCATCAGCCACGGAATGAGCAGAATGACAGGCTGAGCTGAGGAGGCAACTGCTGATGTGTTTCCCTCTTTACAGATGAGTAACTAGCTTTGTGTCTCACTTCTCCACAGGCCTGGAGCACTGTGTAAGCACTGCTACTGCTGTACCACGATGAACAGTAATAATCAGCCTCGTCTTCGGCCTGGAGCCCAGTGATGGTCAGAGTGCCTGTGCTGTCAGACTTGGAGCCGGAGAATCGATCAGGGACCCCTGAGGGTCGGTTGTTATTATTATAGATGATGGTTTTGGGGGCCATTCCTGGCATTTGTTGGTACCAGCCCACGTAACTACCAACTCCAGTGCAGGAGATAGTGACCCTCTGGCCCAGGGCCCCAGACACTGAGGATGGTTGACTCGGCCCCGACTGAGCCCAAATCCCTGGAAAGAGAAACAACAGAGAGGATATTCCTGGGGTGTAGAGACAAGAGGAGGAATCAAGCTCACACTTGTGCTTCCAGGACCCTTTCCCATGTCCCCACATCAAGTCACCTGTGCAGTGAGCGAGGAGGGTGAGGAGGAGAGGGGACCAGGCCATGGTGGAGGTCAGCACCGATCCTGCCTTCTGTTGCCTCACAACTGAGCAGAGCCTTACTTAACCTCTCCCTTCACCTCTTCAACTGTTGAGAGGGGGAGGGCCCATCCATGCAAATGTGACCCCCCCTGTTTTCTGACTCCTCACTGACTTCTTTAGGTTCCTCTGTCTGAGGATGTCAGGGGGATGGGCAGGGTGGGGGCAGTTTCAGGGCAGGGGGTGGGGAGGTCAGAGATGTGAGCCCTGAGCCGAGGGCACAGGCAGTGGCAGGTGGCAGGACTCAGCTCTGGTCTACTGTGACCCGTCAGAAACACCCCTTGAGTGCCCCTTAGCGTCCAGACACAGACATGGCATTGTATGACATGAGCAGAGCCTATCAGAGACCACTTCTGCCTCCCCACTGCTCTAACCACTCTCCTCTGCCTAAGCGTTAGACCAGGTCTCCCCACGTGGCCCTTCATCACCTCAGGGCAGTCTGTCTGTTCTACCCAGACTCCGGGGGGTTAGCCTGTCCATGGCTCTCTTGACTCTTAATTGGTCAGGCCTGAGGAGTTGTCTCTACACACATTCCTCTAACAGTAAAGGTGTACCAAAAGGGGAAGGAGGTAACTGTATATGACAGCGAAGCCAGGGCTCCAGGCACCCATGCCAATGCAGGAAGCAGCATAGAGCAGAGGGGAGCTCCAACGGGGAACTTTGGCAGATGGGACCTGATCTTGATGGGATTCTTCTTTACATGTGTTTCTTACTCAGATGGAATGTGTTGATTCATACTCACTCCTGGCACCTATGACAATGTGGTCATTGTCAGACGTCTGAGTGATTCCAGTTTTCTCTCCCAAAGTGCATCAGGAAATATCAGTGAGATCCTAAGGATCCCATTTGGGGCATCTTCTCTAGGATTCATGTATACTCTTTCTGAAATCCTTCCCAAATCCATGGTAGCTCTGTTCCGGAGACCTTGCAAAGGACCGTTTTCAGCCTCTGTCTTCCCTGGTGGTCAAGAGGAACTTGAATGACTTTCTGGTCTTTTTATTCTATGGCATCAGCCTATGTGTCTCTCGAGAACAATACCACATTTGTGTTCATGACTACAGCTTTGTAATATAATTTGAAAGTGCAAAGTATGGTGTCTTCAGGTTTGTTCCTTCTCAAGATTGCTTTGGCAATTTGGGGTCTTTTCTGGTTCTATACAAAATTTGGGTTATTTTTATATTTCTGTGCAAAACGTCCTTGGAGTTTTTATGGGGATTGCATTGAATTTGTACAGTGCTTTGGGTAGTGTGGACATTTTAGCATTATATTTATTTTGGAGATCCCTGGATTTAGGAATTACCTGGAGGCTGTGTGTGAGGTCTACGTGTTTGTCTAAGATACCTCCATCTCTGTGCTTAAAACTATGGATAGATTATGATGATTCAAATGAAAGAAGAGATACCAGTTTTGGCAATAAGGTAAAGAATGTGGATATGTGCATTTTTTCCTTTCTTATTCACTGATGTATTCTTTTTAATTCAAAAACCTTTCCTGGGCACCAGCTAAGTGTCGGTAGGCTGCAGACACTCAGTGCTGAAAGGACAAACAAAACTGTCAAGGTCGTGGAGCATGTTGGGTTTTCATCTGACTCACTATGACAGACAAGGAGGAGATGTTTCCTGGGAGGTATTCAATGGGAAGCATTAAATACTTATAGGACTAGAGCACAGGGTTCTATGTTAATCGAGAGTCGATGACTAGAAGTTGTGTGTGTGTGTATAACAATATCTTATGTTTTATTTATACGTAGTGTGTGTTTCATATATATGTGTGTATATATATATGTATATATACACACATATATATTTCATATACATACACATATATGTGTGTGTATATATATATATATATATATATATATATATATATGATATAAATCCCAGAAGATATATCCTAGATGTATTGTCCTGAACAGTGCAGAGATGGATTAGATAAACTTCTGAGGAAAATGATTGTGTGAATATTTACAGTAGGAGTAGAACCTTGTGTGACACAGAGAAGGACTAGAAAGGGATCTGGTGTGAGTAATTATAATACATTGCACACTGAGAAAGGAGGGCTTAGAACACCAGGATATTTTGGGTCATGGGATGAGCTCTGTCCTTACAATTCCCAAGTTTCTGCAGGTTCCCAAATGTGCAATCCCGTCTGCATGGGGCCCCCATCTGGTGCAGGTGACCCAGTCACCTCCAGTGTCTCTCCTCAGTGCTGGAGCTTCCTGGCTGCATCCTGGGATGACTGTGTCGTTGACCATCACCTATGGGTGCTCTTGGGAAAAGGCAACATGAGAGGTGCATGTCACTTGTTTCTAATTACAGTGTGTCCTTGAAGAATCTAATGTACATTCTAGTTAAGAGACCTTGCCCCATAAGTGTGAGGATGGGGACAGGTACAGAGGATTATGGGGACTGGCTTGCATGGGTGGGAAGTGACCTGACATGACAAAGAGATGGGATGTCTCCTCAGGCCTTCCTGATACAGCCCGTGGAGTGGTGAGCATGCCCTCTGCCCTTCTTATCCCTCAGTGGAGGACACAACTTCCCCGAGGGTCACTCACCTGACGTCCCAACAACACAACTATCTAAGTGGTGGGGGGGCACAGAGTGATTCATGCTGAGGAAGCCACAGCTCTGAAGTAAGGACTGAGGTGTGGTGGTGCCTGCCACACATGAGGTCGCACTTGGGGGATCAGAAGCCCCCGCCCCTGTGTAGGGATGGGTGGGTTGCCAGGCAGGCTCAAGTCCAGAGGGTCCCTCTCTCTGCTCAACTCCAGTTCCTTCTCCCAGTCCTAAGTGAGTCTGAACTCTGAGACAGCAGGGGGCGCTGGAGGTCTGTCCCTGTGCCTTGGGGGAGGTGCAGGGATGGCTGGGGGGTGTCTCAGCTGGGCACCCAGTCCTTGAACCCTGCCTTGTACCCTCTGCTCTATGCTCATTGGGGCCCACGATTGGCTCCCCAGCCCCACCCCACACTCAGCTGTCACCATATTCAGTGAGTAGGTTTGGGGACCCAGGAGGGGAGTGATTTGCATGAAGGATTCCTCTCTGCTCTCCAAAGTGGGGAGGGGATGAGAGAGGCTTTGTGCAGTTCTCTCACTGGTGGGCTCAGTCAGGGGCACAGCCTGGGCTGTCTCCACCTTGACCTGGACCCCTCTCCTCCTCACCCCCCTCGTTCTCCGCTTAGGTGACTGGCTGTGGAAAGCAAGGCGAGTGATTATGGGCTGGAGTGTGCTGGCCTCCTTCTTCCCCTCTTTTGAAGAACAAGCTGGAGGCATTCCCTCATGACCTGCCTGTCCGTGTCTCCACTGCTCTGTTGCAGTGTCCTGGGCACAGTGTGCCCCGACACAGGAGGCCTCCCTGTCAGGGTTTCAGGGGCAGAAGGTGACCCTCACCTGGACGGGAATTAGCAGCAGTGTTGGAGCAAATTATGTGGGCTGCTTCCAAGAGATTTCTCTCAGCGTTACCACAACTGTGGTGCTCAGAAGAAATGGGCCCTCGGAGATCTCAGCTTGGTTCTCTGGTTCCCACTCTGGGAACGAGGCCTCTAGAACCTTCTCAGGCCTGCAGCCTGAGGATGAGCCATATTGTTAGTGCTCAACATGGGCAGAAGCATCAGTTCTGACTTACTGCTGCAGGCCCATGGGGACCTGAGACAGAAAGCTGTCTCTGTCACCCCCAGGACTGCCGGTGAGAAACGGACAGGGAGGCCTTGGAGACCCTGGAGGGTCTGAGGGTCTGACTCTGAGCACAGAGGAAATTTAAAGGGTCAGTGACAGTAGTTGCCTCTCATGTTGTTTTTTCTTCCTCTCCTTCCTCTCCTGTCTCTCTTTCTTTCTTTCTTTCTTTCTTTCTTTCTTTCTTTCTTTCTTCCTTTCTTTTTTCTTTCCTTTTGTTTTCTTTTCTTTCTCTCTCTTTCTCTCCCTATCTTTCTCCCTTTCCTCTTTCCTTCCTTCCTTCCTTCCTTCCTTCCTTCCTTCCTTCCTTCCTTCCTTTCTTCCTTGGATAAAGAGCTTTATTTGGATTAAATGAGAGCTGGGTAAAGCGAAGGGCCAGAGATGCCAGTGAGATTAGGTTCCAAAAAGGCAGGCAGAGCTTATCAACCCAATGGACTCCATTTCCCAGCAACCTTCCAGTTAGTAGGGTCAGTAAAGTCCTGCTGGGAAATGTATTTGCCAGTAAACGACCAATGTTTGCCCCCCATCACTACAGTGGTAGGGTTTCTCTTTTCCATAATTAAATCTCCATATCACCTCCCACAACACCACGAGTATTGCAAAAAAGGCTAAAAAATCACATTTGACACCTCTTATACTCATCTTCAGTAGTTAGCTCCGAAGTCTCATCCTCTGCCAAAAATAGTTCTACTAAACTCATCAGCTGAAATGTCCATCCAAGTAGTGAGAAGACAGTCTTTACTAACCCATGGTCATTCTTACCCTATTACCGCGGCCAGTCATGGCTGAACAGCAGAGTAAGGCTCAGAGGGGGTGAAGGAGGAGGGGGATGGGGCTAATTTTCCCCAGTACAAAGATGGCGTCCAATTCTTGGTCGGAGAGCAGAACGAGAAAGGCTTGAGGGAAGGGTCCAGGCCCTGTACTCAGTCAGAAACAGTGCTATAGAAGAGGATGAGGAGAAGGAGGAGAGGGAAGAGGAGGAGGAGGAGGAGGAGGAGGAAGAGGAGGAGGTGAAGGAGAAGGAGGAGGAGGAGGAGGAGGAATGCTTGCCATGCTTGTGGTTTTGTATATCTGTAAGAACTTTCTTCATTTTCTTCCACATCTTCTTTCCATCGGCATTCCTGGTCTTACCATGCCAGGTGCCAAGGGATTCACAGGAGGGATGCCAGGAGCTGGTGGTGGGTAGGGAGCAGGTAGGGACCTAGGGGTTGGCCTCCCGGATACCCTGGTTATGGTGCAGGATGGGGGTGCACTGGGGAGAAAGCTGGATTCCCCCGGGGAGCTGCTGCAGGAGATGGAGAGGGGCCTGGAGGGCAGGCAGGGTGGTCAGGTGGTGGATGGCAGGATGGGCACCTTCAGGGTACCTGACGCACCAGCAGTCAGGCCATTGCCCCTTCTCTGCACTCAGCCCTTGTAACCGCCAAGTCCTTCGCTTTACGTGACACTTATATAACCACATCTTTCTGTCCTTGCATTGTTTCAAGATATACTTTTCTTTACCATTCTTTTCTTTTATTGTACTTTACAACTTTTTGAAGTTTATTCATCTTTGAGAGACAGAGAAAGACAGAGTGTGAGCAAGGAGGGGCAGAGAGAGAGGGAGACTCAGAATCTGAAACAGGTGCAGGCTCCGAGCTGTCAGCATAGAGCCCATCGCAGAGCCCGAACTCATGAACTAGGAGATCATGACCTCTGCCGAAGTCAGACACCTAACTGACTGAGCCATTCAGGCACCCCATTTACCATTCTTTTAAATTCATCCTATATGTATCTTTATTTGAAGAGTGGCCCTTTTGATCCGTTATGTCAATCCGTGTCTGTAACTGGAACAATTGGTGCATTGAAATGTAATGTAATTTAATGTCCTTATGTAATATATTTCATGTAATATCATTTTTGTTATCTTATTTTGTTCTCTTCTTGAATCCAGATTTAGATTTAAAGAAGTTAAATTCCTTTCTCACTCTTTTCTTGCCTCCTGTTTCACATATTGACTATTTCGCATGTTGACTGTTGTGCAGTTTTTACATTTAGTGGCATGGATGATGAGTAGCCTGACCCGGAACAAGAGAACTAGGAGGAGACCCTGAGGACTGGGTGTCACCGGAAACCCAACTGGGGCCTCCACCCGGGAGCTGTTAGTGTCAGCCCATGTTTTTCACCCAAAGTTTGTTACACTTTCCCGAGCAGAAAGAAGTGACCGCCACAACCAGACTAGGCAGCCTTCTGAGTCCGCAGGACCATGAAGCCTGGACGTGAGGCTCGTGTCTGGTGTCAAAGAGCCTGTTCAGAGAAGGAGCAGGTGTCTCGGGTGGCACACTGAGTCGCTGGGGTTTGCCACGTCTTCTCCCCCCTTCCGGTCTCAGAAGGATCTGCATGGCACCTGTGCTTGACCTGCCCACGCGTCTTCTCAAAGGAAACCTAAAAAGAAACAGTGATAAAGTGCTTGTACAACCTGTCTACTTATTGCGAAAGTTTTGAGCCAGGGTCTTTAGGAAAGAAAATATTTCACCATTACTCAAATTACCTTTTATGTTATTACCTGAATTCAGTGACTGTTTTCTTACAGAGCCATTTGAAATGTATACATCTTTATCCTAGGATCAAAAACAGTGAACACTCTGTATTCTTTTTAAAGTCTCTAAGAAAACAAATCATTTGCTTTTATTAATGCTCTCCACCTCTCCTGGGCCTGCCTCCGTTTCACATGAGCACCTTGTGCCTGGGAGTGTGTGTTGGCCTGAGCTGACCAGGTGCAGACGTCAAAATGGACAGGGGCCCGAGCTGTAGTTTTATGAGATGGGAACTACCTGGCCTGTGTCTCCCCCACAGATGCCGGAGCCCACAGACCATGTCCCAACCTGAATTACAAAGAGGATGGAGGGAAGACGATACATATGGTGGGGACCTGGTTGTTCAAAGTTCTATCATCTGCCTCTCTGATCTGGACCCCAAACTTCCAAGCTACGTGGTTAGTCAGGGACTGAGTTCAATTCCCACAAGACGTGCACTGCGTTAACCAAATCAATCCCACAATCCTCTCCCTAGTCGCCCAATAGCGTCAGGGCAGATGGAGGGGTGACGTGATCGAGTCACGTGAAATCTGAGGCTGCTGGTCGGTGGGAGACGGAGAACAAGTCTGTGTCATGCAGAGGGTGTGTCTTTCGGGTGTGACCGGAGCCTGCAGAGACATTCGGTCCTCATGAGAGAAGTCAGGGTGAGGCATAATGTATTGCTTGTGTGTTCCCTTTCTTCCCCACACAGTGTCGGCTCCCTGAGCCTGGGGACACTCCCCGTCACTTCTGCACTGCGACTTGAGCTCCTAAACCAACAGAGGTCATGTAGTGAGGGTTCAGTAAATGCCATTCATGCATATCATGTGGACAATGACTTTCCTGAGTCGGACACAGCTGTACTGTGTGTCCGGGTCAGTCCTGACACCGTGATATGAACTCATCTGTGTCCCTCAAAACCCTGTATGGAAACCCGAACCCACATTGTGACTGTTTGAGAAAAGGCATTAAAAGATGTCACCGTGGATAATGAGGTTAAAAGGGTGTTGCCCCCATAAACAGGGCTGGCGTCTTCGTAGAAGAGGTAGAGGCAGCATGGGTGAGCACACATGGGAATGCCACGTGAGGACCCAGGACGAATGTAACCATTTGCAAGCCAAGGAGAGTGACCTCAGGGG
Organism: Puma concolor; assembly: GCF_028749965.1. Classification (NCBI taxonomy): domain Eukaryota; kingdom Metazoa; phylum Chordata; class Mammalia; order Carnivora; family Felidae; genus Puma; species Puma concolor. The sequence goes on from NC_141678.1 coordinate 20,640,906, forward strand.
AAATCAATCCTGCCATCCCCTGGAACGTGGACATTTAGTCTCCAAACTGAGTGAAATTCACTGTCTTCCGTGTAGGCATCCAGTGTGTGGTATCGTCATATGGTAGGCGTAGCAGACAGGCACAACCCTCAGGGACACTGGTCCCCAGGACAACCGGCCCCAGCATCCAGGAGTTTCTGCTCAGCTTGTATGAAACAGAAAATGTGTGCCTATAAGGACAGGCTTCGGGGACAGAATTGACAGGAAAAGGACATAGACTAGAGGAGGTTCATTGGGTTTGGTTTCAGGCGTCAGTTTTAGGCTGAACAAAGAGGGAAGCAACAGTTTTGACAGAAAGTGGGGCTGAAGAAGGAAAGCCCTTCACTGTGGGCACAGCAGGTTTTTGTCTCACTTCCCCACAGGCCTGGAGCTCTGTGTGAGCACTGCGGCTGTCGTCCCATGATGCACAATAATAATCAGCCTCGTCGTCAGCCTGCAGCCCAGTGATGGTCAGGGAGCCTGAGCTGCCAGACTTGGAGCCGGAGAATCGATCGGGGACCCCGGAGGGTCGTTTGTTATTCTCATAAATCAGGAGGCTGGGGGCCGTTCCTGGGACTTGTCGGTACCAGCTCACATAATTACCACCCCCGGTGTTGGAGCTGCTTCCAGTGCAGGAGATGGTGACCCTCTGGCCCAGGGACCCCGACACGGAGGGCGGCTGAGTCAACACTGACTGGGCCCAGGACCCTGGAAGGGGTAGAAACACAGAGAGGGTGATGCTGGGGTCTGGACACAAGGGAGTGGAAGCAGGACCCACATGTCCTCCCAGAGCCCCTTCCAGTGTGCCCTCATCCAGTCACCTGTGCAGTGAGCGAGGAGAGTGAGAAGGAAAGGAGACCAGGCCATGGTGGTGGTCATCACCGATTCTGTCTTCTGTGCCTCACGGCTGAGCAGAGCCTCCCCTAACCTCTCCCTTCCCCTCTTCATCTTCTGAGGGAGGGAGGGCCCCCTCCATGCAAATGAGACCCCAGCTCTCTGACCCCTCCCTGGGCCTGTGTCAGTTCCCTCTGCCTGAGGATGTCAGGGGGCTGGTCGAGGGGGGGCTGTTTCAGGCCAAAGGGTGAGGAGGACACAGTTGTGAGCCGTGTGCAGGGGGCACTGACAGTACAGGTGGCAGGTTTCAGTTCTCATCAGCCCTGAACCCACAGCAATGGGTCCTGTGAGCCCCCTGGTGTTCGGACTCAGAGCCGCCATTGTTTGAACTGGTAGGCAAGTCCACCAAAGAGAGCTCCTGTGCCCCCATTGCACTGCCCACTGTACCCCGACAAGGGTCAGTCCGGGTGTCCCTCTAGGGAACCTCCCGTAACCTAAGCCAGACTGGATGCTCTACTCAGACTCCTCAGGGAGCGTCAGTCCATGGCCGCCTGTATGGGTCATGGGTCAGGAAGGAGGTGGTGTCTCTACCAAAAGTCCACTTAGGTCAAGATCATGCCCAGTGCAATGATGAGCACCACCGGACACGTGGACCCTTCTGTGTAAGATTCTGTGTCCCTTCCTGTTACGTGATTTCTCCCGGGTTTCCAGAGCTCACCTTCCTCCAAGGTTCCCACAGCACTGAGGAGAGAGGGAGAGCTCTGTTCAGGCTGTGGGGAGAAACAGTTGTGTGTATTGCTCGGCGCATTACGCAAAAAAATCTTTGTCATCTGTCACTATGTCTGCTTGTTGAAAACATTAGCTCTCCTCATACTATGTGCAGTGATTCCTTCCAGGATCTGCTCTCCAGCAAACAGACCCAGTCTGCAGGAGCCTTGAGTGTGACACTGAACTCAGCGCCCAAAGGACAAACTTGCAGGCCATTCTAGGAGGGAAGGAGCGACAGCAGCAGGTGCTCTGACAAGGATCCAGTGACACAGTCTGTGGGGTGAACACAGTTCTACCTACGTTCTTTGTGTCCAGCATATTCAGGAGAGAGCAATAATTCATCCAGCCACCATGACTAGAGGAGTGAATTTCTATTCACCAAGGCTACATGAATCTTTGGTCAAAGATCCCACATGTGAGTGGTGGAGAGGTGGAGATGAGGGGGACTATGTCCCTGAGGTCACAGGCATTGTGGCCCCAGTTTGTTACAGAAGAATTTTCATCAGAGCTCTAAGCTGGCAGGAGGTGTCACTGGGGGGACTGAGGGAGTAACAGTCCAGCATTAAGAGCACAGGGAGGGTGTGATACATCCCCCTGGGCTTTGAGGTGTGTGGGAGCAACACTGAAGCTGCTATTCCAGAACCAATGTACTGATAAGCCTCAATTGCTCACTGGAGCCCGAGGGAGTCAGAGGCTGAGCTGCCCACAGCGATAAGAGACTCACCCTGGAATTTCTGAGCATCAACTTGTCTTAGGGGAGAAGGTGATCAGGGCAAGTCCTGGCTGCTCAGTGACAGGACACTGGTCACACTGGATATCGCTGGAGTTTCCTGATGATGAGGATGCTTCCTCCTGGGCTTGTGACCCTGAGGTTGGCTGGATGAGCACAGGTTGACCATGAGTTTTGGGGAGAAAGAGAAGCCAGGAAGCTACAAAATCCAGAACACCATATACTCAGATAGAGGAGAGATCCGTGTGTGTGTGTGTGTGTGTGTGTGTATGTGTGTGTGTGTGTGTGCGTGTGCGTGTGCCTGTGTCTGAGTGTGTGTGTGTGTGTGTGTGTGAGAGAGAGAGAGAGAGAGAGAGAGAGAGGGAGAGAAAGAGAGAGAGAATGGGAAACCTTTCCTTCAGAGGCCACACATGAAGACAAGTGTATCCCTGTCCCCTTATGGCCTCTCTGCATTTGCTGAGTGTTGTGTTGGTCCCCATACAAACCCATCCCAGGGACTGGCTCTCTGTATGACCGTCCAGCGTTCTGGAGCTTGGAACTCAAGAAGGGCAATGTCTGGAAGGCCACTTCTCTTGACGTCTATGAAACTTACACAAAGCGGAGGAATATGGTCTGAATTAGTTCTATAGGAATTTCACTGAATCAGAAAGTCAGGCCTTGTGGATGGGCCTTCTGTCCATTCTCATTCCTGTAGACACACTTCCCATAGCTGTGGGGTCTTCAGGTCTTAGGAAGCACAAGATAGGGGCTGATGACACAGCCCCTTCCTCATGCCCTTCACATCACAGCCCTCCCCCACTGTGCCTCTCGTATCCCCTGATACCTCCATTGGGTGACCGTCAGAGAGTGTCTACTGTTATTTTGCAAAAGGGTTAATGCTTGACACTGCATTGCTTGGTGCAAAAGTGTGTGGCTGAGTGAGTGTCCTGATGGTCTTAGAAACCAATATTCTCAAGACCAAGAAAAACTGTCGTTTATTGAAATATGCAGCCAATCTTTCCTTCGTTCACTATGGCAAAAGTTACCCTGTGTGCAGCCTCAGTCATTCTGAAGGAGGAAGTAATTGCATGAATCGCTTCTCTGTGCAAATACTCAAAGGCTGGGTGAACATTCATGCCACGGAAATACAATAATCGTGTTGTCGTATTACAGAGATTGATGAGGTTGGTGGGGCATGAAAACTACAATCAGAGATGAGCGCAGGAATCAGATGAGGAAGTGATTTCCTGCTGGTCCATTTCTGCAACGTCTCTGTAGAGATGGACCCTGGAGAGTGGAAACTCTTGCAAGATTATAGTTTTCTCTGAAATCCTAACATAGAGATGGTTTTCGGGCCTGAAGAGCCATAGAGAGAGACGGAAGGCCTGAGGGAAGCAGGAGAAGAGGGGAGGCGAGCAGAGTGTGTGTGGGGGAGGGTGCAGTGAGGAGAGTCTGAAGACTTTGGGACTCACTTTTAGTCAGATGGGTGAGAGAGGAAATTGTGTCTCTGACCAAGGTGCTTATTAACATGTCAGATATGGATGTGTCATCAGTAACACAAGAGACACACTTTACGGCTTGAGATTTGTGGATGAATGTGAGTACCTCTGTCACCATTTTCAGTCAAGACAACAGTACTGTGTGACCTTAGAAACTATACACGTGTCTCTGCCCCTAGATGCTGACACCGAGTTTCTGAAAATCTTGTCATTTTCTAAGTGAAAAGAACACTAGAAACATCTTAGTTCTAATCATGTGACTCTGGGTGGGCTCCTTGAAGGCGCCTGGATGAGGCTTGTCCCCAGAAGGACCGAGGCTTCCTCAGAGGCTGGGAATCTTCACCCCTCATACTTGAGAGACGGGAAAAAGGGTGACAGTGTAGTTAATGTCTGATCATGTCTTCCTGAATCCTCAATAAAATCACAAAGTACAGCGTTTGAAGAGCTTCTGGTTTGGCGAACACATCCACTCCCAGAACAGATGCACCTCAACTCCCCAGGGACTGAAGCTCCAGTGCTGGGGACGCTCCTAGACCTGACACTAGGTGGCTCTTCATTACTTGTTCCCCTGTCCCCTTCATCATATCTTTAATGAACTGACTAAAGGAGTCATGTTTCCCTGAGTTCTGTGAGCCCCTCAGGCGAATAAATGGAACGCATCGAGGGAGTTGTGGGAACCTCCAATTTGTCACACGTTGGACAGAGGGTACAGGTGAGCTACTAGCTGCTGTTGGCATCAAAATGGGGAGCAGCCTCCTGGTGCTGAGCCCTTCACCTGTGCACATGTCACCATTTCCTGGCAGATAAACCTCCGTGTGAAATTCAGGTAAATTTGAGGACACTCTCCACATGTCCCAGAGAGTTCCTTGTTGTGGGAAAACACATAAACACACAAACATATAATCAATGACCAGGAGTGTGTAAAGTGAATTATTCTGAGAGTAGTAAAGGAGACAAAACAGGAGAGAGAGAGACTGAGGTTCATGCTGTAAAAGTATTTATTCTCCAGACCCCATAAGCCTGTGCCATTGGGCTCTATTCCCTCACCTGTGTGTGCTCCTGGGACACCTGTGCTGTCTCAGGCAACAGCATGATCTGTGTGTTATTCCTTATTCCTCAAGGACACGTGACCCCTCAGAGGACTCCCTCCTACAGGAGCATCCACACAAGTGTCTCAGTACAGGATGCTCAGAGACAAGGCTTCCAGCCCCAAGTGTTTTGGTCTCACTCGCTCTTCCTCTAAGACACTGTAAGGAAAGCTGCTCCCACTGCCAGGATCTGTAGCACAAGAGAAGCTTCGTGCTTAGGCTGCTCATCAGAGATGAGCAGAATTCCTGCATTGGCCCAGGCATCTTTGCATTCAGAGAAGCAACTGGGGACCCCGGACCCTGGTGCTTATTTGAGTGTGAAGAGAACCAGAGAAGATACCAGGGAGGGCTCCCTGGCTTCTCTGGAACCTGTCTATGTAGTAGCTGCAAACACGGAATCCACTGTTCATGGTGCAGGTGAGTCTGGCTGTTGTTCCTGGAGATGCATAGAGAGGGGGTGCCTGGGTCAGCACAGGCTGGGAGAGAAACCTGCAAACACAGACACTCAGGGGGGATGGGGCTAGAAAGGAAAAAGAAAAAGCATCTCTCAGGTCACTGAGCACAGAAAGAGTGATTTGGAGCCCACCCTGTGTCCACCAGGCCTGTCCTTACCTGTGCAGTGCGGGAGGAGCTTAAGGAAGACAGGAGTCCAGGCCCTGGTGGCACAGCCTCTGGTCCCCACACTGGGCTGGGCTGCCCCAGGCTCTCATTTCCCCTCCACCCCTGACACAGGAGGGGCTGTCCATGCACGTGGGTCCCGTTAAGTGACAGTCCAGCCCCTCCCTGAGCCCTGGTGCTGGAGCCCAGCCCACACCACACACTGAGGAGGGTGGAGGTAGCACTCATCCCCCGGGGAGAGCTCTGGAACAAGCACGTGCTGAGACAGCTCAAAGCCTCCAGGTTGGGCTCCTTTGGGTGATTGGTCGTCACTGACCAGCACTGTAGGGTCCACAGGGCTGTTCCAAGCACATCCCATTAAACTCATGTTGAAACATGAAAAATGAATACAAACAACTTGTGAGCGATAGCTCCTATTAAGAATAACTTGAATGCATACTTTCTCAAACAGTTACAATTTGGCTATACTCCAAATATATTGAGTGTATAGACCAAATGTAATAGAAAAATGGAAAATGTTATTCTAGAAGCACTCCATAGAAATGCATAAGATACAGATGTTTTCACAGGGGACAACTAACAAAACTTCAGATTTAAGAAGAATACTTTTTACTTGCTCCTTGGTTTTTCATAATATCAAAAGGTATATAATATTTCTTAGTTCGTTTACAAGGGTTATAAAACTCAAAAGTACACTTAAAAAAACATTGCACAAAAAGGAAAATTACAGACCATTATTATTAAAGAGTGATAGAAATACTCTGTATAAAATATTAACAAAGAGACCTCAATACCATATTAATAAATTGATACACAATTATTAAGTGTGATTTATTCCAATGATGCAGTTGGGTCACGTAGTAAGAAAATCTTTACTTACATACCATCTTATTACATTAAGAGATACGATCATATTGCCCCAATTGGTCTCAAAGAGCCTTTGGACAAATTTCACACCAAATCCTAATAAGAGCCACATAAACACAAAAACAGATCCATTTATGACATGGTAAAACACACACTCTCCCACACTTATGATGTGGTCCTGAGGCCGGCATCCTTGTTCATGGAGTAGCGAGGGGACCAGTTCCACAAGGATCAAGAACATGCAAAGGGAATCGTCAGTCCATTAATTTGCAACCTTATTCCTCACGTGTTAGACAATGTAACTAAAAGCCAAATCGATGGTTACTACTTTGCATGGATGGGAAAGGACAAGTGGTCACTCTTGAAGTCCCAGATGGATGTCATGGCCTTAGCCAGGGCTGTGATGTGGCAGCAGTGACAGCAGAGATCTTAGTGAGTGATTAGTCTCAGTGTTGGTGACTTACTGGTGACACTTGGTACCAGAGACACGATGGGTGGAACAAACGCAGGAGAGAAGAGGTCTTGTCCCACGTGAGCGGGTGAAGAGCCCTTTGCAAGGTGTGGGGCAGTGACCCCGGATCTGAAGTGATTATTTCCTCCCACTCTGGCTGCATCCTATACGATGTCAATCTTCACATTGATGGGGCATCTGTCCCACACCCAGAATAGTGCATATTGCAGAGGTTTCCAGTGGGGACCTTGGCTTAAGTGACCAGTTTACTAAGAGACGGGTTGTGAGTCTGGTGTCGCTGCCCCTGCTCCTTGATGACCTGAGGAGAGAGCATGTCCTGTGTGACCTCAGGGACAGCTTTCTGTAAAATCTGGCAAAGGCTCCCTGTATAAAGGACTGAGGGAGACACTCCAGGAACAGAGCTCTGTTCCCTGACGTTCCGTTGAAGGGATTCTGCCCACAAGCTGCCTTATCCTCTGGCCAGGTCCTGAGAGCCCACTTCCTCCTGGGAAATGCGCTCTGTCTATTCCTTGTGTATAAGCCTGCAATTCTCCAGACGCCAAAGGAAAAAGGAAGAAGTGATCCCCGTTGGAAGCAATGTGGTGACGCAGCCAGATGCAGGGGCTCACAGGGCAAAGGACGCTCCCAGGTGGAGGCAGGTCACACAGCCCTGAGGCTCCAGTGTGCCTACTGCCCCCCAGGCAGCTTAGCTGCTGACCCTCACTCCTCAGGCCCCTGTTCGCTCTGCTCCCCTGCTGCCCTAGACACCATGTCCTCCAGCTGCTGTGATGCCCTCTGCACACCAAGCAGAATGTTCATTTGGACAGCAGTCGTACTGATGTTGTGACCCATGGGAGCGGAGTACCAAAGGGCCTTTCTGGGTCCCTTAGTGGAACCATGACACTCTCACGTTTGGAAAAGTATCTCAGTGGAAGCTTGTGATTTGGTTCAAAATGTCCATCTCTGCCAACAGTATCCCCAGAACTGCTCTGTGTCTCCTATTCACAGATGCTGCATGTGGTAAATGTAAGGACAGCGAAGGGGTGTCAGTGGGACACACATATGGGGACACGGCCCGTGTGCATGTGCGGCGTGCAGGGGAGCTGGGACAAAGAGGTCTTTACAGAGCTGCGGTACGTAAGGGGGGATCTGTAGGGTGAGTCAAGGATGTCCCTGAGAGGAGGAGCCCTGGGTCAGAGGTCAGGCCCGAGAAAGGCCCATGTGTCAAGGCCGAGAAAGAGGGGTGGCTGCTTGTTGATGACTCTAGTGGACATCCACTGGAGGTCTAAGAGGTAGGCCAACTGACCACCTGAATCCAGCATCTCCAAATGGAATTGAAAGGCAAACCTAGGAAGAGAAATATACCTTCCTTAACCCTGAAATCTGGTTTGACTCGTTGTGCATGCGTGTGATTGTACATATATTCAAGGGCCACAATATATGAAGACTTCACGTAAAACATCTGATCCTTGTCTTTCATAGTGAGTCAGGTGATGACCCAACATGCTCCATGACCTTGAGAGTTTAGTTTGTCCTTTGTAGCACTAAGTGTCTGCAGCTTACTGCTATGTCCTTGGTGCTCAGGAAATGGTTTTGAATTAAAAAGAATACATCAGTGAATTAAAAAAGGAAAAAATACCAATCTCCACATTCTTTACCTTATGGCTAAAACGGGCATCGGCTCTTCCTTTTGGGCCATCATCATCCATTCAAATTGTGAACCACACACACGGGTGTCATCTTGGACACATCCTTCGACCTCACACACAGCCTCCAGGTAATTCCTAAATCCAGCGTTTTCCACACTAAAAACCATGTTACAATGTACACGCTGCCCAAAGCAATCTATAGACTCCATGCAATTCCCATGAAAATTCCAGAGACATTTTTCACAGAAATGGAAAAAAGCTCCTGACTGTTATACACAACCAGAAAGAACCCAAATTGCCAAAGCAATATTGAGAGAGAAGAACAAAGCTGGAGACACCAGACTTCCTGCTTTTGAGTTATATTACAAAGCTATAGTAAGGAAAACCAGTAGGGCATTGGCCTAGAAAGAAACCCATGGATTGATGCGACAGAATAAAAAGACCAGAAGAATAAAACAAGACCCCTCTTCCCCAGTTTTCTAGTAGTCACCTCCCTGACTGTGGTCCTGCTCAAGATTCTGCCTGCAAACGTTTTTGTTCTGTGCGATGGCCCAGACTCTGTGCCTGGCCTCAGGCCTGGGGAAGGGTGCCATGGGGTTGGAGGGAGAAAGGTGATGTACGGGAGTGAGTCAGAGCTGAGCACTCCCGGGGCCCCTGAGGCCCAGGTGAGGGACAGTCACAGTGCAATGTGGACCATGTTTGCCTTAGTATATGAGAGCCATTTGAGTATTTTCGTACTGGCCTGGCCCAGAGCCCAGTCGTCTCAGGGCAGTCTGACGAGCCCACCCTTGAGCCCGGTCCTGGTCACCCAGCTGCTCTGACAACACACATCATCCCTAGAGCACACTCTGACCTTTGCAGATGGATATTTAAGCTTTCAGTGTCCAGGGAAGCAGCATGAGTAGATCCTCTTCCGGATGCTTGGGATGGAGACATTAATTTTCTTCAGGTCACTAAGAGCATCCAGGCTGGTCAACATAGGGGTTATTTTACAATGTTTATGTTCCTGGACATATTAGTGTTCCCTGACATTGGTTTTGAGTACTGCAGGGGCCTGGCATCATCACTAACAGTCTCCGATCTAAATTTGTTTTAACGTTTATTTGAGAGAGAGAGAGAGAGAGAGAGAGAGAGAGAGAGAGACAAATCAGAAGCAGGCTCCAGGCTCTGATTCCGTGGCCCAGAGCCCAAGGCAGGGCTTCGGCTCACAAACCACAAGATCATGACCTGAGCCAAAGTCCTAAGCTTAACGGACTGAGCCACCCAGGCACCCCTACCAGTCTCCAATCGAAACCAATTTCAAGGCCTCATATTTCCCAGGTTCACTCCCGGTTCATATGTGATAAAAAGTCCATGGGGGTTATCCTTGAATTTTGAATACTTTTTGCTGCTCTTGCTGCGTTATGAGAATCTCCTGTTATATCCCACCACCTCCATGGTACAGGCTCTGGGGCATTTGAAGTCTCTGTTTGTCAAAGACTACCTGTTCTCCGCAGAGAAGTATCTACTGTACTTCATTCCCACTCTGGGTTTTGACCAGGCCTTTATACTTAGTCTGGAATTTGATTTTCTTCTCTGGTATACTCATGACCCATTTGCCTCTCTAATAGTCCAGTTTTGTAAGTGTTCTCAGGATGACATTGATATAAAGCATTATACAGCACAAGGGAATCTATCTTCTTAGAAATTCGTTCTCTGCTCATCCATTAAGGGGCATTCAGGGATGGGAATCCCACTCACATTCAACCCGATTATATTTATTTGGTAAATGTTCCATGGGTTAGCAGTGAAAAGACAACAAAATGTCTAGATTTTTTCCGGTAATACCAGGGTTCTCTGGACAAGGTAGGATGGGTTCATAGGCCTTCTTCCCTAAAATATGAGATTCCTTTCAGCATCATTTCAGACCGAGTCAGAGGAAAAACAAAGACACAGAAAGCCTAGGACACATGCAGTTACACTCTACTGGTCTCACCCTGGCAATTACATCTGCAACAGCCTCGTTTCCAAATAAGGCCTCATCCTGAAATATGGGAGTTTTTAGAACTTTTAATCACATGAATTGTTGGTGACACAGTTCAACGCGTAACAATTAATATCCACAGTGTATTCAGATTTTCTTACTTTTTACCTAGTGTCCTTTTTCTGTAGTAAGATCCAGTTAAGATTCTTTGCGACACTGAGTTGTGAATTGTCCTTAATCTTCCCTTACTGTGACCCTTCTCCAGACTGTCCCTCTTGTTGGTGCCTTTGTGCATACTTACTGAGTGGGGGTTATGCCTGACGTCATCCAAGCCAACGGTTTACACCTGTTCCCTGAAATCTCTGCACAGGAATGTGTCTCATCTGATTCCATTTATTTATACCATCAGTGTACAATATGGACGGCAGACATATGTGTAGACACTGAGTTACAACCCACTCCTTTTATGTTCCTGTGGTTGAAATCTTTCTAGTTTTGCCTCATGGGGGCCCTTTCGGTTGGCTCGTGAGCCCCTAGACACACCCTGTCCTTGTGTGTGTGCTCACACGGGTATGTGTGGTGGTTGTGCGCTGATTTACTTGCGTTTGTTTGGGAGACAATGACAGACAATGGCAGAGTATAACTTAAGTGCCATTAGTATCATATACAATAACTCTGTGGCTCAGAGTGTTTTCCTCTGTTCACATGATTCTTTCTTTTTCAGCGTTTAGCACCCCCGCGACCTACAGATGTTTTCAGAGTTTTGCTTCTTCCAATGTTGGATGTAATTATCAAATTATTTATAAAAGTGGCACCTCCTGGGTGACCTCTTAGTTGGCTCCTGGTTTGGGTGATTATTTTAAACCTAGAATAAATGTCCATGTGCCATGTTTAGGTTGCTTTCAGGCTTTAGTGATTAGGAAAAAGTAGTTATAAACATTGAAGTGCAGGGTTTTTCCTATGGACAAAATTTATGAAACTTATCCTCATAATTTTATAATGTTAAATTGGCATTTTTTCACAAATCACAGATAAGAAGAAGAGATTAGCCACTGTCATGGAGGTAATAGTACCAGATGCAAATAAGGCTGACTTATTCTTCAGGCACCACATGGGTAGAGTTCAGAGAAAAAATGAAAATGCTTCATTTATTTTAATATCAGAAGGAAAAATTGATATGATCTGGCCTAGAAGTAAAATACCTCAGCAGATAAAACAAGAGATTTCTCTTTCATGAAGACTCTTTGTGTTGGAAGGGTTTTCTGAGAGTGACTTTGAGGGCAGAAAGGGCAGTAGGAACCTCACTCACGGAGGTGCCCTTGCATGGACCTGCGTCCAAGTCATCAGTCACAGAATGAGCAGAATCACAGGCTGAGCTGAGGAGGCAACTGCTGATGTGTTTCCCTTCTTTACAGATGAGTAACTAGGTTTTTGTCTTACTTCCCCACAGGCCTGGACCACTGTGTCAGCACTGCTACTGCTGTACCACGATGAGCAGTAATAATCAGCCTCGTCCTCGGCCTGGAGCCCAGTGATGGTCAGGGTGGCTGTGCTGCCAGACTTGGAGCCGGAGAATCGATCAGAGACCCCTGAGGGTCGGTTGCTATTACGATAGATGATGGTTTTGGGGGCCATTCCTGGGATTTGTTGGTACCAGCCCACGTAACTACCAACTCCAGTGCAGGAGATAGTGACCCTCTGGCCCAGGGCCCCAGACACTGAGGATGGTTGATTCGGCCCCGACTGAGCCCAAATCCCTGGAAAGAGAAACAACAGAGAGGATATTCCTGGGGTCTAGAGACAAGAGGAGGAATCAGGCCCATACTTGTGCTTCCAGGACCCCTTCCCGTGTCCCCACATCAAGTCACCTGTGCAGTGAGCGAGGAGGGTGAGGAGGAGAGGGGACCAGGCCATGGCGGAGGTCAGCACCGATCCTGCCTTCTGTTGCCTCACAGCTGAGCAGAGCCTCCCTCAACCTCTCCCTTCACCTCTTGATCTGTTGAGAGGGGGAGGGCCCAACCATGCAAATGCGACCCCCCTGTTTTCTGACTCCTCACTGACTTCTTTAGGTGCCTCTGTCTGAGGATGTCAGGGGGATGGGCAAGGTGGGGGCAATTTCAGGGCAGGGGTGGGGAGGTCACAGATGTGAGCCCTGAGCAGAGGGCACAGGCAGTGGCAGGTGGCAATTCACAGCTCTGATCTACCTTGACCCCTCAAAACAGGCCTTGAGTGCCCCCTAGCGTCCAGACACAGACATGCCAGTTTATGATGTGAGCAGAGCCCATCAGAGACCACTTCTGCCTCCCCACCACTCTAGCCACTCTCCTCTGCCTAAGCGTTAGACCCGGTCTCCTCACGTGGCCCCCCATCACCTCAGGGCACACTCTCTGTTCTACTCAGACTCCTTGGGGGTGAGCCTGTCCATGGCTCCCTTGACTCTTAATGGGTCAGGCCTGAGGAGGTGTCTCTACACACATTCCTCTAACAGTAAATGTGTATCAAAAGGGGAAGGAGGTAACTGGATATGACAGCGGAGGCTGGGCTCCAGGCGTCCATGCCAATGCAGGAAGCAGCAGAGAGCAGAGGGCAGCTCCCATGGGGAACTTTGGCAGATGGGACCTGACCCTGGTGAGATCGTTCTTAGATGTGCTTCTTACCCAGAAGGAGTGTGTTGATTCACACTCTATCCTGGCATCTATGTCAATGTGCTCATTGTCACACGTCTGAGTCATTCCAGTTTTCTCTCCTAAAGTGCATCAGGAAATAGTAGTGAGATCCTAATCCCATCTGGGGCATCTGCTCTAGGATCCATGTATATTCCCTCCCAAATCCATCATAGCTCTGTTCCGGAGACCTTGCAAAGGACCGTTTTCAGCCTATGTCTTCCCTGGTGGTCAAGAGGAATGTGAATGACTTTCTGGTCTTTTTATTCTGTGGTATCAACCTATGTGTCTCTCAAGAACAATACCACGTTGGTGTTCATGACTACAGCTTTGTTAATATAATTTGAAAGTGCAAAGTATGGTGTCTCGAGGTTTGTTCCTTCTCAAGATTGCTTTGGCAATTTGGTGTCTTTTCTGGTTCTATACAAAATTTGGGTTTTTTTTATTTCTGTGCAAAACGTCCTTGGAGTTTTTATGGGGATTGCATTGAATTTACAGAGTGCTTTGGGTAGTGTGGACATTTTAGCATTATATTTATTGTGGAGATCCCTGGATTTAGGAATTACCTGGAGGCTGTGTGTGAGGCCTAAGGGTTTGTCTAAGATGACCTCCAACTCTGTGCTTAAAAATGTGGATGGATTATGATGATTCAAACGAAAGAAGAGATACTAGTTTTGGCAATAAGGTAAAGAATGTGGATATGTGCGTTTTTTCTTTTTTTATACAATGATGTATTCTTTTTAAATCAAAAACCTTTCCTGGGCACCAGCTAAGTACCGGTAGGCTGCAGACACTCAGTGCTGAAAGGACAAACAAAACTGTCAAGGTCGTGGAACATGTTGGTTTTTCATGTGACTCACTATGACAGACAAGGAGATGTTTCATGGGAGTTATTCAATGGGAAGCATTAAATGTTTATATGAACAGACACATGGTTCTATTTTAACTGAGTCAATGACTACAATTGTGCATGTGTGTGTAACTCTATCTCATGTGTTATTTATACGTAGTTTGTGTGATATATATACATATATGTGTGTGTGAGTGTGTCTGTGTGTGTTTGTGTGTGTGTGTGTGTGTGTGTGTGTGTGTGTGATATAAATCCCAGGAGATATATCCTAGATGTATTGCAATGAACAGTGCAGAGATGGATTAGATAAACCACTGGGGAAAATAATTCTGTGAATATTTTCAGTATGAGTAGAATCATGTGTGACACAGAGAAGGACTGGAGAGGGATGTGGTGTGAGTAATTATAATACATGTACACTGAGAAAGGAAGGCTTAGACCACCAGGACCTTTGGGCCATGGGACTGAGTTCTGTCGGGTAGTAAGCTCTGTCGGGAAAATACCTGTTTGGGTATTTTCCTGCTGGCCTGCCTCACAGCCCTGTGCCAGTGTGAACAGGCCACCGCTGACCCCGGTCCTGGTCACCCAGCTGCTCTGACAACCACACAGCATCCCTAGAGGACACTCTGACCTTTGCAGATGGATATTTGAGCTTTCAGTGCTCAGGGAAGGAGCATGAGTAGATCCTCTCCCGGGTGCTTGGGATGGAGACGTTAATTTTCTTCAGGTCCATAACAGCATCCAGGCTGCTCACCATGGGATTAGTTTACAGTGTTTATCTTCCTGGACATATTAGTGTCCCCTGACATTGGGTTTTCTTGCTGCAGGGCCCTGGCATCACTACCAGTCTCCAATCTGAATTTGTTTTAATGTGTATTTTTTTTAAGAGAGAGAGGACAGAGAGAGAGAGAGAGAGAGAGAGCAGGGAGGGACAGAGAGAGAGCGGGAGACGCAGAATCAAAAGCAAGCTCCAGGCTCTGATTTCGTGGCACAGAGCCAAAGGCAGAGCTTCGGCCTACGAACCACGAGATCATGACCTGAGCCAAAGTCCTAAGCTTAACAGACTGAGCCACCCAGGCACCCCTACCAGTCTCCAATCGAAACCAATTTCAAGGCCTCATATTTCCCAGGTTCACTCCCGGTTCATATGTGATAAAAAGTCCTTGTGGGTTATCCTTGAACTTTGAATACTTTTTGCTGTTGTTGCTGCATTATGAGAATCTCCTGTTATATCCCACCACCTCCATGGTACAGGCTCTGGGGCCTTTGAAGTCTCTGTTTGCCAAAAGACTACCGGCTCTCCACAAAGAGTTATCCACTGTACTTAATTCCCAACCTGGGTTTTGACCAGGCGTTTATACTTAGTCTGGAATTGAATTTTCTTCTCTGGTATACTTATGACCCGTTTGCCTCTCTATTGGTCCAGTTTTGTAAGTGTTCTCAGGATGAACATGATATAAACCATTATACAGTCCAAGGGAATCGATCTTAGAAATTCGTTCTCTGCTCATCCATTAAAGGGCATTCAAGGAAGAGAACCCCACTGACATTCAACCCTATTATTTTATTTGGTAAATGTTCCATGAGTTAACAGTGAAAAGGCAACAAAATGTCTAGATTTTTTCCGGTAACACCAGGGTTCTCTGGACAAGGTAGGATGGGTTCATAGCCTTTTTCTCTAAAATAGTGAGATTCCTTTCAGCATCATTCCAGACCGAGTCAGAGGGAAAACAAAGACACAGAAATCCTAGGACACATGCGGTTACGCTCTACTGGTCTCACCCTGGCAATTACATCTGCAACAGTCTCATTTCCAAATAAGGTCTTATCCTGAAATATGGGAGTTTTTAGAACTTTTAATCACATGAATTGTTGGTGACACAGTTCAACGCATAACAATTAATATGCACAGATTATTCAGATTTTCTTAGTTTTTACCTAATGTCCTTTTTCTGTAGTAAGATCCAGTTAAGATTCTTTGCGACACTGAGTTGTGAATTGTCCTTAATCTTCCCTTACTGTGACCCTTCTCCAGACTGTCCCTCTTGTTGGTGCCTTTGTGCATACTTACTGAGTGGGGGTTATGCCTGACGTCATCCAAGCCAACGGTTTACACCTGTTCCCTGAAATCTCTGCACAGGAATGTGTCTCATCTGATTCCATTTATTTATACCATCAGTGTACAATATGGACGGCAGACATATGTGTAGACACTGAGTTACAACCCACTCCTTTTATGTTCCTGTGGTTGAAATCTTTCTAGTTTTGCCTCATGGGGGCCCTTTCGGTTGGCTCGTGAGCCCCTAGACACACCCTGTCCTTGTGTGTGTGCTCACACGGGTATGTGTGGTGGTTGTGCGCTGATTTACTTGCGTTTGTTTGGGAGACAATGACAGACAATGGCAGAGTATCACTTAAGTGCCATTAGTATCATATACAATAACTCTGTGGCTCAGAATGTTTTACTCTGTTCACGTGATTCATTCTTTTTCAGCGTTTAGCACCCCCGCGAACTACAGATGTTTTCAGAGTTTTGCTTCTTCCAATGTTGGATGTAATTATCAAATTATTTATAAAAGTGGCACCTCCTTGGTGACCTCTTAGTTGGCTCCTGGTTTGGGTGATTATTTTAAACCTAGAATAAATATCCATGTGCCACGTTTAGGTTGCTTTCAGGCTTTAGTGATTAGGAAAAAGTAGTTATAAACATTGAAGTGCAGGGTTTTTCCTATGGACGAAATTTCTGAAACTTATCGTCATAATTTTATAATTTTAAATTGGCCTTTTTTCACAAATCATAGACAAGAAGAAGAGACTAGCCACTGTCATGGAGGTAATAGTACCAGATGCAAACAAGGCTGACATATTTTTCGGGCACCACATGGGTAGAGTTCAGAGAAAAAATGAAAATGCTTCATTTATTTTAATATCAGAAGGAAAAATTGATATGATCTGGCCTAGAAGTAAAATACCTCAGCAGATAAAACAAGAGATTTCTCTTTCATGAAGACTCTTTGTGTCGGAAGGGTTTTCTGAGAGTGACTTTGAGGGCAGAAAGGGCAGGAGGAACCTCACTCACGGAGGTGCCCTTGCATGGACCTGCGTCCAAGTCATCAGTCACAGAATGAGCAGAATCACAGGCTGAGCTGAGGAGGCAACTGTTGATGTGTTTTCCTTCTTTACACATGAGTAACTAGGTTTTTGTCTCACTTCCCCACAGGCCTGGACCACTGTGTCAGTAATGCCACCGTCCCACGATGAGCAGTAATAATCAGCCTCGTCCTCGGCCTGGAGCCCAGTGATGGTCAGGGTGGCTGTGCTGCCAGACTTGGAGCCGGAGAATCGATCAGAGACCCCTGAGGGTCGGTTGCTATTACGATAGATGATGGTTTTGGGGGCCATTCCTGGGATTTGTTGGTACCAGCCCACGTAACTACCAACTCCAGTGCAGGAGATAGTGACCCTCTGGCCCAGGGCCCCAGACACTGAGGATGGTTGATTCGGCCCCGACTGAGCCCAAATCCCTGGAAAGAGAAACAAGAGAGAGGATATTCCTGGGGTCTAGAGACAAGAGGAGGAATCAGGCCCACACTTGTGCTTCCAGGACCCCTTCCCGTGTCCCCACATCAAGTCACCTGTGCAGTGAGCGAGGAGGGTGAGGAGGAGAGGGGACCAGGCCATGGCGGAGGTCAGCACCGATCCTGCCTTCTGTTGCCTCACAGCTGAGCAGAGCCTCCCTCAACCTCTCCCTTCACCACTTGATCTGTTGAGAGGGGGAGGGCCCAACCATGCAAATGCGACCCCCCTGTTTTCTGACTCCTCACTATCTTTCTTAGGTTCCTCTGTCTGAGGATGTCAGGGGGATGGGCAGTGTGGGGGCAATTCCGGGGCAGGGGGTGGGGAGGTCACAGATGTGAGCCCTGAGCCGAGGGCACAGGCAGTGGCAGGTGGCAGGACTCAGCTCTGGTCTACGGTGACTCCTCAGAAACAGACCTTGCGTGCCCCTTAGCGTCCAGACACAGACATGGCATTGTATGACGTGAGCAGAGCCCATCAGAGACCACTTCTGCCTCCCCACTGCTCTAGCCACTCTCCTCTGCCTAAGCGTTAGACCAGGTCTCCCCACATGGCCCCCCATGACCTCAGGGCAGTCTGTCTGTTCTACTCAGACTCCTGGGGGTGAGCCTGTCCATGGCTCTCTTGACTCTTAATTGGTCAGGCCTGAGGAGTTGTCTCTACACACATTCCTCTAACAGTAAAGGTGTACCAAATGGGGAAGGAGGTAACTGGATATGACAGTCAAGCCAGGGCTCCAGGCACCCATGCCAATGCAGGAAACAGCAGAGAGCAGTGGGGAGCTCCAATGGGGAACTTTGGCAGATGGGACCTGACCTTGATGGGATTATTCTTTACATGTGCTTCTTACTCAGATGGATTGTGTTGATTCATACTCACTCCTGGCACCTATGTCAATGTGGTCATTGTCAGACGTCTGAGTGATTCCAGTTTTCTCTCCCAAGTGCATCAGGAAATATCAGTGAGATCCTAAGGATCCCATTTGGGGCATCTTCTCTAGGATT
Organism: Puma concolor; assembly: GCF_028749965.1. NCBI lineage: Eukaryota > Metazoa > Chordata > Mammalia > Carnivora > Felidae > Puma > Puma concolor. Next base: position 20,659,463 of record NC_141678.1, read on the forward strand.
CATGTATACTCTTTCTGAAATCCTTCCCAAATCCATGGTAGCTCTGTTCCGGAGACCTTGCAAAGGACCGTTTTCAGCCTATGTCTTCCCTGGTGGTCAAGAGGAACTTGAATGACCTCTTGGCACATATGGCATCAGCCTATGTGTCTCTCGAGAACAATACCACATTTGTGTTCATGACTACAGCTTTGTAATATAATTTGAAAGTGCGAAGTATGGTGTCTCGAGGTTTGTTCCTTCTCAAGATTGCTTTGGCAATTTAGGGTCTTTTCTGGTTCTATACAAAATTTGGGTTATTTTTTTATTTTGTGCAAAACATCATTGGAGTTTTTATGGGGATTGCATTGAATTTATAGAGTGCTTTGGGTAGTGTGGACATTTTAGCATTATATTTATTTTGGAGATCCCTGGATTTAGGAATTACCTGGAGGCTGTGTGTGAGGTCTACGTGTTTGTCTAAGATGACCTCCATCTCTGTGCTTAAAAATGTGGAGTTATTATGATGATTCAAATGAAAGAAGAGATACTAGTTTTGGCAATAAGGTAAAGAATGTGGATATGTGCATTTTTTCCTTTCTTATTCACTGATGTATTCTTTTTAATTCAAAAACCTTTCCTGGGCACCAGCTAAGTGTCGGTAGGCTGCAGACACTCAGTGCTTAAAGGACAAACAAAACTGTCAAGGTCGTGGAGCATGTAGGGTTTTCATCTGACACACTATGACAGACAAGGAGGAGATGTTTCATGGGAGGTATTCAATGGGAAGCATTAAATATATAGGACTAGAGCACAGGGTTCTATGTTAACGGAGAGTCGATGACTAGAAGTGTGTGTTTGTGTATAACAATATCTTATGTTTTATTTATACGTAGTTTGTGTTTCATATATATGTGTATATATATGTATATATATACACATATATATTTCATATACATATACATATGTGTGTGTGTATATATATATATATATATATATATATATATGATATAAATCCCAGAAGATATATCCTAGATGTATTGTCATGAACAGTGCAGGGATGGATTAGATAAACTTCTGAGGAAAATTATTGTGTGAATATTTACAGTAGGAGTAGAACCTTGTGTGACACAGAGAAGGACCAGAAAGGGATCCTTAGAACACCAGGATCTTCTGGGTCATGGGATGAGCACTGTCCTTACAATTCCCAAGTTTCTGCAGGTTCCCAAATGTGCAATCCCGTCTGCATGGGGCCCCCATCTGGTGCAGGTGACCCAGTCACCTCCAGTGTCTCTCCTCAGTGCTGGGCTTCCTGGCTGCATCCTGGGATGACTGTGTCGTTGACCATCACCTATGGGTGCTCTTGGGAAAAGGCAACATGAGAGGCGCATGTCACTTGTTTCTAATTACAGTGTGTCTTTGAAGAATCTCATGTACATTCTTGTTAAGGGACCCTGCCCCATCAAGTGTGAGGATGTGGACAGGTGCAGAGGATTATGGGGACTGGCTTGCCTGGGTGGGAAGTGACCTGACATGACAAAGAGATGGGATGTCTCCTCAGGCCTTCCTGATACAGCCTGTGGAGTGGTTAGCCAGCCCTCTGCCCTTCTTATCCCTCAGTGCAGGACACAACTTCCCTGAGGGGTCACTCACCTGATGTCCCAACAACACAACTATCTAAGTGGTGGGGGGGCACAGAGTGATTCATGCTGAGGAAGCCACAGCTCTGAAGTAAGGACTAGGTGTGGTGGTGCCTGCCACACAGGTGTAGCACTTGGGGGATCAGACGCCCCCGCCACTGTGTAGGGGTGGGTGGGGTGCCAGGCAAGCTCAAGTCCACAGGGTCCTTCTCTCTGCTCAACTCCAGTTCCTTCTCCCAGTCCTAAGTGAGTCTGAACTCTGAGACAGCAGGGGGCGCTGGAGGTCTGTCCCTGTGCATTGGGGAGGTGCAGGGATGGCTGAGGGGTGTCTGAGCTGGGCACCCAGTCCTTGAACCCTGCCTTGTACCCTCTGCTCTATGCTCATTGGGGCCCACGATTGGCTCCCCAGCCCCACCCCACACTCAGCTGTCACCGTATTCAGTGACTAGGTTTTGGGACCCAGGAGGGGAGTGATTTGCATGAAGGATTCCTCTCTGCTCTCCAAAGTGGGGAGGGGATGAGAGAGGCTTTGTGCAGTTCTCTCACTGGTGGGCTCAGTCAGGGGCACAGCCTGGGCTGTCTCCACCTTGACCTGGACCCCTCTCCTCCTCACCCCCCTCGTTCTCCGCTTAGGTGACTGGCTGTGGAAAGCAAGGCGAGTGATTATGGGCTGGGGTGTGCTGGCCTCCTTCTTCTCCTCTTTTGAAGAACAAGCTGGAGGCATTCCCTCACGACCTGCCTGTCCATGTCTCCACTGCTCTGTTGCAGGGTCCTGGGCACAGTGTGCCCCGACACATGAGGCCTCTCTGTCAGCGTTTCAAGGGCAGAAGGTGACCCTCACCTGGACAGGAATTAGCAACAGTGTTCGAGCAAATTATGTGGGCTGCTTCCAGGAGATTTCTCTCAGCGTTACCACATCTGTGGTGCTCAGAAGAAATGGGCCCTCGGGGATCTCAGCTCGGTTCTCTGGCTCCCACTCTGGGAACAAGGCCTCTAGAACCTTCTCAGGCCTGCAGCCTGAGGATGAGCCATATTGTTAGGCTCAACATGGGCAGAAGCATCAGTTCTGACTTACTTCTGCAGGCCCATGGGGACCTGAGACAGAAAGCTGTCTCTGTCACCCCCAGGACTGCCGGTGAGAAACACACAGGGAGGCCTTGGAGACCCTGGAGGGTTGAGGGTCTGACTCTGAGCACAGAGGAAATTTAAAGGGTCAGTGACAGTAGTTGCCTCTCATGTTGTTTTTTCTTCCTCTCCTTCCTCTCCTCTCTTTCTTTCTTTCTTTCTTTCTTTCTTTCTTTCTTTCTTTCTTTCTTCTTTCTATCTTCTTTCCTTTTGTTTTCTTTTCTTTCTCTCTCTCTCCCTATCTTTCTCCCTTTCCTCTTTCCTTCCTTCCTTCCTTCCTTCCTTCCTTCCTTCCTTTCTTCCTTGGATAAAGAGCTTTATTTGGATTAAATGAGAGCTGGAGAAAGCGAAGGGCCAGAGATGCCAGTGAGATTAGGTTCCAAAAAGGCAGGCAGAGCTTATCAACCCAATGGACTCCATTTCCCAGCAACCTTCCAGTTAGTAGGGTCAGTAAAGTCCTGCTGGGAAATGTATTTGCCAGTAAACGACCAACGTTTGCCCCCCATCACTACAGTGGTAGAGTTTCTCTTTTCCATAATTAAAACTCCATATCACCTCCCACAACACCACGAGTATTGCAAAAAAGGCTAAAAAATCACATTTGACACCTCTTATACTCATCTTCAGTAGTTAGCTCCGAAGTCTCATCCTCTGCCAAAAATAGTTCTACTAAACTCATCAGCTGAAATGTCCATCCAAGTAGTGAGAAGACAGTCTTTACTAACCCATGGTCATTCTTATCCAGTTTTCCCTGCCAGTTTTGGCTGAACAGCAGAGTAAGGCTCAGAGAGGGGTGAAGGAGGAGGGGGATAGGCCTAATTTTCCCCAGTACAAAGATGGCATCCGATTCTTGGTCGGAGAGCAGAACCAGAAAGGCTTGAGGGAAGGGTCCAGGCCCTGTACTCAGTCAGAAACAGTGCTGTAGAAGAGAAGGAGGAGAAGGAGGAGAAGGAGGAGGTGGAGGAGGAGGAGGAGGAGGAGGAGGAGGAATGCTTGCCATGCTTGTGGTTTTGTATATCTGTAAGAACTTTCTTCATTTTCTTCCACATCTTCTTTCCATCGGCATTCCTGGTCTTACCATGCCAGGTGCCAAGGGATTCACAGGAGGGATGCCAGGAGCTGGTGGTGGGTAGGGAGCAGGTAGGGACCTAGGGGTTGGCCTCCCGGATACCCTGGTTATGGTGCAGGATGGGGGTGCACTGGGGAGAAAGCTGGATTCCCCCGGGGAGCTGCTGCAGGAGATGGAGAGGGGCCTGGAGGGCAGGCAGGGTGGTCAGGTGGTGGATGGCAGGATGGGCACCTTCAGGGTACCTGACGCACCAGCAGTCAGGCCATTGCCCCCTCTCTGCACTCAGCCCTTGTAACCGCCAAGTCCTTCGCTTTACGTGACACTTATATAACCACATCTTTCTGTCCTGGCATTGTTTCAAGATACACTTTTCTTTACCATTCTTTTCATTTATTGTAGTTTACAACTTTTTGAAGTTTTTTCATCTATGAGAGACAGAAAGACAGAGTGTGAGCACGGGGGGGGGGGCAGAGAGAGAGGGAGACACAGAATCTGAAACAGGTGCAGGCTCCGAGCTGTCAGCATAGAGCCCATCGCAGAGCCCGAACTCATGAACTAGGAGATCATGACCTGTGCCGAAGTCAGACACCTAACTGACTGAGCCATTCAGGCACCCCATTTACCATTCTTTTAAATTCATCCTATATGTATCTTTATTTGAAGAGTGGCCCTTTTGATCCGTTATGTCAATCCGTGTCTGTAACTGGAACAATTGGTGCATTGAAATGTAATGTAATTTAATGTCCTTATGTAATATATTTCATGTCATATCATTTTTGTTATCTTATTTTGTTCTCTTCTTGAATCCAGATTTAGATTTAAAGAAGTTAAATGCCTTTCCTACTCTTTTCTTGCCTCTAGTTTCACATATTGACTATTTCACATGTTGACTGTTGTGCAGTTTTTACATTTAGTAGCATGGATGATGAGTAGCCTGACCTGGAACAAGAGAACTAGGAGGAGACCCTGAGGACTGGGTGTCACCGGAAACCCAACTGGGGCCTCCACCCGGGAGCTGTTAGTGTCAGCCCATGTTTTTCAGCCAAAGTTTGTTACACTTTCCCGAGCAGAAAGAAGTGACCGCCACAACCAGACTAGGCAGCCTTCTGAGTCCGCAGGACCATGAAGCCTGGACGTGAGGCTCGTCTCTGCTGTCAAAGAGCCTGTTCAGAGAAGGAGCAGGTGTCTCGGGTGGCACACTGAGTCGCTGGGGTTTGCCACGTCTTCTCCCCCCTTCCGGTCTCAGAAGGATCTGCATGGCACCTGTGCTTGACCTGCCCACGCGCCTTCTCAAAGGAAACCTAAAAAGAAGCAGTGATAAAGTGCTTGTACAACCTGTCTACTTATTGCTAAAGTTTTGAGCCAGGGTCTTTAGGAAACAAAATATTACACCATTTATTCAAATTACCTTTTATGTTATTACCTGAATTCAGTGACTGTTTTCTTACAGAGCCATTTGAAATGTATACATCTTTATCCTAGGATCAAAAACAGTGAACACTCTGTATTCTTTTTAAAGTCTCTAAGAAAACAAATCATTTGCTTTTATTAATGCTCTCCACCTCTCCTGGGCCTGCCTCCTTTTCACATGAGCACCTTGTGCCTGGGAGTGTGTGTTGGCCTGAGCTGACCAGGTGCAGACGTCAAAATGGACAGGGGCCCGAGCTGTAGTTTTATGAGATGGGAACCACCTGGGCTGTGTCTCCTCTGCAGATGCCGGAGCCCACAGACCATGTCCCAACCTGAATTACAAAGAGGATGGAGGGAAGACGATGCACATGGTGGGGACCTGGTTGTTCAAAGTTCTATCATCTGCCTCTCTGATCTGGACCCCAAACTTCCAAGCTACGTGGTTAGTCAGGGACTGAGTTCATTTCCCACAAGACGTGCACTGCGTTAACCAAATCAATCCCACAATCCCCTCCCTAGTCGCCCAATAGCGTCAGGGCAGATGGAGGGGTGACGTGATCAACTCACGTGAAATCTGAGGCTGCTGATAGGTGGGAGACGGAGAACAAGTCTGTGTCATGCAGAGGGTGTGTCTTTTGGGTGTGACCGGAGCCTGCAGAGACATTCGGTCCTCATGAGAGAAGTCAGGGTGAGGCACAATGTATTGCTTGTGTGTTCCCTTTCTTCCCCACACAGTGTCGGCTCCCTGAGCCTGGGGACACTCCCCGTCACTTCTGCACTGCGACTTGAGCTCCTAAACCAACAGAGGTCATGTAGTGAGGGTTCAGTAAATGCCATTCATGCATATCATGTGGACAATGACTTTCGTGAGTCGGACACAGCTGTACGGTGTGTCCGGGGCAGTCCTGACACCGTGATATGAACTCATCTGTGTCCCTCAAAACCCTGTATGGAAACCCGAACCCACATTGTGACTGTTTGAGAAAAGGCATTAAAAGATGTCACCGTGGATAATGAGGTGAAAAGGGTGTTGCCCCCATAAACAGGGCTGGCGTCTTCATAGAAGAGGTAGAGGCAGCATGGGTGAGCACACATGGGAATGCCATGTGAGGACCCAGGACGAATGTAACCATTTGCAAGCCAAGGAGAGTGACCTCAGGGGAAATCAATCCTGCCAACCCCTTGAACGTGGACATTTAGTCTCCAAACTGAGAGAAATTCACTATCTTCTGTGTAGGCATCCAGTGTGTGGTATCGTCATATGGTAGGCGTAGCAGACAGGCACAACCCTCAGGGACACTGGTCCCCAGGACAACCGGCCCCAGCATCCAGGAGTTTCTGTTCAGCTTGTATGAAACAGAAAATGTGTGCCTATAAGGACAGGCTTTGGGGACAGAATTGACAGGAAAAGGACAGATACTAGAGGCGGTTCATTGGGTTTGGTTTCAAGCGTCAGTTTTAGGCTAAACAAAGAGGGAAGCAACAGTTTTGACAGAAAGTGGGGCTGAAGAAGGAAAGCCCTTCACTGTGGGCACAGCAGGTTTTTGTCTCACTTCCCCACAGGCCTGGAGCTCTGTGTGAGCACTGAGACTGTCGTCCCATGATGCACAATAATAATCAGCCTCGTCGTCAGCCTGCAGCCCAGTGATGGTCAGGGAGCCTGAGCTGCCAGACTTGGAGCCAGAGAATCGATCGGGGACCCCGGAGGGTCGTTTGTTATTCTCATAAATCAGGAGGCTGGGGGCCGTTCCTGGGACTTGTCGGTACCAGCTCACATAATTACCACCCCCGATGTTGGAGCTGCTTCCAGTGCAGGAGATGGTGACCCTCTGGCCCAGGGACCCCGACACGGAGGGCGGCTGAGTCAACACTGACTGGGCCCAGGACCCTGGAAGGGGTAGAAACACAGAGAGGGTGATGCTGGGGTCTGGACACAAGGGAGTGGAAGCAGGACCCACATGTCCTCCCAGAGCCCCTTCCAGTGTGCCCTCATCCAGTCACCTGTGCAGTGAGCGAGGAGAGTGAGAAGGAAAGGAGACCAGGCCATGGTGGTGGTCATCACCGATTCTGTCTTCTGTGCCTCACGGCTGAGCAGAGCCTCCCCTAACCTCTCCCTTCCCCTCTTCATCTTCTGAGGGAGGGAGGGCCCCCTCCATGCAAATGAGACCCCAGCTCTCTGACCCCTCCCTGGGCCTGTGTCAGTTCCGTCTGCCTGAGGATGTCAGGGGGCTGGTCGAGGGGGGGCTGTTTCAGGCCAAAGGGTGAGGAGGACACAGTTGTGAGCCGTGTGCAGGGGGCACTGACAGTACAGGTGGCAGGTTTCAGTTCTCATCAGCCCTGAACCCACAGCAATGGGTCCTGTGAGCCCCCTGGTGTTCGGACTCAGAGCCGCCATTGTTTGAACTGGTAGGCAAGTCCACCAAAGAGAGCTCCTGTGCCCCCATTGCACTGCCCACTGTACCCCGACAAGGGTCAGTCCGGGGGTCCCTCTAGGGAACCTCCCGTAACCTAAGCCAGACTGGATGCTCTACTCAGACTCCTCAGGGAGCGTCAGTCCATGGCCGCCTGTATGGGTCATGGGTCAGGAAGGAGGTGGTGTCTCTACCAAAAGTCCACTTAGGTCAAGATCATGCCCAGTGCAATGATGAGCACCACCGGACACGTGGACCCTTCTGTGTAGGATTCTGTGTCCTTTCCTGTTACGTGATTTCTCCCGGGTTTCCAGAGCTCACCTTCTTCTAACTTTCCCGCAGCACTGAGGAGAGAGGGAGAGCTCTGTTCAGGCTGTGGGGAGAAACAGTTGTGCGTATTCCTCGGCGCATTACGCAAAAAAATCTTTGTCGTCTGTCACTATGTCTGCTTGTTGAAAACATTAGCTCCTCTCATACTATGTGCAGTGATTCCTTCCAGGATCTGCTCTCCCAGCAAAGAGACCCAGTCTGCAGGAGCCTTGAGTGTGACACTAACCTCAGCGCCCAAAGGACAAACTTGCAGGCTGTTCTAGGAGGGAAGGAGCGACAGCAGCAGGTGCTCTGACAAGGACCCAGTGACACAGTTTATGTGTTAGTCAGCACTTAGCCCAGTGTGCCCTTTGAATGGGTGTGTGCTCCTTTACACAAAATTTCTCTCAGTAAGATTTATTTCAGTCAATGACATCGTTATTATGAAAATGCAGGTACAATCACTAGGATAGTTCTCTCAGTTCTGTATTTCTTACAGAGAACACATGAAATTGTGGTTAAAAACATGGATAGAGGGGCGCCTGGGTGGCGCAGTCGGTTAAGCGTCCGACTTCAGCCAGGTCCCGATCTCGCGGTCCATGAGTTCGAGCCCCGCGTCGGGCTCTGGGCTGGTGGCTTGGAGCCTGGAGCCTGTTTCCGATTCTGTGTCTCCCTCTCTCTCTGCCCCTCCCCCGTTCATGCTCTGTCTCTCTCTGTCCCAAAAATAAATAAAAACGTGGAAAAAAAAAATTAAAAAAAAAACATGGATGGAAAAACAATGCAAAAAGGATGCCTGCTATAAATTTTGCAAAGTCATGTTTTCTTCGCCACCAGCTTACTATGGTGGGGTTGTTCTATAAGTAGGTGAGTGTGGCATGATGTCCAATGAAAGCCCAGGGGGAGTCTGTTCCTGTGAACCGCAGCCATCTCAGTGATTCAATTACTAAGCACACACAGAGCTTCTAGGAATGAGCGATTTGGGGTCAAACATGTCTCTGGGGTGAGCACAGTTCTACCTACGTTCTTTGTGTCCAGCATATTCAGGAGAGAGCAATGATTCATCCAGCCACCATGACTAGAGGAGTGAATTTCTATTCACCAAGGCTACATAAATCTTCGGTCAAAGATCCCACATGTGAGTGGTGGAGAGGTGGAGATGAGGGGGACTATGTCCCTGAGGTCACAGGCATTGTGGCCCCAGTTTGAGACAGAAGAGTTTTCATCAGAGCTCCAAGCTGGCTGGAGGTGTCACTGGGGGGACTGAGGGAGTAACAGTCCAGCATTAAGAGCACAGGGAGAGTGTGATACATCGCCCTGAGCTTTGAGCTGTGTGGGGCAAACCTGAAGCTGCTATTCCAGAACCAATGTACTGATCAGCCTCAAGTGCTGACTGGAGCCCAAGGGGGTCAGAGGCTGAGCTGCCCACAGCGATAGAGACTCACCCTGGGATTCCTGAGCATCAACTTGTCTTAGGAGAGAAGGTGATCAGGGCAAGTCCTGGCTGCTCAGTGACAGGACACTGGTCACACTGGATGTCCCTGGAGTTTCCTGATGATGAGGATGCTTCCTCCTGGGCTTGTGACCCTGAGGTTGGCTGGATGAACACAGGTTGACCATGAGTTTTGGGGAGAAAGAGAAGCCAGGAAGCTACAAAATCCAGAACACCATATACTCAGATAGAGGAGAGATCCGTGTGTGTGTGTGTGTGTGTGTGTGAGAGAGAGAGAGAGAGAGAGAGAGAGGGAGAGAAAGAGAGAGAGAATGGAAAACCTTTCCTTCAGAGGCCACACATGAAGACAAGTGTATCCCTGTCCCCTTATGGCCTCTCTGCATTTGCTGAGTGTTGTGTTGGTCCCCATACAAACCCATCCCTGGGGCTGGCTCTCTGTATGACCGCCCAGCGTTCTGGAGCTTGGAACTCAAGAAGGCCAATGTCTGGAAGGCCAGTTCTCTTGACGTCTATGAAACTTACACAAAGCGGAGGAATATGGTCTGAATTAGTTCTATAGGAATTTCACTGAATCAGAATGTAAAGCCTTGTGGATGGGCCTTCTGTCCATTCTCATTCCTGTAGACACACTTCCCATAGCTGTGGGGTCTTCAGGTCTTAGGAAGCACAAGATAGGGGCTGATGACACAGCCCCTTCCTCATGCCCTTCACATCACAGCCCTCCCCCACTGTGCCTCTCGTATCCCCTGATACCTCCATTGGGTGACCGTCAGAGAGTGTCTACTGTTATTTTGCAAAAGGGTTAATGCTTGACACTGCATTGCTTGGTGCAAAAGTGTGTGGCTGAGTGAGTGTCCTGATGGTCTTAGAAACCAATATTCTCAAGACCAAGAAAAGCTGTCGTGTATTGAAATATGCAGCCAATCCTTCCTTCGTTCACTATGGCAAAAGTTACCCTGTGTGCAGCCTCAGTCATTCTGAAGGAGGAAGTAATTGCATGAATCGCTTCTCTGTGCAAATACTCAAAGGCTGGGTGAACATTCATGCCACGGAAATACAATAATCGTGTTGTCGTATTACAGAGATTGATGAGGTTGGTGGGGCATGAAAACTACAATCAGAGATGAGCGCAGGAATCAGATGAGGAAGTGATTTCCTGCTGGTCCATTTCTGCAACGTCTCTGTAGAGATGGACCCTGGAGAGTGGAAACTCTTGCAAGATTATAGTTTTCTCTGAAATCCTAACATAGAGATGGTTTTCGGGCCTGAAGTGCCATAGAGAGAGACGGAAGGCCTGAGGGAAGCAGGAGAAGAGGGGAGGCGAGCAGAGTGTGTGTGGGGGAGGGTGCAGTGAGGAGAGTCTGAAGACTTTGGGACTCACTTTTAGTCAGATGGGTGAGAGAGGAAATTGTGTCTCTGACCAAGGTGCTTATTAACATGTCAGATATGGATGTGTCATCAGTAACACAAGAGACACACTTTACGGCTTGAGATTTGTGGATGAATGTGAGTACCTCTGTCACCATTTTCAGTCAAGACAACAGTACTGTGTGACCTTAGAAACTATACATGTGTCTCTGCCCCTAGATGCTGACACCGAGTTTCTGAAAATCTTGTCATTTTCTACGTGAAAAGAACACTAGAAACATCTTAGTTCTAATCATGTGACTCTGCGTGGGCTCCTTGAAGGCGCCTGGATGAGGCTTGTCCCCAGAAGGACCGAGGCTTCCTCAGAGGCTGGGAATCTTCACCCCTCATACTTGAGAGACGGGAAAAAGGCTGACAGTGTAGTTAATGTCTGATCATGTCTCCCCGAATCCTCAATAAAATCACAAAGTCCAGTGTTTGAAGAGCTTCTGGTTTGGCGAACACATCCACTCCCAGAACAGATGCACCTCAACTCCCCAGGGACTGATGTTCCGGTGCTGGGGACGCTCCCAGACCTGACACTAGGGGTCTCTTCATTACTTGTTCACTTGTCCCCTTCATCATATCTTTACTGAGCTGACAAAAGGAATCCGTGTCTCCCTGAGTTCTGTGAGTTGATCTGGCACCTTAATGGACCTGAGGAGGGAGTCGTGGGAACCTTTGACGTGTAGCCACGTTGGACAGAGGGTGCAGGCAATCTACTAGTTACTGTTGGCATCAAAATGGGGAGCAGCCTCCTGGTGCTGAGCCCTTCACCTGTGCACATGTCACCGTTTCCTGGCAGATAAACCTCCGTGTGAAATTCAGGTAAATTTGAGGACACTCTCCACATGTCCCAGAGGGTTTCTTGTTGTGGGAAAACACATAAACAAACAAACATGTAATCAATGACCAGCAGTGTGTAAAGTGAATTATTCTGAGACTAGTAAAGGAGAGACAACAAGAGAGAGAGAGACTGAGGTTCATGCTGTAAAAGTATTTATTCTCCAGACCCCATAGGCCTGTGCCATTGGGCTCTATTCCCTCACCTGTGTGCGCTCCTGGGACACCTGTGCTGTCTCAGGCAACAGCATGATCTGTGTGTTATTCCTTCTTCCTCAAGGACACGTGACCCCTCAGAGGACTCCCTCCTACAGGAGTGTCCACACAAGTGTCTCAGTACAAATGGTCAGAGACAAGGCTTCCAGCCCCAAGTGTTTTTGTGTCACTCCCTCCTCGTCTGAGACACTGTAAGGAAAGCTGCTCCCACTGCCATGGTCTGTAGTACAATAGAAGCTTCGTGCTTAGGCTGCTCATCAGACATGAGTAGAATTCCTCCGCTGGCCCAGGCAACTTTGGATTCAGAGAAGCAACTGGGGACCCCGGACACTGGTGCTTATTTGAGTGTGAAGAGAACCAAAGAAGATACCAGGGAGGGCTCCCTGGCTCCTCTGGAACCTGTCTATGTAGTAGCTGCAAACACAGAATCCACTGTTCATGGTGCAGGTGAGTCTGGCTGTTGTTCCTGGAGATGCATAGAGAGGGGGGTGCCTGGGTCAGCACAGGCTGGGAGAGAAACCTGCAAACACAGACACTCAGGGGGTGGGTGGGGCTTGAAAGGAAAAAGAAAAAGCATCTCTCAGGTCACTGAGCACAGAAAGAGTGATTTGGAGCCCACCCTGTGTCCACCAGGCTTGTCCCTACCTGTGCAGTGTGGGAGGAGCTTAAGGAGGACAGGAGTCCAGGCCCTGGTGGCACAGCCTCTGGTCCCCACACTGGGCTGGGCTGCCCCAGGCTCTCATTTCCCCTCCACCCCTGACACAGGAGGGGCTGTCCATGCACATGGGTCCCGTTCAGTGACAGTCCAGCCCCTCCCTGAGCCCCGGTGCTGGAGCCCAGCCCACACCACACACTGAGGAGGGTGGAGGTAGCACTCATCCCCCGGGGAGAGCTCTGGAACAAGCACGTGCTGAGACAGCTCAAAGCCTCCAGGTTGGGCTCCTTTGGGTGATTGGTCATCACTGACCAGCACTGTAGGGACCACAGGGCTGTTCCAAGCACATCCCATTAAACTCATGTTGAAACATGAAAAATGAATACAAACAACTTGTGAGACATACCTCTTCTTAGGAATACATTAAATCCATACATTCTCAAACAGTTACAATTTGGCTATACTAAAAATATACTGAGTGTATAGAGCAATCTTAATAGAAAAATGGAAAATGTTATTCTCCACAAGAATGCATAAGATACAGATGTTTTCACAGGGGACAATTAATAAACCTTCAGAATTTAGATGCTTTCATTTTATTTGTTTCATATTTTTCCATAGTATTAAAAGGTGTGTAATATTCCTTAGTTCCTGTAAAGGAATTATGAAACTCATAAGTATAATTTCAAAAAACATTGCACAAAAAGGAAAATTACAGACCATGATTATTGTATATTGATAGAAGTATTGTGTATAAAATACTAATAAAGAGACCTCAATACAATATTAATAAATTGATACACAATTATTAAGTGTGAATTATTCCAATGATTCGGTTATGTTACATTAACTAAAGAATATTACCTTACAGACCATATTATTACATTAAGAGATATGACCATATTGCCCTAATTGGTCTCAAAAGAGCCTTTAGCCAAATTTAACACGAAATCCTAATAAGAGCCACAAAGAAACGAAACTAGATCCATTTATAACATGGTAAAACACACACTCTCACGCACTTATGATGTGGTCCTGAGGCCAGCATCCTTGTTCATGGAGTAGCGAGGGGACCAGTTCCACAAGGATCAAGAACTTGCAAAGGGAATCTTCACGTCCATTATTTTGCAACCTTATTCCTCACGTGTTAGACAATGTAACTAAAAGCCAAATCGATGGTTACTACTTTGCATGGATGGGAAAGGACAAGTGGTCACTCTTGAAGTCCCAGGTGGATGTCATGGCCTTAGATAGGGCCGTGCTGTGGCAGCAGTGACAGCAGAGATCTTAGTGAGTGATTAGTCTCAGTGTTGGTGACTTACTGGTGACACTTGGTACCAGAGACACGATGGGTGGAACAAACGCAGCAGAGAAGAGGTCTTGTCCCACGTGAGCAGGTGAAGAGCCCTTTGCAAGGTGTGGGGCAGTGACCCCGGATCTGAAGTGATTATTTCCTCCCACTCTGGCTGCATCCTATGTGATGTCAATCTTCACATTGATGGGGCATCTGTCCCACACCCAGAATAGTGCATATTGCAGAGGTTTCCAGTGGGGACCTTGGCTCAAGTGACCAGTTTACTAAGAGACGGGTTGTGAGTCTGGTGTCGCTGCCCCTGCTCCTTGATGACCTGAGGAGAGAGCATGTCCTGTGTGACCTCAGGGACAGCTTTCTGTAAAATCTGGCAAAGGCTCCCTGTATAAAGGACTGAGGGAGACACTCCAGGAACAGAGCTCTGTTCCCTGACGTTCCGTTGAAGGGATTCTGCCCACAAGCTGCCTTATCCTCTGGCCAGGTCCTGAGAGCCCACTTCCTCCTGGGAAATGCGCTCTGTCTATTCCTTGTGTATAAGCCTGCAATTCTCCAGACGCCAAAGGAAAAAGGAAGAAGTGATCCCCGTTGGAAGCAATGTGGTGACGCAGCCAGATGCAGGGGCTCACAGGGCAAAGGACGCTCCCAGGTGGAGGCAGGTCACACAGCCCTGAGGCTCCAGTGTGCCTACTGCCCCCCAGGCAGCTTAGCTGCTGACCCTCACTCCTCAGGCCCCTGTTCGCTCTGCTCCCCTGCTGCCCTAGGCACCATGTCCTCCAGCTGCTGTGATGCCCTCTGCACACCAAGCAGAATGTTCATTTGGACAGCAGTCGTACTGATGTTGTGACCCATGGGAGCGGAGTACCAAAGGGCCTTTCTGGGTCCCTTAGTGGAACCATGACACTCTCACGTTTGGAAAAGTATCTCAGTGGAAGCTTGTGATTTGGTTCAAAATGTCCATCTCTGCCAACAGTATCCCCAGAACTGCTCTGTGTCTCCTATTCACAGATGCTGCATGTGGTAAATGTAAGGACAGCGAAGGGGTGTCAGTGGGACACACATATGGGGACACGGCCCGTGTGCATGTGCGGCGTGCAGGGGAGCTGGGACAAAGAGGTCTTTACAGAGCTGCGGTACGTAAGGGGGGAACTGTAGGGTGAGCCAAGGGATGTCCCTGAGAGGAGGAGCCCTGGGTCAGAGGTCAGGGCATGTGTCAAGGCCCGAGAAAGAGGGGTGGCTGCTTGTTGATGACTCTAGTGGACATCCACTGGAGGTCTAAGAGGTAGGCCAACTGACCACCTGAATCCAGCATCTGCAAATGGAATCGAAAGGCAAACCTAGGAAGAGAAATATACCTTCCTTAACCCTGAAATCTGGTTTGACTCGTTGTGCATGCGTGTGATTGTACATATATTCAAGGGCCACAATATATGAAGACTTCACGTAAAACATCTGATCCTTGTCTTTCATAGTGAGTCAGGTGATGACCCAAATGCTCCATGACCTTGAGAGTTTAGTTTGTCCTTTATAGCACTAAGTGTCTGCAGCTTACTGCTATGTCCTTGGTGCTCAGGAAATGGTTTTGAATGAAAAAGAATACATCAGTGTATTAACAAAGGAAAAAATACCAGTCTCCACATTCTTTACCTTATGGCTAAAACGGGCATCGGCTCTTTCTATTGGGCCACCATCATCCATTCAAATTGTGAACCACACACACGGGTGTCATCTTGGACACATCCTTCGACCTCACACACAGCCTCCAGGTAATTCCTAAATCCAGCATTTTCCACACCAAAGGCCATGTTACAATGTACACGCTGCCCAAAGCAATCTATAGACTCCATGCAATTCCCATGAAAATTCCAGAGACATTTTTTCACAGAAATGGAAAAAATCTCCTGACTGTTATACACAACCAGAAAGACCCCAAATTGCCAAACAATATTGAGAGAGAAGAACAAAGCTGGAGGCACCAGACTCCCTGCTTTTGAGTTATATTACAAAGTTATAGTAATGAAAACCAGTAGGGCATTGGCCTAGAAAGAAACCCATGGATTGATGTGACAGAATAAAAAGGCCAGAAGAATAAACAAGACCCCTCTTCCCCAGTTTTCTAGTAGTCACCTCCCTGACTGTGGTCCCGCTCAAGATTCTGCCTGCAAACGTTTTTGTTCTGTGCGATGGCCCAGACGTCTGTGCCTGGCCTCAGGCCTGGGGAAGGGTGCCATGGGGTTGGAGGGAGAAAGGTGATGTAAGGGAGCGAGTCAGAGCTGAGCACTCCCGGGGCCCCTGAGGCCCAGGTGAGGGACAGTCACACTGCAATGTGGACCCTATTTGCCTTAGTATATGAGAGCCATTTGAGTATTTTCCTGCTGGCCTGGCTCACAGCCCAGTCCTCTCAAGGCATTCTGAGCAGCCCACCGTTGACCCCAGTCCTGGTCACTCAGTTGCTCTGACAACACACAGCATCCCTAGAAGACACTCTGACCTTTGCAGATGGATATTTGAGCTTTCAGTGTCCAGGGAGGGAGCACGAGTGCATCCCCTCCTGGGTGCTTGGGATGGAGACGTTAATTTTCTTCAGGTCCCGAACAGCGTCCAGGCTCCTCACCATAGGCTTAGTTTACAGTGTTTATGTTCCTGGACATATTAGTGTTCCCTGACATTGGGTTTGCTTGCTGCAGGGCCCTGGCATCACTACCAGTCTCCAATCTGAATTTGTTTTAATGTTTATTTCTTTTTAAGAGAGAGAGGACAGAGAGAGGAAGAGAGAGAGAGAGAGAGAGGAAGAGAGAGAGAGAGAGAGAGAGAGAGAGAGCAGGGAGGTACAGAGAGAGAGTGGGAGACACAGAATCAGAAGAGGTTCTAGGCTCTGAGTTAGTGGCACAGAGCCCAAGGCAGGGCTTCAGCTCACGAACCATGACATCATGACCTGAGCCGAAGTCTGAAGCTTAACTGACTGAGCCACCCAGGCACCCCTACCAGTCTCCAATCGAAACCAATTTCAAGGCCTCATATTTCCCAGGTTCACTCCCGGTTCCTATGTGATAAAAAGTCCATGGGGGTTATCCTTGAACTTTGAATACTTTTTGCTGTTGCTGCTGTATTATGAGAATCTCCTGTTATAACCCATCACCTCCATGGTACAGGCTGTGGGGCATTTGAAGTCTCCGTTTATCAAAAGACTACCTGGTCTCCGCAGAGAAGTATCCACTGTACTTAATTCCCAATCTGGGTTTTGACTGGGCCTTTATACTTAGTCTGGAATTTAGTTTTCTTCTCTGGTATACTTATGACTCATTTGCTCTCTAATAGTTCAGTTTTGTAAGTGTTTTCAGGATGAACATGATGTAAACCACTATACAGTACAATGGAATCGATCTTCTTAGAAATTTGTTCTCTGCTGATCCATTAAGGGACATTCAGGGAAGGGAACCCCACTCACATTCAACCCTATTATATTTATTTGGTAAATGTTCCATTGGTTAAGAGTGAGAAGACAACAAAATGTCTAGATTTTTTCTGGTGATACCAGGGTTCTCTGGACAATGTAGGATGGGTTCATAGGCCTTTTCTCCCAAATAGTGAGATTCCTTTCAGCACATTCCAGACCGAGTCAGAGGGAAAACCAATACAGAGAAAGCCTAGAACAAATGCAGTTACACTCTACAGGTCTCACCCTGGTAATTACATCTGCAACAGTCTCATTTCCAAATAAGGTCTCATCCTGAAATATGGGAGTTTTTAGAACTCTTAATCACATGAATTGTTGGAGACACAGTTCAACGCGTAACAATTAATATCCACAGTTTATTCAGATTTTCTTAGTTTTTACCTAATGTCCTTTTTCTGTAGTAAGATCCAGTTAAGATTCTTTGCGACATTGAGTTGTGAATTGTCCTTAAGCTTCTCTTACTGTGACACTTCTTCAGACTGTCCCTCTTGTTGGTGCCTTTGTGCATACTTACTGAGCGGGGGTTATGCCTGACGTCATTCAAGCCGAGGGTTTACACCTGTTCCATGAAATCTCTGCACAGGAATGTGTCTCCTCTGATTCCATTTATTTATTACCATCAGTGAAAAATATGGACGGTAGACATATGTGTAGACACTGAGTTACAACCCAATCCTTCTATGTTCCTGTGGTTGAAATCTTTCTAGTTTTGCCTCATGGGGGCCCTTTAAGTTGGCTCATGAGCTCCTAGACAAACCCTGTCCTTGTGTGTGTGCGCACACGGGTATGTGTGGTGGTTTTACGCTGATTTGCTTGCGTTTGTTTGGGAGACAATGACAGAGTGTCATTTAAGTGTCATTAGTATCATATACAATAATTCTGTGGCTCAGAATGTTTTACTTTGTTCACATGATTAATTCTTTTTCAGCATTTAGCACCCCCGTGACCTACAGATGTTTGCAGAGTTTTGCTTCTTCCAATGTTTGATATAATTATCAAATTATTTATAAAAGAGGCACCTCCTGGGTGACCTCTTAGTTGGTTCCTGGTTTGGGTATTTACATTTAAACCTAGAGAAGGGGCGCCTGGGTGGCTCAGTCGGTTGAGCCTCCGACTTCAGCTCAGGTCACGATCTCACGGACCGTGAGTTCGAGCCCCGCGTCGGGCTCTTGGCTGATGGCTCAGAGCCTGGAGCCTGCTTCCAGTTTTGTGTCTCCCTCTCTCTCTGCCCCTCCCCCGTTCACGCTCTGTCTCTCTCTGTGTCAAAAATAAATAAATGTTAAAAAAAATTTTAAAATAAATAAATAAATAAAAATATAAATAAATAAAAAATTAAAAAATAAACCTAGAGTAAATATCCATGTGCCAAGTTTAGGTTGCTTTCAGGCTTTAGTGATTCAGAGAAGTTGTTATAAACATTGAATGCAGGGTTTGTCCTATGGACAAAGGTTTTGAAACTTATCTTCAAATTTTATACTTTTAAATTAGCATTTTTTCACAAATAATAGATAATAAGAAGAAACTAGACACTGCCATTGAGATAATAGTTCCAATTGCAGATAAGGCTAACTTATTCTTCAGGCACCACATGGGTAGACTTCAGAGGAAAAACAAAAATGCTTCATTTATTTTAATATCAGAAGGAAAAATTGATATGATCTGGCCTAGAAGTAAAATACCTCAGCTGGCAAAAGAAGAGATTTCTCTTTCATGAAGACTCTTTGTGTCAGAAGGGTTTTCTGAGAGTGACTTTGAGGACTGAAGGACAGGAGGAACCTCACTCACGGGAGGTGCCCTTGCATGGACCTGCGTCCAAGTCATCAGCCACGGAATGAGCAGAATGACAGGCTAAGCTGAGGAGGCAACTGCTGATGTGTTTCCCTCTTTACAGATGAGTAACTAGGTTTTTGTCTCACTTCCCCACAGGCCTGGACCACTGTGTAAGTACTGCCAACGCTGTACCCCGATGAACAGTAATAATCAGCCTCGTCTTCGGCCTGGAGCCCAGTGATGGTCAGGGTGGCTGTGTTGCCAGACTTGGAGCCGGAGAATCGATCAGGGACCCCTGAGGGTCGGTTGTTATTATTATAGATGATGGTTTTGGGGGCCATTCCTGGCATTTGTTGGTACCAGCCCACGTAACTACCAACTCCAGTGCAGGAGATAGTGACCCTCTGGCCCAGGGCCCCAGACACTGAGGATGGTTGATTCGGCCCCGACTGAGCCCAAATCCCTGGAAAGAGAAACAACAGAGAGGATATTCCTGGGGTCTAGAGACAAAAGGAGGAATCAGGTCCACACTTGTGTCCCCTTCCCGTGTCCCCACATCAAGTCACCTGTGCAGTGAGCGAGGAGGGTGAGGAGGAGAGGGGACCAGGCCATGGCGGAGGTCAGTACCGATCCTGCCTTCTGTTGCCTCACAGCTGAGCAGAGCCTCCCTTCACCTCTCCCTTCACCTCTTCAACTGTTGAGATGGGGAGGGCCCAACCATGCAAATGCGACCCCCCTGTTTTCTGACTCCTCACTGACTTCTTTAGGTGTCTCTGTCTGAGGATGTCAGGGGGATGGGCAGGGTAGGGGCAATTTCAGGGCAGGGGTGGGGAGGTCACAGATGTGAGCCCTGAGCAGAGGGCACAGGCAGTGGCAGGTGGCAATTCACAGCTCTGATCTACCTTGACCCCTCAAAACAGGCCTTGAGTGCCCCCTAGCGTTCAGACACAGACATGCCAGTTTATGACGTGAGCAGAGCCGGTCAGAGACCACTTCTGCCTCCCCACTGCTCTAACCACTCTCCTCTGCCTAAGCGTTAGACCAGGTCTCCTCACGTGGCCCCCCATCACCTCAGGGCAGACTCTCTGTTCTTAGACTCCTGGGGGTGAGCCTGTCCATGGCTCCCTTGACTCTTAATGGGTCAGGCCTGAGGAGGTGTCTCTACACACATTCCTCTAACAGTAAATGTGTATCAAAAGGGGAAGGAGGTAACTGGATATGACAGCGGAGGCTGGGCTCCAGGCGCCCATGCCAATGCAGGAAGCAGCAGAGAGCAGAGGGCAGCTCCCATGGGGAACTTTGGCAGATGGGACCTGACCCTCATGAGGTCGTTCTTAGATGTGCTTCTTACCCAGAAGGAGTGTGTTGATTCACACTCTATCCTGGCATCTATGTCAATGTGCTTATTGTCAGACGTCTCAGTGATTCCAGTTTTCTCTCCCAAAGTGCATCAGGAAATATCAGTGGGATCCTAAGGATCCCATTTGGCATCTGCTCTAGGATTCATGTATATTCTTTCTGAATTCCCTCCCAAATCCATGGTAGCTCTGTTCCGGAGACCTTGCAAAGGACCTGGTTCCAGGCTATGTCTTCCCTGGTGGTCAAGAGGAACGTGAATGACTTTCTGGTCCTTTTATTCTATGGCATCAATCTATGTGTCTCTTGAGAACAATACCACATTGGTTTTCATGACTACAGCTTTGTAATATAATTTGAAAGTGCGAAGTTTGGTGTCTTGAGTTTTGTTCCTTCTCAAGATTGCTTTGGCAATTTGGGGTCTTTTCTGGTTCTATACAAACTTCAGGGTTTTTTAAATTTCTGTGAAAAATGTCACTGAAATTTCCATGGGGATTGCATTGAATTTATAGAGTGCTTTGGGTAGTGTGGACACTTTTGCATTATATTTTGTGGAAATCCCTGGATTTAGGAATTACCTGGAGGCTGTGTGTGAGGCCTAAGGGTTTGTCTAAGATGACCTCCATCTCTGTGCTTAAAAATGTGGATGGATTATGATGATTCAAATGAAAGGAGAGATACTAGTTTTGGCAATAAGGTAAGGAATGTGGATATGTGTATTTTTTCTTTTTTTATTCACTGATGTATTCTTTTTAATTCAAAGCCTTTCCTGGCCACCAGCTAAGAACTGACAAGCTGCAGATACGTAGTGCTGCGAGGACAAATAAAACTGTCAAGGTCGTGGAGCATGTTGGTTTTTCATGTGAGTCACTATGACAGACAAGGAGGAGATGTTTCATGGGAGGTATTCAATGGGAAGCATTAAATATTCATAGGACTAGAGCACACAGTGCTATGTTAACCGAATGTCGATGACTAGAAGGTTAAGTGTGTATAACTGTATCTTATGTTTTATTTATACGTAGTTTATGTTATATATATATGTGTGTGTGTGTGTGTGTGTGTGTGTGTGTGTGAGTGTGTGTGTGTGTGTGTGTGTGTGTGTGTGTGTGTGTGTGTGAGATATAAACCCCAGGAGATATATCTTAGAGATATTGTCATGAACAGTGAAGAGATGGATTAGATAAACCACTGGGGAAAATAATTGTGTGAATATTTACAGGAGGAGTGGGAACCTTGTGTGACACAGAGAAGGTCTGGAGACGGATCTGGTGTGAGTAACTATAATACATTGCACACTGAGAAAGGAGGGCTTAGAGCACCAGGAACTTCATGGGACTGAGCTCTGTCGGATAGTAAGGTCTGTCTGGTAAATAACTGTTGGGGTATTTTCCTGCTGGCCTGCCTCACAGCCCTGTCCTCTCAGTGCCAGTGTGAACAGGCCACCGCTGACCCCAGTCCTGGTCACCCAGCTGCTCTGACAACACACAGCATCCCAAGAGGACACTCAGACCTTTGCTGACGGATATTTGAGCTTTCAGTGCCCCGGGAAGGAGCATGAGTGCATCCTCTCCCGGGTGTTGGGATGGAGACATTAATTTTCTTCAGGTCCCTAACAGCGTCCAGGCTGCTCACCATAGGCTTAGTTTACAGTGTTTATGTTCCTGGACATATTAGTGTTCCCTGACATTGGGTTTGCTTGCTGCAGGGCCCTGGCATCACTACCAGTCTCCAATCTGAATTTGTTTTAATGTTTATTTATTTTTTAAGACATAGACAGAAAGAGGAGACGGAAAGAGCAGGGAGTTACAGAGAGAGAGCAGGAGACACAGAATCAGAAGCAGGCTCCAGGCTCTGATTTCATGGCACAGAGCCCAAGGCAGAGCTGCAGCTCACGTACCACGATATCATGACCTGAGCCAAATTCCTAAGCTTAACCGATTGAGCCACCCAGGCACCCTACCTGTCTCCAATCAAAACCAATTTCAAGGCCTCATATTTTCCAGGTTCACTCCCGGTTCATATGTGATAAAAAGTCCTTGGGGGGTTATTCAAAGTCCTTGAACTTTGAATACTTTTTGCTGCTGTTGCTGTGTTATGAGGATCTCCTGTTATATCCCACCACCTCCATGGTACAGGCTCTGGGGCTTTGAAGTCTCTGTTTGTCAAAAGACTACCGGCTCTCCGCAGACAAGCATCCACTGTACTAAATTCCCAATCTGGATTTGACCAGGCCTTTATACTTAGTCTGGAATTTAATTTTCTTCTGTGGTATCCTCATGACCCATTTGCCCCTCTATTAGTCCAGTTTTGTAATTGTTCTCGGATGAACATGATATAAACCCTTATACCGTGCAAGGGACCTCTATTTTCTTAGAAATTCTTTCTCTGCTTATCCATTAAGGGGCATTGAGGAAAGGGAATCCCACTCACATTCAACACTATTATCTGTATATGGTAAATGTTCCATGGGTTAACAGTGAAAAGACAACAAAATGTCTAGAGTTTTCCGGTAATACCAGGGTTCTCTGGACAAGGTAGGATGGGTTCATAGGCCTTTTTCTCTAAAATGGTGAAATTCTTTCAGCATGATTCCAGACTGAGTCAGAGGAAAAACAAAGACAGAGAAAGCTTAGAACACATGCAGTTACACTTTACTGGTCTCACCCTGGTAATTACATCTGCAACAGTCTCATTTCCAAATAAGGTCTCACTCTGAAATATGGGAGCTTTTAGAACTCTTAATCACATGAATTGTTGGAGACACAGTTCAACGCGTAACAATTAATATCCACAGTTTATTCAGATTTTCTTAGTTTTTCCCTAATGTCCTTTTTCTGTTGTAAGATCTAGTTTATGATTCTTTGCGACATTGAGTTGTGAATTGTCCTTAAGCTTCTCTTACTGTGACACTTCTTCAGACTGTCCCTCTTGCTGGTGCCTTTGTGCATACTTACCGAGTGGGGGCTATGCCTGACGTCATCCAAGCCAAGGGTTTACACCTGTTCCATGAAATCTCTGGATGGGAATGTGTCTCGTGTGATTCCATATATTTATACCATCAGTTAACAATATGGATGGCAGACATATGTGTAGACACTGAGTTACAACCCAGTCCTTTTATGTTCCTGTGGTTGAAATCTTTCTACTTTTGCCTCATGGGGGCCCTTTCGGTTGGCTTGTGAGCTCTTAGACACACCCTGTTCTTGCGTATGTGCGCACATGTGCATGTGTGGTGGTTGTGCACTGATTTGCTTGCGTTTGTTTGGGAGACAATGCCAGACAATGACAGAGTGTCATTTAAGGGCCATTAGTATCATATAGAATAATTCTGTGGCTCAGAGTGTTTTCCTCTGTTCACATAATTAATTCTTTTCAGCGTTTAGCACCCCCGCGACCTACAGATGTTTGCAGAGTTTTGCTTCTTCCAATGTTGGATGTAATTATCAAATTATTTATAAATGTGGCACCTCCTGGGAGACATGTTGTTGGTTCCTGGTTTGGGTGATTAGTTTAAACCTAGAATAAATATCCATGTGCCAAGTTTAGGGTGCTTTCAGGCTTTAGTGATTAGGAATCCGTTGTTATAAACATTAAAGTGCAGGGTTTTTCTTGCACTTTTTTCATTTTCTGACACTAATAAGGTCCTCCGTACTCATCCTGTGCCATTGCTGTCTGGGAATTAAGATTCCCCCGAGGAAGCCCCATGTCTTCCTGGGAGAATAGTATTAGAAAGTAATATCTGGGAAAATGATCTCAGGCCTTATGGGGCATCATTGCTTCCGGTTTCACTCAGCTGACGCATGAAGGACAAATACATGAGGAAACTAAGCCAGGACCGTGGACACATTGGTGACTGTCTCCACATGCAAGTCTCTGTCTCCATCAAACTACACAGGTCGTCAGACTGTCATCTGCGGCTCTAATCCATAACCACATCTTCTCCCCAGCCTCCTCCCTTGGTTGTATCCATGACTTTCCTTTCCTCAAGTGACAACTGTGGCTCCAGCACCACATTCCATCCATTTACTTCATTGTTCGGTCACAGTACACAGTGCAGTCACGTCACGATCGTCAACCGGCTCCCCCACGGGACACAACCTTAGTTACTAGAGGACAGAACTTTCGTGCAGTTTCTTAGGTCTTTACACGTAGAGGCTCCACTCACTTTCAGCCCCTCGGCTCAGCGGCTCGCCCCACCCCTGCACTGACGTGGGCTCACACGTGTTACTGCAGCTACTTGAGTTTTGTCACCTTCTGCTTTCCATCATGAGCCCCAAATTCCTACATTCTTCACGTACTCGTTAAGTTTCCTACTGGGGCGTGTACAGTGTTCAGTGAATTCTGACAATGACACAGTGTCGTTTAAGTGCCATTAGTATCACATAGAATAATTCTGTGGCTCAGAATGTTTTCCTCCGTTCACATGATTAACTCCTTTTCAGCGTTTAGGACCTCCACGACCTGCAGATGTTTGCAGAGTTTTGCTTCTTCCAATGTTTGATATAACTATCAAATTATTTATAAAAGTGGCACCTCCTGGGTGACCTCTTAGTTGGTTCTGGTTTGGGTGATTACATCTAAACCTAGAATAAGTATTCATGTGCCAAGTTTAAGTTGCTTTCAGGCCTTAGTGATTAGGAATAAGTTGTTATAAACATTGAAGTGCAGGTTTTTCCTATGGACAAAAGTTTTGAAACTTATCTTCATAATTTTATAATTTTAAATTGGCATTTTTTCACAAATAAGAGATAACAAGACAACACTAACCACCACCAATGAGATAATAGTACCCGATGCAAATAAGGCTGACTTATTCTTCAGGCACCACATGGGTAGAGTTCAGAGAAAAAATGAAAATGCTTCATTTCTTTTTATATCAGAAGGAAAAATTGATATGATCTGGCCTAGAAGTATAATACCTCAGCTGATAAAACAAGAGATTTCTCTTTGATGAAGACTCTTTGTGTCGGAAGGGTTTTCTGAGAGTGACTTTGAGGACAGAAAAGACAGCAGGAACCTCACTCACGGGAGGTGGCCTTGCATGGACCTGCGTCCAAGTCATCAGCCACGGAATGAGCAGAATGACAGGCTGAGCTGAGGAGGCAACTGCTGACGTGTTTCCCTTCTTTACAGATGAGTAACTAGGTTTTTGTCTCACTTCCCCACAGGCCTGGACCACTGTGTAAGCACTGCTACTGCTGTACCACGATGAGCAGTAATAATCAGCCTCGTCCTCGGCCTGGAGCCCAGTGATGGTCAGGGTGGCTGTGCTGCCAGACTTGGAGCCGGAGAATCGATCAGGGACCCCTGAGGGTCGGTTGTTATTATTATAGATGATGGTTTTGGGGGCCATTCCTGGCATTTGTTGGTACCAACCCACGTCACTACCAACTCCTGTGCAGGAGATAGTGACCCTCTGGCCCAGGGCCCCAGACACTGAGGATGGTTGATTCGGCCCCGACTGAGCCCAAATCCCTGGAAAGAGAAACAACAGAGAGGATATTCCTGGCGTCTAGAGACAAAAGGAGGAATCAGGCCCACACTTGTGCTTCCAGGACCCCTTCCCGTGTCCCCAGATCAAGTCACCTGTGCAGTGAGCGAGGAGAGTGAGGAGGAGAGGGGACCAGGCCATGGCGGAGGTCAGCACCGATCCTGCCTTCTGTTGCCTCACAGCTGAGCAGAGCCTCCCTCAACCTCTCCCTTCACCTCTTGATCTGTTGAGAGGGGGAGGGCCCATCCATGCAAATGCGACCTCTCTGTTTTCTGACTCCTCACTGACTTCTATGGGTGCCTCTGCCTGAGGATGTCAGGGGGATGGGCAAGGGAGAGGCATTTTCAGGGCAGGGGGTGGAGAGGTCACAGATGTGAGGCCTGAGCAGAGGGCTCAAGCAGTGGCAGTTGGCAGGACTCAGCTCTGGTCTCCTGTGTCCCCTCAGAAACAGGCCTTGAGTGCCCCCTAGTGTCCGGACACAGACATGCCATTGTATGACGTGAGCAGAGCCCATCAGAGACCACTTCTGCCTCCCACTGCTCTAGCCTCTGTCCCTGACTTAGGGCTAGGCCAGGTGTCCCCATATGTGGTCCCCATCGCCTGAGGGCAGACTCTGTTTTAGTCAGACTCCTGGGGGTGAGCCTGTCCATGGCTCCCTTGACTGTTCATGGGTCAGGCCTGAGGAGGTGTCTCTACACACATTCCTCTAACAGTAAAGGTGTACCCATAGGGGAATGAGTTAACTGAATATGACAGCGGAGACAGAGCTCCAGGCACCCGTGCCATTGCAGGAAGCAGCAGAGAGTAGAGGGCAGTTCCCATGGGGAACTTTGGTAGATGGGACATGACCCTGATGAGATTATTCTTTACATATGCTTCTGACCCAGATAGAGTGTGTTGATTCACACTCTATGTCACACTCTATGTCATACACCGGCATCTATGTCAATGTGCTCATTGTCAGACGTCTGAGTGATTCCAGTTTTCTCTCCCAAAGTGCATTAGGAAATATCAGTGAGATCCTCAGGATCGCTTTTGGGGCATCTGCTCTAAGATTCATGTATACTCTTTCTGAATTCCTTCCCGAATCCATGGTAGCTCTGTTCCGGAGACCTTGCAAAGGACCATTTTCAGCCTATGTCTTCCCCGGTGGTCAAGAGGAACTTGAATGACTTTCTGGTCTTTTTATTCTATGGCATCAACCTATGTGTCTCTTGAGAACAATACCACATTGGTTTTCATGACTACAGCTTTGTAATATAATTTGAAAGTACAAAGAATGGTGTCTTGAGGTTTGTTCCTTCTCAAGATTGCTTTTGCAATTTGGGGTCTTTTCTGGTTCTATACAAATTTTGGGTTTTTTTTTTATTTCTGTGCAAAACGTCATTGGAGTTTTTATGGGGATTGCATTGAATTTATAGAGTGCTTTGGGTAGTGTGGACATTTTAGCATTATATTTATTGTGGAGATCCCTGGATTTAGGAATTACCTGGAGGCTGTGTGTAAGGTCCAAGGGTTTGTCTAAGATGACCTCCATCTCTGTACTTAAAAATGTGGATGGATTATGATGATTCAAATGAAAGAAGAGATACTAGTTTTGGCAATAAGGTAAAGAATGTGGATATGTGTATTTTTTCTTTTTTTATTCACTATGTATTCTTTTTAATTCAAAAACATTTCCTGGGCACCACCTAAGTACCGGTAGGCTGCAGACACTCAGTGTTGCAAGGACAAACAAAACTGTCAAGGTCGTGGAGCCTGTTGGGTTTTCATGTGAGTCACTATGACAGACAAGGAGAGATGTTTCATGGGAGGTATTCAATGGGAAGCATTAAATATTTATAGGACTAGAGCACACAGTTCTATGTTAACCGAGAGTCGATGGGTAGAAATGTGTGTGTGTGTATAACAATATCTTATGTTTTATTTATATGTAGTTTGTGTTTCATATATATGTGTGTATATATATGTATATATATATACACACATATATATTTCATATACATATATGTGTGTGTGTGTGTATATATATATATATATATATATATATATATGATATAAATCCCAGAAGATATATCCTAGATGTATTGTCATGAACAGTGCAGATATGGATTAGATAAACTTCTGAGGAAAATGATTGTGTGAATATTTACAGTAGGATTAGAACCTTGTGTGACACAGAGAACGACTAGAAAGGGATCTGGTGTGAGTAATTATAATACATTGCACACTGATAAAGGAGGGCTTAGAACACCAGGATCTTCTGGGTCACGGGATGAGCTCTGTCCTTACAATTCCCAAGTTTCTGCAGGTTCCCAAATGTGCAATCCCGTCTGCATGGGGCCCCCATCTGGTGCAGGTGACCCAGTCACCTCCAGTGTCTCTCCTCAGTGCTGGAGCTTCCTGGCTGCATCCTGGGATGACTGTGTCGTTGACCATCACCTATGGGTGCTCTTGGGAAAAGGCAACATGAAGGCGCATGTCACTTGTTTCTAATTACAGTGTGTCCTTGATGAATCTCATGTACATTCTTGTTAAGAGACCCTGCCCCATAAGTGTGAGGATGGGGACAGGTGCAGAGGATTATGGGGACTGGCTTGCCTGGGTGGGAAGTGACCTGACATGACAAAGAGATGGGATGTCTCCTCAGGCCTTCCTGATACAGCCTGTGGAGTGGTGAGCATGCCCTCTGTCCTTCTTAACCCTCAGTGCAGGACACAACTTCCCTGAGGGATCACTCACCTGACGTCCCAACAACACAACTATCTAAGTGGTGGGGGGCACAGAGTGATTCATGCTGAGGAAGCCACAGCTCTGAAGTAAGGACTGAGGTGTGGTGATGCCTGCCACACAGGTGTAGCACTTGGGGGATCAGACGCCCCCGCCACTGTGTAGGGGTGGGTGGGGTGCCAGGCAAGCTCAAGTCCACAGGGTCCTTCTCTCTGCTCAACTCCAGTTCCTTCTCCCAGCCCTAAGTGAGTCTGAACTCTGAGACAGCAGGGGGCACTGGAGGTCTGTCCCTGTGCATTGGGGGAGGTGCAGGGATGGCTGGGGGGTGTCTCAGCTGGGCACCCAGCCCTGGAACCCTGCCTTGTACCCTCTGCTCTATGCTCACCGGGGCCCACGATTGGCTCCCCAGCCCCACCCCACTCTCAGCTGTCACCATATTCAGTGAGTAGGTTTGGGGACCCAGGAGGGGAGTGATTTGCATGAAGGATTCCTCTCTGCTCTCCAAAGTGGGGAGGGGATGAGAGAGGCTTTGTGCAGTTCTCTCACTGGTGGGCTCAGTCAGGGGCACAGCCTGGGCTGTCTCCACCTTGACCTGGACCCCTCTCCTCCTCACCCCCCTCGTTCTCCGCTTAGGTGACTGGCTGTGGAAAGCAAGGCGAGTGATTATGGGCTGGGGTGTGCTGGCCTCCTTCTTCCCTTCTTTTGAAGAACAAGCTGGAGGCATTCCCTCACGACCTGCCTGTCCGTGTCTCCACTGCTCTGTTGCAGGGTCCTGGGCACAGTGTGCCCCGACACAGGAGGCCTCCCTGTCAGGGTTTCAGGGGCAGAAGGTGACCCTCACCTGGACAGGAATTAGCAATAGAGTTGGAGCAAATTATGTGGGCTACTTCCAAGAGATTTCTCTCAGCGTTACCACAACTGTGGTGCTCAGAAGAAATGGGCCCTCGGAGATCTCAGCTCGGTTCTCTGGCTCCCACTCTGGGAACAAGGCCTCTAGGACCTTCTCAGGCCTGCAGCCTGAGGATGAGCCATATTGTTAGTGCTCAACATGGGGCAGAAGCATCAGTTCTGACATACTGCTGCAGGCCCATGAGGACCTGAGACAGAAAGCTGTCTCTGTCACCCCCAGGACTGCCGGTGAGAAACAGACAGGGAGGCCTTGGAGACCCTGGAGGGTCTGAGGGTCTGACTCTGAGCACAGAAGAAATTTAAAGGGTCAGTGACAGTAGTTGCCTCTCATTTGTGTTTTCTTCCTCTCCTGTCTCCCTTTCCTGTCTCCCTTCCTTCCTTTCTTTCTCTTTTTTCTTTCTTTCTTTCTTTCTTTCTTTCTTTCTTTCTTTCTTTCTTTCTTCCTTCTTTTCTTTCCTTTTGTTTTCTTTTCTTTCTCTCTCTTTCTCTCCCTATCTTTCTCCCTTTCCTCTTTCCTTCCTTCCTTCCTTCCTTCCTTCCTTCCTTCCTTCCTTTCTTCCTTGGATAAAGAGCTTTATTTGGATTAAATGAGAGCTGGGGAAAGCGAAGGGCCAGAGATGCCAGTGAGATTAGGTTCCAAAAAGGCAGGCAGAGCTTATCAACCCAATGGACTCCATTTCCCAGCAACCTTCCAGTTAGTAGGGTCAGTAAAGTCCTGCTGGGAAATGTATTTGCCAGTAAACGACCAATGTTTGTCCCCCATCACTACAGTAGTAGAGTTTCTCCTTTCCATAAGTAAATCTCCATATCACCTCCCACAACACCACGAGTATTGCAAAAAAGGCTAAAAAATCACATTTGACACCTCTTATACTCATCTTCAGTAGTTAGCTCCGAAGTCTCATCCTCTGCCAAAAATAGTTCTACTAAACTCATCAGCTGAAATGTCCATCCAAGTAGTGAGAAGACAGTCTTTACTAACCCATGGTCATTCTTACCCTATTACCGCGGCCAGTCATGGCTGAACAGCAGAGTAAGGCTCAGAGGGGGTGAAGGAGGAGGGGGATGGGGCTAATTTTCCCCAGTACAAAGATGGCGTCCAATTCTTGGTCGGAGAGCAGAACGAGAAAGGCTTGAGGGAAGGGTCCAGGCCCTGTACTCAGTCAGAAACAGTGCTATAGAAGAGGATGAGGAGAAGGAGGAGAGGGAGGAGGAGGAGGAGGAGGAGGAGGAGGAGGAGGAGGAGGAAGAGGAGGAGGTGAAGGAGAAGGAGGAGGAGGAGGAGGAGGAATGCTTGCCATGCTTGTGGTTTTGTATATCTGTAAGAACTTTCTTCATTTTCTTCCACATCTTCTTTCCATCGGCATTCCTGGTCTTACCATGCCAGGTGCCAAGGGATTCACAGGAGGGATGCCAGGAGCAGGTGGTGGGTAGGGAGCAGGTAGGGACCTAGGGGTTGGCCTCCCGGATACCCTGGTTATGGTGCAGGATGGGGGTGCACTGGGGAGAAAGCTGGATTCCCCCGGGGAGCTGCTGCAGGAGATGGAGAGGGGCCTGGAGGGCAGGCAGGGTGGTCAGGTGGTGGATGGCAGGATGGGCACCTTCAGGGTACCTGACGTACCAGCAGTCAGGCCATTGCCCCTTCTCTGCACTCAGCCCTTGTAACCGCCAAGTCCTTCGCTTTACGTGACACTTATATAACCACATCTTTCTGTCCTTGCATTGTTTCAAGATATACTTTTCTTTACCATTCTTTTCTTTTATTGTACTTTACAACTTTTTGAAGTTTATTCATCTTTGAGAGACAGAGAAAGACAGAGTGTGAGCAAGGAGGGGCAGAGAGAGAGGGAGACTCAGAATCTGAAACAGGTGCAGGCTCCGAGCTGTCAGCATAGAGCCCATCGCAGAGCCTGAACTCATGAACTAGGAGATCATGACCTCTGCCGAAGTCAGACACCTAACTGACTGAGCCATTCAGGCACCCCATTTACCATTCTTTTAAATTCATCCTATATGTATCTTTATTTGAAGAGTGGCCCTTTTGATCCGTTATGTCAATCCGTGTCTGTAACTGGAACAATTGGTGCATTGAAATGTAATGTAATTTAATGTCCTTATGTAATATATTTCATGTCATATCATTTTTGTTATCATATTTTGTTCTCTTCTTGAATCCAGATTTAGATTTAAAGAAGTTAAATTCCTTTCTCACTCTTTTCTTGCCTCCTGTTTCACATATTGACTATTTCGCATGTTGACTGTTGTGCAGTTTTTACATTTAGTGGCATGGATGATGAGTAGCCTGACCCGGAACAAGAGAACTAGGAGGAGACCCTGAGGACTGGGTGTCACCGGAAACCCAACTGGGGCCTCCACCCGGGAGCTGTTAGTGCCAGCCCATGTTTTTCAGCCAAAGTTTGTTACACTTTCCCGAGCAGAAAGAAGTGACCGCCACAACCAGACTAGGCAGCCTTCTGAGTCCGCAGGACCATGAAGCCTGGACGTGAGGCTCGTCTCTGCTGTCAAAGAGCCTGTTCAGAGAAGGAGCAGGGGTCTCGGGTGGCACGCTGAGTCGCTGGGGTTTGCCACGTCTTCTCCCCCCTTCCGGTCTCAGAAGGATCTGCATGGCACCTGTGCTTGACCTGCCCACGCGCCTTCTCAAAGGAAACCTAAAAAGAAGCAGTGATAAAGTGCTTGTACAACCTGTCTACTTATTGCTAAAGTTTTGAGCCAGGGTCTTTAGGAAAGAAAATATTTCACCATTTACTCAAATTACCTTTTATGTTATTACCTGAATTCAGTGACTGTTTTCTTACAGAGCCGTTTGAAATGTATACATCTTTATCCTAGGATCAAAAACAGTGAACACTCTGTATTCTTTTTAAAGTCTCTAAGAAAACAAATCATTTGCTTTTATTAATGCTCTCCACCTCTCCTGGGCCTGCCTCCTTTTCACATGAGCACCTTGTGCCTGGGAGTGTGTGTTGGCCTGAGCTGACCAGGTGCAGACGTCCGAATGGGCAGACGTCCGTCTGGCCCAGGGACCCCGACACGGAGGGCGGCTGAGTCAACACTGAGTGGGCTCTGGGCTGTAGTTTTATGAGATGGGAACCACCTGGCCTGTGTCTCCTCCGCAGATGCCGGAGCCCACAGACCATGTCCCAACCTGAATTACAAAGAGGATGGAGGGAAGACGATGCATATGGTGGGGACCTGGTTGTTCAAAGTTCTATCATCTGCCTCTCTGATCTGGACCCCAAACTTCCAAGCTACGTGGTTAGTCAGGGACTGAGTTCAATTCCCACAAGACGTGCACTGCGTTAACCAAATCAATCCCACAATCCCCTCCCTAGTCGCCCAATAGCGTCAGGGCAGGTGGAGGGGTGACGTGATCGAGTCACGTGAAATCTGAGGCTGCTGATCGGTGGGAGACGGAGAACAAGTCTGTGTCATGCAGAGGGTGTGTCTTTTGGGTGTGACCGGAGCCTGCAGAGACATTCGGTCCTCATGAGAGAAGTCAGGGTGAGGCACAATGTATTGCTTGTGTGTTCCCTTTCTTCCCCACACAGTGTCGGCTCCCTGAGCCTGGGGACACTCCCCGTCACTTCTGCACTGCGACTTGAGCTCCTAAACCAACAGAGGTCATGTAGTGAGGGTTCAGTAAATGCCATTCATGCATATCATGTGGACAATGACTTTCCTGAGTCGGACACAGCTGTACTGTGTGTCCGGGTCAGTCCTGACACCGTGATATGAACTCATCTGTGTCCCTCAAAACCCTGTATGGAAACCCGAACCCACATTGTGACTGTTTGAGAAAAGGCATTAAAAGATGTCACCGTGGATAATGAGGTTAAAAGGGTGTTGCCCCCATAAACAGGGCTGGCGTCTTCATAGAAGAGGTAGAGGCAGCATGGGTGAGCACACATGGGAATGCCATGTGAGGACCCAGGACGAATGTAACCATTTGCAAGCCAAGGAGAGTGACCTCAGGGGAAATCAATCCTGCCAACCCCTTGAACGTGGACATTTAGGCTCCAAACTGAGAGAAATTCACTATCTTCTGTGTAGGCATCCAGTGTGTGGTATCGTCATATGGTAGGCGTAGCAGACAGGCACAACCCTCAGGGACACTGGTCCCCAGGACAACCGGCCCCAGCATCCAGGAATTTCTGCTCAGCTTGTATGAAACAGAAAATGTGTGCCTATAAGGACAGGCTTTGGGGACAGAATTGACAGGAAAAGGACATAGACTAGAGGAGGTTCATTGGGTTTGGTTTCAGGCGTCAGTTTTAGGCTAAACAAAGAGGGAAGCAACAGTTTTGACAGAAAGTGGGGCTGAAGAAGGAAAGCCCTTCACTGTGGGCACAGCAGGTTTTTGTCTCACTTCCCCACAGGCCTGGAGCTCTGTGTGAGCACTGCGACTGTCGTCCCATGATGCACAATAATAATCAGCCTCGTCGTCAGCCTGCAGCCCAGTGATGGTCAGGGAGCCTGAGCTGCCAGACTTAGAGCCAGAGAATCGATCGGGGACCCCGGAGGGTCGTTTGTTATTCTCATAAATCAGGAGGCTGGGGGCCGTTCCTGGGACTTGTCGGTACCAGCTCACATAATTACCACCCCCGATGTTGGAGCTGCTTCCAGTGCAGGAGATGGTGACCCTCTGGCCCAGGGACCCCGACACGGAGGGCGGCTGAGTCAACACTGAGTGGGCCCAGGACCCCGGAAGGGGTAGAAACACATAGAGGGTGATGCTGGGGTCTGGACACAAGGGAGTGGAAGCAGGACCCACATGTCCTCCCAGAGCCCCTTCCAGTGTGCCCTCATCCAGTCACCTGTGCAGTGAGCGAGGAGAGTGAGAAGGAAAGGAGACCAGGCCATGGTGGTGGTCATCACCGATTCTGTCTTCTGTGCCTCACGGCTGAGCAGAGCCTCCCCTAACCTCTCCCTTCCCCTCTTCATCTTCTGAGGGAGGGAGGGCCCCCTCCATGCAAATGAGACCCCAGCTCTCTGACCCCTCCCTGGGCCTGTGTCAGTTCCCTCTGCCTGAGGATGTCAGGGGGCTGGTCGAGGGGGGGCTGTTTCAGGCCAAAGGGTGAGGAGGACACAGTTGTGAGCCGTGTGCAGGGGGCACTGACAGTACAGGTGGCAGGTTTCAGTTCTCATCAGCCCTGAACCCACAGCAATGGGTCCTGTGAGCCCCCTGGTGTTCGGACTCAGAGCCGCCATTGTTTGAACTGGTAGGCAAGTCCACCAAAGAGAGCTCCTGTGCCCCCATTGCACTGCCCACTGTACCCCGACAAGGGTCAGTCCGGGGGTCCCTCTAGGGAACCTCCCGTAACCTAAGCCAGACTGGATGCTCTACTCAGACTCCTCAGGGAGCGTCAGTCCATGGCCGCCTGTATGGGTCATGGGTCAGGAAGGAGGTGGTATCTCTACCAAAAGTCCACTTAGATCAAGATCATGCCCAGTGCAATGATGAGCACCACCGGACACGTGGACCCTTCTGTGTAGGATTCTGTGTCCTTTCCTGTTACGTGATTTCTCCCGGGTTTCCAGAGCTCACCTTCTTCTAACTTTCCCGCAGCACTGAGGAGAGAGGGAGAGCTCTGTTCAGGCTGTGGGGAGAAACAGTTGTGTGTATTCCTCGGCGCATTACGCAAAAAAATCTTTGTCGTCTGTCACTATGTCTGCTTGTTGAAAACATTAGCTCTCCTCATACTATGTGCAGTGATTCCTTCCAGGATCTGCTCTCCCAGCAAACAGACCCAGTCTACAGGAGCCTTGAGTGTGACACTGACCTCAGCGCCCAAAGGACAAACTTGCAGGCCATTCTAGGAGGGAAGGAGCGACAGCAGCAGGTGCTCTGACAAGGATCCAGTGACACAGTCTGTGGGGTGAACACAGTTCTACCTACGTTCTTTGTGTCCAGCATATTCAGGAGAGAGCAATACTTCGTCCAGCCACCATGACTAGAGGAGTGAATTTCTATTCACCAAGGCTACATGAATCTTTGGTCAAAGATCCCACATGTGAGTGGTGGAGAGGTGGAGATGAGGGGGACTATGTCCCTGAGGTCACAGGCATTGTGGCCCCAGTTTGTTACAGAAGAATTTTCGTCAGAGCTCCAAGCTGGCTGGAGGTGTCACTGGGGGGACTGAGGGAGTAACAGTCCAGCATTAAGAGCACAGGGAGGGTGTGATACATCCCCCTGGGCTTTGAGGTGTGTGGGAGCAACACTGAAGCTGCTATTCCAGAACCAATGTACTGATAAGCCTCAAGTGCTCACTGGAGCCCGAGGGAGTCAGAGGCTGAGCTGCCCACAGCGATAAGAGACTCACCCTGGAATTTCTGAGCATCAACTTGTCTTAGGAGAGAAGGTGATCAGGGCAAGTCCTGGCTGCTCAGTGACAGGACACTGGTCACACTGGATGTCGCTGGAGTTTCCTGATGATGAGGATGCTTCCTCCTGGGCTTGTGACCCTGAGGTTGGCTGGATGAGCACAGGTTGACCATGAGTTTTGGGGAGAAAGAGAAGCCAGGAAGCTACAAAATCCAGAACACCATATACTCAGATAGAGGAGAGATCCGTGTGTGTGTGTGTGTGTGTGTGTGCGTGTGCGTGTGCCTGTGTCTGTGTGTGTGTGTGTGTGTGTGTGTGTGAGAGAGAGAGAGAGAGAGAGAGAGAGAGAGAGAAAGAGAGAGAGAATGGAAAACCTTTCCTTCAGAGGCCACACATGAAGACAAGTGTATCCCTGTCCCCTTATGGCCTCTCTGCATTTGCTGAGTGTTGTGTTGGTCCCCATACAAACCCATCCCTGGGGCTGGCTCTCTGTATGACCGTCCAGCGTTCTGGAGCTTGGAACTCAAGAAGGGCAATGTCTGGAAGGCCACTTCTCTTGACGTCTATGAAACTTACACAAACCGGAGGAATATGGTCTGAATTAGTTCTATAGGAATTTCACTGAATCAGAATGTCAAGCCTTGTGGATGGGCCTTCTGTCCATTCTCATTCCTGTAGACACACTTCCCATAGCTGTGGGGTCTTCAGGTCTTAGGAAGCACAAGATAGGGGCTGATGACACAGCCCCTTCCTCATGCCCTTCACATCACAGCCCTCCCCCACTGTGCCTCTCGTATCCCCTGATACCTCCATTGGGTGACCGTCAGAGAGTGTCTACTGTTATTTTGCAAAAGGGTTAATGCTTGACACTGCATTGCTTGGTGCAAAAGTGTGTGGCTGAGTGAGTGTCCTGATGGTCTTAGAAACCAATATTCTCAAGACCAAGAAAAGCTGTCGTGTATTGAAATATGCAGCCAATCCTTCCTTCGTTCACTATGGCAAAAGTTACCCTGTGTGCAGCCTCAGTCATTCTGAAGGAGGAAGTAATTGCATGAATCGCTTCTCTGTGCAAATACTCAAAGGCTGGGTGAACATTCATGTCACGGAAATACAATAATCGTGTTGTCGTATTACAGAGATTGATGAGGTTGGTGGGGCATGAAAACTACAATCAGAGATGAGCGCAGGAATCAGATGAGGAAGTGATTTCCTGCTGGTCCATTTCTGCAACGTCTCTGTAGAGATGGACCCTGGAGAGTGGAAACTCTTGCAAGATTATAGTTTTCTCTGAAATCCTAACATAGAGATGGTTTTCGGGCCTGAAGAGCCATAGAGAGAGACGGAAGGCCTGAGGGAAGCAGGAGAAGAGGGGAGGCGAGCAGAGTGTGTGTGGGGGAGGGTGCAGTGAGGAGAGTCTGAAGACTTTGGGACTCACTTTTAGTCAGATGGGTGAGAGAGGAAATTGTGTCTCTGACCAAGGTGCTTATTAACATGTCAGATATGGATGTGTCATCAGTAACACAAGAGACACACTTTACGGCTTGAGATTTGTGGATGAATGTGAGTACCTCTGTCACCATTTTCAGTCCAGAGAACAGTACTGTGTGACCTTAGAAACTATACATGTGTCTCTGCCCCTAGATGCTGACACCGAGTTTCTGAAAATCTTGTCATTTTCTAAGTGAAAAGAACACTAGAAACATCTTAGTTCTAATCATGTGACTCTGGGTGGGCTCCTTGAAGGCGCCTGGATGAGGCTTGTCCCCAGAAGGACCGAGGCTTCCTCAGAGGCTGGGAATCTTCACCCCTCATACTTGAGAGACGGGAAAAAAGGTGACAGTGTAGTTAATGTCTGATCATGTCTCCCTGAATCCTCAATAAAATCACAAAGTACAGTGTTTGAAGAGCTTCTGGTGTGGCGAACACATCCACTCCCAGAACAGATGCACCTCAACTCCGCAGGGACTGATGCTCCAGTGCTGGGGACGCTCCTAGACCTGACACTAGGTGGCTCTTCATTACTTGTTCCCCTGTCCCCTTCATCATATCTTTAATGAACTGACTAAAGGAGTCAGTGTTTCCCTGAGTTCTGTGAGCCCCTCAGGCGAATAAATGGAACGCATCGAGGGAGTTGTGGGAACCTCCAATTTGTCACACGTTGGACAGAGGGTACAGGTGAGCTACTAGCTGCTGTTGGCATCAAAATGGGGAGCAGCCTCCTGGTGCTGAGCCCTTCACCTGTGCACACGTCACCGTTTCCTGGCAGATAAACCTCGGTGTGAAATTCAGGTAAATTTGAGGACACTCTCCACATGTCCCAGAGAGTTCCTTGTTGTGGGAAAACACATAAACACACAAACATATAATCAATGACCAGGAGTGTGTAAAGTGAATTATTCTGAGAGTAGTAAAGGAGACAAAACTGGAGAGAGAGAGACTGAGGTTCATGCTGTAAAAGTATTTATTCTCCAGACCCCATAAGCCTGTGCCATCGGGCTCTATTCCCTCACCTGTGTGTGCTCCTGGGACACCTGTGCTGTCTCAGGCAACAGCATGATCTGTGTGTTATTCCTTCTTCCTCAAGGACACGTGACCCCTCAGAGGACTCCCTCCTACAGGAGCATCCACACAAGTGTCTCAGTACAGGATGCTCAGAGACAAGGCTTCCAGCCCCAAGTGTTTTGGTCTCACTCGCTCTTCCTCTAAGACACTGTAAGGAAAGCTGCTCCCACTGCCAGGATCTGTAGCACAAGAGAAGCTTCGTGCTGAGGCTGCTCATCAGAGATGAGCAGAATTCCTGCATTGGCCCAGGCATCTTTGCATTCAGAGAAGCAACTGGGGACCCCGGACCCTGGTG
Organism: Puma concolor; assembly: GCF_028749965.1. Classification (NCBI taxonomy): domain Eukaryota; kingdom Metazoa; phylum Chordata; class Mammalia; order Carnivora; family Felidae; genus Puma; species Puma concolor. The sequence continues at coordinate 20,698,199 of NC_141678.1, forward strand.
CTTATTTGAGTGTGAAGAGAACCAGAGAAGATACCAGGGAGGGCTCCCTGGCTTCTCTGGAACCTGTCTATGTAGTAGCTGCAAACACAGAATCCACTGTTCACGGTGCAGGTGAGTCTGGCTGTTGTTCCTGGAGATGCATAGAGAGGGGGTGCCTGGGTCAGCACAGGCTGGGAGAGAAACCTGCAAACACAGACACTCAGGGGGGATGGGGCTAGAAAGGAAAAAGAAAAAGCATCTCTAAGGTCACTGAGCACGGAAAGAGTGATTTGGAGCCCACCCTGTGTCCACCAGGCCTGTCCCTACCTGTGCAGTGCGGGAGGAGCTTAAGGAAGACAGGAGTCCAGGCCCTGGTGGCACAGCCTCTGGTCCCCACACTGGGCTGGGCTGCCCCAGGCTCTCATTTCCCCTCCACCCCTGACACAGGAGGGGCTGTCCATGCACGTGGGTCCCATTCAGTGACAGTCCAGCCCCTCCCTGAGCCCTGGTGCTGGAGCCCAGCCCACACCACACACTGAGGAGGGTGGAGGTAGCACTCATCCCCCGGGGAGAGCTCTGGAACAAGCACGTGCTGAGACAGCTCAAAGCCTCCAGGTTGGGCTCCTTTGGGTGATTGGTCGTCACTGACCAGCACTGCAGGGACCACAGGGCTGTTCCAAGCACATCCCATTAAACTCATGTTGAAACATGAAAAATGAATACAAACAACTTGTGAGCGATAGCTCCTATTAAGAATACCTTGAATGCATACTTTCTCAAACAGTTACAATTTGGCTATACTCCAAATATATTGAGTGTATAGACCAATTGTAATAGAAAAATGGAAAATGTTATTCTAGAAGCACTCCATAGAAATGCATAAGACACAGATGTTTTCACAGGGGACAACTAACAAAACTTCAGATTTGAGAAGAATACTTTTTATTTGCTCCTTGGTTTTTCATAATATCAAAAGGTATATAATATTTCTTAGTTCGTTTACAAGGGTTATAAAACTCAAAAGTACACTTAAAAAAACATTGCACAAAAAGGAAAATTACAGACCATTATTATTAAAGAGTGATAGAAATACTCTGTATAAAATATTAACAAAGAGACCTCAATACCATATTAATAAATTGATACACAATTATTAAGTGTGATTTATTCCAATGATGCAGTTGGGTCACGTAGTAAGAAAATCTTTACTTACATACCATCTTATTACATTAAGAGATACGATCATATTGCCCCAATTGGTCTCAAAGAGCCTTTGGACAAATTTCACACCAAATCCTAATATGAGCCACATAAACACAAAAACAGATCCATTTATGACATGGTAATACACACACTCTCACACACTTATGATGTGGTCCTGAGGCCGGCATCCTTGTTCATGGAGTAACGAGGGGACCAGTTCCACAAGGATCAAGAACATGCAAAGGGAATCGTCAGTCCATTAATTTGCAACCTATTCCTCACGTGTTACACAATGTAACTAAAAGCCAAATCGATGGTTACTACTTTGCATGGATGGGAAAGGAAAGTGGTCACTCTTGAAGTCCCAGGTGGATGTCATGGCCTTAGACAGGGCTGTGCTGTGACAGCAGTGACAGCAGAGATCTTAGTGAGTGATTAGTCTCAGTGTTGGTGACTTACTGGTGACACTTGGTACCAGAGACACGATGGGTGGAACAAACGCAGCAGAGAAGAGGTCTTGTCCCACGTGAGCAGGTGAAGAGCCCTTTGCAAGGTGTGGGGCAGTGACCCCGGATCTGAAGTGATTATTTCCTCCCACTCTGGCTGCATCCTATACGATGTCAATCTTCACATTGATGGGGCATCTGTCCCACACCCAGAATAGTGCATATTGCAGAGGTTTCCAGTGGGGACCTTGGCTCAAGTGACCAGTTTACTAAGAGACGGGTTGTGAGTCTGGTGTCGCTGCCCCTGCTCCTTGATGACCTGAGGAGAGAGCATGTCCTGTGTGACCTCAGGGACTGCTTTCTGTAAAATCTGGCAAAGGCTCCCTGTATAAAGGACTGAGGGAGACACTCCAGGAACAGAGCTCTGTTCCCTGAGGTTCCGTTGAAGGGAATCTGCCCACAAGCTGCCTTATCCTCTGGCCAGGTCCTGAGAGCCCACTTCCCCCTGGGAAATGCGCTCTGTCTATTCCTTGTGTATAAGCCTGCAATTCTCCAGACGCCAAAGGAAAAAGGAAGAAGTGATCCCCGTTGGAAGCAATGTGGTGACGCAGCCAGATGCAGGGGCTCACAGGGCAAAGGACGCTCCCAGGTGGAGGCAGGTCACACAGCCCTGAGGCTCCAGTGTGCCTACTGCCCCCCAGGCAGCTTAGCTGCTGACCCTCTCTCTGCAGGCCCCTATTCGCTCTGCTCCCCTGCTGCCCTAGGCACCATGTCCTCCAGCTGCTGTGATGCCCTCTGCACACCAAGCAGAATGTTCATTTGGACAGCAGTCGTACTGATGTTGTGACCCATGGGAGCGGAGTACCAAAGGGCCTTTCTGGGTCCCTTAGTGGAACCATGACACTCTCACGTTTGGAAATGTATCTCAGTGGAAGCTTGTGATTTGCTTTGAAATGTCCATCTCTGCCAACAGTATCCCCAGAACTTCTCTGTGTCTGCTGTTCACAGATGCTGCATGTGGTAAATGTAAAGAGAGTGAAGGGGTGTCTCTGGGACACACATATGGGGACACGGCCCGTGTGCATGTGCGGCGTGCAGGGGAGCTGGGACAAAGAGGTCTTTACAGAGCTGTGGTACGTAAGGGGGGATCTGTAGGGTGAATCAAGGATGTCCCTGAGAGGAAGAGCCCTGGGTCAGAGGTCAGGGCATGTGTCAAGGCCCGAGAAAGAGGGGTGGCTGCTTGTTGATGACTCTAGTGGACATCCACTGGAGGTCTAACAGGTAGACCAACTGACCACCTGAATCCAGCATCTCCAAATGGAATTGAAAGGCAAACCTAGGAAGAGAAATATACCTTCCTTAACCCTGAAATCTGGTTTGACTCGTTGTGCATGCGTGTGAATGTACATATATTCAAGGGCCACAATATATGATTACTTCACGTAAAACATCTGATCCTTGTCTTTCATAGTGAGTCAGGTGATGACCCAACATGCTCCATGACCTTGAGAGTTTAGTTTGTCCTTTGTAGCACTAAGTGTCTGCAGCTTACTGCTATGTCCTTGGTGCTCAGGAAATGGTTTTGAATGAAAAATAATACATCAGTGAATTAACAAAGGAAAAAATACCAGTCTCCACATTCTTTACCTTATGGCTAAAACGGGCATCGGCTCTTTCTCTTGGGCCACCATCATCCATTCAAATTGTGAACCACACACACGGGTGTCATCTTGGACACATCCTTCGACCTCACACACAGCCTCCAGGTAATTCCTAAATCCAGCGTTTTCCACACCAAAGGCCATGTTACAATGTACACGCTGCCCAAAGCAATCTATAGACTCCATGCAATTCCCATGAAAATTCCAGAGACATTTTCACAGAAATGGAAAAAATCTCCTGACTGTTATACACAACCAGAAAGAACCCAAATTGCCAAAGCAATATTGAGAGAGAAGAACAAAGCTGGAGACACCAGACTTCCTGCTTTTGAGTTATATTACAAAGCTATAGTAAGGAAAACCAGTAGGGCATTGGCCTAGAAAGAAACCCATGGATTGATGCGACAGAATAAAAAGACCAGAAGAATAAAACAAGACCCCTCTTCCCCAGTTTTCTAGTAGTCACCTCCCTGACTGTGGTCCCGCTCAAGATTCTGCCTGCAAACGTTTTTGTTCTGTGCGATGGCCCAGACGTCTGTGCCTGGCCTCAGGCCTGGGGAAGGGTGCCATGGGGTTGGAGGGAGAAAGTTGATGTACGGGAGTGAGTCGGAGCTAAGCACTCCCGGGGCCCCTGAGGCCCAGGTGAGGGACAGTCACAGTGCAATGTGGACCGTGTTTGCCTTAGTATATGAGAGCCATTCGAGTATTTTCCTACTGGCCTGGCCCAGAGCCCAGTCGTCTCAGGGCAGTCTGACGAGCCCACCGTTGACCCCTGTCCTGGTCACCCAGCTACTCTGACAACACACATCATCCCTAGAGCACACTCTGACCTTTGCAGATAGATATTTGAGCTTTCAGTGTCCAGGGAAGCAGCATGAGTAGATCCTCTTCCGGATGCTTGGGATGGAGACATTAATTTTCTTCAGGTCACTAACAGCATCCAGGCTGGTCAACATAGGGGTTATTTTACAATGTTTATGTTCCTGGACATATTAGTGTTCCCTGACATTGGTTTTGAGTACTGCAGGGGCCTGGCATCACTAACAGTCTCCAACCTAATTTGTTTTAAAGTTTATTTGAGAGAGAGAGAGAGAGAGAGAGAGAGAGAGGGAGACACAAATCGGAAGCAGGCTCCAGGCTCCTATTCCGTGGCCCAGAGCCCAAGGCAGGGCTTCGGCTCACAAACCACAAGATCATGACCTGAGCCAAAGTCCTAAGCTTAACGGACTGAGCCACCCAGGCAACCCTACCAGTCTCCAATCGAAACCAATTTCAAGGCCTCATATTTCCCAGGTTCACTCCCGGTTCATATGTAATAAAAAGTCCATGGGGGTTATCCTTGAACTTTGAATACTTTTTGCTGTTGTTGCTGCATTATGAGAATCTCCTGTTATATCCCATCACCTCCATGGTACAGGCTCTGGGGCCTTTGAAGTCTCTGTTTGTCAAAAGACTACCTGTTCTCCGCAGAGAAGTATCCACTGTACTTCATTCCCACTCTGGGTTTTGACCAGGCCTTTATACTTAGTCTGGAATTTAATTTTCTTCTCTGGTATACTCATGACCCATTTGCCTCTCTATTGGTCCAGTTTTGTAAGTGTTCTCAGGATGAACATTGGTATAAAGCATTATACAGTACAAGGGAATCTATCTTCTTAGAAATTCGTTCTCTGCTCATCCATTAAGGGGCATTCAGGGAAGGGAATCCCACTCACATTCAACCCGATTCTATTTATTTGGTAAATGTTCCATGGGTTAGCAGTGAAAAGACAACAAAATGTCTAGATTTTTTCCGGTAATACCAGGGTTCTCTGGACAAGGTAGGATGGGTTCATAGGCCTTATTCTCTAAAATAGTGAGATTTGTTTCAGCATCATTCCAGACCGAGTCAGAGGAAAAACAAAGACACAGAAAACCTAGAACACATGCAGTTACACTCTACTGGTCTCACCCTGGCAATTACATCTGCAACAGCCTCGTTTCCAAATAAGGCCTCATCCTGAAATATGGGAGTTTTTAGAACTTTTAATCACATGAAATGTTGGAGACACAGTTCAACGCATAACAATTAATATCCACAGTGTATTCAGATTTTCTTACTTTTTACCTAGTGTCCTTTTTCTGTAGTAAGATCCAGTTAAGATTCTTTGCGACATTGAGTTGTGAATTGTCCTTAAGCTTCTCTTACTGTGACACTTCTTCAGACTGTCCCTGTTGTTGGTGCCTTTGTGCATACTTACTGAGTGGGGGTTATGCCTGATGTCATTCAAGCCAAGGGTTTACACCTGTTCCATGAAATCTCTCCACGGGAATGTGTCTCATGTGATTCCATATACTTATACCATCAGTTAACAATATGGACGACAGATACATGTGTAGACGCTGAGTTACAACCCAAACCTTTTATGTTCCTGTGGTTGAAATCTTTCTAGTTTTGCCTCATGGGGGCCGTTTAAGTTGGCTCGTGAGCTCCTAGACAAACCCTATCCTTGTGTGTGTGCGCACACGGGTACGTGTGGTGGTTGTGCGCTGATTTGTTTGCGTTTGTTTGGGAGACAATGCCAGACAATGACAGAGTGTCATTTAAGGGCCATTAGTATCATATAGAATAATTCTGTGGCTCAGAGTGGTTTCCTCTGGTCACATGATTAATTCTTTTTCAGCGTTTAGCACCCCCGCGACCTACAGATGTTTGCAGAGTCTTGCTTCTTCCAATGTTGGATATAATTATCAAATTATTTATAAAAGTGGCACCACCTTGGTGGCCTCTTAGTTGGTCCTGGTTTGGGTGATTATTTTAAACCTAGAATAAATACCCATGTGCCAAGTTTAGGTTGCTTTCAGGCTTTAGTGATTAGGAATCAGTTGTTACAAACATTAAAGTGCAGGGTTTTTCCTGCACTTTTTTCGTTTTCTGACACTAATAAGGTCCTCTGTACTCATCCTGCACCATTGCTCTGTGGGATAAGATTCCCCCGAGGAAGCCCCATGTCTTCCCGGGAGAACGGTATTAGAAGGTAACATCTGGGAAAATGCATCTCAGGCCTCATGGGGCATCATTGCTTCCGGTTTCACTCAGCTGACGCATGAAGGACAAATATGAGGAAACTAAGCCAGGACCGTGGACATATTGGTGACTGTGTCCACATGCAAGTCTCTGTCTCCATCAAACTACACACGTTGTCAGACTGTCATCTGCGGCTCTAATCCATGACCACATCCTCTCCCCAGCCTCCTCCCTTGGGTGTATCCGTGACTCTCCTTTCCTCAAGTGACAACTGTGGCTCCAGCACCACATTCCATCCATTTACTTCATTGTTCGGTGACAGTACACAGTGCAGTCACGTCACGATCGTCAACTGGCTCCCCTACGGGACACAACCTTAGTTACTAGAGGACAGAACTTGCGTGCAGTTTCTTATGTCTTTACACGTAGAGGCTCCCCTCACTTTCAGCCCCTCGGCTCAGCGGCTCGCCCCACCCCTGCACTGACGTGTTACTGCAGCTACATGAGTTTTGTCACCTTCTGCTTTCCATCATGTGCCCCAAATTACTACATTTTTCTACGTACACGTTAAGTTTCTGACATGGGGCGTGTACAGTGTTCAGTGAATTCTGACAATGACAGAGTGTCATTTAAGTGCCATTAGTATCATATAGAATAATTCTGTGGCTCAGAATGTTTTCCTCCGTTCACATGATTAACTCCTTTTCAGCGTTTAGCCCCTCCACGACCTGCAGATGTTTGCAGTTTTGCGTCCTCCAATGTTTGACATAACTATCAAATTATTTATAAAAGTGGCACCTCCTAGGTGACCTCTTAGTTGGTTTCTGGTTTGGGTGATTACATTTAAACCCAGAATATATATCCATGTGCCAAGTTTAGGTTGCTTTCAGGCTTTAGTGATTTGGAATAAGTTGTTATAAACATTGAAGTGCAGGGTTTTTCCTATGGACAAAAGTTTTGAATCTTATCTTCATAATTTTATAATCTGAAATTGGCACTTTTTCACAAATAATAGATAACAAGACAAAACTAGTCACCGCCAATGAGATAATAGTACCAGATGCAAATAAGGCTGACTTATTTTTCAGGCACCACAAGGGTGGAGTTCAGAGGCAAACTGAAAATGCTTCATTTATTTTAATGTCAGAAGGAAAATTGATATGATCTGGCCTAAAAGTAAAATACCTCAGCTTATAAAACAAGAGATTTCTCTTTCATGAGGACTCTTTGTGTCAGAAGTGTTTTCTGAGAGTGACTTTGAGGACAGAGGACAGGAGGAACCTCACTCATGGGAGGTGCCCTTGCATGGACCTGCGCCAAAGCTATCAGCCATAGAATGAGCAGAATCACAGGCTGAGCTGAGAAGGCAACTGCTGATGTGTTTCCTTTCTTTACAGTTGAGTAACTAGGTTTTTGTCTCACTTCCCCACAGGCCTAGAGCATTGTGTGAGCGTTTAGACTATAGTCCCACGATGAGCAGTAATAATCAGCCTCGTCCTCGGCCTGGAGCCCAGTGAAGGTCAGGGTGCCTGTGCTGCCAGACTTGGTGCCGGAGAATCGATCAGGGACCCCTGAGGGTCGGTTGCTATTACTATAGATGATGATTTTGGGGGCCATTCCTGGGATTTGTTGGTACCAACCCACGTAACTATCAACTCCAGTGCAGGAGATAGTGACCCTCTGGCCCAAGGCCCCAGACACTGAGGATGGTTGAGTCAGCCCCGACTGAGCCCACGACCCTGGAAGGAGAAACAAACAGAGAGGATATTCCTGGGGTGTAGAGAGAAGAGGAGGAATCAGGCGCACACTTGTGCTTCCAGGACCCCTTCCCGTGTCCCCACATCAAGTCACCTGTGCAGTGAGCGAGGAGGGTGAGGAGAAGAGGAGACCAGGCCATGGCGGAGGTCAGCACCGATCCTGCCTTCTGTTGCCTCACAGCTGAGCAGAGCTTCCCTTCACCTCTCCCTTCACCTCTTGATCTGTTGAGAGGGGGAGGGCCCAACCATGCAAATGCGACCCCCCTGTTTTCTGACTCCTCACTGACTTCTTTAGGTGCCTCTGTCTGAGGATGTCAGGGGGATGGGCAAGGGAGGGGCAATTTCAGGGCAGGGGGTGGGGAGGTCACAGATGTGAGCCCTGAGCAGAGGGCACAGGCAGTGGCAGGTGGCAGGACTCACCTCTGATCTACCGTGACCCCTCAGAAACACACCTTGAGTGCCCCTTAGCGTCCAGACACAGTCATGCCATTGTATGACATGAGCAGAGCCAATCAGAGACCACTTCTGCCTCCCCACTGCTCTAGCCACTCTCCCCTGCCTCAGGGCTAGACCAGGTGTCCCCACATGTGGCCCCCCATCATCTCAGGCCGACTCTCTGTTCTACTCAGACTCCTGGACAGGGGCCTGTCCATGGCTCCCTTGACTCTTAATGGTCAGGCCTGAGGAGTTGTCTCTACACACATTCCTCTAACAGTAAAGGTGTATCAAAAGAGGAAGGAGGTAACTGAATATGACAGCGGACGCAGGGCTCCAGGCACCCATGCCAATGCAGGAAGCAGCAGAGAGCAGAGGGCAACTCCCATGGGGGCCTTTAGCAATTGGGACCTGACCCTGGTGAGATCGTTCTTAGATGTGCTTCTTACCCAGATGGAGTGTGTTGATTCACACTCTATCCTGGCATCTATGTCAATGTGCTCATTGTCAGACATCTGAGTCATTCCAGTTTTCTCTCCCAAAGTGCATCAGGAAATATCAGTGAGATCCTAAGGATCCCATTTGGGGCATCTGCTCTAGGATTCATGTATACTCTTTCTGAATTCCTTCCCAAATCCATGGTAGCTCTGTTCCGGAGACCTTGCAAAGGTCCTGTTTTCAGCCTATGTCTTCCCTGGTGGTCAAGAGGAACTTGAATGACTTTCTGGTGTTTTTATTCTATGGCATGAATCTATGTGTCTCCTGAGAACAATACCACATTTGTGTTCATGACTACAGCTTTGTAATATAATTTGAAAGTGCGAAGTATGGTGTCTCGAGGTTTATTCCTTCTCAAGATTGCTTTGGCAATTTGGGGACTTTACTGGTTCTATACAAAATTCAGGTTTTTTTTTTTTATCTCTGTGCAAAACTTCATTGGAATTTTTATGGGGATTGCATTGAATTTATTTATTTTTTTTCAATGTATGAAATTTATTGTCAAATTGGTTTCCATACAACACCCAGTGCTCATCCCAAAAGGTGCCTTCCTCAATACCCATCACCCACCCTCCCCTCCCTCCCACCCCCCATCAACCCTCAGTTTGTTCTCAGTTTTTAACAATCTCTTATGCTTTGGCTCTCTCCCACTCTAACCTCTTTTTTTTTTTTTCCTTCCTCTCCCCCATGGGTTTCTGTTAAGTTTCTCAAGATCCACATAAGAGTGAAACCATATGGTATCTGTCTTTCTCTGTATGGCTTATTTCACTTAGCATCACACTCTCCAGTTCCATCCATGTTGCTACAAAAGGCCATATTTCATTCTTTCTCATTGCCACGTAGTATTCCATTGTGTATATAAACCACAATTTCTTTATCCATTCATCAGTTGATGGACATTTAGGCTCTTTCCACAATTTGGCTATTGCTGAGAGTGCTGTTATAAACATTGGGGTAGAAGTGCCCCTATGCATCAGTACTCCTGTATCCCTTGGGTAAATTCCTAGCACTGCTATTGCTGGGTCATAGGGTAGGTCTATTTTTAATTTCCTGAGGAACCTCCACACTGCTTTCCAGAGCGGCTGCACCAATTTGCATTCCCACCAACAGTGCAAGAGCGTTCCCGTTTCTCCACATCCTCTCCAGCATCTATAGTCTCCTGATTTGTTCATTTTGGCCACTCTGACTGGCGTGAGGTGATATCTGAGTGTGATTTTGATTTGTATTTCCCTGATAAGGAGCGACGTTGAATATCTTTTCATGTGCCTGTTGGCCATCCGGATGTCTTCTTTAGAGAAGTGTCTTTTCATGTTTTCTGCCCATTTCTTCACTGGGTTATTTGTTTTTCGGGTGTGGCGTTTGGTGAGCTCTTTATAGATTTTGGATACTAGCTCTTTGTCCGATATGTCATTTGCAAATATCTTTTCCCATTCCGTTGGTTGCCTTTTAGTTTTGTTGGTGGTTTCCTTTGCTGTGCAGAAGCTTTTATCTTCATAAGGTCCCAGTAATTCACTTTTGCTTTTAATTCCCTTGCCTTTGGGGATGTGTCGAGTAAGAGATTGCTACGGCTGAGGTCAGAGAGGTCTTTTCCTGCTTTCTCCTCTAGGGTTTTGATGGTTTCCTGTCTCACAGTCAGGTCCTTTATCCATTTTGAGTTTATTTTTGTGAATGGTGTGAGAAAGTGGTCTAGTTTCAACCTTCTGCATGTTGCTGTCCAGTTCTCCCAGCACCATTTGTTAAAGAGACTGTCTTTTTTCCATTGGATGTTCTTTCCTGCTTTGTCAAAGATGAGTTGGCCATACGTTTGTGAGTCTAGTTCTGGGGTTTCTATTCTATTCCATTGGTCTCTGTGTCTGTTTTTGTGCCAATACCATGCTGTCTTGATGATGACAGCTTTGTAGTAGAGGTTAAAGTCTAGGATTGTGATGCCTCCTGCTTTGGTCTTCTTATTCAAAATTACTTTGGCTATTCGGGGCCTTTTGTGGTTCCATATGGATTTTAGGATTGCTTGTTCTAGTTTTGAGAAGATTGCTGGTGCAATTTTGATTGGGATTGCATTGAATGTGTAGATAGCTTTGGGTAGTATTGACATTTTGACAGTATTTATTCTTCCAATCCATGAGCAGGGAATGTCTTTCCATTTCTTTATATCTTCTTCAACTACCTTCATAATCTTTCTACAGTTTTCAGCATACAGATCTTTTACATCTTTGATTAGATTTATTCCCAGGTATTTTATGCTTCTTGGTGCAATTGTGAATGGGATCAGTTTCTTTATGTGTCTTTCTGTTGCTTCATTGTTAGTGTCTAACAATGCAACTGATTTCTGTACATTGATTTTGTATCCTGCAACTTTGCTGAATTCATGTATCAGTTCTAGCAGACTTCTAGCAAAGTCTATCGGATTTTCCATGTATAATATCATGTCATCTGCAAAAAGCGAAAGCTTGCCTTCATCTTTGCCAATTTTGATGCCTTTGATTTCCTTTTGTTGTCTGATTGCTGACGCTAGAACTTCCAGCACTATGTTAAACAACAGCGGTGAGAGTGGGCATCCCTGTCGTGTTCCTGATCTCAGGGAAAAAGCTCTCAGTTTCTCCCTATTGAGGATGATGTTAGCTGTGGGCTTTTCATAAATGGCTTTTATGATGTGTAAGTATGTTCCTTCTATCCCGACTTTCTCAAGGGTTTTTATTAAGAAAGGGTGCTGGATTTTGCCAAAGGCCTTTTCTGCATCGATTGACAGGATCATATGGCTCTTCTCTTTTTTTTTTTTCTTAATGTGATGTATCACGTTGATAGATTTGCGAATGTTGAACTGGCCCTGCATCCCAGGAATGAATCCCACTTGATCATGGTGAATAATTCTTTTTATATGCTGTTGAATTCTATTTGCTAGTATCTTATTGAGAATTTTTGCATCCATATTCATCAGGGATATTGGCCTGTAGTTCTCTTTTTTTACTGGGTCTCTGTCTGGTTTGGGAAGCAAAGTAATGCTGGCTTCATAGAATGAGTCTGGAAGTTTTCCTTCCCTTTCTATTTCTTGGAATAGCTTGAGAAGGATAGGTATTATCTCTGCTTTAAACGTCTGGTAGAACTCCCCTGGGAAGCCATCTGGTCCTGGACTCTTATTTGTTGGGAGATTTTTGATAACCGATTCAATTTCTTCGCTGGTGATGGGTCTGTTCAAGCTTTCTATTTCCTCCTGATTGAGTTTTGGAAGCGTGTGGGTGTTTAGGAATTTGTCCATTTCTTCCAGGTTGTTCAATTTGTTGGCATATAATTTTTCATAGTATTCCCTGATAATTGTTTGTATCTCTGAGGGATTGGTTGTAATAATTCCATTTTCATTCATGATTTTATCTATTTGGGTCATCTCCCTTTTCTTTTTGAGAAGCCTGGCTAGAGGTTTGTCAATTTTGTTTATTTTTTCAAAAAACCAACTTTTGGTTTTGTTGATCTGCTCTACAGTTTTTTTAGATTCTATATTGTTTATTTCTGCTCTGATCTTTATTAGTTCTCTTCTTCTGCTGGGTTTAGGCTGCCTCTGCTGTTCTGCTTCTAGTTCCTTTAGGTGTGCTGTTAGATTTTGTATTTGGGATTTTTCTTGTTTCTTGAGATAGGCCTGGATTGCGATGTATTTTCCTCTCAGGACTGCCTTCGCTGCATCCCAAAGCGTCTGGATTGTTGTATTTTCATTTTCGTTTGTTTCCATGTATTTTTTAATTTCTTCTCTAATTGCCTGGTTGACCCACTCATTCTTTAGTAAGGTGTTCTTTAACCTCCATGCTTTTGGAGGTTTTCCAGACTTTCTCCTGTGGTTGATTTCAAGCTTCATGGCATTGTGGTCTGAAAGTATGCATGGTATAATTTCAATTCTTGTAAACTTATGAAGGGCCGTTTTGTGACCCAGTATATGATTTATCTTGGAGAATGTTCCATGTGCACTCGAGAAGAAAGTATATTCTGTTGCTTTGGGATGCAGAGTTCTAAATATATCTGTCAAATCCATCTGATCCAATGTATCTTTCAGGGCCCTGGTTTCTTTATTGACCATGTGTCTAGATGATCTATCCATTTCTGTAAGTGGAGTGTTCAAGTCCCCTGCAATGACCACATTCTTATCAATAAGGTTGCTTGTGTTTATGAGTAATTGTTTTATGTATTTGGGGGCTCCGGTATTCGGCACATAGACATTTATAATTGTTAGCTCTTCCTGGCGGATAGACCCTGTCACTATTATATAATGTCCTTCTTCATCTCTTGTTACAGCCTTTAATTTAAAGTCTAGTTTGTCTGATATAAGGATGGCTACTCCAGCTTTCTTTTGGCCTCCAGTAGCATGATAAATAGTTCTCCATCCCCTCACTCTCAATCTAAAGGTGTCCTCAGATCTAAAATGAGTCTCTTGTAGACAGCAAATAGATGGGTCTTGTTTTTTTATCCATTCTGATACCCTATGTCTTTTGGTTGGCGCATTTAATCCATTTACATTCAGTGTTATTATAGAAAGATACAGGTTTAGAGTCATTGTGATGTCTGTATGTTTTATGCTTGTAGTGATGTCTCTGGTACTTTGTCTCACAGGATCCCCCTTAGGATCTCTTGTAGGGCTGGTTTAGTGGTGACAAATTCCTTCAGTTTTTGTTTGTTTGGGAAGACCTTTATCTCTCCTTCGATTCTAAATGACAGACTTGCTGGATAAAGGATTCTCGGCTGCATATTTTTTCGGTCTAGCACACTGAAAATCTCGTGCCAATCCTTTCTGGCCTGCCAAGTTTCAAAAGAGAGATCAGTCACGAGTCTTATAGGTCTCCCTTTATATGTGAGGGCACGTTTACCCCTTGCTGCTTTTAGAATTTTCTCTTTATCCTTGTATTTTGCCAGTTTCACTATGATATGTCGTGCAGAAGATCGATTCAAGTTACGTCTGAAGGGAGTTCTCTGTGCCTCTTGGATTTCAATGCCTTTTTCCTTCCCCACTTCAGGGAAGTTCTCAGCTATTATTTCTTCAAGTACCCCTTCAGCACCTTTCCCTCTCTCTTCCTCCTCTGGGATACCAATTATGCGTATATTATTTCTTTTTATTTTTTTTTTAATATGAAATTTATTGTCAAATTGGTTTCCATACAACACCCAGTGCTCATCCCAAAAGGTGCCCTCCTCAGTACCCATCACCCACCCTCTCCTCCCTCCCACCCCCCATCAACCCTTAGTTTGTTCTCAGTTCTCAACAGTCTCCTATGCTTTGGCTCTCTCCCACTCTAACCTGTTTTTTTTTTTTTTTTTGTTCCCCTCCCCCATGGGTTTCTCTTAAGTTTCTCAGGATCCACATAAGAGTGAAACCATATGGTATCTGTCTTTCTCTGTATGGCTTATTTCACTTAGCATCACACTCTCCAGTTCCATCCACGTTGCTACAAAAGGCCATATTTCATTTTTTCTCATTGCCACGTAGTACTCCATTGTGTATATAAACCACAATTTCTTTATCCATTCATCAGTTGATGGACATTTAGGCTCTTTCCATAATTTGGCTATTGTTGAGAGTGCTGCTATGAACATTGGGGTACAAGTGCCCCTATGCATCAGTACTCCTGTGTCCCTTGGATAAATTCCTAGCAGTGCTATTGCTGGGTCATAGGGTAGGTCTATTTTTAATTTTCTGAGGAACCTCCACACTGCTTTCCAGAGCGGCTGCACCAATTTGCATTCCCACCAACAGTGCAAGAGGGTTCCCGTTTCTCCACATCCTCTCCAGCATCTATAGTCTCCTGATTTGTTCATTTTGGCCACTCTGACTGGCGTGAGGTGATATCTGAGTGTGGTTTTGATTTGTATTTCCCTGATAAGGAGCGACGCTGAACATCTTTTCATGTGCCTGTTGGCCATCCGGATGTCTTCTTTAGAGAAGTGTCTATTCATGTTTTCTGCCCATTTCTTCACTGGGTTATTTGCTTTTCGGGTGTGGAGTTTGGTGAGCTCTTTACAGATTTTGGATACTAGCCCTTTGTCCGATATGTCATTTGCAAATATCTTTTCCCATTCCGTTGGTTGCCTTTTAGTTTTGTTGGTTGTTTCCTTTGCTGTGCAGAAGCTTTTTATCTTCATAAGGTCCCAGTAATTCACTTTTGCTTTTAATTCCCTTGCCTTTGGGGATGTGTCGAGTAAGAGATTGCTACGGCTGAGGTCAGAGAGGTCTTTTCCTGCTTTCTCCTCTAAGGTTTTGATGGTTTCCTGTCTCACATTCAGGTCCTTTATCCATTTTGAGTTTATTTTTGTGAATGGTGTGAGAAAGTGGTCTAGTTTCAACCTTCTGCATGTTGCTGTCCAGTTCTCCCAGCACCATTTGTTAAAGAGACTGTCTTTTTTCCATTGGATGTTCTTTCCTGCTTTGTCAAAGATGAGTTGGCCATACGTTTGTGGGTCTAGTTCTGGGGTTTCTATTCTATTCCATTGGTCTATGTGTCTGTTTTTCTGCCAATACCATGCTGTCTTGATGATGACAGCTTTGTAGTAGAGGCTAAAGTCTGGGATTGTGATGCCTCCTGCTTTGGTCTTCTTCTTCAAAATTACTTTGGCTATTCGGGGCCTTTTGTGGTTCCATATGAATTTTAGGATTGCTTGTTCTAGTTTCGAGAAGAATGCTGGTGCAATTTTGATTGGGATTGCATTGAATGTGTAGATAGCTTTGGGTAGTATTGACATTTTGATAATATTTATTCTTCCAATCCATGAGCAGGGAATGTCTTTCCATTTCTTTAAATCTTCTTCAATTACCTTCATAAGCTTTCTATAGTTTTCAGCATACAGATCCTTTACATCTTTGGTTAGATTTATTCCTAGGTATTTTATGCTTCTTGGTGCAATTGTGAATGGGATCAGTTCTTTATTTGTCTTTCTGTTGCTTCATTGTTAGTGTATAAGAATGCGACTGATTTCTGTACATTGATTTTGTATCCTGCAACTTTGCTGAATTCATGTATCAGTTCTAGCAGACTTTTGGTGGAGTCTATCGGATTTTCCATGTATAATATCATGTCATCTGCAAAGAGTGAAAGCTTGACTTCATCTTTGCCAATTTTGACGCCTTTGATTTCCTTTTGTTGTCTGATTGCTATTGCTAGAACTTCCAGCACTATGTTAAATAACAGCGGTGAGAGTGGGCATCCCTGTCGTGTTCCTGATCTCAGGGAAAAAGCTCTCAGTTTTTCCCCGTTGAGGATGATGTTAGCTGTGGGCTTTTCATAAATGGCTTTTATGATCTTTAAGTATGTTCCTTCTATCCCGACTTTCTCAAGAGTTTTTATTAAGAAAGGGTGCTGGATTTTGTCGAAGGCATTTTCTGCATCGATTGACAGGATCATATGGTTTTTCTCCTTTTTTTTGTTAATGTGATGTATCACGTTGATTGATTTGCGAATGTTGAACCAGCCCTGCATCCCAGGAATGAATCCCACTTGATCATGGTGAATAATTCTTTTTATATGCCGTTGAATTCGATTTGCTAGTATCTTATTGAGAATTTTTGCATCCATATTCATCAGGGATATTGGCCTGTAGTTCTCTTTTTTTACTGGGTCTCTGTCTGGTTTAGGAATCAAAGTAATACTGGCTTCATAGAATGAGTCTGGAAGTTTTCCTTCCCTTTCTATTTCTTGGAATAGCTTGAGAAGGATAGGTATTATCTCTGCTTTAAACGTCTGGTAGAACTCCCCTGGGAAGCCATCTGGTCCTGGACTCTTATTTGTTGGGAGATTTTTGATAACCGATTCAATTTCTTCGCTGGTGATGGGTCTGTTCAAGCTTTCTATTTCCTCCTGATTGAGTTTTGGAAGAGTGTGGGTGTTCAGGAATTTGTCCATTTCTTCCAGGTTGTCCAATTTGTTGGCATATAATTTTTCATAGTATTCCCTGATAATTGTTTGTATCTCTGAGGGATTGGTTGTAATAATTCCATTTTCATTCATGATTTTATTTATTTGGGTCATCTCCCTTTTCTTTTTGAGAAGCCTGGCTAGAGGTTTGTCAATTTTGTTTATTTTTTCAAAAAACCAACTCTTGGTTTCGTTGATCTGCTCTACAGTTTTTTTAGATTCTATATTGTTTATTTCTGCTCTGACCTTTATTATTTCTCTTCTTCTGCTGGGTTTAGGCTGCCTTTGCTGTTCTGCTTCTATTTCCTTTAGGTGTGCTGTTAGATTTTGTATTTGGGATTTTTCTTGTTTCTTGACATAGGCCTGGATTGCAATGTATTTTCCTCTCAGGACTGCCTTCGCTGCATCCCAAAGCGTTTGGATTGTTGTATTTTCATTTTCGTTTGTTTCCATATATTTTTTAATTTCTTCTCTAATTGCCTGGTTGACCCACTCATTCGTTAGTAGGGTGTTCTTTAACCTCCATGCTTTTGGAGGTTTTCCAGACTTTTTTCTGTGGTTGATTTCAAGCTTCATAGCATTGTGGTCTGAAAGTATGCATGGTATGATTTCAATTCTTGTAAACTTATGAAGGGCTGTTTTGTGACCCAGTATATGATCTATCTTGGAGAATGTTCCAAGTGCACTCGAGAAGAAAGTATATTCTGTTGCTTTGGGATGCAGAGTTCTAAATATATCTGTCAAGTCCATCTGATCCAATGTCTCATTCAGGGCCCTTGTTTCTTTATTGACCGTGTGTCTAGTTGTTCTATCCATTTCTGTAAGTGGGGTGTTAAAGTCCCCTGCAATTACCACATTCTTATCAATAAGGTTGCTTATGTTTATGAGTAATTGTTTTATATATTTGGGCGCTCCGGTATTCGGTGCATAGACATTTATAATTGTTAGCTCTTCCTGATGGATAGACCCTGTCACTATTATATAATGTCCTTCTTCATCTCTTGTTACAGCCTTTAATTTAAAGTCTAGTTTGTCTGATATAAGGATGGCTACTCCAGCTTTCTTTTGGCTTCCAGTAGCATGATAAATAGATCTCCATCCCCTCACTCTCAATCTAAAGGTGTCCTCAGGTCTAAAATGAGTCTCTTGTAGACAGCAAATAGATGGGTCTTGTTTTTTTATCCATTCTGATACCCTAAGTCTTTTGGTTGGCGCATTTAATCCATTTACATTCAGTGTTATTATAGAAAGGTATGGGTTTAGAGTCATTGTGATGTCTGTATGTTTTATGCTTGTAGTGATGTCTCTGGTACTTTGTCTCACAGGGTCCCCCTTAGGATCTCTTGAAGGGCTGGTTTAGTGGTGACAAATTCCTTCAGTTTTTGTTTGTTTGGGAAGACCTTTATCTCTCCTTCGATTCTAAATGACAGACTTGCTGGATAAAGGATTCTCGGCTGCATATTTTTTCTGTCTAGCACACTGAAAATCTCGTGCCAATTCTTTCTGGCCTGCCAAGTTTCAAAAGAGAGATCAGTCACGAGTCTTATAGGTCTCCCTTTATATGTGAGGGCACGTTTACCCCTTGCTGCTTTTAGAATTTTCTCTTTATCCTTGTATTTTGCCAGTTTCACTATGATATGTCGTGCAGAAGATCGATTCAAGTTACATCTGAAGGGAGTTCTCTGTGCCTCTTGGATTTCAATGCCTTTTTCCTTCCCCACTTCAGGGAAGTTCTCAGCTATTATTTCTTCAAGTACCCCTTCAGCACCTTTCCCTCTCTCTTCCTCCTCTGGGATACCAATAATGCGTATATTATTTCTTTTTAGTGTAGCACTTAGTTCTCTAATTTTCCCCTCGTACTCCTGGATTTTTTTATCTCTCTTTTTCTCAGCTTCCTCTTTTTCCATAACTTTATCTTCTAGTTCACCTATTCTCTCCTCTGCCTCTTCAATCCGAGCTGTGGTGGTTTCCATTTTGTTATGCATTTCGTTTAAAGCGTTTTTCAGCTCCTCGTGACTGTTCCTTAGTCCCTTGATCTCTGTAGCAAGAGATTCTCTGCTGTCCGCTATACTGTTTTCAAGCCCAGCGATTAATTTTATGACTATTATTCTAAATTCACTTTCTGTTATATTATTTAAATCCTTTTTGATCAGCTCATTAGCTGTTGTTATTTCCTGGAGAGTCTTCTGAGGGGAATTCTTCCGCTTGGTCATTTTGGATAGTCCCTGGCGTGGTGAGGACCTGCAGGGCACTTCCCCTGTGCTGTGGTGTATAACTGGAGTTGGTGGGCAGGGCCGCAGTCAGCCCTGATGTCTGCCTCCAGCCCACTGCTGGGGCCACAGTCAGACTGGTGTGTGCCTTCTCTTCCGCTCTCCTAGGGGCGGGATTCACTGTGGGGTGGCGTGGCCCGTCTGGGCTACTTGCACACTGCCAGGCTTGTGGTGCTGGGGATCTGGCGTATTAGCTGGGGTGGGTAGGCAAGGTGCACGGGGGCAGGAGGGGCAGGCTTAGCTCGCTTCTCCTTAGGTGATCCACTTCAGGAGTGGCCCTGTGGCAGCGGGAGGGAGTCAGATCCGCTGCCGGAGGTTTGGCTCTGCAGAACCACAGAGCTGGGTGTTTGCTCGGAGTGAGCAAGTTCCCTGGCAGGAACTGGTTCCCTTTGGGATTTTGGCTGGGGGATGGGCGGGGGAGATGGCGCTGGCGAGCGCCTTTGTTCCCCACCAAACTGAGCTCTGTCGTCCGGGGGCTCAGCAGCTCTCCCTCCCTTTGTCCTCCAGCCTTCCCGCTTTCGGAGCAGAGCTGTTAACTTATGACCTCCCAGACGCTAAGTCACGCTTGCTGTCGGAACACAGTCCGTCAGGCCCCTCCGCTTTTGCCAGCCACACTCGGGGCTCGGCTTGGCCAGCGAGCCGCCCCTCCGCCCCGGCTCCCTCCCGCCATTCCGTGGAGCGCGCACCGCCTCGCCGCCCTTCCTACCCTCTTCCCTGGGCCTCTCGTCTGTGCTTGGCTCCAGAGACTCCGTTCTGCTAATCCTCTGGCGGTTTTCTGGGTTATTTAGGCAGGTGTAGGTGGAATCTAAGTGATCAGCAGGACGCGCGGTGAGTCCAGCGTCCTCCTATGCCGCCATCTTCCGACCTCCGACGGGATTGCATTGAATTTATAGAGTGCTTAGGGTAGTGTGGACATTTTAGCATTATATTTATTGTGGAGATCCCTGGATTTAGGAATTACCTGGAGGCTGTGTGTGAGGTCTACGTGTTTGTCTAAGATGAGCTCCATCTCTGTGCTTAAAAATGTGGATGGATTATCATGATTCAAATGATAGAAGAGATACTAGTTTTGGCAATAAGGTAAAGAATGTGGATATGTGCTTTTTTCCTTTTTTTCACTGATGTATTCTTTAAAATTCAAAAACCTTTCCTGAGCACCAGCAAAGTATCGGTAAGCTGCAGACACTCAGTGTTGCAAGGACAAACAAAACTGTCAAGGTCGTGGAACATATTGGGTTTTCATGTGACTCACTATGACAGACAAGGAAGAGATGTTTCTTGTGAGGTATTCAATGGGAAGGATTAAATATTTACACGCTAGAGCACACGGTTCTATGTTAACCAAGAGTCGATGACTAGAAGTGTGTATGTGTGTATATAACTGTATCTTATGTTTTATATATAGGTAGTTTGTGTTTCATACATTTATATATATACATATATGTACATATATATACATACATGTATATATATATATATATATATATATGATACAAATGCAGGAGATATATCCTAGTTGTATTGTCATGAACAGTGCAGAGATGGATTAGATAAACCACTGGGGAAAATAATTGTGTGAATATTTACATATGAGTAGAACCTTGTGTGACACAGAGAAGGACTAGAGAAGGATCTCGTGTGAGTAATTATAATAACTTGCACACTGAGAAAGGAGGGCTTAGAGCACCAGGAACTTCTGGGTTATGGACTGAGCTCTGTCGGGTAGTAAGCTCTTCGGGAAAATACCTGTTTGGGTATTTTCCTGCTGGCCTGCCTCACAGCCCAGTCCTCTCAGTGCCAGTGAAACAGGCCACCGCTGACCCTGGTCCTGGTCACCCAGCTGCTCTGACAACACACAGCATCCCTAGAGGACACTCTGACCTTTGCAGATGGATATTTGAGCTTTCACTACTCAGGGAAGGAGCATGAGTAGATCCTCTTCCGGGTGCTTGGGATGGAGACATTAATTTTCTTCAGGTCACTAACAACGTCCAGGCTGGTCAACATAGGGCTTACTTTACAATGTTTATGTTCCTGGACATATTAGTGTTCCCTGACATTGGGTTTGCTTGCTGCAGGGGCCTGGCATCACTACCAGTCTCCGATCTAAATTTGTTTTAATGTGTATTTTTTTTAAGAGAGAGCGGACAGAGAGAAAGAAAAAAGAGAGACAGAGAGAGAGAGAGAGAGCAGGGAAGTACAGAGAGAGAGCGGGAGACGCAGAATCAAAAGCAAGCTCCAGGCTGATTCTGTGGCACAGAGCCCCAGGCAGGGCTTTGGCTTATGAACCACGAGATCATGACCTGAGCCAAAGTCTGAAGCTTAACCGACTGAGCCATCCAGGCACCCCCTACCAGTCTCCAATCGAAACCAATTTCAAGGCCTCATATTTGCCAGGTTCAATCCCGGTTCCTATGTGATAAAAAGTCCATGGGGGTTATCCTTGAACTTTGAATACTTTTTGCTCTTGTTGCTGTATTGTGAGAGTCTCCTGTTATATCCCACCACCTCCATGGTACAGGCTCTGGGGCATCTGAAGTCTCTGTTTGTCAAAAGACTACCTGTTCTCCGCAGAGAAGTATCCACTGTACTTCATTCCCACTCTGGGTTTTGACCAGGCCTTTATACTTAGTCTGGAATTTATTTTTTTCTCTGGTATGCTCATGACCCGTTTGCCTCTCTATTGTCCAGTTTTGTAAGTGTTCTCAGGATGAACATTGATATAAAGCATTATATAGTACAAGGGAATCTATCTTCTTAGAAATTTGTTCTCGGCTCATCCATTAAGGGGAATTCAGGAAAGGGAATTCCACTCACATTCAACCCTATTATCTATTTGGTAGATGTTCCATGGGTTAACAGTGAAAAGACAACAAAATGTCTAGATTTTTTCCGGTAATACCAGGGTTCTCTGGACAAGGTAGCATGGGTTCATAGGCTTTTTTCTCTAAAATACTGAGATTCCTTTCAGCATCATTGCAGACCGAGTCAGAGGAAAATCAAAGAGAAAGCCTAGAACACATGCAGTTACACTTTACTGGTCTCACCCTGGTAATTACATCTGCAACAGACTCATTTCCAAATAAGGTCTCATCCTGAAATATGGGAGTTTTTAGAACTTTTAATCACATGAATTGTTGGCGACACAGTTCAA
Organism: Puma concolor; assembly: GCF_028749965.1. Lineage (NCBI taxonomy): Eukaryota > Metazoa > Chordata > Mammalia > Carnivora > Felidae > Puma > Puma concolor. Next base: position 20,720,489 of record NC_141678.1, read on the forward strand.
CGCGTAACAATTAATATCCACAGTTTATTCAGATTTTCTTAGTTTTTACCTAATGTCCTTTTTCTGTTGTATGATCCAGTTTATAATTCTTTGCCTCATTGAGTTGTGAATTGTCCTTAAGCTTCTCTTACTGTGACACTTCTTCAGACTGTCCCTGTTGTTGGTGCCTTTGTGCATACTTACTGAGTGGGGGTTATGCCTGACGTCATCCAAGCCAAGGGTTTACAACTGTTCCATGAAATCTCTGCACGGAAATGTGTCTCATCTGATTCCATTTATTTATACCATCAGTAAACAATATGGACGGCAAACATATGTGTAGACACTGAGTTACAACCGAGTCCGTTTATGTTCCTGTGGTTGAAATCTTTCTAGTTTTGCCTCATGGGAGCCCTTTAAGTTAGCTCGTGAGCTCCTAGACAAACCCTGTCCTTGTGTGTGTGCGCACACGGGTATGTGTGGTGGTTGTCGCGGATTTGCTTGCGTTTGTTTGGGAGACAATGACAGACAATGACAGAGGGTCATTTAAGGGCCATTAATATCATATAGAATAATCTGTGGCTCAGAGTGTTTTCCTCTGTTCACATGATTCATTCTTTTTCAGCGTTTAGCACCCCCGCGACCTACAGATGTTTGCAGAGTTTTGCTTCTTCCAATGTTGGATATAATTATCAAATTATTTATAAAAGTGGTACGTCCTGGGTGACCTCTTAGTTGGTTCCTGGTTTGGGTGATTATTTTAAACCTAGACTAAATATCCATGTGCCAAGTTTAGGGTGCTTTCAGGCTTTAGTGATTAAGAATCAGTTGTTATAAACATTGAAGTGCAGGGTTTTTCCTATGGACAAAATTTATGAAACTTATCCTCAAAATTTTATAATGTTAAACCGGCATTTTTTCACAAATAATAGATAAGAAGAAGAGATAAGCCAGTGCCATGGAGACAATAGTACCAGATGCAAATAAGGCTGACTTATTCTTCAGGCACCACATGGGTAGAGTTCAGAGGAAAAATAAAAATGCTTCATTTATTTTTATATCAGAAGGAAAAATTGATATGATCTGGCCTAGAAGTAAAATACCTCAGCTGATAAAACAAGAGATTTGTCTTCCATCAAGACTCTGTGTCAGAAAGGTTTTCTGAGCATGACTTTGAGGACAGAAAGGACAGGAGGAACCTCACTCACGGGAGGTGCCCTTGCATGGACCTGCATCAAAGTCATCAGCCACGGAATGAGAAGAATCACAGACTGAGCTGAGGAGGCAACTGCTGATGTGTTTCCCTTCTTTACAGATGGGTAACTAGGTTTTTGTCTCACTTCCCCACAGGCCTGGACCACTGTGTCAGCACTGCTACTGCTCCACGATGAGCAGTAATAATCAGCCTCGTCTTCGGCCTGGAGCCCAGTGATGGTCAGGGTGCCTGTGCTGCCAGACTTGGAGCCGGAGAATCGATCAGGGACCCCCGAGGGTCTGCTATTATCCCAATAGATTATGGTTTTGGGGGCCATTCCTGGGATTTGTTGGTACCAATCCACGTAACTACCAACTCCAGTGCAGGAGATAGTGACCCTCTGGCCCAGGGCCCCAGACACTGAGGATGGTTGATTCGGCCCCGACTGAGCCCAAATCCCTGGAAAGAGAAACAACAGAGAGGATATTCCTGGGGTCTAGAGACAAGAGGAGGAATCAGGCCCACACTTGTGCTTCCAGGACCCCTTCCCGTGTCCCCACATCGAGTCACCTGTGCAGTGAGCGAGGAGGGTGAGGAGGACAGGGGACCAGGCCATGGCGGAGGTCAGCACCGATCCTGCCTTCTGTTGCCTCACAGCTGAGCAGAGCCTCCCTCAAACTCTCCCTTCACCTCTTGATCTGTTGAGAGGGGGAGGGCCCAACCATGCAAATGCGACCCCCCTGTTTTCTGACTCCTCACTGACTTCTTTAGGTGCCTCTGTCTGAGGATGTCAGGGGGATGGGCAGGGTAGGGGCAATTTCAGGGCAGGGGTGGGGAGGTCACAGATGTGAGCCCTGAGCAGAGGGCACAGGCAGTGGCAGGTGGCAATTCACAGCTCTGATCTACCTTGACCCCTCAAAACAGGCCTTGAGTGCCCCCTAGCGTCCAGACACAGACATGCCAGTTTATGATGTGAGCAGAGCCCATCAGAGACTACTTTTGCCTCCCCACTGCTCTAGCCACTCTCCTCTGCCTAAGCGTTAGACCCGGTCTCCTCACGTGGCCCCCCATCACCCTAGGGCACACTCTCTGTTCTACTCAGACTCCTGGACATGAGCCTGTCCATGGCTCCCTTGACTCTTAATGGGTCAGGCCTGAGTAGTTGTCTCTACACACATTCCTCTAACAGTAAATGTGTATCAAAAGGGGAAGGAGGTAACTGGATATGACAGCAGAGGCTGGGCTCCAGGCGCCCATGCCAATGCAGGAAGCAGCAGAGAGCAGAGGGCAGCTCCCATGGGGAACTTTGGCAGATGTGACCTGACCCTGGTGAGATCGTTCTTAGATGTGCTTCTTACCCAGAAGGAGTGTGTTGATTCACACTCTATCCTGGCATCTATGTCAATGTGCTCATTGTCACACGTCTGAGTCATTCCAGTTTTCTCTCCTAAAGTGCATCAGGAAATAGTAGTGAGATCCTAATCCCATCTGGGGCATCTGCTCTAGGATCCATGTATATTCCCTCCCAAATCCATCATAGCTGTGTTCCGGAGACCTTGCAAAGGACCGTTTTCAACCTATGTCTTCCCTGGTGGTCAAGAGGAACGTGAATGACTTTCTGGTCTTTTTATTCTATGGCATCAACCTATGTGTCTCTGGAGAACAATACCACCTTGGTGTTCATGACTACAGCTTTGTTAATATAATTTGAAAGTGCAAAGTATGGTGTCTCGAGGTTTGTTCCTTCTCAAGATTGCTTTGGCAATTTGGGGTCTTTTCTGGTTCTATACAAAATTTGGGTTTTTTTTTATTTCTGTGCAAAACGTCCTTGGAGTTTTTATGGGGATTGCATTGAATTTACAGAGTGCTTTGGGTAGTGTGGACATTTTAGCATTATATTTACTGTGGAGATCCCTGGTGTTAGGAATTACCTGGAGGCTGTGTGTGAGGCCTAAGGGTTTGTCTAAGATGACCTCCAACTCTGTGCTTAAAAATGTGGATGGATTATGATGATTCAAACGAAAGAAGAGATACTAGTTTTGGCAATAAGGTAAAGAATGTGGATATGTGTATTTTTTCTTTTTTTATACAATGATGTATTCTTTTTAAATCAAAAACCATTCCTGGGCACCAGCTAAGTACCGGTAGGCTGCAGACACTCAGTGCTGAAAGGACAAACAAAACTGTCAAGGTCGTGGAACATGTTGGTTTTTCATGTGACTCACTATGACAGACAAGGAGGAGATGTTTCATGGGAGGTATTCAATGGGAAGCATTAAATGTTTATATGAACAGACACATGGTTCTATTTTAACTGAGTCGATGACTAGAATTGTGTATGTGTGTGTAACTCTATCTCATGTTTTATTTATACGTAGTTTGTGTGATATATATACATATATGTGTGTGTGTGTGTGTGTGTGTGTGTGTGTGTGTGTGTGATATAAATCCCAGGAGATATATCCTAGATGTATTGCAATGAACAGTGCAGAGATGGATTAGATAAACCACTGGGGAAAATAATTCTGTGAATATTTTCAGTATGAGTAGAATCATGTGTGACTCAGAGAAGGACTGGAGAGGGATGTGGTGTGAGTAATTATAATACATGTACACTGAGAAAGGAAGGCTTAGACCACCAGGACCTTTGGGCCATGGGACTGAGTTCTGTCGGGTAGTAAGCTCTGTCGGGAAAATACCTGTTTGGGTATTTTCCTGCTGGCCTGCCTCACAGCCCTGTGCCAGTGTGAACAGGCCACCGCTGACCCCGGTCCTGGTCACCCAGCTGCTCTGACAACCACACAGCATCCCTAGAGGACACTCTGACCTTTGCAGATGGATATTTGAGCTTTCAGTGCTCAGGGAAGGAGCATGAGTAGATCCTCTCCCGGGTGCTTGGGATGGAGACGTTAATTTTCTTCAGGTCCATAACAGCATCCAGGCTGCTCACCATGGGATTAGTTTACAGTGTTTATCTTCCTGGACATATTAGTGTCCCCTGACATTGGGTTTTCTTGCTGCAGGGCCCTGGCATCACTACCAGTCTCCAATCTGAATTTGTTTTAATGTGTATTTTTTTTAAGAGAGAGAGGACAGAGAGAGAGAGAGAGAGAGAGAGAGCAGGGAGGGACAGAGAGAGAGCGGGAGACGCAGAATCAAAAGCAAGCTCCAGGCTCTGATTTCGTGGCACAGAGCCAAAGGCAGAGCTTCGGCCTACGAACCACGAGATCATGACCTGAGCCAAAGTCCTAAGCTTAACAGACTGAGCCACCCAGGAACCCCTACCAGTCTCTAATCGAAACCAATTTCAAGGCCTCATATTTCCCAGGTTCACTCCCGGTTCGTATGTGATAAAAATCCTTGTGAGTTATCCTTGAACTTTGAATACTTTTTGCTGTTGTTGCTGTATTATGAGAATCTCCTGTTATCCCACCACCTCCATGGTACAGGCTCTGGGGCCTTTGAAGTCTCTGTTTGCCAAAAGACTACCGGCTCTCCACAAAGAGTTATCCACTGTACTTAATTCCCAACCTGGGTTTTGACCAGGCGTTTATACTTAGTCTGGAATTGAATTTTCTTCTCTGGTATACTTATGACCCGTTTGCCTCTCTATTGGTCCAGTTTTGTAAGTGTTCTCAGGATGAACATGATATAAACCATTATACAGTCCAAGGGAATCGATCTTAGAAATTCGTTCTCTGCTCATCCATTAAAGGGCATTCAGGGAAGAGAACCCCACTCACATTCAACCCTATTATTTTATTTGGTAAATGTTCCATGGGTTAACAGTGAAAAGGCAACAAAATGTCTAGATTTTTTCCGGTAACACCAGAGTTCTCTGGACAAGGTAGGATGGGTTCATAGCCTTTTTCTCTAAAATAGTGAGATTCCTTTCAGCATCATTCCAGACCGAGTCAGAGGGAAAACAAAGACACAGAAATCCTAGGACACATGCGGTTACGCTCTACTGGTCTCACCCTGGCAATTACATCTGCAACAGTCTCATTTCCAAATAAGGTCTTATCCTGAAATATGGGAGTTTTTAGAACTTTTAATCACATGAATTGTTGGTGACACAGTTCAACGCATAACAATTAATATCCACAGATTATTCAGATTTTCTTACTTTTTACCTAATGTCCTTTTTCTATAGTAAGATCCAGTTAAGATTCTTTGCGACACTGAGTTGTGAATAGTCCTTAATCTTCCCTTACTGTGACCCTTCTCCAGACTGTCCCTCTTGTTGGTGCCTTTGTGCATACTTACTGAGTGGGGGTTATGCCTGACGTCATCCAAGCCAACGGTTTACCTGTTCCCTGAAATCTCTGCACAGGAATGTGTCTCATCTGATTCCATTTATTTATACCATCAGTTAACAATATGGACGGCAGACATATGTGTAGACACTGAGTTACAACCCAGTTCTTTTATGTTCCTGTGGTTGAAATCTTTCTAGTTTTGCCTCATGGGGGCCCGTTAAGTTGGCTCATGAGCCCCTAGACACTCCCTGTTTGTGTGTGTGCGTACACGGGTATGTGTGGTGGTTGTGCGCTGATTTGCTTGCGTTTGTTTGGGAGACAATGCCAGACAATGACAGAGTGTCATTTAAGTGTCATTAGTATCATATACAATAATTCTGTGGCTCAGAATGTTTTACTCGGTTCACGTGATTCTTTCGTTTTCAGCGTTTAGCACCCCCGCGACCTACAGATGTTTGCAGAGTTTTGCTTCTTCCAATGTTGGATGTAATTATCAAATTATTTATAAAAGTGGCACCTCCTGGGTGACCTCTTAGTTGGTTCCTGGTTTGGGTGATTACATTTAAACCTAGAATAAATATCCATTTGCCAAGTTTAGGTTGCTTTCAGGCTTTAGTGATTAGGAATCAGTTGTTATAAACATTGAATGCTGGGTTTTCCTATGGAGAAAGGTTTTGAAACTTATCTTCATAACTTTATACTTTTAAATTGACATTTTTCACAAATAATAGATAATAAGAAGAAACTAGCCACTGCCATGGAGATAATAGTACCACATGCAGATAAGGCTGACTTATTTTCAGGCACCACATGGGTAGAGTTCAGAGAAAAAATAAAAATGTTTCATTTATTTTAATATCAGAAGGAGAAACTGATATGATCTTGTCTAGAAGTAAAATACCTCAGCCGATAAAACAAGACATTTAACTTTCTAAAGACTCTTTGTATCGGAAGGGTTTTCTGAGAGTCACTTTGAGGACAGAAAGGACAGGAGGAACCTCACTCACGGGAGGTGCCCTTGCATGGACCTGCGCCCAAGTCATCAGCCACGGAATGAGCAGAATCACAGGCTAAGCTGAGGAGGCAACTGCTGATGTGTTTCCCTTCTTTACAGATGAGTAACTAGGTTTTTGTCTCACTTCCCCACAGGCCTGGACCACTGTGTAAGCTGTGCCACTGCTGTCCCATGATGAGCAGTAATAATCAGCCTCGTCTTCGGCCTGGAGCCCAGTGATGGTCAGGGTGCCTGTGCTGCCAGACTTGGAGCCGGAGAATCGATCAGGGACCCCTGAGGGTCGGTTGTTATTATTATAGATGATGGTTTTGGGGGCCATTCCTGGGATTTGTTGGTACCAGTCCATGTAACTACCAACTCCAGTGCAGGAGATAGTGACCCTCTGGCCCAGGGCCCCAGACACTGAGGATGGTTGATTTGGCCCCGACTGAGCCCAAATTCCTGGAAAGAGAAACAACAGAGAGGATATTCCTGGGGTCTAGAGACAAGAGGAGGAATCAGGCCACACTTGTGGTTCCAGGACCCCTTCCCGTGTCCCCACATCAAGTCACCTGTGCAGTGAGCGAGGAGGGTGAGGAGGAGAGGGGACCAGGCCATGGTGGAGGTCAGCACCGATCCTGCCTTCTGTTTCCTCACAGCTGAGCCGAGCCTCCCTTCACCTCTCCCTTCACCTTTTCATCTGTTGAGAGGGGGAGGTCCCAACCATGCAAATGCGACCCCCACTCCCCCGTTTTCTGTCTCCTCACTGACTTCTATAGGTGCCTCTGCCTGAGGATGTCAGGGGGATGGGCAAGGGAGGGGCAACTTCAGGGCAGGGGGTGGGGAGGTCACAGATGTGAGCCCTGAGCCTAGGGCACAGACAGTGGCAGGTGGCAGGACTCAGCTCTGGTCTACCGTGACCCCTCAGAAATAGGGCTTGAGTGCCCCCTAGCGTCCAGACACAGGCATGCCATTGTATGACGTGAGCAGAGCCCATCAGAGACCACTTTTGCCTCCCCACTGCTCTAGCCTCTGTCCTGCCTTAGGGCTAGGCCAGGTGTCACCACATGTGGCCCCCATCACCTCAGGGGAGACTCTGTTTTACTCAGACTCCTGGGGGTGAGCTTATCCATGGCTCCCTTGACTGTTCATGGGTCAGGCCAGAGGAGGTGTCTCTATACTCATTCCTGTAACAGTAAAGGTGTACCAGTAGGGGAAGGAGGTATCTGGATATGACAGCAGAGGCAGGGCTCCAGGCACGCATGCCAATGCAGGAAGCAGCAGAGAGCAGAGGGCAGCTCCCATGGGGAAATTTGGCAGATGGGACCTGATCCTGGTGAGATCGTTCTTTACATGTGCTTCTTACTCAGATGGAGTGTGTTGATTCACACTCTATCTTGGCATCTATGTTAATGTGCTCATTGTCAGACGTCTGAGTCATTCCAGTTTTCTCTCCCAAAGTGCATCAGGATATAGCAGTGAGATCCTAAGGATCCCATCTGGGGCATCTGCTCTAGGATTCATGTATACTCTTTCTGAATTCCTTCCCAAATCCATGGTAGCTCTGTTCCGGAGACCTTGCAAAGGTCCTGTTTTCAGCCTATGCCTTCCCTGGGTGTAAGAGGAACTTGAATGACTTTCTGGTCTTTTTATTCTATGGCATGAATCTATGTGTCTCTCGAGAACAATACCACATTGGTGTTCATGACTACAGCTTTTTTAACATAATTTCAAAAAGTGAAGTATGGAGTCTCGAGGTTTGTTCCTTCTCAAGATTGCTTTGGCAATTTGGGGTCTTTTCTGGTTCTATACCAAATTCGGGTTTTTTTAATTTCTGTGAAAAATGTCATTGGAATTTTTATGGGGATTGCATTGAATTTATAGGGTGCTTTGAGTAGCGTGGCCATTTTAGAATTATATTTATTGTGGAGATCCCTGGATTTAGGATATACCTGAAGGCTGTGTATGCGGTCTAAGTGTTTGTCTAAGATGACCTCCATCACTGTGCTTAAAAATGTGGATGGATTATGATAATTCAAACGAAAGAAAAGATACTAGTTTTGGCAATAAGGTAAAGAATGTGGATATGTGCATTTTTTATTTTTATTTTTTTCACTGATGTACTCTTTTTAAATCAAAACCTTTCCTGGGCACCAGCTAAGTACCGGTAAGCTGCAGACACTTAGTGCGTGAGGACAAACAAAACTGTCAAGGTCGTGGAGCCTGTTGGGTTTTCATCTGATTCACTATGACAGACAAGGAGGAGATGTTTCTTGTGAGGTATTCAATGGGAAGCATTAAATATTTACAGGACTAGAGCACACGGTTCTATGTTAACCGAGAGTCGATGACTAGAAGTGTGTGTGTGTATAACTGTATCTTATGTATTATTTATACGAAGTTTGTGTTTTATATATATATATATGTGTGTGTGTATATATATATATGTATAAATGTATATATATACACACATACATATTATATACATATAATATATATGTGATATAAATCCCAGGAGATATATCCTAGATGTATTATCATGAACAATGCAGAGATGGATTAGATAAACCACTGGGGAAAATAATTGTGTGAATATTTGCAGTAGGAGTAAAACCTTGTGTGACACAGAGAAGGACTGGAAACGGATCTGGTGTGAGTAATTACAATACATTGCACACTGAGAAAGGAGGGCTTAGAGCACCAGAAACTTCATGGGACTGAGCTCTGTCGGATAGTAAGGTCTGTCTGGAAAATACCTGTTTGGGTATTTTCCTGCTGGCCTGCCTCACAGCTCAGTTCTCTCAGTGCCAGTGTGAACAGACCACCACTGACCCCGGTCCTGGTCACCCAGCTGCTCTGATAGCACACATCATCCCTAGAGGACACTCAGACCTTTGCAGATGGATATTTGAGCTTTCAGTGCCCAAGGGAAAGAGCATGATTGCATCCTCTCCTGGGTGCTTGGGTTGGAGACATTAATTTTCTTCAGGTCCCTAACAGCGTCCAGGCTGCTCACCATGGGGCTTAGTTTACAGTGTTTTTGTTCCTGGACATATTAGTGTTCCCTGACATTGGGTTTGCTTGCTGCAGGGCCCTGGCATCACTACCAGTCTCCAATCTAAATGTGTTTTAAAGTTTATTTTTTTTTAAGACATAGAGAGACAGAAAGACAGAGAGAGAGAGAGAGAGAGAAAGAGCAGGGAGTTACAGAGAGATAGCGGGAGACACAGAATCAAGAGCAAGCTCCAGGCTCTGATTCCGTGGCACAGAGCCCAAGGCAGGGCTTTGGCTCATGAACCACGAGATCATGACCTGAGCCAAAGTCTGAAGCTTAACCGACTGAGCCACCCAGGCACCCCTACCAGTCTCCAATCGAAACCAATTTCAAGGCCTCATATTTCCCAGGTTCACTCCCGGTTCCTATGTGATAAAAAGTCCATGGGGGTTATCCTTGAACTTTGAATACTTTTTGCTGCTGTTGCTGTGTTATGAGGATCTCCTGTTATATCCTATCACCTCCATGGTACAGGCTCTGGGGCCTTTGAAGTCTCTGTTTGTCAAAACTACCGGCTCTCCGCAAACAAGTACCCAGGGTACTCCCTTCCCAATGGGTTTTGACCAGGCCTTTATACTTAGTCTGGAATTTAATTTTCTTCTCTGTATACTCATGATCCATTTGCCTCTCTATTAGTCCAGTTTTTTAAGTGTTCTCGAATGAACATTGATATAAACCATTATACAGTACAAGGGACATCTATCTTCTTAGAAATTCGTTCTCTGCTCATCCATTAAGGGGCATTCAGGGAAGGGAATCCCATTCACATTCATCCCTATTATCTTTATTTGGTAAATGTTCCATGGGTTAACAGTGAAAAGACAACAAAATGTCTGGATTTTTTCCAGTAATACCAGCGTTCTCTCGACAAGGTAGGATGGGTTCATAGGCTATTTTCTCTAAAATAGTGAGATTCCTTTCAGCATCATTCCAGACCGAGTCAGAGGGACAACAAAGACACAGAAAGCCTAGGACTCATGCGGTTACACTTTACTGGTCTCACCCTGGTAATTACATCTGCAACAGACTCATTTCCAAATAAGGTCTCATCCTGAAATATGGGAGTTTTTAGAACTTTTAATCACATGAATTGTTGGAGACACAGTTCAACGCATAACAATTAATATCCACAGTTTATTCAGATTTTCTTAGTTTTTACTAATGTCCTTTTTCTGTTGTATGATCCAGTTTAAGATTCTTTGCGACACTGAGTTGTGAATTGTCCTTAAGCTTCTCTTACTGTGGCACTTCTTCAGACTGTCCCTCTTGTTGGTGCCTTTGTGCATACTTACTGAGTGGGGATATGCCTGACGTCATTCAAGCCAAGGGTTTACACCTGTTCCATGAAATCTCTGCACAGGAATGTGTCTCATGTGATTCCATATACTTATACCATCAGTTAAGAAAATGGACGGCAGACATATGTGTAGACACTGAGTTACAACCCAATCCTTTTATGTTCCTGTGGTTGAAATCTTTCTAGTTTTGCCTCATGGGGGTCCTTTAAGTTGGCACGTGAGCTCCTACACAAACCCTGTCCTTGTGTGTGTACGCACACGGGTATGTGTGGTGGTTGTGCGCTGATTTGCTTGCGTTTATTTGGGAGACAATGCCAGACAATGACAGAGTGTCATTTAAGGGCCATTAGTATCATATAGAATAATTCTGTGGCTCAGACTGTTTTCCTCTGTTCACATGATTCATTCTTTTTCAGCGTTTAGCACCCCCGCGACCTTCAGATGTTTGTAGAGTTTTGCTTCTTCTAATGTTTGATATAATTATCAAATTATTTATAAAAGTGGCACCTCCTGGGTGACCTCTTAGTTGGTTCCTGGTTTGGGTGATTATTTTAAACCTAGAATAAATATCCATGTGCCAAGTTTACGGTGCTTTCAGGCTTTCGTGAGTAGGAATATGTTGTTATAAACATTAAAGAGCAGGGTTTATCTATGGACAAAAGTTATGAAACTTATCCTCATAATTTTATAATTTTGAATTGGCCTTTTTTTAACAAATAATAGATAATAGGAAGAAACTAGGCACTGCCATGGAGATAATAGTACCAGGTGCAAATAAGGCTGACTTATTTTCAAGTACCACATGGTTAGAGTTCAGAGAAAAAATAAAAATGTTCCATTTATTTTAATATCAGAAGGAAAAATTAATATAACCTGGCCTAGAAGTAAAATACCTCAGCAGATAAAACGAGATTTCTCTTTCATGAAGACTCTTTGTATCGGAAGGGTTTTCTGAGAGTGACTTTGAGGACAGAAAGGACAGGAGGAACCTCACTCACGGGAGGTGCCCTTGCATGGACCTGCGTCCAAGTCATCAGCCACGGAATGAGCAGAATCACAGGCTGAGCTGAGGAGGCAACTGCTGATGTGTTTCCCTCTTTACAGATGAGTAACTAGCTTTGTGTCTCACTTCTCCACAGGCCTGGAGCACTGTGTAAGCACTGCTACTGCTGTACCACGATGAACAGTAATAATCAGCCTCGTCTTCAGCCTGGAGCCCAGTGATGGTCAGAGTGCCTGTGCTACCAGACTTGGAGCCGGAGAATCGATCAGAGACCCCTGAGGGTCGGTTGCTATTAAGATATATGATGGTTTTGGGGGCCATTCCTGGGATTTGTTGGTACCAGCCCACGTAACTACCAACTCCAGTGCAGGAGATAGTGACCCTCTGGCCCAGGGCCCCAGACACTGAGGATGGTTGACTCGGCCCCGACTGAGCCCAAATCCCTGGAAAGAGAAACAACAGAGAGGATATTCCTGGGGTGTAGAGACAAGAGGAGGAATCAAGCTCACACTTGTGCTTCCAGGACCCTTTCCCGTGTCCCCACATCAGGTCACCTGTGCAGTGAGCGAGGAGGGTGAGGAGGAGAGGGGACCAGGCCATGGTGGAGGTCAGCACCGATCCTGCCTTCTGTTGCCTCACAACTGAGCAGAGCCTTACTTAACCTCTCCCTTCACCTCTTCAACTGTTGAGAGGGGGAGGGCCCATCCATGCAAATGTGACCCCCCCTGTTTTCTGACTCCTCACTGACTTCTTTAGGTTCCTCTGTCTGAGGATGTCAGGGGGATGGGCAGGGTGGGGGCAGTTTCAGGGCAGGGGGTGGGGAGGTCACAGATGTGAGCCCTGAGCTGAGGGCACAGGCAGTGGCAGGTGGCAGGACTCAGCTCTGGTCTACTGTGACCCGTCAGAAACACACCTTGAGTGCCCCTTAGCGTCCAGACACAGACATGGCATTGTATGACATGAGCAGAGCCTATCAGAGACCACTTCTGCCTCCCCACTGCTCTAGCCACTCTCCTCTGCCTAAGCGTTAGACCAGGTCTCCCCACGTGGCCCTTCATCACCTCAGGGCAGTCTGTCTGTTCTACTCAGACTCCGGGGGGTTAGCCTGTCCATGGCTCTCTTGACTCTTAATTGGTCAGGCCTGAGGAGTTGTCTCTACACACATTCCTCTAACAGTAAAGGTGTACCAAAAGGGGAAGGAGGTAACTGTATATGACAGCGAAGCCAGGGCTCCAGGCACCCATGCCAATGCAGGAAGCAGCATAGAGCAGAGGGGAGCTCCAATGGGGAACTTTGGCAGATGGGACCTGATCTTGATGGGATTCTTCTTTACATGTGTTTCTTACTCAGATGGAATGTGTTGATTCATACTCACTCCTGGCACCTATGTCAATGTGGTCATTGTCAGACGTCTGAGTGATTCCAGTTTTCTCTCCCAAAGTGCATCAGGAAATATCAGTGAGATCCTAAGGATCCCATTTGGGGCATCTTCTCTAGGATTCATGTATACTCTTTCTGAAATCCTTCCCAAATCCATGGTAGCTCTGTTCCGGAGACCTTGCAAAGGACCGTTTTCAGCCTCTGTCTTCCCTGGTGGTCAAGAGGAACTTGAATGACTTTCTGGTCTTTTTATTCTATGGCATCAGCCTATGTGTCTCTTGAGAACAATACCACATTTGTGTTCATGACTACAGCTTTGTAATATAATTTGAAAGTGCAAAGTATGGTGTCTTGAGGTTTCTTCCTTCTCAAGATTGCTTTGGCAATTTGGGGTCTTTTCTGGTTCTATACAAAATTTGGGTTATTTTTATATTTCTGTGCAAAACGTCCTTGGAGTTTTTATGGGGATTGCATTGAATTTGTACAGTGCTTTGGGTAGTGTGGACATTTTAGCATTATATTTATTTTGGAGATCCCTGGATTTAGGAATTACCTGGAGGCTGTGTGTGAGGTCTACGTGTTTGTCTAAGATGACCTCCATCTCTGTGCTTAAAAATATGGATGGATTATGATGATTCAAATGAAAGAAGAGATACCAGTTTTGGCAATAAGGTAAAGAATGTGGATATGTGCATTTTTTCCTTTCTTATTCACTGATGTATTCTTTTTAATTCAAAAACCTTTCCTGGGCACCAGCTAAGTGTCGGTAGGCTGCAGACACTCAGTGCTGAAAGGACAAACAAAACTGTCAAGGTCGTGGAGCATGTTGGGTTTTCATCTGACTCACTATGACAGACAAGGAGGAGATGTTTCCTGGGAGGTATTCAATGGGAAGCATTAAATACTTATAGGACTAGAGCATAGGGTTCTATGTTAATCGAGAGTCGATGACTAGAAGTTGTGTGTGTGTGTATAACAATATCTTATGTTTTATTTATACGTAGTTTGTGTTTCATATATATGTGTGTATATATATGTATATATACACACATATATATTTCATATACATACACATATATGTGTGTGTATATATATATATATATGATATAAATCCCAGAAGATATATCCTAGATGTATTGTCCTGAACAGTGCAGAGATGGATTAGATAAACTTCTGAGGAAAATGATTGTGTGAATATTTACAGTAGGAGTAGAACCTTGTGTGACACAGAGAAGGACTAGAAAGGGATTTGGTGTGAGTAATTATAATACATTGCACACTGAGAAAGGAGGGCTTAGAACACCAGGATCTTCTGGGTCATGGGATGAGCTCTGTCCTTACAATTCCCAAGTTTCTGCAGGTTCCCAAATGTGCAATCCCGTCTGCATGGGGCCCCCATCTGGTGCAGGTGACCCAGTCACCTCCAGTGTCTCTCCTCAGTGCTGGAGCTTCCTGGCTGCATCCTGGGATGACTGTGTCGTTGACCATCACCTATGGGTGCTCTTGGGAAAAGGCAACATGAGAGGCGCATGTCACTTGTTTCTAATTACAGTGTGTCCTTGAAGAATCTAATGTACATTCTTTTTAAGAGACCCTGCCCCATAAGTGTGAGGATGGGGACAGGTGCAGAGGATTATGGGGACTGGCTTGCCTGGGTGGGAAGTGACCTGACATGACAAAGAGATGGGATGTCTCCTCAGGCCTTCCTGATACAGCCCGTGGAGTGGTGAGCATGCCCTCTGCCCTTCTTATCCCTCAGTGGAGGACACAACTTCCCCGAGGGGTCACTCACCTGACGTCCCAACAACACAACTATCTAAGTGGTGGGGGGGCACAGAGTGATTCATGCTGAGGAAGCCACAGCTCTGAAGTAAGGACTGAGGTGTGGTGGTGCCTGCCACACATGAGGTCGCACTTGGGGGATCAGAAGCCCCCGCTCCTGTGTAAGGATGGGTGGGTTGCCAGGCAGGCTCAAGTCCAGAGGGTCCCTCTCTCTGCTCAACTCCAGTTCCTTCTCCCAGTCCTAAGTGAGTCTGAACTCTGAGACAGCAGGGGGCGCTGGAGGTCTGTCCCTGTGCCTTGGGGGAGGTGCAGGGATGGTTGGGGGGTGTCTGAGCTGGGCACCCAGTCCTTGAACCCTGCCTTGTACCCTCTGCTCTATGCTCATTGGGGCCCACGATTGGCTCCCCAGCCCCACCCCACACTCAGCTGTCACCATATTCGGTGAGTAGGTTTGGGGACCCAGGAGGGGAGTGATTTGCATGAAGGATTCCTCTCTGCTCTCCAAAGTGGGGAGGGGATGAGAGAGGCTTTGTGCAGTTCTCTCACTGGTGGCTCAGTCAGGGGCACAGCCTGGGCTGTCTCCACCTTGACCTGGACCCCTCTCCTCCTCACCCCCCTCGTTCTCCGCTTAGGTGACTAGCTGTGGAAAGCAAGGCGAGTGATTATGGGCTGGGGTGTGCTGGCCTCCTTCTTCCCCTCTTTTGAAGAACAAGCTGGAGGCATTCCCTCACGACCTGCCTGTCCGTGTCTCCACTGCTCTGTTGCAGTGTCCTGGGCACAGTGTGCCCCGACACAGGAGGCCTCCCTGTCAGGGTTTCAGGGGCAGAAGGTGACCCTCACCTGGACGGGAATTAGCAGCAGTGTTGGAGCAAATTATATGGGCTGCTTCCAAGAGATTTCTCTCAGCGTTACCACAACTGTGGTGCTCAGAAGAAATGGGCCCTCGGAGATCTCAGCTCGGTTCTCTGGCTCCCACTCTGGGAACAAGGCCTCTAGAACCTTCTCAGGCCTGCAGCCTGAGGATGAGCCATATTGTTAGTGCTCAACATGGGCAGAAGCATCAGTTCTGACTTACTGCTGCAGGCCCATGGGGACCTGAGACAGAAAGCTGTCTCTGTCACCCCCAGGACTGCCGGTGAGAAACGGACAGGGAGGCCTTGGAGACCCTGGAGGGTCTGAGGGTCTGACTCTGAGCACAGAGGAAATTTAAAGGGTCAGTGACAGTAGTTGCCTCTCATGTTGTTTTTTCTTCCTCTCCTTCCTCTCCTGTCTGTCTTTCTTTCTTTCTTTCTTTCTTTCTTTCTTTCTTTCTTTCTTTCTTCTTTCTATCTTCTTTCCTTTTGTTTTCTTTTCTTTCTCTCTCTTTCTCTCCCTATCTCTCTCCCTTTCCTCCTTCCTTCCTTCCTTCCTTCCTTCTTCCTTCCTTCCTTCCTTCCTTGGATAAAGAGCTTTATTTGGTTTAAATGAGAGCTGGAGAAAGCGAAGGGCTAGAGACGCCAGTGAGATTAGGTTCCAAAAGGGCAGGCAGAGCTTATCAACCCAATGGACTCCATTTCCCAGCAGCCTTCCAGTTAGTAGGGTCAGTAAAGTCCTGCTGGGAAATGTATTTGCCAGTAAATGACCAACGTTTGCCCACCATCACTACAATGGTAGAGTTTCTCTTTTCCATAATTAAATCTCCATATCACCTCCCACAACACCACGAATATTGCAAAAAAGTTTAAAAATCACATTTGACACCTCTTATACTGGTCTTCAGTAGTTAGCTCCGAAGTCTCATCCTCTGCCAAAAATAGTTCTACTAAACTCATCAGCTGAAATGTCCATCCAAGTAGTGAGAAGACAGTCTTTACTAACCCATGGTCATTCTTATCCAGTTTTCCCTGCCAGTTTTGGCTGAACAGCAGAGTAAGGCTCAGAGAGGGGTGAAGGAGGAGGGAGATGGGCCTAATTTTCCCCAGTACAAAGATGGCATCCGATTCTTGGTCGGAGAGCAGAACGAGAAAGGCTTGAGGGAAGGGTCCAGGCCCTGTACTCAGTCAGAAACAGTGCTGTAGAAGAGAAGGAGGAGAAGAAGGAGAAGGAGGAGGAAGAGGAAGAGGAGGAGGAGGAGAAGGAGAAGGAGGAGGAGGAGGAGGAGGAATGCTTGCCATGCTTGTGGTTTTGTATATCTGTAAGAACTTTCTTCATTTTCTTCCACATCTTCTTTCCATCGGCATTCCTGGTCTTACCATGCCAGGTGCCAAGGGATTCACAGGAGGGATGCCAGGAGCAGGTGGTGGGTAGGGAGCAGGTAGGGACCTAGGGGTTGGCCTCCCGGATACCCTGGTTATGGTGCAGGATGGGGGTGCACTGGGGAGAAAGCTGGATTCCCCCGGGGAGCTGCTGCAGGAGATGGAGAGGGGCCTGGAGGGCAGGCAGGGTGCTCAAGTGGTGGATGGCAGGATGGGCACCTTCAGGGTACCTGACGCACCAGCAGTCAGGCCATTGCCCCCTCTCTGCACTCAGCCCTTGTAACCGCCAAGTCCTTCGCTTTACGTGACACTTATATAACCACATCTTTCTGTCCTTGCATTGTTTCAAGATATACTTTTCTTTACCATTCTTTTCTTTTATTGTAGTTTACAACTTTTTGAAGTTTATTCATCTTTCAGAGACAGAGAAAGACAGAGTGTGAGCAAGGAGGGGCAGAGAGAGAGGAAGACACAGAATCTGAAACAGGTGCAGGCTCCGAGCTGTCAGCATAGAGCCCATCGCAGAGCCTGAACTCATGAACTAGGAGATCATGACCTGTGCCAAAGTCAGACACCTAACTGACTGAGCCATTCAAGCACCCCATTTACCATTCTTTTAAATTCATCCTATATGTATCTTTATTTGAAGAGTGGCCCTTTTGATCCGTTATGTCAATCCGTGTCCGTAACTGGAACAATTGGTGCATTGAAATGTAATGTAATTTAATGTCCTTATGTAATATATTTAATGTAATATCATTTTTGTTATCTTATTTTGTTCTCTTCTTGAATCCAGATTTAGATTTAAAGAAGTTAAATTCCTTTCTCACTCTTTTCTTGCCTCCTGTTTCACATATTGACTATTTCACATGTTGACTGTTGTGCAGTTTTTACTTTTAGTAGCATGGATGATGAGTAGCCTGACCCGGAGCAAGAGAACTAGGAGGAGACCCTGAGGACTGGGTGTCACCGGAAACCCAAATGGGGCCTCCACCCGGGAGCTGTTAGTGCCAGCCCATGTTTTTCAGCCAAAGTTTGTTACACTTTCCCGAGCAGAAAGAAGTGACCGCCACAACCAGACTAGGCAGCCTTCTGAGTCCGCAGGACCATGAAGCCTGGACGTGAGGCTCGTCTCTGCTGTCAAAGAGCCTGTTCAGAGAAGGAGCAGGTGTCTCGGGTGGCACACTGAGTCGCTGGGGTTTGCCACGTCTTCTCCCCCCTTCCGGTCTCAGAAGGATCTGCATGGCACCTGTGCTTGACCTGCCCACGCGCCTTCTCAAAGGAAACCTAAAAAGAAGCAGTGATAAAGTGCTTGTACAGCCTGTCTACTTATTGCTAAAGTTTTGAGCCAGGGTCTTTAGGAAAGAAAATATTTCACCATTTATTCAAATTACCTTTTATGTTATTACCTGAATTCAGTGACTGTTTTCTTACAGACCCATTTGAAATGTATACATCTTTATCCTAGGATCAAAAACAGTGAACACTCTGTATTCTTTTTAAAGTCTCTAAGAAAACAAATCATTTGCTTTTATTAATGCTCTTCACCTCTCCTGGGCCTGCCTCCATTTCACATCAGCACCTTGTGCCTGGGAGTGTGTGTTGGCCTGAGCTGACCAGGTGCAGACGTCCGAATGGACAGGGGCCCGAACTGTAGTTTTATGAGATGAGAACCACCTGGCCTGTGTCTCCTCCGCAGATGCCGGAGCCCACAGACCATGTCCCAACCTGAATTACAAAGAGGATGGAGGGAAGACGATGCATATGGTGGGGACCTGGTTGTTCAAAGTTCTATCATCTGCCTCTCTGATCTGGACCCCAAACTTCCAAGCTACGTGGTTAGTCAGGGACTGAGTTCAATTCCCACAAGACGCGCACTGCGTTAACCAAATCAATCCCACAATCCCCTCCCTAGTCGCCCAATAGCGTCAGGGCAGATGGAGGGGTGACGTGATCGAGTCACGTGAAATCTGAGGCTGCTGATCGGTGGGAGACGGAGAACAAGTCTGTGTCATGCAGAGGGTGTGTCTTTTGGGTGTGACCGGAGCCTGCAGAGACATTCGGTCCTCATGAGAGAAGTCAGGGTGAGGCACAATGTATTGCTTGTGTGTTCCCTTTCTTCCCCACACAGTGTCGGCTCCCTGAGCCTGGGGACACTCCCCGTCACTTCTGCACTGCGACTTGAGCTCCTAAACCAACAGAGGTCATGTAGTGAGGGTTCAGTAAATGCCATTCATGCATATCATGTGGACAATGACTTTCCTGAGTCGGACACAGCTGTACGGTGTGTCCGGGTCAGTCCTGACACCGTGATATGAACTCATCTGTGTCCCTCAAAACCCTGTATGGAAACCCGAACCCACATTGTGACTGTTTGAGAAAAGGCATTAAAAGATGTCACCGTGGATAATGAGGTTAAAAGGGTGTTGCCCCCATAAACAGGGCTGGCGTCTTCATAGAAGAGGTAGAGGCAGCATGGGTGAGCACACATGGGAATGCCACGTGAGGATCCAGGACGAATGTAACCATTTGCAAGCCAAGGAGAGTGACCTCAGGGGAAATCAATCCTGCCACCCCCTTGAACGTGGACATTTAGGCTCCAAACTGAGAGAAATTCACTATCTTCTGTGTAGGCATCCAGTGTGTGGTATCGTCATATGGTAGGCGTAGCAGACAGGCACAACCCTCAGGGACACTGGTCCCCAGGACAACCGGCCCCAGCATCCAGGAGTTTCTGCTCAGCTTGTATGAAACAGAAAATGTGTGCCTATAAGGACAGGCTTTGGGGACAGAATTGACAGGAAAAGGACAGATACTAGAGGCGGTTCATTGGGTTTGGTTTCAAGCGTCAGTTTTAGGCTAAACAAAGAGGGAAGCAACAGTTTTGACAGAAAGTGGGGCTGAAGAAGGAAAGCCCTTCACTGTGGGCACAGCAGGTTTTTGTCTCACTTCCCCACAGGCCTGGAGCTCTGTGTGAGCACTGCGACTGTAGTCCCATGATGCACAATAATAATCAGCCTCGTCGTCAGCCTGCAGCCCAGTGATGGTCAGGGAGCCTGAGCTGCCAGACTTGGAGCCGGAGAATCGATCGGGGATCCCGGAGGGTCGTTTGTTATTCTCATAAATCAGGAGGCTGGGGGCCGTTCCTGGGACTTGTCGGTACCAGCTCACATAATTACCACCCCCAATGTTGGAGCTGCTTCCAGTACAGGAGATGGTGACCCTCTGACCCAGGGACCCCGACACTGAGGGTGGCTGAGTCAACACTGACTGGGTCCAGGACCCTGGAAGGGGTAGAAACACAGAGAGTGTGATGCTGGGGTCTGGACACAAGGGAGTGGAAGCAGGACCCACATGTCCTCCCAGAGCCCCTTCCAGTGTGCCCTCATCCAGTCACCTGTGCAGTGAGCGAGGAGAGTGAGAAGGAAAGGAGACCAGGCCATGGTGGTGGTCATCACCGATTCTGTCTTCTGTGCCTCACGGCTGAGCAGAGCCTCCCCTAACCTCTCCCTTCCCCTCTTCATCTTCTGAGGGAGGGAGGGCCCCCTCCATGCAAATGAGACCCCAGCTCTCTGACCCCTCCCTGGGCCTGTGTCAGTTCCCTCTGCCTGAGGATGTCAGGGGGCTGGTCGAGGGGGGGGCTGTTTCAGGCCAAAGGGTGAGGAGGACACAGTTGTGAGCCGTGTGCAGGGGGCACTGACAGTACAGGTGGCAGGTTTCAGTTCTCATCAGCCCTGAACCCACAGCAATGGGTCCTGTGAGCCCCCTGGTGTTCGGACTCAGAGCCGCCATTGTTTGAACTGGTAGGCAAGTCCACCAAAGAGAGCTCCTGTGCCCCCATTGCACTGCCCACTGTACCCCGACAAGGGTCAGTCCGGGGGTCCCTCTAGGGAACCTCCCGTAACCTAAGCCAGACTGAATGCTCTACTCAGACTCCTCAGGGAGCGTCAGTCCATGGCCGCCTGTATGGGTCATGGGTCAGGAAGGAGGTGGTGTCTCTACCAAAAGTCCACTTAGGTCAAGATCATGCCCAGTGCAATGATGAGCACCACCGGACACGTGGACCCTTCTGTGTAGGATTCTGTGTCCTTTCCTGTTACGTGATTTCTCCCGGGTTTCCAGAGCTCACCTTCCTCCAAGGTTCCCACAGCACTGAGGAGAGAGGGAGAGCTCTGTTCAGGCAGTGGGGAGAAACAGTTGTGTGTATTCCTCGGCACATTACGCAAAAAAATCTTTGTCATCTGTCACTATGTCTCCTTGTTGAAAACATTAGCTCTCCTCATACTATGTGCAGTGATTCCTTCCAGGATCTGCTCTCCCAGCAAAGAGACCCAGTCTGCAGGAGCCTTGAGTGTGACACTGACCTCAGCGCCCAAAGGACAAACTTGCAGGCCATTCTAGGAGGGAAGGAGCGACAGCAGCAGGTGCTCTGACAAGGATCCAGTGACACAGTTTATGTGTTAGTCAGCACTTAGCCCAGTGTGCCCTTTGAATGGGTGTGTGCTCCTTTACACAAAATTTCTCTCAGTAAGATTTATTTCAGTCAATGACATCGTTATTATGAAAATGCAGGTACAATCACTAGGATAGTTCTCTCAGTTCTGTATTTCTTACAGAGAACACATGAAATTGTGGTTAAAAACATGGATGGAAAAACAATGCAAAAAGGATGCCTGCTATAAAATTTTTGCAAAGTCATGTTTTCCTTGCCACCAGCTTACTATGGTGGAGTTGTTCTATAAGTAGGTGAGTGTGGCATGATGTCCAATGAAAGCCCAGGGGGAGTCTGTTCCTGTGAACCGCAGCCATTTCAGTGATTCAATTACTAAGCACACACAGAGCTTCTAGGAGCGAGCGATTTGGGGTCAGACTTGTCTCTGGGGTGAGCACAGCTCTACCTGCATTCTTTGTGTCCAGCATATTCAGGAGAGAGCAATAGTTCATCCAGCCACCATGACTACAGGAGTGAATTTCTATTCACCAAGGCTACATGAATCTTCGGTCAAAGATCCCACATGTGAGTGGTGGAGAGGTGGAGATGAGGGGGACTATGTCCCTGAGGTCACAGGCATTGTGGCCCCAGTTTGAGACAGAAGAATTTTCATCAGAGCTCCAAGCTGGCTGGAGGTGTCACTGGGGGGACTGAGGGAGTAACAGTCCAGCATTAAGAGCACAGGGAGGGTGCGATACATCTCCCTGGGCTTTGAGCTGTGTGGGAGCAAACCTGAAGCCGCTATTCCAGAACCAATGTACTGATCAGCCTCAAGTGCTCACTGGAGCCCAAGGGGGTCAGAGGCTGAGCTGTCCACAGCGATAGAGACTCACCCTGGGATTCCTGAGCCTCAACTTGTCTTAGGAGAGAAGGTGATCAGGGCAAGTCCTGGCTGCTCAGTGACAGGACACTGGTCACACTGGATGTTGCTGGAGTTTCCTGATGATGAGGATGCTTCCTCCTGGGCTTGTGACCCTGAGGTTGGCTGGATGAGCACAGGTTGACCATGAGTTTTGGGGAGAAAGAGAAGCCAGGAAGCTACAAAATCCAGAACACCATATAATCAGATAGAGGAGAGATCCGTGTTTGTGTGTGTGTGTGTGTGTGTGTGTGTGTGCGCGCGTTTGCATGTGCCTGTGTCTGTGTGTGTGTGTGTGTGTGTGTGTGTGTGTGAGAGAGAGAGAGAGAGAGAGAGAGAGAGGGAGAGAAAGAGAGAGAGAATGGAAAACCTTTCCTTCAGAGGCCACACATGAAGACAAGTGTATCCCTGTCCCCTTATGGCCTCTCTGCATTTGCTGAGTGTTGTGTTGGTCCCCATACAAACCCATCCCTGGGGCTGGCTCTCTGTATGACCGTCCAGCGTTCTGGAGCTTGGAACTCAAGAAGGCCAATGTCTGGAAGGCCACTTTTCTTGACATCTATGAAACTTACACAAAGCGGAGGAATATGGTCTGAATTAGTTCTATAGGAATTTCACTGAATCAGAATGTCAAGCCTTGTGGATGGGCCTTCTGTCCATTCTCATTCCTGTAGACACACTTCCCATAGCTGTGGGGTCTTCAGGTCTTAGGAAGCACAAGATAGGGGCTCATCACACAGCCCCTTCCTCATGCCCTTCACATCACAGTCCTCCCCCACTGTGCCTCTCGTATCCCCTGATACCTCCATTGGGTGACCGTCAGAGAGTGTCTACTGTTATTTTGCAAAAGGGTTAATGCTTGACACTGCATTGCTTGGTGCAAAAGTGTGTGGCTGAGTGAGTGTCCTGATGGTCTTAGAAACCAATATTCTCAAGACCAAGAAAAGCTGTCGTGTATTGAAATATGCAGCCAATCCTTCCTTCGTTCACTATGGCAAAAGTTACCCTGTGTGCAGCCTCAGTCATTCTGAAGGAGGAAGTAATTGCATGAATCGCTTCTCTGTGCAAATACTCAAAGGCTGGGTGAACATTCATGTCACGGAAATACAATAATCGTGTTGTCGTATTACAGAGATTGATGAGGTTGGTGGGGCATGAAAACTACAATCAGAGATGAGCGCAGGAATCAGATGAGGAAGTGATTTCCTGCTGGTCCATTTCTGCAACGTCTCTGTAGAGATGGACCCTGGAGAGTGGAAACTCTTGCAAGATTATAGTTTTCTCTGAAATCCTAACATAGAGATGGTTTTCGGGCCTGAAGAGCCATAGAGAGAGACGGAAGGCCTGAGGGAAGCAGGAGAAGAGGGGAGGCGAGCAGAGTGTGTGTGGGGGAGGGTGCAGTGAGGAGAGTCTGAAGACTTTGGGACTCACTTTTAGTCAGATGGGTGAGAGAGGAAATTGTGTCTCTGACCAAGGTGCTTATTAACATGTCAGATATGGATGTGTCATCAGTAACACAAGAGACACACTTTACGGCTTGAGATTTGTGGATGAATGTGAGTACCTCTGTCACCATTTTCAGTCCAGACAACAATACTGTATGATCTCAGAAACTACACACCTGTCTCTACATCCTAGATGCTGACACCGAGTTTCTGAAAATCTTGTCATTTTCTAAGTGAAAAGAACACTAGAAACATCTTAGTTCTAATCATGCGACTCTGGGTGGGCTCCTTGAAGGCGCCTGGATGAGGCTCGTTCCCAGAAGGACCGAGGCTTCCTCAGAGGCTGGGAATCTTCACCCCTCATACTTGAGAGACGGGAAAAAGGCTGACAGTGTAGTTAATGTCTGATCATGTCTCCCCGAATCCTCAATAAAATCACAAAGTGCAGTGTTTGAAGAACTTCTGGTTTGGCGAACACATCCACTCCCAGAACAGATGCACCTCAACTCCCCAGGGACTGATGTTCCGGTGCTGGGGACGCTCCCAGACCTGACACTAGGGGTCTCTTCATTACTTGTTCACTTGTCCCCTTCATCATATCTTTACTGAGCTGACAAAAGGAATCCGTGTCTCCCTGAGTTCTGTGAGTTGATCTGGCACCTTAATGGACCTGAGGAGGGAGTCGTGGGAACCTTTGACGTGTAGCCACGTTGGACAGAGGGTGCAGGCAATCTACTAGTTACTGTTGGCATCAAAATGGGGAGCAGCCTCCTGGTGCTGAGCCCTTCACCTGTGCACATGTCACCATTTCCTGGCAGATAAACCTCCGTGTGAAATTCAGGTAAATTTGAGGATACTCTCCACATGTCCCAGAGGGTTTCTTGTTGTGGGAAAACACATAAACAAACAAACATGTAATCAATGACCAGCAGTGTGTAAAGTGAATTATTCTGAGACTAGTAAAGGAGAGACAACAAGAAAGAGAGAGACTGAGGTTCATGCTGTAAAAGTATTTATTCTCCAGATCCATAGGCCTGTGCCATTGGGCTCTATTCCCTCACCTGTGTGCGCTCCTGGGACACCTGTGCTGTCTCAGGCAACAGCATGATCTGTGTGTTATTCCTTCTTCCTCAAGGACACGTGACCCCTCAGAGGACTCCCTCCTACAGGAGCGTCCACACAAGTGTCTCAGTACAAATGCTCAGAGACAAGGCTTCCAGCCCCAAGTGTTTTGGTCTCACTCCCTCCTCGTCTGAGACACTGTAAGGAAAGCTGCTCCCACTGCCATGGTCTGTAGTACAATAGAAGCTTCGTGCTTAGGCTGCTCATCAGACATGAGTAGAATTCCTGCGCTGGCCCAGGCAACTTTGGATTCAGAGAAGCAACTGGGGACCCCGGACACTGGTGCTTATTTGAGTGTGAAGAGAACCAAAGAAGATACCAGGGAGGGCTCCCTGGCTCCTCTGGAACCTGTCTATGTAGTAGGTGCAAACACAGAATCCACTGTTCATGGTGCAGGTGAGTCTGGCTGTTGTTCCTGGAGATGCATAGAGAGGGGGCGCCTGGGTCAGCACAGGCTGGGAGAGAAACCTGCAAACACAGACACTAAGGGGGGGTGGGTGGGGCTTGAAAGGAAAAAGAAAAAGCATCTCTCAGGTCACTGAGCACAGAAAGAGTGATTTGGAGCCCACCCTGTGTCCACCAGGCCTGTCCCTACCTGTGCAGTGCGGGAGGAGCTTAAGGAAGACAGGAGTCCAGGCCATGGTGGCACAGCCTCTGGTCCCCACACTGGGCTGGGCTGCCCCAGGCTCTCATTTCCCCTCCACCCCTGACACAGGAGGGGCTGTCCATGCACGTGGGTCCCGTTCAGTGACAGTCCAGCCCCTCCCTGAGCCCCGGTGCTGGAGCCCAGTCCACACCACACACTGAGGAGGGTGGAGGTAGCACTCATCCCCCGGGGAGAGCTCTGGAACAAGCACGTGCTGAGACAGCTCAAAGCCTCTAGGTTGGGCTCCTTTGGGTGATTGGTGGTCACTGACCAGCACTGTAGGGACCACAGGGCTGTTCCAAGCACATCCCATTAAACTCATGTTGAAACATGAAAAATGAATACAAACAACTTGTGAGACATAACTCTTATTAGGAATACATTAAATGCATACTTTCTCAAACAGTTACAATTTGGCTATACTAAAAATATACTGAGTGTATAGAGCAATCTTAATAGAAAAATGGAAAATGTTATTCTCCACAAGAATGCATAAGATACAGATGTTTTCACAGGGGACAATTAATAAACCTTCAGAATTTAGATGCTTTCATTTTATTTGCTTCATATTTTTCCATAGTATTAAAAGGTGTGTAATATTCCTTAGTTCCTGTAAAGGAATTATGAAACTCATAAGTATAATTTCAAAAACCATTGCACAAAAAGGAAAATTACAGACCATGATTATTGTATATTGATAGAAATATTGTGTATAAAATACTAATAAAGAGATCTCAATATAATATTAATAAATTGATACACAATTATTAAGTGTGAATTATTCCAATGATTCGGTTATGTTACATTAACTAAAGAATATTACCTTACAGACCATATTATTACATTAAGAGATATGACCATATTGCCCTAATTGGTCTCAAAAGAGCCTTTAGCCAAATTTAACACGAAATCGGGGCGCCTGGGTGGCGCAGTCGGTTAAGCGTCCGACTTCAGCCAGGTCACGATCTCGCGGTCCGTGAGTTCGAGCCCCGCGTCAGGCTCTGGGCTGATGGCTCAGAGCCTGGAGCCTGTTTCCGATTCTGTGTCTCCCTCTCTCTCTGCCCCTCCCCCGTTCATGCTCTGTCTCTTTCTGTCCCAAAAATAAATAAACGTTGAAAAAAAATTAAAAAAAAAAAAAAAAAATTTAACACGAAATCCTAATAAGAGCCACAAAGTAACAAAACTAGATCCATTTATAACATGGTAAAACACACACTCTCACGCACTTATGATGTGGTCCTGAGGCCAGCATCCTTGTTCATGGAGTAGCGAGGGGACCAGTTCCACAAGGATCAAGAACTTGCTGAGGGAATCTTCACGTCCATTATTTTGCAACCTTATTCCTCACGTGTCAGACAATGTAACTAAAAGCCAAATCGATGGTTACTACTTTGCATGGATGGGAAAGGAAAGTGGTCACTCTTGAAGTCCCAGGTGGATGTCATGGCCTTAGACAGGGCCGTGCTGTGGCAGCAGTGACAGCAGAGATCTTAGTGAGTGATTAGTCTCAGTGTTGGTGACTTGCTGGTGACACTTGGTACCAGAGACACGATGGGTGGAACAAACGCAGCAGAGAAGAGGTCTTGTCCCACGTGAGCGGGTGAAGAGCCCTGTGCAAGGTGTGGGGCAGTGACCCCGGATCTGAAGTGATTATTTCCTCCCACTCTGGCTGCATCCTATACGATGTCAATCTTCACATTGATGGGGCATCTGTCCCACACCCAGAATAGTGCATATTGCAGAGGTTTCCAGTGGGGACCTTGGCTCAAGTGACCAGTTTACTAAGAGACGGGTTGTGAGTCTGGTGTCGCTGCCCCTGCTCCTTGATGACCTGAGGAGAGAGCATGTCCTGTGTGACCTCAGGGACTGCTTTCTGTAAAATCTGGCAAAGGCTCCCTGTATAAAGGACTGAAGGAGACACTCCAGGAACAGAGCTCTGTTCCCTGACGTTCCGTTGAAGGGAATCTGCCCACAAGCTGCCTTATCCTCTGGCCAGGTCCTGAGAGCCCCCTTACTCCTGGGAAATGCGCTCTGTCTATTCCTTGTGTATAAGCCTGCAATTCTCCAGACGCCAAAGGAAAAAGGAAGAAGTGATCCCCGTTGGAAGCAATGTGGTGACGCAGCCAGATGCAGGGGCTCACAGGGCAAAGGACGCTCCCAGGTGGAGGCAGGTCACACAGCCCTGAGGCTCCAGTGTGCCTACTGCCCCCCAGGCAGCTTAGCTGCTGACCCTCTCTCTGCAGGCCCCTATTCGCTCTGCTCCCCTGCTGCCCTAGGCACCATGTCCTCCAGCTGCTGTGATGCCCTCTGCACACCAAGCAGAATGTTCATTTGGACAGCAGTCGTACTGATGTTGTGACCCATGGGAGCGGAGTACCAAAGGGCCTTTCTGGGTCCCTTAGTGGAACCATGACACTCTCACGTTTGGAAATGTATCTCAGTGGAAGCTTGTGATTTGCTTTGAAATGTCCATCTCTGCCAACAGTATCCCCAGAACTTCTCTGTGTCTGCTGTTCACAGATGCTGCATGTGGTAAATGTAAAGAGAGTGAAGGGGTGTCAGTGGAACACACATATGGGGACACGGCCCGTGTGCATGTGCGGCGTGCAGGGGAGCTGGGACAAAGAGGTCTTTACAGAGCTGTGGTACGTAAGGGGGGATCTGTAGGGTGAGTCAAGGATGTCCCTGAGAGGAGGAGCCCTGGGTCAGAGGTCAGGGCATGTGTCAAGGCCCGAGAAAGAGGGGTGGCTGCTTGTTGATGACTCTAGTGGACATCCACTGGAGGTCTAAGAGGTAGGCCAACTGACCACCTGAATCCAGCAACTCCAAATGGAATCGAAAGGCAAACCTAGGAAGAGAAATATACCTTCCTTAACCCTGAAATCTGGTTTGACTCGTTGTGCATGCGTGTGAATGTACATATATTCAAGGGCCACAATATATGAATACTTCACGTAAAACATCTGATCCTTGTCTTTCATAGTGAGTCAGGTGATGACCCAACATGCTCCATGACCTTGAGAGTTTAGTTTGTCCTTTGTAGCACTAAGTGTCTGCAGCTTACTGCTATGTCCTTGGTGCTCAGGAAATGGTTTTGAATGAAAAATAATACATCAGTGAATTAACAAAGGAAAAAATACCAGTCTCCACATTCTTTACCTTATGGCTAAAACGGGCATCGGCTCTTTCTCTTGGGCCACCATCATCCATTCAAATTGTGAACCACACACACGGGTGTCATCTTGGACACATCCTTCGACCTCACACACAGCCTCCAGGTAATTCCTAAATCCAGCGTTTTCCACACCAAAGGCCATGTTACAATGTACACGCTGCCCCAAGCAATCTATAGACTCCATGCAATTCCCATGAAAATTCCAGAGACATTTTTCACAGAAATGGAAAAAATCTCCTGACTGTTATACACAACCAGAAAGAACCCAAATTGCCAAAGCAATATTGAGAGAGAAGAACAAAGCTGGAGACACCAGACTTCCTGCTTTTGAGTTATATTACAAAGCTATAGTAAGGAAAACCAGTAGGGCATTGGCCTAGAAAGAAACCCATGGATTGATGCGACAGAATAAAAAGACCAGAAGAATAAAACAAGACCCCTCTTCCCCAGTTTTCTAGTAGTCACCTCCCTGACTGTGGTCCCGCTCAAGATTCTGCCTGCAAACGTTTTTGTTCTGTGCGATGGTCCAGACATCTGTGCCTGGCCTCAGGCCTGGGGAAGGGTGCCATGGGGTTGGAGGGAGAAAGGTGATGTACGGGAGTGAGTCGGAGCTAAGCACTCCCGGGGCCCCTGAGGCCCAGGTGAGGGACAGTCACAGTGCAATGTGGACCGTGTTTGCCTTAGTATATGAGAGCCATTCGAGTATTTTCCTACTGGCCTGGCCCAGAGCCCAGTCGTCTCAGGGCAGTCTGACGAGCCCACCGTTGACCCCTGTCCTGGTCACCCAGCTACTCTGACAACACACATCATCCCTAGAGCACACTCTGACCTT
Source organism: Puma concolor (assembly GCF_028749965.1). Taxonomy (NCBI): domain Eukaryota; kingdom Metazoa; phylum Chordata; class Mammalia; order Carnivora; family Felidae; genus Puma; species Puma concolor. The sequence goes on from NC_141678.1 coordinate 20,750,239, forward strand.
TGCAGATGGATATTTGAGCTTTCAGTGTCCAGGGAAGCAGCATGAGTAGATCCTCTTCCGGATGCTTGGGATGGAGACATTAATTTTCTTCAGGTCACTAACAGCATCCAGGCTGGTCAACATAGGGGTTATTTTACAATGTTTATGTTCCTGGACATATTAGTGTTCCCTGACATTGGTTTTGAGTACTGCAGGGGCCTGGCATCACTAACAGTCTCCAACCTAATTTGTTTTAACGTTTATTTGAGAGAGAGAGAGAGAGAGAGAGAGAGAGAGAGAGAGAGAGACACAAATCGGAAGCAGGCTCCAGGCTCCTATTCCGTGGCCCAGAGCCCAAGGCAGGGCTTCGGCTCACAAACCACAAGATCATGACCTGAGCCAAAGTCCTAAGCTTAACGGACTGAGCCACCCAGGCACCCCTACCAGTCTCCAATCGAAACCAATTTCAAGGCCTCATATTTCCCAGGTTCACTCCCGGTTCATATGTGATAAAAAGTCCATGGGGGTTATCCTTGAACTTTGAATACTTTTTGCTGTTGTTGCTGCATTATGAGAATCTCCTGTTATATCCCATCACCTCCATGGTACAGGCTCTGGGGCCTTTGAAGTCTCTGTTTGTCAAAAGGCTACCTGTTCTCCGCAGAGAAGTATCCACTGTACTTCATTCCCACTCTGGGTTTTGACCAGGCCTTTATACTTAGTCTGGAATTTAATTTTCTTCTCTGGTATACTCATGACCCATTTGCCTCTCTATTGGTCCAGTTTTGTAAGTGTTCTCAGGATGAACATTGGTATGAAGCATTATACAGTACAAGGGAATCTATCTTCTTAGAAATTCGTTCTCTGCTCATCCATTAAGGGGCATTCAGGGAAGGGAATCCCACTCACATTCAACCCGATTCTATTTATTTGGTAAATGTTCCATGGGTTAGCAGTGAAAAGACAACAAAATGTCTAGATTTTTTCCGGTAATACCAGGGTTCTCTGGACAAGGTAGGATGGGTTCATAGGCCTTTTTCTCTAAAATAGTGAGATTTGTTTCAGCATCATTCCAGACCGAGTCAGAGGAAAAACAAAGACACAGAAAACCTAGAACACATGCAGTTACACTCTACTGGTCTCACCCTGGCAATTACATCTGCAACAGCCTCGTTTCCAAATAAGGCCTCATCCTGAAATATGGGAGTTTTTAGAACTTTTAATCACATGAAATGTTGGAGACACAGTTCAACGCATAACAATTAATATCCACAGTGTATTCAGATTTTCTTACTTTTTACCTAGTGTCCTTTTTCTGTAGTAAGATCCAGTTAAGATTCTTTGCGACATTGAGTTGTGAATTGTCCTTAAGCTTCTCTTACTGTGACACTTCTTCAGACTGTCCCTGTTGTTGGTGCCTTTGTGCATACTTACTGAGTAGGGGTTATGCCTGACGTCATTCAAGCCAAGGGTTTACACCTGTTCCATGAAATCTCTCCACGGGAATGTGTCTCATGTGATTCCATATACTTATACCATCAGTTAACAATATGGACGACAGATACATGTGTAGACGCTGAGTTACAACCCAAACCTTTTATGTTCCTGTGGTTGAAATCTTTCTAGTTTTGCCTCATGGGGGCCGTTTAAGTTGGCTCGTGAGCTCCTAGACAAACCCTATCCTTGTGTGTGTGCGCACACGGGTACGTGTGGTGGTTGTGCGCTGATTTGTTTGCGTTTGTTTGGGAGACAATGCCAGACAATGACAGAGTGTCATTTAAGGGCCATTAGTATCATATAGAATAATTCTGTGGCTCAGAGTGGTTTCCTCTGTTCACATGATTAATTCTTTTTCAGCGTTTAGCACCCCCGCGACCTACAGATGTTTGCAGATTCTTGCTTCTTCCAATGTTGGATATAATTATCAAATTATTTATAAAAGTGGCACCTCCTTGGTGGCCTCTTAGTTGGTCCTGGTTTGGGTGATTATTTTAAACCTAGAATAAATACCCATGTGCCAAGTTTAGGTTGCTTTCAGGCTTTAGTGATTAGGAATCAGTTGTTACAAACATTAAAGTGCAGGGTTTTTCCTGCACTTTTTTCGTTTTCTGACACTAATAAGGTCCTCTGTACTCATCCTGCACCATTGCTCTGTGGGATAAGATTCCCCCGAGGAAGCCCCATGTCTTCCCGGGAGAACGGTATTAGAAGGTAACATCTGGGAAAATGCATCTCAGGCCTCATGGGGCATCATTGCTTCCGGTTTCACTCAGCTGACGCATGAAGGACAAATATGAGGAAACTAAGCCAGGACCATGGACATATTGGTGACTGTGTCCACATGCAAGTCTCTGTCTCCATCAAACTACACACGTCATCAGACTGTCATCTGCGGCTCTAATCCATGACCACATCCTCTCCCCAGCCTCCTCCCTTGGTTGTATCCGTGACTCTCCTTTCCTCAAGTGACAACTGTGGCTCCAGCACCACATTCCATCCATTTACTTCATTGTTCGGTGACAGTACACAGTGCAGTCACGTCACGATCGTCAACCGGCTCCCCTACGGGACACAACCTTAGTTACTAGAGGACAGAACTTGCGTGCAGTTTCTTATGTCTTTACACGTAGAGGCTCCCCTCACTTTCAGCCCCTCGGCTCAGCGGCTCGCCCCAGCCCTGCACTGATGTGGGCTCACACGTGTTACTGCAGCTACATGAGTTTTGTCACCTTCTGCTTTCCATCATGAGCCCCAAATTCCTACATTCTTCACGTACTCGTTAAGTTTCTGACTGGGGCGTGTACAGTGTTCAGTGAATTCTGACAATGACACAGTGTCATTTAAGTGCCATTAGTATCATATAGAATAATTCTGTGGCTCAGAATGTTTTCCTCCGTTCACATGATTAACTCCTTTTCAGCGTTTAGCCCCTCCACGACCTGCAGATGTTTGCAGTTTTGCGTCCTCCAATGTTTGACATAACTATCAAATTATTTATAAAAGTGGCACCTCCTAGGTGACCTCTTAGTTGGTTTCTGGTTTGGGTGATTACATTTAAACCCAGAATATATATCCATGTGCCAAGTTTAGGTTGCTTTCAGGCTTTAGTGATTTGGAATAAGTTGTTATAAACATTGAAGTGCAGGGTTTTCCTATGGACAAAAGTTTTGAAACTTATCTTCATAATTTTATAATGTGAAATTGGCATTTTTTCACAAATAATAGATAACAAGACAAAACTAGTCACCGCCAATGAGATAATAGTACCAGATGCAAATAAGGCTGACTTATTTTTCAGGCACCACAAGGGTGGAGTTCAGAGGCAAACTGAAAATGCTTCATTTATTTTAATGTCAGAAGGAAAATTGATATGATCTGGCCTAAAAGTAAAATACCTCAGCTTATAAAACAAGAGATTTCTCTTTCATGAGGACTCTTTGTGTCAGAAGTGTTTTCTGAGAGTGACTTTGAGGACAGAGGACAGGGGGATCCTCACTCATGGGAGGTGCCCTTGCATGGACCTGCGCCAAAGCTATCAGCCATAGAATGAGCAGAATCACAGGCTGAGCTGAGAAGGCAACTGCTGATGTGTTTCCCTTCTTTACAGTTGAGTAACTAGGTTTTTGTCTCACTTCCCCACAGGCCTAGAGCACTGTGTGAGCGTTTAGACTATAGTCCCATGATGAGCAGTAATAATCAGCCTCGTCCTCGGCCTGGAGCCCAGTGATGGTCAGGGTGCCTGTGCTGCCAGACTTGGAGCCGGAGAATCGATCAGGGACCCCTGAGGGTCGGTTGCTATTACTATAGATGATGGTTTTGGGGGCCATTCCTGGGATTTGTTGGTACCAACCCACGTAACTATCAACTCCAGTGCAGGAGATAGTGACCCTCTGGCCCAGGGCCCCAGACACTGAGGATGGTTGAGTCAGCCCCGACTGAGCCCACGACCCTGGAAGGAGAAACAAACAGAGAGGATATTCCTGGGGTGTAGAGAGAAGAGGAGGAATCAGGCGCACACTTGTGCTTCCAGGACCCCTTCCCGTGTCCCCACATCAAGTCACCTGTGCAGTGAGCGAGGAGGGTGAGGAGAAGAGGAGACCAGGCCATGGCGGAGGTCAGCACCGATCCTGCCTTCTGTTGCCTCACAGCTGAGCAGAGCTTCCCTTCACCTCTCCCTTCACCTCTTGATCTGTTGAGAGGGGGAGGGCCCAACCATGCAAATGCGACCCCCCTGTTTTCTGACTCCTCACTGACTTCTTTAGGTGCCTCTGTCTGAGGATGTCAGGGGGATGGGCAAGGGAGGGGCAATTTCAGGGCAGGGGGTGGGGAGGTCACAGATGTGAGCCCTGAGCAGAGGGCACAGGCAGTGGCAGGTGGCAGGACTCACCTCTGATCTACCGTGACCCCTCAGAAACACACCTTGAGTGCCCCTTAGCGTCCAGACACAGTCATGCCATTGTATGACATGAGCAGAGCCAATCAGAGACCACTTCTGCCTCCCCACTGCTCTAGCCACTCTCCCCTGCCTCAGGGCTAGACCAGGTGTCCCCACATGTGGCCCCCCATCATCTCAGGCCGACTCTCTGTTCTACTCAGACTCCTGGACAGGGGCCTGTCCATGGCTCCCTTGACTCTTAATGGTCAGGCCTGAGGAGTTGTCTCTACACACATTCCTCTAACAGTAAAGGTGTATCAAAAGAGGAAGGAGGTAACTGAATATGACAGCGGACGCAGGGCTCCAGGCACCCATGCCAATGCAGGAAGCAGCAGAGAGCAGAGGGCAACTCCCATGGGGGCCTTTAGCAATTGGGACCTGACCCTGGTGAGATCGTTCTTAGATGTGCTTCTTACCCAGATGGAGTGTGTTGATTCACACTCTATCCTGGCATCTATGTCAATGTGCTCATTGTCAGACATCTGAGTCATTCCAGTTTTCTCTCCCAAAGTGCATCAGGAAATATCAGTGAGATCCTAAGGATCCCATTTGGGGCATCTGCTCTAGGATTCATGTATACTCTTTCTGAATTCCTTCCCAAATCCATGGTAGCTCTGTTCCGGAGACCTTGCAAAGGTCCTGTTTTCAGCCTATGTCTTCCCTGGTGGTCAAGAGGAACTTGAATGACTTTCTGGTGTTTTTATTCTATGGCATGAATCTATGTGTCTCCTGAGAACAATACCACATTTGTGTTCATGACTACAGCTTTGTAATATAATTTGAAAGTGCGAAGTATGGTGTCTCGAGGTTTATTCCTTCTCAAGATTGCTTTGGCAATTTGGGGTCTTTACTGGTTCTATACAAAATTCAGGTTTTTTTTTTTTATCTCTGTGCAAAACTTCATTGGAATTTTTATGGGGATTGCATTGAATTTATTTTTTTTTTCAATGTATGAAATTTATTGTCAAATTGGTTTCCATACAACACCCAGTGCTCATCCCAAAAGGTGCCTTCCTCAATACCCATCACCCACCCTCCCCTCCCTCCCACCCCCCATCAACCCTCAGTTTGTTCTCAGTTTTTAACAATCTCTTATGCTTTGGCTCTCTCCCACTCTAACCTCTTTTTTTTTTTTTCCTTCCTCTCCCCCATGGGTTTCTGTTAAGTTTCTCAAGATCCACATAAGAGTGAAACCATATGGTATCTGTCTTTCTCTGTATGGCTTATTTCACTTAGCATCACACTCTCCAGTTCCATCCATGTTGCTACAAAAGGCCATATTTCATTCTTTCTCATTGCCACGTAGTATTCCATTGTGTATATAAACCACAATTTCTTTATCCATTCATCAGTTGATGGACATTTAGGCTCTTTCCACAATTTGGCTATTGCTGAGAGTGCTGTTATAAACATTGGGGTAGAAGTGCCCCTATGCATCAGTACTCCTGTATCCCTTGGGTAAATTCCTAGCACTGCTATTGCTGGGTCATAGGGTAGGTCTATTTTTAATTTCCTGAGGAACCTCCACACTGCTTTCCAGAGCGGCTGCACCAATTTGCATTCCCACCAACAGTGCAAGAGCGTTCCCGTTTCTCCACATCCTCTCCAGCATCTATAGTCTCCTGATTTGTTCATTTTGGCCACTCTGACTGGCGTGAGGTGATATCTGAGTGTGATTTTGATTTGTATTTCCCTGATAAGGAGCGACGTTGAATATCTTTTCATGTGCCTGTTGGCCATCCGGATGTCTTCTTTAGAGAAGTGTCTATTCATGTTTTCTGCCCATTTCTTCACTGGGTTATTTGTTTTTCGGGTGTGGCGTTTGGTGAGCTCTTTATAGATTTTGGATACTAGCCCTTTGTCCGATATGTCATTTGCAAATATCTTTTCCCATTCCGTTGGTTGCCTTTTAGTTTTGTTGGTGGTTTCCTTTGCTGTGCAGAAGCTTTTATCTTCATAAGGTCCCAGTAATTCATTTTTGCTTTTAATTCCCTTGCCTTTGGGGATGTGTCGAGTAAGAGATTGCTACGGCTGAGGTCAGAGAGGTCTTTTCCTGCTTTCTCCTCTAGGGTTTTGATGGTTTCCTGTCTCACAGTCAGGTCCTTTATCCATTTTGAGTTTATTTTTGTGAATGGTGTGAGAAAGTGGTCTAGTTTCAACCTTCTGCATGTTGCTGTCCAGTTCTCCCAGCACCATTTGTTAAAGAGACTGTCTTTTTTCCATTGGATGTTCTTTCCTGCTTTGTCAAAGATGAGTTGGCCATACGTTTGTGGGTCTAGTTCTGGGGTTTCTATTCTATTCCATTGGTCTCTGTGTCTGTTTTTGTGCCAATACCATGCTGTCTTGATGATGACAGCTTTGTAGTAGAGGTTAAAGTCTAGGATTGTGATGCCTCCTGCTTTGGTCTTCTTATTCAAAATTACTTTGGCTATTCGGGGCCTTTTGTGGTTCCATATGGATTTTAGGATTGCTTGTTCTAGTTTCGAGAAGAATGCTGGTGCAATTTGGATTGGGATTGCATTGAATGTGTAGATAGCTTTGGGTAGTATTGACATTTTGACAGTATTTATTCTTCCAATCCATGAGCAGGGAATGTCTTTCCATTTCTTTATATCTTCTTCAACTACCTTCATAATCTTTCTACAGTTTTCAGCATACAGATCTTTTACATCTTTGATTAGATTTATTCCCAGGTATTTTATGCTTCTTGGTGCAATTGTGAATGGGATCAGTTTCTTTATTTGTCTTTCTGTTGCTTCATTGTTAGTGTCTAGCAATGCAACTCATTTCTGTACATTGATTTTGTATCCTGCAACTTTGCTGAATTCATGTATCAGTTCTAGCAGACTTCTAGCAAAGTCTATCGGATTTTCCATGTATAATATCATGTCATCTGCAAAAAGCAAAAGCTTGCCTTCATCTTTGCCAATTTTGATGCCTTTGATTTCCTTTTGTTGTCTGATTGCTGACGCTAGAACTTCCAGCACTATGTTAAACAACAGCGGTGAGAGTGGGCATCCCTGTCGTGTTCCTGATCTCAGGGAAAAAGCTCTCAGTTTCTCCCCATTGAGGATGATGTTAGCTGTGGGCTTTTCATAAATGGCTTTTATGATGTGTAAGTATGTTCCTTCTATCCCGACTTTCTCAAGGGTTTTTATTAAGAAAGGGTGCTGGATTTTGTCAAAGGCCTTTTCTGCATCGATTGACAGGATCATATGGCTCTTCTCTTTGTTTTTTTTCTTAATGTGATGTATCACGTTGATTGATTTGCGAATGTTGAACCGGCCCTGCATCCCAGGAATGAATCCCACTTGATCATGGTGAATAATTCTTTTTATATGCTGTTGAATTCTATTTGCTAGTATCTTATTGAGAATTTTTGCATCCATATTCATCAGGGATATTGGCCTGTAGTTCTCTTTTTTTACTGGGTCTCTGTCTGGTTTGGGAAGCAAAGTAATGCTGGCTTCATAGAATGAGTCTGGAAGTTTTCCTTCCCTTTCTATTTCTTGGAATAGCTTGAGAAGGATAGGTATTATCTCTGCTTTAAACGTCTGGTAGAACTCCCCTGGGAAGCCATCTGGTCCTGGACTCTTATTTGTTGGGAGATTTTTGATAACCGATTCAATTTCTTCGCTGGTGATGGGTCTGTTCAAGCTTTCTATTTCCTCCTGATTGAGTTTTGGAAGCGTGTGGGTGTTTAGGAATTTGTCCATTTCTTCCAGGTTGTTCAATTTGTTGGCATATAATTTTTCATAGTATTCCCTGATAATTGTTTGTATCTCTGAGGGATTGGTTGTAATAATTCCATTTTCATTCATGATTTTATCTATTTGGGTCATCTCCCTTTTCTTTTTGAGAAGCCTGGCTAGAGGTTTGTCAATTTTGTTTATTTTTTCAAAAAACCAACTTTTGGTTTTGTTGATCTGCTCTACAGTTTTTTTAGATTCTATATTGTTTATTTCTGCTCTGATCTTTATTAGTTCTCTTCTTCTGCTGGGTTTAGGCTGCCTCTACTCTTCTGCTTCTAGTTCCTTTAGGTGTGCTGTTAGATTTTGTATTTGGGATTTTTCTTGTTTCTTGAGATAGGCCTGGATTGCGATGTATTTTCCTCTCAGGACTGCCTTCGCTGCATCCCAAAGCGTCTGGATTGTTGTATTTTCATTTTCGTTTGTTTCCATGTATTTTTTAATTTCTTCTCTAATTGCCTGGTTGACCCACTCATTCTTTAGTAAGGTGTTCTTTAACCTCCATGCTTTTGGAGGTTTTCCAGACTTTCTCCTGTGGTTGATTTCAAGCTTCATGGCATTGTGGTCTGAAAGTATGCATGGTATAATTTCAATTCTTGTAAACTTATGAAGGGCCGTTTTGTGACCCAGTATATGATCTATCTTGGAGAATGTTCCATGTGCATTCGAGAAGAAAGTATATTCTGTTGCTTTGGGATGCAGAGTTCTAAATATATCTGTCAAGTCCATCTGATCCAATGTATCTTTCAGGGCCCTGGTTTCTTTATTGACCATGTGTCTAGATGATCTATCCATTTCTGTAAGTGGAGTGTTCAAGTCCCCTGCAATGACCACATTCTTATCAATAAGGTTGCTTGTGTTTATGAGTAATTGTTTTATGTATTTGGGGGCTCCGGTATTCGGCACATAGACATTTATAATTGTTAGCTCTTCCTGGCGGATAGACCCTGTCACTATTATATAATGTCCTTCTTCATCTCTTGTTACAGCCTTTAATTTAAAGTCTAGTTTGTCTGATATAAGTATGGCTACTCCAGCTTTCTTTTGGCCTCCAGTAGCATGATAAATAGTTCTCCATCCCCTCACTCTCAATCTAAAGGTGTCCTCAGATCTAAAATGAGTCTCTTGTAGACAGCAAATAGATGGGTCTTGTTTTTTTATCCATTCTGATACCCTATGTCTTTTGGTTGGCGCATTTAATCCATTTACATTCAGTGTTATTATAGAAAGATACGGGTTTAGAGTCATTGTGATGTCTGTATGTTTTATGCTTGTAGTGATGTCTCTGGTACTTTGTCTCACAGGATCCCCCTTAGGATCTCTTGTAGGGCTGGTTTAGTGGTGACAAATTCCTTCAGTTTTTGTTTGTTTGGGAAGACCTTTATCTCTCCTTCTATTCTAAATGACAGACTTGCTGGATAAAGGATTCTCGGCTGCATATTTTTTCGGTCTAGCACACTGAAAATCTCGTGCCAATCCTTTCTGGCCTGCCAAGTTTCAAAAGAGAGATCAGTCACGAGTCTTATAGGTCTCCCTTTATATGTGAGGGCACGTTTACCCCTCGCTGCTTTCAGAATTTTCTCTTTATCCTTGTATTTTGCCAGTTTCACTATGATATGTCGTGCAGAAGATCGATTCAAGTTACGTCTGAAGGGAGTTCTCTGTGCCTCTTGGATTTCAATGCCTTTTTCCTTCCCCACTTCAGGGAAGTTCTCAGCTATGATTTCTTCAAGTACCCCTTCAGCACCTTTCCCTCTCTCTTCCTCCTCTGGGATACCAAGTATGCGTATATTATTTCTTTTTAGTGTATCACTTAGTTCTCTAATTTTCCCCTCATACTCCTGGATTTTTTTATCTCTCTTCTCAGCTTCCTCTTTTTCCATAACTTTATCTTCTAGTTCACCTATTCTCTCCTCTGCCTCTTCCATCCGAGCCGTGGTGGTTACCATTTTGTTTTGCATTTCGTTTAAAGCGTTTTTCAGCTCCTCGTGACTGTTCCTTAGTCCCTTGATCTCTGTAGCAAGAGATTCTCTGCTGTCCTCTATACTGTTTTCAAGCCCAGCGATTAATTTTATGACTATTATTCTAAATTCACTTTCTGTTATATTATTTAAATCCTTTTTGATCAGCTCATTAGCTGTTGTTATTTCCTGGAGATCCTTCTGAGGGGAATTCTTCCGTTTGGTCATTTTGGATAGTCCCTGGCGTGGTGAGGACCTGCAGGGCACTTCCCCTGTGCTGTGGTGTATAACTGGAGTTGGTGGGCGGGGCCGCAGTCAGCCCTGAAATCTGCCTCCAGCCCACCGCTGGGGCCACAATCAGACTGGTGTGTGCCTTCTCTTCCCCTCTCCTAGGGGCGGGATTCACTGTGGGGTGGTGTGGCCCGTCTGGGCTACTTGCACACTGCCAGGCTTGTGGTGCTGGGGATCTGGCGTATTAGCTGGGGTGGGTAGGCAAGGTGCACGGGGGCAGGAGGGGCAGGCTTAGCTCGCTTCTCCTTAGGTGATCTACTTCAGGAGGGGCCCTGTGGCAGCGGGAGGGAGTCAGATCCGCTGCCGGAGGTTTGGCTCCGCAGAACCACAGAGCTGGGTGTTTGCTCGGAGTGAGCAAGTTCCCTGGCAGGAACTGGTTCCCTTTGGGATTTTGGCTGGGGGATGCGCGGGGGAGATGGCGCTGGCGAGCGCCTTTGTTCCCCACCAAACTGAGCTCTGTCGTCCGGGGGGGCTCAGCAGCTCTCCCTCCCTTTGTCCTCCAGCCTTCCCGCTTTCGGAGCAGAGCTGTTAACTTATGACCTCCCAGACGCTAAGTCACGCTTGCTGTCGGAACACAGTCCGTCCGGCCCCTCCGCTTTTGCCAGCCACACTCGGGGGCTCGGCTTGGCCGGCGAGCCGCCCCTCCGCCCCGGCTCCCTCCCGCCAGTCCGTGGAGCGCACACTGCCTCGCCGCCCTTCCTACCCTCTTCCCTGGGTCTCGTCTGCGCTTGGCTCCAGAGACTCCGTTCTGCTAATCCTCTGGCGGTTTTCTGGGTTATTTAGGCAGGTGTAGGTGGAATCTAAGTGATCAGCAGGACGCGCGGTGAGCCCAGCGTCCTCCTATGCCGCCATCTTCCGACCTCCGACGGGATTGCATTGAATTTATAGAGTGCTTAGGGTAGTGTGGACATTTTAGCATTATATTTATTGTGGAGATCCCTGGATTTAGGAATTACCTGGAGGCTGTGTGTGAGGTCTACGTGATTGTCTAAGATGACCTCCACCTCTGTGCTTAAAAATGTGGATGGATTATCATGATTCAAATGATAGAAGAGATACTAGTTTTGGCAATAAGGTAAAGAATGTGGATATGTGCTTTTTTCCTTTTTTTCACTGATGTATTCTTTAAAAATCAAAAACCTTTCCTGAGCACCAGCAAAGTATCGGTAAGCTGCAGACACTCAGTGTTGCAAGGACAAACAAAACTGTCAAGGTCGTGGGCCATGTTGGGTTTTCATCTGACTCACTATGACAGACAAGGAAGAGATGTTTCTTGTGAGGTATTCAACGGGAAGGATTAAATAATTACACGCTAGAGCACCCGGTTCTACGTTAACCAAGAGTCGATGACTAGTAGTGTGTATGTGTGTATATAACTGTATCTTATGTTTTATATATAGGTAGTTTGTGTTTCATACATTTATATATATACATATATGTACATATATATACATATATATATATAAATATATATATGTATATGTATATATATATATATATATATATATATATATATATATATATGAATGATACAAATGCAGGAGATATATCCTAGTTGTATTGTCATGAACAGTGCAGAGATGGATTAGATAAACCTCTGGGGAAAATAATTGTGTGAATATTTACATATGAGTAGAATCTTGTGTGACACAGAGAAGGACTAGAGAAGGATCTCGTGTGAGTATTTATAATAACTTGCACACTGAGAAAGGAGGGCTTAGAGTACCAGGAACTTCTGGGTTATGGACTGAGCTCTGTCGGGTAGTAAGCTCTTTGGGAAAATACCTGTTTGGGTATTTTCCTGCTGGCCTGCCTCACAGCCCAGTCCTCTCAGTGCCAGTGAAACAGGCCACCGCTGACCCTGGTCCTGGTCACCCAGCTGCTCTGACAACACACAGCATCCCTAGAGGACACTCTGACCTTTGCAGATGGATATTTGAGCTTTCAGTGCTCAGGGAAGGAGCACGAGTAGATCCTCTCCTGGGTGCCTGGGATGGAGACGTTAATTTCCTTCAGGTCCCTAACAGCGTCCAGGCTGCTCACCATGGGATTAGTTTATAGTGTTTATGTTCCTGGACATATTAGTGTTCCCTGACATTGGGTTTGCTTGCTGCAGGGGCCTGGCATCACTACCAGTCTCCGATCTAAATTTGTTTTAATGTGTATTTTTTTTAAGAGAGAGAGGACAGAGAGAAAGAAAAAAGAGAGACAGAGAGAGAGAGAGCGAGAGAGCAGGGAAGTACAGAGAGAGAGCGGGAGACGCAGAATCAAAAGCAAGCTCCAGGCTCTGATTCTGTGGCACAGAGCCCCAGGCAGGGCTTTGGCTTATGAACCACGAGATCATGACCTGAGCCAAAGTCTGAAGCTTAACCGACTGAGCCATCCAGGCACCCCTACCAGTCTCCAATCGAAACCAATTTCAAGGCCTCATATTTGCCAGGTTCAATCCCGGTTCCTATGTGATAAAAAGTCCATGGGGGTTATCCTTGAACTTTGAATACTTTTTGCTCTTGTTGCTGTATTGTGAGAATCTCCTGTTATATCCCACCATCTCCATGGTACAGGCTCTGGGGCATCTGAAGTCTCTGTTTGTCAAAAGGCTACCTGTTCTCCGCAGAGAAGTATCCACTGTACTTCATTCCCACTCTGGGTTTTGACCAGGCCTTTATACTTAGTCTGGAATTTATTTTCTTCTCTGGTATGCTCATGACCCGTTTGCCTCTCTATTGGTCCAGTTTTGTAAGTGTTCTCAGGATGAACATTGATATAAAGCATTATACAGTACAAGGGAATCTATCTTCTTAGAAATTTGTTCTCGGCTCATCCATTAAGGGGAATTCAGGAAAGGGAATTCCACTCACATTCAACCCTATTATCTATTTTGGTAGATGTTCCATGGGTTAACAGTGAAAAGACAACAAAATGTCTAGATTTTTTCCGGTAATACCAGGGTTCTCTGGACAATGTAGGATGGGTTCATAGGCTTTTTTCTCTAAAATACTGAGATTCCTTTCAGCATCATTGCAGACCGAGTCAGAGGAAAATCAAAGAGAAAGCCTAGAACACATGCAGTTACACTTTACTGGTCTCACCCTGGTAATTACATCTGCAACAGACTCATTTCCAAATAAGGTCTCATCCTGAAATATGGGAGTTTTTAGAACTTTTAATCACATGAATTGTTGGCGACACAGTTCAACGCGTAACAATTAATATCCACAGTTTATTCAGATTTTCTTACTTTTTACCTAATGTCCTTTTTCTGTTGTATGATCCAGTTTGTAATTCTTTGCGACATTGAGTTGTGAATTGTCCTTAAGCTTCTCTTACTGTGACACTTCTTCAGACTGTCCCTCTTGTTGGTGCCTTTGTGCATACTTACTGAGTGGGGGTTATGCCTGATGTCATTCAAGCCAAGGGTTTAAACTTGTTCCATGAAATCTCTGCACAGGAATGTGTCTCATGTGATTCCATATATTAATACCATCAGTGTACAATATGGACGGCAAACATATGTGTAGACACTGAGTTACAACCGAGTCCGTTTATGTTCCTGTGGTTGAAATCTTTCTAGTTTTGCCTCATGGGAGCCCTTTAAGTTAGCTCGTGAGCTCCTAGACAAACCCTGTCCTTGTGTGTGTGCGCACACGGGTATGTGTGGTGGTTGTCGCGGATTTGCTTGCGTTTGTTTGGGAGACAATGACAGACAATGACAGAGGGTCATTTAAGGGCCATTAATATCATATAGAATAATCTGTGGCTCAGAGTGTTTTCCTCTGTTCACATGATTAATTCTTTTTCAGCGTTTAGCACCCCCGCGACCTACAGATGTTTGCAGAGTTTTGCTTCTTCCAATGTTGGATATAATTATCAAATTATTTATAAAAGTGGCACCTCCTGGGTGACCTCATAGTTGGTTCCTGGTTTGGGTGATTATTTTAAACCTAGAATAAATATCCATGTGCCAAGTTTAAGTTGCTTTCAGGCTTTAGTGATTAAGAATCAGTTGTTATAAACATTGAAGTGCAGGGTTTTTCCTATGGACAAAATTTATGAAACTTATCCTCATAATTTTATAATTTTAAATTGGCATTTTTTCACAAATAATAGATAAGAAGAAGAGATTAGCCAGTGCCATGGAGACAATAGTACCAGATGCAAATAAGGCTGACTTATTCTTCAGGCACCACATGGGTAGAGTTCAGAGGAAAAATAAAAATGCTTCATTTATTTTTATATCAGAAGGAAAAATTGATATGATCTGGCCTAGAAGTAAAATACCTCAGCTGATAAAACAAGAGATTTGTCTTCCATCAGACTCTGTGTCAGAAAGGTTTTCTGAGCATGACTTTGAGGACAGAAAGGACAGGAGGAACCTCACTCACGGGAGGTGCCCTTGCATGGACCTGCGTCCAAGTCATCAGCCACGGAATGAGCAGAATCACAGACTGAGCTGAGGAGGCAACTGCTGATGTGTTTCCCTTCTTTACAGATGAGTAACTAGGTTTTTGTCTTACTTCCCCACAGGCCTGGACCACTGTGTAAGCACTGCTACTGATGTACCACGATGAGCAGTAATAATCAGCCTCATCTTCGGCCTGGAGCCCAGTGATGGTCAGGGTGGCTGTGCTGCCAGACTTGGAGCCAGAGAATCGATCAGGGACCCCTGAGGGTCTGCTATTATCCAAATAGATCATGGTTTTGGGGGCCATTCCTGGGATTTGTTGGTACCAATCCACGGAACTACCAACTCCAGTGCAGGAGATAGTGACCCTCTGGCCCAGGGCCCCAGACACTGAGGATGGTTGATTCGGCCCCGACTGAGCCCAAATCCCTGGAAAGAGAAACAACAGAGAGGATATTCCTGGGGTCTAGAGACAAGAGGAGGAATCAGGGCTACACTTGTGCTTCCAGGACCCCTTCCCGTGTCCCCAAATCGAGTTACCTGTGCAGTGAGCGAGGAGGGTGAGGAGGAGAGGGGACCAGGCCATGGCGGAGGTCAGCACCGATCCTGCCTTCTGTTGCCTCACAGCTGAGCAGAGCCTCCCTCAAACTCTCCCTTCACCTCTTGATCTGTTGAGAGTGGGAGGGCCCAACCATGCAAATGCGACCCCCCTGTTTTCTGACTCCTCACTAACTTCTTTAGGTGCCTCTGTCTGAGGATGTCAGGGGGATGGGCAGGGTAGGGGCAATTTCAGGGCAGGGGTGGGGAGGTCACAGATGTGAGCCTTGAGCAGAGGGCACAGGCAGTGGCAGGTGGCAATTCACAGCTCTGATCTACCTTGACCCCTCAAAACAGGCCTTGAGTGCCCCCTAGCGTTCAGACACAGACATGCCAGTTTATGATGTGAGCAGAGCCCATCAGAGACCACTTCTGCCTCCCCACTGCTCTAGCCACTCTCCTCTGCCTAAGCGTTAGACCCGGTCTCCTCACGTGACCCCCCATCACCTCAGGGCAGACTCTCTGTTCTACTCAGACTCCTGGGGGTGAGCCTGTCCATGGCTCCCTTGACTCTTAATGGGTCAGGCCTGAGGAGGTGTCTCTACACACATTCCTCTAACAGTAAATGTGTATCAAAAGGGGAAGGAGGTAACTGGATATGACAGCGGAGGCTGGGCTCCAGGCGCCCATGCCAATGCAGGAAGCAGCAGAGAGCAGAGGGCAGCTCCCATGGGGAACTTTGGCAGATGGGACCTGACCCTGGTGAGATCGTTCTTAGATGTGCTTCTTACCCAGAAGGAGTGTGTTGATTCACACTCTATCCCGGCATCTATGTCAATGTGCTCATTGTCACACGTCTGAGTCATTCCAGTTTTCTCTCCTAAAGTGCATCAGGAAATAGTAGTGAGATCCTAATCCCATCTGGGGCATCTGCTCTAGGATCCATGTATATTCCCTCCCAAATCCATCATAGCTCTGTTCCGGAGACCTTGCAAAGGACCGTTTTCAGCCTATGTCTTCCCTGGTGGTCAAGAGGAACATGAATGACTTTCTGGTCTTTTTATTCTATGGCATCAACCTATGTGTCTCTGGAGAACAATACCACGTTGGTGTTCATGACTACAGCTTTGTTAATATAATTTGAAAGTGCAAAGTATGGTGTCTCGAGGTTTGTTCCTTCTCAAGATTGCTTTGGCAATTTGGGGTCTTTTCTGGTTCTATACAAAATTTGGGGTTTTTTTATTTCTGTGCAAAACGTCCTTGGAGTTTTTATGGGGATTGCATTGAATTTACAGAGTGCTTTGGGTAGTGTGGACATTTTAGCATTACATTTATTGTGGAGATCCCTGGATTTAGGAATTACCTGGAGGCTGTGTGTGAGGCCTAAGGGTTTGTCTAAGATGACCTCCAACTCTGTGCTTAAAAATGTGGATGGATTATGATGATTCAAACGAAAGAAGAGATACTAGTTTTGGCAATAAGGTAAAGAATGTGGATATGTGTATTTTTTCTTTTTTTATACAATGATGTATTCTTTTTAAATCAAAAACCTTCCCCGGGCACCAGCTAAGTACCGGTAGGCTGCAGACACTCAGTGCTGAAAGGACAAACAAAACTATCAAGGTCGTGGAACATGTTGGTTTTTCATGTGACTCACTATGACAGACAAGGAGATGTTTCATGGGAGGTATTCAATGGGAAGCATTATATGTTTATATGAACAGACACATGGTTCTATTTTAACTGAGTCGATGACTAGAATTGTGCATGTGTGTGTAACTCTATCTCATGTGTTATTTATACGTAGTTTGTGTGATATATATACAGGTGTGTGTGTGTGTGTGTGTGTGTGTGTGTGTGTGATATAAATCCAAGGAGATATATCCTAGATGTATTGCAATGAACAGTGCAGAGATGGATTAGATAAACCACTGGGGAAAATAATTCTGTGAATATTTTCAGTATGAGTAGAATCTTGTGTGACACAGAGAAGGACTGGAGAGGGATGTGGTGTGAGTAATTATAATACATTGTACACTGAGAAAGGAAGGCTTAGACCACCAGGACCTTTGGGCCATGGGACTGAGTTCTGTCGGGTAGTAAGCTCTGTCGGGAAAATACCTGTTTGGGTATTTTCCTGCTGGCCTGCCTCAGAGCCCTGTGCCAGTGTGAACAGGCCACCGCTGACCCCGGTCCTGGTCACCCAGCTGCTCTGACAACCACACAGCATCCCTAGAGGACACTCTGACCTTTCAGATGGATATTTGAGCTTTCAGTGCTCAGGGAAGGAGCATGAGTAGATCCTCTCCCGGGTGCTTGGGATGGAGACGTTAATTTTCTTCAGGTCCCTAACAGCATCCAGGCTGCTCACCATGGGATTAGTTTACAGTGTTTATGTTCCTGGACATATTAGTGTCCCCTGACATTGGGTTTTCTTGCTGCAGGGCCCTGGCATCACTACCAGTCTCCAATCTGAATTTGTTTTAATGTGTATTTTTTTTAAGAGAGAGAGGACAGAGAGAGAGAGAGAGAGAGCAGGGAGGGACAGAGAGAGAGCGGGAGACGCAGAATCAAAAGCAAGCTCCAGGCTCTGATTTCGTGGCACAGAGCCAAAGGCAGAGCTTCGGCCTATGAACCACGAGATCATGACCTGAGCCAAAGTCCTAAGCTTAACAGACTGAGCCACCCAGGCACCCCTACCAGTCTCTAATCGAAACCAATTTCAAGGCCTCATATTTGCCAGGTTCACTCCCGGTTCATATGTGATAAAAAGTCTTTGTGAGTTATCCTTGAACTTTGAATACTTTTTGCTGTTGTTGCTGTATTATGAGAATCTCCTGTTATCCCACCACCTCCATGGTACAGGCTCTGGGGCCTTTGAAGTCTCTGTTTGCCAAAAGACTACCGGCTCTCCACAGAGAGTTATCCACTGTACTTAATTCTCAACCTGGGTTTTGACCAGGCGTTTATACTTAGTCTGGAATTGAATTTTCTTCTCTGGTATACTTATGACCCGTTTGCCTCTCTATTGGTCCAGTTTTGTAAGTGTTCTCAGGATGAACATGATATAAACCATTATACAGTCCAAGGGAATCGATCTTAGAAATTCGTTCTCTGCTCATCCATTAAAGGGCATTCAGGGAAGAGAACCCCACTCACATTCAACCCTATTATTTTATTTGGTAAATGTTCCATGGGTTAACAGTGAAAAGGCAACAAAATGTCTAGATATTTTCCGGTAACATCAGGGTTCTCTGGACAAGGTAGGATGGGTTCATAGGCTTTTTCTCTAAAATAGTGAGATTCCTTTCAGCATCATTCCAGACTGAGTCAGAGGGAAAACAAAGACACAGAAATCCTAGGACACATGCGGTTATGCTCTACTGGTCTCACCCTGGCAATTACATCTGCAACAGTCTCATTTCCAAATAAGGTCTTATCCTGAAATATGGGAGTTTTTAGAACTTTTAATCACATGAATTGTTGGCGACACAGTTCAACGCATAACAATTAATATCCACAGTTTATTCAGATTTTCTTACTTTTGACCTAATGTCCTTTTTCTGTAGTAAGATCCAGTTAAGATTCTTTGCGACACTGAGTTGTGAATTGTCCTTAAGCTTCCCTTACTGTGACCCTTCTCCAGACTGTCCCTCTTGTTGGTGCCTTTGTGCATACTTACTGAGTGGGGGTTATGCCTGACGTCATCCAAGCCAAGGGTTTACACCTGTTCCCTGAAATCTCTGCACAGGAATGTGTCTCATCTGATTCCATTTATTTATACCATCAGTTAACAATATGGACGGCAGACATATGTGTAGACACTGAGTTACAACCCAGTCCTTTTATGTTCCTGTGGTTGAAATCTTTCTAGTTTTGCCTCATGGGGGCCCTTTAAGTTGGCTCGTGAGCCCCTAGACACACCCTGTTTGTGTGTGTGCGTACACTGGTATGTGTGGTGGTTGGGGGCTGATTTGCTTGCGTTTGTTTGGGAGACAATGCCAGACAATGACAGAGTGTCATTTAAGTGTCATTAGTATCATATGCAATAATTCTGTGGCTCAGAATGTTTTACTCGGTTCACGTGATTCTTTCATTTTCAGCGTTTAGCACCCCCGCGACCTACAGATGTTTGCAGAGTTTTGCTTCTTCCAATGTTGGATGTAATTATCAAATTATTTATAAAAGTGGCACCTCCTGGGTGACCTCTTAGTTGGTTCCTGGTTTGGGTGATTACATTTAAACCTAGAATAAATATCCATGTGCCAAGTTTAGGTTGCTTTCAGGCTTTAGTGATTAGGAATCAGTTGTTATAAACATTGAATGCAGGGTTTTCCTATGGACAAAGGTTTTGAAACTTATCTTCATAACTTTATACTTTTAAATTGGCATTTTTCACAAATAATAGATAATAAGAAGAAACTAGCCACTGCCATGGAGATAATAGTACCACATGCAGATAAGGCTGACTTATTTTCAGGCACCACATGGGTAGAGTTCAGAGAAAAAATAAAAATGTTTCATTTATTTTAATATCAGAAGGAAAAATTGATATGATCTTGTCTAGAAGTAAAATACCTCAGCCGATAAAACAAGAGATTTAACTTTCTGAAGACTCTTTGTATCGGAAGGGTTTTCTGAGAGTGACTTTGAGGACAGAAAGGACAGGAGGAACCTCACTCACGGAGGTGCCCTTGCATGGACCTGCGTCCAAGTCATCAGCCACGGAATGAGCAGGATCACAGGCTAAGCTGAGGTGGCAACTGCTGATGTGTTTCCCTTCTTTACAGATGAGTAACTAGGTTTTTGTCTCACTTCCCCACAGGCCTGGACCACTGTGTCAGCACTGCTACTGCTGTACCACGATGAGCAGTAATAATCAGCCTCGTCCTCGGCCTGGAGCCCAGTGATGGTCAGGGTGGCTGTGCTGCCAGACTTGGAGCCGGAGAATCGATCAGGGACCCCTGAGGGTCGGTTGTTATTATTATAGATGATGGTTTTGGGGGCCATTCCTGGGATTTGTTGGTACCAGTCCACGTAACTACCAACTCCAGTGCAGGAGATAGTGACCCTCTGGCCCAGGGCCCCAGACACTGAGGATGGTTGATTCGGCCCCGACTGAGCCCAAATCCCTGGAAAGAGAAACAACAGAGAGGATATTCCTGGGGTCTAGAGACAAGAGGAGGAATCAGGCCCACACTTGTGCTTCCAGGACCCCTTCCCGTGTCCCCACATCAAGTCACCTGTGCAGTGAGCGAGGAGGGTGAGGAGGAGAGGGGACCAGGCCATGGCGGAGGTCAGCACTGATCTTGCCTTCTGTTGCCTCACAGCTGAGCAGAGCCTCCCTCAACCTCTCCCTTCACCTCTTGATCTGTTGAGAGTGGGAGGGCCCAACCATGCAAATGCGACCTCTCTGTTTTCTGACTCCTCACTGACTTCTATGGGTGCCTCTGCCTGAGGATGTCAGGGGGATGGGCAAGGGAGAGGCAATTTCAGGGCAGGGGGTGGAGAGGTCACAGATGTGAGGCCTGAGCAGAGGGCTCAAGCAGTGGCAGGTGGCAGGACTCAGCTCTGGTCTCCCGTGTCCCCTCAGAAACAGGCTTTGAGTGCCCCCTAGCGTCCAGACACAGACATGCCATTGTATGACATGAGCAGAGCCCATCAGAGACCACTTCTGCCTCCCACTGCTCTAGCCTCTGTCCCTGCCTTAGGGCTAGGCCAGGTGTCCCCACATGTGGCCCCCATCGCCTGAGGGCAGACTCTGTTTTAGTCAGACTCCTGGGGGTGAGCCTGTCCATGGCTCCCCTGACTGCTCATGGGTCAGGCCTGAGGAGGTGTCTTTACACACATTCCTCTAACAGTAAAGGTGTACCCATAGGGGAAGGAGTTAACTGGATATGACAGCGGAGACAGGGCTCCAGGCACCCGTTCCAATGCAGGAAGCAGCAGAGAGCAGAGGGCAGTTCCCATGGGGAACTTTGGTAGATGGGACATGACCCTGATGAGATTATTCTTTACATGTGCTTCTTACCCAGATAGAGTGTGTTGATTCACACTCTATGTCACACTCTATGTCATAGACCGGCATCTATGTCACTGTGCTCAATGTCAGACGTCTGAGTGATTCCAGTTTTCTCTCCCAAAGTGCATCAGGAAATATCAGTGAGATCCTAAGGATCCCATTTGGGGCATCTGCTCTAGGATTCATGTATATTCTTTCTGAAACCCTTCCCAAATCCATCATAGCTCTGTTCCGGAGACCTTGCAAAGAACCATTTTCAGCCTATGTCTTCCCCGCTGGTCAAGAGGAACCTGAATGACTTTCTGGTCTTTTTATTCTATGGCATCAACCTATGTGTCTCTCGAGAACAATACCACATTGGTTTTCATGACTACAGCTTTGTAATATAATTTGAAAGTACGAAGTATGGTGTCTTGAGGTTTGTTCCTTCTCAAGATTGCTTTCGCAATTTGGGGTCTTTTCTGGTTCTATACAAAATTTGGGGTTTTTTTTTATTTCTGTGCAAAACATTATTGGAGTTTTTATGGGGATTGCATTGAATTTACAGAGTGATTTGGGTAGTGTGGACATTTTAGCATTATATTTATTGTGGAGATCCCTGGATTTAGGAATTACCTTGAGGCTCTGTGTGAGGTCTACGTGATTGTCTAAGATGACCTCCACCTCTGTGCTTAAAAATGTGGATGGATTATCATGATTCAAATGATAGAAGAGATACTAGTTTTGGCAATAAGGTAAAGAATGTGGATATGTGTATTTTTCCTTTTTTTACTCACTGATGTATTCTTTTTAATTCAAAAACCTTTCCTGGGCACCAGCTAAGTGCCGGTAGACTGCAGACACTCAGTGCTGAAAGGACAAACAAAACTGTCAAGGTCGTGGAGCCTGTTGGGTTTTCATCTGACTCACTATGACAGACAAGGAGGAGATGTTTCATGGGAGGTAGTCAATGGGAAGCATTAAATATTTATAGGACTAGAGCACAGGGTTCTATGTTAATCGAGAGTCGATGACTAGAAGTTGTGTGTGTGTGTATAACAATATCTTATGTTTTATTTATATGTACTTTGTGTTTCACATATATATATATATATATATATATATATATGATATAAATCCCAGAAGATATATCTTAGATGTATTGTCATGAACAGTGCAGAGATGGATTAGATAAGTACTGGGGAAAAAATTGTGTGAATATTTACAGGAGGAGTAGAACCTTGTGTGACACACAGAAGCACTAGAGAAGGATCTGGTGTGAGTAATTATAATACTTTGCACACTGAGAAAGGAGGGCTTAGAGCACCAGGAACTTCTGAGTCATGGGATGAGCTCTGTCCTTACAATTCCCAAGCTTCTGTGTTTTCCCAAATGTGCAGTCCCGTCTAGAAACGGAACCCATCTGGTGCCGGGGACCCAGTCACCTCCAGTGTCTCCCTCACCACTGGGGCTTTTTGGCTGCATCCTGGGATGACTGTGTTGCTGACTATCACCTATGGGTGCTCTTGGGAAAAGGCAACGTGAGAGGCACATGTCCCTTGTTTCTAATTACAGTGTGTCCTTGAGGAATCTCATGTGCATTCTTGTTAATGGACCCTGCCCCATGAAGTGTGAGGATGGGCTCAGGTGCAGAGGATTATGGGGACTGGCTTGCCTGGGTGGGAAGTGACCTGACATGACAAAGAGATGGGATGTCTCCTCAGGCCTTCCTGATACAGCCCGTGGAGTGGGGAGCCTGCCCTCTGCCCTTCTTATCCCTCAGTGCAGCACACAACTTGCCTGAGGGGGTCACTCACCTGATGTCCCAACAACACAACTATCTAAGTGGTGGGGGGGCACAGAGTGATTCATGCTGAGGAAGCCACAGCTCTGAAGTAAGGTCTGAGGTGTGGTGGTGCCTGCCACACAGGAGGTCGCACTTGGGGGATCAGAAGCCCCCGCTCCTGTGTAGGGATGGGTGGGTTGCCAGGCAGGCTCAAGTCCAGAGGGTCCCTCTCTCTGCTCAACTCCAGTTCCTTCTCCCAGTCCTAAGTGAGTCTGGACTCTGAGACAGCAGGGGGCGCTGGAGGTCTGTCCCTGTGCATTGGGGGAGGTGCAGGGATGGCTGAGGGGTGTCTGAGCTGGGCACCCAGTCCTTGAACCCTGCCTTGTACCCTCTGCTCTATGCTCATTGGGGCCCACGATTGGCTCCCCAGCCCCACCCCACTCTCAGCTGTCACCATATTCAGTGAGTAGGTTTGGGGACCCAGGAGGGGAGTGATTTGCATGAAGGATTCCTCTCTGCTCTCCAAAGTGGGGAGGGGATGAGAGAGGCTTTGTGCAGTTCTCTCACTGGTGGGCTCAGTCAGGGGCACAGCCTGGGCTGTCTCCACCTTGACCTGGACCCCTCTCCTCCTCACCCCCCTCGTTCTCCACTTAGGTGACTGGCTGTGGAAAGCAAGGCGAGTGATTATGGGCTGGGGTGTGCTGGCCTCCTTCTTCCCCTCTTTTGAAGAACAAGCTGGAGGCATTCCCTCACGACCTGCCTGTCCGTGTGTCCACTGCTGTGTTGCAGTGTCCTGGGCACAGTGTGCCCCGACACAGGAGGCCTCCCTGTCAGGGTTTCAGGGGCAGAAGGTGACCCTCACCTGCTCGGGAATTAGCAGCAGTGTTGGAGCAAATTATGTGGGCTGCTTCCAAGAGATTTCTCTCAGCGTTACCACAACTGTGGTGCTCAGAAGAAATGGGCCCTCGGAGATCTCAGCTCGGTTCTCTGGCTCCCACTCTGGGAACAAGGCCTCTAGAACCTTCTCAGGCCTGCAGCCTGAGGATGAGCCATATTGTTAGTGCTCAACATGGGCAGAAGCATCAGTTCTGACTTACTGCTGCAGGCCCATGGGGACCTGAGACAGAAAGCTGTCTCTGTCACCCCCAGGACTGCCGGTGAGAAACAGACAGGGAGGCCTTGGAGACCCTGGAGGGTCTGAGGGTCTGACTCTGAGCACAGAGGAAATTTAAAGGGTCAGTGACAGTAGTTGCCTCTCATTTGTTTTTTCTTCCTTTCCTGTCTTTCTTTCTTTCTTTCTTTCTTTCTTTCTTTCTTTCTTTCCTTTCCTTTCTTTCTTTTCTTCTCTCTCTTTCTCTCTCTATCTCTCTCCCTTTCCTCTTTCCTTCCTTCCTCCCTTCCTTTCTTCCTTGGATAAAGAGCTTTATTTGGATTAAATGAGAGCTGGTGAAAGAGAAGGGCCCAAGACTCCAATGAGATTAGGTTCCAAAAGGGCAGGCAGAGCTTATCAAGCCAATGGACTCCACCTCCCAGCAGCCTTCCAGTTAGTAGGGTCAGTAAAGGCCTGCTGGGAAATGTATTTGCCAGTAAATCACCAACGTTTGCCAACCATCACTACAATGGTAGAGTTTCTCTTTTCCATAATTAAATCTCCACAACACCTCCCATGACACCACAAATATTACAAAAAATGTTTTAAAAAATCTCATTTGACAGATCTTATACTCGTCTTCAGTATTTAGCTCCGAAGTCTCATCCTCTGCCAAAAATAGTTCTACTAATCTCATCGGCTGAAACGTCCATCCATGTAGTGAGAAGACAGTCTTTGCTGGCCCATGGTCATTCTAATCCAATTTCCCCAGCCAGTAGGGCTGCATAGCAGAGTAAGGCTCAGATTGGGGGTGAAGGGGGAAGGGACGGGGCTTATTTTCTCTAGTATAAGTTCGCATCTAAAGCTTGGTGGGAGAGCAGAACCAGAAAGGCTTGAGGGAAGGGTCCAGGCCCTGTACTCGGTCAGAAGAGAAGGAGGAGGAGGAGGAGGTGGAGGAGGAATGCTTACCATGCTTGTTGTATTTGTATATCTGTAAGAACTTTCTTCATTTTCTTCCATGTCTTCTTTTCCATCTATTTTCCATGCCAGGTGCCAAGGGATTCACAGGAGGAATGCCAGGACAGATGTTGGGTAGGGAGTAGGTAGGGACCTAGGGGTTGGCCTCCCGGATGCCCTGGTTATGGTGCAGGAAGGGGGTGCACTGGGGAGAAAGCTGGATTCCCCCGGGGAGCTGCTGCTGGAGATGGAGAGGGGCCTGCAGGGCAGGCAGGGTGGTCAGGTGGTGGATGGCAGGATGGGCACCTTCAGGGTACCTGACGTCAGTAGATCTGGATTTGGACCTGGCTGCTTGGCATTGGGATTCCACTTGTTCAGGTGTTTCCTCCAGCCTTTACACACACCACCACCCGGGCTTGACTCACCCTGCCTCTCACCTCAAGTTCTTTTTCCTAAAAATAAAACAAATCTAGTAAGATAATTTGCATGTCACCGAGTTCACTCATTTCAAGTATACAACCCAGCGGTCTGGAGTATATTTACAGAGTTGTGCAAACATCTTCATGATCGAATCGATAACATTTCCATCACCTACAGAAAAAGCGCTGACCCACTACCAGTCACGCCATTGCCCCTCTCTGCACTCACCCCTTCGTCACCACCGGTTCCTTCCTGTCTGCAGTGACTTCCCTCTTGTGCACATTTCACAGGTGCTGAATCACAGAACAGGTGCCACTGTAAGCACTTCACTCACTGGCGATAAGAATGTGTGCATTGTTGCGGGAACATCAACACCACCATCTGTAAATACATGGATTGCTTCACTTGGTTGCTTGTCACTCTTGTGCAGCGACCATGCCGATCTATCTGTATGGTTCCAGTTTTAATGGCATCGGCTGTCACAACAGTAATCACTTACTTTTCCTTAGTGGTTTACACAATAATTAAGGATATCATTCTTTTTCAATTTTTATCTTCCAATATCAATTCACCCCTTCCATGATTTATGTTATATATTTGTACATACTTCTTTTTGTTCAACAATTTAGCCAGTAGTTGCTTTATTCTGTTATGAAAAGTAATACTGTGTGTTAATGAGACTGTTTTTCTGGTTTTGGTCTCATGCATTTTTGCTTTACCCTTGGAGAGGATGCAGGCTGTGTCTCCTTTTCCTGGTTCCTATTCCCTTGTGCCTGGCGGATGCCAAATGTTCTTGCCCCTCATTTCCCTTGACTGAGGTGTTTCCAGAGTCCCTTCCTGACTTTCTCACCCCCTGTGCCCACAGTTCTGCAACGGAGACCTCCCTTCTCCCTCTTGCTCTTCCTGGATGCATGTCCTGTGGTCAGGGCTCAGGTCTCCCCACATGCCAGCCTGTGTCTTCACATTCAAGGGACTTTCTCCTCTCATGCTGGTTCAGGCCACTAGTCGCCCTTCCCCTTCTGTCTCCTACAGCTTTTTCTGGAACTCACTTTTCTTCCCACGGATGCTCCTGACTTGTAGTGTGAGCATGGGAGTGAAGCCGCCAGGGTTTCCAGTCTGAGCGCTTATTTATTTGCTGATTTTCACTTCCGGGTTGTGTGAAGTTGCAACTTGTTCCATCTCATGCTTTACGAAGGTGTGAATTTTGTGTAGTTTCCTCTGTCTTCTTAATTGTTGGTGTGTTTTTAACAGCTGTCATGGGTATTTCCAATTTCTTTGTTGGATATTACCTGAGCACCAGAATTTTCCATATTTTTAATATAAAAAATAATTACAAAAGAATACCTCCTAAAATGTTTGAGGCAGATGTAAAAAATGAATTATTTTATTTCATACTTTATCTAATACCTAACATTGACATAAAAGGAAAAGTTATCAGGGCTAAGTGCTATGACCAATACACTTCATATTTCTCTTCAACTTCTTACGAATACAAAAAGAATGTAACTAAAAACAGAAGTGAAGTGTAATAAGAAAGAATCAGGTTTTTATTTGAGAAATGAAATATGTTATATAAAAGGCTCAGGGCATTTAAATTTAAAAATATTTTACTGAAAAAAACAATTCAGTAAAATCATCAGAAGTATGTAAAATAAAACGTATTATTTTAATAAAATTTTAAATAAGTTTTACTTTTTTAAATCCCTCATTTTTTTTTTTTTTTACTCATGTCTTTAATTATTTAAGCAATTACTGTTCACATTTGGACTTCTTTTAAGTTAATTCTTCTGTTCTCTTTTTTATGTGTACTATTTTGTTCTATATTCATTTAGTTTTTCATAAGTTAAAAATAATGAAAATCGCCCTAATAAGATTACCAAAAAAAGTAAAAGTGCTGAGTAAACATGTTGAGATGTGTGCAATTTGTATTTTAAAGGAAATTGTAAAAGTCCCTGAAGTATATGAAAGCACATTTGAAAAAACTGGCGAATGTTTTCTTTTGTCTTCAACAAGAAACTAACCATAAACATGTTAACCTTTTTAGCTGGTGATCTCATTTCTATCTTCTATGTTTTAGTTTGGAGTCTGGATAGAAGATACTTTCTAACTTCAAGGAAGTTGAGGGCAATCTGACTATGTATTGAAGACAGGGCAAGACGTACCAATGAGTTACGGAGAGAATGTGAGAAGTGAAGGGTCATGGAGTGTCTGAACTAGGGACACCCCGGAGGGAGTTTCATAAATCCATGGTGGGAGCAGTCAGCATGGCCGTGTGCACCTGCAGCCACAGTCAGCTGGCAGATTTAGAGGGAGAAGAAGCATCCTGGTGGATTCCATGGGCGTGGGGAAGGGGCTAGTGAGGTGAGGAGACTAATCCTTGGTGGGTGATGAGGGTTGGAGTATGGTGATAAAGACCCATGACTTGATGTAAGTGAGGAGGGACAAGGGGTATAAGGAAGTGAAGAAATCAGCAGGGAAAGGGAAAGAGAAAATGCAGTTTCTTTCCTATTCCAAAAACCCTCCCACTCACCTTCACCCTGGACAGGAGGGGGTGCTATCTCTCCCACCCTGCCTCCTGCCTGGTCACCTTGACACCTTGGTTGTCGTAATTGTCACAAAAAATTGGTTGTGATAAAAGGTGATCTATTAAAAACTAGATGACAGCAGGCCTCCCTCAGCCTCTCAGGAGGTGTGATTCTCTTCCAGAGACTTCCTGCAAACTTCAGAATATAGAATCATTTTTCTTATGCCCCAGAATCTGTTTCCCAAGAACTATCTGGACAGTAGATCCTCCAGAGAAACATTCTCCTCTTGTTGCTTATGTTCCAGGCTTTAGCCTTTTCCACTGAAAGTCATCACAGTGGACACCTGGGGACACAGGGGACTGTGGGATGGCTGTGGTGTGGGGGCAGGAGGGCTCTCCTGGAACAAGGCCAATGACCAAGCATCCCAGGTTGAGTCTCTGTCCCCGCGGGCAGCACAGTCCCC
Source organism: Puma concolor (assembly GCF_028749965.1). Taxonomy (NCBI): domain Eukaryota; kingdom Metazoa; phylum Chordata; class Mammalia; order Carnivora; family Felidae; genus Puma; species Puma concolor. The sequence goes on from NC_141678.1 coordinate 20,778,838, forward strand.
AACCGTCTCTGGGCTCCAATCTGCAGCTGATACTGTTTGGTACATTGATTCTGGGAAAGCAGTCTCAGTGCTGCTCTCACAAGGCCAAGGCCCATAAGGATGTGACATAAAATCTCCCTCTGCTCTCAGGGCTGGGCTGTCACTCCCTTAGTGACACCCTCAGGCAGGGAGGGGGAACCTTTACAGCAAACTTTTTTATTCCAATCCAGAGCTACAAGGCTTGTGACCTCAGGGACACAGTCCCCGTTATCTCCACCTCTCTACCACTCATATGTGAGTTCTTTGATGGGAACTTCCGGGTCCAGGTGACCTTAGTAATATCATCCTGTGCAAAGTGTCTGGTAATGTTTTTGACTTATTTTCTATTCAGGTTGTTTGTTTCCTGTACTTTGTTTGTTTGAAAAGTTCATTGTATGGTTCCTTCCTTCCTTCCTTCCTTCCTCCCTCCCTCCTTCCCTTCCATCTATCTTTCCTCCCTTCCTTCCTTCCTTCCTTCCTTCCTTCCTCCCTCCTTCCCTCCCATCTATCCTTCCTCCTTTCCTTCCTTCCTTCATTCCTTCCTTCCTTCCCTTTTTTCCTTCCTTTCTTCCTTCCTTCCCCCCTCCCTTCCTTCCTTCCTTCCTTCCTCCCTTCTTCCCTACTTCCTTCCATCCTTTTTTCTTTCCTTCCTTTCTCATACACATTTACTTGTGTATTTATTTTGTACTGCTCAACTGTACAGAAGTTTGACAATTGATCTGAAATAAATTCTGTTTCTGGTTTATTGGTTTTCACTATTAGATTTTATTTTTGTCATTACTCTGGAGAAATGGTACACATCTTCTCTTAGAGTATAGACACTGAGTATCAGATTTCCCAGTCAGTCAGCTCATACTACATATGAGTCATGGGCCGGGTGCTCTCCATCTGCTACAATGCTCCTGAACCCTCTGTGATCTTCTCTCATAGTCATTGCCTTTGAAGTTGGCCAAAAATGCCAGTGCTTCTAATAACTTGGGGAAAAGGAAAGAAACTTTGCTCTGGAGCGACTACCAGCGTCGGTAGAAAAAGTCCTTGTGAGGATCCCATCTGGAGGCCTGAGGAACACATGCCCTGAGCCCACACGTGTCGGAAACCAGCTGCCAAACAGGAGATTTTGTTCAGACACAAGGGATTAAGGACAGAACCAAGGTGTTCGGGTCTCATTCCTCACGTCTACTTGTCACCTCTACAGATATGCCACATAATCTGGCAGGTGCCTTGGGTGATTAACAATCTAGGATTATCTAAAAACCGACATTAAGCATGTAATTACCCAGACTGACCTATAAGTTCACCCATCATTACAGCTGGCACGGGTCTCCCTTACAGATTCTCTTACGTGTTACTGTTGTGCCAAACGTGTTGCAGCTGTTGTTTTGTGAGGGTCTCCTGAGAGGTGCCCTCAATCCCAGGGGACAGGCCCTGGCCTCTCCCATCGGTCTGTACATGAAAATACAATACTGGTGGGGAAAGTATTTTCTGCCCTTGCACCCTACTCTGGGTTTTAATGTACTTATTGGTATTTTCTTGGCAATTCATAGTTTTCTTCTGATGCAGTGATGTATCTATTACCTTTAAGCCTATTTTAAAATTGCTCTGCACATTAGGACTGATATAAAAAGAACACTGTATATAAATAAGGTGTATCAATGGACCCTTGCCTTTATTACAGATTCTTCTTCCACTGCTGGATAAGGACCCCCATGGCCTGTTATCTCCAACAACCTGGGCCCTGATTCACTGTACTGGGAAATACCCTGCTTGCTTTTTTTCATTTTCTTAGACTCCCTGTTCCTCCTTACTCACTTTAGAATCACGGATCATCCTTATCATCATAATGTATTCTTTGTAACCACCGACATTAGTCTTGCTTGCCTCGCTAACAGCCCCCACAGAACCCACTATGCCACTTCCTCCCCAGCGGTCTGTGGCTGCAGGTGCACGTGGCCGTGCTGACTGTTCTCGCTCTGAATTTATGAGACTCCCTCTAGGGAGTCCCTAGCTCAGCCACTCTGTGATCCTCCATTTCTCCCATCCCTCTCTGTAATCCATTGTTACGTCTTTCCCCGCCTACAGTACATAGTCAGATTTTTCTCAATTTCCTTGAAGTTAGAATGTATCTCCCATCCAGACCCCAAATTGGAAACATTGAACTGTTACAATGCTTATATTTTGTTTTCTTCTTAAAGACAACAATAATATGTTCACCACTTTTTTCAAACGTGCTTTCACATTCTTCAGGGAGTTTTACAATTCCCTGTAATATACAGATTGCACACATCTCAGGATATTTGCTCTTACTGTAATAGCGCTCCCACTGGTATTTTTTTAAGATTTAAAAACAATTTTTTACATTTATTTTCAGAGGCGGGGGAGGGGCAGAGAGAGGGAGAGAGAGAATCCGAAGCAAGCTCCACCCTGTCAGAACAGAGCCCAATGTGAAAACCATGAGATCACAAACCATGAGATCATGACCCGAGCTGAAATAAAGAGTCAGATGCTTAACCGAGCCACTCATGCGCCCCAGCACTCCCACTATTCTTAAAATAAAACTTGCTTCAAGCTTATGCATTCTTCATTTGCTGACCAAAGTTTTTTGGCCTATGGCAGAACTATCCTACTTTCCTTCAGATTTGCAGACCACTGGCCTTGAGGAGTGAAGGACCAAAGGCTCCCAGAGGATAAGTCAAACAGCAGATGTCAGTAAGTGTGTGCAGAGTCATGTCTTCATATGGTTCATGGTCTGGGCACCTGCTTCTCCTGCACAGAGCCCCTACCATTTTGACACCTTCCCGTGGTGAACCCTGGCTTCACCTGGACAAGAAAGATGGGTTTTGAGACATCTGTCCATAGTCTTCCCAGGTTGCCGGCTTCCTTTCTCACCTTCACTCGTCTCTCCAGCACTGATTTTTCAGTGACTATAGCACTGAACTTTGGAACGACTTTGGAACTGGTTCTTTGTCCAGTAACATTAGCACTTTTATTTTGTTGGTAATAATATTAAAATCATTTTCATTATTATTTTTTTGAGAGAGAGGAATGGAGAGAGAGAGAGCAATTGCAGGGGAGGGGCAGAGGGAGAAGGAGAGGGAGCATCTCAAGCAGGCTCCATGCCTGGCAACAGCCTGACCTGGGGCTCAATCTCACGACTGTGTTCCTAATGTAAGATGAAATAAGCAGTCAGTCACTTAACAGATGAGTGACCCAGGCATCCCTTCATTATTTTTTTTAAAGTGTTAATGTTAATTGGGGCGCCTGGGTGGCTCAGTGGGTTGAGCGTCCGACTTCGGCTCAGGTCATGATCTCGTGGTCCGTGAGTTCGAGCCCCGTGTCGGGGTCTGTGCTGACAGCTCAGAGCCTGGAGCCTGCTTTGGATTTTGTGTCTCCCTCTCTCTCTGCCCCTCCCCCGCTCATGCTCTGTCGCTCTCTCTCTCTCTCTCTCTCTCTCTGTCAAAAACAAACATTAAAAAAATTTTTAAAAAGGTTTTAATGTTTATTTTTGAGAGAGAGAGAGAGAGAGAGACAGATACAGACACAGAGAGACAGAGTGCAAGTGGGGGAGGGGCATAGAGAGAGGTAGACACAGAATCTGAAACAGGCTCCAGGCTCTGAGCTGTCAGCACAGAGCCCAAGGCGGGGCTCAAACTTGGGACCGATGAGATCATGACCTGAGCCAAAGTCAAATGTTTAATAACTGACTGAGCCACCCAGGAGCCCCCTCCCTTCATTATTTTTCACTTATGAAAAAGTATCCTTATTATTTAAAGATTATTGAAATAATTAATAGACACTTTAATTTATATTTCTGATGACTTCACTGAATTTTCTTATCAGTGCAATATTTTTAATCTAAATACCTTGAGCTTTCTATAAGCAGAAAGTTTGGAGGTCCCTAGAACAAAACCAAAACAAAAGAAAAATAAAGACAGAAAAAGAGGAGACAGCTTTCCTGACCCAAAAGCAATAATTTAAGCCCCCAGCTGTTTTCTGGAATCCATACCCTGCAGGCTCTACTTGCCCAGTACACATCTTGCAGAACCTTCTAGGAAGCGTTGGAACAAGTAAATACAACAACCTGGTCATAGAAGATTTTAAGGGAACAAAGGGAATGCGAAAACTAAGTCTCTGTGAGGTCAGGAAACAGTCTGACCACATCAGAGACAAGAACTCAGTGGTGTCACACCCAGTGTTGTTTCAGAAGTAAAGCTGACCTAAAGCACATTCTTGAGTTGTTTTTGCAGGGTTCAAACCGCGCCCCAAAGGGTTAATGAGGTTAAAACTGTCCCCAGCAGGACCTGCACTGACACCCCTTCTTTTTTCACAGGAAAGTCAACCTTCTGTTTCAGAGGCAAACAGCAGGACGGGCTTGGCAGCCTAGACCAGTTACATCCTCCACCAACTCCACCTGCTCAGATGGACCCTGGCGTGTCCTCCAGGGACCTCCGCCTCAGGATGATGTTCAATCTCCACTCTCGGAGGAGCACAAGCTTCAGCTAACACCTCACAGGATACACACACAGGCCCGTGCTCTCAGGACCCCTGCACAACCTGGTGCCACCTTACGTGGGATGACAAAACTCCCTCTTCTGGGTCTCCATCCTAACCCTGAATCAAAGGAACCCACTCCCCTCCATCAGGGAGTCACAGCTTTGGAAGTTACTCCCCTGATCTCCTTATTGGCTGCAGATCAAGATTCCTTTGTGTGACATCTAGTGCAGCCTCTCGCCCTGTGAGTCACCAAGGAGTGAACTCATGGTGGTTCTGTTGCATCCACACGACTCCTGAAACAGAATGCTACGGGCACCAGTGACAGTCACAACAAAGTTTATTACAATGAGAGGCAAGGCCGACCCATCGGGACCAACACTCTTGATAAGAGTGCGGCCCCGAACAGCCGGGGTACAGAGTTTTTACAACCGATCACATCGTTTTATCATCACCTGGGAACAGAACAAAGAAACAGGTTCCAGATGAGTTAGAAACAGTTGCCTAATGAGGTGTTTACTTTAGACTTTCTGCCTCTAAGTTGCAACCAGTGGATCTCCTTGACCCTGCCTCTGACACTCTTTTCTTTGAACTTTTGTTTCCTTAATTGGTGGAGCCTAATTTACAAGGGTATGAGGCGGAGTTTACCAGAGCAAAGCAAGGCTGTTATCTCTTAACCTTCAGTGTCAACACAAAGCTGTTATTTTTCCAGCTAAGCATTAGCCCTACACTACAATTTAACCCTTACAGTTCTGTGACACTTGGGCCTGATACATTTCATCCCTTAACAAGAAAACCTGGCTTATTCTCCCTACTCTTTACCTGTGGTTTTAGTCACATTTATTGAATGTATTAATAAGAAATTGCCAATACATATAAACTAAATATACTTGATCGTTTTTACTCCTTACATCAATGTTAGAATCCAGTAAAAAATAAAAACAGTAATTAATTTAAGAAGTATTCTTTAAAGGAGGTTCCCTTTTGATATGATTTTTTCACATTTAAAGAAAATTTTCATGAGAGTTTCCGGGTAGCTGAGGTGAAATATCCATGACAGCTCTTAAAAACACCTGCATGATTAAGAAGGCAGAAGAAACTACACAAGACTCACACTCTTTTAACACATGAGACAGACCGTGCATCATCTTCACACAACATGGAAGTGAAATAAATGAGGAAGTAAATGCAAATGCAAAAGTAAATGCAGGGACCCTGGTGGCCTCGCTCGCACGCTCACACCACAAGTCATGAGCTTTAGTGGAAAGAGAAGTCAGTTCCAGAAACATCTGTGAAGAGAGAAGGAGAAAGTTAGCAGCGGCCTGAACCACCCTCAGAAGAGAAAGTCCCCTGAGTGTGAAGACACAGGACAGCGTGCGGGGAGACCTGACCCTGACCACAGGATGGGCATTCAGGGCGAGCAGGAGGGAGATAGGAGGTCTCAGATGCACTGTTGTGAGCAGATGGGCGAGAAAGTTGGGAGAGCAGCTCTGGAAACACCTCAGTGATGGGAAAAGAGGGGGAAGGAGACAGTAAGCACCTGCCAGCCACGAGGGATAAGAAAGAAGAGAAAAGAGAAACAGCCCACCTCCCTACCACAAGGAAAGCAAAAATGTATGATACAAAAACTAGAAAAATTGTCTAATAATCACATAATAATTTTCATAACAGAATGGAAGAGTCACTGGCTAAAGTTTTGGACAAAAATGGAATCTTCAAAAGTATACACAGTTTAAAAATGACAAGGGGATAACAGATATTGGAAAATTAAAATTAAAAAAATGAAATCTGTAATTACTTGGTAGAGTGCTAAAGAAAAATAAATTATGCTTATTTAGATAGCCTCTTATTAAAATGGGAATCATCCATGGGGCGCCTGGGTGGCGCAGTCGGTTGAGCGTCCGACTTCAGCCAGGTCACGATCTCGCGGTCCGTGAGTTCGAGCCCCGCGTCAGGCTCTGGGCTGATGGCTCAGAGCCTGGAGCCTGTTTCCGATTCTGTGTCTCCCTCTCTCTCTGCCCTTCCCCCGTTCATGCTCTGTCTCTCTCTGTCCCAAAAATAAATAAACGTTGAAAAAAAAAATTTAAAAAAAAATAAAAATAAAAATAAAATGGGAATCATCCAGATCAGTTAGCACGGCATCCATACAAGGGTGGTTTGCAAATAAGTGAAGAGGGGTCCATGCCATGGAGGATATGCACCAGGTTCTGCTTCTGAGCACACAAGTGAGACACCTGCACAAACCTCTCGCTCCCCTCCTGGGAAAGCAAAGTGGAACCCTTCATGCAAGTCATTCCATCCCCTGGGGTGCCGGAACTGAATTTGGGGAAAGCTGGATGTGAGTTGGGGCTGGGAGGCCTCTCCTGGGCTGCAGTGAGCACAGAGCAGAGGGCACAATGTAGGACCCCAGGCCTGGGTTTCCAGCTTAGACCCCTACAGACTATCAGGGAGAATGTGACCTGAGCCCAGTGAGCACAAGGGCAGAGGGCACATACGCCCCTCCACAGCATCTATGTGGGAGGCCTGAGGGGACAGCCAATCTCTCTCTCAACTCAGGACATTTCCCACTCTTGCAGTTCATTCCCTATAACCCTGTGCCCTGACCTTGTGTGTGTGTATGTATGATTTAAGTATATATATATACTTAAGTATATGTGTGTGTGTGTGATCATACATATGAAACACAAATTACTTACATAAAATATTAGATATGGATATACATATATACACACTTCTAGCCAACCACTCTCACTTAACATAGAACTGTATGTCCTATTCCTACAAATGCTTACTGTTTCTCTCTGAACTTCACATAAAACATCTGATCACTGTCTTTCATAGTGAGTTAGATGAAAACCCAACAGATATCCATGACCTCACAATTCTGTTTGTTCCTCATAGCACAGTATGTGGAGCTTGTTGATACTTAGCTGGTGCTCAGTCAATATTTTTAAATTAAAAAATAAATCAGTGAATAAAAAAAGAAAAAAATACACACACATCACTTTCTTTAACTTACGGCTAAAACATACATCTCCATTTTATTTTGGACCGTCATCATCCATCCAGATTCTTACCCACAGGCACGGGTGTTATCTTAGACACATCCTTATACCTCACACATAACCTCCAGGTAATTCCTAAATCCGGTGCTTTTCACAACAAAAGTAACTTTAAAATGTCCATGCTACCCAAATCAATCTATAGATTAAATACAATTTCTGTGGAAAGTCCAATGACATTTTTTCACAGAAATAGAAAAAAAGTCCTGAAGTTTGTATCGAGTCAGAAAAGCCTCCAGGGGCCAAAGCAATCTTGGGAAAGAACTGTTGCAGGGTGTATGGCCAGAGTCACAAAAGGTGAGTCCGCAAACAAAGTGCCATTAAGTGAAGGTCCTCATACTCAAGTCGGAATGAGGCCCCAACTCTAGAATGAAGCTTCTTTTTATTAGGATAACTGCTAAAGACTATGTACATAAAGTCAGCTAAGCAAGTGTGTTACTCAATCTAATGGTTTAGCTTTTCAAGGTTGAATTTCCAGGTAACTGGTTTCTGTATCACTAGGAAGGGTCAGATGTGAAGGAGGATCCACCTTGGACACGTTCAGCTATGTAAACATGTCCTAAAGCCTTGCACCTTCTCCAGCCCTTCCCTTTTGAAGTCTTTTCCTTTGAGGCTTCTCTCCTGTATCTCCCACAAAGGACAAAGCTGGAGTCATCATACTTTCTGCTTTCAAATTTTGTAGTCATGAAAACAGTGTGGTACTGGTGTGGAATGAGACACATAGATAGATGCCACAGGAAAAAAAGAGACCAGAAATAAATGCAAGTTCCCCTTGACCACCAGGGAGGATGTAGGCTGAAAACAAGGACTTTGCACGGTCTCTGGAAGAGAGCTAACGTGGATTTTGAAGGGGATTCAGCCAGGAATGTACGTGAATCATACCGCAGATGCCCCAGATGAGATCCTCAGGTTCTCACTGGTGTTTCCTGACACATTTTGGAAGAGACAGCTGGAAATGCCGGACCCCGTGCAACGGGACACATTGATACTCATGCCATGGTGGGCAGCGTGCATCCACATGGTCAATCTGGGGTAAGAAACGCAGCCCAAAGGATGCTTTCACCTGGGTCAGGGCACACCTGCCAAGAGCCGTTGCGGGAACTGCCCTCTTTTCTCTGCTGCTTCCTGCATTGGCACGGGGTCCTGGGCCCTGGTTCCGCTGCCATTCCAGGTTACCCATTCCCCTGCTGGTGCACTGTTACTTTTGGGAATGATGAAAAGGTCCTAGAAATGGATAGTTGTGACGGTTACATAACACTGCAAATACACTTAGCGCCTGTGAGAATGATTAAAATAGTAAATTTACCGTTATGTTTATTTTTGGAATTATTACTAAAAGTTGAAAATCAAAATTATATTTAAGAAGCTATAGTCAAACAAATACCCTTGCCACCCTTATATGTGCTCCCCTGTTGTAACTCACCCCATCACTAACAAGTTACAGCAATTAAAAAATTTGTTTTCTTCCTGCAGATTCCACACGTAAATGAGATTGCACAGTATTTATCTTTCTCCGCCGGGCTTATTTCACGTAGGGCAATGTCCTGCAGATTCGTCCAAGCTGTCACTAATGACAGGGCTTCCTCCTGGAAAGACCCATGGGGTTGACTTCCTTTGTGCACACATGGGGGAGATCCTGCTCCTGGTACCCCACCGCCTTCCTACTACTGGGATCACTGATGAGGAGAGGGGAATAGGACACAGTCAGTGCCTTGGGGGCTCGGGACGCCAGCCACAGGGGTGCCCATTGGGCCCTGGTGGTGGCAGCTGTGGGAAACTCACATCTGAGGGATCTACTTCACCCACCTTCCCGAGAGCAGGCTCAGCATTTTGGAGCAATGGTGGCACTTCCTCTTCACCCTCACAAGCCCCACTGGGAGGTTTGCTAACCTGACACCCAAAGCTCCTCCCAGGGCTAATCGCCATCTCCCGGACATCACACCTGAAAGGCAGGTACCCAGCCAGTGCGCCAGGCCAGCGGAGACACACAGCGACTCAGTCAGCCCTGAGCACAGGAGCCTGGAGGGAAGGGAGGGCCTCGGCTCTGATCCCTGGAGATACAGAGTACATATTGTGGAGGCCTGTCCACCAGCCAGGATGGTGCCTGCACTCTGAAAACTAACTAATTTGATGTGCCTTTGTGAAGAGAACAAAAGCCAGCTCAAAAGGCTCTGATATTTACACGTGGCTGACCAGACAAAGTGTCTGTGTTATCATCGTTATTTTGTTGCCTTTTCTGTTTTTAATTTCCCTGAGAGTTCTGATAGGTTGCATAAGAAACTGGGAAGAAGTCATTCAGATCCAGAAGCCACTGACAGGTACAGTCAGTGTGTATGCAAGTTATTTCAAACTTCAGGAGAGTCAGAATGCAAGGGCCTGACAATTAATGAAATGGGTATAGGACACCCACCAGGTGTCATTATGGCTGGTGGTCACAGCGGAGGGTCCAGCTCCTCCCAGGCAAAGGCTGCCATAAGTGCTCGTGCAATACAGGGTCCTTAGGAAGGTTTAGCCTGCACCCCAAGATATCTCAGGAGAACATGGTGTGTGCCTGAGACCCCTGTGGCTGGATCGTGTGGAGAAAGGGAGGGAGAGGAGAGGTCACCCGGGGTGCTCTGGGCCCCATGGAGGGAAGAACTCTTTTAACAAATGTGAATTTATCCATTCTTCTTAAGCTGGTAGATACAGGGGCTGAGACCCAAAGCCACTACTCCTCAGCTCCTTCCCTCGCCTTCCTGTCCCCAGGCCTAGAGGTCTATCAGTGACAGCCAAGGCCAGTCCAAGGGTCCTGGGTCACAGAAGCATGGACTGCATGGTGGTCTTGGAAAAGGAGGGGATGAGGTCACTGGAGAGGGAGCTGCAGGTCAGGAATATGACCTCAGGGAACAGGATCTGGAAGGATAGACAAAATCTGAGCGAACCATTGATTAGGGAAGTCTTCCTCCTTCCTGCCTTCCTTTCTTCTCCTGTGAGAACTGGGCATGGATATCCTCTTGCGTATTTCCTTATTTTTAATGAGAATTTCATTCTCCACAGGGATCACTGCTGGGATCCCTGCGACTCCCTCCATTTGTCTCAAACTTTTAATCCCAGCTGTGCCTCTGGTCAATGCCACTCATTAGAGATTTAGCTCCACAGAAAATCCTAGGACAGAACTTGGGACAAGGAGACCTGGAAGATGTCACTGGGGGTCAGCTGGAGAAAGATGACAACAGAGGAAACAGGGAAGGGGGAATGACACATGTCCCCCGGTGGGACACAGGGAGGTGACCGAGTGGACCCTCAGCTAAGGGAGATGGAGGGATGTTCCAGAGGGTCTTGTGGAAGGAGGGTGATGCCCAGAGAAACAGAGATGCCCTGACTGACACAGGTGAGGTCAGGTGGGAGAGCAGATGGAGGGCAGGTGAGGGGTCTGCTGTCCCCGCGTCACATGGCAACCATGATTTAGACAGGTGTGGAAACATCACAGACAACCAGGGCTGAAGGATGCCTTTCCTCCCCCACAGGAAGGATGGGGGTGTTACTGTAACTCCTTGACTGAGGGTTAGTCTACACCATTCATTCGTTCATTCATTCATTCAATTCATTCATTCATTCTTTCATTCAACCCACATTAAAGTAATTTCTGCAAGTGTAAGATCAGTGCTCATCACAGTGTGAAATAAAATATGATTTTCTATTCATTTCAGAGTTGTGGTACACTGTCTGTTTCATATGATGTGCATGGTTGCTGTTTGCCTTTCTCCTTCTCTGTATTTGACAGCCCAACTTATATTACCCAAAGGTTCCTACCCAATCGATTTGTGTCTATTTATCAAAGGAATCCTTGATACACTGGGAAAAAAAGGATACAATTGTATACGCACCAAATGTAAAATATAAGGAGTATCTAAAACTTAAGACAAAAGGAAGAATCAAAAAGAGTAATTGACACATCTGAAAAATACAATGTCAGCTTCCATAAGTCACCATGAAATATAGAAATAATTGACGAATATCATATTGCTTAGAAATAGCAACTGAAATCGGGGCAGTTTGAAAACTAATGAATTTATTCTTTATTTATCATAATAAACTGGGGAGTCACACTAATCGGCCGGAATCCCTGACCTTGAAGGGAGCCCTGAGTCAACCCAAGAAACTCTCAGATATTCTTAAGGCACCCCAAGTCAGAAAATCCTTCCCTGCTGGGAAGGCCTGTGTTTCAGGAAGGATTGGAAAACTGGATGTGGGAGAAGAACCCAGGGCCCTGGAGTCCCTCACGAAGTTGGAAGGGACAGAAAGATCCAGCTAACCCCTAGTGGCTTTTAACATGAGTCAGGATTACAAATAAATGCTACAACACATCAGTAATTAAGGGTTTTTAAGGGAACAAAGGGAATACAAAGGTTAACAATCTCCACCAGGCCAGGAAAGTGCTTCACCACATCAGAGAACACAGCAGAGGGCAAACTCCCAGCGCTGTGTCAGAGGAAGCACGGCCCTGCATTCCTTTCCCCAGGTCAGGAGCCCAAACCTCCTCCAGTTTATACTGGCTCTGGGAGCAGGCCCCTGGCCCCTTCCCCTCGCGGGACGCTTACTTCTGCTTCCTTATAACGTCAGTCTCCACACGAGGAGGAGCGCAAGCTGCACGGACATAACCTAGGATGCAGGCACGGTCCTGTTTTCGAAGTGTGCCCGTGCGACCCGATAGCCACCTTTCGCAGGCTGACAAAGTCCCCTTTCTGAATATCGATCCGGATGACTGAATAAAAGGAACCCGCTCACTCCTGCTCTGAGACTCAAGGCTTTGCAAGTTATTCCTCGTGATCTCATTATTTTGCTGCAAATCCAGTTTCCTCTGTGAGACCACACACCTGGCAGAGTCTCTAAATTTCACTCTGGGTGGAAAGAACTCACCTTAGTTCCGAGACAGCAACTTCATTTTCCTCTCCCTCTCTCTCTAAGTTCTATTACTTAAATATATAAATTATAATATACGATATATAAATTGCAACATGGAACATACATATAATGTGTATATGTAATCTATAGTGTTTTATATCGTACAAGATACCTATATTTAATAGTTATATAATACAGTTACACATGTAATAATTCAATATAACATATTACACATATTTAAAATATGTGTTTATATATTGCTTATATATTATACATAATTTTGTAATATGTAATATTTATTTATAATAAATATCATATATATATATATATATATATATATATATATATATATTTCTTTTTGCCCCTATCAAGGGCCCAGATGCCCTCAATGACAAAGTAGCACAGTCTGACAGAGGCCCTTGAAGGAAAGCTGGAGGCTACAAGGTGAGAAAGAATGGGGGTGATGACCAGCCATGCACAGATGATGGAAAGAAAGCCACGCAAATACTTTCAGGGGAGGTTGCTCCCCTACCTGTCAACCCAGCATCTTTTCTCTTCAGCCCTAAAGGTAACTCCCTGTCTGTGAGAGGAGGTAAAGAAAGAATCAGGACAGGCCAAGGAAGCCCCGACTTCTGCTGGTTGAGGACATGTTGCTGGAATTCCCATCCTCCCCTCCCCAGGGGTCCCTTGCTCTAGAACCAGAGAATATTGCAGGTGATTTTTTCATTATGCAAACTTCTCCAGGTGTGGGATTACCTGTCCCTACCTGAACACCACCTGGGCATTGACTCCTTGGGGTTGGAGGATAAAACATGGGAGTGAGGGAGTCAGAGCTGATGGCTCATGTGGGTCCCTGCAGGGTCACACTGCCGTGAGGACACTGCCTGACGAGTGTGCGAGAATTATTAGAGTGGTTCCCTAGTTGGTCAGCTCCAGAAGCCTGGCCAAACAGGACAGGTCCCACAGTGCCACCTGCTGGGCTTAGACACTAAGTGGTCTAGTCCTTCTGACACCTCCCAACACCCCTGGAATGGTGTCCAGACTTTTGCAGTTGGATCTAGAATGGTGCCATTGACGGGTGCAGAGGAATGAAGAGGTGTCCTCTGTGCTTTTTTAGGACTGGTTGTATTTTTTCCGGGTCACTAATGACCTCCATGTGGTTAAATACACGGTGTATCGATTGCACAGTGTTAATGCTACCAGGTATTACCTGACATCAGAGTTTGCCTCTTCGAGGTGCCTGGGGTCATAACCAGTCTAGTGTCATCTTGAACCTAATGAAAGACTTAAAGTTCTTAGAGTTCCAAGGTGGTTCACGCCTCAAAATAATTCTACTGGGACTTGCCTTCCAGTTTGACCATTGTTGTTGTGGGTTTAGATTCTCCTGCTAGGTCCCTTCAACCCACACCGCAAGGACTTCTGATGCTTGTCTTTGCCATGAGGATAGAATGCTGTCAGAGAAATGTGTCTTCTGTTCCTGATAACTTTTCTGGGTTCAAATTTCCCTTGAACTTTAGCCTGACAAATGCTTATAAATTTGACACTCTGATATACTTAATATATCAGTTTTATAATTTTATTCAGTATGAGTATTGGCATAAACAAAACGTTAATATAAATGGAGCCCTCTTCCCTTCTGAGGGGTTCTCCACTTCTCTTTCACTGAAAATGTTGGAGTAGTAATGACCTATTGCTCTACATGTATTGGACCCTAACCAAGATTTTTTGTTCAGCACTCCATGGAATTCATGAGGGTTGGGTGTTTAACATCTCAGTCCAAAGAACAGACATTTATCCAACATCTTTCCAAACAAAGAACCAGAGGGGGTGAGTAGTAGACCTCTTTGGATTATACTGGGGGCAGTAAGCACTTGGCGAGACATCACTGAATGTGGAGATGGATTTGGATGGTGTTGGTTATATCTTCACAATATTAAGTCATCCATCTTATGGACGTGCTGTCTTCCCATATATGTAAGTCTGTTTAATATGTTCAGCAATCTTTTGTAGCTTTCCGATTCCAAGGCTTTTGGCCATTTGGTTAAGTTCACTCCTAAATGTCTTGTTCTTTTTGATGCTGTCCTGAGTGGAGTAATTTTGTAGTATCCTTATGGGCTTCTTCAATGTTGGTGTAGAGAAAGCCACCTGATTAGTCTAGAGAATTACTACTTGAACTTTTGTAGGAGATGCTACATAAATAGCATTTAGGGTTATAATAAGAGTTTGTTTCCTATGTGGGAACAGTAGGAACAAGTAATGAAGCAGGAGGGAATGAGAAAGTGACGCTTTGCCTCCATGACCATGAAATGAGCAATCTCACATGGCAGACACTGTGCACACGAGGAGGTAAATAACCAGATAGAACCCAGGCCATCTCCACTTATGATGGAAACTGAAAATTCTAAAGCTTTACTTCCTTTCAAGTTTGAGAAACACTTCATTTCTATGTTCCAGAACTTTTTAGCTATTTGTGAAACATAGATTTCGTAAGCACCAACTATTCTCTGACGGGTACAATGGGCGAGTAACACGGAGGGTCAGGGAGGAGCCGGCTCTGTGTTCCTGTCTCCTGTGTTCCTGACCCAGTGGTTCTATCAGGACTGAGAGGAGAGCTCTGCTTCCAGAACTCTGCTTCCTCAGGGTTTGGCCCCTGGGAGAGGACACCAGACCTCCCAGCACCCAGCGCCTCTCTGCTGGCTGACCAGTTCTCACTCCTTCCTTCAGCCTCCAGCATCTCTCCACACTTCCTCTCTGAACCCTTATTCCTCTTCTCTTAGATCAACATCATCTAAAAGAAGCCCTCTAGCTTTGACACCCACCTTGGACTATTGGATTATTTCAAGGTGGAGACAAAAACGTATTCCACTCCAATTATTCATCTTTTCTTTTATATTTACAGTGGGATTATGCACTTAGTTACCTATAAATTTTAAATTACAAGTTATTCCCAGATAATTGTACTTTTATTGACTCAAGTGCTGCATTACTGAAACATCTTCAATTACAATTTAACAAGTTATAGAAATCATTCAGTATTTGTCCTCTACAAGTAAAAGACCAATAAAGTGCAATTTTCAAATACAAGATCGTATTTGAAATGTATGTTAATATCTAAAATATGTAGGTGTCAGTAGGGTATGACGTGCACAGACAAAAGTTCAGGGTATTTCATGTTGAGGGGTCATGGAGACCACTTATGTGAATCCTTAGGAGAGGAGGTTGCCAAATATCATCAGTCCTTCCTGAGATATGTGCGTCTGTCCCACCTAGGGATGACAAGTGATTAGAGTGAAAGGAAATGGGTCAGTCACCAGATGGGAAGGAGCTCAAAGATTTGGGGATGCCCTGGAGAGGAGAGAAGGTGAAACAAGGAAGTGAAGGGGGAGGGAGGAACCTCTAAGGCAGAGAAAAAGGACCCCCTCTGCCTGGTTCATCCCACACTCTCCACACAGAGCCCCTGCCCCTCCACAGGAGAGCTGTCTGAGGAGCCTGCAGAATATGGTGAAAGGAAGGGCTGAGGGCATGAAGAAGCTGGACGGGCACAGAGAACCTGCAGGAAGATTGATCCAGTCACAGCTCAGGCTACTCTCAGGTCAGAGATGCCCTTGTGAGCTGAATAAGCTGTCATCTGTCACTTACCTTGTGTCTCCCATTTTGAAGGACTTCCAACTCCTCACTCCTCTCAGGACACCCTACAGCCTCTCTTCCCATCAGAAGATTCCCGTCCCCACCTGCCCTCCCTGACATTTGGTCACCTGGGCAGGGACGGTAATTGTGCTGACTTTGCAGCTCCTGCTGCTCTGGATTCCAGAGTAGGAGCAGATGGCAGTTCTGGAATAGTGAATAGGGTGGGGCTCAGTCGGGGGGGGGGGACCACCTTCTGCAAGTGAGGGCAGGAGCTCCTCTCTGAGCTGCACTTGGGTAGCAAGGAGTGTTCTCATACGCATTGTATTTTGCAAATTAACACGGAGCCGTATCGGAAATATGACAGCACAGCCTCCTGAGGGCCACCCTGGGGACTGGGGACAGGATCCCATTCCTTTTTTCCTTTCATTCTTGGGAACGGAGTCATTCATGCGAATAGGGGGCTGCCATTCCCCGTGCCGGTCCCTGCGTCCCTCTGTGCTGGTGATGATTCTAGTCACAGAGAGAAGGAATAGATGACCAGGTTTCCGAAGGGCTGAGGTAGGACCAGCATCTGGTTTCTCCATGGGTTAGAGGAGTCACAGTGCAGAAGAGTCACACATGGGTGGGGTCATTGCTCCCAGTCCCACTGAAGCAGGCTCAGGCTCTTCCCATGTATGGGAGAGGTGGGCATCAGTCCCTGCTCTCTTGTCAGGCACAGCGCCCCCTAGTGTCCCCGGAATCATAATCTGTATATAAATCTAATCGGTACTGCAAAATCAGGTTTTTAAATGAGGGAACAATTCACTTACTAACCGTTGCATGAAAATGGATAATACACAAGTATGGGAATGAGAAATGGCATGTGGACAAAAATCAAAAGTGAAAAAATCATACTGCTAACGTCTAATAAGAATAATTTAAAAGCGTACTTTACTGGGAAGTAAAAATGGTTCCATTAAAAAAATGAAAAACAGACCACTTTCCTTAGAATAAAATAGACAACATTATTAGGAACTCTTCCACAAAAATGTGTAAGATGTGGTTAACTTCACGAAAAACACCAACAACCTTCAGGGACCATAGTTTCATTTGATATATACCAAACAAATACACACACACACACACACACACACACACACACACACATATATATATGTATACATATATATGTATATATATATATATACATATATATGTATATATATATATATATACATATATATATATATCATGAATAACAAAGGACAATTTAAATTACTATAGAAAGAACTGTCGCAATGATCCATACACTTGATATATAAAATACAGAAAAATGAAAATTGTGGAAATTATAAAATATGGAAGCAAATCCTCTAAGTAAAAAATCAGCAGTGAGATTCCATTATCAGACTAAAATAATCTGACATTGGGACCATATGTGATTTATTGCAAACATAGAGTGGAATTATATGTTGATAAATCCTCTAAGACATCATATTTGTAAAGCAACAGATGAAAATCATTATCTCACTAGAACACGAATGATCCTTTACAAAATTGAAAGAAAAGTCCTGATAGAAGACACATATAATGGCAACAGAGACATTTATACTGTGATAAGACACTCTCTCCCACACACATAGAACTCAGTCCCACAGCCAGGAAATTACCTAATGGGGTGAGGGTGGGAAGGACATTTCTACGAGGTGAATAGGCTAACGTGACCTAAACACCATTATCATTCAACATCCTTCTGCAAGTAAGTATTAACAATGCAAGTGAATAACAAAAATCACTGGTTGGATCTCAGCACTGTTGGGAATGGACAGGAAGTCATTTCAAAAGACCGCAAAACACAATTCACCCATAGATATTCCAGGGCTGGTGCAACAGTGACAGAAGAAATCACTCCAAAGAGCAAAAAGAACAGGCATTCCTAGTGAAGATTAATAAGAGGATTACACAGGTCTGGAAACTTCTAGAAATAGGTAAATGGCCAAAGATGCAGATGCTAGATCCTGAGAGGTCGGGTGGGAAAGGGGCACACTGGACCCCAGTCCATGAACTTTAGTGAAAAGAGACCTGTGTCTCAACCTAATGGGCGAGATGAGCTTTCTGTGTCCATTGAGTCCCTTTGTCTAGGAAGGGGCTTAAGGAAAGGCAGAGCCCTCACTCCCAGGTGGTGCTGCTGCGTGCACCGGGGCCCATGGTGGCAGCAGCAGGAGCATCAGAAGCAGAAGTCACAGGCTGAACCTGAGCAGCTGCTGGGGCCTCGCCCTCCCAGCAGATGAGAAAGGGGTTCTGCTTTCAGTTCTCATGGGCCTGGGGCTCTGTGTGAGCCCGAGATGCTGTCCCAGGAGGGACAGGGAGGAGCAGGGTCCCTAGAGGGTCTAACCATCATAATAGATGAGTATTTGGGAGCACATTCGCGGTAGCTGTTGTTACCAGGACACGTATTGAACACTCCTGATGTGTCCTGACTCAGACCGAGCTGGATTTGGTGTCCCTATTTCTGCCCTGACCTGTCACGGACTCTACCCTTAGGGCAGCCTGCCAGTGACATCCTGGACTATATGCTAAATTTGAAAAAAAATCACAAGATATTGCTTCCAAGCACAGGCTTCAAGCTGAAATTTAAAAGAATGTGGAAAGACTTTGTAGACAGACATATTCCCCGGAGCGGGTCTCAGACCCCAGTTTATATCAAACAAACAAAGAAACAGCTGACTTGGCCAAAAAGTCAGGGTTGGATGGCAAGTCCCATTGCTGTGGGACAGGTTTTTATCTCATTTCCCCACAGGCCTGGAGCACTGGATGAACACGGATACAGTAGTCAAAGGACTGGCAGTAATAATCAGCCTCGTCCTCAGCCTGGAGCCCAGTGATGGTCAGAGAGTCTGAGTCATCAGACCTGCGGCCAGAAAATCAGTCACGGACCCCTGAGAGTCGTTTGCTATTATCATAGATGAGGAGTTTGAGGCAGCCTTTCTTGGGAGCTGTTGGTACCGGCTCACACCAAGAATACCGATGTTGTTGGGGCACCTGGGTGGCTCAGTCGGTTAAGCGTCTGACTTTGGCTCAGGTCATGATCTCGCGGATTGTGGGTTCGAGCCCCACGTCGGGCTCGGTGCTGACAGCTTGGAGCCTGGATCCTGCTTCAGATTCTGTGTCTCCCTCTGTCTCTGTCTCTCCCCCACTTGTTCTCTGTCTCTCTGTGTCTATCAAAAATAAATAAACATAAAAAAAAAATTAAGAATACGATGTTGTTGGCACTTCCAGTGCAGGAGATGGTGACTGTCTGGGCCAGGGACCCAGACAAACAATGAGGCTGGCTGAGTCAGCACAGACAGGGCCCAACGTCTTCCCAGGAGCCTATAAGTGGGAGAGACAAAGAGAGGGGGATGCTGGGATCTGGAGGCAAGAGGGGGATCAGGGCCCATGTGTCCTCCCAGGACCCTTTCCCCGTCCCTGCATACAGTTACCTGCGCAGAGAGTGAGGAGGATGAGCAAGACAGGTGACCAGGCCATGGTGGGGGTCATCACTGATCCTGCCTTTTGTGGTCCCACTGCTGAAGAGCCCCCCCTAATATCTCCTTTCCAGAGGGCCCATCCATGCAAATGAGACCCCAGCTCTCTGCCCCCTAACTGGTCCTGCTTTAGGTGCCTCTGCCTGAGGATGTCCAGGGGGTGAGCAAGAGAGGTGCTATGTAGAGCTAGGAGTGGGAACGTCACAGCTGTGACCCATGATCAGAGGGCACAGGCAGTGGCAAGTGGAAACTCCCAGCTCTGACCATCCCTGACTCCTCAGACACAAGTGATGAGCACCCCCTGGTGTCCAGGCCTGGACACAGCGTTATGTGACATGGCGACCAGAGCCCATCAAAGAGAGCTCCTGCCTCCCCACTACTCTGTCCACTGTCCCATTCCTTCAGGCCAGGCCAGATGCCCGCTATGTGACCTCCCATCACCTCAGGGTACACTTTGCTCTACACAGGCTCCACGTAGTGAGTCCGTCCACGGTTCCCTTGGCTGTTGATGGGGCAGGACTGAGGTGGTGACTCTGGCACAACCACACAGATGAGGATCAGGGCCAGAGCAGCGATGGGTCCACATTGACGCATGGCCAGTTCTGTGCAGGAGGCTGATTTCTTCCCTCTTCCCTGGTTCCTCTCTGGGCTCAGAGTTCTCTTTCCCAGAAGCTCCCTCAGCACTGAGGAGACAGGGAGCCCTTTTCTCCAGGTTGTGGGTAGACGCCCTCGTGTGCCTTCCTAGGGGGGTTACACACTGACCATCTTCGTCGTCTGTCACTACTTCCACCTCCGTGAAACAACAGTTCTCCACACACTGTGGTTAGTGATTCCCTCCTAGGATCTGTCCCCCAGCACACAGACCCAAGTCTGCAGGAGCCCAAGTGTGGCCCTGACCACAGAGCACGAAGGACAAACCTGCAGGAAGCTCCAGGAGGGAAGGAGTGACAGCCGCGGGTGCTCCGACGGGGACCTCGTCGCAGACTTCATGTGTCTGTCACCATTTGGACAACTGTTGCCTCAAAATGAACGTGGGTGATTTTATACAACACTCAGCTCAGTAAGAATATTTAAACTCAACAACACTGTCAACGGGAAGATGCAGGTATTTAATCACCAGTGTATTTTCACAGATTCGTGCTTATTGCTGAGACAATATGGACTGAAATAGTAGTTGAAAAAAGATGGATGAAAAAATAATGAAATGATATGACTTTTGGTTCTTGGTTGAATAGAGGTCTGTAAACTTGTTTCTAAATCATTTCACTTATTATTATTTTTATTATTATTATTTTAATTGTGAGTTTTGTACACTAGGTCTTGTCCTGCAAGTAGTAAGAAAGCCCAACGCAGTGCCCAGGTAAACACCATGAACAGCTAGTTCCTGTGAACTTCAGACCCACCTCAATGATGGAATTAACACACAGAGCTTCCAGGATGGATGCTTAGGGGTCAGACTCATCTCAGGGGTGGGTAGAACAATAGTCACTGTATCTTGTGTCCAGCAAGTTCAGAATAGAGTAATTACTCACTCACTCGCCAGTGACTAGAGGAATGAATTTCTATTACCCAAGACCAATTTGGCCCAGAAAATTCTTTCGAAGATCCCACATGTGACTCCAGGTGAGGTGGAGATAAGGAGCACTGTGTCCCTGAAGTCACAGTCCCTGTGGCCCTCAGTTGGGACAGACTTTTTAGTACGGGTCCATTCTGGCTGGAGGTTCACTGGAGTGTCTGGGGGAGTGACGCCAGCCCCGAGAGCACAGGGAGGGCCTGTGTTATGTCCTCATGAGCCTTGAGCTCCATGGGAGCAGCACTGACTCTGCTGTCTCAGAATCAATCTACTGATCAGCCTCAGGCAGTGACTGGAGCCCAGAGATGGTTGGGGGGTGAACTGCCCAATGGACAGAGACTTGCCCTGGGATTCCTGAGCATAAACTTGTCCCAGGAAGCAGATGATCAGGGCACATCCTGCCCTGGTGACAGGACCTCAGTTACACTCGATGTCACTGGGTTTCATGCTGGTTGAGGTTCTGCCTCCTGGAGGCTGTTTTACTGAGAATGGCTGGGTGAGCTCAGGTTGACCATGACTTCTGGAGAGACAAAGAAGCCCAGAAATTGCAGAGTCCAGGACAATATACATTCAGGAGGGAGTTCTGTGTGTGTGTGCACGCGCGCGCGTGTGTGTGTGTGTTTGTACGTGGGCGCGTGCACGCGCATATGTGACCAAAAATGAGGCCAAGTTGCCCTTAAATCCTCTTAAGGCTTCTCCACACACTGAGGGATGGCTCTCCATCTGAGGGCCCAGGATTTTTCATTTAAAAGTCAGTGTCTTAAAGCCATTTCTACTGGAGGAGGATTTATTAGGCAATTGTGGCTCCTTTGAGAGCAGACCTTTTAACGCTTCCCTCAATCAGAAGTCCGGGCCTTGTCAAGTGACAGAAGCAGGAAGGAGAATATGAGGGGATTCACACAGCTCTGTCTTCTGGTCATTCTCCTCCCTGGAGTTGGGCCCTGGAGACTGAAAACTACAGCAAGATCATTTCCAGTTCCCTCTGAAATCCTAACATGGAGACGGAGTTCCTACCTGAAGAGCCAGATGGAGAGACTGAAGGCCTAAGCCTGAGAGATGAGGGAGCAGAGAGGAGAAAAGAAAGGAGGGTGTGGGGAGTGTTATCAGGAAGAGTCTGTAGAGTCTGGTCCAAGTTCAAGTGTAGCTGATTCAGAGAGAGGAGACTGTGTCTATGACCAGGGTTATTGTCAATATGTCAGCTGTGGATGCATCAGTAGTGACACAAGGTCACACTTTATGGAATGAGATGGTGGAACTGATGTGTGGATGAATGTTTGCTGGGTAGCACGTTCAGTTACAGATGCAGTATTTATTCCTGTTTATCATCCAGACCCCATGGGGACGTGAAGTTGGGCTGTGTTACGTCAATGTCGGTGTCTTCCTGGGATGCCCTGTGCTGTCCCGCGTTGCAGGCATAACCTGGGTATGTCTCTTTCCTCTGTTCAAGGACAGATCTTCCTGAAGTTATGTAACCCCTGCTTGTGCCTCCACGTAAGTTTCTCAATGAAAAGAGGCTGAAGCCGAGGTCTGTGGATCCAGGGGTCTTACATCACTTCCTCCTTATCTGAGACGCTGTGAGTAACGATAGCCATTCCCACTGCCGTGAGCTGTAGCACAGTAATAGTCAGCCTCGTCCTCAAGCTGCAGCCCAGACATGGGCAAAATTTCTGTATTAGTGGAGACATCTTTGGATCCAGAGATATGAGTGGAGACCCCAGGTCCCAGCTGCTTGTATGAGTCTGAGTAGTAGAACAGAAAGACCGGAGAGGGCTCCCTGCCTCCTGCTGGTACCAGACGATGTTATAACCACCAACACTCCTGTCCCTGCTCAGGGTTCATGTGAGTCTGGCAATTGTTCCTGGAGATGCGGAGAGGGAGAGCAGCTGGGTCAGCACAGGCTGGGACAGGGAAGTATAAACACAGACACATCAGAATGAGGAGAAGGGACAGAGTATAGACACTGGAGGATGTGAGCCAGAGGATTCTGACTCAGACTGGAGGCCAACCCTAGAGTGCTGAGGTCTGTCCTTACCTGCGCAGTGACAGAGGAGCATAAGGGGGACATGGGTCCAGGCCATAATGACACAGACCCTTATTAGGCCACAGGGCTGGGACTGGGCTGTCCCAGGCCTCTCTTATCTGCTACCTGTGGCCTTCTCAGAGAGGCTTCACATGCAACTGAGACCACCCCTGCCTCTCCCCCATGTGCCTTCACCATGTCTGAAGCCCTTGGAAAGGGAGCCTGCCTTATGCAGCTGTTTCCCCCATGAGTGGGCCCGGAGGAAGCAGTTCCTGGGACTACACACAGGCCCCTGTGCAGGGGACTCTGCCAGGCCCAGAGAGAACAGTCTTTCCCAGTCCCCACGGAAAGTAAAAAGCCCAGTCTTTGGGCCTACCGTCAGTGGAGGGCTGCCCAGCTGGGAGCACGTGGCCTGCAGAAACCTCTAGACACCATCTCCCAGCACCTCCCGCGGTTCTCTGGGCAAACCTCTCCTTTTTACCTGCTCCCCCCAAACCCCTCCTTCATCCACTTCCCTGATGACTGTATTTCTACCGGATGAGAGTGATCTTCCAGGGAAGGATGGAAGTGCCGTCCTGGTGAGCCTTCCCCGACTGGGCTTCCTCTGTGGACAGGAGACTAGCGGGAGGGACGTGATCAGACCTGACCAAGGGGAGCCTGTGAACCACTGTGGAGCTGAAGAAAGGACAAAGGGAGCAGACAGCAGAAGGGATCTGTCCCCGTGACAGGCTCAGAGGAGGCAAGCTGCCTCTGGGAGTAGAGTGTGAACAGGAGCTCGCCTAGGGACACACACCTTCACAGAGGAGGACACAGAGTGTGAGGATGTGAGGCCCATCTGGAGCAGCGCAGACGGGACTCAGCAAATTCAGATGAGGCTTTTGCAGGTGTGAGGACAGAGCAGGGCCTGAGCATCCAGCAGGGACCTCTATGGAGCCATCATGTGATCTCCCCTCCATGTTCCAGAGACTTTTTATCCAGGCTTTGCCTGCCGTCAGCGCTGCTCATTAGAGATTTTGCTCTGTGGGAAGTCCTAGGACAGAATTTGTGACAGGGAGAGCTGGTTGGGGACACTGAAGGGACAGCTGTGGCACAGCACAGGACATGGAAGGGTGTGTCCCCACGTGGGACACAAGGAGGTGATTGAGTGGACCTCAGGCTATGAATTTCCATCCTCAGAACAGAAAATGAGAAAATAAACCTTGAACTACATAGGATGAAACAAGTATTGAATGAAGTGACCAGAGTCTGAACAGATACCAAATTAAACATCAGTGTAGAAAGGAACAGAGGGAACAAAACTGCATTCATTGAAGAAAGGAAGCTGCTGGAAATGAGGACAGGAACAGCGGCATCACATGTCCAGCAACATGGGACTGTCACCCAGGCAAACAGGGAGATCACACTGAGGTCACCGGCCTCAAAGCCACGCTGGAGTCACAAAAGCTCGGTAACATTAAATATTTAGCACGGTCTGTGTTTTATAGCCTGTGAATATAATATAGCATCTATTTAAAGAGACTCCGATTCCGGACTTCAAGCTGGATTACAGAGCTGGAGTCATCAGGACAGTATGGTACTGGCACAGGACAGGCACAGAGATCAATGGAACAGAATAGAAAACCCAAATACATGGCCAGTTCATGTCCGACAAAGCAGGAAAGAATATCCAATGGAAAAAAGACAGTCTTTTCAACAAATGGCATGGGGTAAACTGGACAGAAACATGCGGAAGAATAGAACTGGACCACTTTCTTACACTTATTTTTCTTTTTTTTTTTTTATTTTTTTTAATTTTTTTTTTTCAACGTTTATTTATTTTTGGGACAGAGAGAGACAGAGCATGAACGAGGGAGGGGCAGAGAGAGAGGGAGACACAGAATCGGAAACAGGCTCCAGGCTCCGAGCCATCAGCCCAGAGCCCGACGCGGGGCTCGAACTCACGGACCGCGAGATCGTGACCTGGCTGAAGTCGGACGCTTAACCGACTGCGCCACCCAGGCGCCCCACTTACACTTATTTTTCTATACAAAAATAAAATCAAAATGGATGCAAGGCCTAAATGTGAGATGGGAAACCATCAAAATCCTAGAGGAGAACACAGGCAGCAACCTTTTGACCTTGGCCTTAGCAACTTTTTACCAGAACTGCAGGGCACAAGGCAGGCCTCGCCTGGATGGGCCACACTGACATGAAGGTTATCATGAGTTAAAAAGCAGTCGATGCCCATACACTCAGGAAAAGCTCTTCATGTCTCTTCAAGTGACTGAAACATTCGGGGGGGCAGCTGCCCCAGGAAGACAGCTGGCACCACAGACAACTGCACTAGGATATGAACGAGGTGGGGCAGACGGGGACCCAGCAAAGCCTGTTTGGTCACAGTCCTCTGTGTCCCATCGTTTCCCAGGGGCCCTGCACACATTGTATATGAAACATCTACTCTACTCTTCTTCTTCTGTCTGTGAAGTGCATTTCTTTGCATTGAACACTAGACCCCTACCTCCTTCCATGTAATTCAGAAAAACATAGATCTCATTTTGCCCGCGTGTCTTTTGACTTTCTAGGTCTATGTTGATTCCCATATGTTCACTATTAAATTTCTTGTGTGTCACTTCAACCTCGTCAAGGACAGGTCTCACCACAGAGGACTCTCCCCTATAGGATCCTCCACAGAAGCTTCTCAATAAAAGAGGCTTGGAGACAAAATCTGTGAACCCAGAGGTTTTTAATCTCACTTCCTCGTTATCTGAGTCACTGTGAGTAACACTGCCATGATATGTAGCACAGTAATAGTCAGCCTCGTCCTCAGGCTGTGGCCCAGAGATGAGCAGAAGCCCCGCATTGGCCGAGGCATCTTTGGACCCGGAGAAGCGGCTGGGGACCCCGGGGCCCTGGTGCTTATCTGAGTCTGAGTAGTAGTACAGGAGAT
Source organism: Puma concolor (assembly GCF_028749965.1). Classification (NCBI taxonomy): domain Eukaryota; kingdom Metazoa; phylum Chordata; class Mammalia; order Carnivora; family Felidae; genus Puma; species Puma concolor. The sequence goes on from NC_141678.1 coordinate 20,804,942, forward strand.
ACCGGGGAGGGCTCCCTGGCTTCTGCTGGAACCAATTTATGTAGTAGCCTCCAACACTGAACCCGCTGCTCAGGGTACAGGTGAGTCTGGCTGTTGTTCCCGGAGATGCAGACAGGGAAGGCGGCTGGGTCAGCACAGGCTGGGACAGGGAGCCTGCAAACAGATAATCATGGGTGATGAAGCTAGAAATGGAAAAAAGCATTCTCAGGATTCTGAGCACAGGAATAGAGATTTGGGGGCTCCCTGTGTCCCCGGGCCTCTCCCAACCTGTGCAGTGAGACAGGAGCATGAGGAGGAGAGGAGTCCAGTCCATGGTAGCACAGCTTCTGGTCCCCACAGTGGGCTGGGCTGCCCCAAGCCTCCTTTTCTCCTCCACCCTCTGCCACAGGAGGGGCTGTCCATGCAAATGGGTCCCGTCCAGTGACTGCCCAGCCCCTCCCTTGTGCTGGAACTCATCTCATACCACATACTGAGATGAATGGAGGTTGCTTTCAACCCCAGAGATAGGACTGGGAGGAAGCACCTGCTGAGGCAACACACAGGTCCCTGCTCAGGGGACTCTGCTAGGCTGGAGGAGACACAGCTGCTGAGTCCCCTCAGGTCCCCCCCCCCCAATCCCTGAGTCCCCTCAGGTCACACAGGGCCCTGCCTCCAGGCCCAGAGTCTTGAGTGAATGGCCCTCACTGAGCAACAGTGTAAGGACGACAAGGCAGTCCCACAGCTCCCCCTGCTGGTCACAGGGCACAGACTTCACGATGGCCAAAGCCCTGTGAGCCCAGCTGGTTTCTGTGACTCACCAGGTCCCTGTCTATCTCCACGCATCAGTGTCTGGTTCACAGATAGGGTTCCATCTCCTGTGTATTAAAGCCATGGGTTCTAAATACTCTCATATCAATTTATTTGTGTTTTAATCTACCATCATTACCTAATTTATTTATTGTACCAGTGACACATTAAAGAAGCACGACATGGGAATGCAAACTGCACAGTAGTGCAGCCGCTCTGGAAAATAGTACAGAGGTTCCTCAAAAAATTAAAAATACAACTTCCCTACGACCCAGCAGTTGCACTACTAGGTATTTTTCCAAGGGATACAGGTGTGCTGTTTCGAAGGGACACATGCACCCCCATGTTTATAGCAGCACTATCAACAATAGCCAAAGTATGGAAAGAGCCAAAATGTCCATCAACAGATGAATGGATAAAGAAGATGTGGTATGTATATACAATGGAGTATTACTCAGCAATCAAAAAGAATGTAATCTTGCCATTTGCAACCATGTGGATGGAATTAGAGGGTACTATGCTAAACAAAATTAGTCAGTCAGAAAAAGACAAATATCATATGATTTCACTCATATGAGGATTTTAATATACAAAACAGATGAACACAAGGGAAGGGAAGCAAAAAAAATATAAAAACAGGGAGGGGGACAAAACAGAAGAGACTCATAAATATGGAGAACAAATTAAGGGTTACTGGAGGGGTTGTGGGAGGGGGGATGGGCTAAATGGGCAATGGGTATTAAGGAATCTACCCCTGAAATCATTGTTGCTCTATATGCTAACTAACTTGGATGTAAATTAAAAAAAGGTAATTTACCAAAATGTGAAGTATAAAAAGTCCAGCCAGAAATAAAAGCATTTGATGTGGTTCTGGTACAGACTATTTGGTACCATGGAGACATATGTAAGACACATGAGAGAGAAAGTAGTCTTTTCCCCTAATTGTCAATGGCCTAACTGGACTAGAGCCAAGAAGAAGTAAACAGAAAGAACTAAGGCTGCCATGCTTCCAACTGGGTCAGACCTATTTGATGTTAGATCTTATTGACAAAACAAACCAACAACCCAAAATGTCTCTTCTCAGTTGCCCATTAATTTCACCTCTAGTGTAGTTTGATTAATCTTGCCACAGACAATAGTTCTAAATTTTTACTTATTAATACACTTGTGTAGCATCCTGGGCTTTGAAATTCTCCAGTGAAGGGTATCATAGAGGCGCCAGGTAACAAGAGATACAGTATAAATCTTGACTGAATGTTTCCAAGTCTAGAATTTCATGCCTTTCTTCTCCCGTCTTGTGCTCTAATCCCGCCCCTGAGAAACAAAGCATTGGGGGCACTTCATAGTGTGGTGCAGAAAATATAAATAAAACTTTAAAAAAAATCTCTTCTTCAGTAAGTCTGCACCCACTGAAGTCATGCCAGCCTGTGAATTACAGTTTGCTGAGGCTGTAGAAATGAGGGTACAATTGCAGGGTATCGTATCCCATGTGAAATGAAGAAATGTTTCTCCTTGTATGCATGCCATATAACAAACCAATACTCTGACCTGAAGTGATGTATTTTCTAAAATACTCTATGTTTCGCGACCTCCGACATCTTTTATCCATATTCGTCAATCTATTGTGCAAGTTTTATAACATTCAAGCTATGGACCGAACATGGTACCGACCACAGTTTCTGGGTGTGGTTCCAGCCTGACCCAAGAGCATATGCATTTCAAGCTTAAGAAAGAGAAACAATTGTAGCAAGTTAGAATTTACTCATTTATTTTCTCCCTGGAACCTGTTACTATATTGGTTGCTAAATGTATGTTGTGGGTCTTACAGACTCTGAACTTAAATGAATGATATAAAAACACGGTACCCTGAAATCTCTGCTAATGGTATCGTAAACAATTTCTTGGATTAAAAAAAAAATGAAATTGTAAAGGTGTCAATTGCAAAAAAAAAAAAAAGGAAGAAGAAGCATGACAAATGGTTATATGTTCTTCAGTGAAATGCTATCAGACAATCACCCAGATCACCTAGGTCACCATGGTTTGTGCTTTATATGCTCCTGGAGGTGGTCTCCTGTGCTCAAAATTTGACCCTTGGCCACCTCCTCCCTGTCGTTTTCTTACTGAGTAGCCGGAAGCACATCACGTCTGTCTCCATGTTCTGCAGTGATGAGGCTGGGACCTAGGTCCATGTGGGAGGGCCTGGATCTTGGATTTACAGGGGGACCAGTTTCTGGGGACCACTGGGGAAAGGGCTAGTGTCTGGGTCTGTGGGGGCTGGCCTGGGGCTGAAATGGGCTGAGAATCTGGATTTAGGTGAGCCTGTGGGGAGTTTGGGTCCACGGGTTCCGACCTCACACTGGGTCAGGCCAGGAGCTTGTTTCTAAGAGAGTCAGTCTGGAGACTAAGTCCATGAGGGTCAGCCTGGCACTCAGGTGGATCTGAGATTGGGCGTGAACCTGGGGCTGCAGGCCTTGGGCTAGTACTTTGGCAGGTGGGATCCTGGGTCTGTTGGGGCCCTCCTGTCCCCTGGGTGCATGTAGCTAGCCTGGCATGGGAGCTAGCTGTGGTCAGTGGTTTAGAGTCTAGGTCTGTGGAAACTGGCTTCCCCATAACTGGTCTGGTCTGGAACCATGCAAGAGCCTGTGTTCACTATAGCCCAGATGGGGCTTGGTTCTGTGGGAAAGGGTGGGAAGCCTAGGACCTCAGGAACTGCTTAGGCTTCAAAGGATGCTGGGGCACAGAGGTGATCCAAGAGCCAGGGAATGTGGGAGCCAGGGTTCGTGGGAGCTGGCCTGTCCCTGGTGTGGGCAGGGCCTGTGGTCCCTGGTCAGGTCAGGTTCTCATGTAACTCTGCCTCCCAGGGGAAGGACTTTTCTCTGAGCTGGGCCCTGGGCCTGGGGAAGGGCTTATGGGCATCATGTGAAACTGTTTCCTTACCTCTTTTGTCATATTTTCATATTTGTTGTTTCACCCAGGTGCTCTACTGACTTACCTGGAACCCTTACCTATCACAGAGGTGTTTATGCATGTGGATCATTGTTCAAATTGATGTTTCTGGAAGGAGAAGAACACTGGGAACTCTTCTACACTATATTCCTACTGATGCCACTCTGCTCCCTTAATGCAATGTCAGTGCAGTGGGACATGAGGACCTTACTGTCACTGCTGTTCTGATGGATCCTGAGGCACAAGATGTTGAACTTCCTGCTACCACCACCCATTCAAGACTGTCGCCACCTCAGGGGACGGGTCACCAGATCTTAGCTGCTCATCTGCTTGTGGGACCGATGTCCCACTTAGAGGACCTGGGTTCTTGAGTTCTTTGCCTTCTCGTGGCATTGACACTGCCATTGCACATCACCCACAGTTAGGACTGGAGGCCCCCAGACCTACCAGGGCGGGGTCTGCTCGGTATGGTGCCCTCCGTGATTCCTAGGCATTTGCATGCTCTTGTCTGGGTGTCTTGTGAACAAAGAGGAGGGTTCCCACATGGACCCCTTTCATCCCAAGCTTGATGGCACACGACAGCCCAGCCACCCACTGAGGCAGCTGTGGACTCTTTTGGCCTCTACATGCTCAGGTGCCTCTCATGCTGAAGTGGATGAGGAGCCATCCTTGGCATAATGGGGGTCAAGGAAGCAGAAGGGGAGACCCAGGATTGGGGTGAGCATGAGCTCTTAACACTTTGTCCACAAGCAGCACAGGATTCCTCTCACTGTATTTGTGGCCAAAGCAAGTGACAGCAGGTGACGACTAACCACAAAGGGACAAGAGTTTATAATCTGTCACAGAAAAACAATGACCACAGAGAAACAATCATGCAATCTGCACACACTCCTAGTTCAGAGGCCCTGTCCACACTGCCCGCCCTCCCACCCCACCCCAGGACAAGCTTGTTCAGCACAACAGGTTGGTGTATTTGTTAACATATCTCAATGAACAACAGCCTGGGGATTGAAAAGAACTCAAGAGTCAGGTTCATGGGTAAATTCAGGGCATTCCTACAAACCAATATTCTACCCTGGGGAGGCTCTCTGGAGCAAGATGGAAAGAATCTCCCGGTGGTTCTCCCCCATGGGCCCACAGAGGCCCAGAGCAAGCACCACGTTTGTCCCCACATTTGGTGGCTGTGGAGAACGAGCCCCCAGTTCTCTTCTACCGCAGACCATCTTGAACTCATGGGCCGTCTGTTCTAGGTTTCCCACAGGTCTATTCACCATACTCCCAACCTGCTGGAATCTGTGAATGTCCCAGGAGCTCCCTGGTGGCTTTTGAGTGAGGGGTACTAGACCCACAGGGAATGGGGGTCAATCAGGCACCTGTTGCATCTCCAGAAGGTGTTTTACCTATGAGCTCCTTCAGCCTTGACCTTTTGTGTCTCTGAGTGGACCTGATGGTGACGACCCCAATGCATGTTCAGCATCTCCTTTGTAGTCCTGTTTAGCGGGCCTTGGTCTCTCCCTGGGAGACAGAGGATTTGACACGTGTCTATAGAACAACTGAGGACAGAGAGGGGCTGTGTCATGACAGCACCTTGCCAGGCCACTGAGCCTCTGCCACCACTGTCCCCAGCATGGTTCTCAGCGTCACAATCTTCATATTCATTTTGGGTGCACAAGGAAGTGCAGAGAGGACAAGCCCAAGGAAGCATGAGTGCAGGTGGATCAGGGGCCTGGTGTGTGTGTGTGTGTGTGTGTGTGTGTGTGTGTGACTCAGATCTATCCTTTGAGGAGACACCTTAGCATATGAAGAGAGAGAAAGAGAATCCTCCGCTGTCCCCTGCCTGTCCCCTGTGCAGAAAGTGGGGAGCACTGGGAAGAGATGGGTGCAGGTCAGTGTGCAGCCAACCCTGAGTTCTGCACCCAGAGATCTTCAGATCTGCTGGGGCTCCCCACCCCCAGTCTCCCTCACGGCCATTCCACATTCCTGATGCAGGGGCTCCTCAGGTCCATCCAGTCCCCAATCCCTGGAGCAGCCCTATAGCTGCAGGAGTCTACGGTCAAGGTTTGAGCATCGGAGTCAATAAAACACAAACTGGAAAAATAAATAAATAAGCAATACACTTCTTTAAGAAAATACTCAAAGTTCACCAAAGAAGATACAGTGAGGGCAAATAAGTGCATGAACAGATGCTCAATATCATTTGTCATTAGGGAATGAAGTATTCCTACATATGTATTGGCAGGAAGAAACAACAAATAAAAATGAAAAATACTAAAAGAATAATTTACCAAAACATATAAAGTCTGCCTGGTAATTTCCCATCATGGTACTCATATAGTAAATGAATACTGAACCCATGTCTCAACCCGAATTCCAGTTTTTGAGAAATGAATTGCTTTAGAAGAAAATAGCAGGGCACCTGGGTGGCTGAGTTGGTTAAGCCCTGGACTCATAGTTTTGACTTAGGTCATGATCTCCCAGTTGGTGGGTTCGAATCCTGTATCAGGCTCTGTGCAGACAGTGCAAAGCCCGCTTGGGATTCTTTCTCCCTTTCTCTCTGCCCCTACCCCATGCTCTCTCTCTCTCTCTCTCTCAAAATAAATAAATAAATAAACTCATGGGGCGCCTGGGTGGCTCAGTCGGTTGGGCGTCTAACTTCGGATCAGGTCATGATCTCACAGTCTGTGAGTTCAAGCCCCGTGTCGGGCTCTGTGCTGGCAGCTCGGAGCCGGGAGCCTGCTTCAAATTCTGTGTCTCCCTCTCTCTCTGCCCCTCCCCTGCTCATGCTTTGTCTCTCTCTGTCTCAAAAATAAATAAAAACATTAAAAAAAAGAAATTTAAAAAATATTTAAAAAATAAAATAGGGACTCAAGTATTGAAATAATAAAGACTGATTTTGGGCACTCAGCTAGCTAGCATGGTGTTGACAGTCAGCTGAACCCCAGGTGTGGATCACCACATTGTCACTTTCACCTGTTGATTATTGCAGGAGAAACCCCTTGCATGAGAATTTTAGCAACGATTACTAAGTCTCTCTTCTCTGGATGAAGCACAGTTGCAGGTTCTAGGATGAGTGAACTGAACACTTTTAAAAGGAGCCCAGGGTGCATGGGTGGCTCAGTCGGTTGATCATCTAATGATCTCTCAGTTCCTGAGTTCAAGCCCCACATGGGACTCTGTGCTGACAGCATGAAGCCTGGAGCCTGCTTCAAGTTCTGTGTCTCCCTCTCTCTGCCCCTCCTCACTCATGCTCTATCTCTCTCAAAATTAAATAAACATTTAAAAAAGTGTTAAAAAATAAAACAAATAAAAGGAGCCCAATCTTTCTTTTTTTTCCAATATATGAAATTTATTGTCAAATTGGTTTCCATACAACACCCAGTGCTCATCCCAAAAGGTGCCCTCCTCAATACCCATCACCCACCCTCCCCTCCCTCCCACCCACCATCAACCCTCAGCTTGCTGTCAGTTTTTAAGAGTCTCTTATGCTTTGTCAAGAGGATTTAATATTGCCACAAAAACAAACTGAAACATTGCTGTATTTTAATTAGAAACTAAGAGCATGCTTCAAGAAGACCTCACAAGGAGCAGGAAACTTACCCTGTGATGCAAAGTACAGCAAGGTACCTTTTAAAGAAACACACAAACACACAAAATTGATAAACACAACTTTTATTTTACAGGAAGTGGTTACTGCCCATCGAAGGGGTCCTCGGTATTCTGTGACCCTCAGGGATGGGTGGCTTGACTCTAAAGCAAAGGAGAGAAAACAAAAACAGAAAGAAACGACAACACCCTGTGTGAGTGCCTTCTGTAGAACTGCCAGGGCAGTTGCATAGTTGACGGAGAGATGGCATTTTATTTTACAAGCAGCACATTCACCCAATGCATTTTCTAAGCTCCTGGATGCTTGTGGTTCTGGGCGGGAACAAACGCTGATCTCCCATGAAATCTCTGTTATGGAGGAAGGATCCTCATTAGGTTCGGCGGTTTCCTTGACTTTCTCATTTGGAGGCAAAAGCAACCCCCGGGGGCTGGGATAAGCTGCAGGTTACAGTCTGTCTTGAAATTATACGTATGGAATCTTTCCAAAGACATATTATGATATTGGGTGCTGTTACCTGGGTGAACTTCACTGTCCATTCTACACATCTTTCACTAGTGGGAACTTACTAGTAACATTAGTGTTTCTTAGTACTGATATAGATTTTTGTTTGTTTGTTTGTTTGTTTGAACTTTTTAGAGTCTCCATGCGTATCATGTGTAAGAAAAGGAAACAGTTATAGTGGGACGCCATTTTGAACCAGAATCCCCAGGGCTTACGTTCTGGTGATATTATCAAAGGCAACAGCAGGTTTAAGTGTCTCACTTCCCCCAGGCCTGGAGCTCTGTGTGAGCATTGAGACTTTTGTCCCGCACTGACCAGTAATAATCAGCCTCGTCTTCAGCCTGGAGTCCAGCGATGCTCAGAGAGGCCATGTTCCCTGACCTGGAGCCCAAGAATCTGGCTGGGACCCCCAAGGGTCTAGCAGTGCTGTTAGAGATGACAAGTTTGGGGGCGCCTCTGCCCGGGAACTTCTGGTGCCAAGATACACCTCCAGCCCCAACATTGCTGCTGCTTCCAGTGCAGGGGGTGGTGACAGTCTGACCCACAGGCTCGGACACTGCAGATGACTGAGTCAGCACACACTGGGCCCAGGACCCTGGATGTCAGGAGAGAGACATGGGGTGAGAGAGAGGGGTCAATGGACAGGGCCCATAGATGGTTCCATAGTCCTCTCATCTCCAGCCCTGATCCCAGCCTCCAGCTGCCTGTACAGTGAGCCAGCAGTGTGAGCAGGAGAGGAGCCCAGGCCATGGAGGAGACCCCTGCTCAGCAGAGTGTTGTGAATGTCCCATAGTTGGGTCTGGGCTCCCTGTGTCTCTCTTATTGTCTCCAGGAGCCCAAGAGGCAGGGTGGGGTGGGAGACACTACATACAAACCAGCCGCCTCCCCCTGACTGACCAGCCCCAGCCTGAACCCTGAATCCGACCCCTGCCTAGAAAGTTCATCGTGGGAGCTGGTGGAGATAGAGCATTGGGGCCTGGCCTGGGGCTCCCCAGGAGCCTGTTGGCACCCGGATGCTAAGCCCCGGTGAGAACCAGAGCCAGGTGGCTCCCAGATGGGACAGAGCACACAGCGCTCAGAGTAAACCACAGCGCCCCCTGCTGCCCGAGGCCCAGAGTTGCCCATATGTTTGGTCTTGTCCACTGAATACTTAAAAACAGCAATAGAAGTTATGTTTTATAGAAGTTTGAAAGTCACAGAAAAACCTAGTGTAAATTACAGAGTTCCCACACGCACCAACCCCCTCATCCACCTCTGTCTTTCCCATTGTCCCCCTCCAGCACCAAGTGCGGTCACTTGTTTTGACCCATGAGCCAACATCAGCAAGTCACTGTGACCCAAAGTCTATACCTTATGACAGCAAGGCTCACTTTTGGTGTGTACATTCGAGAAGTTTAAGACACGTCCAGTGATATATGTTCATTTTGGTCTCACACAGAGAACTCCCACTGCCCTAAAACTCTTCTGTGCTCCAGCTGTGCATCCCTTCCTACCTCCAACCCCTGGCACCACTTATACTTTTATTTTCAAATAGATCTGCCTTTTCTGACAATGTTATATTCCGGGAGTCGTACAGCGTGCGGCCATTTCAGGTTGGCTTCTTTCACGTAGCAACGTGCATCTAAATGTCCTCTCTGTCTTCTCATGGCTTCATGGCGCAGATCCTTCTAGTGTTGATCGATATTCCATTGTTTGCATGCACCACAGTTTAATTATTCATCACCTAGTGAAAGGCATCCCAGCTGGCTGCTTCCAGATTTGGGCAGTTAAGAGCAAAGCCACGGTAAACGTCCTTGTGTTTTTTTAAAAATTTTGTTCATACTGTTTTCAACTCCTTTTGGTAAATACCAAGGGCCATGTTGCCGGATGTTAATGTAAGGAGATACATACTTTTAAAAGAAAACTGCCAAACTCTTTTTTGAAAGTGACTGTACTATCCTGTGTTCCCTCCAGCACTGAAAGGGAGTTCCAGCTCCACATCCTGGCCAGCATGTGATGCCCTCTGTGTTGTTGAACTTGGCCATTCTAATACGTGTGCTATGCTATTTCATTGCTGTGTTATTTTACACTTTTCTAATGATATGTGATGTTGAACACCTCTTCTCAAGCTTATTTGCCATCTGTGTATTATCTTTATTCATATCCTTCACATTTTTAATTAGATTTTTTGTTTCTTTATTACTGAGAAAACTTCTCTTTTAAACACTTAGAGGGGTGCCTGGGTGGCTCAGTAGATTAAGTGTCTGACTTTGGCCCAGGTCATGATCTCGCAGTTTGTGAGTTCAAGCCCCTCATTGGGCTCTGGGATGACAGCTCAGAGCCTGGAGACTGCTTCAGATTCTTTGTCTCCCTCTCTGTCTGCCCAACCCCGCTTGCACTCTGTTTCTCTCAAAAATGAAATAAACATTTAAACAATTTTTAATAAAATAATTAATTAATTAATTAAAAAACTGGATATTTCCTCAAATCACCTTAAATTTGCAGTAGAAACAAATATGCGTAAAGAAGTCTGCCTCGGGGCTCCTGGACCCCTGGCTCAGTCAGTTATGCGTCAGACTCTTGATCCTGGCCCAGGTCATGATCTCAAGGTTCATGGATCAGCCGTGAGTTCTCCAGCTCTGAGCTGACAAGTGCTGAGCCTGCTTGGGATTCTCTCCCTCCTTCTTCCTCTGCCCCTACCCCGTTTGGGTGCACGTGTTCTCTCTCTCTCTCTCTCTCTCTCTCTCTCTCTCAATAAATAAACTTAAAAAAATAAAGAAGTCTCTGCCTCAATTTTCCTCATTATTTCAATCCTTTATTAGATGCTGATATGTGTCACAGGTATTTTGTGACTTCTCTGAAATAAAGCGAGACTTCTTCAAGCCAAGTGCTTACTCCACACATCCACACAGGTGGTGAGTATCGCTCTCCCTGCCCCTAAGGTCTCTCTCAACAACCCAGCCAGAACTTCACTGTTCATGGGATAGTCATTCTTCAGCCTACATCCCTGTATCAGATTTTCCTCATTCTTATAATTTTCCTGAGCTGCAGTCACTGAAATGGAGATTTTGTCCGCAGAGATGATGGGGCACCCTCTCAGGGTCACCAGCTGTTCAGGAGTGAGGAATGAATGGGTAATGGAACTGAGGAAGGACTTGCGCCGTGATACTGTTGCAACAAGCTCAGTCACTCCCGTGGTGAGTCTGGCGCTGCCATGCCCTTTGCGTCCCGGTGGGAGATCAGAGGGCAAACTCAGGGAGCCACGCATCAGTTAGTCATTGCAGGTAGGCTGCCTTTGGAAGAGTTAGTGAACTTGAGTGATCCCTTACCCAAGGACATAGGAGACTTGTTGGTTATTGACACAGCTACTGGGTGGGCACCATTGTATGACGACGGTGCACGCCTCCCACTGCTCAGGTCGTCCAGCTTCATAGAGTGAGTCCTGGGAACAGCTCCTCCTGGATGCTCTTTGACCACTTTCAGTGCCGGAAGCTTCCAAGACACCGTTCAGCGGTGTGAACGACAGGCCCAGCTGCTGAAGTGTATCTCTAGGACACAAACAATGCACATAATCCTGCTCCGCTACCCATTCTAGATTTGCTATGGATTCAGTGAACCCCCAGACTTCCTCAATCCCCATACCTGAAAAGCCTGAGCCCATTCACCTTGTCTTCTTGGAGCTGTTTTGTTGGATCCCATGGAGGTCAACCACATTGTATTGACACCGCAAAGACTGACCTAGGTAACAGCACCAGGCTTCCTGATGTAATTAGCACAAGTGACATGGAAGCTGAACATGAGCAGGTGTGGGTCATAGACAGGGAAAGCAGGAGATGGATCTGGTAAGGGGAATAGAGGACAGATTATTCTATCATGTCTTAATGAAGACACTTGGACTTTGAGCTGGTGATTTTCTAGTTGTGGCAAAATATGCATAAATGTAAGCTTCTAAACTTTAATCACTTTAGCTGTACAATTCAGTGGCTCTATGCACACTCACGATACTGTGCACCACCACCACTGTCCATTTCCAGTCCTTTCATAATTCCAAACAGGAACTGTGTACCCATGGAACACACCCCCTTTTCTCCTTATCCAGGAGTGAATAGATTCTACAAACTGGGAGTTACAGAAGAATCCAGGGTTCCAGGAGCTCATGAGGATGCAGGAAGCAGCAGAAAGAAGAGAGTAACTCCCCTTGTGGCCCTTGGAAATGTGGCCAGACCCAGGTAAGAGTTCCATTTGGTCTGTGCTTTTTATTCAGAATTACCATGTTGTTTGCTGCCCACCCTGGGCTAGAATGGCATTGTGTCTCTTGTCAGTGTGCCCAGTATCCCCATCTTTGTCTCCCAAAGTGTCTCAGGAACCGACAGTGAGAGCCCGAGAATCTTACTAGGGCGTTGGACATATGACCCATTGTTTCTTCTTGTCTGCAGCCCCTCCTCAATCCCTGTACTCTCCCCTCCAGAGACCCTGCAAGGGCCCTGCTTTCAGCCTAATTCCTCCCTGGAGGTCAAAGGGAATTGTACCAATTGATGATGGATTCTTTTTGTCCATATGCTCAGGACTCTGCGTCTATGTTAAAACATTGGAATATCCGAGAATTTTCATATCTCATATTGCTCATGTTGGATCGTGCACCATGGATTTTTTAGGATTAGAAATGAATTTGGGTCATGTGCTTTCTATTTAAAAGTTTTTGGAAGTTTTCTTGCATGTTTGTTAGCAGTCTCTCATGATGTTTTCTGCCTTGCTCTTATTTTGAGTAAAGATATTTTTTAAATTTAATTAATTAATTTAGAGTGAGCATACGAACATACAAGTAGGGGAGGGGCAGAGAGATACAGAGAGAGAGAGAGAGAGAGAGAGAGAGCAGGCTCCACACTGATAGACAGATGTCTTTCTCATGAACCATGAGATCATGACCTGAGCCAAAATCAAGAGTTGGACGCTTAACAGACTGAGCCACCCAGGTGTCCTGAATGAAAATATTTTATTACTGATTCAAAACTGTACGTTATATCTGATATATACATATTATATAGACACATCAATGTATTAACATAAAATATAATAAATATTATATATGCTCATCCATGCATATATACATACACACATATAGTTACATTTTTATTTTCACAACCAGATACAAAATGACTGACCATTTATGCTGAATGCCAGAAGGAAAAGTGGTAAAAATGTGTCCCACACATCCTTTCATTTGCTCCGAAAAACCTCCTTGGCCAGTGATTGATGAAGAGGGTGAAGGGCAGAAGGATCCAGGCCAGGGGGAGATTTCTCCAGAATTCAGCTGCTGAGACCTCACTTTTAGCCTCGAGATCCCTCTTCCCCAGTTTTTTACTATCCTCTTCCCTGAGGGTCTTCCTGCTCAGGATTCTTCATACAAACGTGTTTGTTCTGTGCAATGGTACATCTCTTCCTGTAATGTTTATCATATCAGATTTGGGTTGAGTCACTTCTTAAAAATATAGCTCAGAAACCCCATCTAACTGGTCAGGTTGTTGTCAAAACAAGTCTTATCTATGGGCACTTGTGCTAAATGAATGTGGAAATTGTAGGTAAGTGAGGTAATTCTCACACCAAGAATCAGAACATTCAAACAAACTTTTAATATCTTGTTTTTATTCTTGAGTTCCTAACAGGATCTCCTGGAGCTAACATTGGCCCGTATTCCCTGCTCACAGTCTAATTAATTTTACTTATGTGTAAATCTCATTCTGTAGAATGGAGTAGCCAGTGTTTTTAAAAAAGCAAAAAACACATAACAAATAAATGAAATGAAATGAAATGAAATAATAAAATATTATAAACTGTGAGCTGCACTTCAGCATCACTCAAACAAAATCAGAGGAAAACCAAAGAGAGAAAAGGAATATGACACCTGCCAGTACATCTCACTGCTCTTGCCTTCAGCTGATTATATCTGCATCAACCCTATTTCCATGCAAGGTCACATCCTGAAACATTTTATCATAGAAATAGGTGGAGACACAGTTTAAACCATAATAATTAATGTCCACAGTTTATTCACATTTTCTTGGTTTTTACCTAATGTCCATTTTCTGTTCTCAGATCCAGTTCAAAATTCCTTGCTACGTTTAGATGTGATGTCTCCATAAGCTTCTCTTTCTGTGACGCTTTCTCTGAATCTCCTTGTTTTGAAGTCTTTGTCCACACGTACTGAGAGGGGATTATTCCTATCATTCTTCAGGGCCAAGAATTTGTTCCTTGAACTATCTGCATGGGAATGTGTCTCTTCTCCCTCCATTCATTCATTTGTATAACCAGTTAACAATATGAATCATGGACAGATATTTTAGACTTTGAGTTTTAACCCGATGCCATTACACATAATTGGTTGCTCAAGTCTTTCCAGTTTCACCCAACGGGAGCCCTTTAAATTGCCTCATGAGCTCCTAGACAAACGTTGTCATTGTGTGTATGTGTGTGCACACATGGGTGTGTGTGGTGGGTTTGCGTTATATGCTTGTGTTTGTTTGGAAGGAGTCTTCAGTTTCTGACCCTACGAGGTGTTATGTGCTCACCCTGTGTAATTCCTGATTTGGGAATTAAGCATTTCTCCAAAGAAGCCTACATCTTTTCCCTGGAGAACAGTATTCGAAAGCAGTATGTGGGAAAATGCATCTCCTTTAGTTTTTGTTTGTCTGGGAAACTTTTTATCTCTCCTTCTACTTTGAATGACAGCCTTGCTGGATAAAAAATTCTTGGCTGCATATTTTTCTGATTCAGCACATTGAATATATCCTGACACTCCCATCTGGCCTGCCAAGTTTCTGTGGATAGGTCTGCTGCAAACCTGATCTGTCTTCCCTTGTAGGTTAAGGACATTTTTCCCTTGCTGCTTTCATAATTCTTTTCTTGTCTGTGTATTTTGTGAATTTGACTATGATATGTCTTATTGATGGTTGGTTTTTGTTGAATCCAATGGGAGTTCTCTGTGTTCCTGGATTTTGATGTCTGTGTCTTTCCTCAGGTTAGGAAAGTTTTCTGCTATGATTTGCCCACATAAACCTTCTACCCCCTTTTCTTTTTCTTCATCTTCTGGGGCCCCTATGATTTGGATGTTATTCCTTTTTAATGAGTCACTGAGTTTTCTAATTCTTATATCATGCTCTTTTTTTTAGTTTCCTTCTTTTTTTCCTGCTTCATTATTTTCCATAAGTTTGTCCTCTAAATCACTGATTCACTGCTCTGATTCATCCATCTTTGCCTCTGCAGCATCCATTCGAGATTGCATCTCAGTTATAGCATTTTTAATTTTGTCCTGACTAGCTTTTACTTATTTTATGTCCACAGAAAGGAATTCTATGCTTTTTTCAACCCCAGCTAGTATTCTTATTATTGTGATTCTAAATTTTGGTTCAGACATCTTGCTTGTAAATGTGCTGATTAAGTCCTTGGCTGTCATTTCTTTGTGTTCTTTCTTGGGGTGAATTCCTTTATTTTGTTATTCTGGAGACAGAAAAAGAACTAATAAAATAAATAATAAAAATTAAAAACAACACAAAAAATCAAATAACGAATGCTAGATCCTAGGTGTGTTTTGGTCTGGTTGTTGAAAGAAGCTTGATAGAATAGAGGAAGAAGGGAAAGAAAAGAAAAGAAAAATGCTGGAAGCCGAGCTATCCCAGCCTGAGTGGCAAGGCCTGGACTGTGGACGGATTGGTGACTGCAAAGCAGCCCACAGACAGGGAAGCTTGTTGTACTCCTGCTTTTAGGTAATTTGGCCTTAAGTACTTGGGGTATTGTCTGTGGGGAATTGCCCTCAGCAGACCCCCTGGGAAAAGAACCATTAGGGTAGAAAACAAGGTTCTGCAACATATTGTGTGACCTTACGTTTAGCCCTTCCCATCCCCTATGGAGACTCCTCTACTTACAGGAAGGATAGCCTCATGCATTTGCCAGCAGAGGCAGCCAACAAAGGAGAGACATATGGATTTGAAAGCCCCACTCCGGCAACTAAGGAGTATATCTCTGGGCACAGGTGACTTGAACCCCTAGGCCCACCTGGCCCCCCGGAGGCATTCCAGATGATGACTGAACCTAGTCAGTTTTGGTACAGAATGGTTCACTAATTCCTAGGTGCATTGTCTCTGTGAGAATGTGTGAGGCATGGGTTTCTAAGGCCCTATCGGCCCTTTCCTGGCACCTCAGACCAAGGCAAACACATTGTTCTTCTGGCCTCATGTGGGTAGGAGGTCATGTCCCTATAACTGTTCCACTTGAGGTGTTGAGAAATGGATGGCCTTTCATGAGAACAGCAAAGCAAATGCTTTATCGACTGTTGATAATTACAGATAAATGCAGATGCATAATGGATTAATGTAAGAAATTAATCAATAATCAAAGGGTATGTGGGAACATTACGAGAAAATCGCCATGTTATTTCTTAAAGGTTGATTACACATAGGGACATTTTCAAAATTAGGTAATGTTAGAAAAACATACATGACGTATGTTACAAGGAAACCACTAGCATATATAATGCCACGTTTGCTACAATAAATTGGCCAGTTCAACACACTGCTGTTGTCTGTGTCCATTTTTATTTTTTATTTTTATTTTAGTTTTTTATTTTTAATTTTTTATTTTAGTTTTGTTTTATTTTCACTGACGCCGTCCATCCATCGGGAACCCTGGATCTGCTGGAGCTGGACTCCAGCAGAAAAAAGTTGGAAAAAAGGGAAAATGTTCAAAAACTTTAAAAAAATGAATACCATAAAATAGAATGAAATGAAATGAAATGATGAAAGTAAAATAGAATTTAAAAATTTTACAGAACAGTAAAAAAAAAATACTAGAAAAGCTTAAAGAACAATCTTTTTTATTAAAATGGAAAATAAAAGCAAATTTTTTTCTCTTTCGGTATTCCATAATAAGAGAAAAGGAAATTAAATAGATGGCCCAGTGAACAGAATGAAATATGATTGACATTATATCCATTTTCCCCTAGAAGTGAAATATGAAGCACTTTATATTCCCTACACTATGCAGGCAGAGAGACTTGTTTTGATCCTCTAGAGCATGGTTAGTACAGTTGGATGGCGCTTGGTGTAACGATTCCATTCTCCACTAGATGGTGCTGCTTAGTTTACTGGGGTGGATCTTTGTGGCCCATGTGTGCATGTATGTGCATAGGTGAGAGAGGTGAAAATGGCGTCACCCAGCTACCCAGTCTCTGGTACCAGAACTCTGTGCTCTTGCCGACTGGCAATCAAGCCCCCTCCTTTGCCTCCAGCCTCTTTCCACTGCCCACTTCTACCCTGTCTGTGACCAAATTGTCAGCCTGCCAGGTGGCACCTCCCTCCTGAGTTTTATCCCAGATGGGGCTGTGTTTCCAAACCCCTCACTTCTGAGTGCCCTACGGCTGACCCACTCAGACCCTTTGGGGGACGGTCTCGCCAAGCAATGGCCGGGTGCCAGCCTGTCCCTGAAAAAGTTCATGCTATGGTGTAGCAGCAGTGTTTCAGGGATTATGGTGAATCACAACACTCATCTGGAGCCAGGCTTCGCTGCCTCTTAACATCCTTGTTCCAACACCGCCAAAGGTGGCTGTTCTTCGGGGTCTGCTGGGACCTTTGCCTGTGGGGAGGCCACACAGCCTCTACTAAATGTCTTCTCAGCAGGGAAACCACCTTCTGCCCACGTGGCCTAAAGACCACTTGGACTTTGCTGTCTGTTCCTGGGGATTCGTCTTTCCCACCAGAGCTCTGCCAGGTATAGAGCTATGAAGCTTCAGACTCTACATTTCCTGTTCGTATAGTATTAATGGTATCCGAACCCTTTCCTTTGTCCTTTCTCCCTTTTGTCTTAATTCCTTTATGGGTGTTTCCACTCTTTCCCTTTCTCTTCAGCTGCTTTTGGGGGGAATGCTTTTCCTGTACTCCCCCCCCCCCCTTCTCTGTCCTCTCTCCAGCAAGCAAAAACAGCTCCCTACCCTCGCGGCTTCTCTCTCCCCCAGTCCACCTCTCCATGCCACGTACCTGAGGAGTTCTGTGGTTCAAGTTGTGCAGATGTTGCGTTAATCCTCAGATCAATTTTCTAGGTGTGCAAGATGGCTTGGTGTCGATCTAGCTGCATTTCAGGGACGAGAAACACAAAAAACTTTCATGCTTCTCTGCCATCTTGGCCCCTCCTCACGATTTTTTTTTAAATACATACAGATTGCACATGTCTCAAAATGTATACTCAGAACCTTTACCTTCTTGGTAATACCATTGGGATCACTTTCATTATTTTTAACTTATGAAAAAGCATATTTCTTCTTTAAATTATTATGAAAATAATAAATAGGGGCGCCTGGGTGGCGCAGTCGGTTAAGCGTCCGACTTCAGCCAGGTCACGATCTCGCGGTCCGGGAGTTCGAGCCCCGCGTCGGGCTCTGGGCTGATGGCTCAGAGCCTGGAGCCTGTTTCCGATTCTGTGTCTCCCTCTCTCTCTGCCCCGCCCCCATTCATGCTCTGTCTCTCTCTGTCCCAAAAATAAATAAACGTTGAAAAAAAAAAAAGAAAATAATAAATAAAACTTTTATGTATTTCTAATGATTCTACTGAATCAGCAAAATATTTTTAAACATTTTTTTTTCAACGTTTATTTATTTTTGGGACAGAGAGAGACAGAGCATGAATGGGGGCGGGGCAGAGAGAGAGGGAGACACAGAATCGGAAACAGGCTCCAGGCTCTGAGCCATCAGCCCAGAGCCCGACGCGGGGCTCGAACTCCCGGACCGCGAGATCGTGACCTGGCTGAAGTCGGACGCTTAACCGACTGCGCCACCCAGGCGCCCCAGCAAAATATTTTTAAACTAAATACCCTGAGCTCACTATGTAATATATATTTCTTCTCTCAAATAAAAAAAATTGGGGGCCTGGGTGGCTCAGTAGTTTAAGTGGCTCACTCTAGATTTTGGCTTAGGTGATAATCTCATGGTTCGTGGGATTGAGCCCCGGGTTGGGCTCTGTGCTGACAGCTCAGAGAGTTCTTGGTATTCTCTCCCTTTCTTTTCTCTTTGACCCTCCATTGCTTTCTCTCTCTCTCTCACACACACACAAAATAAATAAATAAACTTAAAAAAGTAAAACCTATATCCTTCTGATTACACTTTACTTCTCCCTTTAGTTACATTCATTTTGTATTGATAAGAAGTTGAAGAGGAATATTACGTAGTATTGGTCACCAACATTCTTTGATAATTTTTACTTTTTATGTCAATGTTAGATACAAGGTAAAAAAATGAAATAAAACAATTTATTTTTTTAAACCTGCATCTAAGTTTTCAAGAAGTGACTTTTAGTATGTTTTTTTTTTGATATTTACAATTATGGAAAATTCTGGTGCTAAGGTAATACCCAGCAATGAAATTAGAAATACCCATCACAGCTCATAATTATGTGTTTACATAAACAATTAACAACAAAGAAGAAACTGCAAAATTCACACCTTCAGTAAAGCATGATGCAGATCATGTACCAAATTCATACAACCTAGAAGTGAAAACCTATTAATAAATCATTATAAATGGATGAATAACTCCATTATAAAAATGGATTACAGAATCCTGACAGACTGGTTCTCATGTTCACACCGTAAGTGATGAGGTTTAGTGGAACAAAGAGTC
This sequence comes from Puma concolor, assembly GCF_028749965.1. Taxonomy (NCBI): domain Eukaryota; kingdom Metazoa; phylum Chordata; class Mammalia; order Carnivora; family Felidae; genus Puma; species Puma concolor. The sequence goes on from NC_141678.1 coordinate 20,824,417, forward strand.
AGGACAAAAAAGTCTGTGGGAGACAGAAGGGGAAAACTAGCAGTGGCCTGAACCACCATCACAGGAGAAAGTCCCCTGAGGTGTGAAAATACAGGACAGCGCATAGGGACACCTGAGCCCTGCCAATTGGATGGGAATCCAGGGAGAGCAGGAGGGAGACAGGATGTTTCAGATGCAGTGCTGTGGGCAGATGGGGTGAGAAAGTTAAGAAGGGAGCCTGGAAACAATTCAGTGATGGGAAAAGAGGGGAAAGGATACATTTAGCATCTTCCAGACACAAAGGAATAGGAAAAAGGGAAAGAAGACATAGCCCATTTCTCACCATAAGCAAAAGTATATGAGATGAAAACAGGAAAAACGGACTAATTAATACATAATATTACTTTTCATAAGAGTAAAACAGTACTGGCTAAATTATTGAACCAAAATGGAGGATGCAGAAATATAAAAAATTAAAACTGACAATGGTGGTAATAGACATTGGAAAATACAAATTGAAAAAAAGGAAATTGTAATTACTTTATACACCACTATAGAAAAATAGTTCTATTTCAATAGGCTCTGTATTAAAGTTGGAGACATCTAGATAGTTTAGCATGGACTCTGTACAAGATGGACATGTCTATACATGAAGCATTCCCTATATTTACAGAGGTGGTGGTGATGTCCCCACACATTGCCCACACTCCTAATGCCAGTGAACGGAGAACTTGGAATGGCACCTGCTGTGTGATTCAGTACCTATGAAACGTGCACAATAGGAAGATCACTGCAGACAGGAAGGATTGGTGGCTGCAAAGGGTTGACTGCAGGGGTGGGGGGGCGAAGGGGGGGGGCAATGGCCTGAATGCTGGTGGATTATTTCTGCAGGTGATGGAAATGTTCTCAATTTGATCATGATGGTGGTGGCCAAACTCAGTAAATATACTACAGACTGCTGAATTATACAATTTAAATGATTGAACTTTATGGCATGTAAATTATCGTAATAAACTTGTTTTGTTTAGAAAATACAACATGAGAAGAAGCTTCTATCACTAACTCCTTAAAATTCCTCTGGGCTCAGAGTCAGACCCTTCAGGGTCTCCACGGTGTCCCTGTTTGTTTGTCACAGGAAGTCATGGGGGTGACCATGGGGAACAGGGGCAGGTTTTTGTCTCAGGTCCCCATGGGCCTGCAGCTCTGTGTCAGCTTTGATGCTTTTGTCCCACGTTGAGCAGTAATAATCAGCCTCGTCCTCAGGCTGCAGGCCTGAGATAATCAAAGAGGCTGTGTTCCCAGAGTCAGAGCCAGAGAACCGAGCTGGGATCCCTGAGGGTCTAGTACTTCCGAGCATCACAGCTTTGGGGACACCGTGAGAAATCTGTTGGTACCAGCCCACATAATATGACCCAACATTGTTGCTGTTTCCAGTGCAGGTGAGGGTGACCTTCTGTCCCACAGACCCTGACATGGAGGCTTCCTGTGTCAGCGTAGGCTGTGCCCAGGATCCTGCAACAGAGCATGGACACACACACAGGTGAATCTCATGGTATTGCCCACAGCGTGTTCTCAAAAAAAGGGGGCAAGAAGAAGACCAGTGATAGCCCATAATCACTCCCCCTGCTTTCCACAGCCAGTCACCTGAGCAGAGAGCAAGGACAGTGAGGAGGAAAGGGGTCCAGGCCATGGTGGAGATGCCCCAGGCTGTGGTTCTGAGCCCACAAGTGACAGACCTGCACAAAGCCTCTCTTATCCTCTCCCCTCTTGGGAAAGCAGCGAAGAAGCCTTCATGCAAATCACTCTTTCCGCTGGGGTCTCTAGGGCTGAATTTGGTGACAGCTGAGTGTCGGGTGGGACTAGGTAGCCTCCCCAGGGCCCCAGTGAGCACAGAGCACAGGGCACATGGCAGGGTTCCAGGCCTGGGTGCTCAGTTGAGATCCTTCCCCCACATAGACCCTCAAGGGCAGGCCCACAGTGCCCCCTGCTGTCTCAGTCTCCAGACTCACCTATGACTGGGAGGGACATCTGGGAGCTGAGCAGAGAAGGAATCTCTGGACTTCAGACAGCCTGTCACTCTGTCCACCCACCTCTACACAAGTTATAAAATATGATATGGTTACATAAATGTATATATACTGCAACAACTCTCAACACAGAACTGGATTTCCTATTCCTACAAATGATTAATGCTTCCCTTTGAACTTCACATAACACATCTGATCATTGTCTTTCATAGTGAGTCAGATAAAAATCCAACATGTGTCCATCACCTTCACAATTTTTTTGCTCCTTGCAGCACTATCTGGAGCTTGCTGATAATACTTAGTTGGTGCTCAGCAAACAATTTTGAATTAAAAAATACATCAGCAAAGAAAACAAGAAAAAAATACAAATATCTCCGTTTTTACTTTATGGCTAAAACATGTATCTCTTCTTTCCTTTGGGCCATCATCATCATCCATCTAAATTCTTAACCACAGACACAGGTGTCATCTTAGACACATCCTTATACCTCACACACAACCTCCAGGTAATTCCTAAATCCAGTGTTTTCCACAACAAAAATAACCTTAATATGTCCATGCTACCCAAAACAATCTATAGATTCAAGGTAATTCCTATGAAAATTCCTATGACATTTTTCACAGAAATAGCAAAACAAACAAACAAACAAACAAAAAAAAAAAACCAACCCCAAAACCCTGAATTTTATAGAGCTAGAAAAGACCTCAAACTGCCGAAGCAATCTTGAGAAAGAAGAACTAAGGTGGAGGCAACATACCTCTTCCTTTAAATATACAACAAAGCTATAATAATGCAAGCAGTATGGTAGTGACCTAGAAAGGCACACATAGAGAGATGCCACAGAATAAAAAGACCAGAAAGTAATGCAAGTTCCCCTTGATTACCAGGGAGCAAGTGAGCTGAAAACAGGGCCTTTGTGACGTCTCCGGAAGACAGCTGACATGGAGTTTGGTGGGGATTCAGATAAGAATATGCATGACTCATACAGAAGATGACCCAAATTCTCAGGTTCTCACTGAAGTGTCTTGACACACTTTGGGAGAAAAAGCTGGAAGTGCTGGACCCCCTGTAATGGGACACATTGATACCCATGCTATGGAGGGCAGCATGCATCCACATGGTTAATCTGGGGTAAGAAGCACAGCCCAAAGAATGCTTTGACATGAGTCAGGCACACCTGCCAAGAGCCCCCAAGGGAGGTGCCTTCTTCTCTCTGCTGCTTCTTGCATTGGCATGGGCTTCTGGAGCCCTGGCTCCTCTGTCATATCCAGGTTACCCATTCCCCTGCTGAGTGCTGGGAATAATGAAAAAGTTCTGGAAACGGAAAGTCGTGATGGTTACAAAACACTCACTGTGCAGATGCTTAGTGCCTCTGAACTGTACTTTAAAGTGTGACTAAAATAGTAAATTTTGTTGTTTATTTCATAATGATAAATTATGAGTTGAAAATAAAATATATTTAAGAAGCTGTCCTCATGCAAATATCCTCCCCACGCTTATATGTTACCCTATTCTAACTCATCATCATCAGTAAAATTTTACAGTAATTTTTAAAACTATTTTCTCCTGTAGATTCTACATATAAATGAGATCATGCAGCATTTGCCTTTTTTGTAGGACTTATTTCTCTTAGGGTAACATCTTCCTTTGTGCACAGATGGGGGAGATCTTTCTCACGATGCCCCACAGCCTTTCTACTGCATGGATCACCGATGAGAACCGATGCAGCAGGAAAGGAGCTCACAATCAGGGTCTGTGAGCTCAGGAAACCAGCCACAAGGTGCCCCCAGGGCGTGATGGTGGCAGCTGGGTGAAACTCACATCTGTGGGATCCACTTCACCCACCTTCCCGAGAACAGGCTCAGCATTTTGTAGCAGTGGTTGAGCCTCCTCCTTACCCTCACAAGCCCCACTGGGAGGTTTGCTAACCTGACACCCAAAGCTCCTCCCAGGGCTAAGCACCATCGCCTGATATCACAACTGAAGGGCAGGTAGCTAGCCTCGGTGCCAGGCCAGCCCTGTGCCTGGGATTCCTCCTCTTCTTAGTCCTTACTCAGCACCAATCTTAGTACTTTGTGCTTGGCACACAGAGCTACTCAGCCAGCCCTGAGCACAGGAGCCTAGAGGGAAGGGAGGGTCTCTGCTCTGACTCCTGGAGGAACAGAATCCATTCTGTGGAGGACTGTCCAAAGGTCCGCAGACTCTGACCGAGAAAACTAAGGAAAGTTGACTTGCCTTTGTAAAGAGAAAAAAAGCCAGTTCAACAGGTTCTGATTTTTACACTTGGATCACCAAAGTCTTTGCATCATCATGGTTTTTTTGTTGTTGTTGCTTGTATTTTGTTGTTGTTGTTGTTGTTGTTTTCCTGAGACTACAAAGAGGTTGAATAGGAAAGTGGGAAGAAGGACATTGTGATCTAGAAGCTATTTCCAAGTACAGTCAGTGTGCCTTCCAGTTATTTTTTTAAGTTTATTTATTTATCTGGAGAGAGAGAGCAGGAGCATGAGTGGGGGAGGGGCAGAGAGAGGGAGAGAGAGAATCCCAAACAGGCTAAATGCTGTCAGTGCAGAGCTTGACTTGGGACTCAATCTCACTAACCAGGAGTCATGATGTGAGCTGAGATCAAGAGTCAGACACTAAATCGGCTGAGCCACCCAGGCGCCCCTCCAGTTATTTTAAACGGGAAGAGAGTCAGAGACCAGGGGTCTGAGCAGGCTGAGGTATTTGTCCCACTTTCCCATGTGTCTGTGTCACTGTGACCAGCACCACTGTGCCAGTTTGCACGGTAATAGTCAGCCTCGTCCTCAGGCTGCAGCCCAGAGGTGAGCAGAAGCCCTGTGCTGGCCAAGGCATCATCAGATCCAGAGAAGCGGCTGGCGATCCTGGAGCCCTGGTGTTTATCTGAGTCTGAGTAGAACCTTCAGCAGATACCGGGGAGGGCTTCCTGGCTTCTGCTGGTACCAGTATATGCTATAACCACCAACACTGATGTCACTGCTCAGGTGCATTTGATTCTGGCTGTTCTAGGAGATGCATTGAGGGGGAGTGGCTGGGTCAGCATAGGGAGGGACCGGGAACCTGTAAACAGAAACACTCATAAGTGATGGGACTAAAACTGGAAAAAGTGGGAAAAAAATTTCTTAAAATGCTGAGCATGGGAAGAGTCATTTGGGGCTACCTTGTGTCCCTGAGGCCAGTCCCTACCTGTGCAGTGAGACAGGAGCATGAAGAGGAGAGGAGTCCAGGCCATGGTGACAACAGCCTCTGGTCCCCACAGTGGGGTGAGCTGCCCCTGGCCTCCGTTTCTCCTCCACCCTCTGCAACGGGAGGGCTGTCCATGCAAATGTGGTCCATCCAGTGACTGCCCAGCCCCTCGCTGAGCCCTGGTGCTGGAGCTCAGCTCACATCACACACGGGGGAGGATGAGGGTTGGCTTCACCCCTGGGGATAACACTAGGAGGAAGCACCTGCTGAGACAACCCACATGTCCCTGCTCAGGGGATTCTGTCAGGCCTGAGAGGACACAGCAGCTGAGTCCCTATCAGGGGCACAGGGCTCAGTCCCCAGGCCCAGGCTCCTTTGAGTTCAAGATCATCACTGAGCCTCTGTGTAGAGATCACAGGGCAGTCCCACAATGCCCCCTGCTAGCTGAAGAGCACACACCTCACCGTGTCCCACAGCCCTGAGAGCCCAGCTGGTTTCCTAAGCTCACCAGGTCTCTGTCTATTCACACATCAGTGATCTGAATCATGGATAATGTGATCTCATAGCACGTCTATGGTTACTGCAGTGATTTTCACTCTCAGAATGAATCCTTCTAACGTGAGATGCAAACATTTACCACAATTAAGTGGTAAATTGTTGGCATCTGGCAGAAAATACTGTAGACATCATACCACTGTATTGGTATACAATTTAGAATATGCCCATCTTGTGAATGTTTTACAACTTCTGTGGATTATATCAATGAATTCCGACTACTGTCCAATAAATTGAGTTTTATTTTAATCTATTTTGTAGCTAATTTTATTGGCTTACTAATTTACAAAGTGAAGGAAAAACAATGAATTTATCTTTGGTGAAGGCCAACAGATCAGTTTTTTATTATGATTTTTGCTGATCTTGGGATCTTGTCTAAACCTTAGGATCCTGAAGATTTTCTCCATTTTTTAATGTTTATAGCTTTATATTTTGCTGTTATGTCTATAATCCATTTATTGAATTTTATTTTTTTATTTTTTCTTTTTTATTTTCAAGTTTCTTTATTTACTTTGAGAGAGAGAGAGAGTGCGCGCGCTCCAGAGGGGGAGGGGGAGAGAGAGAGGGACAGAGGGAATCCCAAGCAGGCTCTGTGCTGTCAGTGCGGGGTCTGAGGTGGGGCTCCATCCCACAAACCATAAGGACATGACCTGAACTGAAAGAAGAATTGGAAGTTTAACCGACTGAGCCACCCAGGGGTCCCTAGTGATTTTGTTTTATACAGAGAGAGTTTTAGGTAAGATTAATTCCCTTCTATGGATATCCAATTGTTCTGTGGCCATTTATCCAAAATGCCATCCTTTCTCCTCTGGAAGTCTTCTGCAATTTTGTCAAAAATACTTATCCATACTTTTCTGAGTTTGTTTCTGGGTTTTCTGTTCTGTTCCATTGGCCAATGTATCTACCCTCCATCCATAGCAATCTGTATTGTTGTGATAGGAATTGACTTACACTTTTATAGAATTTGGGAAGAATTTTCATCTTTAGTAGGTTTCATCTTCTAATCCTTGAACACAACATATCTCTCCACTGTTTTAGATCCACTTTGAGTACACTTCCCAGGATTGTCCAGATTTCAGCACCAATGGCCTGTACATATTTTTTTAAATATGCACCCAAATGCATCATCATTGAGTGGTTTTAAGTGTTCTTTTAAATTACTTGTCACGTTCTTATTGCTAGTGTATGCACATCTAAATGATCTTTCTATGTGGCTCTTGTATTCTTCAACATTCCCAAAATTCTTTATTACTCTTTAAATGTATATATTTATGATCATATTTGTAGCTTCCTAGGCATTTTTCCTTAGGTCATTCTCTCACCTGATAATGGGACAATTGTCTCTGGTCCTTCTTAGTCTGCATGTCTCTCACTATTTTTCTTGTCTTATGGTTCTTTCAGGCACATCCAGTCCTATGTCGAGCAGCAGTGTTGAGATTGGACATGATGGCCTTGGTCCCTACCCTGGGGAAAGCTTTTAGTGCTTCACGTCCATGTGTGTTAGCTGCAGGTGTGTTACAGCTTTCTTTATCATGAAACTGTACTCCCCTATTTTTCATTCTCTGAGAACTTTTATCATTTGCATTCATTTATTCATTTATTCTTGTCCATTATAATGAATTGTGCAAAATGTTTTTCTGTAATGGTTGGTAAGATCAGGGTTTCTCTCCTTTAGCCTGTTAATATAGGAGATATATATATATATGTGTGTGTGTATATATATATATGTATATATATGTATATATATGTATATATATATATATATGTAGATATATATGTAGATATATATATGATTGAATACTGTTTCTAGTTTTTTCTTTGGAATTTTTGTGTCTCTATTTGTGAAAGATACTCCCTTTTTTGTTTGTTTTCTGCCTGGGAGCTATTGACACCAACTACTGACAGAAAATTTTGGGAAGAATCCTTACCTTAGCCAAATTCAGCATATTAATCCACAAGCAAGGAATATCTATTCATTTATTCAACTTTTCTCTAATTTCTCTGAAATGTTTTGTAATTTTCCATATACAAGATTTCCATTTTTTCTAAAATATATCCTTAAGAATTTCATAATTATGTCATTATAAATGGCATAGATTTTACTTACTAATTTTTTTCTTTGAGAGAGAGAGAGGGCACAAGTGAGTGAGAGGCGAGGCTGCAGCTCAGGGACCTTGAGATCACGACCTGAGCTGAAGTCTCATGCTTAACCAACTGAGCCACCCAGGTGCCCCAGATTTTATTTTTATATGTTGATAGTTTACTGCCTCTATATAGACCACCATTTGTTTCCACATGCTGTTTTCGTAACCCGAAGCCCAGATTTGAAGCAATCAGACCAAAAACTATCTATGATCCACCCCTAGATCCAGAGTTGGAGTCAACAACTTTTGTCCTGTAACATCTCCACAGAGTAATTTTTACCTTTCAGCAATGTAGTTTGCCTTTGAAAACATGAACAAGGTAAGAATAGGTTATCAATCTAAAAAATTAACTGAAGGAAGGGATATGACACTGTTAAATCATCTCATTTCAGGACAACAAAGAGTCTGTTGAAAATCTGATAACAGAAATCACTCCTGAACCACCCAAGGGGTGATGTCACCAGGCCCCGAGAATGGAGGGAGATTCTGTCTCACTTTCCTATGGATCTAAAGCACTGCGTAAGCATTAGCACTATCTTGGCATATATGACCATAATAGTCACCTTGGTTTTACTTTGTCCTCATTCTAGAGTCCAGGCATATTGGAATAACTTAATTGATCAAAGCATCTTTGGATTCAGAAAATGACAGGGGACCCAGGATCCCTGATGTACATAGGATCCTGAGTGGAATCTCAGGAGAAACTAGGGAGGGATCTCTGGCTTCTGCTTGTGCCAGTATGTTTTTTTTTTTTTTTTTTTTTTTTTTTTAATTCTTTTATTTTTCGCCAACAATGGTGTCACTTCTCAGGGTCAGATGAGTCCGGCAGATTCTTCCAGGGACACCCAGAAGAGGGTGGCTGAGTCAGCACAGGCTGTGGTGGGAATCTGCAAACACAGACCTTCATGGTAATGGGGTAGGGATGGAGGTAAAGCTGCCTGATGGGTGTGATCCAAAGCGGTTGACCTAGCCTCGGAGTTGCCCCAGACGTCTGAGTTTAGTTCTTACATATGCAGCAAGAGGGGAGCACAAGAAGGAGAAGAGTCCACACCATGATGGACACAGCCTTGCAAAGACTCCGAGGCTGGAGCTGGGCTGACCCAGGCATCTGTGATGCCTTTCATTGGTCTCTGAGAGGAGGAGCTGTTCCTCCAAGATTGTTTCCCTTGCTGGTGAACTCTGCTTCACTCTGAGAACCAGCTCAGGTATGGACTCAGGTTTTAAACAAAGGGGACTGATGGGTGAGTCTCACAGTGTGTCCCCTGAGAGTGACTAAGGAGGAAGCAGCTGCTGGGACCTTCCACAAACCTGTGAGCAGAAGACTCTGCCAAGCCTAGAGGAGGGACAGCCGTTGAGTCCCCGTCACCAGACACAGGCACAGATAACACAGCCATGGGGTATTTGGGTGATTTGGGAGAATTACACAGAAGTCACCACCAGTGCAGGCATGAGGGAAAGACCGACAGTGTCCCGTGCTGCCCACTGGCCAAATATCACTCTCTCAGTGGATGTAATGTGTTGAGGACACTGGACTGACAACATGATCACTGTCTGTTCTCAGATACCCACGGGCAACCGCACCTGATCTGTCCCCAGGTAACTGATATTAATAAACACCCTTTTCCATTATGGGAACTCCTAGAATTCCAGGAGGAAGATATGTGGAAATATAACCCTGTGCAGGGTGAGTGGGAACACAGGGAGGTGGGAAGGGGTAAGCCTGGGGGCAAATGCTTGAGCCTCTTCTTCAGCACAGCCACATGAGGGACCTCTCGTGACTTGGTCTGATGCAGGCTGCATGTCCTGCTGCAGGGCAAAGAAAGAGACAAATTCCTGGAAGGAGAGCAGGGTTCTTAGCAGCAGTAACAGAAGGTACAGATACATTAGCCACAGACACTGATGACAGGAAGACAAATGCTATGGGGCGACCACTGCATGGAGATGTCTGGACTGTGAGGGTGTTCACGGACACATAGTAAGAAAGACATTTTCATTTTGAAGAGATTTGAAACTGTTTACAACGGTTTTATTGAACTACAAGTGACTTAGAATCAACTACACATACTTAAACTTTTCAACTTGATACATTTTAAGAGGAGTATGAAGCCATCACCACAGTCAAGTTGACGATGTGGGGCCAAGGGCAGGCTGTCCCAAGATGGGCATCTTTGGCATGAAAATTATTTTCAGTTAAAAGCGTTCACAATCCAATCAATCCAAAGTAAAAGCTCTTTATTCCTCCCTCTACTGCCTGCTTGAATCAAGAACAGAGCTGTTAACAGAGATTTCTCTGTACCTAAGAAACATATCTGCATAACAGTGCAATCTTTCTTTTCCATACTTCTCTTCACACCTTCCTGCTGACGGTCTCATTCCCATTTGTGTCCCCAGACCCCTATCCCTGTCCTTTCCTCAGGATGTCCGAGAAGCTTTCTGTTGTATGACTGTCTTTGAAATTTCAAGTGTATGTGGATTCCCCATCAGTATGAAACTAAATTTGATTAATGCCCTATTAATCTTTCCCATGTTGATTTGATTTTTAGTCCCTAGGAACTTCTTCCTCCATGACGGATGTCAGAGAGGGCAGGACATGTGAACTTGATTAAATCTGATGCAGCAGCTGACATCCTGGGACATGTGACATACAGTCAGCAAAGGTGATTTCTTACCATGTGAGCCCCACACAATCTGTGTCTGTGGAGTCCAATGGAGCAAGAGTAGTAGGAGGACATTTTTCTCTCTACATTTCAATTAGCGGAAGAAAATATTGTGGCGTTAGTTCCTTGGGCTCAGCAAATCTTAGTAAAAATACAACAAAGCAAATTTTAGTTATTGATCCATTTCTTCCCAGAGATGATCTTTGTTTTCCTTTGTGTCTTTAGTGTCCTATGCCCTAAAAAGAAATTACTATGGGACAGACAGCAAACATAGGCCCTAGAAGATTTCTGCTGGAGTCAGTCCCACAGATTGGTGAGTCCACGGTTCTCCTCAGACTGGGGTCAGTTTGGATAAAATCTGATGTGGGTTACAGACTGTTGCTAAGGGACATCTTGGAAGCCAAAGTGCAAAATTAGTGGCGCAGGTCAAGCACTTAAAAGCTGTTAAAATGTTCACTTCCAAAAACTCAGTTCATGGGCTGAGTTGTTCAGGGAACACGTTAGACTGATACTAGGTCATTCACCAACCTCAAGAAGACTTCCATGCAATGAAGTAACCATGAAGCCCCACAGAGTCCCCAGCCCCATGGTCTATCTCTCCTAGATATTAGTGTGGCTACAAGAGGCTTAGCCAGAAAAAAAAATGGATAAGCATTTTCTTTCTTATCATTCTACATTTTAATAGCTTGGATTTTGACCAGTGAGACCATTCTCTCTGGTCTCTACCCTCTGGAATGTACTTACCAGGGTGGAAGTTGGTGGCCATAGAAACAGAGTAGGAACCCAAGTCTGTCTGTCTGTCTGTCTCTCTCTCTCTGTCTGCCTGCCTGCCAGTAACTGATGGACAAATCCTATGTAGTTCCACTCATATGAATATTCTAAGTAGGGAAACTCTTACTAAAAGCATAGAACAGTGGTTGCCCGGGACTGAGAGAGCAGAAATGGAAAACTGCTGCTCAGTGAGTAGAAAGTTTCAGTTATGCAGGATAAATAGGCTCCAGAGATGTGTGATACAACATAGGATCTCTAGTTAACAATATGGTATTCTGTACTTTAGAATGTGTTAAGGAAATAGATCAGGTCATGTGTTCTTGCAACAACAAAAAGACATATATACATATTTTGAGGGGATGGATAAGTGTAGTATGTAGATTGTGTTGATAGTATCACAGGTGACCCATATGTCCAAACTCATCAAGATGTATATATTCAGTGGCGCCTGGTGGCTCAGTTGGTTAAGCAACCAACCTCAGCTCAGATCATGATCTTGCAGTTCTTGAGTTCAAGCCCTATATTGGGCCCTGAACTGTCAGTGGAAAGACTGCTTGGTATTCTCTCTCTCTCTGTCTCTCTCTCTCTCTCTCTCAAAATAAATAAATAAACTTAAAAGAAAAGATGTAAAGGGGCACGTGGGTGACAGTCAATTGAACAAAGACTCTTGGTTTTCGTTCAGGTCATGATCTCATGGTTCGTGGGATCAAGGCCGATGTCTAGCTTTGTGCTTGGTTGGCATTCTCTCTCTCTCTCTCTCTCTCACTCTCTCTGTCCCTCTCAACATAAACATAAACATAAGCAAAGAAACATTAAAAAATATGTATGTATTCAATACGCAGTATTTTTGTATACACTATTCTACAACAAAGCTAAAAGTAAAACGACTAAGAGAAAAACCATTAACTTTCTATGTTTCTGCTTTTCTCCAACACTTTAAATTCATGCTGCTACTTATACGTTCCCCGACTATTGTCCTCAATGTTCTTGCAATCTTTTTTTCTGAAAACTTCTATTTGGACTCGTTTTTGAATTCTCTACAAAAGTGTACTTCTCTTTGCATAAAATCTTTTCATGTTTAAATTGATGTCTTCAAATCTTATATGATTTATGATATTAATTAGTCAGTGACTCCCAATATGCAGATTTTGAACTCCAGTGGTAAAGTCATTTAAACCAACCTGGGCCTCAGGTTGCAGTTACTGAGCACTCTGTAACAAAACAAAACAAAACAAACATATTTTTGACCTAAGTACTCAGAATGGTACATACAAAACAAACATAATATGACAAAACAGCACATCCAAACACTATATTGGTGCATATGCAGATTTTAAAGTTTTTTTCTTGCTAATTCCATTCAGCTACCTTTACAGCTATCTCAAGTAAACAGTTTCATATGGGTATCTTTTCAGACTTTCCCCTCATTCTTAAATAAATATATATTTGATCAAATGCATGCCATCTCTACACAAGTGTGCTTAAGTGATATTATGTATATATGTATATATATATATATATATATATACACACACACACATATATATGTATGCATACACATATATACATATATATGTGTATATGTGTATATATATTTTCTGTCTTCTTCTACATTTACCAAGTATACAATGAGGACATCTTTCAAAGTCCACAATACACCTACCTCACTCATTTGAATAGATTCTCAGTGTCGCAATGGACTTCAATGGATAGAAATACATGGTGAGTCTTTTTTTTTCTTTTACAACTTTGCTAAGTGACAATCCTCTATGTGTTTATTTCCAACACGCAGAAGTTTCTGTGGATGAGGTTCCTAGAAGTGGGGATCTGAGGTGTGGTTTGGAAAGAATCTAGATGGGGGAGTGTCCTGGGTGAGGGAAGATATAGTGGGTGATGATGCCCAAGGTCACAAGACAGCAGAGCCTGTGGGAGGAATATACAAGTCTGTGATATCTGACCATGGAGAAGGAAGGAAGAAAGTTGGTTGGAGAGCATGCAGGCTTGAGGGAGAACAGAGACCATGAGAGTTTTGGAGGAAATGTTACATGGGGAAATCAGGAGGAGGGAATGAATCAAAATATAATCATTAGTGAGATCATCCAGGAGAGGTAACCAGCAAGGCCTCTGGGGATGAGGGATGGAGAAGTAATGATGACATATGGAGTCTTTATTGGATGATGATGTGAATGCAGTCATTTGGTTTCATAACTTCTATAGAATTGATTCAATTTCCTCTTTTTCACAAACTTGGAGTATATAAGGAATTATGTGTAGATAAAAATGGTTCAGGTCAATATTTGGCAATAGAAGGTGGGGGCCATCCATGAATGCTTGTAGCGAATCAACAAATGGGGTGGGTGGGGATATCAGGAGGGGAGTGGACTCACTGGTGGAGGACATGTGGAATTAGAAGAACCGGGGAAACCACATTCAATAAGGAGGAAGTGGAAGAAAATCAAACCTACCTGAGAACGTGAGGGAGCCCGCTATCATCTGACATTTTAATACTTTGGCTGTTATCACAACTGATTTATTTCTACTTCTACTTGAAATCAAGGTGACAAGGCAGGAGTCAGGATGAGGGGATAATCATGACGTGGAAGAAATGGCATTTTCTCTCCCCTTTACCCTGCTGGTTCCTTCACTTCCTTATTTATACTCCCTGTTCCTCCTCACTTACAGACATAAAATCATGGGTCAGCATTATCATCATCACAGTCCATTCCATACACCCCTCTAGGGTTAGTCCCACTCACTTCACTAATCACCCGCCTCCGTGGAATCCACCATGCTCCTTCTTCCCCAGTTGAATCCCCCAGCTGACTGTGGCTGCAGGTGCACGTGGCCATGCTGCCTGCTCCCGCTGTGAATTTAGGAGACTTACTCTAGGGCGTCCCTACTTCAGACACTGTGTGATAATTCATCTCTCACGTCTCTCTCTATAATCCATTCTTACGTTTTTCTCTGTCTGCAATGTATGGTCAGACGTTCCTCAGTTCCCTTGAAGTTAGAAAGTATCTTCCATCCCGACTCCCAACTGGAAAATAGAAGCTAGAAGATAAGTTGCATGGGATCACCTACTAACTGTTAACAATGCTTATCTTTTGTTTTCTTGTTGATGACACAAATAAGATGTTCACAACTTTTTTCAAGTATGCTTTCACATTCTTCAGGGAATTTTACATTGTCCTTTAATATGCAGATTGCACACAATCTCAGGATATTTGCTCCTAGTGTAACAGCACTCCCACCGGTCTTAAGGATGAACTTGCTTCAAATTTATACACTCCTTGTTTGCTGACCTAAGTCCCTCGGTCTTTAGCAGAATTAACCTAATTTCCTTGAAATTTGCATACCACTGGCCTTGAGTAATGAAGGAACGAACTTTTCCAGAGGAGAAGACCTGACCACATTTGAAACAGCTGCAAATGATGCCAGCAAGTCTGTTCAGGGTCATGTCCGTATAGGATTAGCCGATGGCACACTTGTTTCTCCTACACGGAGCCCACACCATTTCCTGCACCTTCCTCTATAAAACTATAGGGCTTCTCCTGGATGGGGAAGAAGGTCTCTGAGACATTTGTTCGCCATCTTCCCAGGTTGCTGGCTTCCTGAGTAAAGCACACATTCCTTTCCAACCATCCCTTGTCTCTCAAGTATTGACTTTCCAGCGGCACTAGCAGAATCTGAGTTAGGAACCAGTTCTCTGTCTGATAATATTAGCATTTTTACTTTGTTGGTAGTATTTAAGAACAATTTTCATTATGTTTAGCATATTAAAAGGTATCATTGTTATTTAAATTATTGTTGAAATAATAGAAACTTCATTTTACCTATTTCTCATGACTTTAATGAGTGCAATATTTTTAAACTAAATACCCTGAGGCATCTGCAAGCAGAAAATTAGGGGTCCCCAGGGAAGAAACAATATAAAGAGGAGACAGCTTTCCTGACCCAAGAGCACTCATTTGAGGCCCCAGCTATTTTCTGTGGTCTGTGCCCTGCAGGTTCTACTTGCCCAGCACCCATACCGAGCACTTTCCTGGGAGGAAAAGAAAACAGAAATGCAACAAGGTCAGGAGTTCAGGGTTTGAGGAGAACAAAGGGGATGCCAACCTACCAGTCTCCACCAGGCCAGGAAATAGCCTGAGTGCTTCAGAGACAATGACCCAGAGGAAAAGTCCCAGCACAGGAACAAAAGTAAACTTTGACCTAAAGCACATGCTTGAGTTGTTTTTGCAGGATTGAAACCTTGCCCCACAGGTTAATGAGGCTAAAACAGTCACCAGCGGGACCCCCACTGACACCCCTTCTTTCTCACAGGAATGTTCGCGTATTTCAGAGGCAAACAGCAGGAAGAGCCTGGGAGCCTAGACCAGTTTTATCTCCTGCAACAGCTCCACCAGTGCAGATGGACCAGGGAGTGTCCTCCAGGGACCTCTGCCTCTTTATAACGTTAAGTCTCTGCCCTAGGAGGAGGACAAGCTTCACTAACGTACCACAGGGTGCAAACACAAGTTTATGTTCGCAGTACCTCTGCACAACCTTATGCACACCCTTACATGGGATGACAAAAGTCACCTTACTGAGCATTCATTCTAACCCTAAATGAAAGAAAGGAACCCACTCACCCCAACTCAGGGAGTCACAGCTTTGGAAGTTATCCCCCCTGATTTCCTTATTTGCCACAGATCAAATTTACTTTGTGTGACAGCATCTGGTGGAGCCTCTCCCTGTGACTCATCAAGGAAGGAACTCGCAATAGTTCCCAGACACCTCTACATGATATATTTCATTCTTAAGTACAAAAGCTGACTCTTTCTCCCTATTGTTTACCTGTGGTTTTAGCTATATTTATTGAATGTATTAATAAGAAACGGTGGAGAAATATTAAGTAAAAATTGTGATAGCAATTATCTTTCATCACTTCTGCCTTTTATAGCAATGTTAGATCCAAGTAAAAAATAAAACACAGCAGGGGTACCTGGGTGGCTCAGTCGGTTGAGCAGCCGACTTTGGCTCGGGTCATGATCTCATGGTCTGTGAGTTCGAGCCCCGCGTCAGGCTCTGTGCTGGCAGCTCAGAGCCTGGAGCCTGCTTCTGTTTCTGTGTCTCCCTCTCTCTCTGCCCTTCCCCCATTCACGCTCTGTCTCTCTCTGCCTTTCAAAAATGAATAAATGTTAAAAAAATTTTTTTAAAAATTAAACACAGTAATTACTTTAGAAAGTATCTATTTTTAAAGGAAATCATGATTTATTATGATTTTTTTTACATAAATGAGTTTTTCAAAAAGAATTCTGGGTAGCTGAAGTGATATCCACCCAAAAAAACCAAAATACCCATTAAAGCTCTTAAAAACACCAACACAATTAAGACGACAGGAAACTACACAAGACTTACATCCTGTTAACATAAGACAGGTTATGTACCAACTTCTCACAACCTGTTAGTGAAAATAAATGAATGAATAAATGCGGCACTAATGACTGAATCCTGGCAGCCTCACTCCCATGCTCACACCACAAGACATGAGCTTAGTGGAAAGAGAAGTCAGTTCCAGAAAAGGCTGTGGGAGACGGAAGGGGAGAGCTAGCAGCAGGCATGAACCACCGCCAGAGGAAGAAAGTCCCTTGAGTGTGAAGACACAGGACAGCCTGTGTGGAGACCCGAGCCCTGACCACACAACTGGCATCCAGGACGAGCAGGAGGGAGACAGGATGTCTCAGATGCAGAACTGTGAGCAGATGGGGTAAGAAAGTTGGGAGGGGAGCTCTGTGAATATCTCAGTGGAGGTAAAATTGGGGGAAGGAGGCATTTAGCATCTTCCAGACACAAGGGAGTAGAAAAAAAGGGAAAGGAGACTCAGTCCACCTCCCCACCACAAGTAAAGCAAAAACATATGAGACAAAAACTAGAAAAATTAATTAACACATAATATTCTTTTTCATAACCCAATAGAACAACCGGCTAAAATATTGAGCAAAACGTTTGTGTGCACAAATGTGCAAAATAAAAAGTGACAAGAGAATAATAGACATCGGAGAATAAATTTTTTTTAAAAAATCGAAATTTTTAATAATTCCTAATTATCTTATAGGCCACTATGGAAAAATAAACAATGATCATTTTGACAGCCTGTGCATTAAAATTGGAGCCATACAGAAGCTAGCATGGCCTTCGCACAAGGGTGACAAGCAAGTAAGTGAAGCCTTCCGTGTATTTCCAGATGGTGGTGGTGATGCTCCTACAACGATGCCAGTGAATGGAGCGCTTACAATGGTACATGTTCTGTGATTCAGCACCCGGGGAATGTGCTCAGTAGGGAAATCACTACAGACAGGAAGGAATTATTGGCTCCAAAGGGCTGAGTGCAGGGGGACAATGGCCCCGCTGCTGGTGGGTCAGGGTTTTCTCTAAAGGTGATGGAAATGTTGTCAATTTAATCATGATGGTGGTGGCCAAAGCCTCTACGTATACCTACAATTATTGAATATTTATACCTTTTAAATTTTCCACAGGCCCTGGGTCATGGGAAGTTGGGCTCTATTCCCTCACCTGCGTGTGCTCTTGTGACATCTGTGATCATCTTGTGTCTTTACACAATAGCATCATCTGTGTGTCACTCCTTCCTCCTCAAGGACAGGTCTCACCACAGAGGTGTCTCCCCTACAGGAGCCTTCACAGAAGCTTCTCAATAAAAGAGACTCAGAGGCAAGGTCTGTGAGTTCAGGGGTTTTGGTCTCACTTCCTCGTTATCTGTGACACTGTGAGTAAAGGTAGCTGCTCCCACTGCCATGATCTGTAGCACAGTAATAGTCAGCCTCGTCCTCAGGCTGCGGCCCAGCGATGAGCAGAAGCCCCGCATTGGCCGAGGCATCTTTGGACCCGGAGAAGCGGCTGGGGACCCCAGGGCCCTGGTGCTTATTTGAATCTGAGTAGTAGTACAGGAGATACCGGGGAGGGCTCCCTGGCTTCTGCTGGAACCAATTTATGTAGTAGCCCCCAACATTGAAGCCACTGCTCAGGGTGCGGGTGAGTCTGGCTGTTGTTCCCGGAGATGCAGACAGGGAGGGCGGCTGGGTCAGCACAGGCTGGGACAGGGAACCTGCAAAGAAACAGGGAGAAATTTCTCAAGATTCCGACTTCAGGAGGAGTGATTTTGAGGGTTGCCCAGTTTCCGTGAGGCCTTTCCCCACCTGCACAATGGGAGAGGAGCATGAGGAGGACAGGAGTCCAGGCCTTGGTGATACAGATCCTGGTCCCCACAGCTGGCAGGGCTGCCCGAGGCCTCCTTTTCTCCTCCACTCTCTGCCAGAGGAGGGCCGTCCATGCAAATGAGGCACATCTGGTGACTGCCCAGCCCCTCCCTCGGCCCTGATGCCAGAACCGGCCAGACACCACACACTGAGGAGGATGGAGGTTGGCTTCACCCCTGGGGAGATCCCTGGGAGGAAGCACCTGCTGAAACAACACACAGGTCCCTCCTCAGGGGACTCTGCCAGGCCAGAGAGGACACAACTGCTGAGTCCCCACCAGGAGCACAGGGCTCAGTCCCCGGGTCAGGTGCCCTTGACTGAATGGTCCTCGCTAAGCAGCTTTGTAGGAAGCACAAGACAGTCCCACAGCACCCCTCCTGGTCACAGGGTAGAGCACTCACTGTGTCTCAAAGCCCCGAGAGCCCAGCTGGTTTCTGCAGCTCACCAGGTCCCTGTCTTTGCACACATCCATCGTCCAATCCTTAGCACATGTTCCCCCTGCTATCTGAAAGTACATCACCCCTAAGAACCTTAGCCACAAACGGCAGAAGGCATAGAAGCCATTAACATTAATTTATATGGACAATTGGTTGCATGTTTCCAGACTCAAAAAGCAACCTTCCTAGGCTTCTCTAATACCTATGGACACATCTTGTTCTCAGATGCACAAAATGTATGGAGAGTAAGAGCACATAACGTACACAGTTCAAAGCTCTGGTGCCCTGGTGCTGAGATGCTGTGTGTGCAGTTCTCAGGAGAGGAGCTAGATGGCACCCCTGATGCTGCTTGATTGTGCCCTGTCTCTGTAGAGGCTTCCTGCAAAACAAAGGCTGGATGCTATTTTGGTTCTTCTTCCTTTGTAAAACTGAAAACCTTCCTCAGATTTCTTTTAGCAGCAAAGACAGGTACTAATGTAAATGTGTCCTAGAAGGTAAGTGGCTTAAACAGTACTTTACCTGTACCATGATTCTGATCCTTGTGTTTAATTATTGTAACTTCTCCCTCCAGGAGAAGCCCTGGTCCATGGGATGTGCAAATATGTGCATATATAATTAATTACAGGATGTTCTAGACAAAGCTGAATGACCCAGGTGTGCATCAGGTCAGGTGTCACAGAAGAGGGGACAATTGAGCTGCTTGGAAGAAATTGTAGAGGTTGTTCCCAGGAAAGGAATAGAAAGAGAATTTTGTAGGAATACACTCACCTAGTGGCATATTCCAAAGAGGATAATTCAGCCAACATCTCAAAAAATTGAATTGAATGTGTTGCTAATAATTACATTTGATGTATTGATCAGTAGATAAATACATACATACATACATACATACATACATACATACATACAATAGCTTTGGTTAGCTTCACATTTACCAGTGGAGAGTGTCCCATACTTTTTAATCTTAGGAGTTGACTTTATATTCCCCAAATTTGTAGGTTCTGCATATCTGTGTCCTGTATCTCTTGTCAGGAGTTTGTTTTGGTGTCATAACATTTCCTTATATTAAAAGAAAATTCCCTACCTGTATTTTATTACACATTGTCTTAGTTTAATAGAGGTTAAATGTGAGACTTTAATGTTTTTCAGATGTGTTCAATGTCTGAGCATTTGCTTCCATAAACCCTCACTTTCTCATTGCACCATGGATCCACCTCAACTTGCACTGTGCAAATGATTCCCACACTTCTCGACTCAAAGCCCTTTTTAGTAAATTTCTGTGACCAGAAACACCCACATCCTTAAGACAGTTTGTCTCAAGGCAGTCAGAGGGATCTTCCTCGTCGAAGTCAAACAGGTCCTTCAGTGCTGTTGGCATAAAACCCAAAGTCTTTCCTACCCAAGGTGTTCATTATGGTCTGGCTCCCCCACTTCTCCACTCCCTGAACAGCCACACCCCTTGATCTCTACCTCCAACTTCCCTTCTTTCCTATTACTTAAAATCCTGAATTCCCATCTCCTCCAAGGTCTCCAAGCTGCCTCTTCCTCAGCTTGTTGGGAGGAGATGCGAGATAACCTGACATCATGGATGAAACACATATTTTGGCAACTCTGAGTAGAACTTTATAGCAGGATATGCATACATCATCCCTCATAAGAAAAAAGCTAGAGATGGAAAGATAGATAGATGATAGATAGATAGATAGATAGATAAGTAGATTATAGATATAGATATAGATATAGATATAGATATAGATATAGATATAGATAAATATAGATCATGGCCCTGTTCAAGTTGAAAAACAATAAACAAAAGTGTAAAGAATAGCCTGCATCCGTGTCCAACCACAAGGTCTCACTTTGCTGACTTTGTCCCTCATCCTCCTCCCTTCCTGAACATAAAACAAATCCAAACACTCCATCATCAGTATGGCTTTCACTGATGTATGAACTTTGAGAGATTTAGCACGTTACCTTCATGTTCAGTGTTCCAGAGTTCTTGTACATTAAAGCAATGGGTTCCAACTACTCTCACATTACATGTATCTGTGTTGTCATTTCCTACATCTCAGGAGAAAGAAAGGGATGACTGTGTTCTCTACATGAGCTCACAGAAGGGAAAATCAAAACAGGGCATGAAGATGCTCTAACCATGATGGGATGTGACTTCACAGAGTGGAGAAACCATCTGGTGACGTTGTGGACCAGGGGTTAGAGGGTGGACACGGCAGGGCAAGACCTAAGAAACTATGTGGTCCAGGGAGAGCAACTGAGACAGGAGAACAGGAGGTGGAGACACAGGAGGCTGTGCTCACAGGAGACGCTCAGGATTGTGAGGCAGAAGGAACTCGGGGAGAGAAGCAGGAAGAGGATAGTGTGAACTGGGGGCTCCTGCTCTGACGGACCCGTCAGATGGTGCTTCCTTTGCCTGCAGGCAAGCATTAGATAAGGAGATGGTTCTCTATTAAGAAACTAGTTGAAGATCTGGGAAACAAGTAGAAATAGTGAATTTCAGGCTCGTAAAGGGTGGACCCTGACCTTGGTGGCAGCAAGCAGTGACTATGCCTGAGGCTGGTGTCCAGGCGTGGTGAGCAGTCTCCATCCAGGCGTGGATGTGTAAGAGGGACAGGAGCCTGGGACAGAACCCAAGGTACCATACCCCTGTACAGAATGGGTGAGAGGATCCCCCATGAGTCCCTAAGTCCAGGCTGGCTCTGGTACCCAGTCCCTTCATCATTCGTGTGGCATGTGTGTATTAATGATGTCCTACCTTCTGGTGAGCCGGGGGCAGGTTTGTCTTTCCCAGGTTGATGCCCAGGGAGGGCCGGTGACAGTGAAAATATGATCGGTGGTGATGTTTGCAGACCTGTAGACTCAAGGGTGAGTTCGGGACAGGTCATGAGAGTCCGTGAGCGTGGAGCATCCAAGATCAGACTGAAATGCCTGGGACAGTGGGCATCATGAAGTGGGGCTGAAGAACCAGAACCTCTCACCCCACCTGCACATCTCCAGGACCTCCAACCACAGGGAGGCAGACCTACAGGATCTTTCTCAACCCCCTCAGCTCCCAGGGGAAGGGGCACTTCATTCTGGTCACTGCTCCCCACCCCCACTTCCTCTTCTCTTTCTCTGCCCGGGACCTCAGTCTGTAGCCCCAAGTGTGCTGTGTAGTTTCCAGGTCTTGTAAGTAATAAACCCGTATTTTTCAAAGATTCCTGATGGCTGTAGCTGAAGAATACCTCGTAGGCATAATACGAACCACAAGGGTGGGTCTGGCCACCACTTTGGTTACGGACAAACTAAGACCCCCATAAAACATTAGCATCCATTCCTGAAGAGAGAACACTGCCTCCCACCATCTGCAACCTTTGACTGTTCAATTCCAGTGCACAGCCCAGACACATCACGATTATTGACCACTCAGCCCATGGGATACAACTCCCTCAACTGGAGTATGGGCCTTACATGTGGTTTCTTTTGTCTCTGAACATACAGGCTCCCCTCCTTTTCAAAGTCCCTCAGGTCAGCACCCTTTCGCCCCGCCCCTTCAGCGAAGCAGGTTCATGCCCTTGTAGCAGTAGATTGGATGATGTCACACTGTGCACCCTATTAGAGACCCCAGACTTCCTAGATGACTTTACATGCATGCCCTAAGGTGCTGTTATTGTGCTGCAGAGTATAGTGATCTGTGACAACACAGCAGTACGGTGTGGCTGCCATCACGGTGTCCCGTACGAGAGTGTCACCACCATAAATGCAATGCCGTGCTTCACACATTCACCCTCCTGCTCCTTCCTCCGCCTCCTGTGATCACTGACCTTCAAACACTCTAGAGTCGTGCCTTTTCTAAAATGTAATCCAATTACAATTGTGTTATGCAGCACTTTAAATGTTCTCCTTTCTGGAGAAATATGTATTTACAATTGGTGTATGTTACTGTGACGTCAGAGGTCATTTGTTTTAAAGCTGGCTAAGTTCCCAGTGTACAATGTACAGCCTACTGGAGGACATCTGTGTCACGTCAAGTCTTGGAGATTATGTAAAAAGCTGGTATAAACATCCGTGTGCAGAGTTTTCATTGCTTTTACATGTGATGGTTATGAAGAAAGCTTCTACAGACATTCACATTCAGGATTTGCTCTGGGCAGATTGTTTTTATTTCACCTTTTCAATTTGCAGTTCGGCATGTTTCCTGTATTCCCCGCAAATATCAGCATATAAGCGAAACTGGTCATCTGGTTAAAGCTAAGCAAAATGATACCAGATGCCGAGAGAGTTGACATGCCCATCTAGTAGAGCAGGGACAGTGCTGAGGCCCCATCGAGAGGCTCAGAACGGAGAAGATGTTTCACTCATTGAAAGATCAGAAGACAACAAATGAATATAAACTAGCATGGAAGTAAATTTTCATAGTTCATGAGGACAAGGACTTTCTGCTACCATAGCGACCATCTGTCTATGAATGAACTAATCTGAGTGACCTTGAGGACAGAAGGGAGAGGAGGAGCCTCACTCCTATGGGGTGCAACTGGATGGACCAGGGCGCAGGGCATCAGCCAAAGAATAAGCAGAACTTACAGACTAAGCTGAGCACGCAGCTGCTGGGTTATTCACGCTCTTCACAAATGAGTAACTAGGTTTTTGTGTCACTTCCCCACAGGTCTGGGGCACTGTGTGAGCACTGAGACTGCTGTCCCACGCTGAGCAGTAATAATCAGCCTCGTCCTCAGCCTGCAGCCCAGTGATGGTCAAGGAGCCTGTGTTGCCAGACTTGGAGCCAGAAAATCGATCTGGGACCCCCGAGGGTCGATTGCTATTACCATAGATGAGGAGTTTGGGAGCTGTTCCTGAGAGTTGTTGGTACCAGCTCACATAATTACCACGCCCGATGTTGGAGCTGCTTCCAGTGCAGGAGATGGTGACCCTCTGGCCCAGGGCCCCAGACACTGAGGGCGGCTGAGTCAGCACAGACTGAGCCCAGGACCCTGGAAGTGGGAGAGACACAGAGAGGGTGATGATATGGTCTAGAGACAAGAGGAAGAAGCAGGGCCCATTTTGTCCTCCCAGGAAAGTGTGTCCCTTTCCCCTGTCCCCACATTCAGTCACCTGTGCAGTGAGCGAGGAGGGTGAGGAGGAGAAAGGACCAGGCCATGGTGGAGGTCAGCACCGATCCTGCCTTCTGTGGCCCCACAGCTGAGCAGAGCCTCCCCTAATCTCTCCCTTCCCCTCTTCATCCTCTGAGAGAGGGAGGGCCCTTCCATGCAAATGAGACTCCCAGCTCTCTGACCCCTCACTGGCCCTGGGTCAAAGGCCTCTGACCGATGATGTCAGGAGGGGTGGGGATGGGAGGGGCTGTGTAGAATCAGGGTGTGGGGAGGTCCCAGTTTTGAGCCCTGAGCAGAGGGCACAGTCAGTGCCAGTTCTGCAGTCACAGCTCTGATCATCCTTTACCCCTCAGAAACAGGACCGGTGCGCCCCCTGGTGTCAAGACCCAGACCCATCATAGTGTGCATGGTGAGGAGAGGACACAGAAATAGCTCATGCCTCCCCATTGCTCTGATTCCTGTCCCCTGCATTGGGGCCAGACCAAGTGTCCCCTTAATATGGCCTCCCATCATCTCAGGGGAGACTATCCTCTACTCAGACTCCTCAGGCTGAATGTGTCTAGGGCTCCCTGGCTGTTCATGGGGCTTTATACAAACTCCTCTTAGATCAGGATCATGTCCAGATCAGTGACTAGTCCCCACGGATACATGTCCCCATTGTGCATTGTGTTAGGTGTTTCCTGTGGTGTGATTGTTCCCCCCTTTACAGACGTCTCATTACCCTGAGGTTCCCACAACACCGAGGAGACTGGTAGCAATTCTCTGCATTGTGTGAGCAGAAGCCCTCGTGTGTAACCCTAGAGGGGTTACACACTGAACATCTTTGTCATCTGTCACTACTTCCACCTGTCTGACATAACAGTTCTCCACACACTATGGGCAATGGTTCCTCCTAGGATTCCTTTTCCAGCACACAGACACAAGTCTGCAGGATCCCTGCCAGGAGAGGTTGTGTGTGGCATTGGCCTTAGGGCACAAGGGGAAAATATGTGGGAAGATCCAGGTGGGAACGTGACAGCTGCAGATGCTCTGACAGGGATCCAGTGACACAGTTTATGTATTTGTCACCACTTAGCCAACTTGGCACCTAAAAACGGATGAGTGTTCTTTTACATGAAATTCGTCTCAATAGGATTGATTAAAACTCAAAGATAACGCCCTCGTGAATCACTAGTACATTGTTCACAGATCTGTGCTTTTCGCAAGGAGAATATGGATGGAAATTATGGTTTAAAAATTCGGTGGAAAAACAAAGGAGAAGGAATGACCCCTGTTCTCGTTTAATAGAGTTCCACAGTTTGTGAACTCATTTGATGTTTTTCTCTTGAGTTTGTTTTTTTTAATCATTGATTTGGCCCTGCAGGTAGGAAAGACTGACGTGGTGCCCAGTAAAACCCCAAGAGGGGCCTGTTCCTATGAGCTTCAGAGCCATTTCAGTGATGGGATTATCAAACACAGAGCTTCAAGGGACGAGCCGTTGGGGTCAGATTTGTCTCTTGGGTGGGCACAGCTGTAGCCCCTCTACCTTGTGTCTAGCATGTTCAGGGCAGAGCATTTATTCATGCAACCGCCCATGACTAGAGGAATGAGTCCCTATTATCCAAGTTCACCTGGACCCAGAAGTTTCTGTCAAAGGTCCCACACCTGAATAGTGGAGAGGCGGAGACAAGGGGGCCTCTGTCCCTGACATCACAGGCCCTGAGGCCCTGGGTTTGGGAAGAAGACATTTCAGCAGAGGTCAGCCTGTTTGTAGGTATCACTGGGGTGACGGAGGGAGCAACAGCCCAGCTCTGAGAACCAGGTGAGGCTGTGACTCACATCCCGATGAGCCTTGAGCTCTATGGGAGCAGAACTCAGGCTGCTGCTCCCAGAATCAATGTACTGATCAGCCTCAAGCACTGACTGGAGCCCAGAGATGGTTGGGGACTGAGCTGTTGATGGGGACAGACACTTGCCCTGGGATTCCTGAGCAACAGCCTCGTCCCAGGACATCAGGTGTCCAGAACATGTCCTGGCTGCCCTGGTGACAGGGCCCCAGTCACCCTCAATGTCCCTGTTGTTTTCTAGTGATGGAGAATCTGACACTAAGAATGGCTGGGTAAGCAGAGTTTGACCCTGACTTCTGGAGGGACAGAGACACCTGGAAACTACAGAATCCAGGACACTATACCCTCAGAGAAAGGAGAAGGTTGTGTGTGTGGTTTTGTGTGTGTGTGTGTGTGTGTGTGTGTGTGTGTCTGGGTGTGTGACCTAAAATGAAACCAGGTGGCCTTACATCCCTCTTATTCCTTCTCCACATCCTGAGAGATATTTGCCCTTCTCCAGAGTTATAGACCTTGCATTTAAAGGCAGATATCTCAAATACCAGTTACCTGGGGGAGGAATTATTTAGTCAGTGAGGATTCATTGGAGAGCAGACCTGTTAACACTTCCCTGGATCAGAAGTCTTGTTGAGTGACAGCAGGAAGGAGAATATGAGGGGTTTCATGCAGCTCTATTATCTGGTCATTCTCCTCCCTAGAGATGGGTCCCAGGAATGGGAAACTGCAGCAAGATCATTCCCAGCTTTCTCTGAAATCCTAACTTGGAGACAGAAGTCAGACCTGAAGAGCCAGAGGGACTGAAGCCTGAGGGACAAAGGAGCAGAGGGGGGAAGAGGTGGGAGGGTGTGGGGGCTGTTGTCGTGGAGAGTCTGCAGAATGTGGTCCAAGTTCATGTCTGGCTTGTTCAGAGAGAGGAGACTGTGTCTATGACCAGGCTTATTGTCACTCTATCAGCCATGGATGCATCCGTACTGACACAAGGTCACAGTCTATGGAATAAGGTGGTGGAACTAATGTGTGGATGAATGTTGGCTGGGGAGCACGTTCAGGTGCAGGCACAGTATTTACTCCTGTGCATCTTCTCCAGACCTCGTGGGGTCGTGCGGTTGGGCTCTGTTACCTCATCTGTCAGTGTCTTCCTGGGATGCCCAATTTCCTCTCACTTTACATTCAAACACGAGTGTCCCTCTTTTGCCTTTTCAAGGACAGATGTTTCTGCAGATGATCCCTCTTACATGTGTCTCTACATGAGCTTCTCACTGAAAAGAGATTCAGAAACAAGGTCTGGGGGACCAAGAGTTCTTGTCTCACTTCCTCGTTATCTGAGACACTGTGAGTAACGGTGGCTGCTCCCACTGCCATGACATAGAGCACAGTAAGAGTCAGCCTCGTCCTCAGGCTGCAGCCCACAGGTGAGCAGAATCCCTGCATTGGCTGAAGCATCTTTGGATCCAGATAAGCAGCTGGGAAATGCAGATCTGAACTCCTTGATTCTGAGTAATAACACAAGACTTACCAGGGCTCCTTGGTTTCTAATGAAACCAGCTTATGCCATAGCTACCAACTCTGAAGCCAGTGCCCAAGGTGCAGGTGAGCCTGGTTATTGTTCTCACAGATGCCGAGAGAGAGAGAGTGGGTGGGTCAGCACTGCCTGGGACAAGGGTAAAGTTTCCCACTGTCTGAGACTGAGAGACTGATGCAGGCTGGAGGGCTACCCTGCATCCCCAAAGCCTGTTCCTACCTGTGCACTTAGAGGAGAGCACTAGAAGGATTGGAGTCCAGGCCATGATGACACAGACCCTGGTCTCCACACTGGGCTGGGGCTCCCCAGGCCTCCTTTTCTCCTCCACTCTCTGCCACAGAAAGGGCTATCCATGTAAATGGGGCCCATCCAGGGACTGCTAAGCCTGTCCATGAACCCTGGTGCTGGAGCTCAGCTCACTTCACACACTAAAGAGGATGGAGGTTGCCTTCAACCCTGGGGAGACAAAGCGTATTCAGTGACAATATACAGTCTCTGACAATAAATTATGTTAAAAATAAATACATAAGACAGACATTACTGAAACTGTAAAAAAAAGACATTCTATAAGTGTATGAGGATAATTTAACCAAATGATGTAATTGGGTACCTTTAATAAAGAAATGTATTCTTTGGAAAGCCAAACCAAAGCAAACCATATACAGTCTCTGCTCAGGGGACTCAGTCAGACCGGAGGGAACTCAACTGCTGAGTCCCCATCAGGGAGCACTGGGCCCAGTCCCAGCTCTGTATCTTCTTTGGGGGAATGGGCCTCACTGAGCTACTGTGTTAGGGACCACTGGGGGTTGTATGTAAGCGATCAATCACGGGAAACTACCCCCAAAACCAAAAGCACACTGTATACACTGCATGCTAGCTAACTTGACAATAAATTTTAAAAAATTAAAAAAAAATTCTCCAATAAAGAAATAAATAGCAAAAAAAAAAAAAAAAGAAAAGAAAAGAAAAGAAAAGAAAAGAAAAGAAAAGAAAAGAAAAGAAATACAAAAATAAATGCTGTACATTCAGAGAATGCAATTGCTAAACTCCAGGTTTGGTAAACAAACACTGCTTTTTGGTGAAATCTTTACCATGGAGGAGAGGCTCATCATAAGGTCTATCTATTTAGTTGGCTTTCTTATTTGGAGGCAAAAGCACACCCCAGGGGCTGGGATAAGTGCAGGTCACCCTCTGTCTTGAAAATATACGTGTCAATGTAAAGTTTCATAAAACATAGTATGATCGTGTGTGCCGTCATCTGGATGGGTTTCATGTTCTGCTCTACCCATGTTTTGCAAGCTGAAAATATAGTAGTGATGTTAACATTTATTAGTATTAATATACATTTTGTTTAACTTTTTAGAGGCTCCATGGGTACTGTGTGTAAGAAAAGGCAAGAGTTACAGATTTCATGCCAGAAACCCCAGGGAATATGTTCTATTGCTATTTTGCTAGTAAAGGTACTAATCATCTCAATAATTGTTTCACATCTTGGAACCTAAGGCCTCAGGGTTTCATCCACCTCCTCATGTGTCTCTGTCACTGTGATAAACACCACTGTCCTACACTTGACAGTGAGTTCCACAGAAGCTTCCCAACAAAGAGGACCAGGGACAAGGAGCCAGGGGTTTTGTCTCACTTCCTCGTTATCTGTGACACCGTAAGTAACGGTAGCCACTCACACCGATGTGATCTGTACCACAGAAATTCTCAGCCTCGTCTTCAGGCTGCAGCCCAGAGATGAGCAAAATTGCTGTGTTAGTGGAGGCATCTTTGGATCCAGAGACACGACTGGGGACCCCAGGTCCCAGCTGCTTTTCTAAGTCTAAGTATTACAGGAAACACCAGAGATGGCTCCCTGCCTTCTGCTGGTACCAGTACATGTTTTGACCACCAACACTGAAGCCACTGCTCAGGGTGCAAGTGAGTCTGGCTGTTGTTCCCAGAGATGCAGACAGGGAGGTCGGCTGGGTCAGCACAGTCTGGGACAGGGAACCTGCAAACACAGACACAGCAGAATGAAGAGAAGGGACAGGGTGCATGTCATTGGGGAGCTGAGCCAGAGGGATTTGACTCAGGCTATGGACCCACCCTGTGGACTGAGGCCTATCTTTATCTGTGCAGTGACAGATGAACAGGAGAAAGACAGGGGTCCAGACCATGGTGACACAGCCCCTACTTTAGCCACAGTGCTAGGGCTGGGCTGCCCATAGTCTCTCCTGTCCTCTCCCCGCAGGCCTCACCAAGGAGGGGCTGCTCATGCAAATATGACCCCCCTCTGCCTCTCCCTCCTGTGCACTCACAGGTCTGTGGCCCTTGGACAAGGAGACTTCCTGATGCACTAGTTTCCCCCTGGGTGGGCCTGGAGGAAGCAGCTGCTGGCATCACACTCAGGCCCAGGTTCAGGGACTGGTCCAGGCCTAGACAGGACACACTTGCCCTGTCCCCACTGGGAGGAGGGGCCCAGCCCCAGGGCTTCCTGTCATCGGAGGGCTGCCAGCTCGAAGCCCCTTTCCTGCAGAAACCCCCAGACACGATGTCACATCACCTCCTGCTGGTCTCTGGGAGAAGCTCTCCTTCTTGCCCAATCTTCCCCTTCACCTGCTTCCCTGATGCCTGAGTTTCCACCATGTGTGTGCAGCGCTCCAGAGAAGGACAGAGGTCCTCCTGTGCTGTCCCTGATCACATTTCCTCCGTGGATGGGAGGAATGTCTACCAGGAGGAACACGTGCAGTCCTGACCCAGTGGAGCCTGTGAACTTCTGTGAAGCTAAGGATAAGACACAGGGAACAGAGAGCAGGGGGGATCTGTCCACATGGCAGGGCTCAGAGGAGGCAGGCTGACTCTGGGAGCTGAATGTGAACTGGGCTCGCTGAGGGGACACACACCTTCACCGAGGAGGACACACAGTGTCAGAATGCTGGGCCCTTCCAGAGCCAGGCAGACAGGGCACAGCAAACTCTGATGAGGCTGCTGCATGTGTGGAGACTGAAATAAACCTCTGGGTCTAGTAGGGAACACTGCTGGGCCATCCTGTGACCTCGTCTCCATATTTCTGGTACTTTTAATTCCAGCTGTGCCTCTGCAATGCTGCTCATTAGAGACCTACCTCCACAGCAAGTCCTAGGACTGAACTTGGAGTAAGAAGACCTGGAAGGAGTCACTGGGGGCCAACTGGAGAAAGATGAGAAGAGAAAGATGAGAAAGATGTCCCCAGGTGGGACACAGTGAGGTGACTGACTGGACCCCGGGCTGTGGGAGATGGAGGGATGTTCCAGAGTGTCAGGTCAGGAGGGAGGGTGATGCCCACAGATACGGGGATGCCCTGACTGACACAGGTGAAGTGAGATGGGAACCAGGTGGGAGGCAGGGTGATGGGGTCTGTTGTCCCCGTGTCCCATGGCAACCATGGTGTGACATGTGGAGAGTTGTGGAAACATCACAACCAGGCATGAGGGATGCCTTTCCTCCCCCATAGGAAGGATGGGGGTGTTACAGTAACTGCTTGACTGGCAGCTTAGTCTGCATCATTCATTCATTCGTTCGTTCACTCATTCATTCCTTAAATACACATTTAAGTATTGTCCACACATGTCAGATCAGCGCTCATCACAGTGTGAAAGAAAATCTGATTTTTATTCATTTGAGAGTCGCTGGTACGTTGTCTGTTTCATATAATTTGCATGGTTACTGTTTGCCTTTCTCATTATCTGAGTTTGGCAGTCCAACTTATATCACACAAAGGTTCCTACTCAATCAGTTAGTGCTTCTTTATCAAAACTTTCTTTGATATACTGGGGGAAAGTATGCAATTGTATATGCATCAAATTTGAAGATAAGGAGTATCTATAACTTAAGACAAAAGGAAGAATCAAAAAGAGTAATTGACACATCTGAAAAATACAAAATCAGCTTCCATTAGTCACCATGTAATATAGAAATAAATGACCAATATCATATTGCTTAGAAATAGCAACTGAAATCATAGCAGTTTGAAAACTAATGAACTGATTATATATTCATCCTAATAAATGGCGGAGTCACAGTAATCAGCCAGGATCCCTGACCGTGAAGGGAGCCCTGAGTCAACCCAAGAAACTCTCAGATAGGTTCAAGGCACCACGGGTGAGAAGAATCCTTTCCTGCTGGGAAGGCCTGGAGTCAGTAGAGCAAAGAAGGATTTAAAAACTGGATGTGGGAGAAGAACCCAGGGCCCTGGAGTCCCTCACGAAGTTGGAAGGGACAGAAAGATCCAGCTAACCCCTAGTGGCTTTTAACATGAGTCAGGATTACAAATAAATGCTACAACACATCAGTAATTAAGGGTTTTTAAGGGAACAAAGGGAATACAAAGGTTAACAATCTCCACCAGGCCAGGAAAGTGCTTCACCACATCAGAGAACACAGCAGAGGGCAAACTCCCAGCGCTGTGTCAGAGGAAGCACGGCCCTGCATTCCTTTCCCCAGGTCAGGAGCCCAAACCTCCTCCAGTTTATACTGGCTCTGGGAGCAGGCCCCTGGCCCCTTCCCCTCGCGGGACGCTTACTTCTGCTTCCTTATAACGTCAGTCTCCACACGAGGAGGAGCGCAAGCTGCACGGACATAACCTAGGATGCAGGCACGGTCCTGTTTTCGAAGTGTGCCCGTGCGACCCGATAGCCACCTTTCGCAGGCTGACAAAGTCCCCTTTCTGAATATCGATCCGGATGACTGAATAAAAGGAACCCGCTCACTCCTGCTCTGAGACTCAAGGCTTTGCAAGTTATTCCTCGTGATCTCATTATTTTGCTGCAAATCCAGTTTCCTCTGTGAGACCACACACCTGGCAGAGTCTCTAAATTTCACTCTGGGTGGAAAGAACTCACCTTAGTTCCGAGACAGCAACTTCATTTTCCTCTCCCTCTCTCTCTAAGTTCTATTACTTAAATATATAAATTATAATATACGATATATAAATTGCAACATGGAACATACATATAATGTGTATATGTAATCTATAGTGTTTTATATCATACAAGATACCTATATTTAATAGTTATATAATACAGTTACACATGTAATAATTCAATATAACATATTACACATATTTAAAATGTGTGTTTATATATTGCTTATATATTATACATACTTTTGTAATATGTAATATTTATTTATAATAAATATCATATATATATATATATATATATATATATATTTCTTTTTGCCCCTATCAAGAACCCAGATGCCCTGGATGACAAAGTAGCACAGTCTGACAGAGA
Organism: Puma concolor; assembly: GCF_028749965.1. Lineage (NCBI taxonomy): Eukaryota > Metazoa > Chordata > Mammalia > Carnivora > Felidae > Puma > Puma concolor. Next base: position 20,857,156 of record NC_141678.1, read on the forward strand.
CCCTTGAAGGAAAGCTAGAAGCTATAAGGTGACAGAAAGAATGCGGGTGATGACTACCATGCAGAGATGACGGGAACAAAGGAGTGCAAATGCCCCACCACCGCCACCCTCCACCACCCCAGCATCTTTTCTCTTCAGCCCTAAAGGGATCTCCTTGTCTGTGAGGCAGGAGGTGAGGAGAGGACTCAGGACAGGACAGAGAAGTCCCATCCTCCCCTCCCCAAGGGTCTTTTACCCTAGGCACAGGTAGCATGGCAGGTGATTTGTTCATTGTGCGAACTTCTCCAGGTGTGGGATTGTCTGTCCCTACCTGAACACCACCTGGGCATTGACTCCATGGGGTTGGAGGATGAAACATGGAGCGAGGGAGTGAGTCAGAGCTGAGGGCTCATGTGGCTCCAGGGGCACAGGGCTGCAGAGTCACACTGCCGTGGGGACACTGCCTGATGAGTGTGCGAGAATTATTAGAGTAGTTCCCTAGTCTGTCAGCTCTAGAAGCTTGTCCTCACAGGACTGGTCCCACAGTGCCACCTGCTGGGCTTAGACACCAAATCGTCCAGTCGTTCTGAAACTTCATAGCACTCTTGGAATGATGTCCAGACTTTTGCAATTGGATCTAGAATGACTTCATTCCCAAATGCAGTAGGATGAAGAGATGCCCTCTGTGTATTTTAGGAATGGTTGCAATTTTTCTGGGTCACCGATGACCTCCGTGTGGTTAAATACATGGTGTATTGATTGCACAGTGCTAACGCTACCAGGTATTACCTGACATTGGAGTTTGCCCTTCCAGGTGCCTGGGGTCAAAACCAGTCTAGTGTCATCTTAAACTTAATGAAAGCCTTAAAGTTCTCAGAGTGCCAAGATGGTTCAAACTCATAATAGTTCTCTTGGACTTGTCCTCTAGTTTAACCTTTGTTGCGGTGGGGGGTTTAGATTCTCCTGATAGATCCCTTCAGCCCACACTGCAAGGACTTTTGATGCCTGTCTTTGCCATGAGGACAGGATGCTGTCAGGGAAATGTGTCTTTTGCTCCTTATTTTTCAGCATTCACGTTTTCCCTTGAAATTTAGCCTGGCAAGTGCTTATATATTTGACACTCTGATATACTTCATATATCAGTTTTGTAATTAAAAATTTTTTAAATATTTATTTATTTTTGAGGGGGGGGGGAGAGGCAGAGAGAGAGAGAGACTCAGAATCCAAAGCAGCTTCAGGCTCTGAGCTGTCAACACAGAGCCCAATGTGGGGCTTGAACTCACAGACTGCTAGATCATGACCTAAGTTGCAGTCAGACGCTTAACCGACTGAGTCACCCAGGCACCCCCATTCTGTAATTTTCATCAGTATGAGGATAGGTATACACAGAACATTACTATAAATGGAGGCCTCCTCCCTTCTGAGGGGTTTTTCTATCTCTCCTGGACCGCAAACACTCATGACCTATTACTCTATGTGTAATTCATGGGGGTTGGGTCTAAGGTCTGGGTCCGCAGAACAGATGTATACCCAACATCTTCCCAAAAAAGGAACCAGAAGGAGTGAGCAGTAGATATTGAGGGATTAAACTGGGGGCAGCAAGCTCATGGCAAGATGGCACTGAATATCGAGATGGATTTGGACCTTGTTGGTTACACCTTCACGTATTAAGTCACCAATCCACGGTCACAGTGTTCTCTCACGTATTTAATCTTTTTAATATTTTCAGCAATCTTTCGCAGATTTCAGTTTGCAAGTCTCTTGCTACTTGTTTATTTTGCCTCCTAAAATGATTATTATTCTTTTTGATGCTATCCTACATGGAATTGGTTTTAAATGTCCTTTGGGGCTTCTTGTAGGCATAGAGAAAACCACCCGAGTGTTTTAGGGAATTACTATGTGAACTCCTGTAGGAGATCTTAGACAGACCCAGGTTTGGGGTGATGATAGAGTCTGCTCCCCATTTTGGAGCAGTAGGAACAATAATGAAGCAGGAGGGACTATGAGAGGGGAGCTCTGTGTGCCTGACCATGAAATAAGCGATCTCACAGGGCAGACTCTGAACATAGGACGTCTTTAAGAACTAAGTGAATCCTGTGCTGCCTCCGTTTCTTATAGGGAAACAGAAAATCACAAAGATTTTTTTTTCATTTGGGAAATAATAACTCATTTATATATTTCAGAACTTATATAGTTATTTGTGAAACATATATTTCATAAGCACCAGCTAATCTCTGACTGGTACAATGAGGGAGTAACACGAAGGGTCAGGAAGGAGCCATCTCTGTGTTCCTGCCCCAGTGGTTCCGTCAGGACTGAGAGGAGAGCTCTGCTTCCAGAACTCTGATTCTTCAGGGTTTGGCCCCTGGGAGAGGACACCAGACCTCCCAGCACCCAGCGCCTCTCTGCTGGCTGACCAGTTCTCACTCCTTCCTCCAGCCTCCAGCATCTCTCCACACCTCCTCTCTGAACCCTTATTCCTCTTCTCTTAGATCAACATCATCTAAAAGAAGCCCTCTAGCTTTGACACCCACCTTGGACTGTTGGATTATTTCAAGGTGGAGACAAAAAACGTATTCCACTCCAATTATTCATCTTTTCTTTTATATTTACACAGGGATTGTGCAGTTAGTAACCTATAAGTGTCTGATTATAAATTATTCCCTGGTAATTATACTTTTATTTTATCGATTCATTGCTACATTACTGAGGCATTTTTAAATACCCTTTAACAAGTTATAGAAATCATAAGTATTTGTCCTCTATAGTAAAAGACCAGTAACCATAAAGTGCATATTTTCAAATACAAGATAGTATTTGACATGTGTGTTAATGTCAAGTGTACATAGGTATCAATAGCATATGAAACATACACGGACAAACGTTCAAGGATGTTCACCAGAGGGTAATTTATGTTTAGGGTTCATGGGGACCATCTATATGAATCCGTAGGGAAGGAGGTTGCCAAAAACCATCAGTCCTTCCTAGGATGTGTGGGCCTGTCCCACCTCTGGGAATGACAGGTGATGAGAGTGAGGGGAAATGAGTCAATCATGAGATGGGAAGGAGCTCAAAGATTTGGTGGATGCCCTGGAGAGGAGAGAAGGTGAAGCAAGGAAGTGAAGGGGGGGATTAGGAGAATATCTAAAGCAGAGAGAAAGGACCCCCTCTGCCTGGTTCATTGCAGTTTCCCCACACAGAGCCCCTGCCCCTCCACAGAGGAGTGTCTGAGGAACCTGCAGAATGTGGCAGAATGAATGTCTGAGGGCATAAGGAAGATGGACAGGCACAGAGAACCTGTAGGAAGATTGATCCAGTCACAGCTCAGGCCACTCTCAGGTCAGAGATGCCCCTGTGAGCTGAACAAGCTGTCATCGGTCACTCACCTGTGTCTCCCATTTTGGGAGATTTCCACCTCCTGACTCCTCTTGGGACAACCTACAGCCTCTCTTCCCATCGGAAGAGTCCCGCCCTCACCTGCCCTCCCTGACATTTGGTCTCCTGGGCAGGGACCGTAATTGTGCTGACTTTGCAGCTCCTGCTGCTCTGGATTCCAGAGTAGGAGCAGATGGCAGTTCTGGAATCCTGCATGGGGTGGGGCTGTGGGGGGTGGGGAAACCACGTTCTGCAAGTGAGGGCAGGAACTTCTCTCTGAGCTGCACTTGGGTAGCAAGTAGTGTTCTCATATGCATTGTATTTTGCAAATTAACATGGAGCCATACAGGAAATATGACAGTACAGCCTCCTGAGGGCCACCATGGGGACTGAGGACAGGATTTCTCTCCTTCTTTGCCTTCATTCTTGGGAATGGAGTCATTCATTCAGATATGGGGCATGTCTGGCCCCTGCATCACTCTGGGCTGATGATGGTTCTAGTCAAGGGAAAGGAAGAGATGATCTGGGTTTCCTATGGGCTGAAGGAAGATCAGCACGCGGTTTTCCCATGGGATTAGAGGGGTCACAGTGCAGGAGAATCATACTTGGGGAAGGGTCGTTGCTCCCAGTCCTATTGAAGCAGGCTCAGGCTCTTCCCATGTGTGAGAGAGGTGGGCATCAGTCTCTGCTCTCTTGTCAGGCCACAGCGCCCCCTGGTGTCCACAGAGTCATAACGTGTATTTGAATCTAATTAGTACTTCAAAATCAAGTTTTTAAATGCAGAACAACCCACTTACTAACTTTTGCATGGAAGTGAATAATACACAAATATGCAAGTGGGAAATTGCATGTGCACAAAAATAAAAAGTGGAAAAATCATACTGTCAACCTCTTTTAATAATAAATTAAAAACATAATTTAAGAAGAAGTAAAAATGGTTCCATTAAAAAAAATGAATAAACAGACCAGTTTCCTTAGAAAAAAAGACAATATTATTATGAACTATTCCATAAAAAGGCATAAGACGTGGTTAACTTCACAAAATGTATATATTCTTATAGAAAGAAATACACACACTTGATATATAAAATACAGAAAAAGGGGGGTGCCTGGGTGGCTCACTTTGTTGAGTGTCTGACTTTGGCTGAAGTCATGATCTCAAGGCTTGGCTCTTGAGTTTGAGCCCCACATCCCGCTCTAACCTGACAGGTCAGAGCCTGGAGCCTGCTTCAGACTCTGTCTCCCTCTATCTTTGCCCCTCTCGTGCTCACGCTCTGTCTCCCCCTCTGTCATAAAGTAAAATTAAAAATTTTTTTAAAGTACAGAAAAAGGAGAATTGTAGAATATTATGAAATATTGATGCAAATATTCTAAATAAGATATCAATAGTGAGAATCCATTATCAGACTAAAATAGTCATATAAAGTGACTATATGTGATTTATTGCAAATATAGAGTGGGATTCCATATTAATAAATCTTCTAAGATAAGGCATCATATTAGTAAATAAACAGATGAAAATCCCATGATCTCAGTAGACCTTGAAAGATTCTTTGAAAAACTGAAAGCAAAGTCCTAATAAAAACCACATAAAATGGAAACAGATAGAAGCATTTATATTGTGATAGCACATTCCCTCCTACACATATAGAACTCACTCCCACAACCAGGGAATTAAATAATGGGGTGGTGGAGGGGAGGACATTTCTGCAAGGTGAACAGGCTAATGTGACCTAAACACCATTATCATTCAACATCCTTCTGCAAGTAAGTATTAACAATGCAAGTGAATAACAAAAATCACTGGTTGGATCTCAGCACTGATGGGAATGGACAGGGACTCATTTCAAAAGACCCACATGTACGAATCAGCCATAGATACTCTGGATTTTGTGACCCTGTTTCTGCCCTAACGTGACATGGTCACTGTCCTCAGGGTGGCCTGTTTCTGGCGCCCAGGAATTTGTGCTCAGTTTGAGAAAATTAGAAAATATGTTGCTCTCCAGGACAGGCTTCAAGGAGAAATTTAAGAGAATGTGGAAAGATTTGTAGACAAATTCTTTGAGGCAGGTGACAAACCTCAGTTGATATCAAACAAACAGCTGATGGGGCCAAAATGTCAGGGCTACACAGGAAGTCCCATTTCTGTGGGGACAGCAGGTTTTTGCCTCACTTCCCCATGAGCCTGGAACATTGTGTAATCACTGACAGTTAAGTGAATGGTCTGGCAGTAATAATCTGCCTCGTCCTCAGCCTGGAGCCCAGTGATGGTCAAGGAGCCTGTGCTGCCAGACTTGGAGCCAGAAAATCGATCTGGGATCCCCGAGTGTCGATTGCTATTGCCATAGATGAGGAGTTTAGGGGCCTCTCCTGGGAGCTGTTGGTACCAGTTCACACCATAAATACCGATGCTGTTGGTGCTTCCACTGCAAGAGATGGTGACCGTCTGGCCCAGGGCCCCAGACACGGATGGCGGCTGAGTCAGCATAGACTGGGCCCAGGACCCTGGAAGGAGGAGAGACAAAGAGAGGGTGAAGCTGGGGTCTGGAGACAAGAGGAGAAATTAAGGCACAAGTGTCCTCCCAGGAATGCTTCCCCTGTCCCCACATCTAGTCACCTGTGCAGTGAGCAAGGAGGGTGAGGAGGAGAGGGGACCAGGCCATGGTGGAGATCATCACCGATCCAGCCTTCTGTGGCCCCACAGCTGAACAGAGCCTCCCCTAATCTGCTCCTTCCCCTTTTCATCCTCTGACAGAGGGAGGGCCCATCTATGCAAATGAGATCCCCAGCTCATAGACACTTCACCGCCTTGGGTCAGGTCCCTCTGTGTAAGGATGTTAGGGTGGTGGTTGGGGAGGGGCTCTGATAGGCTAGGGGGTTGGGCAGGCAGAGGGCACAGGCAGCGTCAGGTGGCAACTCCCAGCTCTGATCATCCCTGACTCCTCAGAAAAAGGCGACATGCGCCTCCTGATGTCCAGGCCTGGACACAGCATATATGACATGGCGACCAGAGCCCATCAGAGAGGGTTCTTGCCTCCTCACTGCTTTGCCCACTGTCCCCTTCCTTCTGGCCAGGCCGGATGTCCCCTATGTGACCTCCCATCACCTCAGGGTGCACTTTGCTCTACTCAGGCTCCACGTAGTGAGTCCGTCCACGGTTCCCTTGGCTGTTGATGGGGCAGGACTGAGGTGGTGACTCTGGCACAACCACACAGATGAGGATCAGGGCCAGAGCAGCGACGGGTCCACATTGACGCATGGCCAGTTCTGTGCAGGAGGCTGATTTCTTCCCTCTTCCCTGGTTCCTCTCTGGGCTCAGAGTTCTCTTTCCCAGAAGCTCCCTCAGCACTGAGGAGACAGGGAGTCCTTTTCTCCAGGTTGTGGGTAGACGCCCTCGTGTGCCTTCCTAGGGGGGTTACACACTGACCATCTTCGTCACCTGTCACTATTTCCACCTCCGTGAAACAACAGTTCTCCACACACTGTGCTTAGTGCTTCCCTCCTACGATCTGTCCCCCCAGCACACAGACCCAAGACTGCAGGAGCCCGAGTGTGGCCCTGACCTCAGAGCACGAAAGGCAAACCTGCAGGAAGCTCCAGGAGGGAAGGAGTGACAGCTGCGGGTGTTCTGACGGGGACCTTGTCGCAGACTTTATGTGTCTGTCACCACTTGGACAACTGCTACCTCAAAATGAATGTGGGTGATTTTACACAGAATTCAGCCCCATAAGAATGATTTAAATCGACTGACATTGTCATTGTGAAGATGTAGGTACAATCACCAGTGTATTTTCACAGATTCGTGCTTATTGCTGAGACAATATGGACTGAAATAGTAGTTGAAAAAATAGATGGCAAAATGATGGAAAGTAAGTGTCATCTAGTTCTTGGTTGTATAAGGGTGTTTCTAAATTATTTGATGTATCGTCATCATCACCATCACCATCATCATCATCATCAACATGCATTTTATATAGTTGGTCTTGTCCTGCAAGTAGGAGGAGGGCCCAACATGGTGTCCAGGGGAACACCACGAGGAGCCTGTTTGTCTGAACTACAGAGCCGTCTCCGTGATGGAATGACTAAACACAACTTCCAAGATGGACTGAGGAGGGGTCAGACTCATCTCTGAGGTGTGCACAGGTCTGGATTCTCTTCTTTGTGTCCAGTATGTTCAGCATAAATCGTCCATTCATCCACCCATGACTAGAGGAATGAATTTCTATTCCCCAAGGCCAACTTGACCCAGAAGTTTCTGTCAAAGATCCCACATGTGAATCTAGGTGAGGTGGAGATAAGGGACGCTGTGTCCCTGAGGTCACAGGCCCTGCGGCCCTCCACTGGAACAGATTTTCCAAAAGAGGTCCATCCTGGCTGAGGGGTTACCGGAATGTCTGGGGGAGTGATGACACTGGTGAATGTTTGCTGGGCAGCAGGTTCATTTGAGACACAGTTTTCATTCCTGTTCATCTTCTCCAGACCCCATGGGGACGTGCGGTTGTGTTCTGATACGTCCTCATCCATCAGCGTCTTCCTAGGACGTCCTGGGCTGTGTCACTTTACAGGCATAGCATGTGTGTTTGTCCTTCTTTTGTTCAAGGAGAGATCTTTCCATAGAAGGGTCCCCACTGTAGGTCTCCAGGTAAGTTTATCAATGAAATGCGGCTCAGACACAAGGTCTGTAGACCAATTGGATTTTGTCCAATTTTCCTCATTATCTGAGACACTGTGCGTAAGCATAGCTGCTCCCACTGCCATGATATGTAGCACAGTAATAGTCAGCCTCGTCCTCAACCTGGAGCCCAGAGATGGGCAAAAGCCCTGCATTGGCCAAGGCATCTTTGGATCCAGAGAAGCGGCTGGGGACCCCAGAGCCCTGGTGCTTATTTAAATGTGAGTAGAACCTGCGCAGATAGGGAGGGAGGGCTCCCCACTTTCTGCTGGTACCAGTATATGTGGTAGCTGCCAACACTGAAGCCACTGGTCAGGGTGAGGGCGGGTGAGTCTGGCAGGTGTTTCAGGAAATGCAGACAGGAACGGTGGCTGGGTCACCACAGGCTGGGACAAGGAACCTGCAAACACAGATGCATCAGAATGAAGAGAACAGACAAGCAGCTGTTGCTTAGGGACCTGGGCCAGAGGGATTTGACTCAGGCTGGAGGCCCGCCCACCTTGGGGGACTGGGTCCTGTCCCTACCTGTGCAGTGACAAAGGAACACAAGGAGGACAGGGGTCCAGACCATGGTGACACAGCCCCTCCTTAGACCACATTGCTGGGGCTGGGCTGCCCCGGGTCTCTCTTATCCCCTGTCCACCGGCCTCACGGAGGAGGGGCTGCTCATGCAAAGAGACCCCCAGACCTGGTCTCACAGCACCCCCTGCTGCTCTCTGGGCAAACGACTCATTTTTTCCCATTGATTCCAAAGCTCTCCTTCACCTGCTTCCCCCATGCCTGTTTCCACCACGTGAGAAAAACCCTCCAGGGAGGATGGAGGTGCAGTCCTGGCGCACTTGCCCTGATCGGGGTTCTTCCTTGTGTGGGGCTGTAGCGGGAGGGACAGGCACAGTCCTGACCGGACAGCCTATGATTCCCTGTGCAGCTGATGACAAGACAAAGGGAACAGAGAGCAGAGGGGATCTGCCCCCGCAGGGGGCTCAGATGAGGCAGGCTGACTCTGGGTGATGAGTGTGAACAGGAACTTGCTGAGTGGTCACAAACCTTCACAGAGGAGGACACACAGATTGTGAAAATCTGGGCCCTTCCAGAGCCAGGCAGATAGGACACAGTAAACTCTGCGGAGGCTGCAGCAGGTGTGGGGACAGTGCAGGGCAGCGAGTCCAGCAGGACCACTGCGAAGCCATCCTGTGACTTCCTCACCATGTGCTGGGAGATTTTTAATCATGGCTGCGCCTCTGGTCAGTACTGCTCATGAGAGATTTAGCTCCAAGTTTAGGACAGAATTTGACACAGGGAGGACTACAAGGGGACATTGGGGGTCAGCTGGAGGAGGATGACAGCAAAGGAAACAAGGAAGGGAGAAATGGTACTTGTCCCCAGGTGGGACACAGGGAGTGGACCTATTGGGCCCCAGGCTTCGGGGGAAGGAGGGATGGTCCAGAGTGTCAGGTGAAGGGAGGGTGATGCCCACAGAGACAGGCATGCCTTGATTGACACAGGTGACATCGGGTGAGAGAGCAGGTGGAGGGCAGGTGATGGGTCTGTTGTCACTTGTCATATGACGTCCATGGTGTGACATGTGACGAGGTGTGGAAACATCACAGACAACCAGGGATGAGGGACACCTTTCCTTCCCTGTAGGAAGGATGCGGGCATTATATTAACTCCCTGCTTGAGGACTTAGTCTGCATCATCCATCCATCCATCCATTCATTCCTTCATTCACTCACTTACTCATTTTTTAATGTGTTTTATTTTAGAGACAGAGAGCACATGGGAGTGGGGGAGAGGGGCTGAGGGAGGAGAGAATCGTAAGCAGGCTCCATGCTCAGTGAAAACCCAACATGGGGCTCAATCCCACAACCCTGGGATCAGGACCTGAGCCAAAATCAAGAGTCAGATGCTGAACCAACTGAGCCACCCACGCGTCCTATTCCTTCACTCCATAAACAGATTTACATGGAATGTCCACATGTGTCAGGCAGTGGGAATATAATGGGGTCAAGGACAGGGCCCAGTCACTGGAGCAGAAGGAACCGGGGAAACAAACATGCTGGAGATGGTCCAAAGGGGACAGAGAGTTTGAGGACTGTTTTATGTTCCGAGAAATGCCGAATGTTAAGAGGTGCGAATCTCCCAAAAAGTATTCCCTCCCAGCATGCAGCTGGGGGCAGAGGTAGTTGTCTCTGTGCCTGCAGGGACCTGCAGGAGACTCAGGCTCTAATGTCCTCAGACACCTTAGCTGTGACTTAATTGCGGTCCAGATGGAAGAGGATGCAGAGGGAGGAGGGCACGGCCCCTGTCCTGGGGATGGCACACAGCAAATGGCGATGGCGGTGGCCCTGGAGGTGCAGACTTCGGTGACCCCCACCCCAGGAGACCCTGCAGGGAGGACACCAGGTGACTGACAGACCCACTGCCCCTGGGCAGCTCCAGGCAAGCATGAGCTCAGAGGTTTCTGAGCCAGGCCTTACCTGGGGGAAGCAGACTTCTCTAATGTCCCCAGGCCCCACGACCTTCGTCATCCCTGCTGACATGCTCAGACCTCTGGTCCCAGACACCCCCTACCTGCTCCTTCCTCCCTTGTCTCCTTTCGTGATTTAGACTTAGGCGTGCGGGTTCTTCTTCCCACTCCAGCTCCTTCCCTGGTGATCCGACACCAGCATCCCTGCCTGACAATCATGTTCTTGTCTAATCCTTCCCATCACCTGATTGTCGCAGGGCCAAGCTCAGGTCTCTGAGGCTTGTTCCTGTGTGACCAGTGAGAGGGCAGCATGAGGAGGACAGCAGACCAGGTGATGGGGACACTGCTGTCCTGAGATCCAAGCTGGGGCTGGGTGACCAGGTCTCTTTTGTCTTCTCCAGTGGCCTGAAAGGGGAGCACTGCTCACATGAACTTTTTCCTGTTAGACAATCTGCTCCATCCTGAGCATGAGCTGAAGTCCGAGCTTAGTTCTTAGATAGACTCGAGTCTGAGGGAGAGTCTCAGAGTTTGTCCCATGAGAGGTGCCAAGGAAAAAGAAGCTGCTGGGATCTTCCACAGACCTGAGAGCAGGACGCTCTGCCCAGCCAGAGGGGACACAGCTGCTGAGACCCCACTGGCCTGCATGGACACCAACGCCCCAACCCTGGCAAATTTGGGGGATTACACAACAGATGGACCCCACTGTCCTGACCCGAGGGAGGCCCACATCACCTCCTATGCCCACTGGTCAAACTGCTGCTCTGGGTAGAAATGATGTTGGGGTCAGTTCAGACAGACTGCTCACTGTTAGTCCTCAAACACCCATGCACTTGGGGTGACCCAAGTTCCTGACATACATTGATTGCTTTCTCAGATATAAAATCCTTCCCAAATGAGTAAGTAATTTTTTATTCTACCATAGTGTGAATATTAGGTTTTGAGAAGTTTTTACTTTGCACCATTAAAAAGGCATATCCTGTCACAGAAAATTAAATTATGCTCCAAAGCTGAAGAGGTGAAAAGTGTGGGTAACTCAGACAACAGTAACACACGAACTCTCCCACCTGTTTCTCTCCTTCATGATCTTCATTGCACACAGACTAGATGCATCTGGCATGTGCTGTGGATCCAGCTCCTGTCTTTTCAGATGAAGAAATATTCAATATTAATTTGGTCTCTGTAATCAAATTAATAAATGAGACCATGGCTGTTAATGCTATTTGAATAAGAAGTATGTCACAGGGAGCAATGAGGTCTCAGGGACTCACTGGTGGTTCATACATTTGGGAGGTGGACGCCCTCTCCATCACTACAGGCAGAGAAGAAAGAAGGAAGCACAATCTTGTAGCGTGACACTGGGAAATGGACTCACCCTGACACAAGGGGGATGGGGGCACGTGGTCATGAACCACTGGACACAAGTATGGAACCAGGGAGCCTCCTTTCCTTGGTGGTGTTGACTACTCCCCCCACCATAATTTTCTCCCCTGCCTCTAAGGGCTGAGCCAGTCTGAGCCCATGAGGAGGTTCTGGTTGTAATATCCCATAGATTTAGATCCTTGTGGGATGCCACTATCCATATACAGCATACAGTGACAGTCAGCCTCATCTTCAGGCTAGGCCCCTGAGATGTGAGGGTGGCTTTGTTCCTAGAGATGGACCTGGAGAAGCCATCATGGGCCCCAAGTGGGTGGGTGGTTGTCTGGTAGAGACTGATCCAGAGCGAAAGGCACAGGTAAGTGTGGCCATCCGTCCTGGAGACCCAGCTAGTGAAAGCTCCTGGGTCACCACAGTCTGAGACTCCACCCTCAAAACCGTCAGGAGAAACCAGTATATTTATGAGAGACAAAAGTCATTTGAGTTTGAAATCTTTAAGGGCAGAATCACTTTTCTTGGGGCTCCTGGCTGGTTCAGTTGGTTAAGCGTCCGACTTTAGCTCAGGTCACACTCTCACGGTTCATGAGTTTGAGCCCCACATCAGGCTCTGCGCTGACAGCTCAGAGCCTGGAACCTGCTTCAGATTCTGTGTCTCCCTCTCTCTGCCCCTCCCTTGTTCATGCTCTCTGTCTCTCTCTCAATAAATAAATAAACATTAAAAATTTCTTTAAAAAATGAATGACTTCTCTTACATCCTGGAGTGATTCCTAGGAAGTAAACCCTTCTTTAATGACCCTGTGTTTTTCCTGCAATGCACCCCACATTACTGTGGCGACAGAGGGGAGATGACGGTATAGGTTCGTGAACTGATTAGTGGAAAGGGGAGGAGGGATAAGGGGAAGAGTGAAATTTGGGAAAAGAAACGACCCTGGGCCTGGAGATGTAACATGATATTAATGAATAGAGAAAGAACACTCAGGTGGGACACTGACAAAGAGAGTTCCAAGTGTGGGAAAACCAGGAGACTTCATTTGTGACTCTTAATAGTAAGCTTTGTGTCTTTCAGACGCAGAGTCACAGTGGCATTGGAATCAGGCAGACAGTGATCTGACTCCCTGTGAACAGGACCCTGTGAGGTGGAAACACTCAGCAATGACACAGAGGTGACTGAGGGAGCCTGAGAGCAGGAGCAGCCCCATATGGACTGTGTGGACAAAAGAGTGCTTCCTATACTGGCCCCTGAGTCTGTTCCTCACCCGACAGAGTGAGAGCAAAAGAAAAGGTCTCAGGTGCATGGTGGTCTAGAAATGGTCACCATTAAGGTTTCTGGAAAACTTTGTACCTTCTAACAACCTCTGGGAATAGGAGGCCATCAGAATAGGAATATGTTTTCTGCTTTCTACTTCTCATGGGACTGTTTGCATTGCATTGCATACTCATGCCACTGAGGGTGTGTTGGGCTGGAGTTGATCTGATGCAGGGGCATCCGAATGGTCTGGGGGCTGAGCTGTAGTTTTATGAGACATAAAGACCCTGGCCTATGTCTCCTGTGCAGATTGTCCATAGTCCATGCTCCGACCTGAATAACACGGAGGATGGAGGGAAGATGATACAGGTGGCTGGGACTTCTTTGGTGAAGCTTCCATCATTTTCTTCTACCTGGACCCCAAATGACCCAACTACACGGCTAGTCAGTGAGTCCAGGTCCCACCAGACAGTCACTGTGTTACCCAAAGCAATAGGTGTCCCTTTCCCGGTTGCCATGATGGTGTCAGGGCAGAGGGTGGGGTGGTTTGATCCAGTCATCCTAAAAGCTGGGCTTTCTTACCAGTGGGTCCGTAAGGGCCAGTCTCTGTCATCCAGATGTTATGGTGTGTGGACATTACCTGGGACTGCAGACACATTTTCCCCATGTGGGAAGTCAGTGTGAGACACAGTACATCTGGCTTATGTGTCCTCTTTCTTCCCCAAGACGGTGTCAGCTCTGTGAGCATGGGGACCGTCCCTGTCATTTCTGTACTGTGATGAGCCCCGAGCCCACATAGGTCATGTAGTGAGGGTTCTCTCAATGCCACGCATGTAGAGCATGTGGACGGTTGACTATCCTCAGACAGACACAGCTATGCTCTGTGTCGCTGGTTCTGTCCTGGTGCTTTGATATGGACTGAACTGGGTCCCCATAGATTCCTATATGGAAACCCACATTGTGACTTCATAGACTTTATAGAAGTGGTGGACACAGCATGGGTGAACACACGTGGAAATGCCACGTGAGGACCCAGGATGAATGTAACCACTTGCAAGACAAGGAGAGAGACCTCAGGGGACATAAAACCTGCCACCACCTTGAACTTGGACATTTAGCCTCAAAAACTGTGAGAAAATAAGTATCTTTTGATTTGTTCACCCAGTGAGTGGTATGATGTTATGGCAGCCCCAGCAGGCAGGCACAATCCTCAAGAATCTGTCCCCAGGGCAACCGGCCCCAGCATCCAGGAATTTCTGCTCAGTATGCATAAAACAGAAAATGTGCTCCTACAGGGACAAGTTTTGGTGTCTCAATTGAGAGGACAAGGACACATACTCCAGAGAAAGTTCACTGGTTTGGGTTTCAGACCTCCGTTTTAGGGAAGCAGCTGTGTTGGCAAAAGGGGGGGGGGGGCTGCACAAGGAAAGCGCATCAGTGTGGGGACAGCAGGTTTTTGTCTCACTTCCCCACGGGCCTGGAGCACTGTGTCAGTACGTTGAATAATGTCAGCAGACAGGCAGTAATAATCAGCCTCGTCCTCGGCCTTGAGCCCAGTGATGGTCAAGGAGCCTGTGGTGCCAGACTTGGAGCCAGAGAATCGATCAGAGACCCCTGAGGGTCGATTGCTATTACGATAGATGAGGAGTTTGGGAGCTGTTCCTGAGAGTTGTTGGTACCAGTTCACATAATTGCTACCGATGTTGGAACTGCTTCCAGTGCAGGAGATGGTGACCCTCTGGCCCAAGGAGCCTGACACCGAGGATGGCTGAGTCAGTACAGACTGGGCCCAGGACCCTGGAAAATGAAGAGATACAGACAGGGTAAAGCCGGGGTCTGGACACAAGAGGGTGGAAGCAGGGCCCACGTGTCTTCCCAGAACCCCTTCCCCTGTCCCCACACCCAATCACCTGTGCAGTGAGCGAGGAGGGTGAGAAGGACCGGAGACCAAGCCATGGTGGAGACCATCACTGATCCTGTCTTCTGTGCCCCACAGCTGAGCAGACCTCCCTTAATCTGCCCCTTTTCATCCACTGAGAGAGGGCGGGCCTTTCCATGCAAATGATACCCCAGCTCTCTGACCCCTCACTGAATGCGAGTCAGGTGCCTCCGCCCGTGGATGTCAAGGGGTGGGCAGAGGAATGGCTGTGTGGGGCCAGGCTGTGCAAAGTCACAGTTATGAGTCTCGAGCAGAAGGCACAGGCAGTGCAGGTGGCAGGTCTCAGGTCTCATCACCCCTGAACCCTTAGAAATGGGCCCTGTGAGCCCCCTTGTTCCAGACTCAGAAACATCATTGTGCAAAATGGTAACCAGAGCCCATAAAAGGAGCTCCTGTCCCCCGTTGCTTTGTCCACTGCCCTTTTCCTAGGGCCAGGCCAGGTATCCTCCTGGGTAACCTCCCATATCCTCAAACCAGAGTTTCTGCTCTTCTCAGACTCCTCTGGAAAAGCCAGGCCATGTTTCCCTGTATATTTCATGGGTCAGGACTGAGGTGGTATTTCTACAAAAATGCCACTTAGATCAGAATCATGTCCGGAGCTGTGACGAGTACCAAAGGACACGTGGCCCCTTCTGTGTAAGATTCTGTGTTCTTTCCTATTATGTGCTTCCTCCCCGGTTTCCAGATCTCTCCTGCTCTGAGGTTCCCACAGCCTGAACAGAAGCTCTCCTTCTGTCCTCAGTGCAGTGGGAAGGAACAACTGTGTGTATTCCTAGGGGCACTGTCCACTAAAAATCTTTGCCATCTGTCACTATGTCTGCTTATTTGAGACAACAGTTCTCCACACACTGTGGTTAGTGATTCCCTCCCAGGATCTGTCCCCCCAGCACACAGACACAAGTCTGCAGGGGTCCTGTGTGTGGCACTGAACCCAGAGCCCAAGGACAAACCTGCAGGAAGTTCCAAGAGGGAAGGAGTGACCGCAGCAGGTGCTCTGACAGGGTTCCAGTGACACGGTTTATGTGTTAGTCACCACTTAGCCAAGTGTGCACTTTAGAAATGGACAGAAAACATGAACAGACACTTCTCTAACGAAGACATCCAGATGGCCGACAGGCACATGGACCATGCTTAAAATCACTCCTCACCAGGGAAATACAAAGCAAAACCACACTGAGATACCACCTCATGCCAGTCAGAGTGGCTAAAATGAACCAATCAGGAGACTATAGATGCTGGAGAGGATGTGGAGAAACAGGAACCCTCCTGCACTGAGGGTTGCAAACTGGTGCAGCCGCTCTGGTAAACAGTGGGGAGGTTCCTCAAAAAATTAAAAATAGATCTACCCTATGACCCAGCAATAGCACTGCTAAGAATTTACCCAAGGGATACAGGAGTGCTGATGCTTAGGGGCACTTGTACCCCAATGTTTATAGCAGCACTTTCAACAATAGCCAAATATGGAAAGAGCCTAAATGTCCACCAACTGCTGAATGGATAAAGAAGATGTGGTTTATATATACAATGGAATACTACGTGGCAATGAGAAAGAATGAAATCTGGTCATTTGCAGCAATGTGGATGGAACTGGAGGGTATTATGTAAAGTGAAATACTTTAGTGTATGTATGAAATACTTTAGTGTATGTATGAAATACATAAAGTGTAAAGTCAGTCAGACAAAGACAGATATCATATGCTTTCACTCTTATGTGGATCCTGAGAATTGTAACAGAAGACCATGGGGGAGGGGAAGGAAAAAAAGAAGTTCGAGAGGGAGGGAGCCAAACCATAAGAGACTCTTCAAAATTGAGAATAAACTGAGGGTTGATGGGAGGCTGGGAGGAAGGAGAGGATAGGTGATGGGTATTGAGGAGGGCACCTGTTGGAATGAGTACTGGGTGTTGATGGAAACCAATCTGGCAATAATTTTCATATTAAAAAATAATAATAATAATAAAATAAATGGGTGTGTGCTTCTGTATACAAAATTTCTCTCAGTAACATAGATTGAAACATTCTTGAAATTGAAATGTTCTTATGAAAATGCAGATACAATCACTAGATTGTATTTATCTATTACAAATCACAGATCTGTATTTATTGCAGAGAAAAATAGATAGAAATTGTGGGAACAATGGAGAAGGGAATCCCTTTGTTGGAGGTTGAAGGAGTTGATAAAGTGTTTCGAAAATCATGTTTTCTTTGTCATGAGTATAGCATGGTGGAATTTTTCTGCAGGTAGGAGAGCCCGACATGATGCTCAGTGAAATCTCATGAGGGGCCTATTTCTATGAATTCCAGAACCATCTCTATAATGCAATTACCAAACACTGAGAGAGCTTCCAGGAAAGAGCGATTTGGGGTCAGACTTGTCTCTGGGGTGAACACAGCTCTACCTCTGTTCTTTGTGTCCAGCATATTCAGGATAGAAAAAAGCTCATTCAGACATCCATGAATAGAGGAGTGAACTTCTATCATCTGAGGCCAACGGGCTGAAAACTTTCTGTCACAGGTTCCATATGTGAGTGGTGGAGAGATGGCAATAAGGGGAACTGTGTCCGTGAGGTCACTGTCACTGTGGCCCTTGGGTGGGGGACAGAAGAATTTTCAGCAGAAGTCCAGATTGCTGCAGGTGTCACTGGGAAGACTGAAGCAGTGACAGCCCCGTTCTGAGAGCACGCACAGATTTTGTCGCGTGTCCTCATGTACATTGAGCTCCGTGGGAGCATCAGTGAAGCTGCTGTCCCAGAATCAATCAACTGATCAGCCTTGGGGGCTGGCTGGATCCCAGAGATTGTTGGGGACTGAGCTGCCCATGGGGACAAAGAGTCTCCTTTGGATTCCCAAGCATCAGCCTTGTCCCAGGAGAGCAGGTGTTCAGAGCGTCTGCTGGTTGCACTTGTGACAGGACCCCAGTCACACTGGATGTTGCTGGTGTTTCCTGATGATGGAGATTCTGCCTCCTGGGATTCTGATCCTGGGAGTACTGGTTGAGTACATGTTGACCATGATTTCTGGAGACAAAGGGAAGCTGGGAAACTGAAGACTCTAGGACACTATACACTCAAAGGAGAGTTGTGTGTGTGTGTGTGTGTGTGTGTGCGTGTGTGTGTATGTGTGTGTCCATCTGCGTGTGTGTCTGTGTTTGTGTAAGACAGAGAAAGAAAGGGAGAGAGACAGAGAAACAGAGAGAGAGAGAGAGAGAGAGAGAGAGAGAGAGAGAGAATATGCTCCATGTATCCCCAGGAAGTCTTTCCTTCAGAGGCCAACTATGTAGACAAGTGTACCCCTGTCCCTCTAATGTCCTCTCTCTGCTCCCTGAGTGTTGTTCTCCATGCAAATCCATCGCTAGGGCTGGCTCTTTAAAGAGCCTCCTGTGTTCTGGAGCTTGGAGCTAAAGAAGGCTAGTGTCTTGAAGGTCACTTCCCTTGCACAAGGATGGAATGTACACAAGGAAGAGGAATTTGGTGCAGATTAGTTCTGATAGGAATTCCATTGAATCATGAATTTGGATCTTGGGGATGGGTCTTCAGTCCATTTTCACCCCAACAGATACATATCCCACATCTGTGGGTTCCGGTCTCAGGAAGCACAAGACAGGGGTGACAACACAGTCCCTTCCTCCTGCCCTGCACAGCACAGCCACCCCACACTGTGCCCCCAAGGTCCCTGGATGCCTCCTGCGCGGTGACCATGAAAGAGTGCCTTTTTTATTTTGGAAAAAGGCTAATGCATGAGACTTCAATGATTGGAACAAAAGTGTGTGGTTGCATTAATCTCCTGATGGCCTCAGAAGCAAATATTCTCAAAAACAAGAAAAACTGTCATGTCTGGAACTATGTAGCCAATCCTTCCTTTGTTGGCTAGGTCAACAGTTACCTTTTGTGGTACCTCAGTAAGTTTCAAGGGGGAAAAGTCATTGTACTAATGGCTTTTGTGGGCAAATACTCAAAGGCTGAATGAACCTTCATTTGTCAGAAACACAATAATATTGTTGTCATATTATAGAGATTTACTGAGACCGGTGAGCATGGAAACTACAAACAGAGATGAGAGCAAGAATCAGATGATGAGGAGATTTCCTGCCAGTCCAATTTCTGCAACTTCTCCTCCCTAGAGATGAACCCTAGAAAGTGGAAATTACTGTAAGATTTTACTTCTCTCTGAAATCCTAACATAGAAATGGGTTCAGACCTGAAGAGCTATGGGGAGAGACTAAAGGCCTGAGGGAGGCAGGAGCAGAAGGGAGAAGAGGAACCGGTGTTGGGATGGGGAGGGGGTGAGGTGAGTCTGAAGAAGTTGTGACTCACTTTTTGTCAGATGGGTGAAAGAGAAAATTGTGTCTATGACCAAGGTGCTTATTAACATATCGAGTATGGATGTGTCGTCAGTAACACAAGAGTCACAGTTTCTGTCCTGAGATTTGTGGATGAACATGACTCTCTAGTTCACCTTGTCCACTTGAGACAATCGTACTGTGTGATCTTAGAAACTATATAGGAGTCTCTGCGCCCTGGATCCTGACACAGAGTTTCTGAAATTCTTGTCATTTCCTAAGTGACAAGAGCACTAGAAGCATCTTAGTTCTAATGACGTGGCTCTGGGTGGGCTCCTGGATGGCTCCTGGATGGGGCTGGTCCCCAGAAAGACCAAGCCTTGATCAGAGCCTGCGAAAATTCACCCCCTCATACTTGAGACAGGGAGGGAAGACTGACAGTGCAGTTAATGTCCAATCACGTCTACCCGAATCCTCAATAAAAATGCCAAAGTACAGGGTTTGAAGAGCTTCCGGTTTGGCGAACACATCCACTCCCAGAACAGATGCACCTCAACTCCACAGGGACTGAAGCTCTGGTGCTCGAGACACTCCCAGACCTAACACTAGGTGTCTCTTCATTACTTGTTCACCTGTCCCCTTCATATCTTTAATGAGCTGACAAAAGGAGTCAGTGTCTCCCTGAGTTCTGTGAGTTGATCTGGCACCTTAATGGACCTGAGGAGGGAGTCGTGGGAACCTTCGACGTATAGCCACGTTGGACAGAGGGTGCCGGCAATCTACTAGTTGTTGTTGGCATCAAAATGGGGAGCAGCCTCCTGGTGCCGAGCCCTTCCCCTGTGGATCTGACACTCTCTCTGTGCAGATAAACTAAGCCTTAAATTCAGGTAAATTGTAGGACACTCACCGTGTGTCCCACAGAATTTCTAGATATGGGAAAACAGATACAAAACGTATAATTGATGAACATGAGTGTGTGAAGTGAATATTCTGTGAGTAGTAAAGGAGATATGACTAGAGGGAGAGACAGAGATTTTGGTTGTAAAATAGTTGTTCTTGTTACTTTTCTCCAGACCCAGGGGCATGTGCAGTTGGGCTCCATTCCCTGATTCGCATGGGCTCCTGGGACACGTGTGCTGTCTCAGGCAAGAGCATCATCTGTGTGTCCGTCCTTCCTCCTCAAGGACAGCTCTCAGCACAGAGGTGTCTCCCCCACAGAAGCCTCCACAGAAGGTTCCCAATAACAGAGGCTCAGACGCAAGGTCTGTGGACCCAGGGGTTTTTGACTCACTTTCTCCATATCTGAGTCACTGGGAGTAGCCAAAGCTGCTCCCACTGCCATGAGCTGTAGCACAGGAAGAGTCAGCCTTGTCCTCAGGCTGCGGCCCAGAGAGGAGCAGAAGCCCTGCATTGGCCAAGGCATCTTTGGACCCAGAGAAGCGGCTGGGGATCCCAGGGCCCTGGTGCTTATTTGAGTCTGAGTAGTAGTACAGGAGATACAGAGGAGGGCTCACTGGCTTCTGCTGGAACCAATGTATGTAATAGCTGCCAACACTGAAGCCACTGCTCAAGGTGCAGATGTCTGGCAATTGTTCCCGGAGATGCAGACAGGGAGAGCGGCTGGGTCAGCACAGGCTGGGAGATACCCTTTGGGGATGCAGCTGGAAATGGTAACCAAAATTCAGGATTCTGAGCAGAGGAGGAGTGATGTGGGGACCACCCTGTGAGCACAAGGCCTGTCCCTACCTGGGCAGTGAGGGAGGAGCAGGAGGAGGAGCAGCGTCCAGGCCATGGTACACAACCCCTGGTCCCCACACTGGGCTGGGCCACCCCAGGCCTCCTTTTCTCCTCCACCCTCTGCCAAGGAGGGGCTTTGCATGCAAATGAGGTCCATCCAGTGCCTGCCCAGCCCCTCCCTGAGCCCTGGTGCTGGAGCTCAGCTCACACCACACACTGGGGAGGATGGGGGTGGAACTCCTGCCCGGGGAAGCCCTGGGAGGTAGCACCAGCTGCAACACCACAAAGCCTCAACGTCTGGTCTCCTTTGAGTGATTGGTCCTCACTGACCAGCTGTGTAGGGACCACAAGGCTGTCCCACAGCGCATCCTGTTAATCTCACATGGAAAAATGAAAAATGAATAAAAAGAACTTGTAAGTGGTACATCTTAGTAAGAATACATTAAATACATAGTTTCTTAGAAGTTACAAAATTGGCTGTCCTACAAATACATTGACTGAATAGACCAATTCCAATAAAAACATGGAAAAGGTTATTACAGAAGCACTCCACAGAAATACATTAGGTACAGACGTTTTCACAAGGGACATCTAACAAAACTTCAGAATTTAGATGATTCCACTTATTTAGTTCATATTTTTCCATAATTTAACACGGTATTGAATATTTCTTACTTCTTTTAAAAACGTTATAAAACTCATAAATACACCTTCAAAATAGCTTTTACAAAAAGGAAAATAGTAGAACAGTACCATGAAATATTGATAGACTGTTGGGTACAAAATATTAACAAAGAGACCTCAATACCATATTAATAAATTGAAATACTATCATTAAGTGTGATTTATTCCAATGATACAAAGTTGGGTTACATAATAAGAAAGAGTTTTATATTACACACCATATTATTACATCATGAGATATGACCATATGGCCCCAGCTCGTCTCAAAAGGGCCTTTCACCACATTTAACACCATATCCTAATAACACCCATACAAAAATACAATCAGATACATCTATAATATGGTAAAACACACACTCTCGCACACGGATGATGTAGTCCTAAGGCCCACATCTTACTTCCTGCTGTAGTGAGGAGACGATTTCCACAAAGATCAAGAACAGGTAAAGGAGATCTTAACTTCTATTATTTTTAAATTATTCCTCAATAGTTAGAAAATGTAATTAAAAAGCCAAAATCAATGGTTAATACTTAGCATTGATGGCAAAAGACAAGTGGTCATTCTTGGATATCCAGATGGACGTCATGGCCTTAGGTAAGCCTGTGTTTCTTTGGCCGTGATGGCAGAGATCTCCTCAGTGAGGACTAGTCGCTGACTCTGACTAGTACTGGTGACACTAAGTAACAGGGACAAGATGGGTGGAACAAGGGCAGCAGAGAGAGGTCTTGTCCCACTTAACTGGGTGAAGAGCCCTGTGCAAGGTGTGGGCCAGTGACCCTGGATCTGAAGTGATTATTTCCTCCCACGCTGGCTGCATTCTACATGATGCCAGTCATCACATTCATGGGGCTTCTGCCTCAGACCCACAATAGTACATATTGCAGAGGTTTTCAGTGCAGAAATTGGGGACATTTGCTGAAGTGACCGGTTCACCAACAGATGGATTGTGAGTCTGATGTCACTGCACCTGCTCCTTGATGAGCTGAGGAAAGGGCAGGTCCTGTGTGATCTCAGGGACTCCTTTTGTAAAATCTGGCAAAGGCTTCCTGTTTAAAGGTTTGAAGAAGAGACTCCAGGACATGGTGGAGATCCCACAGAGCTCTGTCTTCTGAGGTTCCATGCGGGGGTTCTATCCACAAGCTCTCGTATCTTCTGGGCAGACTCTCCTGAAAGCCCACTTCCTCCTTGGAAATACATTTGAGCCGGTCGTTGTCTATCAGCCTCAAACGTACCAGATGCCATAGAGAAAAAGGACATGATCCACATTTGACTCTATGTGGTGAAGCATCCAGATCCAGGAGGTCACAGAGCAATGGGAGCTCACAGGTGGAGGCTGGTCATACATCAGTGAGGATACAGTTTGCCTCCTGCCCCTCCCACCAGCTGAGTGGTTTCCCAGTTGTCTGGCTCAGCCCCTCCCCTCTGCAGGCCCCTGCCACACTGCTCCCCTGCTGCCCTCAGCACCATGTCCTCCAGCTGCTGTGGTCCCCTCTACACTCCAAGCAGAATGTTCATTTAGGCAGCAGTCTTACTGACGTCGTGACCCAACAGAGTGGAGTAAGAAAGGGGCTTTCTAGGTCTCTTAACGGAATGATGACACTTTCACATTTGGAAATGTATATCAGTGGAAAACTATGATTTATTTCAAAATATCCATCTCTGCCCAAAATATCCCTGGAACGCACAGTGTGTCTTGTGTTTGCAGGCACTGCATGTGGTAAATGTAAAGACGATGAAGGGGTGTCGTTGGGGCACATATGGAGATAGTGCCCAAGTTCACGTGGAAATTTGGGACAAAGTGCATGGAAATTTGGGACAAAGAACTTCCATCAGAGCTGTGGTACATACGGTGGGGACTATATGGTGAGTCAAGTGGTGTCCCTGCAGAGAGCTGGGAGACCCGTGGGTCAGAGGTCAGGGCATGTGCCAAGGCCAGAAAAAGAGAGGAGGCTGGTTGCAGGTGACTCTAGTGAATATCCACTCAGAGCCAAACTGATAGACCAATGAGCACATGAATCCAACATCTCCCAATGGAATTGGAAGGGAAACACGGAAAATAAACATACCTACACAAAAACCTGAAATGGTTTTTACTCATTGTGAATACACATATATTGATATGCCACAATTATAGTCACAACAATGCTACCCATGTTTACTTGCTATTTCTACAGGACCAGCCTGTAGACACTTCCATGGGGGTGGAATTTCTGCACTCAAGTGAACCCTTGCTGTCTGTCTATCCAGCTTCCCTGCCCAAGGCTTTCACAAGTGGGAGCACACAGAGGAGGAGTTAATGAACTAACCCAGAGATGCAGGTGGTCTGGGTGCTGATGATCCCCAGGTCCTGGCAGGTCAACATCGTCTAGTGAGCACACTGATGCCTGAAACCTGGAGGCCCTGAATGGTGTTCCTGATGGCAGGGGACAAACAGGATTGCCCCAGCCTTTCCCACATGCCCTCAAACACCAAACCATCCCCCCAAAAAACAAATATTCCAGTGAAGAAATGGGCAAAAGACATGAATAGACACTTTTCCAAAGAAGACATCCAGATGGTTAAAGACACATGAAAAAAGGTTCTACATCACCCATCATCAAAGAAATACAAATTCAAGCCACAATGAGATACCATCTCACACCAGTCAGAATGGCTAAAATTAACAACTCAGGCAAAAACAGATATTGGCAAGGATGCAGAGGAAAAGGATCTCAGTTGCACTGCTGGTGGGAATGCAAACTAGCACAGTAACTCTCAAAAACCGTATGGCGGTTCCTCAAAAAACTAAAAATGGAACTACCCATGGATGATAGGCATTGAGGAGGGCACTCGTTGGGATGAGCACTGGGTATTGTATGTACAGAAAACAAAAAGTACTACCCTACAACCCAGAAATTGCACTACTAGGTATTTGTCCAAGGGACACAAGTGTGTTGTTTCAAAGGGGCACAGGCAGCCCAATGTTTCTAGCAGCACTATCAACAATAGCCAAAGTATGGAAAGAGTCCAAATGTTCATTGACAGATGAATGGATGAAGAAGATGTGATATACACACACACACACACACACACACACACACACACACACACACAATGGAGTATTCCTTGGCAATCAAAAGAATGAAGTCTTGCCTTTTGCAACCATGTGGATGAAACTAAAGTGTAGTATGCTAAGTGAAATTAGCCAGGGAGAGAAAGAGAAATATTATATGACTTCACTCATATGAGCAATTTAAGATACAAAATAGATGAACATAAGGGAAGGGTAGCAAAATTAATATAAAAACAAAGAGGGAGACAAACCATAAGAGACTCTTACATATAGAGAACAAACTGAGGGTTGCTGGCGGGGTTGTGGCGGGGCGTGGGCTAAATGGGTAAGAGGCATTAAGGAAGACACTTGTTGGGATGAGCACTGGGTGTTATACATAGGGGATGAATCACTGGAATCTACTCCTGAAATTATTATTGGATTAAACGGTAACTAATTTAGATGCAAATAGACAAATAAATAAGTAAATAATACACTAGCAAAATACACAAAATATGGTAACAGCCTTCAGAGATCATAGTTTCAGTTGTCTACAACCCCCTCAGCATTCACAGACAGAAAATGTATACTGAGATAACACACAGTCTCCCACACACGTAGAACTCAGTCCCACACCCAGAAAATTAGATAATGAGATGAGGGTGGGGAGGATATTTCTACAAGATGAAAAGGCTAACGTGACCTAAACACCATTATTATTCACCATCTTTCTGTAAGTGTTAGGCAATGCAAGTGAATAAGAAAAACCACTGCTTGGATCTCAGCATTGATGGGAATGGACAGGGATTCATTTCAAAAGGCAAAAAAAATTGTGATTTAGTCATATATCTTCTGGGGCTGGTGCTGCAGTGAGAGAAGACATAATCCCAAAGAGCCAAAAGAACAGTTCTTTCTACTGAAGACTAATAAGAGGATTACATAGGGCTGGAAACTTCTAGAAACAGGTAAATGGCCAAGGATGGAGACCTTGGCTTCCTCAGAAGTCAGGTGGGAGCTGAGAACACTGGACCTACGACCCCCAGTCCATGAACTTAGTTAGAGACCGTGTGTCTCAACATGATGGGCGAGATGAGCTTTCTGTGTCCTTTGAGACCCTTTGTCTAGGAAGGGGCTGCTGTGAGTGACGTTGGGGACAGAACGGAAGGAGGAGCCCTCACTCCCAGGTGGTGCTGTTGCGTGCACCGGGGCCCATGGTGGCAGCAGCAGGAGCATCAGAAGCAGAAGTCACAGGCTGAACCTGAGCAGCTGCTGGGGCCTCACCCTCCCAGCAGATGAGAAAGGGGTTCTGCTTTCAGTTCTCATGGGCCTGGGACTCTGTGTGAGCCCACGATGCTGTCCCAGGAGGGACAGGGACCAGAAGCCTCCTCCTCAACCCTCAGCCCTTAGCCCAGGGAAGATCTGGGAGCCAGAGTTGCTAGACATGGAGCCAAAGAGGGAATCAGGATCCACAATGGATCCGACTATCATAATAGATGAGGATTTAGGGGCAATTAGTGGGAGCTTTTGTTACCAGGACACATAGCGGACACTTCCGATGTGTCCTGACTCAGAGCTGGATTTGTGTTCCTGTTTCTGCTGTGACCTGTCATGGACCCTGTCCTCAGGGCAGCCTGCCTTTGGCATCCAGGAATGTGCTCAGTTTGAGAAAATCACTCAGTATATTGATCCGAAAGACAGGCTTCAAGGAGGAATTGCAAAGAATGTGGAAAGACTTTGTAGACATATTGCTTGTGAAGGGTCTCAGACCCCAGCTTGCACGAAAAAAACAAAGAAGCACTTGACTTGGCCAAAAAGTCAGAGCTTCACAGGAAGTCCCATTGCTGTGGGGACAGCAGGTTTTTGTCTCACTTCCCCACAGGCCTGGAGCACTGTGTCAGCACCTTGAGTAACGTCAACAGACAGGCAGTAATAATCAGCCTCGTCCTCGGCCTGGAACCCAGTGATGGTGAAGGAGCCTGTGTTGCCAGACTTGGAGCCAGAAAATCTGTCAGGGACCCCTGAGGGTCGATCGCTACTACCATAGATGAGGAGTTTAGGGGCTTTTCCTGGAAACTGTTGGTACCAGTTCACACCAACAATACCGATGTTGGCACTTCCAGCGCAGGAGATGGTGACCGTCTGGCCCAGGCCCCCAGACACTGAGGGCGGCTGAGTCAGCACAGACTGGGCCCAGGAACCTGGAAGGGGAGAGACAAAGAGAGCATGATGCTGGGATCTAGAGACCAGAGGAGAATCCAAGGCCCACGTGTCCTCCCTGGACCACTTCCTCTGTTCCCTCATCTAGTCACCTGTGCAGTGGATGAGGAGGGCGAGGAGAAGAGGGAACCAGGCCATGGTGGAGGTCATCACCGACCCTGCCTTCTGTGGATCCACAGCTGAGCAGATCTCCTCTAATCCCTTCCTTCCCCTTTTCATCACCTGAGAGAGGGAGGGCCCATCCATGCAAATCAGACCAGCGGCTCTCTGACACTTCACTGACCCTGGGTCAAGTCCCTCTGCCTGAGGATGTCAGGTGAGTTGGACGGGGAGGTGGTCTCTGGGGCCATGCCAGGAGAGGGGAGGTCACAGTTTCGAGTCCTGAGCAGAGGGCACAGGCATTGTCCACATACTGGTCCCAGGTCTAATCATGGCCGACCCTCAGAAGCAGGTGACGACCACCCCCTGGTGTCCAGGCCCAGACACAGCATATGTGACATGGTGAGCAGATCTCATCAGAGTTCCTGCCTTCCCACTGCTCTGTCCACCATCCCCTTCCTTCGGGACAGGCCAGGTGTCCCCTGTGTGGCCTCCCATCCCCTGAGGACACACTGTGCTCTCCTCTGGCTCCGCATAGTGAGTCTGTCCACAGCGCCTTTGGCTATTATTGACGGGGCAGGACTGACATGGTGACTGTTGTACAACCACACAGATGAGGATCAGGGCCACAGAGAGATGGGTCCACATTGACACATGGCCAGTTCTGTACAGGAGGCCGACTTCTTCCCCCTTCCCTGCTTCCTCTCTGGTCTGAGAGTTTTCCTTTCCCAGAAGCTCCCTCAGCACTGAGGACACAGGGACACCTTTTCTCCAGGTTGTGGGTAGAAGCCCACATCCCTCGTGTGCATTCCTACAGGGTTCCACACTGAAAATCTTTGTCAGTTGTCACTCTTGCCACCTCACATCACATACTGGGGACGATGGAGGTTGGCTTCACCCCTGGGGAGACCCCTGCAAGGAAGCACCTGTTGAGGCAATACACATGTCCTTGCTCAAGTGGGGACTCTGCCACACCAGAAGGGACGCAGCTGCTGAGTCTCCCTCAGGAAGTACAGGGCCCAGTCCCCAGTCCCAGGTTCCTTTTAGTGAATGGTCCCCACTGAGGCCCTGTGTAGGGAGACAGGGCAGTCCCACAGCGCCCCCTCCTGGCTGAAGGGCACACACCCCACTGTGTCCCACAACCCTGAGAGCCCAGTGGGTTTCCTCACTTCTGTTTATTCACACATCATTGAGCTGAATCTTGGATAATGTGACCCTGTAGTGCTGCCCATGTTCAATGTAGTATTTTTCAGTCTCCAAAGAAGCCCTAGCCCATAGGATTTGGAGGCATTTACCTATATTAAATGGTAAGTTGCCAGTTCTTTGCAGAAGGTACTCCAGACCTCATGTCCCTCTTCTGGCCTACAATTGAGAATATGTCTATCTCATGAATATTTGAAGACTCCTGTGCGTTAAAGCAATGGATTCCAGCCTCTGTCATTGGAATTGAGTATTATGTTAATCTTCTATATTTTTAGGTAATTTCCTTGGCTTACTACATTAAAAAGAAAAGGAAATAACAACGAATTTATATTTGATGAAGTCCTATTTAGCAAGTGTCATTTTTTGTTTTTCTTTTTTTGTTTTCTCATGGGTTACCCTGACAGTGTCTTATTTAAACATTTTTATAGAAACCCTAGATCCTGAATATTTTCTCCTTTATTATGTTTGTAGCTTTATGTTTTACAGATATGTCTATAATCCTTTTAGTGATTTTTAAATATATATAAAGTCAGTTTTAAGTATGATTCATTTCTCTCTCAGGATATCCAATTTTTCTGTGGCCATTTGTCGAAAAGTCCATCCTTTCTCTTCGGAAAGGCTTCTTCTACTTTGTAAAAGAAAAAAAGTGTTTATCCTTCACTCTGTGGGTCCATTTCTGGGTTTTATGTTCTGTTATCTTGGCCAATGTGTCTATCCTCTATCCATACCACCCTGACTTGTTAGGACAGGAACTGAATTACACTTTTATCCAATTTGGGAAGAACTGGCATATTTATTATAATGAGTCTTCTAATCCATGAACGGAACTTATCTTTCCTTGTTTTAGATCCACTTTGATTACATTTACCAGCATTGTCCAGATTTCAGCACCTGTGGCCTATACTTGTTTTGTGAAATATGCCCTGAAATAGTTCATCGAGTGGTTTTAAGGTTTTTTTATTTTCACCTGTTTATTGCTAGCATGTATACATCTATATGATCTTTCTATGTTGATCTTTATTCTAAAATGTTTCCAAAATTATTTATGACTCTTTGAATTTATATATTTGCATACTTCATTGTAGCTTCCTTTGTAGTTTTCCTGTAGGTCATTCTCTCACCTGAAATGGGACAATTGTCTCTTGTTCTTCTTCATCTGAATGCCTCTCATTGTTTGTCTTGCCTTATGGTTCTGACAGACACATCCAGTCCTATGTGGAACAGCAGTGTTGACATAGGACATGGTGGCCTTGCTCCCTACCCGAGGTGGGAAAGCTTTCAGTGCTTCCCCTCCGTGTGTGTTCACCGAAGGGAAGGTGTTTTATAGTTTTCTTTACCAAACTGAAGATGTACTCTTCTATATTTTGTTCTCCGAAAACTTTTATCACTCTCATTCATATACTCATTCATTCTTTTCCATGAGCACAAATAGGTCTTGAGCTGTGCAGGAAGTGGAAGAGAATTCATCCTACCTGAGAGAGTGAGGGAGACGCTTTCATCGGTCTTTCTTTTTTAATTTTTTTAATGTTTATACATATTTGAGAGAGAGACAGATGGAACCCAAGTGAGGGAAGGGCAGAGAGAGAGGGAGACAGAATGGGAAGCAGGCTGGAGGCTCCGAGGTGTCAGCAGAGAGCCCGACATGGCACTTGAACTCGGTAGCCATGAGATCATGACCTGAACCGAAGGCACATATTTAACTGACAGAGCCACCCAGGGGCCCCTCAGCTGTCATTTAATACTTTGGCTATTATCGCAACTGATTTATTTCTCCTTCTCCTTTGGTGTCAAGGAGACAAGGCAGGAGGCCTGGTGAGACAGATACCACTCCCTCGTGTCCAATATGAGGGTGGGTGAGAGGACACTTATGACATGGAAGAAGTGGCATTTTCTCTCTCCCTTTTCCTGCTGGTTTCTTCACTTCCTTAGACTCCCTGCCCTCCTCACACTCTTAAAATCCTGGGTCATCATTAGCATGATCACAATCCATCCCACATACCCCTCGAGGTTTAGTCCCACCCGCCTCACTGACCACCCACCCCATCAAATCCACATACTGCTCCCTCTCCAGCTGAGTCCCCCAGCTGACTGGCTGCAGGTGCACATGGCCGTGATGGCTGCTCCCGCTGTGAATGTATGAGACTCTCTTCAGGGCATCCCAAGTCAGACACCCTGTGATCTTCATTTCTCACATTCCTCTCTGTAGCCCATTGTTAGGGCTGTCCCTGTCTACAGTGCACAGTCAGACTTCTTCAATCTCCTTGAAGTGAGAAAGTATCTTCCACCCAGACTCCACACTGGAAAATAGAAGCTAGAATGTAAGTTTCATGGCGTCACCCACTAGTTGTTAACAGGCTCATGTTTTGTTTTCTTATTGATGACAAAAGATGTTCACTGTGGGGCATAAGCATAGGAGTCTCCCGGGCTTACACCAAGGGGCTAACAAGGCATAAAGAAATACAACGCCATAGAATGCTCACAACTGAGTGCTGGAAGCCGAGCTCTCCCAGCCTGAGTGGCAGGCCCCGGGCTGTGGACGGATTGGTGACTGCAGGGCGGCCCGCCGACAGTGAAGCTTCTTGTACTCCTGCTTTTATGTAACTTGGCCTTAAAAGTACCTGGGGTATTGTCTGTTGGGGAATTGCGCTCGGCAGCCCCCCTGGGAAAAGAACCATTAGGGAAGAAATTAAGGTTCCGCAAGAAATTGTCCGGCCTTACGGTTAGCCCTTGCTATCCCCTATGGAGACTCCTCTACTTGCAGGAAGGATAGCCTCATGCATTTGCCAGCAAAGAGGGCCTGTAAGGAGAGACATACGGATCTGAAAGCCTCACTCCGGAAACTAAGGAGTGTATCTCTGGGCACAGGTGACTTCAACCCCTAGGCCCACCTGGCCCCCGGAGGCATTCCAGATGGTGACTGAACCTAGTCGGTTAAGCTACAGAACGGTTCATTGGTTCCTAGGTGCATTGTCTCTGTGAGAATGTGTGAGGCATGGGTTTCTAAGGCTTTTTCAGCCCCTTTCTGGCACCTCGGACCGAGGCAAACACATTGTTCTTCTGGCCTCATGTGGTTAGGAGGTCATGTCCCTATAACTGTTCCACTTGAGGTGTTAAGAAATGGAGGGCCTTTCACGAGAACAGCAAAGCAAATCCTTTGTAGATTATAGACAAACGCAGATGCCTAATGGAATAATGTCAGAAATTAATCTTTAATCAAAGGGTATGCGGGAAAGTTAGGGCAAAATCACCATGTTATTTCTTAAAGGTTGTTTACATATAGGAACATTTTCAAAATTAGGTAATGTTAGAAAAACATAGTTGACGTATGCTACAAGGAAATCACTAGGATATATAATGCCACATTTACTGCAATAAATCGGCCAGCTCAACACACTGCTGTCGTCTGTGTCCATTTTTATTTTTTGTTTCTATTTTAGTTTTTTATTTTAGTTTTGTTTTATTTTCACTTTTTCGCCAAGGCCGTTCATCCTTCGGGAACCCCTGGATCTCCTGGAGCTGCACTCCAGCAACTGAGTTTGGGCAAACCAGATTGGCACCCCAAGACTAGGGGGATGTAAAGGCATCCCAAGAATAGGGAGGTGCAACGGCACCCCAGAATAGAAAGGGGCCGCAGAGCCCCCAGAATAGAGAGGGAGGGGAAAAGGCCTAAAGTAAGAACAGGCACAAAAGCTCCCCATACAAAGGTATATGAGGTAAGCCAGATTAGGCATTCAGGGCAGAAGCACTCTCCAACTTAGTACTATAGCAGAAAAGCTGCTTTCACTGGAGGAAAGGACCAAGTTAGATAAACAGGTAAATTGAGCTACAGACCGCTGCACTGCAGGCAAAGCAGCCCAGAGCAGAGATGGTTAACAAAAGAAAAGGTGCCTTGTTAACCTAACCCTGAGGTTGCTCCCCCTGTCTGCTTTAGCCCCTAGGCTGGCTCAGATAAACAGACACGGTGCCGGTGCCATTAACAACCATGGTAACAACCATCTGCCCATCTGCCCGGTAACAGGATTTTGTTGTATATTGACCAAAACCCCAAACACTGTATATCTTCAAAATCCCTTTTCCCTCACGTCCCCAAGTGAATGTTCACAATTTCCTTGTCTCTTTGTGCACGCCCATCAAATCTGTAAGCCTTCTGATCTTGATAAACACAGGGAAAGGGCCCTTATTTGGGGCTCTTGTCTTTTCCTGGACATTAGCCATCTCTCGCTTTTCATCCAGCGTCCCGCTCTCTTGTTCGACAAGAGAGAATTCTAGACATAGAGTCTACGACAGTTCACCATTTCAAATATGCTTTCACATTCTTCAGGACAGTTTACAATTCCCTTAATATATACATTTCACACATCTCAGCGTAACAGCTCTCCCTCTGGTCTCTCCGGTGAACTTGTTTCAAGCATAGTCTCTCTTTGTGTGCTGACCTACTGATCTGCAACAGAACTACCCTACTTTCTTGCGATTTGCAGGCCACTGTCCCTGAGGAAGGAGTGAAGGACTGACCTTTCCCAGAGGCGAGGCCTGACCACATTTGGAGCAGCTGCCAATGATGTCACCAGATCTGGTACTGCCAGGCTCATGTCCACAGAGAACTAGCCACATGGACACTTGCTTCTCCCCCATGGACCGCCGCCACGATTCCCTGCACCTTCCCGTACGAAAGTATAGGACTTCTCTGAGACAGAGAAAATGATCTTTGAGACATTTGTCCACATCTCCCCAGGCTGCTGGCTTCCTGAGGAAGCACCCATTCCTTTCCCATCATCCCTTGTCTCTCAAGTATTGAATGAATTTCTACTGGCAAACAGCAGAGCCTGAATTTGGAACCAGCTCTCTGTACAATAATATTAGCATCTTGACATTGTTGGCAATATGATAAGAATCCTTTTTGTTTTTAGCATATAACAAGGTCTTGTTATTACTGAAATTATTATTGAAATAATTAATACAAACTTTATTTTACACATGTCTCATGACTTTCCTGAATTACCTTATTAGGGCCATATTTTTAAATTTTTATTTATTTTTGAGAGAGAGAGCGCGAGAGGGCAGGGTTGAGGCAGAGAGAGGGGGGATGAAGGATCCAAAGCAGGCTCCTTGCTGACAGCAGACAGGTGGACTTGGGAATTGAAATCACAAACCAGGAGATCATGACTTGAGCTGAGGTCAGACATTTAACTGACTAAGCCGCCCAGGGCTGCTTGTTAGCACAATGCTTTTAAACTAAATACCCTGAGCCATCTGAAAGCAGAACTGAAGGGGTCCCCAGGTGGGAAAACAATCTCTGTATATAAAGAGGAGACAGCTTTCCTGCCCCAAGAGCACTCATTGGAGGCCCCCAGCTATTTTCTGTGGTCTGTGCCCTGCAGGTTCTACTTGCCCAGCACCCATACCGAGCACTTTCCTGGGAGGAAAAGAAAACAGAAATGCAACAAGGTCAGGAGTTCAGGGTTTGAGGAGAACAAAGGGGATGCCAACCTACCAGTCTCGACCAGTCCAGGAAATAGCCTGAGTGCTTCAGAGACATGACCAGAGGAAAAGTCCCAGCGCAGGAACAAAAGTAAACTTTTCCCTAAAGCACATGCTTGAGTTGTTTTGGCAGGATTGAAACCTTGCCCCACAGGTTAATGAGGTTAAAACAGTCACCAGCAGGACCCCCACTGACACCTCTTTTTTTTCACAGGAATGTTCCTGTATTTCAGAGGCAAACAGCAGAAAGAGCCTGGGAGCTTAGACCAGTTTTATCTCCTGCAACAGCTCCACCAGTGCAGATGGACCAGGGAGTGTCCTCCAGGGACCTCTGTCTCTTTATAACGTTAAGTCTCTGCCCTAGGAGGAGGACAAGCTTCATTAACCTACCACATGATGGGGACACAAGCTCCTGTGCTCCATATTCCTGCACAACCTCATGCCCACTCTTGCATAAGATGACAAAACTCCCTTTTATGGGTATCCACCCTAACCCTGAACGAAAGGAACCCACTCGCCTCCACTCAGGGAGACACAGCTTTGATAATTCTTGTCCCTGATCCCCTTATCTGTGGCAAATAAAGTTTCCTTTGTGTGACAGCATCTGCTGAAGCCTCTGCCTGTACCTCACCAAGGAGTGAATTCAAAGTAGCTCCAACACTTCTAAGTCATATATTTCATCCCTTAACTTGGAAACCTGCCTTCTTCTCTCTACTCTCTACCTGTGGTTTTAGTGACATTTAGTCTATTAATAAGAAATTTCAGACAAATATTAAGTAACAGTTTTCTTAAAATTATCTTTGCTCATTTTCACCCTTTATATCAAAGTAAGTTAGAAAAAAATGAAATAATTTTATTTTTTTAAAAAAAAAATTTTTTTTTCAACGTTTATTTATTTTTGGGACAGAGAGAGACAGGGCATGAACGGGGGAGGGGCAGAGAGAGAGGGAGACACAGAATCGGAAACAGGCTCCAGGCTCTGAGCCATCAGCCCAGAGCCTGACGCGGGGCTCGAACTCACGGACCGCGAGATCGTGACCTGGCTGAAGTCGGACGCTTAACCGACTGCGCCACCCAGGCGCCCCAAAAATGAAATAATTTTAAAGGTATCTGTTGTTAAGAATCCCTGGTGGCCTCGCGCCCAGGCTCACACCACAAATCATGAGCGTCAGTGGAAAGAGAAGTCAGTTCCCGAAAAGGCTGGGGTGACAGAAGGGGAAAGCTAGCCGTGGGTCTGAACCACCATCACTCGAAAAAGCCCCTGCGAGTGAAGACACAGGACAGCAAGTGGAGAGACCCAAGCCCTGACCACAGGATAGGCATCCAGGGTGAGCAATAGTGAAACGGGAGGTCTCAGATGCAGTGCTGTGGGCAGATGGGAGAGAAAGCGAAGTCAGGAGGGATGCTCTGGAAACATCTCACTAAGGAAAAAGAGTGGGGAGGAGACATGTAGAGTCTGCCGGGCATGAGGGAATGGGAAAAAGAGAAAGGCCACAGAGCCCACTTCCCCACCACAAGGAAAGGAAAAATGTATGAGATAAAAACTTGAAATATGGACCGTAACACATAATATTATTCTTCATAATAATAAACTAAACTATTGACCAAAGTTGCAGTATGCAGAAATCTACAAAATAAAAAATGACAATGGGGGACAATAGCCATCGGAAAATA
The DNA here is from genome assembly GCF_028749965.1 of Puma concolor. NCBI lineage: Eukaryota > Metazoa > Chordata > Mammalia > Carnivora > Felidae > Puma > Puma concolor. Next base: position 20,892,616 of record NC_141678.1, read on the forward strand.
AACTTTTAAAAAAGAATCTGTGATTACACACCATCATGGAAAATAATTATGCTATTTCGACAGCCTCTATTAAAATTGCAGCCATCTAGATAGATCCGCGTGTCCTCTGCACAAGATGAACACGTCTCTAGAGGAAACGATGAAACGTTCCCTATATTTAAATATGGAGCCCGTGATGTTCCTACAACAATGCACACACTGATGACACTGAATGGTGCGCTTCCGGGGACACGTGGTGTGTGACTCAGCCACTGTGAAATGTGCACAACAGGAAAATCACTGCAGACAGAAAGGAATTTTTGCCTCCAAAGGGCTGAGTGCAGGGGGGCCATGGACTCGGGGGTCAGGGATTTTTTCTGCAGGTGATGGAAATGTTGTCAATTTATCCTGATGATGTTCGCCAAACTCAGGAAACATACTACAGACCACTGAATCGTACCATTTAAATGACTGCACTTTATGCCTATAAATTATGTTAAGAGATTTGTCTTATTTTTAGAAGAAAACAACATGAGGTGAAGCTACTATCAGTGACTCTTCATAGTTGTTCTGTGCTCAGAGAGTCAGACCCTCAGACCCTCCGGGGTGTCCACGGTCTCCCTGTTTATTTGTCACTGGCAGTGACCATGGGAAACTGGGGCACGTTGCTGTATCATTTGCCCACGGGCTTAGAGCACTGTGTCAGTAATACCAGCCTCGTCCTCAGGCCGCAGGCCCAAGATGATCAGAGAGGCCCTGTTCTCGAGAACCCAGCTGGGATCCCGGAGGGCCTAGTGTTTCTGAGCATCTCAGCTTTGGGGACACGGTGGGGAATCTGTGGGTACCAGCCCACCTAATACGACCCAACATTGTTGCTGATTCCAGTGCAGCTGAGGGTGACCTTCTAGCCCACAGACCCTGATAAAGAGGCTTCCTGTGTCAACACAGACAGCGCCCAGGACCCAGCAACAGAGCAGTGGAGACACGGGTCAGTATCAGGTTATTACTCACAGTGTGTTCTCAAAATGGGGGAAACAGGCAACTTAGGGGTCCCCCGAAAGCAATTCTTCCGCTTTCCACAGCCAGTAACCTGAGCAGAGAGCAAGGAAGGTGAGGAGGGGAGGCGTCCAGGCCAGGGTGAGACACTCCAGGCTGTGCCTCTGAGCCCTCAAGGGAGAGACCTGCACAAAGCCTCTCTTATCCTCTCCCTTCCTGGAAGAGAGAGAGGAAGCCTTCATGCAAATCTCTCCCTCCCCTGGGACTGAATGTGGTGACAGCTGAGTGTGGGGTGGGTGGGACTAGGGAAACTCCTCTAGGCACAGTTTTGCAGGGGGCACAAGGCAGGGCTCCAGGCCTGGGTTCTCAGATGGGACCCCTCCCCACGCAGACACCACTCAGGCACAGGCCTACAGCGCCCCCTGCTGTCTCAGTGTCCAGCCGCACCCATGCCTGGAAGGGACATCCTGGAGCTGTGAGAGAGACACCAGGGCACTAAGGACTTCAGTCAGCCTGGCATACTGTCCACCCCCACACAGGGCCAGATCTTCTTCTCCCTCAGGGCTTCTGCAGGTGCCACCACACCTCAGTCCTTGCTGCAGACACAGGGCCTCCTCAGCGTGAATCACCCTGGGCTCCTCCCACTACTTAGAGACTTGTGTTGTTGGGGCCAAGAGTCATTGACCGCTGGCGGAGGATGTTTCCGCCCAGTGAGCACAAAAGCGGAGAGCATGCACGCCCCTCCACAACCTTTTTCGGGAGACCTGGGGGGACAGTTCAGTTTTCTCATCTCACTTCCCGTTCTGGCGGGCAAGTCCCCATTACCCTCTGCACTGAACTGGATGAGGTAGATCAATGACAGTGCATGGCTATAGATCACGTGAGTATATTCTATCTCTCTATCATCCATCAAACTTTGAATTTTCTACATTACCTATAATTGGTATGGTATCGGCCCCAAAAGAGACACATATATCAATGCTCCAGATTCCAAAGGCCAGAAATAGGGTGGCTCAGTCGGTTGGGTGTCAGACTCTTGATTTCAGTTCAGGTCATGACCTCAACTTCTATAATTGAGCCCTGAGCTGAGTTCTGAGCCTGCTTGGGATTCTCTGTCCCTCTCTCTCTGCTCCTTCCTCCCTCTCTCTCTCTTAAAATAAATAAATAAAGCTGAAAGTACCCAAATAATATAAATAAAAAGACCAGAAATAAGTGCAAGTTCCCCTTGACAAGCACAGAGAATGTAGACTGTAAATGAGGCCTTTCCTCAGTCTCTGGAGGAGAGCACACATGGATTTGCAGGGAATTCAGACAAGAATAAGCATGAATCATATAGCAGATGCCTCATAGGAGTACCTCAGGTCTCACGGATGTTCCCTGACACACTTTGGGAAATAAAGGTGGAGTTTCTGGAGCCCCTGCAGTGGGCACACGGATCCCCGTGCCATGGGCTTCATCGTGCGCCCACATGGTCATTCCGGGGTAAGAAGCCCACCTGGGTCAGGCCACATCGGTAAAGAGCCCCATGGGAACTGCCCTCTGCCCTCTGCTGATTCCTGCATTGGCATGGGCTCCTGGGGCCCTGGCTTCTCTGTACACCCAGCTGACCCACTCCCTTCCTGGGTGCACAGTTACTGTGTGGGATGATAAAAAGATTTGAGAAACGGAGAGTCGTGATGGTCACACAACATGGCGAATATACTTCATATCTCTGAATTGCACAAGAAAGTAATGAAAAGAGTAAATATCTGTTGTATTTTCATAATTAAAAATTACTAGCTGGAAATGCAAATTATGTTTAAGAAGTTGCACACACACAAATCTCTTTCCCATCTTTATATGTGTTACCTTATTCTAACTCATCCTCATCACTAAAAATTGACAGTGATTTTATTATCTTTTTCCTGTAGGTTCCACATGTAAATGAGATAAAGCATTTGCCTTTCTGTGTAGGCCTTATTTCTCTCAAGGTCATGTCCCGCAGGTTCGTCCATGTTGTCACAAATGACAAGACTTTCTCCTGGAAAGGCTCAGGGGATCGACTTCCTTTATGCAACATGGTGCCCCGCAGCCCCTCTACTGCATGGATCACGGACAACCCCGATGTGGCAGGAGAGGAGAGGAGGACACAGTCCGTTCCTCTGGGCTCCAGAAACCAGCCACAAGGCTACCCGTGGGCCCTGATGGTGTCAGCTGCAGGAACCTCACGACTGTGAAATCTCCCAAGCAGACTGAGAATTTTGCTGCAATGGTGGCACTCCCCCCTTTCCCTCACAAGCCCCACGGAGAAGTTTGCTGACTGGCACACACAGTTTCTCCCAGGGGCAGTCACCCTCTCCCGACATCACAAATGAGGGGCAGGTACCTAGCCAGTGGGCCAGGCCAGCTCTGTGTCTGTGATTCCGTAGTGTCTCCACACTAGGACACAGAGCTACTCAGCCTGAGGACAGGAGCCTGGAGGGAAGGGAGGGCCTCTGCTCTGACTTCTAGAGGAACACAGGCCATGCAGTGGAGGACTGTCTGCCTCGGGGATGGTCTGTAGACTCTGACCAGAAATCTAAGGCAAGTTGATGTACCCTTGTGAAGAAAAAGAAAGCGAAATCCACAGGCTCTAATTTTTACGTGTGAATCACAAGGCGAAATTTCTGCATCATTATCACTTTTTTGTTGTCTTTGGTTTGCTTTATTATTGTTGTTCTTTGTCTTTCTTTGTTTTCCTTTTTTCCGGAGAGTTCACACAGGTTTGATAGGAAACTGGGAAGAAGGACATTCAGATCCAGTAGCTACACCCAAGTATAGTAACTGTGCATTCAATTTACATTAGACTTGAGAGACTCAGACTACAGTGGCCTAAGCAGACTGGGTATTTCTCCCACTTCCCCATGTGTCTGTATCACTGTGACTAGCACTACTGGGCCAGATTGCACAGTAATAGTCAGCCTCGTCCTCAGGCTGCAGCCCAGAGATGAGCAGAAGCCCTGCATTGGCCGAGGCATCTTTGGATCCGGAGAAGCGGGTGGGGACCCCAGGTCCCAACTGTGTACTGGAGTCTGAGTAGTAGTACAGGAGATACCGGGGAGGGCTCCCTGGATTCTGTTGGTACCAGTGTATGCTATAGCTTCCAACATTGATGTCCCTGCTCAGAGTGCAGGTGAGTCTGGCTGTTGTTCCCAGAGATGCAGAGAGGGAGGCTGGCTGAGTCACGACAGGCTGGGACAGGGAACCTGCAAACACAGACACAGCAGAGGGAAGAGAAGGAACAGCGCACATGGGATTAGGGAGCTGAGCCACAGGGGTTTCACTCTGGCTGCAGGCCCACGCTGGGGCACTGGGTCCTGTCCCTACCTGTGCAGTGGCAGAGGAGCACGACGAGGACGGGGATCCAGGCCATGGTGACACACGCCCTTCCTAGACCACAGAGCCGGGGCTGGGCTGCCCTGGGCCTCTCTTATCCCCAGTCCACAGAGCTCAAAAGGAGGGGCTGCTCATGCAAATGGGACCCACCCCTGCTGCTGGCTCTTGTGCACTTAGAGGCCTGCAGCCCGTTGACATGAAGACTATGTGATGCACTAGTTTCCCCCTGGGTGGGCCTGGAAGAAGCAGCTGCTGGGACCACATACAGGCCCAGGTTCAGAGACTCCTCCAGGAACAGCGAGGACACACCTGCCCTGTCCCCACTGGAAACAAGGGGTCCAGTCCTGGGGCTTTCTGTCCTGGAGGGCTACTCAGCAGAGAGCCCCCATCCTGCAGAAAGCCCCAGACCTTGTCACTGTGCCCCCTGCTGGTGTCTGGGTGAACCTCTCCTTTCCCAGTGCAGGCTTCCCTGGTGCCTGTGTTTCCACCACCTGAGAGTAACCCTCCAGGGAAAGAGAAAGGTCCTGCTGTACATCAGGTATCGTCCATGGATGGGGTCTGATGAGAGGGTCACATGCAGTCCTGACTCAGTACAACCTGTGAACCACTATGGAGCTGAGGACAAGACACACGGAAGAGGCAATAGAAACCATCTGTCCCAATGGTACAGCTCAGACGATGCATGCTGGCTCTGGGTGCCGGATGTGGACAGGAGCTCACCTAGGGGACACACACTCACGCAGGAGGACATGTAACGTGGGCATGCCGGGTCCCTCCAGAGCAGGGGAGACAAGACACAGCAAACCCGGATGAGGGTGCTGCAGGTGTGGGGACAGAGCAGGGCTGGGCATCCAGCAGGGACCACTGCAAGGCCATCTTGCGACCTCACCTCCGTGTTCTGGGAGACTTGCAATCCTGTCTGTGCAAATCATCAAAAGCACCTGCTAGACACAAGGAGAGGGAACCTGCCAGCTGAGGGATTGGGGGAGCACCAGTGCCGTCTGGTGGACACGGGATGCACAGTGACCCAGGGCCTGGAGCTGGGGCCTGGGTCCTTGCCCCTTATCCCCCCTGCTCACTGTTGCAGACTCTTCACAGTGGATTCTGGCACTAACACATATGCATGGAAGTTTCACCCATGTGTTTTGTGGCCTGATAACTCATGTCTTTCTCCTGCGTCCTATTCCATGTGTGGACATACAGATATTGTTTACCCATCCTAAGGGTGCGTTGATCACTTTCGAGTCTTGGCAATCATAAATAAGACAGCAACAAACATTTAGGTGCACATTCTCGTTTGCACACAAGAACCTCATTTAGAGTAAGCTGTAGGACTGTTCTTTTTGCATTCTATCGTTAAGGCTTTGTTTGCCGTAGAAACCACTCACAAGGAATCTTCCCAAGTGATGGGGCTTTTCCCACTCCCACCAGCAGTGAATGAGAGTTCCTGCTGCCCCACATCCTCGGTAGTATTGGTGCTGGCACTGTATTGAACTTTAGCCATGGTCATGGGAGGCCTCTGGTACGTCCTTGTTCAATTTGTAATACCACAATGACATATGAAGTTGGAAATCACTTTGCATGTGTAATAGTCATTTTGTCTATCTTCCTTGTTAAGGGATCTGTTCAGATCTGCTCATTGGGAAGGCACTGCCCAGCACCAGGGAATTCAGGAGCTCAGCAGAGCTCTATGTCAGGAAAAAGGGAGAAAGTGAATGTGGAGTCTGACACAGGACTCGACCCCAACACCCTGGGATCATGACCTGAGCTGAAATCAAAGAGTTGGACACTCAACCAACTGAGCCACCCAGGTGACCCTCAACAGTTTGTTTTTAAGTAACCTCTGTACCTAAAGTGGGGCTTGAACTCACAAACCCAAGGTCAAGAGTTGCATGCTCTAACCACTGAGACAGCCGGGCTCTCCTCCACTGAGTCATTTGTAACTCTGAACAAGCTAGTTTGCCCTCGAAAATATGAACAAAGGGTGAGTAAGGATCACTCTGAAGATATAACTGAAGGAAGGGATATGGCACTCTCAGATCATCTTATTCCAGGACAACAATAATCTTTTGGAAGATCTGACAACAAAAGTCACTCCCGGAACCTCTTGACAGGGGATGCCACCAGGTCTAGAGAGTGGAGGGAGATTTTCTCTCACTTCCCCATGGATCTAAAGCACTGTGTAAGCATTGGTACTATCTTGGCATATATGACACAGAGACACTTCCTTGCACACAAGATTCCAGAGACGTCAGAACATATGCATTGGTCAAAACATCTTTGGATCCAGAAAACGACAGGGCACTGGGATCTCTGGTGTGGTATTTGACCCTGCCTTGAATCGCAGGAGATACCACCGAGGATTCCATGGCTTCTACTGGCACCATTATGCATATTTCTTAAAACAACAATGATGTCACTTCCCAGGGTGAAAATGAGTCTATTAGATTCTTCAGAGATGCGGACAAGGAGGGTGTCTGAGCCAGCACGGGCTGGCAGAAAGAACTTGCAAACACCCGCACTCATGGGTGATGGGGCAGGGATGGAGGCGAAGCTGCTTGGAAGCTGATCCAAAGGTGTGGACATAGGCTCAGAGGCTGCTTTGGATCACCGAGGACCGTCCTTACCTGTGTGGTAAGAAGAGAACACAAGGAGAAGAGGTTACACCATGGTGGTCCCAGTCCTACTGAGAACCCATGGCTGGAGCTAGGCTGTCCCAGACATTTCTTATCTCTTTCAGTGGTCTCTGGGAGATGGGGTTATACTTAGGGTTGCATTTTCTTTCTTGAAGTATATTTGGGTGTTCAAATATAGTAACTTTTGAGAGGCTCAATTGATGATCTTCCCCCCATTTTTTGCTGTTTCTTATGATATCCTATGTGAAGAATCTCTTGCGAAACCCAAAAATCATGGGGATTTCCTTCTTGTTTTCTTCTAAGATCTTTATAGTTTTAGCTCTAAAATTTAGATCTTTGATCCATTTTACATCCATTTTTGTTTATAGTATGTGGTAAGAGTCTAACTTCATACTTTTGTGTGTGGATATCTAGTTGGCCCAGCACCATTGGTAGGAGAGAACTTTTTTTCACACTACATTCTTTGAGAACCCTTTTGAAAATCAATTCACCATAGATGAATGATTTCTTTCTGGCCTCTGAGATAAGTTTAATTTATCCCTCTGTCTATCGTTAGGCCGGTACCACATTCATCTTGACTATAACTTTGTAAGTGAGTTTTGAAATCTAAAAAAAAATTTTTTTTAATGTTTATATATTTTTGAGAGAGAGAGAGATGGACACAGAGTCTGAGCAGGGGAGGAGCGGAAAGACAGGGACACACAGAATCCGAAGCAGGCTCCAGGCTCCGAGCTTTCAGCACAGAGCCCAATGCGGGTCTTGCACTCACCAGTTGTGAGAACATGACCTGAACAGAAGTCGGACGCCCAAACAACTGAGCCGACCAGGTGACCCAGTGAGTTTTGAAAACTAGAATTGTCAGTCCTGAAAATGTGTTCTTCTTCAGGATTTTTTGGATGTTCTGAGTCCCTGCAAATCCACAGAAATTTTAAGGTCATCTTTTCTTACAGTGAAAATAGACATTTGGACATTTGATAGGGATTGCATGTAATCTACCAATTGCTACGGAGAGTATGGCTTCCTAACAATTGTAGTTCTTTATTTGTTTTACAAGTTAAATAAGGTAAAATAATAAAACATTCATATTAAACATCTGTTTATCTACTTTTGTCTTAGTACAGAAAAACTATAAAGATAAATACGGGTCCATTAGTAAACACGGGTTGTTCTTTACTCAAATATTTTATTATGTTTCTGGAAATTGTGAAATGTAGTCATAAAGTTGCTATTCTAAGGAATACTAGCATAGCAAATAGTTCACATTTACTTCCTATTTAATTTTCACCAGAAAACTAAGGTTTCTAGAGTTAGGAATTCTAATAAATATAATTTAGACGACTAAAAATAATAAGGAAAACAACTATGTGCTCCAGGAAAGTAAGACATGTGGTTTTTTGGGGGGAAAGGTATGAAGAATGGGAATACATTTTGTGTTGAAGGAAAAGAAAAATAATTTTGTCCTAACATGAGTCTGGTTATTCAAAGAATCCTTAGATCAAGATCTAAATGTATAAGAGAAAGCTGTAGTAGGATTTTGGAAAAGAAACCTGGAAAGGAATTTTAAGTGTGGTCAGTACTGGTTCAAATTTTTAAAATATTCAGTAAAGAAGTGGTGTTTCATATCAAAATACATGGATGAAAAATTAAAATTGTGTTTTCTCTGGGTTAAAAGGTGAAAATTTTCTTGAACTATTGGTCTGCTCTTATTAAAAACGGTAAACAAAAGGCTTATTCACTTTTAACCTTATCTGCCTAGAATACAAGCACTCTGTTTTGCCAAAATATTTCCTATGTTCATCAGAAATGTCATTCATTGAAAACAAATTATTTATAACATTTCAGAAGACCTACATGTTGCTTATAACTAGGTAACTTTCTCTACTTCCTTTAAAATGTGTTTGTGTTGGGTGTCAGAGGAATAAACACATTTTCTTGTCAATTGCATCGTAATGAACTCTACTCACGTCTTTGGCCATGACCACTTTTACGGCTTCTCATGTACAGCGACCGTGTTACTCCCATGCTCCTGCAATGTGTTTCATCGTCAAGGATGTTCATGGAGAGGACTTTTGACAAACTTCGGGTTTTGATACCGTTAGGATAGTAACACAGAGGTATAAATTCCAAGAACAAATAGGAAAACTGGATTCAAATGGCACAAAACTTAATACCATGACACTGAATGTACAGAGAAGGATACATACGATTTTCGTGACGTTTTCTTTAAAACATTGCTGCCTTTTAAAAACAGGTTTTTTCCTTCAGATTCAAGACACTTCTTTTAAGCTCACTTACACATAATGACATGATGAAATCTACCTTTGTCAACCAATGAAGCCATTTAATTTTTTTTCCCTACCTGATCCCTCCAGACCTCAGAAACTGTCAGTGACTCTCTCATATTTTTATGGTGATACATTTATTAGCACAAGTTTGATAAGATTCCATTTTTCTTGTAACAGACTACAATTGGAAACATTGGTCGTATTACCAAGAGGTTGACAAGAATGTCATATTTGAAAGAGATAAATAGATAAATAGATGCAGATACTCAATATCACCAGACAGCTTTACGGACCTAACCTTGACTTTATGGTTCCAATGCAGCTTCTTGGAAGTATCAGCCTGCCACCTGCTTACAAAGTTCCCAGCAACTCTTCCAGTGCGTCAAGCAGGACATTTTCTGGAAGTTGCAGGAAACTTGGGATATACTGGGACCCTGAGCACAGAGAAATTGCCCACTTCTAGAGGCGTTGCAGGCTAAGTCTGATGGCAGGTTTTTGGCACCAGTTTGGCTGGACTTTTGGCCTGCAGGGGCTGCTAAATGTTCACCATAGAGCTTTCTTATAAAAGTTCCAGCAAAGCAGGTTTTCAACAGCTATTTTGCTGTAGTTAGGTAAATAATCATCACAGCAAGTTCTTTTTCAAACTACACTTATTTTGCAAACAAATGTATGTCCATTTGGCTGTAAGTTGGAGATACAGGGGGCGTTGTAGAGAAAAAAGTTTTTTTCAATAAACACATGAGTAAATACTTGATTCTAATCCTGTTCATTATAACCTGGACTAGAAACTGATTTCTATAGCTTCCTACACTGTCTGACTACAAGTCTCAAATGTAATATTGTTTTATCTTAATTTTTTTCAACATTTGTTTATTTTTGAGAGACAGAGAGAGACAAAGCTTGAGGAGGGGAGGGGCAGAGAGAGAGGGAGACACAGGACCCAAAGCAGGGCTCCAGGCTCTGAGCTGTCAGCACAGAGCCCGACGCGGGGCTTGAACCCACAAACCCTGAGATCATGACAGGGGCCAAATTCAGGCACTTAACTGACTGAGCCACCAGACGCCCCTCAAGCCTAACATTGTGAATTTTCTCCCAGCAGCTGAGCTGGACTAACACTGCCCTTTGCCAGGAGTCGTGCAAAGTAAATCTGAACAACTTGCTGTAACTTCAGAGAAAGTTGATGTACCTTCACAGCAGCTCACACAGAGGCAGTCTTCATGTTCTTCCTCTCCTTCCCTTCCCCATTCTCAGCCCCTGATTCCTTCCTGTCATGAGGCCCTTGACCTTCCCCATCCCTCCACCTCTCATCCGGAGCCCCAAACCTGACTATGGCTCAGTCCACAGCCCCTGCCAAGTCACACCTTCCTGCTCCCCTCCTGCTCCTTCCTTATCTGTGCACAACTGGGATGTCATTACGGGGCAGCAGATCTGGGGTTCACTGTCAAACTCTACAGTGCTCCAGCTCCAACCCCAAAAACCTCACCCCTCCTCAAGATCCTGGGACACAACCTTCCTTTACAACACGTTTAGGTTCTGTGTCCTCTCTCTTGTCCTAGACACCGTCAACTCCCTGAACATGGGGACCCTTCCTGTCACGTCCACATGGATCCCACATCCCTAGAGTCATTGTGGCACACACTAGGTGTTCAGGAAGTGCTATGGATGCACATTATCTGGGCAGCACTGTATCAACACTCAGACACACCTGGACTCTTTGTTCCTGGCTCTGTCCTGACCCGTCACAGATCTGTCCCCAGGACAGCTGGCCCCTGACGCCCAGGAATTTCTCCTCGGTAGGAGAATCTCCTACAATGTGTTCCTGCTGAGGACAGGCTTGGGGGCCTGAAGTTAATAGAATATGGATCATTTGCTAACCAAAGTTCCTTGAAATTGTTCTCACACTACAGTTGACACCAAACGAAGGAAGCAGCTGACTTGGCCAAAGAGAGGAGGCTGTGAGAAGAGCACCATTGCTGGGGAAACAGCAGATTTTTGTCGCACTTCCCCAAAGCACTGAGCACTGTGTAAGCAGTGAGATTCCTGTCCCACGCTGAGCCATGATCATCAGCCTCGTCGTCCGCCTGGAGCCCAGTGACGGTCAAGGAGCCAGACTTGCCAGACCCAGAGCAAGAGAACTGGTCTGGGACCCCCAAAAGACGAGTGTTCTCATAGATGATGGTTTTAGGGGTCATCCTTGGGAGCTGTTGGTACCAAAACACACAATAACCGGCCCCAATGTTGGCTGGGCTTCCAGTGCAGGAAATGGTGAGCGTTTGGCCCAGGGACCCAGACACTGAAGATGGCTGAGTCAGCACAGACTGGGCCAAGGACCCTGGAAGAAGAAGAGACAGAGAGGATGAGGCTGGGGTCTAGAGACAAGAGGAGGAAGCAGGGCCCCTTCCCCTGTCTCTGCATCCAGTCACCTGTGCAGTGAGCAAGTACGATGAGGAAGAGAGAGACCCAGGCCATGGTGGAGGCCCGTTCCTCATGACTGCTCCTGCCCTCTGTGACCCCACAGCTGAGCAGACCTTCCCTAACCCCTCCTTCCCCTCTTCATCCTCTGAGAGAGGGAGGACCCATCCATGCATGAGACTCCCAGCTCTCTGACCCTTCACAGGCCCCGGTTGGTCCCTCATCCTGAGGAGGTCAGGGGTGGGCAGGGCAGGGGCTGTGTGGGGCCAGGGGGTGGGGAGGTCCCAGATGGGAGCCCTGAGCAGAAGGCAAAGACAGTGCCAGGTGGCAGATTCAAGTCTCAATAACCCTGACCCCTCAGAACCAGGCCCTGAGTGACCCCTAGTGTCCAGTCACAGACATGCCATTGTGTGACATGGTGACCAGCGCCCATCAGAGAGACAGCTCCAGCCTCCCCACTGCTCCCTTGCTCGTTCATGGGTGAAGACTGAGCTGGCATCTCTGGGACACACTCCTTTGAGATCATGATCAAGCTCAGAACAGTGACAGGTCTCCATGGACAGGTGTTCCCTTCCGTCCAGGAGGCTGGCCGTTCCTCTTATGGGATTCCTCCCTGGTTTCCGGAACTTCCCTTCCACATGTGTTCACACAGTCCTGAGGAGTTGGGGACCACTCCTTTCCAGGTTGTGTAGAAGCCCTCATTTGTTCCTAGAATGGTTAAGCCCTAAAAGCCTCGGTCATCTGTCACCATTTCCACCAGCTTAGAAACAGTCCTCTGCACACTGTGGGCATGGATTCCCTCCTATTATCTGTTCTGCAAGCACATAGACCCAACTCTGCAAGAGCCCTGCCAAGCGAGGCTGTGTGTGGCATTGACCTCAGAGCACAAAGGGCAAACCTGCAGGGAGTTCTAGGAGGGAAGGAGTGACAGCTGCAGGTGTTCTGACAGGGACCTGTTTGCAGACTTTATGTGTTAATCACCTATTAGACAACGGTTACCTTAAAATGAATGTGTGTCATTTTTTCCAAAAACTCAGCTCCGAAAGAATGATTTAAACTCAGTGACAGTTTCAATGGGAAGGTACAGATTCAATTGTGAGTGTGTTTCCCCGGACCCATGTTTCTTGCAGACAGAATATGATTTAAAATAGTGGTTGCCAAATGCGTGAAAACATAATGGAAAATACGTGACATTTAGTTCTTGGTTGAAGAGGGGCCAATACCTTGCTTAAATCACTTGATTCATTATTGTTATTACTATTCTTATTATTATTTTAATAAAGATTTTGCATATTAGGTCTGGTCTAACAGGTAAAGTAGGAAAGCCCAACATGGTGCCCTGGGAAACACCATGAGGAGCCTGTTCCAGTGAACTTCACACTGATCTCGCTGGTGGAATGAACAAACACAGAGTTTGATGCATGGAACGATGAGGGGTCAGACTCCTCTCAGGGTGGGTAAAGCAATGGTCACTGTGTCTTGTGTTCACCGTGTTCAGGATAGAAAAATTGCTCAGTCAGCCGCCGCTGATTAGAGGAATGATTTTCCACTAGCTAAGGCCAATTTGACCCAGAAAATTCTTTCAAATTTCCCATATTGACTCCAGCTGAGGTGGAGATAAGGGACACTGTGTCTCTGAGGTCACAGACCCTATAGCCCCGAGTTGAGACAGACGTTTCAGCAGAGGCCTATCCTGGCTGGAGGTGTCACTGGAGTGTCTGGGGGTGACAGTCCAGCCCTGAGAGGATGCAGAGGGTGCCTCGTGTCCCCGTGGGCCTTGAGCTCCAAGGGAGCAGCACTGAGGCTGCTGTCCCAGAATCAATGCACTGATCAGCTTCAGGCGCTACCTGGAACCCAGACGTGGTTGGGGGCTCAGCCGCCCATGGGGACAGAGACTCACCCAGGGATCCCTGCGCATCAGCCTCATCCCAGGAGAGCAGGTGTTCAAAGCAAGTCCTGCCCTGCTGATGGGATTCCAGTGACACTCGCTGTCACTGGGTTTCCTGCTCATGGGGATTCTGTTTCCTCGATTGTGACGCTGATGAAGGCTGGGTGAGCACAGGTTGACAATGACTCCTGGGGAGACAGAGGAACCTGGAAAGTGTCAAGTCCAGGACACTATACACTAGCTCATGCTGGACAAAGCAGGAAAGAATATCCAATGGGAAGAAGACAGTGTCTTCAACAAATGGTGTGGAGTAAACTGGACAGCAACGTGCAGAAGAACGACTGCACCACTTTCTTACACCATATACAAAAATAAACTCAACATGGATGAAAGACCCACGGGTGAGACAGGGAACCATCAAAATCCAAGAGAAGCGCGCAGACAGCAAACTTTGACCTCGGCCATAGCAAATTCTTACTGGAACTGCAGGACACAAGGGCAGGCCTCCCCTCGATGAGCCACTGGGCATGAAGTTTTTTTATTTATTATTTTTAAAAAACGTTCGTGTGTTTATTTACTTTTGAGAAAGAGAGCACCAGAGCATCGGTGGGGGAGGGGCAGAGAGAGAGGGAAACACAGAACCTGAAGCAGCTTCCAGGCTCCAAGCTGTCAGCACAAAGCCCCATGCAGGGCTCGATCCCACGAACCGGGAGACCATGACCCGAACAGAAATAGACACTTAATGAATGAGCCACCCAGGCTCCCTGGGATGAAGATTATTTTGAGTTAAAAAGCAGTCAAGGTCCACACACACAGGAGAAGTTCTTCATGTCTCTTCAACTGAATAAAAAATTCAGTGTGAGCACCTGCTCTGGGAAGCCAGCTGGCACCACAGACAACTGCACTAGGATATGGACATGGTGGGGGAGACCGTAAGGGGGGAGGGGCAGCCAGCAAGGCCTGTTTGGTCACAGTCCTCTGTGTCCCATCATTTCCCAGGGGCCCTGCACACATTGTTTTCCCAACATCTACTCTATTCTTCTTCTTCTCTCTGTGATGTGCATTTCTTTGCATTGAATACTAGACCCCTACCTCGTCCATGTAATTCAGAAAAACATATATCTCATTTTCTCTACGTGTCTTTTGACTTTCTAGGTCTCTGTTGATTCCCATATGTTCACTATTAATTTCTTGTGTGTCATTTCAACCTCCTCAAGGACAGGTCTCACCATAGAGGACTCTCCCCTACAGGAGCCTCCACAGAAGCTTCTCAATAAAAGAGGCTCGGAGACAAGGTCTGTGGACCCAGGGGTTTTGGTCTCACTTCCTCGTTATCTGAGTCACTGTGAGTAACGGTAGCTGCTCCCACTGCTATAACCTGTAGCACAGTAATAGTCAGCCTCGTCCTCAGGCTGTGGCCCAGCGATGAGCAGAAGCCCCGCATTGGCCGAGGCATCTTTGGACCCGGAGAAGCGGCTGGGGACCCCAGGGCCCTGGTGCTTATTTGAATCTGAGTAGTAGTACAGGAGATACCGGGGAGGGCTCCCTGGCTTCTGCTGGAACCAATTTATGTAGTAGCCCCCAACATTGAAGCCACTGCTCAGGGTGCGGGTGAGTCTGGCTGTTGTTCCCGGAGATGCAGACAGGGAGGGCGGCTGGGTCAGCACAGGCTGGGACAGGGAACCTGCAAACACAGACACTCGTCAGTGATGGAACCAGAAATGCAAGGAAAATGTCCCAGGATGCTGAGCATGGCAAGCACCCTTTGAGATCCCCCTGTGTCCCTGAGGCAAGCCCCTACCTGTCCATTGAGACACAAGCATGAGGACGAGAAGAGGCCAAGCCATGGTGACATAGACCCTAGTACCCACACTGGCCTGGGCTGCCCCGGGCCTCCTTTTCTCCTCCACCCTTGCCGCAGGAGGAGCTGTCCATGCAAATGAAGCCCATCTAGTGACTGCCCAGCCCCTCCCTGAGCCCTGGTGCTTCAGCCCAGCTGAAGGACACACCCTGGGGACGATGGAGGTTGGCCTCACCACTGGGGAGAACCCTGGGAGGAAGCACCTGCATGCACAATGCACAGGTCCCTGCTCGGGGGACCTTGCCACACCAGAAGGGACACACGTGCCGACTTCCCATCAGGGAGCTCAGAGCCCAGTCCCCAGGCCCAGGCTCTGAGCAGTTGTGAAGACACCACAGGGTACTCCCACAGCGTCCCCTCTTGGCTGACAGGCACATACCTCACTGTGTCCAACAGCCCTGAGAGCCCAGCTGGTTTCCTCAGCTCCTTTTGTTCACACATCCTTGAGCTGAATCATGGCCAACGTGATCCCATAGTACCGCCTGTGATGACTGCAGTGTTTTGCACTCTCAGAACGAGTCCTGGTCTCTGTGAGATGCAAACATTACCTCCCATTAGTGGTAAGTTGTTGACATCTGGCAGAAGATGCTGCAGGCATCAGATCCCTGCACTGGTGTGCGATGTAGCATCTGTAAACCTTGGGAATGTTTTTCACCTCCTATGCATTGTAGCGATGGATGCCGACGAGTGTCCAATAAATTGGGTTTTGTTTTAATCTGCGATTTTTTAGCTCATTTATTGGCTAAGTGATTTATCAAGGAAAGGGAAAATAATGAATTTATCTTTGATGAAGTCCAATGGATCAGTTTTTTTATGGCTTGTGCTAATGGGGTCTTATCTAAACATATTTATACAAACCCTAGAGCCTGAAGATTTTTTCCATTTTTATGTTTACAACTGTATACTTTACAATTATGTCAATAATCCTTTTAGTGAATTTTTTTATGGAGTGAGAGTTTTTGGTGAGCTTCATTTCTCTCGATGGACATCCAGTGGTTCTGTGGACATTTGTTCAAAGGCCATCCTTCCTCCTCTGAAAGGCTTCTGCACCCTTGTCAATAAGGTTTTCTTATCCATAAGTATCCATAAGTATTTCTTATCCATGCTTTTGTGAGTCTGGTTCTGAGTTTTCTGTTCTGTTACATTGGCCACTGTGTACCTTCCATCCACACCACTCTGTCTTGTGATAGGAATTGAATTACACTTCTCTACAAGTTGGGAAGAATTGTCATCTTTACTATATTGACTCTTCTAATCCTTGAACACAACATATCCCTCCATGGTTTTAGATCCACTTTGATTACATTTCCCAGCATTGGCGAGATTTCAGCATCCATGTCCTGTACATGTTTTGTTACATATTCACCCAAATATTTCATCATGGAGTGGTTTTAAGTGTGATTTTTACATTGTTTTTCACAAAGTTACTGCTTGTAGGGGCGCCTGGGTGGCGCAGTCGGTTAAGCGTCCGACTTCAGCCAGGTCACGATATCGCGGTCCGTGAGTTCGAGCCCCGCGTCGGGCTCTGGGCTGATGACTCAGAGCCTGGAGCCTGTTTCTGATTCTGTGTTTCCCCCTCTCTCTGCCCCTCCCCCGTTCATGCTCTGTCTCTCTCTGTCCCCAAAAAATAAATAAACGTTTAAAAAAAAAATTTTTTTTAAATAAAAAAAAAAAAAAGTTACTGCTTGTATATACGCAACTAAATGATCTTTCTATGCTGATCTTGTGTTCCACCACCTTCCCGAAATTGCTTATTACCCTTTCAATTCATATATTTACACACATGTTCAGAGCTCCCTTTGCATTTTTCCCCTATATCATCCTCTGGCCTGAAAATAGGGACAATTGCCTCTTGTTCTCCTTAGTCTGTATGCCTCTCATTGTTTGACTTGCCTTATGGTTTGGTCAGGCACATCCAGCCCTATGGCTAACAGCAGTGTTGAGACTGGACATGATAACCTTGGTTGCCACCCTGGGGGAAAAGCTTTCAGAGCTTCACCTCAGTGTGTTAGCTGTGATGTTTCATCATTTTCTTTATCAAGCTGAGGATGTGCTCCTCTATTTTCATTCTCTGAGAAATGTTGTCTTTTTCATTCATTCATTCATTCATTCATTCTCATTCTTTGTCATGAATAGGCTTTGCATTGTGTGAAATGCTTTTTCTGTATTGATTGATAAGACCAGGTTTTTTTTTTAATAATTTTTTAAAATTCAGTGTATTCATTTATTTATTTAGAGAGAGAATGATAGCTTGAGCTGGGGAGGGGGAGAGAGAAGAGGAGAGAAAGGATCTCCAGCAGGTTCCATGTTGTCAGTGTGGAGCCCCATGGAGCACTTGACCTCAGGAACCCTGAGATCATGACCTGAGCTGAAATCAAGAGTCCTATGCTTAACTGAACCAATCTGGTGCCCCAGGATTTTTTCTTATTTGGCCTGTTAATATTGGGGATTACATTGACTGATTGTTTAATGTAAAACTGGCCTTGCATCCCCACAATACACCCCATTTCATCGTTGTGTGTATTTCTTGTGATACATGTATATAACTGAATACTCTTTTTTTAATATTTTCTTTGAAATAGTTTTCTGCTTATTTGTGTGACATATTCCATTTTTTTCTGTTTTGTGCTAGGGTGCTATTGACACCAGCTACTGAATGACAATCTTAGAAAGAATAATTTCTGGGGCACCAGGGTGGCACAGCGAACTATTCATGATTTCTGCACACGTTGTGGTCTCACGGTTCATGGCATCGAGCCCATCAGAGGGTTCTGTGCTGACAGTGCAGAATCTGCTTGGGTTTCTCTCTCTCTTCCCCTCTTTCTTTCTCTCTCTCTCTCTCTCTCAAAAACAAACTTAAAAAAAAACAAAGAATTCTTACCTTAACCCAATTCAGCATATTGATCCACAAGCAAGGAATATCAATTCATTCATCCCAGTTTTCTCTAATTTCTCTTATGATGCTTTGTAGTTTTCCATATACAAGACTTTCAATTTTTCCAAAATACATCCTTAAGAATTGCATAATTATATCACTATAAATGGAACTGCTTTTATTTTTATATATTGATGGTTTATTGCCTCTATATAGACTACCATTTATCTCCTCATTCTGTTTTTGCAACCTGAAGCCCAGAATTGAAGCAATCAGACCCAAACCATCTGCGACTGAGCCCTAGAGCTGATTGGGAATCAACACCTTTTGTTCTCGGACATCTCCACTGAATATTTTTTTTACCTCTCGGCAACAAAGTTTGCATTTGAAAACATGAACATGGTGAGAATGGGTCATCAGTGTAAAAACATAACTGAAGGAAAGGATATGACAGTGTCACATCATCTGTCTCTGGGACAACTGAGGGTCTGTTGAAGATCTGAGCACAGAAGTCATCCCCTGAGCCACCTGAAGGGTAATGTCACCAGACCCAGAGGGTGAAGGGAGATTTTGTCTCACTTCCCAATGGGACTGACGCACTACATAAGCATTAGCACTATCGTGGCATATGAGACAGTAATAGTCAGCTTGTCCTCATGCTGGAGTCCAGAGATATCAGAAAACCTGAACTGGTCAAAGCATCTTCAGATCCGGAAAATGATAGGAGACCCAAGATCCCTGGAGTGCATCTGACTCTGATTTGGATCTCAGCAGAAACCAGGGATGGCTCTTTGCCTTCTGCCAGTGCCTATATACGGTGTCACTTCTCAGGGTGCAGATGTGGGTCAGCACTGGCTGGGAAAGGTTTGCTTCTTCCAAACACAGACACTCCCGTGTAATGGGGCAGGTATGGAGGTGAAGCTGCTTGGGGGTCTGATCCAAAGGGGTTGGCAGAGGGTCAGGGGACTCCCCAGTTGTCCGAGAACAGGAAGGGGAGTGAGGGGTCTACATGCAGCTGTATGTTCTGTCCATTTTCCTCCCGAGGGATGGACCCTGGAGATAGGAAACTACAGCAAGATCACTTCTAGTTTCCTCTGAAATCCTAACGTGGAGATGGAGGTCAGACCTGAAGAGCCAGAGGGAGAGACTGAATGTCTGAGGGACACGGGCAGAGACAGGAAAAGAGGAGGGAGGGTTTGGGGGATGTTGCCAGGGAGAGTCTTCAGGATCTGGTCCAGATTCACATGTAGCTGGTTCAAACAGAAGGCACTTTGACTATGACTAGGGTTATTGTCCATATATCACCTGTGGGTACATCAGTAGTGACACAAAGCCCTTTCAGGACCACATGGTGACACTGATGTGTGGATGAATGTTTGCTGGGCACCACGTTCAGGTGCAGACACAGTATTTATTCCTGCGCATCTTCTCCAGACCCCATGGGGACGTGCGGTTGGCCTCTGTTATGTCAACTGTCAGTGTCTTCCCGGGATGCCCAATTTTTTCTCACATTACATTCAAATATGAGCATTTCTATGTTCCCTGTTCATGGAAAGATCTTTCTGCAGAAGAATCCCATCTGCATGTGTCTCCAGGTAAGTTTCATACTGAAAAGATACTGGGAATCATGATCTTTGTGCACAGGTATTTTCTCTCGTTTGCTCACTATCTGAGACGCTGTGAGCAATGAAAGCCGCTCACAGTGCCATGAGCTGTAGCACAGTAATAGTCAGCCTCGTCCCCAGGCTGCGGCCCGGAGATGAGCAGAAGCCCTGCCTTGGCCAAGGCATTTTTGGATCCAGCGAAGAGGCTGGGCACCCTGGAGTCTTCTCCATTCTGAGTCTCCCCCTTAAAATTTCTTGCAGGATTTGTTTAGTGGTCACAAAATCCTTTAGCTTCTGTTTCCCTGTTAACTCTTTATCTCTCCTTACATTCTGAATGACAGCCTTCCTGGAGGAAAGATTGTTGGCTACATATTTTTCCCATTCAGCCCATTGAGTATATCCTGACACTCCTTTCCGGCCTTCCAAATTTCTGTGGACAGATCTGCTGCGACCTTGATCTGTCTTCCCTTAGAGGTTAAGGACCTTTTCCACCATGCTGCTTTCATGACTCTCAGTTTTTCTGTGTATTTTGTGAATTTAGCTATGATATGCCTTGGTAATGGTCATTATTGTTGAATCTAATTTGTGCTCTCTGTCCTTTTGGATTTTGATGTCTGTACCTTCCCTAGATTAGGGAACTTTTCAGCTATAACTTGCTCACATATATGTTCTCCCCCTTTTTCTCTCTCTTCATCTTCTGGGACACCCATGATATGAACGTATTCCTCTTAGTAAGTCCCTGAGTTCTCTAAATCCTGTATTGTGATATTTTGCCTTTGTTTTTCTCTTTTTTTCAGCATCATTATTTTCCATAATTTTATCTTCCGTAACACTGATTGTGCTCTGTTTCATCCATCCTCACTGCCATGGCATCCATTCAAGATTGCAAATCAGTTATAGCATTTACAACTTGGGCTTGACTAGATTTTAGTTCTTTTGTCTCTGCATAAAGGGATTCTCAGGGGTCTACTATGTTTTTTTCAGTCTCAGCTAGTATTCTTATAATCATGGTTTTAAATTCTACTTTAGACATCTTACTTATATCTGTGTTGATTATATCCCTGCACATCATTTCTCTTTTTATGTTCTTTTGGGGTGAATTTCTCCATCTTGTCACTTTGGGGAAAAAATAATAATAAATTAAAATTAAAAATTAAAATTAAACAAATTTTTAAAAATAAGCAAAGAAAGGAAGCTAGATGCTAGATGTGTTTTGGTCTGCTTGAGGAGAGATCTTTGATGGAAAAGAGAAAAAAGAGAAAAGAAAAACAGTTTACAAATTTACAATATTTTTTAAAAATTAAAATTATACAAAATGAAGAAAATAAAATAGAGTAAAAAGTTTGGCTCTTTTTTTTATCCAAGAAAGAAAAGAAATAAAAACAACAACAAAAACTGGAGCAAACAAAAGAACAAATGAACAAGCAAACAAAATGAAATTGAAAGAAGCTAGATCCAGTTTCTCCTAGAACTGAAACTTTGTAGCACAATATGGTCCCCAGATTCAGCCCAAGGAAGGGGTTTGCCTTGTTCTGGGGGATGTGCCCAGAGGTTGCAGATGGATAGGGCTCTGTGTAATGGCTCCATTCTCCATTTGGTGGTGCTGCTTCGCTCACTGGGGTGGGTAAGTGTGGGTCTGCTACAGGCTAAAATGGCTGCATCCTGCTCTCTAGTCTCCTGAGCAGAAAAATTTCACACCCTCTTGGATGCTCACTCTGTCACCTCTCCTTTGTCTCAGGCTTCTGTCCATTCCCCACCTTTACACTGTCTGTGTTTATTTATTTATTTTGAGAGAGAGAGACAGAGTGTGAGCGGGGGAAGGGCAGAGAGAGAGATGGAGACACAGAATTGGAAGCAGGTGCCAGGCTCTCAGCTGTCAGTACAGAGCCCGATATGGGGTCGAACCCATGAACCATGAGATCATCACCTGAGCCAACGTGGGAATGCTTAACCAACTGAGCCATCTAGTTCCCCAGAGCTTAGGTCTTCAAAGCATTTAGAGCACTCAGCACTTCAAGAAGACACATGTGTTAGTATAAATTGGTCGCGGATGGGGCGCCTGGGTGGCGCAGTCGGTTAAGCGTCCGACTTCAGCCAGGTCACGATCTCGCGGTCTGTGAGCTCGAGCCCCGCGTCGGGCTCTGGGCTGATGGCTCAGAGCTTGGAGCCTGTTTCCGATTCTGTGTCTCCCCCTCTCTCTCTGCCCCTCCCCCGTTCATGCTCTGTCTGTCTCTGTCCCAAAAATAAATAAACGTTGAAAAAAAAAAAAAACTATTTAAATTGGTCGCGGAATAAATTAGATTGACACTAGGTAATCTGTCAATCTCAGGAAAACTTCCATGAAAGAAGGTATACTGTAAAGCACCCCTCAGTTCCCAGTCCCATGCCACATCCCTCCTAGGGATTAGTGTGGCTGCAAGAAACCAAGGCCTAGCCAGAATAAACGAATAATAATAATTATTATTATTATTATAATTATTATTATTATTATAAACAGATGTGGATTTCTCTTTCATCTTGTATGACCTTAATATCTTGGCTTTATGACTAGTGAGCATATTCTGCCTGGTGTTCACAATCTGGAAAATGTACCTGTTTGGGTGCAACTTTTTGCCAACCAAACAGACTGGAGAACATTCTCCCTCTGTCTGTCTATGCCTCTGTCTCTCTCTTGGTCCAGATGGGCCTGCTGTTGGGGGAGTTAGTCATGAGAGTTTCCAGACCCTAGGAAACATCTGTCACCTCCACCTTCAAGTTTGTTTGTGCTGGAAAGTTTATTCCAGGAGCACCAGCCCAGTGTCCCAGTTTAGTGGGCCTGTGGCACCGTTGTGTCATAATTACCCGTGAGACTGGGGACGCCATTTTCACTACAGCCTCCTTACCACCTGTGCAACAAAGGTTTTTGCTTTCTTAGACTAATTTAGGAGTAAACTTTGGATTGTTGGGCAACCCAATCAGGTGTAGGCCAGCAGCATGGGTGGTGAAAGAATTCACCCAAGCAGAGCAAAGGAGATAGAAGTTTAGGGAATACACTGTAAGGGAGCAGCAGGCAGGAAAGCAAGGCAGAGATGGTCTCCCAGGAGGCAGTGGTGGGGGCTGTGGTCAAGAGGGGAAGGTAAGGAGGTGTGAAATATTTGGCTTTTTTTTTTCCTTTTTTGGTATCTGTGTCTGGGTAGGAGTCAGCTAGGGCTTATAGATATTTTGAGGTGACTTGTCTAACGTGCCTGTTTGCATCCAGCCCACTCGTCACTGTGGGACCTTCTACCATACTCAGGTGACCATTGCTCAAGCCTGTTGCCTAAAACTGACCTCCGTGTTCCCGCTTGCTAGATCAACAATGACAAATCCTTGCCATTTGGGCAGAGGTCTCATCTTCAGTAGCGGCTCATGTTGAACAGTGGGGGTGTGCTGTCCATACATAAACTTGTCTGTCCGTCTGGGGTTCTGTGCCGTTATAGACCAGAGCATGGTATTATACTAACATGCTGACAGGTGATTTGAGTGAAATGCCTTGGTGGTCTGGTCCATGGGATTTAGGAGGAGGGGATCCTCTGGTGCTCCGGGCTGGTATCCTTGTTGAACCATCATTCATATATGGAATTGTTGCATTCTGGAGGACACAAAGTTCAAAAGTGGATTAAATTGGCGGGGGGAGGGGGTAACAATTAGGCATATGAAGCCATAGGTCCTAAGAGAGAAAGAAGGCAGCGTAGCCATGACCAGGTTTCTTTCCAGGAAAACCATCCTTATGTTGCCCAGTCCCAGGGGGGAAGGTCGTTCGATCAAACCGTAGACTTTTTTTTATGTTCCCTGATTGACCCTTTAGCAGGACACAGATATCCTCTGGGCTTCAGCTAGGAGATCTAAACTCAGTCATTTCTGCAAACCGAATGTGACTAAAACCTCCAACTGGGTTTGTACAGTCTACCTATTGTAGACCCTGGGGCATGTGTACTGGGCTCTATGCCCTCACCTGTGTGCACTCCTAGGATGCCTGTGCTGTCTCAGGCAATAACACTGTGTCACTCCTTCCTCCTCAAAGACAGGTGTTCCCACAGTGGTGTCCGATACACAAGCCTCCACTGAAGCTTCTCAATAAAAGAGATGCAGGGGTTTTTGTCTCACTTCCTGCTTATCTGAATCACTGTGAGTAACGATAGCTGCTCCCACTGCCATGATATATACCACAGTAATAGTCAGTCTCGTCCTCAGGCTGCAGCCCAGAGATGAGCAGAAGCCCTGCATTGGCCGAGGCATCTTTGGACCCAGAGAAGCGGCTGGGGACCCCAGGTCCCAACTGTGTACTGGAGTCTGAGTAGTAGTACAGAAGATACCGGGGAGGGCTCCCTGGATTCTGTTGGTACCAGTGTATGCTATAGCTTCCAACATTGATGTCCCTGCTCAGAGTGCAGGTGAGTCTGGCTGTTGTTCCCAGAGATGCAGAGAGGGAGGCTGGCTGAGTCACAACAGGCTGGGACAGGGAACCTACAAACACAGACACGGCAGAGGGAAGAGAAGGAACAGCGCACATGGGATTAGGGAGCTGAGCCACAGGGGTTTCACTCTGGCTGCAGGCCCACCCTGGGACACTGGGTCCTGTCCCTACCTGTGCAGTGACAGAGGAGCACGAGGAGGACGGGGATCCAGGCCATGGTGACACACCCCCTTCTTAGGCCCAGAGTTAGGGCTTGTCTGCCCCGGGTCTCTCTTATCCCCTGTGCACAGGCCTCAGAGAGGAGGGGCTGCTCATGCAAATGGGACCCACACCTGCCTCTTCTCCATGTGCACACACAGGGTCTGTGGCCCTTGGACACGGAGACTTCCTGATGCACTGCGTTCCCCCTGGGTGAGCTTGGAGGCAGCAACTGAGGGGACCACACACAGGCCAAAGTCCAGGGGAATCCACCAGGCCCTGATGGGACACACCTGCCCTGTCCCCACAGGAAACACGGGGGCCCAGACCTGGGGCCTCCTGTCACTGCAGGACTGCCAGCTGGATCCCCCGTCCTGCAGAAACCCTTAGACATGATCTCACAGCAGCCCCTGCTGCTCTTCGGGCAAACGTCTCATTCTTTCCACTTTCTCGTTCTTTCCCACTGCTGCCAATGCTCTCCTTGACCTGCGTCCCTGATGTTTGTGCTTCCACCACGTGAGACAGACCCTTCAGAGAAGGATGGAGATGCAGTCCTGGTGTTCTCTCCCTGAACCGGGTTCTTCCTTGGGCGGGACTATTGTGGGAACAACAGGAGCAATCTTGACCCAGGACAGTCTAGGAATCCCGGTGGAGCTGATGACAAGATGCAGGGAACAGAGAGCAGGGGATCTGCCCCCACAGGGGGCTCCTAGGGGGCAGGCTGACTCTGGGTGATGAGTGAACAGGAAATTGGTGAGCGGTCACAAACCTTCACAGAAAAGGACACAGATTATGGAAATTTGTGCCTTCTGGAGCATGGCAGAAAGGACTCCACAAACTCTGATGAGGCTGCTGAGGGTATGGGGACAGAGCAGGGCCCGGGAGTCCAGTAGGACCACTGCGGGGCCATCCTGCAACCTCCCATCCCTGTGCTGGGAGTCTTTTCATTCCAGCTGGGCTTCTCCTGGTCAGTGCTGCTCATTAGAGATTTAGTTCTGCAGGAAGTTCTAAGACAGATTTTGGGGCGAGGAGAATTAGAAGGCAACCCTGGGGGATGGTTGGGGGAAGATGACAGCAGAGGAAACAGGAAGGGTGAAATGGGTTGTGTCCCCAAGTGGGACAGAGGGAGGTAACTGAATGGACCGCAGGCTGTGGGAGAGGGAGTGATGGTCCAGAGAGTTAGGTGGCTAGAGGGTGATGCCCACAGAGACAGGAATGCCCTGACTGACACAGGGGAAGTCAGGTGGGAGAGCAGATGGAGGGCAGGTGATGGGTCTGTTGTCCCCGTGTCAAACTGAGACCACGGTGTGACACGTTGAGAGGCGTGGAAACATCAGAGACAACCAGGGCTTTAGGGTCACCTTCTGTCCCCCATAGGAAGGATGTGGGTGTTACAGTATTTGCCTGACTGACGGCTTGGCCTGCGTAACTTATTCAGTTGGTCTCCAGCAGCAGATTAGTGAATGACAATATGGCTCTTAATGTCATTTGAATAAGCATCTCACAGGGAGCAGGTTGCTGAGGTTGCTGGCTCTGACCATTTGTTGATATATTTAGGTGCTGAACGCCCTCCCCTTCATTATATGTGCAGATGTGGAAAGGAAGCCCAGTCTTGGAGGTCACACTGGTGAGATGGACACACACTGGGAGACATGGGATGGGCACATTGGATGAACCACTGCACAGCAGAATCAGGCTAGGGAGCCTCCCTTCCCATGGTGGTGTTGACCATCCTCCCCCTCGCTTGTTTCCCTGGTGCTCAGGGCTGAGACATTCTGAGCCCTGGTTGCACTTCTCCATAGACTGAGATCACTGTGGAATGCCACTACCCGGAGACAGCATACAGTGCTAATCTGCCTCATCCTCAAGCTGGCCCCTGTGATGGTGAGGACGGCTTTGTTCCTGGAGATGGACCTGGAGAAGTGATCAAGGACCCGAGACAGGTGATTGTTTATGGTAGATAAGGGGGTGGGCACCCCTGCCTGGAGTCTGTTGGTACCAGCCAGGGAAGTTACTGATAACTACTGACCCAGAGCTAAAGTCACAGGTGAGTGTCACCATGCTTCCTGCAGACACTGACTGTGATGGCTCTTGGATAACCACAGTATGAGAATTGGTTCCGAAAACCAAAAGGAGGCACATGTGTTATTATGAGAGGCAAGGGTCATCCTGAAACCTTGATTTTATGTGCCCTCCAAGAAAGCAGTCTCTTCCCCTGACCTGAGCCGTAAGCAAGGAACCTGAGAAGAAGCACCATCCAGGCCATGGTGGGGATCCTCACAGGTCTTGCCTCCTCAGGCTCTTGGGTTGGATTGGGGTCTCCTCTGGGCCTTTTCATGCCTGCAGACCGATGAGGAGGAGAGGTGCTTCATGCAAATTAACTTCCTCTCTTTTACTGCCCCTTGGTCACCCTGATGTCCCCTGGGGGAGACCTTGAAAGAGGCATATATTGGGACTACACAGAATCAATGACTGCAGGGAGCCTGGGACACTGAGTGACAGGGTGACATCTTGCCCCGAGTCATCTCCTCCATGTCCCTGGTGGCCTCAGTCCCAAGTTTCTTGCCTGGAAAGGCAGACTGAGGGCATGCATCTGCTTCTCACATCCTGGCCATGCTTCTAGTTCATTCCACATGTACCCCATCCCTGGGAATATTTTATGCCCTCCCCAATGAAATGGCCTCTTGTCTCTTTGGAGAAACTTAGTGGTCAGTCCTCCAGGAGTAAGTCCACCGGGAATTTCAAAGCCCGCGCTGGGTATGAACAAACAGGGTCTCTTCTGACTCAGTCCTAGTCCCTAGCTACGGGGCAGAAGACCAGATGTGGGGGAGTCTACACCAGAGGCACCCCAGGCTGTGGAAGTCACCCTCATTTGCTCTTGGAAGCCATCTATTATCTGAAGTAGCAACAAGGTAACTGCTGGTTTTGAGGGGAAGGTAATCATATCACCATTAAATTATGAGATTTCTCCAAACATCAGGGAAAAAAAGAATCTGAACGAAAATGGCACTGTCTGAAAACATTGTGTGACCATCCCGAGGCATTGTAAAATACCCTTGCCTTGTGTAGTCGCTATGCAGCAGAAAGAACCAGAAGGGTGGCCGGGGAAATGGAAAAACATACAATTTCTGGAGTAATAGGTGAAAGAAAAGCC
This sequence comes from Puma concolor, assembly GCF_028749965.1. Classification (NCBI taxonomy): domain Eukaryota; kingdom Metazoa; phylum Chordata; class Mammalia; order Carnivora; family Felidae; genus Puma; species Puma concolor. The sequence continues at coordinate 20,920,293 of NC_141678.1, forward strand.
ACAAAGTTGGACTTCATCCCACCGTGGAATAAGAATGTGATCCAATGCTCATTTCTGAATGGTTAGTAGATTGTTTCGTGATACGTATACAGCCATTGCTTTCTTTGTCATCAACTGTGTTCAGAGACTTAACCCACATCAGACGTAAAGATTTATAGTAAATTCGGGCACCTGGGTGTCTCAGTCCGTTAACCATCTGACTTTCGATTTCAGCTCAGGTCGTGATCGCACAGTTCCTGAGTTCAAGCCCTGCGTCGGACTTTCTGCTGTCAATGCCAAGCCTGCTTCTGTTCCTCTGTTTCCCTCTCTCTCTGCACCCCCTCAAAAATAAATAAATGTCAAAAAAAGATTCATATTAAATCCAATTCTGTTAGCCAAAATTATTCTTGAGACAGTGGTTAATGTGTAATTATATGCATCAGATTTCAAGATGAAGAAGAAGACCTAAAACTTAAGAGAAAAGATATCAATTCACATCCGTCACTACAAAATGCTGAAGCACATGAGAAGTCACAGAATACTCTGAATCTTATCTGTGACTATTGCAGATAATGGAAGCGGTGTGTATTATGTATTTCATCCAGAATTCCGATATCCAGTGTTTTCCACAACAAAAGTAACCTTAAAATGTCCATACTACCGAAAACCATCTATAGATTGAAGGCTTCCTATGAAAATTCCTATGATATTTTTCACAGAAATAGAAAAAATGTCCTGACTTTCGTATAGAGGCAGAAAGAGACCTAAAATTGCCCAAGCTATCTTGAGAAAGAAGAATAAATCTGGAGGCACCATACTTCCTGCTTAAATTTATACCAAAATTCTAGGAATACAAACAGTATGAAACTGGCCTAGAAAGCCACACATAGATAGATGCCACAGAATACAAAGACCAGAAGGTAATGCAAGTTCCCCTTGACCACCAGGGAGCAAGTACACTGAAAACAGGGCCTTTGCAAGGTTCCTAGAGGAGAAGTGACACGGAGTTTGGAGGGGATTCAGATAGGCATATGCATGAATCATACAGCAGGTGACCCAATCGAGATCCTAAGGTTCTCACTGGTGTTCCTGACACACTCTGGGAGAGAAAGCTGGTATTCTTGGACACCTTGCAATGGGACACATTGGTACGCATGCCATGGTGGTCAGCATGCATCCACATGGTCAAGGTGGGGTAAGAAGCCCAGCCTAAAGCCTCTCTCAGCCGCGTCAGGCCGCATCTGCCAACAGCTCCCATGGGAGCTGCCCTCTGCCCTCTGCTGCTTCCTGCATTGACATGGGTTCCTGGGACCTGGCTCCTCTGCCATTCCAGATTACCCATTCCCCTGTTGGGTGCTCGGGATCATGAAAAAGCTCTGGAAATGGATAGTTGTGGTGTTTACAAAACATTGTGAGTATACTCAGTATCTCTGAATTGCACAATACAGAGTGATTAAAATAATAAATCTTGTTGTGTTTATTCTCATCACTATAAATTATCAGGTCAAAATCAAATTATATGTAAGAAGCTGTACTTATACAAATATCTTTCTTGTCCTGGTATGTGGTACCCTATTCTAACTCTTCGTCATCAGTAAAACTTGACAGTAATTTTTAAAATTATTTTTCTTGTAAATTCCACATATAAATGAGATCATATAGCATTTGTCTTTCTCTGTAGGGCTTATTCCTCCTAGGGTAATATCTGGCAGGTTCGTCCATGTTGTCACAGATGGAAGAAATTCCTTCTGGAAAGACACAGGGCTGGACTTCTTTGTGCACAGATAGGGGACCTCCTGCCCTGTCGCCCCACAGCCTCCCTGCTGCTTGGATCACTGATGAGCCCTGATGTCACAGGAGAAGAGAGGAGGACAGAGTCAGGGCCTGGGAGTTCAGGAAACCAGCCACAGGGGTACCCAAAGTCCCTGATGGTGTCCGCTTCGGTAAATTCACATCTGTGGGATCTACTTCCCACCTTCCCAAGAGCAGACCCAGCATTTTGTAGCAATAAACGAGCGCTGCATGTTACCTTCACAAGCACTACTGAGAGTTTTGCTGACACCTAAACTTTCTCCCCTGGCTAACCCCCCTCCCCTGACGTCACAATTTACAGCCAAGGAGCTAGCCTGGTTGCCCAGCCAGCTCTGTGCCTGCTACTTCTTCTGTTCTGAGTCCTCCCTTGGCACCAATCTTATTTAGTACATCCTACCTGGAACACACAGCTATTCAGCCAGCTCTGAGCACAGGAACCTGGAGGGAAGGGAGCCTCTGCCCCAATCCCTGGAGGAACAGAGTCCACATTGTGGAGGACTGTCCACCTGCTGCGATGGTCCAGACTCTGATCAGAAAACTAAGACAGTGGATGTGCCTTTGTAAAGACAAAAAGGGCCAGCTCAACACGCTCTGAGTTTTACACTTTAACCACCAGACAAAATGTCGGCATTGTCGTGGGTTTCTTTGATGCCTGTTTTTTTGGTGACTTGTTTGTTTTCCTGACAGTACAAAGAAGTTGAATAGGACACTGGGAGGAGGAATGGTGTCGTGACCTGGAAGCTACTTCCAAAGACAGTCAGTGTGCATTTAAGTTATTTTCAACTGGAAGAGAGTCAGAGTGCAGGGTTCTGAGCAGGGTGAGGTATTTGTCCACTTCCCCATGTGTCTGTGTCACTGTGACCAGCACTACTGTGCCCAATTGCACAGTAATAGTCAGCCTCGTCCTCAGGCTGCAGCCCAGAGATGAGCAGGAGCCCTGCATTGGCCGAGGCATCTTTGGATCCGGAGAAGCAGGTGGGGACCCCAGGTCCCAACTGTGTACTGGAGTCTGAGTAGTAGTACAGGAGATACCGAGGAGGGCTCCCTGGATTCTGTTGGTACCAGTATATGTAGTAGCCTCCAACATTGATGTCCCTGCTCAGGGTGCAGGTGAGTCTGGCTGTGGCTCCCAGAGATGCAGAGAGGGAGGCTGGCTGAGTCACAACAGGCTGGGACAGGGAACCTGCAAACACAGACACAGCAGAGGGAAGACAAGGGACAGGGGACATGAGATTAGGGAGCTGAGCCACAGGGATTTGACTCTGGCTGCGGGCCCACCCTGGTGCCCTGGACCCTATCCCTACCTGCGCAGTGACAGAGGAGCACGAGGAGGACGGGGATCCAGGCCATGGTGACACACCCCCTTCTTAGGCCACAGAGCTGGGGCTGAGCTGCCCCTGGCCTGTCTTATCCCCTGTCCCCAGGGTCACAGAGGAGGGGCTGCTCATGTAAATGGGACCCACCCCTGCTTCTTCTCCATGTGCACACACAGGTTCTGTGGCCCTTGGACTGGAGACTTCCTGATGCACTGCGTTCCCCCTGGGTGGGCCTGGAGGCAGCAGCTGTGGGGACCACACACAGGCCAGGGTCCAGGGACTCCTCCAGGTCCTGACCGGACACACCAGCCTTGGCCCCACTGGACGCAAGGGGCCCAGTCCTTGCTTTCTGTCAGTGGAAGACTGCCCAGCTGGATGCCCCTGTCCTGCAGAAAACCCCAGACACAGTGTCACAGTGCCCCCTGCTGGTCTCTGGGTGAACCTCTCCTTTCCCACAGCTGGCTTCCCTGATGCTTGTGTTTCCATAACCTGAGAATGACCCTCCTGGGAGAGAAAGGTCCTGCTGTGCAGGAATTTGTTCTGTTCTCAGTATAAGAGGGGTTTATATCCTTTTGCTAAAATCACTTATTTATATTGTGGGTCTAATCTTCCAGGTAGGAAAGATCAACATGATGCCCAATGAGACCCTTTGAGGGGTCTCTACTTAGGCACTCAGAACCATTATATTCAGAAATTACTAAAAGACAGAGCTTCTAAGGCAAAAGGATTTGGGGCTGACCACTCTCTGCAGTGGGAACAGCTACAGTCCCCGCAATTTGTGTCCAGCATGTTGTGTATAGAGCAATTATTCATTCAACAACCCGTGACGAGATGAATTTCTAGTACCCCAGGCCACGTGGACCCCGAAGATTCTGTCAAAGCTATCTCATCTGAGTGATGGAGAGGTGGAGAAAAGTCAGGCTGTGTCCTTGAGATCACAGCCCCTGTGGCTCTGGTTTGGGACACAAGACTTTCCTTCAGAGTGCAGCCTGGATAGAGGTACCACTGCAGTGACTGAGGGAGTGACAGCCCACCCCTGACAGCACAGGGGTTTGTGTCTGTTGTCCCCATGAGGCTTGAGCTCCGTGAGAGCAGCACTGAGGCTATGTCACAAAACCAGTGTCCTGACCAAGCGCTGAGTGGAGCCCGTAGATGGTTGGGGGATGAGCTGTCCACAGGGACAGATACTCTCCCTGGGATTCCTGACCATCAGCATCAGCCCAGGAGAGCAGGTGTTCAGGGCAGAGCACGTCAGTGAAGACTATGATTTATCGCAAAAGGCCACCTCTGTCAACTGTATCCCTGGAGCTGCAACTGTGTCTCCTGTTGTCAGACACTGCATGTGGTACCTGGAAGGACACACGGGGTGCCCCAAGGACATACAGATGGGGACACTGCCCAGGTGCATGTGAGGTGTGCACGGGAATCGGGACAAAGAGGTCTGAGCACAGCTGTGGTATGTAAGGTGGGATCTGTAGGGTGACCCAACAGATGTCCCTGCAGAAGGGGGATAGCCCTGGGTCAGAGGGCAGATCATGTGCCAAGGCCCAAGAAACAGGGGAGGGTAGTGGCTTGTGACCCTGGTGAACATGTCTCCTGGAGGGAAGAGAGATGGACCTGCTGAACACACGAATTCAGCATCTCCAAATGGAACAGAAAGACCTGGAAAATAAGTATCCATTTACTTAAACCTGAAATCTGTGTTTCCCCTTTGGGAAAGCACGTGAATGTACATAGAGTCACAAAGGCCAAATAGATGCGTAATGATACTTCCCATGCACTTGCTAATTCTGCAGATCCGACCTTTTATCCTCACATTATTATGTCTTCTAATCCTGAGTGGTCCACACGATTGTCAGTGGAAACCCAACTCTTGTCTCTTCAGGGGCCAGTGACATGGTCTTCAGGTGATGGGTGACGCCTGGGAGCTCAGGGTTGGGGTGTCGCTTCCCAACTGGCCTGAGGCACGGTGCAACTCCAAGGCTGTTTTTCCACGCTGACTGGGAATAAACAGCCTCCCCCTCAGCCTGAAGACCAGGGATGTTCAGGGAAGCCAGGCTGCTTGCCCTGCATCCAGAAACTCTGTGGAGACCCCAGAGGGCTAGATGTTTGTTCTTCCATTGAAATGAAGTTTGAGGACATGGCTCAGGTGTTGCTGAAGCCAAGCTTCTGCCTCAATGCCAGCAATGTTACTGTGTCCAGTATAAGAGAATCTGGTCATCATTCTAGGACCTTGATCACTGACGGTGGCCGAGTCAGCCCTGCCTGGCTCACAGACACTCTAAAGGGACCCAGAGGAGTTTGAGCAGGGCAGGAGTCCACTGTGAATGAGAGTGAGGGTTTGGAGCAGAGCTGGCACGTCTCCCACCCACCTTGGGTGAGTCTGGCTCTCAGCTGTGTGGGGAGGGAGGGAGGTGAGGAGGAGAGGGGCCCAGGTCATGATGGACATGCAGACTCTGACCTCTAAAGCTCTGTTACGGAGACTGGGCTCCTGAAAGTCTCCTTCTATCCAGAAATTCCCATGTGGGTGGAGTTGCTGCACTCAGGTATGCCCTTGCTGTACGTCTGTCCAGCTCCCGTGCCCTGGGATTTCACAGGTGGAATGAGCCAGAGGAAGAAGAGAGGACCTAACCTAAGGGCACAGGCAGCCTGGGTGGTGATGAGCCCCAGGTCCTATCAGGTGAGTATCCTCTAGCGAGCACACTGATGGCTGGCCCCCTGGTGGCCCTGACTTCTGTCCCTGATTGCTGGCCAAAACCACATGGATTATTCCATTCTATCCCACATACCTTCACACCCCAAAAACATCCTGTCCTCTGTGACAAAACTGGCACCCCGGTTAGAGGCCCGTGGTTGTCTGGACCCTCGTTACTGAGCTGCTCCTGATGGCCGTCAGGTGCTGGGTCCACAGCTCTGGGCTCACCCGTGTAGTTCATACACGTGCCCACAGCACCCCTTTCTAGCCCCGTTACAGGTGACAAAGCATGTGAAAGCCAATGTGAGTATCGCGCCTGGGGGAAGGGAAGGCCCTCTTGACTCCTGCCAGTTCCACGGCCCCCTCCTCACTACTGGGGGAGATCCCTCACCTCAGGGCCCATCACTAGGCTGCAACCTTCTCACCCGCACCCACCCCTCCGTTCCCTACAGCAGCCTCCCCAGATCCTGACCCTCCCTCATGGGTTTACATGAGTGGAAGACAGGGTGACCAGAGACCTGGCCCCTGAGGAATGATGTGTCCTCGGCTGGCATAGCAGGCAGATAGAAGCCTGGATGGCCACATCCCATGGCTTGGGAAGGCTGGGGCGCTCCTTCTCCCTCTGACCCCAGTTTACTGAACAGGGTCAGACCCCCGGGCCCTCCCCTGGATTCCTCTTCTGTCTACTGCTTGTGGGAGTGGGGGAGTCCATCAACAAAGACCACAGGGGAAGGGATTGGAAAGAGGCAGCTCTGCCTTGTCAGAAAGACAGAGGTGGCTCCCTGGGACCCACCTCTCAGCACAGCTCTTCCAGTAGGACCCGAGCCTGGACCCCTGACCTCAGGAGGAGGGGTCTGACGGGGACACAGTCAACAGCCTCTGCCTGGTCCCCTCCTCACGCTCCCCTCTGGCTCCTTGATCATCTATGCAGCACTGAGACATCATCACAGCACGTCAGATTCGGGGGGTTCCTGTCAACCCCTCCAATGTTCCAGGTCCACCTCACTGCCTCACCCTTGTTCACTCTCCAGAAACATCTTATGTGTTGCTATTCATACTTCTTTGTCCTTTTTCTCTCCCAGGACATTTTCAGCAACATGAGGACGTAGATTGTCCCTAGCGCACTCACGCTGTATCTAAGCCCAAGGGTCATGCCTGGCACATACTTGGTGTTCACCAGAGGGTGTGAAGGGACTGATCTCTGTACAGTCATCTATCCTGATCAGGAACACATGGAATCTGCCTGCTTCTGACCCAATGAGGACTCAATTCCCAGGACAACCTGCCCCCAGGTGTGCAGTAAATCTTGCCCAACGGAAGAAAATCAGACAATGTTTTGCAGAGTAGGGCTGAGTTTACGGGCACAATTTGGGAGAACAAGGACACTTTTGTAGACAAAATTCCATAGCCTTGGACTAAGACTCCACTTTTGCAGGAAATGAACAAAGAAGCAGCTGTGTCGGCCAAGGGGGTGTGAGCTGCACAGGAAGTCCCATTGCTGAGGGGACAGCAGGTTTGGGTCTCCCTTCCCCACAGGCCTGGAGCAGTGTGTGAGCTTTGAGACTGTGGTCCCACACTGAGCAGTAATAATCAGCCTCATCCTCAGCCTGGAGGCTAGAGATGCTCAGGGAGGCCACATTCCCTGACCTGGAGCCTGAGAGTCTGGACGGGACCCCCGCAGGCCGAGCACTGCTACCATAGATGACAACGTTGGGGACACTGCCTGGGAGCTGCTGGTACCAGAACACAACTCCAGCCCCAATGTTGCTGCTGCTTCCCGTGCAGGAGATGGTAACACTCTTATTCACAGGCTTGGACACTTCAGATGGCTGAGTCACCACCAACTGGGTCCAGGACCCTGCAAGTCAGAAGAGAGGCACGGGGTGAGAGAGAGGTCAGTGCACAGGGCCCATACATGGTTCCACAGTCCTTTCATCTCCAGCCCTGATCCCAGCCTCCAGCCACCTGTGCAGTGAGCCAGCAGTGTGAGCAAGAGAGGAGCCCAGGCCATGGTGGAGACCCCTGCTCAGCAGTGTGTCCTCAGTGTCCCTCAGTCGGGCTCCCAGAGTCTCTCTTATTGCCTCCAGCAGCCCAAGGGGAGGGAGAGACATTTCATGCAAACCAGCCCCCTCCCCCTGGCTGGCCAGCACCAGCCTGAACCCTGAACCTGACCCTTGTCTGGAAATCTCACCCCAGGAGGGGATGGAGCGAAAGCTGTGGGGCCTGACCTGGGGCTCCCCAAGGGCCTATGAGCACCCAGAGGCTAAGCCACAGTGAGAATCAGAGCCAGGTGGCTCCCAGCTGGGATCACAGCACACAAGGCTCAGAGACAGGCCACAGCGCCCCCTGCTGCCCGAGACCCAGTCCTGCCCATATGTTTGGTCTGCCCACAAAATATAAAAACATCAATAGACTTTATGATTTATTGTCACAGAAGAATTTAGTGGAAATTCCAGAGTTCCCAAATACACCAACCCCTCTACCACCTTGTCTTTCCCATCATCCAACTCTAGCATGAGTGTGGTCACTTCTTATACACCATGAACCAACACTGACAAGTCATTGTCACCCAAAGTCTATATTTACCACAGCAAAGCTCACTCTTGAGGTTGTTCACTCAATAGGTTCAAGAGCTATACACTGATATATGTCCATTTTAGAACCACAAAGAAAACTTCCACTCCCACAAAAAACCTCTGTGCTCCAGCTGTGCATCCCTCCCTATTCTCAACCCCTTGCAACCACTGATTCTTTTATTGCCTAAATAGATTTGTCTCTTTGGAGAATGTTACATGCTTGGAGTCACACAGTGTGCAGCCATTACACGTTGGCTGCTTTCATTTAGCAACGTGCAACAAAATGTCTTCTGTGTCTTTTTATGTCTTGGTGCCTCATATCTTTGTAGCTCTGATCAATATTCTATCGTTGGGGTTTACTTACCTGTCACCTCCTGAAAGGCATTTCGGTTGGCTGCTGCCAGGTGTGGGCAGTTAGGCATAAAGCCGCTGTCAACATACTTGGGCAGGGTTTTTTTGTACACATTGTTTTTAACTCCTTTAGGTAAATGCAAAGATGCATGATCCCTGGATTTTAAAGCAAGACAATGATCCTGAGTTTTGTTTGTTTGTTTTTTGTTTTTTGGGTTAAAAAAAATTTTTTTTATTTACATCCAAGTTAGTTAGCAATAATCAACATTTGGGGAGTAGGATCCAGTGGTTTATCCCTATATAGAACAGGCCATGCTCATCCGCACAAATGTCTTCCAAATGCCCCTTGTCCATTTAGTGTATCCCACCTCCCACAACACCTCCAGCAACCCTTGGTTGTTCTCTATATTTAAGAGCCTCTTATGTTTTGTACCCCTCCCTGTTTTTATATTATGTTTGTTTCCCTTCCCTTGTGTTCATCTGTTTTGTATCTTAAATTCCACATATGAGTGAAGTCATATTATATTGGTCTTTCTCTGACTAATTTCGCTTAGCATACTACCCTCTAGTTCCATCCATGTTTGTTGCAAATGGCAAGAATTCAGAGAATGTTCAGTTTTAAAAGAAATTGCCAAAATCTTTTCCAAAGTATCTGTACCATCCTGAATTCCCCTCACCAATGAAATAGAGTTCCGTTGCTCCACATCCTGGCCAGACGTTGGTGTCATCTGTGGTTTTGATTTTGGCCATTCTTTTTTTTTTTTTTTTTTTTAAGTTTTTTTTTAACGTTTACTTATTTTTGAGACAGAGAAAGACAGAGCTTGAATGGGGGAGGGGCAGAGAGAGAGAGGGAGACACAGAATCGGAAACAGGCTCCAGGCTCTGAGCCATCCACCCAGAGCCTGATGCGGGGCTCGAACTCACAGACCGCGAGATCGTGACCTGAGCTGAAGTCGGACGCTTAACCGACTGAGCCACCCAGGGGCCCCTCATTTTGGCCATTCTAATGGGTATGTAATACTATGTCATTGCTGTGTTTTTGTGCAATTTCTTACTGACATATGATGTTGAACAGCTTTTCTCAAGTTTATTTATATCACGTGAATATCACCTTTGTTGAGGTAATCTGCAGTTTTTAGATTGGCATTGTTTCCTTACTATTGAGAAGTCTTATCTCTTAAATTAAAAAAAAAAAAAACCCAAATAGTTCTCTCCTTAAATCACCTTCCATTTGCAGTAGAAAAGAATATGTATAAAGAAGACTATGCCCCGAATTTCCTCCTTATTGCAATCCTTTGTTGGATGCAAATATATGTCACATGTATTTTGTGACTTCCCTGAAATAAGAAGACATGTATCCAAACGGAGTCTTTACTCCCCCTCACGGATGGTGAACCTCCTTCTTGTACCTAAGGGCTCTCAAAACACCCTGAACAGAGCTTCAGGGTAGATGGAAGAGCCATTCTCCAGCCTACATGCTTGTAAGTATCAGACTCTCCTCGTCCCCATCACTTTCTGAGCAGCAGTAACTGCAATGGAGACGTTGTCCACAGAGGTGATGGGGGGCCCTCACAGGGTCACCAGCTGCTCAAGAGGAAAAATGAATAAAGGTGAAAAGGGAGAACTTTTCTTGTAATACAGCAGCAATGAGCTCTTCCCCTCTTATGGTGAGTCTGGGACTGGGAAGGCCTTTTACATTCTGAGAGCGGGTCAAAGGGAAAAATCATGGAACCACCCATCAGTCAGCTAGTGCATGTAGGTTTCCTTTGGAAAAGTTAGTGACCTTGACTAATCCCATTCAACAGGTTTCCTTCTAGTTCTGTCGATTTCTTTCTTCATTCTGCAGAAGCTTTTTATTTTGATGTAGTCCCAATAGTTTATTTTTTCTTTGATTTCCCTTGCCTGACGAGATGTCCCTAGAATAATGTTGCTACAGCCAATGTCAGAGAGATAACTTCCTGTTCTCTCTAGAATTGTTATGCTTTCAGGCCTCACATTTAGGTCTTTAATCCACTTGGAGTTCATTTTTATGTATGGGGGAAGAAAGTGGTCTGGTTTCACTCTTTACATGTAGCTGTCCAGATTTCCCAGCACCATTTGTTGACAAGACTGTCTTTTTCCCATTGTGTATTCTTGCCTCCTTTGTCAGACATTGATTGGTCATATAATCTTGGGCTTATTTCTGGGATTTCTATTCTGTTTCATTTTTTTGGTCTGTTTTTGTGCCATTACCATACGGGTTCGATTACTATATTTTTCTAATATAAATGGAAATCTGGAATGGTGATACCTCCAGTTTTGGTTTTCTTTTTCAAGACGGTTTCACTATTTGGGAACCTTTGTGGTTCCATACAAATTTTAGGATTGTTTGTTCTAGTTCTGTGAAAAACGCTTTTGGCATTTTGATAGGAATTGCCTTAAATCTGTACATTGATTTGGGTAGTATAAAGAATTTAACAATATTTGTTCTACCAATCCATGAGCAGGGATGTTTGTTCATTTCTTGTGTCGTCTTCAATTTCATTCATCAATCCTTTATAGTTTTCATAGTAAAAGTCTTTCACCCCTCCGGGTAAGTTTATTTTTGGGTATTTATTATTCTTGGTTCAATCTTCAATGAGATTGATTTCTTAATTTCTCTTCCTGTGGCTTCATTATCAGTGTATAGAAATGCAACAGAGTTCTGTACATTGATTTTGTATCCTGTGACGTTACTGAATTTATTTGTCGGTTCTGACAGTTTTTTGGTAGAATCTTTAGAATTTTATATACGTAGGCAGGCCAATCAGAGAAGATGGCCACGTAGGAGGATGCTGGGCTCACCGCGTCCTGCTGATCACTTAGATTCCCCCCACATCTGCCTAAATAACCCAGAAAACTGCCAGAAGGCTAGCAGAATGGACTCTCCGGAGTCAAGCATAGACAAGAGGCCCATGGAAGAGGGTAGGAAGGGTGGAGAGGCAGTGTGCCCTACACGAACTGGTGGGAGGGAGCTGGGGCGCTGGAGGGGCAGCCAGCCCACCCAGCAAGACAGATCCCCTGAGTCTGGCTTGCAGATTGGAGGGCCCGGATTCCGTGAGTTCTGATAGCCAGCGGGACTTGACATCTGGAATGTTACAAGTCAACAGCCCTGCTCTCAGACAGTGGGGAGGGCAGGAAGACACCAAGAGGGAGAGCTGTTGAGCCCCGGCAGACAGAGTTCAGCTTCCGGGGAACAAAAGCTCTGGCCACCACCATCTCCCTCTCCCATCCCCAGCCGAACAACCTAATGGAACCAGTTCCTGTCACCAAACTTGCTTGCATCGCGCAAACACCCAACGCTGTGCTTCTGTGGATCCATCCCTTTGATGAGTCTGCCTGCTTCCCTCCTGGTGCTGCAGGGCCCCTCCTGCAGGGGACCACCGGCAGCAAACTGAGCTGAGCCTGTCCCTTCTGCCCTGGTGCACTTTTCGATGCACCCGGGCTAATACGCCAGATCCCATCTAAGCAGCACCACTAGCTTGGCAGTGTGCAAGTAGCCCAGTCAGGGGCCACACCACTCCACAGTGAGTCCTGTCCCTGGGAGAAGGGCAGATAAGGTACACATCAGTCTGACTGTGGCCCCAGCGATGGGCTGGGGGCAGACATCAGGTCTGACTGCGGCCCTGCCCACCAACACAAGTTACTCCAGACAGCACAGAGGAAGAGCCCTGCAGTTCCACACCACTCCAGGGACTATCCAAAATGATGAAATGGAAGAACTCTCCTCAAAAGAAACTCCAGGAAGTAGTGACAGCTAACAAATTGATCAAAAACTGTTTCAGCAATAAAGCGAAACATGAATTTAAAATAATAGTCATAAAATTAATCTCTGGGCTTGAAAAAGGTATACAGGACAGCAGAGAATCTATTGCTACAGAGATCAAGGGACTAAGAACCAGTCATGAGGAGCTAAAAAGTGCTATAAATGAGGTGCAAAGTAATATGCAGGTGACCACAGCTCGGAATGAAGAGGCACAGGAGAGAATAAGTGAATTAAAAGATAAAATTATGGAAAAAGAGGAAACTGAGAAAAAGAGAGATAAAAAAAAAATCCAGGAGTGTGAGGGGGAGAATTAGAGAACTAAGTGATGCAATGAAACACAACAATCTCCGTATAATAGGAATTCCAGAAGAGGAATAGAGAGAGAAGGGGGCTGAAGGTGTACTTGAACAAAACATAGCTGAGAACTTCCCTTACCTGGGGAAGGAAGAAGGCACTGAAATCCAAGAGGCACAGAGAACTCCCTTCAGACGTAACTTGAATCGATCTTCTGCACGATGTATCATAGCGAAACTGGCAAAATACAAGGATAAAGACAAAATTCTGAAAGCAGCTAGGGATAAACACACTCTAACATATAAAGGGAGTCTGATAAGACTAGTGACGGATCTAGCTACTGAACCTTGGCAGGCCAGAAAGGAATGGCAGGATATCTTCAATGTGATGAATAGAAAAAATATACAGCTGAGAATCCTTTATCCAGCAAGTCTGTCATTCAGACGAGAAGGAGAGACAAAGGTCTTCCCAAACAAACAAAAGCTGAAGGAATTCATCACCACTAAACCAGCCCTACAAGAGATCCTAAGGGGGATTCTGTGAGAGAAATGTTGCAAGGACCACAGTGTACCAGACACATCACCCTAAGCATGAAATCTACAGATATCACAATGACTCTAAACCCATATCTTTCTGTAATGACATTGAATGTAAATGGACTAAATGCTCCAACCAAAAGACATAGGGTATCAGATGGATAAAAAAACAAGAGCCATCTATTTGCTGTCTACAAGAAACTTATTTTAGACCTGAGGACACCTTCAGATTGAAAGTGAATGGATGGAGAACTATCTATCATGCCACTGGAAGTCAAAAGAAAGCTGGAGTAGCCATGCTTATATCAGACAAACTAGACTTTAAATTAAAGGCTGTAACAAGAGATGAAGAAGGGCATTATATAACAATTACAGGGTCTCTCCATCAGGAAGAGCTAACAATTATACATGGCCATGCACTGAAGATGGAAGCCCTCAAATATATAAAACAATTCATCACAAACATAAGCAAACTTATGTTTTTTTAACTTTATTTATTTTTGAGACAGAGAGAGAAAGAGCATGAATGGGGGAGGGTCATAGAGAGAGGGAGACACAGAATCCGAAACAGGCTCTAGGCTCTGAGTGGTCAGCACAGAACCCGACGCGGGGCTTGAACTCACAGACCGCGAGATCATGACCTGAGCTGAAGTCAGACGCTTAACCGACTGAGCCACCCAAGCGCCCCAAGCAACCTTATTGATAAGAATGTGGCAATTGCAGGGGACTTTATTACCCCCCTTACAACAATGGATAGATCATCTAGACACAGGATCAATAAAGAAACAAGGGCACTGAATGACACATTAGATCAGATGGACTCAACAAATATATTTAGAACTCTGCATCCCAAAGCAACATAATATACTTTCTGCTCAAGTGCACATGGATCATTCTCCAAGATAGGTCACATACTGGGTCACAAAATGGCCCTTCATAAGTATAAAAGAATTCAGATCATACCATGCATACTTTCAGACTATAATGCTATGAAGCTTGAAATCCACCACAGGAAAAAGTCTGGAAAACCTCCAAAAGCATGGAGGTTTAAGATCACCCTACTAAAGAATGAGTGGGTCAACCAGGCAATTAGAGAAGAAATTTAAAAATATATGGAAGCAAATGAAAATGAAAATGCAACAATCCAAACGCTTTGGGATGCAGCAAAGGCAGTCTTGAGAGGAAAATACATTGCAATCCAGGCCTATCTCCAGAAACAAGAAAAATCCCAAATACAAAATCTAACAGCACACCTAAGGGAAATAGAAGCAGAACAGCAAAGACACCCCAAACCCAGCAGAAGAAGACAAATACTAAAGATCAGAACAGAAATAAACCATACAGAATCTAAAAGAACTGTAGAGCAGATCAATGAAACCAAGAGTTGGTTTTTTTGAAAAAATAAACAAAATTGATAAGCCTCTAGCCAGGATTCTCAAAAAGAAAAGGGAGATGACCCAAATAGATACAATCATAAATGAAAGTGGAATTATGACAACCAATCCCTCAGGAATACAAGCAATTATCAGGGAATACTATGAAAAATTATATGCCAACAAACTGGGCAACCTGGAAGAAATGGACAAATTCCTAAGCACCCACACACTTCCAAAACTCAAAGGGAAGAAATAGAACATTTAACAGACCCATAACCAGCAAAGAAATTGTATCACTTATCAAAAATCTCCCAACAAATAAGAGTCCAGGAGCAGATGGCTTCCCAGGGGAATTCTACCAGACATTTAAAGCAGAGATAATACCTATCCTTCTCAAGCTATTCCAAAAAATAGAAAGGGAAGGAAAACTTCCAGACTCATTCTATGAAGCCACCATTACTTGGATTCCTAAACCAGACAGAGACCCAACAAAAAAGAGAACTACAGGCCAATATCCCTGATGAAGATGGATGCAGAAATTCTCAACAAGATACTAGCCAATCGAATTCAACAGCATATAAAAAGAATTATACACTAGGATCAAGTGGGATTCATTCCTGGGCCGCAGGGATGGTTCAACATTCACAAATCAATCAATGGGATACATCACATTAATAAAAGAAAAGATAAGAACCATATGATCCTGTCAATCGATGCAGAAAAAGCATTTGACAAAATTCAGCATCCTTTCCTAACAAAAACCCTCGAGAATGTCGGATAGAAGGAACATACTTAAACATCATAAAAGCCATTTATGAAAAGCCCACAGCTAGTATCATCCTCAATGGGGAAAAACTGAGAGCTTTCTCCCTGACATCAGGAACGTGACAGGGATGTCCACTCTCACTGCTGTTGTTTAACATAGTGTTGGAAGTGCTAGCATCAGCCATCAGACAACAAAAGGAAATCAGAGGCATCAAAACTAGCAAAGATGAAGTCAAGCTTTCACTTTTTGCAGATGACATGATATTATACATGCAAAATCCGATAGGCTCCACCAAAAGTCTGCTAGAAGTGATACATGAATTCAGGAAACTTGCAGGATACAAAATCAATGTACAGAAATCAGTTGCATTGTCAGACACTGATAATGAAGCAACAGAAAGACAAAGAAAGAAACTGATCCCCTTCACAATTGCACCAAGAAGCATAAAATACCTAGGAATAAACCTAACCAAAGATGTAAAAGATCTGTATGCTGAAAACTATAGAAAGCTTATGAAGGAAATTGAAGAAGATACAAAGAAATGGAAAAACATTCCGTGCTCAGGGACTGGAAGAATAAATATTGTTAAAATGTCAATACTATCCAAAGCTATCTACACATTGAATGCAATCCCAATCAAAATTGCACAAGCATTCTTCTCGAAGCTAGAACAAGCAATCCTATAATTTGTATGGAACCACAAAAGGCCCCGAATAGCCAAAGTAATTGTGAAGAAGAAGACCAAAGCGGGAGACATCACAATCCCAGACTTTAGCCTCTATAACAAAGCTGTAATCATGCAGACAGCATGGTATTGGCACAAAAACAGACACTTAGACCAATGGAATAGAATAGAAACCCCAGATTTAGACCCACAAAAGTGTGGCCAACTGATCTTTGACAAAGCAGGAAAGACTATCCACTGGAAAAAAGACAGTCTCTTTAACAAATGCTGGGAGAACTGGACAGCAACGTGCAGAAGGAGGAAACTAAACCACTTTCTTACACCATTCACAAAAACAAACTCAAAATGGATAAAGGACCTGAATGTGAGACAGGAAACCATCAAAACCCTAGAGGAGAAAGCAGGAAAAAACCTCTCTGACCTCAGCCGCAGCAATTTCTTACTTGACACATCCCCAAAGTCAATGGAATTAAAAGCAAAAATGAACTATTGGGACCTTATCAAGATAAAAAGCTTCTGCACAGCAAAGGAAACAATCAACAAAACTAAAAGGCAACCAATGGAATGGGAAAAGATATTTGCAAATGACATATCGAACAAAGGGCTAGTATCCAAAATCTATAAACAGCTCACCAAACTCCACACCTGAAAAACAAATAATCCAGTGAAGAAATGGGCAGAAAACATGAATAGACACTTCTCTAAAGAAGACATCCAGATGGCCAACAGGCACATGGAAAGATGCTCAATGTCACTCCTCATCAGGGAAATACAAATCAAAACCACACTGAGATACCACCTCACGCCAGTCAGAGTGGCTAAAATGAACCAATCAGGAGACTATAGATGCTGGAGAGGATGTGGAGAAATGGGAACCCTCTTGCACTGTTGGTGGGAATGCAAACTGGTGCAGCCGCTCTGGAAAACAGTGTGGAGGTTCCTCAAAAAATTAAAAATAGATCGACCCTATGACCCTGTAATAACACTGCTAGGAATTTACCCAAGGGATACAGGAGTGCTGATGGTTAGGGGCACTTGTACCCCAATGTTTATAGCAGCAAGTTCAACAATAGCCAAATCATGGAAAGAGCCTAAATGTCCATCAACTGACGGATGGATAAAGAAATTGTGGTTTATATACACAATGGAATATGATGTGGCAAAGAGAAAGAATGAAAAATGGCCTTTTGTAGCAATGTGGATGGAACTGGAGAGTGTTATGCTAAGTGAAATAAGTCATGCAGAGAAAGATAGATACCATATGTTTTTATTCATAGGTGGATCCTGAGAAACTTAACAGAAGACCATGCGGGAGGGGAAGAAAAAAAAAGAGGTTAGAGAGGGAGGGAGCCAAAACATAAGAGACTCTTAAAAATTGAGTACAAACTGAGGGTTGATGGGAGTGAGAGGGAGGAGAGGGTGGGTGATGGGTATTGAGGAGGGCACCTGTTGTGATGGGCACTGGATGTTGTATGGAAACCAATTTGACCATAAATTTCATATTTAAAAAAAAATAAAAAAATACATAAAATAATATATGACATGTAAAAAAAGTCATTTGAGGCTGAAATCTTTAAGGGAAGAATGACTTTTCCTGGGACTTCTGCCTGGCTCAGTAGGTTAAGTGTCCGACTTTCCCTCAGGTCACACTCAGTGTTCATGACTTTGAGCCCCGCTTCAGGTTCTGTGTTGACAGCTCAGAACCTGTAACCGGCTTCAGATTCTGTGTCTCCCACTGTCTGCCCCTCCCTTGTTCATGCTCTCCCTCTCTCTCTGTCTCTCTCTCAAAAAATAAATAAACATTAACAAATTCTTTAAAAAATGAATGACTTCTCTTACGTCCTAGAGTGATTCCTAGGAAGTAAACTCTTCTTTAATGACCCTGTGTTTTTCCTGCAATGCACCCCACATTACTGTGGCAACAGACAGGAGATGACGGTATAGGTTCATGAACTAATTAGTGGAAGGGGAGGAAGGAAAAAGGGAAGAGTGGAATTTGGGAAAAGAAATGACCCTAGACCTGGAGATATAACATGACATTAATGAATAGAGAAAGAACATTCAGGAGGGACACTGGCAAAGAGTGTTCCAAGTGTGGGAAAAACAGGAGAGTTCATTTCTGACTCTTTTTTTTTTTAACTTCTTTTAATGTTTATTTATTTATTTTTGAGAGAGAGAAAGAGAGAGCAGGGGAGGGGTAGAGAGAGAGGGAGAGAGAATCCCAGGCAGGCTCCATGCTGTCAGCACAGAGCTTGACGTGGGACTTGAACTCATGAACCATGAGATCATGACCTGAGCCAAAACCAAGAGTTGGACGTTTAACCAACTGAGCCACCCAGGCGCCCCTTCTGACTCTTAATAGTAAGCTTTGTGTCTTTCAGAGGCAGAGTCACAGTGGAATTGGAATCAGGCAAACAGTGATCTGACTCCCTGTGACCAGGACCCTGGGAAGTGGGGACACTCAGCAATGACACAGAGGTGACTGAGGGAGCCTGAGAGCAGGAGTAGTCCCATATGGAGTGTGTGGAAAAAAAGGAGTGGTTCCTGTACTGGCCCCTGAGTCTGTTCTTCACCCGACAGAGTGAGAGCAAACGAAAAGGTCCCCGGTGCATGGCGGTCTGGAAACGGTCACCATTAAGGTTTCTGGAAAACTTTGTACCTTCTAACAACCTCTGGGAATAAGAGGCCGTCAGAGTAGGAATATGTTTTCTGCTTTCTACTCCTCATGGGACTGTTTGCATTTCAGGCCAGAACCTCGTGCCTCTGAGGCTGTGTTGGGCTGGAGTTGATCTGATGCAAGGGCATCAGAATGGTCTGGGGGCTGAGCTGTAGTTTTATGAGACATAAAGACCCTGGCCTATGTCTCCTGTGCAGATTGTCCATAGTCCGTGCTACGACCTGAACAACACGGAGGATGGAGGGAAGATGATACAGGTGGCTGGGATTTCTTTGGCGAAGCTTCCATCATTTTCTTCTACCTGGACCCCAAATCACCCAACTACATGGCTAGTCAGTGAGTCCAGGTCCCACCAGACAGTCACTGTGTTACCCAAAGCAATAGGTGTCCCTTTCCCGGTTGCCATGATGGTGTCAGGGCAGAGGGCGGGGTGGTTTGATCCAGTCATCCTGAAAGCTGGGGTTTCTAACCAGTGGGTCCGTAAGGGCCAGTCTCTGTCATCCAGATGTTATGGTGTGTGGACATTACCTGGGACTGCAGACACATTTTCCCCATGTGGGAAGTCAGTGTGAGACACAGTACATTTGGCTTATGCGTCCTCTTTCTTCCCCAAGACGGTGTCAGCTCTGTGAGCATGGGGACCCTCCCTGTCATTTCTGTACTGTGATGAGCCCCAAGCCCACATAGGTCATGTAGTGAGGGTTCTCTCACTGCCACGCATGTAGAGCATGTGGATGGTTGACTATCCTCAGTCAGGCACAGCTACGTTCTGTGTCGCTGGTTCTGTCCTGGTGCTTTGATATGGAATGAACTGTATCCCTGTAGATTCCTATATGAAACCCACACTGTGACTTCATAGACTTTATAGAAGAGGTACACAGCATGGGTGAGCACACGTGGAAATGCCACGTGAGGACCCAGGACGAAAGTAACCACTTGCAAGACAAGGAGAGAAACCTCAGGGGACATCAAACTTGGCACCACCTTGAACTTGAACATTTAGCCTCCAAAACTGTGAGAAAATAAATATCTTTTGATTTGCTCACCCAGTGGGTGGTATGATGTTATGGCAGCGCCAGCAGGCAGGCACAATCCTCAAGGACTCTGTCCCCAGGGCAACCGGCCCCAGCATCCAGGAATTTCTGCTCAGTTTGCATAAAACAGAAAATGTGCTCCTACAGGGACAGGGTTTGGTGTCTGAATTGAGAGGACAAGGACACATACTCAAGAGAAAGTTCACTGGTTTGGGTTTCAGACCTCAGTTTTAGGGAAGCAGCTGTGTTGGCAGAAGGTGGGGGCTGCACAAGGAAAGCGCATCAGTGTGGGGACAGCAGGTTTTTGTCTCACTTCCCCACGGGCCTGGAGCTCTGTGTGAGCTCTCAGACTACCATCCCATGCTGAGCAGTAATAATCAGCCTCGTCCTCAGCCTGGAGCCCAGTGATGGTCAGGGTGCCTGTGCTGCCAGACTTGGAGCCGGAGAATCGTTCAGGGACCCCCGAGGGTCTGCTATTATCCCAATAGATTATGGTTTTGGGGGTTTTGCCTGGGAGTCGTTGGTACCAGCTCACATAATTGCTACCGATGTTGGAACTGCTTCCAGAGCAGGAGATGGTGACCCTCTGGCCCAAGGAGCCTGACACTGAGGATGGCTGAGTCAGTACAGACTGGGCCCAGGACCCTGGGAAATGAAGAGATACAGACAGGGTAAAGCCGGGGTCTGGACACAAGAGGGTGGAAGCAGGGCCCACGTGTCCTCCCAGAGCCCCTTCCCCTGTCCCCACATCCAATCACCTGTACAGTGAGCAAGGAGGGTGAGAAGGACCAGAGACCAAGCCATGGTGGAGACCATCACCGATCCTGTCTTCTGTGCCCCACAGCTGAGCAGACATCCCCTAATCTGTTCCTTTTCATCCACTGAGACTGGGCGGGCCTGTCCATGCAAATGATACCCCAGCTCTCTGACCCCTCACTGGACCTGAGTCAGGTACCTCTGCCCGTGGATGTCAGGAGGTGGGCAGAGGAATGGCTGTGTGGGGCCAGGCTGTGCGGAAGTCATAGTTATGAGTCTCAGCAGAGGGCACAGGCAGTGCAGGTGACAGGTCTCAGGTCTCATCACCCCTGAACCCTCAGAAATGGGCCCTGTGAGCCCCCTTGTGTCCAGACTCAGAAACATCATTGTGCAAAATGGTAACCAGGAGCCATTTTGGTAACTCCCAAATGGTAACCAGCTCCCATAAAAGGAGCTCCTGTCCCCCATTGCTTTGTCCACTGCCCCTTTCCTAGGGCCAGGCCAGGTATCCTTCTGGGTAGCCTCCCATATCCTCAAACCAGACTTTCTGCTCTTTTCAGACTCCTCCAGAAAAGCCAAGACATGATTCCCTGTATATTTCATGGGTCAGGACTGAGGTGGTATTTCTAAAAAATGCCACTTAGATCAGAATCATGTCTGGAGCTGTGACGAGTACCAAAGGACACGTGGCCCCTTCTGTGTAGGATTCTGTGTTCTTTCCTATTATGTGCTTCCTCCCTGGTTTCCAGATCTCTCCTGCTCTGAGGTTCCCACAGCCTGAACAGTAGCTCTCCTTCTGTCCTCAGTGCTGTGGGAAGGAACAACTGTGTGTATTCCTAGGGGCACTATCCACTAAAAATCTTTGCCATCTGTCACTATGTCTGCTTATTTGAGACAACAGTTCTCCACACACTGTGGTTAGTGATTCCCTCCCAGGATCTGTCCCCCCAGCACACAGACACAAGTCTGCAGGGGTCCTGTGTGTGGCACTGAACCCAGAGCCCAAGGACAAACCTGCAGGAAGTTCCAAGAGGGAAGGAGTGACCGCAGCAGGTGCTCTGACAGGGATCCAATGACACAGTTTATGTAGTAGTCACCACTTAGCCAAGTGTGCACTTTAGAAATGGACAGAAAACATACACAGACACTTCTCTAACGAAGACATCCAGATGGCCAACAGGCACATGGAAAGATGCTCAACGTCGCTCCTCACCAGGGAAATACAAATCAAAACCACACTGAGATACCACCTCACACCAGTCAGAGTGGGTAAAATGAACCAATCAGGAGATTATAGATGCTGGAGAGGATGTGGAGACATGGGAACCGTCTTTCACTGAGGATTGCAAACTGGTGCAGCCGCTCTGGAAAACAGTGGGGAGGTTCCTCAAAAAATTAAAAATAGATCTACCCTATGACCCAGCAATAGCACTGCTAAGAATTTACCCAAGGGATACAGGAGTGCTGATGCATAGGAGCACTTGTACCCCAATGTTTATAGCAGCGCTTCATCAATGGCCAAATTACGGAAAGAGCCTAAACATCCACCAAGTACTGAATGGATAAAGAAGATGTGGTTTAAGTATACAATGGAATATTACTTGGCAATGAGAAAGAATGAAATCTGGCCATTTGCAGCAATGTGAATGGAACTGGAGGGTATTAGGCAAAGTGAAATAGGTCAGTCAGAGAAAAGCAGATATCATATGTTTTCACTCTTATGTGGATCCTGAGAAACTTAACAGAAGACCATGAGGGAGGAGAAGAAAAAACAAAGTTTGAGGGAGAGAACTCGAGGGAGAGAGCCAAACCATAAGAGACTCTGAAAAACTGAGAATAAACTGAGGGTTGATGGGGGGGTGGGAGGAAGGGGAGGGTGGGTGATGGGCATTGAGAAGGGCACCTGCTGGGATGAGCACTGGGTGTTGTATGGAAACCAATTTGACAGTAAATTTCATATTAAAAAAAATACAACAAAATAATTTTAAAAAATAAATGGGTGTATGCTTCTGTGTAAAAAAATTCTCTCAGTGACATTGATTGAAACTCAATGAGAATGTTCTTATGAAAATGCAGATACAATCACTAGGATACTTTTCACAGATCTGTATTTACTACAGAGAAAAAGAGATAGAAATTGTGGGAACAATGTAGAAGGGATGCTTTCTCTTGGAGGTCGAATAGGAGTCGATAAAGTTTTTCAAAAATCATGTTTTCTTTGTCATTAGCATAGCATGGTGGAATTTTTATGCAGGTAGGAGAGCCCGACATGATGTCCAGTGAAATCCCATGAGGGACCTATTTCTATGAACTGCAGAACCATCTCTGAGATGCAATTACCAAGCACTGAGGGAGCTTCCGGGAAAGAGCGATTTGGGGTCAGACTTGTCTCTGGGGTGAACACAGCTCTACCTCTGTTCTTTGTGTCCAGCATATTCAGGATAGAAAAAAAGCTCATTCAGACATCCATGAGTAGAGGAATGAATTTCTATTATCTGAGGCCAACTGGGCTGAAAACTTTCTGTCAAAGATTCCATATGTGACTGGTGGAGAGATGGCGATAAGGGGAACTGTGTCCGTGAGGTCACTGTCACTGTGGCCCTTGGGTGGGACAGAAGAATTTTCAGCAGAGATCCAGATTGGTGCAGGTGTCGCCGGAAAGACTGAAGCAGTGACCCCCGCATGTCCTCATGTACCTTGAGCTCCGTGGGAGCATCAGTGAAGCTGCTGTCCCAGAATCAATCAACTGATCAGCTTTGGGGGCTGGCTGGATCCCAGAGATTGTCGGGGACTGAGCTACCCATGGGATAGTCTCCTTGGGATTCCCGAGCATCAACCTTGTCCCAGGAGAGGAGGTGTTCAGAGCATGTGCTGGTTGCCCTTGTGACAGGACCCGTCACACTGGATGTTGCTGGTGTTTCTGATGATGGGGATTCTGCCTCCTGGGATTCTGACCCTGGTGGTACTGTTTGAGTACATGTTGACTATGATTTCTGGAGAGAAAGAGAAGCTGGGAAACTGAAGACTCTAGGACACTATACACTCAGAGGAGAGATGTGTGTGTGTGTGTGTGTGTGTGTGTGTGTGTGTGTGTGCATCTGCGTGTGTGTCTGTGTGTGTGTGTAAGACAGACAGAGAAAGAGAGAGAGAGAAGAGAGAGAGAGAATATGCTCCATGTATCCCCAGGAAGTCTTTCCTTCAGAGGCCAACTATGTAGACAAGTGTACCCCGTCCCTCTAATGTCCTCTCTCCGTTTCCTGAGTGTTGTTCTCCATGCAAACCCATCACTGGGGCTCCTCTTTAAAGAGCCTCCTGTGTTCTGGAGCTTGGAGCTAAAGAAGGCTAGTGTCTTGAAGGTCACTTCCCTTGCACAAGGATGGAATGTGCACAAGGAAGAGGAATTTGGTGCAGATTAGTTCTGATAGGAATTCCATTGAATCATGAATTTGGATCTTGGGGATGGGTCTTCAGTCCATTTTCACCCCAAAAGATACATATCCCACATCTGTGGGTTCAGGTCTCAGGAAGCACAAGACAGGGGTGACAACACAGTCCCTTCCTCCTGCCCTGCACAGCACAGCCACCTCCCACTATGCCCCAAGGTCCCTGGATGCCTCCTTGGTGGTGACCATGAAAGAGTGCCTCTTTTATTTTGGAAAAAGGCTAATACGTGAGACCTCAATGATTGGAACAAAAGTGTGTGGTTGCATTAATCTCCTGATGGGCTCAGAAACAAATATTCTCAAAAACAGGAAAAGTTGTCATGTCTGGAACTATGTAGCCAATCCTTCCTTTGTTGGCTATGTCAACAGTTACCTTTTATGGAACCTCAGTAATTTTGAAGGGGGAAAAGTCATTGTACTAATGGCTTTGTGGGCAAATACTCAAAGGCTGAATGAACCTTCATTTGTCACAAACAGAATAATATTGTTGTCATATTACAGAGATTTACTGAGGCTGGTGGACATGGAAACTATAAGCAGAGATGAGAGTGAAAATCAGATGATGAGATTTCCTGCCAGTCCAATTTCTGCAACTTCTCCTCCCTAGAGATGAACCCTAGAGAGTGGAAATTACTGTAAGATTTTACTTCTCTCTGAAATCCTAACATAGAGATGAGGTTCAGACCTGAAGAGCCATGGGGAGAGACTGAAGGCCTGAGGGAGGCAGGAGCAGAAGGGAGAAGAGGAACCTGTGTTGGGAGGGGGAGGGGATGAGGTGAGTCTGAAGAAGTTGTGACTCACTTCTTGTCAGATGGTGAAAGAGAAAATTGTGTCTATGTCCAAGGTGCTTATTAACATATCGAGTATAGATGTGTCATCAGTAACACAAGAGTCACAGTTTCTGGCCTGAGATTTGTGGATGAACATGCCTATCTAGTTCACCTTGTCCACTTGAGACAATTATACTGTGTGATCTTAGAAACTATATAGGAGTCTCTGCGCCCTGGATCCTGACACAGAGTTTCTGAAATTCTTGTCATTTCCTAAGTGACAAGAGCACTAGAAGGGTCTTAGTTCTAATGATGTGACTCTGGGTGGCCTCCTGGATGGCTCCTGGATGGGGCTGGTCCCCAGAAAGACCAAGCCTTGATCAGAGCCTGCAAATATTCACCGCCTCATACTTGAGACAGGGAGGGAAGACTGACAGTGCAATTAATGTCCAATCACGTCTACCCAAATCCTCAATAAAATCCCAAAGTAAAGTGTTTGAAGAGTTTCCGGTTTGGCGAACACATCCACTCCCAGAACAGATGCACCTCAACTGCACGGGGACCGAAGCTCTGGTGCTTGAGACGCTCCCAGACTTGACACTAGGGGTCTCTTCAGTACTTGTTCACTTGTCCCCTTCATCATATCTTTAATGAGCTGACAAAGGAGTCAGTGTCTCCCTGAGTTCTGTGAGTTGATCTGGCAACTTAATGGACCTGAGGAGGGAGTCGTGGGAACCTTCGACGTGTAGCCACATTGGACAGAGGGTGCAGGCAATCTACTAGTTGTTGTTGGCATCAAAATGGGGAGCAGCCTCCTGGTGCTGAGCCCTTCACCTGTGCATCTGAGACTATCTCCGAGCAGTCAAACTAAGCGTTAAATTCAGTTAAATTGTAGGACACTCACTGTGTGTCCCAAAGAATTTCTAGATGTGGGAAAACAGATACAAAACATATAATTGATGAACATGAGTGTGTGAAGTGAAGTATTCTGTGAGTAGTAAACGAGATATAACTAGAGGGAGTGCCAGAGATTTTGGTCGTAAAATAGTTGTTCTTACTAAGTTTCTCCAGACCCAGGGGCATGTGCAGTTGGGTCCATTCCCTGATTCACGTGGGCTCCTGGGACACGTGTGCTGTCTCAGGCAAGAGCATCATCTGTGCGTCTGTCCTTCCTCCTCAAGGACAGCTCTCACCACAGAGGTGTCTCCCCTATAGGAGCCTCCACAGAAGCTTCCCAATAACAGAGGCTCAGACACAAGGTCTGTGCACCCAGGGGTTTTTGTCTCATTTTCTCCATATCTGAGTCACTGTGAGTAGCCAAAGCTGCTCCCACTGCCATGAGCTGTAGCACAGGAAGAGTCAGCCTCGTCCTCAGGCTGTGGCCCAGAGATGAGCAGAAGCCCCGCATTGGCCGAGGCATCTTTGGACCCAAAGAAGCGGCTGGGGACCCCAGGGCCCTGGTGCTTATCTGAGTCTGAGTAGAATCTCAGTAGATACCTAGGAAAGGTCCCTAGTTTCTGCTGGTACCAGTATATATGGTAGCCGCCAACACTATAGCCACTGCTCAGGGTGCAGGTGAGTCTGGCTGTTGTTCCCAGAGATGCAGAGAGGGAGGGTGGCTGAGTGAGCACAGGCTGGGACAGGGAACCAGAAAACACACACATCCTTTGCAGATTTGGCTAGAAATGGAAACCAAAATTCAGGATTCTGAGCAGAGGGGGGTGTTGTGGGGAGCACCCCGTGTCCATAAGGCCTGTCCCTACCTGTGCAGTGAAGGAGGAGTAGGAGGAGGAGCAGCGCCCAGGCCATGGTGACAGAACCCTGGTCCCCACACTGGGCTGGGCCACCCCAGGCCTCCTTTTCTCCTCCACCCTCTGCCACAGGAGGGGCTGTGCATAAGGTCCAATGAGGACCTCCAATGAGGTCCATCCAGTGCCTACCCAGCCCCTCCCTGAGCCCTGGTGCTGGAGCTCAGCTCACACCACACACTGGGGAGGATGGGGGTGGAACTCCTGCCTGGGGAGCCCTGGGAGGTAGCACCTGCTGCGACAACACAAAGCCTCCAGGTCTGGTCTCCTTTGAGTGATTGGTCCTCACTGACCAGCTGTGTAGGGACCACAGGGCTGTCCCGCAGCGCATCCTGTTAATCTCACATGGAAAAATGAAAAATGAATAAAAAGAACTTGTAAGTGGTACATCTTAGTAAGAATACATTAAATATGTAGTTTCTTAGAAGTTACAAAATTGGCTGCCCTAGAAATACATTGACTGAATAGACCAATTTCAATATAAAAATGGAAAATGTTATTACAGAACCACTCCACAGAAATACATTAGGTACAGATGTTTTCACAAGGGACATCTAACAAAACCTCAGAATTTAGATGATTCCAATTTATTTGCTTCATATTTTTTCATAATATAACACGGTATTGAATATTTCTTATTTCTTTTAAAAATGTTATAAAACTCATAAATACACTTTCAAAATACTTTTCACAAAAAGGAAAATAGTAGAACAGTATCATGAAATATTGATAGAAATATTGGGTACAAAATATTGACAAGGAGACCTCAATACCATATTTACAAATTGATAGTATCATTAAGTGTGATTTATTCCAATGATACAAATTGGGTTACATAATAGGAAAGAGTTTTATATTACACACCATAT
Source organism: Puma concolor (assembly GCF_028749965.1). Lineage (NCBI taxonomy): Eukaryota > Metazoa > Chordata > Mammalia > Carnivora > Felidae > Puma > Puma concolor. The sequence continues at coordinate 20,947,820 of NC_141678.1, forward strand.
TATTACATCAAGAGATATGACCATATTGCCCCAATTGGTCTCAAAAGGGCCTTTCACTAGATTTAACACCATATCCTAATAAAACCCACATAAAAATACAAACAGATACATGTATAATATGGTAAAACACACACTCTCGCACACACGGATGATTAGTCCTGAGGCTCACATCTTAGTTCTTGCAGTAGTGAGGAGACGATTTCCACAAAGATCAAGAACAGGTAAAGGAGATCTTCACTTCTTTTATTTTCAAATTATTCCTCAATAGCTAGAAAATGTAATTAAAAAGCCAAAATCAATGGTTATTACTTACATTGATGGCAAAGGACAAGTGGTCATTCTTGAATATCCAGATGGACGTCATGGCCTTAGGTAGGCCTGTGTTGCTTGGCCGTGATGGCAGAGATCTCCTCAGTGAGGACTAGTCGCTGACTCTGACTAGTGCTGGTGACACTAAGTAACAGAGACAAGATGGGTGGAACAAGGGCAGCAGAGAGAGGTCTTGTCCCACTTGACTGGGTGAAGAGCCCTGTGCAAGGTGTGGGGCAGTGACCCCGGATCTCCCGGATCAGGGTGGGGGGATCTCCCACTTGTCCTGGGTAAGGCCTGCCTTCACCTGTGCAGAGAGTGGGGAGGGTGAGTAGTAGAGAAGCCCAGGTCATGGTAGATACCCAGCTCTATTGTGCAGACTGAGCTCCCCATAGTATATTTATAGCTCCAGAAACTTCCATGGGGGTGGAGTGGCTGCACTCAAGTGAACCCTTTCTGTCTGTCTGTCCAGCTTCCATGCCCAGGGCTTTCAAAGTGGGAGCACACAGAGGAGGCTTTAATGAACTAATACAGCGATAGAGGTGGTCTGGGTGGTGATAATCCCCAGGTCCTGGCAGGACAGCATCATCTAGTGAGCACACTGATGCCTGAAACCCTGGAGGCCCTGAATGATGTCTCTGCTGGCAGGGGACAAACAGGATTAGCCAGCCTTTCCCACATACCCTCAAACACCAAACCATCCCCCCAAAAAACAAATACTCCAGTGAAGAAATGGGCAAAAGACATGAATAGACACTTTTCCAAAGAGGACATCCCAATGGTTAAAGACACATGAAAAAATTTCTACATCACCCATCATCAAAGAAATACATCAAAGAAATACAAACACAATGAGATACCATCTCACACCTGTCAGAAGGGCTAACATTAACAACTCAGGCAAAAACAGATATTGCCAAGGATGCGGAGAAAAAGGATCTCACTTGCACTGCTGGTGGGAATGCAAACTGGTTCAGTCACTCTCAAAAACAGTATGGAGGTTCCTCAAAAAACTAAAAATGGAACTACCCATGGATGATGGGCATTGAGGAGGGTACTTGTTGGGATGAGCACTGAGTGTTGTATGCAAACCAATTTGACAATAAGTTATATTTTTTAAAAAATTGAGTGGGAAAACAGAAAAAAAACTACTACCCTACAATCCAGAAATTGCACTACTAGGTATTTATCCAAGGGATACAAGTGTGCTGTTTCAAAGGGGCACAGGCACCCCAATGTTTCTAGCAGCACTATCGACAATAGCCAAAGTATGGAAAGAGTCCAATGTTCATCGACAGATGAATGGAAAAAGAAGATGTGGTATATATATATATATATATATATATATATATATATATATATAATGGAGAATTACTCGGCAATCAAAAGAAAGATATCTTGCCATTTGCAACTATGGGGATGGAACTGGAGGATATTATGCTAAGTGAAATTAGCCAGTCAGAGAAACAAAAACATCCTATGACTTCACTCATATGAGCAACTTAAGATACAAACCAGATGAACATAAGGGAAGGATAGCAAAAATAATATAAAAACAAAGAGGGAGACAAAACATAAGACACGCTTACATATAGAGAACAAACTGAGGGTTGCTGGCGGGATTGTGGGGGGGGTGTGGGCTAAATGGGTAAGAGGCACTAAGGAAGACACTTGGGATGAGCACTGGGTGTTATACATAGGGGATGAATCACTGGAATCTACTCCTGAAATTATTATTGGACTATATGCTAACTAAATTAGATGCAAATAGATGAATAAAGAAATAAATAATACACTAACACAGTACACAAAATACAGTAACGACCCTCAGAGATCATACTTTCATTTGTCACATTCACAGACTCTGTGATAACACAGAGTCTCCCACACACAGAGAACTCAGTCCCACACCCAGAAAATTAGATAATGAGATGGGGGTGGGGAGGACATTTCTACAAGATGAAAAGGCTAATGTGACCTAAACACCATTATTATTCACCATCTTTCTGTAAGTAGTAGGCACTGCAAGTGAATAAGAAAATCACTGATTGGTTCTCAGCATTGATGGGAATGGACAGGGATTCATATCAAAAGGCAAAAAAAAAAAAAAAATGTGATTTAGTCATATATCCTCTGGGGCTGGTGCTGCAGTGAGAGAAGAAGTCATCCCAAAGAGCCAAAAGAACAGTTCTTTCTACTGAAGACTAATAAGAGGATTACATAGGTCTGGAAACTTCTAGAAATAGGTAAATGGCCAAGGATGGAGACCCTGGCTTTCTCAGAAGTCAGGTGGGAGCTGAGAACACTGGTGCTACGACCCTCAGTCCATGAACTTAGAGACCTCGTGTCTCAACATGATGGACGAATGAGCTTTCTGTGTCCTTTGAGACCCTTTGTCTAGGAAGGGGCTGCTGTGAGTGACGTTGGGGACAGAAGGGAAGGAGGAGCCCTCACTCCCAGGTGGTGCTGCTGCGTGCACCGGGGCCCATGGTGGCAGCAGCAGGAGCATCAGAAGCAGAAGTCACAGGCTGAACCTGAGCAGCTGCTGGGGCCTCACCCTCCCAGCAGATGAGAAAGGGGTTCTGCTTTCAGTTCTCATGGGCCTGGGACTCTGTGTGAGCCCACGATGCTATCCCAATAGGGGCAGGGACCAGTAGCCTCCTCCTCAGCCCTCAGCCCTCAGCCCAGGGAAGATCTGGGAGCCAGAGTTGCTAGACATGGAGCCAAAGAGGGAATCAGGATCCACAATGGATCCAACTATCATAATAGATGAGGATTTAGGGGCAATTAGTGGGAGCTTTTGTTACCAGGACACATAGCGGACACTCCCGATGTGTCCTGACTCAGACAGAGCTGGATTTGTGTTCCTGTTTCTGCTGTGACCTGTCATGGACCCTGTCCTCAGGGCAGCCTGCCCCTGGCACCCAGAAATTTGTGCTCAGTTTGAGAAAATCACACAGTATATTGATCCCAAAGACAGGCTTCAGGGAGGAATTGCAAAGAATGTGGAAAGACTTTGTAGACATATGGCTTGTAGAGGGTCTCAGACCCTAGTTTGTACGAAACAAACAAAGAAGCACTTGACTTGGCCAAAAGGTCAGGGCTGCACAGGAAGTCCCATTGCTGTGGGAACAGCAGATTTTTGTCTCATTTCCCCACAGGCCTGGAGCACTGTGTCAGCACCTTGAGTAATGTCAAAAGACTGGCAGTAATAATCAGCCTCGTCCTCAGCCTGGAGCCCAGTGATGGTCAAGGAGCCTGTGGTGCCAGACTTGGAGCCAGAAAATCTGTCAGTGACACTTGACGGTCGTCTGTTATTAGCATAGATGAGGAGTTTAGGGGCCTTTCCTGGAAGCTGTTGGTACCAGTTCACATTAATTCTACCGATGTTGGTGATGCTTCCATCACAGGACATGGTGACCTTCTGGCCCAGGCCCCCAGACACTGAGGGCGGCTGAGTCAGCTCAGACTGGGCCCAGGAACCTGGAAGGGGAGAGACAAAGAGAGCATGATGCTGGGATCTAGAGACCAGAGGAGAATCCAAGGCCCACGTGTCCTCCCTGGACCACTTCCTCTGTTCCCTCATCTAGGCACCTGTGCAGTAGATGAGGAGGGCGAGGAGAAGAGGGAACCAGGCCATGGTGGAGGTCATCACCAACCCTGCCTTCTGTGGATCCACAGCTGAGCAGATCTCCTCTAATCCCTTCCTTCCCCTTTTCATCCTCTGAGAGAGGGAGGGCCCATCCATGCAAATCAGACCAGCAGCTCTCTGACACTTCACTGACCCTGGGCCAAGTCCCTCTGCCTGAGGATGTCAGGTGGGTTGGACAGGGAGGTGGTCTCTGGGGCCATGCCAGGAGAGGGGAGGTCACAGTTTGGAGTCCTGAGCAGAGGGCACAGGCATTGTCCACATACTGGACCCAGCTCTAATCATGGCCGACCCTCAGAAGCAGGTGACGACCACCCCCTGGTGTCCAGGCCCAGACACAGCATATGTGACATGGTGAGCAGATCTCATCAGAGTTCCTGCCTTCCCACTGCTCTGTCCACCATCCCCTTCCTTCGGGACAGGCCAGGTGTCCCCTGTGTGGCCTCCCATCCCCTGAGGACACACTGTGCTCTCCTCTGGCTCCGCATAGTGAGTCTGTCCACAGTGCCCTTGGCTATTATTGACGGGGCAGGACTCACGTGGTGACTCCTGTACAACCACACAGATGAGGATCAGGGCCACAGCACCGATGGGTCCACATTGACACATGGCCAGTTCTGTGCAGGAGGCTGATTTCTTCCTCCTTCCCTGCTTCCTCTCTGGTCTGAGAGTTTTCCTTTCCCAGAAGCTCCCTCAGCACTGAGGACACAGGGACACCTTTTCTCCAGGTTGTGGGGAGAAGCCCACATCCCTCGTGTGCATTCCACAGGGTTCCACACTGAAAATCTTTGTCAGTTGTCACTCTTGCCACCTCACATCACATACTGGGGACGATGGAGGTTGGCTTCACCACTGGGGAGACCCCTGCAAGGAAGCACCTGTTGAGACAACACACATGTCCTTGCTCAAGTGGGGACTCGGCCACACCAGAAGGGACGCAGCTGCTGAGTCTCCCTCAGGAAGTACAGGGCCCAGTCCCCAGTCCCAGGTTCCTTTTAGTGAATGGTCCCCACTGAGACCCTGTGTAGGGACGACAGGGCAGTCCCACAGCGCCCCCTCCTGGCTGAAGGGCACACACCCCACTGTGTCCCACAACCCTGAGAGCCCAGCAGGTTTCCTCACTTCTGTTTATTCCCATATCATTGAGCTGAATCTTGGATAATGATCCTCTAGTGTTGCCCGTGATCAATGTAGCATTTTTCAGTCTCCAAACAAGCCCTAGTCCATACGATTTGGAGGCATTTACCTCAATTAAATGGTAAATTGCCAGTTCTTTGCAGAAGATACTCCAGACCTCATGTCCCTCCTCTGGCCTACATTGAGAATATGTCTATCTCGTGAATGTTTGAAAACTCCTGTGCGTTAAAGCAATGGATTCCAGCTACTGTCCATTAAATTGAGTATTATGTTAATCTTCTATATTTTTAGGTAATTTCCTTGGCTTACTACCTTAAGAAGAAAAGGCAATACAATGAATCTATATTTGATGAAGTCGTGTTTAACAAGTGTCACTTTTTGTTTTTCTTTTTTTGTTTTTTCATGGGTTATCCTGACAGTGTCTTGTCTACACTTTTTTATAGAAACCCTAGATCCTGAATATTTTCTCCTTTTATGTTTACAGCTTTATGTTTACAGTTATTTCTATAATCCTTTTAGTGATTTTTTAAGATATATAAAATGAGTTTTATGTATGATTCATTTCTCTCTCAGGATATCCAATTGTTCTGTGGCCATTTGCCAAAAGGCCATTCTTTCTCCTCGGAAAGGCTTCTTCACTTTGTAAAAAAAAAATTGTCTATCCTTATTTCTGTGGGTCCATTTCTGGGTTGTATGTTCTGTTATCTTGGCCAATGCGTCTATCCTCTATCTATACCACTCTGACTTGCTAGGACAGGAACTGAATTACACTTTTATACAATTTGGGAAGAACTGGCATATTTACGATAATGAGTCTTCTAATCCGTGAACAGAACATATCTTTCCATTGTTTTAGGTCCACTTTGATTACATTTACCAGCATCGTCCAGATTTTAGCACCTGTGGCCTATACTTGTATTAATAAACATGCCCCTAAACACTGCATCGAGTGGTTTTAAGGGTTTTTTAAAAATTATTTTCACTGGTTTATTGCTAGTACATACACATCTATATGATATTTCTATGTTGGTCTTTATTCTAAAATATTTCCAAAATTATTTATGACTCTTTGAATTTATATATTTGCATAATGAATTGTAGCTTCCTTTGTAGTTTTCGTGGAGATCATTCTCTCACCTGGAATTGGGGCAACTGTCTCTGGCTCTTCTTCATCTCTATGCCTCTCATTGTTTGTCTTGCATTATGGTTCTGACGGGCACATCCAGTCCTATGGAACAGCAGTGTTGAGATAGGACATGGTGGCCTTGCTCCCTACCCGAGGTGGGAAAGCTTTCAGTGCTCCATCTCCGTGTGTTCAACGAAGGGAAAGTGTTTTATAGTTTTCTTTACCAAACTGAAGATGTACTCCTTATAGTTGCTTCTCTGAAAACTTTTATCACTCTCATTCATATATTCATTCTTTCTTTTCCATGAGCACAAATAGGTTTTAAGCTGTGCAGGAAGTGGAAGAGAATTAAACCTACCTGAGAGAGTGAGGGAGATGCTTTCATCTGTCTTTCTTTTTTAATTTTTTAAAAGTTTATATATATTTGAGAGAGAAAAAGACAGAACCCAAGTGGGGGAAGGGCAGAGAGAGAGGGAGACAGAATGGGAAGCAGGCTGGAGGCTCCGAGGTGTCAGCAGAGAGCCCGACATGGCACTTGAACTCGGTAGCCATGAGAACATGACCTGAACCCAAGTCAGATATTTAAGTGACGGAGCCACCCAGGGGCCCCTCATCTGTCATTTAATACTTTGACTTTTATCACGACTGGTTTACTTCTACTTCTACTTTGGTGACAAGGAGACAAGGAAGGAAGCCTGCTGAGAGACATACCACTCCCTCGTGTCCAATATGAGGGTGGGTGAGAGGACACTTATGACATGGAAAAATGGCATTTTCTCTCGCCCTTCTCCTGCTGGTTTCTTCACTTCCTTAGACTCCCTATCCCTCCTCACTTTCTTAAAATCCTGGGTCATCATTAGCATGATCACAATCCATCCCACATACCCCTCAAGGTTTAATCCCACCCGCCTTACTAACCACCCACCCCATCAAATCCAAATACTGCTCCCTCTGCAGCTGAGCCCCCAGCTGCCTGGCTGCAGGTGCACATGGCCATGATGACTGACCCTGCTGCCCTTTGGGGCATCCCAAGTCAGACACCCTGTGATCCTTCATTTCTCACATTCCTGTCTGTCGTCCATTGTTAGGGCTGTCCGTATCTACAGTGCACAGTCAGACTTCCTCAGTCTCCTTGAAGTGAGAAAATATCTTCCATCCAGAATCCACACTGGAAAGTAGAAGCTAGAAGATAAGTTTCATGGCATCACCCACTAATTGTTAACAGGCTCGTGTTTTGTTTCCTTATTGACGACAAAAGATGATGTTCACTGTGGGGGATGAGCTGAGGAGTCCCCTGGGCTTACACCAATGGGTTAATACGACATAAAGAAGTAGAAAGCCATAGGAAGCTCACAACTGAATTTGGGCAAAACAGATAGGCACCCCAAGACTAGGGGGATGTAAATGCACCCCAGAATAGAAAGGGGTGCAGAACCCCCACAGTAGAGAGGAAGGGGAAAAGGCCTAAAATAAGATCAGGCACAAAGGCTCCCCATACAAAGGTATATGAGGTAAGCCAGATTAGGCGTTCGAGGCAGAGGCACTCTCCAACTTAGTACTATAGCAGAAAAACTGCTTTCACTGGAGGAAAGGACCAAGTTAGGTAAAGAGGTAAATTGAGCTACAGACCTCTACACTGCAGGCAAAGCAGCCCAGAGCAGAGATGGTTAACAAAAGAAAAGGTGCCTTGTTAACCCTGAGGTTGTTCCCCCTGTCTGCCTTAGCCCCTAGGCTGGCTCCTTGCTGACAGCAGACAGGTGGACTTGGGAATTGAAATCACAAACCAGGAGATCATGACTTGAGCTGAGGTCTGACAGTTAACTGACTAAGCCGCCCAGGGCCGCTTGTTAGCACCATATTTAAACTAAATACCCTGAGCCGTCTGAAAGCAGAACTGAAGGGGTCCCCAGGTGGGAAAACAATCTCTGTATATAAAGAGGAGACAGCTTTCCTGCCCCATGAGCACTCATTGGAGACCCCAGCTATTTTCTGTGGTCTGTGCCCTGCAGGTTCTACTTGCCCAGCACCCATACCGAGCACTTTCCTGGGAGGAAAAGAAAACAGGAATGCAACAAGGTCAGGAGTTCAGGGTTTGAGGAGAACAAAGGGGATGCCAACCTACCAGTCTCCACCAGGCCAGGAAATAGCCTGAGTGCTTCAGAGACAATGACCCAGAGGAAAAGTCCCAGCGCAGGAACAAAAGTAAACTTTGACCTAAAGCACATGCTTGAGTTGTTTTTGCAGGATTGAAACCTTGCCCCACAGGTTAATGAGGTTAAAAAGGACACCAGCGGGACCACACTGACACCCCTTCTTTTCACAGGAAGTTCATCTATTTCAGAGGCAAACAGCAGAAAGAGCCTGGGAGCCTAGACCAGTTTTATCTCCTGCAACAGCTCCACCAGTGCAGATGGACCAGGGAGTGTCCTCCAGGGACCTCTGCCTCTTTATAACGTTAAGTCTCTGCCCTAGGAGGAGGACAAGCTTCATTGACCTACCACATGATGGGGACACAAGCTCCTGTGCTCCATATTCCTGCACAACCTCATGCCCACTCTTGCATAAGATGACAAAACTCCCTTTTCTGGGTATCCATCCTAACCCTGGATGAAAGGAACCCACTCGCCTGCACTCAGGGAGTCACAGCTTTGATAATTCTTGTCCCTGATCCCCTTATCTATGGCAAATAAAGTTTCCTTTGTGTGACAGCATCTGCTGAAGCCTCTGCCTGTACCTCACCAAGGAGAGAACTCAAAGTAGCTCCATCACTTCTAAGTAATATATTTCATCCCTTAACTTGGAAACCTGCCTTCTTCTCTCTATTCTCTACCTGTGGTTTTAGTGACATTTAAGTCTATTAATAAGAAATTTCAGAAAATATTAAGTAACAGTTTTCTTAAAATTATCTTTGTCTGCTCCTTTTCACCCTTTATATCAAAGTAAGTTAGAAAAAAATGAAATAATTTTAAAGGTATCTGTTGTTAAGAATCCCTGGTGGCCTCGCGCCCAGGCTCACACCACAAATCATGAGCGTCAGTGGAAAGAGAAGTCAGTTCCCGAAAAGGCTGGGGTGACAGAAGGGGAAAGCTAGCCGTGGGTCTGAACCACCATCACTCGAAAAAGCCCCTGAGAGTGAAGACACAGGACAGCAAGTGGAGAGACCCAAGCCCTGACCACAGGACGGGCATCCAGGGCGAGCAATAGTGAAACGGGAGGTCTCAGATGCAGTGCTGTGGGCAGATGGGTGAGAAACCCAAATCAGGAAGGACGCTCTGGAAACATCTCACTAAGGAAAAAGAGTGGGGAGGAGACATGTAGAGTCTGCCGGGCATGAGGGAATGGGAAAAAGAGAAAGGCCACAGAGCCCACACCCCACCACAAGGAAAGGAAAAATGTATGAGACAAAAACTTGAAATATGGACCGTAACACATAATATTATTTTTCATAATAATAAACAACACCGGCTAAATTATTGAACAAAATTGCAATATGCAGAAATCTACAAAATAAAAAATGACAATGGGGGACAATATTCATCGGAAAATAAACTTTTAAGGAAGAATCTGTGATTACACACCATCATGGAAAATAATTATGTTATTTGGACAGCCTCTATTAAAATTGCAGCCATCTAGATAGATCCGCGTGTCCTCGGCACAAATGAACACGTCTCTAGATGAAACGATGAAACGTTCCCTGTATTTAAATGTGCTGCTTGTGATGTTCCTACAACAATGCACACGCTGATGCCACTGAAAGGTGCGCTTCCGGGGGCACGTGGTCTGTGATTCGGCACCTGTGAAATGTGCACAACAGGAAAATCACTGCAGACAGAAAGGAATTTTTGGCTCCAAAGGGCTGATGCAGGGGGGCCATGGGCTCACTGCTCGGGGGTCAGGGGTTTTTCTGCAGGTGATGGAAATGTCGTCAATTTGATCCTGATGATGTTTGCCAAACTCAGGAAACATACTACAGACCACTGAATCGTACCATTTAAATGACTGCACTTTATGCCTGTAAATTATCTGAAGAGATTTGTCTTATTTTTAGAAGAAAACAACATGAGACGAAGCTACTGTCACTGACTCTTCATAGTTGTTCTGTGCTCAGAGCGTCAGACCCTCAGACCCTCCGGGGTGTCCACGGTCTCCCTGTTTATTTGTCACTGGCAGTGACCATGGGAAACTGGGGCACGTTGCTGTATCATTTGCCCACGGGCTTAGAGCACTGTGTCAGTAATGACCAGCCTCGTCCTCAGGCCGCAGGCCCGAGATGATCAGAGGGGCCCTGTTTTCAAGAACCCAGCTGGGATCCCGGAGGGCCTAGTGCTTCTGAGCATCTCAGCTTTGGGGACACGGTGGGGAATCTGTGGGTACCAGCCCACCTAATACGACCCAACATTGTTGCTGATTCCAGTGCAGCTGAGGGTGACCTTCTAGCCCACAGACCCTGATAAAGAGGCTTCCTGTGTCAACACAGACAGCGCCCAGGACCCAGCAACAGAGCAGTGGAGACACGGGTCAGTATCAGGTTATTACTCACAGTGTGTTCTCAAAATGGGGGAAACAGGCAACTTAGGGGTCCCCCGAAAGCAATTCTTCCGCTTTCCACAGCCAGTAACCTGAGCAGAGAGCAAGGAAGGTGAGGAGGGGAGGGGTCCAGGCCAGGGTGGAGATACCCCAGGCTGTGGTCCTGAGCCCTCAAGGGAGAGACCTGCACAAAGCCACTCTTATCCTCTCCCTTCCTGGAAGAGAGAGAGGAAGCCTTCATGCAAATCTCTCCCTCCCCTGGGACTGAACGTGGTTACAGCTGAGTGTGGGGTGGGTGGGACTAGGGAAACTCCTCTAGGCACAATTTTGCAGGGGGCACAAGGCAGGGCTCCAGGCCTGGGTTCTCAGCTGGGACCCCTCCCCACGCAGACACCACTCAGGCACAGGCCTACAGCGCCCCCTGCTGTCACAGTGTCCAGCCGCACCCATGCCTGGAAGGGACATCCTGGAGCTGTGAGAGAGACACCAGGGCACTAAGGACTTCAGTCAGCCTGGCATACTGTCCACCCCCACACAGGGCCAGATCTTCTTCTCCCTCAGGGCTTCTGCAGGTGCCACCACACCTCAGTCCTTGCTGCAGACACAGGGCCTCCTCAGCATGAATCACCCTGGGCTCCTCCCACTACTTAGAGACTTGTGTTGTTGGGGCCAAGAGTCATTGACCGCTGGCGGAGGATGTTTCCGCCCAGTGAGCACAAAAGCGGAGAGCATGCACGCCCCTCCACAACCTTTTTCGGGAGACCTGGGGGGACAGTTCAGTTTTCTCATCTCACTTCCCGTTCTGGCGGGCCAGTCCCCATTACCCTCTGCACTGAACTGGATGAGGTAGATCAATGACGGTGCATGGCTATAGATCGCGTGAGTATATTCTATCTCTCTATCATCCATCAAACTTTGCATTTTCTACATTACCTATAATTGGTATGGTATCGGTCCCCAAACAGACACATATATCAATGGTACAGATTCAAAAGGCCAGAAATAGGGTGGCTCAGTCGGTTGGGTGTCAGACTCTTGATTTCAGTTCGGGTCATGATCTCCACTTCTGTGATTGAGCCCTGAGCCGGGTTCAGAACCTACTTGGGATTCTCACTCCCTCTCTCTCTGTTCCTTTCTCTCTCTCTCTCTCTCTCTCTCTCTCTCTCTCTCTCTCTCAAAATAAATAAATAAAACCTAAGAATACCCAAATAATATAAATAAAAAGATCAGAAATAAGTGCAAGTTCCCCTTGACAAGCACAGAGAATGGAGACTGAATATGAGGCCTTTCCTCAGTCTCTGGAGGAGAGCACACATGGATTTTGCAGGGAATTCAGACAAGAATAAGCATGAATCATACAGCAGATGCCTCATAGGAGGACCTCAGTTCTCACAGATGTTCCCGGACACATTTTAGGAAAGAAAGCTGGAGTTTCTGGACCCCCTGCAGCGGGCACACGGATCCCCGTGCCATGGGCTGCAGCGTGCACCCACGTGGTCATTCCGGGGTAAAAAGCACAGCCTAATGAACGCTCCCACCTGGGTCAGGCCACATCCGCAAAGAGCCCCCATGGGAGCTGCCCTCTGCCCTCTGCTGCTTCCTACATTGGCATGAGCTCCTGGGGCCCTGGCTTCTCTGTACACCCAGCTGACCCACTCCCTTCCTGGGTGCACAGTTACTGTGTGGGATGATAAAAAGCTTTGAGAAATGGAGAGTCGTGATGGTCACCCAACATGGCGAATATATTTCATATCTCTGAATTGCACAAGAAAGTGATGAAAAGAGTAAATTTCCTGTTGTGTGTATTTTCATAATTAAAAATTACTAGCTGAAACTCCAACTTACGTTAAGGAAGTTGCACTCACACCAACCTCTTTCCCATCTTTATATGTGTTACCCTATTCTAACTCATCCTCATCACTAAAAATTGACAGGGATTTTATTACCTTTTTCCTGTAGGTTCCACATATAAATGAGATAAAAAAGCATTTGCCTTTCTGTGTAGGCCTTATTTCTCTTAGGGTCATGTCCCGCAGGTTCGTCCATGTTGTCACAAATGACAAGACGTTCTCCTGGAAAGGCTCATGGGATCGACTTCCTTTATGCAATATAGTGCCCCGCAGCCCCTCTACTGCATGGATCACGGACAACCCCGATGCGGCAGGAGAGGAGAGGAAGACACAGTCCATTCTTCTGGGCTCCAGAAACCAGCCGCATGCTGCCCATGGGCCCTGATGGTGTCAGCTGTAGAGAAGTCACGTCGGTGAAATCTCCCAAGCAGACTAAAAATTTTGCTGCACTGGTGGCACTCCCACCTGTCCCTCACAAGCCCCACGGAGAAGTTTGCTGACTGGCACACACAGTTTCTCCCAGGGACAGTCACCCTCTCCCGACATCACAAATGAAGGGCAGGTACCCAGCCAGTGGGCCAGGCCAGCTCTGGGTCTGTGATTCTTAGTGTCTCCTCGCTGGGACACAGAGCTACTCAGTCAGCCCTGAGCACAGGAGCCTGGAGGGAAGGGAGGGCCTCTGCTCTCACCCCTGGAGGAACACAGGCCATGCTGTGGAGGACTGTCTGCCGTGGGCACGGTCTGTAGACTCTGATCAGAAAACTAAGGCAAGTTGATGGACCCTTGTGAAGAGAAAAAAACCCAAATCCACAGGCTCTAATTTTTACGTGTGAACCACTAGGCGCAATTTCTGCATCATTATAACTTTTTTGTTGTCTTTGGTTTGCTTTATTGTTGTTGTCATTTTTCTTTCTTTTTTTTTTCTTTTTTTCGTAGAGTTCACACAGCTTTGATAGGAAATTGGGAAGAAGGACATTCAGATCCAGTAGCTACACCCAAGTATAGTAATTGTGCATTCAATTTACATTAGATTTCAGAGACTCAGACTACAGTGGTCTAAGCAGGCTGGGTAATTGTCCCACTTCCCCATGTGTCTGTGTCACTGTGACCAGCACTACTAGGCCAGATTGCACAGTAATAGTCAGCCTCGTCCTCAGGCTGCAGCCCAGAGATGAGCAGAAGCCCTGCATTGGCCGAGGCATCTTTGGACCCAGAGAAGCGGCTGGGGACCCCGGGGCCCTGGTGCTTATCTGAGTCTGAGTAGTAGTACAGGAGATACCGGGGAGGGCTCCCTGCCATCTGCTGGAACCAGTATATGTTATAGTTTCCAACATTGATGTCCCTGCTCAGAGTGCAGGTGAGTCTGGCTGTTGTTCCCAGGGATGCAGAGAGGGAGGCTGGCTGAGTCACGACAGGCTGGGACAGGGAACCTGCAAACACAGACACAGCAGAGGGAAGAGAAGGAACAGCGCACATGGGATTAGGGAGCTGAGCCACAGGGGTTTCACTCTGGCTGCAGGCCCACCCTGGGACACTGGGTCCTGTCCCTACCTGTGCAGTGGCAGAGGAGCACGACGAGGACGGGGATCCAGGCCATGGTGACACACGCCCTTCCTAGACCACAGAGCCGGGGCTGGGCTGCCCTGGGCCTCTCTTATCCCCAGTTCACAGAGCTCAAAAGGAGGGGCTGCTCATGCAAATGGGACCCACCCCTGCTGCTGGCTCTTGTGCACTTAGAGGTCTGCAGCCCCTTGACAGGAAGACTGTGTGATGCACTACTTTCCCCCTGGGTGGGCCTGGAAGAAGCAGCTGCTGGAACCACATACAGGCCCAGGTTCAAGGACTCCGCTAGGAACAGAGAAGACACCTGCCCTGTCCCCACTGGAAACAAGGGTTCCAGCCCTGGGGCTTTCTACTCTGGAGGGCTACTCAGCAGGGAGCCCCCATCCTGCACAAAGCCCCAGACCTTGTCACCGTGCCCCCTGCTGGTGTCTGGGTGAACCTCTCCTTTCCCAATGCAGGCTTCCCTGGTGCCTGTGTTTCCACCACCTGAGAGTGACCCTCCAGGGAAAGAGAAAGGTCCTGCTCTACATCAGGCATCCTCCATGGATGGGGTCTGATGACAGGGACACATGCAGTCCTGACTCAGTACAACCTGTGAACCACTATGGAGCTGAGGACAAGATACACGGGAGAGGGAAGAGAAACCATCTGTCCCAATGGTACAGCTCAGACGATGCATGCTGGCTCTGGGTGCCGGGTGTGGACAGGAGCTCACCTAGAGGACACACACTCACACAGGAGGACACGTAATGTGGGCATGCCGGGTCCCTCCAGAGCAGGGGAGACAAGACACAGCAAACCCTGATGAGGGTGCTGCAGGTGGGGGGACAGAGCAGGGCTGGGCATCCAGCAGGGACCACTGCAAGGCCATCTTGCGACCTCACCTCCGTGTTCTGGGAGACTTGCAATCCTGACTGTGCAAATCATCAAGAGCACCTGCTAGACACAAGGAGAGGGAACCTGCCAGCTGAGGGATTGGGGGAGCACCAGTGCCGTCTGGTGGACACGGGATGCACAGTGACCCAGGGCCTGGAGCTGGGGCCTGGGTCCCTGCCCCTCATCCCCCCTACTCACTGTTGCAGACTCTTCACGGTGGATTCTGGCACTAACACATATGCATGGAAGTTTCATCCATGTGTTTTGTGGCCTGATAACTCATTTCTTTCTCCTGAATCCTATTGCATGTGTGGACATACAGATATTGTTTATCCATTCTGAAGGGTGCGTTGATCACTTTGGAGTCTTGACAATCATAAATAAGACAGCAACAAACATTTAGGTGCATATTCTAGTTGCACACAAGAACCTCATATAGAGTAATCCGTAGGACTGCTCTTTTTGCATTGTATCCTTAAGGCTTTGTTTGCCGTGGAAGACACTGCCAAGGAATCTTCCCAAGTGATGGGGCTTTTCGCACTCCCACCAGCAGTGAATGAGAGTTCCTGCTGCCCCACATCCTCGGTAGTATTGGTGCTGGCACTGTATTGAACTTTAGCCATGGTCATGGGAGGCCTCTGGTACGTCCTTGTTCAATTTGTAATACCACAATGACATATGAAGTTGGAAATCACTTTGCATGTGTAATAGTCATTTTGTCTATCTTCCTTGTTAAGGGATCTGTTCAGATCTGCTCATTGGGAAGGCACTGCCCAGCACCAGGGAATTCAGGAGTTCAGCAGAGCTCTATCACAGGAAAAAGGGAGAAAGTGAGTGTGGAGTCTGACACAGGACTCGATCCCAACACCCTGGGATCATGACCTGAGCTGAAATCAAAGAGTTGGACGCTCAACCAACTGAGCCACCCAGGTGACCCTCAACAGTTTATTTTTAAGTCACATCTGTACCTAAAGTGGGGCTTGAACTCACGAACCCAAGGTCAAGAGTTGCATGCTTTAACCACTGAGACAGCCAGGCTCTCCTTCACTGAGTCATTTGTAACTCTGAACAAGCTAGTTTGCCTTCCAAAATATGAACACAGGGTGAATAAGGATCACTCTGAAGATATAACTGAAGGAAGGGATATGGCACTCTCAGATCATCTTATTCCCAGACAACAAATAATCTTTTGGAAGATCTGACAACAAAAGTCACTCCTGGAACCTCTTGACAGGAGATGCCACCAGGTCTAGAGAGTGGAGGGAGAATTTCTCTCACTTCCCTATGGATCTAAAGCACTGTGTAAGCATTGGTACTATCTTGGCATATATGACACTAAGAGTCACTTCCTTGCACACGAGATTCCAGAGACGTCAGAACAGATGCATTGGTCAAAACATCTTTGGATCCAGAAAACGACAGGGCACTGTGATCTCTGGTGTGGTATTTGACCCTGCCTTGAATCGCAGGAGATACCACCGAGGGTTCCATGGCTTCTACTGGCACCATTATGCATATTTCTTAAAACAACAATGATGTCATTTCTCAGGGCGAAAATGAGTCTATTTGATTCTTCAGAGATGCGGACAAGGAGGGTGTCTGAGTCAGCACAAGCTGGCAGAAAGAACTTGCAAACACAGACACTCATGGGTGATGGGGCAGGGATGGAGGTGAAGCTGCTTGGAGGTCTGATCCAAAGGTGTGGATAGGCTCAGAAGCTGCTTTGGGTCACCGAGGACCGTCCTTACCTGTGTGGTAAGAAGAGAACACAAGGAGAAGAGGTTACACCATGGTGGTCACAGTCCTACTGAGAACCCATGGCTAGAGCTAGGCTGTCCCAGGCATTTCTTATCTCCTTCAGTGGCCTCTGGGAAATGCGGTTGTACTTAGGGTTGCATTTTCTTTCTTGATAGTATCTTTGGGTGTACAAAAATAGGAACTTTTGAGAAGCCCAATTGATGATCATCCCTGCCCCTTTTTTGGGTGTTTCTTATGATATCCTGTGTGAAGAATCTCTTGCCAAGCTCAAAAATCATGGGGATTTCCTTCCTGTTTTCTTCTAAGATCTTTATAGTTTTAGCTCTAAAATTTAGATCTTTGATCCATTTTACATCCATTTTTGTTTATAGTATGTGGTAAGAGTCTAACTTCATACTTTTGTGTGTGGATATCTAGTTGGCCCAGCACCATTGGTTGGAGAGAACTTTTTTTTTCAGAGTACATTCTCTGAGCATCCTTTTGAAAATCAATTGACCATAGATGAATGATTCATTTCTGGCCTCTGAGATATGTTTTACTTATCCCTGTGTCTATCCTTAGGCGGGTACCACATTCATCTTGACTATAGCTTCATAAGTGAGTTCTAGTGAGTTTTGAAATCTAAAAAAAATTTTTTTTAATGTTTATATATTTTTGAGAGAGAGAGAGATGGACACAGAGTGCGAGCAGGGGAGGAACGGAGAGACAGGGACACACAGAATCCGAAGCAGGCTCCAGGCTCCGAGCTTTCAGCACAGAGCCCAATGTGGGGCTCGAACTCATGTGAGAACATGACCTGAGCAGAAGTTGGATGCCCAACCAACTGAGCCACGCAGGTGCCCCAGTGAGTTTTGAAAACTAGAATTGTCAGTCCTGAAAATGTGTTCTTCTTCAGGATTTTTTGGATGTTCTGAGTCCCTGCAATTCCACAGAAATTTAAGATCGTCTTTTCTTAGAGTGCAAAATAGGCATGTGGGCATTTGATAGGGATTGCATTTAATCTACTAATTGCTACGGAGAGTATAGCTTCCTAACAATTATAGTTCTTTATGTTTTGTAAGGTAACTAAGATAAAATAATAAAACATTTAAGTATGTACCTTCTGCTTACCTACTTTTGTCTTAGTACAGAAAAACTATAAAGATAAATGTGGGTCCATTAGTAAACTTGGGTTGTTATTTATTTAAATATTTTATTATGTTTCTAGAAATTGTGAAAGGTAGTCATAAATTTGCTAATCTAAAGAATACTGGCATAGCAAACAGTTCACAGTTGCTTCCTATTTAATTTTCACTAGAAAACTAAGGTCTCTAGAATTAGGAATTCTAATAAATATAACTTAGGCTACTAAAAACAATCAGGAAAACAACTACGTGCTCCAGGGAAGCAAGACATGTGTTTTTTGAGGGGAAAAAGTATGAAGAAAGGGAATACATTTTGTGTTGAAGGAAAAGAAAAATAATTTTGTCCTAACATGAGTCCGCTTATTCAAAGAATCCTTAGATCGAGATCTAAATGTATAAGAGAAAGCCGTAGTAGGATTTTGGGAAAGAAACCTGGAAAGGAATTTTAAGTGTGGTCAGTACTGGTTAAATTTTAAAAATATTCAGTAAATAAATGAGGTTTCATATCAAAATGCATGGATGAAAAATTAAAATTGTGTTTTCTCTGGGTTAAAAGGTCAAAATTTTCTTGAACTATTGGTCTGCTCTTATTAAAAGTGGAAACAAAAGGTTTATTCACTTTTAACCTTATCTGCCTAGAATACAAGCACTCTGTTTTACCAAAATACTTCCTATGTTTATCAGAAATGTCATTCATTGAAAACAAATTATTTATATATTTCAGAAGTCTTACATGTTGCTTATAACTACGTAACGTTCTCTGCTTACCTTTAATGTGTTTGTGTTGTGTGTCACAGGAATGAACACATTTTCTTGTCAATTGCATCGTAATGAACTCTACTCACGTCTTTGGCCATGACCACTTTTAAGGCTTCTCATGCACAGTGACCATGTTACTCCCATGCTCCTACAACGTGTTTCATCGTCAAGGATATTCATGGAGAGGACTTTTGACAACCTTCCTTTACAACATGTTTAGCTTCTGTGTCCTCTCTCTTCTCCCAGACACTGTCGGCTCCCTGAACGTGGGGACCCTTCCTGTCACGTCCACATGGGACCCACATCCCTAGAGTCATTTGTGGCACACACTAGGTGTTCAGGAAGTGCTATGGATGCACATTATCTGGGCAGTAGGGTATCAACACTCAGGCACACCTGGACTCTTTGTTCCTGGCTCTGTCCTGACCTGTCACGGACTCTGTCCCCAGGGCAGCTGGCCCCTGACACCCAGGAATTTCTCCCCGGTAGGAGACTCTCCTACAATGTGTTCCAGCCGGGGACAGGCTTGGGGGCCTGAGGTTAATAGAATATGGATCATTTGCTAACCAAAGTTCCTTGACATTGTTCTCACACTACAGTTTACAGCAAACGAAGGAAGCAGCTGACTTGGCCCAAGGGAGGAGGCTGCGAGAGGACCCCCGTCGCTGGGGAAACAGCAGATTGTTGTCTCACTTCCCCCAAAGGACTGGGCACTGCATAAGCAATGAGTTTCTTGTCCCACGCTGAGCCGTGATCATCAGCCTCGTCGTCCTCCTGGAGCCCAGTGATGGTCAAGGAGCCTGTGTTGTCAGACTTGGAGCCAGAGAACCGGTCTGGGACCCCCAAAGGCCAAGTGTTCTCGTGGAGAATGGCTTTAGGGGTCATTCCTGGGGGCTGTTGGTACCAAAACACACAATAACCGGCCCCAATGTTGGCTGGGCTTCCAGTGCAGGAAATGGTGAGTGTCTGGCCCAGGGACCCAGACACTGAAGATGGCTGAGTCAGCACAGACTGCGCCAAGGACCCTGGAAGAAGAGACAGAGAGGATGAGGCTGGGGTCTAGAGACAAGAGGAGGAAGCAGGGCCCCTTCCCCTGTCTCTGCATCCAGTCACCTGTGCAGTGAGCAAGTACGATGAGGAAGAGAGAGACCCAGGCCATGGTGGAGGCCCGTTCCTCATGACTGCTCCTGCTCTCTGTGACCCCACAGCTGAGCAGACCTTCCCTAACCCCTCCTTCCCCTCTTCATCCTCTGAGAGAGGGAGGACCCATCCACGCATGAGACCCCCAGCTCTCTGACCCTTCACAGGCCCCGGTTGGTCCCTCATCCTGAGGAGGTCAGGGGTGGGCAGGGCAGGGGCTGTGTGGGGCCAGGGGGTGGGGAGGTCCCAGATGGGAGCCCTGAGCAGAAGGCAAAAGCAGTGCCAGGTGGCAGATTCAAGTCTCAATAACCCTGACCCCTCAGAACCAGGCCCTGAGTGACCCCTAGTGTCCAGTCACAGACACGCCATTGTGTGACATGGTGACCAGCGCCCATCAGAGAGAGCTCCAGCCTCCCCACTGCTCCCTTGCTGTTCATGGGTCAAGACTGAGCTGGCATCTCTAGGACACACTCCTTGAGATCATGATCAAGCTCAGAACAGTGACAGGTCTCCATGGACAGGTGTTCCCTTCCATCCAGGAGGCTGGCCGTTCCTCTTATGGGATTCCTCCCCGGTTTCCGGAACTCCCCTTCCACTCGTGTTCACACAGCCCTGAGGAGTTGGGGAGCACTCCTTTCCGGGTTGTGTAGAAGCCCTCGTGTCTGTTCCTAGAACGGTTAAGCCCTAAAAGCCTCGGTCATCTGTCACCATTTCCACCAGCTTAGAAAACAGTTCTCCACACACTGTGGGCACAGATTCCCTCTTATAATCTGTTCTGCAAGCACATAGACCCAACTCTGCAAGAGCCCTGCCAAGCGAGGCTGTGTGTGGCATTGACCTCAGAGCACAAAGGGCAAACCTGCAGGGAGTTCTAGGAGGGAAGGAGTGACAGCTGTAGGTGTTCTGACAGGGACCTGTTGGCAGACTTCCTGTGTTAATCACCTATTAGACAACGGTTACCTTAAAACGGATGTGTGTCATTTTTTCCAAAACCTCAGCTCCGAAAGAGTGATTTAAACTCAGTGACAGTTTCAATGGGAAGGTACAGGTTCAATTGCGAGTGTGTTTCCCCGGACCCATGTTTCTTGCAGACAGAATATGATTTAAAATAGTGGTTGCCAAATGCGTGAAAACATAATGGAAAATACGTGACATTTAGTTCTTGGTTGATGAGGGGCCAATACCTTGCTTAAATCACTTGATTCATTTTTGTTATTATTATTACTTTAATAACAATTCTGCATATTAGGGCTGGTCTAACAGGTAAAATAGGAAAGCCCAACATGGTGCCCTGGGAAACACCATGAGGAGCCTGTTCCAGTGAACTTCACACTGATCTCGCTGGTGGAATGAACAAACACAGAGTTTGCTGCATGGAACGATGAGGGGTCAGACTCCTCTCAGGGTGGGTAAAGCAATGGTCACTGTGTCTTGTGTTCACCGTGTTCAGGATAGAAAAATTGTTCAGTCAGCCGCCGCTGATTAGAGGAATGATTTTCCACTAGCTAAGGCCAATTTGACCCAGAAAACTCTTTCAAAGATCCCATATAGATGCCAGCTGAGGTGGAGATAAGGGGCACTGTGTCTCTGAGGTCACAGGCCCTGTAGCCCTGAGTTGAGACAGACGTTTCAGCAGAGGCCTATCCTGGCTGGAGGTGTCACTGGAGTGTCTGGGGGTGACAGTCCAGCCCTGAGAGGATGCAGAGGGTGCCTCGTGTCCCCGTGGGCCTTGAGCTCCAAGGGAGCAACACTGAGGCTGCTGTCCCAGAATCAATGCACTGATCAGCTTCAGGCGCTACCTGGAGCCCAGACATGGTTGGGGGCTCAACCGCCCACGGGGACAGAGACTCACCCACGGATCCCTGCGCATCAGCCTCACCGCAGGAGAGCAAGTGTTCAAAGCAAGCCCTGCCCTGGTGTTAGGACTCCTGTGACACTCGCTGTCACTGGGTTTCCTGTTCATGGGGATTCTGTTTCCTCGATTGTGACGCTGATGAAGGCTGGGTGAGCACAGGTTGACAATGACTCCTGGGGAGACAGAGGAACTTGGAAAGTGTCAAGTCCAGGACACTATACACTAGCTCATGCTGGACAAAGCAGGAAAGAATATCCAATGGGAAGAAGACAGTGTCTTCAACAAATGGTGTGGAGTAAACTGGACAGCAACGTGCAGAAGAATGACTGCACCACTTTCTTACACCATAATCAAAAATGAACTCAAAATAGATGAAAGAGCCACGGGTGAGACAGGGAACCGTCAAAATCCAAGAGAAGCGTGCAGACAGCAACCTTTGACCTCAGCCATAGCAAATTCTTACTGGAACTGCAGGACACAAGGGCAGGCCTCCCCTCGATGAGCCACTCGGCATGAAGTTTTTTTATTTATTATTTTTTAAAAATGTTCGCGTGTTTACTTACTTTTGAGACAGAGAGCACCAGAGCATCGGTGGGGGAGGGTCAGAGAGAGAGGGAGACACAGAATCTGAAGCAGCTTCCAGGCTCCAAACTGTCAGCACAGAGCCCCACGCAGGGCTCGATCCCATGAACCATGAGACCATGACCCGAGCAGATATTAGACGCTTAACAGACGGAGCCTCCCAGGCGCCCTGGCATGACGGTCATTTTGAGTTAAAAAGCAGTCGATGCCAATACACTCAGGAAAAGCTCTTCATGTCTCTTCAACTGACTAAAAATTCAGTGGTAGCACCTGTTCCGGGAAGACAGCTGGCACCACAGACAACTGCCCTAGGATATGCGTGGGGTGGGGCAGATGGGGCAAAGGGATAGCAAGGCCTGTTTAGTCACAGTCCTCTGTGTCCCATCGTTTCCCAGGGGCCCTGCACATATTGTTTATGAAACATCTACTCTACTCTTCTTCTTCTGTCTGTGAAGTGTATTTCTTTGCATTGAATACTAGACCCCTACCTCGTCCATGTGTTTCAGAAAAACATAGACCTCATTTTTGCCTGGGTGTCTTTTGAATTTCAAGGTCTATGTGATTCCCATATGTTCTCTATTAAATTTCTTGTGTGTCACTTCAACCTCCTCAAGGACAGGTCTCACCATAGAGGACTCTCCCCTCCAGGAGCCTCCACAGAAGCTTCTCAATAAAAGAGGCTCGGAGACAAGGTCTGTGGACCCAGGAGTTTTGGTCTCACTTCCTCGTTATCTGAGTCACTGTGAGTAACGGTAGCTGCTCCCACTGCTATAACCTGTAGCACAGTAATAGTCAGCCTCGTCCTCAGGCTGTGGCCCAGAGATGAGCAGAAGCCCCGCATTGGCCGAGGCATCTTTGGACCCGGAGAAGCGGCTGGGGACCCCAGGGCCTTGGTGCTTATTTGAATCTGAGTAGTAGTACAGGAGATACCGGGGAGGGCTCCCTGGCTTCTGCTGGAACCAATTTATGTAGTAGCCTCCAACACTGAACCCGCTGCTCAGGGTACAGGTGAGTCTGGCTGTTGTTCCCGGAGATGCAGACAGGGAGGATGGCTGGGTCAGCACAGGCTGGGACAGGGAACCTGCAAACACAGACACTCGTCACTGATGGAACCAGATATGCGGGGAAAATGTCCCAAAATGCTGAGCATGGGAAGCATCCTTTGAGGCCCCCCTGTGTCCCTGAGGCCAGCCCCTACCTGTGCAGTGAGACAGGAACATGAGGACGAGAAGAGGCCAAGCCATGGTGACATAGACCCTAGTACCCACACTGGCCTGGGCTGCCCCGGGCCTCCTTTTCTCCTCCACCCTTGCCGCAGGAGGAGCTGTCCATGCAAATGAAGCCCATCTAGTGACTGCCCAGCCCCTCCCTGAGCCCTGGTGCTTCAGCCCAGCTGAAGGACACACCCTGGGGACGATGGAGGTTGGCCTCACCACTGGGGAGAACCCTGGGAGGAAGCACCTGCATGCACAATGCACAGGTCCCTGCTCGGGGGACCTTGCCACACCAGAAGGGACACACGTGCCGACTTCCCATCAGGGAGCCCAGAGCCCAGTCCCCAGGCCCAGGCTCTGAGCAGTTGTGAAGACACCACAGGGTACTCCCACAGCGCCCCCTCTTGGCTGACATGCACATACCTCACTGTGTCCAACAGCCCTGAGAGCCCAGCTGGTTTCCTCAGCTCTGTTTGTTCACACATCCTTGAGCTGAATCATGGCCAACGTGATCCCATAATACTGCCCGTGATGACTGCAGTGATTTGCACGCTCAGAAGGAGTCCTGGTCTCTGTGAGATGCAAACATTACCTCCCGTTAGTGGTAAGTTGTTGACATCTGGCAGAAGATGCTGCAGGCATCAGATCCCTGCACTGGTGTGCGATGTAGCATCTGTAAACCTTGGGAATGTTTTTCACCTCCTATGCATTGTAGCGATGGATGCCAACGAGTGTCCAATAAATTGGGTTTTGTTTTAATCTGCGATTTTTTAGCTCATTTAGTGGCTAAGTGATTTATCAAGGAAAGGGAAAACAATGAATTTATCTTTGATGAAATCCAATGGATCAGTTTTTTTATGGCTTGTGCTAATGGGGTCTTATCTAAACATGTTTATACAAACCCTAGAGCCTGAAGATTTTTTCCATTTTTATGTTTACAACTGTATACTTCACAATTATGTCAATAATCCTTTTAGTGAATTTTTTTATGGAGTGAGAGTTTTTGGTGAGCTTCATTTCTCTCGATGGACATCCAGTGGTTCTGTGGACATTTGTTCAGGGCCATCCTTCCTCCTCTGAAAGGCTTCTGAACGCTTGTCAATAAGGTTTTCTTATCCATAAGTATCCATAAGTATTTCTTATCCATGCTTTTGTGAGTTTGGTTCTGAGTTTTCTGTTCTGTTACATTGGCTACTGTGTCTACCTTCCATCCACATCACTCTGTCTTGTTGCGATAGGAATTGAATTACACTTCTCTACAAGTTGGGAAGAATTGTCATCTTTACTATATTGACTCTTCTAATCCTTGAACACAACATATCCCTCCACGGTTTTAGATCCACTTTGATTACATTTCCCAGCATTGGCGAGATTCCAGCATCCATGTCCTGTACATGTTTTGTTACATATTCACCCAAATATTTCATCATGGAGTGGTTTTAAGTGTGATTTTTACATTGTTTTTCACAAGGTTACTGCTTGTATATACGCAACTAAATGATCTTTCTATGCTGATCTTGTGTTCCACCACCTTCCCGAAATTGCTTATTACCCTTTCAATTCATATATTTACACACATGTTCATAGCTCCCTTTGCATTTTTCCCGTATATCATCCTCTGGCCTGAAAATAGGGACAATTGCCTCTTGTTCTCCTTAGTCTGTATGCCTCTCATTGTTTGACTTGCCTTATGGTTTGGTCAGGCACATCCAGTCCCATGGCTAACAGCAGTATTGAGACTGGACATGATGACCTTGTTGCTACCCTGGGGGGGAAAGTTTTCAGTGCTTCACTTCAGTGTGTGTAAGCTGTGGTGTTCATCATTTTGTTATCAAGCTGAGGATGTGCTCCTCTATTTTCATTCTCTGAGAAACATTGCCTTTTCATTCATTCATTCATTCATTCATTCTCCCTCTTTGTCCTTATTAGGTTTTGAATTGTGTAAAATGCTTTTTCTGTATTGATTGATACAATCAATACAGGTCCTCCAAGTCCTCCAGGTCCTGATTGGACACACCTGCCCTGTCCCCACAGGAAACAAGGGGGCCCAGACCTGGGGCCTCCTGTCAGTGCAGGGCTGGCAGCTGGATCCCCCGTCCTGCAGAAACCCTTAGACATGATCACACAGCAGCCCCTGCTGCTTTCCGGGCAAACGTCTCATTCTTTCCCACTTTCTTGTTCTTTCCCACTGCTTCCAATGCTCTCCTTTACCTGCGTGTCTGATGTTTGTGCTTCCACCACGTGAGACAGACCCTTCAGAGAAGGATGGAGATGCAGTCCTGGTGCACTCTCCCTGAACCGGGTTCTTCCTTGGGCGGGACTATTGTGGGAACAACAGGAGCAATCTTGACCCAGGACAGTCTAGGAATCCCGGTGGAGCTGATGACAAGATGCAGGGAACAGAGAGCAGGGGATCTGCCCCCACAGGGGGCTCCTAGGGGGCAGGCTGACTCTGGGTGATGAGTGAACAGGAACTTGGTGAGCGGTCACAAACCTTCACAGAGAAGGACACAGATTATGGAAATCTGTGCCTTTCTGGAGCATGGCAGAAAGGACTCCACAAACTCTGATAAGGCTGCTGAGGGTATGGGGACAGAGCAGGGCCCGGGAGTCCAGTAGGACCACTGCGGGGCCATCCTGTAACCTCCCATCCCTGCGCTGGGAGTCTTTTCATTCCGGCTGGGCTTCTCCTGGTCAGTGCTGCTCATTAGAGATTTAGTTCTGCAGGAAGTTCTAAGACAGATTTTGGGACAAAGAGAATTAGAAGGCACCCCCGGGGGATGGTTGGGGGAAGATGACAGCAGAGAAAACAGGAAGGGTGAAATGGGTTGTGTCCCCAAGTGGGACAGAGGGAGGTAACTGAATGGACCGCAGGCTGTGGGAGAAGGATTGATGGTCCAGAGAGTTAGGTGGCTAGAGGGTGATGCCCACAGAGACAGGAATGCCCTGACTGACACAGGGGAAGTCAGGTAGGAGAGCAGATGGAGGGCAGGTGATGGGTCTGTTGTCCCCGAGTCAAACTGAGACCACGGTGTGACACGTTGAGAGGCGTGGAAACATCACAGACAACCAGGGCTTTAGGGTCGCCTTTTGTCCCCCATAGGAAGGATGTGGGTGTTACAGTATTTGCCTGACTGATGGCTTGGCCTGCATAACTTATTCAGTTGGTCTCCATCAGCAGATTAGGAATGACAACATGGTTCTTAATGTCATTTGAATAAGCATCTCACAGGGAGCAGGTTGCTGAGGTTGCTGGCTCTGACCATTTGTTGATATATTTAGGTGCTGAACCCCCTCCCCTTCATTATATGTGCAGATGTGGAAAGAAGCCCAGTCTTGGAGGTCACACTGGTGAGATGGACACACACTGGGAGACATGGGATGTGCACATCGGGATGAACCACTGCACAGCAGAATCAGGCTAGGGAGCCTCCCTTCCCATGGTGGTGTTGACCATCCTCCCCCTCGCTTGCTTCCCTGCTGCTCAGGGCTGAGACATTCTGAGCCCTGGTTGCACTTCTCCATAGATTGAGATCACTGTGGAATGCCACTACCCGAAGACAGCATACAGTGCAATGTGCCTCATCCTCAAGCTGGCCCCTGTGATGTGAGGACGGCTTTGTTCCTGGAGATGGACCTGGAGAAGTGATCAAGGACCCGAGACAGGTGATTGTTTATGGTAGATAAGGGGGTGGGCACCCCTGCCTGGAGTCTGTTGGTACCAGCCAGGGAAGTTACTGATAACTACTGACCCAGAGCTAAAGTCACAGGTGAGTGTCACCATGCCTCCTGCAGACACTGACTGTGATGGCTCTTGGATAACCACAGTATGAGAATTGGTTCCGAAAACCAAAAGGAGGCACATGTGTTATTAGGAGAAGCAAGGGTCACCCTGAAACCTTGATTTTATGTGCCCTCCAAGAAAGCAGTCTCTTCCCCTGACCTGAGCCGTAAGCAAGGAACCTGAGAAGAAGCACCATCCAGGCCATGGTGGGGATCCTCACAGGTGTTGCCTCCTCAGGCTCTTGGGTTGGATTGGAGTCTCCTCTGGGCCTTTTCATGCCTGCAGACCGATGAGGAGGAGAGGTGCTTCATGCAAATTAACTTCCTCTCTTTTACTGCCCCTTGGTCACCCTGATGTCCCCTGGGGGAGACCTTGAAAGAGGCATATATTGGGACTACACAGAATCAATGACTGCAGGGAGCCTGGGACACTGAGTGACAGGGTGACATCTTGCCCCGAGTCATCTCCTCCATGTCCCTGGTGGCCTCAGTCCCAAGTTTCTTGCCTGGAAAGGCAGACTGAGGGCATGCATCTGCTTCTCACATCCTGGCCATGCTTCTAGTTCATTCCACATGTACCCCATCCCTGGGAATATTTTATGCCCTCCCCAATGAAATGGCCTCTTGTCTCTTTGGAGAAACTTAGTGGTCAGTCCTCCAGGAGTGAGTCCACTGGGAATTTCAAAGCCCGCGCTGGGTATGAACAAACAGGGTCTCTTCTGACTCAGTCCTAGTCCCTGTCTCCTGATAGCCATGGGGCAGAAGACCAGAGGTGGGGGAGTCTACACCAGAGGCACCCCAGGCTGTGGAAGTCACCCTCATTTGCTCTTGGAAGCCATCTATTATCTGAAGTAGCAACAAGGTAACTGCTGGTTTTGAGGGGAAGGTAATCATAACGCCATTAAATTATGAGATTTCTCCAAACATCAGGGAGAAAAAGAATCTGAAAGAAAATGGCACTGTCTGAAAACATTGTGTGACCATCCCGAGGCATTGTAAAATACCCTTGCCTTGTGTAGTCGCTATGCAGCAGAAAGAACCAGAAGGGTGGCCGGGGAAATGGAAAAACATACAATTTCTGGAGTAATAGGTGAAAGAAAAGCCACAAAATTGGACTTCATCCCACTGTGGAATAAGAATGTGATCCAATGCTCATTTCTGAATGGTTAGTAGATTGTTTCGTGATACGTATACGGCCATTGCTTTCTTTGTCATCAACTGTGTTCAGAGACTTAACTCACATCAGACGTAAAGATTTATAGTAAATTCGGGGCACCTGGGTATCTCAGTCCGTTAACCATCTGACTTTCGATTTCAGCTCAGGTCGTGGGTTCAAGCCCTGCGTCGGACTTTCTGCTGTCAATGCCAAGCCTGCTTCTGTTCCTCTGTTTCCCTCTCTCTCTGCACCCCCTCAAAAATAAATAAATGTCGGGGCGCCTGGGTGGCTCAGTCGGTTAAGCGTCCGACTTCAGCTCAGGTCACGATCTCACGGTCTGTGAGTTTGAGCCCCGCGTCGGGCTCTGGGATGATGGCTCAGAGCCTGGAGCCTGCTTCCAATTCTGTGTCTCCCTCTCTCTCTGCCCCTCCCCCGTTCATGCTCTGTCTCTCTCTGTCTCAAAAATAAATAAACGTTAAAAAGAAAATTTAAAAATAAAGAAATAAAGAAATAAATGTCAAAAAAGATTCATATTAAATCCAATTCTGTTAGCCAAAATTATTCTTGAGACAGTGGTTAATGTGTAATTATATGCATCAGATTTCAAGATGAAGAAGAAGACCTAAAACTTAAGAGAAAAGATATCAATTCACATCCGTCACTACAAAATGCTGAAGCACATGAGAAGTCACAGAATACTCTGAATCTTATCTGTGACTATTGCAGATAATGGAAGCGGTGTGTATTATGTATTTCATCCAGAATTCCGATATCCAGTGTTTTCCACAACAAAAGTAACCTTAAAATGTCCATACTACCGAAAACAATCTATAGATTGAAGGCTTCCTATGAAAATTCCTATGATATTTTTCACAGAAATAGAAAAAATGTCCTGACTTTCGTATAGAGGCAGAAAGAGACCTAAAATTGCCCAAGCTTCCTTGAGAAAGACGAATAAATCTGGAGGCACCATACTTCCTGCTTAAATTTATACCAAAGTTCTAGGAATACAAACAGTATGAAACTGGCCTAGAAAGCCACACATAGATAGATGCCACAGAATACAAAGACCAGAAGGTAATGCAAGTTCCCCTTGACCACCAGGGAGCAAGTACACTGAAAACAGGGCCTTTGCAAGGTTCCTAGAGGAGAAGTGACACGGAGTTTGGAGGGGATTCAGATAGGCATATGCATGAATCATACAGCAGGTGACCCAATCGAGATCCTAAGGTTCTCACTGGTGTTCCTGACACACTCTGGGAGAGAAAGCTGGTATTCTTGGACACCTTGCAATGGGACACATTGGTACGCATGCCATGGTGGTCAGCATGCATCCACATGGTCAAGGTGGGGTAAGAAGCCCAGCCTAAAGCCTCTCTCAGCCGCGTCAGGCCGCATCTGCCAACAGCCCCCATGGGAGCTGCCCTCTGCCCTCTGCTGCTTCCTGCATTGGCATGGGTTCCTGGGACCTGGCTCCTCTGCCATTCCAGATTACCCATTCCCCTGTTGGGTGCTCGGGATCATGAAAAAGCTCGGGAAATGGATAGTTGTGGTGTTTACAAAACATTGTGAGTATACTCAGTATCTCTGAATTGCACAATACAGAGTGTTTAAAATAATAAATCTTGTTGTGTTTATTCTCATCACTATAAATTATCAGGTCAAAATCAAATTATATGTAAGAAGCTGTACTTATACAAATATCTTTCTTGTCCTGGTATGTGGTACCCTATTCTAACTCATCGTCATCAGTAAAATTTGACAGTAATTTTTAAAATTATTTTTCTTGTAAATTCCACATATAAATGAGATCATATAGCATTTGTCTTTCTCTGTAGGGCTTATTCCTCCTAGGGTAATATCTGGCAGGTTCGTCCATGTTGTCACAGATGGAAGAAATTCCTTCTGGAAAGACACAGGGCTGGACTTCTTTGTGCACAGATAGGGGACCTCCTGCCCTGTCGCCCCACAGCCTCCCTGCTGCTTGGATCACTGATGAGCCCTGATGTCACAGGAGAAGAGAGAGGACAGAGTCAAGGCCTGGGATTCAGGAAACCAGCCACAGGGGTACCCAAAGTCCCTGATGGTGTCCGCTTCGGTAAATTCACATCTGTGGGATCTACTTCCCACCTTCCCAAGAGCAGACCCAGCATTTTGTAGCAATAAAGGAGTGCTGCATGTTACCTTCACAAGCACTACTTAGAGTTTTGCTGACACCTAAAGTTTCTCCCCTGGCTAACCCCCCGCCCCTGACGTCACAATTTACGGCCAAGGAGCTAGCCTGGTTGCCCAGCCAGCTCTGTGCCTGCTACTTCTTCTGTTCTGAGTCCTCCCTGGGCACCAATCTTATTTGGTACATGCTACCTGGAACACACAGCTATTCAGCCAGCTCTGAGCACAGGAACCTGGAGGGAAGGGAGCCTCTGCCCCAACCCCTGGAGGAACAGAGTCCACATTGTGGAGGACTGTCCACCTGCTGCGATGGTCCAGACTCTGATCAGAAAACTAAGACAGTGGATGTGCCTTTGTAAAGAGAAAAAGGGCCAGCTCAACACGCTCTGAGTTTTACACTTTAACCACCAGACAAAATGTCGGCATTGTCGTGGGTTTCTTTGATGCCTGTTTTTTGGTGGCTTGTTTGTTTTCCTGACAGTACAAAGAAGTTGAATAGGACACTGGGAGGAGGAATGGTATCGTGACCTGGAAGCTACTTCCAAAGACAGTCAGTGTGCATTTAAGTTATTTTCAACTGGAAGAGAGTCAGAGTGCAGGGTTCTGAGCAGGGTGAGGTATTTGTCCACTTCCCCATGTGTCTGTGTCACTGTGACCAGCACTACTGGGCCAGATTGCACAGTAATAGTCAGCCTCATCCTCAGGCTGCAGCCCAGAGATGAGCAGGAGCCCTGCATTTGCCGAGGCATCTTTGGATCCGGAGAAGCAGGTGGGGACCCCAGGTCCCAACTGTGTACTGGAGTCTGAGTAGTAGTACAGGAGATACCGGGGAGGGCTCCCTGGATTCTGTTGGTACCAGTATATGTAGTAGCCTCCAACATTGATGTCCCTGCTCAGGGTGCAGGTGAGTCTGGCTGTGGCTCCCAGAGATGCAGAGAGGGAGGCTGGCTGAGTCTCGACAGGCTGGGACAGGGAACCTGCAAACACAGACACAGCAGAGGGAAGACAAGGGACAGGGGACATGAGATTAGGGAGCTGAGCCACAGGGATTTGACTCTGGCTGCGGGCCCACCCTGGTGCCCTGGACCCTATCCCTACCTGCGCAGTGACAGAGGAGCACGAGGAGGACGGGGATCCAGGCCATGGTGACACACCCCCTTCTTAGGCCACAGAGCTGGGGCTGAGCTGCCCCTGGCCTGTCTTATCCCCTGTCCCCAGGGTCACCGAGGAGGGGCTGCTCATGTAAATGGGACCCACCCCTGCTTCTTCTCCATGTGCACACACAGGTTCTGTGGCCCTTGGACTGGAGACTTCCTGATGCACTGCGTTCCCCCTGGGTGGGCCTGGAGGCAGCAGCTGTGGGGACCACACACAGGCCAGGGTCCAGGGACTCCTCCAGGTCCTGACCTGACACACCAGCCTTGGCCCCACTGGACGCAAGGGGCCCAGTCCTTGCTTTCTGTCAGTGGAAGACTGCCCAGCTGGATGCCCCTGTCCTGCAGAAAACCCCAGACACAGTGTCACAGTGCCCCCTGCTGGTCTCTGGGTGAACCTCTCCTTTCCCACCTCTGGCTTGCCCGATTCCTGTGTTTCCATAACCTGAGAATGACCCTCCTGGGAAAGAGAAAGGTCCTGCTGTGCAGGAATTTGTTCTGTTCTCAGTATAAGAGGGGTTTATATCCTTTTGCTAAAATCACTTATTTATATTGTGGGTCTAATCTTCCAGGTAGGAAAGGTCAACATGATGCCCAATGAGACCCTTTGAGGGGTCTCTACTTAGGCACTCAGAACCATAATATTCAGAAATTACTAAAAGACAGTGCTTCTAAGGCAAAAGGATTTGGGGCTGACCACTCTCTGCAGTGGGAACAGCTACAGTCCCCGCAATTTGTGTCCAGCATGTTGTGTATAGAGCAATTATTCATTCAACAACCCGTGACGAGATGAATGAATTTCTAGTACCCCAGGCCACGTGGACCCCGAAGATTCTGTCAAAGCTATCTCATCTGAGTGATGGAGAGGTGGAGAAAAGTCAGGCTGTGTCCTTGAGATCACAGCCCCTGTGGCTCTGGTTTGGGACACAAGACTTTCCTTCAGAGTGCAGCCTGGATAGAGGTACCACTGCAGTGACTGAGGGAGTGACAGCCCACCCCTGACAGCACAGGGGGTTTGTGTCTGTTGTCCCCATGAGGCTTGAGCTCCGTGAGAGCAGCACTGAGGCTATGTCACAAAACCAGTGTCCTGACCAAGCGCTGAGTGGAGCCCGTAGATGGTTGGGGGATGAGCTGTCCACAGGGACAGAGACTCTCCCTGGGATTCCTGACCATCAGCATCAGCCCAGGAGAGCAGGTGTTCAGGGCAGAGCATGTCAGTGAAGACTATGATTTATCGCAAAAGGCCACCTCTGTCAACTGTATCCCTGGAGCTGCAACTGTGTCTCCTGTTGTCAGACACTGCATGTGGTACCTGGAAGGACACACGGGGTGGCCCAAGGACATACAGACGGGGATACTGCCCAGGTGCATGTGCGGTGTGCACGGGAATCGGGACAAAGAGGTCTGAGCACAGCTGTGGTATGTAAGGTGAGATCTGTAGGGTGACCCAACCGATGTCCCTGCAGAAGGGGGATAGCCCTGGGTCAGAGGGCAGATCATGTGCCAAGGCCCAAGAAACAGGGGAGGGTAGTGGCTGGTGACCCTGGTGAACATGTCTCCTGGAGGGAAGAGAGATGGACCTGCTGAACACACGAATTCAGCATCTCCAAATGGAACAGAAAGACCTGGAAAATAAGTATCCATTTACTTAACCCTGAAATCTTTGTTTCCACTTTGGGAAAGCACGTGAATGTACATAGAGTCACAAAGGCCAAATAGATGCGTAATGATACTTCCCATGCACTTGCTAATTCTGCAGATCCGACCTTTTATCCTCACATTATTATGTCTTCTAATCCTCAGTGGTCCATACAATTGTCAGTGGAAACCCAGCTCTTGTCTCTTCAGGGGCCAGTGACATGGACTTCAGGTGATGGGTGACGCCTGGGAGCTCAGGGTTGGGGTGTCGCTTCCCAACTGGCCTGAGGCACTGTGCAACTCCAAGGCTGTTTTTCCACGCTGACCAGGAATAAACAGCCTCCCCCTCAGCCTGAAGACCAGGGATGTTCAGGGAAGCCAGGCTGCTTGCCCTGCATCCAGAAACTCTGTGGAGACCCCAGAGGGCTAGATGTTTGTTCTTCAATTGAAATGAAGTTTGAGGACATGGCTCATGTGTTGCTGAAGCCAAGCTTCTGCCTCAATGCCAGCAATGTTACTGTGTCCAGTATAAGAGAATCTGGTCATCATTCTAGGACCTTGATCACTGACGGTGGCCGAGTCAGCCCTGCCTGGCTCACAGACACTCTAAAGGGACCCAGAGGAGTTTGAGCAGGGCAGGAGTCCACTGTGAATGAGAGTGAGGGTTTGGAGCAGAGCTGGCATGTCTCCCACCCACCTTGGGTGAGTCTGGCTCTCAGCTGTGTGGGGAGGGAGGGAGGTGAGGAGGAGAGGGGCCCAGGTCATGATGGACACACAGGCTCTGACGTCTAAGGCTCTGTTATGGAGACTGGGCTCCTGAAAGTCTCCTTCTATCCAGAAATTCCCATGTGGGTGGAGTTGCTGCACTCAGGTACGCCTTTGCTGTACATCTGTCCAGCTCCCGTGCCCTGGGATTTCACAGGTAGAATGAGCCAGAGGAAGAAGAGAGGACCTAACCTAAGGGCACAGGCAGCCTGGGTGGTGATGAGCCCCAGGTCCCATCAGGTGAGTATCCTCTAGCGAGCACACTGATGGCTGGCCCCCTGGTGGCCCTGACTTCTGTCCCTGATTGCTGGCCAAAACCACATGGATTATTCCATTCTATCCCACATACCTTCACACCCCAAAAACATCCTGTCCTCTGTGACAAAACTGGCACCCCGGTTAGAGGCCCGCGGTTGTCTGGACCCTCGTTACTGAGCTGTTCCTGATGGCCGTCAGGTGCTGGGTCCACAGCTCTGGGCTCACCCGTGTAGTTCATACACGTGCCCACAGCACCCCTTTCTAGCCCCGTTACAGGTGACAAAGCATGTGAAAGCCAATGTGAGTATCGCGCCTGGGGGAAGGGAAGGCCCTCTTGACTCCTGCCAGTTCCACGGCCCCCTCCTCACTACTGGGGCAGATCCCTCACCTCAGGGCCCATCACTAGGCTGCAACCTTCTCACCCGCACCCACCCCTCCGTTCCCTACAGCAGCCTCCCCAGATCCTGACCCTCCCTCATGGGTTTACATGAGTGGAAGACAGGGTGACCAGAGACCTGGCCCCTGAGGAATGATGTGTCCTCGGCTGGCATAGCAGGCAGATAGAAGCCTGGATGGCCACATCCCATGGCTTGGGAAGGCTGGGGCGCTCCTTCTCCCTCTGACCCCAGTTTACTGAACAGGGTCAGACCCCCGGGCCCTCCCCTGGATTCCTCTTCTGTCTACTGCTTGTGGGAGTGGGGGAGTCCATCAACAAGGACCACAGGGGAAGGGATTGGAAAGAGGCAGCTCTGCCTTGTCAGAAAGACAGAGGTGGCTCCCTGGGACCCACCTCTCAGCACAGCTCTTCCAGTAGGACCCGAGCCTGGACCCCTGACCTCAGGAGGAGGGGTCTGACGGGGACACAGTCAACAGCCTCTGCCTGGTCCCCTCCTCACGCTCCCCTCTGGCTCCTTGATCATCTATGCAGCACTGAGACATCATCACAGCACGTCAGATTCGGGAGGTTCCTGTCAACCCCTCCAATGTTCCAGGTCCACCTCACTGCCTCACCCTTGTTCACTCTCCAGAAACATCTTATGTGTTGCTATTCATACTTCTTTGTCCTTTTTCTCTCCCAAGGACATATTCAGCACCATGAGGACGTAGATTGTCCCTAGCGCACTCACGCTGTATCTAAGCCCAAGGGTCATGCCTGGCACATACTTGGTGTTCACCAGAGGGTGTGAAGGGACTGATCTCTGTACAGTCATCTATCCTGATCAGGAACACATGGAATCTGCCTGCTTCTGACCCAATGAGGACTCAATTCACAGAACAGCCTGCCCCCAGGTGTGCAGTAAATCCTGCCCAATGGAAGAATATCAGACAAAGTTTTGCACAGTCGGGCTGGGTTTACGGGCACAATTTGAGAGAACAAGGGCACTATTTCTAGACGAAATTCCCTAGCCTTGTCTAAGACTCCACTATTAGAAGAAACGAACAAAGAAGCAGCTGTGTCGGCCAAGGGGTGTGAGCTGCACAGGAAGTCCCATTGCTGAGGGGACAGCAGGTTTGGGTCTCCCTTCCCCACAGGCCTGGAGCAGTGTGTGAGCTTTGAGACTGTGGTCCCACACTGAGCAGTAATAATCAGCCTCATCCTCAGCCTGGAGGTTAGAGATGCTCAGGGAGGCCACGTTCCCTGACCTGGAGCCTGAGAGTCTGGACGGGACCCCCGCAGGCCGAGCACTGCTACCATAGATGACAACGTTGGGGACACTGCCTGGGAGCTGTTGGTACCAGGACACACCTCCAGCCCCAACGTTGCTGCTGCTTCCCGTGCAGGAGATGGTAACACTCTTATTCACAGGCTTGGACACTTCAGATGGCTGAATCACCACCGACTGGGTCCAGGACCCTGCAAGTCAGAAGAGAGACACGGGGTGAGAGAGAGGGGTCAGTGGACAGGGCCCATACATGGTTCCATAGTCCTTTCATCTCCAGCCCTGATCCCAGCCTCCAGCCACCTGTGCAGTGAGCCAGCAGTGTGAGCAAGAGAGGAGCCCAGGCCATGGTGGAAACCCCTGCTCAGCTGTGTCCTCAATGTCCCTCAGTCGGGCTCCCAGAGTCTCTCTTATTGCCTCCAGCAGCCCAAGGGGAGGGAGAGACCCTTCATGCAAACCAGCCCCCTCCCCCGGGCTGGCCAGCCCCAGCCTGAACCCTGAACCTGACCCTTGTCTGGAAATCTCACCCCAGGAGGGGATGGAGCGAAAACTGTGGGGCCTGACCTGGGGCTCCCCAAGGGCCTGTGAGCACCCAGAGGCTAAGCCACAGTGAGAACCAGCCCAGGTGGCTTCCAGCTGATATCACAGCACACAAGGCTCAGAGACAGGCCACAGCGCCCCTGCTGCCCGAGACCCAGACATGCCCATGTATTTGGTCTTGCCCACCGAATACTTAAAAACATCAATAGACTTTATGATTTATTGTCACAGAAGAATTTAGTAGAACTTCCAGAGTTCCCAAATACACCAACCCCCTTCACCACCTTGTCTTTCCCATCATCCAACTCTAGCATGAGTGTGGTCACTTCTTATACACCATGAACCCACACTGACAAGTCATTGTCACCCAAAGTCTATATTTACAACAGCAAAGCTCACTCTTGACGTTGTTCACTCAATAGGTTCAAGAGCTATACACTGATATATGTCCATTTTAGAACCACAAAGAAAACTTCCACTCCCACAAAAAACTTCTGTGCTCCAGCTGTGCATCCCTCCCTATGCTCAGCCCCTTGCAACCACTGATTCTTTTATTGTCTAAATAGATTTGTCTCTTTGGAGAATGTTACATGCTTGGAGTCACACAGCGTGCAGCCATTACACGTTGGCTGCTTTCATTTAGCAACGTGCAACACAATGTCTTCTGTGTCTTTTTATGTCTTGGTGCCTCATATCTTTGTAGCTCTGATCAATATTCTACCGTTGGGGTTTACTCACCTGTCACCTCCTGAAAGGCATTGCGTTTGGCTGCTGCCAGGTGTGGACAGTTCTGCATAAAGCCACTGTCAACATACTTGTGCAGGGTTTTTTTGTACACATTGTTTTTAACTCCTTTAGGTAAATGCAAAGATGCATGATCCCTGGATTTTAAAGCAAGACAAAGACAAAGTTTGGTGTTTTTTTTTTTTGGGTGTAAAAAAATTTTTTTTATTTACATCCAAGTTAGCAATAATCATGATTTGGGGAGTAGGATCCAGTGGTTCATCCCTATACACAACAGGCCGTGCTCATCCCCACAAATGTCTTCTTAATGCCCCTTGTCCATTTAGCCTATCCCCCCTCCCACAACACCTCCAGCAACCCTCAGATTTTCTCTATATTTAAGAGCCTCTTATGTTTTGTACCCCTCCCTGTTTTTATATTATGTTTGCTTCCCTTCCCTTGTGTTCATCTGTTTTGTATCTTACATTCCACATATGAGTGAAGTCATATTATATTGGTCTTTCTCTGACTAATTTCGCTTAGCATACTAACTTCTAGTTCCATCCATGTTTGTTACAAATGGCAACAATTCAGAAAATCTTCAGTTTTAAAAGATATTGCCAAAATCTTTTCCAAAGTAGCTGTACCATCCTGAATTCCCCTCACCAATGAAATAGAGTTCCGTTGCTCCACATCCTGGCCAGACGTTGGTGTCATCTGTGGTTTTGATGTTGGCCATTCTAATGGGGATGTAATACTATGTCATTGCTGTGTTTTTGTGCAATTTCTTACGGACATATGATGTTGAACAGCTTTTCTCAAGCTTATTTGTATCACATGAATATCACCTTTTTTGAGATAATCTGCATTTTTAAAATTGAGGTTGTTTCTTTAACTATTGTGAAGTCTTATCTTTTAAATTAAAAAGAAACAAATAGTTCTCTCCTTAAATCACCTTCCATTTGCAGTAGAAAGGATATGAATAAAGAAGTCTATGCCCTACATTTCCTCGTTATTGCAATCGTTTGTTAGATGCAAATATATGTCATATGTATTTTGTGACTTCCCCGAAATAAGAAGAGATGTATCCAAAGGGAGTCTTTACTCCCCATCATGCATGGTGAACATCTTCATGGATGGTGAACATCTACCGAAGGACTCTCAAAACACCCTGAACAGAGTTTCAGAGTAGATGGAGGAGCCATTCTCCAGCCTACATTCTTATAAGTATCAGACTCTCCTCGTCCCCATCACTTTCTGAGCAGCAGTCACTGAAATGGAGTTGTTGTCCACAGAGAATATGGGGGGCCCTCACAGGATCACCAGCTGCCTAAGAGGAAAAATGAATAAAGGTGAAGAGGGAGAACTTTTGTTGTAATACAGGGGCAACAAGTTCATCCCCTTTTATGGTGAGCCTGGGACTGGGAAGGCCTTTTACATTCTGAGAGGGGGTCAGAGGGAAAAATCATGGAACCATGAATCAGTCCGCCATTGCAGGCAGGCTTCCTTTGCAAAAGTTAGTGACCTTGACTAATCTCATTCAACAGGTTTCCTTCTAGTTCTGTCGATTTTTTTCTTCACTCTGCAGAAGCTTTTTATTTTGGTGTAGTCCCAATAGTTTATTTTTTTCTTTGATTTCCCTTGCCTGAGGAGATATCCCCAGAATAATGTTGCTAAGGCCAAAGTCAGAGAGATAACTGCCAGTTCTCTCTAGAATTGTTATGGTTTCAGGCCTCATATTTAGGTCTTTAATCCACTTTGTGTTCATTTTTGTGTATGGTGAAAGTAAGTGGTCTAGTTTCATTCTTTTACATGTAGCTGTCCAGTTTTCCCAGCACCATTTGTTGACAAGACTGTCTTTTTCCCATTGCTTATTCTTGCCTACTTTGTCAAACATTGATTGCTCATATTATTTGGGCTTATTTCTGGGTTTTCTATTCTGTTTCATTTATTTTGTTGTCTTCTTTTGTGCCAGTACCATACGGTCTATATTACTATAGTGTTCTAATATAAATGGAAATCTGGAATGATGATACCTCCAGTTTTGGTTTTCTTTTTCAAGACTGTTTCACTATTTGGGAATTTTTGTGGTTCCACACAAATTTTAGGACTTTTCTAGTTCTTTGAAAAAGGCTTTTGGCATTTTGATAGGAATTGCCTTCAATCTGTAGATCGATTTGGGTAGTATAAACATTTTAACAATATTTGTTCTACCAATCCATGAGCAGGGATGTTTGTTCATTTCTTGTGTCATCTTCAATTTCTTTCATCAATGCTTTATAGTTTTCATGGTAAAAGTCTTTCACCCCTTCGGTTAAGTTTCTTCTTGGGTATCTTATTATTCTTGGTTCAATTTTCAATGGGATTGATTTCTTAATTTCTCTTTCTGTGGCTTCATTATCAGTGTATAGAAATGCAACAGAGTTCTGTATATTGATTTTGTATCCTGTGACTTTACGGACTTTATTTCTTGGTTCTGACAGTTTTTTGGTGGAATCTTTAGAATTTTATATATACAGGCAGGCTGTTCGGAGAAGTTGGCTGCGTAGGAAGATGCTGGGCTCACCACGTCCTGCTGATCACTTAGATTCCACCCACATCTGCTAAATAACCCATTAAATGACCAGAAGACTAGCAGAATGGACTCTCCAGAGTCAAGCATATACAAGTGGGTCACAGAAGAGGGTAGGGAAGGTGGAGAGGTGGTGCACAATACACGGACTGGTGGGAGGGATCCAGGGCAGATTGGGGACAGCGCCTGGAAAGGCAGAGCCCCCAAGTGTGGCTTGCAAAAGCAGAGGGGCCGGATTCCATGAGTTCTGACAGCCAGCTGGACTTGACATCTGGAATGTTAAAAGTCAACAACCCTGCTCGGAGAGCGAGAGGGCAAAAGGATACCGGGAGGGAGAGGTGTTGAGCCCCAGAAGACAGAGCTCAGCTCCGCAGGGAACAAATGCTCTGGCCAGCACCATCTCCCTCTCCCATCCTCAGCCGAACTCCCAAAGGGAACCAGTTGCCATCACTGAACTTGCATGCACCGCACAAACACCCAACGCTGTGCTTCTGTGGGTCCATCCCTTGGAGGGGTCTGTCTGCTTCCCTCCTGGTGCTGCAGGGCCCCTCCTGCAGGGGATCACTGACAGCAAACTGAGCTGAGCCTGCCCCTCCCACCCTGGTGCACCTTGCAGATCCACCCTGGCTAATGCGCCAGATCCCATACAAGCAGCACCGCAAGCCTGGCAGTGTGCAAGTAGCCCAGACGGGGGCCACACCACTCCACAGTGAGTCCTGCCACAGGCAGAGGGGAAGATAAGGTACACACCAGTCTGACTGTGATGCCAGCGGTTGACTAGGAACAGACATCGGGTGTGACTACGGCCCCGCCCACCAACACAAGTTACTTCAGACATTACAGGGGAAGTGCCCTGCAGTTCTGTGCCACCCCACGGACTATCCAAAAGGACAAAATGGAAGAATTCTCCTCAAAAGAAACACCAGGAAGGAGCGACAGCTAACAAATTGATCAAAAACGATTTAAGCAATATAATGGAACATGAATTTAAAATACTAGTCATAAAATTAATCACAGGGCTTCAAAAAAGCAAAGAGGACAGCAGAGAATCTATGGCTACAGACATCGAGGGACTAAGAAACAGTCATGAGGAGGGGCGCCTGGGTGGCACAGTCGGTTAAGCGTCCGACTTCAGCCAGGTCACGATCTCGCGGTCCGTGAGTTCCAGCCCCGCGTCAGGCTCTGGGCTGATGGCTCGGAGCCTGGAGCCTGTTTCCGATTCTGTGCCTCCCTCTCTCTCTGCCCCTCCCCCGTTCATGCTCTGTCTCTCTCTGTCCCAAAAATAAAAAAATAAAAAAAAAAAACGTTGAAAAAAAGAAGCAGTCATGAGGAGCTTAAAAAAATGCTATAAATGAGGTGCAAAATAAAATGG
This sequence comes from Puma concolor, assembly GCF_028749965.1. Taxonomy (NCBI): domain Eukaryota; kingdom Metazoa; phylum Chordata; class Mammalia; order Carnivora; family Felidae; genus Puma; species Puma concolor. Next base: position 20,989,086 of record NC_141678.1, read on the forward strand.
AGGCGACCACAGCCCGGATTGAAGAGGCAGAGGATAGAATAGGTGAATTAGAAGATAAAATTATGGAAAAAGAGGAAGCTGAGAAAAAGAGAGATAAAAAAAATCCAGGAGTATGAGGGGAGAATTAGAGAACTAAGTGATGCAATCAAACGGAACAATATCCATATAATAGGAATTCCAGAAGAGGAAGAGAGAAAGGGGCTGAAGGTGTACTTGAACAAAACATAGCTGAGAACTGCCCTGATCTGGGGAAGGAAAAGGCACTGAAATCCAAGAGGCACAGAGAACTCCCTTCAGACGTAATTTGAACCAATCTTCTGCCCAGCGTATCATAGTGAAACTGGCAAAATACAAGGATAAAGAGAAAATTCTGAAAGCAGCTAGAGATAAACATACTCTAACATATCAATGGAGACTGATAAGACTAGTGACAGTTCTATCTACTGAACCTTGGCAGGCCAGAAAGGAATGGCAGGAAATCTTCAATGTGATGAACAGAAAAAATATGCAGCTGAGAATCCTTTATCCAGCAGGTCTGTCATTCAGAATAGAAGGAGAGATAAAGGTTTTCCCAAACAAACAAAAACTGGAGGAATTCATCACCACTAAACCAGCCCTACAAGAGATCCTAAGGGGGATTCTGTGAGAGAAATGTTGCAAGGACCACAAAGTACCAGAGACATCACTCCAAGCATGAAACCTACAGACATCACAATGACTCTAAACCCTTATCTTTCTATAATGACATTGAATGTAAATGGACTAAATGCTCCAACCAAAAGACATAGGGTATCAGAATGGATAAAAAAACAAGCCCCATCTATTTGCTGTCTACAAGAGTCTCATTTTAGACCTGAGGACACCTTCAGATCGAAAGTGAAGGGATGGAGAACTATCATGCTGCTGGAAGTCAAAAGAAAGCTGGAGTAGCCATGCTTATATCAGACAAACTAGACTTTAAATTAAAGGCTGTAACAAGAGATGAAGGAGGGCATTATATTATAATTACAGAGTGTATACATCAGGAAGAGCTAACAATTATAAATGTCTATGCACTGAATACGGGAGCCCCCAAATATATAAAACAATTCATCACAAACATAAGCAACCTAATTGATAAGAATGTGGTAATTGCAGGGAACTTTAATACTCCACTTACAACAATGGATAGATCATCTAGGCACAGGATCAATAAAGGAACAAGGGCGCTGAATGACAAATTGGATCAGATGGACTTGACAGATATATTTAGAACTCTGCATCCCAAAGCAACAGAATATACTTTCTTCTCGAGTGCACATGGAACATTCTCCAAGATCTATCACATACTGGGTCACAAAATGGCCCTTCATAAGTATAAAAGAATTCAGATCATACCATGCATACTTTCAGACCACAGTGCTATGAAGCTTGAAATCCACCACAAGAAAAAGTCTGGAAAACCTCCGAAAGCATGGAGGTTAAAGAACAACCTACTAAAGAATGAACGGGTCAACCAGGCAATTAGAGAAGAAATCAAAAAATATATGGAAGCAAATGAAAATGAAAATACAACAATCCAAATGCTTTGGGATGCAGCGAAGGCAGTCTTGAGAGGAAAATACATTGCAATCCAGGCCTATCTCCAGAAATAAGAAAACTCCCAAATACAAAATCTAACAGCACACCTAGGGGAAATAGAAGCAGAACAGCAAAGACACCCCAAACCCAGCAGAAGAAGAGAAATAATAAAGATCAAAACAGAAATAAATGATACAGAATCTAAAAGAACTGTAGAGCAGATCAACGAAACCAAGAGTTGGTTTTTTTGAAAAATAAACAGGGGCGCCTGGGTGGCGCAGTCGGTTAAGCGTCCGACTTCAGCCAGGTCACGATCTCGTGGTCCGTGAGTTCGAGCCCCGCGTCAGGCTCTGGGCTGATGGCTCAGAGCCTGGAGCCTGTTTCCGATTCTGTGTCTCCCTCTCTCTCTGCCCCTCCCCCGTTCATGCTCTGTCTCTCTCTGTCCCAAAAATAAATAAACGTTGAAAAAAAAATTTTTTAAAAAAGAAAAATAAACAAAATCGATAAGTCTCTAGCCAGGATTCTCAAAAAGAAAAGAGAGATAACCCAAATAGATAAAATCATGAATGAAAATTGAATGATGACAACCAATCCCTCAGAAACACAAGCAATTATCAGGGAATACTATGAAAAGTTGTATGCCAACAAACTGGACAATCTGGAAGAAATGGACACATTCCTAAGCACCCACATACTTCCAAAACTCAAACAGGAAGATTGAACATTTGAACAGACCCATAATCAGCAAAGAAATTGAATCACTTATCAAAAATCTCCCAACAAATAAGAGTTCAGGAGCAGATGGCTTCTCAGGGGAATTCTACCATACATTTAAAGCAGAGAGAATACCTATCCTTCTCAAGCTATTCCAAAAAATAGTAAGGGAAGGAAAACTTCCAGACTCATTCCATGAAGCCAGCATTACTTGGATTCCTAAACCAGAGACCCAGCAAAAAAAGAGAACTACAGGCCAATATCCCTGATGAAGATGGATGCAAAAATTGTCCATAAGGTACTAGCACATTGAATTTGCAAGCATATGAAAAGAATGATACACCATGATCAAGTGGGATTCATTCCAGGGCTGCAGGGCTGGTTCAACATTTGCAAATCAATCAATGTAATACATGACATTAATAAAAGAAAAGAGAAGAACCATATAATCCTGTCAATCGATGCAGAAAAAGCATTTGACAAAATTCAGCATCCTTTCCTAACAAAAACCCTCGAGATATTGGGATAGAAGGAACATACTTAAACATCATAAAAGCCATTTATGAAAAGCCCACAGCTAATATCATCCTCAATGGGGAAAAACTAAGAGACTTTCCCCTGAGATCAGGAACGTGACAGGGATGTCCACTCTCACTGCTGTTGTTTAACATAGTGTTGGAAGTGCTAGCATCAGCAATCAGACAACAAAAGGAAATCAAAGGCATCAAAACTGGCAAAGATGAAGTCAAGCTTTCACTTTTTGCAGATGACATGATATTATACATGCAAAACCCGATAGGCTCCACCAAAAGTCTGCTAGAAGTGATACATGAATTCAGGAAACTCGCAGGATACAAAATCAATGTACAGAAATCAGTTGCATCGTTAGACACTAATAATGAAGCAACAGAAAGACAAAGAAAGAAATTGATCCCCTTCACAATTGCACAAAAAAGCATAAAATACCTAGGGACAAATCTAACCAAAGATGTAAAAGATCTCTATGCTGAAAACTATAGAAAGCTTATGAAGGAAATTGAAGAAGATATAAAGAAATGGAAAAACATTCTGTGCTCAGGGCCTGGAAGAATAAATATTCTTAAAATGTCAATACTATCCAAAGCTATCTACACATTGAATGCAATCCCAATCAAAGTTGCAGCAGCATTCTTCTCGAAGCTAAAACAAGCAATCCTAAAATTTGTATGGAACCACAAAAGGCCCGAATAGCCAAAGTAATTGTGAAGAAGAAGACCAAAGCGGGAGGTATCACAATCCCAGACTTTAGCCTCTACTACAAAGCTGTAATCGTGCAGACAGCATGGTATTGGCACAAAAACAGACACTTAGACCAATGGAATAGAATAGAAACCCCAGATTTAGACCCACAAAAGTGTGGCCAACTGATCTTTGACAAAGCAGGAAAGAATATCCACTGGAAAAAAGTCTCTTTAACAAATGCTGGGAGAACTGGACAGCAACGTGCAGAAGGAAGAAACTAGACCACTTTCTTACACTATTCACAAAAACAAACTCAAAATGGATAAAGGACCTGAATGTGAGACAGGAAACCATCAAAACCCTAGAGGAGAAAGCAGGAAAAAAACTCTCTGACCTCAGCCGCAGCAATTTCTTACTTGACACATCCCCAAAGTCAATGGAATTAAAAGCAAAAATGAACTATTGGGACCTTATCAAGATAAAAAGCTTCTGCACAGCAAAGGAAACAATCAACAAAACTAAAAGGCAACCAATGGAATGGGAAAAGATATTTGCAAATGACATATCGAACAAAGGGCTAGTATCCAAAATCTATAAACAGCTCACCAAACTCCACACCCGAAAAACAAATAATCCAGTGAAGAAATGGGCAGAAAACATGAATAGACACTTCTCTAAAGAAGACATCCAGATGGCCAACAGGCACATGGAAAGATGCTCAACGTCACTCCTCATCAGGGAAATACAAATCAAAACCACACTGAGATACCACCTCACGCCAGTCAGAGTGGCTAAAATGAACCAATCAGGAGACTATAGATGCTGGAGAGGATGTGGAGAAATGGGAACCCTCTTGCACTGTTGGTGGGAATGCAAACTGGTGCAGCCACTCTGGAAAACAGTGTGGAGGTTCCTCAAAAAATTAAAAATAGAACTACCCTATGACCCTGCAATAGCACTGCTAGGAATATACCCAAGGGATACAGGAGTGCTGATGCTTAGGAGCACTTGTACCCCAATGTTTATAGCAGCACTTTCAACAATAGCCAAATCATGGAAAGAGCCTAAATGTTCATCAACTGATGAATGGATAAAGAAATTGTGGTTTATATACACAATGGGATATTACGTGGCAAAGAGAAAGACTGAAAAATGGCCTTTTGTAGCCATGTGGATGGAACTGGAGACTGTTATGCTAAGTGAAATTAGTCATGCAAAGACAGACAACATATGTTTTTATTCATAGGTGGATCCTGAGAAACTTAACAGAAGACCATGGGGAAGGGGAAGAAAAAAAAAAGGGTTAGAGAGGGAAGGAAGCAAACCATAAGGGACTCTAAACACTGAGAACAAAGCGAGGGTTGATGGGGGTGGGAGGGAGAGGAGGGTGGGTGATGGGTATTGAGGAGGGAACATGTTGAGAGGGGCACTGGGTGTTGTAAGGAAACCAATTTGACAATAAACTTAATATTTAAAATAAATAAATAAAATAATATTTGACATGTAAAAAAAAGTTATTTGAGGCTGAAATCCTTAAGGGCAGATGCCTTTTCTAGGTGCTCCTGGCTGGTTCAGTTGGTTAAGTGTCCCACTTTAGCTCAGGTCTCACTCACGATTCATGACTTTGAGCGCCACATCAGGTTCTGTGCTGACAGCTCAGAGCCTGGAACCGGCTTCAGATTCTTTGTCTCCCTCTCCCTGCCCCTCCCTTGTTCATGCTCTCCCTCTCTCTCTGTCTCTCTCTCAATAAAAAAATAAACATTAAAATATTATTTAAAAAATGAATGACTTCTCTTACATCCAAGAGTGATTCCTAGGAAGTAAACTCTTCTTTAATGACCCTGTGTTTTTCCTGCAATGCACCCCACATTACTGTGGCGACAGACAGGAGATGACGGTATAGGTTCATGAACTGATTAGTGGAAAGGGGAGGAGGGATAAGGGGAAGACTGGAATTTGAGAAAAAAAACGACCCTAGGCCTGGAGATGTAACATGACATTAATGAATAGAGAAAGAACACTCAGGTGGGACACTGACAAAGAGAGTTCCAAGTGTGGGAAAACTAGGAGACTTCATTTGTGACTCTTAATAGTAAGCTTTGTGTCTTTCAGACGCAGAGTCACAGTGGCATTGGAATCAGGCAGACAGTGATCTGACTCCCTGTGAACAGGACCCTGTGAGGTGGAAACACTCAGCAATGACACAGAGGTGACTGAGGGAGCCTGAGAGCAGGAGCAGCCCCATATGGACTGTGTGGACAAAAGAGTCGTTCCTGTACTGGCCCCTGAGTCTGTTCCTCACCCGACAGAGTGAGAGCAAAAGAAAAGGTCTCAGGTGCATGGCGGTCTAGAAATGGTCACCATTAAGGTTTCTGGAAAACTTTGTACCTTCTAACAACCTCAGGGAATAGGAGGCCATCATAGTAGGAATATGTGTTCTGCTTTCTATTTCTCATGGGACTGTTTGCATTGCAGGTCAGAACCTCGTGCCACTGAGGGTGTGTTGGGCTGGAGTTGATCTGATGCAGGGGCATCCGAATGGTCTGGGGGCTGAGCTGTAGTTTTATGAGACATAAAGACCCTGGCCTGTGTCCCCTGTGCAGATTGTCCATAGTCCGTGCTCCGACCTGAACAACACGGAGGACGGAGGGAAGATGATACAGGTGGCTGGGATTTCTTTGGCGAAGCTTCCATCATTTTCTTCTACCTGGACCCCAAATCACCCAACTACATGGCTAGTCAGTGAGTCCAGGTCCCACCAGACAGTCACTGTGTTACCCAAAGCAATAGGTGTCCCTTCCCCGGTTGCCATGATGCTGTCAGGGCAGAGGGTGGGGTGGTTTGATCCAGTCATCCGCAAATCTGGGGTTTCTTACCAGTGGGTCAGTAAGGGCCAGTCTCTGTCATCCAGACATTATATTGTGTGGACATTACCTGGGACTGCAGACACATTTTCCCCATGTGGGAAGTCAGTGTGAGACACAGTACATTTGGCTTATGTGTCCTCTTTCTTGCCCTAGATGGTGTCAGCCCTCTGAGCATGGGGACCCTCCCTGTCATTTCTGTACTGTGATGAGCCCCGAGCCCACATAGGTCATGTAGTGAGGGTTCTCTCACTGCCACGCATGTAGAGCATGTGGACGGTTGACTATCCTCAGTCAGACACAGCTATGCTCTGTGTCGCTGGTTCTGTCCTGGTGCTTTGATATGGACTGAACTGGGTCCCCATAGATTCCTATATGGAAACCCACATTGTGACTTTATAGACTTTATAGAAGTGGTGGACACAGCATGGGTGAGCACACATGGAAATGCCACGTGAGGACCCAGGACGAATGTAACCATTTGCAAGACAAGGAGAGAGACCTCAGGGGACATCAAACCTGCCCCCACCTTGAACTTGGACATTTAGCCTCCAAAACTGTGAGAAAATAAATATCTTTTGATTTGCTCACCCAGTGGGTGGTATTATGTTATGGCAGCCCCAGCAGGCAGGCACAATCCTCAAGGACACTGTCCCCAGGGCAACAGGTCCCAGCATCCAGGAATTTCTGCTCAGTATGCATAAAACAGAAAATGTGCTCCTACAGGGACAGGGTTTGGTGTCTGAATTGAGAGGACAAGGACACATACTCAAGAGAAAGTTCACTGGTTTGGGTTTCAGACCTCAGTTTTAGGGAAGCAGCTGTGTTGGCAGAAGGTGGGGGCTGCACAAGGAAAGCGCATCAGCGTGGGGACAGCAGGTTTTTGTCTCACTTCCCCACGGGCCTGGAGCACTGTGTCAGCACTTTGAATAGGGTCAGCAGACGTGCAGTAATAATCAGCCTCGTCCTCAGCCTGGAGCCCAGTGATGGTCAAGGAGCCTGTGTTGCCAGACGTGGAGCCAGAAAATCGACCAGAAACCCGTGAGGGTTGATTGCTATAAGCGGAGATGAGGAGTTTAGGGGCTTTTCCTGGAAACTGTTGGTACCAGTTCACACCAACAATACCAATGTTGTTAGTTCCAGCGCAGGAGATGGTGACCGTCTGGCCCAGGGCCCCAGACACTGAGGGCGGCTGAGTCAGCACAGACTGGGCCCAGGACCCTGGAAGGGGAGAGACATAGAGAGGGGGATGCTGGGATCTAGAGACCAGAGGAGAATCCAAGGCCCACGTGTCCTCCCTGGACCACTTCCTCTGTTCCCTCATCTAGTCACCTGTGCAGTAGATGAGGAGGGCGAGGAGAAGAGGGAACCAGGCCATGGTGGAGGTCATCACCGGCCCTGCCTTCTGTGGATCCACAGCTGAGCAGATCTCCTCTAATCCCTTCCTTCCCCTTTTCATCCTCTGAGAGAGGGAGGGCCCATCCATGCAAATCAGACCAGCAGCTCTCTGACACTTCACTGACCCTGGGCCAAGTCCCTCTGCCTGAGGATGTCAGGTGGGTTGGACGGGGAGGTGGTCTCTGGGGCCATGCCAGGAGAGGGGAGGTCACAGTTTGGAGTCCTGAGCAGAGGGCACAGGCATTGTCCACATACTGGTCCCAGGTCTAATCATGGCCGACCCTCAGAAGCAGGTGACGACCACCCCCTGGTGTCCAGGCCCAGACACAGCATATGTGACATGGTGAGCAGATCTCATCAGAGTTCCTGCCTTCCCACTGCTCTGTCCACCATCCCCTTCCTTCGGGACAGGCCAGGTGTCCCCTGTGTGGCCTCCCATCCCCTGAGGACACACTGTGCTCTCCTCTGGCTCCGCATAGTGAGTCTGTCCACAGTGCCCTTGGCTATTATTGACGGGGCAGGACTCACGTGGTGACTCCTGTACAACCACACAGATGAGGATCAGGGCCACAGCACCGATGGGTCCACATTGACACATGGCCAGTTCTGTGCAGGAGGCTGATTTCTTCCTCCTTCCCTGCTTCCTCTCTGGTCTGAGAGTTTTCCTTTCCCAGAAGCTCCCTCAGCACTGAGGACACAGGGACACCTTTTCTCCAGGTTGTGGGGAGAAGCCCACATCCCTCGTGTGCATTCCACAGGGTTCCACACTGAAAATCTTTGTCAGTTGTCACTCTTGCCACCTCACATCACATACTGGGGACGATGGAGGTTGGCTTCACCACTGGGGAGACCCCTGCAAGGAAGCACCTGTTGAGACAACACACATGTCCTTGCTCAAGTGGGGACTCGGCCACACCAGAAGGGACGCAGCTGCTGAGTCTCCCTCAGGAAGTACAGGGCCCAGTCCCCAGTCCCAGGTTCCTTTTAGTGAATGGTCCCCACTGAGACCCTGTGTAGGGACGACAGGGCAGTCCCACAGCGCCCCCTCCTGGCTGAAGGGCACACACCCCACTGTGTCCCACAACCCTGAGAGCCCAGCAGGTTTCCTCACTTCTGTTTATTCCCATATCATTGAGCTGAATCTTGGATAATGATCCTCTAGTGTTACCCGTGATCAATGTAGCATTTTTCAGTCTCCAAACAAGCCCTAGTCCATACGATTTGGAGGCATTTACCTCAATTAAATGGTAAATTGCCAGTTCTTTGCAGAAGGTACTCCAGACCTCATGTCCCTCTTCTGGCCTACAATTGAGAATATGTCTATCTCGTGAATGTTTGAAAACTCCTGTGTGTTAAAGCAATGGATTCCAGCTACTGTCCATTAAATTGAGTATTATGTTAATCTTCTATATTTTTAGGTAATTTCCTTGGCTTACTACCTTAAGAAGAAAAGGCAATACAATGAATCTATATTTGATGAAGTCGTGTTTAACAAGTGTCATTTTTTGTTTTTCTTTTTTTTGTTTTTTCATGGGTTATCCTGACAGTGTCTTGTCTACACTTTTTTATAGAAACCCTAGATCCTGAATATTTTCTCCTTTTATGTTTACAGCTTTATGTTTACAGTTATTTCTATAATCCTTTTAGTGATTTTTTAAGATATATAAAATGAGTTTTATGTATGATTCATTTCTCTCTCAGGATATCCAATTGTTCTGTGGCCATTTGTCAAAAGGCCATCCTTTCTCCTCGGAAAGGCTTCTTCACTTTGTAAAAAAAAAATTGTCTATCCTTATTTCTGTGGGTCCATTTCTGGGTTGTATGTTCTGTTATCTTGGCCAATGCGTCTATCCTCTATCTACACCACTCTGACTTGCTAGGACAGGAACTGAATTACACTTTTATACAATTTGGGAAGAACTGGCATATTTACGATAATGAGTCTTCTAATCCGTGAACAGAACATATCTTTCCATTGTTTTAGGTCCACTTTGATTACATTTACCAGCATCGTCCAGATTTTAGCACCTGTGGCCTATACCTGTATTAATAAACATGCCCCTAAACACTGCATCGAGTGGTTTTAAGGGTTTTTTAAAAATTATTTTCACTGGTTTATTGCTAGTACATACACATCTATATGATATTTCTATGTTGGTCTTTATTCTAAAATATTTCCAAAATTATTTATGACTCTTTGAATTTATATATTTGCATAATGAATTGTAGCTTCCTTTGTAGTTTTCGTGGAGATCATTCTCTCACCTGGAATTGGGGCAACTGTCTCTGGCTCTTCTTCATCTCTATGCCTCTCATTGTTTGTCTTGCATTATGGTTCTGACGGGCACATCCAGTCCTATGGAACAGCAGTGTTGAGATAGGACATGGTGGCCTTGCTCCCTACCCGAGGTGGGAAAGCTTTCAGTGCTCCATCTCCGTGTGTTCAACGAAGGGAAAGTGTTTTATAGTTTTCTTTACCAAACTGAAGATGTACTCCTTATAGTTGCTTCTCTGAAAACTTTTATCACTCTCATTCATATATTCATTCTTTCTTTTCCATGAGCACAAATAGGTTTTAAGCTGTGCAGGAAGTGGAAGAGAATTAAACCTACCTGAGAGAGTGAGGGAGATGCCTTCATCTGTCTTTCTTTTTTAATTTTTTAAAAGTTTATATATATTTGAGAGAGAAAAAGACAGAACCCAAGTGGGGGAAGGGCAGAGAGAGAGGGAGACAGAATGGGAAGCAGGCTGGAGGCTCCGAGGTGTCAGCAGAGAGCCCGACATGGCACTTGAACTCGGTAGCCATGAGAACATGACCTGAACCCAAGTCAGATATTTAAGTGATGGAGCCACCCAGGGGCCCCTCATCTGTCATTTAATACTTTGACTTTTATCACGACTGGTTTACTTCTACTTCTACTTTGGTGACAAGGAGACAAGGAAGGAAGCCTGCTGAGAGACATACCACTCCCTCGTGTCCAATATGAGGGTGGGTGAGAGGACACTTATGACATGGAAAAATGGCATTTTCTCTCGCCCTTCTCCTGCTGGTTTCTTCACTTCCTTAGACTCCCTATCCCTCCTCACTTTCTTAAAATCCTGGGTCATCATTAGCATGATCACAATCCATCCCACATACCCCTCAAGGTTTAATCCCACCCGCCTTACTAACCACCCACCCCATCAAATCCAAATACTGCTCCCTCTGCAGCTGAGCCCCCAGCTGCCTGGCTGCAGGTGCACATGGCCATGATGACTGACCCTGCTGCTCTTTGGGGCATCCCAAGTCAGACACCCTGTGATCCTTCATTTCTCACATTCCTGTCTGTCGTCCATTGTTAGGGCTGTCCGTATCTACAGTGCACAGTCAGACTTCCTCAGTCTCCTTGAAGTGAGAAAATATCTTCCATCCAGAATCCACACTGGAAAGTAGAAGCTAGAAGATAAGTTTGATGGCATCACCCACTAATTGTTAACAGGCTCATGTTTGTTTTCTTATTGACGATAAAAGATGATGTTCACTGTGGGGGATGAGCTGAGGAGTCCCCTGGGCTTACACCAACGGGTTAATACGACATAAAGAAGTAGAAAGCCATAGGATGCTCACAACTGAATTTGGGCAAAACAGATAAGCACCCCAAGACTAGGGGGATGTAAATGCACCCCAGAATAGAAAGGGGTGCAGAACCCCCACAGTAGAGAGGAAGGGGAAAAGGCCTAAAATAAGATCAGGCACAAAGGCTCCCCATACAAAGGTATATGAGGTAAGCCAGATTAGGCGTTCGAGGCAGAGGCACTCTCCAACTTAGTACTATAGCAGAAAAGCTGCTTTCACTGGAGGAAAGGACCAAGTTAGGTAAAGAGGTAAATTGAGCTACAGACCTCTACACTGCAGGCAAAGCAGCCCAGAGCAGAGATGGTTAACAAAAGAAAAAGTGCCTTGTTAACCCTGAGGTTGTTCCCCCTGTCTGCCTTAGCCCCTAGGCTGGCTCCTTGCTGACAGCAGACAGATGGACTTGGGAATTGAAATCACAAACCAGGAGATCATGACTTGAGCTGAGGTCCGACAGTTAACTGACTAAGCCGCCCAGGGCCGCTTGTTAGCACCATGTGTTTAAACTAAATACCCTGAGCCGTCTGAAAGCAGAACTGAAGGGGGTCCCCAGGTGGGAAAACAATCTCTGTATATAAAGAGGAGACAGCTTTCCTGCCCCAAGAGCACTCATTGGAGGCCCCCAGCTATTTTCTGTGGTCTGTGCCCTGCAGGTTCTACTTGCCCAGCACCCATACCGAGCACTTTCCTGGGAGGAAAAGAAAACAGGAATGCAACAAGGTCAGGAGTTCAGGGTTTGAGGAGAACAAAGGGGATGCCAACCTACCAGTCTCCACCAGGCCAGGAAATAGCCTGAGTGCTTCAGAGACAATGACCCAGAGGAAAAGTCCCAGCGCAGGAACAAAAGTAAACTTTGACCTAAAGCACATGCTTGAGTTGTTTTTGCAGGATTGAAACCTTGCCCCACAGGTTAATGAGGTTAAAAAGGACACCAGCGGGACCACACTGACACCCCTTCTTTTCACAGGAAGTTCATCTATTTCAGAGGCAAACAGCAGAAAGAGCCTGGGAGCCTAGACCAGTTTTATCTCCTGCAACAGCTCCACCAGTGCAGATGGACCAGGGAGTGTCCTCCAGGGACCTCTGCCTCTTTATAACGTTAAGTCTCTGCCCTAGGAGGAGGACAAGCTTCATTGACCTACCACATGATGGGGACACAAGCTCCTGTGCTCCATATTCCTGCACAACCTCATGCCCACTCTTGCATAAGATGACAAAACTCCCTTTTCTGGGTATCCATCCTAACCCTGGATGAAAGGAACCCACTCGCCTGCACTCAGGGAGTCACAGCTTTGATAATTCTTGTCCCTGATCCCCTTATCTATGGCAAATAAAGTTTCCTTTGTGTGACAGCATCTGCTGAAGCCTCTGCCTGTACCTCACCAAGGAGAGAACTCAAAGTAGCTCCATCACTTCTAAGTAATATATTTCATCCCTTAACTTGGAAACCTGCCTTCTTCTCTCTATTCTCTACCTGTGGTTTTAGTGACATTTAAGTCTATTAATAAGAAATTTCAGAAAATATTAAGTAACAGTTTTCTTAAAATTATCTTTGTCTGCTCCTTTTCACCCTTTATATCAAAGTAAGTTAGAAAAAAATGAAATAATTTTAAAGGTATCTGTTGTTAAGAATCCCTGGTGGCCTCGCGCCCAGGCTCACACCACAAATCATGAGCGTCAGTGGAAAGAGAAGTCAGTTCCCGAAAAGGCTGGGGTGACAGAAGGGGAAAGCTAGCCGTGGGTCTGAACCACCATCACTCGAAAAAGCCCCTGAGAGTGAAGACACAGGACAGCAAGTGGAGAGACCCAAGCCCTGACCACAGGACGGACATCCAGGGCGAGGAATAGTGAAACGGGAGGTCTCAGATGCAGTGCTGTGGGCAGATGGGTGAGAAACCCAAATCAGGAAGGACGCTCTGGAAACATCTCACTAAGGAAAAAGAGTGGGGAGGAGACATGTAGAGTCTGCCGGGCATGAGGGAATGGGAAAAAGAGAAAGGCCACAGAGCCCACACCCCACCACAAGGAAAGGAAAAATGTATGAGACAAAAACTTGAAATATGGACCGTAACACATAATATTATTTTTCATAATAATAAACAACACCGGCTAAATTATTGAACAAAATTGCAATATGCAGAAATCTACAAAATAAAAAATGACAATGGGGGACAATATTCATTGGAAAATAAACTTTTAAAGAAGAATCTGTGATTACACACCATCATGGAAAATAATTATGTTATTTGGACAGCCTCTATTAAAATTGCAGCCATCTAGATAGATCCGCGTGTCCTCGGCACAAATGAACACGTCTCTAGATGAAACGATGAAACGTTCCCTGTATTTAAATATGCTGCCTGTGATGTTCCTACAACAATGCACACGCTGATGCCACTGAAAGGTGCGCTTCCGGGGGCACGTGGTCTGTGATTCGGCACCTGTGAAATGTGCACAACAGGAAAATCACTGCACACAGAAAGGAATTTTTGGCTCCAAAGGGCTGATGCAGGGGGGCCATGGGCTCACTGCTCGGGGGTCAGGGGTTTTTCTGCAGGTGATGGAAATGTCGTCAATTTGATCCTGATGATGTTTGCCAAACTCAGGAAACATACTACAGACCACTGAATCGTACCATTTAAATGACTGCACTTTATGCCTGTAAATTATCTGAAGAGATTTGTCTTATTTTTAGAAGAAAACAACATGAGACGAAGCTACTGTCACTGACTCTTCATAGTTGTTCTGTGCTCAGAGAGTCAGACCCTCAGACCCTCCGGGGTGTCCACGGTCTCCCTGTTTATTTGTCACTGGCAGTGACCATGGGAAACTGGGGCACGTTGCTGTATCATTTGCCCACGGGCTTAGAGCACTGTGTCAGTAATGACCAGCCTCGTCCTCAGGCCGCAGGCCCGAGATGATCAGAGGGGCCCTGTTTTCAAGAACCCAGCTGGGATCCCGGAGGGCCTAGTGCTTCTGAGCATCTCAGCTTTGGGGACACGGTGGGGAATCTGTGGGTACCAGCCCACCTAATACGACCCAACATTGTTGCTGATTCCAGTGCAGCTGAGGGTGACCTTCTAGCCCACAGACCCTGATAAAGAGGCTTCCTGTGTCAACACAGACAGCGCCCAGGACCCAGCAACAGAGCAGTGGAGACACGGGTCAGTATCAGGTTATTACTCACAGTGTGTTCTCAAAATGGGGGAAACAGGCAACTTAGGGGTCCCCCGAAAGCAATTCTTCCGCTTTCCACAGCCAGTAACCTGAGCAGAGAGCAAGGAAGGTGAGGAGGGGAGGGGTCCAGGCCAGGGTGGAGATACCCCAGTCTGTGGTCCTGAGCCCTCAAGGGAGAGACCTGCACAAAGCCTCTCTTATCCTCTCCCTTCCTGGAAGAGAGAGAGGAAGCCTTCATGCAAATCTCTCCCTCCCCTGGGACTGAACGTGGTTACAGCTGAGTGTGGGGTGGGTGGGACTAGGGAAACTCCTCTAGGCACAATTTTGCAGGGGGCACAAGGCAGGGCTCCAGGCCTGGGTTCTCAGCTGGGACCCCTCCCCACGCAGACACCACTCAGGCACAGGCCTACAGCGCCCCCTGCTGTCACAGTGTCCAGCCGCACCCATGCCTGGAAGGGACATCCTGGAGCTGTGAGAGAGACACCAGGGCACTAAGGACTTCAGTCAGCCTGGCATACTGTCCACCCCCACACAGGGCCAGATCTTCTTCTCCCTCAGGGCTTCTGCAGGTGCCACCACACCTCAGTCCTTGCTGCAGACACAGGGCCTCCTCAGCATGAATCACCCTGGGCTCCTCCCACTACTTAGAGACTTGTGTTGTTGGGGCCAAGAGTCATTGACCGCTGGCGGAGGATGTTTCCGCCCAGTGAGCACAAAAGCGGAGAGCATGCACGCCCCTCCACAACCTTTTTCGGGAGACCTGGGGGGACAGTTCAGTTTTCTCATCTCACTTCCCGTTCTGGCGGGCCAGTCCCCATTACCCTCTGCACTGAACTGGATGAGGTAGATCAATGACGGTGCATGGCTATAGATCGCGTGAGTATATTCTATCTCTCTATCATCCATCAAACTTTGCATTTTCTACATTACCTATAATTGGTATGGTATCGGTCCCCAAACAGACACATATATCAATGGTACACATTCAAAAGGCCAGAAATAGGGTGGCTCAGTCGGTTGGGTGTCAGACTCTTGATTTCAGTTCGGGTCATGATCTCCACTTCTGTGATTGAGCCCTGAGCCGGGTTCAGAACCTACTTGGGATTCTCACTCCCTCTCTCTCTGCTCCTTCCTCTCTCTCTCTCTCTCTCTCTCTCTCTCTCTCTCTCTCTCAAAATAAATAAATAAAACCTAAGAATACCCAAATAATATAAATAAAAAGATCAGAAATAAGTGCAAGTTCCCCTTGACAAGCACAGAGAATGGAGACTGAATATGAGGCCTTTCCTCAGTCTCTGGAGGAGAGCACACATGGATTTTGCAGGGAATTCAGACAAGAATAAGCATGAATCATACAGCAGATGCCTCATAGGAGGACCTCAGTTCTCACAGATGTTCCCAGACACATTTTAGGAAAGAAAGCTGGAGTTTCTGGACCCCTGCAGCGGGCACACGGATCCCCGTGCCATGGGCTGCAGCGTGCACCCACGTGGTCATTCCGGGGTAAAAAGCACAGCCTAATGAACGCTCCCACCTGGGTCAGGCCACATCCGCAAAGAGCCCCCATGGGAGCTGCCCTCTGCCCTCTGCTGCTTCCTGCATTGGCATGAGCTCCTGGGGCCCTGGCTTCTCTGTACACCCAGCTGACCCACTCCCTTCCTGGGTGCACAGTTACTGTGTGGGATGATAAAAAGCTTTGAGAAATGGAGAGTCGTGATGGTCACCCAACATGGCGAATATATTTCATATCTCTGAATTGCACAAGAAAGTGATGAAAAGAGTAAATTTCCTGTTGTGTGTATTTTCATAATTAAAAATTACTAGCTGAAACTCCAACTTACGTTAAGGAAGTTGCACTCACACCAACCTCTTTCCCATCTTTATATGTGTTACCCTATTCTAACTCATCCTCATCACTAAAAATTGACAGGGATTTTATTACCTTTTTCCTGTAGGTTCCACATATAAATGAGATAAAAAAAGCATTTGCCTTTCTGTGTAGGCCTTATTTCTCTTAGGGTCATGTCCCGCAGGTTCGTCCATGTTGTCACAAATGACAAGACGTTCTCCTGGAAAGGCTCATGGGATCGACTTCCTTTATGCAATATAGTGCCCCGCAGCCCCTCTACTGCATGGATCACGGACAACCCCGATGCGGCAGGAGAGGAGAGGAAGACACAGTCCATTCTTCTGGGCTCCAGAAACCAGCCGCATGCTGCCCATGGGCCCTGATGGTGTCAGCTGTAGAGAAGTCACGTCGGTGAAATCTCCCAAGCAGACTAAAAATTTTGCTGCACTGGTGGCACTCCCACCTGTCCCTCACAAGCCCCACGGAGAAGTTTGCTGACTGGCACACACAGTTTCTCCCAGGGACAGTCACCCTCTCCCGACATCACAAATGAAGGGCAGGTACCCAGCCAGTGGGCCAGGCCAGCTCTGGGTCTGTGATTCTTAGTGTCTCCTCGCTGGGACACAGAGCTACTCAGTCAGCCCTGAGCACAGGAGCCTGGAGGGAAGGGAGGGCCTCTGCTCTCACCCCTGGAGGAACACAGGCCATGCTGTGGAGGACTGTCTGCCGTGGGCACGGTCTGTAGACTCTGATCAGAAAACTAAGGCAAGTTGATGGACCCTTGTGAAGAGAAAAAAACCCAAATCCACAGGCTCTAATTTTTACGTGTGAACCACTAGGCGTAATTTCTGCATCATTATAACTTTTTTGTTGTCTTTGGTTTGCTTTATTGTTGTTGTCATTTTTCTTTCTTTTTTTTTTCTTTTTTTCGTAGAGTTCACACAGCTTTGATAGGAAATTGGGAAGAAGGACATTCAGATCCAGTAGCTACACCCAAGTATAGTAATTGTGCATTCAATTTACATTAGATTTCAGAGACTCAGACTACAGTGGTCTAAGCAGGCTGGGTAATTGTCCCACTTCCCCATGTGTCTGTGTCACTGTGACCAGCACTACTAGGCCAGATTGCACAGTAATAGTCAGCCTCGTCCTCAGGCTGCAGCCCAGAGATGAGCAGAAGCCCTGCATTGGCCGAGGCATCTTTGGACCCAGAGAAGCGGCTGGGGACCCCAGGGCCCTGGTGCTTATCTGAGTCTGAGTAGTAGTACAGGAGATACCGGGGAGGGCTCCCTGCCATCTGCTGGAACCAGTATATGTTATAGTTTCCAACATTGATGTCCCTGCTCAGAGTGCAGGTGAGTCTGGCTGTTGTTCCCAGGGATGCAGAGAGGGAGGCTGGCTGAGTCACGACAGGCTGGGACAGGGAACCTGCAAACACAGACACAGCAGAGGGAAGAGAAGGAACAGCGCACATGGGATTAGGGAGCTGAGCCACAGGGGTTTCACTCTGGCTGCAGGCCCACCCTGGGACACTGGGTCCTGTCCCTACCTGTGCAGTGGCAGAGGAGCACGACGAGGACGGGGATCCAGGCCATGGTGACACACGCCCTTCCTAGACCACAGAGCCGGGGCTGGGCTGCCCTGGGCCTCTCTTATCCCCAGTTCACAGAGCTCAAAAGGAGGGGCTGCTCATGCAAATGGGACCCACCCCTGCTGCTGGCTCTTGTGCACTTAGAGGTCTGCAGCCCCTTGACAGGAAGACTGTGTGATGCACTAGTTTCCCCCTGGGTGGGCCTGGAAGAAGCAGCTGCTGGAACCACATACAGGCCCAGGTTCAAGGACTCCGCTGGGAACAGAGAAGACACCTGCCCTGTCCCCACTGGAAACAAGGGTTCCAGCCCTGGGGCTTTCTACTCTGGAGGGCTACTCAGCAGGGAGCCCCCATCCTGCAGAAAGCCCCAGACCTTGTCACCGTGCCCCCTGCTGGTGTCTGGGTGAACCTCTCCTTTCCCAATGCAGGCTTCCCTGGTGCCTGTGTTTCCACCACCTGAGAGTGACCCTCCAGGGAAAGAGAAAGGTCCTGCTCTACATCAGGCATCCTCCATGGATGGGGTCTGATGACAGGGACACATGCAGTCCTGACTCAGTACAACCTGTGAACCACTATGGAGCTGAGGACAAGATACACGGGAGAGGGAAGAGAAACCATCTGTCCCAATGGTACAGCTCAGACGATGCATGCTGGCTCTGGGTGCCGGGTGTGGACAGGAGCTCACCTAGGGGACACACACTCACACAGGAGGACACGTAATGTGGGCATGCCGGGTCCCTCCAGAGCAGGGGAGACAAGACACAGCAAACCCTGATGAGGGTGCTGCAGGTGGGGGGACAGAGCAGGGCTGGGCATCCAGCAGGGACCACTGCAAGGCCATCTTGCGACCTCACCTCCGTGTTCTGGGAGACTTGCAATCCTGACTGTGCAAATCATCAAGAGCACCTGCTAGACACAAGGAGAGGGAACCTGCCAGCTGAGGGATTGGGGGAGCACCAGTGCCGTCTGGTGGACACGGGATGCACAGTGACCCAGGGCCTGGAGCTGGGGCCTGGGTCCCTGCCCCTCATCCCCCCTACTCACTGTTGCAGACTCTTCACGGTGGATTCTGGCACTAACACATATGCATGGAAGTTTCATCCATGTGTTTTGTGGCCTGATAACTCATTTCTTTCTCCTGAATCCTATTGCATGTGTGGACATACAGATATTGTTTATCCATTCTGAAGGGTGCGTTGATCACTTTGGAGTCTTGACAATCATAAATAAGACAGCAACAAACATTTAGGTGCATATTCTAGTTGCACACAAGAACCTCATATAGAGTAATCCGTAGGACTGCTCTTTTTGCATTATATCCTTAAGGCTTTGTTTGCCGTGGAAGACACTGCCAAGGAATCTTCCCAAGTGATGGGGCTTTTCGCACTCCCACCAGCAGTGAATGAGAGTTCCTGCTGCCCCACATCCTCGGTAGTATTGGTGCTGGCACTGTATTGAACTTTAGCCATGGTCATGGGAGGCCTCTGGTACGTCCTTGTTCAATTTGTAATACCACAATGACATATGAAGTTGGAAATCACTTTGCATGTGTAATAGTCATTTTGTCTATCTTCCTTGTTAAGGGATCTGTTCAGATCTGCTCATTGGGAAGGCACTGCCCAGCACCAGGGAATTCAGGAGTTCAGCAGAGCTCTATCACAGGAAAAAGGGAGAAAGTGAGTGTGGAGTCTGACACAGGACTCGATCCCAACACCCTGGGATCATGACCTGAGCTGAAATCAAAGAGTTGGACGCTCAACCAACTGAGCCACCCAGGTGACCCTCAACAGTTTATTTTTAAGTCACATCTGTACCTAAAGTGGGGCTTGAACTCACGAACCCAAGGTCAAGAGTTGCATGCTTTAACCACTGAGACAGCCAGGCTCTCCTTCACTGAGTCATTTGTAACTCTGAACAAGCTAGTTTGCCTTCCAAAATATGAACACAGGGTGAATAAGGATCACTCTGAAGATATAACTGAAGGAAGGGATATGGCACTCTCAGATCATCTTATTCCCAGACAACAAATAATCTTTTGGAAGATCTGACAACAAAAGTCACTCCTGGAACCCCTTGACAGGGGATGCCACCAGGTCTAGAGAGTGGAGAGAGAATTTCTCTCACTTCCCTATGGATCTAAAGCACTGTGTAAGCATTGGTACTATCTTGGCATATATGACACTAAGAGTCACTTCCTTGCACACGAGATTCCAGAGACGTCAGAACAGATGCATTGGTCAAAACATCTTTGGATCCAGAAAACGACAGGGCACTGTGATCTCTGGTGTGGTATTTGACCCTGCCTTGAATCGCAGGAGATACCACCGAGGGTTCCATGGCTTCTACTGGCACCATTATGCATATTTCTTAAAACAACAATGATGTCATTTCTCAGGGCGAAAATGAGTCTATTTGATTCTTCAGAGATGCGGACAAGGAGGGTGTCTGAGTCAGCACAAGCTGGCAGAAAGAACTTGCAAACACAGACACTCATGGGTGATGGGGCAGGGATGGAGGTGAAGCTGCTTGGAGGTCTGATCCAAAGGTGTGGATAGGCTCAGAAGCTGCTTTGGGTCACCGAGGACCGTCCTTACCTGTGTGGTAAGAAGAGAACACAAGGAGAAGAGGTTACACCATGGTGGTCACAGTCCTACTGAGAACCCATGGCTAGAGCTAGGCTGTCCCAGGCATTTCTTATCTCCTTCAGTGGCCTCTGGGAAATGCGGTTGTACTTAGGGTTGCATTTTCTTTCTTGATAGTATCTTTGGGTGTACAAAAATAGGAACTTTTGAGAAGCCCAATTGATGATCATCCCTGCCCCTTTTTTGGGTGTTTCTTATGATATCCTATGTGAAGAATCTCTTGCCAAGCTCAAAAATCATGGGGATTTCCTTCCTGTTTTCTTCTAAGATCTTTATAGTTTTAGCTCTAAAATTTAGATCTTTGATCCATTTTACATCCATTTTTGTTTATAGTATGTGGTAAGAGTCTAACTTCATACTTTTGTGTGTGGATATCTAGTTGGCCCAGCACCATTGGTTGGAGAGAACTTTTTTTTTCAGAGTACATTCTCTGAGCATCCTTTTGAAAATCAATTGACCATAGATGAATGATTCATTTCTGGCCTCTGAGATATGTTTTACTTATCCCTGTGTCTATCCTTAGGCGGGTACCACATTCATCTTGACTATAGCTTCATAAGTGAGTTCTAGTGAGTTTTGAAATCTAAAAAAAAATTTTTTTAATGTTTATATATTTTTGAGAGAGAGAGAGATGGACACAGAGTGCGAGCAGGGGAGGAACGGAGAGACAGGGACACACAGAATCCGAAGCAGGCTCCAGGCTCTGAGCTTTCAGCACAGAGCCCAATGTGGGGCTCGAACTCATGTGAGAACATGACCTGAGCAGAAGTTGGATGCCCAACCAACTGAGCCACACAGGTGCCCCAGTGAGTTTTGAAAACTAGAATTGTCAGTCCTGAAAATGTGTTCTTCTTCAGGATTTTTTGGATGTTCTGAGTCCCTGCAATTCCACAGAAATTTAAGATCGTCTTTTCTTTTTTTTTTTTTTTTTTTTTTTAAATTTTTTTTTTTCAACGTTTTTATTTATTTTTGGGACAGAGAGAGACAGAGCATGAACGGGGGAGGGGCAGAGAGAGAGGGAGACACAGAATCGGAAACAGGCTCCAGGCTCTGAGCCATCAGCCCAGAGCCCGACGCGGGGCTCGAACTCACGGACCGCGAGATCGTGACCTGGCTGAAGTCGGACGCTTAAGCGACTGCGCCACCCAGGCGCCCCTAAGATCGTCTTTTCTTAGAGTGCAAAATAGGCATGTGGGCATTTGATAGGGATTGCATTTAATCTACTAATTGCTACGGAGAGTATAGCTTCCTAACAATTATAGTTCTTTATGTTTTGTAAGGTAACTAAGATAAAATAATAAAACATTTAAGTATGAACCTTCTGCTTACCTACTTTTGTCTTAGTACAGAAAAACTATAAAGATAAATGTGGGTCCATTAGTAAACTTGGGTTGTTATTTATTTAAATATTTTATTATGTTTCTAGAAATTGTGAAAGGTAGTCATAAATTTGCTAATCTAAAGAATACTGGCATAGCAAACAGTTCACAGTTGCTTCCTATTTAATTTTCACTAGAAAACTAAGGTCTCTAGAATTAGGAATTCTAATAAATATAACTTAGGCTACTAAAAACAATCAGGAAAACAACTACGTGCTCCAGGGAAGCAAGACATGTGTTTTTTGAGGGGAAAAAGTATGAAGAAAGGGAATACATTTTGTGTTGAAGGAAAAGAAAAATAATTTTGTCCTAACATGAGTCCGCTTATTCAAAGAATCCTTAGATCGAGATCTAAATGTATAAGAGAAAGCCGTAGTAGGATTTTGGGAAAGAAACCTGGAAAGGAATTTTAAGTGTGGTCAGTACTGGTTAAATTTTAAAAATATTCAGTAAATAAATGAGGTTTCATATCAAAATGCATGGATGAAAAATTAAAATTGTGTTTTCTCTGGGTTAAAAGGTCAAAATTTTCTTGAACTATTGGTCTGCTCTTATTAAAAGTGGAAACAAAAGGTTTATTCACTTTTAACCTTATCTGCCTAGAATACAAGCACTCTGTTTTACCAAAATACTTCCTATGTTTATCAGAAATGTCATTCATTGAAAACAAATTATTTATATATTTCAGAAGTCTTACATGTTGCTTATAACTACGTAACGTTCTCTGCTTACCTTTAATGTGTTTGTGTTGTGTGTCACAGGAATGAACACATTTTCTTGTCAATTGCATCGTAATGAACTCTACTCACGTCTTTGGCCATGACCACTTTTAAGGCTTCTCATGCACAGTGACCATGTTACTCCCATGCTCCTACAACGTGTTTCATCGTCAAGGATATTCATGGAGAGGACTTTTGACAACCTTCCTTTACAACATGTTTAGCTTCTGTGTCCTCTCTCTTCTCCCAGACACTGTCGGCTCCCTGAACGTGGGGACCCTTCCTGTCACGTCCACATGGGACCCACATCCCTAGAGTCATTTGTGGCACACACTAGGTGTTCAGGAAGTGCTATGGATGCACATTATCTGGGCAGTAGGGTATCAACACTCAGGCACACCCGGACTCTTTGTTCCTGGCTCTGTCCTGACCTGTCACGGACTCTGTCCCCAGGGCAGCTGGCCCCTGACACCCAGGAATTTCTCCCCGGTAGGAGACTCTCCTACAATGTGTTCCAGCAGGGGACAGGCTTGGGGGCCTGAGGTTAATAGAATATGGATCATTTGCTAACCAAAGTTCCTTGACATTGTTCTCACACTACAGTTTACAGCAAACGAAGGAAGCAGCTGACTTGGCCCAAGGGAGGAGGCTGCGAGAGGACCCCCGTCGCTGGGGAAACAGCAGATTGTTGTCTCACTTCCCCCAAAGGACTGGGCACTGCATAAGCAATGAGTTTCTTGTCCCACGCTGAGCCGTGATCATCAGCCTCGTCGTCCTCCTGGAGCCCAGTGATGGTCAAGGAGCCTGTGTTGTCAGACTTGGAGCCAGAGAACCGGTCTGGGACCCCCAAAGGCCAAGTGTTCTCGTGGAGAATGGCTTTAGGGGTCATTCCTGGGGGCTGTTGGTACCAAAACACACAATAACCGGCCCCAATGTTGGCTGGGCTTCCAGTGCAGGAAATGGTGAGTGTCTGGCCCAGGGACCCAGACACTGAAGATGGCTGAGTCAGCACAGACTGCGCCAAGGACCCTGGAAGAAGAAGAGACAGAGAGGATGAGGCTGGGGTCTAGAGACAAGAGGAGGAAGCAGGGCCCCTTCCCCTGTCTCTGCATCCAGTCACCTGTGCAGTGAGCAAGTACAATGAGGAAGAGAGAGACCCAGGCCATGGTGGAGGCCCGTTCCTCATGACTGCTCCTGCTCTCTGTGACCCCACAGCTGAGCAGACCTTCCCTAACCCCTCCTTCCCCTCTTCATCCTCTGAGAGAGGGAGGACCCATCCACGCATGAGACCCCCAGCTCTCTGACCCTTCACAGGCCCCGGTTGGTCCCTCATCCTGAGGAGGTCAGGGGTGGGCAGGGCAGGGGCTGTGTGGGGCCAGGGGGTGGGGAGGTCTCAGATGGGAGCCCTGAGCAGAAGGCAAAAGCAGTGCCAGGTGGCAGATTCAAGTCTCAATAACCCTGACCCCTCAGAACCAGGCCCTGAGTGACCCCTAGTGTCCAGTCACAGACACGCCATTGTGTGACATGGTGACCAGCACCCATCAGAGAGACAGCTCCAGCCTCCCCACTGCTCCCTTGCTCGTTCATGGGTCAAGACTGAGCTGGCATCTCTAGGACGCACTCCTTTGAGATCATGATCAAGCTCAGAACAGTGACAGGTCTCCATGGACAGGTGTTCCCTTCCATCCAGGAGGCTGGCCGTTCCTCTTATGGGATTCCTCCCTGGTTTCCGGAACTCCCCTTCCACTCGTGTTCACACAGCCCTGAGGAGTTGGGGAGCACTCCTTTCCGGGTTGTGTAGAAGCCCTCGTGTCTGTTCCTAGAACGGTTAAGCCTTAAAAGCCTCGGTCATCTGTCACCATTTCCACCAGCTTAGAAAACAATTCTCCACACACTGTGGGCACAGATTCCCTCTTATAATCTGTTCTGCAAGCACATAGACCCAACTCTGCAAGAGCCCTGCCAAGCGAGGCTGTGTGTGGCATTGACCTCAGAGCACAAAGGGCAAACCTGCAGGAAATTCTAGGAGGGAAAGAGTGACAGCTGTAGGTGTTCTGACAGGGACCTGTTGGCAGACTTCCTGTGTTAATCACCTATTAGACAACGGTTACCTTAAAACGGATGTGTGTCATTTTTTCCAAAACCTCAGCTCCGAAAGAGTGATTTAAACTCAGTGACAGTTTCAATGGGAAGGTACAGGTTCAATTGCGAGTGTGTTTCCCCGGACCCATGTTTCTTGCAGACAGAATATGATTTAAAATAGTGGTTGCCAAATGCGTGAAAACATAATGGAAAATACGTGACATTTAGTTCTTGGTTGAAGAGGGGCCAATACCTTGCTTAAATCACTTGATTCATTTTTGTTATTATTATTACTTTAATAACAATTCTGCATATTAAGGCTGGTCTAACAGGTAAAGTAGGAAAGCCCAACATGGTGCCCTGGGAAACACCATGAGGAGCCTGTTCCAGTGAACTTCACACTGATCTCGCTGGTGGAATGAACAAACACAGAGTTTGCTGCATGGAACGATGAGGGGTCAGACTCCTCTCAGGGTGGGTAAAGCAATGGTCACTGTGTCTTGTGTTCACCGTGTTCAGGATAGAAAAATTGCTCAGTCAGCCACCGCTGATTAGAGGAATGATTCCACTAGCTAAGGCCAATTTGACCCAGAAAACTCTTTCAAAGATCCCATATAGATGCCAGCTGAGGTGGAGATAAGGGACACTGTGTCTCTGAGGTCACAGGCCCTGTAGCCCTGAGTTGAGACAGACGTTTCAGCAGAGGCCTATCCTGGCTGGAGGTGTCACTGGAGTGTCTGGGGGTGACAGTCCAGCCCTGAGAGGATGCAGAGGGTGCCTCGTGTCCCCGTGGGCCTTGAGCTCCAAGGGAGCAACACTGAGGCTGCTGTCCCAGAATCAATGCACTGATCAGCTTCAGGCGCTACCTGGAACCCAGACATGGTTGGGGGCTCAGCCGCCCACGGGGACAGAGACTCACCCACGGATCCCTGCGCATCAGCCTCACCCCAGGAGAGCAGGTGTTTAAAGCAAGTCCTGCCCTGGTGTTAGGACTCCTGTGACACTCGCTGTCCCTGGGTTTCCTGCTCATGGGGATTCTGTTTCCTCGATTGTGACGCTGATGAAATCTGGGTGAGCACAGGTTGACAATGACTCCTGGGGAGACAGAGGAACTTGGAAAGTGTCAAGTCCAGGACACTATACACTAGCTCATGCTGGACAAAGCAGGAAAGAATATCCAATGGGAAGAAGACAGTGTCTTCAACAAATGGTGTGGAGTAAACTGGACAGCAACGTGCAGAAGAATGACTGCACCACTTTCTTACACCATAATCAAAAATGAACTCAAAATAGATGAAAGAGCCACGGGTGAGACAGGGAACCGTCAAAATCCAAGAGAAGCGTGCAGACAGCAACCTTTGACCTCAGCCATAGCAAATTCTTACTGGAACTGCAGGACACAAGGGCAGGCCTCCCCTCGATGAGCCACTCGGCATGAAGTTTTTTTATTTATTATTTTTTAAAAATGTTCGCGTGTTTACTTACTTTTGAGACAGAGAGCACCAGAGCATCGGTGGGGGAGGGTCAGAGAGAGAGGGAGACACAGAATCTGAAGCAGCTTCCAGGCTCCAAACTGTCAGCACAGAGCCCCACGCAGGGCTCGATCCCATGAACCATGAGACCATGACCCGAGCAGAAATTAGACGCTTAACAGACAGAGCCACCCAGGCGCCCTGGCATGACGGTCATTTTGAGTTAAAAAGCAGTCGATGCCCATACACTCAGGAAAAGCTCTTCATGTCTCTTCAACTGACTAAAAATTCAGTGGTAGCACCTGTTCCGGGAAGACAGCTGGCACCACAGACAACTGCCCTAGGATATGCATGGGGTGGGGCAGATGGGGCAAAGGGGCAACAAAGCCTGTTTAGTCACAGTCCTCTGTGTCCCATCGTTTCGCAGGGGCCCTGCACATATTGTTTATGAAACATCTACTCTACTCTTCTTCTTCTGTCTGTGATGTGCATTTCTTTGCATTGAATACTAGACCCCTACCTCGTCCATGTAATTCAGAAAAACATAGACCTCATTTTTGCCTGGGTGTCTTTTGAATTTCAAGGTCTATGTTGATTCCCATATGTTCTCTATTAAATTTCTTGTGTGTCACTTCAACCTCCTCAAGGACAGGTCTCACCATAGAGGTCTCTCCCCTCCAGGAGCCTCCACAGAAGCTTCTCAATAAAAGAGGCTCGGAGACAAGGTCTGTGGACCCAGGGGTTTTGGTCTCACTTCCTCGTTATCTGAGTCACTGTGAGTAACGGTAGCTGCTCCCACTGCTATAACCTGTAGCACAGTAATAGTCAGCCTCGTCCTCAGGCTGTGGCCCAGAGATGAGCAGAAGCCCCGCATTGGCCGAGGCATCTTTGGACCCGGAGAAGCGGCTGGGGACCCCAGGGCCTTGGTGCTTATTTGAATCTGAGTAGTAGTACAGGAGATACCGGGGAGGGCTCCCTGGCTTCTGCTGGAACCAATTTATGTAGTAGCCTCCAACACTGAACCCGCTGCTCAGGGTACAGGTGAGTCTGGCTGTTGTTCCCGGAGATGCAGACAGGGAGGATGGCTGGGTCAGCACAGGCTGGGACAGGGAACCTGCAAACACAGACACTCGTCACTGATGGAACCAGATATGCGGGGAAAATGTCCCAAAATGCTGAGCATGGGAAGCATCCTTTGAGGCCCCCCTGTGTCCCTGAGGCCAGTCCCTACCTGTGCAGTGAGACAGGAACATGAGGACGAGAAGGGGCCAAGCCATGATGACATAGACCCTAGTACCCACACTGGCCTGGGCTGCCCCGGGCCTCCTTTTCTCCTCCACCCTTGCCGCAGGAGGAGCTGTCCATGCAAATGAAGCCCATCTAGTGACTGCCCAGCCCCTCCCTGAGCCCTGGTGCTTCAGCCCAGCTGAAGGACACACCCTGGGGACGATGGAGGTTGGCTTCACCACTGGGGAGAACCCTGGGAGGAAGCACCTGCATGCACAATGCACAGGTCCCTGCTCGGGGGACCTTGCCACACCAGAAGGGACACACGTGCCGACTTCCCATCAGGGAGCCCAGAGCCCAGTCCCCAGGCCCAGGCTCTGAGCAGTTGTGAAGACACCACAGGGTACTCCCACAGCGCCCCCTCTTGGCTGACATGCACATACCTCACTGTGTCCAACAGCCCTGAGAGCCCAGCTGGTTTCCTCAGCTCTGTTTGTTCACACATCCTTGAGCTGAATCATGGCCAACGTGATCCCATAATACTGCCCGTGATGACTGCAGTGATTTGCACGCTCAGAAGGAGTCCTGGTCTCTGTGAGATGCAAACATTACCTCCCGTTAGTGGTAAGTTGTTGACATCTGGCAGAAGATGCTGCAGGCATCAGATCCCTGCACTGGTGTGCGATGTAGCATCTGTAAACCTTGGGAATGTTTTTCACCTCCTATGCATTGTAGCGATGGATGCCAACGAGTGTCCAATAAACTGGGTTTTGTTTTAATCTGCGATTTTTTAGCTCATTTATTGGCTAAGTGATTTATCAAGGAAAGGGAAAACAATGAATTTATCTTTGATGAAGTCCAATGGATGAGTTTTTTTATGGCTTGTGCTAATGGGGTCTTATCTAAACATGTTTATACAAACCCTAGAGCCTGAAGATTTTTTCCATTTTTATGTTTACAACTGTATACTTTACAATTATGTCAATAATCCTTTTAGTGAATTTTTTTATGGAGTGAGAGTTTTTGGTGAGCTTCATTTCTCTCGATGGACATCCAGTGGTTCTGTGGACATTTGTTCAAAGGCCATCCTACCTCCTCTGAAAGGCTTCTGCACTCTTGTCAATAAGGTTTTCTTATCCATAAGTATCCATAAGTATTTCTTATCCATGCTTTTGTGAGTTTGGTTCTGAGTTTTCTGTTCTGTTACATTGGCTACTGTGTCTACCTTCCATCTACATCACTCTGTCTTGTTGCGATAGGAATTGAATTACACTTCTCTACAAGTTGGGAAGAATTGTCATCTTTACTATATTGACTCTTCTAATCCTTGAACACAACATATCCCTCCACGGTTTTAGATCCACTTTGATTACATTTCCCAGCATTGGCGAGATTTCAGCATCCATGTCCTGTACATGTTTTGTTACATATTCACCCAAATATTTCATCATGGAGTGGTTTTAAGTGTGATTTTTACATTGTTTTTCACAAGGTTACTGCTTGTATATACGCAACTAAATGATCTTTCTATGCTGATCTTGTGTTCCACCACCTTCCCGAAATTGCTTATTACCCTTTCAATTCATATATTTACACACATGTTCATAGCTCCCTTTGCATTTTTCCCGTATATCATCCTCTGGCCTGAAAATAGGGACAATTGCCTCTTGTTCTCCTTAGTCTGTATGCCTCTCATTGTTTGACTTGCCTTATGGTTTGGTCAGGCACATCCAGTCCCATGGCTAACAGCAGTATTGAGACTGGACATGATGACCTTGTTGCTACCCTGGGGGGAAAGTTTTCAGTGCTTCACTTCAGTGTGTGTAAGCTGTGGTGTTTCATCATTTTCGTTATCAAGCTGAGGATGTGCTCCTCTATTTTCATTCTCTGAGAAACGTTGCCTTTTCATTCATTCATTCATTCATTCATTCTCCCTCTTTGTCCTTATCAGGTTTTGAATTGTGTAAAATGTTTTTTCTGTATTGATTGATACAATCAATACAGGTCCTCCAAGTCCTCCAGGTCCTGATTGGACACACCTGCCCTGTCCCCACAGGAAACAAGGGGGCCCAGACCTGGGGCCTCCTGTCAGTGCAGGGCTGGCAGCTGGATCCCCCGTCCTGCAGAAACCCTTAGACATGATCACACAGCAGCCCCTGCTGCTTTCCGGGCAAACGTCTCATTCTTTCCCACTTTCTTGTTCTTTCCCACTGCTCCCAATGCTCTCCTTTACCTGCGTCCCTGATGTTTGTGCTTCCACCACGTGAGACAGACCCTTCAGAGAAGGATGGAGATGCAGTCCTGGTGCACTCTCCCTGAACCGGGTTCTTCCTTGGGAGGGGCTATTGTGGGAAGGACAGGAGCAATCTTGACCCAGGACAGTCTAGGAATCCCGGTGGAGCTGATGACAAGATACTAGGAACAGAGAGCAGGGAATCTGCCCCCACAGGGGGCTTCTAGGGTGCAGGCTGGCTCTGGGTGATGAGTGTGAACAGGAACTTGCTGAGCGGTCACAAACCTTCACAGAGGAGGACACACAGATTATGGAAATCTGTGCCTTTCTGGAGCATGGCAGAAAGGACTCCACAAACTCTGATGAGGCTGCTGAGGGTATGGGGACAGAGCAGGGCCTGGGAGTCCAGTAGGACCACTGCGGGGCCATCCTGCAACCTCCCATCCCTGTGCTGGGAGTCTTTTCATTCCAGCTGGGCTTCTCCTGGTCAGTGCTGCTCATTAGAGATTTAGTTCTGCAGGAAGTTCTAAGACAGATTTTGGGGCAAGGAGAAGTAGAAGGCAACCCTGGGGGATGGTTGGGGGAAGATGACAGCAGAAAAAACAGGAAGGGTGAAATGGGTTGTGTCCCCAAGTGGGACAGAGGGAGGTAACTGAATGGACCGCAGGCTGTGGGAGAGGGAGTGATGGTCCAGAGAGTTAGGTGGCTAGAGGGTGATGCCCACAGAGACAGGAATGCCCTGACTGACACAGGGGAAGTCAGGTGGGAGAGCAGATGGAGGGCAGGTGATGGGTCTGTTGTCCCCGTGTCAAACTGAGACCGCGGTGTGACACATTGAGAGGCGTGGAAACATCACAGACAACCAGGGCTTTAGGGACGCCTTCTGTCCCCCATAGGAAGGATGTGGGTGTTACAGTATTTGCCTGACTGACGGCTTGGCCTGCATAACTTATTCAGTTGGTCTCCATCAGCAGATTAGTGAATGACAACATGGCTCTTAATGTCATTTGAATAAGCATCTCACAGGGAGCAGGTTGCTGAGGTTGCTGACTCTGACCATTTGTTGATATATTTAGGTGCTGAACCCCCTCCCCTTCATTATATGTGCAGATGTGGAAAGGAAGCCCAGTCTTGGGGTCACACTGGTGAGATGGACACACACTGGGAGAGATGGGATGGGCACATTGGATGAACCACTGCACAGCAGAATCAGGCTAGGGAGCCTCCCTTCCCATGGTGGTGTTGACCATCCTCCCCCTCACTTGCTTCCCTGCTGCTCAGGGCTGAGACATTCTGAGCCCTGGTTGCACATATCCATAGATTGAGATCACTGTGGAATGCCACTACCCGGAGACAGCATACAGTGCTAATCTGCCTCATCCTCAAGCTGGCCGCTGTGATGGTGAGGACGGCTTTGTTCCTGGAGATGGACCTGGAGAAGTGATCAAGGACCCGAGACAGGTGACTGTTTATGGTAGATAAGGGGGTGGGCACCCCTGCCTGGAGTCTGTTGGTACCAGCCAGGGAAGTTACTGATAGATACTGACCCAGAGCTAGTCACAGGTGAGTGTCACCATGCTTCCTGCAGACACTGACTGAGATGACTCTTGGATAACCACAGTATGAGAATTGGTTCCTAAAACCAAAAGGAGGCACATGTGTTATTAGGAGAAGCAAGGGTCATCCTGAAACCTTGATTTTATGTGCCCTCCAAGAAGGCAGTCTCTTCCCCTGACCTGAGCCATAAGCAAGGAACCTGAGAAGAAGCACCATCCAGGCCATGGTGGGGATCCTCACAGGTCTTGCCTCCTCAGGTTCTTGGGTTGGTTGGGGTCTCCTCTAGGCCTTTTCATGCCTGCAGACCGATGAGGAGGAGAGGTGCTTCATGCAAATTAATTTCCTCTCTTTTACTGCCCCTTGGTCACCCTGATGTCCCCTGGGGGAGACCTTGAAAGAGGCATATATTGGGACTACACAGAATCAATGACTGCAGGGAGCCTGGGACACTGAGTGACAGGGTGACATCTTGCCCCGAGTCATCTCCTCCATGTCCCTGGTGGCCTCAGTCCCAAGTTTCTTGCCTGGAAAGGCAGACTGAGGGCATGCATCTGCTTCTCACATCCTGGCCATGCTTCTAGTTCATTCCACATGTACCCCATCCCTGGGAATATTTTCTGCCCTCCCCAATGAAATGGCCTCTTGTCTCTTTGGAGAAACTTAGTGGTCAGTCCTCCAAGATGAGTCCACTGGGAATTTCAAAGCCCGCGCTGGGTATGAACAAACAGGGTCTCTTCTGACTCAGTTCTAGTCCCTAGCTATGGGACAGAAGACGAGAGGTGGGGGAGTCTACACCAGAGGCACCCCAGGCTGTGGAAGTCACCCTCATTTGCTCTTGGAAGCCATCTATTATCTGAAGTAGCAACAAGGTAACTGCTGGTTTTGAGGGGAAGGTAATCATATCACCATTAAATTATGAGATTTCTCCAAACATCAGGGAAAAAAAGAATCTGAACGAAAATGGCACTGTCTGAAAACATTGTGTGACCATCCCGAGGCATTGTAAAATACCCTTGCCTTGTGTAGTCGCTATGCAGCAGAAAGAACTAGAAGGGTGGCCGGGGAATGGAAAAACATACAATTTCTGGAGTAATAGGTGAAAGAAAAGCCACAAAATTGGACTTCATCCCACTGTGGAATAAGAATGTGATCCAATGCTCATTTCTGAATGGTTAGTAGATTGTTTCGTGATACGTATATCACGTATATGGCCATTGCTTTCTTTGTCATCAACTGTGTTCAGAGACTTCACTCACATCAGACGTAAAGATTTATAGTAAATTCGGGCACCTGGGTGTCTCAGTCCGTTAACCATCTGACTTTCGATTTCAGCTCAGGTCGTGATCGCACAGTTCCTGAGTTCAAGCCCTGCATCGGACTTTCTGCTATCAATGCCAAGCCTGCTTCTGTTCCTCTGTTTCCCTCTCTCTCTGCACCCCCTCAAAAATAAATAAATGTCGGGGCGCCTGGGTGGCTCAGTCGGTTAAGCATCCGACTTCAGCTCAGGTCACGATCTCACGGTCCGTGAGTTTGAGCCCCGCATCGGGCTCTGGGATGATGGCTCAGAGCCTGGAGCCTGCTTCCGATTCTGTGTCTCCCTCCCTCTCTGCCCCTCCCCCGTTCATGCTCTGTCTCTCTCTGTCTCAAAAATAAATAAACGTTAAAAAGAAAATTTAAAAATAAATAAATAAATAAATGTCAAAAAAGATTCATATTAAATCCAATTCTGTTAGCCAAAATTATTCTTGAGACAGTGGTTAATGTGTAATTATATGCATCAGATTTCAAGATGAAGAAGAAGACCTAAAACTTAAGAGAAAAGATATCAATTCACATCCGTCACTACAAAATGCTGAAGCACATGAGAAGTCACAGAATACTCTGAATCTTATCTGTGACTATTGCAGATAATGGAAGCGGTGTGTATTATGTATTTCATCCAGAATTCCGATATCCAGTGTTTTCCACAACAAAAGTAACCTTAAAATGTCCATACTACCGAAAACCATCTATAGATTGAAGGCTTCCTATGAAAATTCCTATGATATTTTTCACAGAAATAGAAAAAATGTCCTGACTTTCGTATAGAGGCAGAAAGAGACCTAAAATTGCCCAAGCTATCTTGAGAAAGAAGAATAAATCTGGAGGCACCATACTTCCTGCTTAAATTTATACCAAAGTTCTAGGAATACAAACAGTATGAAACTGGCCTAGAAAGCCACACATAGATAGATGCCACAGAATACAAAGACCAGAAGGTAATGCAAGTTCCCCTTGACCACCAGGGAGCAAGTACACTGAAAACAGGGCCTTTGCAAGGTTCCTAGAGGAGAAGTGACATGGAGTTTGGAGGGGATTCAGATAGGCATATGCATGAATCATACAGCAGGTGACCCAATCTGGATCCTAAGGTTCTCACTGGTGTTCCTGACACACTCTGGGAGAGAAAGCTGGTATTCTTGGACACCTTGCAATGGGACACATTGGTACGCATGCCATGGTGGTCAGCATGCCATGGTGGTCAGCATGCATCCACATGGTCAATCTGGGGTAAGAAGCCCAGCCTAAAGACTCTCTCAGCCGCATCAGGCCACATCTGCCAACAGCTCCCATGGGAGCTGCCCTCTGCCCTCTGCTGCTTCCTGCATTGGCATGGGTTCCTGGGACCTGGCTCCTCTGCCATTCCAGATTACCCATTCCCCTGTTGGGTGCTCAGGATGATGAAAAAGCTCTGGAAATGGATAGTTGTGGTGGTTACAAAACATTGTGAGTATAATCAGTATCTCTGAATTGCACAATACAGATTGATTAAAATAATAAATCTTTTTGTGTTTATTCTCATCACTATAAATTATCAGTTCAAAACCAAATTATATGTAAGAAGATGTACTTATACAAATATCCTTCTTGTCCTGGTATGTGGTACCCTATTCTAACTCATCGTCATCAGTAAAACTTGACAGTAATTTTTAAAATTATTTTTCTTGTAAATTCCACATATAAATGAGATCATATAGCATTTGTCTTTCTCTGTAGGGCTTATTCCTCCTAGGGTAATATCTGGCAGGTTCGTCCATGTTGTCACAGATGGAAGAACTTCCTTCTGGAAAGACAAAGGGCTGGACTTCTTTGTGCACAGATAGGGGACTTCCTGCCCTGTCGCCCCACAGCCTCCCTGCTGCTTGGATCACTGATGAGCCCTGATGTCACAGGAGAAGAGAGGAGGACAGAGTCAGGGCCTGGGAGTTCAGGAAACCAGCCACAGGGGTACCCAAAGTCCCTGATGGTGTCCGCTTTGGTAAATTCACATCTGTGGGATCTACTTCCCACCTTCCCAAGAGCAGACCCAGCATTTTGTAGCAATAAAGGAGCGCTGCATGTTACCTTCACAAGCACTACTGAGAGTTTTGCTGACACCTAAAGTTTCTCCCCTGGCTAATCACCGTCCCCTGACATCACAATTTCAGGGGCAAGTAGCTAGCCTGGTTGCCCAGTCAGCTCTGTGCCTATTTCTTCTGTTCTGAGTCCTCCCTCGGCACCAATCTTATTTAGTACATCCTACCTGGAACACACAGCTATTCAGCCAGCTCTGAGCACAGGAACCTGGAGGGAAGGGAGCCTCTGCCCCAACCCCTGGAGGAACAGAGTCCACATTGTGGAGGACTGTCCACCTGTTGCGATGGTCCAGACTCTGATCAGAAAACTAAGACAGTGGATGTGCCTTTGTAAAGAGAAAAAGGGCCAGCTCAACACGCTCTGAGTTTTACACTTTAACCACCAGACAAAATGTCGGCATTGTCGTGGGTTTCTTTGATGCCTGTTTTTTTGGTGACTTGTTTGTTTTCCTGACAGTACAAAGAAGTTGAATAGGACACTGGGAGGAGGAAGGGTATTGTGACCTAGAAGCTACTTCCAAAGACAGTCAGTGTGCACTTAAGTTATTTTCAACTGGAAGAGAGTCAGAGTGCAGGGGTCTGAGCAGGGTGAGGTATTTGTCCACTTCCCCATGTGTCTGTGTCACTGTGACCAGCACTACTGTGCCCGATTGCACAGTAATAGTCAGCCTCGTCCTCAGGCTGCAGCCCAGAGATGAGCAGAAGCCCTGCATTGGCCGAGGCATCTTTGGATCCGGAGAAGCAGGTGGGGACCCCAGGTCCCAACTGTGTACTGGAGTCTGAGTAGTAGTACAGGAGATACCGAGGAGGGCTCCCTGGATTCTGTTGGTACCAGTATATGTAGTAGCCTCCAACATTGATGTCCCTGCTCAGGGTGCAGGTGAGTCTGGCTGTTGCTCCCAGAGATGCAGAGAGGGAGGCTGGCTGAGTCTCGACAGGCTGGGACAGGGAACCTGCAAACACAGACACAGCAGAGGGAAGACAAGAGACAGGGTACATGAGATTAGGGAGCTGAGCCACAGGGATTTGACTCTGGCTGCGGGCCCACCCCGGTGCCCTGGATCCTGTCCCTACCTGTGCAGTGACAGAGGAGCACGAGGAGGACGGGGATCCAGGCCATGGTGACACACCCCCTTCTTAGGCCACAGAGCTGGGGCTGTACTGCCCCTGGCCTGTCTTATCCCCCGTCCACAGGGTCACAGAGGAGGCGCTGCTCATGCAAATGAGACCCACACCTGCCTCTTCTCCATGTGCACACACAGGGTCTGTGGCCCTTGGACTGGAGACTTCCTGATGCACTGCGTTCCCCCTGGGTGGGCCTGGAAGCAGCAGCTGTGGGGACCACACACAGCCCCAGGTCCAGGGACTCCTCCAGGTCCTGACCGGACACACCTGACCTGGCCCCACTGGACGCAAGGGGCCCAGTCCTTGCTTTCTGTCAGTGGAGGACTGCCCAGCTGGATGCCCCTGTCCTGCAGAAAGCCCCAGACACAGTGTCACAGTGCCCCCTGCTGGTCTCTGGGTGAACCTCTCCTTTCCCACCTCTGGCTTCCATGATGCCTGTGTTTCCATAACCTGAGAATGACCCTCCTTGGAAAGAGAAAGGTCCTGCTGTGATGTCACTGATCAGGTTTCCCCTGTGAAGGGGGGGGGGGGGGGGGGCGGCGCTTCTAACAGGAGGGACACATGCAGTCCTGACCCAATGGAGCCTGTGAATCTTGATATTGGCTCAGGTCATGATCTCGCAGTCCTGGGATCCAGACCCAAATTGGACTCTGCACTGAGCAGCGAGTTGCTTGGGACTCTCTCTCCCTCCCTCTCTCTTTCTCTCTCTCTCTCTCTCTCTGCAACCCCCTCTCAGAAAGAAACAAATAGGGGCTCCTGGCTGGCTCAGTGGGTTAAGTGTCTGACTTTGGCTCAGATTATAACCTCACAGTTCCTGAGTTGGAGTCCTACCGAGGGCTCTGTGCTGACCACTCAAAGCCTAGAGCCTGCTTCGGATTCTGTCTCTCCCGCTCTCTGCCTCTTCCTCACTCTGTCTCTCAAAAATGAATAAATGCTTAAAAAATTTGTAATAAAAAAATGAAAATAAACGAACAAACTTTAAAAATCTAAATGTATGGGGCGCCTGGGTGGCTCAGTCGTTTGTGCGTCCGACTTCGGCTCAGGTCACGATCTCGTGGTATGTGAGTTCGAGCCCCACGTCGGGCTCTGTGCTGACTGCTCAGAGCCTGGAGCCTGTTTCAGATTCTGTGTCTCCCTCTCTCTCTGACCCTCCCCCGTTCATGTTCTGTCTCTCTCTGTCTCAAAAATAAATAAACGTAAAAAAAAAAAATCTAAATGTAGAAGAGAAGGTTGTACTAGGATTTTGGAAAAGGAATCCGGAATGGAATTTGATACATGGTTAGTACTGGTTAAAATTCAGAACATTCAAGTGAATAAGTGAATTTTAATGTCAAGATACATGGATGTAAAATTAAAATTGTTTTCACTTGTTTAAAAGGGCTAAACGGTCTTGAACTCTTGGTCTGCTATTACCAAAAAAATGATAAACAAACAATTTTATTCACTTTTGACATTATCTGCCTAGAAAACAAGCACTGTGTTTTGCCAAAATATTTCCTATGCTTATCAGGACTTTGGTTCATTGAACAAAAGTTGTGTTTGTTTGTTTTTGTCTATTTTACAATTTGTATTAAATGATGCATTTGAAATAATGTCATTTAACAGAAAAATTGCCAGAATATAAAGAGCTCTCACATTCCCTTGACCAGATTGCCCAATTAATGTGCTTCCACATTTGCTCTCCCCGCCCACCATCACATTACACACACTTGCACTTGTACATTCATTATCCTTTAGCAATATCATAATTTAAACTCAGGAACTGCTTTATAATTTGATCCAATCTTTAACCATCATTTTTGTTTGTTTCCATAGAAGTGCCTCCTAATACCTGATTTCTTGAAGCACAGAACAGAGTTACTTTGAGAACTCACTCACATCACCCCCTCCTGAAATGAGTTTAACTAAACTGGCCTGTTGTCGGGGAAGGTTCAAGAAACGAGCAATCTACCAGCCCAGCTTTTAACATGTGCAATCTCAGGGAAGTTTCAGACGAGGGAGGAAACTGGCCAGGAATAGGCTGCCCCAACATGGGTTTTGCCCCAAGATGGGTCATTTTGGCATGAGCATTATTTCAAGTTAAAAGCAAATAAAACTCAGCATATTTAGGAAAAGTTCTATACCTTCCCCCAAACTGCCCACTTGTATCAGGAAGAGAGCTATCAACTGGTGTCCCTCTTTACCTATGACATGTACCTCAATAGTAGAGTGGGGTGCCTAAGTGGCTCATTTAGTTCAGTGGCCTACTCTTGATTCCAGATAAAGTCATGATCTTCCGTTCATGAGTTTGAGCCCCACACTGGGCTTGGCACTGACAGTGTGGAGCCTGCTTGAGATTCTCTCTCTCCCCCTCTTTCTCTGATTTCTCCTTCTCTCTCTCTCTCTTAAAATAAATAAACAAGCTTTTAAAAGTTAATATAAATAAATAGATAATAGATGATAGACAGATAGATGATACATAGATAGATGAGATAGATATACGATAGATAGATAAATAGATGAGATAGATGGATAGATAGATATATGACAGATGATAGATAGACAAGATAGATAAGATAGATAGAGATGAGATAGATGATAGATAGATACATAGATAGATAGATGAGAAACATGATAGATAGATAGAGAGATAGGGAGATAGATAGTTAGATAGAGATAGATAGATAGATAGATAGAGATAGAGGAGCAACCTTTGTTTTCCAGACATCTCCTCTGGCCTTCCTGCAAAAAATGGTCTTTCTCCTCTTTGAACCTGAGACCCCTACCTCCTTTATTCATGGGTCATGTTGCCTGTCTTTTGATTCTTCCATGTCTTTGTGGATTCCCTTTATGTAGGCTATTAAATTTCATTTTCTCCAGCTAATTTGCCAAATATAAATTTGATTCATATTCCAGCTGGAAGGACCCTGAAGAACTCAGGAAATACTCTCCCCACCCCCCCAACAACAGGCCCACATGAAGTTTCATGAAGGGTCAGACAAGAGTAAGCAAATATGTGAATTCCTAGGACTCCTGATGTACAGTTCCCTATGTCAGGGGCTGATCCTATTTCCTGGAAACATGAGGTAGAAGTCCTCCTGCATCAGAGTTAGGTTCCCACACTGTTCCAGCTGATGGGGCCCCCTCTCCACACAGTTCCCAAGCCCCCTACCAGCTTCCCCTCCCTCAAATCCCTATCCTCAGTCCCTGCTTCCTCCAAGTCATGAAGACCCTGACTTTCGCCCCCACTCAATCCCTTGTCCAGAACTCCTAGTCTGACTGGGACAGACTCCACAGCCCCTGCTGGGTCACAGCTTCATGCTCCCCTCCTGTCCCTTCATCATCTATGAAGAACTAGGATGTCATTACCAAACATCAGATTCTGGGGTTCCCTGTTCACCCCTCCAATGCTCCAGCTCCACTGCACCGACCTCACCCCTCCTCATGCTGCTGGGACATAGCTTTCCTTGAAGACATGTTTAACTTCTGTGTCCTCTCTCTTCCCCCAGACACTGTCAGCTGTCATGTCCAGATGTGTCCCACATCCTAGACTCATGTGTAACATATATTAGGTGTTCAGTAAGTGGTGTGGATGCACAATATCTGGACAGTACTCTACCCTCAGTCAGACACAGGTGGACTCTGTGTCTCCGGTCTTTCCTGACCTGTCACATACTCTGTCCTCAGGGCAGCCTGTGCCTGGCACCCTTGAATTTCTCTTTAATATGAGAAAATCCTACAATGTTTTCCTGCCAAGAATAAGTTTGAGGGGGCTGAATTTAAGAGAATGTGGGTGATTTTGTAGCCAAAGATTCCTGAGAATGGTCTCAAATTACAGTTAATCTTATTTATTTTTGTGATTTTGGCGTTATTTAATTTTTTAAATTTTTTTCATTTAAATTTTAGGTAGTTAAGATACAATGCAATATTGGTTTCAGGAGTAGAATTCATTGATTCATCACTTACATACAACACCCAGTGCTCATCACAAGTGCCCTCCTTAATACCCATCACCCATCTAGTCCATCTCCTATCTACTTCCCACTGTCAGCTCCTACTTTGTTCTCTATCACTGAGAGGTTTGTTTCCCTCTCTTTTCTTCAACCCCTTCCCCATATGTCCATCTGTTTTGTTTCTTAAATTCCACATACGAGTGAAATCATGCAGCATTCTTCTTTCCCTGATTAACTTACTTCACTCAGCATGAAACATTCTAGCTCCATCCATGTCATTGCAAATGACAAGATTTCATTTTTTTTTTTTGATGGATGAGTAATATTCCTTTGCAGATACAGACCACATCTTTATCCATTAATCAGTTGATGGACATTTGATCTCTCTCCGTAGTTTGGCTATTGTTAATAAAGCTACTATAAACATTGGGGTGCATGTACCCCCTTGAAACTATACTTATGTATCTTTTGGGTAAAGAATTAATAGTACAATTGCTGGATCATAGGGTATTTCTATTTTTAGTTTCTTGAGGAACATCTGTACTCTTCTCTAGAGTGACTACACCAGTTTGCATTCCCACCAACAATGCGAGAGGGTTCCCCTTTCTCTGCATCCTTGACAACACCTGTTGTTCCTTGTGTTGTTAATTGTAGCCATTCTTACAGGTGTGAGGTGGATTCTCATCGTGGTTTTCATTTTTATTTCCCTGAGGATGAGTGATGTTGCGTATCTGTTAGCCATTTGGATGACTTCTTTGTAAAAGTGTCTATTCGTGTCTTCTGCCCATTTCTTAAATGGGTTATTTGTTTTAGGGGTGTTGAGGTTGAAAAGTTCTTTATGGATTTTAGATATTAACCTATTATCAGATATGTTTTCGCATATACCCTTCTCCCATTCTGTAGGCTGCCTTTTCATTTTGTTCATTGTTTCCTTTGCTGTGCAGAAGCGTTTTATCTTGATGAAGTCCCAGTAATTCATGTTTGCATGTGCTTTCTTGCCTTCAGCAATGTGTCTCATAAGAGGTTTCCCCAGCCAAGGTCAAAGACTTTACACCTGTGTTCTCCTCTAGGATTTTGATGATTTCCTGTCTTCCTGTCTAGTCTTCTGTACATTTTGGATTTATTGTTGTGTATGGTGCAAGAAAGAGGTCCAGTTTCATTCTTCTGCATGTTGCCATTCAGTTTTGCTGGACCCCTGACCTGAGGAGGAGGGGTCTGATGGGGACACAGTGAACAGCCTCTACCTGGTCCCCTCCTCACGCTCCCCTCTGGCTCCTTGATCATCTATGCAGCACTGAGATATCATCACAACACGTCAGATTCTGGGGTTTCCTGTCAACCCCTCCAATGTTCCAGGTCCACCTCACTGCCTCACCCTTGTTCACTCTCCAGAAACATCTTATTTGTGTTGCTATTCATGCTTGTTTCTCCTCTTTCTCTTCCAGGACATTTTCAGCAACATGAGGACATAGATTGTCCCTAGCACACTCACGCTGTATCTAAGCCCAAGGGTCATGCCTGGCACATACCTGGTGTTCACCAGAGGGTGTGGAGGGACTAATCTCTGTACAGTCATCTATCCTGATCAGGAACACATGGAATCTGCCTGCTTCTGACCCAATGGGGACTCAATTCCCAGGATAGCCTGACCCCAGGTGCACAGTAATCCTGCCCAATGGAAGAAAATCAGACAATGTTTTGCAGAATAGGGCTGGGTTTAATGGCACAATTTGGGAGAACAAGGACACTTTTTCTAGAAAAAATTCCCTAGCCTTGCTCTAAGACTCCACTTTTAGAAGAAACGAACAAAGAAGCAGCTGTGTTGGCCAAGGGGTGTGAGCTGCACAGGAAGTCCCATTGCTGAGGGGACAGCAGGTTTGGGTCTCACTTCCCCACAGGCCTGGAGCAGTGTGTGAGCTTTGAGACTGTGGTCCCACACTGAGCAGTAATAATCAGCCTCGTCCTCAGCCTGGAGGCTAGAGATGCTCAGGGAGGCCACGTTCCCTGACCTGGAGCCTGTGAATCTGGACGGGACCCCCGCAGGCCGAGCACTGCTACCATAGATGAGAACTTTGGGGACACTGCCTGGGAGCTGCTGGTACCAGGACACACCTCCAGCCCCAACGTTGCTGCTGCTTCCCGTGCAGGAGATGGTAACACTCTTATTCACAGGCTTGGACACTTCAGATGGCTGAGTCACCACCGACTGGGTCCAGGACCCTGCAAGTCAGAAGAGAGGCACGGGGTGAGAGAGAAGGGTCAGTGGACAGAGCCCATACATGGTTCCACAGTCCTTTCATCTCCAGCCCTGATCCCAGCCTCCAGCCACCTGTGCAGTGAGCCAGCAGTGTGAGCAAGAGAGGAGCCCAGACCATGGTGGAGACCCCTGCTCAGCAGTGTGTCCTCAATGTCCCTCAGCCGGGCTCCCAGAGTCTCT
Organism: Puma concolor; assembly: GCF_028749965.1. Classification (NCBI taxonomy): domain Eukaryota; kingdom Metazoa; phylum Chordata; class Mammalia; order Carnivora; family Felidae; genus Puma; species Puma concolor. The sequence goes on from NC_141678.1 coordinate 21,031,273, forward strand.
CTTATTGCCTCCAGCAGCCCAAGGGGAGGGAGAGACATTTCATGCAAACCAGCCCCCTCCCCCTGGCTGGCCAGCCCCAGCCTGAACCCTGAACCTGACCCTTGTCTGGAAATCTCACCCCAGGAGGGGATGGAGCGAAAGCTGTAGGGCCTGACCTGGGGCTCCCCAAGGGCCTGAGAGCACCCACATGCTAAGCCACAGTGAGAACCAGAACCAGGTGGCTCCCAGCTGGGATCACAGCACACAAGGCTCAGAGACAGGTCACAGCGCCCCCTGCTGCCCAAGACCCAGATATCCCCATGTATTTGGTCTTGCCCACTGAATACTTAAAAACATCAATAGATTTTATGATTTATTGTCGCAGAAGAATTTAGTGGAAATTACAGATTTCCCAAATACACCCCCCTCTACCACCTTGTCTCTCCCATCATGCAACTCTAGCATGAGTGTGGTCACTTGTTATAAACCATGAACCAACACTGACAAGTCATTGTCACCCAAAGTCTATACTTTACAACAGCAAAGCTCACTCTTGACGTTGTTCATTCAATAGGTTCAAGAGCTATACACTGATATATGTCCATTTTAGAATCACACAGAACACTTCCACTGCCACAAAAAAACCTCTGTGCTCCAGCTGTCCATCCCTCCCTATGCTCAAACCCTTGCAACCACTATTCTTTTATTGTCTAAATAGATTTGTCTTTTTGGAGAATGTTACATGCTTGGAGTCACACAGCGTGCAGCCATTACACGTTGGCTGCTTTCATTTAGCAACGTGCAACAAAATGTCCTCTGTGTCTTTTTATGCCTTGGTGCCTCATATCTTTGTAGCTCTGATCTATATTCTATCATTGGGTTTTACTTACCTATCACCTCCTGAAAGGCATTTCGGTTGGCTGCTGCCAGGTGTGGGCAGTTATGCATAAAGCCACTGTCAACATACTTGTGCAGGGGTTTTTTGTACACATTGTTTTTAACTCCTCTAGGTAAATGCAAAGACGCATGATCCCTGGATTTTAAAGCAAGACAATGTTCCAGGGTTTTGTTTTGTTTTTTGGTTTTTTGGGGGTTTAAAAAAAATTTTTTTTAATTTACATCCAACTTAGTTAGCAACAATCATGATTTTGGGAGTTGAATCCAGTGATTCACCCCTACATATAACAGGCTGTGCTCATCCCAACAAATGTCTTCTTAATGCCTGTTGCCCATTTAGCCCATCCCTCCTCCCACAATCCCTCCAGCAACCCTCTGTTTGTTCTCTATATTTAAGAGCCTCTTATGTTTTGTCCCCTCCCTGTTTTTATATCATGTTTTCTTTCCTTCCCTTGTGTTCAACTGTTTTGTATCTTAAATTCCACATATGAGTGAAGTCATATTATATTGGTCTTTCTCTGACTAATTTTGCTTAGCATACTACCCTCCAGTTCCATCCACGTTTATTGCAAATGGCAAGAATTCAGAGAATGTTCAGTTTTAAAAGAAATTGCCAAAACTTTTCCAAAGTAGCCGTACCATCCTGAATTCCCCTCACTAATGAAATAGAGTTCCATTGCTCCATATCCTGGCCAGACGTTGGTGTCATCTGTGGTTTTGATTTTGGCCATTCTAATGGCTATGTAACAGTATGTCATTGCTGTGTTATTGTGCAGTTTCTTACTGACATGATGTTGACCAGCTTTTCTCAAGCTTATTTATATCACATGAATATCACCTTTGTTGAGATAATTTGCAGTTTTTAAATTGACATTGTTTTTTACTATTGAGAAGTCTTATCTTTTAAATTAAAAAAAAATAGTTCTCTCCTTAAATCACCTTCTGTTTGCAGTAGAAAAGAATATGTATAAAGAAATCTATGTCCCAAATTTCCTCGTTATTTCAATCCTTTGTTAGATGCAAATATATGTCATATGTATTTTGTGACTTTCCTGAAATAAGAAGAGATGTATCCAAACGGAGTCTTTACTCCCCATCACGGATGGTGAACATCCTTCTCCTTGTACCTAGGGGCTCTCAAAACACCCTGAACAGAGCTTCAGGATAGATGGAGGAGCCTTTCTCCAGCCTACATTCTTGTAAGTATCAGACTCTCCTCGTCCCCATCACTTTCTGAGCAGCAGTCACTGAAATGGAGATGTCCACAGAGATGATGGGGGGCCCTCACAGGGTCACCAGCTGCTCAAGAGGACAAATGAATAAAGGTGAAGAGGGAGAACTTTTGTTGTAATACAGCAGCAAGTTCATCCCCTTCCATGGTGAGTCTGGAACTGGGAAGGCCTTTTAGATTCTGAGAGGGATCAGAGGGAAAAATCATGGAACCATGAATCAGTCCGCCATTGCATGCAGGCTTCCTTTGCAAAAGTTAGTGACCTTGACTAATCCCATTCAACAGGTTTCCTTCTAGTTCTGTCGATTTTTTTCTTCACTCTGCAGAAGCTTTTTATTTTGATGTAGTCCCAATAGTGTATTTCTTCTTTTATTTCCCTTGCCTGAGGAGACAACCCCAGAATAATGTTGCTACAGCCAATGTCAGAGAGATAACTGCCTGTTCTCTCTAGAATTCTTATGTTTTCAGGTCTCACATTTAGGTCTTTAATCCACTTTGAGTTCATTTTTGTGTATGGTGGAAGAAAGTGGTCTGGTTTCGTTCTTTTACATGTAGCTGTCCAGGTTTCCCAGCACCATTTGTTGACAAGACTGTCTTTTTCCCATTCTGTATTCTTGCCTCCTTTGTCAAAATTGATTGGTCATATACTCTTGGGCTTATTTCTGGGCTTTCTATTCTGTTTCCTTTTTTTTTTTTTTTTTCTTGTCTGTTTTTGTACCATTACCATATGGTTTCGATTACTACAGTTTTCTAATATAAATGGAAATCTGGAATGGTGATACCTCCAGTTTTGGTTTTCTTTTTCAAGACTGTTTCACTATTTGGGAACTTTTGTGGTTCCATATAAATTTTAGGACTGTTTGTTCCAGTTCTGTGAAAAATGCTGTTGTCATTTTGATAGGAATTGCCTTAAATCTGTAGATTGATTTGGGTAGTATAAACATTTTAACAATATTTGTTCTTCCAATCCATGACAGGGATGCTTGTTCATTTCTTGTGTCATCTTCAATTTCTTTCATCAATCCTTCATAGTTTTCATAGTAAAAGTCTTTCACCCCTTCGGTTAAGTTTATTCTTGGGTATCTTATTATTCTTGGCTCAATTGTCAATGAGATTGATTTCTTAATTTCTCTCTCTGTGGCTTCATTATCAGTGTATAGAAATGCAACAGAGTTCTGTACATTGATTTTATAACCTGTGACTTTACTGAATTTATTTATTTGTTCTGGTAGGTTTTTTTTGGAATCTTTAGAATTATATATATATATATAGTACCATGTCCTTTGCAGTATGATATAATTCCTTACCAATTTGGATACTTTTAATTTCTTTTTCCTTTCTGATTGCTGTGGCTAAGACTTCCAGTACTAGGTTGAATAAAAGTGGCAAGAGTAGACATCCTTGTCTTGTTCCTGACCTTAGGGGAAAACTCTCAACTTTTCTCCACTATGATTACTGTGGGTTTTTTATATATGGCCTTTATTATGTTGTGTCATGTTCCCTCTAAACCTACATTGTTGAGGATTTTTATCATGGATGGATATTGTACTTTACCAAATCGTTTTTTCTGCATCTATTGAAATCATCGAATGTATTTTATCTTTTTTCTTATTGATGTGAAGTATCATATTGATGGGTTTTCAAATTTAAATCGCCCTTGCATCCCATAAATAAATCCCATTGGATCATGTTAAATGATTTTCTTAATGTATTGTTGGATGAATTTGCTAGTATTTTGTGGAGGTATTGGCATATGTCCATCAGAGATATTGGCCTGTAGTTCTCTTTTCCTGTGGTATCTTTATCTGGTTTTGATATCAAGGTAATGCTGGCCTGATAGAATTAATTTGGAAGTTTTCCTTCCTCTTCTATTTTGGAATAGTTTGAGAAGAATAAGTATTAACTCTTCTTTAAACATGTGATAGAATTTGCCTATGAAGCCTTTTGGTTCTGGATGTTACTGGGAGTTTGTTGACTACTGATTCCATTTCATTGTTTTAATATATTACTTCTTTTTTAATATTTGTTTATTTTTTTTTTAATTTTTTTTTTCAACGTTTATTTATTTTTGGGACAGAGAGAGACAGAGCATGAACGGGGGAGGGGCAGAGAGAGGGAGACACAGAATCGGAAACAGGCTCCAGGCTCTGAGCCATCAGCCCAGAGCCTGACGCAGGGCTGGAACTCCCGGACCGCGAGATCGTGACCTGGCCGAAGTCGGACGCCCAACCGACTGCGCCACCCAGGCGCCCCAATATTTGTTTATTTTTGAGAGAGAGAGAGAGACAGACTGCAAGTGGGGGAGGAACAGAGAGAGAAGGAGACAATTGATCTATAGATCAAATTGGGAAGCACTCACATCTTGAAAATAGTGACTCTTCCTATCCACAGACATGGAACATTTCTCAATGTATGTAGTTCTTCTTTGATTTGGCTCATCAGAATTTTCTGGTTCTTCTTACATAGATCTTGTATGTATTTTGCTCAATTTATACCTAAGTATTTCCATTTTTGGAGTGCTAATGTAAGCGAAATTGTGTTTTTATTTCAAATTCCACTCATTCAATGATAGTTTATAGGAAAGCACTTGAATCTTACATTATCATTGTCCCACAACTTTGCTGTAATCTTTTATTAGTTCTAAGATTTTCTTTCTTCTTTCTTTCTTTCTTTCTTTCTTTCTTTCTTTCTTGATGGTAATTCTATTCAATTTTCTTCATAGATATTTATGTCATCTAAGAATAGTACTGTTTTAGTTTTCCCTTCTCAATCTGTATATCTTTAAATGAATGCTTTCTAATGGATGTTGGTGCTTTGTAATACTTAAGAAAAAAAGGAAAGTGGGGTGCTTGGATGGCTCAGTCAGTTAAGCATCCAACTCTTGATTTTGGCTCAGGTCATGATCTCTCAGTTTGTGAGATCAAGCCCAGTGTTGGGCTCTCTGCAGACATCGTGAATCCTGCTTGTGATTCTCTCTCTCCTTCTCTCTCTGCCCCTCCCACATGTACTCTCTCTCTCTCTCTCTCTCTCTCTCAAAATAAATAAACTTTTAAAAAAAAGAGGAAAAGGAAGAATTTGGTAATAATTGAAATATCTGAATGGCACAATATCAGTTTCTGTAAGTCATTATAAAGTATAGAAATAAATGACATATTTCTTACAAATAAGCCAAATCATGACAATTTGAACACTAATGCATTCAGTGTATATTTCATAGTGAGGAAACTGAGAAGTCTCAGTCATCAGCCTGGATCCCTGACTTCTGAAGGGAGCCCTGAGCCAACCCTAAAGAAGGGAGCCCCTGGCCCAGGGAAGAACTATCTCTGGGTTGTGCATTTCATCTCTGAAGCACCAGACTGATGCAAACTGCTCACTGGGGGTAAGGTATCATTTCAGTGGGTCCATGACTTCATATTCCTCTCCCGCAGTGTGTCAGTGCCATATTTCTGGAAGCTCACAAGCTCTCTCTCTGATCAGGGCCTCTAACATAGGACTCAGTGTGTCTTCCTATCTGCTCTCCCACACCCTCTGTTCTCATCAACAAGAGGTTTCAGTTGCCCAGTCTCAGCCCGGATCCTCTCTGGGGTCAGGGTGAATGCTTCCCTAGATAACGTGGATTCTACATGTACCTATCAGCTGTGTTCATTGGATGCTGTTCCTGTTGATTTGGGTTTTATTGTTTTCATAGAATCAGAAAATGAGTTTACACTACATTCCCATGCCCAGCTGTCTCTAGCATCTGTAATTTATAACATATGTATTATGTAAAATGTATATGTGATACATACCATATCAAAATATATATGATATCATACATATAAAAAGTATATATGAAATATATAACATTTATAATGTATATATGATGTACAGATATTATTTAATTTATATAATATATATAAATTGCAACATGTAACGTGTGTACATATATTATGTAACAGAATATTAATAAATACAATGCAGTATTTCATGTTATATATGCTATGTATTAAATTACAATATATCAATAAACCCTACAATAGTATAGCAGATGGCACATATGTAATATATATTTATATATAAAATCATTATATATAATGCTTTTATGGTAAATATATATCACATTCATTTATAATAAATGCAACTTCTATTCTGTCTTTATTTAATGAAATCCAGATGGTGTGGGTGGCAGCATCAGCACAATCTGACTCAGGAGACTGGAAGGAAAGCTGCAGGGCTACAAGACGATTAAAAGTCTCACGATAGTTCATTTCACTCTTTGATATGGTTAATATAGTTGTAGTCTAGTTTTGCTATTTTACTCAGTATGAAGACTGACATAAAAAGAACATTACTATAAATGGAGCTCTCACCTTTCTGAGAGGTTCTTCCTCCTCTCCTGCACTGAAAACTCTCATGACCTATTACACTACATGCATTGGGCACTAACCAAGATTTTTTGGTAAAAGCTCCATGGAACATGTTGTGGTTGGGTGTCTAAGATTTAGTTCCAAAGAACTGGCATTTATCCCAACATTATGGGATTAAACTGGGGGCAGTGAGCACATGGCCGGATGGCACTGAATGTGTACGTGGACTTGAGAGCTATTGATTGTACCTTCACAATATTAAGTCATCCAGTCAATCCATGGAGTGGCATCTGTTCTCTTCTTTAAATCTTCCTTAATTTTTTTCAGCAATGTTTTGTTGTAGTTTTCAATTTACAAATTTTTTGCCTACTTGGTTAAGTTCACTCCCGAATGCTTTGTTCTCTTTTTACGTGGCGGGTAGGGCTCAGTCCATTGAGAGTCTGGCTCTTGGTTTGGCTCAGGTTGTGCTCTCACGGTTTGTGAGTTTGAGCCCCACATCAGGCTCTTCGCTGGAAGTCCGGAGCCTGCTTGAGATTTTTCTCTCTCTCCCTCTCTTCCTGCCCCTCCCCCACTCTCAAAGTAAGTAAATAAAAACTTAAAAAAATAAATTTTGTTCTTTTCGATGCTGTCTTAATGGAATTGTTTTCTCAATATCCTTCTGGCTTCTTCACTGTTGGCATAGAGAAAACCACCTGATGATTGCAGGGAATCACTACGTGAACTCCTGTAGGAGATACTAGATAGATTCAGGCTAGGGTTGATGATAGAGCCTGTTTCCGTATTTTGGAGGAGTAGGAACAAGTAATGAAGCAGGAGGGAGTGTGAGAGGGAAGCTCTGCCTCCATGACCATGAAATGAGCGATCTCACAGGGTAGACTCTGAGCACAGGATGGGCTTAAGAACTAAGGAAGCTGTGCTGCCTCCACTTTTTATGGGAGAAACAGAAAAGTATAAAGCTTTTTTTTTTAGTTGGAGAAATAATTCATTTATATGTTCCAGAACGTATGTAATTATTCATGAAACACATATTTTAAAAGCACCAAGTATTCTCTGATGGGTGCAGGTGAGGGAGTAGTATGAAGGGTCAGGGAGGAGCCGTCTCTGTGTTCCTGACTCAATGGTTCTGCCAGGACTGAGAAGAAGGCTCTCCAGCTCCCTGCTTCCTCAGGGTTGGCCCCGGGGAAAGGGCACCATACCCTCTGCTCACACAGCCCCTCTCTGCTAGTTGACCAGTTCTCACTCCCTCTTCCACCCTCCAGCATTTCCCTGAACTCTTCACTGAACCCCAATTCCTCCTTCTTAAAGAAGGTCAATGACACCAAAAGAGAATCCCTGAAGCTTTGACATCTACCTCGGTCTGTTGGATCATTGGAAGATGGACACAAAAGAAATGTACCCCCCTCCACTGATTTATGCCATCTTTCAAATTTACACCTGAATTGTGCAGATATTAACCTGTAAGTTTCTGACTATAAATTACTCCTATATATATATTTTTATTTTGTTGCTTCCTATGCTCCATTACTGAAACATTTTCAATTACATTTGTACAATGTACAGTAACTTGGGTATTCATCTCCCTTAGTAAGAGCAAGAGATTAAAAAACTGTACAATTTTCAAATGCAGGAAGGTGCTTGAAATGTTTGTTACCATCTAAAATAACACATGGTAAAGGCATCAGTAGGATGTGACATGTGCACAGACAAAAGTTCAGGGATGTTGACCAGAGGATAATTCATATTGAGGGGTATTGGAACCACCTAAGTGAAACCTTAGGGGAGAAAGTTGCCAAGGGCCATCAGTCCTCTCCCATATGTGTGTCTGGCCCACCTCTGAGTTTCCCATGTGACGAAGGAACTGAATGAGGAAGCTTGGGAAGACACATGAACCTTAAACAGAACATTGGCTCCCCTAGGATAATGCATTTTTTTTTCTATGGTGTAGTTGTTTATTTCCATACATCTATTCCATATATGTGTCCCTTCTCTGTTTCTGGTCTTGGACAAAGGCAGTTAGGAGAAGCAGACATGAAAACAGAAATAAGGAGCAGATTATCAGGAGGCACATAGAGAAATGTGGTCCAGGAAAGGGCTCTACCTGTGGCAGGTGAATAAAAGGGGAAGATTCTTTTGCAGAATCCCCAGTGAGGGTGGGATTTTTTCCCTGTCCTCTGAGAATGACAAGTGTAATAACGTGGGGAGGAATAAATTACCCTGATGGGGAGGAGCTCAAACGTCTGAAGGTGCCCTGGAGAGGAGAGAAGGTGAAACAAGGAAGAGCATGGGGAGAGAGGAGAATCTGAGGCAGAGAAAAAGGCCCCCATCTTCCCAGTTCATTGTGGGTTCCCCACTCAAAACCCCTGCCTCTCCACAGACGAGCTCTCTAAGGAACCTGAAGAATGTGGTGGAATGAATGGCTGAGGGTGTGAGGATGCTGGATGGACACAGAAAACCCGTGGGAAGAGTGATCCAGTCATAGCTCAGGCCATTCTCAGCTCGGAGAAGCCCCAGTGAGCTCAGGCACTGTCATCTGTCACCCACATTGTGTGCTCCAGTTTGGGGAAATGCACCTCTTACCTCCTCTCAGAATACCCCTCAGACCTTCTTCCCATCAGAAGAGCCCTGCCCCCCATGGGATCCCTGGTATTTGGTCATCTGGCCAGGGGCCTTAATAGTGCTGACATTTCTACTGCTGTGACTTCTGCCTTCAGAGTAAGAGCAGGTGGCAGTTCTGTAATCCCGCATGGAGTGAGGTGTCATCTGCTGCAGGTGAAGGCAGGGACTCCTCTCCGAGCTGTACTTGGGCAGCAGGCAGTAATCTGACATAGATTGTGTGGTGCAAATTAACATAGGACCGCATAGGAAACATGACAGCACAGCTTTGTGAGGGCGAATGGGGATACTGAGTCTTGCTCCCTCCTCCCCCTCAATCTTGAGAATAGAGTTATTCATGAAAATACAGTGCTGTCACTCCCCATGTACAGCCCCCACATCACTCTGGGCTGGGTGATGCTTCTAGTCACAGGGTGAGAGAAGACATGATCTCAACTCCGTGTGGACTGAGGGAGGACATTTATCATCCAGTTTCTCCATGGCGTTAGGGGTCACAGTGTAGGAGAGTCACACATAGGTGGAGGGGGGGGGGGGTGATGTTTGCCTGTACTGGAGCAGTCTCGGGTTTTCCCACGTGGGAGGGGGGTGGGCATCAGTGTCCACTCTGCTGTCGAGCCACAGCGCCCTCTAGTGGCCAGAGCATCACAACATGTATGGAGACAACAGCTGGCCCTCTAAGCGGTGACCCGCTTCTGATAGCTTTTCCTACATCTCCAGTAGGAAGACTGGGTGTTGGAACCAGTGATTCCCCAGGTCTTCTCTCTGTGGGGTCCCCATAGCCTAGAGGAATTCCCAGTTGTCCTGCCTCATCTCTCACCTTACTCCTGCCACGTCTCCAGACGTATCAGTGGTCCCTACTCTTACTAGGTCGTGGTTTTCACTCTCCATTGGGGGATTCTGCATGCTTGTCTCACAAATTCATGAATTATATTTTTGTTAAATATTCAAAAAATTATTATATTTTGGGTTTGTAGGACATTTACTACAGAATTCCTGATTAACACTTCTTAACTATAATTGGCCATGCAGAATCATTTTGGTGAATAAATCTGTGCCAGCTAAAAGTCCAAATTATCTCATGTTGTTACCCTGTTGTGATTTTATGTCCTGAACATGATAACTGTTGCCACGTAGAGATGAAAAGTCTCTACTATCCTATTAGCGATACGGCAGAAATTCTCTAAGTGGCATCTGCATGTGGGGCACCAATAGCTGGTGTTATCACATGATGCTGGCTTTTGTCACAAGCAAGTAAGACCTAGTGACAGCCCAGGCATCACAAGCAGAGGGATTTGCCTCCCCTTCGCACTGACCTGGAGCTCAATGTGTGAGGTAACGCTGTCAACCCGTATCTGAGAGTATTGGCCATTTTCAGGTCCAACACGAAGGCCACAATTTAGCAAATATCCCGAGTTCATCAAGGCATCTTTGGTCCTTCAGAAACACTTAGGATCCAAGAACCCTCTGGTTACTTGAGACTGAGTAGAATCTCAGAAGTTGTTGGGAAAGTGCCCTTTCAGTGACAACAAAAGAACATTGTTTGTCATGAATTTTGGAAAATCTCTGCAAGTTGCACTCAAATTCACTATAAATCTAAAACTTCTCTTAAAATTAAAGTCTATTCAATAAAAAAGAGAGTAAGAGCTCTGTGAAAATCATATAGCAAAGAAAAAAAAAGAGGAACAATTTAAATTTCTAGCAGACATGAGGAAATGCAAAAGACAAATAAGAAACCAACTTCCCATCATAATAAATGAAACAGTACAACAAAGAGATCATTGGAACACCTGGGTGTCTTAGTCACTTAAGTATCTGACTCTTGATCTCAGTTCAGGTCTTGATCTCAGGATTGTGAGTTCAAGCCCCACACTGGGCTCTGTGCTGAGTGTGATGCTCACTTAAAAAAGGCGGGGGGGGGGGGGGATCATAGAAGAACTGTATCTAATTGGCACATCAAAATCTTGTTTGTAAATGACAGAGTAGTTCAAGCAATTATAAACTTTTGAATGAAAATGGATAATGTATATACATACAAAATAAGAAATGACAAAATGAAAAAAGAATCTTACTGTTAACACCTATTAATAATAGATAAAAAGGGGGCGCCTGGGTGGCGCAGTCGGTTAAGCGTCCGACTTCAGCCAGGTCACGATCTCGCGGTCCGTGAGTTCGAGCCCCGCGTCAGGCTCTGGGCTGATGGCTCGGAGCCTGGAGCCTGTTTCCGATTCTGTGTCTCCCTCTCTCTCTGCCCCTCCCCCGTTCATGCTCTGTCTCTCTCTCTGTCCCAAAAATAAATAAACGTTGAAAAAAAAATAGATAAAAAGGAAAATTTCCTAGCAATATAAAAAAAATTCTACCAGAAAACAATGGATAATCAGATCAATTTCTGAGGGAAAAAAGTGAAACATTATTGTGGAGCTATTCTACAAAATGACATAAGCTCCAGTTAGTTTCACAGAAAAAACAAACAGGCCTTCTGAGATCAGGTGATTCCATTTCTTGGCTTCATAGTATATATTTTTTCAAAACATTGAAAAGCTAGGAAAATGAAATTTGGTAGAAAGCATGTATAATAGTAAAAACTACACTTGATAAATAAAATACAAAGAAAATTACAGACTAATATAATGAAATATTGATGTAAATATTCTAAATTAAATACCAACAAAGAGATTCCAGTATTACATTAATATATGGATATACCAGGGTCATATGTGATTTATTCCAGATATACAGTTGGGTTCAATATTGATAGATCTTTTAATAGAGACATTATATTAATAGATGAGTAGATACAATTTTATTTCCTCAGTAGAATTTGGAGGAGACTTTACCAATCTAAAATGAATCTCTTATTTAAAAAAACACATAAATAGAAATAGTCAAATACATTTGCAGTATGGTGACACATTCTTTCCCACACAAATGTAGTTACTGTCACAGCCAGCACCTTAGCTAATGGGGTGCAGGGCAAGAATATTCCACAAGATCAGAAACAGGCAAATGTGACCTTTAACTCCATTATTACTCAGCCTCCTTCTGCAAGTATTAGACCATGCAATTAGACAAGAAAAGTCACTTGCTAAATGGATCTTAGCTTTGATGGGAGTGGACATGTAGTCCTTCCAAAAGAATCAAAGATACAATTCAGTGATAGATACTCCAGGGCTGGTGCAGCAGTGGCAGAAGAAATCTCCCCAAGGAGCACAAACAACATTGAGAACTAAAGAGAGGATGCCACAGCTCTGGAATCTTCTAGAGGTAGGTAAATGACCAAGGACTGAGATGCAGGATTCCTCAGCATTAGGGTGGGAATTGAGCACAGTTGGACCTGCCACCCAGAATCCATGAACTTCAGTGCAAAGAGATTCTGTCTCCCAACCTTATGGGAGAGATGGCATTTCTGTGTCCTTTGAGATCTTTTGTCTAGGAAGGGGATGCTGTGAGTGACGTTGGGAACAGAAGGGAAGGAGAAGCCTTCACTCCCAGGTGATGCCCCCGGAGGGACCTGGGCCCATGGTGGCAGCAACAGGAGCAGCAGAAGCAGAAGCCTTAAGATGAGGCCCAGCAGCTGGTGGGGCCTCTGCCTCCCAGCAGATGACAAAGGGGTTTGACCTTAGTTCCCATGAGCCTGGGGCTCTGTGTGAGCCCTGAGATGCTGTCACAAGATGGTCAGTAAGGAGCAGCCTCATCCTCAGTTCTCAGCCCAGTGATGGTCATGGAGCCAGAGTTGCTAAACATGGAGCCAGAGGACAGATCAGGGTCTTCAGAGGGTCTAATCATCACAATAGATGAAGATTTGGGGTCCCCTTCATGGGAGCTGTTAGTATCAGGACACATACAGTACACTGTGGGTGTGTCCTGACCCAGATATGGCTGGATTCTGTGTCCCTGGTTCTTCTCTGACTCACCATGGACTCTGTCCCCTGGGCAGCCTTCCACTGACACCCAGGTATTTCAGCTGGATTTGAGAAGAATCACACGATCTACTGCTGCCAGAGACAGGCTTAGGGGGCAGAATTTTTAAAAAGTGATAAGATTTTGTGCATAAAGTACCCTGAGATGGCTCTTAGACCACAGTTCAGGCAAAACAAATGAAGGGAACAGTTGAGTCGGCTGAAGATTTGGGGCTGCTCACAGGAAGTCCATCGCTGTCGGGACAACAGGATTTTGTCTCACTTCCCCACAGGCCTGCAGCATTGTGTAATGACTCTGTCATCAAAGTATTGGCAGTAATAATCAGCCTCATCTTCAGGCTGGAGCCCAGTGATGGTCAGAGAGTGGGAGTTGCCAGACTTGGAGCCAGAAAATCGACTGGGGACCCCAGAAGGACCATTGTTGTTACCATAGATGAGAAGTTTCTGGGCCGCTCCTGGGAGTTGCTGGTACCAGTGTATAAATTCACCACCCCAAAAACTGGAGTCGCTGACAGTGCATGAAATAGTGACGGTCTGCCCCAGAGCCCCAGACACCAAGGGAGGCTGAGTCAGCACAGACTGGGCCCAGGATCCTGAAAGGGGGAGAGACACAGAGAACATGATGCCAGGGTCTAGAGGCAAGAGGAGGATGTGGGGCCCCACCTGTCCTCCCAGAACCCCTTCCCCTGTGCCCATATCCAGTCACCTGTGCAGTGAGTGAGGAGGGTGAAGAGGAGAGGGGACCAGGCCATGGTGGACACCATCACTGATCCTGCCTTCTGTGGCTCCCAGCTGAGCAGAACTCCCCTAATCTGTCCCTTCTTCGTCCTCTGAGATAGGGAGGGCCCATCCATGCAAATGATACCCCAGCTCTCTGGACCCTCACTGGTCCTGGGTCCCCCTGTCTGAAGGTGTCACGGAGGTGGGCAGGGGAGGGGCTGTGTGGGGCCAGAGGGTGGAGAGGTTACAGCTGTGAGTCTTGAGAAAGACACAGGCAGTGCCAGGTGGTAAGTCCTAGCTCTGATCACCTTTGGCACCTCAGAAACATGCCCTGGTTGCCCCCTGTGTCCAGGCTCAGACACACCATTGTGTGATGTGGTAACCAGAGCCAGACACAGTTCCTGCCTTCCCTCTGTCCACTGTCTCATACCTTAGGGCCAGTCCATGTGTCTCTTACACAAACTCTTCTTAGATCAGGATCAACTGCAGAGAAGTGATGGGTCCCCATGGACACATGACCCTTTCTGCACAAGATGCTAGGTCTTTCCTCTTATGTGATTACTTCCAGGTTTCCAGAGCCCTCCTTCCTCTGAGATTCCCACAGCACTGTGGAGATCAGGAGCTCTTCTTTTCAGGTTGTTAGTAGAAGCCTTCATGTGCATTCCTAGAGGGGTTACACCCTGACAATCTTTGTTGTCTCTCAGTATTTCCATCAGGTTGAAACAGTTCTCCACACACTGTGGGCAGTGAATCCCTCCTAGGATCTGTTCTCCCAACACACAGACAGAGTCTGCAGGAGCCCTGCCAGGTGAGGCTGTGTGTGGCACTGACCTCAGTGCCAAAGGATCCACTGTCTGAAAATTCCAGGTGAGATGGAGTGAAAGTAGCAGATACTCTGACAGAATGTATGTTAGTCACCACTTAGCCAACCGTGCACATCAAATATGTGTATATTATTTTTATAGAATTTAACTCAAAATTGATTTAATCTCAATGTTCATATCATTGTGAATATGCAGGTACAGTCACTAATACACTTTTCCCACACCTGTGTATACGGCAGAAAGAACATGAATGGAAATTGTGACGAATAACATGGGTGGGACCACAATGGAAAGAATGTCTTCTTTTCTTGTTCCAGTAGGAATTCATGTACTTTTACTAAAATGGCTTGATTTCTTCTTATTTATTTATTTATTTATTTATTTATTTATTCTTTTTACTTATAAGTTTTGGATCCAGGGTCTGTTCCTCCAGGAAGGAAAGCCCACCACTTTGCCCAATGAAACCCCCTGAGGGGCCTGTTCCTGAGGACTTCACAGCCATCTCAGCGATGGAATTACCAAACCCAGAGCTTCCAGGATGGAGGGATTTGGGGTCAGACTCTTCTCTGGGGTAGGCAGAGCCCTAGTCCCTGTGCCTTGTGACCAGCATGTTCAGGATAGAGCAATTGTCCATTCATCCATCCATGAGTAGAGGAATGAATTCCTGTTACCCAAGGTCATCTACACCAGACATTTCTGTCAAAGGTCCCACATGTGAGTGGAGGAGAGGTGAAGGTAAGGGGGACTGTGTCCCTGAGGTCACAGGCACTGTGACCCTGGGTTGGAACTGAAGACTTTTCCCAGATGTCCAGCCTGACAGGAGGTGTCACTGGGGAGACTGAGTGAGTGACAACCAGCCCTGACAGCACAGGGAGGTTGCATCTCGTGTCCCAGTGGGCCTTGACCTCCATGGGAACAGCACTGGGTCTGCTGTCCCAGAATCAGTGTATTGATCAGCTTCAGGCACTGACTGGAGTCCAGAAACTCCACCTGGGATTCCTGAGCATCAGCCTTGTCCCAGGAGAGCAGATGTTCAGAACACGTCCTGGTCGCCCTGTGACAGGACCCCAGTTACACTCGATGTCACCAGTTGTTTCCTGCTGATGCAGATTCTGCCTTTTGGAATTTGTGACACTGAGGACAGTGAGTGAGCACAGGCCGACCCTTACTTGTGGAGGAACAGACAAGCCTAGAACCTGCAGAGTCCAGAACGGTATTCACTCAGAGAGAGGAGAGTGTGTGTGTGTGTGTGTGTGTGTGTGTGTGTGTCCCAAATGAGGCTAGGAGGCCCCCTGTCCCTCATATGGCATGTAAACACCCTGAGGAATGGTTCTCTGGAAAATCTACCCATGAAGCTGATTCTCTTTAATAACACCCAGGGTCCTGGATCCTGAACCTAAAGGTAAGCATGTTAAGATTTTTACGGCGAAAAGAATTATGTAGGCCAGGAAAACTCATTTGAGAACAGACCTGTTAATTCACTGAATCAGAAGTCCAGGTCTTGTTGAGTTGGGAGGGTTTTATCTCTGCAGACACAAGAGCGACAGCTCTGGGATCTTCAGGTGTCAGGAAGCATAAGGCAGGGTTCAGCACCTCCTTCCTGCCACCACAGCACAGCCAGCACCACAGTTCCCTGTGTCCCCAGGTGAGAACAGGGAATGAGAAGAACACAGTGCTGACATGTCTTGTGAAAACAAAACCACTACAACCTGGAACTTTATGTGCTGTCGAAAAAATGTTTCTGCACTGCATCTACTATACAGAGAATTCTTAGAAATCAGTATCTGGAGCATAAGAAAAACAATGACATATCTTAAAATATGCAGGTGATCCTTTGTCTGTGTATTCCTCCAAGGCCCCCCATGGGAGGGGCATCCGTTAATTCTGAAGTGGGTAAAAATCAATAAGTTCCATGTGCAAATACCTGAAAGTTAGTTGAACATATCGTTTTTAGAAAAATGTAATAACTTTACTTTCATATTAAGAAGAATGACAAGGCATGTTGGGAACAAAAAAATGGAGCCTGAGAGTGAGAGCAGGAAGGAGAATGTGAGGGGTTTCATACAGCTCTATTTTCTGCTCATTCTCCTCCCTAGAGATGGACATTGGAGACTGCAAACTGCAGCAAGATCACTTCCAGTTTTCTCTAAATCCTCATGTGGATAGTGGATACGGAGGTCAGACCTGAAGAGCCAGAGGGAGAGATTGAAGCCTGAGGGACTCGGGGCAGAGGGGAGAAAAGGAGGGAGTGTGGGGGGGGGGGTCAGAGAGAGTGTATGATCTGGTCCAAGATTACGTGTAGTTTGTTCAGAGAGAGGGGACTGTGTCTATGACCAGGGTCATTGTCAATCAGCTGTGGGTACATCAGTACTGACACAAGGTTACACTTTATGGCATAAGATGATGGAACTGATGTGTGGATGAATGTTTGATGGGTGGCATGTTTAGTTTCAGACGCAGTATTTACTCCTGTTCATCTTCTCCAGACCCCAGGGGCATGTGCAGTTGAACTCTGATAGGTCATCTGTCCCTGTCTTCCTGGGATGCCCTGTGCTGTCTCACGTTACATTCAAACATGCATGTCTCTCTTTCCCCAGTTTAATAACAGATCTTTCTGCAGAACAGTGCCCCCCAAATGTGTCTCCACATAAATTTCTCACTGAAAAGAGACTCAGAGATAAGGTCTGTGGGACCAAGGCCTTTTGTCTCACTTCCTCATCTGCCTGTGTCACTGTGAGAAGCATAATTATATCCAGTCAGACAGTAATAGTCAGTCTTGCCCTCAGGTTGCAGCCCAGAGATGCCCTGCATTGGCCAAGGCATCTCTGGATCCAGAGAAGCAGCTAGGGACCCCAGAGCCCTGGTGCTTATTTGAGTCTGAGTAGTAGTACAGGAGATACTGAGGAGGGCTCCCGGGCTTCTGTTGGTACCAATTTATGTAGTAGCTGCCGACATTGAATCCACTGCTCAGGGTGCAGGTAAGTCTGACAGTTGCCCCCAGAGATGCAGAGAGGGAAGGAGGCTGGGTCAGCACAAGCTGGGACAGGGAAACTGCAAACACAGACACTCATGAATGATGGATCAGGGACCAGGATAAAGTTTCCCAGGCTCTGATCCAGAGGGACTAATTTATTCGAGAAGTCTTCCCTGGGTCCCAGAGAACTGTCCCTACCTGTGCAGTGAGACAGGAGCAGAAGGAAGATAGGAATCTAAGCCATAGTGATGCAGCCCCAGGTCCCCACAGTGGTCTAGGCTGACCCAGGCCTCTTTTTCTCCTCCACCCTCTGTCACAGGAGGGGCTGTCCATGCAAATGAGTTCTATCCAGTGACTGCCCAGCCCCTCCCTGACCCCAGGTCCTGGAGCTCAGCTTACACCACACATTCAGGAAGATTGAGGTTGGCTTCAGCCCTAAGGAGAGCCCTGGGGGGAACACCTGCTGAGACAACATAAAGGTCCCTGCTCAGGGGACTGTGCCAGGCCAGAGGGGACACAGCTGCTGAGTCCCCATCAGGAAGCCCTGGGAAGCTCCTTTGACTGAGTGGTCCTCATTGAGCAGCTGAGTAGGGACCACAGGGAAGTCCCACAACACACCTTTCCGGTATTAAGTGGAAAAATGAAAATATCCTAAGAGAACTCCTATTGAAAAGAGATATAATACATAATTTCCTAAGAGATTAAAAAATGGCTCTACTAGAAATAAATGGAGTAAACAGATCAATTTTAAAATGAAAGTGGAAAATGTTATTATCAACCACTTCCCCTGAAGGCAGAAGATTTGGACATTTTCACAGGAAACATCTAACAAAACTTCAGAACAGATGGCTCCACTTTATTTACTTCATATTTTTCCATAATATCTAGAAGGATGGATTATTTCTTAGTTGTTTAAAAAAGGCTGTAACACTGGAATACTACTTGGCAATGAGAAAGAATGAAATCTGGCCTTTTGTAGCAACATGGATGGAACTGGAGAGTGTTATGTTAAGTGAAATAAGTCAGGCAGAGAAATACAGATACCATATGTTTTCACTCATATGTGGATCCCGCAAAACTCAACAGAAGACCGGGGGGGAGGAGAAGGGGGGAAAAGTTACAGGGAGGGAAGGAGGCAAACTATAAGAGACTCTTAAATACGGAGAATAAACTGAGGGTTGATGGGGAGTGGGGGGGAGGGGAAAATGGGTGATGGGCATTGAGGAGGGCACCTGTTGGGATGAGCACTGGGTGTTGTATGGAAACCAATTTGACAATAAATTTCATATTAAAAAAATTAAATAAATAAATATATAAATAAATAAAAAGGCTGTAACAAAAATAAACAAAAGAGCTATAACAGTGATAAATCCACCTTCCAAATAAATTTCATGAAATGGAAAATTACAGACCAATAACATTAAATATTGTTATAAATATTATAAATAAAATATTAAAAGATATTGTCATTGTAATAGGTCAACTTATAAGATATCAGAAAGCTTATTGTATATAAGTTTGGCTTAAACTCACCTTTCATGAATAATTGAGATAAAAGGCTTATGTAGTTCCCTTATTAGGGTTATCAGAAATTACTAACCGCCCTATCTCACTTCTGTGACCTCGCCTGCTTGCTAAATAGATAACTTAGGATGCAAAACGCTCCGCCACCCCTTCTACCAAGATCTGGCCCAGGCAAGACCAACATGTAAAAAGTCACTGAGAGGCTAAGAGAAAAGTTACCAGGTGTACTCACAACTGCAAAGAAAAATCTTTCCCTTCCCCCGCCGTTCCCGAAACCAGCCAGGGCGTGCCCGGTAGTCTGACATAAAGGTGGGAACCAATCAAGTTCTGCTGAATGGTTTGAAATAAAGGCGGGAACCAATCAAGTTCTGCTGAGCGTTCAAATTTAAATGTCAGCCTATAACAACTCTGTAACCTCAAAAAAAATCCCTAACTTGTTTGTGCCTGTCTATAAAAGAAGCTGTAAGATCCTTGCTCGGGGCCTCTTGCGTCACCGGCAACGAGTGCGCGGAGGACCAGGTTCGAACCTGCAATAAACGACCCTTGCCACTTGGCTTTGGCTCTGGACTCTAGTGGTTTGTTTTCGGGGGGTCTCTCGAATCGGGGCATATCATCATGTACTCGCTGCCCCATGGCATCTTAGGTGTCTAACTATGATTGGTCATTTTAAACCCTCTTAGGGTAAAGACCTTTAAATTGATAGGTTCCTGCCAAAACTAATGTCTGTGTGTCACAGTATAATTGGCTACCATGAAATGTTGTAAATTGTAATTGGTTAATTCTAAATAATGACGTATTCTGACTTGCTAAAATCCCTATAAGCTCACTGATACCTTTGTTCGGGGCCATTCTCTTCACTTTTCTCCTTAAGAACAGGAGATCAGGTTTGGCCCAGACGTGAATAAAATCTTGCCTCACTTCTATTCAGCATCTGGTGGTTTTTTTCGACATCACCCTGTTTCAGTCATACCATAATAATAAATTGACACACCATTACCAGTGTGACTAATTCCAAAGATATAAGTCAGGTTCCATATTGAGAAATATTTTAATATTCCACACCATATTATTATATCAAAAGATATGCTCTATTGTCCCAACTGGTCTTGAAAGAGCCCTTGAGAAAATTTAACACTAAATCTTAATAAAAACCACAGAAAAATTCAAACAGATACATTTATAATGTGGTAATACACACTCTGTGTCTCATACTTGTGATGTAGTCCTGAGGTCAGCATCTGAGTTCATGGAGTAGTGAACAGGATCATTCCCACAAAGTTCAGGAAGAGGCAAAGGTGATCATTACTTCTGTTATCATTCAACATTACTCTACAAGTATTAGAAAATGCAATTAAAAGAAGTAAAATCAATGGTCACGAGTTATCTTTAAGGGGAAACAACAAGTGGTCATACTTAAGATCCAAATGGATATTGTAGCCTCAGATAGGTCAGTCAGGGAGGAAGTTAATGCAGAGATCTCCCCAATGAGTAATTAATCATTAAATGTGCCTAGTACTGGTGACACTTAGTGACAGAGGCATGACAAGTGGAACAAGGGCAGCAGAGAAGAGGTCTTGGCCCACTTGCCCTGGGGTGAAGAGTACTATGGAAGGTGTGAAGAGGGGCCCCCAGATCCAAAGTGATCATCTATCTCCCACTCAGGCTGCATCTAAGTGATGTCAATCATCACATTTATGGGGCTTCTGTCTCACATTTCTGAGACTTCCAGGGAAAAAATTGTGGACCTTTGTCGGTGTAACTAGTACACTGAGACATGGGTTGTGAGTCTTGTGCCACTGCATCTGTTTCTTGATGCATTGAGGAGACGGCAGATCCTGTGTTACCTCAGGATCTCCTTCTCCTAAAATCTGGCAAAGAATCACTACATAACAGACTGAAGGAGAAATTCCAGGACATTATGAAGATTCCACAGAGCTCAGTCTCCTGAGGTTCCATTGTGGGGATTCTGCCTACAAGCTCTTATTCTCTGGGTAGACTTTCCTAAGATCCCACTTTCTCCTTGGAAATGCATTCTGCCTTGTCTGTCAACTCCAGTACTATCAGACCCCTTAGAGAAAAGAGAATAGACAGCCCACGTCTGAAACAATGTACTAAGGGAGCCCAACCCCGGAGCTCACATCACAGGGCCATGGGGGATCCCAGGTGAGGGCAAGTCTTACAACAGTGAGGACACAGTTTGCTCAAGACCCCTCCAGGCAGCTCAGTGATTTATTAGCTGTCTGCCTAGCACCCTACAGCTCTGCAGGCCCCTGTGTATGAAAGGGCGGGCCTATGCCGGCCGACTCCATCTTGTTCTGTGTCCTTCACCTTGACCACACCTCCTCCCCTTGAGTAACCCCCCCCCCCACCTGCCTAACAGGACTCGGACCCTTCCCCAGCCAATCGGCTGAGGCCATAGCCATTACCTCACCAACTGCCCCTAGGCCCCAATAAAACTTTTGTCCTTTTGAAACTCGCTCTCTCTCGGTATCTCACCGCTGCATCGGTGCAGGTAGGGGATTGAGCTCGAGCTAGCTCGAATAAAGGCTCTTTTGCTTTTGCATCGGACTCGGCTCTCTAGTGGTCTTTGGGGATCACGAATTCTGGGCATAACATGTACATTGTTCCTCAGCTGGCCACAGTGCACACATACTCCAGCCACTATGATACCTCTCAGCACACCAAACACAATGATCTTTCTGACAGTAGTTATACTCATGTTATAACCCAAGAGATTGAGAAAGGGCCATTCTAGGTCCATTATTGGAGCAGTGACATTCTCATACATGAGATCTTCTCTCAGTGGAAAACTATGACTTATTTCAAAACATAATCTCTGTCAACGATCCCTAGAGCTCCAACCGTATCTTCTGCAGTCACACATTGCACATGGTACATGGAAGAGCAGTAAGGGGTGCCACGGGGACACACAGATGGGGATACTGCTCATGTGTACCCATGTACACTTGTTAATTCTGCAGGTCCAGCAATTTTTCCTTACGTTACCATTTCTTATTATTGTGGATAGTCCATGTGACTGTCAGGTGGACAGTCCTTGTCTCTTCCAGACCTTGTCTCTTCATGCTCCCAGTGACATGGTGCTCTGTGAGGTCCCCATAGTGCTGGGTGAGAATGGAGGAAGCTCAGACTTGTGTGTCATTTCCCCACTGGCCTGAAGCCAGTGTAAGCTTTGAGGCTCAAAGACAAGGTCTGTGGGATCAAGAGTTTTTGTCTCACTTCCTCATTGTCTGAGCCACTGTGAGTAACGGTAGCTGCTCCCACTGTCACGAGCTGCAGCACAGTAATAGTCTCGTCCTCAGGCTGCAGCCCAGAGATGAGCAGAATTCCTGCATTGGCCAAGGCATCTTTGGATCCAGAGAATTGGCTGGGGACCTCAGAGCCCTGGTATTTATTTGAGTCTGAGAAGAACTACAGGAGATACCAGGGAGGGCTCCCTGGCTTCTGCTGGAACCAAGTTATAGAATAGCTGCCAACACTGAAGCCACTGCTCAGGGTGCACGTGAGTCTGGCTGATGATCCCAGGTTTGCAGACATGGAGGGTGGCTGAGTCATTACAAGCTGGGTCAGGGAACCTGCAGACACAGACACTCATGGGTGATGGTGTGAGAAACAGTGGAAATTTCCACAAAACTTGTGGCTGTACTGCTCACACAAGCTAGAAGGCTTCCCTGTGTCCCCAAAGCCTGTCTCCACCTGTGCCCTGACAGAGGAGCAAGAGGAGGACTGGAGTCCAGGCCATGGACACCCAGCCTATGGTTGCCACAGTGGGTTGAGCTGCCCCAGGCCTCCTTTTCTCCTCCACTTTCTGCCACAGAAGGGGCTGTGCATGCAAATAAGTTCCATCCAGTGACTGCCCAGCCCCTCCCTGAGCCCTTGTGCTAAAGCTCAGCCCACATCACACACTGAGGAAGATGGGGTTGGCTTCACTACTGGGCAGAGCTCCGGGAGGAAGCACCTGCTGAGACAACACACGGGTCCCTGCCCAGGAGAGTCTGTCAGGACAGGGAGGACACAACTATGGGAGCAGAGTGCCCAACACACAGGCCTGGGCTCCTGTGAGTGAATCATCCTCAGTAAGCAGTTGACTGGGGACCACAGGGCCATACCACAGTGCCCCCTGCTGGTTGCAGAGTACACACCTCACCAAGGCCTTAAATCCTGAGAGCCCAACCTGGTTTCTGTAACTAATCAGGTTCCTGTCTATTCATACATCTGTGGTCTGATTTCTAGATATGGTGATTTCAGTACACTGTATCCGATTATTTTAGTGTCTCACTCCCGGGAGGAACTCCCATCTTTGGGAGGTCCAAGAATTTTCATCCATGTAAACTTAAGGTGTTTTCACTCCAGAGAAAATAGTGCAAACATTGTATCACTTCATCGGTATGTGATTTAGGTTATACATTCATTGTTAGTTTCCCATGTATTATGTATTAAAATAAGAGTTTTTACCCACTGTCACATAAACTGCATTGTGTTTCAGTCCTCCATTTCAGTGCAAAATAAATAGTTGCACTAATTGGTATTGTTGACAGAAGATCATGTGATGAGGGAGCATAAGGCAAGCTGATAGGCTGTAAACACCTCCCCCCAACACCTTCCCCCACCCCCAGGTGGGATATGTGTGATATTCCTCAGGCACTCCTTGATGCCCAAGAACAAAGGAAAGGGGAAAAACCAAAGCTTAACTGATAAGAGCTCATAGTCCTGCAAGATCTAAGTCTCCATCACCCCTTCATAGTAATGTGGGAAACAAAGGCAGAAGGAAATGGCAGATAGAACTAAATTTCCTTATAACCTGCAGCCCATAGACAAATACTTGAGGCCGGCAGAGTAAAAAGTTTCTGCAGGAACTAATGCTTTGCTAGAGGGAAGACAACCTTAGCCCTACAATAGCTAGGCCTCTAGTATCCTGTGAGTCTTCTTTAGCTATGAAAATCTCACTAAAAACTTCCCTTGGACTTGACCTCCCCTGTGGCAGGATTCTCGCACCGAGAGTCTTATGAGGCTTTTCTTTCCAGGAAGCAACTTTATTCCTGCCGCCACCACTCAGGTGGGTTTGTACCCAAAGAACTGAGCCCCGACCGCCACGTGGCCACATGGCGTAGTTTCTTTATTTATTTTTTACTTCTTTGTCTCCCATATATGGTAACACACAAACATGCGGTCTGATTAAGTGGTCTCATGTTATAAGGTCATGAGGGATGTTGTCATGTAAGGGGATAGCCAGGTTGCTTTGAAGGTTTTTTTTTTTTTCCTTTCCTTAGGGAGGAGACCCTACCACACCCCAACCCCACAATATATAACCAATCTCTCCTCATGGTTCCCAGGCAGCTCTTTCTGCCTACGGGTCCTGTCCTTGTGCTTCAATAAAAGATGTCTTTTGCACCAAAGATGTCTTCATGAATTCTTTCATGGTTGTCAGCTCCGGATGCCACGAAACCCACTATCACCCCAAAGACCTCATCGTCATGTATATCATTTTGCAGTTGCTGTGTTCACAGCATGTTATACTATGAAAAAAATTAAGTGCATGGAGGGAATAAAATCTCAGACATTTATTTTCTGGCTTCTTTCTTCCACTTCTCCATGTGAAGAACATACTCATGTGTCAACACTGAATTCACGCACCGTAATTCTTCAATAGATTTGCCAGTATAGGATCTTTTCAAGGAATTTTAGTTGAGGAGGTAAATATTAGAATTTCTTGATCATATGATAAGTTTTACTTAATTCAACATTCTGTAGACAAATGACAATCTTACTGGTACTTAGTTAATTGAAACACTAGCAGATATTCATACGGCTGACCTATACGCTGCAGTTTATTTGCTCATGGATCTTCATTTCTGTGCTCAGAAGGTTCTCCATGATCCAGATATTCCCTGTTTTTTCACTCCATAGCTGGAGGCTAATCATTGTCATAGACTCTGGGCCTGGAGTTCTCTCTTGTCCATCAAGAGAGCAGACACAGGATTGAAATGCAAGAGAAGCTAATGTCAGGGAGGAGACAAGAGTCCTGAGAAAGGGTCCTTGCTCCATTTTTATTAAGATCATAAGTCTTACAAGTGTGATGGACGTGCACAAACAGACAATGAAACTGTAAACATTAGCTCATGGGTGTGAGGGAAAGGGGGTTTCAAAAATAAGTGGTGTTCCATGTTTGGGTCAATACAAAACAAGTCCTGGCACCAGGCAGATGGCAGGCATGAGGAGTTACCTGTGCTTACCTAAACTTGCCTAGGGGACAAGAAAGACAGAGATGCTACCTCAGGGTCAACAAGGCAATTTCCATTTGCTAATCAGCTCTGCTCTGGGCAACTTTGCTCTGCTGCTAAAGTCCTGTTTTCCTGTTTTTGTCCTTCCTTCTTGTGAAAGCCCCTTTCTGCTATTGTACTAAGTTGGAGGGCGTTTCCACCCTGAATACTTAGTCTTGTTTACTTAATGTTTGGATTCTTTCATCCTGAGATTTCCTATTCCTATATCTTTGTCCTACACTGGGGGCCTTTGCCCTATTTACCTAATCTTGGATGTGTTCATCCTGTGGCTTTCTATTTCTTTATGCCTTGTTAATCCATCAGTGCAAACTCAGGGAATTCCTAAACTAATTCCTCACAAATCATGTCCTTTTCTTCTTTCCTGCATGAACCCATGGAATCCAGTCCATGGTACCGTCACCTTCCCAAAGGATGAAGTTTATGATTTTCTTTTGTCCTCTATCCAAATATCAAGTGCCTAGTCCACATCTCCTCTCCAATCGTAAAAAGGTCCACATGCAGAAATTACCTTTGCCTCAGATCTACTCCTCTTCATGGAATTCTTATTAAGGTGAATTCACACATTCATTCAGCAAACCAGTTTTGAAGTTTTCTTTGGTGCCAGGCTGTTTTGAGCTTTGTAGATACAGTAACACACACCCGCATGTGTGCACACACACACAACAAAATTCAAGTGTTGGACACACAGTGAAGTCAGTCACAGAGAAATGTCTCCATGCAGGTGATGACATGCAACCAGTGAACACCCTGGGAATCTGGACCCCACTGCTGGCTGCTGAGGGCCCCTCACCTCCCATAGGACACCAACCCTTAACTTCCCCATGTTCTGTCCACAGCCTGCCCTTGGTCTTCACACCTTCCTGCCCCATTCCAAATGCCCAAGTTCAGATGCCACCCTCGCAGGAGCTTCCCAGGTATGATATGAAACTAGTCCCTGTTCTCAGAGAGCAGGAAAAGTCCAAAGCAAGAGTCAGGACACTCTAGAATAGTAGGTGGAAGTTTTAATAAGCAAAGGGGGCTTGCCTTGGGTGGCAGCATGACAAATGGATTCTCACATCCTCCCACTACATCTTAAGTTTATGAAGAGGGCTTTAATGGGCTCAGGAAGGTATACATCACATCAACACCACATTACTATCTCAAAGCTACATCCTTGAAACAGACTCTGGGAGCAGCAAAGGCACGTACCCACATTCCACAGACAAGGGAAGGGGTGAGGAGACTCAAAGGGCTTGGGTCCAGCTCCTGGGTCAATCTGTGATTACAAACTCTTTATGACATTCCACAGCACCTGGCCATGCAGAGTTCCTCCTGTTCCTGTCCATGATTTGCTCATTTTAAATTCTTATTAGGAACTTCTTATTAGGACTTAAGTTGGGAGACAGGTGATAAGCTGTTTGAGGAGATGGGACAGAGGTAGGGACTGGGAAGTATTGGTCCCTGAGGAGACAGTGACCACTCCTTTCACATGACATGTGATAGCATGGATAAGGGTGAGGAGGACCCAGGCCATGGTGGAAACACAAGCTCTAAGTTCTTTAGGCCCAAAATCAAGGCTGGGCTCCCAGGCCTCTGTCCCTTCAGCGCAGTGCAGAGCAGGGCTTGCCCCTATGTGCACATCTGCTCCCTGCAAGGTTGGTATTTAACCAGGATGGAATTGCAGACTGAGAGGACAGTTCTCATGGGTTTCACAGATTGTGTTTCCCCCTCACGGGCAGTAACTTCATCCCTTGGGACACACAGGGCCTCCCCAGGTCCCTGTGTCACAGTCTGTTGGTGTAGCTTAAGTGCGTGTCTTCGAAAGTCCTCGGGCCCCACTTTTGATTTCTCAGGTTTCCCCATAGGACTCCTGCACCTCTACTGTTGAAAGGGCGGGCCTACGCCAGCCAACTCCAACTTGTTCTGTGTCCTTCACCTTGACCACACCTCCTCCCCTTGAGTAACCCCCCTCACCTGCCTAACAGGACTCGGACCCTTCCCCAGGACCCTTCCCCAGCCAATCGGCTGAGGCCATAGCCATTACCTCACCAACTGCCCCCAGGCCCCAATAAAACCTTTGTCCTTTTGAAACTCGCTCTCTTTCCCTGGTATCTCACCGCTGCGTCGGTGCAGGTAGGGGATTGAGCTCGAGCTAGCTCGAATAAAGGCTCTTTGCTTTTGCATCGGACTCGGCTCCCTAGTGGTCTTTGGGGATCACGAATTCTGGGCATAACATTTGGGGGCTCGTCCGGGATCCTCAAGAACCCCGAGGGACCCCCGACCCAGAGAGCCTGACTGGCCATGGTTAGTGTCTTTTCTGTGTGAGCTCATTTCTGGAATTCTGGTAGTGCCCGACGCGGTCTAAGTGGACGCACTGGAGGACCATGGGCCGGGAGTTTCGGAAGACGTTCCGATTCTCCCTTCTGGAGGGACGTGGAATCCCCTCAAAGGTCTGAGACGAGGCGGGTCGCTCCCGCTGGTCGGCGTGAGGCCGTCGTCTTTGGAGGGACGTGGAATCCCCTCATCGGTTTTGGAGGGACATGGAATCCCCTCAAAGGTCTAAGCTAGCTTGCAGTTTTGCTTCCATGGAGTTGGAAGACTTTCTAGGGGCCCTCTGTTTGTCTGTTTTTGTGTTTCTCTGTTTTGTTCTGTAGACTTACTGGACGGACGTTATGGGACAGACTCAGACTACTCCTCTAAGTATTATGATTGATCACTTTAAGGATGTGAGGGGAAGAGCTAACAACCTCAGTGTGGAAGTCCGAAAGGGTCGGTTGCAGTTTTTTTGTTCTAGCGAGTGGCCAACTTTCAATGTCGGATGGCCACCAGAGGGGACCTTCGACCTCCCTACCATCCACCGAGTCAGGAGTATCATCTCTCAGCCTAAGGTGGGCCATCTTGATCAGCTCCCTTACATTATCACTTGGCAGGACCTTGTAGAAGACCCACCCTCTTGGCTTAAGCCCTTCCTAACCCTGCTCCCTCCGGAGCCAAAACCCATTCTTGCTTTGCAGGAGACAGAGAAGAGGAAAAGTCTTACCCAGCCTTCAGCACCCCTCTACCCTGTCCTACAGGGGGGTACTGAAGAAGAATTAATTTTTCCTCCCCCGTATAACCCCTCTAGGATGCCGGAAGAACACCATCCTCCGCCTCCGGGGGAGGCAGACGCTGTTCCGAGAGTGGGAGGCGGAAACGCTCCAGCGGGAAGCCCGCCCTTTACCAGACAAAGGGCTCAGAGGGGGCAATCCGCCTCCACTGCCGACTCCACTATTCTGCCCCTGCGAGCCACCGGACTCCCAGACGCGGAGGGGAATCAGCCCCATCACTATTGGCCTTTCGCCACTAGTGACCTCTACAATTGGAAAGCTCAGAATCCTAAGTTTTCCGAGAAACCGGCAGGGCTTATTGATTTATTAGACTCTGTTCTTTTTACCCATCAGCCCACGTGGGATGATTGCCAGCAGCTTTTGCAGGTCCTGTTCACGACTGAAGAAAGAGAAAGAATCCTCAGTGGGGCCCAAAAACTAGTTCCAGACGCAGACGGGAATCCCACCACCAACCAGGCTCAGATAGATGCCTCCTTCCCCTTAACTCGGCCCCAGTGGGATTTCAACACGGCAGAAGGTAAGGAGAGGCTCCGGGTCTACTGCCAGACTCTAATGGGGGGTCTCCGAATGGCTGCTAGAAAGCCAACCAATTTGGCCAAGGTAGGAAATGTACAACAGGGAAAAGATGAATCTCCGGCTGCCTTTTTAGAACGGATCATGGAGGCATTCCGTACCTATACCCCCATGGATCCAGAGGCTCCGGAAAGCAAGGCAGCTGTTATCATGGCCTTTGTAAACCAATCGGCCATAGACATTAGGAGAAAATTACAGAAAATAGATAGACTAGGAGAAAAAAGTCTGCAGGACTTACTGGTGGTAGCCGAAAAGGTATATAATAACCGGGAGCCTCCTGAGGACAAGCAGACTCGCGCCATGGTGGCTGCCAGCAGTAAGCAGACTCGAGACCTGGCCAGAATACTACTAGCTACTGCTGACTTCCCCGAGGAATGAGACCGCCGTCTCCGGCAGCTGGCAGACGACACAAGAAAAGGTAAAAGCACCAAGGGGGGGAAGCAGAGGCTGCAGAAGGATCAGTGCGCATACTGCAAGGAGATAGGGCATTGGGCCCGAGATTGTCCAAAAAAAGCTGGCGGGAAGGGAAGCAAGACTGATCGAGTAAAAGTCCTAGAGCTGGATGAACTAAGTGATTAGGGGAGTCAGGGTTCGGACCCTCTCCCTGAACCCAGGGTAACTCTTAAAGTGGAGGGGACCCCTATTGACTTCCTTGTCGACACCGGAGCACAACATTCGGTCCTCCGCACCCCACAAGGAAAACTAGCCAGCAAGAAGTCCTGGGTACAAGGGGCAACTGGTATGAGCCAGTATTCATGGACTACTCGAAGAACAGTAGATTTGGGAACGGGCCGGGTATCCCACTCCTTTATGGTAATACCAGAATGCCCCTACCCGCTGTTAGGACGGGACTTACTGACCAAGATTGGAGCTCAGATAACTTTCAGACAAGGGGGGCCTCAGGTCACCGATGGCAAGGGCCACCCCATCCAGGTCCTGACCATGAAACTGGAGTATGAATACCTCCTCCACCAGGAGGCGCTCCCGAGAGAGAATAATATAGACAGATGGCTACGAGAATTCCCCTCGGTTTGGGCAGAGACAGGGGGGATGGGACTAGCCGCTCACAGGACCCCAGTCCTGGTAGAGCTCAAGCCAGGAGAGAGTCCGGTAAGGATCAAACAATACCCCATGTCTCAGGAGGCCCGGAAGGGGATCCAGCCACACATCCGGAGACTACGAAGCCTAGGGGTACTAGTTCCTTGCCAGTCTGCCTGGAACACCCCCTTACTGCTGGTCAAAAAGCCTCACACAAATGACTACCGACCGGTACAAGACCTCCGGGAAGTAAATAAGAGGGTCGTGGACATACACCCAACTGTTCCCAACCCATATACTCTCTTGAGCTCCTTGGCACCCTCCAGGGTCTGGTATACTGTACTAGATTTAAAGGACGCGTTCTTCAGTCTGCCATTGGCACCCCAGAGCCAACCCTTGTTCGCCTTCAAGTGGCATGATCCGGAGGAGGGCTACAGTGGGCAACTCACCTGGACACGGCTACCTCAGGGATTCAGAAATTCACCCACCATCTTCGACGAGGCACTACACGAGGACCTGGTATTTACAGACACCTTCTCTGGCTGGGTGGAGGCATACCCAACCAAGCATGAAACAGCTCAGACGGTGGCTAAGAAGCTACTAGAAGACATCTTACTCAGGTATGGTTTTCCTGCCATGGTAGGATCAGACAATGGACCAGCTTTTATCTCGCAGGTAACACAGGCAGTAGCCAAGGTGGTGGGGGCAAACTGGAAATTACATTGTGCTTATAGGCCCCAGAGCTCAGGACAGGTAGAAAGAATGAATAGAACCCTAAAAGAGACCCTTACCAAATTAACCATGGAGACTGGCGGGGACTGGGTGACTCTCCTACCGTACACCCTTTACCGGGTTAGAAACACTCCTTACACTCTGAGTTTTACTCCCTACGAGATCATGTTTGGCAGGCCACCCCCTGTTATTCCCAGCCTTCGAGCTGAACTTATTGCTGAGTTTAAAGATCAAGAACTTTTTCTTTCCTTGAGCGGGCTCCAGAGGGCGCACGAGGACATTTGGCAGCGCCTCCATGCCATCTACGAGGTTGGCCCGATCGCGACACCTCATCAGTACAGGCCGGGAGACTGGGTCTACGTCAAGAGGCACCACTGAGAGACTCTCGAGCCGCGCTGGAAGGGACCCTACATCGTGGCGTTGACGACCCCCACCGCTCTCAAGGTAGACGGCATCGCGACCTGGGTCCATCACACTCACGCTCAGCCAGCGGACCCCTCCTCGATCCGGAAGGACGTTGTCACGCGATGGGCCATCAGTCGGGACCAACACAACCCGCTCAAGCTCAAGCTACAGCGCATTTGACCTACCTAATATTGGTCCCAGAACTTTGTGTAAACCTCCAAACTCTGTTCCCCTTGTCACCATAAATGCAGCCGGTCCCATGATTGGGTCCCTAAGCTACATGACAAGGGGGGAATGAAAGGGCGGGCCTACGCCAGCCGACTCCATCTTGTTCTGTGTCCTTCACCTTGACCACACCTCCTCTCCTTGAGTAACCCCCCTCACCTGCCTAACAGGACTCGGACCCTTCCTCAGGACCCTTCCCCAGCCAATCGGCTGAGGCCATAGCCATTACCTCACCAACTGCCCCCAGGCCCCAATAAAACCTTTGTCCTTTTGAAACTCGCTCTCTTTCCCTGGTATCTCACCGCTGCGTCGGTGCAGGTAGGGGATTGAGCTCAAGCTAGCTCGAATAAAGGCTCTTTGCTTTTGCATCGGACTCGGCTCCCTAGTGGTCTTTGGGGATCACGAATTCTGGGCATAACACTGTCCTGCCATGAAATGCAGACACTGAGTCCATTATCCTGGAGCCTGTCCCAGGACCTGTCTCAGCTTTCATCTTCAACTCTCATTCAGCACACCTACCATGTGTCTTCCTAAGACCAGTCCCCATCCTTGTCTCTGGAGTGAGAGGAGAAGGACTGACTTATTTCACTTAGCAAAATACCCTCCAGTTCCATCCACATTGCTGCAAGTAGCCAGATTTCATTCTTTCTCATTGCCAAGTAGTATTCCATTGTATATATAAACCACATCTTTATCCATTCATCAGTTGATGGACATTTAGGCTCTTTCCATAATTTGACTATTGTTGCAAGTGCTGCTATAAACATTGGGGTATATGTGCTGAAAAGAACAGCTTTAAATCCAAATGACAGCCCTGCCTTAGTTTAAAGCCAAGTTCTCTTTTCTGCTTATTATGGATCTTTGATAAAAAAAAAAAAAATACAAATGCTGAGAAGTCTGTTTTGCTTGCTGTTTGCTACGAGCATTGTGAAACCTTTCCTGAATGTAACTCGCTATAATAGAGTAAGTTGTAAAACTTCTTAAATATAGTAAGTAATTGTACATGAACTAACTGGCATTTCTCGCTTCTGTAAACCTGCTTGCTTAACACATTCCTCCCCTTCCCCCTTCCCCCTTCCCCCTTTTTCTCCCGTCACAAGTAACGGACAAAGCCTTCCCGCCAAAGGACAGACAAAAGACGCCCAATCAGAGGACAACAAATGTCCTTACTTTAAAATCAACTAATCAGGCCCCTCATAATTTGAAACCTCCCCTGTGCTATTTGTCTCTGTCTATAAAAACGCTGTACCAACCCTGATCGAGGCCTCTTAGCATCACCGGCAACGAGTGCGCCGAGGTCCAGGTTCGAACCTGCAATAAACGACCCTTGCCGCTTGGCTTTGACTTACGACTCTGGTGGTCTTTTGTGGGAGGTTTTGGAACTTCAGGCATTACAGTGCCCCTATAAATCAGCACTCTTGTATCCTTTGGATAAATTCCTAGTAGTGCTATTGCTGGGTCATAGAGTAGTTCTATTTTTAATTTTTTGAGGAACCTCCACACTTTTCCAGAGTGGCTGCACCAGTTAGCATTCCCACCAACAGTGGAAGAGGGTGAGCCACTCTGACTGGAGCCATTGATATCTCAATGACACACCTGAGATTTCTGTACAGGGCTCAGTCCCACACAGGTCTATGGTGACACTTCCCATCCCTCAGTATCTTGACCTTCCCAAACTAACACTGCCACCTGGTCACCATAAAAGTGTTCACTCAGCCTGGAAGGATTCAGGCTTTGACACCAGAGCCTGGTCCTGCCTTCTGCAAACACCATTATCCTTCCAGGACTGTGGATCACAGTTTCAAATGTGAGGCATCCCATGGACTTGGTCTGCAAGAAAGTTCAGTTAGAAAAGGCGGCTGTGGTAGGTGAGGGCAAGTTGTGAACAGGCCTGAGATTCATAGGGAATCAGGGAAACATGAATTTCACTAAGGAAAAATATCACTATCACTGCTGATGACATCATTCTTAAAAAAAAAGAAGACTCACTTTGTCTAAACTTATGTTTGAAAATAATAGTAATCACAGAAGGATAAATGATGTGGTCTGTCAGGGCTGCCATAAGAAAATTATTGTTCACACGTTCAACTCTTTTTCTTCCTTTAGCCCCCCAGAAACAGCAGATGTTTGTCCTCTCTCCAGAATTTTACTGCTTCTAAAATTTGATATAATTATGATCATAGTATGAAAAGTATCCTGTTTTATAAATGTGCCCCCTAGTGACATCTTAGTTGGTTCCAGGTTTGGGGGATTATATATAATCCTGGAATAAACATCCATGTGCAGATAGATGTTGGGTTCCCGTCAGTTTTTAGTCGTTATAAATGAATCTACTATACCCATTCACATACAGGTTTTCCTATGGACCAAAGTTTTTAATTTTTTTTAATTTTAAGTTGGAAAATATTTCAAAAACATCAGAAAATAAGACAAAAGTAGCCAGCACTGGATATAGTCATGTACACGATAATATCAGATGCAAAAAGCACTGACTTATTCTTCAAGCACATGGGTAGAGCTGAGATCCCATGATATTTTCAAGGTCAAAAGAAATTGTTTCATTTAATTTAAATCAGGAAGAAGACAATGAATACAAAGTACTGTAGAAGTAAACTGTCCCCAGCTGATAAAGACAAGACATTTCTATTTTCAAGTAGACTCTTTGTCCAGGAATTGGCAGCTCAGAGTGACACTGAGGACAGAACGGAGAGGAGGAGTCTCACTTGTAGGCAGTGCTCTCAGATGGACTTGGGCTCAGGCCATCAGCAAAAGAATAGGTAGAATCACAGACTAAGCTGAGCAGATAGTTGCTGGTGTATTCCCCCTCTTCACGATTGAGTAAGTAGGTTTCTGTGTCACTTCCCCACACCCTGGAGCACTGTGTGAGCTCTGAGACTATTTTCCCATGCTGAGCAGTAATAATCAGCCTCATCCTCAGCCTGGAGCCCAGTGATGGTCAGAGTGCCTGAGCTGCCAGACTTGGAGCCAGAGAATCGATCAGGGACCCTGGAAGGTCTCTTGTTATCACAATAGATGATGAGTTTGGGTGCCATTCCTGGGATCTGTTGGTACTAGTACATATAATATCCACCCCCAATGTTGGAGCTGCTTCCAGTGCAGGAGATGGTGACCCTCTGGCCCAGGGCCGCAGACACTGAGGATGGCTGAGTCCGCACAGACTGGGCCCAGGACCCTGCAAGGGGGAGAGACACAGAGAGGGTGATGCTGGAGTCTAGAGATAAGAGGAGGAAACAAGCCCCATGTATCCTCCCAGAGCCCCCTCCCCTGCCTCCACATCTAGTCACCTGTGCAGTGAGCCAGGAGGGTGAGGAGGAGAGGAGACCAGGCCATGGTGGAGGTCAGCACTAATCCTGCCTTGTGTGGCCACACAACTGACCAGAGCCTCCCTTAATCTCTTCTTTCCCCTCTTCATCCTCTGAGAAAAGGAGGGCCCATCCATGCAAATGAGATCTCAGCTCTCACTGGGCTTGGGTCAGATTCCTCTGTCTGAGGATGTCAGGGGTGTGGGGAGGTCCCAGCTGTGAGCCCTGAGCAGAGGACATAGGCAGTGCCAGGTGACATGTACTGCTCTGATCACCGTTGACCCTCAGAAAAGGTCCCTGAGAGCCTCCTGGAGTCCAGGCCCAAACACACCTTTGGGTGACATTGTGACCAGAACCCACCGCAGACTGCTCCTGACTCCCCCCTGCACTGTCCACTGTCCTTTGCCTTAGGGCCAGGCCAGTTGTCCTCTTATGTCACCTCTCCTCACCTCAGGACAGACTATATGCTCTACTCAGACTCCACGGCTTCCATGGCTGCTCATGGGTCAAGACTCAGGGGGTGTCTCTACATAAACTCTTCCTAGAACAGGATCAAGTCTGGAGCAGTGACAGGTCCCCATGGACACATGGCCCCTTCAGTGCAAGATGCTGGGGTTTTTTTTTCTCTAATGTGATCCCTCCCTTGATAGAAATTCAGCAATGTGTTTCCAAACCCTAAAAATAGTTTGTTCATTTCTTTTTTTATGTTTATTTATTTTTCAGAGAGAGAAAGAGACAGAGCATGAGCGGGGGAGGGGCAGAGAAAGAGGGGGACACAGAATCCAAAGCAGGCTTCAGGCTCTGAGCTGTCAGCACAGAGCCGGATGCAGAGCTCAAACTCATGAACCATGAGATCATGACCTGAGCCAAAGTCAGACGCTCAACCGACTGAGCCACCCAGGCACCCTCAAAAATAGAACTTCAAAAGTTCTTTCAAAATGGCTTATAAATACATTGCTCTTTGATCTACTCCTTGGTCAAGTTTCATCTTACTGGTCTCTTCATCAATGCATGAGTTGTTAAACTATTTCACATTTGTTCAGTCTCTATAAAAGAGTCACGTATTTGCCTTAAATCATCCAGGCTACCTCTGATCCCAGCTCCAGGGACACAGAAGAGGGATGTGTCTGTGATAATGTCTCCTGTGGGCACGACTCCATAAGGTAGGAATTCTCAAAAATGACCCTGGTATGACTTGGGGACAGTAGACTGGGGGATTGGAAAAGAAGGGGCCAGACATGGAGTTGTGTCTGGAGGGTACTGCACTGAGCCTCTGGTCTGGTCCTCACCAGAGGGAGACAGGTGGAGAAGAGGAACATGGGTGGTGGTGGGCTATATTCAGGAGAGAGTTTTTTTGAGCCTCTTTCATCTTTCTTACTCTGTCAAGGAAGTGGAGCCATAATATGAATATTTTTATTGCTTTTTGTATATCCTGAGACTGCTGAATTTCAGATCAATACCTGGTGGATAGGATTGGGTATCAACTTTCCATAAGTCATGGCTTCACTTAAGTTGGTGGCTTGAAAACTTAAGCTACAGATAGGGAGAAAGCATTTGCAATGTCTATGAGGACAGACTGATATTTAGAAAATATCAAGATTTAGGTCAGTAAAGAGAGAAGCAACACAATTAAAAATGACCAAATGAGGGGCGCCTGGGTGGCGCAGTCGGTTAAGCGTCCGACTTCAGCCAGGTCACGATCTCACGGTCCGTGAGTTCGAGCCCCGCGTCAGGCTCTGGGCTGATGGCTCAGAGCCTGGAGCCTGTTTCCGATTCTGTGTCTCCCTCTCTCTCTGCCCCTCCCCCGTTCATGCTCTGTCTCTCTCTGTCCCAAAAATAAATAAACGTTGAAAAAAAAAATTTAAAAAAAAATGACCAAATGATATGGATTATTAATTTCCCAAAGAAGATATGTAAATAGCCAATAAGCACATTAATTATACATAATACCATGATGCAAAAAAATATTAAAAATTAAGTCACAATAATATCCTCATTTCAGAAACACAAGAATGGCTTAGAGCAAGCAGATCCCCCCCAGTGGGGGGGCAGCAGATAGGTGGGTGCCCAGGGCCAGGACTGGAGGGAGACTGACTGAGAAGTGCAGGAGGGAAGTTAATGGGTGCTGGTGATGATTTATATCTCCGCTGTAGGATCCATTAAAGAGCTCATACATTTGTGCTCTTCAACAAACTTGTGCTTGAAATACATTTATGTTATTTTATTAAAAAATTCACCTCAATAAATTTGATATAAAAACCCAATGCAATTTTGACAGTGAAAGTACGATCGGTAGTATACTTTTCAGAAGTCATGACTATTGCAAAGAGAATGTTGATGAAATTGTGGTTAAAAAGATGGAAAAGGGGGGCACCTGGGTGGCTCAGTTAGTTAAGTGTCCAATTTCAGCTCAGGTCATGATCTCATGGTTTGTGGGTTCGAGCTCCACATTGGGCTCTGTGTTAACAGCACAGAACCTGGAGCCTGCTTCAGATTCTGTGTCTCCCCTCACTCTGTCCCTCCCCCTTTTGTGCTCTCTCTCTCTCTCTCAAAAATAAATAAACATTAAAACTTTTTTTTATTTATTTTTTTTTTAACGTTTATTTATTTTTTGGGGGACAGAGAGAGACAGAGCATGAACGGGGGAGGGGCAGAGAGAGAGGGAGACACAGAATTGGAAACAGGCTCCAGGCTCTGAGCCATCAGCCCAGAGCCTGACGCGGGGCTCGAACTCACGGACCGCGAGATCGTGACCTGGCTGAAGTCGGACGCTTAACCGACTGCGCCACCCAGGCGCCCCTAAAACTTTTTTTTAAATAAAAAGATGAAAAAATAAGGAACTAATGCCTTCTGCTTTAGGTTAAATACAGTAATTACATTTATTTTCCTAAAATCACTTGACCTTTCTTTCTTTCTTTCTTTCTTTCTTTCTTTCTTTCTTTCTTTCTTTCTTTCTTTCCTTCTTTCTTTCCTTCTCTTTCTCTCCCCCTTTTTCTTTCTTTCATCTTGAGTTTTCTATGGGATCTGGATCTGCAGATTTGAAAGCCCTCACTTGTTGCCCAGTGATATCCCATGACAGGCCTGTTCCTATGAATTTCAGAGCCATCTCACTGATGGAATTACCAAACACAGACAGCGTGTCCTTCCAGGACAGAGTGACTTGGAGTCAGACTTGTCTCGGGGTTGGGCACAGCTATAGTTGCTTTGTGTTCAGAATGTTCAGGATTGAGCAAGTGCTCATTCAGCCACCCATGACTGATGAATAAATTGCTGTTACCCAAATTCACCTGGAAACCAAAAGTTTCTGTCGAAGGTCCCACATTTGAGTGAAGGAGAGGTGGATATAAAGTCCGTGAGGTCACAGATTTTATAGCCCTGGTTTGGGTCAGAAGATTTTTCAGCACAGGTTCAGCCTGACTGGACATGTCACTGCCGTGACTGAGAGAGTGACAGCCCAGCTCTGAAAGCACAGGCAGGTTGTGTCTTGAATGTCCATGGGACTTGAGTTCTGTGGGAGCAGCACTGAGGCTGTTGTCTGAGAATCAATGTCATGATCAGCCTCAGGTACTTAACGGAGCCCCGAGATGGTTGGGAGCTGAGATGCCCACAGAGATAGAGACTCACCTTAAGATTCCTGAGCATTATCATAGTTCCAGGAAAGCAGATATTCAAGGCTCATCCTGGCTGCCTGGATGTCCTACGCTTAATGTCCCTGATGTTTCCTACTGATGGAGACTGTGCCTCCTGTAGATGGAGACACGAAGGACAGCTGGGTGAGCACAGGTTGACCTTGACTTCCAGAGAGACAGAGAATTCTGGAAACTGCAGAGTCCAAGACACTATACACTCAGAGAGAGAAGACAGCTGTGTGTGTGTGCGTGTGTGTGTGTGTGTGTGTGTGTGTGTGTTAGACCAAAAAAGAGGCCAAATGGCCTCCTGTCCCTCCTATGTCTTCTTCTGTGGGATGGTTCTCCATGAAGCTGATTTGGATTTAAAAAGCAAGTATCCCAAAGAACTTTTTCCTGGAGGGTAATTTGTTTTAGGCAGCAAGGACTCACATGAGAACAAATTTGTTAACCTTACTGAATTTACTGAACCAGAAGACAAGGTCTTGTCGAGGGACATAAATCTATCCATTTTATCTCATCTAACTGCCATCTAATAATTGGCATAAGAACTCAAAGCATAGACTGCCTAATAGTTGAGAGTATGTGATTTGACCCAGTGGATCTCAACCTAAGACTGTTTTGCTCCTCAGAGATATTTGGAAATCACCTGTGAAGTGAGGACAGTGATGAGCAGTAGAGCCTAGGCCATAGTAGAGATTGCCCAGACTCTGCTTGCTGAGCCCCACAGCCAGGCCTGACCCAACCAGCCCTTCCTATGTGTCTCCCTGATGCTCTGGATGGGGTTCTCCATGCAAATCCTCCCCTTTCCTGAGGCCATGCAAGCCTTTCCTTTACCTTACACCTGGGGTCCTGCTGAGCAAAGAGAGTGTAGGAATGAGGGGACTTCACCCCAGGGATGACACAGGAGCACCTGCAAGAGGCAGGGAGACAGGAGCTCCCAGCTGAGGAAGTGGGGAGCACCAGTGCCCTCTGGTGAATTCAGGAAGCATGTGAACCCTGGGCTGGAGCTGGAACCCAGGGCTCTTGTTTCCCCATCCACCAGTGCCCACAGTTCTAGCCTCTTCAGGTTTGCTTCTTTCTCTTAGAAATATACATGAAAGTTTTCTCTGTCTCCTTTTCTGGCTTGATAACTTCTGTCTTTTCATCACTGAATCATATTCTAGGTATGGACCTACCAGAGTTTATATACTCATTCACCTATGGGAGGACATATTGGTTGCTTTCAAGTCTTGACAATCGTATATAAAATAACAATAAACACATATATGTATATCCTTTGTAGACACTAGTAACTTGTTTAGGAAAATAGTTAGGAGTGTGCTTTCTGTATTATCATTAAGACTTTGTTTAGCTTTGTAAGAAACTTCCAAGGCATGTTCCAAAGTGGCTGGGACACTGCATTTCCTCACATCAATGAATGAGAGTTCCTGTTGCCCTACATCTTGGACAGCATCTAATGTTGTCATTGTATTGAATTTTAGCCATCCTAAATGGTAGTGGTACCTCACTGTTTTTTAATACTCCAGTGACTTATTATGTTGGGTATCTTGTCACATGTGTAATACTCATTTGTGTACCTTCCTTGGTAAGGGGTCTGTTCTGATCTGCTCACTGGGGAGGCATTGTCCAACATCCGGGAACTCAAGAACTCAGCAAAGTTCCAATCTCAAGAGAAAGGGAGAAACTGAGTATCTTTAAGCTTTCTGAGCTCAGGAATTCTCAATAAAGCCCCAAATGGTACAAGAGGACATGTAGGGGGTTGGGCAGAGGGCCACCCAGTTCTCCCAGCTCACACATCCTGCACTACTACCAGTCCTGTCATTCCAACCCAGCAAATGTGGAGGCCATTTTACTTCTGGAAACACAGTAACTATTTTTGCATTAGGAGGGCAACCTCCAAAGGAGATATTTTCACTGACTTTATAAACTTACATGAGTCCAGATATTGAGGCCCTCTGGTTTTGGTAGGATATATAAAGTTAAAAGCCATAATCTGAGCTGTTATTGGTCCCAGGAAGGGACAAGGGAGTGATGGATAAGACCGGGACAGAGGGGAGGGTATAAGTTATCACATGTCCCTGTTGAACAGGGGTTTTGTGTGACATTTGGTTGTATGCAGCTCTATAGCAATAATGACCAGCCTCTCCTCAGGCTGGAGCCCAGAGGTGGTTAAAGAGCTTTTGTCAACACACATGGATCTGGACAATCAGGCTTGAGCAACTGGATGGTCCCTTACCACTGTCCTAGATCACAATGTAAGGGCTCTGACTGAAAGCCTTGACACCATTGCAGTTGTAACCCCCAGTGTTTCTGCTGTTCCTGTAGTAGGAGATGACCTGGAATCTGGGGTCATCAACAGCTTCTCCAGGGGAGTGACACATGCACATATGAGGGAGTTCTTGCTCTAGACATTCCACAGCTCCCCACTC
Source organism: Puma concolor (assembly GCF_028749965.1). Lineage (NCBI taxonomy): Eukaryota > Metazoa > Chordata > Mammalia > Carnivora > Felidae > Puma > Puma concolor. The sequence continues at coordinate 21,072,037 of NC_141678.1, forward strand.
CCTGGATTGTGGCAAAGTTCCAATGCAGTCTAAGAGGAGAGCAAGACATAGTCAGTACCTGTGGTCTCAGGACATCCCTCATGGGAGTCCCCATGGGCCCTGGTGCCAGCTGTAGCAGAGTCTCATCCATGGACCTACTACATCCACTTCCCTGGGGCAGGCTTAGCATTTTCCCAGCAACTGTGGAGCATCCCCTAAACTCTCATGGCCCATAAAGAGATTCCTGGCCTCAGGCCCCAAATTTACCCTTTGACTAACCCCCCTCTTCCTGACTTCACAACTGAAGCCTCAGCTTCCCAGTGAAGGATCCAGGCCAGCTCTGAGCCTGCAATTCCCCCACAAGCCCATATTCTCAAATAGCATCTCACATCCTCATGTCTTCTCCCTGGATCCAGGAAGCCTTGGCTTCTCCTGAGCACAGAAGGCTGTGAGGAAAGGGGAGGTCTCTGCTCTGAACCCTGGAAGGGCAAGTCTATGCTGTGGAGGAATGTCCAGCTGCTGGGATGGTCCTGGGCCTCTGAGGGGGATGAAGTCAAAGAAAGGCTGATTTTCCTCATTTCAGGAGAAAAAAGGCAGCTGTGCAGACTCTGGTTCTATGACATGTGGATATCCAGGCAACATGGGTGTTATCATGACATTGAATTATTTTGTTTCCTTTTTGTTTTGTTTTTCCTGAGGCCACAGAAACAATGAATGGATAATGGAGAGTAGACTCATTGTGAACCAGGTGGTATTTGCAGGTACAGTGTGTGTATAAACTACTTATTTTTAAAAGTTTTAAATTGTCATTGACCAGAACTCTGAGTTGGTCAAGGATTTTATCCTACTTTCTCATCTGCCAGTGTCACTGTGAGAAGCATCATTATTTACAATGAGACGGTAATAGTCAGCGTCGTCCTCAGGCTGCAGCCCAGAGATGAGCAGAAACCTGCATTGGTTGAGGCATCTTTGGATCCAGAGAAGTTGTTGGGGATACCAGATCCCAATTGTGTACTTGAGTCTGAGTAGTAGTACAGGAAAAGTAGTACTGGGGAAGGCTCCTTGGCATCTTCTAGTACCAGAATATGCTCTTGTTGCCAATACTCATGTCACTGCTCAGGGAACAGGTGAGTCTGGCTGTTGTTCCAAGCGATGCAGAGAGAGAGGGTGGCTGGGTCAGCACAGGCTGGGACAGGGAACTTGCAAACAGAGACACTCATGGTTGATAGGGCAGGGAACAGGGTGAGACTTCTCAGGTGCTGAACCAGAGGGACTGAATCAGGCTGGGTGGGGGAGGTTGCCCTATGTCCCCAAGGCTGGTCCATACTTGTGCAGTGAGAGAAGATCACGAGAAGGACAGCAGTCCAGGCCATGGTGACACAGCCCTTGGTCCCCACAGTGAGCTGGGCTGCCCCAGGCCTCCTTTTCTTATTCACCCTCTGTCACAAGATGTGTTGTCCATGCAAATGAGGTCTATCCAGTGACTGCCAAGCCCCTCCCTGAGCCCAGGTGCTGGAGCTCAGCTCATACCACACACTGAAGAGGATGGAGGTTGGCTTCATGCCTGGGGAGACCCTTGGGAGGATGCACCTGCTGAGACAACACACAGGTCCCTGCTCACGGGACTCTGCCAGGCCAGAGAGGACACAGCTTCTGAGTCCCCATCCAGGAGCACAGGGCCCTGCGCCCAGGTCCAGGATCCTTTGAGTAAATGGTCTACACTGAGCAGTAGTGTAGGGACCCTAGTCCCACACCACCCTCTACTGGTCACAGGGCACACAGCTCGCACATAGCTCACCTTGGTCCAAAGCCATGAGAGCCTTGGGTTTTGCAGTTCACCAGGTCCCTGTCTATTCCAACATCAGTGATTTTATTCAGAGATAGTGTGATACCAAAGCACCGTCCATGATTGCTGTAGTGTTTTTCACTCTCACAAAGAGTCTTGGTCTATGGGAGATGCAAACATTTATCACAATTACAACTTAAGTTGTGTGCATCCCAGCAAAGATACTGCAAACATCATATCCCTCCATCAGTACATGAATTGGAAATGCATATATTTTGAGTGTTTTATAACTCATGTACATTAAAGCAATGGATTCCAACTACTCTCCCATAAATTAGTTGTATACTAATCTGCTATTTTTTTAGCTAATTTAATTCTTAATAATTTATAAAATAAAGAAAGAATTATGAATTTATCTCTGATGAAGTTCAGTTTAATATTTTTTTTTCTTTTCTGGATTGTGCTGTTGGTGTCCTATATAAACATCTTCAGATACAAACCTAGATCCTGAAGATTTTCTCCTATGTTTCCTTCTAAAAGTTGTATCCATTTAGTGAATGGTTTTATAAAGCAGGATGGTTAAGTGAGATTCATTTCCCCCTACAGCTATCAAATTTTTTGTGGCCATTTGTCCAAAAGGCCATCCTTCCTTCTCTGAAAGACTGTTGTACTTTTGTTAAAAATAATGATCCATACTTTTGTTTCTGGGTTCTCTGTTCTGTTACATTGGCCAATGTGTCTATTCTCTATCCATACTGCTCTGTCTTCCTGTGATAGGAAATGAATTAAACTTTTATACAATTTAGGGAGAATTGACATGTTTATTATATGGAGTCTTTTAATCCATGAACAGCACGTGTTTTTCCCATTGTTTTGATCCACTTTGATTACACGTACCAGCATTGTCCAGTATTCGGCATCCATGGCCTACAAGTGTTTTTTTAACATGCACTTAAATATTTCATTGTTGAGTGGTTTTAAGTGATATTTTAATTCAGTTTTCATATGTTTATTGCTAGTGTATACACATCTAAATGTTCTATGTTGATCTTGTATTATAAGATTTTCCTGAAATTACATATTACTCTTGGAATTTATATATTTGTAGGTATATTTGCAGTGTCCTTTGTATTTTTCATGTAGACCATTCTTTCACCTGAAAATGGGGACAACTGTCTCTTTTTCTTCTTATTCAGTATGCCTTTCATTATTTTTTTTGCCTTATGGCTCTTTCTGGAACATTCAGTCTTATGTTAAATTATAGTGGTGGGATTGGACATGCTTGCCTTGGTCTCTACCCTAGGGAGAAAGTTTTCAGTGTTTCACCTCTGTGTGCATAAGCTGTGTCTGTTTTATAATTTCATTTATCAAGTGCACAATGTTCTCTATTTTTTCATTCCCTGAGAATATTTGTCACAATAGGTTTTGAATTGTGTCAAATGCTTGTTCTATATTGATTGATGAGTTTATGAGATTTTTCTCCTTTAGCTTGTTATTACAAGAGATTATGTTGCTTGATTTGAATATTGAATCTGTCCTTCATCTCTGCAATAAACCCCATTTGGTGATGGTGTGTACTTCTTGTCATATATTACTAAATTTGAAACTATGCCCCATAAGGTTAATAACATTGAAACTAGCAGAAAATTTAAACCTTGTTTTTCAGGGAACTGCTTCCCCCTAATCAGCTATTTTTTTTTCTTTTTAGACTCCACTAATAAATCCACTAGTTGTCTCTGCAGATGAACAAATAAATGGCTCTGCATTCCTCACCCCAGATAAGGAGCCCAGGACCCCATCCAGTTTATACCAGCTTTTGGAGTCTGTGCACAGCCCTTGCCCTTGTCAGACAGTTATCTTTGCCTCATTATAATGTTGAATCTCCACCCTACAAGGAGCAAAAGCTGCATTAACATAACATTGGATGTGCATACAGGCACGTGTTCTAGGTACACTATGCTACCTATGCCCAGATAGAGATGACATGTGATAACAAAGCTCCCCTTTCTGAATATTACATGCAATGACAAATTTCCCCTTTCTGAATATTCATCCTAAACCCTAAATAAAAAGAACCAACTCACCCTGCTATGGCAGTCACAGCTTTGGAAGTTATTCCCCATGATCTCCTTATTTGCTGCACACACAGCTTCCTTTGTGTGACAACTCCACCCGGTGCAGTGTCTACCTGTAACTCACCAAGCAGCGAACTCATGTTAGTTCAATTACAAATTCTGTTTTCCAACACTTTCATAAGAATTGTGAGTGTCTGCTTGGGAGGGATATTCAGTTTCTTTGATTTGTGCCAGGAAGCTGTTGGCAATAGTCATTGATTGAAAAATTTAGGAAGAATCATTGTCTTAGCCAAATCCAGCATTTTGAACCACAAGTAAGGAATAGTCATTCATTCAAGTTGCCTTTCATTTCCCTTGCGATGTTTTGTTGTTTTCCAGTAATAAGACTTTTAATTTTTCTCAGTTTTATCCTTAAGAATTACATAATTATGGAATTTAAAGTGGCATTGCTTTTATTTTTTAGATGTTGATTATGTATTGCTTTTATATAAAATACCATTTATTTCTGCATGTTGGCTTTGAAACCTGAAGCCTAGATTGAACTACTTAGACCAGAAGCATCTAGAGCCACCGCTAGAGTCAGAGCTCAAATCAACACCTTTTGCCTCTGACAAATCCACTGAATAATTTTTATCTCCGAGCAAGCTAGTTTGCCTTTGAAAACATGAAAACACTGAGAATAGGTTATCAATCCAAAAAAGTAACTGAAGGAAAGGATGTGACATTGTCAAATCTACTGGTTCCAGGAAAATTAGGAATCAGTTGAAGATCCAACAACAGGAGTCACATCCAGAGCCACCGGAGTGATGATGTCACCAGGCCTGGAGAGTAGAAGAAGATTTTGTCTAACTTCCTCATAAGTCTGGAGCTTGGTATGCATTGGTGCTATTGTGCCATATATAACAGTAGTAGTCACCTCATCTTTGCTGGTCTCCAGAGATGTGCAGAGCCCCTCAGCTCATCAATGCACTTTTGGATGCAGAAAAGCAAACTGGTGCCCAGACCCCTGGTGTTAATCTGAGTCTGAATTGAATCTTATGAGATATCAGGGACAGCTTCCTGGCTTCTGCTGATAACTGATTACATACTTTTTTTTTCCAACAATGATGTCACTTCTCAGGGTGCCGGAAAGATTCTCCCAGGGATGCAGAGAAAGAAGGCAGCTGAGATAGCACAAGCTAATTCATGCTGGGAGAGACAACTTGAAAACACAGACATGTACAGGAGGCAGGGCAAAGACCAGAGTAAAAGCTCATGGGGATGTGAGTCAAGGTATTGACACAGCCTGAGAACTGAGACCTTGTCCCCAAGGCCTATCCTTACTTGACCAAAGAAAGAGAATCATGAAGAGAAGAGGAATCCAGACCATGGTGACACAACTCCTGACCACACTCTGGAGCTGGGGTGTCCCTGTCTTTTCATATCCTCCCTACTGCTCCCAGGGAAATAAGGAGCTGTTTATGCAAATTTGCACCTCTCTTTCTGGCTTTCTCAGACCCTACCCATCTGACCACTGATTCATGAGCCTGAGATGGGACCTGAAGACAGAAAAAGCTGAGGTCAGGGCCTACTCCAAGTGAGACCCAGGAGGGAATGCAGGGAGCAGCTGTGGGAACAACCACAGGACCCTGCCCAGGAGCTTTTGCCAGGCCTGAAGACACCTGGCTGCTGGGTCTCACCTGGGAGCGCAGGGAGCAACTCATCCTGTGCCCAGCCCTGAGGCCAAAGGGCTCCCCCTAGCTGTGAGTGTCTCCCTTCCAGGCCCAGGGCAGATGCACAGTGCCCCCTGATGTTTACATACTGACCTGTGGGGTTCTCAGTCTCCTGAGGTTAATGTCCAGAACTGTGTCACCATCACAAACAGTGACAGACGTATCTTCTGGAAGCCCTGTGGTCACCTCCAGTAGATAATATGTCCTAAGTGCAGAGGTGGGTATAGCTTTAAGACAGACCAACCCCTCTTTCTCTTCCCAAGCTAATGTTACAGGAAGTTCTGAAGACTTAGAAGAGGCTTTTGGTGGAGACATTTGCAGAACTTCACATCCAGAAAAGCTCTGGGATAGGTCATGATGGGGCATGAGTGTGTAGCATCCAAGGTCAGGCTGAAGTGCCTAGACAGTGGTCATAATGAGAGGTGGGGAGGGAGGAAAACCTGGACTTCTTGTGAGATGAGGTAGGATGTTCACCCTCTCTGGACTTTCCTCCTCTCCTCAAGTATGTTCTTTCTCCTCCTTACAATGGCTGCTTTGCAAACTCCTCTGTCCCTTGTTTCCCCCAGTCCCCTGCCCATCAGAAGAGACCCCTCCCCACCTGTCCTCTCTGAAGTTTGGTCACCTTGGCAGGGACTTTAATTGTGCTGACTTTGCCACTGTTGCTTCTAAACAGGTCTCCAGAGAGGTGCAGGTGACAGTTCTGGAATCCCACATGGGGCAGGGTTGGGTGGGCGGCACCTCCTGCAGGTGAAGTCAGGGACTCCTCTCTGAATTGCACTTGGGTAGCAGGTAGTGATCTCACATGGATTATACATTGTAAATGGACATGGAGTCATGTGGAAAACCTAACAGCACAGCCAATCAACGGCCACCATGAGGACTAGGGACACTGAGTCTCACTCATTTTTCCCCTTCATTCTAGTGAATGGAGTCAATTCATGCAAACACGGTGCTGCCATTCTCCATGTCCAGTCCCCACATCACTCTGGATGGTTCTAGTCACAAGGAGAAGGAAGAATGAAATGGGTTCCTCATGGGCTGAGGGACACCACAAGCCAGTTTCTCCATGGGATTGGAGGGTCAGAGCTGCAGAACAGTCACACATGGGTGGGGGTCATTTCTCCCAGTCCCACTCAAGCAGGCTCAGGCTCTTCCCATGGGTAAATGGTGTGGGCATCTGTCTCCATTCTCTTGTTGGGTTCACAGTGCACCCTGGTGTCCACAGAATCACAATCAGTATTCAAATTACACAGCTGGATCTCTAATCAGGTAACCTGTTTCTGATATTTTCCTCTCTAGATGTAAGATGGTTCTGAGACCAGCGATGCCCCAGGTCCTCTCTCTGTGGGGTCACCATGGTCTGGAGCAATCCCCAGTTGGCCTGATTCATACCCACCATACTCCTGCTTTTACCTTCAGACACATAACTGTCCCCACTGTCAATAGGTTATGATTTTCACTTTCCATTGGGGATTCCAGATACTCAGCTCACAAATTCATAAAGTTTCTCTTTGGCAAATAGTTACTAAATTATCCTATCTTAAGCCTGTCAGATATGTCATGCAGGATCTCTGATAAATACTTCTTAATTTGCTTTTACTTTTTATTATTATTTTTTTTAATTTACATCCAGGTTATTTAGCATATAGTGCAATAATGATTTCAGGAGTAGAATCTGTGGTTTATCCCCTACACATAACACCCTATGCTCATTCCAATAAATTTCCTCCTTGACGCCCTTGCCGCTTTAACTCATTCCCACCCACAACCACTCCAGCAACCCTCAGTTTGTTCTCTATATTTAAGTCTCTTATGTTTTGTCCTCTCCCTGTTTTTATATTATTTTTGCTTCATTTCCCCTATGTTCATCTGTTTTGTGTCTTAAATTCCACATATGAGGAAGTCATATGATAGTTGTTCTCTGACTAATTTTGCTTAGCATAATGCACACTAAGTTCCATCTACGTTGTTGCAAATGGCAAGATTTCATTCTTTTTTATTGCTGAGTAATACTCCATTGTTTATATATACCACATCTTCTTTATCCATTCATCTGTCGATGGACACAGGGGCTTTTTCCATACTTTGGCTATTGTCAATAGTGCTGCTATAAATATTGGGGTGCGTGTGCCCCTTCAAAACAGCACATCTGTATCCATTTGGTAAGTACCTAGTTGTACAATTGCTGGATCACAGAGTAGTTCTATTTTTAATTTTTTTCAGGAACCTTCATACTGTTTTCCAGAGTGGCTGCACAGTTTGCATTTTCACCGGCAGTGCAAAAAAGATCCTCTTTCTCTGCATCCTTGGCAACATCTGTTGTTGCCTGAATTGTTAATGTTAGCCATTCTGACAGGTGTGAGGTGGTAGCGCATTGTGGTTTTGATTTGTATTTCCCTCATGATGAGTGATATTGAGCATTTTTTCATGTGTCTGTTAGCCATCTGGATGTCTTCCTTGGAAAAGTGTCTATTCATGTATTTTGCCCATTTCTTCAGTGAATATTTGTTGTTTGGGTGTTGAGTTTGAAAAATTATTTATAAATTTTGGAATCTAATCTTTTATCTGATATGTCATCTGCAAATATATTCTCCCATTCCATCAGTTGCTTTTTAGTTTTGCTGATTGTTTCCTTCCCCGTGCAGAAGTTTTTTTATCTTGATGAGGTTCCAAGAGTTCATTTTTTGCTATTGTTTCCCTTGCCTCTGGAGATATGTTGAATAAGAAGTTGATACAGCCAAGGTCAAAGAGGTTTTTGTCTGCTTTCTCCTCTAGGATTTTGATGGCTTCCTGTCTTATGTTTAAGTCTTTCATCCATTTTGAGTTTATTTTTGTGCATGGTGTAAGAAAGTCATCCAAGTTCATTCTTCTGCATGTTATTGTTCAGTTTTCCCAGCACCATTTGCTGAAGAGACTATCTTTATTCCCTTGGATATTCTTTCCTGCTTTGTCAAAGATTAGTTGGCCATACGTTTATGGGTCCATTTCTAGGTTCTCTATTCTGTTCCATTGATCTATGTGTCTGTTTTTGTTCTAGTAGTATACTGTCTTGATAATACAACTATCTAATACAGCTTGAAGTCCAGAATTGTGATGCCTCCAGCTTTGGTTTCAGGATTGCTTTCAGCTTTTGTTTCAGGATTGCTTTGGCTATTCAGGATCTTTTCTGGTTTCATACAAATTTTAGGATTGTTTGTTCTAGCTCTGTGAAGAATGCTGATGTTATTTTGATAGGGATCGCATTGAATATGTAGATTGCTTTGAGTAGTATCGACATTTTTAACAATATCTGTTCTTCTAATCCAGAAGCAGGGAATATATTTCCTTTTTGTGTGTGTCTTCCATTTCCTTCATAAGCTTTCTATATAGTTTTCAATATATAGATTTTTCATCTCTTTGGTTAGGTTTATTCCTAGCTATTTTATGGGTTTTGGTGCAATTGTAAATGTGATCAATTTCTTGATTTCTCCTTCTGCTGCTTTTATTGGTATATAGAAAGGCAACCAATTTCTCTGCATTGACTTTATATCCTGCAACTTTGCTGAATTCATGAATCAGTTCTAGAAGTTTTTTGGTGGATCTTTTGGGTTTTCCATATAGAGTATCATGTCATCTGTGAAATGTGAAAGTTTGACTTCCTCCTCACCAGTTTGGATGCCTTTATTTCTTTGTGTTGTCTAATTGCTGAGGCTAGGACTTCCAATACTATGTTGAATAACAGTGGCAAGAATGGACATTCCTGTCATTTTCCTGACATTAGGGGGAAAGCTCTCAGTTTTTCCCTATTGAGGATGATATTAGTGGTGGGTCTTTTGTATATGGCTTTTATGATCTTGAGGTATGATCCTTCTATCCCTACTTTATTGAGGATTTTTATCAATAAAGAATGCTGTATTTTGTCAAATGCTTTCTCTGCATATATTGAGAGGATCGTGTGGTTCTTATCCTTTCTTTTATTGATGTGATGAATCACATTGATTGTTTTGTGGATATTGAACCAGCCCTGCATCCCAGGTATAAGTCCCCCTTAGTCGTGGTGAATAATTTTTTTAATGTATTGTTGGATCCGGTTGGCTAATATCTTGTTGAGGATTTTTGCATCCATGTTCATCAGGGAAATTAGTCTTTAGTGCTACTTTTTAGTGGTCTTTGTCTGGTTTTGGACTCAGGGTAATGCTGGCCTCATAGAATGAGTTTGGAAGTTTTTGTTACATTTCTATTTTTTGAAACAACTTCAAAAGAATAGGGTTAACTCTAAATATTTGGTAGAATTCCTCTGGAAAGCCATTTGGCCCTGGCCTCTTGTTTTGGGGGAGATTTTTGATTACTGATTCAATTTCTTTACTGGTTATGGGTCTGTTCAAATTTTCTATTTCTTCCTGTTTCAGTTTTGGTAGTTTATATGTTTCTAGGAATTTTTCCATTTCTTCCAGATTGCCCAGTTTATTGGCATATAATTGCTCATAATATTCTCTTATGATTGTATTTCTGCAGTGTTGGTTGTGATCTCTCCCCTTTCATTTTTGATTTCATATTTATTTGGGTCCTTTCCTTTTTCTTTTTCATCAAACTGGCTAGGGGTTTATCAATCTTGTTAATTCCTTCAAATATCCAGCTTCTGGTTTCATTGATCTGTTCTACTGTTTTTGTTTTTGTGTTTTGTTTTGTTTTTTATAGCATTGACATCTGCTCTAATCCTTATTATTTCCCATCTTCTCCTTGTTTGGGGTTATATTTGCTGTTCTTTTTCCAACTATTTAAGGTATAAGGTTAGGTTGTGTATCTAAGACCTTTCTTCCTTCTTTAGGAAGGCTGGGATTGCTATATACTTTCCTCTTATGACTGCCTTTGCTGTGTCCCAGAGGTTTTGGGCTGTGGTTTTATCATTTTAATTGGCTTCCATGTACTTTTTAATTTCCTCTTTAACTTCTTGGTTAGCCCATTCATTCTTTAGTAGGATGTTCTTTAGTCTCCCAAATTTTTCTTGTGGTTGATTTCGAGTTTTCCAGCATTGTGGTCTGAAAATATACATGGTATGATCTCAATTTTTTTTTACTTGTTGAGGTCTGATTTGTGTCCCAGTATATGATCTATTCTGGGGAATGTTCTATGTGCACTCAAGAAGAATGCATATTCTGCTGCTTCAGGGTGAAATGTTGTGAATATATCTGTTAAGTTCATCCCAACCAGCGTGTCAAATAAAGCCATTGTTTCCTTGTTGATTTTCTGCTTAGATGATCTGTCCATCGTTGTAAGTGGGGTGTTGAAGTCCTCTACTATTATGGTATTATTATCAATGAATTTCTTTATGTTTGTGATTAACTGATGTATATATTTGTGTGCATCCACGTTGGGGGCATAAATGTTTATAATTGTTAGATCTTCTTGGTGGATATAATCCTTAATTATGATATAATGCCCTTCTTCATCTCTTGTTACAGTCTTTATTTTAAAGTCTAGATTGTCTGTTATAAGTATGGCTACTCTGGCTTTATTTTGGAGACCATTAGCATGATAGATGGTTCTCCATCCCCTTACTTTCAATTTGAAGGTGTCTTCAGGTCTAAAGTGAGTCTCTTGTAAATAGCATATAGATGGATCTTGTTTTTTTTTTTTTTTTTTTTTGTTATTCTGTTACTCTATGTCTTTTGTCCGTTGACATTTAGAGTGAGTACAGAAAGATATGAATTTATTACCATTGTATTCCCTATAGAGTTGGAGTTTCTGGTGGTGTCTTCTATTCCTTTCTAGTCTCTGTTGTTTGGTTTTATTGTTTTGTTTCATGTTTTTTCCCTCAGAGATTCCCCTTAAAATATCTTGAAGGACTGGTTTAGTGGTCATGAACTCCTTTAGTTTTTGTTTGTCTGGGAAACTCTTTATCTCTCCTTCTATTTTGAGTGACAGCCATGCTGTATAAAGAATTCTTGGCTGCATATTTTTCCAATTCAACACTCTGACTATATCCTGCCACTTTTTTCTGGCTTACCAAATTTCTGTGGATAGGTCTGCTGCGAACCTGATCTGTCTTCTCTTATAGGTTAAGGACTTTTTTTTTCCCTTGCTGCTTTCATAATTCTTTCCATGTCTGTGTATTTTGTGAATTTGACTATGATATGCCTTGTTGATAGTCGGTTTTTGTTGAATCTATGGGAGTATTCTGTGCTTTTTGGATTTTGATGTCTGTGTCTTTCCCTGGGTTAGGAAATTTTTCTGCTATGATTTGCTCACATAAACCTTCTACCCCTTTTTCTCTCTCTTCATCTTCTTGAACTCCTATGATTCAGATGTTATTCTTTTGTAATGAGTCACTCATTTCTCTAATTCTTAAATCATACTCTTTTGCCTTAGTTTCTCTCTTTTTTTCCTCTTCAGTATTCTCTATTAGTTTGTCTTCCATATAGCTATTTGTTACTCTGGTTCATCCATCCTTGCCTCCATGGCATCTATTCAAGATTGCATCTCAGTTATAACATTTTTAATTTCATCCTGACTAGATTTTACTTGTTTTATCTCTGCCGAAAGGGATTCTATGCTTTTTTCAAACCCAGCTAGTGTTCTTATTATCATGAGTATAAATTCTGATTCAGACATATTGCTTGTATCTGTGTTGATTAAGTCCCTGGCTGTCATTTCTTCCTGTTCTATTTTGGGGGTGAATTCTTTCATTTTCTCATTTTGGAGGAATAAAAAGAATTAATAAAATTAAAATTAAAAAGTTAAAAACATCACAAACAGTCAAATAAAAAAGCTAATTTTAGGTGTGATTTGGTTTCATTGTTGAAAGAAGCTTGATAGAGTAGAGAAAAAAGGAAAGAAAGAAAAGAAGCAAGAAAACGTTTAAAAATTAAAACAAATATACACAATAAAATAGAATAAAATGAAATAAAGAAAATAAAATAGAATAAAAAATATTTACAAAAATATAAAATATAGTAAAAATTTAAAAAGAGACAAACTTTCATAAAAACAGAAAGTAAAAATAATTTTTTTCTCTTTCTGTATCCAAGAATAAGAAAAGAAAAAGAAGAAAGAAAAAAAAAACCGAACAGATGGACCAGCAAACAGAATGAAATCTGAATGAAATTACATCCAGATTCCCCTAGAAGTCAAACTATGAAGCACTTTATAGTACATACACTAAGCAGGCAGAGAGACTTGTGGTGGTCCTCTAGGCTTGGTTGGCGTATTTGGGCGGGGCTTGGTGTAATGGTGTAGTGGTGTAATCTCCACTAGGTGGCGCTGCTTAGCTTACTGGGGTGGATCGGTGTTGCCCACATGTGCATGCACAGGTATGTGAACGCACAGGTATGTGCATGCATGGGGGAGATGAAAATGGCTTTACCCAGATTCCCAGTCTCTGGCATAGGAACACTGCACTCTCACCTACCAGCAATCAAGCATTCCCCCTTTGTCTCCAGCTTCCATCCACTCCCCATTTCTACACTGTCCATGACCAAGCTGGCAGCCTGCCAGGAGGCACCCCTCCTGACTTTTATCTCAGATGGGACTGTGTTTCCAAACCCCTCACTTCTGAGAGCCCTACAGCTTGGACCCATTCTGACCCTCTGGGGGAGGGTCTCACCGAGCAATGGCCAGGTGCTGGTTTGCTCCCAGGAACATTCGTGTGATCATGCTGCTGCAGAGGCTCGAGATTGTGGCTGGGTGCTGGCTTGCCCCAGAAAAAGTTCGTGCAATCATGCAGCATCAGAGGTTCAGAGATTATGGTAAATCACAACACACAACCAGAGCCAGGTTTCACTATACCCTGGCATCTTTGTCCCAATGCCAACAAGCGTGGCTGTCTCCAGGGTCCACTGGAATCTTTGCCTGTGGGGAGGCCATGGGCCTCTACCAAATGTCCTCTTGGTAGGGAACTTCTTCTCCTGGTGTGGCCCACAGACCCCTCAGACCTCACTGCCTGCTCCTGGGGATTTGCCCTTCCCACCAGAGCACTGCCAGGTATTGAGCTGCAGAATTTCCAACTCTGATTATAGAGTCCTAATGGTATTTGAAACCCTCTCCTTTCTCCTTTCTCTCTTTCTTGTTCAGTGATTTGTGGGTGTTTCCACTCTTTCTCTTTCTCTCCAGCTACTTTCAGGAAGAGTGTTTTTCCTGTACTTTCCACCCTTTCTCTGTCCTCTCTCCATGAAAATAGCTCCTTACCCTCCATGCCTTCTCTCTCCTTAAGTTCACCTCTCCATGCCACGTACCTACCAAGTTCTATGGCTCGAGTTATGCATATTGTTGTGTAAATCCTCAGATCAATTTTCTAGGTGTATAAAATGGTTTGGTGCTGATCTAGCTGAATTTCAGGGATGAGAGAAGCAGAGAACTTCCATACTGCTCTGCCATCTTGGCCCCTTCTGTTTAGTCTACTTCTTGATTTTTAATTGACCACAACAGAATAATTTTGGTGAATACATCTCCTGTGCTACATAAGAATCTACATTATCCCCTATGGTCACGCTAGCATGATTCTATTACCTGGAAAATGATTTGATGCCGTGTAGAGATGAAAAAGCTCAGAATGTCCAATTAGCAATATGGCACACATTCTCTAAGTGATAGCTCCATGTCAAGCTATTGACTGGCTGTATGAAGCTGGCTGTTGTCACTGGCACTGAGCACCTAGTGAGAACCTAGGCAGCACAAGCAGAGGGGTTTGCCCCCCTTCCCCAGTGACCTGGAGCTCAGTGTGAGCAGTGTTCTTGTCACCCCATACCTGACAATACTGATCAGTTTTGTCACCAGGATGAAGACCACAATTTAACAAATGTCCTGAGTTCTTCAAAGGATCATTGGATGCAGAGAAACAGCTTGGATCCCAGGACCCTGCTGCTTACTTGAGACTGAGTAGAATCTCAGAAGATATTAGGAAGTGTTCCCAGGAGTTGGTGCTAACACAAGATCATTTTTGCAGCCAACATTTGGGAAATCTATGCACTTTTTCATTCAAATTTGCCATAAACTTAAAATTTATCTTAAAAATAAAGCCTATTTTTTAAAAATGAGAGAGTAAGAGCTTTGCAAAATCCATATGGTAAAGAGAAGAACAATCAAGAGGGAGAATTTAGAATTCTGCCAAATTTAAGAAACTAAAAAAAAACAAAAAAGAAACATTTCCCATCATAATGAACAAAATTATAAAAGAGGGAGATCATCAAGGAATAGTGGGTCTAACCGGCACACGTCAAAATCATGTTTACCAATGATAGAATAGAACAACCACTTACTAACTTTTGAATGAAAATGGCCCATGCACAAATATACGAAATAAGAAATGATATCTGAAAAAAATGAAAAAGTCATTACTGGTAACATCCAGTAAAAATAGATTTAAGGGGTGCCTGGGTGGCTCAGTCAGTTAAGCATCTGACTTTGGCTCAGGTCATGATCTCATAGTTCGTGGGTTCAAGCCCTGCATCGGGCTCCCTGCTGACCACTCAGAGCCTGGAACCTGCTTCAGGTTCTGTGTCTTCTTCTCTCTCTCTGCCCCTCCCCTGTTCACACTCTGTCTCTCTCTCTCTAAAAAATAAATAAACTTAAAAAAATTTTTAATAGATTTAAGCAATCCCTATCAAAATAACACCAGCATTCTTCACAGAGCTAGAACAAACAATCTTAAAATTTGTATGGAACCACACAGAAACCTGAATAGCCAAAGCAATCCTGAAAAAGAAAACCAAAACTGGAGGCATCACAATCCCAGACTTCAAGTTGTATTACAAAACAGTAGTCATCAAGACAGTATGGTAGTAGCACAAAAAACAGACACTCAGATCAATGGAACATAATAGGGAACCTAGAAATGGACCCACAAACGCATAGCCAACTAATCTTTGACAAAGCAGGAAGGAATATCCAATGAAATAAAGACAGTCTCTTCATCAAATGGTGCTGGGAAAACTGGACAGTGACATGCAAAGAAATGAACCTGAACCACTTTCTTACACCATACACAAAAATAAACTCAAAATGGATGAAAGACCTAAATGTAAGACAGGAAACCATCAAAATCCTAGAGGAGAAAGCAGGAAAAACCTCTGTGACCTCAGCCACAGCAACTTCTTACTTAACATGTCTCTAGATGTATGGGAAACAAAAGCAAAAATGAACTATTGGAACCTCATCAAGATAAAATCTTCTGCACAGCAAAGGAAACAATCAGAAAAACTAAAAGGCAACCGATGGAATGGGAGAATATATTTGCAAATGACATATCAGATAAAGGGTTAGTATCCAAAATCTATAAATAACTTATCAAATAACACCCAAAAACAAGTAACACCCAACACCCAAAAGAACAATCCAGTGAAGAAATAGGCAAAAGACATGAATAGACACTTCTCCAAAGAAAACATCCAGATAGCTAACAGACATATGAAAAAATGTTCACCATCACTCATCATCAGGGAAATACAAATAAAACCAAAATGAGATACCACCTTACACCTGTCAGAATGGCTAACATTAACAATTCAGGCAACAACAGATGTTGGTGAGGATGCGGAGAAAGAGGAACCCTTTTGCACTGCTAATGGGAATGCAAACTGGTGCAGCCACTCTGGAAAACAGTATGAAAGTTCCTCAAAAAATTAAAAATAGAACTACCCTATGACCCAGCAATTGCACTACTAGATATTTACCGAAGGAATACAGGTGTGCTGTTTCAAAGGGGTACATACGCCCCAATGTTTATAGCAGCACTATCGACAATAGCCTAAGTATGGAAAAGGCCCAAATGTCCATCAATAGATGAATGGATAAAGAATACATGGTGTGTATATATATATATATATATATATATATATATATATATCATAGTATTACTTGGCAATCAAAAAGAATGAAATCTTGCCATTTGCAACAATGTAGATGGAACTTAGAGTGCATTATGCTAAGCAAAATTAGTCAGAGAACGACAAATATCATATGACTTCACTCATATGAGGAATTTAAGATACAAAACAGATGAACATAAGGGAAGGGAAGCAAAAGTAATATACAAATGGGGGGGGACAAAATATAAGAGACTCTTAAATACAGAGAACAAACTGAGGGTTGCTGGAGGGATTGTGGTGGGGGAATGGGTCAAATGGGTAAAGGGTAAAGTCTGAAGCCTATTTCAGATTCTGTGTCTCCCTCTCTCTCTACCCTTCCCCTGCTCACACTCTGTGTCTCTCTGTCTCTCAATAATAAATAAATGTTAAAGAAAAAAAATTAAAAAAAAGAAAATTGCAGAATAATATTATGAAATACTGATGTAAATATTTCAAAATATATCAACAAAGATATTCCAATATCATATTAATAAATTGATATATCATGAACATATGTGGTTTATTCCAGGTATACGTGTTTGGTTCCATATTATAAACTCTATTTTTTTCATACTGAAAACTCCTTAAAATAAAACATCATTTTAACACAAATAAATAGAGCATATGATCTGAATAGATCCTGAAAGAGCCATTGACAGAATTTAAAACAAATTCTTGTAACAAACACATAAAATAGAAACAGACAGAGACATTTATAACGTATTAATATAATCTCTCCCACAAACATGACTCAGTTCCTCAGCCAGCACCTTAACTACTAGAGGGATTTTGGGAGGACATTTCCACAAGATCAGGAACAGGAAAAAGTAACTTTTAATTCCATTATTACTCAACCTTATTCTTCAAGTATTAGAAACACAATTAAGCAAGAAAAAATCCATAATTAGATTTCAGAATTAATGGTAATGGACAAGGAGTCATTCCAAAAGACCTAAATTTATGCTTGAGTCAAAGATATTCTGGGACTGGTGCAGCAGTGGCAGAAGAAATCTCTCCCAATGAGCAGAAACAACAGGCATTCCTGTTGAGGACTAGTGAGAGGATACTATAGCTCTGGGTTTCTAGAAATAGGTAAATGACCAAGGCTAGAGACCCTGGATTCCTCAGAGGTCAGGTGCGAGATCAACACAGTGGACCTGCCACCCCCAGCCCATGAACTTCAGTGCAAAGAGACCCTGTGTCCCAACCTGATAGGAGAGGTCGCCTTTCTCTTTCTTTGAGACTGTTTGTCTAGGAAGGGGCTGCTGTGAGTAACTTGGAGACAGAAGGAAAGGAGTAGACCTCACTCCCAGGTTGTGACCCTCAATGGACCTGGACCCTTGGTGGCAGCAGCAAGAGCATCAGAAGTAGAAGCCACAGGTTGAGCCTGAACAGCTGCTGGGGCCACCCACCCAGCAAATGAGAAAAGGGTTCTGATCTCAGTTCCCATAGGCTGGAGGCTCTGTGTGAGCCAAGAATATTGTCATGAGAGACTATGAGGAGCCACATTATCCTCACTCCTTAGTCCAGTGTTATTCAGGGAGACAGAGTTGCCAGACATGAAGCCAGAAAAGTGATTGGGGACCCTCAAGGGTTGATTGCTATTACCTTACAAAGTACATTTGGGGGCCATGCCTGGGAGCTCTTGGTACCCATTCACACCATTACCACCAATGTTGGAGCTGCTCCAAGTGCAGAAGATGGTGACACTCTGGCCTAGGTACCCAGATACTGAAAGTGGCTGAGTCAGCACAGAATGGGCCCAGGACCCTGCAAGGGGGAGAGACACAGAGAGGGTGATGTTGGGGAAATGAGAAAAGAGGAAGAAGAGCCACACATGTCCTCCCAGGGCCCCTTCTCTTGTCCCCCCATCTAGTCAAAGTGCAGTGATTGAGGAGGGTGAGATGGAGAGGGGACCAGGCCATGATGGAGACCATCACTGATCCTGCCTTCTGTGGCCCCACAGCTGAACAGAACCTCTCCTAATGCCTCCCTTCTCTTCAATCTCTGACAGAGAGAGGGCCCTTCCATTCAAATAAGACCCCAGCTCTCTGACCCCTCACTGGCCTGGGTCAGGTCCCTCTGCCTGAAGATGTCAAGGGAGTGGGCAGGGAAGGAGCTGTGCGGGTCCAGGGGGTGGGGAGGTCTCAGCTGTGAGCCCTGAGCAGAGGGCACAGGCAGTGCTAGGTGGCAGCTCCCAGCTATGATCATCCTTTAAACTTAATAAACAAGACTGAGTGCCATCCAATGTCCACTCCCGGCACACTGTTGTGTGATATGGTGACCAGAGCCCATAAGAGACAGCTCCTACCTCCTCACTGCTCTTTCCACTGTCCCCTGCACTAAGGCCATATCTTATGTGACCTCCCATCATCTCAGAAAGATTTATGCTCTACTCAGACTCCTCAGGATCAGTGTGTCCATGGTTCCCTTGGGTGTTCTTGGGTCAAGACTGAGGTGATGTCTCTACACAAATTCCTCTTAGATTAGGATCAAGTCCAGAGCAATGATGGGTCCTCATGGCCACATGGCCTCTTCTGTGCAGGATGCTACATTGTTTTCTCTCATGTGAGCCCCTTCTGACCATGGCTACCCTTCCCTGGACATATGCCCCCACACCGCTGAGAGGAGAAGGAGCCTCTCTCTAGGCATGAAAAGTTAAGGGAAGGCCCCAGGTGGGCATCCCCAGTGGTTGATGCCAAGTGAATCTTACTCGTCAATATCTCACACACTTGAGCACTACTATCATCCACTTAGTTTTTTTACAAATCATTTTTAACACAGTGACTCATTCCTAGGAATCACTTCTGCAAGCACAGGACACAGGGGTGTGACAAATAACGTTCTCTGCAGCATTTTACTTAAAACTCTGAATTCCTTGAGCAGTATCTGTTCCCAGGAGACTGAGATGTGGTGAATGTTAGAATCCACATTCCAAATAGAGGGTGTAAAAAAGAACTGCCCATAGTGAGTGTTATTGGGGGGGGGGGTCAATTTATATGCTTGTGTGTGAAAATATGCCGTTTTACATATGACTTTGCCAGGAAGATAGATGTTAGCCAAAAAAGAAAAGAAAACAAAACAAACCCATAAAACCATTAGTCCCATTTACCAAAATATCATAAACAGATGGTTTAATAACTAGAAAAATTCTAGAATAGTATGCACAAGAGTCTTAACTGATTTTAGTTCCAGGGTTTGCTTGGAATGGAAAAGAACAAACTGTCAGTGTGTTCAGTTGTGTGTGAGTGTGGTACAGAGAAGTTGTGTTACTTTGAGATTCTAAATGCACCAACATATTTAAGCTGGTAAGTGAAAATCTAAGATTATAATTTCAACAAAATTATTACATGAATTTAACTAAAAGAAAACCTATGCTCTATATAATTTTGCCTTTACAAGGGTTTTATCTTCTGAAATATCCTTTTCTTTGAAAGCTTTGTTTTTTTAAAGACAATTTTTTATTAAAAAATAATAGGCATTCTGTGCAGTGTTGTTCATTAATAGTAGAAATACTAATAATAGCCAAATTATGGAATGAGCCCAACTGTCCACCAACTGATGAATGGATAAAGAAGATGTGGTATGTATATTACATATACATACAATGGAATATTACTCAGCAATCAAAAAGAATGAAATTTTGCATTTGCAACAACATGGATGGAACTAGAGTATATTATGGTAAGAGAAATGTCAGTCAGAGAAATACAAATACTATCTGATTTCACTCATATGTGGAATTTAAGAAACAAAACAGATGAACATAGTGGAAGGTAAGGAAAAATAAAATAAGATAAAAACAGAGAGGGAGACAAACCACTAGAGACTCTTAAATACAGAGAACAAACAGGGTTGCTGGAGGGGAGATGGGTGGGGGAGGGGCTAAGGATGGGCATTAGGGAGGGCACTCGTTGGGATGAGCAATGGGTGCTATATGTAAGTGATGAATCACTAAATTCTACTCCTGAAACCAATACTGTATTCTATGTTAACTAACCTGAAAAAAAAAAGGTGATACTAGGGTCTGGAGACAAGAGGCAGAATAGGTCCAAATATTCTCCCAGGGACCATTCCCCTGTTTTTGCATCCAGTCACCTGTGTAGTGAGCAAGGAGGGTGAGGAGAGGGGACCAGGCCATGGTGGAGCTTATCACCAATCCTGCTTTCTGTGGCCCCACAGCTGAGCATAACCTCCCCTAAATTCTCCCTTCTCCTCTTCAATCTCTGACAGAGAGAGGGCCCGTCCATGCAAGTGAGACCCCTCACTGGCCCTGGGTCAGGCCCCTCTGCTGAGGATGTCAACGTGGTGGACAGGGGAGGGACTGTGTGGGACCAGGAGGTGTGGCGGTTATAGCTATGTGCCCTAGGCAGAAGGTGCAGGCAGTGCCTGGTGGCACATCTTACTGCTAATCAGTCCTGACTCTTCAAAAGTGGGTCCTTAGAGTTCTTGGTGTCCAGGTCCAGACACACTTATTGTCTGACATGGTGGCCAGAGCCCATCAGATACATCTCCTGCTTCCCTACCACTCTGTGTACTGTCTCCTGACATAGGGCCAGGCCAGATGTCCCCTTATGTGGTCTCCCATCACCTCAGGAAAGACTGTATGCTCTTCCCAGACTCTTCAGGATGAATTTGTTCACAACTCCCTTGCTGTTCATGGATCAGAACTGAGGAGGTGTCTCTACTCAGATTCCTAAGTCCAGAGCAGTTGACCTATCCCCATGTAGACATGTTCTCTTCTGTTCAGGACACAGATGTTTTCCTCTTATGTGATTCTTCTCCTATTAAAAATTTAGCAGTGTATCTCCAACACACAAAAATATTTCTTCAAAGCTCATTTTCCTGGTGAACTGTAAGTACTTTGGTTTTTGATATGCTCTAATCAAGCTTCACCATTTTACTAGTCTCCTTACAAATATATGAGTTGAATAAAATATTTCACACTTGTTCATTATTTATTTGTATGAGAGTCAGATGTTTGGCTTTCTGAGTTGGGCTAACTCTGATCCCACTCCCAGGACACAGAAGAAGGTGAGTGTGAGAGCACCTCCTGTGACCAGGACCCTGTGAGATGGAGACTATCAGCAATGCACCTGAGGTGACCTGGGGTAGCACTTACTGGGGATGGGAGAAGAAGGGGACTCATCCTGAGATGTGTGCAGAGCATCTTGTGCTGGGTCTCTGGGTCTGCTTCTCAGCTGAGGGACAGATGGAGGAGAGGAGCACAGGTGGTCAGGGAGCATCTTGTGTTTTATAAGACATTGGAAAGTTCTGGGAGTAAGAAATAAAACTTTATGAGACAGCAGCCCCCTGATCTCTGTCCCTTGCCCTGCTCTCAGTATCCACAGTACAAAACCCAATGTGAACTAGCTATGAAGGTGGAGGGCAGAGTTGGTAGAGAGCTGCATGATGTCCATGGTGAGGACACTTGAGGAAACCTTCTGACCTTTTCCTCTCTTATCTGTATCCACATCTCCTAGCCAGGTGGTCAGCATGTGATTGACACCAGCTCCAAACCCAGGGATGAGTCTTGTGTTTCCCAAAGAAATAAAATAATTCCTTTTCTTTTTAAAAAATGCTTATGTACTTACTTTGAAGAGAGAGAGAGAGAGAGAGAGAGAGAGATAACATGAGTGGGAGAGGGGCAGAGAGAAAGGGAGAGAGAGAGAATTCCAAGTAGGCTCCAAGAGCAGCGCCTGACAGGGGGCTCAAACTCACGAACTGTGGGATCATGACCTGAGCCAAAATCAAGAGTCGGATGTTAACTGACTGAGCCATCCAGATGCCCCAGATGATTCGCTTTCTGAGAACCATGCTGATTTGAGGGAAGATGGTGTGGGTGGTCTGGTCCAGTCCTCCTGAAGGCTGGGATTCCTGATCAGTGGGTCCAGGAGGACAACCCTTTCTCATTCTGGAGGGCTTGTTCTGTGGATGTGATACTTGGGAATGAAGAGTATTTTATCCCTATGTGGAAATCAGCTTGGGGCCATGAGGGTAATGGAGAAGAGACATCTTGGATAACTATCAGAGAAGAAAGAGTGAAGCCCTGAAAGATTCCCCACTTGTCATCTGGAGAGGAAATATCCCCATGTCACCACTGAGCAAGGCAGGGAGGCTGTTGATGCTTTCATCATGAAAATGAGCTTGGGGTCTCATCTCTCCACCCTTTCCCATGAAGCTTCTTTCCAAGGGCTCATTCATATCCCATCCAGTTCCTAAGAGCAGCCTTGAAGCCACACCCCATTCTTCAGTACCTCCTTCCTCCCCAAACTTGCTGAGTCTGCCCATTCTCCTCCAACAGCCACAGCCTTTCTCAGTTGCCTCCCTCTTTCCTCCTGCTCATTCTTGTTCACTGAAGCATCTGGACTTTTCTTCATAAGCTTGAATCAGATCCTTCTTGTCAAACCCTCTAGTGGTTCCTATACCCACGCTACCATGCTGACCTCTCTTCACAGTAACATTTTGTGTGTATTGATACTTTTACTGGATTGTTGTCTCTTCCCCAGACAGCATCATCACCCTTAGGACAGGGACCATTCCTATCTTATCCCTTCTCTATCCTGAGCCCCTAGACCCAAGTGTGACACTGAATACATGTTAAGTAAATAGTATGGAATGAAGGACCTCTTGGTCAGCCAACTGTCCTGAGTCGGCTCAGCTGAACTCTGTATCACTGGTTCTGCCCTGACCCTATCATGGACCTGGTCCCCAGGGCAGGCTGATGCTAGCATCAAGGGATTTCTGCCCAATGTGACACAGTATCACAATATGTTGTCACAAAGGACTGGATTTGGGAACATAATTTGAGAGGATGAGGACAGATTGTAGATGATGCACAGCTAGATGCAGTAAGTGTCCAGAGAGTGAAGGGCCCACAAGGGGAGGAGGGGGCTGCATCCTGTGCCTCACAGATCTGGAGCACTGTGTCCAGATCATCCCATGTCTGGTCCCAGTGGTCAGGCTTGTCTTAGGACAGGATCTAAGAGACCCCATGGAAACATTCCTTGACAGACCTGAAGTCAGAGGTTTCATCTCAGATGCCAATTAGACAAGAACCCCAGGTTCACATTTCCAGGGCTTCTGCCTGCATGTTTTGTTTGCAGACCATACTGTTCATCTCTGTGTTGCTGCTTTTTCTGCTATACATGGTGGTGTTCTTGAGATCTGATCCCAACATCATGAATGGATGTGTCTGTACAGCTTAGAAACAGGAATCTAAATGATAAAAATATATACATATAGAAAGAGGAGACATTTAGCATCCTGCTCACTTTGTCCAAAGCCTAACTCACTTGAGAATTCAGAACACAAATCTTGAGACTGCAATGAGGTTGGTAAGTGGGAAGGGAAGTGCATAAAGGAGAGAGTCATCAAGGATGGGAGCCCCAAGTCTTAATATAAGCTAAGAAGAAATCCCTGGCTGTTCCTAGGGGTAAGGGACTTGAAGAAGCCCAGATACAAACATATTTTTCATTTCCTCACTTGATCAGATGAGGAACACTAACAAGAAAAGGAGAAAGATCTAAAATTGTCACTGTAGACAGATGAAATTGGCTGTGGGTGCTCAAGGAGCTTGAATCTCATTTTCCCCAGGCCTGGAGCACTGGAGAGGCACTGGGACCTCTTCATTTTGCTGCTCAGTGATGTTCACCTTCATCCTTAAGTTGCAATCAAGACCTTCAGCTATACAGTGACATGGAGACGACCAAGAGGACCAACATCCCACGAATATGTGGTTGTTTCAATGGGTCCAGAGTTTTGATGAAATATCTCAAGTGCTGATGTGTCAAAATTATACCCTTCAAGCCACTGCTGTTTCTTCTTCCAGTACAGTAGACATTGGCTTTCACTCCTGGGGTTCCAGTCCCTTAGAGAGCCCAAATCAGCAGGGAAAGGTGTTGTGAACACAGGACAAGTCTACACAGTGGAGGGAGTGGGGAAGAGCTGAAGAGGGATACCTGCATAAGTATGAATGTCAGCATACCTGAACTGTGACATTTCAGGGACAATGAGGAGGGGGGAAATCCAGAATGTGGTGTGGACAATCCACAATTCTGTTCCTAAGGCCGCCAAACTAAGACACATCTTTCTCAATCTCATGTTGTACTCCATATCTACATCATAAGCTCTATTTCATGGACTCTTTGTGGGTTCTGTTCTGTGGAATAATCTATGGTAAGTGTTGGAGGATGGGGGGAATCTGTGTCCTGAGTCCAACAA
Organism: Puma concolor; assembly: GCF_028749965.1. NCBI lineage: Eukaryota > Metazoa > Chordata > Mammalia > Carnivora > Felidae > Puma > Puma concolor. The sequence goes on from NC_141678.1 coordinate 21,096,632, forward strand.
AGGCCCTGAGAAGTCTGGGTTTCAAGGAAGCCTGTGTCAGGGAACGTAAGATTTCCCCAGTAGGCATGACTTTCCACTACATACACACCCACAAGATCAAGCAAACAACACCCTATATGTTGCAGGGATACAACCACATCCCTTCCAAGACAGGCCAAGACAGGTATTGGAGGTGATCTATTCTATGACCACTTTCCTCAGACTGTCTTCCCAGGAATTATGGATGCAAGTTCCATTTGTAACCCTTGGAAGTACTGTCAGAGTTTCTGAATCACATGGTGCCCTCTTTAATAAAGCACCTGTATGGCCACAATTCTCCTCCAACAGGTTACAAGTTGCAGGGTCCTTCTCTGGGTTGAGGTGATGAACAGAAACTCATCACCCCATATGGACATTGGTGGTAACCACACAGGCTTAGTGCCCAGGAGCCCCCACCCCTAACCCTGTTGCACCCACACTCCGTTCATCAGCCCTCAGGACACCAGGTCCCCTACCTGGTGTATGTTGCTGACAGAAGCTGCATGCCTGTGCCCCATCCTGATTTGTTTCCTCTAACTTCAAACCAACTTCCTATACTTCATCCTCCATAGATACAGGCATACCCTGTGAATGCAGAGCAGGATTCTCCCAGGGCTAAAATCTGTGTACACTTTTTTTATTGTTTCTTTTTTTTTCTGGAATTCCACAGCATTACAAGGACATTTTACCCAAAGATATTGCAACAATTGTATTGGCCAAGTCTGAGAGAATTGACATCTTCACCACATTAAATATTTTGACCCATAAGACAGATATACCTACAGATTTACTTAAATATTTAATCTCTGTCATGAATGGTTTATAGTTTTTAGTGCATAAAACTTCCAAATTCTGTCAGATTTATCCTTGTATTTCATATTTAATATTTTGGTGCTATTATAAATGGTATTATTTCTAACTTTTAATTTAAAAAAAATTTTTACTGTCTATTTATTTTTGAGAGAGAGACAGTGAGAGCCAGGGAGGAGCAGAAAGAGAGGGAGACACAGAATCTGAAACAGGCTCCAGGCTCTGAGCCATCAGCACACAGCCCAATGAGGGGCTCGAACTCATGAACCGGGAGATCATGACATGAGCCAAAGTCAGATGCTTAACCGACTGAGCCACCCAGGCACCTCTCTAACTTTTAATTTTGATGGTTGATTGCTTTTGATGGAGAATACAATTCCAAGCAGCATGTGAAGACTGCATCCCAACCCTAAATTGAAACTCTCAGACCAGAAGTATCTCTGAGTCACTCTACACTCTTAGGAGGGCATAACCTGAATCAACATTTTTGGACTCATTCAATTATTTCATTAAGAGCTATTAATCTCTAAGCATGGGATTACCTCCAATGCAACATTAACAGAGTGAGCCTATACTAGCAATAGATTAATCCAAATTTTGATCTGAACAACAGTATGAAATATTGTCAGGTCAAGTGGTCTAAGGCAAATCAGGTACTGACAAAAGAAATGACAATGGAAACCAACCCCTGATCTGGACTTGGTCAGACCCCCTGCTGTGGGTGGTGCACCAGGTCAGGAAGTTGCAGGTGAGGTTTTTGTCTCACTGCATCATGAGTCTGGAACACAGTGTAAGACTTAGAGTTGCCATGCCATGTGCTACAGTAATAGTCAGCCTCATCCTCAGGCTGCAGCCCAGAGATGAGCAGAAGCCCTGCATTGGCCGAGGCATCACTGGATCCAGAGAAGCGGCTGGGGACCCCGGAGCCCTGGTGTTTATCTGAGTCTGAGTGGTAGTACAGGAGATACCGGGGAGGGTTCCCTGGATTCTGCTGGTACCAGTTTATCCAGAAATCACCAACTCTGAAGCCACTGCTCAGGGTACAGGTAAGTCTCACAGAAGTTCCCAGAGATGCAGAGAGGGAGGGTGGCTGGGTCAGCACCGGCTGAGACAGGGAACCTGCAAACACAGACACTCATGAGACTAGGCAGGGGACAAGGTTAAGCTGCTTGGAAGTCTGTGACAGTGAGGGTGACACCCACTCAAGAGCTGCCATGGATCTGGGGATGTCCCTACCTGTGCAGTGAGCCAGGAGCACAAGGAAAAAAGGGGTCCAAGCCATGTCGGAGACTCCACCTGTGGCCCCAGATCAAGCCTGGGATGTGCCAAGCCCCTTTTATCTTCTCCAGGGCCTGAAAGGGGAGGGACCATTCACAAAAATTTGTTTCCTGCCTTCTAGATGAAGTCTCAGCTTTGTTCCTGAGAGGGCTGATTTCCACAAAGGCTCAGAGTTTGTCCCCTGGGAGAGACCAGGGAGGAAGCAGCTGCTGGGGCCTTCCACAGACCTGTGAGCAGGAGACCCCTCCCAGCCAGAGGGGACATAGCTGCTGACACATAGGCAATAGTGCCCCAGCCCTGGGGGGGTTGGCCAGTACACAGCTGGAGATCCCCACTGTGTAGACTCTGGAGATTCCCATAGCACCCCCTGCTGCCCACTAGTCAAACTTCAGTCTGTCACTGGAAAGGATGTCAGTGACACTGACCTGACAGCCTGGCCACTGTCAGTCCACAAGCATACATGTGTCACATGCCCTAGTGCCCAAGATAACTAATATTAACAGACTTCCCACTGAGGACTTTTGGCTTTGTCAGAGAAGAACATGGGGTTGATTCACCACCACACACCATGCATGAGACTACAGTGGATTGAGAAAGCAGAAGGCTGGGGAAACACACCTGAGCTGTTCTCTCAGCAGGGCCACATGAGGGAGGAGGCTAGTTCTCGTCATGTGGAGTGGAGGCCAGGTGTTCTACATCAGGACAGATAAGGCACACCACCTTTGCAGAAGAAAGATGGACTTTGGGGGGAGAGTAGGACATTAGTCATGATATGTTGAGGGGATGAAACACTACATGATTTGATAGTAACTTTGAGAAAATAGAATATAAGTGACAAAATAGTCGAGGAAATTTGAAGCCTAAATATAAAAGTACTTCTATGTCAGGGTGAGGTGCTTGTATTTTATTTCATTTGGGCATGTTAGAGTTTGAAAATAGGAGAAATGATTGATGAAATATATATTTTATTTATAAAAATGTTCCAGCTTTGTCAGAGTATAATTGCCAATCACAAATTGTATGCACTTTTAAGGTACAACATGAAGATTGGATATACATAAAAATTGTGAAGTAATCACCACAATCAAGCTAATTAATCTATCCATCTCCTCATATACATACCATTTCTTCCTTCCTTTCCTCCTTTTTCCTTTTTCTTTCTTTCTTTCTTTTTCTTTCTTTCTTTCTTTCTTTCTTTCTTTCTTTCTTTCTTTCTTTCTTTCATTCTTTTCTTATCCTTTTTTGTAGTGAGAACACTTAAGGTCTACCCTGTCAACAAATTTCAAGTATACAATACAGTATTATTAACTAAGAAAGGTATACCTTAGAACATATACCTCATCCTGTTGTCAGTTTCAACAATGTGCCTGAAGACAACACAGCAAGTAAGGCCATGTCAAGAAGGCTTGAGGGATGATGATACAGGGAATCTGGAGGAGGAAGATGAGTGCACAACGCCCAGGATGAAGAACACAGGGAGTTGACTGTGGTCCTAGACTGAGGATGAGGGAAAGGATGATGGTGAACTTGAGGGCTCCTGTTAGGTTGATCAGGTGAATTTTATTGTCATTCACTGTCATACAGGTAATGAGAAAGAGAAAGAGGAGGTTGAAGGGAAATAAAGGGGCTTTGTGTTATATTTGTAAACCTGGGGCATGTAGGAAATACCCAGGAATGGGAACATGGGATGTTGCCAAATCAGTCATTCACATTCCAGCGATAGGAGCATCCTTGCATGATCTGCATCAGTTCTGGTGAGAGTGCTAAGAAAAGAGTAAGATAAGAAAGGTGATAAGATGATTTTTTTTAAGTGTAAGTATGAACACCAGGAGCTACTCCTACTCACAGAACCAAGATAAAGAATAAAAATCCATTTGAAATAAATAAGGAAATCCCTCATTTCTTTCATCATGTGTTTTAATTATTTAAGCAATTACTTTTCAGATTGGGCCTCCTTTTAAAGTTGATTTGGTTATTGTGCTGCTGTCTTTTTTTAATGTGTGCAATTGTTTTTTTGTTTATTCATTCAGTTACGAAGAGTATTGTATTAACAACTGCAACTGTGATTGTGGATTATTTTTCTCATTGCTTCTGCTAATTTATGCTTCATGTTATTTGATAAGGTATGTTATCAGATTCTAGCTTTTTATGTTTTTTTCTTGAATAGATTATTTCATCAGTAGAGAATGTGCTGCTGTGTTTCTAGTAAATTTCTTCCCTTAAATTCTTTTGGCCTGATACTTATATAACCACATCTTTCTGTTGTTCATTGTTGCATGGTATATTTTTTACCACTCTTTTAAAAAATTTTTAATGTATATTCGTTTTTGAGAGACAGAGAGAGACAGAGCATGAGTGGGGGAAGGGCAGAGAGAGGGAGACACAGAATCTGAAGGAGGCTCCAGGCTCTGAGCTGTCAGCACAGAACACAAAGCAGGGCTCGAACTCATGACGTGAGATCATGACCTGAGCCAAAGTCAGAAGCGCAACCAAGTGAGCCACCCAGGTGCCCCTTACCACTCTAAAATACAATGTATCTTTATCTTTATTTTAACCATGTCCCTTTTGCTCTAGTATGTCAGTTCATATCTTTAATTGAAATGTTTAGTCCATTTATATTTAATATAATTTAATATCATTATGTAATATTATTTATATATATTTATATATTATATATATATATAATTATATATTTAATAAATTTATTTATATTAAATTATATATTTAATATAATTTCGGTAACTTTCTCTTAATTACATCTGGATTTTGCTCCTTTATTACTCCTTTCTTGCCTTCTTTTTCATTAATTGCATATTTCCATTATGAAATTTTACATTTAGTAGCAATGGATGCTGAGTACACTGAGTTGAAGACCCTGAGAATTGGGGTCTTCAGCCTAGGAGCTGTTGGGAGCTAGCCAACATTTTACACCCAATTTTGTTACACTTTCCAGAGCAGAAAGAAGTGACTCCTACAACCAGACTATGCAGCCTGCTGAATCAGCACAGGCTGAATGCAGGACCATGGAAACTGGAGTGACTAGGGAGGACACAGCAACTGAGACCTTCCACAGACCTGTAAGTAAGACTGCCCAGCATAGAAAGGACACAGCTGCTGAGTCCCCATCAGCAAACTAATGAGGTACCAATGCCCAGGCCCTGGAGAATATGAGGGATTATACAGCAAGGGGCACACGCTGTGCACACCTTAGGTGTCCCCTGCTGATCACTGGCCAAACTTCAGATTTTTCATTGGAAATAATGTTTATGGTGTTGGTCTGACAGCCTGCTTGCTGTCATTCCAGAAATATCTGTGGACCACCCTCTGTAGGTAAATCTCATTTTATTAATAAACATCATTTTCAACTGAAAGCTTTTTAGATTTTGAGGTGAAAGAGACATGGATAATATGACCACTATACAATGTGACTGAGGTTGCCACCAGGTGACAAGGCAGAGGGTTCTGGGAACAATGTCCTGAGTGGCTCATTCAATAGGGAAACAGGATGGAAGTGAACTGTAATCTGGATCTGAATAGAGAATGGTGGTCCTGCTGATGGATGAACAAAGCAAACAATATTTCTTTAAAAAAAGTTGCAGAGTTCTCTGAAAGTGTAGCACAGTGTTCAAATATTCAGAGACATCACATAGTGTTGGGGTATTGGGGAATGACAAAACTTATATTTCTGGTTCTCACATTTCTTGGAAGCCTTTGTGGTCAGGCCACACCATGTTTCTTTTTTGCTGTTTCTCCTGAGACAGAAGCTGTTGTCCCTTACATCCCAACACCATGGATGAAGGAGTCAGCCAACCTGGGCAAAAGATCCTAAAAGGTCAGCATAATGGCTACTTCTCATCATACTTATATAAATGTTTCCATCCATTTTAGGAATATTCATGAAAAGACTGTGACAAGCCAGCAGTGTGCCAGACATGAGGGATACAAAAGGTGAAAATATAGAAGGCCACTGTGGCTGAGGAAGGAGGCAGAGAGAACAGAGAGGTGGAGATATCACCAGGGGCAACACCAGCCTTTGTCAACTGATGACACAGATGTACTTCATCAGTTTACTTCATCAGTTCCCCGGATGTTCCCAAAGTGAAAACTCACCATTGTCCTCATGGTAGGATTTCCAACACTCTAGGTTCTCTTTTCCTTCCTCTCCCTTTCTATCTCAGCTTGAGGAGAGTCTTCAATGCCACATCCACTGACAAACTCTAAAATGTTACATTTTCCTCCTGTTATGGACTTTTCCCACCGAAATCCAAAACTTGATTCTCTCCTGATTAGGTAGATCAAAGAATGAGTTTCTCTTCTATAACATAGTCTGGGAGGTTCAGTTCACTACTGAATTAGGACATGCTACATTGTTTTCCTCTTATTTCCCTTGGGTGACCCTCTTGCCAAAGCTGAATCTCTGTTTTTCAGTTAAGGGGCTGAAATGTACACAAGTGCTTCTTATTATTCAAAGGAATATGTGAGGTGACTCCCCATGAGTCTTTACTTCAGATAAAGACTGAGGAAAAAGAGAGTAAACAATATGATAATAATGAGGATCAGGTACCATGTTTTGAGTACTTCAACATTGAAACATCAAGATTTGGAAGAGGCCCATGTCTTTTCATTAATTTATATTCAACTATTTACTCACGGAAGTTTGACAAGACATAACAGATTTGCATAGTTCCTATGGGACATTTATAATGAAGCCATGGATTATAAGGCAAAACTTAGGCCATTAGGCAATCCATTGAAGTCATGCACAAGATGGGAGTCCAGTATGGTCTCATCACATTTTACTAATGGCACACATTGAACCCTAAATCCAATGCCTACACCCTCTTCACATGACCACTTCTATCTAGGTATGTTTTGTATTATATATTCACAAAGAATTTCTCCAAAACTTAGAAATCTAAAACAAAAACATGTATGATTCCACAGTTTCTATGAGTCAAACTGGCAAAAGCTTGGAAGTGTATTTCTGGCTCAGGTTTCCTCATGAGGTTGCAATCAAGATTTTGACCAAGGAAACAGAAAGGCTTCACTGGAGCTGGTGGATCAACTCCCAGTTTGGCTGAGTCACAAATGAGGATGCTTCAGTTCCTTGACACATGAACTTCTCCATAAGGCTCCTTGAGAGTCTTCACAATATGGCAATTGCCTTCACCCAGAGTGAGTAATCTGGGGGAGCACAGTGGAAGTATTTTGGTCTAGCATTGAAAGTTACACACAGTCATTTCCTCAGTATCTTAATAGTTACAGTCATCCCTATTCATTATATAGAAGGGCATGAATTCCAAGAGGCAGTGATCACTAAGAGCATCTTGGACACTGGACACCACAACTGATCAGTCCACAAGAGACACAAATTTGGTATGAAAGAGGCCTCATATTGGTGGGGAGTTGTGTTTGGGGCAGCATCTGTGGCTGGATTTGGGAGACTAGAGTGACAGGGTGGGTTACCACACTGAGGATCAAGCACTTTATCCCCTATGGATGTGGATATATCTCAATATTTTTTAGTAACAATCAAGTGGAATTTTCAGGTTTCTCTTCCAGACAGCTTTCACAGAATACAACATGAACTTGAAATGGATGTCACATGAGGAGGGACAATGTAGGTCTGATGGAATATAACGGTGGTGTATAACAAAGGGAAAAATCTGATATGTAGGATTTTAATCTCCTTCTTGGGTGGCTAACAGGATGTGCCTTATGGCTCAAAGAGAGAACCAAATTGAGATACCAGGTTCCCAATTTCAGTGACTGAGAAAATGGACATGACAATAAGGCAGATAAGGTAAGAAAGAACAGAGAGCCCAGAAATCTACCTACACAAATGTAGTCAATTGATCTTTGACAAAAGACCAAAGGCAATACAATGAAGAAAAAGAAAAAATAGTCTTTTGACTAAATAGTACCAGAACTAAACATTACATGAAAAAAAATCTATACAAGACTCTAAAACCTTCATAAAAATTAACTCAAAATGGATCATAGACCTAAATGTAAAAAAGCAAAACTATAAAACCCCAGAAGACAACATAGGAGAAAACCTAACTGATGTTAGAATTGACTTTTTTAGATACAATACCAAAGGCATAATTAATGCAAGAAATGATTAATGAAATGGATTCATTAAAATTAAGAACTCCTGCTATGAAAGACACTGTCAAGGGAATAAGAAGACACGCCACAGACTAAGGAGGAAATATTTTCAAGACACGTCTGATAAAGAACCGTTATCCAAAACATACAAAGAACTCTTAAAATTCAACAGTAAGAAAACAGTCTGATTTTGACATGATACTCTAGATGGAAAAGCCAAAATATTCCACCAAAAAACTGCTAGAACTGATTCATGAATTCAGCAAAGTTGCAGGATATAAAATCAATGCGCAGAAATCGATTGCATTCCTATACACCAACAATGAAGCAACAGAAAGAGAAATCAAGGAATCAATCCCGTTTACTATTGCACCAAAACCCATGAAATACCTAGGGATAAATCTAATCAAAGAGGTGGAAAATCTGTATACTAAAAATTTAGAAAGCTTATGAAAAAAATTGAGGAAGACACACAAAAAATGGAAAAATATTCCATGCTCCTGGATAGGAAGAACAAATATTGTTAAATGTCAATACTACCCAAAGGAATCTACATATTCAATGTAATCCCTATCAAAGTAATACCAGCATTCTTCACAGAGCTAGAACAAACAATCCTAAAATTTCTATGGAACCAGGAAATACCCCAAATAGCCAGAGCAATCTTGAAAAAGTAAACCAAAGCAGAAGGCATCACAATCCCGGACTTCAAGCTATAGTACAAAGCTGTAATCATCAAGACAGTATGGTACTGGCACAAAAAAACAGACATTCAGATCAATGGAACATAATAGAGAACCCAGAAATGGACCCACAAATGTATAGCCAACTAATCTTTGACAAAGCAGGAAAGAATATCCAATGAAATAAAGACAGTCTCTTCAGCAAGTGGTGCTGGGAAAACTGGACAACGACATGCAGAAAAATGAACCTGGACCACTTTCTTGCACCATACACAAAAATAAACTCAAAATGGATGAAAGACCTCAATGTAAGACAGGAAACCATCAAAATCCCCGAGGAGAAAGCAGGCAAAAACCTCTCTGATCTTGGCTGCAGCAACTTCTTACTCAACACGTCTCCAGAGGCAATGGAAACAAAAGCAAAAATGAACTATTGGGACCTTATCAAAATAAAAAGCTTCTGCACAGCGAAGGAAACAATTAGCAAAACTAAAAGGCAACTGATGGAATGGGAGAATATATTTTCAGATGACATATCAGATAAAAGATTAGATTCCAAAATTTATAAATAACTTATCAAACTCAACACCCAAAAAACAAATAATCCAGTGAAGAAATAGGCAAAAGACATGAATAGACACTTCTCCAAAGAAGACATCCAGATGGCCAACCAACATATGAAAAAATTCTCACCATCACTCATCATGAGGGACATACAAATCAAAACCACAATGAGATGCCACAATGAGACACCTGTCAGAATGGCTAACATTAACAACTCAGGCAACAACAGATGTTGATGAGGATGCGGAGAAAGAGGATCTCTTTTGCATTGTTGGTGGGAATGCAAACTGGTGCAGCCACTCTGGAAAACAGTGTGGAAGTTCCTCAAAAAATTAAAAATAGGGGCGCCTGGGTGGCTCAGTCAGTTAAGCATCCAACTTCGGCTCAGGTCATGATCTCATGGTTTGTGAGTTCAAGCCCCACGTCGGGCTCTGTGCTGACAGCTCAGAGCCTGGAGCCTGCTTCGGATTCTGTGTCTCTGTCTCTCTCTGCCCCTCCCCCACTTGTGCTCTGTCTCTCTCTATCAAAAATAAATAAAATGTAAAAAAAATTTTTTTATTAAAAAAAAGTTAAAAATAGAACTACCCTACAACCCAGGAACTGCACTACTAGGTATTTATCCAAAGGATACAGGTATGCTGTTTCAAAGGGGCACATGCACCCCAATGTTTACAGTGCACTATCAACAATAGCCAAAGTATGGAAAGAGTCCAAATGTCCATCAATGGATGAATGGATAAAGAAGATGTGGTATACACACTCACACACACACACACACACACACACACACACACACACACAATGGAGTGTTACTCAGCAATCAAAAAGAATGAAATCTTACATTTGCAACTACGTGGATGGAACTAGAGGGTATTATGCTAAGTGAAATTAGTCTGTCAGAGAAAGACAAATATCATATAACTTCACTCATATGAGGACTTTAAGACACAGATCAGATGAACACAAGGGAAGGAAAGAAAAACTAATATAAAAACAAGGAGGGGGACAAAACCTAAGAGACAAATATGGCGAACAGAGGGTTACTGGAGGGGTTGTGAGAGGGGGGATGGGTTAAATGGGTAAGGGGCATTAAGGAATCTACTCCTGAAATCATTGTTGCACTATATGTAACTAATCTGGATGTAAATTAAAAAACTAAAATAAAATAAATTTAAAAAAAAGAAAACAATCTGATATTTAAATGGGAAAAAATCTGAACAGACACTTTGCCAAAGAAGATGTCCAGATAGCAAACGAGCATATGAAAAGATGTTCAACAAGACATATCACTAGGGGATTGCAAGTTAGTACAAGATACTACTGCACACCTATTAGAATGGCAAAAATCCAAAACACTGCCAACACCAGATACTGGCAAAGATGTGGAACAACAGGAACTCTCTTTCACTACTGGTGGCAATGCAAAATAGTATAGCCACTTTGAAAAATGATTGGCAGTTTCTTACAAAACTGAACATTTTCTTACTATACAATCCAACAATCATATGTCCACACAAAAACCTGTACAAGGATGTTTACAGAAGCTTTATTTATAATCACCAAAATTTGGAAATTACCAAGATATTCTTTAGTAGGTCAATAGATTAAGAAAACTGGTATATCTAGACAATGGAATATTAAATGCATATTACTAAGTGAAAGAAGCCAATCTGAAAAGGCTATGTACTGTATGATTCCAAATATATGACATTCTGGAAAAGGCAAAATTATGAAGACAGCAAACAATCAGTGGTTGTCAAAGATTAGGGGACGGGGAGAATGCATATGGAAAACAAAGGATTTTTAGGACAGCGAAACTATTCTTTATGATACTACAATAGTAGATACATTTTATTATACATTTGTCAAAGCCCATAGAATGGTACAAAACCAAGAGTGAACCCTAACAGTAACTATAATCTTTGAATAATAGTGATGTATCAATGTGGGTTCACGGATTTTGACAAATGTGCCACGTGGGGGATGTTGATACTGAGGGTGGGGCAGATTGCATGTATCAGGGTAGTGTATATAATGAGAACTCTCTGTACTTTCTGCATAGCTTTGCTATGAACCTAAAAAACACCCTAAAAATAATTTATGTTGAAATAAAAAAAAACACACACACAAAGAGCTGTATGTTTGGCAATGTGCATGTTTGGGGATGTAAGATAGTGATTTGGAGATGAATATGGTATTTGCTTTTATAAGAATATGTCATGTTTATTAAGAGCTGAGTCTTGAACATGTCAATATAATTCCCCAAAGTTCCTTTGCCTTGAAGAAAGGGTTTTAGAAAGCATATGAGTAGCAGTCACATCCACAATGAGAATGCCATTCTGACAAATGACAAAAAAAGTAAATGTTTATTGGAAACGACTTGTTCACTCAAAATCCAACAACAATTATGATACGATTTTTTAAATAAATCTTATTCCTCTAAGTTTGGAAATCAAAATCACACAGACTGGAAGTTCAAGTACTATCATTCCCACAACTAGTGAAGTAAGCACAGAGGAAATCTATGACATTTTAGAATCATAATTTGTTTGCAATAGTACCTTCATGCTTTTTATATATTCAAAAACAAAGGGAGGAACGAATTTAATGTGAACAGTGACGTGCTGTTTCAAGACCATTCCTTCCTTCACTGAAGAAATTCCACAGCACTTTCTCATGGTGATTAATTTCAATGTATAATTGAGTTTACAACAGAAGTGAGCTGTATTTCTCTCCTTTACATGCTATATTTTCATTTTAAATTTTATTCAATAACATGCATCATCAAGTTTTGATAACAAAGTGGAGGGTATAATTAGAGATTAAGAGGCCAGCAAAGTTTGGTATCTTACAAACTTTAGCAGACATGGGAAACTTGTATCTAGAGTGGGCATTGGAATCAAGGAATACCCTCCTCATATACCCTGGACTCTCCTTGACCCCGTAAACTAATGGATATCAAAATCTGTCATTTCCAACCCCCACTGCTGTAGTCTTGTTATTTTTGCCTCCCGCACCCATCTTCACAACTGAATTTTAGTCCTTAGTGTTATATTTCCCAGAATGCCGTGGGAAAGGCCATACCTGGAGCTGTCCCAGCTGGCCACCCCTGCGCTATGGGGGTGGGGGCGCAGGGTGTCTTCCTTGGGGCTGACCTGGGGTCTCTGAGACATGAAGGAGGCCCTGGGGGAAAGACCACAGGTCTGCTCACTTTATGACTGGATGCAATTCTTCACTGCAGGCAGCTCTTTGAGTGCCATGGACCTTCAGGTCCACATGTAGTTTAGCAGCAGAAATTCACCTCGGATTCTATAGAGTAATTGTGTCTGAGAACTATTTTTCTGAGTCTGTATATTTATTTGGTAAAAAAAAAAAAATGGAGAGAATTTCTGAATGGAGTTATAAGAGTTTGTTTTTTATACTAGCACAGGTGTATTTCAACATCAACAAAGTGAAAGTCATAGGTCAGCACTAGTGGTGCTTGGGGTTTATGTCCCACTTCTCCATCACCCTGTGTCACTGTGACCAGCACCACTGTGGATAGTCAGACAGTAATAGTCAGCCTCATCCTCAGTCTGGAGCCCAGAGATGAGCAGAAGCCTTGAAACTGGCTGTGGCATCTTTGGACCCAGAGAAACGGCTGGGGACTCTGGAGCCCTTGTGCTTATTTGAGTCTGAGTGGAACCTGAGGAGATAACAGAGAGGTGGCTTCTTGTATGGGATCTCCAGAAACGATTTCATGATGTCCCCAGTGACTTATGTAAAACTTCAATCTCTCCCACAGGTTCTGAGTCCCTGGCATTCACCTTTTAACTGTAATTCCACACATACAAATTGAGACACTGTGAGCCAAAAACTAGGGGTAGCTCATTTTTACAAATACTAACTGATCATTCATGTTTTTGATGGGATTGTGAATGCAAAGGGGAATCATACAAGAAATCAATAACAAAGTGAATATAAAGTTATTTTCCCACTTCCATTTTTCACAGGTGACAACTTAGTGAAACATATGCCAATGAATGAAATGGAAAACTGCGTCTGCAACTTTCATAACCACTCTACTCAATTGTCCACTGCCAAACACAAATACCAATGTTGAATATTACATTATTTTTGTTACTTCAGCACCCCTACTTTTGATTCTAATCCCTACAGCAGTCATGATAAGCTAAATTATGCTGCTGTAAGAAATGATACCAATATCTCAGTGTCATATAAGAACAAAAGTTTATTTCTCACTTACATATCATTTCCAACCTTGACTGTCTGTGACTCTGGTCCACTTCATCTTCATCCCAGGATATAGCTGAGAGAACATTGCTTATCTCATATCAGAAAGACAAGAGAACTTGGCAAAGAACATTCTAGTTCTTATGTCTCTGCTCTGAAATTACACTTGTCCCTTCTGCTCATTTCATTGTCCAAAACCAGTTAAATGACCACACCTGAGTTTAGTAGGGTGGGAGGTATAGCATAATACTCCCACAAAGAGGAGTATTGGGAGTTGTGACAGTATTAGAGTTTTTAAGTTTTAGGCTTCCCATTTTATAGGTGAGGAAACACACTTAAGTGTTAAGTAAATGGTCCAAGTCAGCACTGTCCAATAGAATTTCCTCTGTGTTAAAATTTTTCCACATATTCACTCTCAAATATGGTAGCCATGGGGCACATTGTTGAAGGGCAGCAAACATAAGTTAGAAATAGAATTTTTAACTTTAATTACTTTTTTTTTTTTTTAATTTTTTTTTTTTTTTATTTATTTTTGGGACAGAGAGAGACAGAGCATGAACGGGGGAGGGGCAGAGAGAGAGGGAGACACAGAATCGGAAACAGGCTCCAGGCTCCGAGCCATCAGCCCAGAGCCTGACGCGGGGCTCGAACTCACGGGCCGCGAGATCGTGACCTGGCTGAAGTCGGACGCTTAACCGACTGCGCCACCCAGGCGCCCCAACTTTAATTACTTTTAATTAACTTAAATATAAATATCCACATTCTGTTGCTGCTAGAAACTATACTGGACTGTAGAGGTCCAAGGACCAATATTTGAACAAAGAAAAATAGAAGTAGAGTCTAAATTTTAACCCAGACAGTCTGGTTTAAAAAAGGACATTATTAAACATTCATCTATGGTGCTGTTCTTACCTATTTTCTGATACCCATCTTAAAATGTAAATTGTGAGAGTACCCAACCTTGTCATGTCTTTCTTCATCTTTCTATTCCATGCTTGAAAAACACTCCCTGAGAGAATAAATAAAAATAAATTTATTATATTTTCATCTGCTTTTCATAAAGATTAAAATTACAAATCGCACACTTCGTCTGTCCAAAAATTGTGCTCCACACTTGGGTTGGGAGAAGATTCCATGTGATTAGGTAACAGATTTCTAACCTCAGGTGCTTAGAATGCTATTCATCCATCAGAACAGTTATATGAATTGTGTGTTATTGATCAATATAAGATGGGAAAGCAGAAACACAGCAGATGATACATCTAGCCTTACATCCAGATGAACAGCATAAACAGGATTCAAAGCTGATGCTTCCTCCTAATAGCTAACACGCTCTTTTATTTTATTTTTTCCCACAAAGAAATATATATTTTTTTCTTTATAATTTGGCTCAGCCAGTAACATACAAATATTTACACTAAAATAAATTAATGTGTGATTATTTACCTGTATGTAATAATTATGTTGGAATATATTAGCCTTTCCATGAATTTAGTAAAAATTAAGATTTGGTTTTAGATTTAGTACCTTCCTTCCAAATATTTGGTATGAAACCTGGTAGCAATGCAACCATCTGGTGTACACAGCAGTAACAGATTTCGCCAAGGAACAACTGGTATCCCTTCACAGAACACCATCTCGCCCCAGATGCTGACGCCAAGCAGACTAGCTTCCTTCCTAGGAATCACTGTGGAATTTTTCAACAATAACCAGGACCTGGAGATTATTTAAGGGCTGATAAAGTTCTTGGAATCAGCTAACCTGATTCACATTAACCCACCAGGAAGGAAGTAGTTCAAATGCAATATTAATTCTTTCACACTTTATTTTATATGCTAACACTGAAACAATAGAAACCTTTTGGTTTTCCTAAAATAAGAATCTGAAAAACATGCATATGCTTTTTTAGATCATCCGAAAGTACCCATAAAAACCTGTCACTAGACCAAATATTGTATTGGCAAAATGTCCACAGCAGAAAGGAATATTTGATTAAGTTTATCATTGAGGGACAGCATCAAAGACAAATTGAGTCATCTGCTAATGAGACAGTATTATTAAAGTTGTTGGTAGTCTGAAGTAAATTAGGATATATGTACCTTCTGCAATGTTTTTATTTGAAAGGTTGTGTGGCTTAACAGAAAAGCACAGATGGACCTGGGGACCTAATCCTATTTCTGAGACTCACTAGCCACACAGCTTTAGGTGCCATCACTTAAATGCACCAAGACTTAATTTGCAGTTCTATAAAACGAAAATTAAAACATCTACCTCCCAGGTTGTCAGAATTTAGAATAATGTATATGGAGCACCTAGTTCAGAACCTGGCACACAGTAGGCAGTTAATAAATAGTGGGTATTAGTATTTCTTTCAGGTTGAAATTGATAGCAAGAACCCTGACCTTGGTATCTTGACACCAATGAAAGCATGGAATCTTATTTTGCCAGAATCCAGATTCACAGATAGAGGCTCTACAAACACTGCCTTAGGAAATTGTCCAGACTTATTATACTCAACATTAGTATGAAAAGTTATTGAAGGGAGAGGTGTCTGTCAGTAGCAAAGATCCTTTGGGGATGGTTAATCTCCTTTCAGAGGCTGTAAATCCTAGTGGCTTCTCAGCTGTCCTTAAGAAGTTAAGGACAAGGTCACCAAAGCCATTGTAATTCAGATCCCTTAAAGTTGCTCAAGACTCTCCAAGAGTAATAACAAATAACATCTTTAAGCAAATAACATTTGGGGGTGACAGGTATATCCAATGTCTTGATTGTGATTTTGAACTACACAACTCACAGGATCTGCTAGGTCTCCCAGGAAGGGACATGGACTGAGACTCAGAGCTTCTTTGTGGAATCAGGTTGTCTTTTAGATGAGCATTTCTTAAAAAGCAAATTCGGTATTTTGCAGGTGACTTCAGCAGTTAAATTTTTGCTTTTGGTCTCCTTTTCCAAAGTCACCTTTCCCAACCCATTTTTGTAGATGCTGCTCTTTCTGGGGTCATTTTAGCTCAAACCCTGTAAGTACCAGTCACAATTTTCTGTGCTGAAGCAGCTCTGATAGTAGACAAGGAAGCTTTAGGACTCTGTTCACCGGACGTACCACTTAGACCTGCAGGCCTTGTTTGAGATGGGACCTTGATACTGGAGTTTAGATTATTAATCCTTCCTCCTTTGACCCTAAACTCAGATTGCAGAAAGGGGTCCAGTCAGGAAACAGAAGGAAATCTCACCGTGAAAAGCTAAGTAAACTTTTTTAAAAACAGCTTTACTGAGGTATTTTTAGAAGTGTACAATTTGATAAGCTTTGACATATATATAACATGTTCTTTTAAACCTGTGGAGCTTAGACCACCTGGGTGGTTCAGTTGGTTAAGCATCCAGCTCTTGATTTCAGCTCAGGTCATGATCTCATGGTTGGTGAAATTGAGCCTTAGGTCAGGCTCTGCCCAGGGAGAGAAGAACCTGCTTAGGATTCTTCTCTCTCTCTCTGCCCTTCTCCCAATCACATGTGGGTGCTCTCTTTCTCCCTCTCCCCCCCCCCAAAATAAATAAGCAAAACTGATGGGCCTACCTCTAGGATTGTGGTCTAGTGAGGCTGAAGCCCAAACTCATGACTGTTGCCAAGTCCACAAGTGGATCCATGATTGGCAGGCCTGTTGCCAGGGGAACAGTCACATGTGCTCCCATAAGGTCACTGGACTGGTCCCTAGCTGAGCAGAACTACCTCTAGACCACAGTAGAGCAAGACTAGAGTGGGGTCATGAGACTACTTCAGAAAGTCCAGCTTGATGAGCCTGTTACCAGGAGTGCCTATGTGTGTGGCTTCTGCCAAGTCCCTTGGGTCAGTCCATGGGTGGACAAAACTGCCTCAGACCACAAGAGTAGGACTGATCCAGGTGCTGGGACTGCTTCAGGGACTGCAGTCAGGTCCAACCTCAGTAGGCCTGTTCCTAGGAGCACCTATAGTCAAGGTTCTTCCTTGGTGGAAGGGGCTGGTGACAAGACTACAGACAAGTGGAGGTGGAGCTAAGTCCCCACGGGGATGGGGCTGCTTCTGGTTTTTAGCTGGACCATAATCAGCAGTCCTGCCACTGCTATGTGGATCTTCCATCTCAAATTGGCCTTCCTTGGTCAGGGCCCACCAGGTTTTGCAACCTCCCACCTGGATCCCACAGCTCCCCAAAGGCAGTTTTGTCTCTGAATGGCTGCCAAACATTTGTTCCTGTGGGGTGACATGGGATAGAGACCAACCATTCTTCCATGTTGCTGATGTCACTCTCTTTTTTTTTTCCAAAATGTAGAATAGAAAATTCTGGAATACTGAGATAATGTCCACCAAGAAAATTTAAAGTAACTACCACATCTTTTCAAAAATCCATACCCAGTTTAAAAGAAGAAAGAAAGAAAGAAAGAAAGAAAGAAAGAAAGAAAGACAGACAAATGAAACCACACAAAACCTACACTCCCAGTAAAACAATAAGACAAAAAATGTCCAAACTTCAAATAACATGTGAGTGAAAATAAATAAACAAGCACACAAATTACCAAATCCCAGCAGGCTCTCTCTCATGCTTCCATCAACAGCCAAAGTTTAAGCAGAAAACAAGGTCAGTCAAGACAGCTTTGTGAATGACAGAAAAGGAAAGCTAGCAGTGGATCTGATATGAATCTAAAACCACTGGTAGAAATAGAAAACCCTACAAGTATAAAGATACCAAGAAAGACTGCAGGGAGGCCAAAGCCCTGGTTCTGGTAAAGGGACATTTTAAAAAGGACTTCTAAGAATGATAATGTTTTGGGGAAAAAGATAATTAAAAAGAAAGCTGAGGAGTTCCGTGGGAACCATCCTGTGAAGGAAAAAACAAGCAAGGGGGAGAACTTTAAAGTTCTGCCTTGTATAAGAAAATTAAAAAGATAAGCAAGAGACAATCCATTTCTTTATCACCATGAAAGCAACAGATAATGTGGCAGAGAATTTTAAAAAGTCAACCTAATTAGCACATCAAAATCTTTTTCTAATGACAAAAGAGGAAAACCACTTACCAACTTATTCAATGAAAATGGATAATGCCAAATTGACAAATATGTAGAAATTATTGAAAAATGAAAAACAAATTGCTAAAAGAAAACCTCTACTTAAAAAAAACTGAAAGAAATACATACTTTCCTTGGAAAATACAAAGTTGGTCCCATTAAAGATAGAACATTTAAACAGAGCAATTTCCTTAGGAAAAAAATAGAGAATGTTATCATGACAATGCTCCACAGAAAGGCATTAGGTCCAGATAGTTTAACAGGAAACTTCTAACAAATCTTCAAAGAATGGAAGATGATTCCAATTTGTTTGCTTCATAATTTTTTCCAAAGCTTGAGAAAGAGAAAATTTCCCTGTTCTCATAGAAAGCAGTTATAACTCTGACAGTTAAACCTGACAAATACACAAAAATGACTATTACAGACCAAATCATTGAATATTGATTTAACAAAATTTCTAAATAGAATATTAACAAACAATTCAATACTAGATTAATAAATTAATCTACTATTACCAAGTGGGATTTATTTCAGAAACAAAATTTGGATCAATATTAAGAAATCTTTTGGGGAGCCTGGGTGGCTCAGTCGGTTAAGCATCGGACTTCAGCTCAGGTCATGACCTCACAGTCTGTGAGTTGGAGCCCCGTGTAAGGCTCTGTGTTGACAGCTCAGAGTTTGGAGCCTGCTTCAGATTCGGTGTCTCCCTCTCTCTCTCTCAGCCCATCCCCCACTCATGCTCTGCTCTCTCTCAAAAATAAAAAAAATTAAATAAATAAATAAATAAATAAATAAATAAATAAATAGAAAAATTAAAACATAAACTAAAATAAAAACAAAAAAAGAAAACTTTTAATATAATATGCCATGTTAATAAGCCAAAAGATAAGATCATATTGTCTCAATAGATTGAGTCTTTCACCAAATTTAATAACTATTCCTAATTTAAAAAAAAAGGTAAGAAAATAAAAACAGACAGATACATTTATAATGTGAAATACCTTCTCTCACAAACACATATAATTTAGTCCCAAAGTTAGCATCTTACTTAATGGAGGCATCTCCACAAAAATCAGGAAAAAAGAGGGTTGCTCATTACCGCCATTATTATTCAACATTGTTCTATAACTATTAGACAACGCAATTTTTAAAAGTGAAATCAATGGTTAGGTCTAAGCCTTGACAGAACCACATGAGTAGATATTGCTAAAGACCTAAATGTCTTAGATCTTCCTGTGCTGG
The DNA here is from genome assembly GCF_028749965.1 of Puma concolor. NCBI lineage: Eukaryota > Metazoa > Chordata > Mammalia > Carnivora > Felidae > Puma > Puma concolor. The sequence goes on from NC_141678.1 coordinate 21,116,605, forward strand.
TGGCAGAAATGACAGCAGAAACATCCCCAGTGAGCTAGTGTTAGTCACAGGTTGTGATAGGGGAGTAAATGGGTAGGCAAAGGAGGCTGAGAGGATGCCTTGGCCCCTTCTGTAGGGCCAAGAACACAGTACAATCTCTGAAGAGGCTATAATTCCAGGTCTGCCCCTCAGGCTACAGTCAGGGAACAACAATCATCACATTTATAGTGCTTCAAGTTGACAGCTATTGATGCAAGATTGCATTAAAATTACCCACTTTTAAGGCTTCCACTGAAGAAGTTGGAAACCTTCCATCCAAGTGACCAATACACTGAGACAGAGGGTTGTGAGTCTAGTATCACAGCACACCTGATTCTTGGAGGCCAGAGGAAAAAAAGCAGATCCTGTGTGACCTTAAAGAACCCTTCACCTAAACCTCTGGCAAATTCTCCATTTACAAAAGACTGAGGAGAAAAAGCTCCAGGGCATGCTGGAGATGCCTCAGAGCTCTGTCTTCTGAAACTCCACTGTGGGGATAATGCCAACAAACTGTCATAGCCCCTAGCCAGACTCTCACAAGAGCAGACTTACTCTGTCCCCATATATTCTGGGTCTTTATTGTCTATCAGCCCTTTCTAGACAGATTTGAATGAAGACTTTGCAAAAGAAAAGGATACGACCCAAATCTGAACCAGAAGGAAAGCCAGACCCAGAAGCTCATGGGATGATGGGGGAATTGGCATCACAGGTGGAAGAAAGTCACACATCAGTGAGGACACAGTTTGTCCAAATTCCCTAGAGCCGGCTGAGCGGTTTACCAGCTATCTGGCATATTTTAGGACGTCACACAGCACCCCCAGCTGGCCACAGTGCCCACATTCTCCAGTCACTGTGGTAACACTGTGGTAAGCACAAGGGACAGTGTCTTTGCACTGTATTTTTTCCTGGTGTCACTACCCAAGACAACAGAATGAGAAGAGACCTCAGTATGTCCACCATTGGAATAGTGATACTCTAACACCTAGATTTTTACCTTGATGGAAAACTATCATTTTTTTTCAAACTGTCAGTCTCTGAAACTGTATCCCTATAGCTCCAATTCTGCCTGCTCTTTCCAGACACACTGCATATGGTATGTGAAAAGACAGTCTAATTAAGGGTGCAACAGAAACACAAATATGGGGACATTTCTCTTTGTGCATATTGATAGGTACAGAAAGTTGAGTCAAATAATCTCAAAAAGAGGGGAGGCTGGTTGTTGGTGACCCTGTAGAAAGGCCACTTGAGGTTGCAGAGTTGAACAATCTGAGCATGTGAATCCAGCACCTCCAAGTGGAATAGAAAAGAAAAACCTGGAAAAAAAATATTCCATTAGTTTAAATCTTGTATTCCTTTTTATCAATTTTAAATACATGTGAATGTACATACCTTTAAATTGCCATAAATATATTCACAATGATATTTCCTATATATATTTGCCAAATGTGTAGGTCCAGTCATTTTAACTCATTATTTTTTTTTTTTAATTTTTTTTTTCAACGTTTATTTATTTTTGGGACAGAGAGAGACAGAGCATGAACGGGGGAGGGGCAGAGAGAGAGGGAGACACAGAATCGGAAACAGGCTCCAGGCTCTGAGCCATCAGCCCAGAGCCCGACGCGGGGCTCGAACTCACGGACCGCGAGATCGTGACCTGGCTGAAGTCGGACGCTTAACCGACTGCGCCACCCAGGCGCCCCATTAACTCATTATTTTTTAAAGTACTTTGTGGTGGTAAGATCTTGCTTTTTAAGTTTATTTATTTATTTTTGAGAGAAAAAGCACCAGCTGGGGGGGAGGAGAAAGAAAGAGGGAGACACAGGATCCAAAGCAGGCTCCAGGCTCCAAGCTGTTAGCACAGAGCCTGATGCAGGGCTCAAACTCACAAACCAGGAGATCATGACCTGAGCTGAAGTCAGACACTCAGCTGACTAAGCCACCCAGGTGTCCCTCATATTATTTTTAATACTTTTGAATAGTACACTCTGCTGTCACTTGGAACTCAGCCTTATCTTTTCGTGGGTCCAAGCTCAAATGGTGCTCTGTGAGTTCCCAATGCACTGGGTGAGGTCAAGAGAGCTCAGGTTTTGTGTCTCACTTCCCCACTGGCCTGAATCACTGTGTAAGTGCTGAAGCTGCTGTCCCCATGCTGAGCAGTAATAATCAGCCTCATCATTAGGCTGGAGCCCAGCATGGTCAGGGAAGCCATGCTGCCTGAACTGGAGCAAGAGAATCAGCTTGATATATGATACAATTATGATATGATATGATATGATATGATATGATATGATATGATATGATATATGATATGATATGATATATGATATGTTATGATATGATAATAATATTATCATGATGCATTTGGGGAATCAAAGAAAGAAAATTCTGAACCACAGAACCAAACTGCTTATTTTAGAACTGAAGACTTAGGAAAAACCTAGTAAGGCTACCAAACTTCTGCTGGAATTATTCATGCTTCTGCTGAATAATTCATAGATATCTCCTATGACTCTATCAATGCCCTTCCTCAGGGTAATGACAGCTGTGAAGTCACCAACAGTAAGAAGTCTCCACCTTTAACATTGGGGTTCATCCAGCTGGCAAGCGCTAAAAGCAGACTATCCATGATTAGTCCCACAGCACCCCCAGCTAGTCCAAGCCAAACCCCCTCTCCTCCAAGACCTGATAGTCCTGGAGCTTTCCTTGTTTTAACTGGTTTCCTAGAGTTTGCAATGCACATTTTTTACATGACTCCAGTGTGCCAGGCACTATCCTAGGCCTTAATATTAGAACAACTAACATAGTCCCTTACTGTGTGACTCTTTATATTTGGGTCTCCCAGAGGAGTTGGAACATGTTCTAGTTCCAAAGAGCTAGCAGAAAGGACATTGTAAGAAATGGAAATAGAAGGCCTACAACCCCTGCAGCATTCAAGATCTGGGACATCCAGGAGGTGTCAGGAATCTGCCTGTGGGTGTCAACTGGAGATAGTGGTGAGGTGGAGAAGGGCTAAGCAGATAAAGAAACAAGATAGACTTGTGATGAGGGAAGCCAGAAAAGTGCTTTATATGCCATCTTTGGGACTTAGGGCTTCAATTACTTGAAAGGACACTGAAAAGTTTAAACACTGCAGTGACATTTTCAGGTTTCCATATATGAAACTTTTAAAAACATAGCATAAAATAGAGAAACACAGCAAGAAGAGAGTATGGCTGTGTGATAGTGTCCCTGGCATGGAAATCAAGAAGAGATGAGTTTGGAATGTGGTTAGGAGTAGAATCTACCCAGCTGGTGACTACATGGATCTGGTGGGTGAGAAAAAGCTAATTAAGTTTGAAGTTAACTAAGGTGGTGGGTTTGAATGACTGTGTCAATGACTCTAAACCAGAGGTGATTTTGTCCCCCAGGGCACTTTTGACAATAATCATAGACATTTTTGGCTGTCATGCTTGGGGGTAGGAGGAGGGGTTGCTAATGGCATCCAGTGGGTAGTAGCTGGGAATGCTGTTAACATCCCACAATGCACAGGGAATCCTCCCACAACAAAAAATTATCCAGCCCAAAATATCAATAGTGGTGAGGTTGTGAGGTCATGACTGATATGGGAAACATTTGGGAAACAGTAAAATTGAGAAAGTCAGTGATGAGTCTGGTTTTGTACTTGTTGATTAATGGAACCTGGTAGCATTCAGTGGAAATATGGGGGTAAAACTCAGGGAAAGATCAGGGCTGCAGGGACTCTATTTTCTCCTCCTATGGGAAAGGTGTGAAAATAGCCCACTTTCCAGGGTTCTTAGCATTCATTAATTCAGTAAGTAATTGTTTAAGGAATGTCTAGTATATACCAATGATAGGACAGGTGACAGACAGAAGGCCACTGTAGCTGTAGCAGGGAGATGAGGACACAGGAGGTGGATGGAACCATCCCAAAATGCTAACCCAGACTCACACATATGCAAAAATAGTTTTCAAACCAACTCTTCCATATAGATCTCCCAAGGAAAGCAGAAGAATTTGCTTTTCTTTTGGATGGCCCAAAGATTACTTTATTAATTTTTCAGTCTGGTCAACAGGAACTATAGACCCAAAGGTCTCTGTGATCTCTTCATATCAGATTCTCTCTTCCTCCTTCTTCCCTCTGGCCTTGGGCCTGAGATGAGAGTATATAAGTATGTGAATGCACAGTGGTCGGAACGAGGGAGGCTGAAGCCACATGGTCTGGAGTAGCAAAGGCTTCAAAAGGCAGGGAAGCTACACCTTCAGACTCCACTCTTCCCCCAGGATAAAGTGGGGGCCCAAATGATCAAAACTCCAGGCCTTTAGGTGGAAGGCGATGTGTACCCAACAGAAACTTCTTACTCAGACAGAAAAAATGATCTAAAGGAAACCATTGCTTTCTTTCAACAAAGTTAATTTAATGGGTTAACTTGATGGGTAAATGGAAGTTATGAATATGCATCAATTTATGAGAGCTTACCACATCTTTTACTTCTTGTGGATTTTCTCACCTCACATGAAGGTTTCAGACCCTGGGCTTTTAGGGTCTCTAAAAAGTGACATATTCTTGCCTTATTCTGAAGCCAAGCTTATTTTTTTTTCTAGTGAAACAGAATTGGGCAGGAGCTTCTTCTGTGTTAAAATAAGGGTTAGGTAATTTAGCTCTACTCTTATTCTCCTGAATCAGGATCTATTAGATTTTCCACTCGGCTCTTATTGAGGCTTACATTTCATCAGTCTTACACCTTATCCTGCATTTAAATGGTCAGAAATGGATCTAGGGAGGAGTTAAGATGGGGAATAGTAAGAGGACCCTGGGTTTTCTTGTCCCTCAAACACAGCTAGATCAACATCAAAACATTTTGAACACCTAGGAAATTGATCTGAAGATTAACAGAAAAATCTGCATAATTTGAGAGAGAGAATGTGGCAGGTATGGGGTGCAGAGAGGTGAAACGGGAGAGAGGAGCCCTCGTGCCACGGAGTTGGGGGAGCCCTTTTCACGGAAAGGAGAAAGAGGGAGGGGGAGATTGAGCAGGTCATCCAGTCCATGCAAGAAAAAGACTCCCCCTGAAAGTAGTTAGAAAGAGTGAAAACAAGTGCAGGGATGCACAAGAAAACTTTTCCCCCAAACCACTGGCAGAGAGAAAGGAAAAGGTTTCAATACTTCCAGTTTTTTGGCAAACTGAAGTTTTGGAGTGCAGAGTCTGAAGTTTTGGAGGTCAGCACCTGGCAGTGCTACAGTGACAGAATGGGGAGCATGGTCTGAAGATCCCCCTAGGTCACCCAGGGAGAAGTGGTTCCTCCACTTAGAGTGCATTTGGTAGGGATGATATGGTCTCCCCACAGGCAAAAGAATAGTGAGCACCATAGAGCTGCCCCATTTATCCATATAGGAACAAAAATGCAGCTCAGGACAGCAAACCCTGGCACCAGCTGTCTGTTTTGATTTGCCAAAGTGTGGGGTTTTGAAACACAGCTACGCCTGAGATAAAACTCTGGAGGGAGGCACCACCTGGCAGGTGGACAGCTCAGACACTGACAAAGGGAAGGTGGGGAGCTGATGGAAGCCAGGGACACAGGAAGGGTGATGGATCACAGGTCTGTATGAACTTCCCACTCTAGAGACTAGAGAGTGGGACAAAGCCATTTTCACCCCTAACCCAACAGCACTGATCCACCCCAGTGAGTTAAGCAGTGCTACCAAATGGAAGAGGAGATGTTACACCAAGCCATACCTCGCTGAGCCCTCTAGGTACCTCTCCATTAAGGCAAGTCCCCCTGAGAATCAGAGCAGCAGACTCCTTCCCCCAGAACCAGCACAAACCCCTTCCATGCACTAAGCTTACTGATCATCGAGTGCTGCAAAGTTTCAGCTCTAGGGGAAACTGGATCTAGGTTTATTTGGGACTGTTTGTTTGTTTGTCTGGGGTTTTTTGTTTGTTTTGTTTTGTTTTATTTTTTCTTCTGTTTTTTTTTTTTCTGTTGTGTTTTGTGGTTTTTCTTCTTTGATACAGAAAAAGCAAATTTTTTTAATTTAATTTAATGTTACTTTTATTTATTTTATTTCTTTTGCTCTTTTCTCTTTTTCCTATCAAGCTTCTCTTAACAAACAGACCAAAACACATCTAATATCTAGTTTCCTTTATGTGTTTTTTTAAATTTTTATTTCATTTTATTACTTTTTTCTCCCTTCTTCCAAAATAACAAGATGAAGAAATTCACCTCAAAAGAAAGAAAAGGAAGAAATGATGGCCAGGGTTTTAATCAAGACAGTTAAAGGTAAGATGTCTGAACTAGAATTTAAAACAATTATAAGAATTCTAGGTGGGCTTGGAAAAAGCATAGAACACAGTACAGAATCCCTTACTGCAGAGATGAAAACTAAAATCTAGTCAGGCCAAAATTCTATAACCAAGATGCAAATGGGAATGGATGCCATGACAGTGAGGATGGGCAAAGGATAGGAGTGAATTAGTGATATAAGAGATAAAATAATGGAAAATAATGAAGCTGAAAAGAAGAAGGAAAAAAAGGTAATGGATCCCAAAGATAGACTTAGGGAACTCAGTGACTTATTAAAATGAAAAAAACATTCATATCATAGGTGTCCCAGAAGATGAAGAGAGAGAAAAGAGGGCAGAAGGTTTGTGTGAGAAAATTATAGCTGAAAACATCCCTAATCTATGGAAGGGCACAGACATCAAAATCCAGGAAGCATAGAGAACTCCCATTAAATTCAACAAAAGGCAGCCGTCACCAAGACATATCATAGTCAAATTCACAAAATACAAAGATTAGGAAAGGATCCTGAAAGTAGCAAGGGAAAAGAGTCTTTAACCTACAAGGGAAGACATCAGTTTCACAGCAGATTTGTCCACAGAAACTTGGCAGGCCAGAAGGGAGTGGCAGGATATACTCAATATGCTGAATTGGAAAAATATGCAGCTCAGAATTCTTTATCCAGCAGGCTATCATTCAGAATAGAGGAGAGATAAAGAGTTTCCCAGACAAACAAAAAACTAAAAGAGTTTATGATCACTAAACCAGCCCTGTAAGAAATATTAAAGGGGAACCCTTTGACTGGGAGGGGAAAAAAAGACCAAAAGGAACAGAGAACATCACCAGAAACACCAAATTTATAGGTAATGCTATGGCACTAATCACCCTGAATGTAAATGGACTAAATGCTTGAATCAAAAGGCATAGGGTATCAGAATGGATTGAAAAAACAAGACCATATATATGCTGCCTGCAAGAGACTCATTTTAGACATAAGCACATTGGCAGGTTGAAAGGGAGGAGATGGAGAACCACCTATCATGCTAATGGACAGCAAAAGAAAGCCAGAGGAACCATACTTGTATCAGACAAACTAGATTGTAAACCCAAGACTATAACAAGACAAAGAAGGGCATTATATCATAATTGTAAATATTTATTCCCCATCTTGGGCCACCCAAATATATAAATCAATTAATAACAAACATAAATAAACCCATGACAGTAATACAATAATAGTAGGGGACTTTTTTTAACGTTTATTTATTTTGAGAGACAGAGTATGCACGGAGGAGGGGCAGAGAGACAAGGAGACCCAGAATCCAAAGCAGGCTCTAGGCTCTTAGCTGTCAGCACAGGGCCAAACAGGAGGCTCAAACCCATGAACCATGAGATCATGACCTTAGCCGAAGTTGGACGCTTAATCGACTGAGCCGCCCAAGTACCCCAATATTAGGGGACTTTAACACCCCACTAACAGCAATGGACAGATCATCTAAGCAGAAAATCAACAAGGAAACAATGGCTTTGAATGACACACTGGACCAGATGGACTTAACAGATATATTCAGAACATTAATCTTAAAGCAGCAGAATACACATTATTCTCAAGTGCATATGGAACATTCTCCAGAATAGATCACATGCTGGCTCACAAATCAGCCCTCAACAGATACAAAAATATTGAAATCATACCATGCATAATTTCAGAATACAACACTATGAAACTTGAAGTCAACCACAAGAAAAAAATTGGAAAGCCCTCAAATACATGGAAGTTAAAGAACATCATACTAAAGAATAAATGGGTTAAACAAAAAATTAAAGAAGAAATAAAAAATACAGAGAAGCCTATGAAAATAAAAATATGACAGTCCAAACCCTTTGGAATACAGCAAAGGCAGTCCAAAGAGGAAAGTATATTGCAATTTAGGCCCATCTCAAGAAGCAAGAAAGGTCCGCAAAACACAACTTAACCTTAAACCTAAAGGAGTTAGAAAAGGAACAGCAAATAAACCCAAAAGCCAGCAGAAGAAGAGAAATAATAAAGATTAGAGCAGAAATAAACAATAGACGGAGAAACAACAAAAACAAACAAACAAAAACCAGTAGAACAGATCAACGAAACTAGGAGCTGGTTTTTTGAAAGAATAAACAAAATTTATAAACTCCAAGCCAGACTTATCAAAAAGAGAAAATAACCCAAATAGATAAAATCATGAATGAATGAAAGAGGAGAGATCACAACCAACACCACAGTATAAAAATATTTGTAAGAGAATACTATGAAAATAACATGCAAACAAACTGGGCAATCTGGATGAACTGGACAAATTCCTAGAAACTCACACACTACCAAAACTGAAACCGGCAGAAATAGAAAATTTGAACAGATCCATAATCAGCAAAGAAATTGGAACACTGAGCAAGAATCTCCCAACAGTTAAGAGTCCTGGGCCAGATGGCTTCCCAGGGGATTTCTACCAGACATTTAAAGAGTCAATACCTATTCTTCTCAACGGTTCCAAAAAAAATACAAATAGAATGAAACTTTCTAACTCATTCTACACAGCCAGCATCACCTTGATTCCAAAACCAGACAAAGACCCCACAAAAAAGGAGAATTACAAGGCAATATCCCTAATGAACATGGTTGCAAAAATTCTCAACAAAATACTAGAAAATGGAATTCAACAGTACTTTAAAAGAGTTATTCACCACGATCAAGTGGGATTTACTCCTGGGCTTCAGGGGTGGTTCAATATTTGCAAATAAATCAATGTGATACACCACATTAATAAAAGAAAGGATAAGAACCATATGATCCTCTCAATAGATGCAGAAAAAGCATTTGACAAAATACAGCAACCACTCTTGATAAAAACCCTCAAGAAAGTAGGGATAGAAAGACCCCCCCTAAGTTCAGGAGCATGACAGGGATATCCACTCTCACCACTGTTGTTCAACATAGTACTGGAAGTCCTAGCCTCAGCAATCAGACAACAAAAAGAAATAAACGGCATCCAAATTGGTAAGGAAGAAGTCAAATTTTCACTCTTCCCAGACAAACAATACTCTATGTGGAAAACTCAAATGACTCCACCAAAAAACTGCCAGAGCTGATACATAAATTCCACAAAGTCTCAGGATATAAAATCAACATATAGAAATCAGTTGTATTTCTATACATCAATAATGAAGCAGCAGAAAGAGATATCAAGGAATTAAACTCATTTATAATTGTACCAAAAACCATAAGATACTTAGGAGTAAACTTAACAAAAGCGGTAAAAGATCTGTATACTGAAAACTATAGAAAGCTTATAAAGAAATTGAAGAAGACACAAAATATGGAAAAATCCATGCTCATGGATCTGAAGAAGAAATATTATTAAAATGTCTATGGGCACCTGGGTGGCTCAGTTGGTTGAGCGTCCAACTTCGGCTCAGGTCATGATCTCACAGCTCGTGCGTTCAAGCCCCGTGTCAGGCTCTGTGCTGACAGCTTGGAGCCAGGAACCTGCTTCGGATTATGCGTGTGTGTGTCTCTCTCTCTGCCCTTAACCACTCACATTCTGTCTGTGTCTCTCTCACAAATAAATAAGAATTAAAAAATTTTTTAATAAAATAAAAAAATAAAATAAAATAAAATGTCATATTACCCAAAGGAAGCTACGTATTCAATACAATACATATGAAAATAATACCAGCATTCTTCACAGAACTAGAACAATTCTAAAATTTGATGAAACCAGAAAAGACTCCAAATAACCAAAGTAATGTTAAAAAAGAAAACCAAAGCTGGAGGCATCACAGTTCCAGACTTCAAACTGTATTACAAAGCTGTAGTCATGAAGACAGTATGATACTGGCACAAAAATGACACATAGATCGGGGCGCCTGGGTGGCGCAGTCGGTTGGGCGTCCGACTTCAGCCAGGTCACGATCTCGCGGTCCATGAGTTCGAGCCCCGCATCAGGCTCTGGGCTGATGGCTCGGAGCCTGGAGCCTGTTTCCGATTCTGTGTCTCCCTTTCTCTCTGCTCCTCCCCCGTTCATGCTCTGTCTCTCTCTGTCCCAAAAATAAATAAACGTTGAAAAAAAAAATTAAAAAAAAAAATGACACATAGATCAATGGAACAGAACATAAAACCCAGAAATGGACCCAAAAATGTATGGCCAACTAATATTCAGCAAAGCAGGAAAGAATATCCAATGGAAAAAAATACAGTCTCTTCAGCAAATGATGCTGGGAAAACTGGACAGTGACATGCAGAAGAATGATACTGGACCACATTCTTATACCATACAAAAAATAAATTCAAAATGGATTAAAGACTTAAATGTAAGACAAAAAAAATCATCAAAATCCTACAGGAGAAAACAGGCAGCAACCTTTTAGACCTCAGCCACAGCAATTTCTTACTAGACATATCATTGGAGGCAAGAGAAACAAAAGCAAAAATGAACTATTGGGATCTCATCAAGATAAAAACCTCTTCAGGGTGAAGAAAACAATCAACAAAACTAAAAGGCAGCCAATGGAATAGGAGAAGATATTTGCAAATAACATATCAGATAAAGGGTTGGTATCCACAATCTATAGAGAACTGAGAAAACTCAACACCCAAAAACAAAAAATCCAGTGAAGAAATGGGCAGAAGACATGAATAGACACTTTTCCAAAGAAGACACCCAGAGGGCTAGCAGACACATGAAAAGATGCTCAACATCACTCATTATCAGAGAATACTAATCAAAAGCACAATGAGATATCACCTCACACCTGTTAGAATGGCTAAAATTAACAACTCAGGAAACAACAGATGTTGGCAAGGATGTGGAGAAAGAGGAACATTTTTGCACTGTTAGTGGGAATGCAAACTGTTGTAGCCACTCTGAAGAACAGTATGAAGGTTCCTCAAAAAATTTTAAATAGAACTACCCTATGACTCAGCAATTGCACTACTAAGTATTTCTCCAAAGAATACAAAAATGTTGATTCGAAGGGGCACATGCACCCCAATGTTTACAGCAGCACTATCAACAATAGTCAAATTATGGAAAGAGCCCAAATGTCCATTGACTGATGAATAGGTAAAGAAGATGTGGTATATATATACAATGGAATATTGCTCAGCAATCAAAAAGAATGAAATCTTACCATTTGCAACAACATGGATGCAACTAGAGTATATTAGGCTGAGTGAAATAAGTCAGTCAGAGAAAAACAAATATAGTATGATTTCATTCATATGTGGAATTTAAGAAACAAAACAGATGAATATAGGAGAAGTGAAGGAAAATTAAGATAAAAACAGAGAGAGGCAGACCATAAGAGATTCTTAAATACAGAGAACAAACTGAGGGTTCATGGAGAGGAGGTGGGTGGGAGGAGGGGCTAAATGGGTGATGTCATTAAGTAGGGCACTTGGGATGAGCACTTGGTGTTATATGTAAGTGATGAATCACTATGTTCTACTCCTGAAACCAATACTACACTGTATGTTTACTAGAATTTAATTTTTTTAGTTTATTTATTTTTGACAGAGACAGAGTATGAGCATGAGCTGGGGGAGGGACAGAGAGAGAGAGAGGGAGACACAGAGTCAGAAGCAGGCTCCAGGCTCCAAGCTCCAAGCTGTCAGCACAGAGCCTGATGTGGGGCTCGAACTCACAAACTGTGAGATCATGACCTGGGCTGAAGTCAGATGCTTAACTGACTGAGCCACCCAGATGCCCCTAAAAGAAAGAGGAAACAAACCATGAAAGATTCTTAAAAATAGAGAACTGGGGAACCTGGGTAGCTCGGTCTGTTAAGGCTCTGACTCTTGATTTCAGCTCAGGTCATGATTTCATGGTTTGGTTCGTGGATTTGAGCCCCACATGGAGCTCCACGCTGGTGGTGCAAAGCCTGCTTGGGATTCTGTCTCTCCTTCTCTCTCTGCCTCTCTCAAAATAAATAAATAAACTTTAAAAGGGAGGCCTTGGAGGTTTCACACTTGGTGATTTCAAAACGTACTACAAACCCACCTACAGTAATCAAAACAATGTGGTACTGGCTTAAGAACAAACATACAGGGGCGCCTGGGTGGCGCAGTCGGTTAAGCGTCCGACTTCAGCCAGGTCACGATCTCGCGGTCCGGGAGTTCGAGCCCCGCGTCAGGCTCTGGGCTGATGGCTCAGAGCCTGGAGCCTGTTTCCGATTCTGTGTCTCCCTCTCTCTCTGTCCCTCCCCCGTTCATGCTCTGTCTCTCTCTGTCCCAAAAATAAATAAACGTTGAAAAAAAAAAAAAAAAGAACAAACATACAGAACAATAGAAAAGAAAAAGATCCCAGGGGAAAAAAGAAAAAAAAAAAACCTTGTTTGTGGCACTAAATTATTTTTTATAAGGGTAAAAAGATCACTCAACAGGGGAAAAAAAAAAGTCTTCAATAAATAATGCTCAAAAACTGGATATGCACATGAAATTGGACCCTTGCCTTACATCATGTTCAAAAATTAGATCATATTCTAGATCTAAGAACTAGAACTATAATACATAGGGTAAAATCTTTGTCATTGGATTTGGTGATGATTTCTTGAATATGACACTAATAGCACAAGCAAAAAAAGAAAAAATAAGAAAAACTGAACTTCACTATAATTAAAAATTTTGTGCAAAAGACACTATCATAGGAAATAAAATACAATCCATGGAATGGGAAAAAAAACTGCTTTCAAACTCTCTGATGAAAGATTAACATCCAGAATATCTAAAGAACTCCTACATTTTCAACAACAAAAACAAAAACAAACAATCCAATTCTAAAATTGTCCAATTCTAAAAGCAGAAGACTTGAATAAACATTTCTTCAAAAATATATACAAATAGCCAATAAGCACATGAAAAGAAGTTCAACATCATTATTGTCGCACTAAAAGTAGAAATCAAAACCACAATGAGATACCACTACACACCTACAAGGATGGCTATAATTTTAAAAACTGAAAATAACACATGTTGGTGAGTTTATGGAGAAATTGGAGATCTTGTGCATTGCTGCTGGGAAAGTTAAATGATGTGTAAAAAAAAAGCATGGTGGTTCCTTAAAATGTTAAATATAGAATTATCATAAAACCCGGTGATTCTAGGGGCGCCTGGGTGGCTCAGTTGGTTGGGCAGCCGACTTCGGCTCAGGTCACGATCTCGCGCTCCGTGAGTTCGAGCCCCGTGTCGGCTCTGTGCCGACAGCTCGGAGCCTGGCGCCTGTTTCGGATTCTGTGTCTCCCTCTCTCTGACCCTCCCCCGTTCATACTCTGTCTCTCTCTGTCTCAAAAATAAATAAACGTTAAAAAATTAAAAAAAAAAAAAAACCAGTGATTCTAATTCTAGGTGTGTACTCAAAAAATGGATGTAGGCACTCAAACAGATACTTGTACACCAAGTTCATAGCAGTAGTATTCACAATATCTAAAAGGTACAAATAACACAAATTTTCCTTAACAGATAAATAGGTAAACAAAATGTGATATATCCATGCAATGGGATATTATTCAGCTTTGCAAAGGAATCCAGTGCTGATACATGCTACAGCATGGATGAATCTTGAAGACATAATGCTAAGCAAAATAAATCCAACACATAAAGGCAAATATTATAAGATTCCACTTATTTGAGGTACCTAGAACAGGCTAATCTACAGAAGGTAGAACAGAGGTTACCAGAGGCTGGGAATAGGGAGGAATGAGTTTTATTTATTAGGTGCTGAACTTCTGTTAGGGATGATTACAAGTTCTGAAAATGATAGTGGTGATGGTTGCACAACATTGAGAATGTACTTAACACCACTGACTTATACACTTAAAATATGACAACAATGGGGACCCGTGGATGGCTCAGTCAGTGGAGCATGCAACTCTTGATCTCGGTGTTGTGAGTTCAAGCCCCACATTGGGCATGGAGCTTGCTTTTAAAAAATGGCAACAACAGCAAATTTTATATTATCCATATCTTACCACATTATTTTACCAAAAAATATGGAGGGAAAAAAATAAAATAATTTACTTTTAACTTTAGGCAGTCAGTAGGGTCCTGGGTCCCCAGATAAACAAAATATGGTATATACATCCAATGGAATATTATTCAACCTTGAGAAGGAATTCATTAGAAATACAAGTCACTATCACATGCTTTTAGGTTGATTCACTCATTGTCAAAACCAGCCCCGTCCCACAACAGCCCTGCTTGTAGAGCCACTTCCCTTTCCTACATGGGCCACCATGATCCTAATGTGTCATATAAAGCCCATTTAGATTACCTGTTCAAAGAAATATAGGCTTTGAAACCCATGAAATGCACAATTAACTTCATTTTCAAGGGATATAATTCCTTGGTCAGGAATCGTCTGTTCCATGAAAGACTCTCACCCCATCCTTCTTGGCTCTTTTCTTGACCTTTCACTCTGTCCTTCTTCTTTCCTTGTCCCTTTCATCTCTCCTTAATCCCCACTCAACCTGGTCAAATCTTAAAAACCCATCTTTCTTTTCAGTGAACTCCCCACTCTTGACCTGCAATTCTTATCCCATTTCTTATCTTTCACTGCTCATTCCCACTTTCCATAAGACTTAGGTCAATATTGACTGCTGGAAGACCAGGGTCTCAGAGTTTCAAAGAAGAGGTTTAAAGGTCTCCCATGCCCAGGAGTTTGTTCTGATAGTGTGCCCCACCTGCTCAAGGCTGATTATTAACCCAGAGCTTATATAAAGAAAGGGCCATCCCTGGGATGGGAAAGTACCATGGCCATGGCCAGCACGTTAAGCCCCAGTACCATGACTGGGACCCTGGGTCCTCCTGAGATGTCAGAGCGCATCCAAAATGCTGCTGACATCTCTGTCATTGTCATCTATTTCATGGTGGTGATGGCTGTCGGGCTGTGGGTATGTAGGAATCCAATGGGGTGGGTGTTCTGGGTGGGCACCAAGTTTGGGGTTAAAATGTCTGAGGGAGGGAAGGGTGTGGTATAACAATGTGACAATGCTGAGAAAACACTAACAGCTGTCAGATTTCATTATCCTTTTCTCAGAACCATTGTCTCATGTGTGACGTAAATAATATTTACTCAGTTAATTTATTCTCCTACCAACACCATCATTTGAACAGAGCCAGCAGTGAGAACTTCAGACATATTCTGTTTGGTGTGTCCAGTACCTGGCATAATGAATAAGGATGTTATTTTCATTATCTCACATCTTTTATTTTCCTTTGTTTTTTGCTCACTTTCTTTTTTCAAATTTTTATTTAAACTCTAGTTAGTTAACATCTAGTGTAACATTGATTTCAGGAGTAGAATTTTGCTCACTTTCTAAATGATTCAGCTGGATGCCTAATTCATTTACACTCATTCTTTCTATTTAGTAATGAGTGTAAGGCTGCAAAATTACTTCCAAGCACAGATTTACTGATACCTTGCATTGTTTTTATAAATGAAAATAAACAGAGCAATTAGGACAGATGTTGAGGAATATGATTTCTTAAAGTCCCTCCATTTCTATGAAACTATGATTTTCTTAAAATTTTTTTTTTTTCAACGTTTATTTATTTTTGGGACAGAGAGAGACAGAGCATGAACGGGCGAGGGGCAGAGAGAGAGGGAGACACAGAATCGGAAACAGGCTCCAGGCTCTGAGCCATCAGCCCAGGGCCCGACGCGGGGCTCGAACTCACGGACCGCGAGATCGTGACCTGGCTGAAGTCGGACGCTCAACCGACTGCGCCACCCAGGCGCCCCGAAACTATGATTTTCAAGTCCTTTTAAAATTGATGCTATATCACAGTTTCTAAGAAAATGTTTCTCTTTAAGAGTGTTGAAAAAGTGACCACTATGAACATTCTGACCAGAGCATCTGTAACATCCTGGGTGAATTTGCGGTGTTTGACCCTCACATGTCTTCCTTTCTGCTTAGGCAATGCTGAAGACCAACCGGGGCACTGTTGGAGGCTTCTTCTTGGCTGGTCGAGATATGACCTGGTGGCCGGTGAGTGTGCCAGAGTTTCCCAGAGATAAATTTCCTATGTGTGTGTTTAAGAGTAAATAAAGAAGACACTGGGAATGCTGATAGTTTCTGAAGTGCATTGGTTGCCTACTTGCTGGTGTCTCTTCCTAAATCCCTGACCCCAGAGTTCTATTCTGCCATTCCAGTAAATGATAGTACATCACCTATTATGAGAGCAAGTATAGTGTGGCATTTGAGAAGACTCACTTAATCTCTGTGTCATATTCTTTTTCCCCGGTCCTCATCAAGAATCTTCTGCCTTAAGCTCCTTACCATCCCCAGCACATTCCTTCTTTGCTCCCAAACCCGAACTAGTGCCACCCCTCTTGTTTGGATGAACATCCCCCTCTCTGCTCTCCTCCTTCAACACCCAACTCAAGCCCTGCTTCATCTGAGAAGTCTCACCCTGCATTCCAGCCTGTCTAGTCCTTATAATCCATGCAGTTATGATAGTGGATGTGTGTGTTCTCTGTGATGTTGTGTATGGTGGTATCTCTTTGACTCTTGCCCAGTTGATCTCTTCCTTTCTGGGTTTTTATGTCTGGCCTCCTTGGCAAGAGTCCCATTGCACCAAAGAGTGCATCTTCTTCTCTGAATCAATACTGTGTCAGCAGTCAGTTGGGTATACAGTGGATGCTCAGTACATTCTTCCTTCATGAATCTGCTGACTAAATAGTATGAATGGAAGCAGAGACTGGGAAATGACCTGGCAAGAGTGGTTGAAGCAGACCACCTCCAAGCTTGAAATGGATTTTAATTGGAATGTCCAATCAAGCATTGCCTTCTAAGGACTGTTTCTGTGAAACATTCAAGACTCAACCAATCCTATAGCTGAAAATGAGTTCAATTCCAACCCCTAGCTCCAAATGTCTGAATAGAAAAGATGACTTTACAGAGGGCTGAAAAGATGGGAATGGAAGAGTGGGCATTGCAGTAACCCTACACCCCAATTGTGCTTTGTGAGGACTAGAGCTCATCCCTGCCTACTCAAGAAATTTCTCTTGATCTTTGAGACTTAAGAACAGTTGACAATGTGATATAGAAGGAGGTGGATGAGAAAAGAGTCCTTAAGGCCAGAATTATTCATAGGAACTTCTTCCTACCCAACTTTGCAGTCCTTGATGATGACTGAAGGGGCCAACAGGAGCTCTGGCAGTTCCTAGCCAAGGACAGGCTCAACCCAGAGCACCCAGGTGGATAAATTAAAGTTCCCCTAAGGCAGGGGTCAGCAAGCTTCTCTGTAAAGTGCCAGACTGTAAGTATTTTAGTTTATGAGCCATACAGTCCATTGCAACCACACAACTCTGCTGTTGTAGCACAGAAGCTGCCATAGTGAATATGTAAAACCAACAAGTATAACTGTGTTCCAATGAAACTATTCATGAACACTGAAACTTGAATTTCATATAATTTCACACATCACAAAATATTAGTCTTCCTTATATATTTTTAACCATTCAAAAATATAAAAAAAAATTTTTTTTAGCTTACCAACCACACAAAAACTGGTAACTGGCTGGATTTAGCCCACAGGATTCCTGCCTTAAAGAGGTACGATGGAAAATCTCAACATTTACCTGCTTTAAAGAAATCTGATTTGGGTCTTTTAACTCTGATCCTAGTCTGTTCCCTTGGATTGCAGATGGGTGCCTCTCTCTTCGCCAGTAATATCGGCAGTGGCCACTTTGTGGGGCTGGCTGGGACGGGAGCAGCTTCAGGAATCGCCACTGCAACATTTGAATGGAATGTAAGTGACATAATAGGCTTTTTCCTTTAAATCCAAACTCTGTCAAGGTATGTTCTTCTGGGAGTCTGTATAGGGTATATCTTTATTTGATTTCTAGTTTTCCTTCTAACCAATCCCTAGTTTGAAACGCAGAGTCTTCTCTGAATGTGGCCCCATTCTGCCTGCCTGGGACAATCCAGTCTCATTCTCTACTTCTGAGATTTTGCTCAAGCAGTATTCCCACCAGGAATATCATTTCTATATGATTGAATCCCCACTTTCACTTGACCTCCTTGATCATTTTTAGTTCTCACTTGTTTCTTTCCTTCCTGAGCTATTACACTACGTGTCCAGCTCTGATTTAGATGCACAGAATAAAAACATGTAAAAGCAATGATCCCTTCTTTTGAGAAGCTTATATCCCAGTGGGAGAGACAGATACACATTCACTATGGTGTAGGAAGTACAAGGAGAGAAGCACACATTGAGTGTTGGGAGAGCTCACACAGGAGGGAATCTATCCTAGATGAAGGATGAGACTTGGCACATGTTAAGGGAGATGGCACTCATCCATTCGGATAGATGAATAGAAATTGACCAAGTGGGACTTGGCTAAGGACATGAGAGCTGAGTAAGGAGTAAATGATTTAAAGATAGTAGATAGAATCTAAAAGACTTTGTGTTTGAGTTCTTAATTGTTCTACTGCCATTTCACCAGTAGAAGCTGTGTCCCCTTAATTAGACACTAAGTCCTTTAAGGGCAGGGATCAATTCCTCTCATATCATTCGTATCACCTCATCATCTAGCCCTTGTCTGGGTACATGCATTAATATTTCTTGAGGTGCCTGAGCTTTTTCTGTTCTTGTATCCCTTCTGGTGTTTGCAAATACACATTATGCATTTCGGTCAGAGGAAGATGTTTATGTGGAAACAAGTCAGATCACAGTGAAAGTATAAACAGACCATGCCTGAATAGACTCAGGAAATGACCTTGAGTCATCCAAAAATACCTGTACCCATCCCTTGTTGAAGATTTTCCCCTTAGCTTTGCTTTAGTAGTATCAGGGACTCCAGAATGGACCCAGTCTCCAGACATGCCCTATGGCCCATGTTTTGTTTTGATAGTGCCATAAACTGGACAACATGCCCTATGGCCCCAGTGGGTGTGATTATCAGGTTGCCAAGGGTCTAGCTCTTTTAGCCTGTGACCTTGGGCTTCCTTAATCTCTGTGAGGCTCAGGTTCCCCCTCCATAAAACAGGAATAACTACTTACCTTATCTGCCTCATCTGGTTGTTATGAGGACAACACAAGTGATATATGTGAAGACTTTGTATATATTAACATTAATGCAAGATTATACTATTACCATTATTATATGTGGCATGACTTGGGAGACAGTAGGAATATTCTTCTTTCATCAAACTGCTTTCTTATTGCTTTGTCACTCTATATATAACTTCTCCCATTCAAGAATTATTCCTGTTGGGGGCACCTGAGTGGCTCAGTCAGTTGAGCATCTGACTCTGGTTTCAGCTCAGGTCATGATCCTAGGGCCGTGGGATCAAGCTTCACATAGGGCTCTGAGTTAAGCATGGAGCCTGCTTAGGATTCTCTCTCTCTCTCTCTCTCTCTCTCTCTCTATCTCTATCTCTCTCAAAACAAATAATAATAGATTAAAAATAAAATAAAAACTATTTTTAAAAAGAATTATTCCTATTGGCAAAAATAGTATGAACTTCCTGGGTCCAGCTGGTCTCAGATCTCTTATCTTCTGTATCTAAATTACAGAAACAGAGGGAAAGAATCTGTAGCTGTCTTGGGCTCATAATTGGTTGAGTGGGACAGGATCCATGCAAACTTACTTTGTTTTCTGATTCAGAGGTCATGAAGTGATAAGTCCCACAAGCCAAGCCCCTCGAACTTCACACTGTTTTCTGGGATTTTGTAGGCTTTGCTGCTGTTGCTGGTTCTAGGATGGTTCTTTGTCCCCATATACATCAAGGCAGGGGTGAGTACCTGCAGGTGTTCTCAGTTCTCATCTGTCAGGCATTCATTTATTCACTCATTCTTTCTGCTCAATCATGAAACCTGGGTAATATCACTTGTCCCAGGATTTCTGGGCTTACATTTACATAAATCCACTAAATGCTACCAGATTGCTCTTCAAAGTGGCTGCAGTCAGCTGTCCTCTTTCCTATGACTATTGTGAGGGTTCCCATTTTCCCACATCCTCACCAACACATGTTATTTTTCTTCATTCTAATTTTTGCCATTCTGAGATTTATAGTTTCTTTTTTTAATTAGGAGTGGGATATACCATAGCTCTGTGAGCTCCCCTTCAACCCAGGTATCACCAACCACTGTTCTGCCTTTCCAAGCAGACCTCCCACATTTATTCTTCTACTGCTGGTACTCAGACCATGGAGTGCTATATCATGGAATAATTCCTGGGATTAGGGTGTTCATGGGCAAGCCTTCTGGCTCATACCTTTGCAGGTCACCATATATTCTCCTTTTGCTCATCCTGGGTCCCTTCTAGTACCAGGTTTGAACAATTTCTGTAGAATGATGCTCTCCTTGGTAAAAGGATCAATGCCACAGAACTCATGCATGTGTTTTTGGAAGTGGTTTACCATGTTTGAGATTTCTGAGCCACCAAGAGTTATCCTTTTTGTTTTTGATATTATATAAATATTTATTTAATGTTCTTTTAAATTGGAGGAAATTAAATCATAAGCTTAATCTGCTATAAAAAACTAGCAAGCTGCACCTTTTATAATACACATCACATAGTTGATCTCATATTTCAGTAATAACCTCAGACTTTTTTCCAATTAGAAATTTAATTTAGGGGCGCCTGGGTGGCGTAGTCGGTTAAGCGTCCGACTTCAGCCAGGTCACGATCTCGCGGTCGGTGAGTTTGAGCCCCGCGTCGGGCTCTGGGCTGATGGCTCAGAGCCTGGAGCCTGTTTCCGATTCTGTGCCTCCCTCTCTCTCTGCCCCTCCCCCGTTCATGCTCCGTCTCTCTCTGTCCCAAAAATAAAAAAAAAAAAAAAAAAAAAACGTTGAAAGAAATTTAATTTAACTCTCTTCTTTTCAATAAACATAATCACATAAATATATACCCAAATAAGTGCAAACCTGTGCAGCCACTCTGGAAAACAGTGTGGAGATTCCTCAAAAAATTAAAAATAGAACTACCCTACAACCCAGCAATTGCACTACTAGGTATTTATCCAAGGGATACAGGTATGCTGTTTTGAAGGGGCACATGCACCCCAATGTTTATAGCAGCACTATCAACAATAGCCAAAGTAAGGAAAGAGCCCAAAAGTCCATCGATGGATGAATGGATAAAGAAGATGTGGTATATATATAGTGAAATATTACTTGGCAATCAAAAAGAATAAAATCTTGCCATTTGCAACTACGCGGATGGAACTAGAGGGTATTATGCTAAGCAAAATTAGTCAGTCAGAGAAAGATAAATATCATACAGCTTCACTCATATGAGGACTTTAAGACACAGAACAGGTGAACACAAGGGAAGGGAAGCAAAAATAATATAAAATCAGTGAGGGGGACAAAACATAAGAGACTCTTAAATGTGGAAAGCAAACAGAGGGTTTACTGGAGGGATTGTGGGAGAGGGGATGGGCTAAATGGGTAAGGGACATTAAGGAATCTACTCCAGAAATCATTGTTGCACTATATGCTAACTTGGATGTAAATTAAATATATATATATATATATATATATATATATATATATATACACACACACACACACACACACACACACACACACACACACATATATATACCCAAATAGAGGTGGATGGGAGATGGGCTAGATGGGTAATGGGTAGTAAAGAGGGTAACTGTGATGAGCATTGGGTGTTGTACATAAGTGATGAATCACTGAATTCTACTCCTGAAACCAATATTGCACCATATGTTAACTAACTAAAACTTAAATTAAATATATACACATATGCCAAATATATATTTGCAATTTGTTTTATTATCAATTTATTATGTAACCATTAATTGTGGTTCCTTATTTTTAAGTAATATTGTTTTTACTGGCCTGCAAAATTATTGATGAAAATAATAAAAATTATTTGTTGAACATCTACCATGCATTTGGTGTTGTTGTGGGTATTTTACATATACCTTCATATTAAATCCCTACTTTATAGATGAGAAAAAGGAGGTTTGGAGAAATTGTCAATTTCCAAAGGTCTCACTTGTAGTAAATGTCAGACCTGGGAATGGATCCTAAGATTGTCTGATTCCAATGCCTGTGTTTATTCCAGGCTTTCTGCTCTCCCAAGGGACTGTGTTTTACTCACCTCTGTATTCCTAAGGTACCAGGTACAGTTACAGAAGTGCAGATGCACATAAGTACTTAGTAAGTGTTGAATAATCTGAATGCGCTGGGCTCTGAAGGTGAATCCCTGTCGATGTCTGTCTCTGCAGGTGATGACTATGCCAGAATATCTGAGGAAGAGGTTTGGTGGGAAGCGACTCCAGATCTACCTCTCTGTCCTCTCCCTCTTCATCTGTGTGGCTCTGAGAATCTCAGTGAGTTCAGTGCGCCTGGCATTCTTGCTTCTTGCAATTACCTTGGTGAGACTAGAATACTAGAATCAGAGAAATGAGTGTATAGACTATCGATAGCCCTGATAGGTCTAGCCATATGGATATCTTAAACTAGCTAGGGCCTTTCTACTAAGGAGTTTTAGAAACCCTAAATTCAGTTACAAGTCATGAGAGACTCCAGAGTATAAACCACCTTTTCATTAAGGATATGAAAAAACAATGTACAGGAGGAACAAAATGTTTCATTCAAGGAACACAGTTATTAAGTAGTAGAAAGGAGGAGGATTCTCTAGTCCCCTGCCTTTCTACATACAATAACCTCTTTATTCTCTTTGCTGGAAAGATTTATATTTATATTTTCAGCTCATTGATTACCTGGCACATGAACCAAAAGGAAAGTGCTTTGTATTATTATAATGACTTCTTAAATTTACTCTATTTTATCTAAGACTGTCCCTATAGCACAGATGTCACAAAGAAATGTCAGAAGATTTCTAAAGTTGTTGGAAAGTTAAATTCCTTGGAGATAATCATTGAGGAGAAAAGAAAGAAATTTGAAGAGTCAGCAATACATGTAGAAAACAAAGAGTAACATTTGATCCTCATGTATTGGTGACTAATGAAATAATTTTCTCCAAGTTTATAGTCTAGGCAGTTCATGAAAGAAGAAGCTGAAGTGCATTTTTGTTTTTCTGTTGAGTCATTCTTGTAAATAAACCAGTTGCTCTGATTAGATGGCATGAGATTCTTAATACAACGTGAGCATTTTCCAGCACTCACTGTATATTAATGAGTATCTGTACTAGGGGTAATAAAGATTCTTATGCACTAGGAGTTCACTATATGGTTAAGAATATAAGAATTATAGGGACGCCTGGATGGCTCAATCAGTTAAGTGTCTGACTTTTTATCTCAGCTCATGTATTGATCTCAGGGTTGTAAGTTCAGACCATATTGGGCTCTGCACTGGGTGTGAAGCCTACTTTAAAAAAAAAGAATATAAGAATTATACACATGAAATCATTAGCACTTTATGACGGTATATGAAAATATATTAAGATGTGAACTGGAATAGACTGTGTGGACAAGCATAGGAGACATTCTAGGGACACCCAGGAAATGGAGTGGTCCCTGCTGGGTGGAAATGGAGGCATGGTGGGGGGGGCGGTGCTTAAACAAGTCCTCAAGATAAGAAACTTAGGAGAGGCCACGCAAAGCAGAGAAGCCTATATATTCCACAAGTGGGTGGGATTCAGTGATCTCCCGTTTTTCCTCTGGCTCTGACATGTACAGCTTTGTGATCCTAAAGAATGTGAACAAGGTGCTGGAGCAAAATGGGACCCTGAGGAATGCAGTCTCCTGAAGTGGAAGGTTCCTAGTGGCAGGGAAGGGATGGATTCTTGAGGAGCTGGATGGAGGAGCAGGAAAGGCAAAGAACATGTGTGTAACTTAGCTGGAAAGACACGGTGGCAGCAGTCCATTCTTACCTACGAGGCTATGTTTCAAGTGATATTAATAGTGATTAATCTTAGATATGACCTTTTGTGTATTATTACACTTTGATAGCAGAGTCTGTCCTAGTTATTCATTAAACAGCTCATTATGAGGAGTTAAAACAGGGTAACTTTCAGTCTCCCCTGCATCAGGTTTGAAAGAGATCATCTTATTCACTGGTTCTCAACCTCCACTAATACCTATACTGAGAATCATAGCAGACCTGGTGCATCTTGATCCCTAAATATTTCAGTCTGAATGCCTTACACACACTGATATTCTTTTAGAAAACCACACTGCAAATTTTAAGATCAGGAACTTAATCTTGATACAAACATACATAACCTACAGACTTTATTCAGATATGACAATTGTCTTAATAATATTAACAGCAAAAGAAAATCCTGTAGCATTAAATGCCTTCCTTTCATGAGAAATATTTTATGATCATTGTAAATGTAATTAATTCCATTGAATTGTACATGCAAAAATGGCAAGTTTTATGTTATTTATCTTGCCACCATAAAAAAATCATTGGTAATATGTTTATATATCATTTTATAAATATTAATTTAATGCTTTCATTATACTATATAAGAGAGAAGAAAGTCAAGAAACTCATAATATGATAATATGTGTTTTCATATGTAAATGATTCAGCATGAATATACAAGCCCTAATGCTGTAGTTGAATAACTCCCCACTATGTAAATCTGTATGAACATGACAGCTATAAATGCAGACAAATGCAGGTGTGTTTTATAGCAATTGAAATGCAATGAGTGACATCTCAGTAGGTGATATCTATTCTAAAATGGTAAATAATTTCTTTGCAAATATCCAATTTATAAAAAGTTAAATCTTGCCTCAATTTACATAGTGGTTGAACTCCTTGTAAACCCAGTGATAAAGTTGCAGAAAGTACTTTGGGTTTGTAACTCAGCGTTAGGTTCAAGAATAGGCTTTTCACCCATACAAATACCTACTGGGATGATAAAACATTAGGTTTTATTTCAAATATTAGGGGGGAAAGTTAACCATATACTGTGACACCACTTCCAAATTCATGTTCTGCAAAGAAACCTACCTCTAATTCTTCTAATTCTGAATCCTGATATCTTATCCTTTCCCTCACCTCACTCATGCTTTCCTTTTTCTTCAATTCCATCTTTATAATCACTCTTTGGCACATAGCCTCAATTTCTTTGCATGTCTTTCCTTTCATTGAACTCCCCTAGAAAAACTCCAAACCTGGTTTAATCCAGCTTCCCACTTACTCTGTGCATGCACCCAGGGATTTTACTCCTGTGTTTCTAACTAACATGCTTATGTGATGTTTCTAGGGTTTTGGTTTGGTTTGGAGGTTTTGATATGGAATCTGGGAGGATCAGAGTTGAAGGGGCAGATCCAAGTGAGGCTAGCACAAGTTTGTGTTGAAGATCCAGGAGGCTGGAAAGCACACTTTGGGACACAGGGATCAAGGTAGTGCAGGGTGCACATGGTCTTATATCTTAAGGTCTCTCTGTAGGACCCCTTCCTGGCCTCTAAACCTCAACCAATAATCCTTTTATTGTATTTCTTTATGATTTTTCTCTGGTGCTCTCAATAACTGTCCTAAATGATCCACAACCTTTTTTAACTACTAGTCCTCTGCCTCTTATCAAAACATCTCATCTCCCTTTTTATCTAGAAAATTTAAGCATGAACCACTCATCCCCCACTTAAAAAATCTACATTTGCCTCATTCTTTCCTTCTTTACACCAGTCTGAAGATGAAGAGTCTTCCTTTTTGTAAAAGGCTAACACTTGACCCTATGCCTATTCTTGATCCCATCTCTTCTCAATGTTTCTGGCATTTGCTTCATAATTACCCCCTCTATCATATTTTCCTGTTATTTTCTACTATCCTAAGTGTGCTCAAGTATCTTCCTCCTTAACAGAAACCATTGCTTTACTGTCTCATACTACTCTACTTTTAATCATTGTTTCTCTGCTGACAATCATGAAAGAGTAGTCTATGCAAGCTATAGCATAGACATTTCTTACTTTCTGTTCACTCACCCATTGTTCCTATCTATGATCAGTCCAATAATTAATCCCCTGAGGATTAGATCTGGCTTCCAAGGAGTTCATAATTGTATTGCAGAGATGTCATGTATAGATACAGCAAATATTAGTGGGAAATCATCACTAAAGAGCTAAATGATGTGGTGCATGTTTCTTTCCCATCCTATTCCCTTTTTAGTCAGACATATTTTCTGGAGCCATATTCATCAAGCTGGCCTTGGGATTGGACCTTTACCTGGCAATCTTCATCCTCTTGGCTATAACTGCTATTTACACGATCACTGGTGAGTTTGCTGCCAGTTTAGCTCAGTCATGCTGTCTTCTGCTGATCTCACACCAACCTGCAATTAGCAACTCAGTGTTAGCCTTGTTACCACCAAGGTTATGGCTATCCCTTTATTCCCACTATGAGAGTCAAGCACAGGCCCAGAAGCACAACTAGAGCAAAGCAAACAGAATCCTCAGTATTATAGAGTGACAGAATCAGCTTAAAAAACAAGACTCATCTATATGCTGCCTGCAAGAACTCATTTCAGACCTAAAGACACATGCATATTGAAAGTGAGGAACTAAAGAAATATTTATCATGAAAATAGATATCAAAAGAAAGCCAGAGTAGCAATACTTATATTGGGTAAAATAGACCTTAAAACAAAGACTGTAAAAAGAAGCAAAAAGGACACTATATAATAATAAAGGACACAATCCAACAAGAAGATATAATAATCATAAATATTTGTGCACCCAACATAGAAGTGCCCAAACATATAAAACAGTTAAAAACAGGGGCGCCTGGGTGGCTCAGTCGGTTAAGCGTCCGACTTCAGCTCAGGTCACAATCTCGCGGTCCATGAGTTCGAGCCCCACGTTGGGCTCTGGGCTGATGGCTCAGAGCCTGGAGCCTGCTTCTGATTCTGTGTCTCCCTCTCTCTCTGCCCCTCCCCCATTCATGCTCTGTCTCTCTCTGTCTCAAAAATAAATAAACGTTAAAAAAAAACTTTAAAAAAAAAACAGTTAAAAACAAACATAAAGGAACTAAATTAACCCATTGTAATACAATAATTGTAGGAGACTTTAACACCCCACTTACATTGATGGACAGATCATCTAAACAGAAGAACATAAGGAAACTGTGACTTTGAATGATTCACTGGACCAAATGAATTTAACAGATATTCAGAACTAAAACAACTAAAACAGCAGAATACACATTCAAATGTACATGGAAAATTCTCCAGAATAGATCACATACTAGGTCATAAATCAGGCCTCAACAAATACAGAAAGATTGAAATAATACCATGCATCTTTTCTGACCACAACACTATGAAACCAGAAGTCAACCACAAGAAAAATATTTGGAAAGACCACAAATACATGGGGGTTAAACAACATCCTACTAAACAATGAATGGGTCAACTAGGAAATCAAGAAGAAGAGAAGAAAGAAAGAAAGAAAGAAAGAAAGAAAGAAAGAAAGAAAGAAAGAAAGAAAGAAAGAAAGAAAGAAAATAGGAAGATACAGAGATACAGGAGGGGCTGGGTGGCTCAATCAGTTAAGCATCCAACTTCAGCTCAGGTTATGATTTCACAATTCGTGGGTTCAAGCCACTTGTTGGGCTCTGCATTGACAGCTCAGAGCCTGGAGCCTGCTTCAGATTCTGTGTCTCCCTCTCTCTCTGCCCCTTCCCCACTTGCTCTCTGTCTCTCTGTCTCTCAAATATAAATAAAACATTAATTTAAAAAAAAATACATGTAAACAAGTGGAAATGAATGACAGTCCAAAACCTTTGGGATGCAGGAAAAGCAGCCCCAAGAAGGAAGTAAATAGAAATATAAGCGTACATCAAAGCAAGAAAAATCTCAAACAACCTAACCTTACACTTAAATGACCTAGAAAAGGAAGAACAAACAAAACCCAAAACCAGCAGAAGGAAGGAGATAATAAAGATTACAGGAGAAATAAATGATTTAAAAAAATAGAACACCTCAAAGAAACGAGGATCTGGTTCTCTGAAAAGATTAACAAAATAGATCAACCTCTAGCCAGACTCATCAGAGAGAGAGAGAGAGAATTCAAATAAACAAAAACACAAACAAAAGAGGAAAAATAACAACCAACAACACAGAAACACAAACAATTGTAAGACAACATTATGAAAAACTGTATGCCTACTTATTAGACGACTTAGAAGAAATGGATAAATTCCTAGAAACATATAAACAACAAAAACTGAAGCTGAAAGAAATAGAAAATGTGATCAGACCAATTACCAGTTATAAAATTGAATCAGTAATCAAAAAACTCCCAACAAACAAAAGTCCAGGACCAGATGGCTTCACAGGCAAAATCTACCAAACATTTAAAAAACAGTTAATAACTATTCTTCCCAAACTATTTCTTTTTTTTTCAATATATGAAGTTTATTGTCAAATTGGTTTCCATACAACACCCAGTGCTCATCCCAAAAGGTGCCCTCCTCAATACCCATCACCCACCCTCCCCTCCCTCCCACCCCCCATCAACCCTCAGTTTGTTCTCAGTTTTTAAGAGTCTCTTATGCTTTGGCTCTCTTCCACTCTAACCTCTTTGTTTTTTCCTTCCCCTCCCCCATGGGTTTCTGTTGAGTTTCTCAGGATCCACATAAGAGTGAAACCATATGGTATCTGTCTTTCTCTGTATGGCTTATTTCACTTAGCATCACACTCTCCAGTTCCATCCATGTTGCTACAAAGGGCCATATTTCATTCTTTCTCATTGCCACGTAGTACTCCATTGTGTATATAAACCACAATTTCTTTATCCATTCATCAGTTGATGGACATTTAGGCTCTTTCCATAATTTGGCTATTGTTGAGAGTGCTGCTATAAACATTGGAGTACAAGTGCCCCTATGCATCAGTATTTCTCTATCCCTTGGGTAAATTCCTAGCAGTGCTATTGCTGGGTCATAGGGTAGGTCTATTTTTACTTTTTTGAGGAACCTCCATACTGTTTTCCAGAGAGGCTGCACCAATTTGCATTCCCACCAACAGTGCAAGAGGATTCCCATTTTGCCACATCCTCTCCAGCATCTATAGTCTCCTGATTTGTTCATTTGGCCACTCTGACTGGCGTGAGGTGATATCTGAGTGTGGTTTTCATTTGTATTTCCCTGATGAGGAGCGACGTTGAGCATCTTTTCATGTGCCTGTTGGCCATCCGGATGTCTTCTTTAGAGAAGTGTCTATTCATGTTTTCTGCCCATTTCTTCACTGGGTTATTTGTTTTTCAGGTGTGGAGTTTGGTGAGCTCTTTATAGATTTTGGATACTAGCCCTTTGTCCGATATGTCATTTGCAAATATCTTTTCCCATTCCATTGGTTGCCTTTTAGTTTTGTTGGTTGTTTCCTTTGCTGTGCAGAAGCTTTTTATCTTCATAAGGTCCCAGTCGTTCATTTTTGCTTTTAATTCCCTTGCCTTTGGGGATGTGTCAAGTAAGAAATTGCTACGGCTGAGGTCAGAGAGGTCTTTTCCTGCTTTCTCCTCTAGGGTTTTGATGGTTTCCTGTCTCACATTCAGGTCCTTTATCCATTTTGAGTTTGTTTTTGTGAATGGTGTGAGAAAGTGGTCTAGTTTCAATCTTCTGCATGTTGCTGTCCAGTTCTCCCAGCACCATTTGTTAAAGAGACTGTCTTTTTTCCATTGGATATTCTCTTCCCAAACTATTTCAAAAAAATAAAAGAAGAAGGAAAATTTCCAAGTTTATCCTATCAGACCAGTATCATCCTGACATCAAAACCAGATAAAGACATTACCAAAAAAAATAATAATAAGTAAATAAATAATAAATAAACAGAACTTTAGGCCAATATCTCTAACAACCATAAATGCAAAAATCCTCAACAAAATACAAGTAAACCGAATCCAACAAAATATATTTTAAAAATCATTCACAATGATTAAGTAGGATTTATTCCTGGGTTGCAAATATGGTTCAATATTCGCAAATCAATCAACATCACATCAATAAAAGAAAGGATAAAAACCATGTGATCATTTTAGTAGATGGATGCAGAAAAAGCATTTTACAAAGTACGACATCCATTCTTGGTGAAAAACCGTCAACAAAATAGGTTTAGAGGGAACATACTAAAACATAATAAATGCCATATGTGAAAAACCCACAGCGAACATCACACTCAATGGGGAAAAACTGAGAGCTTTCCCCCCAAGGTCAGGAACAAGACAAGGATGTCCACTCTCACCACTTTTATTCAACATAGTACTGGAAGTCCTAACCACAGCCTTCAGACATTGAAAAGATATAAAAGGCATCCAAATCAATAAAGAAGAAGTAAAACTTTTACTATTTACAGAATGACATGATACTGCACATAAAAAACCCTAAAGACTCCACCAAAAATCTTCTAGAACTTACAAATGAATTCAGTAAAATCACAGGATACAAAATAAATGTATGAAAATCTGTATTTCTATACACCAAAAATGAAGCAGTAGAAAGAGAAATTAAGAAATGAGTCCCACGGGCACTGAGTGGCTCAATCTGTTAAGCATCTGACTATGGCTCAGGTCATGATCTTGCGATTCTTGGGTACGAGCCCAACGTCGGCCTCTGTGCTGACAGCTCAAAGCCTGGAGCCTGCTTTGGATTCTGTGTGTGTGTCTCTCTCTCTCTGCCCCTCCCCCATTCATGTTCTGTCTCTCAAAAATAAGTAAATGTTAAAAATTAAAAAAGAAATGAATCCCATTTACAATTGCACCAAAAATAATATGATATGTAGGAATAAGCCTAGCCAAAGAGATGAAAGACCTGTATTCTGCAAACTATAAAACACTGATGAAAGGAAAGAAAGACAACACAAAGAAATGGAAAGACATTCCATATTCATGGATCAGAAGAATGAATATTGTTAAAATGTCTATACTACCCAAAGCAATCTACATATTTAATATAATCTCTATCAAAATACTAAAAGCATTTTTCACAGAGCAGGAACAAACAATCCTACAATTTGTATGGAACCTGAAAAGACCTCAAATAGCCAAAAGAATTTTGAAAAAGAAAAATCAAAGCTGGAGAAATCACAATTCTGGATTTCAAGTTACATCACAAGGCTGTAGTCATCAAGACAGTATGGTACTGGCACACCAATAATACATAGATCAATAGAACAGAATAGAAAACCCAGAAATAAACCCACAATTATATGATCATTTAATCTTTCACAAAGCAGGAAAGAATATCCAATGAGAAAAAGACAGTCTCTTCAGCCAATGGTGTTGGGAAAACTGGATGGTGAACATATAGAAGAATGAAACTGGACCACTTACATCACACACACACACACACACACACACACACACACACACGCAAATCAAAATGGATGAAAGATTTAAATGTGAGACTGGAAACAATAAAAATACTTAAAGAGAGCACGGGCAGTAATTTCTCTGACATTGGCCATAGCAACTGCTTTCTAGATGTCTCCTGAGGCAGTAGAAATAAAAACAAAAATAAACTATTGGGACTTCATCAAAATAAAAACCTTCTGCACAGCAAAGGAGACAACCAATAAAACTAAAAGGGAACCTACCAACTGGGAAAAAATATCTGTAAATGATATATTCTATAAAGGGTTAGTATCCAACATATATAAAGAATTTATCCAACTCAACACCAAAAAAATAAAAAAATAAAAAATAATCCAGTTAAAAAATGGGCAGAAGACATGAACAGACATTTTTCCAAAGAAGACGTACAGATGGCCAACAAACACATGAAAAGATGTTCACTATCACTCACTATCAGGAAAATTCAAATCAAAATTACAATGAGATTTACCTCACACCTGTCAGAATGGCTAAAATCAACAACACAAGAAGCAAGTTTTGGCAAGAATGTGAAGAAAAAGGAACCCTTGTGCACTGTTTGTGGTAATGCAAACTGGTGCAACCACTGGAAAGCAGTATGGGGTTTACTCAAAAAGTTAAAAATAGAACTACCCTATGATCCAGTAATCACACTGGGTATTTACTCAAAAAAAGACAAAAAACAAAAAACAAAAACTAATTTGGAGGGATACATGCACCCATATGTTTATAACAGCGTTATTTACAATAGCCAAATTATGGAAGCAGCCCAAGTGTCCTTTGATAGATAAATGGATAAAGATTATGTTGATACACACACACACACACACACACACACCCCATGGAATATTATTCAGCCATAAAAAAGAATGAAACCTTGCCATTTGCAGCAACACGGATGGAGCTAAGGAGTATAATGCTAAGTGAAATAAATTAGTCAGAAAAGACAAATACCATATTATTTCACTCATATGTGGAATTTAAGAAACAAAACAAATGAGCAAAGGAAAAGAAAAGAGAGAGAGAAAAACTAAGAAACAGCCTCTTAACTATAGAGAACAAAGTGATAGTTATCAGAAGGGAGGTGTGTTGGGAATGGGTGAAATAGGTGGTGGGGCTTAAGGAGTGCACTCATTGTGATGAGCAATGGGTGATGTACAGAATTATTGAATCCTATATTGTACAACTGAAACTAATATAACACCATATGTTAACTATATTGGAATTAAAATTTTTTAAAGTTAATTACTAAACTGAGAAGGAAGCATTTGACTCTGCATATCCAGAACATTTCCATTTCAAAAAAAAAATCCTCACTATTAGGTGTAAGCACCTTGACTGAAGATAATGATGTGGTAGGTACAGTGGGGAAATGGTGATTTGTCTCAGCTTTTTGTTTAGGGCCCAGATTGTCATTTGGAATCCAGCATAGCATACACATGGAAAGTCAAAATGAAACAGCAGCTCAGACATGGGATTGACAAATCTAAGGCAGCGCCCAAATAAGTACAGGATGCCTGGGCTCTGAAAGGCAGAATCCGGAGAGAAGAACTGGAGCAGTGAGTTGGTTGTTGGGATAAAGTATGTGGCAATGGTCCAAGCAGGCTCTCATGGGCCTAGCATCCAACACTTACTAACTTATGAAAATGAAACTATACAAGTTTAGTTGGAAAAAATAAAGAAAAATAACAGCTGGAACAATCAAGATAGTTCCAGAGCAATTTTCATACATATAGCATATGTTTCAAAATAAATGAAAGATGAAGACATAAGTCTTCTATTTACGATCAGCCTTGTTTTCCCATGATACTCTTAGAAGGAAATAGCTTGTTGGCGGAGAGTCTAGCAAGTCTAGAGTTGAAAAAGAAGTTGCTGTTTGCATAACACTCGAGCAAAACACAAGTCAACAGCTATATCTGGCATTCAACTTATGAAACAATGATATATGCCAATACTAGAGCAAAAATTGCTTTGCCCTATTTTTTGAGAACTAGTATACTGTGCTAAATGGAGTGAATTGAGAGATAGTTAAGGGAAAAACTTTCATGATAATGAAGTATTGCCTTTTCTTTCTTTTAATTTTTTTTTTCAATTCAAGTTAGTTAGTATATATTGTAATAATGGTTTTAGGAATAGAATTTAGTGATTCATCACTTATAACATATAACACCCAGTGCTCATCCCAGCAAGTGCCCTCCTTAATGCCAATCGCCAGTTTAGCCCATCCCCCCACCCAACTCACCTCCAGCAACCTCAGTTTGTTCTCTATATTTAAGAGTCTCTTACCATTTGCCTCCCTCTTTGTTTATATATTATTTTATTTTTCCTTCCCTCCACTATGTTCATCTGTTTTGCTTTTTAATTATGAGCAAAATCATATGGTATTTGTTTTTGACTAACTTATTTCACTTAGCATAATATACTCTGGTTCCAAAAGTTTTGCCTTTTCTGCTATTTGGTATTCAAAAACTCACATAAGGGTGAAATTCCAGTATAATTCATAGAAACTTTGAGTCGAGGCAAGATAAGGGAGACAAGAGGGTTAATGTGACACATAAATACTAAGGAGATAATGATGCCAAGAGGAGCTTGTGGCCCAGTCAAGAACTTTCCATATATTCTTTGCTGAGTTTCTAGGGTTTGGTTTGAGGAAAACCTAAAAGTGAAGGCAAAGAGATGAGAGTACAGGGAAAAAATATCCTGATTCTTTTCTTTCTCTACACAGGGGGCTTGGCCTCAGTTATTTACACAGACACCCTCCAGACCATCATCATGCTGCTAGGTTCCTTTATTCTCATGGGGTATGGTAAGTGATGACAGTGGGAGCAGTGCCCTGGGGCTGGAAATCATGAGATTTGTGTCTGTTCAGTCCATCTGCTCTTTACTACTGCCTCCCTGTTCTACGTGGTCACACTTTTCGACATACGTATAATACATCATTGAAGCATCTGCCTAACTTCTTGCTGTACTATCTCAGCATGAGAAAATGAGGGGGGGGAGAACTTTACTTTCTTTAAAAAATTATTCCTCAGTTTTAATCTTAATATGTTTGTGTTTGAAATAGACAAAATCAGTGTCACTGGGTTGATAATTTTACACAACTATTGGTGCACTGGATTCAATGCACATAAACCATTATGTAGAATCTTCATAAAAATAAGTATTAAATAGTAAGAACAGTTTAAGACAACTGACTCTTAACTTCACTGTGACTGTTTCAGATGGAAATTATTAAAGTATGTTACTCCCTCTATTGTTAGAATGTACAAACACAGTTTGTATATTTCTCTTAAGTCATGCAGCAAGCACTACTGATGAATTTAACTTATAGCTTGCCTATTTTTGTTTTCTTTTATTATGCTACTTATTTAACTTTGGACAGGAAATCCATGCATACAGTAAAAAGGATATAAGATGAAAATAAGTGTCTTTTCATCTCTCCTCTGTCCTGCAGCCACCAAATTCCATCCACTCAAGCTGCACTGAATACAGTTGTGAATATTCATGAACCCTAATCACAGGGCTTGAAGATAATATGAAGCAAAAACTGACAGAACTGCAAAGACAACAAATGCACAAAAAGAGTTGATGATTTTGACACAAAATGAATGCGATTGGTCACATATGGCTATTTAAATTCAAAAACAATAAAAAATAATCAAAATGTAAAATTCAGTTTCTGATTTGCCTAGCCATATTTCAAGTGCTTAATATATAGCTAGTAGTTTTCATATTTGACAGCACAGATATAGAATATATAGAATTCTATCATTACCGAAAGTTCTATCATTACTGAAAGTGCTGCTCCAGAGGCCATTGCTAGTACCAATTCTTTACAAACTTTCTATTTAGTTAACCAGGACTTCTTTGATATTCTTATTTATGGTTCTTTGGTGTCTGGCTTTGGTGATGGACCTCTGGCATCAACCTCTCTAAGCCTTCTCCCATCCTTAGGATGGAATCTCTCATCTTCTAGCATTCTTCATGTATTGTTGTCACAAACAATATTCCCCTTAACAGAACAATTTCCTTGTATTATCTGTATCCTCCTTTGTATTGAGATCCTGCCTTGTACATTCATTTTGTATATAATCCCATCACAATGTTTGGCACATGCAAACATTTTTGATGCTAAATGAAATAAGTAATGAAAAAGTAAAATAATATCAACCTCAACTCTACAGATATATGATACTCAGATGAATTTTGCACTATTTGAAACTATACTAAGTGGGCTGAGAAGCCTGGGCTCATCCTTCTTCTTTCTAAGGTTTCTATCCATTATTGTTCTTTTTTTTAGTTTGTTTGTTTGTTTGTTTGTTTGTTTATTTATTTATTTATTTATTTATTTATTTATTTATTTTGAAAGAGAAAGTGCAGAGAGAGAATCCCAAGCAGGCTCCACACTGCCAATGCAGAGCCTGATGTGGGGCTCAATCCCACAAACCATGAGATCATGACCTTAGCCGAAATCAAGAGTCAGACACTTAACTGACTGAGCCACCCATACATTCTCATTATGGTTCTTTTCTACACCTGTCTTGCCTTTCCAGCACCCCTCCCCCCGCAGGCTGAGCCTCACCATTTCACCTCACCATACATAAACTGCTGCCTCTAATTTCTGCTCCTTATCTTCCCATTTTTTGTTGTAACATAGAAAGAATACAGTCAGTATTGCACCAAAAAACAGACTGTGCATAAAGTCAAAACAGCCAGACTTTGTATCAGGAACAGAGACCATTACTTCTGGTCCATTCAGAGGAGTAGGGGCTTTCTGATGGCTAATTGTTAGGCTCACTCTGTTACCTCATCTTCATGTTTTATCTCTGTTCTAGATGGTTGTGAGATATCAATATCAGTCTGTTGGATAACAATTTTTATTTTTACCATAAGCATAGACACTAAAAATTTTCAAGAGAAGAGAAAATTTTCAATAAGAAGAAAAGTTAAAGGGTGATTTGCTTCCTGTACATTGTGAAAGCATGATAGCATTACCAATGCCAGTGGTATTAGAAAGACATGAGTTCTCTGAGAACACTACGGATTTGACCAGGCTGATTGGAGATGATTGGACACTTCCACCACAAAGGAATAATTATGAACAACAGATGTCTTAGATTTGTGTATAACATTTCATTTTATCCAATACCTTTGCAGCATTTGCTAAAGTGGGAGGCTATGAGAGTTTTACAGAGAAGTACATGAATGCCATCCCATCCATAGTTGAGGGGGACAACCTGACAATCAATCCCAAGTGCTACACTCCTCAGGCTGACTCCTTTCACATCTTCCGAGATGCTGTCACTGGAGATATTCCATGGCCAGGAATGATATTTGGAATGACCATTGTTGCTGTGTGGTACTGGTGCACAGATCAGGTGAAGTATGTGTGTGGTGTGTAAATATGTTCATGTTGTTCTTTTTCTCCTCATAGAAAAGCATCTAGTTTCTATTTTGTACACATATATACATATACACATGCACAAACACACATCATTTAAAGAGTCAAACACTTCTACAAGTCTTGTTATGATAAATAGTTGTCTGGTGTCCTGCTCTCTACTCATTTCTTGACTCTCAAAAGCAAACATTATTGACTCCTTCAGTTAGGTATTTTGGTATGTATGTTTCTTCTCTAAATCCTTGTACTCAATGCATGGCCTGTGTACCATTGGAGTGAATGTCACCTTGAAGCTCATTAGAAATAACTGTTCTCAGATGCTACCCAGACTCACTGAATCAGAATTTGCTTGTAAATTTGTTCCCCAGGTGATTTAAATAAATGTTTCTATTGATCCCTTTTGGTTTTCCAGTTTTAGGATTTTTACACTGGCTTCCAATAATGAAAGATGAGGGTTTAGCTCTTTCTTTTCTTTTTTTTTCTTTTTTTTAATGTTTTTATTATTTATTTTTGAGAGAGAGACACAGACAGAGTGTAAGCAGGGAAAGGGCAGAGAGAGAGGGAGACACAAAATCCAAAGCAGGCTGCAGGCTACGAGCTGTCAGCACAGAGCCCAACGCGGGGCTCAAATTCACAAACTGTGAGGTCATGATCTGAGCTGAAGTCGGACGCTTAACTGACTGAGCCACCCAGGCGCCCCTAGCTCTTTCAATTTTTTATCTTCAATCCTCCATCTTCCAGTAAAACTAATTCACAATTTTGGTGAGATCAGCATTCAGTGCTACCATTTTTGTGGCTACATAAATATAATCCACAGCTAAGCCACATGATATTCTCTGATTGATTTTTCTTTAGCTTTTTCTTTTCTCTAGAATAAATAAGTCTTATTTTTTGTGTTTTAAATTTTCTTGGTAATTATTACTCATTAAACACCAAGCTTTCTGCAGATTGCCTAAATCTCCTTGATGTGTACTTGCAAACACATCAAATATCCTACCAACTCTTTTTCTCATTTTCTCTTAAAACCTTTGGCCTCTCACAAACTGCTGGGTTGTTCTCTGTGCCTAGTGCCCATCCTAATCCAGGACCCCCTTTACTACCATATTTGGGGTTCTCTTTGGCTCATCCTTGGATTATATATCATATTTCAAGTATCCCAAATCATCTTCTTTCTTGGTTTACTTCTTTCAGGGCAATTGAATTCTCCAGTAAGTTCCCAAGAAACACAGGAGATACATCTATTGTGAATTTGTCTTCATGTTTGAAGATGTCTTCACTCCAACTTTTCCCAAATTTATCCTCTGGCCATGTACGCATTTCTAGGCCTTAAATAATTTTCCAGCCATAAATTACCATCTTTTGACTTCCACCATTGCTGTTGAAAAGCCTGAAGTTATTCTTGATCCTTTGGATGTAACGTGTCTTTTCTCTCTGGAAGTTTATCTTGCCTTTGTCCTCAGTGTTCTGAAATTTCATACAATGTGCTATTGTGTGTAGGTCTTTTTTTGTTCATTGTGATGGACTACTGTGAACAAGTTTAATATAGTAATGGACATCTTTAATGAATTGGTGGAATTCTTTGATTTCTTGCATTTTGTTTTCCTTTGGAGAACTTCCACTTTGGGTGTTGGTCTTCCTCAACTGGTTTTCTAGTGTTCTTATCTTTCCTCCACATCTACCATATCTTGGTCTTTTTGCTCTATTTTCTAGGAAATTACCTCAATATTATCCTTCAGTTTTTCTGCCTTTGTATTTATGACCCCCAAGATCTTATTTTTGGTTTTCTGTATGTTCCTTTTTATAGCATGTAAGTTTGTTTTGTTTTCTGTTTTGAAGTTTTCTTCACCCCAGATAGTCTCTGTCAAGTCAAACTTAAAATTTCACATTTTGGGATCAATGGTCCAAAATGGACTATCTTGGATCAATGGTCACTGGTATCAGTGTGAGATAATTTTTCTTTTTCTCTATATAATAAACTGATTTTATCAACATGTCTCCCAAAGAATGTACTCTTTCACTGATTTGTGCAAAAATCTTTATTGTTTATATTTTGCCACTGACCACATGACTTATCTCCTATATTTAGGTGGCCTCATATTCACCCTTAGATCTGATACCCGGACCCTGCTTATTTTCTGACAGGAATCCCCTATTTTACATATAATTTGTATTGTCCCTCCAACTTTCTGCTTCAAGCCTTCTGTCTAAGGATAGTACCTGTTCCCCTAGCACTGAGTGACATTGTTGCTATCCCTAATAGATTTGTCTCTCCAAAGAAAAGTAAGCAGAAAAAGTCATCGCCATTTTCTGACATTCCTTGAGAAGAAAAATGTCAAGAAGCAATGGCATTATGGGTAGAAATCCTGTTTTTCTAGAAAATTCTTAGTCAAGAGATTACACAACTTAAGTGGAAATTATGAGATTATATGCATTGAATTTCCCAGGACCACAATATTTTATTCATAACTGATTCATATCTAGAGATGAATGTCTCAAGGTTCTCTTCTGATGGCTGCCTGACTCTGTTGTTTCTATGGCAATGGGCTTGATTTTCCAAATGGACAGTTGATCCCTAACAGTAGAGAGATACTGATGAGTATGTGGCTTATTTGGTGCCTACAACATTAAATGCACAACTTAAACACACGACTTGTGGCAAAGATCAGTAGTGACAGCTTTGTACCTGGACAAGTACATGGTCATTGTTGCAATGCAGCCTAGGAGCTGCGAACATTTTGATAGTAGTGATGGGTATTGACTTCTATGTACCAAGAGTCTTACAAACATTATACCAAATATTCAGAATATCCTACAAGAGATAACCCTCTTAAAGATGAGAGAGCTGAGTCTCACAAAGTCAAATACTCATGTAAGAGGAGCAGGGATTAGAGTTCTGATTTTACTCTGAAGCTGATTATTTTCCACTACTCATGATCCCATATCTTGTTGTAACATTAATCCTTGAAAAGAGGCACTCCCCTTCTTTGGATCATCCTCTAGTTGCTTCATGACTATGTCATGTTCTTCTGGCAGGTTATTGTGCAGCGCTGCCTATCAGGCAAGAACATGTCTCATGTGAAAGCTGCCTGCATCATGTGTGGGTACCTGAAGCTGCTGCCCATGTTCCTCATGGTAATGCCAGGAATGATCAGCCGCATCCTATACACAGGCAAGCCATTGATTCATAAATCCTCTGTCTTGTATGCTTGAATTTAAATACTGGTTTTAATATTTATTAAAACCTTGATAAGCTAGAAAACCCATTATGTATGGAAGTTAAAACACAAATCCAGGTGAAGAGAACAGATTTTGCAGAATGTCAGAAGCAGGAAAATTTGGCATATTTGACACATATATATCCAACTAATAAGGAATGGCCAAAGAAATTATTAAATACCCCCTTTATGGAAAATTACACGTAAGGACTGAAGACTTTCTCAAATTGTGGTCAAATGCTGAAGTTATTATGTTTAAGGGTAAAAAGCAGACTACAAAATATTATCTCAACAATTGCCATAGTTATGCAAAAAGACATTTCTGTCTGGAAAAAGATTAGAAAGGAATAAAAAAACTAAAAGAAGCTAATGTGTTAAGGTGTCAGTATTCTATGGGATTTTTTAAATCATTTTTTGCTATCTGTTGTCATAATATTGTTTAAGTAAAAAAAGAATCAACAAGGTATTGTACAACTGCCACAGTAAAGGGAGGCCTCATCCCACATGAGCAATCACCCCAATAATGATCACAAATGACACTTCTTAGCTGTAGGTAGAAAACACTGAACTAAATGACTAGACACAAAACTAATTTCCATTTTGTTGTTGTGGCTGTTGTGATTGTTTCATCTGGAGTTCTGTGCCTCTGGGAGAATTTATGTTCTTGCAGATTTTCTGGAGGATGGAATCAGCTCCCCCTAATTGCTCTAATGCAATAGCTGGGCCACATCCCAAAGAGGAGCCCTGCCCCTTAGGTCAGTGCAAGGGGAGGTACAGGTATGAGACACTTAGGAAGTCATATTCTGGGTAAAGAGGGACCAGCTCTATGGTATGGAGTTCAAGGTTGAATCTCCAATTTCCAAGTAAATGTCTCTCCTCTTACTTATCATCTTACAACTTGTCTCTATGTCAAATGGTTGTAGATCTTACCTGTTTGGGCCCCACTCACTGAACCCACTTATCTGAATTCCCCCCTCAGAGAAGGTGGCCTGTGTTGTACCTTCTGAATGTGTGAAACATTGTGGCATTGAAGTCGGTTGTACTAACTATGCCTACCCAGTGATGGTGCTGGAACTGATGCCTGATGGTAAGAAAAGGTCCACACTCAAATGAATGGAGAAAATGTGATGAGAGATAGATAGATAGATAGATAGATAGATAGATAGATAGATAGATAGATAATAATATAGATATAGATAATGGAATATCATTATTAATGTCAGCCTTAAAAAAAATGAAAATCTGCCAAGTGCAACAACAATATAGATGAACCTGGAAGACATTATGCTAAGTGAGATAAACCAGATACAGAAAGACAAAAAAGCACACAATGTCGCTTAATATGTGGAATCTAAACAAGTGGAACTCATACAAGCAGAGAGTACAATGGTGGTTTCCAGGGGCTGGGGGTAGGGGAAATGGGAAGATTTCAAAGGGTACAAACTTTCAGTTACAAGATGAGTAAGTTCTGGAGAACTAATGTACAGTAGGGAGATTATAGTTAATAAGAATGTATGTTTAAAGTTTGCTAAGAGAATAGATCTCAAGTATTCTCACCACAAAACAAGAAAACTGTAACTATGTGAGGTGACGGTTATGTTAACTAGCTTGATTATGGTAATCATTTCACAATGTATACATGTATAAAAACATCACATTATACATCTTAACTATATACAATTGTTATTTGTCAGTCATACCTCAATAAAGCTGGAAAAAATATGTTCACTTTTTTCTGGGACTGCCTCAGAGACCTAGTGTATAAATGGTCCATGAGGAAAGATTATGGCGTAATCCTTAATAATCTTAACTTCCATTAATTCAATTGGCTTCATCAGACATTTCTTGAGCACTTTCCATAGGCTACCAGTCCGGTGCTGAGCCTGGGGAATACAGAGATGAATCAGATATAATTCCTATTAGAAGAATCCTTACTCCTTTGGATTCAAGATTGTCTTCCAAGACAATCAAGAGCATTTAAGTGATGGATTTGTCAATAAAATAGTTGCATAAACACAAACTTACAAACTCAGAAAACTAGATGTTAATGATTTAGCCTGCTTTCTCTAGACCAGTTATACCCAAATAATATGCCTCAATATATTTAATTTACAGCTATTTATTGAGTGCCTACTATGTGCCAGAGCCTGCCCTGGTGCTTAGAAAACATCAGTGAGGGGCACCTGAGTGGCTCAGTCGGTTAGGTGACCGACTTCAGCTCAGGTCATGATCTCGCCATTTCCGAGTTCAAGCCCCATGTTGGGCTCTCTGCTGATGGCTCAGAGCCTGGAGCCGGTTTAGATTCTGTCTCTCTCTCTCTCTCTCTCTCCCCCTTCCCCACTCATGCTCTTTTTCTCTCAAAAATAAATAAACATTTAAAAAATTAAAAAAGAAAAGAAAACATCAGTGAAATAAGCACAAAATCCCCTATACCTTGGAACTCACATTCTAGTTTCATGAGATATAAAATAAATGACACATGTGGCAAAAGTAAATTATTAGGATGCTAGAAGGTGATCTGTGTGGTCAGTAACAGAGCAGAGTATGGGGCTCAGGAACAACCAGGTGATCTTATACCTTCAAAGGTCAGCTAATACTTCTTCAATCTTTCTCCTCCCTGACACACATGAGCATTGTCAAGAAGAAGGGAACATGACCCACAAGTGACATCACCCATCCATCTCATTCCACACTTTGTCTTAGGAGTTTAGGGGCATTATTAATAAGCAGAGGGAAGTGGAGGATGAAGTTACCATAATATCCCAAAACTCTTTGCTTTTCCCAACAAAAACTTCTTTAACAGAACTGCTTACTAGGCTTTTCCCTCTCTAGTTGTCTAAGTCTTCAGGAAGCCAAGAGGTTCTCCCCAAAGAAAGATGGTACAACACTGTTCCTCTCTCCCAAATTTAGGTTCCAGCAAATGATCTCTAAGTTTACATTTAAAACTAAAATTCTGTACTGGATCATTCTCAAATCACCAGGAAATTTGCAGGAAATGCTACATGATGATATGCGTTGACAGGCACATCAGTTGGTAAATGTTCCAGGTGACACTTTTGAATGACTCTGGTTTAGCAAGGCCCTCATAAATCATGGAGTCCAATTCCTAACTAATGTTTGCACTCTCATCTGGCCCCAGGACTGCGAGGTCTGATGCTGTCAGTCATGTTGGCCTCTCTCATGAGCTCCATGACCTCCATCTTCAACAGTGCTAGCACCCTCTTTACCATGGACCTGTACACCAAGATTAGGAAACAGGCATCAGAGAAAGAGCTTCTTATAACAGGACGGTGAGAAAATCCTGGCTTCTGTCTAAAATTTC
Organism: Puma concolor; assembly: GCF_028749965.1. Classification (NCBI taxonomy): domain Eukaryota; kingdom Metazoa; phylum Chordata; class Mammalia; order Carnivora; family Felidae; genus Puma; species Puma concolor. The sequence continues at coordinate 21,160,142 of NC_141678.1, forward strand.
TCTGGAAAGCACAGAAATACAACCGAACTAGAACCTTCTTCTTGGGTTCAGTGAAACAAATAATAGAATTCTAGAGTGGGAAAGGGATATTAAGAGGATATTTAATCCAACTTCATTTCTTTCCAGATAGGAAACTTTAGGCCATACTTTTTTTTTAAGGTTTATTTATTTTTGAGAAAGAGAGACACAGAGTGCAAGTGGGGGAGGGTCAGAGAGAGAGGGAAACACAGAATCCAAAGCGGGCTCCAGGTTCTGAGCTGTCAGCACTGAGCTTAACACGGAGCTTGAACTCAGGAACAGTGAGATCAGACCTGAGCCAAAGTTAGATGCTCAACTGACTGAGCCACCCAGGCACCCCAGGGTCATACTTTTAAACAAAATAGTTGCTTTTAAGGGTTTCAAATGCCTCTGATTGTCTCTTATTTCTTCCTCCCCTCACACTCTCTTCCAACCATATCTCCATGAAACTCCAGTGGTTTTCATGGGGTATAAAGTTTCATGGGGTTAAAGCAGTCTCTAGAAGTTTCCATGTATATCACATGAAGGAAGTCACAGATTAAGTCATCCACACACTACTACACAGTAGTTTATCAACTGCACTCATTAAGAAATGGAGTATCAAGAGGGGGCACCTGGGTGGCTCAGTCAGTTAAGTATCTGATTTCAGCTCAGGTCATGATCTCATTGTTCCTGAGTTCAAGCCCCATGTTAGGCTCAGTACTGATAGCTCAGAGCCTGGAGCCTGCTTTGGATTCTGTGTCTCCCTCTCTTCCTGCCCCTCCCCTACTCATGCTCTGTCTTTCTCTGTCTCTCAAAACTAAATAAATGCTAAAAAATTAAAAAAAAAAGAAATGGAGTATCAAGAGAATCTGACTACCTATGTAAAAGATACTGCTTTGCTGAAGACAGTAACAATCACTTAGTAAATTAAGCATTTGCAAGGAAAATTCCAAGGGCTCACTTGGTCCAGATCTTCACTCTGGACATTACAGGAGAGGAAGAGCAGTAAAGCATCTGTGTTTCTGTAGTAGAGAAAGTATTGGACCCTGAATTCAGAAGCCCAGGATGCAGAAGTCTACCAATAGGCATATGATCTTGGGTATGAATACCCTTTAAGTCTCTATTTTGAATTAATGAGTTTCTCTCTCTCTCTCTCTCTTATTAAAAGCCTTCTATATCCCAGAATACAAATATGGAAAAGGACATATATGTAAAAAATAATTTCCTGCTTTGTGGGATTTACACCTTTGTTGGCAAGACAGACAATTAATAAATATGTTCTATATCTGATGGCAAAAGTGGCAGGGAGAAAATTAAAGTGAGATTAAATATGGGGGTTACTTAAGACAGGTGTTCAGGGAGTCTTCCCTGAGAAGGTGGCCTTTATGCACAACCATCAGGGAAGTGTGGGAATGAGCCCCATGGCTCCGTGGGGATGGAACAGTAAGTGCTGAATTCTTACAACAGTCATATGTGTGGTGTGAGGACAGCAGGAGTGAGGTTGGCACATACAAGCAAGTGGAAGAGTGATAAGAAACATGATCTGAAAGATAGCTAGAGGTGAAATTATGTAGGGCCATTTAAACCATAACAAGATTTTGGATTTTATTCCACATATGATGGAAAACAACTGAAGATAAGCGAGCAAGAGAGGTACATGACAAGGACAGTGGGTATTATTTATTGAATCCTTATTATACTCTACGCATCATGCTCAGACTTTCCATGGTTTATCACATTTAATTATTACAAGGTTGCAAAAGTTTTGTGAACTTTCAATAAGACACTTGTGCCTCAGTCTCCTGCCCAAATGCCTGTCCCCCATTTCTCCCAGTCCCCACCTCTCTGTTTCAGATAAGCACAGAGAAGTAATGACCTTTTGCAGACAGTCCAGTAAATTATGTGTGTTTCTTCGCACAATAAGTACAGAATATTGAGCTTATTCTCCCTGGACCACAGGACCTGTAAAAAGTTTTTTACTAACTCCTTCTACCTGCCAAAGTACTCAGGTAGTAAAATGCACAAATTAGCATTTCTGGCCAATTCACTCAGCATGCTAGGAGAAAGGATATTTTAATTCCAACCTGTGAAAACTGACTTAGTTTCTCTCAAGCTAGGAAAAAAAAGATCAAAATGGGGATCTGCTTTCTTTATCATACAAATGATTACTTACCATAGAAACAGTGTGGTGTTTTTTTCCTAACTGATACATTACATAAATTGCACTAGAAAATTATTAACCAGTTGCTGACATTTGAACTGTTTTATGAATGGATATTTAACCTCACAGTTGAAGCTATTTACAGAGAAGCAATTGCTTTATTGGCATTTTACTAACCTATGGTCATTAAGCATTCCATGGCTTCATGTGAGGTCAAGGAGTGTGATTTTATTTGGAAAATCAATGAATGGCCACAAGAATCAAGAACTGTAAAGCACAGTGGAAGTGCCAATAATACTTTTGTTTAATATTTAAATCATTTTGCTTTCTCTCCAGGCTATTTATCATTCTATTAATTGCCATCAGCATTTTGTGGGTCCCATTAGTGCAGGTATCTCAAAATGGACAACTATTCCATTATATAGAATCAATTTCTAGCTACCTTGGGCCTCCAATTGCGGCTGTCTTCCTGCTTGCCATCTTCTGTAAAAGAGTCAATGAACAGGTAAGTGAAAAATCGGAAAACTTCTTCCCTGCTGGAGTGAGAATATTTTCTTTAACTGGTAGGAAAATGCATTCTTTCCACCCTGTTTATATAACTCAAAGCCCATCTCAATTTTAATTGTATTCAGCTATAATTCCTGATTCTTATTAAAGTGTGTAAATACATAGGGCACACTTATAGTACAGTCTGTATATTTCTTACAAAATATATACATATATGACACAATACTAAGGAACACAAGTTTTGGAGTAAGACTGACTGAATCCAATCCTGGCTCTATCAATCCTTTGATCTTAAGCAAACCATTTGATTCTGTGTAGAATGAAGATAATCACAGTGCCTACTTTATAGGATTGCTGTGAAGATTAAAAGGGATTTATTTTAATTTTTTTATGTTTATTTATTTTTGAGAGTGAAAGCAAGAGAGAACATGAGTCGGGGAGGAGCAGAGAGAGGGGGAGACACAGAATCCAAAGCAGGCTCGGGGCTCCAAGCTGTCAGCACAGAGCCCAACACGGGGCTGGAACCCACAAACTGTGAGATCATGATCTGAGCGAAGTCGGACACTCAACTGAGCCACCCAAGGGATTTATCACCCCAAAAGGGATTTATTTTAATGTGAAGTGCTTAGAAGAAAACCTACCACTCTATTAACAATTAAAAATGTTAATTTCTAGGGGCGTCTGGGTGGCTCAGTCAGTTAAGCCTCCGACTTCGGCTCAGGTCATGGTCTCACGGTCCGTGAGTTCGAGCCTGGCGTCAGGCTCTGTGCTGACAGCTCAGAGCCTGGAGCCTGTTTCAGATTCTGTGTCTCCCTCTCTCTCTGACCCTCCCCCATTCATGCTCTGTCTCTCTCTGTCTCAAAAATAAATAAACGTTAAAAAATTTTTTTTAAATGTTAATTTATGTTATAATATATGTAACTGATTATTTTGGATCGTGGGCATTTAATCCCTTAATTGTTTCCAACTGTTAACTTTATTATAATTTTGAAATGAAGAATAGGTACAGAGAGGTTATTATCTTATGTGCTTTTCAAATGTTATTTAGTATTAGTAAGTAGTATTTTGGGATTCAGATTCAGGTCTTCCTCCAACTAAAGCTCATGCTTTTAATGTCTATGCAATACCATTTCCCCTTGAACATAATATCTTGATCAGAGGACTAGAGGACATATGTTTCCAAGCCCACCAGCTTCTCAGAGAATACAGATGCTCTTAATTGCCAAAAGCTTAATAGAACTATCATAACTATCTAATATCAACTCTGTAAATTGTGTAACATAAGCCATAGTTCTGTTTATTCTATAAAATAAGCCACAACTTATAAAATCTATATATAAAATAAAATTCAAGGTAAACTTAAGCTTGGGTCAGAGTGTACAGTAGTGCCCTGAAGTAGTGTCTGATGCAATGAAATTTCAGTATCACTAAATAAACACGTGTATTTGTACCTTTTTCTTGCTTTGGTGACTTTATGCTCAGGGTTAGCCATTATTGGTTCTTAATGGAGAAAGTAGGTAGGATGATAATTGTTACCTACTCAAATGAGCTTCTCATCTTTTCTAAGTACTCTGATTTTATTCTTGTTTCTTTTGCAGGGAGCCTTCTGGGGTCTAGTCATTGGACTTGTGATTGGCCTTATTCGCATGATTGCAGAGTTTGCCTATGGAACAGGAAGTTGCTTGGCTGCCAGTGACTGTCCCAAGGTCATCTGTGGAGTGCACTATCTGTACTTTGCCATCATCCTCTTTTTTGTTTCCATACTAGTTGTCCTAGGAATTTCCCTGTTAACAAAACCCATTCCTGATGTACATGTGAGTACTCATTTTAAAATAAGAGTTCTTGGTGTGCCTGGGTGACTCAGTCAGTTAAGCAACAGACTCTTGATTTTGGCTTAGGTCATGATCCCAGCGTCATGAGATCAAGCTCCGTGTCAGGCTCTGCACTGGGCATGGAGCTTGCTTGGGGTTCTCTAAATAAATAAATAAATAAATAAATAAATAAATAAATAAATAAGGGTTCTTTGCCTTCTGGGGTATTAGGAAATGGGCTTCACCCTCAAAAAACTTCACAATGCACTTAGTAGATAAATCTTTATCTTTGTTATAGGATACCAGAAAGAGAGTAATTAGTGTTGCCTAAGAGATTGGAAAAGACTTCACAGCAGAGTTGCAATCTGGCCTGGGACTATTTGGGGATGAGTAGAATTTCATACACAATACAACTACACCAATACAGAGATTAAAAAAAAAAAAAGTACATGGTACCAGGTGGCAGGAAAAAGACAAATAGAATGAGATGCCTTTCAAATTGGCAAAACAGTTTAATATGAATATGTCTAATGTTGGTAAGAATGTTGGGGAATGTCCACACTCCAAAATCATTGGTGAATGTATGAATTTCATAATTTGTAGAAAGGCAATTGGGGAGTATTTATCAATTAAAATTAAAATTCTCATACCTTATGAACCAACATCCCCATTTCTAGGAACTTACTGTGTAGAAATACTTCTACAAGTAGGAAATATATATATAAATTTTCTCTGCAAAGGTTTCTAGTAGAAAAAGATGGAGACAACCCAAATTTCCATTGCTAGTGGAATGGATACACAATAATAGCACACTAAATATTATGCATCTGTTCAAAAACCTGAGGAGCTCAATCATTTCCTTTTTAAATGTCCATGACATGAGTAAGTGGGGAAAAAATGCTTGCAGAATATAGTATTATATAATATCACTTTTTGAAAATAAAACACACACACAAAATGTGTATATATATATATATATATATATATATATATATATATATATATGTCTAACAATGGAAAAAATACCTTAAAGCATATACACCACAAACTTTCAATAAAAGGTATCTCTGGGGGAAACATTATAGAGGACCAGCAAATATTAGTCATTTTTTTAACTTAAATACTGCTTATATACTAACACTGTTTGAATGTATTACTAACATGTATAACTTTTATTTATTTTGCATGTATCACTCGATCTTTGCAGCAATATTTATTTGCATATTCTTTTAGAAAGTAGTAAATATTATTTGTGGATGGGGAAACCTGAAACACAGAATGGTTCAAATTACTTTTCTAAAGACATGCCACCAGAAGTCACAATGAAATATTTGTGTTGAATATTGGGAGTTGAATGAAAAAAAAAAAAAACCACTAGAAAATATGTTATATTTTTCAAGGAAATATAAATATTAAGCTTTTATGGCAATAAAAATAATATAATTTATTATTGATTTTTTAAATGTGTCTAAAGGACCAATAAGACCATTTATCTAATTTATGTTTATGTTTCATAAATATACTGTGAGGTTTGAATTTTCAAAATCAACCGATAAATATCAATAGTCCTGTCAGAGAAGGTCATGAGTAGTGTTGTGGATCTAACCTAGCTGTGCAGTAAAAAGAAATCTCAGGGGATGCATGGAAATATTAATCATATTTGCAGAAAACAATTAAATTCTATAAAGCTTATAACAGTTTTAAAATAATGATACAGTTGACAAAAGCTCGGAGGTTGGCTGGAAAATGGATGTATAAGGGCACAAATTGTTATCATAACTTAATAGTAGTACATAGATATTATCTAAACATGATGGATCCAGAAATGGAGCTAAAGAAGATATTTTAAAAGTTACAAAGGTACCCACTAAACAAACTGAAAGTAATAATAATGCAACTAATAACAGCTGAATGATAAGGACAATGAGTGAAGCAGAGGTATATGTAAGTTAGATAAATATTTGACTTTTATGAAATTATAAATCCAGAAGTAAGAGTTTTAAGAATATTGCTTAAGATGGGGCACCTGGGTGGTTCAATCACCTCACGGTTTGTGGGTTCGAGCCCTGCGTCAGGCTCTATGCTGACAGCTCAGAGCCTGGAGCCTGCTTCAGATTCTGTGTCTTCCTCTCTCTCTGCCCCTACCCCGCTCATGCTCTGTCTCTCTCTGTCTCTCAAAAATGAATTTAAGGAATATTACTTACGAGTGTTTAATAACTACTGGAAGAGTTAAAAACATAAATAATTTTAAATGGTTAGTGTGTTTTTGTGAATTTGTGTGGTAGAAGACTATACATATACTATGTAATGTCATTTGATTTTCTTGCACTATACAATAAATGAATGTACCATCATATTATTTAAACATTTGCTCCATCACTAATGTGCTTGTCTATGGTCTTTGTGTAGCTGTATCGTCTGTGCTGGGCTCTTCGGAATAGTACAGAGGAACGAATTGATTTAGATGCAGAAGAGAAAAGACATGAGGAAGTTGATAATGATGTTGATGAAGGTAATATCTGGATTACATTTGGTCTTCATGTAGAAATTCTGTGTACCTGAACTGGTTTCATGTTTGCTTTATTTTTTTAATGCCACTAAATTCAGTTTCTGAAAAAGCTGTTAGATTTATGGTAAACTGAAACTTTAAAATCTTATCTTCCCCAAAGCTAAGATAATTCATTACAAATGAAGTATCCCCATTCATCCACCTGTCCATCAGTCTGTCTGTCCATTCAACCATCATTTATCCATGGAACTGTGTACCAGCTCTAACATGAAAATCAATCCAGTGTCTCCTATTCCTAGTCACATATTAAATGTTCAACAAATCGGGGGCGCCTGGGTGGCGCAGTCGGTTGAGCGTCCGACTTCAGCCAGGTCACGATCTCGCGGTCCGTGAGTTCGAGCCCCGCGTCGGGCTCTGGGCTGATGGCTCAGAGCCTGGAGCCTGTTTCCGATTCTGTGTCTCCCTTTCTCTCTGCCCCTCCCCCATTCATGCTCTGTCTCTCTCTGTCCCAAAAATAAATAAACGTTGAAAAAAAAAATTAAAAAAAAAAAAAAATAAATAAATAAATAAAAATAAATGTTCAACAAATCAATCTTGATTGATAGTGATTAAGCATCTAGCATCTAGTCCTACCTTTTTCTTCAACTTTTTTTTCTCACTATTCTCTCCAATATACCATCCATTCCAGCCAGGCAGATTTCTTCACCTTCCCGCCATGTATACCAAGCTCTTAGAATATTTCTACTTCCTCTCTGAGAGAGAAAAAGTTGCCTATTCTTTGACACTAGGTTCTAATTCCATTGCCTTCATTGAAACTTCTCTAGCATCCACCCCCATAGCTCTTTGTTTACCTGGCATTTTTTTAACTTATTTTATTTTATTTTTGAGAAACACACAAAGAGAGAGACAGAGAGAGAGAGAGAGAGCACACACTAGTGGGGAGGGGCAGAGACAGAGAGGGAGACAGAGGATCTGAAGCAGGCTCTGTAATGACAGCAGAGAGCCTGATGTGGGGCTCAAACCTATGAACCGTGAGATCATGACCTGAGCCAAAGTTGGATGCTCAACCGACTGAGCCACCCAGGCGCCCCTACCTGGAATTTTTAAAACCATTGACCAAGTTTACCACTTCAGGATATGTTGTCTGGAACTCCACACTAATTGTTTCATTTGATTTGGCTTGGGATCTTCAACTTGAAGGAAGGATAAATGCCTTCTACTGCTTTTGGATTTTTATATCAGTATTCCTGAGTAAGACTGGACTACATAGTTTTCCTTTTTTGTACTTTATCTGGTTTTGGTATTAAGATCATAGTGTTCTTGGGGCATTTAGGTGGCTCAGTCAGTTAAGTGTCTGACTCCGGATTTTGGCTCAGGTCATGATCTCAGGGTTATGGGATGGAGCCCCGCATTGGGCTCTGCACTGGGCTCCACCCTGAGCTCCACACTGGGCATGGAGCCTACTTAAGATTCTCTCTTTCTTCCTCTACTGCTCTCTCTCTCTCTCTCTCTCTCTCTCCCAAAAATAGGTCTTAGTGTTCTCATAGAATGAATTGGAGATATTTCAATAAGAGTGGAATGATATCTGCATCAAAATTTTGGTATTTTGCCAATAACGGCATTAGGCATTAGGGGGGCTGGTGAGTGTGTGTGTGTGTGTGTGTGTGTGTGTGTGTGTGGGAGAGAGAGAGAGAGAGAGAGAGAGAGACTTTTAAACTGATTAAATCTGTGTTTAATCAATGCCTATAGAGCTATTAAAGGTTCCATTTCTTGGTTAATCAGTTTGGGAAAATTATGTTTCCTAGGATTGTGTCTATTTAGTACACACTTTAAATATAATTACATGAAGTTATTTATACTATTTATTGGCTTTTCTATCCCTACTACCTCTGTCGTTATGCCTTCCCTTTTATTCTTTATGTAATTATTTATGATGTCTCTTTTTTCTTGATAAATTTCACTAAAGACTAGCCTATTTTATTTCTCTTAAAGGACCAACTTGGACTTTGTTATTTTTCTCTATTTTTACCCTTCTTTTCTATTTTATTACTTTCTGTCTCATTTGTATACCCTTCCATTTACTTTATTTGGGTTTATTGCTATTTTTTTCTAACTTAAATTGAATATTATTTCATTAATTTTCAGTCTCCCTTCTTTTATAATGTAAATAAGTAAGGCTACACATTTTCCTCAGAGTGATGTTTTTACTACATCTCATTTCTTTTATTTTGTAGAATTTTCTTTACCATTCATTTTTAAGAATAGTCTTACATTCATTATGGTTTTTCATGGAAATTTGAACTTGGAAGTATGTTTTAAATTTTCTAATGCACAAATAGCGTTGTACTTAGAGCTTTTGTATTTTTGCCAATTTACCTTCAGGACAGACTTTGAGAAGTTTGAGTTTGGGGTCAAAGGGCTAATGCCAATGCAATTTTGCTGTACACTGCCAAATTCCTTTCCATGAGAGTTGAACCATGCTTTCCTAGCAACAATGTGTGAGAGTACCTGCTTCCACGCAGACTAACATAGTATATTGTGAAACTTTTTTTTAATGTTTTATTTATTTTTGAGACACACAGGGAGAGAGAGAGAGAGACAGAGCACGAGAAGGCAAGGGGCAGAGAGAGATGGAGACAAAGAATCCAAAGCAGGCTCCAGGCTCTGAGCTGTCAGCACAGAGCCTGACGTGGGGCTCAAGCCCATGAACTGTGAGATCATGACCTGAGCCAAAGTCAGATGCTTAACCAACTGAGCCAGCCAGGCATCCCATTGTGAAACTTTTTAATTGTTGTCACGGACAAATGAGTAGTAGTATTTCAATGTCATTTTTTTTCAAATTTCTCTTTTTTGAGTAAATTTAAGAACTGTTTATTGATGTATGTATATATGTCTGCATGGAGTTGTTGGTAGTCTTTTATTCTCTACTTCAAAAGCCCATTGTACATTAAGGATATTAAACCCTTTGTAGTATAAGATGCAAATATTTTTCCTCAGTTTGTCACTTGTTTTTACTTTGTTTATTGTATTTTTACTTTGTTGTATTGTGTTGTATTGTATTGACATAAGTCATGCAAAAGTTTTCTATTGTTATATAATCAAAGTTATCTATATTTTTCTCAGAGATTCTTCCAACACTTAAAAGTGTTTGTAAGTTTTTTAAGTTTTTTTTAAGCTTTTCTTAAGTTTTTATGTATCAGTTTATTTATTTTTTTTATTATATGAAACTTATTGTCAAATTAGTTTCCATACAACACCCAGTGCTCATCCTAAAAGATGCCCTCTTCAATGCCCATCACCTACCCTCCCCACCCTCCCACCCCCCATCAACCCTCAGTTTGTTCTCAGTTTTTAAGAGTCTCTTATGCTTTGGCTCTCTCTCCCACTCTAATCTCTTTTTTTTCTTTTTTTTTCTTCCTTCCCCTCCCCCATGGGTTTCTGTTAAGTTTCTCAGGATCCACATAAGAGTGAAAAGATATTAAAAAAAACTTAAAAAAAAGTGATTGTAATCATCCTTTACAGTCATCTGTACTACATTGGCAGGGATATTATTTCCCATGTTTTGTGATCATTCACTTATCTTTCTTTGTTTCAGATAATCCTGAGGAACCTCATGGATGTCTCAAGAAGGCTTATGACTTATTCTGCGGTTTGCAGAAGAAAAGCCCCAAGTTGAGCAGAGAGGAGGAAGAAGCCCAGAAAAAGAAGCTGACAGACACATCTGAGAAGCCTTTATGGAGGGCTATAGTGAATGTCAATGCCATTCTTCTCCTGGCAGTGGCTGTCTTTGTCCATGGGTATTTTGCCTGAACTCTATCTAAGCCACTAAATATTTATTAAGCAAAGGATAATTTTATTGATTTTTTCGCTTTTAGAGTTTGTTGTGTTTCAGAAGGGAGATAATTTCAAAAGGGATGAAGCAGTGGGTAATTTTATCATATGAGATGACTAGACTATAGACCTGATTTTTAGTTTTTGTTGTTCTTTTGTGTCAATTAAAAAAAGAGTTGATAATTTAGAAAGCCAGGGAGCTGACTCTATATTTTTGTGTAAACTAGAAGCATTGTGTCTAAATTTTTTTATAGCTCACCAGGTAGATTTCCCTACCTTACATTTGCTTTCTATTCCCGAGATTTCCATGTAGAAGGAATGCCTCTCCCAACTCTGCCTCACATAGTAACCTCCTCATCTATAAAACAGATGACCTTTTCCTCTCAACTTCACTTCACTGACCTCAAGGAAAATAGGAATATTTCCTAAGAGTTGAGGGGAGGTGAGCTAGAAATGTCTGTTGTAAATATTTTTATGAATTTACTGGAAATTATTACCTTATGTCTTAAATAAAACCATCCCAGTAAATGTTAGCATATTAAGCCATTGATTTCTTAAGCTACTTTATAAAAATATAATTCACATACCATAAAATGCACCTACTTACAGTGTACAATTTAGTGTATTTTAGAATATTCACAGAGTTATTCAACAATTACCACAATCTAATTTCATATACTAACATTAATTTGTTTATTGACATTGTTATTTGGGAATATATATTTCTCTGTATTTCTGTGTTATTTTGACATTCTGAATGACAGTTATCTTTTTGTAGGATTATATGTAGTTTTAAAACACACCTTTTTAGAAGTAAATCAGCACATTAAAATGTTTTTAAAAAATTGCATAAGAAACATCTATCATAGGTTTGAGTGGAAGAGAGCCAAAGCATAAGAGACTCTTAAAAACTGAGAACAAACTGAGGGTTGATGGGGGGTGGGAGGGAGTGGAGGGTGGGTGATGGGTATTGAGGACGGCACCTTTTGGGATGAGCACTGGGTGTTGTATGGAAACCAGTTTGACAATAAACTTCATATATTGAAAAAAAAAAGAAAGATCTATCATATTGCTACAAAATTCAAACAATTCTTTGTTCTGTAGAATTAAATATAATACTCTCCACTGACAATCTATCACTCCCATCTACTCCCACTAACTTTACAGAAGAATAACTGTTAATAGTTTATAGCATATGTTAAAGTAATTTTTCTATTTTTACACATATTTTCACACTCTGCAATCTTATTCTATATGTTGTACTGTGACTGGCTTTGCCATATGAAATTTATCTTGGAGATCTTTGCCTGTTAATACATATGGGTACAGCTCCTTTTTAATAGTTGCACATTATTCCATGAAATCATTTGCCACAACTTGACCATTTTTCTACTGAAAACCATGCATGTTGTTTTCAATTATTTGCTATTATCAATGATACTCTACCATATGTACCTGTATATTCATCTTTTGGTACATTAACAGCTTTGTTTTCTTTAATAATTGATTCTTAGGAAAGGAATACTGGAACAAGGGGTATGAACATTTAATAATTTGATAAATATTCAAAAGTTATGTTCCAAAAATGATTCACCAATTTATATTCTCACCATCAGTGTATGAAAATTCCTATTTATTCACACCCTTAATTACAGAGTGTGTTATCAATCTTAATTCATTTTTGTCAATTTGATGAGTGAAAAATAATTTAATTTTTTAAATTTATGTTTCTCCACTTAATGAGATTTTATGTATTTACACATATTTGTTAGCTATTTGTGTTTTTTTCTTCTGTGAATTTCTTGACATATTTTACCAATTTTCTAATTCATTTATAGACATTCTTTAGTCTATATACTTCTTATTTGCATTTGAATTGCAAATATTTTTTCTTGAAGTCTTGCCTTTTAATTTTATGCTGTTCTTGAGTATACAGAAGCTCTAATTTTTATTTAGTAAGATATATTCATCTTTTCCTTATAGCTTCTGGGTTTTGTGGCTTATTCTCAGTGGCTTACTTTGTCCTTTGGGAGTTTTTTGTCACTGTTTTGTTATGCTGTAAAGAATGTTGTCGCACCCTACTCTATTTTGCAATTTATTTTTCTCTCTTTATAATATGTGGTGGACTTAATTAAACCCAACTAATGTAAATCACAAGAATTCATTTTAATTTCTGCCTAATAACATTACATTAAATACATTCTATTTCCTTAACAATGTCCCCTTTGGATGGATATCCTAAATATTCTAAATATCTTTTCCACCACAAATAATGTTGCAATAATTACCCTTATACATAGATCCCCACTGATGATTTTATAAGACAGAATCCTCAAAGTAGTATAATTGAGCAATTGAGATAGTTATTTATATTTTAATAGATATTGGCAAATAACTTTCAAATTTTGAAACAATTCACATTCCTATCAACAACAGGGAATGAGTAGGCTAAGTAGTGCAAAAAGTTGTTGCTTTTTGAAAAATTGCTGATCAGTCCGGCTGGTAAAAAAATCTTATAGAAGCTCTAATTAATCATATTTTCACTTCAGTGAGTTGCCTATTTATAACCTTTTTCTGGTTTTCTATCTGGTGGTTTTTGATGGGAAACATTCTAAAGCAAAACAGGAAACCTAGAAACCACAAGAGATGAAAATACATATTTAACTAAACAAATCGTTGAATTTTTTATATCAGAAGGTAGTCCAAACAGAAGTTAACATATGGAGCCAAAAGGACATTGCAACACAAGAAAAAGAAAGAACTCCCATAAATAAATGAGAAGACAGCTAACAAACCTGATTGTGGCACTGTATCTGGAAGGAAAGATACAGAGTTGGGCTTCTCTGCATGTCATGTAATTCTGATAGTCTAGAAAGTAGTCTACAATGGTCAATAAGTACATGCCCAAGGAAGTTATTTTCACAAATTATTCCAAGAGATTTACTCCTTTGGTGAGTGATGTTTGTTTATCCTTGATTTAAATGGAGCTCTTCTAATGTGAAATCAATAAGAATTATTTAGGTTTATAAAATTTTATCTTATTATATTAAGGAAGTTCTTTTTAATTCCCAATTTGCTAAGAGGTTGTTTTAAAATCACAAACAGGTGTTGAACTTTAACAAAAACGTATTGAGTTAATAATGGGTTTTCTTTCTTTAAATGAATCATTGAATTACTGTCTTGAAATAAAGAACACTGACAACTGCTTCACACTACATGCAAAAAGTAATTTCATTCAAATCACAGCCCTAAATATAAAAACTAAAACCATAAGAAATCTAAAAAAGTATAAAAGAATATTTTTGTGTCCTTGGAACAGATAATGTCTTTTTTTTTTTTTTTTTTAAATTTTTTTTTTCAACGTTTTTTATTTATTTTTCAGACAGAGAGAGACAGAGCATGAATGGGGGAGGGGCAGAGAGAGAGGGAGACACAGAATCGGAAACAGGCTCCAGGCTCTGAGCCATCAGCCCAGAGCCCGACGCGGGGCTCGAACTCACGGACCGCGAGATCGTGACCTGGCTGAAGTCGGACGCTTAACCGACTGCGCCACCCAGGCGCCCCCAGATAATGTCTTTATAGAGAGGATACTGAAATACTGAACATAAGAGAAAAACTGATACATTAGACTACAACAAAATTAAAAACTTTTTTCCAGCTTTATTCAGATAAAAACAATATATAATATTGTGTAAGTTTAAGATGTAAAGTGTTATCATGAGATCGTGACCTGAACTGAAGTCAGCTACTCAACCAACTGAGCCACCCAAGTGCCCCTCAAGATAGTGATTTCATCTTCTTCAGATATATACTCAGAAGTGGGATTTGGGGGTCATATGATAATTCTATTTTTAATTTTTTTAGGAACCTCCATATATTTTCCATGTGGCTGGACCAATTTATATTCCCACTAGCAGTGCACAAGTGTTCCATTTTCCCCGTATCATTGCCAGAATTTATTATCTCATCTCTTTCATAGCCATTCTAACAGTTTTGACCAATATCTCATTGTGGTTTTGACTTGTGTTTCCTTGATGATTAGTGTTGTTGGGTAACTTCATGTACGTGTTGGCCATATGTATGTGTTCTTTGGAAAAATGTCTGTTCAAGTCCTCTGCTATTTTTTTTTTAACTGGATTGTTTGGGTTTTTGCTAGTGAGTTGTATGAGTTCCTTGTATTTTGGAATGTTAACCGCTAATCAGACAAAAGATTTATAAAATTTTCTTTCATTCCACAGGCTGTCTTTTCATTTTGTTTATTGTTTCTCTTGCTGTGCAAAAGTAAACAGTTTTAGTTTAATGTGGTCCCACTGGGTTTTGGCTTTTTTCTTGTGCTTTAGGTATCATATCCAAAATATCATTTTCAAGATCAATGTCAAGGAGGTTTTTCCTGTTTTCTTCTAGGAGTTCTATGGTTTCAGGCCTTATATTTAAGTCCTTAATCCATTTTGAGTTAGTTTTTGTGAGTGCTGTAACAAGAGTCAAATTTCATTCTTTTGCATGTGGATATCCAATTTTCCCAGCACCATTTATTGAAAAGACCATTTTTCCCCAAGTGAATATTCTTGGCTCCCTCAACAAATATTAGTTGACTATTTATGCATCGGTTTGGGGGGCGCCTGGGTGGCTCAGTTGGTTAAGCATCGGTTTATTTCTGGGCTCTCAATCCTGTTTAATTTATCTCCGTTCTGTGTTTATACTAGTACCATACTGTTCTGATTACTATAGCTTTATGGTAGCTTGAAATCAGGAAGTGTGAAGTTTCTAGCTTTGTTCTTCTTGCTCAAAGTTTCTTTGGCTATTCAGGGTCTTTTGTGTTTCCATATGAATTTTAGCATTATTTACTCTATTTGTATGAAAAATGCCATTGGGGAGGGGGCCAAGATGGTGGAACATCATGGAAGTTTTTCTTGCATCTCTCATCCCTGAAATGCAGCCAGATCAACATCAAACCATCTTGTCATCTTGCACACCTAGAAAGCTGATTTGAGGATAGCAGCAAAGACAGTCATAAGAGGTAAGTATAGAGCTATCCAGGCCTTCCTAAAGAAGGAAGAAAGGTCTCAGATACACAACCTAACCTTAAACCTTAAAGAGATGGAAAAAGGACAGCAAATAAAACCCAAAAACAGTTGAAAACAGGAAATAATAAAGATTAGAGCAGAAATCAATGCTATCAAAACAAACAAACAAACAACAACAACAACAAAAACAGTAGAATAGATCAATGAAACCAGGAACTGGTTCTTTGAAAGAATTAACAAAATTGATAAACCAATAGCCAGTTTGATAAAAAAAAGAAAAAGGAAATAAATAAAATCAAGAATGAAATCAAGAACCCAAATAAATAAAATCAAGAATGAAAGAGGAGAGATCACAACCAACACAGCAGAAATACAAATAATAATAAGAGAACAGTATGAGCAATTATATGCGATTGGGCAATATGGAAGAAATGGACAAATTCCTAGAAACATATAAACTATAAAAACTGAAATAAGAAGAAATAGAAAATTTGAACAGACCCATAATCAGTAAAGAAACAGAATTAGTAATCAAAAGTCTCCCAAAAAACAAGAGTCCAGGGCCAGATGACATTCCAGGGGAATTCTACAATACATTTAAATAAGAGTTAACACCTATTCTTTTGAAGCTGTTCCAGAAAATAGAAATGGAAGGAAAACATCCAAGCACATTCTATGAAGCCAGCATTACCTTGATTCCAAAACCAGACAAAGACCTCACTAAAAAAGAGAAATACAAACCAATTCCCCTGATGAACATGGATGAAAAAATCCTCAACAAGACACTAGCCAACCGGATCCAACAATACATTAAAAGAATTACTGGGGCGCCTGGGTGGCCAGTCGGTTGAGCGTCCAACTTCGGCTCAGGTCATGATTGTGGTCCGTGAGTTTGAGCCCTGCATTGGGCTCTGTGCTGACAACTCAGAGCCTGGAGCCTGTTTCAGATTCTGTGTCTCCCTCTCTCTCTGACCCTCCCCCGTTCATGCTCTCTCTCTGTCTCAAAAAATAAAATAAACATTAAAAAAATTTAAAAATAATAATTATTCACCACAACCAAGTGGGATTCATACCTGGAATGTAGGGCTTGTTCAATATCTACAAAATAATCAATGTGATACATCACATCAATAAAAGAAAGGACAAGAACCATATGATCCTCTCAATAGATGCAGAGAAAGCATTTGACAAAATACAGCATCCTTTCATGATAAAAACCCTCAAGAAAGTAGGGATATAAAGATATACCTTAAGATCATAAAAGCCATATATGAAAGACCCACTGCTAATATCATCCTCAACTGGGGAAAAACTGAGAGCTTTCCCCCTAAGGTCAGGGACAAGACAGGGATGTCCACTCTCACCACTGTTATTCAACATAGTATTGGAAGTCTTAGCCTCAGCAATCAGACAATGCAAAGTAATAAAAGGCATCCAAATTGGCAAAGAGGTAGTCAAACTTACACTCTTCGCAGATGACATGATACTCTGTGTGGAAAACCCAAAAGGTTCTACCAAAAGACTGCTAGAACTGATCCATGAATTCAGCAAAGTCACGGGATGTAAAATCAATGCAAAAAAATTTGTTGCATTCCTATACACCAATAATGAAGCGACAGAAAGAGAAATCAAGGCATCGACCCCATATACACAAAAAAACATAAAATACTTAGGGATAAATCTAACCAGAGAGGTAAAAAGTCCATACACTGAAAACTATAGAAAGCTTGTGAGAGAAATCGAAGACACAAAAAAAAAATGGTAAAAGATTCCATGCTCCTGGATTGGAAGAACAAATATTGTTAAAATGTCAATACTACCCAAAGCAATCTACATATTCAATGCAATCCCTATCAAAATAACACCAGCATTCTTCACAGAGCTAGAACAAACAATCCTAAAATTTGTATGCAACCAGAAAATACCCCAAATAGCCAGAGCAACCTTGAAAAAGAAAACCAAAGCAGGAGGCATCACAATCCTGGACTTCAAGCTATATTACAAAGCTGTAACCATCAAGACAATATGGCACAAAAAACAGACACTCAGATCAATGGAACAGAATAGAAAACCCAGAAATTGACCGACAAATGTATCTTTGACAAAGCAGGAAAGAATATCCAGTGGAATAAAGACAGTCTCTTCAGCAATGGTGCTGGGAAAACTGGACAGCAACATGCAGAAAAATGAACCTGGACCACTTTCTTACACCATGCACAAAAATAAACTCAAAATGGATGAAAGACATAAATGTAAGAGAGGAAGCCATCAAAATCCTCGAGGAGAAAGCAGGCAAAAACCTCTTTGACTTCAGCCGCAGCAACTTCTTACTCAATATGTCTCAGGAGGCAAGGGAAACAAAAGCAAAAATGAACTACTGAGACCTCATCAAGATAAAAAAAAAACTGCACAGTGAAGGAAACAATCAGCAAAAATAAAAGACAACCAACTGAATGGGAGAAGATATTTGCAAATGACATATCAGATAAAGGGTTAGTATCCAAAATCTACAGAGAACTTACAAACTCAACACCCAAAAAACAAATAATCCAGTGAAGAAATGGGCAAAAGACATGAATAGACACTTCTTCAAAAAATACACCCAGATGATGAACAGACACATGAAAAAATGATCAATCACTCATCATCAGGGAAATACAAATTAAAACCACAATGAGATACCACTTCACACCAGTCAGAATGGCTACAATTAACAACTCAGGGAACAACAGATGTTGGTGAGGATGCAAAGAAAGAGGATCTCTTTTGCACTGCTAGTGGAAATGCCAAGTGGTGCAGCCACTCCGGAAAACAGTATGGAGGTTCCTCAAAAAATTAAAAATAGAACTCCCTATGACCCAGCAATTGCACTACTAGGTATTTATCCAAGGGATACAGGCGTGCTGTTTCAAAGGGGCACATGCACCTCAATGTTTATAGTAGTGCTATCAACAATAGCCAAAGTATGGAAAGAGCCTAAATCTCCATTGATAGATGAATGGATAAAGAAGATGTGGTATGTGTGTGTGTGTGTGTGTGTGTGTGTGTGTGTGTGTGTACACACACGCACAATGGAGTATTACTTGGCAATCAAAAAGAATGAAGTCTTGCCATTTGCAACTACATGGATGGAACTAGAGGGTACTATGCTACGTGAAATTAGTCAGTGAAAGATAAATATATGACTTCACTCATATGAGGAATTTAAGATGCAAAACAGATGAATATAAGGGAAGGGAAGCAAAAATAATATAAAAACAGAGAGGGAGACAAAACATAAGAGACTCAAATATAGAGAACAAACAGAGGGTTGCTGGAGGGTTTGGGGAGGAGAGGATGGGCTAAATGGGCAAGGGGCATTAAGAAAGACACTTGGGATGAGCACTGGGTATTATACATAGGAGATAAACCACTGGAATCTACTCCTGAAATCATTGTTATACTATATGCTAACTAACTTTGATGTGAATTTAAAAATAAATAAAATATATTTAAAAAAGAAAGAAAAATGCCATTGGAACTGTGATAGAGATTGCGGTGAAACATAGGTTGCTTTGGTAGTATAATATTTTGGGTAAAATTTTGAGTAAAATATTAATTTTTCTGATCTATGGGCATAAGATATCTTTCTACTTATTTGCATCTTTTTCAATTTATTTCATCAGTGTCTTACAGTTTTGGTGGATAGATCTTTCACTTTTTGGTTAAATTTATCCCTATTATATTGTTTTGATGCTGTCATAAATGATATTATTTTCTTTATTTCTTTTTCAGATGTATTGTTTATTGTACACAGTTTATTGTTACTGTGTACAAATACAACTGATTTTGTATCTTGATTTTCTATCCTTAAACTTTTACTAGATTTTTTATTAGGCCTAAGAGTATTTTGGAGGAGTCTTTCAAATTTTCTATATACAAAATCATGTCATCAGCAAACAAAAATATATTTATCTCTTCCTTTCCAATCTGCATGACTTTTATTTCTATTTCTCACCTAAATACTCTCGCTAGAACTTTCAGTACTATGTTCAATAGGAGTGGTGAGGGGAGGAACCCTTATTTTGTCCCTGATCTTAGAGAAAAAGCTTCAAACTTTCACCATTCAGTATAATGTTAGCTATGGGCTTGTCATAGATGGTGCTTTACACTCTGAGAGATTTTTTTCATGAAATAATGTTGAATTTTGTTAAATGCATTTTCTACATATATTGAGATGATCATATGATTTTTGTCTTCATTCTATTAATGTAATGTATCACATTTATAGGCTTATGTGTGTTGAACCATCCTTGCATCCAGGAATAAATCCCACTAAAAGGATATGATCTTTTTAGTGTACTATTGAGTTCAATTTGCTAGTATTTTGCTGAGAATTTTTGAAACTATATTCATCAGTGATGTTGGCCTGTAGTTTGCTTTTCTTGTAGTATCTTTATTTGGCTTTGGCATCAGGATAATGCTGGTCTTATGTAGGAGTGTTCCCTCCTCTTCGACTTCTTGCAAGAGTTTGAGAAGAATTGGCATTAATTCTTTTTTAAATATTTGGTAGAATTCACACAGGAAGCCATCTGGTTCTGAACTTTTCTTTGTTGGAAGGTTTTTGGTTACTGATTAAAGCTCCTTGTTATTGCTCAATCTCCTTACTTGTTACCTATAACAAGTAAATTACTCTTTATGATTCAGACTTAGTAGGTTGTATATTTCTAGGAGTTTATTAATTTCTTCTAGGCTGTCAAATTCGTTGGCATATAATTGTTCATAGTAGCGGCTTATGATCCTTTGTATTTCTGTGGTATAAATTTTAATATCTCCTATTTCTGTTATTATTTTATTTGAGTTATCTCTTTTTTTCTTTGTAAGTCTAGCTAAAGGTTTGTCAGTTTTGCTTTCTCTTCAAAAAATCAACACTTAATTTTATTGATCTTTTCTATTGTTTTTCTATTCTCTATTTCATCTATTTCTCCTCTGACCTCCATCCTTCTACTAACTTTGTTCATGTTTTTCTGGTTCTTTGGGGTGTAAAATTAGATTGATTATTTGAGATATTACTTTTTTCTTATTGTAGGCATTTATAAACTTTCCTCTTTGCCCTGCTTTTGCTGCATCCCATAAGTTTTGGTATATTGTGTTTCCATTTTCATTTAAGATTTTTTTTTTAATTTCCCTTTGATTATATCTTTGATCCATTGGTAGTTCAGGAATGTGTTGTTTCATTTCCTCCTATTTGTGAATTTTCCAATTTTCCTCCTGTTACTGATTTCTAGTTTCATTCCATTTTGGTAGGAAAAGATAGTGATTCAATAATTTCAATCTTTTTAAAATAGCTACAACTCATTTTCGTGACTTAACATGTGATTTATCCCAGAGAATGTTTCATGTGCACTTGAGAAGAATGTATATTCTGCTGCTGTTGGATGGCATTCTATATATGTCTCTTAAGTCCATTTGGTCTAAACTGTTATTCAAGTCCCATGTTTCCTTATTGATTTTTAGTCTAGATGATCTATCCATTGTTGGAAGTGGGGTATTGAAGTCCTCTACTATTATTGTATTTTTGTTGATTATTCCCTCAGATCTGTTAGTATTTGCTTAATATATTTATGTGTTCCAATGTTGGGTGTGTGTATATTTACAGTTATTATATTCTCTCTTATTTTTAAATTTTTATTTAAATTCTAGTTAGTTAACATACAGTATAATATTAGTGTCAGGTGTACAATAAAGTGATTTGACACTTTAATACAACATTTGTTGCTCATCACAAAAAGTGCACTCCTTATTCCCCATCACCTATTTAACCCATCCCCTCACCTACTTCCCCTCTGGTAACCATCAGTTTGTTTCTCTATAGTTAAGAGTCTGTTTATTCATTTGCCTCTCTGTCTTTTTGCCCTTTACTTGTTTGTTTCTTGAATTCCACATAAGAGTGAAATAATATGGTATTTTTTTTCTCTGACCGACTTTATTATCATTCTATTGTTGTTTCTGGATATTTTCTCTGATCCTTCCTTGTCTTTGTCACTTTTGCTCTTTCCTTTCTACTCAGAGTCCCCTTTAATATTTCTTGCAGGGCTGATTTAGCGGTCATGAACTCCTTTAGTTTTTGTTTGTTGGGGAAACTCTTTATCTTTCCTTCCATTCTGAATGATAGTCTTGCTGGATAGAGTATTATTGCCTGCGGATTTTCCCCATTCAGCACTTTGAATATACCATGCCCCTCCCTCTGGCCTGCCAAGTTTCTGTTGAAAATCTCCTGCTAGACTTATGGGTCTTCTTTTGTAAGTGAAGGATTTCTTTTGTCTTCCCAATTTTAAGATTTTTTTCTTTATCACTACTTTTTGCAAATTTAATCACAATGTCTTGGTGTTGTCTTGCTTTTGTTGATTTTGATAGGAGTTCTCTGCGCCTCCTGGATCTGGATGTCTGTTTTCTTCCCCAGATAAGGAAGTTTTCAGCTATCATTTCTTCAAATAACTTTTCTGTCCCCTTTTCTCTCTTCTGTGATCTCTATAATATGAATGTTATCATAGTCAATGGAGTCACTGAGTTCCTTAAGTCTATTCTCATCTTGCATAATTCTTTTTCTCTTTTGTTCAGCTTTATTATTTTCTATTATTTTGTCTTCTAAATAAATAATTCATTCCTCTGCTTCTTCCAGTCTAATGTTCATTGCATTAATCCTGCTTCCAATCTCATTTATTGCATTCTTCATCTCTGATTGATTCTTATTTTTAACACTTTTATCTCTGTGGTGAGGGCCTCCCTGATGTCTTCTATTGTCTCAAGCCCAGTGAGTATCCTTATGATTTTTGCTTTAAATTCTCCATCATGTATGTTACTTATATCTGCTTTGCTTAGATCTCTGGCTATGGTCATATATTGTTTTTTCATCTTGTCTAAGTTTCTGCCTTCTGTGTGTTAGAAAAGCCAGTTATGTTTCCTGGTCCTGAAGGTAATGGCTTTATGAAGGAGAGATCATGTAGTGTTCAGGGCCTGGTGCTTCAGTAAATATCTGTACTGTGTGCTGTGTGCACTCTGCTGTTGTGTTTTGGTTACTTTATCCTTTGGGTTACTTTTCTAAGAGACTCTCCTTGCCTGCTGTGGGCATTTTTGTCTCTGGACTGAATGTAGTGAGTTTTAACTAGATGTGCTCTGGTCTGCTTGTGAAATGAGACCTGCTACTACCTCCACTAGAACTGAAGCCCTGCAGAACTCTCTGGTTGGAAGACATGGTGTTGGCAAGGGTTTGTGCTGGTTTTCTGGGGGTGGGGCCACCACGCTGAGACTGAGGAAAGTTTGACTGAGATTGAGGCAAGCTTGACTGAGAAGGGCAGTCAGGCCAGAGCATGGGCAGTGGAGGGTGAGGGGGGCTTGGTTTAAGCAAGTTAGGCAACCTGTGTTGGGGCTGTGCTGCTTCCCACAGGTGGCTCTGTGTTTATTCCGAGGGCCAGGGGAGGGAAATGGTGCTGGCCAGCTCCTTTGTTCCCAGAGAGGTGTCCCTCCATGAATGCTGCCTCTCATGGAAGCACTCCAAGAAGAGAAAATAATCTAACTCCTGTGTGCCCTAGGCATTCTTCAAATCCCTGTTTCCACATCATTTGCCCCTGGTTTTTGCCTGCCCTCTCTCTGTCCTAGACAAACTTATTGACCTTTAAAACCCCAGGGTTTAAGCCCCACTGGTTGCAAGAACTTACAAAACTCAGCCCCTCTTATTTTCAAATCCAATGGCTTTGGAGAAATATTCTCCTTGTGCAGCCCCCTGAGTGCTCTACTCTCTCTCACCCTTCTCCATGAACCATGGCTCCCTCACCTCTGCAGCACCCATGACCTATTTCTCCCTAAACCATGTCTCAGTACTTCCTATTTTCTTCAATGTGGCCTCTTCTCTCCCTTCAGTTGTGGAGTTTGTTCTGTCAGTCTTCAGATTGATTAATGGGGTATTTAGGATGATTTGATAGTTATCTAGTTGTGTTTGTGGGACAAGACAATCCTAGGGTCCTCCTACTCCACCGCCATCTTCCCTTTAGATCTACAATTGTTGTATTCTTCTGATAAATTGACTTGTTTATCTTTATATAATGAATTTCTTTGTCTCTTATTACAGTTGCTGACTTAAAGTCTATTTGATATGAGTATAGCTACCCCTGCTTTCTTTTGGTTTCCACTTGATAGAATGGTTTTTCCCTTCACTTTGAACCTATGTGTGTCCTTCAAGTTGAAGTGTGTCTCTTATAAGCAGAATATATTTAGGTCTTGGTCTTTATCCAGTTAGACACTCTATGTCTTTTGATTGGAGAATTTAATCCATTTATATTAAAAGCAAAAAGCATAAACACACTGGCAGCTGTGAAAGCCCTAGTTACTCACCTATTCTACTGTGACTGCTAGGTTTTATCATGGTCACACGCAAGTGAAAGCTGGTGTCAAGTCAAACTGGGGGTGGGCAGGTGCACAGATGGAGGAGTTAGCTGCCATTAGGTAAGCAGTAGGTAAGCCCACTGCTGCAGGCCAGTGATAGAAGACAGGACCTGATTCAGGCCTGCGATCACCTGAGAGAGTCCTGCCTATTAGCAAGCCATTCTGTGGCTCCAGGATCTTCCCACAGATGTGTACACAGCAGTGGAGGCAGGTGATGGGTGTCAGGCCAATGGCATGCAGATACACAACTGGGGAAGGGAGGAGCTAGCCCCAAGTGCACACATGGTAGTAAGGATCATCTGAAAGGGTCTAGACTGACAGCTTGTACTTGTGTGGAGTCACAGAGGACTATGCTGGCTGCCCAGTGTGAGTCCTGGACTCCAGTGGGGGTGAGGTGGGTGGGTGGAGGGAGCCAGGAGAGACCCAGGTGGCTGGCATCAGCAAACATGAATACCAGCAGGGCAAAAACTGGTGAAATCTGCAGGAAGTCCATGGCAGCTGTGCTGGCCATGCAATGGAAAAGCTGCTGAGGTTCTATGCAGACAAGGTCACTGGGTACCACGGTTGCTACAACAGCATGCCTGATACTGGCAGCTTTTGCTTTTCTTCCTTGTTCTTAGCTATCTCTACACCTCTCAGTTTTGTGGGTCTTTAGATAGGATGAGACCAAAATGGGTCCTTCACTCAGTGCCCCAAAGGCTGGAAAAGATTTCGGTTTGGCTACTGTGATTTTCAGAATTTCCATTTAGTTTCTTTTTATAATTCCTATTCCTTAATTGATCTTATTTTGTTCACACATTGTTTTCCTGATTTCCTTTAGGTATTTTTTGTTGTTGTTCATGTCTTCCTTTAGTTCTTTGAGTATATTTAAGGCAGTTGTTTTAAAGCTTATAGATGATATAATTCTGACATCTGGACTTCCTCACGGAAGGCATTTATTTTTTTCCTTTGAATGGGTCACACTTTCCAAGGTTTTTTTGTATGTCTTAGGGCTTCTTTTGTGAAAACTAAACATTTGACTACTATAATATGGTAACTCTGGAAATCAGATTCTTCCCCTTCCCTGGCTTTGCTCATTTATTGGTTGTTAAAGGTTGTAGTAGTGACCTTTCTGAACTATAACTGGAAAGACTACATTGTCAATGTAGTCACAGGAGTCTCTAATCCTTAGCTTTTGTTCAGCTGCTGTTTTGACAGAAATTTCCTTGAATTCCAGAAGCCCTCTCAGTCTTTGCAAACTAACTCTGTCCTGGGGCCCTCCTTTAACACCTAGCCAGGTTTGCACTAAGCCTGGGAATCAGACCAAGATGAAAGCCCAGAGTCTTCTCAGGTCTCTTCTGAGCATGTGTCTTGACCTGGTCATGCACATCACTTTCCAAATTCCCCAGTATATATAGTTGCTTTCAGATGTTCTGATTTCCCAAAGACACTTACTCTAGATTTTGCCTAAGGCAGTCTATTGTAGGTTTTGACTATAATCTTAGATGTCTGAAGCTTGTTAATTTGGCTTGCAGTGTTTTCAAGCTTTTCCAGTCTGAGTTCAGAGTTAGGCGAAATAGAGGGGAGTACATTGTGTCAGTTCTTCAGGTATCCCCCAGACAGGTTAGAACAGACATACACAATTATTTGTGAATGTGGTCTTCTCTGCTCCCCTGGAACCAAGGAAATGGTTTTACATGGGGAACACAGCTGCCCCCACTTTAAGAGTGACACTTTATGACTGCTGCTCCTTTAAGACTGTCACCACACAAGAGAGACAGCGACAGTCATTATTTTGTTTATAGTCAACATTTGGTAATGTCTTTTTCTTGATTCAGTGCTTGTTTGGTTGCTATAAACTTTTGACTATTTTCCTGAGTTCTCCAAAAATTGGTTCTGACAGTTTCTGTTCATTGTTCAATGGAGGTGAAAGCTTAGAGTGACCCACTCCACAATTTTGCTGGTGTCACCATTTTTATGATGTCATCCTGATTTATTTCTCTTTGAAGACTTTTTATATTCTTTGTCCATCTTTCTCCTAATAGTTTCTTCCTGTCTTTTTCTGTTGAGTCACATAAATCCCTTGAATAATCTGGCTATCAATTTCTGGCTTTCTTTGTATCACTTTCTCTCTTCATGTTCTACCTTTCTCTTTTTCTGGCCCTTTGGTGAGATGGATGTTAGACTGCCCAGGCCATATCTTTCAAGTTTTATTTCACTGTTTCTATCACTTTGCCTCTTTTTAATACATTTTAGGATAATTCCTGGGTTTCATATTTCTATCCACTAAGTTCAGTTCTGACCATTCTGCCATTTAGCCCATCCTCCAAGTATTCTATTTCCACAAGTTAAATTTTCCTTTTCAACATCTTTGGGTAGACAGTATAGTGCAGTATTTAAGAACTAGAACTCTGGAGTGAGGACACTGGCCCTGAAGTGGTCAGAGCTGGCATATGAAAATGAGAGACAAGGAGTGTGAACCTGTAAAAAGAGCTTGTGTTAACTCACATCAAGGATATGGTGCTGAAAATGCCTTTTTTATAATTATAGACTGAGAAACTTGGCTATTTGAAATTATATAAGTGAGAATAAAATATCTCACTCATCCCTGGATGCTCTGAGTCATGTGGTTCACTGACAGAGAAGCAGCTTCAGTTTCTAACCAAGATGCTGAGCTTTAGATAAGGGGTTTTTAGACATAGCATTCCATATTTCTCTTAATTTTGAATTTTTGAGATAACAGGAACTCTGGATCTGCTTCTTAAACCAGCCTATTAATCCCTTTATACACACTCTCTACTTTACTTGGTGCCTAACAACTAGAAAACATCATTATCCATATCCTGAGAGTCTTGAAAGAGCCCTCATGGAAGAACAGAAGCCACTTTGGCAGAAAAGATATATTCCTGTCACTATTTGGTCAGGAGGAGATATCCATCTAAACCAAAACTAGGAGTACAGTTTCTAGAGACAGACCCATCATGAACAAAACAATCAACTTCCCTGAACCTTCACTGTTCATCTGAAAACAGAAATAGAAATGCTTAACTCACAGGTTCAAGTGTTATAAATTTATAACATTTGTTAACAGAAATAAGTACGTGCTCAATAGATGTTGGTGCCCTGACTTGTCCACATCCCACCCCATTCCAGGATATTCAGAATTCAAGGAGAAACATTGTATTACCATTGGAAGGTTGCCTTGGGAAATTCTGTGGCAGGGAGAGGAGACTGTCAACCCCTAGGCCGTGACCACCAAGGTCCATTGAAGGTCCCTGGATAAGTCCCTAAGTCTCTAAACTGCAGTTTCCTTCAAATTACTTCATGGAACTGTTGTAAAGATTAGGTGGGGTCATTTGAGACTACCTACAAGGTCTGGCCCATACAAGATGCCCAATAAATGTTAGTGCTTTTTCCCCTCGTGCCTCTCCCCACCATCTGCAAAATATTCTACCTGTGAAAATAAGTTTCAGGGACAACATGTATATGGTACATGATGAGTGTGAAATATAAAATAAAATAAAAGTCAAGCTGGTAAAGTGTCAAGCCTTGGCATCTAGGGAGGAGACAAGAATTAAGCAGGTAGGTCTTAAAGGTAAGAAAGAGTGGTTTCTGTACCTTGGCATTGTAATGTGCCTCAACTATACCCACACAACTTTGGTTTCAGAAAAGAGTTTTTGCCCTAATACATCAATAAAAATCTCAAAATAAAGCCTGGGAAAGAGGCTTTTTCAGTTCTACCTTGCTGACGAAATGAATCCCCTTTGGAAATTAACTCTAAGTTGGAATTAACTCTAAGTAAACTGTTTTCAAAATGTGGTCCACAGATCAGTAGCATCAAAATCATCTGGGAACTTGTTAGAAATGCAAATTCTCAGGCCCCACTTCAGACCTACTAAATCAGAAGCTCTGGAAGTAGCCCCAATAATCTGTGTTTTAACGAACCCTCCCGGGGATTCTTATATAAGCTATTTTGATAGTCACTGCTCTAAACTCTTTATCTGATTCCTAAATGCTTATGTACACGCTGCCAGAACTTATATCAGGTGGGCAATTGCCACCAGTTTTTCAAGCAGGGGATGAATTGTATAAATTACGTATTCTTTGAATTGCTCTTAGGATTACAAAAGCTGACTTGGTCAGGAATTCAATATGGAGATCTGAAACTAAGCAACACTCACCTGAACCTCCCAGTGCCAGCCAAGCAACAATAGTGCCATTAACCTCATCCACAGCTCTCTAATTCCATATTACCAATACATTAAGGCAATGGTACCTCATTCAAATAATTTCATTTACCAAAATTCAATTTGAAGGTTAGAAGGAGTTTCCTTGGGGCTAGATTGGGAGGAAAGTTAAGAAACTTCTCTTCACCAACTAACTGCACATGTTTCTCTCCCATGGTTTTCTTTTGTAAAGAAGGACAAGCTGCAATGCATCTTTTAGGAGATGGTGATTCCCACATCAGGGAAGAGTAGGTTCCAGTGACTTCCAAAGGTAGAAATTTCTCTAAGTGAACACCAATGCCTGACTCAATTACATAAAAGTAAGCAATGCTCCCAGGTAAATCAAAGGCCCCCAGACTAAATTCACTCTGCAGGGAAGGAGGCCTGTCTTTTCATTTGGGTATATTCTTTTTAAAATAGTGATCTAAATTTAAAGAATCTTTTTTTGCCTGGTTGGACCTGATTTTCCAGTTCTATAAACTGACCATAACAAGAAGTCACTCTGTCCCCAAATACTCATCTTTCATTTGAAATAAAAAATAGTTGTCTATACTCCTGAAATTATTCTAGCACAATTTATCACTTACTGGCCCTTGGTTACCCACATGATTTAGTCGCTCCTAAAAAGACATTATGTAGGGGCGCCTGGGTGGCGCAGTCGGTTAAGCGTCCGACTTCAGCCAGGTCACGATCTCGCGGTCCGGGAGTTCGAGCCCCGCGTCGGGCTCTGGGCTGATGGCTCAGAGCCTGGAGCCTGTTTCCGATTCTGTGTCTCCCTCTCTCTCTGCCCCTCCCCCGTTCATGCTCTGTCTCTCTCTGTCCCAAAAATAAATAAACGTTGAAAAAAAAATTAAAAAAAAAAAAAGACATTATGTATTGAAAGTAGTTACCTCATGTTTACTAGATGTTTTGAAGTTGAAATCATCTCCTTTGCTACCTTTTATTCAAGTTGCTAGATTCTATTTTCAACTGTCTTGGCTCCTTTTTCCTAATCCACATCTTGTGCCAACTAAAGCTCTCCACGTAGTATTTCTTTAGAATATCTAGAAAACAGAAAACCTGATGTTACAGTTTTTTTTTTATGTTTGTATTATTATCAAAGTAATACATTTTAATTTATGGGACAAATGTTGTTTAATATAACATCTGCTTGGTATCTTTCATGTATGTATCTGTCATCCCCTTTACAAAGTGACCTAGTCACACCCAGAGGAGGTAGGTAGATGCTATAAGCACCAAGGTCCCCATTTTTCAAACAGAAAAATACACAGTTAAGACAAAATAATTTATCACAATATACACAGTGAATCATTGACAATGCCAGAAACTGAATCTAGGACAAACTAGATACGTTGTGCCCACTTCATCCACTAGCTTTCAATCCTCTCCCTTTATCATCCCAATCCTCTCCCTTTATCATCCCTTTATCATCATACCACAAACTCCATATGAAACTGAGTCTGCTGGGTAATGCCAGACATGTGAAATTCCCCATGTTCCCCTCTTCTCTGCCTCACTTAAAGCCAATATGAGGGTGCATCAAATAGTTCCCTTCCTTCCACAAGAACAAGATATCCCTTTGCCTGTTGAACCATTTTTACACCTAGGAGCTGTTCCACAGCACCTCAGTTCCACAGCACCTCAGATCCCAGCTCTTTCCTAAGCTAGTTTGAAATCAGGCAATACTAACATCATGATTTTTCTTAACCTCAAAGAGTACATACTACAACATAATTGAGATTTCACAGGTGGGACTAAAAGAATTAAATTTAATTAATTATATTTAAATTACATTTTAAACACTTCTCCCTAGGAAACAGGTTCAACAAGAAATACACTCCTGTCAGCTAAAAGTGTTGAGTGCTACCACTCAGGACAGAGACCACCTACCCTAACTTTGGTCAGTGGATGATCACCAACCAAGACACCCCAAAAAAGAAGGGCTGTGGTCACATTTACTCATGGGGAAGAGAATACTGGGTTAATTGTTTACATGTTTCAAGAGAGTGTGGCTTATTTGAGATGACGGATGTCCCAAAAGGTATAATTGCTCTATTCTGTGACATAGATCAGCTTCTAAGCTCATATGTCAACATCTGCACCATAAGGAAGAGTGGCCTCTGGAAAATGCATTCCAATTGATGAAAGTCATCAGAGTGTGTACTTTGTGCAGCCACACACACACACACACACACACACACACACACACACAATGTTTAACCAAGGGCCAGGCTTACGTAAAAATAAAGCAAGTATTTATAAATAAATTCCCAAATCATCCATTCAGTCCATAAGCATTACTGAGTGCCTAAGACATTCCAGATACAGGAAATGACAAAATAAGTCAAATCTCAAACATGAGGAACTCACAATGGACATCTTAAAAAAAAAAAAAAACCCAGAAAATCCCTTGACTCAAGATTATCCACTTTCCCCACATGCCTGAGACTAGTTCCTGGGTCCTTCCCTTTGGGGTAAGTCCTGCCATCCCTATGCTTTCCCTTCAAAGAGAAAACACCAAGGGCAGGGACTTGATCAAGCTCCCAGCTTCAGCTTCCATGCATTCATCAGTTTATCAGATTGATTTCCTTGTGCCAAGAAAAAACTTGACAGGGATGTGAGAAGGCAAATTTTTCTCTTAAAAAAAAAATGAGGGGGGAAAAAAGGGAAAAAAATGAGGGGAAGGTCATATAGGGAAAGTGGCATGAACCAGGGAGACCACAGCTCTTAAAGTAATAATATTCAAGGATCACAACATTGACACACTGAATCTACCTGAGACAAATTTGCATCAGACATTGCAGAGCTTCTCTTTCTTAGTCCATCTTTTCCTGGACATGACTGAGTTGGACTTTCCTTCTGCAGCTCTAATATGTACAGCTGACAATATCACACTGGCCTCAAATAACATAAGTTAAGAGCAAATTAATGATTTTTCTTCAGCTAACCTGCAATTACACCTGTACACATTTATCATTTGGGCAAAATTTACAACTGGCTGGTTTACTTTAATACCACAGAATGGTACTAAAGGAGGCAGAGTAAAAGTCTGGCCTTCCCAAACACAGCCTATAGCAGAAGGCAAGGCTCAGGCAAAAAATGCATGGCAGAAAACAGCCACGGCAAGCAGGATGATGCCATTGATATTAACTATTGTTCTCCACAAAGGCTTCTCAGAGGTGTCTGTCATCTTCAGCTTCATTGCTGCCTCCTCTTCCTTTGTCATCTTGGGGCCCTTCTGTTGGTCCAGGCCACAAAACAGGTCATAGGCTCGCCTGAAACATCCTTTTTCCTCCTCAGGAACTTCTGTGTCAGGGGAAAGATAAAAAGAGAGAGAGAGAGAGAGAGAGAGATGATTGGATATAGTAGCAGGAGGCACAGGGAAAGGTTTCAGGGGAGATGTCATGAAATGGAACATCTACCATTCTACAGACATTTCCCAATTTTCTTGTTTGCAGGAAAGGAAATGGTACAAATGTTTAAGTGAACTTATTAATTATAAGATGATGGTAATAGATGAATTCTACATCTTTATGATCAAATAAATTATGTTTCATCTCTATCAGGCCAATTAAAATAAGTTTTGATTTAGGTAAGTCATAATCAAGCAGGAAATAATACTTTGCGAGAAAAAGTGTTAACAATGGGCTTGGAAATATGACATATGAACAATATAGAAAGCCCACCTCTGAAACACATAAGCTCATATCTGTTTACCACATCACTGGAAAGCAGTGAGACTGGCATGACTCAAGAGCATATTGGCTACACCTGAAAGTTCCAAAGTTTTACAACATATCCAGCCATGTGGTAATAATTGGTCTGAATACTCCCTGATACAGGGCAGCAACAATCAACACTTCCAGGGCTTAATGTCTGCTCTTGCATATAAACACTGCTGAATCAAACCACCAACTGGCCCTGTCATTCAAAGCAGATGCCCACCAAGAGAACTGATTCTCTCCTCTGAGCCAGTGTGTGACACTGAAGATATATAGACCTGGATTAGAATCCCAGATCCATGGCTCACTAGATATGAAATCAAGCACACTGTGTTTTCAACATGATGGTCAGAGACTACTCCTCTCCACTCTCTCATGTTTTAAGAGTTACAAACTTTTAGAATTGCAAATAACCTTAGTGATTAAGCACATACATGTGTCAGAACTGGAACCAAAACTCGGGTTTATGGTTTTGCTAATTCACCTGTCTTATCTTCAAGTGCATGTAAAATTGGATAAATAACACCTTCATTATAAGATTTTATAAGAGAATGCCCAGAGTGTAGTTGGTATCAAGAAGTAATAGTCTCCTTCTATTCTTTTCTCTCATGCGTATAAGAAAGATTCCAGTCTCCTTGCACCCATTCTTTGGTTCACTCCACCAAAATAGGAGAATGGAGAGGGAGTAACAAAAGTTGGGCTCACTGACCAACCCAAGTAAGAAATTCATGGTGATCTGGATCAATAAAAAGTTGGGCAGCCTTGAGAAAATCTCTATATCTCATTTTCCTTATCTGTAAAGTTGGAAGAATTATATTTTTATTATCTTATTAAAAGTATGATATGGTGCTAAAATGAATCTAGAGTAAGGTATTCATAATTAAAATATGTCATGATCATATTATCAGTCATGATGACAATAATGGTGATGATGACAAGATAGGTTCATGCTGCTGTTGCTCAGAGAATGGTGACAGTGACATATATTATCTATAAAAGCCCTCAAGAGATCTTAATTTATTTTACTACAATAAGTCAGGGTCATGTGTTTTCACCACGAGTTCTTCAAGAAAGAATAGAATTCAAGGTTGCCATGAACCTTAGAAGTCATTAAGCCAATTCTCTAGGCAGTGTGGGAGTCTCCACTATGGAATTCTTGATAGATGCACACTTTCTGCTTACCCCTTTCTAGAACAATTCAGTTAGAAAATTCTTCCTTAGCAGAAATCAAGATGGTGATACCTATAGCCAATTCTTATAATGGAGCATTATCTCATTCAATGTTTCCAACAATGATATAAGGTATAGTCTATCATTTAGAATACTTTTATATAAAGAATATAAGCTTTAGAAAAAATGTAATCACTTGCACAAGGAGTAAGTAGAGAGGTAAGAATTCAACCCCAGTTCTTATTGAATCCAAATCGCACACTATGTCTCTGTACTATACGGCCTCCTCACTTTGAGTTAAAATTGGATGAGTTCTATTCTGGTGAACAGGGGACATTGCACTGCAGGGCACTACAGGACCTCTTCTTCATACTTTCAAGAACAGGAGACGTAGCTGACTTTCCTAACACATAGAAACATACAGAGGGGTGCCTGCATGGCTCATTTGGTTAAACATCCGACTCTTGATCTCAGCTCAGGTCGTGATCTTGCAGTTCTTGTGTTCGAGCCCTGCATTAGGCTCTGCACTAATGATGCAGAGCCTGCTTGGGATTCTGTCTCTCCTTCTCTCTGCCCCACTTGTTCTCTCTGTCTCTCTCTCTCTCTCTCTCCCTCACTCAAAATAAATAAATAAACATTTAAAACATTTTGAGACAGAGAGACAAAATGAGGAGACAGAGGAATATGTCCCAAAAAAGACAAAAAAAAAAAAAAAAACCAGCAAGAGATCTAAGCAAAAGAGACAAGTAATATGCCTGATAGAGAATTTAAGGTAATGGTCATAAAGATACTCACTGGACTTAAGAAAAAAGTGGAGGACCTCAGTAAGACCCTTAACAAAGAGACAGAAAAAATGAAAAAGAGCCAATCAGAAACGAAGAACTCAGTAACTGAAGTTAAAAGTACCCTGGATGGAATAAATAGTAGACTAGAGAAAGCAGAAGAACAGATCAGCAACCTGGAGGACAGTGTAATGGAAAGCAATCAAACTGAACAGGAGAGAGGAAAAATAATAATTATAAATGAAAATAGACTTAGGAAACTCAGCAATACTCTCAAGTATAATAACATTTGCATTATAAGGATCCCAGAAGGGGAAGAAAGGAAATGGGGCAGAAAATTTATTCAGCACTTGTTGGTATGAGCACTGCATGTTGTATGTAAGCCAATTTGACAATCAATTATATTTTAAAAAATAATAAATATATTTCTGCAATATTAAAAAAAGAAAAAAATATTCAAAGAAATAATAACTGAGAGTCCCCAAATCTGGGGAAGGAAACAGAAATTTAGATCCAGGAGACACAGCAAGCCCCCAAAAATCAACCCAAGGAGGTCCACATCAAGACACATAGTATTTAAAATGGTAAAAAAAGTGGCACCTGGGTGGCTCAGTAGGTTAAGCGTCCAACTCTTGTTTTCAGTTCAGTTCATGATCTTGAAGTTTCATGAGTTCAAGCCCTGCATCAGGCTCTGCAGTGGCAGCACAGAGCTCACTTGGGATTCTCTCTCTCCCTCTCTTTCTGCCTCTCCCCCACTGGCACTGTCTCTGTCTCTCTCAAATAAATAAATAAACCTTTTACAAAATTATAAAATGGCAAAAAGTAGTGATAAAGAATTTTTAAAGCAGAAAGAAAAAGAAAAGAAAATGGTTACATACAAGGGAAACCACATAAGGCTATCAGCTGATTTTCAGCAGAAACTTTGCAGGCCAAAAGGGAGTGGCATGATATACTCAAAGTGCTGAAAGGAAAAACGAACAAACAAACAAACAAACAAACCTGCAGCCAAGACTATTCTATTCAGCAAGGCCATCATTCAGAATATAAGGAGGGTTGAAGAGTTTCCCAGACAAACAAAAATTAAAGGAATTAATGTCCATGAAACCAGCCCTACAAGCTGGTTAAAGCTGTTAAAGGGGACTCCTTGAGTGGAAAGGAAAGTAGGAGTAAGAAAAATAAGAAACACAAAAGCAGTAAAAAACAAATATATTTATGAATATTAGTCAAGAGAGTCACAAAATAAAAGGATGTAAAGTATGACACCATTTACCTAAAACATAGAGGAGAGAGGAGTAAGGAATGGGTTCAAGTTTAAGCAACCATCACTTAATATAGACTGCTATATGCATAAGATATTATATATAAACTTAATGGTAACCGTGAATGAAAAACCAGTAATAGATATGCAAAAAATAAGAGAAAGGAATCCAAATATATCACTAAAGAAAACCATGGAAGAAGAGAGCAAGAGAAGAAACAGAAGAACTACAAAAACAACCATAAAATAAATAACAAAATGGCAATAAGTACATTCTTATCAATAATTACTCTGAATGTAAATGGATTAAGTGTTCCAATAAAAAGACATAGGGTGACATAATGGATTAAAAGGCAAGACCCCCCCCCCCAAAAAAAAGCAAGACCCATCTATACACTGCCTACAAGAGACTCATTTCAGACCTAAAGACACATGCAGATTGAAAGTGAAGTGGGTGACTGATGAATGGATAAAAAAGATATATAAGCGACCCAGTTAAGTAATATATATACATATACATATACATATACATATACATATACATATACATATACATACACATATACATATATATGTATATATATATAGTGGAAATAAGCATTATATATATAATGGAAATAAATTAGAAAAAGACAAATACCATATGATTTCACTCATATGTGATATTTAAGAAACAAAACAGGGGCACCTGGGTGGCTCAGTCAGTTAAGTGTCCGACTTCAACTCAGGTCACGATCTCACGGGCCGTGAGTTCGAGCCCTGTGTCGGGCTCTGGGCTGATGGCTCAGAGCCTGGAGCCTGCTTCGGATTCTGTGTCTCCCTCTCTCTCTGCCCCTCCCCCGTTCATGCTCTGTCTCTCTCTGTCTCAAAAATAAATAAACGTTAAAAAAAATTTTTTTAATAAAAAAAAAGAAACAAAACAAATGAACATAGGGAATGGGAAAAAAGAGAGGGAAGCAAAGTCTTAATTATAGAGTCTTAATTATAGAGAACAAACTGAAGGTTGCTGGGGAAGTGGATGAGGGGGATGAGCTAAATGGGTGATGGGTTTTAAGGAGGGCACTTGGGCTGAGCACAGGGTGTTATATGTAAGTGATGAATCACTAAAGTCTACTCCTGAAACCAATACTACACTATATGTTAACTAACCAGAATTTAACAAAAATTTGAAGAAAAAAAAAGTAAAGGGATGGAAAAGATTTATCATGCAAATGGAAGTAAAAAGAAAGCCAGGGTAGCAATCAGACAAAACTGACTTTAAACCAAAGACCATAGATAGATAATAAATAAATAAATAAATAAATAAATAAATAAATACTTGTAACAAGAGACAAAGAAGGACACTATATAATCATAAAGGGCACAAACAAGAAGATATAAGAGTTATATTTATGCCCCCAACTTGGAGACACCCGAATACATAAAGCAGCTAATAACAAACATAAAGGAAGTAATCGATAGTAATACAATAATAGTAGAGGAATTTAACACCCCATTTACATCAATGTATAGATCACTTAAACAGAAAAATCAACAAATAAACAGTGGCTTTGAAGACACATTAGACCAAATGGACCTAACAGATATATTCAAAACATTCATCCTAAAACAGCAGAATACACATTCTTCTCAAGTACAATTGAACATTCTACAGAATAGATTCACATATTAAGCCACAAAACAAGCCTCAACAAATTCTAAAAGATCCAAGTCATATTCTGCATCTTTTTAAACACAATGCTATGAAACTGGAAATCAACCATAAGAAAAAATCTAGATAAAACACAAATACATGGAGGTTAAATAACATGCTACTAAACAATGAGTGGGTCAACCAAGAAATCAAGGAGGAAATCAAAAAATAAATGGAGACAAACAAACAAACAAACAAAAAATACAATGGTCCAAAAGCTTTGTGATGTAGCAACAGTTGTTCTAAGATGGAATTATATAGCAATATAGTCCTACCTCAAGAAGCAAGAAAAATCTCAAATAAACAACCTAACCATGCAGCTAAAGGAACTAGAAAAAGAACAAACAAAACCCAAAACCAGCAGAAGGAAGGAAAAATAATGATTAGAGAAGAAACAAACAAAATAAATACTAAACACACACACACACACACACACACACACACACACACACAGTGGAACAGATCAATGAAACCAGGAGCTAGGTTTGTTGAAATGAGGTTTGTTGAAAAGACCAACAAACTTGATATACCTTTAGCCAGACTCATCAAAAAGAGGGAAAGAGTTAGAGAGAAGACTCAAGTAAAGAAAATCAGAAATAAAAGAGGAAAAATAACAACCAACACCACAGAAATACAAAGAATTATAAAAGAATATTATGAAAAAATCTATGCCAGCAAATTGAACAACCTATAAGAAATGGATAAATTTCTAGAAACACATAAATTTCCAAAACTGAATCAAGGAGAAATAGAAAATTTGAACAGACCAATGACCAGTAATGAAACTGAATTAGTAATAAAAAAAAAAAAAAAAACCTCCCTGGGAATGCAAGCTGGTGCGGCCACTCTGGAAAACAGTATGGAGGTTCCTCAAAAAACTAAAAATAGAACTACCCTACAACCCAGCAATTGCACTACTAGGCATTTATCCACGGGATACAGGGGTGCTGTTTCGAAGGGACACATGCACCCCCATGTTTATAGAAGCACTATCAACAATGGCCAAAGTATGGAAAGAGCCCAAATGTCCAATGATGAATGAATGGATAAAGAAGATGTGGCATAGGGGCGCCTGGGTGGCGCAGTCGGTTAAGCGTCCGACTTCAGCCAGGTCACGATCTCGCGGTCCGTGAGTTCGAGCCCCGCGTCAGGCTCTGGGCTGATGGCTCAGAGCCTGGAGCCTGTTTCCGATTCTGTGTCTCCCTCTCTCTCTGCCCCTCCCCCGTTCATGCTCTGTCTCTCTCTGTCCCAAAAATAAATAAACGTTGAAAAAAAAAATTTAAAAAAAAGAAGATGTGGCATATATATACAATGGAGTATTAGTTGGCAATCAAAAAGAATGAAATCTTGCCATTTGCAACTACGTGGATGGAACTGGAGGGTATTATGCTAAGTGAAATTAGTCAGAGAAAGACAAAAATCATATGACTTCACTCATATGAGGACTTTAAGAGACAAAACAGATGAACATAAGGGAAGGGAAACAAAAATAATGTAAAAACAGGGAGGGGGACAAAACAGAAGAGACTCATAAATATGGAGAACAAACTGAAGGTTACTGGAGGGGTTGTGGGAGGGGGGGTGGGCAAAATGGGTAAGGGGCACTAAGGAATCTACTCCTGAAATCATTGTTGCACTATATGCTAACTAATTTGGATGTAAAATTTAAAAAGAAAAAATAAAATTTAAAAAAAAGAAAAAAGAAAAAAACTGCCAACAAACAAAAGTTGAGGAACATATTTCTTCACAGATGAATTCTACCAAACATTTAAAGAGTTAATACCTATTCTTCTCAAACTATTCCCAAATATATAAAAGAGGAAGGAAAGCTTCCAAACTCATTCTATGAGACCACTCATCCTGACACCAAAAACATTAAAAAAAAATACAAAAAAGAAGAGAACTACAGGGCAATATCCCTGATGAACATAGATGCAAAAATCCTCAACAAAATATTAGCAAACCAAATCCAACAATACATGAAAAAAAGCATTCAACACAATCAAGTGGGATTTATTCCTGGGGTGCAAGGGTGGTTCATTATTCACAAATCTATCAACATAATACATCATATCAATAAGAGAAAACACAAAAACCATATGATCATTTCAATATATCAATAGATACAGAAAAAGCATTTGACAAAGTACAGCATCCATTCTTGAATTAAAAAAAAAACAAAAAACAACAACAAAAAAACCTCAATAAAGTAGGTTTAGAGGGAACATACCTCAGCAGAATAAAAGCCATATATGAAAAAAACCCCACAGTGGACATCACACTCAGTGGGGAAAAACTGAGACCTTTCCCCCTAAGGTCAGGAACAAGACAGGATGTCCACTCTCACCACTTTTATTCAACATGGTACAGGAAGTCCTAGTCACAGAAATTAGATCATGAAAAGATTAAAAAGGCATCCAAATTGGTAAGAAAGAAGTAAAACTTTTACTATTCACAGATTACATGGTACTATATACAGAAAACCCTAAAAGACTCCACCAAAAAACTACTAGAACTGATAAATGAATTCAGTAAAGTTGTGGGATGTAAAATCAATATACAGAAATCCATTGCATTTCTAGCAAAAAGAGAAATCAAGAAAACATTTCAATTTCACCAAAAGTAATAAAATACCTAGGAATAAACCTAACCAAGGAGGTGAAAGACCTGTACTCTGAAAACTATAAAACATTGATGAAAGAAATTGAAGACAACACAAAGAAATGTAAAGATAGTCTAAACTCATCCATACTACCTAAAGCAATCCACAGATTTAATGCAATCCCTATCAAAAATACCAACAGCATGTTTCACAGAACTAGAAAAAATAATCTTAAAATTCGTATGGAACCACAAAAGACCTCAAATAGCCAAAGCAATTTTGAAAAAGAATAAAACTGAAGGCATCACAACCCCATATTTTAAGATATACTACAAAGCTGTCGTAATCAAAACATGGTATTGACACAAAAATACAAGAATATGCAATGGGAAAGAGCCTCTTCAAAAAATGGTGTTGGGAAAACTGAGCAAAAGAATGAAACTAGATTACTTTCTTACACCATATACAAAAATAAACTCAAAACGGATTAAGGACCTAACTGTGAGACCTGAAACTATAAAAATCCTAGGAAAGTACAGGCAGTCATTTCTCTAACATCAGCCATACCAATATTTTTCTAGATTACATCTCCTGAGACAAGGAAAACAAAAGCAAAAATAAACTATTGGGACTTCATCAAAATAAAAACTTCTGCACAGCAAAGGAAACAATCAATGAAACTAAAAGGCAACCTATGGAATGGGAGAAGATATTTGCAAATGACATATCTGATAAAGGGTTAGTATCCAGAATATATTAAAAATTTATACAACTGAACACACAAAAAAAAT
Source organism: Puma concolor (assembly GCF_028749965.1). Taxonomy (NCBI): domain Eukaryota; kingdom Metazoa; phylum Chordata; class Mammalia; order Carnivora; family Felidae; genus Puma; species Puma concolor. The sequence goes on from NC_141678.1 coordinate 21,200,629, forward strand.
CAAATAATCCAGTTTAAAAACAGACAGAAGACATGAACAGACATTTCTCCAAAGAAGACATCCAGATGGCCAACAGACATGAGATGTTCAATATCATTCGTCGTCAGGGAAATGCATATCAAAACTACAATGACTACTTAACACTTGTAACAGTGGCTAAAATCAAAAACACGAGAAACAAATAGCATTGGTGAGGATGTGGAAAAAAAGGAACTCTTGTGCACAGTTGGTGGGAATGCAAACTGGTGCAGCCACTGTGAAAAACAGTACAGAGGCTCCTCAAAAATTAAAAATCAAATTACCATATGATACAGTAATCACGCTACTGGGTATCTACCCCAAAATATGAAAACACTAATTCATAGGGGTACCTGGGTAGCTCAGTCAGCTAGGCATCCGACTTCAGCTCATGTCATGATCTCGTGTGTCATGGGCTCAGACCTCACATTAGGCTCTGTGCTGACAGCTCAGAGCCAGGAGCCTGATTTGGATTCTGTGTCTCCCTCTTTCTCTGCCCCTCCCCTGCACACACTCTGTCTCTCTCTATCTCTCAAAAATAAATAAACATTTAAAAATTTTAAGAAAGAAAACACTAATTCATAAAGATATATGACCCTTATGTTTATTGCAGCATTACTTACAATAGCCAATTTATTGAAGTAGCCCAGTGTCCATCAATAGATGAATGGATAAAGAAGATGTGGTATATAGATACAATAGAATATTACTTAGCCATAAAAAAAAATGAAATCTTGCCATTTGCAACAACAGGGATGGACCTAGAGGTACTTCTAAGTGAATAAGTCGGTCAGAGAAAGACAAATACCATATGATTTCACTCATATGTGGAATTTAAGCAACAAAACAAACAGACAAAAAAAGACTCTTAACTATATAGAATACACTGATGGTTGCCAGAGGAGAGGTGGGGTGATAATAAATTAGGTGAAGGGGATTAAGAGCACACTTACCTTAAGGAGCACTGAATAAAGTATAGAATTGTTAAATCACTATATTATACACATGAAACTAATGTAACACTGTATGCTAACCACACTGGGATTATAATAAAAAATAAAAATAAAATGGTGCTAGGGCAACTGGATAATCATATAAAAAATAAAAATAAAAATAAAATAAAATAAGATTCCACTCATCAGTCTTAAATTTGCCCTCTGGTACATAACTAACCTCTTCTTCTACATTAAAACATGCAAAAGACTTCTCATCCACGTCCCTTTTATTTAAATTTTTTTTCAACGTTTTTTATCTATTTTTGGGACAGAGAGAGACAGAGCATGAACGGGGGAGGGGCAGAGAGAGAGGGAGACACAGAATCGGAAACAGGCTCCAGGCTCTGAGCCATCAGCCCAGAGCCTGACGCAGGGCTTGAACTCACGGACCGCGAGATCGTGACCTGGCTGAAGTTGGACGCTTAACCGACTGCGCCACCCAGGCATCCCCCATGTCCCTTTTAAATCTATGATATTCTCACTCAGTGTGGAGACATTTTTGGAAGTGGGAGAAGCAGGTAGCATGTCCATGTCTCCCTGCTCCAAGGAAGCAGAAAATGTCTACCTTTTTCAACAACATGGTCAACTGCTTGTGGCTCTAGATTCTTTCCAGTACATGCAGAATCACAGGTTTCAAAACTAAAAGGTCTTTAGAGACCAAGAGAAGATTGTATCAGAGCTGGGATAATAGGCAAAGCCACCTCCTTCCTGACTCTCAATCCACATGTCCATAAAATAAGGCCATAAGACCAAATGATATCTAGAGCCCTTTCCAGAGCTAGGGTTATATATTTCTGATGGCCATATTCAGAACTTATTCTGCTGCATCTGTGCTCTCCTTCAGATGGAGTGATGTGACTTCCAGTCCAGCACCAGATAAAGCACATATGATCTTGCACTCCCACACCTCTACATACCATACATCTCCACAACCATCCTAAATGTGTGCACCACTCCCAAGTAGGGAGAAAAAGCTCCAATATATAAGCTGAGGAAAGCATTTCCCCATGATCAGGATAAGTCTCTAAACACTGACTATGCATTATCTTACTGGACTTCAGGGAAATTTGATTTTCTAAATCTGATGTGGTAAGCTGATGAGACATAAGACCCCAAGAGCCTCTCACCCATCTTCCTGATGTCACTAGAACTAACCATAGCTTAGGTTCCAACTGCTTTCAGTTCACAAGCTCTGATTCTTCCCTTGTCCTTGGCCATGCCCCAAATCAAGTCAGGGTGGCAAATACCCAACTCATACTTACATAGTTCACACTGTGAACTATGAGACATAATGAGGCTGGGATTGTTCTGCACCTCTCTCCTCCCCTTGACCAGGCCTCAGAGTGAATTTCCCATCCATTCCATCTCATTCCCCACCTCACTCCCTACTCCCTTCCAGAAGAGAGACCTGAGCTTTGATGAATACATTTCATAAATGCTTCAGTACAGTGGCCTTGCTATTGGAGGAGTAACTTTTTAGGGCTTGGAACTAGGTTCTGAATCACAAATCACCTATTTCAATGGTCTCCTCTGGGGTTTCTTGGATGTCCTCCTCTCCTGCATCCAAGTCAATACGTTCCTCTTTGCTGTTGCGCAGGCTCCAGCACAGACGATAGAGCTATGGAGAAAGCAAAACAGGTTAGCAGAAAGATCCAAATAGTGTCTTGGGTCAAGAAGTTGGAGAACAAAGATATGTGCTCAAGAAAGGAAAAGGTACATCACTTCCTGAAAGGTATCAGTGGATAACTAGCCATTGCTCTAGAATACAGTGGGCATTGGAGGCACTCCCAGTGAGACATTCACTTTGCCAGTGTTTGCTCAATGAAACTCAATAAAAAATGAAAACAACAACAAAAAAAGAGGTATCGTAGTCTCTCAGTACCAACAAAAACATAGATTAACAGTTCCATCTACAACATTATTTCTAAATATGGATACTTCAATGTGAATTATACACATGAATTCACATTGTGTGATATTATATTCAGAGACTAAGAGACTGCCATGAATAAAGAAATTTTTGTTGAATGAATGAACTCTTCTCAGACATGATAACCAAATTTGTTCCTTTACACTTATTTGTCTAGACCAACAGTATAAGAGTAGAGTTTTATACTATGTGTTTGTTACCTTATAAGGACATAATCTGTAGAATTATGAGCCATATTAGAATAGAATAGAGCTGGAGACACACAGCTTCTATGGACATGAAACCAGAAACTCGTAGAAGTCTGAAAATCAATTTAATGTGTTCATTCTACCCATGACCTCTTTTGGTAACTACCTTTCTTTCTCTACTTCAAGAGGAATCATGGAGCTAAATGTGCTTGGGGCTGCAATACTTGCAAACACTGAGACATCAGGAAGCATTAAAAACAACACAAAGAAAGCCAGTTGACAGATTCAGCAAAAAAAACATAATGGCGGTTCTTCTGCTATAAAAGCAGTCTTTGTTTTACATCAAGATTGGTCACAGCTTTGAAAAATTCATAATGAGGTTGAAGGTCTCTTAGGGATTCCATAAGTCCCTGTGACTAAAAAGTCACTTTCTCTTTCTCTATGGGCAAAAATGACCTTGGCTAACTCTCTAGCTCTGTTCCTAAGAAACCTTAAAAAGGTAAAATTTCAGCTGTACTGAGCTACCAGACTATATTGCTTATGGTAAAAATGACCCATAATGGGAAATCTTCATCTGCATTGGGAAGGCTGTGAATAAATCTTAAACCAAGGGTGACATCTAGAGTTAAAGGAGAGTATTTACTATTTTTGGAGTCTTGAATCAATTGGACTTTGATATTGTTTGAAATTTCTCAAACTATACGGGTAATTGTTTGGAAGCTTAATTGGACAAAAATTAAGGGAATACCATACTTCAAATTTCCCTGAGTGTGGTGATTTTTGTAACTAAGTATATCCCTTGCTGGGACCCCTGGAAGTCATGCCATGGGACTATTAGAAAAAATCTAAGTTCCTATTTGAGATATGAGCATCTCAGCCAGGGTAGCCCCTGTGCTCACCCATGTGATCTCATGCCCTTGTGTTGTGCTGTCACTCAGGGTGAAGGATCCAGAGAATACCCTTTCAACTGAAATTTGAACTACTATGAAAACTTCTGCCAAAGACACATGCTTGATACTGCTTTGCTGGCACACCATGTTTTCTGTTCTGTGTCTTTCTACGTAAAACAAATTGCAAGCATGGGCTATTTTAGTCATATGAGTGCAAATGTCTAATTGAGCAAAAGGCAACCAAGGTGGGTGTTGCAGCATGAACATGAAACAAGGGCAGGACACCTCCCCAAAATGGATACTCACATGCACATCTGGAATGGGCTTGGTGAAGAGAGACACAACCACAATGATGATGATAGAAATGACAAAAAGGATGATGGCAAAATACAGGTAGTGCACACCACAGATAATTTTGGGACAGTTGCTGGGCTTCATGCAGCTCCCAGTTCCATAGGAAAATTCAGCCACCATACGGGACACCCCAATCAGAAATCCTATGATCAGTCCCCAAAAGGCTCCCTGTGAAAGAAAACCCTGGGTTAACCAATACCGAACACACAAAACAGCTGGGCATTCCTAGGGGGACAGAGGCAAAGGAACAAAAATGAAACAAATGATATCTTCAGGCCATCTGAAGCCAGAACACTGGAGTTCAGAATATGGCTAGGAGTGTGATGTCAGGCCTAAGCCTTCAGCAGGTGTGTTTATCATGTTTCAGTGATGTGATTTTACCTGGGTCTTAAAATGAGGATTCATAATATAATGGGGTGCAGTGTCTAATAACTGGTGTTGAATGTCAATCCAAAGATTTAATTCCAAAAATTCCCTTTAATTTTAAAAGTAATTTGAATCTCTCTCCCTGTAGCTACTACCACCATCAGCTTCCAGATATGGCCATGTTCAGATGCAACGTAATTACTTGTGAAGTAATATGTATTCCTTGAATACACTGAAAAAAAAATTGGGTCTTTTGGAGATGGAAGAGAAAGGAATGTTTCCATCAAGATATAAATACTACTTTCTTCATTAACCTCTTTTAAGATCCAAAGTCACTGTTTTTAATTTGAGAACATAAAACTATACTATGTGTTTTTACATTAAGCTTTGGGTTTTCATATTAGAAATATGGAAAACTTTAAGAGACTAGAATTATTGGGGGACAATTTCTCAGGGTTTTTTTTTAACCCTTTCCACCCTTCCTTCCTTCCTTCTCTCTTACCTTCCTTCCTTCCCTCTACCCACTCCCCCTTTTTTTTGGTCAGTCCTCACCTAGAGAACCAGGTCTGAATCTAGAGACCCACATTTTAAAAGGAGCAGTGACAAAGTAGAATGAATTCATAGAAGGGTGGGAAGAAAGAGGCTTCATGTCAAATGTTGATTCTTGAACTCTGCTAGCCACAGGTACCCCTGCACTTTATATCCCAGATGTTCTGCATTATCATGTCATGAGTATTTATGTCATGGGTCTTTGCACAGGTCATTATATCTGGGAAAGCACAGGCTCTTCCCTTCCTAGTAACCTTGTTCTCACTTAAATGTCCCCTCTCGCCCTCCCAAGACAGAATTGGGCAGGCCCATCCTCCTTGCTGTGACTGCACTGTAGGCACACCTCCATGCCAACACTGATTCCACTGCTATGGAATCATTCATTCACTTACTTCTCTTTCTCCCCATCTGAACTGGGAAGTTGCCCAGGGAAGGAAACAGAACTTATTCCTTATTCCCTTTGTGTTGCTAGTGCCTATTTCTATGTCTGGCATCTGGAAGTATCTGATAGATAGATAGATAGATAGATAGATAGATAGATAGATAGATAGATAGATAGATGATAGATAGATGATAAGGAAAAAGAAAAAGACATTCCCCATTAACCCCCATACACTTATTCATTCAAAAAATATGTTTTTACTTTAGTTTGTATAAATAATATTGATAAAATCTGCTCTAGAGCTTTCCTTCTCTCTTGGCAATTAGCCTGTTCCTGTTCTTTTAGTCTTATTTGCAAGAGGCCCTTGAAAAATCTGGGAAATCTTTGACATTTTCCTCAATATTTAGAGTCACCCTCATCAAACACAATCTCTGACCTGTCCTGAGAATCACTTTGCAGTCTCTACATGTTACTCTCCAGAGACTCTAGGAAAGGGTTTTTCACCCTCAGCACTGTGACATTTGGGCTTGAAAATTCTTTTGGGGGTGGGAGGTGAGCATGGGAGAAGCTGTCTTGTGCACTGTAGAAAGTTTAGCGGCATCCCTGGCCTCCACTCACTAAACAGCAACCCAAATCACAGCAAGCCACCCAAATCATAGCAATCAAAACTGTTACCAGACATCGCCAAATATCCCCTGGGGAAAGGGCAAAATCACCCCCAGTTGAGAACCATTACACTGTATCCCAATTCTTAGCCTTTTTTTTTTGAATGCCCCAGTCCTTTGTTGGATTGAATCTGTTTTTGGTTCGTGGCAATACCCAACTGGGCTTTTAGCCATACTTTACTAACTTACATTTTAGAAATCTCTCAGCTTCTGCCAATATCTATTGAAATATATCCTAAGATTGCACCCATTTTTCTAACCTGCCATAACTTGCAGGTTTTTTTTCTTATTTTTCAAGGGTGTTTATCTGTGCATGCAGTTTTGTGATACCAGCAAATCTGGACTATGTTCCTAATAGCAAATGTTGAAGGAAGAGAGGCACATGTGGTAATTTTATACTTCATATCTGGGTCACTCCAGTGAGGTATTTGTTTCTGTCCTATTGGGAGAAAGAACTTATCTCTAACCAAAAATATATCATCATTTATACTGCTTCAGACAATAAGCTACATAGTCAACACCCCATTCCATCCCAGCCTTCCTCAGACATGTAGGTGGTTTGATACAGAGAGAGCTGAGCAACACTTCAGTCAGAAGGCATATCTAAAGACATCCTTTTCATGGTTCAATACCTGTGACAGCACTCCACTGAAAATCCAAACTCTTTAGCCTGGCTTTCAAAGGAGCCATTCCTTTTTTCCCCAAAAACTTTTATTTAAAGGTTGTTCTTTAGGGGCGCCTGGGTGGCGCAGTCGGTTAAGCGTCCGACTTCAGCCAGGTCACGATCTCGCGGTCCGTGAGTTCGAGCCCCGCGTCAGGCTCTGGGCTGATGGCTCAGAGCCTGGAGCCTGTTTCCGATTCTGTGTCTCCCTCTCTCTCTGCCCCTCCCCTGTTCATGCTCTGTCTCTCTCTGTCCCAAAAATAAATAAACGTTGAAAAAAAAATTAAAAAAAAAATAATAAAATAAAGGTTGTTCTTTTTTTTTTTTTTTGAGAGAGAGAGAAAGAGAGACAGAGAGAGAGAAAGAGAGAGAGAGAGAGAGAGAGAGAGTGTGTGTGTGTGTGTGTGTGTGTGTGTGTGTGTGCGTGTTTGAGCAGGGAAGGGGCAGAGAGAGAGAGAGAGAGAGAGAGAGAGAGAGCGAATTCCAAGCAGGCTCCATGCTGTCCAGCACAGAGCCTGACACAGGGCTCAAATTATGAGATCGTGACCTGAACTGAAACCAAGAATTGAATGTTTAACCAACTGAGCCACTCAGGCACCCCCCAAATTTTTATTTAAATTCTAGTTAGTTAACATATAGTATAATATTGGTTTCAGGAATAGAATTCAGGGATTCATCACTTACATACAACACCCAGTGCGCATAACAAGTGCCCTCCTTAATACTCATCACCTAGCCCATCCCCACTCACCTGCCTCCATCAACCCTCAGTTTGTTCTCTATCATTAAGCATCTGTTATGGTTTGCTTCCCTCTTTTTTTCCTTCCCATATGTTCATCTGTTTTGTTTCCTAAATTCCACATGAGTGAAATTATATGGAATTTGTCTTTATCTGATTGACTTATTTCATTTAGCATAATACACTCTAGCTCCATCCACATTGTTACAAATGGCAAGATTTCATTATTTTTTATAGCTAACTAATATTTCATTGTGTGTGCATATATACTATATATATATATATATATATATATATATATATATATATATATGTATATATTCATCAGTCAATGGACACCTGGGCTCTGCTCTTTTTATAGTTTGGATATTGTTGATAATGCTGTTATAAACATTTGGTTACATGTACTCCTTCATATCTGTATTTTTGTATCCTTTGGGTAAATACCTAGTAATGTAATTGCTGAGGGAATTGCACAGGGAATTTCTATGTTGGGCTTTTTGAGGAACCTCCATACTGTTTTCTAGAGTGTTTGCAACTAGTTTCATTCCCATCAACAGTGTAGGAAGGTTCCCATTTCTCCACATCCTCACCAACAACTGTTGTTTCTTGTGTTGTTAATTTTAGCCATTCTGACAGGTGTGCAGTAGAATCTCATCATGGTTTTTATTTGTATTTCCTGATGATGTATGATGTTGAGCATCTTTTCATGTGTCTGTTAGCTATCTGGATGTCTTCTTTGGAAAAGTGACTATTCATGTCTTTTGCCCCTTTTCTTAACTGGGTTGTTTGGTTTTTGAGTGTTGAGTCTGATAAGTTCTTTATAGATTTTGGATACTAACTCTTTATCAGATATGTCATTTGCAAATATCTTCTCCCATTCCACAGGCTACCTTCAGTTTTGTGCATAAGCTTTTTATCTTGATGAAGTCCCAGTAGTTCATTTTTGCTTTCATTTCCCTTGTCTCTGGCAACATGTCTAGTAAGAAGTTGCTGCAGCCGAGGTCAAAGAGGTTGCTTCTTTTTTCTCCTGTAGGATTTTGATGGTTTCCTGTTTCACATTTAGGTCTTTCATCCATTTTGAATTTATTTTTGTGTATGGTGCAAGAAAGTGGTCCATGTTCATTCTCCATGTTGCTGTCCAGTTTTCCCAAAACCATTTGTTGAAAGGACTGTCTTTTTCCCATTGCATATTCTTTCCTGCTTTTCAGAGATTAGTTTACCATATAGTTGTGGGTCCATTTATGGGTTTTCTGTTTTGTTCCATTGATCTGTGTGTCTGTTTTTGTGCCAGTACCATACTGTCTTGATGACTACAGATCTGTAATATAGCTTGAAGTCCAGAATTGTGACGCCTCTAGCATTGATCTTCTTTTTCAACATTACTTTGGCTATTGTGGTTCCATACAAATTTTAGGATTGTTTGTTCTAGCTCTGAAAAATGCTGGTGGCATTTTGATAGGTATTTTATTGAATATGTAGATTTATTTGGGTAGTTTAAACATTTTAACATTTGTTCTTCCAGTGCATGAGCATGGAATTTTTTCCCATTTTTTTGTGTGTGTCTTCTTCAATTTCTTTCATAAGTGTTCTATAGTTTTCAGAGTACAGCTCTTTTACCTCTTTGGTTAGGTTTATTCCTAGGTATCTTACTGTTTGTGGTACAATTGTAAGTGGGACTGATTTATTGATTTCTATTTTCTGCTGCTTCATTATTGGTGTATAGAAATTCAACAGATTTCTGTACATTGATGCTATATCTTGTGATTTTTCTGAATTCATGTATTAGTTCTAGCAATTTTTTGGTGGGGGTCTTTACAATTTTCTACATAGAGTATCATGTCATTTGCAAATAGTGAAAGTTTGACTTCTTCCTTACCAGTTTGGATATCTTTTATTTCTTTTTGTTGTCTGATTGCTGAAGCTAGGACTTCCAACACTGTTAAATAGTAATAGTGAGAGTGGGCATCCCTGTCTGGTTCCTGATCATAAAGGAAAAGCTCTCAGTTTTCCCCCATTGAGGATTATATTAGCTGTGGGTCTTTCATATATGGCCCTAATGATGTTGAGGTATGTTCCATCTGTCCCTACTTTGTTGAGGGTTTTATCAATAATTTTAATTTTTGTCAAATCCTTTTCTGCATCTATTGAGAGGATCATATGGTTCTTACCCTTTGTTTTATTAATGTGGTATATCATGTTGACTGATTTGCAAATATTGAACCACCCCTGCAGCCCAAGAACAAATCCCACTTGATCATGGTGAATAATGTACTTTTGGATTCGATTTGCTAGTATCCTGTTAAGAATTTTTGCATCCATGTTCATCAGGGATATTGGCTTATAATTTTCCATTTTAGTGGGACTTTGCCTGACTTTGGAATCAAGGTGATGTTGGCCTCATAGAATAAGTCTGGAGGTTTTCCTTCCATTTCTATTTTTTTTTTTTTTTTTTGGAACAGTTTGAGAAGAATAGGTATTAACTCTTCCTTAAATGTCTGGTCAAATTCTCTTAGGAAGCCATCTGACCCTGGACTTTTGTTTGTTGGAGACTTTTAATTACTGATTCATTTCTTTGCTGGTTATGGGTCTGTTCAATTTTCTATTTCTTCCTGTTTCAGTTTTGGTAGTTTGTATGTTTCTAGGAATTTGTCCATTTTTTCCAGATTGCCCAGTTTGCTGGCATATAATTTTTCATAATATTCTCTTATAACTGCTTGTATTTCTATGGTGTTGGTTGTGATCTCTCCTCTTTCATTTGTGAATTTATTTGGGTCCTCAAAGGAGCCATTCCTAATTTAACTCTAACCTGTCTTTCTAGCATGTCTTCCATTATCCATACACACAAACTTTCTCTCAAGCCAGGTGAGATTCCTTTCAAGCCCCTGACCCTCACCCTTACCTTTGCACTTCCACCTCTGAGCCTCAGGAAGGTGCTGTTCTCTCTGCTTTGAATGCCCTCTCTTCCCTCTCAGTTTCAGTTCATGTTGATATAGCCTGAGAATCCTTTCTTATGTTCTATGCCATATTTTATCCCTCAATTACTATCTACCTTATGCTATTTTGCATATAAACTGCTTGAGCACCAGGACTTCATCCTTCACTGGGCCCTGAGAATTACCAGCTGGAAAGCCAAGCTCACTGAAGAACCACTGAAGGTAGCCTATGTTAAGACTTGCTCCTGAGCTGCTTACCCAGGGGCTACAAACTTCCTAGGGAGTGTCATGTTGTCAGGTCAAAATCACCAAGATTACATGGAAAATGTACATCATTAGTTGGGAATGAGTTTGGAAGCTGCAGCAAGGAGGAGTGGGAGTCCAAAAGAATGTGAACCTAGGAGAGTCCCTGAAGCCTTTCCCATACAAACCCTCAGCAGCACATCTTCCTGCTTGAGATCTGTGGGAAATAGAATCCCTCTCATAGAGAATATATCGATCTGGGTGGGAATTTCTGTGTCAGAGTGGTTTTTCAAGGCATGCATAAATGATACCTACCTGTTCATTGACTCTCTTGCAGAAAATAGCAAGCAGGAAGACAGCTGCAATGGGCGGTCCCAAGTAACTGGTAATGGACTGGATGTAATCAAAGAGCTGCCCACTTTGCGCTGACTGCACAATGGGCACCCAGGCAATGCTGATGCCAGTCAGCACCAAGATGAACAACCTGAAATCAAAGCCCCCACAACAGAATGTCAATAAGTGGCTCTGTGTGAATAAATATATATCTCTATGTATCAGGTGTGTGTGTGTGTGTGTGTGTGTGTGTGTGTGTGTGTGTGTATACACAGATATATAGGGAGATAGATAGATAAATGTATATATTTATATATGTGTATATGTAATTTCATTTATTATATATCATATATACATGGTGTGTGTGTGTGTGTGTGTAACATGACCATAGCAAGGAAAAATAATTAGCAAATTCATTCTTGAGGCTTTTTTCCTCTGTATGCTGCCTCCTTGGGAAAGTCATCTGTGCCTATGAATAACTGAAATGCACTTGACTTTCAATAGTAACCTAAACCTGTCACTGACATAAAAGAATCACACTTCGACAAGTAGTAGTGTATAGGAATAAATGTATGGATTTTGGAGCCAGACAATCCTGAATTCACATGTTTTTCTCTCTGCAACAAAGGACACCTTGCTTAACCTCTCTGAGTCTCAATTTCTCCATTTGTGAATTTGGAATAATATGACTGACCTTGCTATTTTGGAATAAGGATCAACTATAGTAAAACACCTAGCAAACAGTAACCACTCAATAAATAGTAAAGACTATAATTTTTATTTTCTTCTTCTCCTCCTCCTTTTCCTCCTCTTCTTTGTAATAAAGTGAAAACCACAAGCCAAAAAGAGTTTATAAAGGAATGGACACTACCAAGTATTTCCGATTCTCCTCTCCTTGAGTTTCACTTCAAGTCTTGAAGAGATTGGAGGATTCCCTTAAAAGCTCCTCTTACTTGTGCTCTTGATTTAATTAGAAAGAGGGCTATGATTCCCTTCCCTTACTTACATGAATTTAAGGCAAGAGTCTTAAACTAACCTTCGTAAAGCAGTGTTTTCACTCATATATTTCTCCCTCTGGAATGTCCTTCCACTGCCCCCCATTTGCCCACTACCCACCATTTTGGACTTAGTTCAGGTCTCCCTCCTCCAGGAGATTTCCTCAAGTACTGCATGCCATGCTTACCTCTCCCTTCTCTGAGCTCTTGATTGCTCTTACAGTCCCCATAGCAAAGTTTGGGATTGTTTCCTGTAAGCCTGTCTAGGGCAAGGATAAGCCCCAGGGCAGCAGTCATAGAATACACAAAAAATGTGAGCTCCAACAATCTCAGAGCCAAGCAGGCCACCCCTGAGCAAACCCAAAACAAAAAAAAAAAAAAAAAAAAAGGTTCTCTTTCCATGTTCATCTTGAGCCTTATAGATAACAGGAAAAAAATTATGAAGTCGTTTCTAAGGGAAAAACCATTCAGGGTGATGGTGCTGCCTTCTGTGAAGCAAAGTAGTAGACTCTGGCCTGGTCAGATCTCCCCTGGGTGCCAGGTATTTCATCACCTGAGAGTGGCCTGTCATTTTTCCTTTCCTTCCTTTGCCCTAATCTTACTGATGAGACCTATGAGGTGGCAGCCCATACCCCTTCTGCACTCACTGTGAAACTTTCCCTTGACTGATATCACACAGACTTGACCCTCCTGATCTGAAGAAGTTGACCTGCCATAGCCCCACAAAGAGGCATTGCAGAGCTTTGGTTAGTACTCTATCCAGAGCATCCACTCTATGAATTATGAGCACCTCCGACCCATATACCAACTCTCCTGGCTTTCAGTATCCTATTGTGTCTATTACCCCATTTGGCAATAACAAATGTACACATAGTATTGTGCTTTAGACTTTACAGAGCATGTTCTCAAGCATACTATCACTTGACCTTCATAATGGTCTAGCAAAATGTTGCAGCAAAGGGTCAAGGCATCAGAGGCATCTGGGCCTCAGAGATGGCCCATATGAAAAGCTATAGTGTAGGACTGAGGGGGGTCACATGGGAACGGATAATGAGCCTTGGACAAGGACTCAGTTGGTCTGAGTTCCAATCCTGGCTCTGCCACTGTCCAGACTGCCTGGATTTAGGCAAGATGAGCCTCGTTTTTTTGTTGATAAACTGAGGGTTAGACTAGATGATTTCTGATGCCACATCTTACTCCAAACAGGCATTGTTTGATGATCTTCAATTTAAAATTAAATCCCACTGACATGCAAATATAACTAGCTACAGAGGTTACTCTCATTCTACCCAGATATCTACCAATCTTCCCTAGCATGGGAGGCAGGGGGCGGGTACATTCAAGCTTTCATGGTGGGTGACAAGAAGAAGCTGCACTTACCTTCCTGCAATCATGAGTTCTTTTTCAGATGCTCGTTTTCGGATCTTGGTGTAGATGTCCATGGTAAAGAGGGTGCTGGCACTATTGAAGATGGAAGTTAGGGAGCTCATGAGAGAAGCCAACATGACTGACAGCATCAGGCCTCGCAGTCCTGGAAGAGAAGAAGGTTCTGAGTGGTACACACAGTACCTCAGCTCTTTTGTACTTGGAAATTGTGAGGACTCAAGATTTGTTTGCCTTCTGAAACCATGCCATATTCTTTGATTTATCTCTCCAGAAAGGCTAGACATTTTAAGGAATGGACAATGGCTTTAAATTATATTGTTAGCCCAAAGCAATCAACAAAGAGATAGGGGCAAAATATATATGAGGTAAATAGTTTGCAAATGAATGATGATGATAGTGGTTAATGATGATGATGATGATGGTATGTGTGTGTGTTTCCATCTAAGAGGACTTTTATAAGGTCTTTTACTCAAAAAATTCATGGCATGGCAGAAAGATTCAAACTAGGATTCCAAAAATGAGGTTTTTGAGAAAGTGAAAAGCATGTAGAATAGAAGGAAATATTGCAATTCATATATCTAATAAGGGTCTAGTATGCAGAATATATGCATAAAATGTGTAACTGAATAATAAAAAGACAAAAAATCCAATTAAAAATGGGCAAAGGACTTGAATAGAAATTTCTCCAAAGAGTTTCTCAAAAAATTAAAAATAGAACTATCTTATGACCAGCAATAGCACTACTAGGAATTTATCCAAAGGATACAGGAGTGCTGATTCATAGGGACACATGTACCCCAATGTTTATAACAGCACTTTCAACAATAGCCAAATTACGGAAAGAGCCTAAATGTCCACCAACTGCTGAATGGATAAAGAAGATGTGGTTTATATATACAATAGAATACTACTTGGTAACAAGAAAGAATGAAATCTGGCCATTTGCAGCAATGTGGATGGAACTGAAGGGTATTATGCAAAGTGAAATAAGTCAGTCAGAGAAAGACAGATATCATATGTTTTCACTCATATGTGGAACTTGAGAAATTTAACAGAAGACCATGGGAGAAGGGAAGGGGAAAAAATAGTTTCAAACAGAGAGGGAGGCAAACCATAAGAGACTCCTAAATACAGAGAACAAACAGAGGGTTGATGGGGAGGGAGGTGGGAAAGAGGGGGGAAATGGGTGATGGGCATTGAGGAGGGCACTTGTTGGGATGAACACTGGGTGTTGTATGTAAGCGATGAATCATGGGAATCTACCCCCCAAACCAAGAGCACACTGTATACACTGTATGTTAGCCAATTTGACAATAAATTATATTTTTAAAAAAGAAAGAAAGAAATTTCTCCAAAGAAGATAAACAAGTAGCTAATAATCACACGAAAAGATGCTCAACATCAGGGAAGTTCAAATCAAAACCACAATAAGATACTACTCTGTATCCACTAGGGTGGCTGTAATAATAATTTTTAAAAAGGACAGATAATAACAAGTGTGGGTGGAGATGTGAAGAAATAGGAGCCTCATACATTGTTGGCAGTAAGGTAAAAGGGCATAGCCACTGTGCAAATAATCTTGCAGTTTCTCAAAATAAACATGCAGTTACTATATGACTCATTAATTTCACTTCTAGGTGTCTGCCCAAAAGAAATAAAAACATATGTCCACATAAAAATTTGAACATGAATGTTCATAGTGGTATTATTTATAATAGCCAAGTAGAAACAATACAATGTCCATCAACTGATAAATGGATAAACAAAATGTGATATGTCCATGCAATGGAATATTATTTATCAATAAAAAGGAATGAAGTATTTACACATGCTATGACATGGATGAACCTTGAAAACATTATGCTAAGTGACAGAAGCAAGACAAAAAGGACAACTATTGTATAATCCCACTTATATGAAATGCTCAGAGTAAGCAAATTCATAGAGACAGGGAGTATACCAGTGATTGCCTAGGGCTAAGGAGTTTGGGGTGAAATATGGGATGATTGCTAATAGGTACAGGATTTCTTTCGGAGATGATAAAAATTGTAATTGTGGTGATGGTTGTACAACTCTGTGAATATACTAAAAAAAAACCACTGAATTGTATACCTTAAGTGGTTAATTATGTGGTATGTGAATTATAATTCAGTAAAACTGTCATCAAAAAAAAGACAAGGGTGTGTTTCCAACTCTGACCCCAAGCAAGTTACGCCAACGTCTAGGCCTCATCTCCTAATATGTTAAATGGGGATAATACTACACTTGCCCAAATCAGAATAAGAGATTGTTCTTAAATTTTTCCCAATCATGGCAAGCATGGTTGGCTATAATCTCTATTACTACTTCCATACCAAGGAGAGCATAAAGTTGTCCCTGCTAGGTTGGAAGGCCAGGTCATGCTGAGAGCCCATCATAGAGACTACAGTCTTAGAAGTAAAAGTAACCTTAGAGGTCACCTAGGCCTATCATCCATTGGTAGAATCCCTTCTACATTCTATCTGCCCAAACTCTCTAGCATTAGGAGATCTACTACCCCACAGGGAGTCTTCTCCCTCTTGGGCAGTCCTAACCACGCTGTTATCTGCCTCTTTGTGGCCTTAGACACAGTCTTTATGCTACCAAACCAGAGAGGTCTTATCTTTCATCCACTTCACCATCTTTCATATATTCAAAGATAACTCGTGTCTTCTTGAACTCTCTCTTCTCCACACTAAAGATCCTCAGTTTCTTCTAATACTCTTTATAATTGGTTTTGGGGGACCCAAATATACAGAACTTGACATATTACCTCTATTAAACTTTAGCTTATTACATTTGAGTCAACATCCCTGCCTCTTGAGATCTTTTTGGAAATGATTCTATCATTCCTCTAGATTTACATCTATAAATAATTTTATAGTTGTTTTTATCTACAGCCTTGCAAGAAGAAAAATAAAGGCTGTCTCCTTCAATTATTTTGTCATTTGTTGGGAAATTTTTAATCGTCCTTCCTGAGTTTGTACCACATAGACCACAGACTATTGGAGCTATAGAAGGAGTTATAAAGATCCTCTAGTCTAATTCCCTCACTTTTCAGTTGGTAAAACAAAAGTGCATTTCAGGGCACCTGGGTGGCTCAGTCAGTTAAGCATCTGATGCTTAATTTCAGCTCAGGTCATGATTTTACAGTTTGTGGGATGGAGCCTCACATCAGGCTCCATGCTGACAGCGTGAAGTCTGCTTGGGATTCTCTCTCCCTCTCTCTCTGCTCTTCCCCCGTTTGCATGCACATGTGCACACGCGTGTTCTCTCTCTGTGTCTCTCAAAAGACATAAGTAAAAACATTTAAACAAAGGTCCCTTTCAAGGAGTTAGTAGGTAGGGCTTCATTTGTTCAGGGTTTCTTCACCAGTTAATTGTTAAGCTGGGATAGAGCTCTCCCCTTTGTACTCTTATCAAACTCTTTTTCACTCAATAAATATTTGTTGAACATAATTTTACAGTGGTCCAGGCATGAAATAATGGTATATCAGTGTAGGGTGATACTACACTGGAAAGAGATAGATGAATATAAGAGATATTTAGGCAGCAAAATGGACAGAATTTAGTGACAGACTGGTGGGACAACATTTACTGGCCAAGTGGAGGAGACTGAATCTTCAAATGAGACAAAAAGTTGCAGCCTAAAGGATAGGGGTAAAAAGACAAATAGGAGAACATAGTATTATGGCATCCAAGAGAAGAGAATAACATAAGAAAGATGAGTGATCAATAATGCTGAATGCTACTGAGGGGTCAAATAAGATAAAGAATGAAAAATATCTATTTAATCTACTACAGGGAGGTCATTGTCGATTTCGGTGTTTACAGAAGCCAGATTCCAGCTGAAGGTGAAGGAATGGCAATGATACATGTAAACACAGCATTTTGTTGTCTTGCATGCCATGCATCTTTCTGTCATGTACAATTCACTCGAACACAGTGTTCAGAAATACCTACAGTCCTCACCAAGGATCTGCCAATCTAAAGAAATAACATAAACAGGGGTGCCTGGCTGTCTCTGTTGGTGGAACATGTGACTCTTGATCTCAGGGTTGGGAGTTCAAGCACATTGGGTGTAGAGATTACTTTTAAAAAAAAGTTTTTTTAGCCTTAAAAAAAAGAAAAGAAATAACATAAACACCCCCCACATAGGCCAATGTAATCCAAATCAGAACTCTAAAAGAGCCAGCCGTGTGACTCTTCTAATTGCAACCTTAATTAATAAGCAGCCTGGCTCAGTTGAATAGTTAATGATTACCCCCATTTTTTTATAATTTTCATGCAAATGGTTTACCCAATCATACATCCAGTATGTGATTTAAAAAAATTATTCAATCCAGCCTTGAGCAGAGTTAAGCAAGCCAGACACTGAGTTGCTGTGTGGCCTTGGAAAAAATCATTTTCCTTCTGTAGGCCTCAATTTCCTCAACTATAAAATGAAAAGGTTTGACTAAATAGTCTCTAGGTTTCCTCTCAGTAACAAAATTTTTAAGTTTCTTCTAAAACCTGATCAATACCTTTGAATTTCTGGTCTCCTGAAACCCGCTAACCTAACAAGATTTGCATCCCTTGAGCCAGAAATATATTTTTCTTAACATGAAACATGAACAGTAGTCCTACAGGTCTACACCAAAACTCTAACTATTCTGGACTCCAAGTACTCAATCTTTTAGTATAACACATTTCTCTGTAGTGAGAAGCCCCCTGGTGGCCCATCCATCTACTGCCTCCAACTTCCTCATTTAAAGCTAAAAATCACTCTGCATTTCTTTCCAGGTTTTTTCTTAGAACATCAATTCATTCCACAGGAAAAACTCCATTTAGTTCAAGCTTTCATGTTAATGTCTGTTGGAGAGCTAGAAAGACCTTCTAGATAGCATGGAAAAGTCGTGATTTTCGCTAGCCCATTTTCAGGTCACCTCTTTTCCAAGATTGACTGATGGACACATGCCAGGTCTCATAGAGCTCAACCAAGTCATAAGGTGACTTCCGCTGAGGGAAGACATGTTCAAAACCTGAGGACACCCAGAGGGAGGTTTTCCCTACTCGGCCCCAAGGCTCAGAAATGGCTTTTCCCCAGAGGGCTGCAGAAATCTACATAAAGTATAAGTCCAATCAGCCTCCAAAGAAAGACCCTGCCAGCAAGGTGACTCTCACCATTGGGCATGAGCTCCACCACCAAGGTCGGGTAAGCCATGTTGGTACAGCCAACTTCAGTGCCACAATATTTCTTACATTCCGAGGGGACGGTGCAGGCAACTTTTTCTGGAGAAAGATGAAAAGTCAGGTCAGTAAGTAGACATTGGGGAAATACTTCCAAGATTCGCTTTCTTAAAACAAGGCTTCGAACAAGACATTCCTGCCCATGGTCCTGAATTGGTTCCACAGAGAGTGCAGCTCCAAATTGAGCCCTTCTATGCCATGCCCCTGCCCCACTGGTATGACTGTCTCTAAGATCTTACTGGGGAGAAAAAGGTTCTTAGGCAGAGTAAGGGGGAAGCAAAGCAATGCTCAGAGTAGGAAGGGAGGGGGCACAATCTTTAGCTTGGAACTCTCTACAGCTTAGCAGTAACTATTGTCTTGTTTCTCCTGAAAATCACAATGAAACTGTGGCTCCTAATTTTGAAGTTTATTTGAAGTAGCTTTTACAAGTAGGATTGAACACCAGATGACTGAGGGAATTCCCCACTAGGAATGCTGTTGGGTAGTACTTCTAAGATGTGAAAAATCTGGAGTGGAGAGAGACAGGAGGTAGTCTGGAAAGGGAAGGGGACATGATTTAGAGGCTTAGGGAAAATTTTAGTAACTTCTTTAGAATTAAAACAACAAACATTTATTATGTACCTACTATAGGTATATCCTTTAGTGCTGTTCCGTAGAGCATTGATTCATTATAGCACTGCCTCAAATATTAAGTGTGTTATATCTATTATATCATAAATTATTCAGTTAAGAATATTACTCTCATGACAGGTGAGCTAGTATAGGAGTATGAGATCACTATTAGGAGCATGATTAACAGCCAATGGCAGCAAGTACCCCCAGACTGTCCTGTCTTCATTTTGGAGAGAGCTTACCAAAGTTTCACTCCATGGTGCTCTCTTTTTTGCCATTATTTCATATTCCAGGAAACAGTTTTGACCTATTATGGCTGACCCAAAAAAGCAAATGGAAATCTGGAGAAGCCTCAAAAGGGCCAAGAAAGACTCTATCACCCTAGATAACAAAGTACAAGACTCGGGGCTCTTCAAGGAAATGGTCCAAGAAACAGGGCTCTGAGCACCAAGCAATTAGAGACTGGGCAGGGTCCTTTGCCATTAAAGACACACCACCATGGCCTGAGTAAGACTGAGCAAAAAGTTAGCAAATATTAGCTGGAAGAAGCTACAGCTAGAGGTGTATCATGACTTCAGAGAATTTGGAAAAGGGAAGAAAGTAATTGTCAATGTAAGGAACCAGAAAGACAACCCCACAGGCTCTGTGACCTTAAGTTGTTTGCAATCTAAAGGGGGAATAATAATACCTGGTAATTGTGGCAAGAAAAAACAGAAGATGGCAGAAAAGAAAGAGCAGAGAGCTACAGGGCTTTAGAAGTTACACAGAGCCTGGAAAATGGAAGAGAGTGGCTGCTGAGTCTAGCAAAAGGCATCACCTGTGTACAGGATGCGGCTGATCATTCCCGGCATCACCATGAGGAACATAGGCAGCAGCTTCAGGTACCCACACATGACACAGCCGGCCTTCACATGAGACATGTTTTTGGCTGAGAGGCAGCGTTGCACAATGACCTGACAGAGAAAGCAGTGAGAGAGGGGTGCAGGCCAGAGACCCCTCAATGCCCTCTGGCTACTCCTAGCAGCAACACTCCTACATGTCCTCGGCCCTTGGCCTGGCACCTCCTTGTCAGTAAGGCTCAGTGACCCCAGACCACATGAGCCCTGTTCTACCTTACCCACTACCACAAGCCACAGACAGGAGTCCCTGTAGAGACCTGGGAACACCCCGTCCACTCCACACATCCAGCATAGGTACCTGATCTGTGCACCAGTACCACAGGGCAAGGATGGACAACCCAAAGGTGAGCCCAGGCCATGGCAGGTCTCCAGTGAGGGGGTCTCGGAAGATGTGGAAAGAGTCAGCTCTCGGTGTATAACATTCTTTCTTGATGGTGATGTTTCCATCAGAAATCACAGTTGGAATGGCTTTCATGTACTTTATCATGAAGGTATCATACCCTCCCACTTCGTGAAAAGCTGGAAAACATCAGCAACAAACATCCTGAAACTCTCAACTCTTAATTCAAGTTTCTTCCTGTGAATGCCTGAGAAATCACCCTCGCAGTGTGGTCTTGGGCAAGTCATTTTCCCAACCTGGGCCTCAACCTTCTCATCCACAGAATGGGATTATTAACCCTGCCCAACCTCCTTGCGGGGCTACTCTGAGGGTCCAAAACAATAACCTGTAAAAGTATTTCAACCATAAACCTTTTTAAAAAGAGAAAGGATTTGGGGCACCTGGGTTGAACGTCTGACTCTTAATTTCGGCTCAGGTCATGATCTCATGGCTCATGAGTTTTGCTAGTGCAGAGCCTGCCTGGGATTCTCTGTCTACCTCTTTCTCTGCCTCTCTCTCTCTGTCTCTCAAATATAAATAAATAAACATTAAAAATTTCCCTTTTTAATTAAAAAAGGGAAAAGACTTGAATTATTAAAAGAAAGACCTTGGTTTTGAAGATTCAAGGCCTCTTTTCCCCTCCCTTTTGCTGTCAGCAGCAGCCTTTAAAATCCTGCACAGAGACCTAGAGACACACAGACTCAGTCATACCCTCCTGGTCACAGCAATGTGGTAAGACAGACAGAGAAAGGGTAAGGAGTAAGGAGAAAGGGTAAGGAGCCCTACCACCTCTTGGCTGTGTGTCCTTGAATAAGGTATTCCAGCCTCTGCCCTGCTGAACCCCATAGACCACTGGGGGGAAACCAAATAGAAGCTCTTGGAAAGAAGAGAACAGAGACTGGATAAGAGGCTTCACAGGACACACAGAGAGTACAGGCCCTCTTAAAAACAAAATGCATTTATATTCTCCCATAACAAGTACCTCTGTATCTAGGGTCTCCAGTTTTGTCTTTAGGATTTCACAGACAAATAAAATTTCAAAATTGGAGTCAAGGGACAACACACAATGGCTAATTTTTAAAATTTTATCAAATAAGGACATAAACAAGAAAATGATCACTTATTGTCATTAACTCATAAAAGAAAGGATATTTAACATTTGAATATATTTAGCCTGCTGGATTTTAGCCTTATCCTTTTTTTTTTTTTTTTTTTTTTTTTTTTTTTTTGTCCAGTTTTTCTGTGGAGAGCGGACCATGACATCAGAGGCCCACATTGGGAACCACTGGCTCAGTCCATCTAGAGAGAGCAGTAGGGAATCCAGGTATTGTCTGGGCCTGGCCTAGTCTGAGATCTCCAGGGCTGAGGAAGGTGCCCTCTGTACACCCACAGTGATGGCCAATCTAGGCTGGACCACTCCCCTAGAGAGGGCAGAGGGTACCGGGCTTACTTCCCGGACCAGCAACAGGCAGGGAGGCTAGGCTTGCTTTTCTTTCCCTGGGCCTCTTACTCTGCCACCCCACCTCCCCAGTCTGCTCCAGCCCCACTTACCAAACCCGGTCAAGATAAAAGACCCCACCAGCATGATCACTGTCTGCAAGGTGTCCGTGTAAATCACAGCTGCCAGGCCCCCTAAGCAGGCAAAGGAGACAATATGTCTGACCTCATATAGGAGGACAACCTGTCAGCCTACCTCCTTTGCCCACTGCCTGCCCCTCTCCCTCTGCACACCCTCTGAGCACACCCCTCAGTCACCTAACTTTCCTTCCCTCTCTTGTTCTTTTACAGTAGTCTGCTACCCAGCATGTTCCCACACCTCCACTTTTCACAACGCTGGGAAGGCCTTGGAAATTGAATATTTCTCCCTGCTTGAGGAGGAAGAGTTTGATGCAACCATTTGAAGGTAGGAGATGGCTCAAAGGAGATGGTTATGGTAAGAAGCGTCTTCCACAGGGGCGCCTGGGTGGCTCAGTCCATTAAGTGTCTGACTTCAGCTCAGGTCATGATCTCACCACTCCTGAGTTCAGACCCTGTATCGGGCTCTGTGGTGACAGCTCAGAGCCTGGAGCCTGCTTTGGATTCTGTGTCTCCCTCTCTCTCTGCCCATCCCCCCCTCGTGCTCTCTCTGTCTCTCAAAAATAAATAAACATTAAAAAAACATGTCTTCCATAAACGAAGACAGGGAAGAGCAAGGAGTAGACATCTCTACAAGGTGTCTGGGGACTTTACTGAATCAACACATTTCAAAGGGCCACTAGCATGTCTGCTCTCTCTTTACTCAGACCATCTAAGTAACTTTTTTTTTCTTTCATAATTGAGTTTTTATTTGTTGTTCTGAGGATCAGTACAGACAATTCAATTTGTACACAATTCTTAACGTACGTACCGAAAACCTAAAAAAAACCATGTAGCTGTGGTTCTTTTCTCAAAGTTATTACAGTGAACTTCCAGCTTAAAATTGGAGGCAAATTTCCCTTAACAGTATATCAAGTACTGGTATCTTCAAATATTGATATGCTGTTACACTGTTAAGTCCCATTAATTCACAATTTAATGTCATATACACTACATACTCAAATTTTCAATCTTGCACAAGACATTAACAAGGTTACTAGGAAACTGGACTACCACAACCAACATGTTACAGAATGCACAAAATTCTGACAGGGAGAGCCAAGCAAGATCAAGGAGTGGTTTTCTTTAGGAAACAATTCTAGCATAAACAACGTGGGAATAGAAGTAATTTAAAATGTCTGGATTGTACAAGAAGGGAGACAGGGACCACTGGTAAGACATGGGATATGATACTAATCAGACTTGGCTTCTTTCTCTCCTACTTCATCAGAGGCTGGACTCTCCTCGTTTTTAGTTTCTCCGTTTTCTGCAGGTAAGTCTTCTTTTGTTTCTTGGTTAGCCACTTCAGCCTGTTTTCCCTTAGCTCCCCTTTTCCCCTTTGTTTGCACTCTTTTGTCTGAAGATTTCTCCTTTCCCGCCGCCTTTTTTGGCTTCGTTTCCACTTTTGCAAGAGCAGGTTTAGCTGACCTCCTCTTGGGCTCCTTCTTCGCTGCCCCCTCTGCGGAGCTGACCTTCCTCTTGGGCATCGTGGCGGCGGGGCGGGCACGTGCCGGCTGCATGGGGGCCGCCGCGCACCGAGAGCCTTCGCGAAGCTGGGCTGCCTGGCCGCTACCACTCCTCCCGCCGCCCGAGCTGCTCTAAGTAATTTCTTGTCCCAAAAGCTGTGGGACTCCAGCTACACAGCAAACTTCATTACTGACCCAGCCCCCTCCCCAACCTAGAACAGAGTAACACTTCCGAAAAGGTGTCCCCAATTGCTCTTCCTGTCACTAGCTTCTGCATTCATCTCTTGAGTCTTCTTCTAAAATCTCTGTATGTGTCACTCCCTCCCTTCCTGCCTACAGTGCCTCCCAGTGGCTGTCACATCAAACCCAAAGCCTCCTTCTGGCTTCCGGGACCCTTGCACTGTGGCCTCATTTGAACTATCAGGACTTATCACCCACACACATAACCCAGGTACCTCCCATTGACCACCCATCTCCAGCCAAACACATCTTGCTCACACTGGCCCAAACCCATGCCATGCCCATTCCTGACTCCATTCCCTGCTCTCCCCTATCCCTGCACCTGGCACTCCCTCTCTAATTCTCCCAACTTCTATCCACAACCTGGAAGGCCAGGCCCTGCCCCACTTCCTAGAAGAAGCTGTCCTGACTATTCCACCCAACACTGGAGTTTTCTGGGGGCCCCGTATAACTTGTTAGGGCCTGAGAGTGGGGACTAAGCAAACACTCCATCCTAAAACTGTTTCTTGGGTGTATCTCTCTTTATTGAGAGAAGAAGCTATGTCTCCTAGGTCCTCCTCCTTTCCTGGGCTTCAGTTGAGTCATTTGTAGGACTCACCTGTGATAGTATAAAGACCAGTGATTGCCAATAAAAGAAAGATGGCCAAATACAGATCCAGACCCAAGGCCATGTTGATGAATATGGCCCCAGAGAAGATGTCTGCCTGGAAGGAGAGGAGAGACAGAGTTAGGAATGAGGGAAGCCAGCTGGCCGCAAGTTGCACCCAGGGTCTGACTGAGGCACTTAAGCTGCAGGGACAGAGAGGCAAACTTGAAAGGGGTAGCAGAAAGTGTTTCCTTAGTAATGTCAATGCTTGTGATTTCTGCAGCCCATTGTTAGACCACACATCCCTTGCCCTTTGGCTAAAATCCCCCAATTAGAGGTTCATGTTTTTATCCCTGGTTCAGAATATAAAAGACAAGTACTGCACATTTCCACATATATATGATATCTAAAATATGCAAATTTATAAAATCAAAGACTAGAATAGTGATTACCACGAAGGGGGGCTGGGGGACAGGGAAATGGGGAGTTATTAATCAACGGGCACAAAGTTTCAGTTAAGTAAGATGAATAAGTTCTAGAGATCTGCCATACAACATTGTCCCTATAGTCAACAATAATGTATTTTACACTTAAAATTTGTCAAAAAGATAGATGGCATGTTAAGTGTTCTTAACACAACAAAATAAAAAATAAAAAAATATTAACACTTCAGGATCATACTATATTTCTAGGTTTCTCGACAAGCTTTATTCAAGATGATAGTAGATATCCCACGGGAAGAAAAGATTCCCTGGTCAAAAAAAGTCTATGAAATGCTGGATTAAACAAATTAAGGCAGTTTCTTTACACACAATTTCTCTAAGCCTTTAAAATACAGCATGTACTGTGAATCGCCAGGAGAGGACCATGGGAAATGACCCTTCACAAACTTAATTAACTATGGAACTCTGTTTGCCAAGGAATAACTATTAACACCTTGAGGTTCGCCCAACCCACCTGTGGACTGCTGCTCTAAGCTATTATCCATCATTTACACCTCAGTGTGCAAAGGCTTATCAAATCTATTCCCAAAAGCAAGTTTGAGTGCTAGAGAGTCCATGAGAGGGAAACCCCACCCACACTCTGGAGCAGAGAGAAACTTTAGCAATATCATAATTTTATCTTCTCAGCCCAGATGGAGTCCACCTTGACTCAAACACAACCAGAACATCACCAAGAATCTCTTGCATGGCAGTCTTGCTTCTAGGTGGTTTTATCTAGATTATCTCATGTAGCTTTAGGGAAAAGTGTTCCCTCTTCACCCCCAAATTCACCAGTTATGTTCTTGATGCTGTTCTCTTTCTCCTCCCTGCCTCATTTAGCCCCATAAAGAATCTTCTACCTGGCTGTATGGTGCAATTCCTAATTTTAACCAACAGAGAGCACTGGAGTCACCCAAAATGAATTTTTCATGGCAGCTCCAAAATACTACCAGGAAGGGTAGGATTAAGGGATTTCTTAGTGAACCTTTTTTTCAAATCCCTCGGTGTGAATGAAATTAGACCTCCCTTAGAAGCAATGCATGAGCTGTTTCATTGCATAAAACCTAATGTATTTCAGGGTGTGTAAAGGGCCACCCAGTCACAACCCTGGAAATGGTGCCCTTGCGTCTCCTCTCCATTCTTGGTTTCCCCACTTCCACCTCCTTACAGTTCCAGCGGTTCATCTCCCTGCCAAGCAAATCTCCTAGTCCCTGCCTCTATTACTTGGCAGAGAGCTTGTCTCACACCAACTCCAAGCTTATGTGCAACTCTCTCTCCCAAGATGGGTCTCCTGAGTACTGGTGCCTTAGCTCCCCTGCAGATTCTCTAGCCCCAGGGGACCTAATATCATTGTCATTCCTGGTGGATGAGGAGAAGTAGAGTCAGAAATCCCACATAAACAAAGGCTGGTGGTCAGAGGACCTGGGTTTTAACACCAGTGCTGCCATAGTAGGCCTGAGTGACTTTGGATAAAACATTTCACCTCTCCATGTCTCTGTGTTCTCATTTTTAAAGTAAGCTCTGACTCTGAAGGTTTATGATTCACAGTGGCTGGAAGTGGGAAAGTCCTGCAACCAAAGAAAGCATTCCCCTCCCAGGTCCTGGACCTGTTCCACCCGGTCCTCTAATGCCAAAGAGGAAGAAAGAGCCCCTGGCTGCACGTCAGCCTAGCTAAAGGTGAAACGGCCACTTCTTCCTGACCCTGCACATTAATCCACTGGAATTATGATGAGTATTCATAATGCTGGACCCTCCCCTCCCATGCCTCTATATCATTACACAAAGTTATACCAGTTGAAGGGGCCCCATTCATTGATTACATAGGAGTGCTAGTAAGTGCATACATTTTTGTTTGGTGGATTAGCTAATAAGCATATGTGAGCAATAAAAATATTCCAAGGCTGTTACTGCCTTAAAAATGCCTTTGGTTGGTTTGTTTTTCAGAGTAGTTCATTTGTAATGCTTTATGACAACATGCCATAGAAGACTGTGTTACCCTCATTAATATGTTCCTTCCTATCTTCAGTCACAAATAAGTAACACACAACTCCTAAGATAATGCTATAACTAAAGTCTACAAAGACTTATGGGAAGTGTTAGGCTAATGGAAATCTTGTCTTTATGATACTCTATTTCCAGCTAACAGGGCAGATAAAGAATTCCAAGAACACATTCCTCATGAATTGAAGAAACCTAAGACAAATTCTATCTCCCATGAGTCACTCCTAATTTCAGAAATGAATTGTGCCCTTTGAACCCTGAAAGCCAGCAGGAGTGCCTCCAGATGCCATGCCATACCTGAGCTCACGTTAGTCCAGGCACTCTGACATTAGTCTTTGAATCCTAGGTACCCAAATTTTATGTGCTTTACTAGGGTTTTTTTTTTTCTCCCATATCTAGGGAATTTTATAGTTTACCAAGTGCTTTCAGATACATTGTTTTAATCTCCAAAACAAGGTAATAGGACAATATATTGGCTCCACTTTATAGATAAGAGAGACCAAATTTATGACATGCTCAAGAGCTAAAATCCAGTTTTCTGTCTCCAAGTTCAGTGACTTTGCCACAACATTAAAAGGTAAGGGCTCTTTTTTCTAGATTATTTTCTGCAGAGAGCAAGATATTTTATCATTTAAAAAAATTGTTTTACCTACTTTTAAGGTAAAATAATTTATGGGTATGGTTGGGAAAAAACAGCACAGAAAGCTATACACTGAAAAGTAAAAATGTCCCTACTTCCATGATTTGGACCAAAGGTGACCACTGTCAAGAGCTTTTGGTCTGCCAGAGGATTTCCAAATAGCTTGCTGAAAACTATATGTCAACAGTTATGTTCCACAGTCCCCAAAATAATAATTATGAATGGGGCGCCTGGGTGGCTCAGTCGGTTAGGCGGCCGGCTTTGGCTCGGGTCATGATTTCATGGTCCGTGAGTCCCTGCATCGGGCTCTGTGCTGACAGCTCAGAGCCTGGAGCCTGTTTCAGATTCTGTGTCTCCCTCTCTCTGACCCTCCCCCGTTCATGCTCTGTCTCTCTCTGTCCCAAAAATAAATAAAAAACGTTGAAAAATAAAACTTTAAAAAAAAAAAAAGATGGAGAAGAAAGATGACAAAATGCTATGCACATTCCAACTGCAATTCTGTAAAGGATAGCACACATATGGGTGAGGCCACAATATGAAATATCTGTATTAAAGCCATGGGATTATGGGTGCTTTCTCCTCCAGATTTTCTTAAATACCATTGTTTCATTTTTCTTACAGTTCAAAAGTAGGGGGAGCAGAAATTTAAAAACATTATATTCTTTATGGGATATATAAGTGTACATATATATGTAGTAAAAATATTAAAACAGACCAGAAGAAAACATACCAAGTTTAAAACATGTACAACTTTTCAGAAGGAAGAAAACAGGGTCAAGAAAGATAGAGATAAGACTTCCATAATATCTGTGTTTTATTTCTTTTCTGTAAAAATGACTGATTTTTTGAGATCTATAGAATCTGAGTGGTGGTCTTTGCTATATTAGTCTTTTTACTTTTTTGTATGTTTGAAGTATTTCAAACATACTTTTTTAATTTATAAAAGTAGGGGAATGAATAGGTAAATATACCACCAGCACTAATAGAAAAGAACTCTCCTGTAATCCTATGGGATCATTTGTTTCTCAGCTCTTCCCAGATTGCTCCTTCTCTAAACTACTCTTAGCCCTTAATAAAGGGGGGGGGGGGGAGAAAATAGAAGAAAGGAAGGAAAAAAGCAAATTTCCCCAATGCTGCTAAGCAAAACCAAATTGAAGTAAAATAAAAAACTATCACACTCTAGACCAGGGGTCAGCAAACTTTTTCTGTAAAGGATCAGGTAATAAGTGTTTCATGTTTTGTAGGCCATACAGTATCTGTCTAACCTGCTCAACTCTGCAGTCAAAGCATGAAAGCAGCTATGGACAACACAATATTAGCCATGATCCAATAAAACTATATTTACAAAAACAAGGAGTTAGATTCAGCTCAAAAGCTTTGTTCCTGTCACTTTGAAAATTTGACTGAACCACGTCCATGGGATTCATGGGGAATAATAAAATTACAGATTCAGTTGGGAAAACCTCTTGAGTTTTTTTCATAGGAGTTTTTTCATAGGAAAACCTATGAGTCTCTGACCATGAGCCTTGGGCAGATTACTTCATCTCAGCTCAGATGCTTTGAGATCCTGTGATTCTATATGTGTGCTTTTGCTGCCCATTCTGGTCCGAGTTGTATCTGAGCCCCCAATAAATCCTGCCTGGCAACGACATTTGAGATCAAAAGCCCCATTGCTCAAATTTCTCTTTTCATTTGTGAAAGTGAATGGCTCAGGTAATAAGTATTCAAACTTTAAGCAAAAGCCAAAGCTCTTATTTTCACTCAAGGATCCAAAATGGCCAGTGGAGTTGCTGTAAAAGTTTACTGCAGTCATGTTAATAGCCCCAGGAAACATAAATAGGGACATTCAGTCATCATATGTAATGCATAAAGTCTGAGGCTTATCTCAAACGATTGCGCACACGTGAATAAGGTATGCGATACTAGGAAATTTTACAGAGCAGAACACTTCTCAGAACTTGATAAGTCAGGGTGCTCGGGAGGGGGACAGCGGGGAGCCAATACAATTCAGTGGAGTGCATGGAGGAATAATCAAATCCGGGTCTCAAAGCCCAAAATCTGGCCACAAGACAGTAGCCATAGTCAAGATTCCACACTACTGCTACTCAGTGGCCTGGATCACAACTGGACCCCTGCACCTGAAATGCTTTTTCTCTCCTATCAATTACATACTCACTGGATCCCTATGTCCTCCCCAAGCCTTCCTGGCATGTCCCTAGTTGTTCTCTATGTGGACTTGGATCTCACAAGACCCCTTCTCTTCTCACCCATCACACACAATGCCTCTACACACACACAACAAAATTGATTAATCTTTGTGTGTAATGTAAATAAACACCTATCTTACTTTATTAACTAACAATTCTTTTCTTTTGTCCATGAACTTGAAACTCATGTGTATCTTAATGTGAACTCCTAGAAGGTACATTCAACATCAGCATAATTATTTTAATGATTTCATGTTCTATGATTCATGGTGAACCTGAAGTCAGCCAAATGTATAGAGACAAAGTCTCATCTGTCTGACCCTTCCCCGCCCCTCCACTCTGCCTAAATGTCCTTCCTTCAGACCCTTCGTACCAGTGTGTAGTCAATGTTCTCTCCTCATAGTCCTCTGAAATCCTACTCTTGGAAACTTGTTCATAGTTATTTAACAGGCTATCTTAATTTTTCCCAAGGTTTTGAATTTTAACTGACTCTGTACAGAAGAAATGAAAGACTTAGAAGGCAGGGACCAGGGGTGCCTGGGTGGCTCAGTCAGTTAAGCATCCAACTCTTGATTTTGGCTCACAGTCGTGAGACTGAGCCCTACATCGGGCTCTGCACTGTCAGCAGAGTTTGCTTGGGATTCTCTCTCACTCTCTCTCTCTCTCTCAAAATAAATAAATAAAATTTAAAAAAAAAGGCAGGGACTACATAATGCCAAAGGTTTGGATTCAATAACAGGGATCCTACTGCTCATCCTAAAATTCTGCTACTTTTTAACTCCACAGAGTCCCTTCCCTTCTTGAGAACTGTTTCCCCATCTATAAAATGAGAGCATAGGACATAGAACTAGATGATCTATCCCATTCCACCACACTATGCTTTCATTCCATCCCAGCACAGAGTAGAACTGTGAGAACACAGACTCTGAAACTAAAGAGACCTGGGTGCCAATCTTGGTTTTGCCATACACTTCCTATGTGATTTGGGATAAATTACCTAACTTCTCTGAAACTCGGTTATCACTCCTACAAAGTGGAAAATAAAACAGAAATCCTTACCCATGCAGCACTGTTATGTGAACTGGAGATGGAATAAGTAAAGCCCCTATTGGAATCTAAGCAAGAGACTGACACTAAATAAAGGGCAACCCTCATCCTTCCTACATATTATTCAAGGAATTACTGCCTCTGGGCAGCAGGTGGAGCAGGTAGGATGTTGGGCAAGGCCTCCAGCAAGAAGCCCCAGAAATCATACAGAGAGGGAGCAGCCTATACCAAGTACTATTCAAAAGCAAAAATCAGAAAAAGCTGACTGCTGGGGAATAGGTTCCATCAGGACTTGAGCTGAGTTAGACTGCCCCTCAGCTACCTGGGGGCTCCCAAGTCAAAAGAGTTTAATCAGTAACCTGAACAGTAAGTGTTTGGAAGGCAAGGAGAGAGGTTGGGCATCTAGTTTATTTATATGACTACCCCACACCAGCTCCAAGGGCAAAGAGTACCCTTTCCATGGCAACTACAGTCAACAGACTTTTACCCGCTTGAACTGTGGACTTGAAGGTTTGGTTCCAAGACGGAGAATCCCAGTGCCCTCCTCTCAATGCTCATTAGACAGGTGCCACCTCACAAGCTAAACTAAGGAGCAGTTCCTTTGTCAACCCCGCCCCCAGCTCCAGGGTGACCTCCTTTCCCTCCCTGCTTACATTCCTTTTTCTCCTCCTATATCTGCTCTTCCCTCCCTCAGGAAGCCTGATTTCTCCACCCCTCCCAGCATTTCCAGTCTAGGCTCTGCACTGATATCTAATGATGTAGGATTGAAAAGCCCAGGGTCTTCATCTTATAACTAAAAACTAACCCTGAGGAGAGGAGGAGAATGTGAAGGTGGTGAAATCATCACAATGGTGGCAAAACACAAAGAGACCAGTCAAAGGCAATAGCAGTTTGAGCCAGGAAGCTGGGCAGGGAAAGAGCAGTGTTCTGGGCATCAGTCTTAACTCCAAGACAAAGCCCTATCAGCCCTATAGGCAACAGCATGTTTTCATTGAGTTGTATAAAAATGTATGTGCAAGACCATTCAATTAGGAAATAATAGTCTCTACAACAAATGGTGCTGAAAGATTTGGACATACACATGCAGAAGAGTGAAGCTGAACCCCCACCTCACATCATATACAAAAAAATAACTCAAAATGGATCAAAAACCTTAATGTAAGAGCTAAAAATATAAAATCCTTCAGAGAAAACATAGGGATCAATCTTCATGATCTTGGATTTGACAATGGATTCTTAGAAATTACAGCAAAAGCATAAGTAAATAAATAAACTAAAAATAGATAAACTGAACTTCATCAAGATTTAAAACTTTTGTGCCTCAAAGGACATTGTCAAGAAAAGGAAAAGACAACCTACAGAAAGGGGGATATTTGCAAATCCTATATCTGATAAAGGTCTAGAACCTGTAAAGAACTCTTTCAACTCAACAAAAGAAAAAGACAAACAATCCAATTTTTTTAAAAAAGTGTGTTCATGTAGGCCAGGGCTAGGGCTGGAGGGTAATGATATAAAACTGAAAAATAATTACAGTAAGCTGAAGATATAGATATAGGTATTTCCTTTAAAGAAAGTATAGTCAAATACAATGTATAGACTTCATTTGGATTCTGATTCAAACAAATCAACTGTAAGAAGAAAATTTTTATATAATCAGGAAAATCTGAATATGGACAGGTATTAAACTACCTAAATTAAGAAATTCCTATGGATTTTTTGTGTGATAATAGCACAAGGGTTATGTTTTTGTTTGTTTGTTTGTTTGTCTGTTTTAAGTCAAAGATGAGCCACCTGGGTTGCTCAATCAGTTAAGCCTCCCACTCTTGATTTCAGTTCAGGTCATGATCTCACAGTTCATAAGTTTAAGCCCTGAGTCAGGCTCTACGCTGACAGAATAGAGCCTGCTTGGGATTCTCTCTCTCTCTCTCTCTCTCTATCTCTATCTCTCTATCTCTCCCTCTCTCCTCCCTCTCTCTCTCTGTTTCTCTGTGCGTGTCTCAAAAACAAATAAATAAATAAATACATTTTTTAAAGTCAAAGGTATATTCTGAAGAATTCACAGTTAAATGACATAATATCTAGGATTTGACTTAAAATACTTCTGGAAAAAAAGTTAGAAGAGATAGGTGAACAAGAATGGCAAAATTATTATCATTGTTAAAGCACAGTGATGAGATTTAGTTCCACAAATGCTCATTGTACTATTCTTTCTCTGGGTATGTATGTTTGAAATTTTCCAAAATAAAAAAAAAATTACAAATGTGATTTAATATTGTAGTCATCTTGGCTTTAAGAAACCAGGAAAATAAAAGCTCTAGCAGCTATTTTTTAGCACCCCACCTAGCTAGAGCAGAAGGCTTATTTCAGATGCAACCTGACTCAAATTTCAACAAATCTTTTGGAAGATGCTGAGATTGGTCTAATCTTACCTTTGGTGCTGGATAGGGAAGGACAAGAAAAAGGAGGAAAACTGATCATACCCAATGAGAAAACTCCTCTGATAGAGCAGTGAGCACTTTGTAACTGCTGACCAACAGGAAAAGCTACAGCCACTCCCTATGTGGTCTCAGAAAATGCCACTTCTCTCTCTACCTCCGGATTTAGCAATGGATTCTTAGAAATGACACAAAAATATGAGCAACATAAGAAAAAACAGATCTAAAAAAACAGACAAGAAGCCTCATGCAATGAAAAGAACAGTGAGATGGAGCCAGAGGTCTGGGTTCTACTTTTGATTCAGGATCCTGAGCAAGTTTTCTCTAATCCCAGTTTTCACTTCCCTGTCCATAAAAGAAGAGGGAGAATTTCTGAGGTCACTTCAAGAGTTGCCACTGACTGCCCATGTTTAAGTGTATTAGAAACATCACCTAGAGCCAAATTCTGATCCCTCCAGGCACAAAGACTCACAGCTAACTCTAAGGTTAGAACTAGCCCTTAGATATTCTGAAGTTCCTTTTAGTCTTCTATTAAGAACAGTTTTCACTGAAACTTCTTGAATCTGTTTATGTTTTTAACCTTCCACATGGTGAAGGGTAAGGAATTCCATGTGTTGGCTCTTTGATGCATGAAATAGGACTTTACTCCTTAGAATAAGAAGACTAAAGGACCAAGTTAATAGAAACAAATATTGTTGTCCCTTGGTGGGCCAGGATGTACTAAGAAGAGGGAGCGGGCAGGTTCTAAGATAGCCAATGCCCGTCCCTGGGGCAGTAGACTCACCGAGATCTTGGTGAAAATGTAGAGTAACAGGGACAGAATAGAGAGGTAGATCTGGATCCTCTTGCCTCCAAATCGCTTCCTCAGGTACTCTGGCATCGTCACCACCTGCATGAGATGTAATGGAGGTCGCCATCAGTCAGAGTGACCAGAAGATCCAGAGCAAGCAGAGCAGTGGCATCCACATGGCATCAGATATATGCTCAAAAGTTAACCCTCGTGGGTCAGAGAAGTCTGTGATGTAGCCAGATGGCCCCTATTCTCCAGCCATTTGCTCATCTCTTTCCCACATGCCCTACCACTGCAGGGGTAGCTGGGTATTGTCCCAGAACATTTAAGGTGCCCAATAAATACTTTTTTAAATGAACACATGACTGTACATAACCAAGAAAGCAGATCTTTGCCCTGGAAGAGGAAGTGATAGATATATATCCCTATACAACATGCCTACTATGAACAAGACACTATAACAAAATAAATAAACATTAAAAAAATTGCTTTTAGGTAGTCAAAATTTTTTTTAAAAAGTAGTCAAAAGTTTATAACCTGGAAAAGAAAGCCAAAACACAAGTCATTCTCTGCCACTTATTCCATAAAGCCTCCTCTGCTTTCAGGAGGATGGAGCTCATATTATATATGTGTGTGTGTGCATATATGTGTATACATATGTAAACATATATAAATATACATTATCAGCAAGACATGGAATAACAGAGCAGATACTTACCCCAGCCTTAATGTAAATGGGAACAAACACCCAGCCTAAGACAACCACCCAAATCAGGGCCTGAAACAGACAAAAAAAAAAAAAAAAAAAAAAAGCACGTAAAGTCAAACCAGGAGGAACCTTAGCTCACCCTGCTGCCTGCAGGGCCCTCAACTACTATAGGACAATCAGCAAGCATTTTCTCCTGGGGTTCTGGGGACAACTCCCTTAAGTGGCCATCAGAAACTGAAAGAGGCTTTTGCTGCTCAGTTGGCCCATGGGAACAGCAATAGGGCATTAGTGGAGGAGACACCAGGGGGCTGCCCATAGACATCCCAGCTCCTCTTGCCTCTTCTCTGATTACAAGGAGTAAAATACCATTTAGAGAACTTTTAAGTAATAATAATTAATAATAATAATAATAATAATAATAATAAATAATGGGAATCTGGTGGTAAGAATTTCCAAACCTCTAATATGGCCAAAAGGGTACAGGAGGGCTTGGAATTTTTAATTTTTAAACAATTTTTTTAAATTTATTTATTGTTTAATTTACATCCAAGTTAGTTAGCATATAGTACAACAATGATTTCAGGAGTAGATTCCTTAATGCCTCTTATCCCTTTAGCCCATCCCCCCTCCTACAACCCCTCCAGCAACCCTCTCTTTGTTCTCTATATTTAAGAGTCTCTTTTGTTTTGTTCCCCTCCCTGTTTTTATACTCTTTTTGCTTCCCTTTCCTTATGTTCATCTGTTTAGTATCTTAAATTCCTCATATGAGTGAAGTCATATGATATTTGCCTTTCTCTGACTAATTTTGCTTAGCCTAATAGGAGGGCTTGGATTTTTAAAGAAAAAAACACTATTGCCATCATATCTGTAGTTTTCTCATGTTGCTCTGGTAGAAGAGCAGCAGGACCCTGGGGCTCCTGAAGCTGTGCCCCTCTTCTATCTGCATCCAAGGGTGTCCCTGGTTGGTTCCCTAACACTCAGAGCATCTCTAAACATAGACTGAAGTGGCTGACTGGCTGACTGCTAAAACTCCTTCCAGCTCCAGGACAGTGTCTCTGATGTTACTCACATTCCATTCAAAGCCCCCAGTGGCGATGCCTGCTGCAGCTCCTGTCCCTGCCAGCCCCACAAAGTGGCCACTTCCAATGTTACTGGCAAAGAGAGATGCTCCAACCTGGAAACACAAAGAGAAAATCTGGTAAGAACTCTATGGTCCAGGACACTCAGAGGTAGACCAAAGAGAGAAGAGACATGTCACCCAAGAGAAGGACAAGAAATAGAAGAGGCAGGCTGGGAACTTGACTGTGTGTTCGTTGGGACCACAGGTTCACAAGATGGATGTGGGGTCTTGGGTAATAGTGAAGGAGAGGATGGAAGAAAAGGCAATGTGTATCCCCAAATCAGATCAAATCTGATACAAACCTGTGGGGTTTTTTGTCAGCCCAACGCCAAAGAGTGAAGAAAATACGGGCAACCCCACAGTTCACTGAGCCTCCCTTATAAGTCTTCCAAAAGGCTGTCAGCTGAAAAGCAGGGCCTGTGCCATTCATCCCTGTGTCCTCCAACAGTTGACCAATACCTTGACCAAGGACCTTGACCAATACTGGCTCTCAGTAAATGCAGACAGTTTTAATAAAAGAAATCATTTAAAGGAAGCCTCTGGGCATCAGCCCTCTCACTTACCAGAGAAGTCAGGGGGTAGAGCCTATACTTCCCAATGATTCTTAACTATTAAATTCTATGATCCCATGTGCTCCCAAGAAACATGAGATGCTACTAATAATAACTCCCTAAATCAATATAGTATTTTTATTTTTTATTTTTTACAAAGGTCTCATAGACCCCATGGACACATACACAAAACACATGTATTTTTCAAGGACATACATATGTCTAAATACATAGGTAGAAGACAGATTGGAAGGATATATATTAAAAACCCAAGATTGGAAGCCTGGAAGGAAAAAGGAGAATGAGATTGTGAATGGGAGATGGAAGAAAAAACATCAGATAAAACAAGAGAAGGATCTTGCACTAACTAATCATAATACTGTGCCATCAACTCAATTGCATCTAACCTCCAACAGAACCCCAGGAAGTTTTAGACTCCTTCTGTACCCAGGAGGAGAGGCAGAGCACCATTTGATAATTATCAAACTAGTATAATTATCCCCATTATTGCTTAGCAACGGGGGAAAGCTGGTAGTTATTTATCTATTATCCCTAAGATGGTCCAGATCTGGAACAAAACAAAGAACAGTATTTCACAAAAGACAAATTACTCCAAGAAACTGTCCTAGCTACATCAGTCCCTACCTCCAATATAAGGTAATGGTTGCTTAGTACCAAATAGTTAAGTCAGAGAGGAGGGCGTTCCCTGAAGGCCAGGTCAGAAAGTCTCTGGAATGATGCAATAATGATATAAAAGTACACTCATTCATTCACTCAGTGAATATTAATTTAGCATCAACTCAATGTAACATGCACTATTCTAGACCCTGGGGACTCCAATGTGAATAGCACAGACAAAATCCCTACTCTCCAGAATCTTATATTCTAACCAACATAAATAAACATAAATAAAATTTTTTAAAAGAGAGATCAGAGAATGGTCAGTGCTGTAAAGAGAACAGAGAGGGTGTGATAGAGTGACTAGTTCCAATTGGAGAGTCAAGAAAGGTCCCTCTGTGTAGATGCCCTCTACGTTAAGATTGAAGTGATAAAAGAAGTCCAATGTGTCAAATCAGAAGAAAAGTAGTTGTAGTTAAAAAGCAAAAAGAAGGGCAGACTGGCTGGAGTGTTGTGGGCAAGGAGGAGGGTGGTATGAGATGAGGCTGGGAAGCTGGGCAGGGATATATCAGGAAGGTCCTAGCAGGCAAGGAGGATAGGAGGTTTGAATTTTATTCTAAGTGTGGGAAAACACTGGTGGGAGTGGGGGGCAGTTAATCAGTGGAGAGAAAGGACTTAATTTGCTTTTTAAAGATTGTTCTCAAGTACATGGAGAAGATAGTGTTGGGGGCAAGGGAGAAAACATAAAAATGTAGAGGAGGCTATTGCTGTATCTACATAAGAAGACAGTGGCTCGGTCTCTGGTGGTAGCAGTCAAGACAAGGGCAAGTGTAGAGATTGGAGTGTGTTTTAGAAGCAAGTTGACAGGAGTCCTGAATCTAAGAGTTACCCTTGAAGGATCAGGTGTGGGAAATGAGAGAAAGAGTAATCAAGGGTAACTCCTAGACTCAGGACTTGAGTAGGTGGATGCCATTTATTAAAAAGGGGAAAATGGATCCAAAGATGGGTGGATAAAGAAGATGCAGTAATATATATACAATGGCATATATTACTTAGCCATACAAAAGAATGAAATCTTGCCATTTGCAACAACAATAGACCTAGAGGGTATGATGCTAAGTGAAGTAGGTCAATCAGAGAAAGACAAATACCATATAATATCACTCATCTGTGGAATTTAAGTAACAAAACAAAACAAAGAAAAAGAGATAAAAAAAAAAACTCTTAAATGCAGAGAATAAACTGGTGATCACCAGAGGGGAGGTTGCAGGGGGGTGTGAAATAGATAAAAGGGATTAAGAGTACACTTATCCTGATGAGCACTGAGAATTGTACATAATTGTTGAATCATATTGTACACCTAAAATTAATATAACATTGTATGTTAATTATACTTAAATTTTAAAAAAAGGAAGGGGAAATTTGGAGGAAAGCAGGCTGTTCAGAGATATTCACCTCTTTCTCCTCAAAGTTGGATGGAGATAACAGTCCACTTTTAATCAGAATTACCTTTGTCATGTAGCCTGCCTTCCATGATCCATTATCTTTTCATTTATCATCTCTCACTTGATAAATTATTAAGCCTAATGTTGTACTATTAAGAGCATAATTACCAGTAATGATTAACTGCATTAGATTAACCATAAGTTCAAGAAGTCCTCTCCAACATCCCTCCAAAGGGAATCATTGAACTTTAAGAAGTTGCTGGCTTTCCTGAGGTACCCCCTTACTGTCTGATGGAATAGGGGTCAGGAGAGCTTTGCCTTGCACAGATTTACTTAATTTCTGTCATAGTCACTACTCTTCTCCAAGTCATTTGCCTTGGCCTCATTCTGGACTCCCTCCCTTCACCCCATGGCCTTCACTCAATCATTTACCAAAACCCTGACTCTGCCTCCACAAAGTCAAAGGCATCTAGCACTTCTTATACTGCCCTTGTACAGGCTGTGATTATCTCTCAACAGTCTTCTAGATAATTTCCAGTCTCCCCCTACACACATGGCCAGTTCCCCAAAGCACAACTCTGATCAAGCCACTTCCCTATTCAGAGAACCTCCTCAACATCCAAATGGGCCTGCCAAGTAGTCTTCCTGGAAGTTCCAGGTTTAAAGACATAGTCCTAAGAATTCAGAAAGATTTCAGGTTAGAGTCCCCTCCAGTGAGAAGGAAGTATGAAAATAAAAATTAGAGTTTGAATACTTTCTTAACCTCTTACTATCTGGGTGATCATAACATCTGTGAGCCTCAATCTTCTCTCATGACAGGTTGTTCAGAAGTCAAATGAGATTATGAATCAGTAATGATTGACATTTTACTGACCCTCAAACAGAGTCCTTTCTCTCCTCCAAGAGGATAATCATTTCATCCTCAAAGACAACTCACAAGAGCTACAATGGACACAGTTGGAGTCTGAATTGTGTTCCCCCAAAATTCATGTGTGGTAGCCCTAACTTCCTAATGTGACCTTATTTGGAGATAGGGTATTTAGGGAGGTAATTAAGGTTAAATTAGGTCATAAGGGTGGGGCCCTAATCTATTTGATAGGACTGGTCCTTATAAGAAAAAGAAAAAGACATCATCTCTCTCATTCTCTCTCATTCTCTCTCTCTCACTCTCATTTTTTACTCAGAAAAGAGACCATGTGAATGCACAGACAAAAGGCAGCCATCTACAATCCAGAAAGAGAGGTCTCGCCAGAAACCAACCCTGACAGCACCTTGATCTTGAGCTTCCAGCCTCCAGAACTGTGAAAAAATAAATCTCTCTTGTTTGAGGCTCCCAGTCTATGGTATTGTGTTATGGAAGCCCAAGCAAGCTAATACAGACACCATTGCTTCATCACCTCCATTCCCCTGCCAGGTTTTCATTCTGCCCTTCCTCTCACTGAAGCTCATTAACAACGCTTTCATCATTCTAATTTCCCAAACACTCCCTCTGTCTACCCCTCACCCACATTCATGCCCATTTGGGAATCATGCCCCATCCAGGGAGTGATCCAGTGACATGAATCATGTCCTTCTCTGTAATCTCCTCCCACATTGCCTCTGAGTTCAGGGTTTTAGACTTCATCTAAAATTTCCCCAGCTTGACCTTGCTTTTGACTAACTTCTTTCCAAGCCTTCCTCATCCCCTGATGGGGCTCAGGAAGCTATTATAAGTATTTAGATGGCTTTACTGTAACTGTGCAAGATGAGCTGGGTCAGACAACACTCAACAGGTTTGATAGCATGGTAATCAGGGAAATAACATAATGTGACATCACAAATGGAAAAAAAAACCACTACATTTTCCTTTGAATTTGGAGGAATTCATAATCACACTTTACTACCTAAACACCTTACCCTAGAAAGTTGGCAGGATGGGAAATACTTGGAGAAATTATAGAATCACAGAGTCTTAAAGAGTTATATGGACCCACAAATGTCACAGTTTGAATCCCTTCTGCAATACCCCCCCCCCAAGTGATGGTTGGTTTCTGGATGCCATGCTTCTAGTGACAGAGAATTTGCCCAATTTACAAGGCAGCTGAATCCATAGAGGAACAATTCTAATGGTTAAAAAGTCCTTCTTTACCTTGAGCTGAAATCTACCCATTTGTCTACTTCTGCCTTCTGGAGTGATACAGAACAAGTCAAATCTCTCTCCCACAAGCTAGCTCTTCCAAGGTCTAAGGAAAGGGATTGTGCCCACCCTCAAATCTTCTCCAGGCTAAGCTTCCTCTTCTCATGTGTCTGCTCCTCACTGGCCATGGAATTGAATCTCACCATCTGTGTTACTATCTGCTGCCCTCAGTTTTAACAGTGTCCACAGATGGGCCTCAGGCCCAAATGAACCACTTTAGACATGGGCCATCCAGAGTGAAACAGGCTGCCCTTCCTGACTTCCCATACAGTTTTAACATTATATGACTTCAAATCCTCTTTTAAATCTGTCACTCAGCCATGAGTGCCTGGTGGTAGTAAGGACTAAGCCAGTCCCTCTAATTCTCATCACTGTCAGAAAAATCTGCCTCTAAATTATTTGGACCATTTAACAAGAACAGATTCCCTCTCATTGCAGTTTAGATTCCTGATAATACCAATTTGGTTTACCTCAACAATACAGTGGCTCTAACACTTAAAATTTTTTCACTTCGATTCTTCCAGGGTT
This sequence comes from Puma concolor, assembly GCF_028749965.1. Lineage (NCBI taxonomy): Eukaryota > Metazoa > Chordata > Mammalia > Carnivora > Felidae > Puma > Puma concolor. Next base: position 21,242,050 of record NC_141678.1, read on the forward strand.
TGGCACAAATATGATATTCTCCCATAAGCCTTACCTAAAGAGAAAACCACTTAAACTACAAAGGAAAATAATCTAGCCAAATTAATTTCTCCCTACCAACTATTAATGTCAGAAGTTGGAAGCTAGCAGGGATTGCATCTATTCCTCAATAAAAGGCAGACATTGGTCTCTTCAATGATCACTTATTCAGTTCTTATCACAGCCCTACAAATGGACTTCCTGAACCCATGCTACTCACAGAATGTTCCACGGGCCAGGAGCATCAGCTTCACCTGTGAGCTTATGAGAACAACAAATCCTCTGCCCCCACCCCAGACCTATTGAATCAGAGTAGTAAGCTCTTCAAGTGATTCTCATGTACAATAAAGTTTGAGAAACCTACCTACACTGTACTAAATGTCACTGTTATCTCCACAAACTTGTTTGACCTCTCTTCAGGAACAAGAGCACAGGGACTAACTACAAAATTAGGATGCTAAGGTGTGAAGGACAAAAACTTTGGGGTGAAAGGGACTTTCTCCAAAATTCTCTACTTAACCTCCAGAGTTTCAAAGGTCTGTTACCATGGTACTCATGCTTCCCAGTGGGAGACACTGTCTCTTCAACCACATGCCAACACAAGCATGTGGACTGAAAGAATTTTTGACCAATCTCACAGGTAAAACTTCAGAACTGGCTGGTTCAGTCAAATAAAGACTTCCAGAATATCCTCACACTGCAGCAAAATTATCAAGACATTTCAAATGGAAATCCACAGATACCACTCAAAGGCTTTGTGGGAAATCCTACAATTTTTCTTCTCAAGAGATTGGGTTATAAGAATTCCCAGAGGGTAATCTCCACCACCAGAAGCAACAAACATTGCTGATTGGAGGACTCCTCTGCCATGATATGACACTGGGAAGAGGAATTACAGGCTTTCAAGACTTTCTGCAATACAGCCCCCTCCTCTTTCTCCACTCCCAGCAGCCTCTCCATACCCTTTCACATCCCCTGCACTCCAGCTAAATTATACTAACTCAGTCTCCTAGATATGCTCTGGGCATTCCTGCCTTCTGAATTTATTTATGCCATTTCCCTCTGCTTCAACCTCCTCTCCATCAACTCTTATGCCCCTAAAACACTGACCCAGTCTTCAAAAGGAATCCCAGTCTCATCTCTCCACTGACACCATTCAAACCTGATCTCTTACCCCTCTGGTCTCTCACCTCCAATCCTCATCTGTTGTACTCTCCAGGGGCATGACACTGCTTCTGTCCAAGTGTTATTCCCCACAAACCTTCTAGCCCTCAAAGAGGATTTCTGCTTCTGCTGAGCATAGGACCTTTCTTGCACATGACAAGCATGCAGTAAAAGTCTGCTGAGTGAGTGAGTGGACTGGTGTATCAAATCCTTGGATGGCAGCAACTGAATGCCTTAGAGCTATACTTATTTCCACTGGTTACATAGAGTTAAGGCTCTTCCCAGGGACATGTCAAGGATGGCTCTCTCTTGAGGAAGAGGCAATAAACTTGGCCTGCTAGGCCTAGATGGGGCCCAGCAGAATAATGAGGTGTGCTAGGATTATGCACTACTCTGAGATGTTAATATGGTGACCTATAAGATCAGTGTTAGTAAGAACAAGACCTCAAGTGGAATCTGACCTCCTGGGTTATTCCATCAGGCAAGTAAACACGTTCTCCCATATATTTCTGATAGAAATGCAATTCTGGAAAGCAGTTGTTGGTACATATCAAAATCTCATCTCCTTCTACCATATGATCCTACTTTTTAGTACCTTAAGAAAATTATCAGAAATGCAGACGGGGCGCCTGAGTGGCTCAGTCGGTTAAGCGTCCGACTTCAGCTCAGGTCATGATCTTGCAGTCCGTGAGTTCAAGCCCCGCATCGGGCTCTGTGCTGACTGCTCAGAGCCTGGAGCCTGTTTCACATTCTGTGTCTCCCTCTCTCTCTGACCCTCCCCCGTTCATGTTCTGTCTCTCTCTGTCTCAAAAATAAATAAACATTAAAAAAAAATTTTTTAAGAAATGCAGACAAAGTCTTATACATGAGTTTCATTAGTATGTTCATTGCCATGTTATTTACAATACAGGAAAGTTGGAATCAACATAAATGCCCAACCACAGGAAGACAACTGGATAAATTAAGGTACATACTTGTGATCGAATATTATGCAGCCATTAAAATCATAGCTTTGAAGAATGTGTTATGGTGGGAAGGTGATAGTGATAAAATCCCAAATAAAAAAAGAATATACAGTTTTTTATAGACATAGACATAGTCATAGACATAGACAGAGACAGAGACAGAGACAGAGACATAGAATTATATCTCCAAATTTAACAGTGGTTATCTTTGAAAGAGAAAACAATGAGCGTGTTTTCATACTTTTCCAATATTCCCACAATGAATTTGTGTAACTTTATAAGCAGAACACAATTCATCAAAACCTTTAACAATAAAGGGAAATCATTCCAGAGCTGTCTCAGATTCACTTGCAGAACCTAAGAACAAAGTATGTAAGGAAGTCATGTGTTTGTTGGGGGCAATATAGAAAAAGACATGAAATGTCATTGAATGCTACCTAAAAATTATGTTTTGTGTGACAGGAAAAAGGAAATAGGAAATATATGGTACAGCCTGTTTATTTACCAATATCCAGTCATCTCATATTGGAGCTAGAATTAACTTGGAAATGATTAAGGTTGACCTTGTCATTTTCAAATGAAAACAAAATTATAGCCCAAAGGAAGAAAGTGATTCAAATTTATGCATTAATTCTATCTTTACTTCCACACCCTTAGGAAAGTAAAATAGTATGCGTCCACTCTGAACCATTAACCCATGAGTCAAGAATTGCCTAAGGCAGTGGACAACTACCTGTGTATGTCTTCCTTAGACAATGGTTCTCAAACTATAGCATGCATCAGAATCTACAGTAAAAATACACAAAAACCAGCAAAATCTGAAAGATAAACACATTCAGTTTTAATAAAATTATGTTCAAATATTGCATGCAACATACAAACACTACAAAAGTATTCATTGTTTGTCTGAAATTCAGATTTAACTAGCCATCCTTTATTTTTATTTGCTGAATCTGGCAACACTAATTACAATCACCTAGATTTGTTAAGCCACAGATGTTTGAACTGCATTCCTTCAACTTTCTGATTCAATATGTTTGGGTTGAGGCTGGAAATTTTGCCTTTCTAACTAGAGCCCAGGTCTTGCTGGTGCTGCTGGGGTGGGTACACTTTGAGAGGCCTGTCCTGGGAAAATAAGAAAGGGAGAGGGGATGACTTTTACAATGCCTCCTGTTGGCCAAGTGTCGGGACAGGCACTTCATTCACTTCATCTTACATCGTGCTTACTACAGTCTGTGAGGTAGGGATTATTCTCATTTTCATTTTACAGGTAAGAAGACTGAAGACCAGAGCAGTGATTTGCCCACAGTCCTACAGTCTAACATGACCAATGTCCAAGGGACAGAAAGGGAGGCCACAGTGCCACTCTGACTTTCTTCCTCCTTCCCCAGACATTTCTTTCTCAACTTCCCTGAAGGGGCACAGTCAGGTCAGGCCTCCCTACCCATTTCATTGTAAATTTAGGAACAGCATGTATAGATCTGCATCATGCTTGTATTTCAGATTCTTCCCTCATCCTCTGAGGAACTGGTCTTTAACCTGAATTACTATTTTGATTTTATTCATAAGATATCTTTTCATAGGGGAGATTTGGAGAGATTTAACCTTTGACTTTTGCCATCTCTTGAAGATCACAATTCCTGGACTGGGACAGAAGAGAAGGTCGGACTCATATATTCAGACCATTTTGGTAAATGATTCTGGTAAATGTTTAGACACAGGTCTTGCTCCAGAGCCATCATAATCTCTGTTTACATTAACTCATGCACTCCATAAACAATGGTGGCTTTTCACTCATTATCTTCACAAATCTCTCTCCTTGTTCTAAGAGCCAAAAGGGCAGGAAATCAGGAAACCACTGCCAAGGCTGGCATTTTCCCACAGGTTGTTGGCACAAAACACAGGTGAGGTCTTCTCTTGGCATTTATAGGTCAAGGAGGCTAGAGACCAACCAACCCTCTCACCAATTCAGATAGGTTCATCCTTGGGATCATCAACTTGCAGTCCCTCACTCAGAGGGCCTGACTGAAATGCATTATCTACCCCTACACTGGCCTCCTTTCAGTTCCTCAAATATCCCAAGATCCTTCCCTCCTCAGGCCTTTGACTATTCTGTCCCTTCTGCTTGGATTGCTCTTCCCCCAATCTTCAAATGGCTGCCTCCTTCTGATTCCTCACATCTCAGCCTAAATGCTCAATTCTCAGAAAGATCTTTCCTGATTCTCTTATGTATTTTGAGAAACACCCCTTTTCTTCCCTCCCACCCTTGACTCAAATACACTTTCTTAAGACCACTATTTGTAATTTTGGATTATATAATTTTGTAAGAATGTGTGTGTGTCTCTCTCTCTCACACACATACACACACACTAATATATGCCAGCACCTAACACAGAATGTGGCATGTAATAAGTAATCAACATGTAAATGTAGAATAAAGTAATAGCAATGCATCAATGGATAAATGATTGAATTCACAGTTTAAGAAGGAGGAGCTAAAGATGAGGTACAATAATAATGATGATGATGGGAGCACCTGGCTGACTCAGTAGAGCATAAGACTCTTGACCACAGGGTCATGAGTTTGAGCCCTACATTGAGTGTAGAGATTACTTTAATAAAAAAGTGATGATGATGAAGATAATGATATTAAGAATAGCCAGTTTGGGTAGGACTAATTACATACTATTGTAAATGATTTACATATTTATCTAATTGAATCCTCAAAACAACTCTCTAAGATAGGTGCTATGGGGACGCCTGGGTGGCTCAGTCAGTTAAGCGGCCAACTTCCGCCCAGGTCATGATCTCATGGTTTGTGAGTTTGAGTCCCATGTCAGGCTCTGTGCTGACAGCTCGGAGCCTGGAGCCTGCTTCGGATTCTGTGTCTCCCTCTCTCTCTGCCCCTTCCCAGCTCATGCTCGCACTCTGTCTCTGTCAAAAATAAATAAACTTAGGGGTGCCTGGGTGGCTTGGTCGGTTAAGCGTCCGACTTCGGCTCAGGTCATGATCTCACTGTCCGTGAGTTCGAGCCCCGCGTCGGGCTCTGTGCTGACAGCTCAGAGCCTAGAACCTGTTTCAGATTCTGTGTCTCCCTCTCTCTGACCCTCCACCGTTCATGCTCTGCCTCTCTCTGTCTCAAAAATAAATAAACGTTTAAATAAATAAATAAATAAATAAATAAATAAATAAATAAACTTAAAACAAAATTTAAAAAAAGATAGGGGCTATGATCTCTATTTTTCAGTTGAGGAAACTGAAACACAGGAAGGTTGAATAACTCACCCAAGGCCACAAAGCTAGGAAGGGGGACCTGGGGTTCTAAACAAGGCAGAGTGACTTCAGAGTCTCTGGTCTTAACCCTAACTCTAAATCACCTCCCTAATATAAAATTTACCCAAAGTAAAACATATAGGTCTCAGTGACTCAAAATGTGCCACGCAAATGGTACAAAGGAAAAGCCCAGACACATTTATTTTTTTAGGGTTTTTTTTGGTAATGCTTATTTATTTTTGAGAGAGAGACAGACAGAGTGCAAGTTGGGGAGGGACAGAGAGAGAAGATGACACAGAATCTGAAGCAGATTCCAGGCTCTGAGCTGTCAGCACAGAGCCCAATGCAGAGCTCGAACCCACATACCATGAGATCATGACCTGAGCCGAAGTCAGATGCCACCCAGGTGACCCAACCCAGATACATTTCTAACATGAATAATCCAAAGACTTAATCCTAGCTGATAGTTTCAGCATTCTTCTGACTTCAACCAACTAGCAATGTTGATTATAGTTTACTTTTTCCTTTCTCCGTCTGGGGAAGCGCTAACATGTTAGAAAATATTGGGAAGGTATCCAGAGTGAAAGAAGAAAGCAGGAGCTTATACACCAAGTATATGACAGGAAATTGGCTACACACCCATCAACTGATGCCTAAGAACACAAAGAATACATGGGGTGGTGAGTGGCTGTGCGTTAATCAGTGAAACTCTTCAGAGGAGACTAAGCCATGAAGAGTGGCAGGGAAATAGCCCTGACAAAAAGAGAGAGGACAAGAAGGACAAGGGAGAGAGGGTGAGGGAAGGAAGAGAAGAAATAGGGGAAGGAGGAGGTGGTGATAGAGGAAGAGGAAAAGGAGAAGAGAGAGGAGAGGCCATTCAAGAGCAAGGCAGCAACTGGCATGTTAAGCAAAAAACTCTCACCACATAAGAGATACATATCTATGGGAATAGCCAAGTTTTACAAAATCTTGTCTCAGCCTTAAAAAAAAAATGTTTTAGATAGTAAGGAAGCATAGTCACACCAGCCTTTTTTTCCCCAAGGGATCCAATGAGGGCTAAAATCAGGCACTCTGATTGGGGCCAGGATTGCTTTTCCAGTTTTGCTACCATTAACCTTAAAAAAAAGAAGTCTAAAGGAAAAAAAAAGTTCTCTGTACATAGAAACAGAAATGTGGAACACTGCTAGAGAAAGGCTTTGACTTGGACCCAGTACCTTCCTAACCTCCTGAATTCTTACCACTGCCTACACTCTGTGGCCACTGCTCCAGAGAGCAGAATGCAGGCTGAGGTCTTAGGTGACATCAACAACATCCAGCATGAGAGTCTGAGGACATGTCCCTTTCCTCCCTCCTTTTTCTTTAATTTAGCACGTATTTCTCAAATGCCCAGTAGATGCAAGGTCCTGGACTAAGTATTGGAAGAAAAAAAAAGATTAAGAAAAACATAAGCTCTGCCCTGGGATAAATGAAAGCACACATAGCCATATGCAAGTAGAAGACAACCAGCAGGAATAAAGGGTCAACTGGACTTGGCAGTCACTTCCACTCAACCTTATGAAAGTCAAGTACTTGTTGGTCCTTCATCTCACATTTTCCTGAGCTTTGTTCCCTTGGTGACCTTTCTACCTCTCCTGTGTCCATTCCCCTAGTTCATGCTCTTTCTCTCTCAGGTCTTATGTTCCCAGGTCTTAGATCTACCAGACTCTTCCAGGATGCACCCCAGTAGTATCCTAAGTGGATGAACTTTGATTTGATCATTGGGATTTACAGACTTAAATATCAAATCAGATATATTTTACTCAAGAAAGTTTAGTAAGTATGAAGAGCTATCTTCTTTCCTTGGGGAAAATATTCAAAGGGGTCTCTGGTTAGCCCTAACTGAAAGAATTTCTTGGTTTTCAGGTAACCCTCTAGACTACATCTATTGATCTCACAAATTTCCATCTCAAAAGATAAGAAGAAAGAGACCTGAATAACAGAAAAATAGAGAGAGTCCTAGCTCTGTCATTATCTTGTGTGAACTTGGGCAACCCATGGGGTTAATCTCCATTCTTGCTGAATCACTAAGGATTCAATCAAATACAGGATATAATAGTCCTTCAAAAGTTTTCAGCTGAAAAAAGAAAAACAAGAGCTAAACCTGAGAATTTGCTGAGTGCCAGGCACTGTTCTGAGACTGTGCATATGTCCACACAACAATCTCAAGGAAGTACTGTTATCCCCATTATAGAGATAACAAATGTAAGACACAGAGATGTTCAGTAACTCACACAGCTAGTAATGGGCAGAAGCTGGATTTGAACCCAAGCAGCCTGACTCTAGAGCCTAGACCTGAACAAGGTGTCAACGAACTAGGACCTATAAACCAAATCTGGTCCTCAGCCTCTTTTAGTAAATAAATTTTTATTGGAATACAGCCAGGCCCATCCATTTATGTACTGCCCATGGCTGATTTCATGATACAACAGCAGAGTTGAGCAGTTGTGACAGAGATCATATAGCCTACAAAGCAAAAATATTTGCTATCTTGCCCTGTAAAGAGAAAGTTTGCCAACCCTTGCCCTAAGTCACTGTGACATACACCTCTCTGATGATTCTCTAATAATAAAAGAAGGAAAGGAACTGTGGCTATTGAGAGACACACAGCCATTCAATTTTCAAGACCCTCGTTGGCAATAGACTGGCGAGCATGCCCACACCCATTCTTGTTTCCTCCTCTGTGGAAGAAATTTTAGTCCTGGGAGACCTTTGAGATGCTCAATCTGACTGTTCCTCATTACAGAGGAGACTGAAACCCAGAGAAGTTAATGATTTGCCCGATGTCACAAAGCTGGGACAACCCAAGTCCTTTGGTTCTTTGTGAGGTTCCTATTCCCTCTGAAATGTTTACTTCTTCATTTAAGGGGGTTTTCAAAGGGTTGACTCAACCCCATTGTACCTCACCCATTTCCTTGGAGCTGACTCCGGTAAGTATGACCAAACTCTCCTCCAAAAAAGAATTCTCCACTGGGCTGTGTATCTGGGCCCCAGCCTATCTGAGTAATTTCTGCTACCAATAGACAAGGAGTGGGGAATTTCCCCTTCAATGCTCACATTCCTGCTTTCCCATCTCCCACATACCCACATAACCATTACAACGTAGCACACAGCTGTTTGTTAAAGCTTCCAACTACAGAAGGGAATCCTGGGCCACGAAACAACCCACAGTTACAAAAGGTAATATCATGGTTTCATGTTACTCAGTTGGCTTGGCTTGCTCACCCATGACTCAGACTTCTGGGGGCCTCCCTGCCTGGCTCCCTGTGTAATCTGTCTCCTCTGTAACCCAGCCCTGGAATCCTTGCTCTTCCTTTTTAATTATCTCTCACTTCTACACCCAGGCCAAGGTGCATATGATTTCTCTCTCTCTCTCAGCCTCATTAACTTTTTAGGAATGGAGTCGTTTACCAGGGCTCCTAAATTTTCACCTGTTACAGGTCATAACTGCTCCTTTCAAAGTCCCCTAAGACCCAGGAATGTTCCCAACTGGCCTCTCTGTTCAATCTCCTTTTGGACTTTTCAAGATCCAGTTTCCTCCTATTTTTTTTTTCATGGTGAATACTCAAGTCCCCCAAGTCTCTGATGTATTGACCCAAGGTCCTTCCTCCTAAAATACCCTAGGACTCTTTCCCAGAGCTTCTTTTGTTGCTCACTCCTCCTACAGCACAAAGCGACAGGGCTAAAGGCAGATGGAGAGGGAAAAGTGTCCCATTAGGGGGTTTCTGACAGAGATGTGAGCTCCAGAAAGACTGTAGCCCTGTGATGTTCTCCTTGGGCCTGCACATTTGAGAATTGATATTCCAATTATGAACTTCCAGGCCCGACAGACAGGATTAAATTGACTTTGTAATTTAATACAAAGAGAAATTTAGATGTATAGGTTTAATATAGTTTAAACTCTTTTTCAGTTTTGGAGGAAAAATACTTAGATTTGCATTTTCTCACATGCTATATTTTCCTTTACTCTTTCAAGTGTGTATTGCAATAGTGCTTTAAAACCATTTTAAGGGCACCTGGGTGACACAGTCAATTAAGCGTCCGACTCTTGATTTCGGTTCAGGTCATGATCTCACAGTTCATAAGATAGAGCCCTACATCAGGCTCTGCACACTGACAGTATGGAGGCTGCTTGGGATTCTCTCAGCACAGAGCCTGACACGGGGCTCTAACCCACAAGCAGTAAGATCATGGCTTGAGCTGAAGTTGGACACTTAACTGACTGAGCCACCCAGGTGTTCCTACAGTCAACAAATTTTTAAAACTCACTATTTTAGAATATAACCATACTTTATTGAATCTAAGACACCAACTACTGTAAGACATACCATGTAGCACAAAGAAAGAAAAAACATTAGCATTTAAACTGTGGCATGCCACTGATTGATTATAACACATAAGCCAATCTCAGAGTTGTTAAAATGTGGTCATTGTGGTCCTATAAATCATTGATGATTTATAGCAGTATAAATAAATATACATATAAGCCATGTTCATTTATTCACATGGTTGATCTGAAAGTTAAATTTAAGTGAAGTGGCAGTACTAGCTTCACATAAATATTAGTTTTCATTTACTAGGCGCTACTAAGTCCTATGCCCCAGACAAGTGTCAACTGGGGGGTTGCCTTGTCATTCCTATCTTCCTTATACTTCTTAATATTTTCATTTACTGAGTACTTCCCAAGTGCTGAGTGCAGTACATGAATTATCTCATTGAATCCTGACAAGAACACTCCAAAGCAGGTACTATTCTCCAACTTTATAGAGGTAGAAATTGAAGCTCTGGGAGGTTCAGCGACTTGACCAAAGTCACACAATTAGTAAATGTGGCAGATCAGATATGCTGACTTCAAAGCTAGAATGTTCTAGCATAAAAGCATTCTCAAAGTTGAAAGGGACTTAGAAGTCATTGCTCCTCCATTCAAGAATCTCCTTCTCTAGCATCCCTAACAGATAGTGATAGTTTCAGTATATCTGACCAGATAGATAAGCACCTATCCAAACCAGTAATTATCAAACCTGCCTGATATTCAAAAGCATCTGGGAAGCTTTTTATAAATGCGAATTCCTGGAGCACCTGACTGGCTCAGTCAGTTGAGCATCTGACTCTCGATTTCAGCTCAGGCCATGATTCCAGGGTCGTGGGATCAAGGCCCACATCAGGCTCTGTGCTGAGTGTGGAGCCTGCTTGAGATTCTTTCTCCCTCCACCCCTCTCCCTGCCTCTCTCTCTCTCTCTCTCTCTCTCTCTCTCTCTCTCTCTCAAAATAAAAATAAAAATAAAAATAAATAAAAAGCAAGTTCCTGGGACTCTCTTCCAAGGTTTTTTTTCTTTAAGAGGTCTTGAGTGAGGCCTAGAAATCTGTATGTTTGGAAGCATATCCAGGTGATTCTGATGAAGCAAGTTTACAAACCATTAATATAATCTCACAAAGTCTTAGGTAGAAACCATTGTTGGGAGAAGAAGTTGAATATCAGCCCCATCAAGGAAGTAGTGACTTCTGCACAAAAGAAGAATGATGCCATGCTTCTCCATTGGTTAGAATAATCCAACACTGAGACATGAGTAAGGTAAACAATACCCACAGGAAACTCCACATGAACCATTGAACCCTACATGTTTTGGGTGGGCTAAATCCTTTTACCAACTAAATCTCAGCCCAGACCCACTCCCAGGTGCTATCAGGAAGAAAGACATCATTGCTAGTTAAGATGTGATGTGTTCCCAGGCCTAGCCCAAAATGCATATCTCCTAAGAATGGTTCTGCCCCAAACCACCCCCTCACTACTCTCATTGGCTTCTCCATGACCCAGAGATTAGAAGTTGAGGTCTTATCCCCAATAAAGCAGCCCTAGAAATTTTACATGAAGAGGTATGAGAGGTTCCTATCATAGTAGGGGGAGGAGGTCTGGATGCAAACCGAAGGCAAATAAGCACTTGGCAGGCATACTGTAGGGAGCAGTGAAGCATTAGATGGGGTGGAAGGTGCACTGCTTCCAAAATAAATAAACCTCCTATTCAGCTCTCTAATTCAACAAATCTCAAGTCCACTAAGATTTCATCCAGCCTTGGCTCTGAAATCTGTACAGCACACTGTCCAATAGAACTTTCTACAATGGGGGAAACATTCTAGATCTATACTATGTAATATGGCAGACACTATCCACATGTAGCTATTAAGCACTTGGAATATGGCTAGTGTGGGAAGAAATTTTTAGTTTTTAAATTTTATCTAACTTTAATTTCAATTTAAATAGCCCATGTGAGGGTGCCTGGGTGGCTCAGTCAGTTGGGCGGCCAACTACAGCTCAGGTCATGATCTTGTGGTCTGTGAGTTTGAGCCCCGTGTCAGGCTCTGTCCTGAGTGCTCAGAGCCTGGAGCCTGCTTCTGTTTCTGTGTCTCCCTCTCTCTCTGCCCCTTCCCTGCTTGTTCTCTGGCTCTCTCTCTCTCTCAAAGATAATAAACAATAAAAAAACAAAAATAAATAAAAATTAAAAATAGCCCACGTGATTAGTGGCTACCATACTAGGCAGTGCAGTTCTAGAGGGACTGACCCAGCCTCATCTTGAACTTTGTGATCAAAGCTGCCTATTCAACACCCGCTTTTAGGAAAGTACAAAAGTACAATGCTCGAGAAGATAAAATATGTCAGGAGGGAGCACCATGATGGGGCCACCACAGAAATCAGCATCTGCCCAATATTTTTAGCCACCTTAGGGGTAAGGCAGAAATGACTTCAGGGATAGTCCAAGCAACTGTGAAGATGCCAGTTATTAAAATCCATCCCAAAACAGCTGATCAAAGGCCAACTTCAGGGTGTGATGTGATCTCCTTGCAATTTCTCTTATGCTCTGCATATGACAGCGACAATTTTTACTTTCTTGTTTCTCTTCCTCCAATCAACTCAGTGCTGTCACTTTCTTTTCATTGTTTCTATGCTTCATTAGCCACCTCTTTCACCAGCTAGTCTTGCTTATATCTTTAGTCCAAAAAAAAAATGCACAACTTGGCTAATTTAGGCAACCAGTCATTTTGGTGAGAACTCTGGGTTGAGATGGTCATTGGACTTAACTGGTAAGCCAGCCAGAGCCCTGTGCTGATAGGATGGAAGGGGCCTCCTAGTTTCTCTTCCACCCACACACGTGTCCTTTAACTGGGATAGTTCCACCCATGTACGAATATCAGGAAAAATACCTCTCAAATATACAACAAATATACAACATACAAAATCCTCCAAGAGTTGAAAAAACTGTAGGAACAGTAGGGGCTCCTCTCCATCTGTTCTATGAGTACTTATTGAGGTTCCTTTGTGTATCAGGCATTGCTTTCAGCTCCCAAAGTAAGACAAATAAAGTCTCTCTTTCATGGGACTTAACATAACAAAAATGTAGTAAAAGAGTTATTATTTATTGAGCTTCCACCCCATAAGAGGTACCCATTTCTCATAACACTCCTGGAAGATAAATACTATCATCCCCAATTTATAGATACAAAGGTGGAAGTTCAGGTTTTCCCAAGATCACTTCAGTCTGTGTGTTCTTTCTGCTTCTCCACACCGTCTGCTTGTGTAGTCTCTTCCTCTACTTATACAGTAAAGGATTCCAAGCACATTTATTTAAAGGCTATTCCCTTACCACAAGAGATTAAGTTCATCCAGATTAAGACCTGGTGAGCAGAAGACCCATTGTTTAAGGCAGGAAGGAAGAATCACTGCCACCCAAAGCCAAGAAGAATAGGGCCTTCTATGGGGAATTTTGTAGTTAAGCAAATAGTTTTCAGAGAAAACTTACCGGCCACCACACCATACTTCGTCCTGCCAGGAAGAAGCCTCCAACAGTCCCACGATTAGTGGAAAACATAGCCTGAAGAGGAAAGGTCAAAAATTTAGTATAAAACTAGAACAGAGCAACTTTGCCTGCCAAAAGGACATACCTCTCCCACTCCCATATACTTGTACTTTCTTTTACTGTCTTTATTTCTGAGGCACTTACACATTCCTTACTCCCCTAGAACTCCACTGTACTTAGATGAAGGAGGCAGGGACCTACATATGACAGACAAGAAGACTGAAGCTCAGGTTTAAAAACCTTTCCCTGGTGCAGCTCTGCAATGAGTTCACAGTGTGGCTTCAAGCAAGTCACTCCACCTGAATGTTTGTTACATAAGGAAAATGGAACTTTTCATGCCATTTTTACAAGCATACTCAAGGTGCCTAATGAAATATCATTCTTTTTGGGATGCCTGGCTGGATCAGTAGGATAAGCATCTGGCTCTTGGTTTCAGCTCAGGTCATGATCTCACAGTTCATGAATTCAAGCCCTGCACCAGTCTGTGTGCTGACAGCACAGAGCCTGCTCAGGATTCTCTCTGTGCTCCTCCCCTGCACACGTGCTCACTCTTTCTCTCTTCAAATAAGTAAATAAACTTAAAAAAAATTTAAGAAATATTCTTTTTAAAAGCATTATGCAGTGGTGCACCTGGGTGACTCAGTTTATTAAGTGTCAGACTCTTTTGTTTTAAATATTTATTTATTTTTGAGAGAGAGAGAGAGAGAGAGAAAGCTGGGGAGGGGCAGAGAGAGAGGAGACACAGAATCTGAAGCAGGCTCCAGGCTCTGAGCTGTCAGCACACAGCCTGACGCAGGGTTGCAACTCACGAACCATGAGATCATGACCTGAGCCGAATGCTTAACCAACTGAGCCACCCAGGCGCCCCAAGAGTCAGACTCTTAATCTCAGCTCAGGTCATGACCTTGCAGTTGGTAAGTTCGAGCCCCACATTGGGCTCTGTGCTAATGGTGCGGAGCCTACTTAGGCTTCTGTCTCTCCTTCTCTCTGCCCCTCCTCTGCTTGTGCTATAAATAAATAAATGAATAAATAAATAAATAAATAATAAACTCAAAAAAAATTTACTAAATAAATGAAAGCACTATACAAGGGGCATTAAGGAGGACACTTGTTGGGATGAGCACTGGGTGTTCTATGTAGGAGATGAATCACTGGATTCTATTCCTGAAATCATTATTGCACTATATGCTAACTAACTTGGATGTAAATCAAAATAAGTAAATACATACATACAAACATACATACAAATATACATACATAATAAGCACTATACAGTATTTGAATTATATTTCAGTAATGTTATTATCAAAACAAAAAAATGAAAAATGCTAGAGGAATGTATGGTGTTCTTATTAAATACATTAAAGATGGACCATTCAAACTCAGTTCAAAACTTTATGAGATGTAGGTAGAAGCTTTCTGGAAACATTACTTTTCAATATATTATGAGTACTGCAGAATGATTATTGTTACGAATACAGAAGGAGGAGATTCCTTCTGACTGGGGTGTCAGGAAAGGCTTCACAGAGGGAGCAGCACTTCAGCAAGTCTTGAAGATAGAGTGGGATTTATTAGTGAAAGAAAAGAAGGAAAGGACATTTCAGACTGTGGGAACAACATGAGCAATAACCCAGAGATAGAACTGCAGTGTGGGGAGGAAGGGAACGGTGAATAGCATTACCTGGAGAACCTGGCTGAGGCATATGAATGAGGAGAATGGTGAGAAGTGGGAACAGACTGCAGACCATCAAATGCCAAGCTAAAAAATATAGGCTTTATTCCATAGGCAGTAGGGAGCCACTGAAGGTTTATGAGTGTATTTTCAAATGACCACCAGACCCTCCTTCTTTCAGAACCCTTGGAATGTTGCCTCTGAACCTTCAGCTAATTCCTGGTCCAGCTCAGGCCCAGGCCCAGTCCTCCAGCTCAAAACTGGGACAGTATCTCTGCTAGTGTTCTCCTCCTCCCTCCCTCTATGTCAATGGCCTTCCCTTAGCTGATGGCTTGCTAATGTCTCTGAAAATACTAATAACTGATAATGACTGAGCCCTGTTAAAGCTGGTTGCATCGTGACTCCTGAGGCTTAAGAGCATCACTGATGCAAAGGAATTAACCTCAGATGGTGACATTTCAGATGCTTAGAAATTCAGTTTATTCAGCAAACATGCCTACTATTGATAGCATATTGCTAAGTGCTCAGACTCCAGAGATTGACCAGACTCAGTCCTTTAGGAAGCAGCGTCATTCATACATCCAACAATCAACATAAATTGATTGTTGTGTGCCAGGCAGTTCCAGGGAGAGCACAGCTCAGATCTTTCTGGACTCGTGGCAGGGTCCTCCCTCCCATAGGACATACTCTTAGGGATTCTGTGGTGTTTTTTCTAGGAATAGCAAGAGGACTAACAAACACAAGGAGCAAAGAAGGTAGCCAGGGCTGAACAAAAATATGGTCCAAGGACTCAGATTCTAGTAGTTTTCCAGGGAAAGGCCATTCTGAAAGTGATTCTGATGTCAAAGCAGGTTGATATGCCCCAGTTGGTATTGGAGGGACACAAAAAGTGGGTTTGGGGCCCAGATACAACATTTCCAAGTTGGTCTCAGAAACGAAGAGCTTAGAGGAAGGATGTGACAGTCAAGACTAGAGTGGGGAACTGGATAATTCAGGAAAGATGTTGGGGATGGATAAAAGGCAAGGACAGGTGTATCTACACCAGGCCTTCTCTTCTCTGGAATGTTTATCCCCTCATCTCCACAAGCCCAGACCCAGCAGACCCATCCTTCAAGGCTCCTCAAATGTTATTTTCCCCATGAAACTTTACCTGACACTCCACCACAGAAACTTCCTCCTCTACTATGACCTCTCCCCTTCACAAACAAAAAATAATCTCTCTCTCCTGTGAACATCTAGAGATTTTCTATATATGTTCTATGTTTCTATACCTCATTCACAGCCCTTACACTTTTTTCCTTTATGTTGCCATATTATAATTTTTTCCAGCTTTATTGAGGTATATGGACAAATTAAAAATTGTTTATATTTAAGGGATACAATGTGATATTTTGAAATACATATTCATTGCCAAGGGCTGCCTGGTGGGAGAAATGGAGAGATGCTGATCAAAAGGTACAAAGGTAAAATTATAAGATGATTTCTGGAGATCTAATTTACATCATGGTGACCATAGTCCATAATACTGTATTGTATAGTTGTTTGCTGAAAAAGTAGACCTTAAGTGCTCTCACCACACACAAAAAGCATTGTAACTGTGTGAGATAATGGATATGTTAATTAACGATTGTGGTAACCATTTTACAATTTTTTAATCCCCTGTAATGCTTAGTATAATGCCTAGTGCATGGTACACATTCAATAAAATGTTGGATAAAGGGGTTTCGCAGTGCCTTCTGCCTCCACTCTTCCCCCATATCCCACCCCTGAACACTCCTTCTGGAAATGAGCAACACCCTTCCAGGCAGGCATTTTGCAGACTGCCAGCAACATTCAGTAGGTGCTACCAGTAGGTGTTATTACTATAACTTGTGTACCCTGCCTCCTTCTTCCCTGCTGTTTATTCCCTACAATGGAAAGACACTGTCTCCATGAGCAAGGGATGCTCAAAGGAAAGCTCTAAGGTTCCAACACCACTTTGTAAAACATGGCATTAAATTTGCCTGTCCACCCTGCAACTAGAAGAGAATGATTTCACAAGTGCAAGCCAGAGGAGCAAAAGAAACACAACTACTGACCCATATTTTTTTTTCTTAATGGATTAAAAATATCACTGAACAAAAGGAAGGCACTTCAGACCTTTGCTTAAAGCTTAAGAAACTGGGGATGTTGGGCCTGGAGTAGAGAAGACTCCAGTGTGGCCTACCATCTTCTGAGGTAAAGCAAGACAGCATGGTCTGCATAAGGCACAACCAAATACAATGGAGAAGCTCCAGGACATCAGATCTGGGCTCCATACCAGGAAGATTTTCCTCACTATCAGAGCTGTGTAGAGATGGAAGTGGTGCCACTGGGGAGAGTCTTGGCCAGAAATATTCAAGTGAAAGGTGGACAATTGTTCAAGATATTTTGGTCAAGTGGTTTAAGAATAGACTCTAGCACAGGATCAAGAGGGTTAAAACTGAATAAACTTTAGGCCTTCGCTTTATGAAAATATGTCAGGAAAGAAGGAATTCCACACCACCAGGACACTGTCACAGCAATGCAAATGGTGGTAAGGATCATGGAGAGAGTATTGCCAGAAAGGATGCTGTCTTAGGGAAGGGAAGGTGAGACAGTAGAAAAAACATGCCTTTGGTATCTAATCCCAGCTCTGGCACAGATTCATCTGACTGACTTCTTATCACCATCTGATCCTCACCTGTAAAATTGAAAGGCTGAGCTTCCCCAGGGGCAATTGCTACTCAGGCATCCAATGATGCTATTAGTGCAAATGATTGCATAAGGCAGTAAATTTTTCCTGTAAAGAAAAATGTCCAGATCATAAGTTATTTAGGTTTTGTGGAACACACATGATCTCCACTGGACACTCTTCCTCTTTTATTTTTTACAACTCCTTAAAAGTGTAAAAACACATTTGTAACTTGTGGGCCATACAAAAACAGGCGGTGGGCCAGATTTGCCCTGTGAACTATAGTTTAACAACCCCTAGCATAAGGGGGTTCAGGATAGCTTAAATGAAATCTTCCAGAAAAAATAAAGTTAGAGATTTAGCCTAAAATGATACAAAATCCCCCAAGAAACAGAGAGGTGGTGAAAGAAAAATGGAAATATACAGTGAAGAATAAGCTCAAACCCAAATATGATTGGAAGAGGGTAAAACAGAACAAAATAATGTTGGAAGAGATGTGTATGGTGATAGAGGGACATTGGCTATGGGTGTCTTTTCTAAGATGAAGAAGCACCGTAAGCCAGGATCACTCTGTCTGTGCAGCCCAGAGATCACTCAGGAGTCAGGATGCCTATCCCCAAACCAAGCTTGATACTTGATGCTCCAGTAGAAAAAAAAGGAATGTAAACTGGAAGAAATCCAGCACGTTAAATAATCAGGGTCCAGAGGCACTGACTAATGGGGAAAATTAAATGTAGACAAATATTAGCAGGCTCATTAAGTAGCATTTAACAGGACAAGTGATACTGATTCACAGATATTTGAAAAGCATAAACACCATAATCAGCAGGACTGGCAGGGGCTAAAATAAGATTGGTTAGGGGAACAGAGATTATCAGTGATTTTCTGGGAAATAAGCAGTATGGCATAGCTAGCAAATGATGAATTCACATCCAAGTGCTAGGCACTTAGAAGCTGGGGAAGGGTGTGGGGAGGAAGGCAGGCAAAGTGGCAAAGCCCCTGGTACTCTGGAAAACCAAGAGTCAAAAGATCTGAGTTCCAGGAAAATTTCATGTACTGCAGCCTTAGGTAAACCACAACAACATGGGGCTTCAGTTTCCTTTTCTGTAAAATAGGGATTAGTATTCCTGCCCTCCTTATGTTGAGGCATTTTGTGAAGATGCCCTATCCAGTTGACCGCGTTTGCCCATTTTACTTAAAAGGACAAAAACAATTCAGAGCATGGCTCATACCTTGGAGGGCAAATGACGATATTATTTAAAAAGACTCCTAGACTCCATAAAGAATTTTCAGATTCATGTCTGCAGATCCTCACAACAATCTTTGGGAGTCATAAGAATAGGTAAGATTGTACCTATGCACACTTGAGTAAACTGAAGCTGAGGCAGGTTGCCTGAGGTTGCATAGCTAGAACCATGTCAAAGCCAGTAGTAAACCTGAGAATCCTGGCCCCTGGTTGGACACTTCTGGGAAGGTGAGCATATTGGGGAAGAGTTAGTAACACTGACCCCTTGTGACACTTGGAAAAGCTTTCAGTCATATCTAGTTTCTATAATTACTTAACAAACCAAAAAAAAAAAAAATGCTTCCTTCTATCCCTAAAAAACAAAACAAAACAAAATAAGAAACTCTGTGGCCATGGAAGGGTTAATATCCACCCTGCCCCCCCACACTCCCCTCTAAATCAAGAAAGAGTTCAACCACCTGCTGCCATCACAGCCTCCTGGCCCAACCCTACCCACAACCAAAGCTTTTGAGAATGTCTGCAATATGTGCACATTTAAAACACCTCATCTTCTAGTTGCTGGGTGTGCCAGAGTCTGTCATAGTGAAATTTCCAAGTTCCAAGTTCCAAGGCTGTGAAGAACAAGTTTCTCTGGTTTGGTGTGTCCCCAGTCCCCAAGGGGAGCCACGTGCATTTCCCCAGCACCAGGCCACCCTCCAAGGCTTCCTCCTCCTCCTCCTCCTCCTCCACCCGAGCTTTGCCAACTCTCACTCATTCCAGTCCCTGGGCTTGCAGGTCAGCCTTTCCCAGGGGGACACCAGCAGCACCCCTCCATTTGGGGCTGCCCCACAGCCCCTGCACCTGGCAGAGGCTTTGTGTCCTTCCTGCTCTAAATTGTTTCTTTTCCATACAAAACTGTATGACTAAGAAGAAACAGGACAGTCCTAGCCTCCTTGAGGCTTATCTTCCAAGCCCAGAGATCTTCCCTGAAGCCCTAAGCTGTCCCTCTCCTGCCCCTCCCACTAGCCCCCAGCCTCTCCAATCTCTGCCTCCTTCTCTTTTCACAGGCTAGGGGTATTCTCCTTGGACCTTCCTGGCCAGCTCCCCTCAGAACCCCCCTCCCTTCTGCTCATCCTTGCTTGTCCCCCTCACTTCACACTGTGCCCCCCTGAATTCCTCTCAAGGGCTTCCAAGTTATTTCCATTCGGCTCCACAGACCTTTAAACCCACCCTTTCCTCCTCACAGCTCACGGATGCAGTGGCTCCCCTGTGCAGCCCCGCCCCCCTTGTCCCTGCTGGTGGCTCTTGCCCCCTCAGCCCACGTCTCAGAGCCCTCACATACCCACAGCCCGACGGCCATCACCACCACAAAGTAGACAACGATGACAGAGATGTCGGCCGCATTGCGGATGCGCTCATGTGGCGCAAGGGGTGAGGTAGTGTCGGTCGTGGGGCTCCAGGTGGTAGTGTCCATGGCGGCGCTGGCGATGCGTCCCTCCCGCCCAGGCCACTCGCTCCTTATACCGCCTCCGGGTTAATAATCAGCCCCGAGGGAGGGCGCCCGCGAATTCGCGCGGTGCGGCTCCTGCGCTGCACCGTCGGGGAGCAGCTGTGGACACAGAGAGCGCTGAAGGAGGAGCAGGTAGAGCTGTTGGCAGAAAGGGTGGCAGGCTGGCAGGTAAGGGCTGTTCCGTGAGTGGGGAGGGGCCATCCAGGGGGGTGGTGCCCGCCTGGCACAAAGGCCGGCTGTGTTCCCGGCAGGGTAGCCTCGCCTGCTCTGCCAGGGGCAGAGAGGGTGCGGCTCCATTGAGGAACCAGGCTGCCTGAGGCCAGGGGCCTAGAGGCTTCAGGTCGCCTGCCACCTGCCCTTGGACCAGTACTGAGGCTTCTGCAGACTCCGGTTCTCCATGTGTAAAACGGGTACAAGACTGTTTCCAGGATTCAGCCAAGTTCTTGGTCTCTGTGGAGAAAATTCTGGGGAAGACCACTTGTTGGGTATTGCTGGCAAGAAATTCAGAACAATTTATTGGCCATGGGGACAGCCACCCACCTACCTACATTTCTGGCGCCCCTGCAGCCCCCAGAGGCACTGTTACGGCCACTGTAAGGAGGAAAAAAGAGAGACTAGGAGAAGGGATCCCACTGGGAGTTTTTCTTTGCCCTGTGCCTCACCCAGTAATTGATCTGGGGTTCTTCTGGGGAAGATAGAAGCGAGGATACTAGAGAATCCCTTCCATGGAACTCATCATATGTTGACCCTTCCTGGGGATTCAGCCTGCCCATTTGGAGACACATGTCTAAGTTGAAAGTCAGGGCTCAGCACAGAGATGATTGAGAAAAGAGGCATGACTCACCCAAGGTCACACAGTGAGCTAGTGACAGAGCTGGTCCTACAACCTAGACCAGGGTAGGCCTAGTTCAGAGGAAGGTTGGAGATGCTCTCAGGTGCTAGCACTAGGGAGCTTTGCTGGAGTGATGAGGTACAGGGAGGGGGAAGGACCACATAGACCCTGCCCGGACTCTGTTCTGCCTCAGGTCCTCCCTGCCCACCACCAGACAACCATCCACTGCTCAAATGCCAACAACTGATTTCTTTGCACCTCACTGTCTCTGAGGTCCACTCCCATCCTCCCTCATCAGCACTTGCTCTTCCTACTGAGGCTGCAGTCAAAGAATCATTATTTGGACTGCGTCCATGTAGGTCTTCCCCATTCCCCCCCACCCACTCCCCTAAACTGAGTAAGGTTATGCCCAGGGCCCAACATAATGCCTGGCCACCAGGAACAGGAATTCCTCTTCTGAGGAACCCAGAAGCAGGAGATCTTCAACATGGATGTCCTCCAAAATTTCAAGCTGAGCCATCAGCCACAGCTTGGAGCAATTGACCTTTCATCCATCTGTTCCCGAATTCAGCAGAGCATTTTCACCTGGCTCCGCCCAAGCGGAGCCCCTGCCCTCAGGAAACTTCCAGTCTGATCTGGAAATGAGCTCATCCACAGCAAAAGTTCAGCCCTGAACCCCCAGCTGCAGGCATCCAGCCTGTGCCAATTTCCAAAAGTGAAGTCTGGCAATGAGCAAATCCGAAAAGTGAGCAGGAGGAAGGACCTGAAGTACTATAGGACCTCAATGGAGGGAATAAACCATTCTTTGATCTTTCTCAGATAGCAAAACATGGATGGCTAGAGAAGGAAAGGATGGCAGCCTGGAAGAGACCAGAAAATGCATTCATTCATTCATTTATTCATTCATTATACATTCATTCATTCTTGCAACACAAGAACTACTTCTATGTGCCAGGTCATGTGTGCCAACCCTGGAGATATAGCTGTACACAAGATTCACAGGGTTCTTGCCCTCACAAGGCTTCCAGCCCAGTGGGAGAGATAGACCATCATCAAAAATGAGACAAATACCTATAAAATTAGCATTGTGATATGTGCTTTGAAAGAGACATAGTAATGCTCCAAATGTGTAGCAAGGATTTTAACATGGAGATGAGGTAAAGCTGGGGGAAGGCCTCGGAAGGTCCGGTTTGAACAGGACCTTAAAAGAAGAACAAGCAAGGTAAGATGGGAGTGAGGGATGTATCAGGAGAGGGCAAGCTGGGGCTAAAAATAAAAAATAAATTAAAAAACATGTCAGTACCAAGTATCCCCCTACCATGGCAGGGTGGCAGGGGGAGTCCAGGATACCTGAGGCCCTTTTGCAATTTCTGTTCCTCACTGGTCTCCTCTAAAAGGACAATTTATACCCAAGAAAACAGAACAGAGATTCCTCAAAAAATTAAAAATAGAATTACTCTGTGATCCAAGAATCCCATTTCTGGATTATATATCCAAAGACAATGAAATCAATATCTTGAAGAGATATCAGCACTCCCATGCTCATTAAAGCATTATTCACAATATCCAAGTTGGAAACAGTTTAAAGTGTCCATGAGCAGATGAATGGATAAAGGAAATATGGTGTATATATATACATACCACATTTATGTATATGTCTATGTGATGGAGTATTATTCAGCCATAAAAAAGGAAATCCTGCCCTTTGCACCACCATGGATGAAACTAAAGGACATTATGCAGACAGATAAAGACAAATACTGTTTGATCTCATCTGTATGCACAGTCTAAAAAAGTCAAACTCAAAATGAATTACTGGGACCTCACCAAAATAAAAATCTTCTGCACAGTGAAGGAAACAATCAGCAAAACTAAAAGACAACCAACGGAATGGGAGAAGATATTTGCAAATGACATATCAGATAAAGGGTTAGTATCCAAAATCTATAAAGAACTTATCAAACTCAACACCCAAAAAACAAATAATCCAGTGAAGAAATGGGCAAAAGACATGAATAGACACTTCTCCAAAGAAGACATCCAGATGGCCAACTGACACATGAAAAAATGCCCAACTTTACTCATCATCAGGGAAATACAAATCAAAACCACAATGAGATACCACCTCACACCAGTCAGAATGGCTAACATTAACAACTCAGGCAACAACAGATGTTGGTGAGGATGTGGAGAAAGAGGAACACTTTTGCATTGTTGGTGGGAATGCAAGCTGGTGCAGCCACTCTGGAAAACAGTATGGAGGTTCCTCAAAAAACTAAAAATAGAACTACCCTACGACCCAGCAATTGAACTACTAGGCATTTGTCCATGGGATACAGGGGTGCTATTTCGAAGGGACATATGCACCCCCATGTTTATAGCAGCACTATCAACAATAGCCAAAGTATGGAAGGAGCCCAAATGTCCATCAATGGATGAATGGATAAAGAAGATGTGGTATATATATACAATGGAGTATTAGTTGGCAATCAAAAAGAATGAAATCTTGCCATTTGCAATTACGTGGATGGAACTGGAGGCTATTATGCTAAGTGAAATTAGTGAGTCAGAGAAAGAGAAAAATCATATGACTTCACTCATATGAGAACTTTAAGAGACAAAACAGATGAACATAAGGGAAGGGAAACAAAAATAATATAAAAACAGGGAGGGGGACAAAACATAAGAGACTCATAAATATGGAGAACAAACTGAGGGTTGCTGGAGGGGTTGTGGGAGGGAGGATGGGCTAATGGGTAAGGGGCACTAAAAAATATATTCCTGAAATCATTGTTGCACTATATGCTAACTAATTTGGATGTAAATTTTAGAAAATTAAAAATAAAAAAATAAAAAAGCCAAACTCATAGAACCAGAAAACAGAATGATGATTGCCAAGGGCTAGGGAGGGGGTGGGAGAAATGGGGAGATGTTGGGCAAAGGTTACAAACTTCAAGTTATAAGATGCAGTGTATGATGACTAGATCTAATGCAGTGTATAATGACTATAGTAAACAACATTGTATTTATACTTGAAAGTTGCTAAGAGATTAGATTTTAAGTGTTCTCACCACAAACACACACACACACACACACACACACAATGGTAACTATGTAAGGTGCTGGGTGCTGGATGTGTTAGTTAACTCAATTGTGGTAATTCAATCCCACTGTATGCATATATTAATTAAATCATCACATTGTACACCTTTTAAAAAATAATGCTGTACAACCCAGGTTTTTAAAAAAAAGAATTATTTTCTCTACACAGATGCTTCCAGGAAACACAGTATGATACACCACCTGCCCCCCACAGCTGGCCAGAGCTGCTGGACCACTGCTCATTGGTAAAGATCCTGTTGGCCTCTCTCCTGCCTTCCCTGGTGCCAACCAAAATCAGGCTCTGGTCACAAAAAAGAACCTTCTTACCAGAACTCCAAGGGAAATAAAAAAGCTGCCCAAACAGCCAGACCAGGAGGAAGATGGGGCTGATGAGGAAAGACAGACATAAAAGCAAGAAGCAGACCCCATCTGAGTTCACAATCTCAGGTCAGATTGGGGTCCTAAGTTTGAAAAACCAGATGCCCACAGATTCACAGCTAAACCTGACTGTTGAGAGAATACTATTCAAATAACTCTGAAGTCACTAAGCTAATATCTACAG
This sequence comes from Puma concolor, assembly GCF_028749965.1. Classification (NCBI taxonomy): domain Eukaryota; kingdom Metazoa; phylum Chordata; class Mammalia; order Carnivora; family Felidae; genus Puma; species Puma concolor. Next base: position 21,266,951 of record NC_141678.1, read on the forward strand.
ATGGCAGGGGAGGAACCCAGATTTGGAGTGTAATGCCTCACCACTATGTGGGAATTCTCCTGTTGCCTCTTCTCTGCCTTCCTTCCACACTACTCAGGTGTCTAGGTCCCACAGGAGTCCTACCTGCTTCAGCCCAGGAGCTCTTCCCCAGCAGGCCTCGAATGTGCAGTGTCCACCTCTTACTGGCCAAACTGTGCTCCTAAACTCTTGTCACACCGTGAAATAAACAGCCTAGGTGCAGAGGCTGTGAGTTTGGGAAGTTGCCTGGGGAGGGGAAACCACATAACTAGTTTGAATCATAGCACAGCCATCATCCAGCAGCAGACCATGGATAGTTCATTTGACATCCGTGATCCTCCATTTGAACATCTGTAAAATGGCATAGACAAGGACTGTCTTGTGAACCTGTGAGGTCCAAATGAGATGAAAATGCAAAGGAGCCTCACTGACAATAAAAAAGGCAAAGGTGAGGTACTGCTATGATTTTCTCTTTTTTCCTTTCCCTTGTTGCAAGCTCAGTTGTGGGAAGCAGACTGTTGATCAGTGTATTTGTTTCCTGAGGGTGCTGTTAACAAATTATCACAAATTTGACAACTCAAAAGAACATAAATGTATCCTCTCGTGGTTCTGGAAGGCAGAAGTCCAAAATTGGTTTCAATGGGCTGAAATCCAGGTTTCAGCAGGGCTGCATTGCTCCAGTTTTAAGCAGGATCCTTCCCTGCCTCTTCCAGCTTCTGGTGGTGCCAACAGTCCTTGGCTTGTGGTCACATCACTCCAATCTCTGCCTCTATCTTTGTGTGTGTGTGTGGTAAAATATACATAACATAAAAGTTCCCATCTTAATTATTTTTAAGTGCACAATTCAGTGGCATTAATATATTCACAATATTGTGCTACCATCACTACTATCTATATCCCAAGACTTTTTCATCATCCCACACACTCTCTATCCCTGAAACACTAACTTCTTATGTTCCCCTGGAAACCATCATTCAGCTTTCCATCTCTATGAATTTGACTATTCTAGGTACCTTTAGCCAAGAGGAATCATACAATCTACTCTGTCTTCACAATGCTTTCTCTTCTGTCTGTCAAATCTTCCTCTGTCACTAAGGACATTTGTGATGGTATTTAGGGTCCACCAGGATAATCCAGGATCATCTATCCTCATCTTAAGATCCTTAACTTAATAACATGTGCAAAGACCCTTCTTATAAATAAGGTAGCACTTACAGGTTCCAACAAGTAGGACCTGATATCAGATGGCCATTATTCAGCTACTGCAGTGATGGTGAAGGAGTCCGAATATGGAAGGATTTGTTGGAAGAATCAGGATTGGAGCTGCTTTGGGAAAGGTGGAGTGGGGAAGAAGACACTGCTGGAGGGGGTGAGTCTAGGCCCAGAGGGGTAAAAGCCCAAAAGCTCCCAGGCAAAGAGGAAGTGAGAATAAGTGAGAAGGGCCAGGAGAGGGAAACAATGAGTTGGCCCCAGGCTGCCTGCCCTTCCTCCCCAAGCCCCAAGCTGGTATCTGGGCATGAAAGGAGTAAAGGAAAGGACAGAAAGCTAAGAAGAACAAAATGCTCCTGGCCCTCCCTCTAAAGCTGAAGTCAATAGTAGTTGACCCTTGGTGGTCTCTATGCAATCATCTGAACCCTAGCTAGGCCTCTGTCATGCTGGGTCACCTTGGGCAAGCCCCTTATGTTCACTGAGAACCACCTCTACAGTGGGGATTGAATTTGAACTAACAAAGGCTTGCTGAGTACCCACCATGCATATCAGTTTTGGGCTGGGACCAAAACCCAGGTTGCTTAATGGTAGGCTGTAGCTCTTTCCTCTACATTCCAAATCCGAGACAGGCTTCAGGAAGAAGCTGCAGGGTGAGATGCTGCAAGATGTCTTAGCCTACCTCCCCTAGAGCTCTTCACAGGGTATTGCCTCAGCCCCAGGCCTTAGGCTGGGGCAACAGGAATAACACATGGATGATGGATGGCCCAGAATCAAGAGACCTGAGTTCAGGTACTGGTTACTCTGCCAAGTGGCCTTAGATAAGTCACTTTTCCCTTTTAATACTGTTTTCTCACCTACCAAATTGGCAGAATTTGACCAACTGGTCCCTTAAGAAAGATGCTAGTACCAATTCTATGACTCTAATCAGGTCCCTGAATTTCCCTGATCCTCTATCTCTCATTTATAAACTGGGGACATTAAGCCCTGGACAGTTGCATGTCACAAGCATGTCAATTCCACTTCATCCTAAATCTCACCCCTCACTATGTCTGCTGGCCCCAGGGCTCACATTTTCTACTGCTCACCACCATTTCTAAAATTGGAAAGGGTGACTATGACCCTCCCTACACAGTCCTCACCCAATGAGCTCGGCAGCTCTAAAGCAGTGTGGGAAGCAGACCTGGTTGGAATTGTGCCTCGTATGTAAAACACTTCAGCACACTGCCAAGCACATATTCAGTTTTCAATAAAATGTTAACTTTAATCTTCATCTTCATCTCCTATCTAGACTCAAAGTCATGGGGCCTGGGGCCCTGCCCTCAAAGAGCAGAAGACAGATATGAAAAAGAAAACCTATACTGTGTGTTGAGACAAATGGTACAACTTTAATCTTCACAATGGTCCTATTGTTTTTCCATTTTATGGATGGATCACTGAAACAGTGGTTAAGTAACTTGTCCAAACTGGTAAATGGCCATGCTGGCACTCAAAGTCATGCATGTATAATACCAAAGCCTGTATTTTAACTACTGGAAAAGAGGGTAGGGAGAGAAGGGGAGATGAAGGAAGAGTGAAGCTCTAGCCCTGATTCTAAGCCTACTCCCCAGCCAGCATCCCTGTATTCCTCCCCTGCCTCATCCCTGGGTTGGCATTTGGCCCCAGCTACCTGTAGGTGTGAGACATTTCACTGAGTCACTAATTATAACAGATGCAGGCAAGAGTCAGCAGCATTACTATCTTCTGCCAAACACCCTGGTTTTTTGATAACCCACAGCTCAGGATTAGAGTAGGTGAAGTAGCAGAGTTAACTGTCACTCAAGTCCTGACATTGTAACTGTCACCCCATGTGTTCTAACTCCCTCTGTGAGATGAGACAGAGAAGCAGCTCCTGACAGGAAGTAGCCAGAGGCCTGCTGGGATTGGCTAAGGAACTCATCAGAGCTCTCACCTGTGAATCTTATCCCCACACAGCCAATGCCACCAATCCATCAACCCTCACTGAGAAAACCAAGCTCAAAAATCCTTGGGCAACTGAAAAACCCATGAAGGTAACAGTGGGAATGGCAAGTCATTCATATATTCAACAAATATCAGTTGTGCATCTGTCAAGGCTTTAGGGGTACAAAGTGAACAAGATAAATGTAGCCCCTTTCTTTGAGGAACCTAAAACTCATGCATGTGCTTAATGGGTATGGGGTTTCCTTTTGGGATGATGACAATGTTTTGGAACTAAATAGAAGTAACAGTTGCATGCACTTAATCCCACAAAATTGTTCACTTTAAAATGATTAGTTTATATTATGTGAATTTCACCTCAATTAAAAAAATAAAAAATAAAAACCATAACCATGCATAAGGCATCAGGCCTGGAGACAATAAAAATTTAATTCTCACCCAGATGATTTCTTCCCAACTTGTTGACTGATCTTAAAATTTCATGAGTTTCATTCATTTGTTCAACTAATCATTTGAGGAGAATGAAAAGGTGAATTTGTTTCACCATCAAAAGAATATCTTCTCCCATGTAATGGCTGGTCCTGATAATTCTATATTAAGAAATGTCACTCATTCATTCATTTAGAGTATCCATTCTACACCAGGTACTGGGGTTACAAACTTGAATAAGACACAATCTTTGCAATGAATATAAAAGTGCAGCTATCTCTTCAAGATACTTCAAGATTTCAATTCCTTGGTATATATACTCAAAAGTGGGATTGCCAGATCATATAGTTCTACTTTTATTATTTTTTATCTTTTTAAAAAGACTTCCATTGGGTATAGTTAACACAGTTTCAGGTGTACAACATAGTGATTCAGTATCTCTATTCCTTATGCTATGCTTACCACAGTGTAGCTATCATCTGTCCTGATATGTTACAATATTATTGACTGTATACCCTATGCTGTGATTTTTATTCTTGTGACTTACTCGTTCCATAACTGGAAGCCTGTACCTCCAACTCTTCATCACTCATTTTGCCACCTTCCCACCCTCCTTCCCCCTGGCAACCATCAGTTTGTTCTCTGTATTTATAGATCTGATTCTGCTTTTTGTTTGTTTATTTATTCATTTGTTTTGTTTCTTAGATATGGAAACAACCTAAATGTCCATAGATAGACAAATAGATAAGGAATATGTGGTACGCACGTACACGCATGCACACACACACACACACAGAGACAGAGAGAGAGAGAGAAAGAGAGAGAGAGAGAGAGAGAGAGAGAGAGAGAGAGAGGAATATTACACAGCCATAAAAAAGGATGAGATCTTGCCATTTGCAACAACATGGATGGACCTAGAGAGTATTATGCTAAGTGAAATAAGTCAAACTGAGAAGGATAAATACTATATTATTTCACTCATGTGTGGAATCTATTCTTCCTGTGTGTGTGTGTGTGTGTGTGTGTAATCTATTCTTAATTTTTTGAGGAAACTCCATGTCTTTTATAGTGGTTGCACCAATTTACATTCCCACCAACAGTTCCCAAGGTTCCTTTTTTTTCATATCCTCACCAACACTTATCTCTTGTCTTTGTGATAATAGCCATTTTAAAAAGCATGAGATGATATTTCATTGTGTTCTTTTGATTTCCACAATGATTAGTGATGTCAATCACTCTTTGTGTATCTGTTGACTTTTCATATATTGTATGAGTTCCTTATATTTTTTGGATATTAAAAAATGGTAACTATGTGAATTGATGAATGTATTAACTTGACTGTAGTAGTCATTTTAATATATATCATATATATTAAATATATATATATAATCATCACATTATATACCTTAAATACATGTAATTTTGTCAATTACATATCATTAAAGCAAAAGGGGAGGAAAGAATAAAATACACACTAGCCAAAAAAAAAAAGACACATTCTCTGCCTTGGGGCCCTTCCAGTTCATCAAGGAAAGTTTACATCTGATATGCACGTGCTGTTCCCTATACAAGGACACTTTCTCCCCTGCTCTTTGCCTGGCTAACTATCATAATCCTGTCAACTTAATTTTTTCCAAGAAGATTTCTGAACTGCACCCTACTCCTAGCCAAGCCCTATTCTCATCTTTCCTGTCTCGTTTTTTAATTCACATTTAGTTGCATAGTTATATTTAATGCCTATGGACCCCACTGGACTATAAGCATCATGAGAGAAGTGCCAGTGTCTCTTGGCCATCACTATGCCTAGTACTGCGGCTGGCATATAGTAGATGCTCAATAAATATTATATGGGTGCATAAATGAATCAAAATAATGAACACAGGGACGCGTGGGTGGCTCAGTTGGTTAAGCATCCGACTTCAGCTCAGGTAATGATCTCGTGGTTCGTGAGTTCAGGCCCCATGCTGACAGCTCAGAGCCTGGAGTCTGTTTCGGATTTTGTGTGTGTCTCTCTTTCTACCCCTCCCCTGCTCATGCTCTGTCTCTCTCTCTCTCTCTCTCTCTAAAATATACATTTTAAAAAATTTAAATAATGAACACAAACAATTATGATGTGATAGATGCTCTAACAGTGAGGGAAGATGAGACAAAACATGCCTTACTTCGTCTCTCTGAGGAATATAGAGAGAGGGGCAAAAGAAATAATCATTAAGAGGGGATATTTGCACTGAATCTTTAGGGATAATACAAGTTCCTGAGGTAACACAGCTGAGATGAGCTTTTGAGATATGAGAGCACACAGTATGCATATTCAGAGACAGTAAGTGGTTGTGGTCTGCATGACTGGACGGAACAGCAGGAGATAAGACCAGAGATGTGGGCAGAAATTAGCCCACAGGAGATCTTGTGTGACATACTAAGCATCCTGGAATTCATCCCATAGAACGCTGGAAAGCCAGTAAACAGGGGTTCCTGACCTTAGACTCATAGGCCCCTCAGAGGTGGGTTTTGAACATCCAAGGATTCTAAAATTGTATGTACAATTGTGGTCAGATTTGTGATTTCAGTTTTCATCAGATTCTCGGAAAGATCCATGACTCCAAAAAAGTTTAAGAACCACCACCTTCCCTGACCACCCTAACTAAAACACCCCCCGTACCCCCACCCCAGTTTACTGACTTTCATAGTAGTTATAACAAAATGTAAGTATCTTGTTAATTTCTTTGCTACTTGCTTACTGCCTATTTCTCCTCTGACAGAGCAGGGAATTTGTCCTGTTCAAGGTTCTATCTCCAGTGCCTATCATACATGGCCTGGAACATAGATAGCTCAATAAATATCTGTTGACTAAGTAAATCTAACTGTAGGTGTTTTTTTAACTGTGGTAAAACAATATATAATATATAATATAAACATAATATAAAATTTACCATCTTAACTATTTTTAAGTGTGTGGTTTAGTGGCATTAAATACATTCACATTGTTGTACAGCCATCACCCCCATCCATCCACAGAATTCCTTTCACCTTGTAAAACTAAAACTCTTTATACCCATTAAATAATAACTCCTCAGCCCCTGGCAACCATCATTCTACTTTCTGTCCCTATGACATTGACTACTCCAGGTACCTAATATAAGTGGAATCATAGAATCGGTGTCCTTTTGTGACTGGCTTATTTCACTTAGCATAATGTCCTCAAAGTTCATCCATGTTGTAACACGTCTTATAATTTCCTTTTTAAGGCTAAACAATTCCACTTTGTATATCATATTTTGTTCATTCATTCACTCAGTGATGGACACTTAGATTGCTTCCACCTTTTAGCCATTGTGAATAATGCTGTTATGAACATGATGTGTACGTATTTTCTTAGTCCTTTTTGAAATAAGAGTAGTCACAGGATGGGTGAGTGGATGAATGGATAATGATGGATGGATGGATGGATGGGTGGGTGGATGGATAGATAGATACATTAAAACACCTGAACTGAGAGTCAGGAGATCTGTTTACTGTCCTAACTATGACATTTCCCATCTACATGACACACCAAACATCAGGGATACTATGAAGTAACACTTATGCCCATTGTAACAATGGCAGCAGTATTAACGGGAATTTCAAAATATTCATAAAGATGAGTAACTCTGTGCTATTTCATGATCACAGTTGTAATGCGTCAGTAAAAGGATTATGTACTAGATTTAAAGGTGTTATTGACTATGAAGAATGGGGTTTCCCAGAGTGGTAACCCTGAGAAGAAAGGTAGTGATTCCAGCTGGGTAAAAAATCACATTTAGTATCAAATATGAAACAAGCATAACATGAGTCAAAACAGCAAAATCAGTGTCACCAAAAATTCAGGACCTTGACCCAAAAGATACTGGCAGCAAACAGATTCAAATGCCAAAGAAATGTGTATAAATGAAAGGTACAGAGAGAGGAGATTTTGAAGATATTGAGCTCTGCTCTGAACTGGCCCACAGGATTTGCTCATCCATGACCTCACCATCCATGGCAACTGTAAGAAACAACCCCAAGAAAAAAATGAACAAAAAATATATAGATAGTCCAAATATATATAAATATAATTATTATAAACAGTCTATATAAAAGGAAATAAACATATTAAAAGATGTCCAATCTCTCTCTAATATGGCAAATGCAAAACTACAGTGAGATACTATTTTTTTACCTATCAGACTGGAAAAGATCACAAATTGATAATACATCATGTTATAAGAGAAAACAGGTACTCACACATTACTGGTGGAAGCATAAATTGGTACCACCTCTAAGAGAGTAATTTGAGAACATCCATCAAAATTATATCAAGAGAATAAGAAGACAAGCTGCAGAATGAGAGAAAATACTTAACAAAAGACAAATCTGATAAAGGACTGTTAACCAAACTGTCAAAGAACTCTTAAAACTCAACAATAAGAAAATGAGTAATCCAACTAAAAAGTAGGCACAAGATCTGAACAAACACCTCATCAAAGACATACAGATATCTTTTGATATGCAAAAGATATGCAAATAAGCATATGAAAAGATATTCCACATCATATGCGATTAGAGAATTACAAATTAAAACAACAACAAGATGTCACTACATACCTATTAGAATAACCAAAATCCAAAGCACTGACAACACCAAATGCTGGCAAGGATGTGGAACAATAGGGACTCCCATTCATTGCCGATGCAAACAAAAAGTACAGCCACTTTGGAAGACAGGCAGTTTCTTATGAAACTAAACATATTCCTTCCTACTATATGATCCAGCAGTTGTGCTCTATAGTATTTACTCAAAGGGGTTGAAAGCATGTTTGCACAAAAACATGCATACAGATGTCTATAGCAGCTTTATTCATAATTGCCAAAACTTGGAAGCAACCAAGATATCCACCGGTAGGTGAATGAATAAATAAACTGTGTACATGCAGAAAATGGAATATTATTTGATGATGAAAGGAAGTAAGCTATCAAGTCATGAAAAGACATGGAGGAATGTTAAAGGGACATTAATAAGTGAAAAAGCCAATCTGAAAAAGCTATATACTGTATAATTCTAACTATATGACATTTCATAAAAGGCAAAACTATGGAAGCAGTAAAATGATTCATGGTTGCCAGGAGTTAGAGAGGAAAAGGAGATGAATACATGAACACAGAGAATGTTTAGAGTAGTGAAATTATTCTGTATGATATTATAATGATGGATATATTTGTGTCCATTATACATTGGTCAAAACTCATAGAATGTACAACACCAAGAGTGAACCCTAATGTAAATTATAGACTTTGGATGATAATGAGGTATATCCATCAATTATAACAAACGTACCACTCTGGTGGAGGATATTGATGGTGACAGAGGATGAGAATAGGGGTAGTGGGTGGTAATATGGGAAATCTATTCAGTTTTTCTGTAACCTAACACTGCTCTGAACTGGCCTACAGGATTTGCTCATCCATAATCTCACCATTAATAACAACTGTAGGAGCCAACCCCAACAGAAAAATGAACAAAAAATATAAACAGTCCAAATACACATAAATATATTATATATAAAGTTATACACATTATAACTTTTGACCCAATAATTTTACTTCTAAGGATTTATGCTACAGATAGACTTACATAAAGGTAAATGATCTATGTTCAAAGTTATTTATTGCAGCACTATTTATAATAGAAAAAGACTAGAAGCAACCTAAAAGCCCATTCATAAACAACTGGTTAAATATATTATGTTTTATCCACTTAATGCAGCCATTAAAAAAAAAAGAAAAGAAAACTCTTGAGTATAAATATGGATTGATCTCAAGGTGATTTTGTTAGGTTAAAAAATCAAAGTGGGACACCTGGGTGGCTCAATCTGTTAAGCATCGGACTCTTGGTTTTGGCTCAGGTCATGATCTCACAGTTCGAGAGTATGAGCCCTGCATTGGGCTCCGCACTGATAGTGCACAGCCTGCTTGAGATTCTCTTCCTCTCCCTCTCTCTCTGCCCCTCCTTCACTCTCTCTTTCAAAAATAAATAAACTGTGAAAAAAAAATCAAAATGTGCAGAACAATATATAGTATGCTACCATTAGTGTAAAATGGGGGGTAGGAAAAGAATATACACACAGGTCTGCTTATGTGTACATTAAAAATCTCTTGGGGGTGCCTAGGTGGTTCAGTCAGTTGAGTGTTTGACTTTGGCTCAGGTCATGATCTCACAGTTCATGAGTTTGAGCCCCAAGGAAGGCCCTGCACTGACAATGTGGAGCCTGCTTTGGTTTTTCTCTCTCTCCCTCTGGCTCTCTGCCCCCCTCGAAAATAAACAAACAAACAAACAAACTTTTTTAAAAAAATCTCTTGTATACACAGGAAACTGGCAAAATTGGTTGGCTTCAGGAAGAAAATTTCGATGGCAGGGAAGCTTTCTCTATATACACTTATGTACTTTATGAACCATGGAAATGTATTGTTTACTAAATCAATAGATAGCAGGAGGAAGGAGGGGAGGGAAGGAAGATGAGAGAGAGGAGGAGAATAAATACTACACTAGGATCACTGAATATCCTAATGTAGGCTGTGGACCCAAGCACGGGGCCTCATTTTTAATGGAGAGCCACTATAAAGTCCATTTGCGCTGCTCTCTGGCAAGTAGTTGTCATTCCAGGTCCCAGTGTCAGTGTCTTACTTTGACTCATTCTGAGTCACACCCTACTTGTTTCCCACTTCCACTCCTTGGGAAAGCACCTGGGCTGGGAGGGCTTCCTTAAATATTCACCAAAGTCATGGCCCCATGTGGAAGAGCTGTGAGCTCTTTGGGACAAAGACCTCTTTGAATACAACTGTCATTAACATGATTACACCCACATAACCCTGATATGGGAAGACTCTTTGTGCCTTCTGGAGCATAGGATGCTGCTGGTGAGTAGCCTGAAGAGCCAGTTTTTTAATGCCTGAATCAGTCATGTGTCAGGTTTTCAATTTAAATGATAGACTCTTTGACTGAAAAGAGTTAAGAGCATTCAACTGACCCCCTCATTCTATAGTGGAAATTGAGACCCAAAGAGGAAGGTTACTTGTCCAAAGCCACAGCATGGTCTCTGAATTCCTAATCCAATGCTCTGTCTTCTCCAAAAACATTGTTCAAAACAAACTTATAATTTCTTATAAAGTTAAAGCCATACCTTGTAATTTCACTTTTAAATATTTATTCAAGAGAAGTGAAAGCATATGCTATGCTCTGAATGTGTCCCCACCAAAGTTCATATGTTGACTCCTAAAACCCAAAGGCAATAGTATTGAAAGTGAAGTCTTTGGTAGGGGCGCCTGGGTGGCGCAGTCGGTTAAGCATCCGACTTCAGCCAGGTCACGATCTCACGGTCTGTGAGTTCGAGCCCCGCGTCGGGCTCTGGGCTGATAGCTCAGAGCCTGGAGCCTGTTTCCGATTCTGTGTCTCCCTCTCTCTCTGCCCCTCCCCCGTTCATGCTATGTCTCTCTCTGTCCCAAAAATAAATAAACGTTGAAAAAAAAAAATTAAAAAAAAAAAAAAAAAGGAAAGTGAAGTCTTTGGGAGGTGATTACGTCATGAGGGTGGAGCCTCACAAATGAGATTATTGCCCTAAAAAAGAGGCCCCAAAGAGCTCTCTAGCCCCTTCTACCAGGTGAAGACACAGTGAGAAGTCATGAGCTATGAACCCAGATGAGGGCACTCGCCAAAACTTGACCATGCTGGCTCTTTGATGTTGAACGTTCTCATCTCTGAAACCATGAGAAATAAATTTCTGCTGTTTATAAGCTACAACATCAGTGGTGTTGTGTTATAGCAGCCTGGTCCAACTAAGGCAACATATATCCACAAGAAGTCTAGTATATGAATGTTCACAGCAGCTTTATCTATAATAGCCAGAAAGTAGAAACAACCCAAAAATCCATTAAAAGGTAAATGGCAGCACCTGGGTGGCTCAGTCAGTTAAGCAACTGACTCTTGATTTCAGCTCAGGTCATGATCTCACAGTTTCATGAATTTGAGCCCAGCACCAGGCTCTGCGTTGGCAGTGTGGAGCCTGCTTGGGATTCTTTTTCTCTTTCTCTTTCTCTTTCTGTTTCTGTTTCTCTTTCTCTTTCTCTTTCTCTTTTTCTCTTTCTCTCTGTCTCTGTCTCTGTCTCTGTCTCTCTCTCTCTTTCTCTGCCCCTCCCCCATTTGTGCTATCTCTGTCTCTCTCAAAACAAATAAATAAACTTTAAAAAAAAACTTTAAAACAGAGGAGTGCCTGGGTGGCTCAGTTAGTTGAGCAACTGACCTTGGCTCAGGTCGTGATATCATGGTTTGTGAGTTTGAGCCCCGCATCAGGCTCTGTGCTGACAACTCAGAGCCTGGAGTCTGCTTCAGATTCTGTCTCCCTCTCTCTCTTCCCCTCCCCTGCTTGCACTCTGCTGTCTCTCTCAAAAAAAAATAAACATTAAAAAAAATCTTTTAACTTTAAAAAAGAGGTAAATGGATAAACAATTTGTGGTATATTTATTCAATGAAATGCTACTCATCAATAAAAAGAAACAAACTACCAATCCAGAGAGCAACATAGATGAATCTCATAGACAATGAATTGAGAAAAGAGGGCGAACATAAAATTACCTATTGTATTATTCCATTTGTACATAGTTCTAGAGCATGCTTTACGGTGATAGAAAATAGAACAGGGGCACTTGGGTGGCTCAGTCAGTTAAGCAACTGACTTCAGCTCAGGTCATGTTCTCACAGTTCATGAGTTCAAGCCCTGCGTCGGGCTTGAGCAGGAGCCTGGAGCCTACTTCATATCTTCTCTCTCTCTCTCTCAAAAATAAATAAAACATTTTAAAGCTAATCATTAAAAAAAAAAGAAAATAGTACATAGCTGTCTGGGACAGGAAAGGGATGAACGGCTGCAGAGGGGTATGAGAGAACTTTTGGGGGTATTGTCAATGTTCCATAACTTGATTGAGATGGTAGTTACATGGGTATAAACATTTGTCAAAATTCACCAAACTATGGTTACAGATGATGACTACACTTAGCATGGTAAGCATTAAGTAATGTATAGAATTGTTGACTCAATGTATTATACACCTGAAACTAATATAACATTGTGTTAATTATATTTAGATAAAAATTATATATTTTCTAAATTCATCAAATTTGTATACTTAAAATCTGTGTATTTCATTGTATGTAAATTGTACCTTAAAAGAGTTAATTAATTAAAAAAGGGAAAAACAAGCCCTTATATGTATATGTATATCACTCTTTCCTATTTACAGAGCACTTTCTCACCTCTTTTTTATAATGCCTTATATAGAGAAAGGTTTAACATAAGTATGTCTACATAAGTACAGGTGTGGCAAAAGATGATCCTAGCAGGTGATTTTCAATTCTGAGTTTAACACAGATCTATTAGTATCTTTGAGGAATCAAGAAAGGCTTTACAGAGAAGGCAACATAAAAATACCTATTTAAAAGTCAGACAGAGAAAGACAAATACCATATGATCTCATTTATATGTGGAATGTAAAAAGAAGACTCTATAGATACAGAGAACAGACTGGTAGTTGCAAGAGGCAGGAGTGAGGCGGGTGGTCAAAATGAGTAAGGGTGGTCAAAAGATACAAAATTCCAGTTATAAAATTAATAAGTCCTGGGGATGTAATAAACAACATTGGGACTATAGTTAATAATACTGTATTATATAGTTGAAAGTTGCTAAGAGAGTATTTCTTAAAAGTTCTCATCACAAGGAAAAAAATTCTAAGTATATATGGTGATATATGTTAACTAGACTTATTGTGATGATCATTTTGTAATATATACGTATATAAAATTATTACATTATACACCTGAAACTAGCATAATGTTATATGCCACTTATACCTCAGTAAAAAAGGAAGAAAGAAAGAAACTTATCTAATGTAAAAATACCTATTTAATGTATAAATCTTGTCCAGCATTACAGGGAACTGCATGGGCAAAAGCTAGGGAACAGGAATAGTCAGTTTGGAGGGAAACTTTCTGTATCTGTTCATATAAATTAATAAATTTGTTATTGAATACTTTCTATGTGCCACACACACTGCTCTGGGCATTGGAGGTACCACTATCCTTATTCACATTCTAGTTGTGGAAGATAAATTTTAAAAAAACAAGCAGGGGCGCCTGGGTGGCGCAGTCGGTTAAGCGTCCGACTTCAGCCAGGTCACGATCTCGCGGTCCGTGAGTTCGAGCCCCGCGTCAGGCTCTGGGCTGATGGCTCAGAGCCTGGAGCCTGTTTCCAATTCTGTGTCTCCCTCTCTCTCTGCCCCTCCCCCGTTCATGCTCTGTCTCTCTCTGTCCCAAAAATAAATAAACATTAAAAAAAAAAAAAAATTAAAAAAAAAAAAAAACAAGCAAATAGTGCATATAATATATCAGGCAATGATAAGTGCTGCAAAGGAAAATAAAGCAGAATATGGAGATAAAGATGGTCAGAAAAAGGCAGGATGATCAAGTAGGACCCCTTACGAACCATATAGAAGGAATAAGGGACTAAGCCACGTGATGCCTGGGAGAAGGCCCTCCCAGGTAAAGAGAAAATGCAAGGCCCCTGAAAGATGAGCATGAAGAGAATAAGAATGAAAGTTTGAGAGACAGACTCAGGACTATGTTATTAAAGGCCTTGGATGCCACTTAATCCAGTAGCAGGAATTCTTCCAGGAATTTAACATAAGGCAAGAGCACTGGACTAGGAATCAAGATTCCTAGATTCAAGTACTGAGTCTGCTTCTAATTTGCTTTTTGACCTTGAGCTAGTGACTTCAACTCTCTGAGATTCAGTTTCCACAGGCATTACATCCCATCTTCAGGGGAGGCTCAAAGGAAGGCAGAAGTAGGACCCCTTAAATTTAATTAATTTAATACCTTTTTAAAAGGTATTAAATGAGGAAGTCCATTGCCCTAAAAGTTGGAAGGAAGAGGTAACATGGATATCCCCAAAATCACTTTGGAGGCCCTCCTCAGGGCCAGAGTGCAGGACTCAGAGAGTATGAGAGAGACCATCTTTGGGAACTACCTACAAAAAATGCTTACATGACCTGAGGTGGCCTGAAGCCCTCAAGATTTCTGACATCATATGTGTGCGTGTTAGGGGATCATCACAGCCAGGACAAGTCCTAATCTGTAGGAGAAAGGAGATAAAGTGTTCAGACCAGGGAACATGACCGGAAAAAAGGGTGAAGTTCAAAGCCTTGCACCAAACCCCCACTCTTGTAGACCCAGGTAATGATTCTCTGGAGACCATTGTTAGAATAATAACAAAAGAAGTGTCATTTAGCAATGGCTTGCTATCATTTATTGACTACTATAACAAGTGCTTTACAAACATTATCTTCCTCTTTAATCCTTAAAACACTCCTATATGATAGGTGCTATCATCCTCAATTTGTAGATAAGAACACCGAAAATTAGATTAAGTAACTCATGAAGGACAGAACTAGAATTTAAATCCATTACTCTTAACCACACATTAAAAATGTGCTCACAAAGCATACATATATCAAATCATTGCAATGTACCCTTTAATATATGCCATTGTAAAAAATAAATTAAAATATATATACATATAATTGTATTTGTCAATTATACCTATATAATATACCTATATAAAAGGAAAATTAAAAGGTGCCCAGAGAGGGTGTCCTGGGAAGAAGGAAAAAAAAAAAAACCTCAGCAGGAACTCAGAATGTCAGCTTCCAGTCCCTGCTCCACTCCTCATTCACCACGTCATCCCAACAAATCTCTTCTCCTCTCTGACCTACAGGTCCTCTGTGAAACCATGAGATTCTCAGCAACCCAGTTCCACCAGTATCTCCCTGCCTCCTGGGCCCTTTGGCCTCCTTCATCTTCTCAGAGATCCCAACATCATGCTAGCATGCCTTTTCCCACATTTCCAGCTGTGCCAGACTCAGGTTCTGACAGAGGCCCAAAGTCTGATGGCCTATGGGTTGAGCATTGGAGAGGAGACTCCAGGGAGCTCTGCTCAGCTCAGGACCCTTGGCTCTTTCCCTGCAACCTTTAGCAAGGCTCATAACTTGAGCCTTATCGCATAATGAGGCTAGTACTTTCGGAGGCCAATAAACCACACACTCCCCCTCAGAAGGTACACAATTTACACGATAACCTAAGTCATGCCAACATACCTCTACTGCAAAAATGTTTAACAGGAGCAGAGTCTCAAATACTGTTATCACAGTATTTATATGTGTTATATCACATATAACAAAGCCATCATGGCTCCTCAGCTACCTCACTAAGGAGCCCAGAGCTAAAGACTTGGCAAAGCCAGCTCACTGCACCCAGAAAGCCAACTGGTCTGCATTTCTAAATCTGCTCTCCTCAGCTGCAACTTGCTAAGCTCCTTTGGAAGACCTGGAAATTAGATAGCTTGAATGTGGGCCCTGAAAAGTTCACTAGAGATGGCATAATCCATTCTCCACCTTTCACAGATGGAACACTGAGGCCCAGTGAGGCCTCCTGGCTCAGCTGGAACCAGAACTCAAGCCTTCTGCCCCCATCCTGCCACCTTGATACTTGCCTTCATTTTATCCTTCAGCCAGTTTGATAAGTCATAAGTGCTATGACAAAAACACCCACATGGTGCTCTAGAGATTTCAGATAAGGCATTGAATGAAGGCTGTGTCCTCAGAGGCAGGGGGTCAGAGAAAACTCCCCAAGATGTGAGCAATGTCACAAAAGATCAGTGATAATGATCCAGGGGAAAGGAGCTAACTGGGCTAGACAGAAAGAAGACACAGAATGAGACTAGGAGCATAGAGGCAAGTTAGAGCACCACTGCATCCTGCACACAGCTGGTGCTCAATAAGTATTTACCAAATAAGAGGCAGCCTGGGATCAAGGGCAGAGCCCTGGGATTCTCTGCCCTTGTCATGGCATATGAACTTGGGTAAGTCTCGCTTCTGCCCTGAGCTCACTGTTGTCACATGATCCATAAGGCAGCCCCAGTTCCAAGATGCTGAGATTTGGAAAGAAACACTATGTTTTGGGATGGTACTCCTTCATTCCTCCAGCTGAGTCAGGCAGGGGCATGTTTTTAACCTGCTCAATTCAGGAAGAGTTTGACCTAAGAGGCTGGCACCACCCTCTTCAGGTCACACCTGTCTCTGAAACAACAAACACTAATCACCTTATGAGCACTGTCACACCCTCTTTCTGGGAAATTTTCCTTTTCACAGCTGGGGGTGGGGGGAAGCCCAGATATTTTAGGGAGCTACTTGGCCTCAGAGTCTATCCACAGAACACCAGAAGTGGAACAGGGTCAATCATTGAATTCAAGGCAAAAAATAAGCAACTTCAGTGAGTGTAAATTTGATTAACCTGGTGAGAAGTAAATAAATTATATTTTAATACAATAATTTTGAAGGAAAAGTATTAATTTATATAAAACTAGTCAACTTTATCAATTCAGTATTTTTTCCAGTTTTATTGAGATATAATTGACATATAACATTGCATAAGTTTAAGATATACAACATGATGGTTTGATACATGTATATATTGCAAAATGATAGCCATAATAAGGTTGGTTAACACCTCCATCACTCATAATTACCATTTGTACTGTGCAGAGAACAAAAGTAGATTTAAGATCTACTCTCTTAGCAACTCTCAAGTATATAATACAGTATTGTTAACTACAGTTCTATTCAGTATTAAATTAGCTACTTAGAAAAAAAGGCCTTTGTGTTTGGTGAAAAACTCCATCTGAATTATTTGCATCATATAACCCAAAAAATCTGGTTTATTCTTTCCATTTATTAACCGGCTCAGTATTACATGTAGTCCTAGAGAAGGAGTGATAGGTCAGATCTCAACCACAGCTCACCTTATTCTTGACAAATGCAAGAGTAGCATCTTGAATATCCAACTGCCCCAAGAAGGAAGAGGGGTGAAAGTAGGGGTGGGCACCTGTATAGTTTCCTATAGCTGCTGTAACAAATTACCACAAACTTGGTAAACTAAAACAACACACAAATTTGATTCAAGTGATAAAACCCAGGTTAAACCTAAACAAGGCAGGGGCACCTGGGTGGCTCAGTCAGTTAAATGTCCACCTCCAGATTTCAACTGAGGTCATGATCTCATGGCTCAAGCCCCACATCAAGCTCTGCACTGGCAGTACAGAGCCTGCTTGGGATTCTCTCTCTCCCTCTCTGTCTGCCCTCCCCTGCTCAGGCTCTGTCTCTCTGTCTCTCTCTCTCTCTCTCTCTCTCAAAATAAATAGATAAACATGAAAAAACTGTTTTAATAAATAAATAAATAATTTTTAAAATCCTACATAAGGCAAAACAAAACAAGCAGAAAACAATGTGAGAGTAACATATTTGTATATTCAACATAATCACAGGAAGGGCCAAATGGGGAGCTAGATTTATATATGACTGGATACAGAAACCCAAATGATATCAAGATTCCTTTCTTCTTAAAAAAAAAAATTCCTTGTTCTAACTGTGTATCTTATCTCTTTTTGTTCTATGTTGACTATCAAACTGTAACTGAGCATTTCCATATGGTATGGAACATGATTGCTATTGAAAAGTATTTTTAAGTCATCCAGCATCCAGAGATAAACTCTCTAACCATTTTCCTTACAGGTTTTATTTATGTTATTGTATGCACATATAACACCCCTTGCAACATACATGCACACACACACACACATACACACACACACACACACAGGCATACATAATCATAATTATTTGGGGATCAAACTGTGTACATATAATTTCGTAGCCTGCTTTTGTTACTCAGAATTTTTTAATGAAATTTTTCTGGGGTACCTGTATGGCTGAGTAGGTTAAGTGGCCAACTTCAGCTCAGGTCATGAGCTCTCATAGTTCATGGGTTCGAGTTCCCCATTGGGCTCTGGGCTGACAGCTCAGAGCCGGGAGCCTACTTCAGATTCTGTGTCTCCCCTCTCTCTCTGCCCCTCCCCCACTCATGCTTTTTGTCTCTCTCTCTCTCAAAAATAAACATTAAAATTTTTTTAAAAGAAAAGTTTTCTTGTTATTAAATTATATCTGTAAATGAAACACATACACACATCTGTTCTCTTACAGTGAGTCTAAAATCATTTTCACTGGGGTGAAATCAAGCTATCAACAGGACTGCACTTCCTCTAGTGGCTCTAGAAGAGAATCTGTTTGCCTGCCTTTTCTGGCTTCTAGAACTGCATTCCTTGAAGCTCATGGCCAACTTCAAAGCCAACAATTTTGAAGTATCTTGCTTCAGTGATCACATTGCCTTCTTCTGGGTCAAATCTCCCTCTGTCTCTTTCTTACACTGGGCCCATTTGGATAATCCAGGATAATCTCCCCATCTCAAAATCCTTAATCACATCTTCAAAGTCCCATATAAGGTAATATTCACATATTTTGGGGATTCAAATGTTAATATATTTGGGGGCCATTGTTCAGCCTCCTATGGCAGAGAAGCTACCAGCAGATGATAGTAGGAGAACTGTCTCACACAGGCATAGCCAGAAGGAGGCAGCCAAGCCAGATGCTGGACCAGACTCCACAGTCTTGTGGAAAATCATGAGTTGAAAAGGAAACTCTTAGCCACCATATAATCTTGTGGCTTAGTATTTAAATAAACTTCCCCCCAGCAAAGCCTCCCAGTATGTATTTAAAACAGAAACACATCAAGGGGAGTCTCAGAGTCTGGTACATTTTGCTGTGCGCTCAGCCCTAACAAAGGTTCCATTTTCCTCCTAGATCTCCTCATAGCACCAGCTGAACACTACCCATGAAGCCCACTCTTCATGATTTTAGATACTACTCATCTGGTAGAACACTCTTCCCTTGACTACCCCATTTCTGACTCTCACCAGCCTGTCCTGAACAAAAGTTGTTGGCACATAGCTCAGCACTGGGTAAGCCAAAGATGAGTCAGATATTGTCCTCAAACTCACTGGAGAAATGTCCCTTACATAACTTACTGTTCCTTCCTCAAAAGCTTTACTCCTGCTCAGAATGTCCTGCCCTTTAATAATAATATGAGGATGGGAATACAAGCTGGTGCAGCCACTTTGGAAAACAGTACGGAGGTTCCTCAAAAAACTAAAAATAGAACTATCCTACAACCCAGCAATTGCACTACTAGGCATTTATCCAAGGGATACAGGTGTGCTGTTTTGAAGGGATACATTCACCCCCATTAGAGCAGCACTATCAACAATAGCCAAAGTATGGAAAGAGCCCAAATGTCCATCAATGGATGAACGGATAAAGAAGATATGGATATGTATACAAAGGAGTATTACTCGGCAATCAAAAAGAATGAAATCTTGCCATTTGCAACTACGTGGATGGAACTGGAGGCTATTATGCTAAGTGAAATTACTGAGTCAGAAAAAGAGAAAAATCATATGACTTCACTCATATGAGGACTTTAAGAGACAAAACAGATGAACATAAGGGAAGGGAAACAAAAATAATATAAAAACAGGGAGGGGGACAAAACAGAAGAGACTCATAAATATGGAAAACAAACAGAGGGTTACTGGAGGGGTTGTGGGAGGGGGGATTGGATAAATGGGTAAGGGGCACTAAGGAATCTACTCCTGAAATCATTGTTGCACTATATGCTAACTAATTTAGATGTAAATTTTTAAAAAATTAAAAATACAATTAAATAATAATAACAATAATAATAATAATAATAATAATATGAGGGGTATAAACATTTTTACAATTTTTTAATGTTTATTTATTTTTGAGAGAGAGAGAGAGAGAGACAGAGCTCGAGAGGGGAAGAGCCAGAGAGAGAGGGAGACACAGAATCTGAAGCAGGCTCCAGGCTCTGAGCTGTCAGCACAGAGCCTGATGCAGGGTTCGAACTTGCAAGCCGTGAAATCATGACCTGAGCCGAAATCGGATGCTTAACTGACTAAGCCACCCAGATGCCCCAACATTTTTACAATGTTTGTTCTTCCAACCCATGAGCATGGAATGTTTTCCACTTCTTTGTGTCCTCTTAAATAAAGCAAACATGAACTGTTGGGACTTCATCAAGATAAAAAAGCTTCTGCCCAGTGGTAAAAACAATCAACAAAACTAAAAGGCAACCAACAGAATGGGAGAAGATATTTGCAAACAATATATCTGATAAAGGGTTAGTATCCAAAATCTATAAAGAACTTAAAGAGAATCTGTCTGCTTGCCTTTCCTGGCTTCTAGAACTGCATTCTAGAAAACAAAAAACAAACAACCCAGTTAGGAAATGGGCAGAAGACATGAATAGACACTTTTCCAAAGAAGACATCCAGATGGCTAACAGACACATGAAAAGATGCTCAACATCACTTACCATCAGGGAAATACAAATCAAAACCACAATGAGATACCACCTCACACCTGTAAGAAAAGCTAAAATTAACAACACAACAACCAACAGGTGTTGGCAAGGATGTAGAGAAAGGGTAACCCTCTTGCACTGCTGGTGGGAATGCAAACTGGTGCAGCCACTCTAGAGAACAGTATGGAGGTTCCTCAAAAAATTAAAAATAGAACTACCCTACAAGCCAGCAATTGCACTATTAGGTATTTACCCAAAGGATGCAAAATACAAATTCAAAGGGGTACATGCACCCCAAAGTTCATAGCAGTGTTAACAATATTATCAGTAATAGCCAAACTATGAAGAGAGCCCAAATGTCCATCTACTGATGAATGGATAGAGAAGATGTGTCATACACACACACACACACACACACACACACACACACAAACACACACACACAATGGAATAGTACTCAGAGACCAAAAAGAATGAAACCTTGCCATTTGCAACAACATGGATGCAACTAGAGTGTATTATGCTAAGTGAAATAAGGCAGAGAAAGACAAATGTCATATGATGTCACACATATGTGGAATTTAAGAAACACAACAGATGAATATAGGGGAAGGAAAGGAAAAATAAGATAAAAGCAGAGAGGAGGCAAACCATAAGAGACTCTTAAATACAGAGAACAAAAAAAAAAAGAACAAAAATAAATAAATAAATAAATATAAATAAATAAATACAGAGAACAAACCGTGGGTTGCTAGAGGGAAGGTGGGTGGGGGGATGGGTTAAATGGGTAATGGGCATTAAGGAGGGCACTTGTTGGGATGAGCACTGGATGTTATATGTAAGTGATGAATCACTGGGTTCTCCTCCTGAAACCAATACTACACTGTATGTTAACTAACTTGAGTTTAAATTTTTAAATAATTAATTAATTTATTAATAATAAAAATAATTTCCATAAAAGAAGAGTAGTATATACATACAATGGAATATCATTCAGCCATCAAAACATGAAATCATGCCATTTGCAATGATGTGGATACAGCTAGAATGTATTATATGCTAAGTGAAATAAGTCAGGCAGATAAAAACAACTATCTTATGATTTCACTCATATGTAGAGTTTAAGAAAGAAAACAGATGAACAGGGAGGGAGAAAGAGAAAAAGGGGAAACAAATCACACAAGACTCTTAATGAACAAACTGAGGGTTGACGGAGGGAAGAGTGTGGAAGATGGGCTAGATGGGTAATGGGTATTAAGGAGGGCACTTGTGATGAGCAGTGGGTGTTGTATGTAAATGATGAGTCACTGAATTCTACTTCTAAAACCAATATTGCACTGTGTGTTAAATAAAATATAAAAATAAATTAAATAAATAAATAAAAATTTAAAAAATAATAATGATAATACTAACACTACCATGCTAATATTATGATGGCTACTATGTGCTAGACACTGAGCTAGGCATTTTTCAATATATTGGTTAGTTTAATTTTCACGAAAATCCTATAAGCTGAGATTTATTACCAGGTTTCACAGATGAAGAAACTGAGAAGTGAGGTAAATGGCCCAAAATCACAGGTAGTAAGAGGCATAGCTGGCATCTGAATTACATCTTAGTCTGTGCCTTTGGCCCAACTAGCCACCTTTCAAGGCCCAGCCAAAGTCCCACTTTATCTAACTGACCCCACCCAGCAGGATCCTACCCTTATTCTAAAATCCCAAAGCCCAGGGTTTCTCAACCTTAGCTGCACATTATAACTACCTGGAGAGTTTTTGTTGAGTGTTAACATATCAATGTGAATGTCTCACCTCTAACCAATTAAACAAAAAATTGTGGAGTGAGGCCCACAAGTAGTTTTTAAAACTCTCCCAGGTCAAAAAAAATTGGTGTTTACTCTTCAGAAATATCAATGTCATGCAATACTAAGAAAAGCTGAGCAACTGCTCGAAATGAAAACAAACTACAGAGACATGACAACTGAATGCAATACATGATCTGGGTTTTTCTTTACACTGGGATGCTTGGCAAAATATGAATAAGTCCTGTAAATTAGATAGTAGTATTACATCAGTATTAATCCCTGATTTTCTGTGGTTTTGTAAAGATAATGTCCTTGCTTTTAGAAAATCACACTGAGGGGCGCCTCGGTGGCGCAGTCGGTTAAGCGTCCGACTTCAACCAGGTCACGATCTCACGGTCCTTGAGTTCGAGCCCCGCGTCGGGCTCTGGGCTGATGGCTCAGAGCCTGGAGCCTGTTTCCGATTCTGTGTCTCCCTCTCTCTCTGCCCCTCGCCCGTTCATGCTCTGTCTCTCTCTGTCCCAAAAATAAATAAACGTTGAAAAAAAAAAAAAAGAAAACAATTCCATAAAAAAAAAAAAAAGAAAATCACACTGAAATATTTAGGAGTAAAAAGGTATCATGCCTGTGATTAATTCTCAAGTGGTTCAGAAAAAGAGTGTGTGTGTGTGTGTGTGTGTGTGTGTGTTTGTGTGTGTACATACATACATACAAATATAAGGAGAAAAAGAGATGAGAGAAAGAAAAGAGAGTGAGAAAACTAAAAGCTAATGTAGTAAAATGTTACGTTTAGGAGATCTGGGTAAAGGATACATGGGAATTCTTTGTACTATTCTTATAACTTTTTTTAAGTTTAAAATTACATCAAAATTAAAAGTTCAAAAAAAATGGACCTTGAAAGCATTGTGCTAAGTGAAATAAGCCAAACATATAAATACAAATATTGGGGGCGCCTGGGTGGATCAGTCAGTTAAGCTTCCGACTCCTGATTTTGGCTCAGGTCACAATCTCATGGTTCGTGAGTTCTAGCCCTGCATTGGACTCTGCACTGACACTGCAGAGACTGCTTGGGATTCTCTCTCTCTCACTCTCTCTGCCCCTCCCCTGCTTGCTCTCTCTCTCTCTCTCTCTCTCTCTCAAATAAATAAATAAAACTTAAAAAAAATTTTTAAGTACAAATATTGTATGATTCCACTTATATGAGGTACCTAAAATAGGCAAATTCCAAGACAGAAAGTAAAATACAGATTACCATGAGATGAAAGTAGGGAAGAATGGAGTTACTGCTTAATAGGTACAGATTTTCTGCTTGGGATGATGAAAAAGTTCTTGAAATGGATAGTATAGTGGTGATGGCAGCATATGTTAAGTATAATTAACGTCACCAAACTGCACACTAAAAATGGTCAAAATGATCAATTTTGTGTTACTTATATCTTACCATGATAAAAAAGTTTTTTTAATTTTTTTTAATGTTTATTTCTTGAGAGAGAGACAGAGTGTGAGTGGGGGAGGGGCAGAGAGAGAGGGAGACACAGAATCTGAAGCAGGCTCCAGGCTCTGAGCTGTCAGTACAGAGCCTGACGTGGGGCTTGAACTCACGAACTGTGAGATCATGACCTGAACCGAAGTAGGACACTTAACCGACTGAGCCACTCAGGCACCCTGATAAAAGAATGTTTTTAAAAATTATCCAACAATACATTTTAGTAGGCATCTGAGCCCATTTGTTGAAAATGTAAGAATACAAAGTTTGTAATAACAACTGATTAATGTCAAGCACAAACAAGACAAGATAAAGCAAAAATCAAGGACTTACTGCTTCAGTCAATAAAGATACAATGCGTTTATGTTCAGAGAGTTTATAACTTACATGAACAGCAAAAAGAAGTATTGGCAAAGGTGCCAGCTCCCCATGGTGCTTGTCATACACACCAAAAGATGGCACCAAAATAAAAGGGGCCAGATGACTGCAATATAAGTTGTAGGATATCCCATTTCTGAGGAGCTAATTTTAGACTACAGCTAAATGATTCTACATTCTGCAGCTCTATACTGAGGGATGGGGCAGAACAGCAAGCCCCATATCTCACTAGAATCTAGGAGGCAATGAAAAACTCTTTCATGACAGCCTCCTAGGGGAGATAAGAAGGTGAGTATGAGGTGGTCTCAGAGTAAGTGCCTCAATAGGTCTCCCATCCTCTTGTGTTCCAGGAGGATCAATTCTGCAAAGACTCAGATTACCTGTGCTTCAAGTCTTTACTGCATCTATTAATATTTTTAAAAATTCAAAGAAAAGCCCCCAAGGCTTCTGGTTTTGATGAAGATAGAGTAAACCCAATGAAACGTTTCTCTTCCAATGATTAAAATTAAAAGCTCCAGACAAAATACAAAATAAACAACTACCTAAATAGAAAGACATCCACATTCATGGATTGGAAGAATTACAAAGCAATCTATAGGTTCAATGCAATCCCTATCAAAATCCCAAAGACTTTTTTACAGAAATGGAAAAACAATCCTAAATTTCATATGCAACCACAAAAGACCCCAAAAAGTTAAGGCAATTTTGATCAAGAACAATAAAGCCGGAGGCATTACATTTCATGGATTCAAAATATTACAAAACTACAGAAATAAAAATAGTATGGTATTGACAAAGAAATAGACATATAGGCCAATGGAACAGAACAGAAAGTCCAGAAATAAACCCAAATGTATATAGTCAATTGATCTTTGACAAGGTTGTCAAAAATATACAATGGAAAAAGGATAGTCTCTTCAATAAATGGTACTGGGAAGACTACATACCTGCATCCAAAATAATAAAATTGAACACTTATCTTTCACCATACACAAAAACTAACTGAAAATAAATTAGATTTGAACATAAGATTTGAAACCAAAAAACTCCTATAAAAAATATAGGGGAAAATCCTCTTGACATCGGTCTCAGCAATGATTTCTTAGATATAACGCCAAAAGTACAGGCAACAATAGTAAAAATAGATAAGTGGGACGACATCAAACGAAAAATCATCTGCACGCCAAAGAAAACAATCAGAATGAAAAAAGTAACCTGTGGAATGAGAGAAAATATTTGCAATCCATATATCTGATAAAGGGTTAATATCCAAAATATATAAGGAAGTCCTACAACCCAATAGCAAAAAGCAAAACAAACAAACAAATTCTGACTTACAGGATCTTTTTTTTATGTTTTATTTTATTTATTTGAGGGGGGGCACAGCAGAGAGAGGGAGAGACAGAGAATCTGAATGAGGCTCCATGCTATCAGCACAGAGCCCAATGTGGGCTCCAACACACAAACTGTGAGATCATGACCTGAGCCAAAGTTGGATGCTTAACTTACTAAGCCACCCAGGCACCCCAAAACCTGACTTTAAAACGTTCAAATGGAGGGGCGCTTGGGTGGCTCAGTAAGTGTCTGACTTCAGCTCCAGTCGTGATCTCGCAGTTTGTGAGAGCCCATGTCGGGCTCTGTGCTGACAGCCCAGAGCCTGGAGCCTGCTTCAGATTCTGTGTCTCACTCTCTCTCTGCCCCTCCCCCACTCTCACTCTGTCTCTCTCTCTCTCAAATAAACATTAAAAAAAATTTTTTTTATGTTCAAATGGGGTGCCTGGGTGGTTCAGTTGGTTAGGCGTCTGACTCTTGGTTTGGGCTCAGGTCATGATCTCATGGTTTCATGAGTTCAAGCCCCATATCAGCCTCTGTGCTGGCAGCATAGAGCCTGCTTGGTATTCTCTCTCTCCTTCTCTCTCTGCCCCTCCCCCACTCACACTGTCTCTGTCTCTCTCAAAAATACACTTTAAAAAATATGTTCAAAGGATCTAAACATTTTTCCAAAGAAGCTAGGCAAATCACCAAAAGGTATATGAAAAGACACTCAACATCACTAATCATCAGGGAAATGCAAATCAAAACCATAATGAGACATCACTTCACACCTGTTAGGATGGCTATTATTTAAAAATAAATAAATAAATAAATAGTGTTAGGTCATGGAGATATCAAAACCCTTGTACACTTGGTAAGAATGTAAAATGTTATAGCCGCTATGGAAAACAGTATGGAGGTACTTCAAAAAATTGAAAATATGGGAATGCAAGCTGGTGTAGTCACTTTGGAAAACAGTATGGAGGTTCCTCAAAAAATTAAAAATAGAACTACCCTATGACCCAGCAATTGCACTACTAGGCATCCAAGGGATGCCTAGGGATCCAAGGGATACATACAGGTGTGTTGTTTTGAAGGGACACATGCACCCCCATGTTTACAGCAGCACTATCAACATTGGCCAAAGTATGGAAAGAGCCCAAATGTCCATCAATGGATGAATGGATAAAGAAGATATGGTATATATATACAATGGAGTATCACTCCGCAATCAAAAAGAATGAAATCTTGCCATTGGCAACTACATGGATGGAACTGGAGGGTATTATGCTAAGTGAAATTAGTCAGAGAAAGACAAAATTCACATGACTTCACTCATTTGAGGACTTTAAGAGACAAAACAGATGAACATAAGGGAAGGGAAACAAAAATAATATAAAAACAGGGAGGGGGACAAAACATAAGAGACTCATAAATATGGAGAAAAAACTGAAGGTTACTGGAGGGGTTGTGGGAGGGGGGGTGGACTAAATGGGTAAGGGGCATTAAGGAATCTACTCCTGAAATCATTGTTGCACTATATGCTAACTAATTTGGATATAAATTTAAAAAAATAAAATTAAGTATTATGTTGGGAAAAAATTGTGATGAAAAGAGTGGAAGGAAATGTGTATCTTAGTAGCATAAACCATTATACTTAACTGGAATAAATATAATTAAATGTATATTTTTTAATGTAAAAAAACTGAAAATAGAACTACAATATGATCCAGAAATCCTACTTTTGGGTATAAATCCAAAAGAAATCAGGGTCTCAAAAAGATATCTTTATTCCCATGTTCATTGTAGCATTATTCACAATAGCCAAAATATGGAAACAACCCAAGTGTGTCCATCAACAGACGAATAAAGACAATGTCATGTACACACACATATACACACACTGAAATATTATTCTGCCTTTAAAAAGAAGGAAAATCCAGCCACTTGGGGCAACATGGATGAACCTGAAGGACAATGTGCTAAGTGAAATAGTCATGGAAGGACAAATACTACATGATTCCTCTTATATTAAGCATCCAAAAGAGTCCAAGATATAGAAGTAGACAATAAAAATACTAGGCTACCAGGGAATAGGGGGAGGGAGATATGGGGAGTTGTTGTTCAATGAGCATAAAGTTACAGTTACACAAGTTGAGTAAGTTCCAGAGAACATCATGCCTATAGTTAACAAGGCATTGTATACTTTAAAATTTGTTACAAGGGCCAATATCACATTCAGTGCTCTTACCCAAAAAAGAGGAGTAGGGAACACAATGAAACTTTTAGAGGTGATGAATATGTTTATTATGTAGATTGTGGTGACGGAAACACAGGTGTATATGTCCAAACACACCAAACCTTATACATTAATTTTGTGCAGTTTTTTGTATACCAATTTTAACTCAATAAAGCTGGGGGCGCCAGGGTGGGGGGCAACTATCTGAGGACTCTGAAAAGTAAAGCAAAAAGAATGTAAAAGAAAGTCAAGATCCAAAGAATGACCAAAACAGTGGTGGTGAATTTCCTTGGATTTTTTTCTTCCTTTACCTCCTTGCTTTGACACAGAGCAAATCAAGTTGGAAAACCGCAAAGTGCTCACAGAGAGAAAAAAAACTCCATGAAAAAGAATCATCTTTCTGACCAAAGGATTAGGGTTAGGGTTAGGGTAAGGGACTTCACAAGCTGAAGACTGTGGGAAGAATCCTTGTTATTGGTGGTTTCTTTTACTGTCTCCTGGCTCTGCTTACAGCATAGCCCTAGTTAGTAGCTGTACGCTGCCTCAGTAGCACCCTGAGAACTTAAAAACTTCAAGAGAAAACCTGTCCCTCTTAATAGATGAACAAAAGAAAGGAGCCTCTATTGTATACAGAGTGTATATGAAAGCCCTGTTATGTTTATCCCTCACTTTTCTCCTACCACTTTGCCCTGAGGTTGGACCCAGAAGCACAGAATTGCATGGCAATAATGATGGCTACAATTCCAAAAGAAATACCTGTATTTTTTGCAAGAGGACGGGCATAGGCGTTCCTGGGATCTGGAGAGCGTGGGGGAAATCTCACAGAAGAGAGAGCAGGAAAAGGAGATACCCTAATTCCATATAAATCAGTGCAGGTTCTTGGCTTACCCTTCAGCTATGCATGCACAACCAAAGAAGTATAACAAAAGCTTCGAGAGCTGAACTACAATACCAGTGACCACTCAAGTTCCAAACCACTCCTGCTTGTGCATGCAGGGAACAGACCAAAACAACAGAGCAAAGACTTCAAAAACTTAACTGATATTAGAATCACCTCCCACAGAAAGTGAAATGGAATTTGTGTTCTGAACCTAAATAGGGTTAATTGTCAGCTAAAATAAAATTAACATTATCCAAAAGATTTTAACAAGACTCATAGTCTTACAACATAATATACAAAATGATTAGACTACAATCCAAATATACTCAACATATTAAGAACCAATAAAATCTGACCCATTTCCAAAGGAAAAGACAATCAACAGATCCAACCCTGAGATCACTCAAATGTTGAAATTATAAGACAAAGACTTTAAAGCAATTATTATAACCATACTCTATTAGGTAAGAACAAACACCCTTGAAATGAATGGAAAGACAGAAATTCTCCATAGAAAATATTGGAAAAATAAGCCAAATGGAAAATTTAGAACTGAAAAATAAAATATTTGTAATAAAAAAAAAATCACTGGGTGGCCTCAATAACAAAATTAAGATGTAGAGAAAATAGTCAGAAAATTTGAAGATTTATCAATAAAAATGATCCAATCTGAAGAACAAAAAGAAAAAAATTGAAAAAATTAACAAAGCCTCAGGACTTGTGGAACAATATCAAAAATTCTGGCATTCATGTCATTAGAGTCCCTGAGGGAAAAAAAAGAGATTAGTTCAGGAAAAATAATAATAATGGAGAAATAATTGACTGAAATTTTCCCTAATTGGGGAAAGATATAAGTTTACAGGTTAAAGAACCTCAGAAATCACCAAACAGGATAAACTCAAAGAAAACCATGTCCAAATACATAATAATCAAACTAAAAGCCCCAAAAAAGCTTTCAAAAATCTTGAAAACAGGCAGAGAAAAACAACACATTGCATATAGGGGAAACACAGTTTGAGTGACAAGTTTCTCATCAGAAATCACAGAGGAGTGCTGCCTGGGTGGCTGAGTTAGTTGAGCGTCCGACTTCAGCTCAGGTCATGATCTCGTGGTTGACCAGTTTGAGCCCCAAGTTGGGCTCTGTACTGATAGCTCAAAGCCTGGAGCCTGCTTTGGATCCTTTGGCTCCCTCTCTGCCCCTCCCCCACTCATGCTCTGTTTCTCTCTGTCTCAAAAATAAATATAAAACATTTAAAAAGAATTTTTTTTTAAAGAAAAGAAATCACAGAGGCTAGGTGCACCTGGGTGGCTCAGTCAGTTAAGTGCCTGATTTTGGCTCAGATCATGATCTCACAGTCCATGGCATTGAGCCCCACTGTCAGCAGAACCTGCTTGGGATTCTCTCTCCCTCTCTGACCCTCCCCTGCTGGTGCTCGTTCTCTCTCTGTGTGTGTCTCTCTCTCTTAAAATTAGTAAATAAACATTTTTTCACAGAGGCTAGAAAACGGTAAAACCACATTTTAAATTGTTGAAAGAAAAGAACCATCAACCCAGAATTGATATCCAGTGAAACTATCCTATTAGAAGAAGGTAAAACAGGGGTTTTACTCTTGATTTTGGCTCAGGCCAGGATCTCACAGTTCATGAGTTTGAGCCCTACTCCTCTGTTCTCTCTCTCTCTCTCTCTCTCTCTCAGAAAACAAACTAATAAAAAAAATTTTAAGTATTAAAAAAAAGAAGGTAAAACAAAAACATCCTCAAATTAAACTAAGAGAAATTTGACAGCAGACAGACCTGCTCTAAAAGAAATACTAAAGGAAACTCTTTAAGTTGAAGAGAAGCAATCCCAGAGGAAAATTTGAAATTTCAGGAATAAAGAAAAAGTAACAGATATGGTAAATATTGGGGTAAATGTAATAAAACCCTGTTCCTCTCTTAAGTTATTTAAATATGTATGACTTTTTTGGAGACAGGGAGAGAGAGAGAGAGTGAGGTGGGGGGAGAGAGAGAGAGAGAGAGAGAGGGAATCTTAAGCCCAACACAGGGCTTGATCCCATGACCCTGGGATCACGACCTGAGTCAAAATCAAGAGTCAGATGCTCAACCAACTGAGCCACCCAGGTGCCCCAGTATGTATGACTTTTGAAAGCAAAAATTATAATAACGTCTGGGGGAGTTTCAATGTATATATATTTAATACAGATGACATCTATAATATAAAGGGGAGAAAGTAACAGAATCTATATAGTGGTCAGGTTTCTATATTTTTCTAAAATAAAACAGACTGTGAAGAGTTGGTATGTATGTTATAATCCCTACAACAACCAATTAAAAAATACAAGGAGATAAAGTCAAAAAGTCAATAGATAAATTAAAATCTATGTTTATAAATTAGAAGATTCAACATAGTAAAGATGTCAGTTCTCCCAAAAATTTATTTCATTTTATTCTATTTTTAAGAAAAAGAGAGTATATGCATGTGTTACTGGGGGAGGGGCAGAAAGGGAGAGAATCCCAAGCAGGCTCTGCACTGAGTGGGGAGCCCCAACATGGGGCTTGATCTCACAACCGACTGTGAGATCATGACCTAAGCCAAAATCATGAGTCAGACACTTAACTGACTGAGCCACACAGGTGCTCCCAAAATTTATCTATATGTTTAATATACTTCCTGCCAAAATCCCTACAAGGTTTTTTGTAGACATAAACAAGTTCATTCCAAAATTTATATGGAAGGGCATAGACCCCAGAATAGGGTCTTGAAAGAGAAAAGTGAGAGAAATCACTCGACCAGATATTGAGGCCTACTATATAGCTATAATAAATCAAGAGAGTGTGGTACTGGCAGAGGGATAGTACACACTGGTCAATGGAATAGAATAGTGAACTAGATATGGATCCATATAAATATACCCAACTGATTTTTCACAAAAGTGTAAAAGAAGGAAAGATAGCCTTTTGCACCTTTCAACAAATGGTGCTGAAGGAACTAATAAGCAATTAGATCAAAGTTTCAGGATACATGGTTAATATACAAAAATCAATGAATTTCCTATATACCAGCAATGGAAAAGTGGAATTTGACATTAAAAACTCAACATTTACATTAACACCCCAAAAAATGAAATACTTAGGTATAAACTTACCAAAATATATACAAGATTTACATTAGGAAAACTACAAAACTGTGATGAGGAAAATGAAAGAAGAACTAAATAAATAGAGAAATATTACATGTTCACAGGTAGGAAGACTCAATATTGTCAAGTTGTTCACTCTTCTGAGCTTGATCTATAGATTCAATGCAATACTGATCAAAATCCCAGTAAGTTATTTTGTGGATATTGACAAACTAAGTCTATGGTTTATATGGAGGCAAAAGACCAAGAATAGCCAACACAATATTGAAGTTGAAGAACAAAGTTGAAGAACTGATACTACCTGACTTCAGAATTTACTCAAAGCTACAGTAAGAAAGACAGTGTGATATTTGTGAAAGTAAAGACAAGTAGATAAATGGAACAGAATAGAGAGCCCAGAAATAGAACCATGTAAACATAATCAACTGATCTTTGACAAAGAAACACAGGCAATACAATAGAGAAAGATAGCCTTTTCAACAAATGGTGCTAGAGCAATTAGACATTCAAACACAAGAAAAATAAACTTCAACCTAAACCTCACGCCTTATATAAAAACTCAAAATAGGCCATAGTTGTAAATGTAAAACTTTAAAACATAGGAGACACTCTTCAGTACCCAGGGTGAGGCAAAGAGCTCTTGACACCAAAAGCATTCATAAAAATAAAAATTGATAAGTTAGTCCTCATCAAAGTTGAAAACTTTGCTCTGCAGACTCTGTTAAGATGAAAAGATAAGCCACAGACTGAGAGAAAATATTTGCAAACCACATATCTGACAAAAGACCAGTATCTAAAACTCATAAATCAATAATAAAAACAAACAACTTATTGGAAAATGGGCAAAAGACATGAAGACGCATTTCACCAGGATATGCAAATTGCAAATAAGCACATGCAAAGATGTTCAACTTCATTAGTCATTAGAGAAATGCAATTTGAAACCACAGTGATCTATCACTGCACACCTACCAGAATGGCTAAAATTAAAAATGGCAAAAACACTGAATGATGGCAAGGATGCAGAGAAACTGAATCAAAATACATTGCTGGGGTGGGGGAGAGGGCACCTGGGTGGCTCAATCAGTCAGTTAAGTATCTGACTCTTGATTTCAGCTCAGGTCATGATCTCACAGTTGTGAGGTCATGGAGCCTGCTTAAGATTCTCTCTCTCCCTCTCCCTCTGCTCCTCCCCCTCTCACGCTCTCTCTCTCTCTCTCAAAAAAAATTTTTTTTCTAAAAAAAGATACATTTCTGGTGGAAACTTAAATGGTACATGCATTGTAGAAAACAGTTTATTTCGTTTTTAAGAAAAATACTAAAATTAACATGCAACTACCATAGTACCCAGCAATTCACTCTTGGAAATTTATCCCAAAGAAATGGAAATTTATATTTACAGAAAAATCTGTACATAAATGCTCGTAGAAGCTTTATTTGTAAAAGCCAAAAAGTGGAGATAACCCAGATGTCTTTCAATAAGTGAATGGTTAAACAAACTATGGTATATCCATTCTACAGAATACTATTCAGCAAGAAAAAGGAACACGTTATTGATAAACACAACTTGGATGAAGCTCAAAAGAATCATGATGCATGAAAAAAGCCAATCCCCAAAACTAAATACTGTATAGTTGCATTTATATAACATTCTTGAGATGACAAAATTACAAAAATAAAAGAACAGATTCATAATTGCCAAAGGATAGGGCCAAGAAAGGGAAGAAGGGGGGTTATAAAAAGGCAACATAAGGGATCCTTGTGGTGATGAAACTGTTCTGTAGTTTAACTTGTGTCAAGGTCAATACCCTGACTTTGTGATATCATACTATAGTTTTGCAAGATATTTACATTGGGAGAATCTGGGTAAAGGTCCATGGACTGTCTGTATTATTTCTTACAACTACATTGTGAACCTACAATTATATTTAAAGCTTACTTTTAAAATTTGTGGAATGCAGGTAAAACAGTGCTTAGTTGGAAATTCCTAGAGTAAGTGCTTATATTAGAAAAGAAAAAAAAGGGGCGCCTGGGTGGCGCAGTCGGTTGAGCGTCCGACTTCAGCCAGGTCACGATCTCGCGGTCCGTGAGTTCGAGCCCCGCGTCAGGTTCTGGGCTGATGGCTCAGAGCCTGGAGCCTGTTTCCGATTCTGTGTCTCCCTCTCTCTCTGCCCCTCCCCCGTTCATGCTCTGTCTCTCTCTGTCCCAAAAATAAATTAAAAAAAAAAAAAAAAAAAATGCCTCTGTTAACTCAGGAGGTCTTTAAAAAAAAAAAAAAAAAAAAAAAAAAAAAGAAAAGAAAAAAAGGTCTAAAATCAATAATCAACACCTTCCTCCTAAGAAATTAGAAAGAGAAGAGCAAATTATACACCAAAATAAGAAATAACATAATAAATATAGGAGAAAAAAGAAACTAAATATAGAAAAATAGAAAAAAATCAATGAAAGCAAACCTGGATTTTTAAAAGATAAATAAAATTAAGCCTTTAGCCAAGTCAACCAAAAAAAGAAGAAAAGACACAAATTACCAATACTGGAAATAAAACAGAGGATATCACTAAAGATATTAGTGGTGTAATTAATGGTGTAAGACATTTAAGGTGTAATAAGAGACAACTATTAATTATACACACACAAATTTAACAACTGTGACAAAACAGAACATTTCCTTGAAAGAGAAAAACTACCAAAACTAAAATAAGAAAGAGATAACCCAGGGGCACCTGGGTGGCTCAGTTGGTTAAGCATCCAACTTTCGGCTCATGTCATGATCTCACAGCTTATGAGGTCATGATCTCCCAGTTCATGAGTTCAAGCCCCACATCAGACTCTGTGCTGACAGCTCAGAACTTGGAGCCTTCTTCAGATTCTGTGTCTCCCTCTCTCTCTGCCCCTACCCTGCTCACACTCTGTCTCTCTCTCTCTCAAAAATAAATAAGCATTGGGGCGCCTGGGTGTCTCAGTCGGTTAAGCGTCCGACTTCAGCTCAGGTCATGATCTCGCGGTCCGTGAGTTCGAGCCCCGCGTCGGGCTCTGGGTTGATGGCTCAGAGCCTGGAGCCTGCTTCCGATTCTGTGTCTCCCTCTCTCTCTGCCCCTCCCCCGTTCATGCTCTGTCTCTCTCTGTCTCAAAAATAAATAAACGTTAAAAAAAATTTTTTAAATAAATAAGCATTAAAAAAGAAAAGAAAGAGATAACCTGAATAGTCATTTATCTGTTGAAAACAATTAAATTTGTAGTTTTAAAACCTTCCAACAAAGAAAACTTCAGGCCTATATGGTTTCATATGGTTTCATAATTCTACCAAACTAATTTAAGAGAGAAATAATATCAATTCTACAAAACTGTTCCAGAAAACTGAAGAGACAGGAACACTTCCCAATTCATTTTATGAAGCCAACAGTATTTTACCACCAAAACCAGACAAAGACATTACAACAAAAGAAAACTCCAGACCAATATCCCTCATGAACATAAACATAAAAATCCTCCATAAAATACTAGCAGATCAAATCCAACAACATATAAAAAAAAAGGGATATTACATCACACAGAGTAGGATTTATACTGGGAAGACTGATTTCACATTTGAAAAAATCAATCAGTGTAATTCTCCATATTAGTAGACTAAAGAAGAAAAACCATACGATGACCTCAGCAGGTGGAGAAAAAGAATTAGACAAAACTCAACTTTCATTAATAATTTTTTTAAAAGTCTAAGCAAACTAAGATAGAAGGGAATTTCCTTAACCTGATAAAAGGCATCTACCAAAATCCTACAGCTAACAATTTACTTAATGGTAAAAGGCCAAACACTTTCCCCCTAAGATCAGAAAAAAGGCAAGGATGTCCATTTTCACTAATCCTATTCACCACTGTCCTGGCAAGCACAATGAGGGGTGGGATGGAGGGAGGGGTAGAAGAGAAGAAAAGGAAGGAAAAGAAGGAGGGAGAAAAGTTATAAAGATTAATTGGAAAAGAAATAAAACTCTCTATTCTTAAATAATTGAAAAAGTTGAAATATTATTTTTAACATATGAAATCTCATGAAGTCGGGAAGCCTGGGTGGCTCAGTCAGTTAAGCATCTGACTTCAGCTCAGGTCATGATCTCACAGTTCGTGGGTTCAAGCCCCACGTTGGGCACTGTGCTGACAGCCAGAGTGTGGAACCTGCTTTGAATTCTGTGTCTCCCTCCCTCTCTGCCCCTCCCCCACTCGTGCTCTGTCTCTGGCTCTCTCTCTCTCTTTCTCAAAAATAAATAAACATCAAAAAAACTTTTTTAATGAAATGCTAAGGTATGAATCTGACAAAATATGTGCAGGATCTGTATGCTGAAAACTACTAAACACTGATGAAATAAATGATAAATGGAGAAATAGATCAGGTTTGCTAAAAACACTAAATTTAACTGAGTGAATTTAAGGATCTAACTGGCTTTATTCCACAATTCATGAAGCTCTCACCTAGCAGAAGCTCCAAGGAGCTGTACAAAATGAAAATGGAATCCTTCCACTTTTATACGCAGAAAGGGGTGGAACAAGAAAGTTACTTGCAAAGAGTGGATTTCTTCATGCAAGGTCATCTTCCTTTAGAAGAAGACAGGGGGTCTATCAGTCAGATTACCTCACTAGTGCTAACCAAGGAGTTACAGACTGATTGGTTAAGGTTGCATTCCTGGAAGAAACTGAAACTGCAATTAGGTATTGAGTCTCAGTATGGCAATGTGGGCTTCGCACAAGTGACTCCAATTTGTGTATGTTTTCTCTTTTTTTTTTTATTTTTTTATGTTTATTTATTTTTGAGAGAGAGAGACAGAGTGTGAGCAGGGAAGGGGCAGAGAGAGAGGGAGACACAGAATCCAAAGCAGGCTCCAGGCTCTGAGCTGTCCACACAGATCCCGACGCAGGGCTCGAACCCACAAACTGTGAGATCATGACCTGAGCCAAAGTCAGACGCTTAACCGACTAAGCCACCCAGGCACCCCCTGTTTTGTCTTTTTTAACAGGTTCATGGATTAAAAACCTCAATATTGTTAAAAAGTCAATTCTTCCCAAATTAATCTATGGAGTCACTACAATCAGAGTCAAAAATCCCAGAGAGATTTTTTTCTAGGTATTGACAAGATCATTCTATAATTTAGAAAGGCAAAGGAATATGAATAGCCAAAGCAATTTTGAGGTAGAATAACAAAGTTGGAGAATTTACATTGTTTCAAGACTTACCTTATAGGGGCACCTGGCTGGCTCAGTCAGAAGAGCATGAAACTCTTGATCTCAGGGTTATGAATTTGAGCCCCAGATTGGGTGTAGAGATTACTTAAAAATAAAATATTTTTTAAAAAAAAGACTTATCTTATAAAAAGCTACAGTAATCAAGACAGTATTGGTGAAAGAAGATAGATGATAGATAGATAGATAGATAGATAGATAGATAGATAGATAGATAGATAGATGATAGATAAATAGATAGAGATAGAAGAAAAAAAAGAAGTCTAGAAATAGACCCATGCAAATATGGTGAATTCATTATATTTTTAATTAACAGATTTATTTCTTATAGAAGTTTTAGGTTTGCAGAAAAATTGAGCAGAAAGTACAAAGAGTTACCATATACTCCCTCTCCCCTCATCCCAATTTCCCCCATTATTAGTATCTTGCATTAGTGTGGTATTTGTTACAACTGATACATTATCATTAACTAAAGTCCATAGTTTACATTACGGTTCACTCTTTGTGTTGTATAATTCTATGAGTTTTGCGAAAGGCATAATATCATGAATCCACCATTACAGTATCATGCAAAATAGTTTCACTGCCCTAAAAATCCCATGTTCTATTATTCATAACCTCTCCCATCTCCCCAACCCGTGACAACTATTAACCTTTTTACTGTCACTATAGTTTTGCCTTATCTAGAATGTCAAATAGCTGGAATCATATAGTATGTAGCCTTTACAGGTGGGTTTTTTCACTTGGCAATATGTATTTAAAGTTTCTTCCATGTCTTTTCACGGCTTCATTGCTCATTTTTTTAATTACTGTATAATATTCCATTGTATGGATGTACCAGTTTCTTTATCCACCTATTGAAGGATGACATCTTGGCTGATTCCAATTTTTGGCAATATGAATAAATCTGCTATAGACATTTGTGTGCAGATTTTTGTGTAGACATAAGTTTTTTACCCATTTGTGTAAATATCTAAGGAGAACGATTGCTGGATCCTATGGTAAAACTATAGCTAGCTTTGTAAGAAACTTCTAAACTGTCTCCCAAAGTATCTGTACCATTTTACATTCCTACAAGCAGTGAATGAGTGTGCCTTTTGCTCCACATCCTCATTAATTTTTAGTGCTATTCATGTCCGCTTGAATTTTTTTTTGATGTTTATTTATTTCTGAAACAGAGAGACAGAGCATGAGTGGGGGAGGGGCAGAGAGAGGGGGAGACACAGAATCAAAAGTAGGCTCCAGGCTCTGAGCTGTCAGCACAGAGCCCAACGCGGGGCTCGAACTCACAAACCGTGAGATCATGACCTGAGGCAAAGTCGGTTGCTCAACCGACTGAGCCACCCAGGCGCCCCCCGCTTGAATTTTTTTAAGATTTTATTTGTAGGTAATCTCTACACCCAAGATGGGGCTCAAACCTACAGCCCCGAGACCAAGAGTCTCATGCTCTACTGACTGAGCCAGGCAGGCACCCTCCATTTGATTTTTTAATTAAGCAACAAAGGCAATTCAATAGAGAAACAATAGTACTTTCAACACATGGTACTGGAAAAATTGACCATCCATATTCAAAAGAAAGAACTTCAACTTGTATCTCAAACCTTATACAAAAAAAAAAAAAAAAAAAAAGCTCTAAATGGATCATAGACCTAAATGTAAAAGTAATAAACCTTCGAAAGAAATCAAAAGAGAAAATCTTTGTGATCTTTCTTTAGGCAAAGAGTTCTTAGCTATGACCCAAAAGCACAGTCTAAAAGAAAAATTGATAAAATAGGATTTTTCAAAATTTTAAATTTTGTTTTCTAAAGACACCCATAATTTAGGAGAAAATATTAGCAAATCACATCATCTGACAAGGGATTTAGTTGTATCTAGAATATATTTCTAAACTCAAGAATAAGAGAACAAACTCAATTTTTTTAATGACAAAAGATTTCATTTGTCTTCATCAAAGAAGATATAAAAGCAAATAAGCACGTGAAAAGATGCTCAACATCACTAGTCATTAGTGATGCAAAATAAAACCACAGTGAGATACCACTACAAACCTATTAGAATGATTTTTTCAAAAAATTGACAATACCATGTGTTGGAGAGGATTTGGAGCAACTGGAAATCTCATACATTGCTGGTGGGAATGTAAAATGGTACAGCCACTCTGGAAAATAGCTTAGTGGTTTCTCATAAAATTAAACCTATAATTAGCATGTGACTCAGAAATCCCCTCCATACCTATTTACTCAAGAGAAATGAAAACCTATGTTCACACAAAAACCTATACATGCCAAAATTGGACACAGTGTCCCTCAACTATGGAAAAAATAAACAAACAATAGTATATTCATAAAATGGATTGTTATTTCATCAATAAAAATTAACAAACTACTATTGATATATGCAAAAACATTAAAGATCTCAAATGCGTTATGCTAAGTGAACGACATCAGAGCCCAAAGGCTATATACTGCATTATTTCAGTTATCTGATATTCTAGAAAACACATAACTATAGTAATGAAGAACAAGTCAGCAGTTGTCAATGGTTGGGGGTGGGGGCTTACTACAAATGGACAGAAGTGGGGACGAGGGTGATGGAAGTTTTCTGTATCTTGATTGTGGTGGTAGTTACATGACTCCATGTTTTTATTAAAACTCATAGAACTAAACAACCAAAAAGTGAATTTTAGTGCATGCATATTAAGAATAATTTTTAGGGGTGCCTGGCTGACTCAGTCAGTAGAGCATGTGACTCTTGATCTTAGGGTTATAAGTTTGAGCCCCATGTTGGGTACAGAGATTACTTAAAAATAAAATCTTAAAAAATAATAATAATAACTTTTGAAATACAGTGAAAGATCTGTGACTTATAGCAAAAGTGAATTAACAAACTACCATTTCTTTACAGTTTAATAAGAGAAAAACTCCCCCAGGTGGTTTTAGTATGCAATAAAGTTTAAAAAACATAGCCCAAGGCAGTTATTTTCCCACAAGTGTATATAGATCCCCTAGGGCTACTTTTTCTTCCCAGGTTCCCCAAGAAAATAAGTCTCCCCTCCCACTTCAGGAGTCAGTAACAAAGACTCATTGACTTGGAAAAGGTGATCCGGGAATGCCTTAAAATGAAAGTGGAGGTTGACTGCACTAGAAATGTTTCATTTGGGGAAAAGGAGTCTTAAAACACACAAAGTTATTGTCTTTAGTATTTGAAAGGTGATCAGGTGGAAAGAACAGATATATTTTGTGTTTCTAGTGGGCAGACAGGAAACAATGGGTGGAAAGGGCACAGAGCCCAATATAAGAAAGAGATTTCTAACAACAGTTAGTCTGCAAATAGAATGGGATGCCTCATGAAGGAATGAGCTTCAAAGACTAAACAGCAGAATGGGTTAACCACTTATCTAAGATTTTATACAGGGGATTTGAGCACTGGGTGAAAGATTAGATCCAATGGCCTCTTAGGTCTGCATCTACTCTAAAATTCATGAAATTCCAAGCACTGCACAGAGAAAGCTGAATTCCCCTAGACTCTTCAGCTGAATAAACTTTTTAGAGATTCAGATCCCACAGGTCCTACCTGCCCAAAACCTCTCCTCTGCCTGAAATTCCGTTTCACTTCCACAAACGCTAAATAATGCTCAAAAAGTAGAAAGTACTGGGCAGAAAAATTGTTATTTGGGAGATAAAAAGAAGATATGGCTCAGTTACCCAACTGGCTACCTCATCCCCCTGGATCT
The DNA here is from genome assembly GCF_028749965.1 of Puma concolor. Taxonomy (NCBI): domain Eukaryota; kingdom Metazoa; phylum Chordata; class Mammalia; order Carnivora; family Felidae; genus Puma; species Puma concolor. The sequence goes on from NC_141678.1 coordinate 21,308,152, forward strand.
CAGATTAAATGTCACTTCTAGGAATCCTCCCACTTCCCCTGAAATCTGATTTAAGTGCCATCCCCATACACCTTTAGCCCTGTGTACTTCTCATAGCACCCTTTAAACTCCATTGCCTATTCTCTTCATTTGACTGTGAAGTCTGTGAGGACGGAGAATAAACATGTACAAAAACAAACATCCAGAATATATAAAGAGTTTTTATAATTCAATAAGAAAAAAATGACCCAATGAGGAGAAAGGTGGTAAAGGTATGAAGAAGCAATTCAAAATGAGGAGGGATTGCTTGGTGGCTCAGTCAGTTGGGCAGCCAACACTTGATTTCCACTAGGGTCATGATCTCATGGTTCATTGGTTTGAGCCCCACGTCAGGGTCCATGGGGACAATGCAGAGCCTGCTTGGGATTCTCTCTTTCTCCCTCTCTCTGGCCCTCCCCTGGTCTAAATAAATAAATAAATAAATAAATAAATAAATAAATAAACTTTAAAAAAAATGAGGAAACCTAGAGGGACAAAAATCATATAAAAGATGCTCCACCTCAGTAATAAGAGAAATACTTTTTTTTAACTTTATTTATTTTGAGAGAGAGACAGAGAGCACGAGCAGGGGAGGGGCAAAGAGAGAGGAAAAGAGAGAGAATACCAAGCAGTCTCCATGCTGTCAGCACAGAGCCTGATGCAAGGCTGGAATTTATAATTTACCTCGAGATCATGACTTGAGCCAAAATTAAAAGTCAGATGCTTAACCCAGGCACCCAGGCACCCCAAAACTTCATTCTATACCTATCTGATCGGCCAATAAGAAAAAAAGGCTGGCAACAAGAGCAGGTATTAGAAAGTATGTGAAGTGTGAGTTTTAGTGCATTACAGATGGGAGCATAAATTAGTAAAAATATTTTGGATAAAATCTGATCATACCTAGTGAAGGTAAAGATATGCATACAGCTTTAAGCACTTCCACCTCTAGGTACCTACCCTAAAGAAACTCTTACACCTAACACATATGCACAAAGGGATAGACATAAGAATGCTCATTGCAGGTCTGTTTGTAGTAACAAAAAAATAAAAGCAAAACATAACTGTAAATCAGTTATCCTTAGAAGGGAATATCAAATAACCATAATATATGTTGGCATGGATAAATTTCAAAAACCAAATATTGAGTGAGAAAGACAAGGTTGCAAAGAATCTTACAGTATGCTTCCATTTATATGTATTTTCTTCAGAGTTTGGGGTGGTTTTTTTTGTAATCTCTACACCCAACATGGGCTTGAACTCATGACCCCAAGATCAAGAGTCACATGCTCTTCTAACTGAGCCAACCAGACACCCCCATATGTATTTTAAAGCACCCAAAACTATACGTGTGTGTATGCGGAGACAAACAGACACTGAGAGACAAAAAGAAAAAGTTTATAGGTACATACACATGTAGAAACAAAGTATAAAAATAAACATAGGAATAATAAATGACAACTTTGAGATAGTGATTACCTCTGGAAAAGCAGGAAGAAAGATTGAAGAGCAGAGTTTTAGTTGAAGCTATACAATTATTATTTTAATTTTTAATGTTTATTTATTTTTGAGAGATAGAGTGTAAGTGGGGGAGGGGCAGCGAGAGAGGGAGACACAGAATCTGAAGCAGGCTCCAGGCTGAGCTGTCAGCACAGAGCCCAATGCGGGGTCAAACTCATGAACCGCGAGATCATGACGTGAACTGAAGTCTGATGCTTAACTGACTGAGCCACCCAGGTGCCCCTTAATTGTTTTTTAAAAAGACAAAGAGATGTGAACCAAAGAAACACAAAGAGAGAGTTTGATAATATCAAAACATGCCAAGAGCTACAACAAAAGAAAGATTTGTGAGCCTGGGAAGCTCCAGGAAGACTTCATGGAGGGGACTGCTTAGAGCCTGGCCTTGAAGGATGGGTAGGATTCCACAGTCTGAGAGGATGAGGGAAAGCATGAGCAAAGGCATAGAGATGTGAACAGTAAAGGAGACTGGGGAAAGCCAGGTCACCCCAAGCAGCTGAGGTGAAGAAATGGGAGAGAATGATAGGATTCTTCCAGTAGGTGAGGGTAATGTTTATTTATGTATTTATTTATTTTGCTGGAAAACTCTCCAGGCTGTATGAGCAACTTGAGGGCCAAACTCTGCTTTTTCATAGCCTCACTACATATATAATAGTATCTTGCATATACCAAACACATATTCAACCAATAAAAGGATAGAATGAAAGCAGTGTCATCTAAGAGGCCTAAGGCTCCTAGAGTTTTGCAAGAGGAAGGAAGGACTAGATTATTGCCTCCATTTTGCCTCTTTTTCAAAGAACTTATAGAAAGAAACCTAGGGTATAGCAGAAAGTTCTGGAAAGTCCATATGTGCAAGGTTAGAGTTAGGGTTTAGAGCCCCCACCCTTTGTAGTGTAATACACTGCCATTATCTTAAAAGCACAGCAAAGAAACAAAAATATTTTTAACCATCTGAAACCTGATAGAACTTGAAATAGAATAGTCAATTAAATAATCTATTTAATTCGTGAAGCTGATCATTAGTTCTATTCGTTGAGTAGTGTGCAAATTTAAGCATTTTCCTTCAAGGTAGAAACTGAAAGCAAAGGAAGCTACAGCGCCACCACCTTGTGGTGATACCCAGCATTTCCCTGAGATGGTTCCCCCAAGGCTCTTCAGTGGAGCTGTGCATTATTTGAGTCCGGAGTCATTCGATGTGGGTGGGACTCAGCAGAAGCTAAGAACTAGAATAAACAATAGACATGCCCAGGAGTCAGGAGGCTCTGTTCTGGGGCTCCCTTAAAGTACTGGAAGCCTTCCTTCTTCCTAACATACTTCTGGCATGATCAGAACAGCCAACATCAGAAAGCCTGAAAGGCTATTGAAATGGGGCAGACAGAAGGAATAGTGTAATACCATTGACATTCCTTTGTGGTAAAATGAGCTTGTATTGATTATCTATGAGCCTCAGACCCTCTTGAAAAATAAATTAAACTTTTTTTCTATAAATAACTGCCTGATATCAGAAGCAGGGATTACCAGCTACAGATGGCCAACAGCCTTCATCTCAAGTGTCAACTTCAACTACATGATGGCTGCATTAAGTAGGATTCTGAGACAGAGTTTAAGTTCAGTGGAAAGAAGACCACTAATGATTAACATCTGTCTTATATATGGGAGGGAGGAATAACAATACACCTACTCTAGGTAAGGTTCTGTTGCTGTAAATCTCTACATAGCTCTACCTTCTCCAAGTCTCAGTTTTTCTCATTATAAGATGAGGATAATTTATGCCTTCCAGGCCTACTTCACAAAAAAAAAGACCATGGATTTGAAGGGTCTTAAAAATCTAAGACTATATATAAAGACTATATATAAGTATGAGATAATACAAGTATTTCTGTTGACCTCTCTAGATGAACAAGAAAGCTGATGACTCCAGAGTTGCTAGCTGCCTTCTCCTACCTAAACACCACTGAAGGAACCAAAGGACATTGTTTGAAAAATGTTAGGGGCCTGACCAGATCATAACACTAAGTCAAACAAATTGGGTAAGCTGGGGTCTAAAGAGTTTAAATCACTAGCTGGGAGGCTTTATTCAGGGCCAGAGAATGGGAAAAAATGAAATCAAACAGCATCATTGAAGAACCCTTATTCACCCAACAATTACTTATTAAGTAGCCACTCATTTGCTGATTTTACAGATATTTATTGAACATCTATTATGTGCCATTCCTGTGCTAAGGCTAGGGATAGAGTTGAAGATAAAACAGTTAGGTACCTGCTCAAATGGAGTTTACAGACTAGTGGTAAAGGCTGTAATAAATAATTACCATAAAATGGTAATTGTTATGAAAGGAGAATGTGGGATGCCAGGAGAGCCTTAGGAAGGGGCTTTACATATCTGTAGGCCAAAGATTGCAAATTCATGGTGCCTGGGACAAATTCAACCACAGACACTTGTTTTGGCCAGCACCATGTTTTTAATAGCTTCAGTAGGACATGTACTCTCTGCTTTACCACAGTGGTAAGAACCACTTCATATTGAGTTCTGCTCATTACTCTTGCACATCAGGGAAGCCTGGACCGTGAAAAACATTCCATGAGGAGAGAATCAGGTAAATGGAGCAGGAAATGGGGTGAGGGAGTGTTCCAGGTAGGCAAATGCCCACAGAGAGAGACTGTGGTGCATCTGGGATATTGGAAGGTCCATGTGGCCAAAGCATGGAAGAAACCAGAGGTTTCACCTCCCTTGTGTTATATATGAGGAAACTGATGCCCAGGGAGAAGGGACTTTGCTCAACTCACAAACTACCAATGCAAGCAACAGACTCAGATCTAAACCCAATACTCCTGCTCTCCAATGACCAATTGTTTCCATGCAACGCTTTCTTTCTTACCCATTAGGCCTACTAATCCCTAGTGAATCCCAGGGAATGTCCAGGAATCCAGGCCTATTCATACCATGTCACAGATATTCAGACCAATCAAGTGCAGAGCTCTCAGAGATTGCTCCACGATGTCCTCCACCACTTCCTTGAGTGTGAGTCGGGGCTAAACTCAAGTGCTAGCAAGTTTCAGGGGCTGGGTTCAGACCCACCTTATCTGTACTTTCCTAGGTGGCATGATGACAGGGAAATACCTCTCCCAACCACATAAGGAAGCCTAGCATTCCACTGTCAGCCCTTCCTTCCCCAGGACTAAGGTTCTATTCTATTTTTAAATGCAAATACTCTTGGAAGAGTAACACTGTCACCTTAGTGTGAGTATAGCATCCAATCTGGAACACCAAAACTGGAACAAAACCGAAATATTAGCCAAACCAAACTTCTTACAATACAAGAACATAAGCCCAGATTGAAGAGACTGACCCATGATCATCCAATGTCAAAGTTAGGGTGAAACCCTTGTCTCCTGATTCCTAGTCCAGGGCTCTTTCCACACTGTTTCTCATTAGGTCCTGCTCTAAGAATGTTTTCTTGGAGGAACAGAGGAGGGAAAGAAAAGGAGCATAATAAAAGTAAAGAAAGGTACCAGTAAAAAAAAAAAAAAAAAATAGAAGGAAACTTGGCTTGACTTTATAATCTTTCAACTCTAGCTCATTCTTTGATTCAACAAATATTTCTTGAGGGTCTTCGATGTTCCAGGCACTGTACTAGAAGCTGAGGGTAAGACAGTGTAGTCCCTGTCCTTGAGAACTTCCAGGTTAGGCTTCCAAATGACCTTCTTGCTCAGGTTCTACACACACACAACCTCCAGCCTCTTTGCTAGGCCAATCAGAAAGCTCATAAAAATCACTTGATGCTTTTTTTTCTCTTTCAGGGCACTTTATATTCATTGCCTCATTAATTTTCACACACACAACACGACAAAAACATTATCACCCATTTTACAGATGAGGACACTAAAGCTTAGCCTTTCCTTGGTTCAAGTTTCCTTGCCTCTCTCTCACTTGAACCATCTTCCCCAAACTCCTAGTTGGTTTTAAAAAGGAGAGGGGAGGGGCACCTGGGTGGCTCAGTCAGTTAGGTGTCTGACTTCAGCTCAGGTCATGATCTCATGGTTCATGGGTTCGAGCCCCACGATGGGCTCTGTGCTGACAGCTCAGAGCCTGGAGCCCTGCTTTGGGTCCTGTGTCTCCCTCTCTCTCTGCTCCTCTCCCACTCATGCTCTGTCTCTCAAAAATAAATTAAAAAGTTGAATGAAAGAAAGAAAGAGGAGAGGAGAAAATACCTCACCACCTTCTCCCCTAAACCTCTTCCCTCCTCCAGCTCACAAGTCTGAAGCAAGAAGGACAACCTATCTTCCCATACCTTTTCTAGGAAAATTTGAATGCTGGGGCCTGAGAATGGGTACTTTCAGTGAATAAAACTGGAGAGATCCAGGGGCACCTTAGTGGCTCAGTCGGTTAAGTGTCTGACTTCAGCTCAGGTCATGATCTCACAGTTTGTGGTTTTGAACCCGGCATCAGGCTCTGTGCTGACAGCTTAGAGCCTGGAGCCTGCTTCAGATTCTGTCTTTCTCTGCCCCTCCCCTGCTTATGCAGTGTCTCTCTCTCCCAAATATAAATAAACATTTTAAAAAAATGAGACATCTTGATCCTCAAAACAACATTCCCTGTAGTAGTATCCTCTGTAGATGGAAATCAGGGCTCAATGATGAGAAATGTCATAAATCACATAGTGAAGAATGAGGGAGCCAGACTGAAGACCTCCTTTTCTGATGCTATTTTCACTACATCATACTGACTTCTTTGTACCCTCAGGCAACCTCAGGCAAGAGTCAAGTTCTTGACCAGACCCTCCCAATTCCTAAGAAAAACCTACCAGGGTTGAAGCAAGGAATAGTGCAGAGGCGGTTTGGAGCGAAGACCTCAGCCAGACATCCAGGGAAAAGCCTGGGTGTCCATCTTGGGACCATCCTTATTCACGAAGGCATTCCCCAAACCTCCTGAATTCCTCTTTCTAACCAGTTCAGGAATGTTCATCCAGGCTGTGTCCAAACCCACAGTGAACCTGCTTGAGTTTCCAACTACAGCATCACTTTGGGATAATGTTCGCCACGTGAACTCTTTGCCCAGTAAAAGAAGAAATCTTTCTGGCATTTTATTTATCTTCAAGATGTTCCTTCTAATTCTGATACATGCTACTACATAGGTGAATCTTGAAAACATTCAACATTATGTGAGGTACCTAGAATTAGCAACTTTGTAGAAACAAAGTAGAATAGTGGTTATCAAGAGGCTAGGGAGGAGGAATTATGGGAAATTTAATTATTTAGTGGGTACAGAGTTTCTGTATGGGATAATGAAAAAGGTCTGGAAATAGATAGTGGTCAGGCATCTGGGTGGCTCAGTTGGTTAAGCGTCTGACTCTTGATTTTGGCTCAGGTCATTATCTCACTGTTTGTGAGATCAAGCCCACTCAAGCCTGCTTAGGATTCTCTCCCTCCCTCTCTCTCTCTGCCCCTCCCCGACTCGTGGGCTCACTCTCTCTCTCTCAAAATAAATAAATTTTTTAAAAAATACATAGTGGTGATGGTTGCACAACTCATGACTGTCCATAATGCCATTGAATTATACACTTAAAAAATGATTTAATAGGCTAATTGTACATTCTGTATATTTTATCACAATGTTGTTTTTTTTTTTTAATAGCCGCTGCTTGGGACACCTGGGTAGTTCAGTCAGTCAAGTGTCTGACTCTTGATTTCAGCTCAGGTCACAATCCCAGGGTCGTGGGATCGACCCTGAGTCAAGCTCTGCACTGAACATGGAGCCTGCTTAAGATTCTCTCTCTCTCCCTCTGCCCTTCTCCCTAGCTCATGCTCTCTCTCAAATAAAAATCAAAATAAAATAAATAAAAATAAGATAAAATAGCAGCTCCTTCTAAGCTGAAGATGATGACTATGGAAGATGTCTCATGCTGCTATGCAGTAAAAATTAATGACATGTTTCTTCTCTCTGTCCCTGTCATGGAAATACAGACTGATAAGATCTTACTGGTTAAGAACAAAGGTTTTGTAGTCAGAACAGAGCTGCATTCAATGTTTGCTTCTATGATTTACTAGTTGTGTGACCTTGAGCAACTTATACCACAAGGTTTCCAAATTTTGTTGTGCATACAATCTCTTGGGGCATCCAAACTTTTCCAGAGCCTCGGTCTCCTTGTGGAAAACAAGGGGATGCTGACAGCTATGGTCAGCTCCATTGGCCATGCCCTTGTTGTGAAAATTAGGTGAGATAGTATATGTAAAGTGCTTAACTTCATCCCCAGCACTCAGTGAGCACTCAAAATGAATGGAAACTAATATTCTTATTATTTTTCTACTTAGCCTTGTCCTTCCAAACTTAAGAGTCACCTAAGGGTTTGTGTGTGTGTGTGTCTGCCTATATGTGTAGTTATTTTCGGTTTTGCTATGTGTGCACAATTGGATAGATGAGAGCCCTTGCACACGCAGCAAGTTCCTTACAAGGTTGTGTTCCCGGGAGTATATGGACACATGTCTTGAAAGACATGTGTTTGCAGCTGAGCCATATATACATGTATATCTGTGTATATATAAAACAGTTTCCTTATAAGACTTTGCTGTCAATGAGGTAATTCAAAAGCCATTTCCCCTTACTTATCACAATACCAACCAAGGTTAGTGAGGGGAAAGATAATTAGATTGATTGGTCAAAGGGAAAGATTGTATTTTAACTGAAATCTCTTATCCAAACCAAAGGTTTAGATATTGGAGAGAAATGTGATGACTAATTATAAACATTCCAGTCTATAGGTTGGTAAGGGTCACAGGCTATAACTGCCATGAGGTCTCCCAAGTTCCCTGCACAGACTTCCCAGTTAAAGGTAAGAAGACTGATCTTGGGGTATTCCTTGTGTTAAGATGGGCTTTCTGTTGCTCTTCCACAGAGGCCCTCTGCAAACACAAGATAGCTAACATCTAGAAAACAGAATCCCAGAGTTCTGATCAGCCACTGCAGCCTGCTCCCTTGACCACACCAGAATTCCAGGATCACCCTGTAGAGAGGTACAGTGTGGTACAATGGTTAATGCACCTGCATTAAAGTCAAAGAAACCTGGGCTTGCCTCCCAGTGCCTCCACCGCCTAGCTGGTAAATGTATGACAAGTGAATTCCTCTTCCTGAGCCTCCATTTCCTCCACTATGGAAACTATTTTTAAAAAGTACAATTCCTATTTCACCAGGTTATTGGAGAAATTCATTAAGAACTTGCATTGATGGGACACCTGGGTGGCTCAGGCAGTTAAGCATCCAACTCTTGATTTTGGCTCAGGTCATGATCTCACCATCATGAGATTGAGCCCGCATTGGGCTCCACACCCAGCATGGAGCCTGCTTAAGATTCTCTCTCTCCCTCTCCTTTTCCCTGGCTTGTACTAAAAAAGAAGGAAGGAAGGAAGGAAGGAAGGAAGGAAGGAAGGAAGGAAGGAAGGAAGGAAGAGAGAGAGAGAAAGAAAGAAAGAGAGAAGAAAGAAAGAAAGAAAGAAAGAAAGAAAGAAAGAAAGAAAGAAAGAAAGAAAGAAAATACACAGACTGTATTAAAAGAACTTGCATTGAAAGTCTTGAGGATAGTTCCTAATATAAGGTAATGTTCACTTGATAATAACAGCTACTATTTATTGAACACTTACTCTGTGCCTGTCTACACAGGCATCATCTCATTTAATCCACACAACAATCCAGATGGTAGGTACCATTATTATGCCCAATTTACAGATGAGAAAACTGAGGCACCGCCCCAAGGCCATAAAGCTAGTAAGAGGAGAATTTGAACACAAGCTCTTCCTGACACTATTATTTTTAATATTTTTGTTACCAAAACAAATAATAACAGAAAGGATTCCATTATCTCCCCTCCAACTGTAGAAAGAATTGCTTTGCCCAAAGATTCCTCTAAGATTCCTTTAATATTAATGTGCATCCTTTCCCCGTTTCATTCCCTGACTTTAGCTATGGTTCACTTATTCATTCAACAAACATTAACTGAGCAGCTACAAACATTTATTGAGCAGATCTGTGCTTGGCCCTGAGGATACAGCACTGAACAGAACAGTCGAGATGCCTGTCTTCATGGAGCTGAGGAGCCAGCTGAGGATGAGAAGGTGAAGAATGAGAGAAGCCAGCCATGGAGAAAAGCAGAGGAAGAGTGAAATGAAAGTGGGAAGGTGGGAATGACTTTGGCTGGCATGATCTAAGAAGTGACAGAAGGGCAGTGTGTCTGGATCAATGAACAGAAGGAGATGACATGAGACGATCCCTGCCCCTCTCTGGAGCTCCAGATCTGTATAGTTCACAAGCTGACTGCACAGACTTGCCTGGGTGGTACCCAGACCCCCTAATGCAGTATGTCTAAAAGAAGTCATTACCTTTTCCAGCCAAACTCCCCTCCTCTTCACTGACCAGCCACTGCACAACCAAACACCCAGTGGCCCACACTAAAAACTTGTTAAGTATCTCCAGAATTTGTCCTCTCTCTATTGCCATGACTCCTGCCTTGGTTCAGACCTCATCACCACTGGCCTGAGCTGTTGGACTGGATCCTAACTGTTCACCCTGTCTCCAGCCCCTTCACGTCCAACACCAGCACCTCTGACAGGTTGCTGTCAGAGAGATCCCCAAAACAAACATGCAAACACGTAACTCCCCCAGTGCAAAACCCCTCATGGTTCCTCCTTTGTCTCAGGATGAAGTTTAAACTACTTGGCCTGCCAGGGTGCCTGGGTGGCTCAGTCAATAAGCATCTGACTTCCGTTCAGGTTATGCTCTCACAGTTCACAAGTTCGAGTCCCACATCAGGTGAGCACGAGCCCTACATCAGGTGAGCCCGAGCCCCACTTGCAGTAAACACAAGCCCTGCTTCCAGTGAGCCCTGCTTTTCTCTCTTCCTTCCTCTCTTTCTCTCTCTCTCTCTCTCTGTCTCTCTCTCTCTCTCCCCCTCTCTCTCTCACTACCCCTTGCTCACTTGTGCCCTCTCTCTCTAAATAATAATAATAATAATAATAATAATAATAATAATAATAATTTCCTTAAAAGTAAATAAATGAACTACTTGGCCTGGCAAATAACATTCTTCATGGTGAGGTCTGAAGTCATATTTCCAGCTTTGTCTCCCACTACCCGTCCACATGTCTCAGAGCACCAGCCATATCAAATTACTCTTCCCCACTACCAGGAACAGCACTAGCTGTTCCCTCTACTTAGAATTCCTCTTCTGGCCCTCTCTCCCTATAGAACTACTATTCAATCTTTAAGATATAGTTCATTTCCTTGCTAAAGCCTTCCCTGCCACCAGACAGAATCGTCCACCTCACTCTCCTAAGGACCCACAACACATGACAATTACAACACAGCTACAGTCCTCAACAAATGTGTTTCTGATTATATGGTTATATATCTGTATCCCTGCCAGACTGAACTCAGAAAGGCTGGGACCCTGTCCCATTGAATACAATGCCTGGTACACAACAGATGCCCAATAAATGTTTGATAGATTAATTACTGAAAAATTGATAAAGCACAGGAAAAAAAAGGTCAATGAATCCCTCACAAACCAAATTCCCCAACCTTGATCTCATTAGCACAGATCAAAGTTCAAAAAGACAGCATAGAAGCTGAGACTTAACCAAAAATTAAACTTGTCTTGCCACCTGGGAATCATAGACTGCCAGAAATAACCAAACACTTGGAGATACTAAGGTCTCAAGATAGTGATTTATCCAAAATCCCCAGTCTGATGTCAACAGAGCAGAACTGGAAGACAAAACTTCTGCCTTCTCAGTTCCCATCTAGGACAGCTTCTGTCAAAAGTTCAAGGGCAAGAGAAGCAAGGTCTTCTTGTACACAGGGCCTCCAAGAAGATACCCTTTGGCTCTTCCCAAATTCACAGTCAAGCTCTGCTATGTGTTGAATTGTGCCCCTCCAAAATTCATATGTTGAAGTCCTAACCTGCAGTAGCTCAGAATGTTATCTTATTTGGACATAGGGTCTTTGCAGAAGTAATCAAGTTAAAATGAAGCCATTAGGGTGGGCCCTGACTCAATATGAGTAGTGTCCTTATAAAAAGGAGAAGTTTGGACATGGAGATATATATACAAGAATTCCATGAGAACATGAAGACCGCCATCTATAAGCCAAGGAGAGAGGCCTGGAGCAGATCCTTTCCACGCAGCTCTCAGAAGGAACCAACACTGCTGACACCTTGGTTTCAGACTTTTAGCCTCCAGAACTGTGAGACAATAAATTTCTGTGTTTTAAGACTCCCAGTTTGTGGTACTTTGTATGGCAACCATAGAAAACTAACAGAAGCCTTCTACAGCAGTGGTTTTCAAAGTGTGGTCCCTGGAAAAGCAGGTCAGCATCACCTGGGATTTGTTAGACAGGCAAGACTTATGAATCAGAAACTCTGGGGATGGGGCCCAGTAATATTTGTCTCAGTAAAGCCCTCCAGGTGATTCTGATGCATACTATACTTGAGAACCACTCTTTAGAGCTATTCTATCTATGCTGGGCTGATTAGTGTTCCCCCAAAATTCATGACCACCCAGAACCTCAGAATGTGACCTTATTTGGAAACAGAGTTTTTTTGCAGATGTAATCAGTTTAGGTCATACTGGATTAGGGTGGACCCTAAATCCAGTGACTAGTAGCAGCATTATAAACAGAGAAAAGGAAACAGAGACATAAACACATAGGGAGAACACTATGTGACAACAGAGGGGGAGATACATCTACAAGTCAAGGGATGCCAAGGATTACCAGGAGTCACTGGAAGCTAGCAGAGAAGCAAGAAAGAATTTTTCTCTAGAACCTTCAGAAGCAGTATGACCCTTGATTAACACCTTGACTTTAGACTTCTAATCTCCAGAACCGTGAGACAATAAATTTCTGTTGTTTTTTTTTTTTTGTTTTGTTTTTAATTTTTTTTTAACGTTTATTTATTTTTGAGACAGAGAGAGACAGAGCATGAACGGGGGAGGGTCAGAGAGAGGGAGACACAGAATCTGAAACAGGCTCCAGGCTCTGAGCTGTCAGCACAGAGCCCGACGCGGGGCTTGAACTCACAAACCGCGAGATCATGACCTGAGCCGAAGTCAGCCGCTTAACCGACTGAGCCACCCAGGCACCCCTAAATTTCTGTTGTTTTAAGCAACCCAGTTTGTGGCAATTTGTTAGAGCAGCCCTCAGAAAATAATACCCTGTCCAACAAAAGTCATAAGCCAAATGTAGCTATTTAAATTTAATTTAGTTAAGGGGCACCTGGGTGGGTCAGTTGGTTGAGCGTCCAACTCTTGATTGCAGCTCAGGTCATGATCTCATGGTTGGTAAGTTTGAGCCCTGAATTGGGTTCTGTGCTGACTGACAGCTCAGAGCCTAGAGTCTCCTTTGGATTCTGTGTCTTCCTCTCTCTCTACCCTTCCCCTGCTCATGATCTGTCTCTCTATCTCTCTCAAAAATAAATAAACATTTAAAAAGTTGTTTAAGATTCTCTCTTTCCCTCTGGCCCTCTCCCCTGCTTGCGCTCTCTCTTTCTCTAAAAAGAAAAAAAGAAAAAGAAAATTCAGTACCTGAGTTGCACTGGTCATGTTTCAAGTGCTCAGTAGCACATGCGGTTCTTTGTTACAGTATTTGACAGCACTAACATAGAACAATCACATCAGAGTGAAAACTTCTATTGGATACAACTATTCTAGAGGCCCATGAGCTAAATCCAGCCCACCACCTGTTTTGATATGGCCCAGAAGCTAAGAATGGTTTCTAAATTTTTTAATTTTTTTTAACGTTTATTTATTTTTGAGACAGAGAGAGACAGAGCATGAACGGGGGAGGGTCAGAGAGAGGGAGACACAGAATCTGAAACAGGCTCCAGGCTCTGAGCTGTCAGCACAGAGCCCGACGCGGGGCTCGAACCCACAGACCGCGAGATCATAACCTGAGCCGAAGTCAGCCGCTCAACCGACTAAGCCACCCAGGCGCCCCTGGTTTCTAAATTTTTAAATGGTTGAAAAATTAAAAGAGTATTTTGTGACAAGTAAAAATTATATGAAAGGCAAATTTCAGTGTCTCTAAATAAGGTATTTTTGGAACAGCCACACCATTCATTTACATACTGTCCATGACTGTTTTATTTATTTATTTATTTATTTTAATTTTTTTTTTCAACTTTTTTTTTTATTTATTTTTGGGACAGAGAGAGACAGAGCATGAAGGGGGGAGGGGCAGAGAGAGAGGGAGACACAGAATCGGAAACAGGCTCCAGGCTCTGAGCCATCAGCCCAGAGCCTGACGCGGGGCTCAAACTCACGGACCGCGAGATCGTGACCTGGCTGAAGTCGGACGCTTAACCGACTGCGCCACCCAGGCGCCCCAAGTCCATGACTGTTTTAAATGCTACCACAGCAGAGTCAAGTACTTGTCTGACAGAGACTATATGGCCCATAAAACAAGATATTTGCTCTCTGACCTTCTACAGAAAAAGTTTGCCAAACCCCTACTCTGGGTAATGAAGAATGACAAGGAGGAGATATTAGAACAAACTGGCATCACGGTTAAGCAGAAAGGGATCTGATTTGAGATGTCCATAAGCATGTACTTCCCAGAACATAATGAAATCAAGGTGAATATGTATTATCTCTTATCTATATGCGTATAGTGTACATATATAGCTGATCCTTGAACAACACAGGTTTGAATTGTGTGGATCCACTTACACATAGATTTTTTTTTCAACAAATACAGTACAGTATTATAAATGTATTTTCTCTTCCTTATGATTTTCTTAATAGCATTTACTTTTCTCTAGCTGACTTTATTGTAAGAATACAGTATATAATACATATAACACATAAAATATGTGCTAGCTGACTGTTATACTGGATTTTCAACTGTGCAGGTTTGGAATTAGGTTTGGCCTAACCTCAGCACTGTTCAAGAATCAACGGTAAATAATATCCACATATATACACTTCCACATGCACACAAAATAGGCATAGAGAAGGCACTGGAGGAACATATACCTAGATATTAATGATAGTCACCTAAGGGGGAAGGGGTGAATGAGACTGGAGTTTATGCCTTCTGTTGTCATCACCCTCCATGTTTCTGATTCTTCTGTAAGGGGATACTGCTTTTTTAATGGGGGGCAGGGAGGGCAGGGAGAAACCTGCTTGATTCTAAAACAGAGCTCCTAACCTCTAGACTAGATTATGAGGGCTGGGCCTCCCAGGCTGCCTTTATCTTTATGTAGTTCTGAATACCCTCATGCTTTCTTTCCCCATTGATATTAGCTCTCAGGAAAGGATCTGTTCGGCCCATTTACACTTAGTTATTGTCAATTGATTCACAGATTACTGTGTACGTTCTTCCTCCCAGAGCAAAACAGCCTTTCAAAAAAGATCAAAGCCTAGAGCTGTGGACATAAAGGTCTATTAGTGGAATGTTAGCTATCAGTTAACCAGGTAGGAACACAGAGGGCTTTCTGGCTACCCTTGAAATCCCCAAGCAGAGGAAACAGCCTACATCAGTTACTTGCAGGAGCCTAGCCAGTGTGAAATCTTGGGCTCTGCAACCAGAAACAATTAACAAATACATAGAGCTACACTTACAAAGCAGGATCCAAACTTGCAGGCTTAACCAACACTAGGCAAAAGCCTCCCAAACCCAGCCCACTTTTAAGACCCAGGTGATGACGACTTAGACTCAGGAGATCTGAGTTCAAATCCCTGCTCTGCCAGTGACTCCTTAGGAAACCTCAGTCCCTCTCTTTGTCCTCTCTTGGCCTCAGTTTTGCCCCTGGAAAGGAGCCAGGCTTGGACAAGCTGACTTCGAAATTCCACCTCAGCTCTGCTCTGGGCCACTCTGGATCCTCCAACTGTGTGTATGTATGCCTGGGACAGGGTCCAAGTAATTCCTAAAGGGTCAAACGATAAACCATTGAGCTGGGTTAGTTCCAGAAAGTACTCAAAAATTAACTTGGTTATTCCTGTTTTCTCTTTTAATCTTTACCATTAGTAACTCTGGTGAGCATTGGCCCTCTCCAGCCTCCATGGTCCATGTGCTATCACCTGATCCTCGACCCAGAGTGCTCAGTTTCCCCCTCCCAACTTCCTTTTCCCCCTGACTAAATCCTGTCAATCCTCACTTCCTCCATGAAACCTTTTCTGATTCCCCAAGGCCCCATGATCACAACCTCCTCTGACCATCTCACTATACAATACTATATCCCAGTATAATGCACTTAGCACCGACTATCAGGGGGGTTAGTGACGTCTCTTATAGATACTTCTTCCTAGTTGGCTACTCCCCTTGGGAGTAGACACTATACTTAGCTAAGATTTTATACAGGGGATTCCACCACTGAATGAAAGATTAGATCCAATGGCCTCTTAGGTCTAGATCAATTCTAAAATTCATGAATGCACAGGTTCATTGGTTGAGGGTGCTGGAACACTTGAAATGCTTTTCACCAAGCTGAAAAGCCCTGACCACTAAGAAATGTTCTTAGTGCTCTTCAAAGCACTGGTAAGCTCTCCTAGCTCCTTAGATCCTCACAAGAACCCTGTGAGGCAGGTGACCACTAAACTGGAGTGTAAAGCACCTAACATGGAGGTGAAGCAATCTCCTTAAGGCTAGCTGGGAAGTTGGTGGTAGAGCCCGAACCACACACCAGAGTTCTTGACCACCATTCTTGAGCTTTAGGATATGTAGCACACAGTGAAACCATGGCCTCAGTCTCTTTTTGGGAAACTGCAGGCTACTGTCACCTCATATCAACATATGAACACATATGCACTTTATAAGCACCTTCATGCTGGCTCCAGCCTGTTGGGTCTTCACCTCTTTAAACCTAGGGCTGTTTTTATGCCCTCATTTATCATCATTTTCTAAGGGAAAAACAGCCCAGTGCAGTTCCCAACCAGATCAATATATTTTTTCAAAGAGATTACAAGAGGCCAGAAGACACTGAACTTGAACCTACTTACTCTAGTATGTTCCCCTCATCCCCTACCCTCCTCCCACTGTGTTCCAGGGAAGAAGAGGTGAGTGAAAGCTTTTAGTGTGGACAATCATCCCAATACACAACTTGGAGATGAGCTTCCCATCCAAAATATCATCTTTGCCCTGTTCAGCACCGGTGGAACCATATTCTCTCATAATAGCCACCTGTGCTGTTTAGCAGGGTCATTCAGAAATCTGTAAATATATGCACAAATTCATATACATATGGCTATTAGGTGTAGGTGTGTATGGAAAGGTGCATTTATGCTACTGTGTTACGTTTTAGTGTGTGTGTTGTGTTGATATAATGTGAACATCCACGTGTGTCTAGATACCTTCCTGAAAATGTGTATATGTGCAGATGAGTATGGGAGTGGGCATAAATATTTGCTCATTCACCCATCAGTTCAACAAAGATGTATTGATGTTGCAGTCACTGTGCAAGGTTCTGGTCATGAATAAGACACAGAATGGAGGGGAATACACAACAATGCATGAGTGGTAGACGTGTTTTTCAGTACTATGTAGCTGTCTATGAAATCACTACACATATGTATGTGTACATCAGGGCCCACATCAAGCTAGGGAGTTCCTGATCTATAAGTGAGGGCACATCAACTTTTAGTGCTGAAAAATGCTGCTGTGTTCTCTCCCCAAGTCCCAAGGATCAGATTTAAACAGACCTCACCTGAGTCTTGGGCAATAGAGGCATCTTCTAAACTCTGCTCTGCCAGGGTGGAAGGCTGAAGTACTTGGCTGCATCATTCCAGCCAGACACTCCACCCTCCCCACCCATAGCGAGGTGAGGCAGCACCTAATAACAGGGCACTGAGTCCAGCCTGCTGAAAGCCACCTGAGCTCCACGTGTATTTATGGCTTCACAGTTAATGTTTGGCCCTGGGTTATTTCTAGTTTAGAAGGTAAGCCAGAAAAGGCAGGGGAGAGATGAGGGCAGGGAAGATAAGATGCCAGGTCACCTGTTGGAGTCATCTGCTCTGACAGCCTCCACTGGCACTGCAGGGTTCCAGGTCCTACCAAAGGAGGAAGGCACCGAAACAGGAGAGGACAAGGGCTTTTGGGAACAGGGGTAAAAAAAGAGAGCCCTTGCAAAATATTCCTTAGGAGCCCAGCATCCCCACTGCAGCCTTCTAAGAGATCCAAAAAGCCTCTCTAACAACAAATCAGCCAGCCTCACAGGGCATGAGGAGCTCACTTACCTCCAAGATGCTCTCTTAAAAATTTATCTTTTATATTAGGACAAAACTCTACCTCCTGGCAACCTCCACTCATTAGTCCTACTTTCCCTTTCAAAAAAATTAATCTTCCTCGGCATAACTGTCTTTCGTTAATGCCTCCAGAAGGTCCCTGTTTCAAATGCTAATACAGAAGCTGGAAAAAATATAGCATTATTCTATTTTTTTAATGTTTATTTTTGTTTTTGAAAGAGAGAGCGTGAGCAGAGGAGGATCAAAGAAAGAGAGGGACAGAGAATCCAAAACGAGCTTTTCGCTGACAGCACCAAGCCCAACACAGGGCTCAGTCTTATGAACTGTGAGATCACGACCTGAGCTGAAGTTGGACACTCAACCAACTAAGCCCCCCAGGTGCTCCATATGTATTATTTTATAGTTTAGTTGAGTAATTTTCCCTCCTATTTGAAGTGTTTAAACTCCTTAAGAGTAGGGAGGTTTTACATATATATGCTGTGTACATATTTTATATGTATATACTGTGGGTGTATATATAATACATTTTATATGTATATACTGTATGTACCACCATTTAATTCATGTTTACCATATTAGACACCATGCTTAGCATGCATACTATCTTATTTAATCTCCACAACACTATAGAGCTCTATTATTCCTATTTTACCAAAGAGAAAACTGAGAGGTTAAATACCTTAAGTGAGGTCTCCCAGCTGTGGATGGAATTCAAATTCAAACCCAAACCATTCTGATTTTAGTCCTGACTATTAAGCACCACACTATAATCTTGCATATGCCTTGTATATAGTAAACCAAATTAAATACTAGATGAGTGGATTAGTTATTTAATTGACTAACCCATCCATTCCCAGTAACAGAATGAGTGAGTTTCTCACATCAGTTGGCTACCTCTAGAGCAGGTGGGATATAGGACAAATGAACTCATGTGGGAGGCCAAGAGACAGTCTGGGGCCTGGGCCACTTCTCTGGAAGATGGGGTCTCTTGACTTCAAGGTTTCCCCAGTACAGCTGAAGAGAGAGACACAGAAAGGAAATGCATTGGGCTTCTGAGCTTCTCCCAGAATCATACTTGATGTGAATCTATGCAAAGAATCCTTGAGTTCTTTACCTAGAATGCCTTTCTCCCCTATACTAGCTTCTCCCCCTTCAGGACCCAGCTCAAATGTCACCTTTTCCCTGAAGCTCAAGCTACCCAATCTTTCTCTCAAGGCAAAAGTATTCCTCCTTCAGTTGTTCCCACTGTACGTCACACACACACACCTCAACCATAACCCACATCACATCATATTGCATTTATATGTTTGTCTATCTCCCTAAATTATGAGGTCCTCAAATGCTGAGCTTTATAGTCTCTGGGCCTAGCACAGTGCCTTGCAGAGATGGCACTCAGAAAACATATGTTGAATGTGAATGAGTGAGAGATCAGAGAATGTGAGAGCCATCTTACAGAAAAAAGGAACCCCTGAGCCCCAACTGAACCACCCCACAAATGACATACATATTGTCATCATAGTTATGCTCCTACCATGAGGGTTGGGATGGTGACCTCCTCCTACTCCACAGCCAGGGCACTCCAGAGACCTCCTTACCATTTCTGGTGAGAAATGAAGTATGAATCATCTGCCACCCTGACACCCAGCCAGTCTCCCACTTTTCTTCTAGCTGTGCCAAAGCAGAAGGGCCCCTCCGCATTGGAAAGTTGGTCATCCCAGTCTACCCAGGACTAAGTGAGAGTCTAGGAAACCTTGGAGGCCAAGGTTATCTAAGTTATCTAAGATAACTGGGAATGAGTAGGCAGTGAAGAAAATAATTCAATGAGACCAAAGTGGACATCGGCTACAGTGGATAAGCTTCAGATAAACAAGCAATAAAGAATCTGTCAGAGCAAAGGAGAAGAGCTCCCAAAGACACAACTATTACCCCCTGAGATTGGTGTAGCCAGAAGAAAAGGCCCAAAGCCTGAGGCAAGGACTGGGATGAGGCCAGGTAGAGAAGGGGTCACCAGGATACAGGAAAGGCACTTAAACTGCACATTTAATGTCTAAGTCTCGCTCTTCCCCAGAGCCCTTTAGGGAACTCAGACAGAGCAAGGTTCTCCTATAGCACCTGGCAGAGACTTCACCAAACTAATATCAAAAGAATTCTAACCTATACTACAGGCACATCTAAGAAACAACTCTGGATGATATAGTTCTATCCATCAGGTCTTGATGCAGCTCAAGACTAGTGTGGAACAGGTGATGAAAAGATGAAAAGGTGTTCAACAGAAGTGCCTGGGTGGCTCAGTCGGTTAAGCGTCTGATTTCAGTTCAGGTCATGATCTCAGGTTCATCAATTTGAGCCCCGCATCAGGTTCTCTGCTGTTAGCACAGAGCCTGCTTTGGATCCTCTGTCCGTCCCCAATCTCTGCCCCTCCCCCTGCTCAAAAATAAACATTAAAAATAAAAAAATAAATTAAAAAATAGAAAAAAGAAAAGATGTTCAACATCACTAGTCATTAGGGAACCACAAATCAAAACTACAGTTAGATACCATTTCACACCCACTAGGATGGCTATAATCATAAATAAATAAGTAAGTAAGTGTTGGTGAGAATATGGAGAAATCAAACTTTTGTATGTTACTGGTAGATCGCTTCTCAGCCTTTTGGCTAAGATCAAGTGTTACTGGTAGGAACGTAAAATGATATAGCCAGTGTGAAAAACAATTTGGTGGATCCTCAAAAAGTTAAACATAGAATTACCATGTGATCCACAATTGTACTCCTAGGTATATACCCCAAAGAGTTGAAAACATTCATATACACAAAAACTTGCACACAAATATTCATAGCAGCACTATTCATAACACTCAAAAGATGAAAATAACCCAAATGTCCATTAATTGATGAAAGAATAAGCTAAATGTGGTATATCCATATGATAGAATGTTATTTAGCCACAAAAAGCAGTGAAGTATTGATACATGGTATAATATTGATGCACCTTGAAAATATTGTCCTGAGTGAAACCAGACACAAAAGACCACATATTTGTGATCCCACATACATGAAATGTCCAGAACAGACAAATCCATAAAAACAGAAAGTAAATTCTTGGTTGGCAGGGATTGAGGGAAGGGAGAATGAAAGTGACTGCTAACAGATACAGAGTTTCTTTTAGGAATAGTAAAAATGTTCTAGAAATAGATACTAGTGGTGTTTGCAAAACTTTTCGAATATACTAAAAACCAATGAGATGTATATTTCAAAGGGTCAATTTTACACTGTATAAATTATATCTCAATTTTTAAAAAGTAAAATTAATTGTGGTTATGGTTGTATGAGTCTACAAATATACCAAACACCATCAAATTGTTTATTTTAAATGAGTGAATTGTGGGGCGCCTGGGTGGCTCAGTCGGTTGAGTGTCTGACTTTGGCTCAGGTCATGATCTCACAGTCTGTGAGTTCAAGCCCTGCATTGGGTTCTGTGCTGACAGCTCAGAGCCTGGAGCCTGCTTCAGATTCTGTGTCTCCCTCTCTCTGTGCCCCTCCCCTGCTCATGCTCTGTCTCTCTCTGTCTCAAAAATAAATTAAAAAATTTTTTTTAATTTAAATGAGTGAATTGTATGGTATATGAATTATATCTCAATAAAGCTACTACAAAAAAAAATTGCAAGACTACAGTTCAAATCCAGGTCTTTCCATGTCCAAAACTAATGCTTTTAACCATTACACCACACTGTCTTATTTGCAAGGTAATCCCAGAAGGGCTTTTTGCGTCTCTCCTTTCCTCAAACTCTCCTTGCCTTGTCCTGCTCTCTGAGCCTCAAAAGCTCCAGGCAAGTGTTTTCTTCTCCCTCAGCACAGCATTGTCCAGCTCATTCCCACTGCAATAACCACCAAGTGTCTACAATCTAAAGCCAAATCTCCTTAACCTGGAAGTCAAGGCCTCTCAAGATCTACCTCCAACTTTCTTTTCCTAGGACTCTGCTCCACATGCCAACATCCTAGCCAAATATTTCTCCCTGCCCTTTCCTGAATCATGCCCTTTCCTGCTGTCCAATGTGCCTGAAAATCCTTTCTCCACCCTTCCACTGCATAGCCAAATCCTGTCCCTCTGCTCTGATACCACCTGGCACTTTCTCTGAGTTCAAAGTCACACACACACACACAGGCCTTAATTTTGCTTCCTCTGAGCTCTTGTGCATCTCTATTTCTCCATGCATTTGTCCCTATATGAAGGTATTTAGACATACATTCTTTAAGGACAGCACATAAAACAACCCAAAGCACCCAGCACAGCATCTGGCACACAGTGGTACTCAGAAAAGTCACATCAAACTAACTGAAGTGAATTCAATCTCTTGTCATCTCACTGCTCTTTTCCACTAATGGCAGTTATCCTGCAACTAGAAACACTATGGGCAGTTTGAACAAGGTGTTTAGAATGTTAATAGATGAAAATGGGTTGCAGCCACATTCATTTCATATAAATTATAAATGAGTTTTATGGCCTTGGTTGCCTTGACTACCCAGCTATTGGTTGGCATACCCTGCTCAGCCCAGGGGGTAGAAATGTTCCCGTAGCAGGGTGATGTGAGGCAGGGGTGACATGAAGGGGAAAAGAATTCAGTATTTGAGGTACCAGCACCCTCTGAATCCTTCATACTGTCACCATATTGGGAACCCTTCTGCCCCTTCCTCAACTCTGAGACAGGCAAGGGGGTGGGAAGTCCAGAGGGGTGTGCTGCAGTCTGCTCTCACAAGGTCACAGGAAGAACCAGACCAATAGGCCCCACACTGGGTTTTATGTAGGATTGTTCTCTTTGAAGGTGCCCTTCAATTTCCTAACCACTGCTGCCCCCTGGTGTCCTGACCAGCCACAGCCTACAATGTCCCACCAGCCCTACCCTCTAGAGCAGCACAGCCCAATAGATATATTTTGTGAGCCACAAGTGTAATTTTAAATTTCTGGTAGCCATATTAAAAAAGGTAAGGGGGCACCTGGGTGGCTCAGTCAGTTGAGTGTATGACTTTGGATCAGGTCATGATCTCACAGTTCGTGTGTTTGGGCCCTACGTCAGGCTCTGAACGGACAGCACAGAGCCTGCTTGGGATTCTCTTTCTCCCTCTCTCTCCCTGTCCCTCCCCCACTAATCCCCCTCTTCCAAAATAAATAAGTAAACTTTTTTTAAAAGGTAAAAATAAACAGGTGAAATTAATTTTAATAATATATTTTATTTAATCCAATAGGTCCAAAAAATTAAATATTCAACATGTAATCAAAAAAAATTCTTAATGAGATATTCTATATTTCTTTTCTATATTAAATCCTCTAAAACTGGTGTGTATTTTACACTTGCAGGTCACCTCAATTCAGACAAGCCATATGTCAAGTGCCAACAGCCACATAGGGCCAGTGGCTACTATACTGGACAACTTAGCTCTAATGCCTTGAACAGCACTGCCCCTGCTGGCCTGGGCCCCAAGCCAAATACTACCTTTAGACTAATCCTCTCCCCTGAGCTCCAGGCTCTTCCCAGCTGCTTGCTTGTCATCTTCACTTGCCTAACAGAAATCTTTGCAAGGTCTACAAAACTGCATTCTCATCTTCTGTCCCAAAATCTATCCTTACAACCCACTCCAACTCAGTCAGTGACATCACCACCCATCTAGTTGCTGGAATTAACATCCAAAGTGTCATCCTTTTCCCTCACCTCTGTCCTGCATCCAGTCAGCAAATCCTTTCAATACAGCCCATAGATATATCTGTTTGCTTACCTCCATCTCCACAGCTACTACCCTAGGCCGACAATATCTTGCCTGGATGATTAGAGTAACTTCTTAACTGCTTCCACTCTTCCCCTTGTACCACCTCACTCCACAACCACACAGAGCAGCCAGAGGATCAGATTTCTCCCCTGCCCACATCCCTCCACCAGTTTCCCAGTGCCTTCTAATAAATCCACCTCCTCACTTAGCTTTGCCATGTCCTTCATTACCTGCTCCCTCCACCTCACTTTCCCAGCAGCCATTTGTTTCAAACCTGTTTAACTCATTCCCACTTCCTGCTCCGTCTGGAATGTTCTTCCTCCAGACCTTTGCATGGCTGGCTCTTTCTCACCATTGAGGTCTCTGCGTGGCCTTCCCTTACCACCCTATCTGTCATAGTCCCTTCATCCTTAGTTATTTTCTATCCCATAACCTTGTTTTCATTTTCTTCATAGCATTCATCACTCCCTGAAATTGTTCTTTTGTTTTCTGTCTCCTTCCACTATAACATAAGTTCTATAAGAGAAAGGATTTCCTTCTATTGTTCATCTCTCTTCCTCTAGCAACTAGAACAATACTTGAGAGAAAGTAACATACGAATAAATGAATGAGTGCTATTCCCTCAGTCTGGAACACTCTCTCCACTCCATGGCTGGCTCCTTCTCCCTCAGGTCTTACATTAAGTGTCATTTTCCCAGAGAACCTCCCAGACTGCTATACTTATTTTCTATCTCAGCGTCCTCATTGCTACACTCATAACACATTTTTAACTATAGCCAATTTGACTTTTTTTTCCTCCTTTTTTGTCTTCCTTGGACTGCTTTTTTTTTTTTTTTTTTTTGAGAAAGAGAGAGAGAGAGCAGGGGAGAGGGGCAAAGGGAGAGGGAGAGGGAAAGAGAGAATCTAAACAGGCTCCACACCCAGCACAGAGCCTGACATGGGGCTCAATCTCATGACTGTGAGATCATGACCTGAGCAGAAATCAAGAGGCAGATGCTCAACTGACAGAGCCACCCAGGAACCCCTTCTTGAGACTGCTCTTAATACTACTCTGTACTCTGTACTTCAGAAACAGAGACAACATCTGTGCAGTTCACTCTTGTCACCCACCACCTAGCACAAGCCTGACATGTGATGGATGCCCAATATACCTGTTGAATGAATAACCAATACTTCCTGGTGGCTCCCAGCCCTGCCCAGGTAAGTGACCTAGTAGGGGTATCCTACCAGATCCCTTATAAGAAGCCTGCCTTACCTGTTCTTCTCCGGCTTCCAGGAACTGCATCTCCTACCTCACTGGACCACTGAGGAAGCCTGGGC
The DNA here is from genome assembly GCF_028749965.1 of Puma concolor. Taxonomy (NCBI): domain Eukaryota; kingdom Metazoa; phylum Chordata; class Mammalia; order Carnivora; family Felidae; genus Puma; species Puma concolor. The sequence continues at coordinate 21,332,990 of NC_141678.1, forward strand.
ATGATATGATCTGGGTACCCAACTTTGAAGTAAGGGGAGAGACTGGAGCCAAAAGAATGAAGCTGTCCCTAGAGTATGGCTAAGGCTTGTCCATTTCCTTCCCTCCCTCTCCCAGGGTCAGCAGAGCCTTCCTCCCAACGAGGGTCCCAAGAGCTCACTCACCATGTTGGGCAGAGGGAAGGTTTCTGACTCCTGAAACCCAGCTACCATCCTCCCAAGTACCTACTCCCACCCCCAGCAGTCTGAACATATGGCCAGGCACTTTTAACCCTTCCATTTACCAGAACAAAAAGCAACAGGGTCTGTTCCCAATCCCCACACTATGGCTGGTCAGAACTCCACAGTGTCCTTGCAGGAGCTCCCCACTCAGGAATTTTACTTCCACTCAAGTGTCAGGCCTTGGAGGTCATGGAATCCAAGCTCCTCATCTTACAAGAGCCCAGAGAGGAGCAGGGACTTGCCCAGAGTCACAAGCCCAAGGCCAGAACCCTGGGCTCCCCTGTAACCCAACGGTTCAGGCCACCTCTGGCTCTTCTTTCTTCCACACCCCCTCCCTCACCTCAAAAAAACAACATGACCTCTTCACACCTGGGCTTTCACCTCCTCGGTCTCGTCTCCAACCCACAGTATGGAGTAGAGTTGGGAGTCGGTGGTGGGGTACAGAGATTGTTTCCCCCACTTGAGAGAGGTGCACAGTAACACTGAGCCCAGAATGGTTACGTGGCTCCCACAAGGACACACAGCGAGGCAGAAGCAACACCACGACCGGAAGCCAGGAATCCTCTCCCCACTCAGGGCCGGGCCCCACTGCCGCTGAGCCTTCTGGAAGGCAGACTCGGGGCCACCCTAGGCGCCCTGCGAAGTCCGAGGAGGCCAGCGGGTTAGGCCGCAAGCGCCGCCTCTCCCGGGTCAGACGCCGTCTGCACGGAAAGGGCCGAACTCGGAGGCGTCTCCAGCTCAGCCACCTGAGCGCGGGCCTGGCCCTTCCACTGGAGCTCCGCGAGCGCCCCGCGAGCGCCACGGCACCCAGGACCCTCGCCCCGCCACGGGCCACTCCTCCCCGAGGGCCTGGAAGAGCCGAGGCCCAGGGTCCGCACGCTTCCTCCCTCACCACCCTCACCGGGCACGGGGCCAGCACGCCAGGACACGGGAGACAAGGACACCGTGAGGGCCCTCTCGCCGCCCAGCAGGACACTCAACAACTGATGGAGGGACCGACGGAGACACTGGCTGTGACTCGACCGCCTGCTGATGGACTCACCGGACTGGCTGACAGGATAGCAGATGGGATTGACAGACTGACAGGATTGACTGACCGGCTGACTGAGCCGATTGGCTGGCAGGCTGACCGACAGGACTGACTGGCTGGCTGACTGACAGCCTGACTGGCAGCCTGACTGACTGGCTGACTGACTGGCTGACTGGCTGACTGACTGACAGCCTGACTGGCAGCCTGACTGACTGGCTGACTGGCGGGCTGCTTGTACTGGCTGACAGGATGGTCGACGGGAATGACAGCCTGACTGGCTGGCGGGCTGACTGGCTGACTGACTGGCAGGATTGACTGGCTGACAGGCTGACTGGCGGGCTGCTTGTACTGGCTGACAGGATGGTCGACGGGAATGACAGCCTGACTGGATTGCCGGGCCGGCCGGCTGGCTTGGCTGACAGGCTGGCTGTAGTGACGGGCCGGCCATCTAGACTGACTGGCGGGTTGGCGGCTGCGAGCGTCGTGGGTTGTCTCAGTCTCGCCCTCCACCTCTCGTTCACTTCACGCCAGCTCACGGCGCCGCTTCTACCGCCACCGACCTGTTCCTAAACCGAAGAGCTTGGAGCTTGACGGACGCTACTCTCTCCTCCGCCGGAGCCACGCGCGGCTTGGAGACCTGCAATGGTGGAAGGGGCGGGGCCGGGGCGGGACTTGGGTGGGAGGGGCCGAGCGGCGGGAAGGGGTGTGACCCGGCGCTCCAGAACCCGCTTTTCCGGATCTCAAACCCCCTTGGTTCTCCCGCTGGGCCTCCTTCTCCTCCTTCCCAGTCGGGGTAGCCGGGCCCCCTCTGGACCCTGCGTCGCACTGCGGACCTGTCCGGTGACCTGATGGGGTGAGAGAAGTTCACGGCTGCCCCTTAGATCCCCTAGAAGCCTGGGCATCCCCACCGCTGCAGAACCCCGCTGGGGCGGGGGACCGCGGGACCCTTCCGGGGCCAGACGGGCAGCAGAGCACGTCAAGGGTAGAAACCCCCTACTACCCCCGGGCCCCCAGAAATCTTTGAGGACTCTACATGGCCCTGGGGGGAACTGAGCAAGCGGGGGGGAGAACCAGTGAAATTTGCAATGTCTCTGTTACTAGGCCCAAAATTGCCCCTCTTCCCCACTTGCCCCTCCTGCCATCCGCCTAGACCTCAGCGGTTCGTGTGCAAACCCACCTACCTTCCAGAGGGCCATTTCTGGAGCATGGTGAACACTATCGAGCCCCTAGGTGGCAGCAAAGGCCCGGGAAAGTTGTCCCAAAAAGGTCCCTTCGTTCCGCTCTAATCCCAGAAAGGCTGGGAAGGATGGAGTCACTTCTAAGAGGAGAAAATTGAAGTCCAGTGCGTCAGGAACATGCTCACGTCACGCAGCATTTGAACTCTAACTTCCTGCCCCAGAAGAAGAGGAGACAAGGCAGAAACAGGAGAGACTAACAGGGAGAGTCCATAGAAAGTGATGGCTCAGAGCACAAAAGCACTGAGATCTGCCGTCCCAACGGTGTGACACTGGAATCCTCCTCACGTCCCTGAGGCTCTATTTCCTTACCTGTAGAATTAGGGACAAGAAGGACCCCTGCTTCATCGTTTGTTTTGAGGATTAATGAGATGCTGCATGGAAATCACTTTGCACAGTGCCTGGCAACTATTAAGTGCTCAGTAAATAGTCAATGATTTAATAAAGTAAAGCAGCGGTCCACGGGCCACCAAGACAACACATAGCCAGGATCTGGGTGTGATGTTCTTTTTTAATGTATCAACTCGGCCAAGTTACACTCCTGTTATTCAATCAAGCACTAATCTAGATATTGTGATGAAGGTATTTTGTAGATATAATTAAATAAATTGACTTTAAGGGAGATTATTCTAGATAATCTTGGTAGGGCTGATTCAATCAGTTAAAAGACCATAAGATCAGAGCTGAGGGTTCCCTGAGGAAGAAATTCTGCCTGTGGACAGCAGCTTTTGCCACTGGCAAGAGTTCCAGCCTGTACCTAATGATTTCAGACTTGCCTAGCCAGCCCCACAGTCATGAGCCAACTCCTTGCAATAAATGTCTTCATATGCATCTCCTACTAGTACCATTGTTTTTGTTGAATGCTGACTAATATCCAGAGGAAGTGAGGGGTGTGTGTGTGTGTGTGTGTGTGTGTGTGTGTGTGTGTGTGTGTGTGTGTTGCGCGCACAGGCACATGCTGGGATCAGAGCCTAGTCTTCATGTTTATTCTCTCCTTTTTAAGCTCAGGGTGGTTTGTGCCTTTTGGAGTCCTGGAGTTGGAGGCTGTAGCAAAACCAACTTGGTTGTTTAATGATAGGGCTAGAGTGTGGATGGGGATGGAGGGCCCAGGTGTAGGCCCCTTACTCCCTTCCACCACCCCTGCCCCAGGCTTCTGCCTTATGGATGTGACCTGCTTGCTTCTGAGCTTTCTCTACCAGTCCCCTTTCCCCAGGGGAGACCAGACAACAACAACAACTCCTCCTCCTCCTCCTCCTCCTCCTCCTCCTCCTCCTCCTCCTCCTCCACCTCACCCTGAGCAGGTGTAGGATCAGGAATAAGGGGTACAACCATGCTGTCTCACTGGGAGCCAGCTGGTGAGGAGGAGGCTTCTCCCTCAGCAACCAACTGGCCCACATGTCGCTGTACCCTGTCTCTCCCGCCTCCATCCACAGGCCATGTGTCATGTACACACCCACACTCCTGCCCTCCCGCCCTGATTCTAACAGCCACTAACATTCATCAATTACAATCTATGCAGAAGCATCAGGCCAGGCGCTTTTCTCATCTCTTTTAACCTCAGCACCAACCTATGGTGTGGGAATTAACACTGTCATTATCCCCATTTTACAGAGAAGGAGGCTGAGGCACAGAGTCATGTTCTCAGCCTCACATCTGTTCCTCCTCCTGGGGAGACATGCCCAGGGCAGATCCTTAAAGGTCAGCTGAGAACAGCTGTGGCGGAGAGAAAGTGACTCTGATGGCAAAGCTCCACTGAGCTGCAGGGTCTCATCACTTCTCAGACCCTCTGCTCCCCAGCACAAAAGGGGTGGTGAAGATCAAGGAGCTGGCTGGCCTGAAAGCACTTGGTTTTCCTCCCTCTGTTCCTTCCTTCCTCCTTCTCTTCCTCCCTCCCTTCCTTCCTTCTCTCCTCTCTTCCTTCCTTCCTTTCCTCCATCCTTCCTTCCTTCCTTCCACCGGGAAACTGGAGAGGCTGGTAAACATGGTCTGGGGGAAAGAGAATAGGCTTAGGAGTCAGCAACCCTGAGTCTGAGGTTTGGTGCAGCCACTTGTAAACTGCAAGACCTTCAGCAGGTCCTAGAGTCAATATGAGCCTTGGTTTCCTCATCTGTGAGGAGCTCCCTCACCAGATTCCTGTGGGGACAGTCAAGCAGCTGGCATGCACTGGCACTCAGGCCTCAGGCCCACAGCCTTCTGTCTCCACATTTATTAGGGGGTTGGTGAAAATGAAGGCTCCATGCTATAAACACAAGAGATGGTTTTTATTACTGCTCCACAGACGTGGTCCCCCACCCCCTAAAAAAACAAAACAAAATAAACCCTGCTATTTCCAGGGCTCAGCATTTAAGGAGGCATTTCTTTTTTTTTTTTTTTCTATTTTATTTATTTTTTAAGTTTACATCCCAGTTAGTTGGCATATAGTGCAATAATGATTTCAGTAGTAAAATCCAGTGATTCATCCCCTACATTATAACACCCAGTGTTCATCCCAACAAGTGTCCTCCTTAATGCCCCTTACCCATTTAGGCCATCCTGCCACCCACAACCCCTCCAGCAAACTTCAGTTTGTTCTCTGCATTTAAGAGTCTCTTATGGGGGCGCCTGGGTGGCGCAGTCGGTTAAGCGTCCGACTTCAGCCAGGTCACGATCTCGCGGTCCGTGAGTTCGAGCCCCGCGTCGGGCTCTGGGCTGATGGCTCAGAGCCTGGAGCCTGTTTCCGATTCTGTGTTTCCCTCTCTCTCTGCCCCTCCCCCGTTCATGCTCTGTCTCTCTCTGTCCCAAAAAAAATAAATAAATAACGTTGAAAAAAAAATTAAAAAAAAAAAGAGTCTCTTATGTTTTGTCCCCCTCCCTGTTTTTATGTTATTTTTGCTTCCCTTCCCTATATTCATCTGTTTTATGTCTTAGATTCCAGATATGAGCAAAGTCATATATTTGTCTTTCCCTAATTTTGCTTAGCATAATACACTCTCTAGTTCCATCCACATTGTTGCAAATGACAAGATTTCATTCTTTTTGATTGCTGAGTAATATTCTACTGTGTATATATACCACATATTCTTTATCCATTCATCTGTCAATGGACATTTGGGCTCTTTCCATACTTTGGCTATTGCTGATAGTGCTACTATAAATACTGGGGTACATGTGCCCCTTTGAAACAGCACCCTTGGATCCCTTGGGTAAATACCTAGTAGTGCAATTGCTGGGTCATAGAGTAGTTCTATTTTTAATTTTTTGAGGAACGTCTATGTTGTTTTCCAGAGTGGCTGCACCAGCTTGCATTCCCACCAGCAGTGCAAAAGGGTTCCTCTCTCTCTGCATCCTCACCAACATCTGTTGTTGCCTGAGTTGTTAATGTTAGCCATTCTGACAGGTGTGAGATGGTGTCTCATTGTGGTTTTGATTTGTATTTCCCTGATGATGAGTGATGTTGAGCATTTTTTCATGTGTCTGTTAGCCATCTGGATGTCTTCTTTGGGAAAGTGTCTATTCATGTCTTTTGCCCATTTCTTCACTGGATTATTTGTTTTTTGGGTGTTGAGTTTGATAAATTCTTACAGATTTTGGTTACTAATGCTTTACCTGATATGTCATTTGCAAACATCTCCCATTCCATCGGTTGCCTTTTAGTTTTGTTGACTGTTTCCTTCACTGTGCAGAAGCTTTTTATCTTGATGAGGTTTCAATAGTTCATTTTTGCTTTTGTTTCCCTTGCTTCCAGAGACATGTTGAGTAAGAAATTGTTGTGGCCAAGGTCAAAGAAGTTTTTGAAGGAGGAATTCCTTTTATTTTTTTTTTAAATTTTTTTAACGTTTATTTATTTTTGAGACAGAGAGAGACAGAGCATGAATGGGGGAGGGGCAGAGAGAGAGGGAGATGCAGAATCAGAAGCAGGCTCCAGGCTCTGAGCCATCAGCCCAGAGCCCGACGCGGGACTCGAACTCACAGACCGCGAGATCGTGACCTGAGCTGAAGTCGGACGCTTAACCGGCTGAGCCACCCAGGCGCCCCGAAGGAATTCCTTTTAAAGCTGTCCTTGACACGGCATGCCTCCTTATATGTTGCACCCTGAGCTCCTCTCTTGCCTACTCTGCTTCCTTCTTTGAGAGAAAACAGAGCTACACCCGCAACCCAAGTCACTCGTGCCGTCCCAACTGTCATCCCAAGTACTTCCTCACCCTCACATATTATCTAGTCCTTCAGCAAATCCTGTCAGCTCTACCTCCCAAATATACCCACCATGTCTCTCCATCACATTGCCACCACCCCGGTCCCCACCACCCAGTATTCCTCCTGGGCAACCTGCTCTCCCACTCTGTCCCACACAAAAGCAAGGGCAAGATTTTTCAAATGCAAACAGGATCATGTTTCCCACTCCTCAAAACACTTCCATAGGGCTTCCCAGTGCTCCAAGGGCCTATGAAGCCTGGTCCTCGACACCCTCTCTATCATCACTGCCCACCCAAGCTCCCTCCAATTCTACATTGGCTATTTGGCCTCCTTGCAGTTCCCAGTGCTCTGCACACTCTCTTTGCACATGCTGTTCCCCACACTTCTCCCCACCCCATCCCAATCCCCCTTAGTGAACTCCCCTCCTGTCCGGGCTGCTTTGTGTACTTTTGTTAAACATGTCCCTGGTGTTCTGTGCCTTTCCTTCCCAGTACTGCACTGTCTGCACCCCAGCATTCATTGGGTGACTGAAGGCTTATTGCCAGCTCCAGAATACACACCACTGTGAGCTCCATTAGGCCAGGGATCCAGGCTGGTTTTGCTCACTTTGACTTCCCCGGTGCCCACACTGAGTTGAATCAATGCTTGTTGGATGAACAACAAGGGGGAGGGAGTAAGGTTAGGCACCTGTCAGATTATGGGTGGGGGCCACATTCCCTGGTTTTCTTAGGGAGACCCAGTGTTCGTCTGTTATTTGGGCATACTAAAATAATGGTGCCCATGTTCCAGTGGTGCCCAAGTGCCCCAGTTTGGTCAGTCTAATTATTGAAAACAAGAGGTTCACCCCAGAATTTCTGCTTTTTCCCAGCCCCACACTGGTTTCCCACTTTTCCCCTACAAGCCCAAAGCTTTTCCTTGTTGCTCCTGAAATGTTTTTCTTCTTTTAATAATCTCCCTGCATTGCTCTAACCCCCAGAAATACATAAGAATTCTGTTTGCCCATTTTACTGCAGAACTGTCCTCCTGGAGGGTTGCCATGGCAGTTGAATGATGTCACTGCCCTGGAAACAGTTGCCTAGGAGATGAGTGATGTCACTTCCAGGAGGTGATTGCCATGGCAACCATCTCAGTGAAACTAGGGGTGGCCAGGAAAGTGAAGGGGGGTGGAGGGCGGATACAGAAGGGACAAATGTGAAGGGCGGAAGGAAGGGGGGGCGGGGAGTACAGGAAAAACGGCCAGGAAGAGGATGGGGACCATCCCAGAGCAGTTGAAAATAACAGAAAATCAGAAATGGGAAAGCACGCAAAGACCACCAAAAGCACCCACCTCATTTTTAGAGGCTGCTGACAGGCCAGAACTTGCTCAAGGTCACACTGCCAATTTACAAGTGATGTTAGAACAAAGCCCAAGGCATAATTCCCACTTCTTATGTGGCTCATCAGTAGACTTGGGTGGTGAAATAAAGGATTCTTTTGGTCATTTCTTATAAAAAATTCTGGTCTCAAATCAATTGTTCATGAATTCAACGAATTCTTGTGAACTGTGTGCTAGGCCCAGAGAAAAATCTGAATGACATTTTCAGGGTTATTTATGTTTATCGTATCCCCTCCCCACTAGAGTGTTAGCCCCATGACAACGGGCAATGCACCCTGTCCAGTCTACCTGTGTTTGTTGGGTGACTGAAGGTGAAGTGCCATTGTGTGGTACAGACCCATAGTACTAGAGTCCAGAGAGAAGGTCATGGTTAGCTGTCAGGGAGAAGATGGAATTTCATAGATAAGATTTGAATAGGCCAAGAGAAGAAAGCCATTCCAAAAAGGAAGAGTAATGGCTTAAGCCAAAATGAGAGCTGGCTGAACAGTTTGGGTCCAGCTGCATAGAGATTTCACCTAGTGGTGCTTTGGTTCACCTCTTAGGGTCATACTGTTGCTGTAGCACCGATAGGCATCTCCTCTTCTGGAAGAATGAGCTCCAAGGATTAGGAGGAAGAAAGGCATTAAACTCCATGTTGCTGAATATTGCTGGAGGTGGGGGTGGGGCAGAGACTGATCTGAAGAGGCAAGTGTAAAGAAAGTAAACTGAGAGAAATCCAGCTGATAAGGAAGGAAAGGATCCCATCAAGAAAGGCCTGAAATATCAGGCTTCCAGCCTCTACCTGAAGGCAACATACTCATGAAAAGAACAAAGACTTTGGAACCCTGCACAAGGTCATGTGCTGTCACTTCTTAGCTGTGTGACTATATGCAAGTCTGTTTTCTCTCTGAGCCTCTCGATTATAGCTACAAACTCGTTCATGGGATTGTTGGCTTTTATTTTTTAAGTGTATGTAAAGCCCCATTTAGGGGCTCCTGGGTGGCTCAGTCGGTTAAGTGTCCAACTCTCGATTTTGGCTCAGGTCATGATCTCGAAGTTCGTGGTTGTTGTTGTTTTTTAATTTACATCCAAATTAGTTAGCATATAGTGCAACAATGATTTCAGTAGATTCCTTAGTGCCCCTTACCCATTTAGCCCATCCCCCTCCCACAACCCCTCCAGTAACCCTCAGTTTGTTCTCCATATTTATGAGTCTCTTGTTTTGTCCCCCTCCCTGTTTTTATATTATTTTTGTTTCCCTTCCCTTATGTTCATCTGTTTTGTCTCTTAAAGTCCTCATATGAATGAAGTCATATGATTTTTGTCTTTCTCTAATTTCACTTAGCATAATAGCCTCCAGTTCCATCCACGTAGTTACAAATGGCAAGATTTCATTCTTTTTTGATTGCTGAGTAATACTCCATTGTATATATATGTCACATCTTCTTTATGCATTCATCCATCGATGGACATTTGGTCTCTTTCCATACTTTGGCTATCGTTGATAGTGCTGCTATAAACATGGGGTGCATGTGTCCCTTCAAAACAGCACACCTGTATCCTGTAGATAAGTGCCTAGTAGTGCAATTGCTGGGTCATAGGGTAGTTCTATTTTCAGTTTTTTGAGGAACCTCCATACGTTTTCCAGAGTGGCTGCACCAGCTTGCATTCCCAATAAATAAAAATGTTTTTAAAAATTTAGAATAATAATGCAAAGTCTGACCCAAAGTCACCAGGCAGGAGGCTTCCCAGACAGATCAGAGGTTTCAGATGAGACAGTATTTCATTAGGCCTTGATTTGGGTGGGACGTTGGATAGATTGAATAAGGAAGAAGAGAGATCAGAGAGGCAGGGAGGCAAACTATTGTAACTTTTCTGGGACTCCTTTTCTCCAGATAGGGATCAAAAAACCCATGGTGTACTGGAAAGAGCCTTGGAGGACTGCCCCAGTTTTGATCTGTGTTATTACTCTTACTAGCTGTGTACCTCATACCACTTGATAACCTGGTTTTCTCATCTGTCAAAAAGACTATCATTCCTACCTTCCAGGGATGCTGTAAAGATCCAGAGACCACACATCTGAAGTGCGAACAAAGTAGATATTTGAAATGGTTGTTTTCATCAGTCTAATTACTGGGCTTTATAATAGAAGATGATGTTAAGTCCCAGCCAGCTGTGAATCCATTTTTATGCTTCCCTGATGGAGGGTCTCCTGAGAACTGAGTACACTCTTGGTCTCTTGAATGGCAAGAAGTCTGTAAGGACGTATAGGGGGTGTGGAGGGCCCAACATTCGGAATGCAGCCTAGTTCATTTTATAAGCCAAGAGGCATCCCGAACTCCCCAGTCTGAAGAGATTTAAGACAGCCAAGTATTTACCCGACAATAGCTCCATTACCAAGAGCCCGGAAGCAGCCTAAGTGTCCAATTGATGAATGGATAAAGAAAATGTGGTTTATATATATATTATTCATCCATAAAAAATGAAATCTTAGCATTTGCAATGGCATGGATGGAGCTAGAGATTATAATGCTAAGTGTAGTCAGTCAGAGAAAGACCAATACTGTATGATTTCACTCATATGTGACATCTAAGAAACAAAACAAACAAGCAAAGGGAGAAAGACAAACCAAGAAACAGACTGTTAACTACAGAGAACAAACTGATGATTACCAGTTGGGGAGGTGGGTGGTGGGGATGGGTGAAATCGATGATGGGGATTAAGGAGGGCACTTGTCACAATAAGCACTAGATGATTAAAATAAAAACTTGAAAAAAAGAATCCTATACCCTTTCCACCAACTGAAACAAATGATTTTTGAGCAGTTTAAGGAGTTACTGAAAATCTGCAGCAAGCACCAATAAATTTAAACATCCAAGTATAATCCCTTCAACTCTAAGTGAAAATATTAAAAGCACTGAAGGTGTCCCCAGAATGGGATGTGTGCCATATCCATTTTTTTCTTCTCAATCCCAAGAGCATAGTAGTGTAAAGAACCATGAACAAAAATTTAAAGAATCTGAATGCTAGCCTAGGTTCTGTTACCAATTTTCCAGTAACTCTGGAAAAGCCATCTCATTTCCCTGAAGTTTAGTTTCCCCTGCTGTAACATTGAGATGACCCTGTCATTTCATAAGCTTATCTTGACAAATTTTAAAACATGAGTGTACAAAACTGGAAAGTAAGCTTTAAGATTATGCAGTAGAGAAGACTTCCAGGTCTATGGCACATGTAATTTGTAGCTCCCTGAGGTGCTCTCAAAGAATCCCACTAACCACTTATGGGGCTAAAACTTAATTATGTGTGTCTTTGCATCCCCATTCTCCATTCCCAGACCAAAGATGCCTTACACAGAGTACTTTGAGTTGAATGAAAATACAAATCCTACACTTAATAAAAACTGAGAGACGCTGAAGTCTCAAAAAGTTACGTGGCTTGGCAAGGCTGCCTGGAGCATGGCACTGCCAGACCCCAAGAGAGGGCAGTTAGAACTCTGCATGGATTAGAAGCTGTAGACAGGCTGTCCTCTGGGACTTAACAGCTGTGTGAACCCCAGGTCCACAACCTCATTGGTTTCCTCATTTGCAAGGTGGGGACAAAACCCTTCATAAGCCAGCTATGCAATGAAAATGACTTTTCCTAAAGCTCTTCCTGTAAAGGGCATTTCAAATTTATAAAGTTCTAATGTCTACATGTTTACCAAGCCAAGTGTCTTGGCCACATAAAGCTGGTTACTTTAAGATACCTGACTTACTAACTGAAGTGAAAGTCAATAACCACTTTAGCTAGCAATTAGGTCAACCTGCAACAGTACTTTAGGAGCACAAGGGTCATACCTCTACTTCAGAATGAGAAAACAGGTTAAACTTCCAAGCTAAAAAGGTCTGTGCCTCCACCAAAACGAAGTTCAAGGACAGAGACTGGGTGATGGCATTTCTCACCAGTCTAGTGTCAAGCTTAGTCAGGATTAAGGTATCCTAAGACCTATGTGTTACTGAACCAATCCACTTAACAAGCACTTTGAGTCCTGGACACCAAGCTGCAGGTGGTAAAACCTGTGAGGGGCTCAAGTCCACATCACCAGAGAATGAGTGTAGCTGGGGATGCTAAGCCTCAAGAGAAGCCTTGGGGTGAAGGCAGATGAAATAGCTTAAGGGGTCTGGCCTTTTCCTTCTTTAAACTCAGAGGGTTTTCGTTTTGTTTTTCTATTTTAAAGAATACTCAAAGCTTTCTTAGTAATAATCACTAGATTATTTCAGGGATCCAGGTTGTGCCCTGAATTAACATTTTATTATATCTAATACAGTAAGGGTATTCAGAAAATTTGAGGACAGGTATAAGCTCATTATCTACTTTGGTTAAATATCAACCAACACTCCAGTCGGGTAGGTCAAGCTACACCCTCCCAGGTTAAACACAGGCCTGACCTTTCAGTGGTCAGGTGCTACACTGAGGAAGACAGCATCTTGGTCTGCTCAACTCCCATACAACCACTCGGTGTCAGGAAGAGTGGGTCAGAGAGACTATGCTGACTAGGTTCACAGAAAACAATTTAAAATTCATGAGTCTTATGTGTATACTGCAAAATGTTATAATGGAATCAGAGAGCGAGAAACTTACTGTGTTAGGGGCACCTGGGTGGGGTCCAACTCTTCATCTGAATTCCAGCCCTGAACTGGATTCTGCTTTGGATTCTGTCTCTCCCTCTCTCAAAATAAATAAACTTAAAAAAACAAACAAAAAAAACCTGTTTTTAAAAATGCTTCAGTGGTTGAGAGACTAAAACCAGAATTCAAAATGGTAACCTATTAAATAGCTCCTTCAGAAGGGGAAAAATGAAAAACACATATGTAGACAAGAATATCCCCAAAGCAGCATTTATTTACCCATTGAATTCCAAAACATTTAATTTAGAAGTCTGGCATTTCATAATCACCCATCTTGATTGACATGGGCTGACACATGGTGCTGTCAGGATACACAGGACAATAGCCAAAGAGTTACAAAAAATAAATCCATGATTCTTAAAACAATCGCAACCAAAAAAAAAAAAAAAAAGTTACAGGTATCAAAACTTTAGATGCATTGCATTGAAAAAGAAGGTTTGTGCACATCATAATTTAAAGAGGCAAAACAAGGCGCTACTGAAACCTCACGTTAAACAGTTCATTAAGAAGCTGATGGAAAGGAGAGAGGTCTCTGTAATCAGCTTCCCTTAACAGTTTTCCATTAGCTGAAGAAAGAGGTGGGAGGGGTGAATTCATTTTTTGCATGCACAAGATGTACTGCTTAACAAAACACTATCAGCTTGTTTTAAATGGATCATTTAAATATCAACTGTAGCCTGTGTTGGCTAATTCTCCTTTCTAAACTTCCCCAATACTTTTGCTTGGATTTCACATACATTAATAGGCACAGAATGCCTCATTCAGAACCCACTTGTCTGCACAATTCGGAAAGGGAGCCCCTATGGGCTTAAAGCAACCATCAATCCAGCAATGCCCATGAAGATTTATCTGAAACTGCTTCCCAAGGGGCAGGAGAGCAGATCTTAGTAGCTGTGCTGCCAATACAGATAGGTTTAGCACTAGATATTTAGTGATTGTGGCAAGGAAGAATCAGTGATGATGGGGGTGGTGGGTGAAGGAAGGGCCAGGGACCCAAAGGCTCTTCAGTTGCCTTCTCCTGCTTCTTCATCCTGCTGGTCGCTCGTCCAGAGGGTGAGGTTGTCTCGCAGCAACTGCATGATGAGCGTGGAGTCCTTATAGGAATCCTCGTTTAGTGTGTCCAGCTCAGCTATGGCATCATCAAAGGCTTGTTTGGCTAAGAGGCAGGCCTGCTCAGGTGCATTCTGGATCTCATAGTAGAACACAGAGAAGTTGAGGGCCAGACCCAGCCGAATGGGGTGCGTTGGCTGCATGTGCTCTTTGCTGATTTCAAAGGCTTCCTTGTAGGCAGCCTCAGAAGCTTCGACCACACTGTTTTTCTTCTCTCCGGAAGCTACCTCTGCCAAGTAGCGGTAGTAATCACCTTTCATTTTCAGGTAAAATACCTTGCTTTCATACTGGAAATCATTGCAGTTCTTGATGAGGAACTTGTCAAGCAGAGCCAGGACATCATTGCACACTGTTTCCAGCTCCTTCTCAATCTTCTCCCGGTAAGCTTTAACCTTCTCCAATTTCTTTTCATTTCCATCAGCCATGGTTTTCTGCTCAATGCTGCTGATGACCCTCCAGGAAGATCGCCTGGCACCAACCACATTCTTGTAGGCCACAGAGAGGAGGTTTCGATCTTCATTGGAGAGAGGTTCATTGAGCTCTGTCACCTGCAAAAAAATCCCAAAAAGATAAACACTGAGATCTGAATCCAAAAATATTAGAAATCTTCCTTTGAATCTAATCAACACTTTCTCAAAAACAGGATCATGGACAAGCCACACTAGTATAAACAGAATACTTGAAATAAAATATTCAGTGATAAGGGATATGAGAAATTCATATTTAAGATGTTGCCTTAGTCTTGGTAGAGATATAGGGATAAAGGTAATCATGGAAAGACTGTGGTGGTACACAGTGGTGGATGAAAAAGTCCTGAGGTTCAGCTATTCTGCAAAAAGTATTGTCAACAATGAGATCAAACAACTCCTTTGCCAAATGTTCAAGGATTATAGACTGGAAGTACATTCCAGATTCTGCTTCCAATTGTATATTCTAAAAAGAACCAATCACACCTCCCTCAAACACATATTAATAGGTAAGAGCTTCACCTATGAGATCAAACACAGATCAAGTGGCCAGAGTTTTGCCCTGAGTGGTTACACAGAGAATCCCACTGGTACACCCAGACCTCCCCCAATCCAAATGGATGCATGAGTGACAGTAATGTGCCCCAGCCTCTGCTAAAAGGAAACACAGTTACTCAGCAGTAAGCTCTACTTTGACTTACCTGACAGGAAACCCTGACTGGCCATCGAGGATGGAAGCACCAATGATTTTAAGTGGAAATGTTAAACTTCACAAGCTGTAGCTTTCTTTAGGTAGTTCTCCATGATGCCAACTCTAAGCAAGCCAGCTTATGTAGTTAGTAGAAAGAGCACCAGATTTTTGTGTTGTTGAATTGTGTCCCCTTAAGTTATGTTGAAGTCCTAAACTCTGGTACCTATGAATGTGACCTTATTGGGAAACAGAACCTCTACAGATGTAATCAAGTCAAGATAAGATCATTCTGTATTAGGGTGGATCCCAAATCCAATGACTGGTGCCCTTAAAAGGAATGGGAGATTTGGAGAGACCTATGGAGAACACCATGTGATGATGGAGGCAGAGACTGGAGTGATGTGTCTACAAGCCAAGGAAGGCCAAGGATTGCCAAGACACACCAAAAGTTAAAAAAGAGGCTAGGAAGGATTTTTCCCCAGAGCCTTCAGGAGCACAGCCCTGCTGACACCTTAATCTTGGACTTCTAACCTTCCCAACTGCAACAAAATAATTTGTTTTAAGCTACCCAGTTTGTGGTACTTTGTTTGGCAGCCCAAGGAAACTAATACAGATGTGGAATCAGAAAACTTTGGTCTGGGTCCCCCAAAGCTGCTAATTTGCTAAATCAGCCTCTTTTAAAAAGTAGGGGGATTCCTTAATTATATGACTTACTGGTAAAAGTCTTTAATTTTCAGAAAAAAGGAAAAACACTTAGGAAACCATAAAACACTAAGCAAAGAAAAATATTACTTAAACCATAAGGAGAGAACTCCTGTAAGTGAGGGGAAAGGGGGAAAGGCCAGGTGCAAAGGAGAAAGTTATTAACAGCATATTAAAACAGACAGGCTTTAACACAGATTGAACAGACTCAGCAGTGGAGAACCAGAAATTCTAAAAAAGAACCAAAACATTAACTCAAGAACGTAAGCACAAATATAATCATTATGTGTAAAATTAGAAAACTTGTGCCAAGTTCTTCATTGTCTACCAGCAACTCCTCCCCACCAACATACCCTGGACAAGATAAAAATACCAACTCTGTCTTCTAATTTCCCATTCCCGTCCCCATTACCCATACTCTTTTGCTACAGACCCCCAGCCGGAGATTGTCTCTCCTCCTCTGACTACTTAATCAACCCAACTCCACTTTTTTCTTCACTGTGGTCTTTGGTTACAGGCTGCCTCTGCCCTTCAGTAGGATGGCTGCCTGCAAACCAGGCTCCTCATTCCTCCTCACAGACATGAGTGGTCTCCACACTTTTCTCAATGATCCGCCTCAGTCCAGGGCAATCTTCTCTCTACTAATCCAAAATCCATACTCCCTTCGAATCCATTTGAAGACCTGTAACCCCACCAGTTTTCTCCTCCAGTGAGTTCCTTTAAACACATACATTAGTTCATTAGAAATATAAAGAGACTTTATATTTGTTAATTTAGTCTTTAAAGGAAGCAACCCTTATAAATCAAAATTCCATCTTGAATCCTCTGAAAAATCTCAGAATGTCTGAATCTTCTTGAATGACTCACTTTTTCAGGGCAATATTCAGTGAAACAAATATGAGGTAAGCACAGAATTTGAGCTCCTTAGATCCTGAAGTAAATCTAAGGCACTTGACATTAAAATGCAAACGATATGGGAGAGAGCCAAAGCATAAGAGACTGTTGAGAACTGAGAACAAACTAAGGGTTGATGGGGGGTGGGAGGGAGGAGAGGGTGTGTGATGGGTATTGAGGAGGGCACCTTTTGGGATGAGCACTGGGTGTTGTATGGAAACCAATTTGACAATAAATTTCATATATAAATAAAAAAAAATGCAAACGATATCCAAAAAAATTTTTAAATAAAATAAGATGCAACAATATCCAAAGAGTCACTATATACTTCACCCTGTGGCTAATAAAGATGCTTATTAAGACTGCCACAAAGACCCAAGTTAACTCTCCAGAATGTATCGTTAAAACTGAGTGCATGTGAAATATGTTTATATATCACACACGGTGTTTGTACAATGGACAGTATCATTACTAAAAAACAAAACCACCATAAGACATCTGGAGTTTAGCCTGAGCTAGCTGTGTGACCTTGTCTGGGAATCAAAAGTAAAACAAGGGGCATCAGCCTAAACGATTTCCAAGGACCTCTTCAGCTCTAATATTCTAGGATTCCATTTTTCCTGAGCAACTATAAGAGGTGTGGAAAGGCACAAGGTTGATAATATTAGTTTAAAAGAAATTTGGGTGTATCCACAGGTTTCTGGAATGCATGCAGCTCTTCTCCATCAGGAATAAACTGCCCAAAAAGGCTACTGGGCAATATTTATCACACCTTCACAAGCAAAATCATTTACTAGGATTATTAGTGTTTATATAACAATCATCTGGTTTCCTGCCAGTCTGAATGAATCACTATCAGCATCAGCTGAGTGTGACTAACAGCTAAGCAAGCATTGTTCTTAGAACCCCAGCCAGGGCCTAACTAGGAAATAACTGGATATGTTTAAATATAGTATTTTTTTATGCTCCTGAGTTACAACTCAGTTACGAAAGGGAAACTTATGGAAGGAAGATCATTTTATTACTTGATTGGATAACTAAAGGAAACTGAGCTTTCCCCACATTGGAAAATGATAGAGCAAAATGCAATCAAATGGCCTATTAAAATACACAGGATTTACAGCCAGTCTTGTTTGGTGACACACACTGCAAATAACCTTCGTAAATGTTAGCACCAGTTCCCAACATTTTAAATTCTAGACTACTGGAGGCAGGAGAGCTAAGGCAAGTCTGGTGATATGCTAAGAGAAGCAGACACTGGGAGGCAATGTAGTATAATGGAAAGGGAAACAGCTACTAGTCCCAACCACAGCCAGATGGTCATCTGCATGCATATTCTATGCAGATGATTTAGTGCAGCTCTACAATTATAAGTTTCCAAATGGCTTCTAACTGGGAACATGAAGCAAAGACACAGAATTTTCAAGATAGAGAGACCTGCACAATGGTTCTCAACCTGCTTTCTACTCCAGCCAGTTTCAACACACCCTCATTTCTGCCACACATCAGCTGCCTTCAGGGTAGCCATTCCAGACACTAAGTCTTCATGTGGCTGCACCACATCTAAGGGGCTCCTCAACTCTGCACACAGCCTCTCTGCCTTCCTGTTCTGTCCACCTCCCACTCCACTTAATCCTACTTACACTCTTTCTGAAAACCTTAAATTGGTGGACCATTCCCATTTATTATAAAGGCCCATGTCTCCATCTCCCTTAAGGATTGGACTCCAGGCCAGCCATTTGACTGACGGCCTTACCATACTGCCATGGCTGTGCCAACCCCAGCCCAGGGCACTCACTTCCACCCCATTTTCTCCGCTCTGGGACTACACAGCGGTACTAGAAGTTACAAATAAGCCGGCAGGCTACTAACTCATTTATCTTCCTATGACACCATTCGCTTACTCAAAAATTCCTAAGGGCCTCCTCCCACTAACTCACCAGGCAATAAACTATGTGTTTGTGAGTAAAAATAGATCCACTGCCAAAAATAGCACAGGGACTATTTGGGAAAACTTAAAGTTCTTAATCTGGGAAACATCCAACCTCAAAAGTAATACTGAGCAAACAAAAAATGCCACCCCATGGACTGCCAGGCCACATTGCCGAAGTCAGGGTAAACGTTATTTCTCCTGAAGGGCACTCCCATCCTTCAGAGCTACATGCACACACTACTATCCCATCTTTTATAGTTACCCACACCCACTTGCTACCAACAAGCTTGCTTTTGATATAAGAGTTTACAACAGGAAAAAACGACTCTCATGTATAATTAAGTAAAAATAACCACATCATCTTGGGGCGCCTGGGTGGCTCAGTCGGTTAAGCGTCCGACTTCAGCCTGGGTCACAATATCGTGGTCCGTGAGTTCGAGCCCTGCGTCGGGCTCTGGGCTGATGGCTCAGAGCCTGGAGCCTGCTTCTGATTCTGTGTCTCCCTCTCTCTCTGCCCCTCCCCCGTTCATGCTCTGTCTCTCTCTGTCTCAAAAATAAATAAACGTTAAAAAAAAAATAAAAAAGAAAAAAAAATAACCACATCATAAAATCTTTAAGCTTCTGTGGCAGAACCTTGTATTTTAAAAAAAGAAAAGAAAAAGAAAAAAAAGATGAGCCAGAGGAATGAAAGTTTTTTTGGCTGACTCTTCCCCAAGTTACTGTTCTCAAAGTGAGGATCTGGCTGGTCCCAAGCTGATAAAGCACCCACCTGTCACCACTTGCCCAGGCCTGGAAAGACCACTCCCTGTCCTCACCAGGGCAAGGCTGCAGTCCTAGAAAGCCAAAGAGAAGCTAAACTTCAAGCTCAGAGCAGATGAGTTCAGGTAGTTAATATCCACTTGAAGCTTAAATTAGTCAAAATAGCTACCTTTGTATCATGGAGAGACTGCCTTTTTCTTGCTCTTGACATAACTGAACATTTTTGTCGGGATTGGCAAGGATTAAATACAACCCATCTGAATGGTTACTGCATGCTACTATCCCTGGAGGCACCAGTGCTGAAAGCTTCAGAAGCTGTGCCAAGTTCCGATCGCAGGGAAGTGCCAACACCCACCACCACAGGGGAAAGCCGCTGCAGCCAGGAGTGGGAAGAGCACCCAAACCATGGGGCAGAAGATGGGTGGCCTCAACCAGGACACTAAGAGGAATTTTACCAATAACCTAGACAATGAAATTTTAGGGCCTATAGGCTTATAAAATATACTAAAAGCCATGTGGAGAAACAACTGGTACCAAGGATATGAAACAATTTCTTAAAATACCACAAGTATAATTTAACATAGAGTCCTGCACTTCTTAATTCATAGCAGGAATTCAAATTCAATTAAAACTTTGTTTCTTACACTAAAAACCCCTCCTGGTCTTCAGAACAAGCAAAATCCAGATGTGTGAGTTTGCCTTTTACGTTCCCCTGCTATACCTAAGACCCATAAGCAGTAGATTGTTTTTAATCAAACTTGGCAAAAATGGCTTACATCTGATAGGTGAAATTATTTGTTCACTAAACCCACTTGTGTAAAGGGCCTAGAAGTCAGTCACCAATGATGACTAGTATACCAGAATGTATACTAGAAATATTATCCCTGGGCCATTATTATACAGTGGTTAAAGTTACAGTTCTACTTTCCAGAGTTCAATTCTTGGCTTTACAACTTGACCTCGAAAAAATTAACCTCTTTAAATCCCTTTGTAAAATGGAGTTAACAACTATCCAGAGTTAATCCATCTGGAGTTGTTATGAAAATGAAATGAAAATGTACACATGGGAGTAACAGCTAACCATTTACTGAATGCCTAATTAGTAAAATGGGTAAGTTCCATAAACTTGGTGAATTGCAACACAGAAAACACATTTGGGGTACCTCCTCCTAAACCATATTTCTGGAAGCGTGACACTGCATTCTAATACTAATATGAAATTCCAGACAAAGCTCTGTGAACTGTTCACCATCTGAAATCCTTTTAATTCAGGCTACTGCAAGAATCCAGAACCTTCTCTTCTTCCTCAACCAAAATATGGCAAAGCAATAATTACATTACAAATGAGCACTTAGTGGGAAAGAGGACTCTCTAGTTTATTTCATATTTCAAACTACAGCACTGATGTGGCTTTAAGATTTCACACTAACCACAATTTTGGTATACCTCAAAATCATCTTTAGTTTTAATACCTGCAACACAGCATTATGTCTCACCCTGAGCCACTCAGCCGAGCTCTCCTTTTATATACCACCTGCTCATTCCTCCACTTCCCATAATCTCACAGCTGTTGGAATAAGAGCCTTTTGCCCCTGGTTGGGCCAAGTGCCTCTTCCTCTCAGACTGTTTCTTTAAGCTGCAGCTTTGTTTCCTACACTTAAGATTTTTATAGATATTCTTCAAGTCCTTCAGACTTTCTCTGTCCTTTGTCAACCTTGTAATCAACTATGTAAAAATGTTAAAACACACCATGCTATCCCAAATATTTTGATGTTTTTTAAATTCACAATTACTACTTCTATGTTTTAATATAAAATAGATGACTTACAGCAATAAGAGACATGAATGAATCACGTCTATCCATGAGTACTCACCAGAAATCTGGTTATTTACCCTCTTTCCTTAAATCATTCAGTCTAATGCACTGACATTTTTTATCCTCCTTTATAGGTTTATTTTACTTTCTCTTAAGATTTTATAATACCTATTTTTCAGAGGTTACGATTTCTGTAAGGTCATTCCAACCCCCGCCTGGAAAGGACCTGGGTTCTACAATGTTTCACAATGCTTCTTCCCACTGTTGCATTCTTTGTGAGCTGCTAGGTATGTATGAGATGAGGAGATCTTGAAGATGCTCCTTTACTTCAGAAGCATTTCTTGCCTCTTCACATATTGGGGTGAGGCAGGGAACTGCCTTGATTTGAGGCAACACCACTGTTTCCAATATTTTTCTTAAAGCTTTTCTTAAAGCATGATTTTTCTTAAAGCTTACCGACACCATCCTCCAGGTGACGCTGGTAGCACAAGGAACATCAATGATTACAGACAGGCATTATTAGGTGACCATTTAAATTATAAAGAAAACAGAAAACAAGTTAGAATGAAGACTGAAAACTGACTTGATATTAATACCAACATTACTAGTTTTACATTTCAAAGGACTTGAAGCAAAGTGATGTTAGGTTTCAAAATTACAAGAGTGGTGGCATCAGAACTCATCTCCTCACTCAGGGTCTACCCGCGAGCAGTCTACTTACCTGCCCTTCCACCACCCGAAGAAATCCCACATAAATCCAGAGGGTTACTAGAATTCTCTTTTTCCAGAAGCTCTACTTTAGGTCTACAATATTAATAAAATGGGACTGAGTCTTTTCCCAATAACATTAAGTATTTAACGCACAAATATCAAAAGATAAAACATAAGAAATGGTCTTCCACTGACCCTTGCCAAGTCCTTTCCAAAGAATATATTCCATTAATTTAGATGACAAAAAAAAAAACTTGGATTTTTTAAAAGGAGTTACCTTGAGGGAATGGTTTATCACAATTCTCAGATGACATAATGAGAGCTGGGATTGATTTTTAAATGCTGGATGGCTTATCCAACTCATCAATCATTTAAGACACAGCTATTACAGATTCCCAACACATGGAAGGGTCCATGAGTTTGCAAAATGCTACCTTAAAAGTCTCAGAGAAAAGCTGTGAACACAAGTTTCTAGCTAGCTGCAGGAAAGCATTATTCGAGACTGCTTACGAAAAGCAGAAAACCAATCTTTTTCTCTCCCCAAATAGTTTATTTCATTCTGGTTACATCTCTCAATCCTTTCCTTACTTTCCATTTCACGTTGCCTCAGATTTCCCAGAGCTCCAGAATGTCCTTTGTAGTCATTTTTCCTTAACCTCAATTCACCTTTATTCAAGACCAACTCCTTTATTCCCAAACGGCTCCTAACACTGAGGTCTTCAAGCCCCACTCACAAGGTGAACGAGGACCTCACTAAAATGTCCAGAGAGGCCTCAGCCTGAACAATCCCAGTACTACTCTGTTACTGGGGAGAAGAGGCTCACTCAAGTGTGACTTGTGTGGACAGAAGTGACTCTCTTATCCCAAAGAAATTTAAGCTCAGAACTCCTTCAGAGGAAATGGATTCCGTTGTTTCTGTAAAACCTGCAAAATTAATAGATTTTACATTTGTGTCCTTAAAGAGGTCCCCCTAAATTACAAAGACTTCAGATCCCAGACCTAGATTGTCCCTGGTTTAAGACTATCTAGCCTGTGACAGCATGCCAGTGCTCAAATCGGGATCACCAATGAATCAACAAATGAGTGGTAGTGGTGTTTTTCAAACACACTTAAGGCAAGGTGTAACAAGAATAGTACAGGAAAGATACCTCTTCAACTGTCTTTCTTAGCTGGATACTTCTAAATATTGACCTCAACAATGCATTTCATATGATATTAATATCAAAAGCCTGAAAAGGTTTTCAAATGATTCTGAAATTTTAGGGAGTCTCTCCATTTGTAGATTTCTAAGAAATCTCACAAGTCCAGCAAAAGGACAAAGGAGCCATAATTCAGGCCAGTAATTGTCAAGCTTCAGCCCGCTAAAAATTGCCATGAGCACTGGTTAAGGTGCATTTCTGAGTCCCAATCCTAGAGTTGCAGAATCTTTATGTCTAAGGCGGATCCTCCCAGGTCTCCGGAGGATGTACACTGGATGAACATAGCAGGCTGGGGGCCGCCAGCTGTAGCTGTACCACTATGTGACCTTGACGCAGAGAAGTATCGTTCATTTAGAAAAAAACATAAAATAATGTTAAGAGGCAGGGGCAGTGCGAGGATAACCGGAACTCTTAGTCTCAGAAATGCAGGTGGTGTCTAATCCACGGTATTTGCTAGGGTGTGGCTGGGCACGACTCTTTCACCGGAAATCAAGCTGCAGAATCAATTTATAAGGATCTATGAGGATCTCGGGAAGGCAAAGGCATACAGTTCTGTCTCGCCAACAAGTCTCATTTTAATCTCCAGGCAGATGCTCCCCACGTCAAACCTGGTAATCGGGCCCCACACACCCCGTCCCCCCCCCCCCGCCCTCCCGCCTGCGTCCACGTCTAGACTGCAGGGTGGGGGGTCTTCGCACACAAAGCCAGACCCCGGGTATGGGAAGATGGAACGAGAACGATTCCGGCGAGCAGGACAAAACAGATCGGAGTCAGACACACTTCAGGTAGTGGCAGAGAAAACCAGGAGAGACAGGGCGCCACTCACTAGGTGATTCTTTATTACAAGTTGGGGTATGGAGGAAGGCGAGAGGAAGGTGTGCCCCTAAGTTGAGCAGAACAGTCTAGAACGAGGAATGCGGCTCTCACGTTTCCTCGGGCACCCCCTCCCCCAACCCAAGGCTCCAAGCTGGGATGCCGCGACCCCTGCCCGCCCGAAAGGGGGCACTATCCCCCGCCCGCAGGAGGGTATTGTCACCCACCCGTCCCCGTGGGGCTCCATTCCTCCCCGGAGACCCCACCCGGGCCCGGCTGCAGGAAATGGCGGGGCGGGCGCGGGAAGCGCGGGCTGCCGGCGGGCGGCCGCGCCCAGCGAGGTCGAGGGGTCGCCCCGGGCCCGGAGGGAGACGCCGCCCGGCCACCCATCCCTCCCCTACGCCGGACCCCCCAGCCGGCCGCCCGGCCTCCCGGCGAGCTCACCGCCTTCATGGCGGAGGCCATGTCGTCGTAGCGCTCCGCCTGCTCGGCCAGCCGCGCCCGCTGCAGCAGCTGCTCTCGGTCCCCCATGTCGCTCGTGGCTTGGCCTCGCCTCACTCCCGCACCACTCGCCCGCTCGCCCGCCCGTGCGTCCGCTCCCTGGTCGCCGCGGAGGCCGCCGCCGCGCACGCGCACTGGCTCGCCGGCCGGCCGGAGGCTGCAGGCTGCAGGCAGCGCAGCCGCTCGCGCCCTCTCGCTGGCTCGCCCCGCACGCTGTGGCTCGCGCCACCGACGCCGCCAAGGGAGGAGAGGCGGCCGCGCGGGGCGGGGGGATGGGAGGACGGAGGACGCCTGCGCAGTGGGAGCAACCGGGCCTGGCGGCGGAGAGCGGCGGGAGTGGGAGGGGGGAAGGGCGGGCCGGCCCTAACGGTCTATTTCAAGGTGACGTCACCTACTATAAATAGCTGCCGCCGCCACGGCCCCGCCCAAGAGCTGCGCAGGCGCCCTGTGAGTGCTGCATTTTACCGCCGCATAGGTGGAGGTGGGAGAAGGGAGAATGGGGTGGGGACTGCGGAGCCCTAGGAGAGGGCGCGGTGATGCGGTTGCGTAGGTAGCTCAGTGTCACAGCTCCTCCTTGAAGCTCGCCTCTGAGGCCAGGTTGGAGATCTGGCTTGAGAAGTTCCCAAAAAGCAAATAACCCTACTGTCCGGAAAAGCCAGGAGGCCGTGTGCCCCGAGGGGCGGGCCGAGACCGCCCTCCTCGAGCCCCCAGGCTGGTGGACCGGGCCTTGGGACACACCTTGCGCTTGGGTCTGCACTGGCCAGGGCCGGATCAGATCCGTACTTTGGGGACAGCACCCCTCCCGCCACCCCCAAATACACATTCACATACAGCGGGCTTCAGAGCTGCGCTCCCACCTTGAGAAGTGACTTTGGGTATACTGTGCCTTCCACGAGAGGAGGGACAGAGTAGTCTGGCTGTGATTAGTAACATTCAGCACATACCTACTAGGAGCCAGCCCACTGCTAGGCCTGTATGGACATAAACATTTAATCCTCACAACCCACCTCACAGGTGGGCACAGTTGGTCTCCCCATTTTTCAGAGTCAGATTAGTGACTCAAGGTTACACATCCTGTAAGCGGTGGGGCAGATCTGAGTTCAAACCCAGACTGAACATCCTTCTGTGGCAAAGGGGGGTGGGGTGGGGTGGATGGGCTGGCTGCTCACTAAGTTCATCCGAGTTGTGGCATTCCGTGCCGAGGGTCCCTCATACCAGGCCTGTGGCTGGGCGTTGGACAAACTAGGAAAATTCCAATGGCTAAAACACAGCCCCACTTAAGTACAAATGCCAAGGGCAGCACGGTAGAGAGGACCTTAGGTTCTCTGAGAATTTTATTGCATGCTCAGCATAGGGGGAAGGAGTAACTATAGAATAAGTAAGATACATTCTCTTGTCTCATAGGGTAGATCTAAATACGTGTAAGTACAGTTTAGCTGGACCCTGAGGAAGATGAGAGTCAGGGAAAAGGTATTAGGAGTGGGGTCCAGCAGACAAAGGCTTGGCAGCAAGGATAGAAACAAAATCAAAGATGGTGAGAAGACAGGCCTGGCAGTAGGCAATGAGGCTGGGCAAACAAGATCATGGAGTGTTTTAAATGCCAGCCTGATTATTTGAGTCATTATCCTTAGGTAACTGGGAACCAGGAGAGATGTGGAAGCCATATTTCAAGCCAAGAATCTTACTCTGGGGAGTAAGATGCATTTGAAGGGAGAAGGGAGGGACGGATTGGACCTTAGTTTTACCATCTGGAAATTGGACTCGAAGGACTGTCAAATGCATTGTAGAATAGAAATCCTGAAATGCTCGAGATGGCAGGACACTTAGAGTCACTGTTATCCAACCCTTTATCCCACATAAGGAGAAACAGAGCTCTGAGGAGGAGAGGCTAGCCCCAGTTTGCACAGTGAATGAGCAGAGATGGGTCCTCCATACCAGTTCTCCTGCCTCTGGGCCTTTTTCTCCCTGCTGTGATTCTAAAATGAGGACCTCGGTATCCATGAAACAGGATTTGAATGTGAATTTGGGAGAAGGCCTCCCAACCCAGGTTCCACCATGCTTTGAAGAGTCACCTTTGCTGACTACAAATGGAATTGAGGTTAACAAACCAGGCTGATCTTTCCCCTGGTGGATATCTTTACAGAGCATGGTAGATAATAATTAATTGTCCACCCCGCTCTCCATGAAAATGGGGTTCCAGTGAGAGGTGGGAGGAGGGCCAGCGCTGGGGGGATTTCTATGATTCCTTCCAGCTCTTAGAGAAATTAGAGCCTTTCTAGCTTTTCTGATCATGTTGGACTCAGATTGATTTCAAAACAGTGAAAATTAGGTAGACTAGAGCATTCTACTTCTAATTTATAAATGTCAAATGGGAGACACTTTGGTTCTCCCATGAAGCTTTTCTCTCCTTCTCACCAAAAAGTTCAGTGTCTCCACTTCCTCACCTCCCACCCACCTCTGAGCCCAGTGCACTCTGGCTCTGCCCCTATTCCTTCACCTAGGCAGCTCTCATTGTGGCCACTAGTGGCCCACTGTTGTCAAATTCAAGGTCATTTTATAGTCCTCACCTTCCTGGCCCATGTGACTGCTCTGCGCACAACTGCTCATCCCTCCTAGACAGGCTCTCCTCTAAGGTTCCATGACCCTGCATCCTCCTGGCTTCGCTCTGCTGCTCTGCTGCTCCTCTTCTCTGGTCTGCTGTATGAGCTTGTCTTCTGGGCCTACCCTGAAATATTGGGGTACTACAGGACTCTGCCCCAGGCCCTCTGTTCTTCTTACTCTGTCCTATCCTGGGCAACCTCATCCATGCCAGCTCTTGAGGGAACATATGCCACATTCCCAGCTCTGGCTAAGGAGCTTTGCAGGAATGGGTATATTTTTTTCTCCTCAAGATTCCCCTGTAAAGTAGGTACAATCTCCATCCCCATCT
The DNA here is from genome assembly GCF_028749965.1 of Puma concolor. Lineage (NCBI taxonomy): Eukaryota > Metazoa > Chordata > Mammalia > Carnivora > Felidae > Puma > Puma concolor. Next base: position 21,360,194 of record NC_141678.1, read on the forward strand.
TACAGATGAGGAAACTGGCTCAAAAATGTCCCAGGATTAAAAAAAAAAAAAAAAAAAAAAAGTTCCAGGATTTGAATAGTCCACAGCTGGTAATCAGTAGAGTCAGGATTTGAACTCAGGTCTGTCAGACTCCCAAACCTGATGGCCCAACACTTCCCTGTGGTGTCAGCTGAAAAGGGCTCAAGGTGTGACTCCCTTTCAGGGTCATTCTGCTTGTAAAAAGTACACATAAACCTTGCTACCTGTAGGCTACACTCTGACCAGCACCCATCTTCACCCTTTGGAAAGGGCTGCCAACTCCCATAGCCTCATAGATAAAGCCCAGGGCAACCGCCTTGGACAGGACATCTACTCCCAGAGCTCTAAGTCCCATCAATAAATGTCACCTTTGAACAACTCCAAAGAGAGTCCCTGAACCAGGTAAAGGGGACTAATGATTAAGGCCAAACACACTGGTTGCCCAGAGCTCAGAGCAAATCCTCAGTGCAAGGGCCAGGTCTGCTGCATCCACATCTGGTACAGGGTCTCACTCAGACCAGACTGTCCCTGGCTACCTGAGGACATGTGAGTGCTGTGATGAGGAAGAAGGATCTGGACTTAGTTTCAAATTCTACTCTATCAGTTACTAGCTGAGTACCACTAGGCAATGGCTAATCATTGGGCCCAGGACTAATCACACCTATTTCTTAGGGTTGCGGATCAGCAAGAGTTCGTATGTTTCTCACCTTCACAAGGCCAACACACGGGAGGCACCAGCCATCACAACCATACAATAAATAATTCCTTGCTGCATCCCAGCCTGAGCCAGGGGTAAGGACTGCTCCTCCTTAAAGGACTGGATTTCCAAAGCAATGCCAGAACCCTCCTCCAGAGCCCAGTGAATAGGTGACCCAGAAAAGGCACGTCCTGGTTTTTTTTCCTTGGGTACTCTGGGACACTCTGAGCTCCCTGAGAAGTCTGGATACCAAGGGACATACTACAAAGGAGACCTGGGTATTGTTCTGGAGAGATGGCTTTCACACTGTCGGCATGGTTACCATCTTGAGCAGGAGGGGCTGCCTGCCTACAGATTAGTGTCAGCCAGATAGAATTTTAGCTTTTTTTTCTCCAAATTCAGGCCTCCTGCTGCCCAGGTAACCTTGCTGATTCTGAGCCAATGATAACACCAGCAGCAGCAGCAGCAGCAGCAGCAGCAGCAGCAGCAGCTGCTGCTCTTGGCCAAAGGTCAACACTTTACCCCCATATGTTATCTCACCAAATCCTTACAACTCTTGGAAAGAGGTTGTTATCCCCATTATATGGATGAAGAAAATGAGACTTAGAAAGGTCACCCACATCACTCATGCCTACATTCTGCCACTTGCTGTGGCCCCAGTGTCCTTTTGCTGATACCAAATTCCACCCCAACCCTTCCCCCCCACCCCACCCTGTTACAAGATCAGCCTGAGCCCACAGGTTTCAGGATCATCCAGAGTCCTCCATCACTTTGTCAAAGCCCACTTTGGGAGCAGATCAGCTCCCAAAGGCAGCTTTTGGCATTACAAAGGATGAAAGTGTCTTGGTAGCTGCAGTCTGTGAGCCGGTGGAGCTCAGAGCCCATTCTTAGCACCCGTCCCCCTCAAGCTTGTGCAGAGGAGCTCAGCTCTGAAGGAAGAAGGCAAAGCTGTCACCCATGGAACCGCAGTTAGAATAAGGGCAAAAAGGCTTCAGTCATGCAGATGGTCAAGGAGCTTGTGTTTCTTAGCCAGAATTTTCTAGATCCTTTTGCTGGAACCATCTAGGTAATCGCTTCAAGCTTCTGTGTGATTCCCACTTAGGTGGAACCAGGTGGGTTGGGCTGTGTGGCCTGGGAAAGCTGGAGGGCAAAGCATTAGAGTGCTGTGACTTACCCTCTCTGAGCCCTGGATTTCTTATCTGTGAAACAAGAGGCTGCATTAATGGCTGGCAGCATTCCTTCTTTCTTTTAGCTCTGAAGGTCCAGGATATTTCACCATGGGAGGTTCGGCAAACAACGGCATGGCAACTCAAGAGGATAAAACAGGGATGCTTCAGAGGATCAGTGTTTGGATCCCATGTCAAAACGTGGAGTGGAAGAGGGTAACAAGGAGCTACTCCATAGCAGGCCACAGGGCAGTGTTTGCCAGCACACTTCCACTTGGTTAAGGTAAGGTCAGTATTGTTCCAATTTTACAGATGAGGAAACTGAGGCCCAGAGAGATTAAGTGTCTTACTCAACTGCAGCACAGACAACAGGGGGTGGGAGCCAGGATCAAGACCTATTCCACCTTCACCATTCTTTTCACTGCTGTCCCTAACCTTCTGAGAGTCTTTTGGTTGTTAGGCTCTGAGCATAACTGTCCTCAGTTGTGGCTGAAGCCATACCCTGGGAAGTAAGGGAGAGGGTAGCTGAGTTTCTATCCAGGTTTCCTGCCAGTCAATTGTATTAAAAAACATCTTTTCCTGGGGCACCTGGGTGGCTCAGTAGGTTGAGCGTCTGACTTCAGCTCATGTGATGATCTTACAGTTCATGAGTTTGAGCCCTGCATCAGGCTTGCTGCTGTCAGCTTGGAGACCACGTCGGATCCTCTCTCCCCCTTCCCCTCTAGTTCTCTCTCTCTCTCAAAATAAATAAATAAACTTGAAATAAAAATCAATAAATGGATGGGGGAACTAAAGCTCACGTACACAAGAGTATGTAGCTAGTAGGGGCAGAGTCGGGATGCGAACGTAGGTCTTTCTATCAAGTTCACACTCTTTGTCACTTATAGCACCTGCTTCCCACTTTCTTAGGAAGTTGCCATTTCCTTTTCAGAATGTAAACAGTGGGTAATCATTCCTCATCTGAGCCCCCACCGCCAGGCATGCCTCTCCTGGAGTGCTGAATTGAGTCTTATCACACCTTGTGCATACTGCAGAAATTCTGTTGCTAGAGCCCTCTTTGTGAGTGGCAAGGTCATTCAGGAGGTGGAACACTTTTAATTGGCTGACAGTTAACTGACTAATTGACAGCTAAGTGGAAGATAAGATAAGGGAGGGAGCAAGGGGGAGTTTGCAAGGAGGCCAGAGGAGGCTGAAAGGCAAGGGAGGGCTCCTGGGTTGAATTTGAGAGTCACTCAGACTCTCCTCAAATCCTGGCTCTTCCACAGTAGCTGGAGAAGCCTGGGAAAGTTGGCTGCACCTCTCTGAGCTTCAGTTTCCTTGTTCATAAGATGGGCCTCTTGCAACAGCTAGACCTCCTGGTGAATAAGGTTGTGCTGAGGGAGAGAGTAGGTGCTGCCTACTGTGAAAGTTGGAGGATCAGCCACCCTAAAATGCCCTCCCCATGAAATGACTGGGCCCTGAAGGCCTGGGGGCAGCAGGGAACTCACAGGATCAGAGACCCACAATAAAAGTCTTCGAGACAACTCAGGTTGGCTCTCTCACTCTGAGAGGCAGCACAGGGTAGTGGAATGGTAGCCAGCTCTGCCAGCAGTTGGGCCTGACTCCAAATCCAGCCCCCACTTGCTGTGTAGCCTCATATGTGTCACTTTGCCCCTCCCAGACTGGTTCCTCATCTTTAATATGGAATTAAACATAATGCCTTTGCCATAGCTCTGCTGAGAGGATCAAAGATCCAGGCAATGACAGCCAGTATTAACTGTGGGACACTGAGATTCAGAGAGGGAAAGTAATTCACTCATGGTCACACAGCAAGTTAGCAGCAGAATCAGGTCTATGCCCAGACCTCCCAAAGCCAAGACCTGAGCTTATCCTTGGACAGCTGCAGCCTTACCTCAAAAGGCCAAACTGGGCTTTGGAAATGCAGCTGAGGACCTTACTGGGATCACTAGTGAGATTCTATGTCTCACTGAGCTGAGACAACTGCTTGCATTGCCAATGGCTGGCAAATGGCAAAAAGCCTGGGGTCATGTGTCTCACCTGGGGTCTAATCCACAATATAACCCTGAGGATGTCAGGTTGCCCCTCTGAGCCTCAGTTTCCATATTCACCAAATGGAGGTAAGGATTCCTGGCAGAGCAAAGGGATTACATAAAGGCACGGGGCCCTTTTCCTAACGGCTACCCCTGAGCTCACGCGATGCCCCGAGCCCTGTGCTATGATCAGCCATGATTTCACTTAGTCTTCACAGTGACCCTGTGAGGTGGGAACTCCATTTGCAGATAAATGGCTGGAGAGGATTGGAACCAGGGTCTGAGCTCTGATCCTGATCCCTCTGCCTGAGACACTTACCCCCTCTTTCCATACCTAACTGGGGATCCTTCCTCAGGTTTCAGTATAACCTTCTCTGGAAGGATCCCTCAGCCTCAGGCTGGGGAGGGCCCCTGCATTGAGACTATTTCTCCCTCTCCTCCTCCAGCTGGGAAGTCTCATGATGCAAGGACCTTGTCAGGATTACAGCTGTATCCCCGGAGCCTAGCGCTGTGCTTGGCATACAACAGGTGCTCAATCAATACTTGCCAAATGACTGAATGCATCCTGTCAGTATCAGGATGCCACCCAGGCCCTGAGGGAGCCAGGGCATGGGAGGAAAACGTTTGGACTCCTGCCATGCCTTACATTAGCAGCATCTTCTCTGAGCCCTGACAGCCAGCCCCCTGGGACGCCATTTGAGCCAGCTGAATTCCGGTCACTGTTTCACCTTGGAAAGGCAACCGCAGCCCTCACCAAGCAGCCCAGTAACTGACGTCACAGCAGTGCCAGGAGCTGCCCCGTTAATATTTAATGTAGACTCCACTGCGGCAGAGCTGCAGGCTAGAAGAGCTGGAGGGGGCTGTGCACCGTCTCCATGGGTTCGTGAGGAGGGCACAGATGGAAAACGGCTTCATAAACCGGAAAGCCCCCAGCAGATGAGCATTACACTGGCCTGTTTTAGTCCCTGGCTTAACTCAGAAAGAGCCAGAACAGCATGTGCCTGCAGTAGGACAAGGAGACTGCTGACTGAGCCCAAGTGATAAATATATGCGGGATTAGGGGCTCCGAGGGAGATTTCCTGGAGACTGTGGGAGGGTGAGCACTGGCGCCAGCCAGACCTGGACTCTACTCCAGGTTTGCACAGTGCAGCTGTGCGACTGGGTAGCAACTGTACCACTGAGCCTCAGTTCTCTGATCTGTGAGATGGGCATAATACCTTCCTTGAGGGGCTGTTGTGAGGATTAAATAAAACAAGTGATGGAGAGGACCCAGCTCAGTACTTACTAGGACCTTGGTAAATGCTTCTCCAAACCTCAGGGGCCTGAGGTTAGTGACAGGAGATGTGAAAGTGCTTCATGCATTCACTGGCCAGGAACAGGAAGAGAGGGGCCCTTGTGGACCATCTCTTCTGATCATCTGACCCCTTCATTAGACAGACAAGGATGCTGAGGGCCCAGGAGGGGACAGAGGCTCACACAGCAGAGCTGAGGTCTGACCTGATCTGCAGTTGCCTGCCAGCCTTCCCCACCAGTGATGATGATGAGATGCCCCCATTGATGATGGATGCCTCTGCCTCTCTGACCTGAACAAAGCAGGACCCTCATCCTCCACCCCTTCCTTGTCTCCCTCTGGTATGTTTCCCCACAAATCCTGGCAGCTTCCCAAAATGTAAATCCGAACCAAGGCAGCCCCTGCTTAAACCCCTTCTGTGGTCTCACATTTAGCACTGGCCAGAGAAAATACAGGAGGCCCAGTTAAAACTGAATTTCATATAAAGAACAAATGATTCTTCAGTATAAGAATGTTCCAGGGACGCCTGGGTAGCTCCGTCAGTTGAGCGTCTGACTTCAGCTCAGATCATTATCTCACGGTTTGTGAGTTCAAGCCCCATGTTGGGCTCTGTGCTGAGAGCTCAGAGCCTGGAGCCTGTTTCAAGTTTTGTGTCTCCCTCTCTCTCTGTCCCTCCCCAGCTCGTGCTCTCTCTCTCTCTCTCTCAAAAATAAATAAACATTAAAAAAATTTTTTAAAAGAATGTTCCAAATAATGCATGCATTATTACACTAAAAAGTTATTCATTGTTTATCTGAAATTCCAAGTTAACCATTCAACCTGTATTTTTATTTGCTAAATCTGGCAATCCTACACAAACAGCCTTTAGGAAAAAGGTCAGAGGTCCATTTTAGCCCAGACCTCCTCCTTTGCCTCTCTTCCACAGAACTCTCTGCTTCAGACACAACTTGTTGCCTTTTCTGGAGAATCCCAAGCTCTCCCTCCCGCTGGCCTTTGCAGATGCTATAGTTCCACTGGGAACTTCTTGGTAAGGTACCTCTTCCTCCTGTACTGCCCCACTTGTGCTTGGCCTGACCCATCCTAAAGCTTCTGAAGCATTGCTTTTCTCCTGGAAGGCTCCCTGGCTCTCCAAGCTTGGATGATGCCTCTCTAGGTTCTCACTGGACCTTGGGCAGGTCCTCTGCCTGTCTTGTTCACTTGGTACAGAACGGAAGTTCAGCAAACATTTATTGCATTGAATTGCTAAGTTCTACAGCCCCTTGCATCTCCACTATCAATAGTTTCCCTCCTTTAGCCGAATCCGACATGCCTTCCAAGGCCCTGCTGGAATCCTACCTCCTCTGGGCCTTCCCCAGGGCCTAATCCTGCCAGTTCAGTCATCATCCATCGCAACAAGCAATCTTTTCAACCCATAAGCTCAGCAAGATCAGCACCCCTCAGGCTCTCCTATGACCTGCAGTGCCCAGCACTGTGCCTTCCTGCCAGATAGTGATCAAAAAATGCCAGTGAATTTGGAGGATGCTAAACCAAGTTCCTGTGTTTAATTCTACTACAAGTCAGAGATTAACCAAAATCCTAACCTTGCCGTGAAATATCTTTCAGGGCATCTTTAGTTCCCACCTGACAGAACAGCAAACAGAGGAAATGGAGGAACCCAATTGTTTCTGGTTCAGTTGTCTTGATTCCATTCTACCTCAGGGCCTTTGTACCTGCTCTTCCCTCTGTCCAAAGCACTCTTCCCAAAGATCTTCACTTGGATGATGTAGCAAATTAAAGATGGCCACAAATCCTTTGTGTCTTGCCCCTTCAAGAGGTGGCAAGTCTCTCCCCACCCCTTGAATCTAGGCTGGCCTTGTGACTTGCTTGGACAACAGAATGTGGCAGAAGTGACCCTTTAGGAGTTCGGAGCCTAGACCTAAATAGGCCATGCAGCTTTTGTCACCACCCTCTTAGAATGCTGCCCCTAGATCACCATGTAAGGCAGCTGATCTTGCGAACTGCAGGATGAGAGGCTGGGTGATGGGTAGCTGAGTTCCCCAACCAATAGCCAGCACCAACTACTAGATGACTGAGAAGCCTTCTTGGACCTTCCAGCCCAGTTGTGTCTCCAGCTACATGCTAGAGAAATGGGCAGAGGAACCACCCAGGCCAACCACAGACTCATGAGAAATAATAAATGGCTGTTGTAAATCACAAAGTTTTGGGGTTTGTTATCCAGTTTGGGTTTATTACATGGACATCAATAACTGATATAGCTGCTCCCTCTTCAGTTATCTGCTCAGATGTCACCTCCTCAGAGAGTCCTTTCCTGGCCATTCCGGCTAAAACAGCATACTCCCCACCAATCGCTCTCTATCTCATTATCCTGTTTCATCCTGTCCTAGGCATGTATTACTAACTGAAATCATGATGTACTCATCCATGGGTTTATCATCCATCTCCTCCACTAGGCAGCAGGTCCCATGAGGCCAGGGGCCATAATGGTCTGTTCCCTGCCATCTCCCTAGCACCCGCGTGAGGTCTGGCACAGGGAAGATGCCACACGTTGTTGCTGGTGGTGAAATCGTGTGCTTGCCCTTGCTGGTATGGCACTTAGTGGGGCAGAATGGCAGGCATGAGCTCCCACCTTGCCGTATCCTCCAAAACCCATGCTCTTGGGAGGGCAGGAAGGCTGGCCAGGTGGCTGGACTGTGTCTCAGGGGCAAGAGCTTCAGGGAGCCCGAGTTGAGCAGAAAGGAGAGGAAACTGCCAAAACATTCATTTCCAGCAGGGGATGAGATTCAGACCAAGGAGATCACCGTTTTCTCCTCCTTTGCCAATTCCCAGCAGCCCAGCCATGTTCTCCTGAAAGATCACAAAGTGAGAATCCAGGCAATGGGACCCAGTGTTGAGGACACCAAGTCATTCCTCAGGGGCCAAGCATTTCCGAGTCCCTAACACAAAGCAGATCCTCTGAGCCTGCTTTCTCCAGTGCCAAGAATTAGGGAAAGCCACAGACTCAACTGAGGAAAAAATGCACACCCAACAGCTAAGGAATCTGCTCTCAGATGTCTCTTCAAGCTACCATTCTGCATCACCACTGTCCAAACCAGGCTGCTTTCAAGCCAGGTGGTCTCGGGTTGAAATTCTGGCTGCTCTGCCGAGTAGCCGTGTGACTTTGGCATGCTCCCTAACCTTACTGGGCACAAGCTTCTGCATCTATAAATGGTGGACAATGAAGACCTAACATCTAAGGTTGTGATGATGAGTCACACTCAACACAGCTTCAAGCACACAGAAATGTTAAATGGATTATAGTTCAGCTTATTCAGAGTGTTTTTTTTACCTGTCTCTGTGCTGGCAGGGGTAGGGTTGGAGAGACCATGGTGTGCAGAGCAAGGTTTGAGTGAAACACAGACCCTTCCTGGGGACTGGAGCCACATTTAGGGGTTGCCTGGCAGGGAGTAGGGGATACAGTGTGAAACCCTTGGTCCAGGTTGGAAACATTAGAATGCCTGGTTCTACTCAGCATCATTATCTAGCCTTAGGAGAGGACCCCTCAGAGCAGCCCTCCATTCCTCCTGGAGGTCTTCTGGTATAGATTAGGCAATGGTTTGGAGCCCTGATAAGGATTCAGGAGGTCTGGGTTGGAGGCCCAGCTCTGGCACTAATAAGCTGTGTGACATGGAATAAATCACTTGACTTCTCTGGGCTCTAGTGTCCTCATCTACGAAATGGGTCATTCATCCCTGAAGTACCAACTCATAGGGTGGTTGGGAGGATCAGATAATGATTCAGAGGCAAGAGTGCTTTGGAAAACATTAGCTGTTTGATGAATAAAACTATTAAAACTGGAAGGAATATGGGAAATGTCTGTACCTTCTGTTCAATTTTGCTGTGAACCTAAAACTGCTCTAAAATATAAAGTCTTTAAAAAAAAACTGGATTCTCTAGCAAAAACCCTCTAAAGCTTTTAAATTAAATAATATAATATGGGTTCAAACGCTAGCTTGCAATTTGCATGATTCAGGGCAAACAAGTTAACTTCTGGCACTGCTAGGGGCTTGTTTGTTGTTGTTGTTGTTGTTGTTGTTGTTTTCCTGCAGGTGACAGGAGCACTGGGGCAAGAGAAGGGTTGGGAAGATGCTGTAAGATGTAAGATAGATGTGATAAAGAGATGAAGCCCACCAGCCTCCCAAACCCCTGGACAACCCATGGAGAAGGGTTCCCCACCTGACTGTGAGCTGAGGTGGGGGCTACCTGTTCCCTTTGCATCCCCTGCAAGCGCCCCTCTGGATCTCAGCTCCACCCCAAGTAGATGGTGACTCAAGTCGTTCTGCAGAAACTGGTCCCTCTGCCCCTGTTGCCATGGCGCTGCAGCACAACCTGGCCAATCAGGAAGGAGATGAGTATCTGAGCCTCTGTTGCTAAAGCTGGAGCAGGACGCCTGGCCAATGGGAAGAGCAGCAGAGTGGGGCCACCATGGAAACCTCAGCCCCGAGGTTCCAACTGCGTTTTGTCTCCATGCCTTGTTTGCAGGGGGTAGGCTGGGTTTTCTGCATTCCTTTTTGGCAAAGAACGTCTTGCAGCCCCAGGAGGACATTCAGGAGTCATAATAGGGGTTCACGACAAGAGGCATCTTCAAAGAGTCAGAAAGGACCCCAGCTTAGCACATCATGGCTTCAGCTGTTCCCTTCGTTATGCTTTCCCCAGATGCTCAGCATCACTTGTCTTTGATCTTAGCCCATCCCCACGGATCTACCTAGCCCCATCTGTCCTAAGAAATGGCTGTAGGCTGCAGAAAAAAAAAAAAAAACCCACACCCAAGGTAGAGAAAAGGAACATGGGGATGACCTACAAAGGATGCTATTCTGCCCTGTAGCTTTATGGCTTTGCACAAACTGCCCCTCTTCTTCCCCCAGGTACAGGGTGTGGAGGAGGATAGAGATAAAGGTCAAGCACAGGTGCTGCCTGTCTCTGTGAACTTTGAAGATTGGGCAAATGGGCTCTATGATTCCTTTCAGATCTCACATTCTAGACTTTATTCTATTTCAATCTTCAGGTTCTGGAAAAGTGTATCTACAAGGAATAACTTTCCAAGGGGGAGCCCTGTAAATAGTGCCAGTGGACACAAATAAGATTCAAGCTGCTTTGTGCCCTTAAAATGCCAGACCAGCAAGGCCATCGGTTTTAGAGCTGAGGCCCAGAGGGGTGAAGCTGCCCCCTCAAGGTCACACAGCTAGCTGGATGCAGAGCCAAAGCTAGAAGCCCTAACTCACAGGCCCAGCTCTTCAGCTTGCAACATGCGACCTTCTTAAACCAGCATTTTCACCCCTGTGCGAGCAACCAGGGAGCTCTGTATGCCCATGCTCCCATACCCCTTATTTGGCAAACACAGGCATAACAATTTCAAGGAAAAGTGTGTCCAACCCTTTCCCCCTCTCTCCGGTCTGTCACTCTGTTGCCTAGCAACAGTTATATCTAGAAACTTAGGTGTCATCCTAGACTCCTCTATCACCCTCATCCGTTCCCACTAAACCCACTGTATAATCATTTTATCTCCAAAATGGCCTTTGAATCGTCCACTACACCCTTCCTCTCCTCCTCCCTCCCCTGCTTTCTCCATCTGAGGTTCCATCATGAATTTCCTGGATGACTATTGGCTTCTCACAGGCTTCCTGCTTTTGCACTTGCTCATCCCATCCCCTGCTTCCATTTTCTTTAGCCACAGCCAGATAATATTTTAAAAATACAAATCTGATCATGTTACCTGAGGCTTTCTCAGAGCCTTAAGTATAATAATCAACATCCTAATAAGCCCCAGAGGCCTGCATCATCAGGCCGACACCCCCAACTTCATCTTGCCCTTCCGTGTGTTCTGCTCTGTCTGGAACATTCTGACCGCCACCACACACCCAATTCTTCTAGTTACTCCTACTCACCCTTTGGCTCTTGGTTCAATGGCCACTTTCTTGAACTTGAGGAGCTCTCTTAACCTCCTTGAATCGGTCAAATTCCCATTTCTGGCTCTCCTGGCACGATGTATGCCTTTCATCTGTAGCACATATCAGTTACAGTTTTACACTTATCCACATAATTATTTGATTCATATCTGTAAGCCTTAGGGGCCCCACTTGATATAAACTTCATAAAGGCGGTGACTTTATCTTGTTCTATGCCTTAAATATACGGATGGGTGGATGGATGAATGGATGAACAGGTGTATATATGGGTGGGTGGGTGGATGGATGGATGGATGGATGAAGGAGTATAGGTGGATGGGAGTATGGATGAATGTGCAATGGATGAATGGGTGCAGGGAAAGATGGCTGAATGGATGGGTGAGTGGGTCAGCATATATATGTATGTGGGTATTATTGGATGATAGATCGGTGAGCAAGTAGATCAATGGGTGAAAGGATACTCTCATTTTCCCCAGCTTACTTAGACCTAATCATTTCTCCCTCTACTAGTCAATCTTCCCCCTATTTATTCAACATACACCAAGCATGTCTGATGTGCCAGGAATGTGCCCACAGTGCTGTCAGAGCCCAAGGAAAGAGGGATCACCAGGTCCTTGAAATTTAGATAATAGCTACTTCCAGTTGACACTACTGTGTGCCAGAGACCATCGTATGCTCTCCTCCTAGGAAGCATACTTCTTCCTCTCTACTTATCCAGAGCCTAGCAGTGTCTCAAGGGTTAATGTAGGTATTACTTCCTTCAAGAATTCTTCCTTGATCATCCAGCCTGGGCCTGATTTCCTGTCCTCAGAACTGCCCAGCACATAAGCTTTGCTGGTCCTTGTTCATAAACTGCTTCATGTTATCCTTTTTCTGTGAGTCTCTTCCACTCCATCAGACTCTAAGTAAGCTTCCTGGGCATAGGCTTCACATCACAGGGAAGACCAATCTGTGGGCTGGGCATTGTACACACACCCCCTTACATAATCCTTACAGGAGCCTGAGGGAGTCGTGATTACCTTATTTTATTTTCTATATATATATTTTTTTAATGTTTATTTAAAATTTTTTTAATGTTTATTTATTTTTGAGAGACAGAGCATAAGTGGGGAAGGGGCAGAGAGAGAAGGAGACACAGAGCCCCACGCGGGGCTCGAACCCACAAACCACGAGATGATGACCTGAGCTGAAGTCAGACTGACTGAGCCACCCAGGCACCCCTACCCTATTTTCAATTGAAGGAAACTCTCTTGCCTGAGTTCACACAGATAGTAAGTGGTAAAGCCACTGCTCGTAGGTGGGTTTGAATCAAAGGCCAAGGTCCTTAATTAGAACTTACCCCCAGCCTGAATATTTTCTCCAACAGCAGATGTAGCAGCTCCACCTGTGCCTGAATACTACTGGAGTGGGGAAGCCCCGGCCAACTGTTGAATACTCACCTCTCAGAAACTGTATTCTAAGCCAGAGTGAAGTTTGGGGTCACTGGGTAGCAGTTTCAGACGGACACATTTTGACTTTGAAACTGCTACCCAGTGACCCCAATACTGCCCCCTGTGCAGCCAGAACAAGCATGTCCCCTCTTCCACATGGCTGCTTGTCAATAATTTACAACCAGCTCTCATGTCTCCCCTACATCTTATTGTCTCCAGGGAGGAGCTTCAGAGAGAGAGTGCTGGAACTAGTCTCTGGAACTAGAGACAGCCCGTGTTCTTAACCTGGCTCAGCCACTGTCCACAGACCAGTACATTTCAAAACAAAATTAAGTAGGTGATTTGACAAGCAAGGGCATTAAAAAAAAAACAAAAAACCTTATCACCACCTCCCATCACCCTTGTTTCATAAAAGAAAGGGCATCCTGACACATGAAAAGTAGGGCAATTGAGAACTAATTTAGCTTTATGAAAACTCCCTACATTGTCCCTATTTCCCTCATTTCACCGTGTCCTGGTACAGACCCTGTGGGGGACTGGCCCAGGTCTGCAGGCTGCAAGGACCTCTGCTCCAACCAATTAAAGAAAACACCATCAGCCAGAAAAACCAGAACAGAGCACTCTGCCATCAGGACACCATATTACCCTATTTCAAGAAGGAAGGAAAAGCTGAGTGTGTCTGGCATGGTGAGGTGGCTGAGCTCAGGAAACAAGACAGACTTCTCCATTGTGTCACAGCGTCACGTCCAGTTTCTATCTTGGATTAGACGAGCAAAGCCTTTTCCTACTCTTGTAACTCTATAGGCACCCTGAAAGCAGCTCAGCAGGCGGGAGCTGCCCAGGACCACATCACTCCCAAGTGGAATGTACTGGAAGTCAGGAGGACTGTTCTGGCTCAGTGGCAGAAGGCCAGTTTAAAAGCCTGGTCAGTTAGGCAAAGACAGCAGATTTTCTTTTGGGGGCAGTTTTGTGCTTGATCTGATCAAAGCCTCCAACCCAAAGGCTTCCCGAATTCATTTAATGTTCATGGAAGGCCTACTGCACGCAAACATTGGGCTCGCATTTGGAGTGCAAAGGTGGGCAAAGAATGACTTAGTCTCTGTCTTCATGGAGCTCAGAGTCTATTACGAAAGGCAGATAGTAACCCAAGTGTAAGGGATAGATGCAAACTTACAACTGTGACAGGTGCTAGGGCAGAGGCACGTGTTGCCCCGAGAGCATGAAATAAGGGAATTCCCCTAGTCAGTGGTCACGGAGGCTAGGACAGTAGTGACAAAGCTGAGATGGGAATGAAGAGCCGGCATTGACTAGGTGAAGAAGGAGGGAAAGCAACTTGCAGGCCAAGTGCCTGATGTAGGATGAGCATCCACCACGTGAAGAACTGAAATAAGGCCAGTGTGACCACAGAGGGGAAAGCAATGGAAAAGAAAGCCATGCAAGAAGATGAGGCTAGAGAGGTAGGTGGGGGGCTCATAGACTCCTTAAAGGCACTTGGTCTTCTTCTTTTTTTAATTTAATTAATTCATCTATTTATTTTTTTTTTATTGCACTTGGTCTTTTTCTTAAGTGAAATAGGAAACCAATAGAGCATACTGAGCAGGCAAAGTGGCACAAGGTAAGTATTATTACTCAACAGCAGAGAGGCAAACTGGGGATGTCTGTTAACCAGACTTTGTGCTGATCACTTCACATCATATACATATATTGAACCATCATATTGTATGCCTGAAACTAATATGATGTTATATATCAAGTATATCTCTTTATATTTTTAATAAATATTTATTTTGAGAGAGAGAGAATGCATGCAGGAGAGGGGCAGAGAGAGAGAGAGAGAGCGATAAAGAGAGAGAATCTCAAGCAGGCTCCAAGCCATCAGCATGGAGCCGGATGTGGGGTTCAATCCCACGAACGATGAGATCATGACCTGAGCCAAAATCAAGAGTCGGACGCTTAACCGACTTAGCCACCCAGGTACCCATCAAGTATATCTCAATTTGAGAAATGGATGATGATGGTGGTGGTGGTGATAATAATACTGATAAAAATAATAATAGAGCTAATGTTCCTGAATGCTACATCCCATGCACTGCTTTAAGTATGCTTCAGTCTTCATGTTTGCCCTGTGAGACAGCCACTGTTAAGATCCCCATTTAACAGCTGACAAAACTGAGGCACAGAAAGAATAAGTAACTTGTTAGCTTTAGGTGGTAGAGTTGGCAGATAAGGGAGTGAACTCTGAGCACCTAAAGAAATTACTCTCTTAAAGAAGTCAAAGGAGGGGCGCCTGGGTGGCTCAGTTGATTGAGCATCCGACTTCGGCTCGGGTCATGGTCTCATGGTCTGTGTGTTCATGCCCCGCGTTGGGCTCTGTGCTGACAGCTCAGAGCGTGGAGCCTGCTTCGGATTCTGTGTCTCCCTCTCTCTCTGCCCCTCTCCCGCTCGTGCTCCGTCTTTCTCTCTCTCTGTCAAAAATAAATAAACATAAAAAAAAAAAAAAAGAAGTCAAAGGACAGGGAAATGCTGTCCCATGCAAGAGAGCTCTGGGGACAGCAACCTGGAATAAACTTGATTTGTAACTTGGGCCTCCAGTCCATGTGGCTGGTTCTGTGAACAAGTACTCATCACGCACCTACCATGTGCTATGCACATTGTGGTAAGGACTGAGGACTTGGCAGGGACAAAAACAGTCCCAGAACTTACTACATCCCAGTGTGGACAAATGACAATGCATAAGTGGGCAAACAACGCAGATGATGTCAGGTGACAAAAAGGGCTATAAAGGAGAGACAACAAGGTAATGTGATGGGCAGTGACAGGCAGAGGGGTGGTACCTCTCTAGACAAGGTGGTCAGGGAAGGCCTTGCTGAGAAGGCAGCAAGTGACACCAACAATGAGAAAGCAATTGAGCCATGATCTTAGGAAGGGGGTTCCAAGCAGAGGGAAGAGTCGTGCAAAGGCCCTGAGGCAGGGGCAACCTTGGGGTGTTCATGGAGCAGAAAGAGGAGATGCTGCATCCTTCTGAGTGAGAAGGAAAAGATGAGAATGGAGACAGATGCTTCCAGAAACCCAGGCCCCTAGAGCCTTGTATTGGGATTTCATCCCGAGTTGATGGGAAGTCACTGGAGGGTTTCAAGCAGGAGAATGACACAGCTTGTTCTATGTTTAAAAGGGAGTGCACTGGCTGCTGTGAGAATATGTTCTTCAAGGCAAAAGAGGATGCAGCAGGACCAGTCAGGTTGTGGCTGCATCAGATGAAGGTGGAGGTGGTGAGAAGGGTCAGGTTACAATATATTTTTGCTAATGGATTAGGTGTGGGTGGGTTGAGGGAAGGGTTGAGGGGAGGAAATACAGGATAACTCCAAGGCTTCCAGCCTGAAAAACAGGGTAGATGATGGTGCAGTGACTAAAATGGGGAAGACTGTGGGAGGAGAAGGTTTGGGTGGGAGCTGGGAGGACACAGCTAAATCAGGAGTTGTGTTGTACATATATCCAGTTTGTTACTCTCTGAGATCACTAAGAAGAGGCCAACAAGGCAGCTGGACAGACAGGTTGGATCTCAGAGCTGGGGTCAGGGCCAGAGAGCTCAGGTTGAGACACACAGGCATGGTAATTAGATGGTGATTAGAATTACGGGACTGGGTCGCTGGAGGAAGGAAATGCAAAAAAAAAGGTCCAGGGCCCACAGACTGGGATCCTCCAGTGTGTGGAGACTGGGCAGAGGCATGTAGGCCAGCAAGGGAGGGTGAGGAAGGTGGCTAGAGAAGCAGTCTGCAAGGAGAATCTGGCCTGGCCCAGCTCTCTGCTGACAAACATGACATGTCATCTCAGGCAGCTTTTTCCCCATCTCTAGGACTCCGTTTCCTTTTTGTAAACAGGGATGGGGGGTGGCCCTACCCATCACTGAGGTAGCTCCCCCTAGATCATTCTGTAATACTCCTGTAGCCACTTGCCAGATGAAGAAATCAAAGCTCAGGGGCGCCTGGGTGGCTCAGTCGGTTGAGCCTCTGACTTTGGCTCAGGTCATGATCTCTCACAGCTCGTGGGTTCAAGCTCCACGTCAGGCTCTGTGCTGACAGCTAGGAGCCTGGAGCCTGCTTCAGATTCTGTGTCTCCCTCTCTCTCTGTGCCTCCCCACTTGCTCTGTCTCTCTCTCAAAAATAAGTAAACATTAAAAAAATTTAAAAATTTAAAAAAAGAAAGAAATCAAAACTCAGGCCTGACCACTTTGTTTCCAGGCCTCTTACAACAGGCTCATGCTGGATGAAATACAAAATACAACAAAACATAGCCCAATGGCCCACCACCAAGGGGCACAGGGCAGGGCAAGGGTATGGGACCTGGCACAAAATCCAGATCTTGCCACTTGCCAGTTCGATGACCTCGGGTGACTTCGAGCAATCCTGATCCTTAATAGTCACTTATCTGTAAAAGGCAGCCAATAATACCCACTGTGAGGGGCTGTTGCTAGAAATAAGTCAGGCAGCAAGCAAAGCACCCCACACAGCTCCAGGCATCTGGTCAATGCCACTTCCTTTCTCCTTCAGGAAGATTTCTTCCATGAATCAGAAGAAAAGGATTCCAGGGTGGCTCGACCCTTGCAAAACAACGCAGTTCTGCTGCCGCTCAGCCCTGGGGCTGCCAGCTCTGTGCCACTCCTGCCCCGCACCTGCATGGCAGGTTGAGTCTGCAAAGACTGACTAGTCAACCAGCAGGAGCCTGGGGCCCTGTGGGTCTGGGAGGCAGGACAGGGGCATCTGCCTCTACCGCTGGCCATAGCTGTAGACTGGAGCCTCTTCCCAGGCTGCATTAACTTGGCTGGCAAAGGGCCATGATAGGACAGTAGGGAGATACTGCAACAGAAAGCAAGTTGTTTGGCCCCGCTGACCTGGCTCCATGTCTCCTAGAAGCTGCCCTGGGGATAAGGCAGCCACTGGAGTCGGGGAGCTGGGCCTGGAGACTGGATTCCTAGCCCGGCTCTGCAACAATTAGACTAACGGCAACACGCATCGGGCACCTCCACTGTGCCAGACACCGAACTAGTGCTTTACCTAAGGGCTCTTCAGGCATCCTGCATGGATGGTGAATCTGTTCCTGTTGAAAAGATGAGGGAACTGAGGTCCAGAGAAGAGAAAGCCTTGCCTAAAGTCACCAGGCCTTCCGGATACTTCTCCTGAAGACATGTCAAACAGGGGGGACCCCTTATGTAGCCTGTATCCTGTGTGATCTGGTCTCTGCTTCCTTCTCCAGCCACATGGGCCCCCGGCCTCTCCCCAGTCTCAGGGTCTTCAGCCAGGAACTCTACCGCAGCTTTCCATGGAAATGCCCAGAAAGCCTTCCCTGAGTCCTAGACTAGGTTGGGGTCTCCCCTTTAACCCCCTACAGTGAACTCTCTGTGGCCTTTGCTGCACTTTTCATGACTAATTACTTCACAACCATAACAATAGTGATCTGTGTAATATTTTGTTTGCCATCCTTCTCCTTCCTGTATCTGCACGGTGCTTGGCACGGAGATGGTTCTTAATATGTTCGTTGATGGGAGAACAACCGAATGTGTGAACAATGAATGAGAGTATGAGCCACAAATGAATCTCCCTCTTGCAGAGAGGAGCTGGCTGTGATCCGGCCAGGAGACAGAACATTTGTATAAAGGGCCATCTCGCTCGGAATCTAAATCACAGAACCTGATAGAAACAGTATCTTCCAATCATGTGGACACTGCCCAAGGAGGCCTGTGTGAAGAGACCCCAAGCTGTGTGCTGAGAGGTAGATACCCAGCTCCCAGCATGAGTTAGGTCCCCAGACCAAGCTGGCTTCTCTGTGCCCCCAACCCCCAATCTCAGACCCCAGCAGCGGCAGCCAGTCTCTGGGTTCCTGCAGGAGACGGTGGCGAGGGGGCAGTGGTCAGACTTGCCTCTTGTGTTGCAAGGGGAAGTGCGCCCTGTTTCACTTCTGCTTTGAGGCGAGACACATCCTGTGTGTCAGACCACCCAGAGTGCTCCTGTCCTCCTGGAGCCAACCACCAACAGCAGCCAGTGTGGAGATCAGGCACTGGAGAGCCTGGGAACGTGGCCCTCATTGCCACGCAGGGAGCCCAGGCCCCAAGCCCTGTCCTTCCTCCTTCCAGGACGTGGGTGACTCACCATGGAAACCACGTTTAGTGGGCTTCTTTCTCCCATGCCCCACCTCTTTCTAAGGGAAGAGTCCTGGGGGTGGAGAATCCCTGAATTCAATCCTTCCCCTGCCATGTGTGTGCTCAGTAACCTTGGGTAAGTCGCTCCACTTCCCTAAGACTCAGTTTCTTCTCTGGGGAGTGGGGTACCACCACCTATCCACCTCCCTCGGGGCTATTCTCAGACTTCTAGAACTAGGACAATGGGTGCACACTTGCTTGGGTTTCAGAGTAGGAGCTCTTGTTATTCTGCTTTCTTTCTCTCCCTTCCCAGGCTTCAGACTAGCTGGTGCTGGACTAGGTTCCTGGTGAGCCTGCCAGACACATTCAAAACAGAAGGTTTGGGGGCACCTGGGTGGCTCAGTCAGTTAAGCATCCGACTTCAGCTCAGGTCACGATCTCATGGTTCATGAGTTCAAGCCCTGCATCAGGATCACTGCTGTCAGCACAGAGCCTGCTTCAGATCCTCTGTCCCTGACTTTCTCTGCCCCTCCCCTGCTTGCACGTGCATGTGTGCATGCTCTCTCTCTCTCTCAAAAATAAATAAAACATTAAAAAATAAAACAATATTTGGTCTCCATTAGGGGAGTGTTTACATGGCTGCCTTAAAGTTATGGAATTTTTTTGCATCACTCAAACCACTTTGCAAAGCTGATGGCATTGGATCCTCAACTGTGACCCCTTGAAGGAGGCAGAAGAAACACTGTCATTGTCCCACCCCCAAACCTGAGGTCCAGTGGGGTGAACAGACTTGCTCAGGATCAGGATTGCACAGGTAGTCAGCATTAAAGTCAAACAAGAACTGTAGTGACTTCACCTGATTGTGCAAGGTCTCAAAATACTCCATAGCACTTATCCCCTGGGGTCTCACACCAATCCCCCAGACTCAGTGTGCTTTTGGAAGCTTGGGCAGGGTCACACAAGGGAAGAAATGGCAGGCTGAACCTGGAAGCAGGGTTTTGGATCACTGAAGAGAAAGAGGACAATGAAAAAGGATCATTCCCTGTCTGCCCCATCTGAGAGGCCTGCCACCACCTTGAAGCCTGGTACATTTAAAGCCTGTTCTACCCAGGGGCACCTGGGTGACTCAGTCAGTTAAACATCCGACTTCAGCTCAGGTCATGATCTCATGGTTCATGAGTTCAAGCCCCATGTTGGACTCTGTGTTGACAGCTCAGAGCCTGCTTCAGATTCTGTGTCTCCTGCTCTCTCTGCCCCTCCCCTGCTTGTGCTCACTTGCTCTTTCTCTCAAAAATAAATTTTAAAAAAGCATTAAAAACAAACAAACAAAAAAGCCTGTTCTACCCAGATCCAGGACCAGGAAGAACAAAGCCAGACAGGTGAGCAAGGTGTTGAGGCTCTGTCCCTCCACCAACCCCTCCTGCCCCCCCGCCCGGGGTGCAGCCCCAGAGTCCAGGCTGGCACAGGGCTTCCAGACAATGGACCATTTGTCACTCTGGTTTGTACTCTGGAACTTGACAACACCAACATACCTCCCTCTGGAAACCAGTTGTTGAAAATTCGGGCTTAGTAGGGCAGGTTTGGAGAAATTGCTCTCCAGTTTTCTCCCCCATCAGGTTTTAGGCGGTCATGTTCTCTTGTTTGGTCTGATGACAAAGCCCTCCAGACCTCCAGAATCCCTTCTCTAACCCATCCTCCTCACCTACCCAGAACTCTTACACAACCTTCAAATCCCAGCCCAAATGCCCCTTTCTCCAGTCTTCCAGTTCCCCTACATAGAATTAGCTCCCCACCTCTATTTCTGTAGTGCTTTATCTGTTTCCCTTCACCAAGAAGAAAGACCGACATTGATTTGGCTTTGCATAAAGCCAAAGCTTTGCATTCAGCTTTGGTCAGCTGAATGAATGAATTCAACCAATTCTAAATAAGCACCTACGTGTGATGGGCACTTGCAGTGGAGGACGCAAGGATGAGCAAGATGTGCTCTCTGCCCTCAAGGAGATCATGTTTTTGGAGAGCCTAGCTATATGTACAAGGAAAGAGAAACACAAGAGCAGTGCCACAGCATGTAAACACTAAATATGACCAGGATTCTAATCCTGGTTCTGTCCACAACTTGTAGTGTGGCCCTAAGCAGTTCTCTTAGCCACTCTGGCCTTGGCACCTAGAAAGAGTAATGGCTATAGAAGATTGGGAACGGGGCTGCCATCAGGAAAGGATTTAGAATCCATAACCAGGGGCAAGTGGCATCTATCTTCTCTTCCAAAGTCACAGGAAAGAGGGGCTCGCCATCCAGACCTTTTACCCGATCAGCATCTGGTTCAGGTTGTCTCAACCTCGACACTAATGACATGTGGGGCTGAATAATCCTTTTTGTAGGGGCTGTCCTATGCATTATAGGGTGTTTAAAAGCACCAAGGAGATGCTTCCCACAGTTGTGACAACCAAAAGTGTCTCCCAACATTGCCAAATGTCCTTCAGATGGGGGCTAGTTGGGTACCACTAGCTAGCTCCTGGTTCTCCTCCAGTGCTATATCCAAGGACCTGGAAAAGGGGTGGGGGTTTTGGAACAGCATCTGGACGAAAGTCTCACAGGCTTGCCTCTGGAAGACCCCTGCCAAACCTCTAAAGCTTGTGTCTGTTCAGCTTCTGAGGATGCTCAGGATGAGGACAGGTAGGACATTTCACCTTGTAAAGGGGCGTCTTTCCTAGGACAGTACATGGTCACACCTATCTGATGCTCCCAGAGTGTGGAGAGGAGAAGAACCCAAAATGTGAGCTACTAGGGTTGGATGAACAACAAAGACATTAGGGAAATGTTTCTCTTCCAGGATGCTCTGGGCTTAAAAATAAAATTCTCTGGGGTTGCCTTGTTGGCTCAGTTGATTGTCTGACTTCGGCTCTGGTCATGATCTCACGGTTCATAGGTTCGAGCCCCATATCAGGCTCTCTGCTGTCAGTGTGGAGTCTGCTTTGGATCCTCTGTCTCCCTCTCTCTCTGCCCCTCCCCTGCTTGCTCTCTCTCTCTCTGTCTCTCTCAAAAATAGATGAACTTTAAATTAAAAAACAATTTTTTAAAAACTCTCTGTCTCTTTAAGAGACACCTGAAGATTAACAGGGAGAAAGTGAGCATGGATAAGCAGTCTGATATAATCCACAGTGCACAGAGAGGAGGTAAGAGACTCAGCTCCTATCACAGCTGTCACCAGCTGCCTGAAAGACTGACAGGGACCTTCATTCCCTCTTGGCACTCAGCATTCCTGTTGGTCAAGGAGGAGAAAGATCTGAAATTTTGTGATTCCTAAGGTTTCTCCCAGATTCATTGCCAGAGGAATTCAGATGAAAATGCCAGGGCTCAGAGAGAGGGGTGTGCTTGCTGATGGTCACACAGCAACTCCCCATACCCCCTCCCCCTTATCACCAGGGTGGGAAGAGATTTTCTTCCTGGAAGGACTATGTGCTGATTCACTGAGGAAACAGATGAATCTTGCTGCAGCCAGAGAAGCAGATGGAGAACAAATCTGAAGACTGGTAGGAATGAGTTCTTGGCACCTGCTTTGCCCCCCACCACCCATGCATTCCAGGCCAGGCTTCAGGCAAGTGTGTCGCATGGCCTGAGGTCCAGGAGCTGCCGGACACACTTGCAGGCTGAAGTCAGAGGCTGCGGGCCGGAAGGGAAGGAGCAGACAGTGCCTTCCAGATAGGAGCCTGGGGGAGAGGAAAAGCCACTGGCACCCGCTCAAAGTCACTGCATTCTCCCACCAGAGAGCCTGTATGTGAGGCTGTTCACATGCTACATGCATCTGCACACCAGTAGGGCTGTACCCCACACACACATTACAGTCAACTGAATTGAATAAGGGGCCCCTGGCCAGAGGTCCAGGTTAGAGCAGTGGTGATGCCTCACTGACCCAGCACCACCAGGAGGTGATGGGGACAGCACAGTGAATGGGGGCTGGGCTCTGGGGTCCCCCAGACCTGATTCCCAGCCTCGCTGTTAGCTGTGTGGCCCTGGACTCCACTGCCTCGGCTTTCCACTCTCATCTGGTATGACAGTGGTTGATAAGATTACATGATGCAGTGGCATATAATGTACGCTACATTGCCCAGAACACAGGAAACGCTCAAGAAATGAAGTGACTGTTATTATATGTACCTGAAATGTTCAGGATAACTATAAATTGGCTTCTATTCAGCTTTCTGTCCCACTATTTTCTATTGTGTGCACATGCATACTATTTTCTATTTTCTGCACATGCACACTATTTTCTATTTTCCATCCATGTTAGCAAAGCCACACAGACTTCCTTAGGGTCTTAGGTGTAAGTCATGTACTTCTTCCTTGTAATACCCGAAGTTTCCATTTTAATTATTTTTGACAGATCTCTTCCTACAAAAGGGGATATGGGTTTCCATACCTATTCAATGTAGTACTTGGCAGTTGCTGGCCCAGCTGCATAGCCTTGGGCGGCCTGTGTAGCTCTCAGTCTGCTCCCACTGCCATCTTGCTGTCAATTGTCATTTTACTCAGCTGTCAAGTTCTCTGCCTCTACTGTGTTGCTTTTTGGTGAGAATCATATTTCCAGGGTGGTTACACTGGATATAAAGTACTCAGTAAGAAGCCCAGAGAAGAAATCTGGAACAGGGTTTCTCAAATGGACCATGGATAGCAGAGTGTCTATTTATAGTGCAGAGTCCCAGACCTCATGAATCAGAATCTCTGGGAGAAGCTCTGGAATCTGCAAATTATGTGAGCTCTTTTGCATAGGAGCATTGGAGAACCACAGGTGGGGGCCTAAGACAGCTACTACTTCTGCTTTGAAGCCTCCTTGGCTAATTTCCATTCCTTTGGTAGAGGGTAAGGGCGTTACTCTATCTCATTTCTTTTCCCACTGGGTTTTTCTGCATCTCACACTCTGTGTGGTTCTCCACCCCAAATTTGTTTCTCATTCAGGAGGCCAACTGGTGCTGCCCCAAGTGTACTAGGGCCTGGGCACACTCCAGCACAACCACAAAACCGAGAAATGTCTCCAGAGCTGCTCAGCTTCAGGCAACAACCCTGTTCATGATGAGGAGTCAGGACAGCATGGTCAGAAGGCCCTCTTCCTGCTCTTGGCAATGTGGCACCTCTGCCAATAGCAAAAACTTCCCAGCAGAGGTTCTTTGGGACCTAGATAAGGCAGCATGACCACAGCAGCTAGTGGTGTACAAGCCCTCTGGCCCAAGTAGGACACTGGGCTCAGCCTCTTGAACACTCTGACTCCTATACATCCCACAAGGCCCAAGCCTACTTCCTCTTTAAAGACTAGCCTGTCCACTCCAGCCCTCTGATTATTCCCTTCTTCTGGGGTTCACAGAGTCTGGGGTAATCATCATAACAGCTGATGTTTAAGGAGGGGCACAATGTTCCAGGCACTGTCCACACTCTTTATCCACATTTTCTCCTGTGGTTTCAAGACCCTGTGAGGTGGTACTAGTGTCTCATTTTACAGATGAGGAAACCGAGGTTCTGAGAGGTACAGTAACTTACTCAGATGCACATGCCAGCAAGTGGCTGTGCCTGAATCTGAATCCAGACACTGGCTTCCTGTGTCTGTCCCCTTAACTGCCACACTACTGACTGTAACCAAATGCCTGGAAAAACACTGGGCCTGGGAACCAGAGGACCTGGTCCCCATCCCAGTTAGACCCTGGAGCAGGTCACTCCATGTTTCCTTAACTATGAGAGTATGAAAGGGTTGGACTAGATCACCAAGAACCCTCTGCTCTAAGGATCTTGTCTTACGGGACCACCCTCATCCTCTCCTACACTGGGGTGACCCAAGTATGTCATGCACATGTCTGGGTTTTGATGGCCTATTTCTCAACATGAATAAGTGCCCTCCATGACTTAATTTAGGGAACGAGATTGACGATCCCATGAAGATCTTCCTTACAGTCCATGTGTTCCTCCTTTGGGCTGGGCCCTGTGAGGGGCTCTGCCATGTGCATCTGCTCCCTTGGTCTCACCAGCTCATTCACTCAATTCTCATTGACTGGAGAGTGTGCCAAAGAAATTCTCAACCTAGGATGCTAAAAGGGGTCAGCAAATAATTGCATTGTCACAAGCACAGAAGAAGAGCAACACTCAAGAGAAGTATGTGTGTGTGTGTGTGTGTGTGTGTGTGTGTGTGTGTGTGTGTATGGGGTTGGGAAGAAAGGTGAGGCTATGTCATCTGTATTTAACAGGTGAGGAACCACACTTGGGAGGCAGAACATTCCTAGCTCTCACAGTGAAGAAATGGCAGGACTGGAATTTAAACCTGGGTCCTCTTAGCCCCAAGTTTCCTGCCCTTCTCTCTCCACTGAGGAATGGTTATTCACATTTATACACCTGGTGTGAGGCTTCCAATATGCATGCACACATCCCTCATGTCTAACCAAACCACACACTTCCTCAGGCCAGGCTTTCTCTGCACCTGGGCAGCAGGCATGGAGGGAGATGGACAGGCCTGAGGGGCAGATGGGGAGGACTAGGATGGAGCTGGAGGGGTACTGAGTTCTACTCCCAGATTCTGGCTTGGATGAGTGGGTGGAAGGAGGTGCTGATCAGAGAAAGGAAGAATTTGGGGGAACTGGGGTTCAAGGGCATGAATATTTCAGGCTCAGTTCTGAAGGGTGAGTGGCTAGCATTCTAGCTTCTTCTAGCCGCCTCTTCTTCCACCAAATCACTCTCTGGGCCTTCTTTTCCCAGGTCATCTTTGTGGGTTTTTTGGGTTTTTTATTTATTTATTGAGAGAGAGAGAATCCCAAGCAGGCTCCATACTGTAAGCACAGAGCCTGACACAGGGCTTGAACTCACAAACCATGAGATCATGACCTGAGCTTCAGTCAAGAGTCAATGCTTAACCAACTGAGCCACTCAGGCACCTCTCTCAGGTCATCTTTGGAAGAGAGGAGGAAAGTAGGATACTGAGGACCACACATGACTATGCCACATGATCCAATCTGAACAGACCAGTGGCTGCCGTGTCCAGCAACATCATGCAGGAAGCTGGTTCAGAAACATGGCAGAGGATTTTGCATCTGGGAATGTCAGAACAGCTGACATTTGTTTACAGCCTGCTAGGTAATAAGTGCTTTCATATACATCTATCTTCTGGTCCTCCCACCATCCTAGCAGACAGCCTCCCATAAATGAAGGACACTGACGCTTGAAAAACAGTAAAGGTTTGTCAGAGGGAAGGAAAGGTGAGAAAGGGAAAGAAAATGGATTTTTATCAAGGACCTGTTCCTCACCAGGAATCAACCTCTGTGTTTTCACATGTATTAACAGATCTATTCTCTCAAAATCTCTACATGTACTATTAATAGCTCCAATTTACAGATGAGGAAATGGCTCCATTAAGTAATTTAAGAACCCAGTGCAGAGAGATTCAGATGCAATGCCCAGTGCCAGGCTCTCGAGTCCAGAGTTCATTCATTCACTCCACATATTCAGCTGATACCATTTCTCCAGCATCTATTATTATGCTGCACATTTAGGAACAAAGAGGTAAACAAAACAGGCAAGCTTCTGTCATGCTAGATTGTAAATGTACCAAGCGTTGCCAGAGAAGTACAAGGTGCTGAGGGAAGACCTGACAGGTAGCCAACTGTGCTTCCCTGGAGAAGCATTTGAGCAAAGAGCAGATGAACAATGACCAGGAGTTAGCAGGGCAGAGTGAGCCTGGAGAGGAGGAGTGTTCTAAGCAGATGGAACAGCATGTGCAAAGGATCTGAGCTGCTAAAGAGTTTATGATGCTCTGGGTGCTTGGAGAATAGCCTGGGACCAGGTAAGTGGTGGGCATGATCAGAGTAGTTTCTTTTTTTTTTTTTTTTCTTTTCTTTTTTCTTTTCTTTTTCTTCCTTCCTTCCCTTTCTCTTTCTCTTTCTTTCTAGTTTATTTTGAGACAGAGAGAGAGAGTGTGTGTGTGTGTGTGTGTGCACGCATGCCCATGCGAGCAGGAGAGGGGCAGAGAGAGTGGGAGAGAGAAAGAGATCCCAAGTAGGCTCTGTGCTGCAAGCTGACACAGGGCTCTATCCCACGAACCATGAGATCACAACCTGAGTCGAGATCAAGAGTGGAACACTGAACCGACTAAGCCACCCAGGCACCCCCAGAGTGGTTTTTAAATAAGACTCTAACTGCTAAGTGGAGGATGGCCTGGAGGGAAAGCAGAGGTGGGTTAGGGGGCTCTCCTAGCCACGTGAGAGGAAAAGGAAGATGAAGAAGGGCTGGGCCAGGAGTGGTAGCAGAGGACTTGGGAAGAAGTGAGTAGATTTGCAAGCTACTGAGGAGGTAAATCCACAGGGTTTGTGTGGAGAGACGGAGGGGGAGGCAGTGGCAGTACCTGTCAGGTACCCCCAGGCCTGCAGCCCCTCACCCCTACTATCAGGGCAAGGTGCTGCGGTTGAGGCACCATGCTAGATCTTATCCCTGTAAGAAGTGGGTTCTAAACCTTGGAGTCAATAGAGACTTTCCTTTGTTTTTTTTGGAATGCCATGACATCCATGTGCCACACCTGGGCTCACCCACTTAGCAACATTCACTCCAACAGCACAAGCCTGCAATTGCGTATGGTATTATTTGCTCATTAAGTCTGAAAGAAACTATTTTACTCCTGCCCAAAGGCCTGTAAAAAGACATCTTTCAGTAAATCCACCACCAGACTCTCCAAGACAGTGAGTTCTAGAGTCCTCCTCACCTTCTGTGGCTGCCTCATTTGCCACTACGTCCCTGGCGACGGGGCCCGACTGCCCAGCCAAGGATGGGGTCACTGCTGCCAGGAACCAGGCTGGGCCAGAGATGCCGCACATGGCACTTTATTCCTGCTTCTGATATATACAGGTATGTACAGTTGGTGTGAGCCTATGGTACACTATTTCACAAAATTATCTTACATCCTGTGCACACTTCTGGGCGGGAAGTGGCAGACTGCTCCGAAAAGCCCACGGCTAGTGGAGGGAAAGGATGCTCACAGGAGCCACCCCCTCTCCAAAGGCATTCATGGGGGCTGCCCGCCCCCTTCCCCAGTACTGAGGCCCTCCCACGGACCATCTGGACCTCCCACCTGCTCTCAGCGCTAGTTTCTTCCTGAGTCTTTCTCCTCGAGTGGAAGAACATTTTGTGGGGGAGGAGGAAGCAGCAGCAATGGCTCCCACTCACCGACGGTGGCCCTGCTGCCCGCCACCCAGAGCCTGACTGCCCCTATTGGACGTGGACAGCAGGAGTGGAATCCTCCCCATGCTGTGGGCCCTGGTGCACCCTGGCCTCACGGGGCGCTAGCATGCATCTTCTCCAGGCAGCTCGTCCAGAACGTGACCAGCCGGTTGTCGCGGTTGATGCAGAAGTCCGTGAAATCCCTGAGCAGCCGATCAGCAAACTTCTCATCCCCTGTGGCACTAGATCGCCACGTCTTGGTCAGCATGGTGTTGTAGGCCCAGTTGTAGCCAACCCGCTCCTCACAGAACATGTTCTGGTTAGTGGAGCTGGTGGAGTTTCGCCGACGTCGCTGCTGCCCCGAGAACTTTCGCCTGGAGTAGGGCAGCTGCAGGAACACTGTTCCTGAGAAGCAAGATGCCCTGTGTCACCACCACCACCGGGAGGGTTCCCAGGGCAGATGTGGTGGCTCTGCAACCACAGGCTCAATCAAGAGAAGCCGCCCCCGAGCATAGGCTCCTGCCACAGGGACCCACCTGCCCCACGTTTTGCCTGCAGGGTCTCACCTGTAACATGGATGTACTGAGGCTTGTTCTCGGCAGGGAAGTTAAAAGCAGAAGCAGAATATTTATCTTGTACAAACCCAAACCTAAGGGAAGGACGGGAAGACACACAGATTAGGGCCTCCTCAGCTAAAGGGACAAGGGGAACAAATGTGACTAAGAGGACTGACAGCCTGAGCTAGAGGGGCCGGGAAAGATCTCTTTCAAGATGGAACATTCAAGGGGCGCCTGCGTGGCTCAGTCAAAGTGTCCGACTTTGGCTCAGGTCATGATCTCGCAGTTTGCGGGTTTGAGCCCCGTGTTGGGCTCTGTGCTGGCGGCTCAGAGGCTGGAGCCTGCGTCAGATTCTGTGTCTCCCTCTCTCTCTGCCTCTCCCCCACTCATGCTCTTTCTCTCTCTCTCTCTCTCAAATATAAACATTAAACAAAAAAAAAAAAGATGGCTGCTTCTTTTCTCCCATCCCGTACCTCTTCTCTGCCTCTCACTGGAATCCACATCACGCCCTATGTGGGGCAAGGTGCCCATCCACATGCTCGAGAGGGGAAGGTCCTTATCTTAATTCACCTAGCCACACCTCTTTCCCTTAGTTCTCCCAGACAAACACATAGTAGGCCCTCGAACAAGGCTCTGAATTGAAATAGAATAAATTATCTTAACTGAAATCCTCTTCTTAAAAATGAGGCACACGATTCTAGGGCTCTCTGCTTTGCTGTGTTCTAGAAATGGGCAAGAGGAGCCACTTTTCATCTATGACTTATTAGATTCTGCTTCTCATCTATGGCTTGTTCTATTCCGGGTTTTTCTATTTCCATCACACACATTTATTACAGCTCTACCTGCTAAGTGCTGTAAAGGACACATTAACAGATGTGGCTCTTGCCCTGAGTCTGAGAGGTTTATGTAATGAAGGCAGCAATGTAGGTAGAACTAAAGGAGGTAAAACACCTGTCTCCTTTTCACTGCATCCTCTATATAAGCTGTGAGCTTTACAATGACATTCACTAATTATTTATCAAAGAACACATGAAATCAAATATGCAAGTTAAATGGACAAGCTAATGTGCACTCAAAGCTCTGTCATGTATAGGCTGACCCTATCATGTGTAGGAATGGCTCTGGATTTTGCCTTTCTTCCTCTCCATTTTCCAATTAAGGCTATTGATTTACTCAGCATAGATCAGCCTGACCAGACTCTTGCCTCATTTCTTCTTTAGATCACGAGGAAGATCTTTAAGTTTAAAAAGGCAATTTAAGGGGCGCCTGGGTGGCGCAGTCGGTTAAGCGTCCGACTTCAGCCAGGTCACGATCTCGCGGTCTGGGAGTTCGAGCCCCGCGTCGGGCTCTGGGCTGATGGCTCAGAGCCTGGAGCCTGTTTCCGATTCTGTGTCTCCCTCTCTCTCTGCCCCTCCCCCATTCATGCTCTGTCTCTCTCTGTCCCAAAAATAAATAAACGTTGAAAAAAAAAATTTTTTTAAAGGCAATTTAAGCACATGGTGCTTGGCCCCCTCACTGTCCACTTGGGGAGCACATGAGCCAGGACTATGGTGAGGGCGGGGCAGGGGGGGTGGTGCTCAGTCCCACCCAGACAAAAATAAAGGAGGAGCTGGGGAGCCACAGCAGGGGTAGGATGGATGGATCAGCTTCTCTGGACCCATCTCTAACGCCATCCGAGATGAATCTTATGGATGGGCTAATGTTTCCTTTTGGAGCCACATTCTAACCTAGAGTTCCATTCTGTGCAAAAGCTATTCTGGGCAAGGCACATTGCCTTGGTGCTTAAACGGAAACAAAAATGAGAAAAATGCATACCCTTGTCCCCCAGGGACCCCTAAACTAGTGTAATAGATGGATAGAGTGTATTGGAAAAAAAGGAGGGATTTAGAGAGGAGAGACCTGGGAATCTGTGGTGGGACAAGACTGACAGGTGTAGAATGGGGGTGGGGGCTTAGGGGAGAAGGTTTAGTGGGTAAGGTGGGTCTGGGTGGAGAAGGGGGAGCAGGGTGAGGTGGGGAAGGGGGAGCATGTTTAGGTATAGGGACACACAGTAGAGTCCATGCAGTGATACACAGAACAGAAGATGTGAAGAGTCTGAAGGCTGAAAAAGCACTCTGAAGAGGACAGGGCAAAGTTTAGATATGACTAGGATCTAGATGAGTTTGGATCAGGAGGGGAATGCTGTGAAGAAAAAAGCACATCTGACAAATAAAGGCCATGTCCCAAGTGACATCTAGTCAGCAAAATCCAGCGACCACCCAATGATATCCATGGGAAGCATCAGACCTGCTTATAAACTTGTCAGTTGGCTGGGGTCTTCCTAATAATACCTACTGCCTACCAAGGGCTTCTTAGGTGCTGGGAACTCCAGAGAACCCTCCCGACAACCCAGTGAAGGGTGAGAAAATGAAGGTGAAGCAGTTCCAAAACTTGTTCACGGTTCCTCAGCCAGATGCTGGTGGAGGCGGAGGTGAACCAGGCTTGTCTGCTTCCTGCATCGGGGCCCTTTGCCACCGACCCACTGTACTCCCCACCTTTTGCCCCCAATCAGCACCCACTCCTGCTGAAAGAAGCAGCCAGTCTATGGTGGGCAGGGGGCAGGAGGGAGGTTCGTGGTGGGGTGGTAACAGCTTAACATGTTTGAATAAGATGACAGGACACTGAAGAAGGTGCAGAGAGAGGATTATGGAAGCAGGAACAGAGGACTTACTTCTGCCATGATTAACATGAAGTGGACATTGCCTAGTGCATTCTGGAGACAAAGCTGGACTGGTTTGAGGGGTAGACAGCTAAGCCCAGGAAAGCCCTTTCCTGGCACACATATTAGGTGCCAGTAAAAACCTATGGACTTATCTATTGCTTTTTAACCCTTCATTATCTTTTCAACATGTGTCTAGAGGCTTGAGACACGTTTTATAGTTTTTCATCTATGTAATCTCCTGGACAGCTTGGACCAGGGTCTTGTTGGAGGCTAAGGAGGGAGCTCGACGCTCTCCCTTCAACTGGAAGAAAGTAATGAGGTCCGAAAAACAATAGCTACAGGAACTGACAGGTAATGCTTATCTTTGAAACCAAGGCAAAGGGTCCTGTTGGAGGTCAGCAGCAAAGCTGTCATTGGTGGGCCAGATCCGTTTCCCCAGAAATGAAACAAACTGGGTTTGGGTTTGGTAATTGCTGGATAGTCACTGATGCCCTCCCACTATACCTTCTTGCTCAGGGACCAACCTGTGTGCAATGGCTTCCTGGAAAAGGTGCATTCGATCCCAGTATGTTTCCGGTTCAAAGCCTAAAAGGAGAAAAGAATAAAAGCAGGGGTGTGATTCCAAGGTTTGTAATTCTTCCTGGCTTTGGCCTTCTGTACCCTTCACTTCTCTTGGCCACTTCTCCCCCGTCAGCTTAAACACGCTTTTCCACACTACCTGCTTTTGAAAGACCAGCCTCTGTCCCAAGGACCAATTGTGTTTTCTCACCATCCCTTCCCCAAAGCTCTATCAGGTTCTGAAAGGCACTCGTTGCTCACACTCAGCAACGAGTGTGAGCTACCGGAACTTGATGTAAGCCTCGTTCTAATGACTCCCTATACCAAAAGTGGAAAGGAACATGATGTTAAAGTACAAACAAAAGATAAGCTTTACATGCGTGTTATCTGCTTCTAAGGAGAAAAAAAATTTTTTTTATTACCAATGTTCCATTTCCCTACAAGGAAAGACAATATTATAAGCTCCATTTTAGGAATGGGGAAATCGAAGCAAATAAATACGAAAATTATTTTTGGAAAAGTGATAGGCTGGGGAGGGCAGGAGGGCACAGAAGTGCCTTTCTCCATTGCCCGCATCATTGCTCCAGCCTCGCTTCTTCTGCACAGCTGGTGTGAAGACTGAGAGCTGATGAGGGGGTGGAGGCTGAGGCCAGGTGTGACACAGCAACAGGCAATGGGCCAGCACTGCTCTTGGGACCAAGATGCTGACGGCTGGAGGTGCAACTTCACGAGACATGAAAACAGGGGCTCTGTACGTTTTGGAATTTTCTATCTAGGATACATTTGAAGGTTCTAGGCAACTAAAGAGCAAAAAAGAAAGAAAAAAGGCTTTGGCTTTAATAGGAAAAACACGTACAGCAGCTTCCTCGTCAGATGTTTAAGATTTTGTATCCACTGTTATTGGAAGGGGAGATAATAGGAAGAGAGTAGCACAGAAGCAAGAAAATCGACTTTTAGATTTAAGCCCTTATTCCTTTAAACTAGGCCTCCTTTCTTCAGTAACCATGCCTGTAACCATGGCAACCAACAGAGGATGCTGGTCTTAAAGCCTGGGTTACAACTGGCAGGGAAAACCATCAGCTCACACAAAAAATGTCCTCCAATGCCAGCCTTGCCAGCAATCCTGTGCTGTTACAGTGAAGGTGGAAAACCCCAGAAGAATCTCTGGCTGGTGTGGGGGAAGTGTCTCCTGAGCATATTAAAAACAGTAGCATGAGGCAGTTGCCTGGCTTGAAATCATCAGATACGAATATAATCATGTGGCATTTCAGGACTGTAATGGTCCTCTCATAGCCTTAGCTGCTGTGAGGTTAGAGAATGTGCGTGTATGTGTGTGTGTGTGTGTGTGTGTGTGTGTGCGCTCGCGTGTGTGTGTGTGTGTGTGTGTGTGTGTGTGTGCGCTCGCGTGTGTGTGTGTGTGTGTGTGTGTGTGTGTGTGTGTGTGTGTGCGCTCGCGTGTGTGTATGTGTGTGTGAAGAGCACTCTGTCGACTCTAAGGATCACAGATCTATGCCCTCTAGTGGCTCTGTGGGGCCCACCTGGAACCCCAGCCATCACTGGAAACACTGTGTCTACATAAAAATGTCTTCTGAGATGTAAACAAAGAATATACAGACAGGCCTTTGGAACACAAGCTGTTTGTACCACCGGGGCAGCCCGTCACAGGAAAGGTGCGGGGACACTTAGTGTGGTCTCCCTGACCTGGAGGGACCTCTCACCCCTGGGCTGTTCTCTTCCACCAACCATGATGCAGACTTACATGGACAAAAGAAGAAACCACTTCCCTTACACCAAAAGTTTTTCCATTCACACTTACAATTTCTACATCTGAGAAACCAAAGGGCTACTGTTTGTTTTTTTTTTTTTAACTTTTCATTTTAAAAAAGGTCATCTGTGAGTTCACCAAGAGCTCTGGAGGAGCTCTTTATATGTTCATCACAATGGGCAACTAATTGGTGATAAAAAGTTCTGTGCTGTGTGAAGTAAGTCTTGTTCCTTCTGTCTGTCCTACACCTGCCCTCAGAGATCGGCTGGGCTCAGGTGGAGCAGCAGGGTGGCTCAGCCCACTGTCTCCCCACGTTTAGATTGACAGCCCTCTCAGGGGAAGGGCTCAGAGCCCTGCTGTCCTCCTATGAGCCCCCTCCTGCTCTGTCTTCCTCGTGACGCAGGACTCGAGCCACACATAGTGTTCCAGGTGCTGACACAGTACAGCTTTGCAAAATAGGACGCTGTATCTTGTTCTGCTTTCAATGCCTCCCTTAAGGTTCAAATTCCCACAGCCCAAGCCAGTAAGGCTGGAGCACAGAAAGGAGAGTGTGGGGAGAATACCAGTGCCACTCGTGATTTACAGTGTATCATACCTTCTCCCACTCACCATCTGCTCCAGGTCTCACAAGGGTCTTCCTGAGTTGGCAAGGCAGCTTTAAACTTTATGTGCTCTCATTTGAGGGATAAGGAATTTGAAGCTCAGAGACATTAAGTGACTTACCCAGGGTTACCCAGCCACTAAGTGAAAAACCAGCATTAAACCTAGATCATTTTGATCCCTTGTCCAAAGGCTCCCTCTGTGCACTAGGCTGTGTCAATTAGATACCTAGAGAGGTGGCCTTACTCATGGAGATAGAACCTCCGGAGGGGAATATCTCTTACTATCGAACAGATGCTCACTGCCCTCCTTGAGCAGGCAGCTGATGTTGAGTGGGATGAAGAGCTGAGCTCGAAGTGGATCACCATACAGGTAACTGGGCAGCGCAAAGGGACCCTCCAAAACGGGGACCAACAGAAAGCCACAGGAAGTAGCTTTTCGATGCCAGCCTTGGACCTGGTGGGAAGCACAGAAACAGTGTCATCTCCAAGTTAATTCAGACAAGAGAAAATACTTCCCGAGGAGCGAAGCCACCACAGTGGCGGCATACATATTGATTGGCATGTTCATTTATTAATGTTCACTGGATCCAAACCAATCCTGGTCAGGAAAATGCACAGTTTAACCTCCTGACAAATACCTGAAAAACTGTGAGTTAAGCACACAGCTCGTCCTCACAGCTTTATGCAACTTCAGTGTTTCTTCTGGAAGGAAGAGACTGGAGAGAGCTATTTCTTGCCTCCAAAATCGCCTTCTCATTCTACAGGATGTTGTAGGAAGGTCACAGGATATAAGTTAAGTCCTTCTAATTATGTCCTTTATCAAAAATTTACTAAGTCCAAAGTATCAAATAGGAAAACAATCCACTCAAGCTGGCTGAAAGGGACATGACGCAGGGTGCGAGATGACTGTGGTGGCCTCTGGCCAAAAGCGATAAGCCCTGACCTGGCGGAATGAGAGCCACTCTCCCACAAACTCCCAAAAGCTGTCTGTCCAAAGATTGACTGAGAACAAAAGTTAACTGCGGCAGCAAGACAAACCTCCCCATCAATAACATTTTCTCAGAGAAAAGTGGCAATTTTCTACATTTTAAGATATTTTTTTAATCATAAAACTGTGTATATTTTAAAAAAAAAGTTGGTGCACATGGCTCTGGCATACAGAAGAGATTTGTGTTAAATGTTATTTCAAAAAAATCTAGTTTGAGCCATAACTTGATTTAAACAAATATGAGTATGTCAAAAATTGAAGGGGACCACTCTTAGCTGTTTTCCCAGAAACACCTGTAACAACAACGATATATCAACAACAAAAACCAAGATCTCTGTTCAACCAAAATAATTCTTTTTAAGATTTTATTAAAAAAAATTTTTTTTTAAGTTTATTTTGAGAGAGAACACAAGTGGAGAGGGGGCAGAGAGAGAGAGGGAGACAGAGGATCCAAAGTGAGCTCTGTGCTGACAATAGAGAGCCTGATGTGGGGCTCAAACTCACTAACCGTGAGATCATGACCTGAACTAAAGTCAGACACTTAACACTAAGGCTCTTTTTATTTTATGTAATATTTTTAAATGTCATATTTTATATTATAAATATGCATTATAATATTATAAATATTATATAATATAAATACGTGCATAATATGTACCCTAATAAAATGTGATTTATAACAAATTTGGACACTACCTTAAAATAATAATTAATCTACAGTGCGCCTGGGTGGCTAAGTCAGTTAAGCATCCGACTTCAGCTCAAGTCATGATTTCACAGTTCATGGGTTCGAGCCCCGCGTCCGGTTCTGTGCTGACAGCTCAGAGCTTGGAGCCTGCTTCAGATTCTGTGTCTCCCTCTCTCTCTGCCCCTCCCCTACTCATGTTCTCTGTGTCAAAAATAAATTAAAAAACATTAAAAAAAATTTTTTTTTAATAATAATTAATCTACACTAGAGATTTCTAAAAACCTAACAACCTAACAAAATATAGTTGACTCTTGAACAGCATGGGGTTAGGGATGCCACCACCCCATGCAGTAAAAAATCTGAATATAACTTTTGGCTCCTGAAAAACTTATGCTTACAATAAAGTTAGAAAAAAGAAAACATTATTAAGAAAATCATAAGAGAAAATACATTTATAGTCCTGTCCTGTACTTCTAAAAAAAAAAAAATCCACATATAAGTGGATCCATGCAGTTCAAACCTGTGTTGTTCAAGGTTCAAAACTGTAATGATAAAGGGATTAGCAGCTTTCCGTGGGTTTTACATGAATTGGTGTGAAAAGTGTATTTTGAAAAGACTGTTGC
This sequence comes from Puma concolor, assembly GCF_028749965.1. Taxonomy (NCBI): domain Eukaryota; kingdom Metazoa; phylum Chordata; class Mammalia; order Carnivora; family Felidae; genus Puma; species Puma concolor. Next base: position 21,396,564 of record NC_141678.1, read on the forward strand.
CATATTCCCCTGAGGAGATAAATACTCTTCTTTCTGCCAAACTGTGACTATATGTGCATGTCCATGAATGTTATGGTCATGTTCTGAGATAGGACTATTAGTGGGGCTTCCAAGGAGAATGCTTAGCCTATTGGGTCAGAGGGTTAGTTCTGCCTGGAGGGAGTGGTCATCTCAGTGTTGACTGGCTGGGGAAGTGCCAGTGACTTCTATAAGCTGAACCAGACAGGTGGCTTGGTGTCTTTTTTGATTTGGACCTTAAGTATGTTCCAGTGTTCCAGGGGAGGGGTCCTCAGGGGCACTAAGGCCATGTGCAGGCAGACTGGGGCTGGACAGACAGAGACCCAGACAAATCTCTTCCCCAGGATATCATGTCTTGTGGGACAAAACTAGGCCTCTGAGCCCTGGACAGAAAAACTACATGCTGGCAGCTGATGTTGTGCTCACTCTCTTTGGTCATCTCCTAGCTTTCCATAAAGTCTTTCTGAACTTTCTGGCTGCTCTCAGCTCCGTGATGAGATGTTTGAGCCAGTGTGGGAGGAGAGCGGGACCCTGTTAAAGCTTGAGAAAAACATTCCTTTGGATTGAAGGGGAGAGTGTATAAAATGAGTGGCAGACTGCAAAGATGGTTAAAGAGAGCACCTGGAAGATACTGACAGCTTGGCTACGGAGTATCTGTTCCACAGGTGCTGGGACTGAGGGTGGGGAGTGGCCTGAGTGTGGGCAATGAGTGACCTGATTAGACAGGCCAGGGAAGACTGGAGGAGGAAAGACAGGCAGAAGACCAATTAAAAGAGGGCTTCTGAGCTCTGGCACTCATGACATCTGGGCTGGTTAATTCTTTGCCCTAGAGACTGTCCTGTGAGATGCATTGTAGGATGATGCACAATATCCTTGGCCTGTACCCACTAGATGCCAGTGCGTGCACTCTTCTACCATTTCTGCCAAGTAAAACTGTTTCCAGATATTACCAAATGCTCCCACAGGGGCAAAACTGCACATTCCCCCAACCCCTGTTGAGAGGTAGGGTTAAAAGCAGTCATGTTCATTGATAGGGACTGGTTAAGTAAATGATGATACAAACAATGAGGCAAAACAAAAACAAAAACAAAAACACAACAACGAGGCAGACTTATTTTTGCTGATACTGAGGATATATAATAGGACAAAACAAAATGCAACACTAGTTGCACTTGAACCTTGAACAACACTAGTTTGAAATGCTTGGGTCCACTTATATATGAGTTTTTGTTTTTGTTTTTGTTTTTGTTTTTTAATAAATATGGAAGAGTACTATAAAGGTATTATCTCTTCCCTGTGACTTCCTTAAAAAATGGAAATCTTACTTTATTGTAAGAACACAGTATGTAATACATATATATAGCATACAAAATATGTGTGACTTGACTGTTTAAGTTATCATTAAGGCTTCAGTTTAACAATAGGGTATTAGTAGTTAAGTTTTTGGGAAGTCAAAAGCTAGACTTGAATTTTTTACTGCATGGAAGGTCGGCATCCCCAGACCCTCCATTGTTCAAGTGTCAACTAAGTATGTAGTCCAAGCTACCATATGTTAAAAAAAAAAAGGGGGGGGGGGCAACAAAGCTTTGTATATGCATATAATCTCTCTAGAAGTACACTCAATAAAGTGGTAGGGCATTGCTTTTATTTATTTTTTTTTAATATTTTATTTAATCTTTAAACCCAGTGTGGGGCTTGAACCCACGACCTCAAGATCAAGAGTTGCATGCTCTACTGACTGAGCCAGCCAGGTGCCCCAGGTGGTTGCTTTTAGATGGGAGTCCCAGGGAACAGGATAGGACAAGGCTGGGAGAGGGACTTTTCACTCTAGACCAGTGATTCTCAACTGGGGGCAATACTCCTCTTCCCTGGGGACATGTAGCAATACCTGCAGATGTTTTGTTTGTCACAAGGAGGGTGTGTTACTGGCATGTAGGGTAGAGGCCACAGATGCTGCCCAAAATCCTACAATGCACAGGACAGCCCCCCCACAAGAGAAAATTATCTGGCCCTAGATATCAAGAGTGCCAAGCCTGAGGGGCACCTGGGTGGCTCAGTCGGTTGAGTTGCCGACTTCAGCTCAGGTCATGATCTCATGGTTCGTGAGGTCGAGCCCCACATCAGGTTCTGGGCTGATAGCTCAGAGCCTGGAGCCTGCTTTGGAATCTGTGTCTCTCCCCCTCTCCCGCTCACACTCTATTTCTCTCTCTCTCAAAAGTAAATAAACATTAAAAAAAAATTTTTTTTAATAAACAAATAAAGTAAAAAAAGAGTGCCAAGGCTGAGAAATCCCAACCTATTCCCTTTAAGCTGTTTGAATTTTTTACTGTGTTTAAATTTTTTGTATGAGGCTATTCCAGCAGTGTAGGTGAAAGGTAACTGGAGCCTGAACTAAAGAAAACAAAAAGTGACATGAATCTCTACCAAGCATCCACTGTCCCCCTCTGCAAGGTGAGCCAAGGCCCTGACCACAGCATGAGGAGGTTCTCACCATCTCGAAGAGGACGGCGGCGGTCACTGCCATCCAGTGGAGCTTGATCTCGAAGGCCGCATTCAGGGAGAAGTTGCCATGATAGTAACAGCTGCACCACTCTAGCCGGTCTGTGCGGTTGTTCACATCCACGTCCAGGGTCACAGTCCTCTGCTCCGGGACAGTGGCAGCTATGTCAGAGCATTGGAGGGGTCCCAAGAGAGAGAGGGAAAAGAAGGAGCGGGATGAAGAGGAAGAACAAAATGCAGAATTACCTAACAGAAAATCACAGATTCTAGAAGCTTCCTGAAAATCATCTAGTCTGGGGGTCGGCCAGCTTTTTCCATAAAGGGACAGATAATATTTTAGGCTTCACAGGCTATGTGGTCCCTGTTTCAGCTACTCAACTCTGTCATCATAGTGCACAGCAGTCAGAGATGTTATGTAAATGAATAGGTTGGGCTGTGTTCCAGTAAAACTTTATTTACAAAAATCAGAAGGATTTTTTTTTTTTAGGGCAGTGAAACTATTCTGTATGATACTACAATGGTGGATACCTGTCATTACATATCTGTCTAAACCCGAGATGTACACACCAAGAGTGAACTCTAATGGAAACTTTGCGTGGTGGCATGTTAACGTAGGTTCAATTTTAACAAATGCCCTGTTCTGGAGCAGGGCATTGATAGCGCGTGTGTTGGGGCAGGAAGTATATGAAAACTCTGTACTTTCTACTCAATTTTGCTGTGAGCCAAAAAGTGCTCTAAAAATAAAAATTATTATACAACAAACAAACAGATGGTAGTCCAGATTTGGCTGGTTAATAATGCCACAGTTTGCCTCCCCCAGTCTGATCCAACTCCTTCACTTACAGATGAGGAAGTAGTAGTAGCCCATGGAAGGGAAATGCCTTGCCCAAGACCAGAGTCAGAGCTTCAGCTTCAGGCTGAACTCCAGATCTTCTCATTCCAGTGACCCACAGAAGGACACAATGGGACAGACAGCACAGACCACAGTGAGGAGGAAGTCTTGATTTTCTGGTTTCAACCCAGGAAGGCAATAGTTCTACAATATGTTCTCAAGAAATGAAACCTCATAATGAAGCTCAACACCCTGTTCCATTGACTGTGTTGCTTTCAGATCCCAGGTCGGTTTCAGACTAGCTCATCCTGTCTGGAACTCCTGCTCAGAAATCATACTCAAACCCAAGATAGGGATGTTTTAGAGATGGATCAATCAAGCTCCTGACCAGACTAATAGCACTAAACAGGCTCAGAAGTAATGAAAAGACCAGGGCTCTGCTCTGCCTGACTGGGCAGTGCTAGACCTAGGGTTTCTACAAACCGTTATCAGCTCCTTCCCCCCCCCCCCCCTCCCCCCCCGTGAATCCAATGGTATCTCTTTATCTGAAGCTGTCAGCTTAGTTCTGCATTTGGCAGGTAGAAGCCCTGAGTGGCTTTTATCACTGACAAGGACAAAACAGCTCTTGAGTCAGCAATTTTAATGAACTTCTGTTGGGAGGCAGTGGAGCCATGGCTTAGGATGGTGAATGGGTATACAGCTTATCATTCTCTCAAAACCAGAACATGTAAAATGGGAAATGTTCTTGATGTCGAGTTGGAAAATCTGAGCTCTGCCATTTAGCCGTGTGCCCGAGAACATTCTTCAATTCCCCTGGTTTAGTTCCTCATTTGCAAACTGAGATGGTGCCCGCCCAGCTGCTTCACAGAGTAGGGGTGAGGATCAAGTAAAACATGGCTGCCAAGGGGTCACAGATTACCTCCTGCTTTCTCCTTTAGCCACCTCACTTGCAGCTCTCCTGTTCTTCCCTCCTCCCCATTTAGGCTACAAGCTCACCAGTGCTCAATCTGAGGCCAGTCAATGACTCCCATGGATACTGCTTAGCTATCTATGACACTTCAGGCTAAAGAACATGGCAACTCCAATGCTAAAAGTCTCATCAAAACTAATTTTTATCTCTGCCTTGTGTTCCTGATTCATAGCCCAACCACAGTAGCCTTTCACTTAATAGCCTCAATCAAGGGAGGAAAGCTTTGTTCTCTGGTCTTGGACAGTATATTCCTCCCCCGTGTGAAAAGCCCAGGTCACAAAAGAAAGGGCACTCGGCAAACACCAGCAGTGATCTCGCACATCTCTTTTCTCCCATCTGGCATATTCAGTTCAGAACAGGCTGGTGGCCCAAGCCTTGAGGAAGCCCAAGGAAGTATACTGTTCAGCCAAGTAAACAGTTATAGGCTCAAGATACCACTGGCTTCATACTTCAGGAGTGAGATCTGACAGTATGGATGCGGCCAGCAGGCTGATGTTGGCAAGGGTGTAAGCCCCAGCCAAGTTGCAGCTTTCAGCGCCTTTTCTGAATCACTCCTTACTTCCATAAGAACAGACTTATTCACCTTGGGACAGTGAGATATAGTGAGTCCCAGTAAATAAGTACAAACCCACAGAAGGAGCAGACTGAGCATCCTTTACCAGGGTCACAGCGAGGGGGCTAGCAATGACCTGGGCAGGGGATCAGTGCCACTGGAGGAGAGAGTGCAGTCTCAGGTAGGACACTGGAGATCAACGTTAACAACCGGAGCTGCCCAATAACAGAAAAAGTAGTCACAAGAGTGAGTGTCCTGTTGAGAGTTTTCAGGGAGCAGCTGGCTCCCCACTTATTAGGAGTGGGATGGAAAATATTCACACGTCAGGGTTTGGACCAAGATGCTCAGCAGCCTCTTCTGACCCTGAGACCTAGTGGGGTTATCAAGAAAAAGCTGAGAAGTAAAAGGTATCTGCGTGGGCTTAAGGGACTTGGTGCTGCTTCTTCCAGAGTCTCAGATGCCCCTATGGCTTCATAGCTCAGTGACACAGGGTGACATGAGTGGGGGAGTGGGAGTCACCACAGGCCAGGGCAGGTAGGACTGTGCAGCATCATCAGGCATATTAAAACAGCTTTCTGCTGAGAAAAACAGCTTTCCAGTTAAGAATCAGAAATGTTTAAAGAGGAACATGTCAAAACGAACAAAAAAGGGAGCAGGTCATAAATGATACATCGGCCCCTTTCCCCCTATAAATCATGTTAATTTTTTTCCTGAGGAAAAACCCCAACACTGAAGACAGTCCAATTCAAAAACAACTCATCTTTCTCACTTAGGTAAATGACACAGCAGAAGTCTATATTCTAACCTGAAAAAAAAGATGGGGAAAAGTATCTCATATTTTAACACAAAGGTCTGAGGGGTGTTACCAGATAGAATTAGCAGTAATAATGCTGTGTCAGGTTTAAAAGGACAAGAAACTCACTTCCTGTTGGAGGGGTGATGGGAAAAGAAGCAGATGAGTGAAATTCCCCTGTAACAATCATGGGAGCCACTGGAAAGCTAATAAAGGGATATCTTCAAGAAAATATGCATGCATGTGAGACTGTCTAGTTTCAGATTCAATGCTGACCCCCTAATGCCCATGTGCAGACACCAGTGAAGAATGCCTGCTTAATAAACTACCTGCCGAAAACATAAATCCTCTCTTCTCCCTTACTCTCCCTATGTTTTGGACAGATGACTTATTTTTCCATATGCTGCTCCTCTTTATGTGCAATTTTCTGAAGTAAACTGGTTAAAAGTATCTTTTAACCAAAGCTAAACTGAAATGATTTGAATCTCATCTTGAGCCTGGGACTATGGTGGGCAAGAGAGAGTTCTACCAGCCTGCTGGAGGAGACTCTGGAAATGAGGATGTTCATACAGAAACTGTCAAGATAGCCTCCAGAACCAGGGTGATGACGCAAAGGGAAAAGTTCCTAAGCATTTTCCAGGAGCAGTAACTCAAACCAAGGAGTAAGCAGGGACGTTGGGCAATGTCAGGAGATATTCTGTCACACTTGAGGGTGGGGTGCTACTGGTAACTAGCAGGTAGGGAGTATGTGGCCTCTTTGTTTCCAAAAGATTTCAAGAAGGTGGAGAATTAGAAATGCAAAACAAGGCAGAGGGGAAGGCGTGACTACCTGGGGGACAGAGGAGCCACTCTCTTCAGTTTTGTCTTCTCCATGCCCCAGTTCTCACAGTGCTGGGGTGAGGCTATAAGGTGAGATCAAAGCTGTCTGGATCCAAGTGAATCTGAGGATCTGGAAACTGTAATACCTATTAACATTTCCATTCTAGCAGCTGGGCATCGCCAGGCAAACTAAGTAGAAGGTGCTATTTCACTGCAGTCTAGTCTACATTACATTTCCTTCCTTTCTTCCTTCTAGAGGCCTTTTAGGATCTCGATCTCTAACCTGCTATTGAGACAAACCTCATGACACCCTGCCTAGAGCACACATTATGCCAACCCATCAGTCCAGTCCTTGAGAACAGGGGTCCCATTTCCTACCAGAGGCCACCACCATTCAATAAGTGGGTGTTTTGTCCCTATCTTGGAGATGCAGGGACCAAAGAAAGGCAGGAAGACTCCTAGTTTACATTCCTCAATGTGGTAAGTATATTTGGGGAGGAAGGGCAGAGGGCAGATTTGCACTCAGCCTGAGTGTTTAGAATGGATAAACTTCAACGTTCCTTCTTCTTCAGAGATCCTAGGACACTAAGATCCTAGGAAGGCCTGTGGTGGGTACTAAACCAGAAGCGAGCACCAGCTCATACCTCCTGTATTCTGGATGCTTCTTGGGAAAAATGGCCACATTGTCTATTCTCTCCTATTTGTGCAGGGTTAGCACTGTGCCCTGATTTAAGAACTGTCTAACACTGTTTATTGGTTGAGACAATGAGCTTGACCCATGCAGCCAGTGGGAGCTAGTGCAGGAGCCCACCATGCGGACGAACAGAGTACCAGTATGATAGCTGCAGTGGCTCTAATACTGGTCCACATGGCATTGTTCCCTTGGCTGGCTGCCACTCTCCCTCAGCCACCCACCAGCGCATCCCCAGGTCCCATCTGGGTCGAGCATCTACCTAAAAGTGCAGCTGCCTGGCTCCGACCCCCAAAGCTTCTGCTGAAAGAGCTGTGTCTGCTTGCATAGGAGGCTGGCCGGCTGGGCAGCCAGGGCAAGAGGAAAGCAGGAATCTCGGAGTGTAAGAGTTCTTCAGCTACAAAGGCCACCTCAAACCACTTGCGCTGGAAGCTGGCGAAGTCATCCACTGCTGTCGTGTGCCAGGTAGTGGGCTGCTGCATGGCCACTGGGAAAAGCAAAGGGGAGAGAAAGTGCTTATTTTCTTGATGCAAGGCTGAACCTTGAAAACACTATGCCAAGTAAAAGTAGCCATACAGAAGAGATCACATATTACACGACACCACTTAAATGAAATGTCCAGAATAGGCCAATCCTTAGAGACTAAAGGCAGATTGGTGGTGGCCAGGGGCAGCAGGGAAGAGAAGTTTGGCAGTGACTGTTAACATGCACAAGGTTTCCTTTCAGGGTGATGGAAACGATCTGGACCTAGACAGAGGTGGTGGTGGTTGCACAACACTGGGAATGTACTAAATGCCAGTGTTCACTTGAAAATGGTTAATTTTATGTTACATGAATTTTACTTCAGTTAAAAAAATATGTTTTATCCTCAGTTTCAGACCTCTACTTTCAGAGCAGGTAATAGTAACCAGGTTTTTTTCTACTTGAAGGTAAAAGAGGTATCTATTGGCCAAACTGGGAACATAAGGGAAGAGGTGGCAGCAGACATATCAGTGGCTACCAGAAAAACACCTGCACAGATCCACTTCTGACACGTTCTTGGATAAGAGAGCATAGAGAGAGGGCACTAGCTGCTTCATCTGATGCATGTATGATTCCTGAAATCCAGAGGCTGAGAAGCCATTTGTCTGAAGGAGGGGGTCACTTCCAGCCAAGGTCCTGGTGGGCAATGGCTGGACTGGACAAGTGAGTGTCTCCAGCTCTGACCTTGCTGGAATTGGTCCCCCTCTTGGGAATTGTTTTCTCATTAAAAGGAAAAAAAAAAAAGACTTAAATTGTATCTTAGATGGGGCGCCTGGGTGGCGCAGTCAGTTAAGTGTCCGACTTCAGCCAGGTCACGATCTCGCGGTCCAGGAGTTCGAGCCCCGCGTCGGGCTCTGGGCTGATGGCTCAGAGCCTGGAGCCTGTTTCCGATTCTGTGTCTCCCTCTCTCTCTGCCCCTCCCCCGTTCATGCTCTGTCTCTCTCTGTCCCAAAAATAAATAAACGTTGGGAAAAAAAAAAAAAATTAAAAAAAAAAAAAAAAGAAAAAAAAAGACAAATTGTATCTTAGAAAGCATGCTAGGATTTAATAGTCTTTCTGGGGTAAGAAATGGAGTCTAACAAGTAAAAAGTGCTGTAAGTTACTGATTAGAGCCTGGCATGTTATACTCAGAACCACCTGTACTGGATGGGTGGAGAGGGGCACTGTAATTAAAAAGGGTAACCAAAAAATGGCCCGTGGGGATTTCCTCACACCAGATCCCTTGGCCTCTTTTAGGTTTATCTTCCATCCACACCGCTGTGATGAAGAACATACTATAGCTTTAAGAAATACTTGTCACTCCTTAAATTAAGTACAAGTGCTCAGGAAGCTGACAGATCTGTCTTCTTAGAATACAAAGTCACACAAGGAACTCAAGAAGCACCATCACTTTAAAGAGCAAGCCAACAGGAAAAACACTTGCCCCTTTGGGCAACAGCATTCGCCTCATCTCTGACCTCGGTCAGGTTCTTTGTCCATGACTATCTTGTAGAAATAGAAGCCGTAGATGAAGGTCCGCCAGACTTCACCAGATGCGTGTGTGATGAGCTGCTCTTCCAGCATTTTCTAGAAGGAGAGACATTGAAACTCTAAAATTCCTGTGGAGGGACATCTTAGAGGTATAGCCCTCGTTTATACGCTGGAGTCAAGGGAGTGACAAAACATCGAGGAGACCCTACCCATCACCCCTCATCAGCCATGATGATTGCTCTATGATAAATGTTGTTCCTGATGTGAATTATATTACACAATGCAAATACATATTATAACACCATCAATTATTTCAAACATACGAAAAATATAAAGAAGATCCAGGTACACCACCACACAACTCGAACAAAGTGAACATTTGGCTTATACTGACTTCAGATCTTTTCTTTCTTTCTTTCCTTTTTTTTTTTGTTCATTTTATTTATTTTAGAATGAAAGAGACAGAGAGTGGGGAAGTGGGGAAGAGGGAGAGAGAGAATCTTAAGCAAGCTCTACAATCAGCATGGAGTCTGACCTCAGGCATGATCCCACAAATCTGGGATCATGACCTGAGCTGAAATCAAGAGTCAAACACTCAACTGATTGAGCCACCCAGGTGCCCTGACTTCAGATCTTTTTATAAAAAAAGAAAGGGGGAGCGGGGGGAATACCTGGGTGGCTCAGTCAGTTGAGCACCAGACTCTTTGTTTTGGCTCAGGTCATTATCTCACAGTTCAAAAGTTTGAGCCCTGCGTGGAACCTGTGCTGACAGCATGGATCCTGTTTGGGATTCTCTCTCTTCCTCTCTCTCTGCTCCCCCTCCCCCCACTCGTCCTCTCTCTCTCTCAAAAATAAACTTAAATATGGACTCTAATATGTCCCATTCCTCCTCCTCTCTCACCAAACCACCAAATAAGTGGTTAGTGTAATGTTGCATTAGTGTAATGTAGTATAATGTTATTCTCATGCAGGTTTTAATAATTTTATTATATAGACATGTATTGATAAAGAATATGAGTTATTTTCATGAGATTTTAAATTTTTTTTTTTAATTTTTTTTTTTCAACGTTTATTTATTTTTGGGACAGAGAGAGACAAAGCATGAACGGGGGAGGGGCAGAGAGAGAGGGAGACACAGAATCGGAAACAGGCTCCAGGCTCTGAGCCATCAGCCCAGAGCCCGACGCGGGGCTTGAACTCACGGACCGCGAGATCGTGACCTGGCTGAAGTCGGACGCTCAACCAACTGCGCCACCCAGGCACCCCGAGATTTTAAATTTTAAATAAAGGACATAATACTATTGTTATTTTGTATATTGGATTTTCACTCAACATCATGCTTTAGACATTTATCCATGTTGACATGTGTCCCTCCAGCTCATTCATTCTAACTGCTGTAGAAACATTCCAATGTGCAAATAAGAAAATTCAATTCTTAGAGAGACAGGAGTATATGTAATAAGGCACAGGCCATGCAAAACTGCCTATTACGACCCCCAAAGAGACAACTGAGGATTGCATGCTTATTTTTTTTAATTTTTTTTATTGTTTATTTTTTTATTTTTGAGGGAGACAGAGAGAGAGAGAGAGAGAGAGCGCGCGCGCAAGTGTGAGCAGGGCAGGGGCAGAGAGAGGGAGACACAGAATCCAAAGTAGGCTCCAGGCTCTGAGCTGTCAGCACAGAGCCAGAGACTGCATACATATTTAAGTCAGTTACTGATTTTACATTTCAGTGATGACAAGCCAGCTGGTCAGCATGGTAGTTATTTCTAGTGGGGTCCTCTGTGTGGACAGAATGGTGTGAACCACATCAGCCAACTTGACCTTTCCTATTTTTTTCCTCTGGAGCTTAAACAGTGTCATTAAATTCAGCAAGTGTTTGCTACATGCCTACACCATGTGCCAAACAGCATGATGATATGCAAATGGACAAGAAGAGGTAGCTCTGCGCTCAAGAAGTCTGGTCAAGGTGGGAGACAAATGAAGTGAGATAGAATTTTCCTTCTGTTGTGCTAAGTGCTATGACAGAGTAAAATACAGGGCACCATAAGGTCCATGAGGCAGAGCCTTGGATCCTGAATGAGCAGGAGTTGACCAGGGGGGATATAGGGGCTCAAGGTCAGAGGGAAGGCATTTCCTGGGAATCTTTTACAGAGATTCCTCCAAGGTTCAAAAGCGCAGACTCCATCCAGAACATTTCAGCTCATGATAAATTCTGACAGATCTTTAAGTCAAGGTATAGTGTCTTTCAAATCAAAACCTGTGGGTTCATTGATTCCAGACAGGCCTCACACTTACTAAAAACAGAGCTTCACCCCAACCTACAGATCACATTACTGAAAAGGGCAGCTGCTTCAGAGACCAGCTCTGATTTCATGGGGGTCTGAGCAGACAGTTCTGTGGGTCCTGCCCACACTCTCTCACCTGCATGATGTCGATGGCCATTGCCTGCGTCTGGACACCCTCCACATTGTTCACCAGCCAGTGCACCACCTCTGCACTGATGAAGCAGTATGGCGAGAGGCCCTTCTGTTCCGAGAGCAGCTGGACTCCTGTCCTGAATTCCAATGTGGCGGGCAGGAAGCAGGGTATGTATGTACAAGGGCAACAAGCAGAAAGAGAACATGAAAAAGAAGGGACTCCCACTAAAGCATTGAATATCTGAAGGAAGGACCTGTGCAGCACAATTTCTCTACACTATTCCTAAACCCACAGAAATCCGCAAGACAGAACAACATGTGTTATAGGGGGAAAAGGAAAAGAGGAAGGAAGAAGGATCTGACATTTAGAGCATTACCTATATTTGTCAGGCATTATACTAGGTAACTTACGTAATTATTTCATTTAGTTCTTATATCAAACCTGTGACTTAGCCACTAGTATCCCATTTTACAAACAAGATAACAGAGGCTGAGAGAGGTCAAGTAACCTGTGCAAGGTCTCGCAGCTGGTGAGCAATACAACCAGGTATGAATCCACCAAATCACACTGCCTGTGCATCACCATGGCTCAGGCCTGTGGGATCCTCCCGCCCTTGCACTCAAACACATGATGAGCCACTTACGAGGGGTGCTTCATGGCTTCTAGGATCTCCGTCAGGGTGGAGGATGAGGTTAAGGAGCTTGCTGCCAACTGCTGAGAGCTGTAAACAGAGTGTCCAGTCAGCAAAGCAAAAAGGCACATTCACGGTCATAAGCATGAACCTTAGGAACTACTCCCTCTACTTCTTACAGAGCTAGAGGCCAAAGATGACATTGATACTGATGGTGTTCAAGCAAATGCTAGACAGCTACATCCTTAGGGATATCTCAGAGGGGTTCCTGCTTTCAAAGCGTACACATTAAGATAAAAAAAAAAAATCAAAGTGGTTTTGTGTTCAGACTTGCTTCCCTTAATAAGCACCTCCCTTTTTAATAATGCCTCCGGCACTTGAAGAGATCTCCGTGGACTGTTCTGATTTTGCCCCCAAGGCCCTTGCCATCATTTAACCTCACCAGAGAGTGCCAGGTAATGAGGTAAGAGCATGGGGACAGAAGCCCAGTATCTTCACTTACCAGCTGGAGGGGCTCTAACTTTTCTTGGCCTAAGTTTCCTCATCTGAAGAGGGGGATGATACTATTCCTAGATTTCAGTGTTGTTGTGAGGCTAATGCATGTAAAATAGCACGTGTAGGGCTGATACCCACAAAACCCTAAAAGGTAAACATTACTGAATATAATAACATCAACCTTTTGAAATTCAGATTAAAGGAGCAGATGAAGGTCAAAGAGCTGAGAGGTATCAGGGTCCAGGTTTGACTCCAAGTCTGATTGCTTCCAGAGCCCGTATCTTTCTACCACCTATTGCCTGAGTTCTTCCTCAATGGGCTGATGGTACCTTTATTTTTGATTTATTTATTTTTTTAATTATTTTTTTTAATGTTTATTTATTTTTGAGACAGAGAGAAACAGAGCATGAATGGGGGAGGGTCAGAGAGAGAGAGGGAGACACAGAATCCGAAGCAGGCTCCAGGCTCTGAGCTGTCAGCACAGAGCCTAACGTGGGGCTCGAACTCACGGACCGTGAGATCATGACCTGAGCCAAAGTCGGACGCTCAACCAACTGAGCCCCCCAGGCGTCCCTATTTATTATTTTTTTTAATGTCTGTTTATTTATTTTTGAGAGAGAGTGAGGGAGGGGCAGAGAGAGAGGGAGACAGAGAATCCCAAGCAGGCTCCGCATTGTCAGCACAGAGCCTGACGTGGGGCTCAAACTCACGAACCATGAGATCGTGACCTGAGCTGAAATCAAGACTCGGATGCTTAACCAACTGAGTCACCCAGACTCCCCTGGGCTGATGGTACCTTTAAACATGCTTAATACTCAGCAGCTGAGTCCAGTTCACTGGGTGTGAGACATTCATGGCCATGTATTATACTAAATCTGGGGCTTGTTCCAGAAGCTCAAGTCCATAAAACTTCTCTCTTTCCTCAGCCTCAGCCTTCTCCTATTTGGAGGGTCCAGAACTCAGTGGAACATTTCAGGATCTCAAGTTAAAAAAAGCCTGTGAAGGGACACCTGGGTGGCTCAGTCAGTTAAGCATCTGACTTCAGCCCAGGTCAAGATCTCACAGTTCATGAGTTCAAGCCCTGCATCAGGTTCTGTGATGCCAGCACAGAGTCCACTTCAGATCCTCTGTCCTCCTCTCTCTCTGCCCCTGGCCCACTTGCTCTCTCTCTCTCAAAAAAGAAATAAAAACTTTGGACCTCATCAAAATAAAAAGCTTCTGCACAGCGAAGAAAACAATCAGCAAAACTAAAAGGCAACTGACAGAATGGGAGAAGATATTTGCAAATGACATATCAGGTAAAGGGTGAGTATCCAAAATCTATAAAGAACTTATCAAACTCAAAACCCAAAAAACAAATAACCCAGTGAAGAAATGGGCAAAAGACATGAATAGACACTTCTCCAAAGAAGACATCCAGATGGCCAACCAACACATGAAAAAATGCTCAACATCACTCATCATCAGGGAAATACAAATCAAAACCACAATGAGATACCACTTTACACCTGTCAAAATGGCTAACATTAACAACTCAGGCAACAACAGATGTTGGTGAGGATGCGGAGAAAGAGGATCTCTTTTGCATTGTTGGTGGGAATGCAAGCTGGTGCAGCCACTCTGGAAAACAGTATGGAGGTTCCTCAAAAGATTAAAAATAGAACTACCCTATGACCCAGCAATTGCACTACTAGGCATTTATCCACAGGATACAGGGGTGCTGTTTCGAAGGGACACATGCACCCCCATGTTTATAGCAGCACTATCAACAATAGCCAAAGAATGGAAAGATACCAAATGTCCATCGATGGATGAATGGATAAAGAAGATGTGGTATATATATACAATGGAGTATTAGTTGGCAATCAAAAAGAATGAAATCTTGCCATGTGCAACTACGTGGATGGAACTGGAGGCTATTATGCTAAGTGAAATTAGAGAAAGAGAAAAATCATATGATTTCACTCATATGAGGACTTTAAGAGATAAAACAGATGAACATAAGGGAAGGGAAACAAAAATAATATAAAAACAGGGAGGGGGACAAAACAAGAGACTCATAAATATGGAGAACAAACTGAGGGTTACTGGAGGGGTTGTGGGAGGGGGGATGGACTAAATGGGTAAGGGGCACTAAGAAATCTACTCCTGAAATCATTGTTGCACTATATGCTAACTAATTGGGATGTAGATTTTAAAAAATAAAAAATAAAAATAAATAAATAAATAAATAAAAACTTAAACAACAAAACAAAAACTGTGAAGACCACTCCCCTCTCCTCTCCCTGCCCGGAAGTGAACTTCCTTCTAATGCCTGCCTGAGTTCCCACTACAAGAGCCTGGACAAGAGGCTATCCTGTCTGTGTGAATGTCTTCGACAGCAGAGAACGTAGCTCCTCTATGCAGTCCATTTCCCTGAAGCAGTATCAACCACTAGTCAGTTCTTTATCATGAAATGGGACCTGTTCTTTGTAATTTTCATCATTGGTCCTGATTCGTGTCATTTTTGGCCTTCTCACCTCCAGCCTAAGCTTCCCCAGTTCCCCTTCTCTTCCAAAAGCAGAACAAAACCTGCTGCTCAATGAGGAAGCAGAGAAATGCACTCCCTCCCTGTGCACCAGGCAGCCCCTCCAATCTCCTCCACATCCAGAGCTGAAAAATCAGCTGGACTTGATGGGAATGCAGGCCTGGGGGGACAAAAGAGACTACAGAAGTCCAGGCTGCCTGCTGCCTCTGAAGTGATCATCATCCCCAGAGTAAGCGAGGTGCAGTGCACTAGATGCAGGTAAAACTGACACAGACTAAGTGACAGAAAGGAAACTGAGTGACTGCTGGCAAGGGCCAGGCAGGCAAGGTGCCACAGGGGGCCTTGTGCTCTTAAATGAAGACAAGCCAAAGTCAAATCTGAGAACATTCAGCTAAGGACAGCTCAGTCAGTAGGACAGTGAGGCAACAAGACCAGATTGGGCAGAATATTATAAGCTAACACAGCTGGGAAGGAATTAAAAAAGAAGTTTTTCAGATTTGACAAATGGCATTAAAAGCTGGAGCTCTTTCTCAAGTAAACGAGGTCCAAGTAGCTTCTTTTCCTCTGGATACTCAGGAGTAGGAAAGAACAGCCATGTTTGGGCACAACCAGCAACTCATTTGCTGTTCGTTCATTTCCTTAAGTGGCAGATACTGACTGCCTGCAATCATGTGCCAGGCAGTATGCCAGATGCCACAGAGAACAGGATAGACTCTGTCCGGGCCCCCTTCCCAAAGCCTCCTCCTGCACATGCCTGATACTTTTCTGTGTCTCTGTGGGCACCTTTTAGCTATTCTGGAAGGAAGGCAGGACACAGATCATTAGCCCCATCAAACAGGTGCTGGCAAGGCCTGAGTGGCCCAGGCTCCCAGGCAGAAGTCACGGCCACGTAAGAATTTGGGCCTGGGACTCTGGCCTCCCAAGCTCCGTAGCCTTTGAGGCCAGACCATCCCCACTCCCCAGAAGCATGAGTTCGGCCATTCTGAATCTCACCTGCTGTCACTGGAGTTTGCAGAGAGGAAGCTCTGTTCCCCTGAATTCTGGGAGTTCCCAAAGGCTTGGCTGCTGCCTCTGTCCACAGACTGGCCTGTGCTTACCCCCAGACTGGTGCTGTCCAACACTGGGGTGGCTGTCTGGTCCATAGATACCTGTAGGAGATTTGAAAATGAACAAAAACAAAATTCTTTAAGGTTATTTACATACATGTAAACGACTCCATTCTTCTCTCCTTCCCAGGCCTCAGTGAGCCCTGGTGGACCAGAGCAATAAGAATTTGTGCACCCCACATGAAGGCTGACAGGAAACCGCCATTCACAGTGAAATCCCCAGAGCCAAAGAAATGGCACCAGCACCTAACTCAAACCACAGATTTAAACTCAAGAAAACTCTCTACAGAAAGAGTAAGGGAGTCAGAATCATTCCTGTGAGACTGAGAAATAGGAAAGAAGGAACACAACTAGAGACAAATGGGTGAAGATCCCAACAAATGCCTTCGCTTACCATGGGGCATCCTTTTCCACTCTGACTCTCCTTTCCCATAGCTGTCAGTCAAACAGTCTTCTAAGCACCCAGGTCCAAACCTCAGGGGCACCTGATAGCTCCTTTCCTTCTCCAGTTTCACCTCTAAAGAGAGGCCTAGTCCTGTGGCCTCCCCTCAGCTGACTCACATGTATCTCCAAGTGACACTCTTCCCACCAGGGGAAGGCTGTAACAGCCTCCTAACCGACTCCCTGGACTGCAGCCTCTCCCCTGAAGACCCTACCTGCCAGCCACCTCCCTTTTTCATCCTCCTAAAAAGACAGTTCTAATCTCACCGCTCCATGACTCTGAAATCTTTCAGGTCTCCCCATAAGGCTCACAGGCTCACAGGGTCTTGCAAGTCCAGCAAAAACAGCCCTGACCTGTGATCACTCCACACTGCCAGCCACTCACCCACATACACATTCCCAGCCAAATCAAACCCTGTGTGTTTAATCCTGTCTGTATGTTCCCCCAACCTGAGGTGCCCTTCCCTACAACTACAGGCTAAAAACCCATCAGTCTTGAGGACCATTTCAAATGCTGCTGTCTTCGTAAAATGTTTTCTGACTCATTTCACCCCAGCCCCCAAATGAAAATCATCTCTCTCTGTCTGTCTACTTTGGACCTCTATAACCCCTCTCCTGGAAGCTGCCAGGTTTTGCTTCATGTAATGGTATTATATTGGTCTCATTCCCTTTAAACATCTAAGAGCACAAGACCATGACCTGCTCACCTAGAAAAGTTGCAATGCACAGCAAATATCTGTGGAGAGAATAGCAAGACTTCCAGAGCACTTCAAGAAAAATGACTTAGTCCCTCTTACATGGGGCTCTTGAGTACTTCAGAATAGAGTCTTATATTATCAAATATTTTGTTGGGTATCATAAAAATCACTCCTTCTAAAACAGAGTGTCTCAACCTTGGCACTATTGCCATTAGGAGCCAGATAAGTCTTTCTTGGCGGGGGGGGGGGGGGGGGGGGTGGGGGTGGCTGTCCTGTGACTTATAAGATGTTGAGCAGGGATGCCTGGGTGGCTCAGTCAGTTGAGCATCTGACTTCAGCTCAGGTCATGATCTCACAGCTCATGGGTTCAAGCCCTATGTCGGGCTCTGTGCTGACAGCTCGAAGCCTGGAGCCTGCTTCAGATTCTGTGTTTCTCTTTTCTGCTCCTCTCCCGTTCATGCTCTGTTTTTGTCTCTGTCTCTCTAAGTAAATAAACATTTAAAAAAAATTTTTTTAAATAGATGTTGAGAAGCATCCTTCACCTACTAGATGCCAGTAACACCATCCCCCCATCACTGCCCCCCATTTCCAGCTGTGACAATTAAAAAAATATCTCCAGATACAACCAAATGTGCCCCAGGAGAGACAAAGTTGTCCCCAGTTCTTAAAGAACCATCTCCTACATCAGACTCAATGATTTGCAAAAAGACGCCAGACAGACTTTGCTAGCACCATAAATACATGGAGAAATGCAGCAAGCAGCAGCTTGCAATTACCAATCACCATCTGCCCCTAACTAGCAAGACTTAGGAACAGGTACTATGCCACAATATTAAATGAGAAGTTAATTGAGGGAAGCTAGACCCAATTCTTAGGTGCTGCCTTCCAGACCACTGTAGTGGGGTCATCTCTCATCTGTGGCACCTGAGAATTGCCCCATCAGCCTAAACTGCCAGAAATCTACATGATTCCTACAGCTTTCTTTTAGCAGGGATGTGGTTAAGGAGTCCCTTCTAAATCAGAAATTGGCAAATCTTTTTTGTAAAGGAGCAGAGAGTAATTACTTTAGGCTATGTGGGCTAGATGGCCTGTTAAAACTACTCAAATCTGGGGCACCTGGGTGGCTCAGTCAGTTAAGTGTCCAACTGTGGCTCAGGTCATGATTTCGTGGTTTGTGGGTTCGAGCCCTGTGTTGGGCTCTGTGTTGACAGCTCGGAGCCTGGAGCCTGCTTCGGATTCTGTGTCTCATTCTCTCTTTGCCCCTCCCCCACTTATGCTCTGTCTCTCTCAAAAATAAATAAATGCAAAAATTAAAGATTAAAAAACAAAAAAGCAACTACTCAAAACTGCTTGAAGGATGGAAGCAGCCAGACAATGTAAATGAATGGGCATGGCTCTGTTCCAATAAGAATTCTTTCTTTTCTTTTCTTTTCTTTTCTTTTCTTTTCTTTTCTTTTCTTTTCTTTTCTTTATTTTGAGAGAGAGAGAGAAAGAGAGAAAGAGGGAGAGGGGCAGAGAGAGAGGTAGAAAGAAAGAGAATCTTAAGCAGGCTCCATGCTGTCAGCGCAGAGCCCAACATGGGGCCCGAACTCACAAACCATGAGATCATGACCTGAGCTGAAATCAAGAGTTGGACACTTAACCGACTGAGCCATCTAGGCACCCCATCTTCCAATAAGAATTATGTATAAAAGCAGATGGTGAGTCAGATTTGCCCGTTTCCTGACCTCACTTTTATATCATACAATGTTCATCTTTTAAGAGGCTGCTTAGATCTTAATACCAGGAAAGGTTATGCTTCTTCCAAGCAAATGGTTTGTCTTTTTATCTTATTACCACTCTGAATCCTGGAACAGATGTTTCCCACTTTTCTTTGGCTCCCAGATAGTACAGGACTGAATTTAGCACAAAACTCTAGATACTTTATAAGTCCTCAGATAATGTAGTAGTATCTTGTATTTTTCTTTTATTTCCCCACCTAGTCACATTTTATTTTGGAGGTTCCATTTACTTCCATAATCCACCTGAATTAACTTTTCAGAATAAACAAAAAGACAAGAAAAGCTGGATGGACTGAATTGCAGTCTTTGTGCAGAGGCCTGGAAAGAGGCAAGTGGAGGGAGGTGCTTGGTGTTGGATGCAATTCCATTCATTTTTTTTAAGATCTTATTTTTTGGGGCGCCTGGGTGGCTCAGTCAGTTGAGCGTCCGACTTCGACTCAGGTCATGAACTCTTGGATTGTGAGCTCGAGCCCCACGTCGGGCTCTGTGCTGACAGCTCAGAGCCTGGAGCCTGCTTCGGATTCTGTGTCTCCCTCTCTCTCTGCCCCTAACCCACTCGCATTCTATCTCTGTCTCTCTCAAAAATAAATAAACATTAAAAAAATTTAAAAAAAAAGATCTTATTTTTAAGTCATCTCTATAGCCAAAGTGGGGCTCGAACTCAACCTCAAGGTCAAGAGTCACATGATCTACTGACTGAGCTAGCCTGGCACCCCAGATGCAACTCCATTTTAAGAGCCTTGTCCAAAATCCTCCTTCCAGAAGGATTCCATGTAACCTGCATAGATATCCTGCTTCCAGCAGCTGCAGTTGAATCTCTCCCTTTTTTCAGTAGGTTACAGTTAGGGACTTGCTTCCAAAGAACAGAGTATAGCAAGGGTAAAACAGTAACTTCATAATGGAGACAGCTGGCAAATACTGCATCACGTGCTGTTCACATGACCGGCGATGTTGTATGGGTCCCATATACCAGCTATTATGTAGTGATAAGGAGTATGCTTTACCACTGAGGTATTCTTGTCAAAAACCCACAACTCTACCATGAGAAAAACATCAAACTTACCCAGATTCAGAGGCATTCTTCAGGATATCTAGCCTGGGAGCCTCAAGACTCTCAAAGTCATAAAAATAAATAAAAACAAAAATAAAAGCAAAAAACAAGTAAAGACTGAGAAAACTGTCACAGACCAGAGGGCACCGGCTCGAAAACTAAATGCAACATGGTGCCCTGAATTGGATCCTGGAACAGAAAAAGGGCATTCATAGAGAACTGGTGAAACCCAAATAAAGTCTGGTATTTAGTCAATTAAACAAAGAAACCCTCTTCAGCAACAGCAATCCCCAGTCTCCTTCTCTTTTCCTACACACCCAAAGCCATGGGAGAAGATGAGGGGGGAAGCTCTGCCAGGGATGCCTTACAGGTTAATACCATCCTCAACAGGCACCTCCTAGGACCCTCCAACTCATGTGCCTGTCAGAGCCCTACTACTTTCTTAGGCTGGAGGACAATCAGCCACAAGGAAGCTGCCAGCCCAGCTCTCCAACTATACCTTGAGGGTGGTAGACAGAACACATTGCTTTGTCTTACCTGGAGACAAAATGGGCTAAGTGGTGTTCCTGGTTTCCCCTCACCTGACTCCTTTAGGGCATTTAGAGGCAACATAAAGGGACCCATGACAGAATCTCATATTCAGACAGCTTGGGAATAACTCCCAGCTCCATAGCCAGGAGATTTCCCAAGGTTTATAACATCAGGGAAGGACAGAATATCTTCCCAAATCAAATCTCTTCCACCTGCCCTCATGGAGTTTACCATCTGGGAGTGGGAAGGAAAAACAGACATTAGACAAGGAATGCCCATATTAGGACAGCTCTATGCCCAGGAGGAGCTTGGGCTTTGCCATCTCAATTAAACTGGATTATCTCCACAGGTACAGCCTCCCTCCTCCACATGTCCATCCCAACCCCTGATTCTCAATGCTTATTTATATTTTTATATCTTAACATCACTCTAAAAAAGAAAAGACATTATCAATAACTAGACATATAATAAGATAAATACACAAGAAAACCCAGTGAAAAGGATAGAAAAAGTGAGAGAAAGAGAAAACAAGGGTAGGAAAAGTGAAATTTTAGAATCTAAGTACTTCAATGATAACGTTTTAAACGTCTAGACCTGCGGCATGCAGTACAGTAGCTACTGGCTATATGTGGTTATTTAAATATAAATTAATTAAAATAAAATGTAAAATTCAGTTCCTCAGTTGCCACTTGTCAAATGCTCACTAGCCATGTGTGACTAACCATCTGTGTTGGACAGCACAGATACAGAACATTTCCATCATAGCAGGAAGTTTGATTGGACAACACTGTTCTAGAGCAAAGGTGGCAAACAAAAATATGTACAAGGACCAGTAGGTATATATTAGCACACCTGACTAAAGGCCATGGGCTGCTCCAAGGCCATGTGACCACTGCTGGGAAGGAAGCCAGGCCCAGTGTCTAGCTTATTTCATAATACAAGACAGAAACCTGGATTTGTGTATGAAATCTCCTGATTTTTTAAAATATTTCCAACCACTTCAAAAATTAAAAATGCACAGCAAGGCTGAACATGTTTTTGGAGATGGGAATGAAATGAATGTCCTGCAGGGAAAACTGTGCTCTTGGCAGAAGTCTGACGCATAGATTTCTGATAAGAACCTGCCTTGATGGTGGAGGGTTTAGGTTAGGACAATGGTTGATTAAAGTGACCCTAGAGTCCTCCGGGCATGGGGGGGGGGGGACTGAGCCCCCGGGGGATGTGAGCCTTTTGTTCACTCAAGTTTCCAGAGAGGAAAAAAAAAAAAAAAAAAAAAAAAAAACCACAACAGATCAAAGGGGGAAAAGTCTACTTTTAGTCACACTGACTGACTTCCCAGGGTTCCCACCAGCATGCTGTGCACTACTGTCCTAACAGCTTCAAAGTGCATCCTGCAAAAGCCTGGGGGCCTGTGGTAGCATCTGTTGCCATCACAGGTTGCAACTGCTGGGGGCTGGGAGACTTCTCCAATCCCCCACATACTTAAGCCAGAATGGTTCCATGTTTGTTGGGTTACAGTTCAGAGTTTGGTGTAAATTATCCATTGGGAAAGAAAGGGTTCCATTGTTCAAATAAACATTTTTTGTGTCTATCTCCACCATCAGTATGTCTGAGGTGGTATTTACAGAGCCCCTCCCAAGTGCCAGGCTAGGTGCTAAAGAATCAATGGTGAGCAACACAGACATGGCCGCTGCCCTGTGGGAGCTTAGTCTCATGAAGTTGGGCACTAATCAAACCCAGTCATACAAATATAAAGGTAGAACCAGGAGAAGAACTGAAAGGAGGGGCACTATGTAAATCTAAGATGTAGGATTTGACTAGACGACTAGGAGTTAACCAGGCACAGAGGGAACAGTATGTGCCAAGGCACTGTGGCAGGAAACCTGGTGCCTACGGCAGTCTAGAGAAAGGCTCATGTCATTGGAGTCCAAAAGTGAGAAAGAGGATGACAGAAGATGAGGTTAGAAAGGGAGGGAGGGCCTTGGTCATGTGGGACCTTCCAGGCCTTTGTAAGGATTTTGGCTTTTACCCTAAAGGAAAGAAAGCCACATGTTATGAACTGAATGTATGTTCCCAAAATTCATATGTTGAAGCCCTCACCCCCAAAGTGATTGTATTTGGAAGTGGAGCCTTTGGGAACTGATTAGGTTTAGATGAGGCCATGAGGGTAAAGCCATGATGGGATTAATGTCTGTTATCCTAAGAGAGACCACAGCTCTCACTCTGTCTGCCACCTGAGGACAAACGAGAAGGTGGCCAGCTGGAAGCCAGAAGAGGGCCCTTACCAGGAACCGAATGTGCCAGCACCTTGATCTTAGAGTTTTCAGCCTCCAGAACTGTGAGAAGTCAATGCGCTGCTTAAGCCCCCCAGTCTATGGTGTTTTGTCACAGCAGCCCCAGCTAATACACTGTGGAAAGGTAAACCCTGGATGCAGGCTGGGGAACAGACTGGAGAGGGCTGGGATGGAAGCAAGAAGACCATGCTGGAGGCTGCCTCAGGACCAAGATGGGAAATGGTCACAGGGACACAGGCTGGGGGGTGGTGATAGAAGTGACAAGTGACTTCACACGGGGCTGATCTGCTGAGAGGCATACATTCCTGTGAGAATAACTGGCTGGGGGTCAGGGGGTAGGGGAGGGAAGAGACCCTAGCACCGGCTCAGGCCTCAGGTGGCAAGGGCCTGTCCCCCTCGACCATGATATTCCTTCAGGCTCCAAACTGCAGACTAATGATATCATGAGGCTGACTTCTGAGGAAAATTTCATTACCAAGGGTTTCTCATGCTCTCCAAATTCTTCTGTAAATTTGTGATGATAAAAATCGATTTCCAGAGAGCAGGGCACGGAGAGGAGAACTGTGTAGCTCTGTTCCACTTATCAGGCAGAGTGACACCTTCATTATCATTAGAATGATGAATTGGTGGCACAAAGAACCATTTTCCAAGACTGGTGCATGGCCCTGTTCCCTGCAACCCTCTGTGCACTGCTATCTGTTTTAATTTTACAGACACTTCCTTCCCAGAGCAGAGTTAGAGTCCAGGGTGATGCTGCTCTCCTTCTTGGCCAAGAGGAACCCCTTCTCAGCAGAGAGCTGTCATCAGCGGCCAAAAATTACAGGCATTACCTTTGCGACTCAGCCAGAGGTAGAGGACTTACTTTGCAAGGTCCAACAGGGTCACCCCAGAATTTCAGAGATCAAAGGCATAGGAGAGGTCACCCAGGCCTAGTGCATTTTCACACACACACACACACACACACACACACACACACACACACACACACGGAAAACAGCTGACTGGACCAATCAAGCTGGTTCACTACCTGTACCAACTGGCCCCTGTCCTCCCTCCCCTCTCCTACACAGAGGTACATGTTTGGGGGACTGACTATATGCCAGGGTATAGCTAACCACAAACATGCTTCATCTCAGGTCCCTCTCACAGCAATCCTACAAGGAGAACACAGTTACTAGTCCCATTCTACAGATGAGAAACCTGAGGTTCAGGGAGGTTAGTGCAGCTGCCCAAAGGCTCACAACTAGTCTGATGCCAGAGCCTACACCCTGACAGTCTTCTAACATGCAGCCCCGTTCTCTGAAAGAGCACACAACCTACTCTTTGTGCTTCCTGGTCCTGGAATTAGGGTGGAAAGCAGAGGCTGCAGGAATAGGGAGCAGGCACTAATAAACAGATGTTTGCAATGGACACCGAAACCTGGCACGGTAGGAATCCTATCCTAATCCTAGCTAGTATCCAGCCACCACATCCCATGCAACATGCAATATTATTGCTGCCTCATGCATTCATTACTGGAAGTGTTACTTAGTTTCCAAATATGTGGGGCTTTTCTAGTTACCCAGTTGTCCTTTACCTGTAACTTAATTGCATGGTGCTCAGAAATGTGCTCTATGGGATTTCACTCCCTTGAAGTCTGTTGAGAAATAGATATTCTTTCTAATCCTCAAAACTAACCTACAAGGAAGGTATTTTTATTTCCTTCAAATCAGGAAACTGAGGTTCAGGTGGTTAATTAACATCCTTAAAGCAGCTCCCTGGTACAGTGCTGAAGATGAAATCTTAAAGGAGTCATCTGACTCCACTGGCCTTTCTCCATTCCCCACACAGCACGTTAGAAAACAAACACCACAAATTTCATGTTATGTATATTTTAACACAATAATAATAAACAAAACAAACATAGTTAAAAAAGCACAATTTCATTTTGTGTAAGTATAGAGGCTCCCTTACTACATATGCGTAGAGACAATTTATTGATTTATGTGTAAGCATAACAACACACCTGGTGGGTAATATAAACTTTATTCGTGTGCCTCTCCTAACAGCTCATTGTGAGAACTTGTTCACTCTTGTTCCACTTGGAATTTCACCATGTGAAGCTATGTGGACTGCTATATTATTATAGGACTTATAAGACAATTCTCTTCTGGCTCTGCTGATTTTTCTTATGCTAACTTCTAATCTAAGGCTAAAATTTTTCACAAGAGGGTCTCTCATTAGAAAGTAAAAGGTTAAAAAGTCCACCCCAAGTTTGTTCTAAACCAAAAATGTAGCATGCTTTCCACACTTAAAGATCAGAGATTCTTGGATTAGAACTCAGAGATCCTGACAGGGATTTGCCCAGGGTCATGCAGCTCACTGGGAAATGGCATGCGCAGATCTCTGAAAACCTGCACAGACAGGCATAGCACCATGTGACCTCTGAAGCAAGGGAAGACTCCCAAAGCTAACTACCCCCTTTCCCTCCAGGCACACTGTGCTACATGGTGCAGGGGCTCAGCCACTCATGACTTGTGTGCCTTTGACTAGGTAATATATTTAAGCCTCAGTTTCTTCATCTGGAAAGTGGGGTGATAATACCTGCACCTCACAGACTGTTGTGAAGACTATGTGTGCAAAGCCCTTTGCATAGCAGCTGGCAGAGTGAGTATTCAACGTTGCTTTTCTGACTTCCACCAAACAGGGATCCCTTAACCTTTGCCCTTGAACTTCTCAAGTCTTGTTCTCCTTAGTCTGCCTGACTCTACATAAACCCTTTCAACTCTTTCAAATCTCTGTAACTAAGTCAACTTCATATACTTATGGGCATCGATAAAGGGCAAGGAGCCCAGTTTCTCTTCCACTAGGACCTGTCAGAACAGTAATTACTAAAGCCAGTTACAAAGCAGAGGTCACAAGTCAAGCCTGTTGGTCTTGGATTTAAATCTCAGCTCTACCCTGTACGAGGTAAAGCACAACTTCTTTGTGCTCCAATTTCTCTTTGTGTCAACTTGGGATAAATTAGCTCACAGGCCATGTAGTAAGGATGACATGAGAGAATACTATGTGTTTGGCACAGAGCAACTGAAGAATGTTTATGCTTGGAAGGCCTGTGGAGGTCTGGTCCCAACCCTTTATTTGACAAATGAGGTAAGGGAAGTCCAGAGGCGAGGTGAACTGCCCAGGGTTGCTCACAATTAGCCTATGACAAAGCATACGCCTATTAATAAATGCTTGCTGTGTTTTTCACCACTTCCTGCCACACTGTTAATGAATTTATCAGGTTGTACTGGCAGGAAAAAAGTAAGTGCTCAGTCCTTAAGAAAACATATTTCATGTTATATGGACAAAACACCTAAACGGGAAGATGTTGCTGTTGTGGCAGAGAATCAATGGCAACCTTGTGAAACAGGCAGAGCGGGAAACCAATGCATCAACGCTGATGCGATCATCTGTTCTCTCACATTAATCGTTTCCATCCCCCTCTGCGGCCACCAACCCCACGGAAGGGAATGACACTTCTGAGATTGAATTCAATTTCAGCTGCCCTTCCAACTCAGCTTCAGCCCAATTTCATCTGTTCAGAGCCGAGCAGAAGCCTTCTGCTGATGGGACAGGCATGCAGGGGCTTCAGAGCCCTTGGAGTTTGACTGACCTGCGGGTAGAAGGTGGACGATGCTGTGCGCGGGCTGCGGACAAACTCCATAAAGAAGGCCCCGTCCTGAAGTCAGAGGAGGAGGAAGCAGCAGCGGCAGCAGCAAATGCAAGGGAGCAAAGGAACAAATGTGGACCCGTGGTGAACCATCAGGGGAAGGAGAGGGTATGAAAGAAAAAAATAAAAATAAAAACAAGGAGGGAAGGAGAGAAACAAGGGCATGTGAGGTGAGGGGGATGGAGGGAAAAAAGAGAGAGAGAGAAAGAGAGAGAGAGAGAGAGAGAGAGAGAGAGAGAGAGAAAGAAAGATCCACCCAGAAAGACCATATCCAAATGCAAAGCATTAGCAGGAATCCACACCTTCTTGGGCAGAATATCCCACCTGTGTGGGAGCAAGCACAGGGATCGAGGTGTGTCCAAGCTCCCTCAGGTCTCATCGGAGCCTGGCTTGGAGGCCAGCACCCTCCCACATAGCTCTGAACTTCCTTCAGACCTATGTCAAGGGAGAGGAAAAAGCCACTTGGTGGGGATGGTGGGGGAAAGGTTTCAGGGGTCGCTTCCTGGCCTCCCGCCTGGCTGGATGACCAGCAGCCCTCTTGGAGAGACAGAGGCTTGAGGCTTTCAATTCTGCCTGTTAATAAACATGGCAGCCAGATGGGAGAAGAGGATTCAATGCAAGAAAAGTTCGTGCTTAATTTTTTAAGCAAATAGGGGATCCAGAAGCAGCAATACCTTCTCCTCCACTGGTTGGATAACAAAATATCAAGAAGCTGAGACATACAGAGTGTCAGAAACATATGCATCATGGGGTGGGGGTGAGGGTAGGGAGGTGGAGAGTTCTGAAGCTGTCTTCCTCTCTGAACCTATTCTTGTGGGGTGCAAGCTGCCATGTATTTGAAACAAAAACAACATAGAGGACTTTCCCGAAGATCCCTCCTTTCATCTTACTTAAATTCTTGTCCCTTCAAAATACTCTTTATTTTTTCTGCATTACCACTGAAATTCAGAAATGGCACTTGATAAATCTGAAGGTCTACTTTCTTACAACTTTTCTTCAATTCTCAAAATGGAATCACTGAAGTATATGGGTTGGGTGCCCATTTTATCAATACTGTTGCCATTTCCCATCAACCACTGCGAACTCAAATAACAAACCATGGAAATATGTGGCTGTGGAGATACAATCTCAGGACCTCTCTGCATCCTAACACAAGATGCGCTGACTGGGGACACTGTTGGCATTTCTAAGCATGTCACACAGAGGTCTTCCCTTTGGCCATCTCATAACATCTACATTTCTCTTTGACTACTTGGGGATCTACATCTGTGACAAATGATAACCGTCCATGTGGATTTTAGTGCTCAGGGGGAAAATCAGAAGAGTGTGCTAATCGGCAATCTAATATTTGGCCATTGGTGTATTTTAACCTTAATGCTTGTGGTTCTATAATTTCTCTGCTTCTCAGTCCGGCCCTGGGCACTGGTTCTAATCCTCAAAGATGGCAATAAGTAGGGGTAACAGCTAGAGGGCAGCGCACAAGATGCTTATGAATTCTCACTGTTCCATCTGTGTCCCTTCTCTGCTAGAACATATAGAAGTAGAGCTGCTAATGCTGCTGAGGTTTACATACATGTGAAAAGATTCTTCCTGGATGGATAGATCGTTCCTTATGCAGAGACTATCCTTCGGACTGTACCTAAAGTCACTTCCTAGAGCTGGGTGAGGGAACTACAGACTGCAGGCCAAATCCAGCTACTGGTTTATTATAGTCTGTGGGCTAAGGGTGGTTTTTAAAAATTTATATGGAGATAGAAGTACCTACATAATAGCCTTGATCTTGCCTGTTGGCTCACAAAGCCTGAAATACTTATTTAGGTTTGCCAACCGCTAGTCTATAGAATATATGAGCTGCCTATAGCCTCAGTTTATACTTTCTTAGATTTTAACCCCTGCATCCTGGTAGTCTAATTCTACTCATTTATCCCAAAGAAATAATAAGAGATGCGGTCAAATAATTATGTGCAAGGATGTTGTTTGCAGTATTACTTATAATTGTGATACAGCGCAGAATAACTATAAAAACTTATGGAATAATTACCAAAAATCCTTTTTAAAAATCAGAAACCATCTACAATTTTAATAAAAAAGTAAATTACCAATGAGGGTCTATCCATATGGTGATATATTACGTATTATTGAAAAATCATACTTTTACAAAATATTTAATGACTAGAAAATTTTCATGATATGGAAGTAAAATAAACAAATACATAGATAGATGTACAAGTTGGCCACAATTTTGAAAAATGAAATACATGTATTGAATCTCCTTCATCTCCTAGTGATAGAGAGCAGGTAAGAGAACGCAGTCAGCTTACCTTCCCATACTAGAATGATCTCACATTCTGAACTTCCCAGAATGAGTAGACAGAGCCAAGTTTATTCATCTTAAAAGATACAAAAAGCCTGATCTATGGAGTTTCTGACCCCTCTGCTGGACTTGTTATTTGGTAAAGAGGCCCAAAGCCTCAGGTTTTAATTCCCCCATCCGCTCAGGATGCAATCCATTTGACTGTACTTCTCAGGAATCTAACTGATGGGAATTTCTTTATCAAAGAGTTAGCTCTCATGGAAGCTGCCCCAAGAGCTTTCTCCCTCCCATCTGGGAGAGCCAAGGATGTGGCTGAAGGAAAACCAGATGGCCAATTTCACAGCTCCAACCAGATTTTGGGACTTGACCAATATAGTTTAGCTTGACTATGTTGTATCTGCATTTATCTAGCAGTTAACTTCCTTACAATTGTGAGCAGAAACTGCTTCTTTAGAAATAGTAATGCTTAAAAGGGTTCAGGGTAGAATTCATCCAAATCCTCAGCATATTCAACCCTGGATTCGAATGGCTATTCATTTGGCCCGCCATGTCGGGCCCCTGAGAGCATGAGGCAGCTCCCTGCTGGAGTGGCCCCCTTTACCTTTCGTGGGCTGTCCACGTAGGTGGGAGTCATGGCAACGCTGCTGCTCTCCGCTGGCTGGGAGGAGCTCTTGCCACTGTGCACAGCTGCCTGCTGTTCTCCCATGCACCTGAAAGATGGAAAAACACGTATCTGTGGCTTGTTGGGAGCCCCCTGGTGAAGGGCCCACATTAGCCAAGATGAAATGAAGATACTACTGCTGTCACCTCAGAAACACCCTTCTTTATTTCTCCTTCAGGCCCAACACAATACCCTTCATTGCATTCATTGTCCTGAACAGTCAATAGTCCTCCCAGATAAACAAGAAAAGAGCTCCATTTAAAAAGCACTGTCGTAGTGCTTATAGTATTTACATATTACTTTGAAAAGCCATGTGACATGGTTTGAATGACTCCATCCACAAACAACCCTTTTTTTAATCCTCTGGGAAGACTTGTTCTCGGTTTTCATTAAATATACCAGCAGAAGCACATTCTGAAAATTAGGGCTGCATTAACATGTGGCATAAACTATATGGGGAAATGTGTCAACTCCCCATGCATTTTGAAGGTTTATATGTTAATTTTTCAAATACATGCACTTATATCCCTGCTCCTCTCCCCAACCCCCAATCACACATATCTAACAGACACTATCTCATAACACAAGACAACTATGGTTTTCTTATGACATCTTATCCCATCTCCGTTCTGATGTACATAAAAGTACATAAAAGCATATTTCCACATTTATTTTCCTTTTACCTATACTAAAAATAATTATGAGCTGTCATAACTTAAATGCTCCCCCAAATTTCTTCAACATATCACTGAATTTTTATTTGGTAGAGTTCAGGAGACTCACATTATAGTCTTAAATCTTCATCACTATTGTAACATACACTTCTTGTGGTGTACGCTGTGAGGCACTGCCCAGATCCCTCTGCTATGGCCTTGCTGGCACAGTAGTGGGCCATGTTGTCCAGACTACTCACCTGTCAGCCCCTTTGGGGACAGCCCCAGCTGCAGAGCAGCCTTGTTCAAGCTCCTCCCCCCACCGGCCCCCAGCTGCCCACAGACAATGAGTGATCAACAAGGGGGTGTACAGATCTGGCCATGTTGGTCCAACTGGGCTCATCTCTGAAGGCTGTTCTAGCTCTAGAGCTTGAGTGAGGGGACCCAAGGCTGTCACTGGGCCTGCACTGCACCTGGCTGCTCCCTCTATCCACTCCTGCTTCTTCCTCCCTCCCACACATGCTGAGCCTAAGGCCTCTCCTTAATAAACAACCTGCATGTTAAACTCCATCTCAGCCTGCTTCCCAGAGATCTCAGTCTGTGACACTTCTAAAATTCTGACATGTTTATTACAGATTGTCAAGTAATCTCATACCAGAGATTAAAAATCAGTTTCCATGGTAACCTGTTATACTCTTTTTTTTTCTAGTTTATTATGGAAAAATGTCAAACATATACAAAAGATACTAAATCCCTACATACCCAGCCCCAAAATTATAGAGCCAATCATGTTTCATCTATACTCCTTACCTATACACTCCAATTATTTTGAAGCAAAACATATTTCACCTGTAAGAACTTTAATATTCACTCTATCATTAAAAGAAAATAACTTAAAAAAAAACATAACCATAATTCAAACACACTTAAAATTTTAAAAAATTTCCAATATCAAATATTTCCCCAACTGTCTCCCAAAAATTATTTGTAGTTTGTTCAAAACAGGGTTCAATTAAGGTCCCCCTGTTGCAATGAGTTGTATCTCTTAACTCTTTTTTAAGCTTTAAGTTCCTCTTCATTGTACTTCTATCTTTACAATTTATTTGTTGAAGAAAGTAGCTCATTTGTCCTGTAAATGTACATAGTCTGGATGTGCTGATTTTTATCCCTTTATTGTTTATCATATTCCTCTGTGCCTGGTACTTCCTGAGAACTGGGAGTTATACCTAATGGCTTGAGCAGATTCAGGTTCAATTTTGGACAAGAACTCTTCTTAAGTGGCATTATATATATCTATCTGGAGGCCTGTAATATCTGGCAGTCTCTCTCTGGTGATATTAGTGGCCACTGGTGATTTCTGTTAGATCCAGAAGTTCATTAAAGATCACACATGGTAATAGTCTATCATTCCTTCTGTACCTATTAGCTGCAATATTGAAAAAAGACAAACTTCCCGACACCAATTACTTGGTTACTCTGAGGTGTAATTCATATAGGAAAAGCAAAACAATTGCTCAATTCTTTCCCATGTCCCTGCACCACACTGTCTCTCTCTACCACATCAAAATGTGTTTTCCTTTGAGCCTCATCCACAAAGGCACACTGTGACATTCTCTCCCCCAAAGCTGCAGGGAGAGGAAGACCTGGTTACCCCCCATTGGCCCCTCAGATACACATGACAATCCCCATTTAGTGAGCTGCCTTTCATGTGCTGACCTGTGGACTAGGAATCAGGGTTTCGAATGTGAGTCCAAAACCCTTGTCCTTGGAGGCTCCTTATCTAACGGCTCATGAGGGGACCTGCCAGCAAAAGACTAGTTACCCTATATACGTGCATATGTGAAAATAAACACGGAGGCCTACTGTCTTCTGCCAGGATGGGGTTGTCAGCCAAGCCTCCATAGAAGCAGTGACAATTGCCTTTTGGTGATCTCTGCTCTGACTTGGTTGTCACTGAGTTATCTTCAGCACCAGCTGCCCAGACTGGTCTCAGCCATGCTGACAATCAGCAGAAGGCTGAGACTGCTGGGGCCTCTATCTTCTACAAGAGCTTGACTAAACACACATGACTTTAGATAAAGACCAGAAGAAAACTAGAAAAACTAGACAGTTTATAGTAAGATGGCAGGAGTATAGGTGAAGTCTTTAAAAATTCTTTTCCATATTGCTATAGCATTGTTTTTCATAATAAACAAAATCGGATCAGCTTAGTGCAGCAAAAACAAAACCAAAGCATACAAATAAAAAACGCTGTGTGCGCTAACATTATATAAAGGTCTGGCTCCCTCTGCTTTACCTCCTATATTGAGAAAACATAGCAAGTCACTATACCTCCTATATTGAGAAAACAAGAGCAGTCATCTGGAGAGAGAATAAGTCTCGGGTCTCTCTGTCCTGACTCCTGCTTGTGGGATTAGCTGAGAGTTTCTCCCTTCACACTGGGGGACACTACCACCTCAAGTATCCTTCCTCTTCCAGTCTGAGCAGAAAGAGGCTACTTGGACAAGTGTATTAAAGGATGACTCACTGACAAATTAAAATAAGATTCCCCCACCCCCAGCTTCACACCCCTCCCAGCAACATATGTTCCTTGTTCTTTTTTCCAGTGGGAAAGATCTGTGATTAGTTACAGGAAGAACCTGGTGGGCTGAGTTCTGGGGTCTTCCCTTGGTCAGGTGAAGGTATTTTCTGAAGAGGACCCAGTGCCCTCAGTGATGAGCTCAACCTACCCCTGCTCTCCTCCTCTCATCTGCCCCCAGGTCCTCTCCAGGTTCCCTTGTCATCCTGTGTCCCTTCTTTTCCATTTATTATCACCCTCTCTCCAGCCTCTGTGGCCTCTTGCCTGACTAGTGAGAGGCTGCCAAAGAGTCTCTGCCTCTTGGGGCCCACCTGCCAGGCCTTTCTATACATGGGGCTCATTTCTGAAAACACTTCTGCCAAACACACCAACGGCATATTTCATGATACTAAGGAATGACTGTAACCTTTTAGGTAAATTATAGTATTTTTTTTTTTAATTTTTTTTTTCAACGTTTATTTATTTTTGGGACAGAGAGAGACAGAGCATGAACGGGGGAGGGACAGAGAGAGAGGGAGACACAGAATCGGAAACAGGCTCCAGGCTCTGAGCCATCAGCCCAGAGCCCGACGCGGGGCTCGAACTCACGGACCGCGAGATCGTGACCTGGCTGAAGTCGGACGCTTAACCGACTGCGCCACCCAGGCGCCCCTAGGTAAATTATAGTATTAGGACTTTTAATTTTTTTTTTTTTTAATTTTTAAGTTTATGTATTTGAGAGAGAAAGAAAACACAAGTAGGCGAAGGGCAGAGAGAAAGAATCCCAAGCAGGCTCTGTGCTATAGGCACAGAGTCCCACGTGGGACTCAAACTGATGAACCAGTCGAAGTTAGATGCTTAACCGACTGAGCCACTCAGGCTCCCGAGGACTTTTTTTTTTTTTTATTAATTTTTTTTTTTCAACGTTTATTTATTTTTGGGACAGAGAGAGACAGAGCATGAACGGGGGAGGGGCAGAGAGAGAGGGAGACACAGAATCGGAAAAGGCTCCAGACTCTGAGCCATCAGCCCAGAGCCTGACGCGGGGCTCGAACTCACGGACCGCGAGATCGTGACCTGGCTGAAGTCGGACGCTTAACCGACTGCGCCACCCAGGCGCCCCGGACTTTTTTTTTTTTTAAAGGAGTATTTCTCAGGGCACCTGGGGGTTCAGTTGGTTGCATCTGACTCTTGATTTTGACTCAGGTCACGATCTCACAGTTTGTGGGATCAAGCCCTGCATTGAGCTCTGTGCTGACAGCACAGAGCCTGCTTGGGAGTCTCTCTCTCTCTCTCTCTCTCTCTCTCTCTCTGTCCCTCCCTCGCTCACATGCGTGCACTCTCTCTCTCTCTCTCTCTCAGAATAAGTAAATAAACTTAAAAAAGTATAAAGGAGTACTTCACTTTCAGTGATACATAGTGAAATACTATAGATGAAGAGATATGATGCCTGAAGCTTAATAAAGAGTAAAAAGGAAGGTGAGAACATGTGGGATATAAATGAAATAAGACAGGCCATGAGTTGGGGTCCCTGGGTGGCTCAGTGGGTTAAGCATCCAACTTCAGCTCAGGTCATGATCTCATGGGTTCATGAATTTGAGCCCCACATCAGGCTCTGTGTTGATAGCTTGGCGCCTGGAGCCTGCTTCAGATTCTGTGTCTCCCTCTCTCTGCCCCTCCCTAACTCAAGCTGTCTCTCTCTCTCTCTCTCCTCTTAAAAATAAATAAAACAGGGGCACCTGGGTGGCTCAGTCAGTTAAGCATCTGACTTCGGCTCAGGTCATGATCTTGCAGTCTGAGTTTGAGCCCCGCGTCGGGCTCTGTGCTGACAGCTCAGAGCCTGGAGCCTGCTTCAGATTATGTGTCTCCTCCTCTCTCTCTGCCTCTCCCCTGCTCATGCTCTGTTTCTCTCTGTCTCTCAATAACAAAATAAACGTTAAAAAATTTAAAAAATAACAATAATAAAATAAATAAATAAAACATTAAAAATTTAATTAAAAAAAAAAAGATTGGCCATGAGTTGATAATCATTGAAGCTGCAATGATAAGGAAACAGGGATTTATTATACTAGTCTACTTTACCTATTTGAAATTTTCCATTAAAATAAAAAACTTGCAAAGGATCCCTTTTGTGATAAGAACATGTAAGGACAGCATGGCATCCAACTTCCCACCTGTCTTTCCAATTGCACCTAGACTATGCCTTAAGCTCACTCCATGTTACTTTCGGAAAGCCTAATGTACACAGGTTCCTGCTTGGCCCAACATGGTCCCTCATGCCAGACAGATAAGGTCTAGTCTCCCCTAACATCTGTATAAGGAACTTCAACATCCCTTCCTCTGTCATTCTATGACTATCTATTGTGCACATACTATGTGCCAAGCACAACACACAGCCTCTGCCCTCAGAGCACAAGCAAGTCAGGGGGAATGTGAGTAAACCTGGGTAGAGTTCGACTAAGGGTTCTGATGGATATTGGTCTGGGGTGACAGGAAGCACAGAATATGAGTTGGCTGGGAGGGTGAGGGGGCCAGGAAGGTTCCCAGAGTGGGGGCCACCTGCACACAGAGGTGTTTTCTCCTCTTGCCCAAGTTCCCCCTCGCCTCTCTGTATAGATGCTTTCTTCCCTTCAAGGCCAACTCAAATCCCACCTCCTGGGACACTGTCACTGCCCTCCCAGGCAAGATGTAGCCCCACCAATATCCTGGGAAATGGAGCACATACTGTTCATGAAGGGACCACACAAATGCTTAGAGAAGCTGGCCAGGTCACATGCCTGAGGGTGCAAGACAAGTCCAAGACTAGAGGGTGTGGCTGTTCTCTGGTAAAACAGAGGGCATGTGCTCATTCCAAAGTGCCAGCCTTCCCATGGCTGGCTGTGCATGTGGACCCAGTACTATAACTGAGGCTCTTCTATTTCTAGAAAGGCTAGATTTTATTATCTATAGTACAGTGTTGTGTCAAAGTATCTGCAATACACTGTTTTATGAATAATATAATCATGCATCATGTTGTATATACTATACAACTTCTCATATACAAATTCAAATAAATCCAAATTTGTATATGAAATCTTCAAACTAAAAAAAATGCAACTCAGATATTTTAAAAATATTTTGTGTCTTGAGGGCAGTGAAACTATTCTGTAATGGTGGCTACATGTCATTACAAATTTATCTAAACCCATAGAATGTATAACACCAAGAGTGATCTGTAATGTAAACTACAAATACTGGGTGATAATGTGACAATGCAGGTTTACCAATTACAATAAATGTCCCACTCTGGTAGGGGATGTTGACAATGGAGGAGATTGTGCAGGTATGGAGACAGGGGGTATACAAGAAATCTCTCTTCCTTCCACTCAAGTTTGCTTTGAACCTACAACTGCTCTAAATTACAAAATGTATTATAAAAAAAAAAAAAAAAAAAAAAAAACCCAAAGAAACCAAGAAACCCCACTTTATGGGCCAAACCAAATTGTATCTGTAGTTCAAATTAAGTCCCAGATTGCAAGTTTATAATTTCTGGCATATTTCATTGTTATTTGACACTTACTGGGTATTAACGCAGCTTTCTCATGTATGTGTGTTTTTCTTAATTTCAGGCTCCTTGCAGAAACAATATTTCACCTCCACTCACAAAACCTTTGGAGCCTGCTGGTGGGGACGAGTCACTCCCCGAGCAGGCACTTACTTCTGACTGGCCTCCATCTCCAACAGGGCGGACAGGGCTGATGTTCCCTTTTTGCCAACTGGGGGGCCGGTAGACTCAAGGGAGTGTGTGGCAATGGGCCCGGTCATCTGTAAGCCTTTCATGGCGGTCCCTTTCTAAAGCAGAGAAGAGGAGACAAGACCATCAGCCTCAGTGGGCTCCCTTAGCAGATGCCACTCACAGCCCAGAGCGTGCCTGCCGTATCTGTTGTGCTTGAGGCTCTGGGAATCCAATTAACAGAGGCAAGTGACATGGGTTCCTGCTATTCAGTAAATGCTTAGAACAGCTTTTCACTTCTACTGAAGGTTCAAATGCCTGTCAACTCAAAACAAACTGCCTCCTTGAGGTGGGTTCCACAAATCACTTCACCCTTGTCGCACCACCAGGAAGTAAATAATGTTCTACCTAAATCACGGAAGAAGAAACCGAGTCCCAGAGAAGTTAAGTAACCTATCCCAAATCCCACTGAAGCTAGAGTTCAAGCTCTAGTCATCTGGTTTCAAAACTAAAGTTCTTTCTACCATGCAAGGTCTTTCAGAAATGTTTCTAATTATAAGCAATGCTGTGTACAAAGTGTAGTCAGTGTGGGGGAAGAACATGGAACTTGGGGTTAAAAACACAGCTAATGAAACATCACTACTCACAGTGGAAAGGAATGAATTACTGATACAAGCCACAAATTGTATGAACTTGGGTGAATCCCAGAGGCATTATCCTGAGTGAAAGAAGGCAGCTTCTCAAAAGGTTACACATTATATGATTCTGTGTATATGACTTTTGGAAAAGGCAACAGTACAGTGATGGAGAACAGGCCAGTGGCTGCCAGGGGTTATAGATGGAGGCAAAGTGTGACTATAAAGGGTGGCACGAGGGAGTTTTTTGGGAGTGATAGAACTACTCTGTATCCTGATTGTAGTTGTAGTGTTACATGAATCTATGCCTCTGTTAAAATTCACAGACCTGTACACACACACACACACACACACACACACACACACACACACACACAGAATCCCAGATCTGCCCTGTACTGGCTGGGCATATCCCATAACCCCATGAGCCTCAGTATCCTCACTGGGTGGTGTGGGGCTGAACACACCCAAGGTGCTGGAAATTCCAAAAGTAATGAGAGTTAAACAAGTACCGCTGCCACTACCCTTGAGTGACTTTTACTCAGTAATCCAGAGGAAGCAACTGGGCTTGACATAGGGTCTTACCTGGGGAATGCACGAAGGAGCTGTGTGTCCTCAGGTAGGCAAGGGTGGTCCCGTGCCACAGAACACTACCCACTGGCTGCCTGTACCCTATCCCTCCCTCCTTCACCCTGCACTAGAGGAGAACTCACTATTTCAGAGTTAAGATAAATGCAACTGTAGAGTAAATAAACCGGTCAGAGAGAGGCCCCTGAGATAGGAGGAGACCAAGCACAGCCCCCACGGGGCCCACAGAGCCCTACCCGCATCATGCGATCTGAGCGATGCCGCCTGCGGATCCGGTTCAAACCCTCCACGAAGCGGATAAAACCATCCAGGAGCTGCCATTCTTCTTCATCCGCCCGGGGCCTGTCCCCATAGATGTCGCAGTGGGCTTCCCCCTCTGTGATGCGCTTGGTGGCAGTGACACAGGCTGGCAGCAGCAGGAAGCGGGTCCTCCAGAACTTCAGAGACTCAATTAAGCTGTGGAGGGCCAAAGGGAGAAAAGGGGGTGTGGTGAGCAAAAGCAGACAATAAAAGCACGCCTAATGAACACCCCATCTTGACCCTGTCCTCAGAGTCGGTATGTGACGAGCAAGCTCCCCTTGAATAAGTGTTCGTCTGATGCTACATCTCATGGCTTCATTTAAAACACAAGCTTTGGAGGTAGGCCATGAAACGTGCTTTTAGTTTATATCCCAGAGATGTCAGAATGCTTCGTGCTGCCAGACTCGGTGGGGTTGTGGCTTTTTATCATCACAATCATAAATGACACATAAAAATTAAAAATCAAAAATGAGACACCACAGGCAGTCAGGAAAAGGTTAAGAACATGATCTACGCTGACATTTCATCAAAGAGCACTTCATCACTGAAGTTTCTGTTGTTGTACTGTGGTAAAACATACATAGCAAAATGTGCCACGTTAACAATCCTGAAGTGTACACTTACTTCTATGCCATCAAGTACGTTCACACTGCTGTGCAACCATCACCACCACCCACCTTCTCACTGAGTTTTGTAACCCAGTGCAGATGTGCTTTTTGTTCTTCCATGTTTTCTAAAACAAACATCATCTTGTAATCAGAAAAAAGGACAGACATGTTAAAATTCAGGTACACCCAAGGCAGCCAGACGGAAAGCCAAGGCACACTCTCTGACCTGAAGTCCTCAGACCCAGCAGAACAGATATACTGATCTAAGTAATTCCACTTGTACTCCTCCAGCCGCTCATGGGAGAATTCCACCCAACAGGAGACGAACTCTGAGTCCGAGTGGGAGGGACAGAGGCTGTAGGTGTAGTGGATCTGGGCAGATTCATAAGGGTACCTGAAAAACAAAGGGCATGCCCAGAAGTCCAAAAGAGAATTACTTCTCCTCCAATTCTTCTGGACCTTTCCATCTCCATATACTTAGCACCATCCTTGGCATTTCAACCCTCAAGTACAGTAACCAACTCATCCCAAGGGACTGGAAACGGAAATTTCTTAGTTCTTAAACTTTGTCATTCTTTTACCCTCCCATTCTTTATTTTTAATTGGCTTTCTAGGAATCAGGCTAAATATCATAGGCTGAATCATAATCCCTTTTAGAGGAAGGTGAGCTATAACCATAAAATAATCCTAGAGAACAAAACAGTAATTCCAAGAAAAGGAAAACCAACCACTCAACTTATCTTGAATTATGTCATGCACATAAGTCATTATGTGCACAGCATGCATTACAAACACAAGTTAGTAATGTGGACACAATTCAGGACAGTAGGTGAAAACCTTAAATTTCCAAGGACTCACTTGGGAAGGTAACGTGTCACTGTGATCATCTTATCCTTCAGCGTCACTTTGTGGAATGTTCTGCCCATACTCAGCCAGTACTGGTCCTC
The DNA here is from genome assembly GCF_028749965.1 of Puma concolor. Lineage (NCBI taxonomy): Eukaryota > Metazoa > Chordata > Mammalia > Carnivora > Felidae > Puma > Puma concolor. The sequence continues at coordinate 21,436,376 of NC_141678.1, forward strand.
CTCCTCAGGGCAGTTTCGGGACACAAGGCCTAACAGAGGGGGGGTTAAAATCATTTCCTCCATCTAGTCGAGGATCATTCCTTTAACAGGCAATTGCTTCTCTTCCATATACAGTCAGAAAAAGGAGAAACAAAAGAGGCAACTCTTTTGAGGGCCAGTTTCATGGAAAAGACTTATTTTTGGTAAAAAAAAAAAAAGTCCTGAAGTTGGCAGAAATTTTCTGTTACTAAACCAGCCAGCAGCAGATTAGAGCCCGGGGTGCTGACAGCATCCAGAAGACACACTCAAAGCCGAACAGCCTGATTCCTCAGCCTTGGAGAAGGAAAGCTCTGGATTAGATGTTAATGGGCTAAGACTCAACTCTGGGACTGAAATGAAACTCCACTCCACTCAAGCACAAGCTGCCACTCTAGCAGTTAAGGTCCTCGCCCCCAGTGTGGCAGCCAACCTACCTTTAGTTTCCGTGACTCCCACACTATAACAATGCTTTGGTCTTTTTTTTTAAAAGTTTATTTATTTATTTAGAAAGAAAGAGATAGGGAGCACGCACAAGCCAGGGAGGGGCAGAGAGAGAGGGAGAGAATCCCAAGCAGGCTCCATGCTGTCAGCACAGAGCCCCAAGTGGGGCTCCATCTCACAAACCATGAGATCATGACCTGAGCTGAAAGCAAGAGCCAGAGGCTTAACCAACTGAACCACCCAGGCACCCAAAACCATGCTTCAGTTGTAATTTTCTTCTCTAAACATTTGCTCCTGTTGCTTTTTCAGCCTTCTCTTTCTGGGCCATCAAGATCCCACAGATCACTTAAGGTCACCATCAAAATTGCTATCAGCAGTTTGAATTTTACCCTGGATGTGGCTCCACATGTGCGTGTCTCACACCCTTTCAAAGTGGAGGTTCCATGAGGCCGGGGCCCAAATCTTGTTTGTCTTTAAATTTTCTGTAGCACCTGACAAAATGCCATGCCCACCGCAGGTATTGAAAACATACTAGGTGAATTGAATTGTGCATAGAAAGAGGGAAATTCTGAGGAATCAAGAAAACTGTAAGCTTTTAAGAGAGTAAAAATAGTGCCTTGATGGACAACTGAGCAAAGACAAGATTCTTGTGATTAGAAATGAAACCGGGTGCCCTCATGCAGTTCTGAGAGACAGTCACACAGGGCAGGCAGCATGGGAGTTGTCAGGATGAGAGGATGGCAGAGGTTGAAAGGACCTTCACTAGGAACGCAAAATTTCCCAGGTGATAGTGAGGGGCGGCAGTCAGGCTGCATATAAGAGGACAGGCTTTGACTCAGAGGACCCTAGGTTAAACCCCATCACTTCCATTTGTCAGCAGTGTGCCCTTGGGTACCAAACCTCTCTGAGTCTCACTTTCTGCAACTAGAGTGTGTCTGAGGGCCCCCATCCCTGCATTCCTTCTTTCTTGCAACAACCCCCTGCTGGCTGTAAGGAAGACAAAGTCATGGGATAATGTTCATGAGCACCTAGCACAGTACTGAGACCCCACTCTAAATTAGTTCCTGTTTTGGGGCATCTGGGTGGCTCAGTCGGTTAAGTGTCCAACTTTAGTTCAGGTCATGATCTCACAGTTCATGTGCTGGAGCCCCACGTTGGGCTGTCTGCTGTCAGCACAGAGCCCGCTTCAGATTCTCTGCACCACCACCCCATCCCACCCCCACTTGTTCTCTAAATAAATTAATTAAATAAATAAATAAACTAAAAAAAGGAAAGAAAAAAATTAATTGGTTCCTGTTTTCATCCTGCACAGCACTCTTGACAATCTGTGATCAAATAAATACTTGCGGTTTATTTAGTCTAATGCTTGTTTTGCCCAGTAGACAATAAACTTTGAGGACAGGGCTGAGGCTATTCTGTTCACTACTGGAACAGGGTCCCCCCTCATAACTGGTAGTCAACAAATCTTCAATCAGAAGCAATCTCACTTATGATAGTCACTTTTCCAATAACTAATAAACAACAATGATACCATTTCTGTTACTACAGAAATAAAAGGATTAAATTTATCACAGGAAAAAATAGCCAGAAAGAGTATGGTCAGGTGAGTAGACTGGCCAACTAGCCATGACATGAGACTCATGAATCGACCAGAGCAGAAGTGGATGCCAGAGGAATTATGAACCTCTAAGGGCTATTCTAGAGAAAAGCAGGTAGGAAGGCTAGATGGGGCCACTGACACTAAATAAAGATTAATTCATTCCACTATTCCTGGGATAAAGAACAAAATCCTTCACATGGCCCTGTGAGGCCTGGGTCTCCTGACATGTCTGGCCACATCTCCAGCTTACTCCCTGTGCTCCATCCCACCAGTCTTCTTTTTGTTGCCCAGAAAGTGTCACAGTGCCTCCTGCCACAGAGCCTTTGCACATACTAATCCCTCTGCCTGGCATGTTCTTCCCATATACTTCTACCCACTCCCAACCTGGTTCTCTTCCTAGTAACTCTTGCACATAGTTTAGGTCTCACCTCAAACATCACCTCCTCACGGAAGCCATCCCTGACCCTCCAGACCAGATCAAGACCAATATTAAATATCCTTATAGCCCTTTGATTTTTCCTTCACAGTCTTTATCACAACAAGGAATTATATTATTTCATAGTATGATTAATGTTATTTTTCCCCACCGGGCTATAAATGCCCCACAGAGCAAGGGCTTCAAAAATACTGTTGACTGAATGAATGAATGAATGAATGAATATATTTATCAACCCATATTGTTGTATGCCAGGCACGGTGGTCTCCAATGTAAAGGATAAAAACGTGAGGTTGACATAGTCCTGGAACTCAAGAAGATTACTATTCAGTACAGTCTAGAAAATAAAAAGAAGACAACAAGTGATAAATAACATAATGGGCTCCCAAGAAAATCCAGAGGGAGCCCAAAGCTTCATCATAAGCAACAAGGCCTGGACTGGATAGACCACCAAGCTCTCTATCACAGATCCATACTTCTGTGATTTTCTGGCCAGAGGCACTCTAATGGAGTCAAAGATGATCTGAGGTTTTGAGCTGGGAGGTTAGGAAAGTGGGGAATCTCATTAGCTGCAAGGAGGAAGCAGGAGCCTAACAGGTACTTACTGATTGTTCTGGGAAATGATCCCTGCTTTCTGGTTCTAGGCACCCATACTTAATTCTCTCTACCTGACTTATTTCAGAAGAGCTCTCCGGAGCCTGGCTGTAACTCAATTGGCATCACTGAGTCTCTGTCACTTAGTGTCTGCCACTCACAGACGATCCATTCTTGCTTCAATGTGCTAAGCTTCAGCAACAAGTAAGAGAAGATGAATCCAGAATGGGGGGGTGGGGTGGGAAGTATAAACTTCAGGTTTACAAAACATCTGAGAACCTGCTGTGTGCCAGGTACTGTGCTAGAAATAAATATTGGGTCTAAAGGGACGCCTGGGTGGCTCAGTCGGTTGCATGTCCAACTTCGGCTCAGGTCACAATCTCACAGTTTGTGAGTTCGAGCCCCGTGTCGGGCTCTGTGCTGACAGCTCAGAGCCTGGAGCCTGCTTCGGATTCTGTGTCTCCCTCTCTCTCTGCCCCTAACCCACTTGCATTGTCGCTGTCTCTCCCAAAAATAAAAATAAACATTAAAAAAAGTATATTGGGTCTAAAATATGCACTATGTACTTTGACAGTTCAGTCCTGGCTCAGCTGCCTGCTACTCCAGGGTATTGCCAAAGCCAGGCTATAACATTCCTGAACTGGGTCATATCCTCTTCCTTAAAAGGAGAGTGGTAGACTAAAGAAAATTTTAAGATAAATCTGGGCCTAGTGGAGACTATATTCTTCATGTAAAGTAAAATTTTGTGAAATTTGTGTTGAAAAATAATTACTCCTAAATTTGTCTATTCCCTACCATCTTGAGAACGTACTCATACAAATTAAGTTGAAAAGAAAAAATACAAGTCCCCAGAGAAAAACTTACCTCGGCTATAGAGTGGGCTGCTGCTCAGCGGGGGTGGGACAGCAGGGTTGGGTTTCTGTGCCTTGGGCTGCACTATGATTTGGTAGCCCTGCATGAGACGCTGGCAGATGAACTCTTCAAACACCTGCTGGGCCGTCATCTGCACACCTTCCTCATCCCTCCTGAGAAAACAGACGGTTGTTCACATGGGTGTGCTTGGCCCAGGTCAGAGTGACACTCAGAGTCTATACTCCCATCCTCTGTTTTTGCTTTGACCCCACAAGCCAGCCCTGATAACCATTGTATGGTGGTTCATAAAACTATCAATCTATAAACCAGTTTTGGGAGAAATGATCAGTTGAAAAGAGGCAGAAGAAGAAGGCAAATAAAAGCTAATAGCCAATCTTAGAAAAGAAGATCAGGGATGCCCGGGTGGCTCAGTCAGTAGAGCGTTCAACTTTTGATTTTGGTTCTGGTCATGATCTCAGGGCTGTAGGTGATCTCAGGCGCCTGGATGGTTTAGTCAGTTAAGCCTCCGACTCTTGATTTTGGCTCAGGTCATGATCCCACAGTCGTGAGATCGAGCCCCATGTCGGGCTCTATGCTGACAGCATGGAGCCTGCTTGGGATTCTCTCTCTCTCTCCCCCTCTCTCTCTGCCCCTCCCCTGCTTGTGCACATACTTTCTCTCAAAATAAATAAACATTTTTTTTAATTAAAAAAAAATTTATCTTTCTCTCCCTCTGCCCCTCTCTCCAGCTAGTGCACTCTCTAAAACTTAAAAAAAAAAATGTTTTTAATTAAAAAAAAATTTTTTAAAGAGATTTAGTGTGTCTAGAACAAATGCAATAGAAAAATATGAGAAAGGATCAATGAGGACAAATGGCTAAAGGAGGCATGTCAATGGAACTCTAAAAAAAAAATTGACAATTCTTGCTTCAATAAAATTCTCTAAACAGAAAAGGAAGACACAGGCTTGAAAATGCAGTGTTTTGATGCATACCCCAAACCCTCCTCTGACACCGACCTGTCGATGTCTGCTTCTGGGAGGAGATCATAACAGCCCTCCGTGTAGTCATTCTGCAGGCCCTGGCGGTCAGGGAAGTAGTCGGTGGTGAGGGGGAGACACGCCGGAGTAGTGAGAGACTTCCAGTCCACTCCAACTGTGCAACAGAAGCCTGGCACTACAGGGGGAGCAGACAGTGTCAGAACTGCCTCGTGTAACAGGGGAGAAAGGTACGTGTGGTCACCAGGGCAGGTGTGGGACATGGGTGGGGTGGGAGAGAGGAGTGAAAGGTGACAAAATTGCCAGGAAAGGGATGGAAAAGAAGAAAAGGGGTGGGGGAGGGAGGAAGAGAGAAACAGAGTTTGTTAGATAATGCAGTGCAAGTGCTTATCCAATCCCATCATGCAAATGGGATTCACAGCTGATATTTTTCATTTTTTGCCGATCTTCAGCTAACAGCCACAATGCCAGTGAGGTTACTGCAGGGTAGCACAGGCAGTGTTATGCATCGAAGCAAATCAACATTCCAAGAGCAGAAAACAGGCTCAAGCCAGAGCCTCTCTGGAGGACTGCAGAGTGGCCGGTGGGGAAAGAAGAGCTCAGCCAGGTTTTGGAGCAATCAGCACATGGTAGCAGAATTCAGGAATACTTTCAGAATTGCAAAAATAGGTCACAGATCCAAAAGGGTAGGAGGAGAAATCAAAGAAGGGTGTCTGGGAAAGTTACAAGGCCATAACGTCAAGAGACAGACTTTAACAATCTAGAAATGAAAGCTGCAATCAGCAGAGTGGGCCCGATCACATGGATCTGTCCTGAATCGCCTGCTCTTTGGTTAAAGCAGGGTTTCTCCACCTTGGCACTACTGACATTTTAGACTGGAAAATTCTTTGTCTTGGGGGGCAGTCCTTTGTATTTTAGGATTTGAACAGCATCCCTGGACTCTACTTACTAGATGCCAGTGGCATCTCCCGGTTGTAAAAACCAAAAACGTCTGCAGATGTTGCCACATGTCCCCCCAGGGAGCAAAATCATCCGCAGTTGAGAATCACTGACTTAAGGTAATAGGGAAGTTATCTCTTTAAGTAATTTAAGCAAATATTATTTTTCAAATCTTTATACAAGGGAGCAATCTGAAGCAAAAACACTCCATGACTTTGCCTCTGAGTATCAAGCAAGGGACACCTTAAACACCTTATCTTTGGGGTGCCAGGATGGCTCAGTTGGTTACGCATCCGACTCTGGATTTCGGCTCAAGTCATGATCTCACGGTTGTGAGACTGAGCCCCACGTTGGGCTCCGCGCTGAGTGTGTAACCTGCTTGGGATTCTCTGTCTCCATCTCTCTCTGACCCTCCGCAGCTCACACTCGCATGAACATGTGCGCGCTCCCTCTCTAACAGTAAGTAAATAAATCAATAAATAGCACCTTATCTTTTGCACAGTGCTAATGCAGCTTACATTGTGATTCACCTCTGTCTCATTCACCCTATCTCATCAGCTGACACATGGCCTCCTCAGAGCAGGTACTGCGACATCACTGACCCCTTTAAACACCTGGCCAAGCCGAACCTCCCAGAAGTTACTCAATCAGAAGCCTCTCTGCTTAGGGATCTTTCCACCACATAGTGACACACACACACTACCCAATACAACAGAGTCCCACTGAACCTAGAGTTAAAGGACAAGAAGAGGACCCGACGCATAGTGGGAAACACGCCCCATGTAGCACCACTGCCTTAGGAAATTGCAACAAAACTAACTCCCTGATCTACACAGGTCTAGGGTATTTTATTTGTTTATTTGTTTGTTTGAATTCTATTTTAGTGTGGTAAGCACACTTAACATGAGAGCTACTCTTGGCAAAATTTTAAGAGTACAACACAGGAATGCTAACTTGGGCACAGTGTTGTGCAGCAGATCTCTAGAATTTATTCATCATGCATAACTGGAATGTTATATCCACTGATTAGCAACTCCTCACTTCCACCTCCCCTCAAGCCCCTGGCAACCACCATTCTACTCTCTGATTCTGTGAGTTTGACTATACACAGGCCTTGATAACTCATTAACACTTCAAGAATTAAAAAATCACAATCCAAAAGAACCTAACTGATCACCCCAATTTCCCAATATGGCAGATGAAGGAGTAAGCTTGTTCCTAGTTCCCAGTTAGAACCAGGAGCAGAAGGAAGACACCCAATCAAAACTACAGTAGGAAGCCAGAAGCAGAAGACAGTTGAATATGCTGTCTTAGATCGTTCTGGCTCTCATTAGCTTCCTGACCCTCTGGATCACAAACATCCTTCAGAAATGTTTTCTGCTGGGCACACACCAAGATACAAACATTCAAATGTCTGGTCCAAAATCCCATGGTGAGAAAAGTTCCTGATTCTTAGTTTAATGATGTTTTTTCCTTGGGCAAACAGTGTGGCCTCTTTTCTAACTCCGATATCTTTACGCCCTATAGAGAAGGACTCTGAAGAGGGCCCACAACAGAACCGTTGAATTAGCAACGATAAACATGGATTCCAAAATCCAGTGCTAGGGTTGTACAGAAAAAACAGGCTCATCTATTCATTGTTGGCAGCATTCTGGAAAATAATCATCCTGCCAATCATACTTTGGGGGAAATATATTCCAGGATGTGAACTGAAAGAAAAGATACACCCACTGCACCATGTACTATACCTGTATTCAATAGTATTGCTAAAAAACTAGAAACCACCCAAAATGACCCCCAATAATAAATGATTTTTCAAACTGGGATGTAATGTGTTTGATACATGTGCTAAGTCACTAAAAATGACTAGCGGGGGGACACATGGTTGCTCAGTGGGTTAAGCATCCAACTCTTGGTTTCAGCTCAGGTCATGATCTCGAGGTTCCTGGGTTTGACCCCCCACATTGGGCTCTGTGCTGGCAGTGTGGAGCCTGCTTGGGATTCTCCCTCCCTCTCTTTCTGCCCTTCCCCGACGTGTGCACACATGTGCGCATTCATGCTCACTCTCTCTCAAAATAAAACATTAAAAAAAGTGACTAAGGGCTCTTGGGTGACTCAGTTGGTTAAGCATCCGACTCCTGATTTCAGCTCAGGTCATGATCTCATAGTTGTGAGATCGAGCCCCGCATCAGGCTCCACACTGGATGTGGAGCCTGCTTAAGATTCTCTTTCTCCCTCTCTCTCCCCTTCCAATGCATGAGTGTGTTCTCTCTCTCTCTCTCTCTCTCTCTCTCTCTCTCAAAAAAAAAAAAAAAAAAAAAAAGAGGGGTGCCTAGGTGGCTCAGTCAGTTAAGTATCCAACTTGGGCTCAGACCTTGATCTTGTGGTTCATGAGTTCAAGCCCTTGCATCGGGCTCTGTGCTGACAGCTCAGAGCCTGGAGCCTGCTTCAGATTCTGTGTCTCCTCTCTCTCTGCCCCTCCCCCACTCATGCTTGGTCTGTGTCTCTCAAAAATAAACATTAAAAATTTTTTTAAATAATAGAAAAAGAAAAAAATGACTAATATGAGGAGTCAGAAGAAGTAGTAAAAGGATTATTTAGTTAATTATAAGTGGGAAGAAAGATTCAGTGATGTATATCTACTGGTCACAGCTAAGTAAAATAAAGTCTACCAGGTGGTAGGATTTTTTTTTTTTTTTTGCATTCTGCTATTATAGATATTTAGATGTGCTCTTCCTGCAGATATTTCAACAGATAAAGATGATTTTTAAAAAAATGCAACCCAGTCAAACAATTTCAACTACAAGTATGTAAACAGTTCTAGTCCCTCTTATTCCTTTGTTCCCCAGAGCCATCACAAGGCCTTTAAGGGCTAAGGCCAGTTCTGAATTGGCGTTAAGGACCTCATGGGAATTCCATTACCCTTCCCACGTGCTGCCGAATCACATTCCAGAAGAGGTTATTTGGCCACTCCCCTCCTCACTTTCCACTGGAGAGGCTGAAAATTTTTCCTTTGCCACATTGCCTTCTGGTACCCAGAGATGTGTGGACTTCCCGCAGAGCTCCCCCTTGCTTCCTCATGCTCTGACCACCCCCGCCCTGACCCCACCCCAGTCAGCTGCTCCCTCTTACTTGGATCTGGAGAGGTAGAAACACTGTCCTCTAGAGAATCCTTGTTTTGGGTCCTAGGATTCATACCTATGGAAAGATGAAAACAGCTTAATGAGGCTCATTCTATAAAATAAAGAAATAAATGAAAGTACTGGCCAGTTATGGTTGAAAAAGCCCAAAATCATAGCTAAAAATAAAAATGTGAACCAAGTACAAATTCTGTGAATATTTCAAACAGCACAAAAGAATCAATCAAAGAAAAATGAGCAATCTAAAACTTGGGAATGATCCAGAACATTACTCTGAGGTTATCAATACCATTCTTTGCCCAATGAGACCATTAGCATTGGCTTACATGCACACGCGCACACACACACACACACACACACACTAGCAAAAAGCAATCCACCATTTATTTTAAGAAAATGGCTATATTTCAAAGTCACTTCAACTAATTGGATAAATCTTTAGCAAAAACAAAATGACCTATTTAAAGTTTATTTCACTTATCTGTCATCATTATCTGGAATTTCCTTCTCCAAATCATAGCTTTCTGGAATATGACCTAAGACATATTAAAACTCACCACTTTAAGAGAAAAACAATGATTTTCCCTATAAGTGTCTGAAAGAAAAAACAGAAAGATCTTTGAAATGCAACTTATTGCCTGAAAAGTAACAGAACTAATTTTAAAGTACATATCAATATTTATTTTTTTATGTTTATTTTTGAGAGAGAGAGAGCGAAAGACAGACAGAGTGTGAGCAGGGGAGGGACAGAGCAAGAGGGGAATAAAGAATCCGAAGCAGACTCCAGGCTCTGAGCTGTCAGCACAGAGCTTGACACAGGGCTCAAACTCACGAGCCTCGAGATCATGACCTGAGCCAAAGTGGGACGCTTAACCAACCGAGCCACCCACGTGCCCCAAAGTACATATCAATGTTTAAAGGTCCCTTTCTAGACACATATACTTACTAGAAAATTATGGTACTATGAAAAAGATTGGGAAAATCCTCACCAACCTGTCAACAGTGGCTACCTCCAAGGAGAAAGCTGGGGGAGGTGACAGGAGGTAAACCAGAACTTACAGTTTTTATTCTAGATACTTTTGTGTCATCTGAATCTTTTATAACAAGAATAAATACGTATAAGTCCCTCATGGAGTCTTTGAAAGGACAAGCCACAACATGAGAGAAAACATCTGCAAATCACCTATCTAGCAAAGGACTTGTAGCCAGATTACATAAACAGCCCTCAAAACTCAAGAACAAGAGCACAACTTAATGAGAAATAGGGCAAAAGATTTGAACATTTCACTGAACACATACAGAAACCAAATAAGCACATGAAAAGATGCTCAACTTCCTCAACCATTAGGGAAATGGCAAGTTAAAAGTACAGATACCTCTACAGACCTCTTGGAATGGCTAAAATGACAAGTCATGCCAAGTGTGAACAAGATGTGGAACAATGGAAACCCTTATTCATTGATGGTAGGAATGCAGAATGGTGCACGGCTTTGGAAAACAGTTTAAAAAAAATAGTAACTTTTTTTTTTAACGGTTTATTATTTTTGAGAGACAAAGAGCATGAGCAGGGGAGGGGCAGAAAGAGAGAGAGACACAGAATCTGAAGCAGGTTCCAGGCTCTGAGCTGTCAGCACGGCAGCTTCTTTAAAAGTTAAACAGGGGCGCCTGGGTGGCTCAGTCGGCTAAGCGGCCGACTTCGGCTCAGGTCATGATCTCGCCATCAGTGAGTTCAAGCCCCACATCGGGCTCTGTGCTGACAGCTCGGAGCCTGGAGCCTGTTTCAGATTCTGTGTCTCCCTCTCTCTGACTCTCCCCCATTCATGCTCTGTCTCAAAAATAAATAAACGTTAAAAAAAAAAAAGTTAAAAAAAAAGTTAAACAGATAGGGGTGCCTGGTTGGCTCAGTCAGAAGAGCATGTGATTCTTGATCAGGTTAAGGTTGGTTAAGCAGCCAACTTCAGCTCGGGTCATGATCTCATGGTTCCTGAGGTCAAGTCCTGTGTTGGGCTCTGTGCTGACAGCTCAGAGCCTGAAGCCTGCTTTGGATTCTGTGTCTCCTCTCTCTCTGTCCCTCCCATGCTCACACACTCTCTCTCTCAAAATAAATAACCATTAAAAAATTTTTTTTAATAAATACGTAAAAATAAAAGTTAAACAGATATTTTACCGTTTGACCCAGCAATTCCATGCCTACGAACTTACTCAAGAGAAATAAAAAAAAACTGTTATGTAAATGTTTATGGTAGCTTTATTCATAGTTCCCCAAACCTGGAAACTGTCCAAATATTTTGCAAATGAAGGGATAAACAACTAATATATTCATATGATGGAATGCAACTCAACAATAAAAAGTAATGAACATTCAACAACTTGGATGAATCTCAAATGAATTATATGCTGAATAAAAGAAGCCAGACTCAAAAAGCTACATACTGTATGATTCCATGTGCGTGACATGCTGGGACAAGACAAAACTAAAGGGAGAGAGAACAGATCATCGGTTGCCAGGGGACAGGGGTGCGGCTGAGTACAAAGGGGCCACCCAAAAGAATGTGGGGTGAAATGGAAATGTTCTGTATCTTGATGTGTTGGTGGTTATATGACTGCATGCATTTGTCAAAACTCACAGAACTGTACACTAAAAACAGTGAATTTTACTGTATGTAAATTTTAAAATAAATTTTTAAGAATTTAAAAAGAGATATCACATGGCCAAACAATTTTAGAACTTCGTTTTTGGAACTGCCTTCAGTAGATTTTTTTTTTTATTACCATTCATCATAAGATACAACTGGTTTATTAAGTCAAATAAGCATAGTGTTTCATTTTATTCAAACCCCTACTATGAGGCAGATATGAAGAAGGTACTATTCCCCTTCTACAGATGAACTAAAGCTCAGAGAAGGGAAGTAACTTACTGAAGATCACACAGTAAGTAGGTGAAACCAGCATTTAGACTCTGCTCAACTCTACAGACGTCTTATTTCCTGACTCTCCATCTGGGGCACCAGTTTTCAGCTATTGAAAATGTTATCTCTTCTTTGTCAACAGTCAAAAGCCATTTGGAGCTAAATTTTCTGAAAAAGCTATCCTGGCTGACAACATCCATTTTCATGCAAACACAAAGCGAACTATTAAGAAGCAACGAAGTGGATTTTCTTGTTTAGCCTGAGAACTGGTATGAAGGCAATTACAAAATCAGAATTCTCAAAGCATTCTGAGCAATAGGAAATTATTAAATACATTACCTCACAAGTTGAGATGCTAAATTTGGTCATTAGAGAATCTTTTCTTTCTTTTCTTTTTCTTTCTTTCTTTCTTTCTTTCTTTCTTTCTTTCTTTCTTTCTTTCTTTCTTTCTTTCTAGAAAACTGAATCCAACCTTGGTCTGTAAGAACTGAAATTCTTAGACTAATAAAAAAACAGTTCAACTTATAATTTTGTGGGCAATTCCTTGAGCTCAAAGAGGCAACCAATAGGATCCTAGACAAGAACTGCACCATCTCTAACAGACAAAAGCACATATAAGGCCGCCAGTCTTTTATGCTACACACACACACACACACTTTACTTTTTAAAAACAATGAAAAATATTTAAAGAAATATTTTAGGCTCTTTCATGAGGCTCTTTATACACAGTTTCCTTGCAGTTCAATCTAACATACTGCCTCTTCCACCAGCTCTGCCTATGAGACTTATTTTCAGTCAAACGTGCTGGCTGTGGGCATATGACAAGTCCCACAACTTGAGATGACCAACATGAGACCTCACGGTCAGTCAGTTCTGCTCTAACCTAATATTTGTGAATGAGACCTCACTCTCAACATTCAAAGCCAGACATTCACCTTGGGGAGCCAATGCTGAAAGTCACCATCTTAGCTTGGCCTTTTGACATCTGTTCAGAGTCAAGAAGTCGGAACGTGTTCTTCGCTTGCTAACCTCAGGCCAAAATGGGTAATCCATGTGGGACCTTTGGGACTGACCCTGGGTGACATCTAGAAGCTTGTGTGTGGGACTAGTCATTTCTCCTCTCTGGACTACAGAGATGGCACTTTCCCACAAAAATCCCAAGCCTGTGCGGCGCTTGGGTGGCTCAGTCGGTTGGGCGTCCAACTTCAGCTCAGGTCATGATCTCACAGTCCGTGAGTTTGAGCCCCGTGTCGGGCTCTGTGCTGACAGCTCAGGGCCTAGAGCCTGCTTCAGATTCTGTGTCTCCCTCTCTCTGATGCTCCCCCGTTCATGCTTTGTCTCTCTCTGTCTCAAAAATAAATAAATGTTAAAAAAAAAAAAAAAAATCCCAAGCCTGAGTGAATGACTCTGAGGCCCTTTCCTCCAGTCTCAGCGTGCTGTTTTACTTTTACTTCAGCTCTCAGGCTGCTACATGTACCTAATACTCAACACAAATACCAAGCTGCAGATTCTGAGCCCTAATATCACAGGGAAAGAAAGCATGGCATCTAGTTATTTTCTTTTCCAAAACTATCTAGAGCACTTATTCCCCAATGAAGGGAATGACAGTGGCTGAGAAGTCTTATAAATGGGTGCCCACTTAAAGAAACAGAGGGATAAAAACTATCTCCCCAGGAGGGAGGGGGGTGGGAGACAGGTGATAGATACCAGGGAGGGCACTTGTGATGAGCACTGGGTGTTGTATGTAAGTGATGAGTCACTGAATCCTACTCCTGAAACCAATATTGCACTCTATGTTAACTAAAATTACACACACACACACACACACACACACACACACACACACACACACAACCCACACACGCTATCTCCCCAGTTCCATTGACCACCTGGTCCCTGGTGGGCAACATGGTAAAAAACAAGAGTACAGGTACAAGGCTCTAGCCAACAATGCTCGAAATGAAAGTCTACGGGCCAGGAGGGAAACCCACAGAGACACCACTCCTGTGAATCGTGACTCACATATGAATCATGTCCAAATGCAAGAGAAAATCTGAGTCACGCTTGAGTGCCTGCAGATGGTACAAACTGTCAGGCCCAGGAGGTGAAGGTGGGGTCACAGATGAGGTTCTCGCATTTCTTTTCAATTTTTTAACAAATGAAAAGGTAACTAATTATTTATTTAGACCTCACTTTGTTCCCAAACAAGAACCTAGTGTGACAATTTTGCGTTAAGAAGCCCAATCTACTTTTGCTCCTTATAACAACCCTGTGAAGCAGGTAGGCAGGTGAAGATCTTTATGCCCATTATACAGATGATGAACCTGAGCAGCAGCAAAGGCTGAAGGCTAAACTCCAAAGACCATGATGGGCGGGGCTGGGACACTCCCTGATGTATCATAAGGCAGCAGAGGTCACATGTTCAAACCGCATGGTATCACTGGAACCACTAAGTCCAGCTCCCCGTGAGAGGGCTTCCCTTTCATCATTGTTACCCTGCACAAAACTACTTCAAATAGAATCCCAAGTGAATGGAGAGCCAGAGCTCCCCAAGGTGAGGAGAACTGGTGTCTTAATCATTTTGTTTCTCCTCAGACCTTAGCACAGTGCCTACAGTTCAATAAACATTCCTGGAATGAGTGAGAGTATAGTGAGTTTGAAGAAAGCAAACCATATTCCATGAAGACTGAGGATGGATTGAAAGGAAAGTCACTTCAAAAACAAGCAAGGCAGAAAAAAGACTGTCCAAGCCTTTGAGAAAAGGAATCCAGTTAATTGTTTAACAAGGTTATAAGACAGGGAAGAAAAGCACTCCTCAGTGGAGGGAAAGCTAACCTCAGAAAACTTTTAGTATTCATTCAACTACCTGATATGTGCCAGGAACTGTTCTAAGTTCTGAAGATATAGTCATGAGCGAAACACAAATCCTTGCCTTGTTGGAGCTTACAATAAAAACCACAAAATTAAAAGACCTAGTATGACAGGTGGCATTATGTAGAAGTAGCAGGCAGGGAAGATGGACGGGAGTGCCAAGGTAGAGAGTGGCAATTTGGGTAAGACCTAAAGGAAGGAACAGAACAAGCTGTGCGTAGGATGTCCATATCATTTATCATTCAATCCAGGACACCTTTGAGAGTGAAAGGGGACACTATTAATAATTACACAGGACAATGAATTCAAACCAGGCTGTCCTGGGCAAACTCAGGCATGTGGACCTTAGCCATAAAGCTCTCCAGTGTAAGTGCAGAGCAGAGGGGAGAGCAGGAAAAAGCACCTCAGATTCAGAGTGTGCCTGATACATTTAGGAAACCCCTACAATAATAAAGTGAGAGGGGAAAGCAGGAGACGAGGTCTGAGAGTAACAAAGGGTTGCAAGAGGGAGGGGGCTCTGTCGGCTATTGTAACGCCTTTGGCTTTTGATCCGAGTGCACTGGGAAGCCCTTGGAGGGTTTTGTGCACAGAAGTTTCATGATCTGACTTCTATTTTCAGAGGGTCACTCTGAATTGCTGTGCTGGAAATAAACTATATGAAAGGGCAAAAAGAGGAAGCTGAGAGACCAGTTAGTGGGATATCACAACAATCCAGGCGAAAGATGAAGGTACCTTCAATAGGGCTGGGACTGGTAGAGGTGATGACATATGGAAAGATTTGGGATATATCCTCATAGATCTGACATTAATTGGTTATAAATGGTAATATGGTAATAAAAATTATAATGATTTTTATCTAATCCTTTCTGTGGCTGGCTAACATAATCGATCGGGAAGCACAAGATCAAAGATGGGAGTTCAATTCCCATGTGACCCCTGGCCCCTTTGAAATCACATGCTACTGGTCATAAAGGGAACAGGCAAAGGTAAGGATGATCCTACTTAACTCTATTGGCCTGACTAGAAAAAGTCTGAGGAGCCCACACCTTCTCCAAGAAGCTACACATTCTAGAATATATTTATGTAATTGTGCACTTGCATACCAATTAAAGAGAATAATTTTGTGGGCTGTTCAGATGCTTCTCACATATGGCAGCTTGGTCGTGGAAGCACAAATTCATTTGTCAATAAATGTGCTAAACACTGTGGGGAGAAGATGAATAAAGATAAATTCTTTCAGTCTAGTGCAGAGACAGACATAGAAACAAACAGCGGGATCATGATATGCCAAGTAGTACAATTAGGTTATGCATATGGAACGATGTGGAAACATGCCTAACATCTCCTAGGAAGGCATGGGGAGAACCGCCAGGGAGGGCTTCAAAGAGAAGGTATTTTGGGGGTTGAATCATAAAGACTGAGTTGATGAGGTGCCTGGGTAGTTCAGTAGGTTAAACTTAGCCCAACTCTTGGTTTCAGCTCAGGCCATGATCTCATGGTTTGTGAGTTCGAGCCCCGTGTTGAGCTCTGTGCTGATAGTCCAGAGTCTGCTTGGGATTCTCTCTCTCTCCCTCTCTCTCTGCCTCTCCCCGGCTCATGCTCAGATGCTCTCTCTCTCTCAAAATGAATACAAAAAAAAAAAAAAAAAGACTGAGCTGATGTTTGCCAGGCAGAATCAGGGTTGAAGATAGGGTGAAAGCATATTCTGCAGGGGTGCTAGTCCATGCAAAGAAATATGAGGACAAAGATCTTTGGAGGAGCCACAAGCAATGGCTGGAATATAACACATGCACATCTCATAATACACATGACAAAGGCAGCTCTTACTTGCTGACTGTGCCAGGAACCATTCCAAGCACTTTACATGGATTATCACATTTAATATTCACACAAATCCTCTTCACAGATGATGAAAGTAAGACACATAGAGGTAACTTGGCCTGAGGGCCTCACTGCTCATTAGAAGTTGAGTTAGGACTCACATCTGAAGAGTCTAGAGCCTGAGTTCTTTCTGTATACAGTGATGTGTGGAAGTGGTGGTGACCAATAAGGATGCAAAGGCAGGCAGCAGATGGGTCATGACTAGTGTTACAGGCCATGAACCACGGGAGGGTTTTATACGTGGGAAGGAGGGGCTGATCAGATTTGTATTTAGAAATATCTCCTTGGTGACAGTATGGAAGATGAATCAGAGGGAGCAGGGACAAAGCAGGAAGACCACTTAGAAAATTGCTGTCATAATCCTGGCCAGATATGGCATGGGTCTGAACCAAAGCAGAAGCAGTGAGAATGGAGGGGACAGGCCAGAGTCAGAAGAAAGAGGGAACAGAAGAGGGAGAGTGGGTAGGGGAGCCACAAGAGATGATTTTCCTTGTCAGTATACTGAGGATGAGGTACTTGGGAGTTATCCAAGCAGAGAGGTCCATCAGGTGCATGGACCTATGGCGCAAGAGTCCAAGATGGAGAAGGGTGAATGAGAGATCCAGGTTGCACCAAATGCTTTTCCCATGCATGTGTACCAGGGAATCTTTAGCTCAGAGGACTCCATGATGGTGTCATTAGAAGATCTTCCACAACCATCCCCACATAAGGATTCTTTGAAACTTCCTTCTCTTCCTCAAAGTAAATTTCAAAATTACAAAAGACTCATCTTCTGAGGAATCATCTGGTCTACCTAAGCTATCCCAGGCCCAGAACCACTCCAGGACTAGTCGGGGTAAATCCTGGTGCTTTTACCATCTGCACCTGTAATCCCTCTGCTTCAGATCAGCAGTAAAACTAGCTCAAACTGTAGTGCTGTGAGCCCAAGAACAGCCCCTCCTCAGTACAACACCATCCCACACAGCCTAGGAAGCTCAAACTCTGGGTTCCTATAAAATGGCTCTTTGGTTTAGCAAAATGGAAAGATTGCCTTTGATACAAGAGTCTGGTGGCCAAGTAACATTTTAAGCACCCCAAGTGCAGACATAAAATGCATCTTATCACCAAACTATTATCCAATTTGTCTTCTCATTTAAAGAGAAATAATAAAAGAACAAAAGAAACAGAGAAAGAGGAAGAGAAAAAAGAAAGAAAGGATGGAAGGAGGGAAGAAGTTAATTAATGACAATCCTTTAGGGATTCTCTTATTGCCAACCAGTTTTCAAGACTTAGCTACTGACCTCTAGAAATATTGTTGGATGAAGCAACCAATGAATGAAGGAACAATTCATTAACCAATTTCATACAACTTCACTTTCACTATACCTTCTTTAAGCTAAGTTTCAGAAACGCAAGTTAGTTATAGAAAACTAAGACATAGAGCAGCAGCCCCATATCCACCCCCAACTAAGTTTTAATGTTTTTTACACTCATGTTGAACAATATCTGTCTTTTGAGGCTTTCCAAAGTCTGCCCTTATTCATCCCAACTCCTGTTCCCCTACATCATAAAGATACTCTGAATGGTGTGGTCTAAATGAGGAACAGCAGTCAGGACACCTGGCCACAGGCTTGAGAGATCCAATTAATATCTCTATACCTCAGGACATTAAGTTGCCCCATGTGCAAAACATACTTAATAGTATATGCCCTCCTAGAATGATTGCATGACATGGTAGATATACATGGTCTTCCAGAAAGCATGTAACCTGTGTTAGTGGAAGTCCATTCTGTCCCTGCCTCCCTGCCTCCACACAGAACCTTCACCTGCTACCTCTCTAGGTAACCAAATCCTACGGCTTCAAGTCTGAGGCGCATGCCCACTTCTCGAAGCTACAATGCCACCGTTCTCCTTCCTGATCTCACAACTGGAACCACATTGTTCCCCTCTGGGTCTCTCCTGATTGTTTATATACCTGCTGCTGAGTAAGCCCCCCACTAGCAGAACCAGAAGCTCCTCCAGAGCAGAGGCTACTCCTGCTGTCCCCAGTGTTACCCTCGACACCAAGTTCATTAGGGGCCCGCAGTCACGACTCACTGACAGGGCGATGATGAATGTGGCTTGACCAATGTGTTCTCAGCTAAAACCGTAACGTGCAGCCCATTTATAATTCCATGCATTATACAGCACTGCTTCTAAATAGGTCACCCAAAATTGTGGCTGAAATGATCCCAAAATAGACATGGCCCTGCTTTTCTGGTCCCTGTGTCGTTTCTAGATGTAAGCCTGCAACTCTGAGCATCCCAACTCTGTTACCTCTTGGATTGGTTACCTGCACCACTGTTGCTAAGCAGGCTGACAGAAAGCTCTTCTGTTCCACTGAAGTTCAAGAAGGACATGCTGTCACCAGGCTGGCGGGAAGTGCTGTGCCTGCAGAGAACAGAGCCCAGCCACCTGGCTTAATGCAGAGCATTACCTCTTTTATCTTGTTCACCCCATATCCCAGGAGTCTCGATCAAAAACAGCTCTGAATATCTAGCTACACAGGCTGGCAACAACTGGGAGCCATACCACAGGCTACTGGACTTCGGTGCTTGGTGTCTGTGCCAGATCTGGTCTCCTGTGGCCTGCTTGTCCTGCCCTGGCGCCCCAAAAACTGCTTTCCCACTGCCATACTGGACTGCCAGCCCTTCCTCATCCTCAGCTCCCCACTGCTAAAACAGACAGGAGGCTATAAAGTGACTGAAAAGAGGTACCAAGTGAGCTGACAAAGAGGGTCATGTCCTGCCCATATCTCTCATCCATTCCACGGGATGTCGAGATGATTGAAAAAGGGACCAAAGAGACTGCCCTTTGCAAAGCGTTTCCTAAAGCATCACAGGAACAGTGAGGCCAGTTGTATCCCCAGCTCATGTCTGTCAAGTAAGTGACTTTATTCCTGCACTGACTCTCTTGGATGCTTTCTAATGTATTCAGAACTCTGGTTCAACAAGAGTTGTTTCTATAAACACGGGCCTTGATTTCCATTGCTTTTAGCAGAAACAACTTCTAAACTCAACAGTGGGATTTCTCGGTGGCCAAAATGACAAAAGTCACAGACTTCCCAGAACACACAGCATGAACAACCTGTCTCAGCACTCATTTTCACTCTTGGCTGAGGTTTAGAAAAAACTCATATTTGAGGTTTACAAAGTGTGCTTTGAACTAAAGCTAAAGCAAGGCCTAGGTAACGTGTGGCACAGCGTCAGGCTGTTTGCTTTGCACTTGGCCCAGTGAAAGGAATGGAACTGACAAATGAAGGGCTTGATCTCATACTGTCTCATCAAGTCTTGTAACCATGACATTTTGTCAGCAGACTGTTCTGCCATGGTTCTGGGTACCGCGGAGTTTCTCAAGGTACTTTCTGGAGCCCTATGCACATCCTCACCTTCCAGCAGCTTCATGATACGCTAACTCCAGCAGCTCTGCAGAGGAGTGAGTTGGGTCCCTCTGCCCGCTGCCCTGCAGCTCCGCCATATTCTGTCGGGTCTGGTGATGGATCTGGATGGCCTCTCCGGATGGTCCTACCCAGACAAAGATCCACTGAGCATCATTCCCACCCAAGAGCTAGTGCTTTGTACTTAGCTTTACTCTTCCTTCTTTCCAGCTGCTGAGACGTGGGCGCTGGGAGAGACCGGAAGGAAAGCACACCAAGGGTAATATTACACATGTGATCCTCCAGCTTCCCAAAAGAACATCTCCTCTTCTAAGCAGGACTCATCTTCCTGTGGGGCCTCACATTTGTCACCCTGTTCAGCCTAAAAACACTTCAGGAGTCTCTGTCTCATGCATGTCAAACTGAGATGCCATAGAGAAACACTGAAGTACAGGAGTAGAGGGCACCTCCCAGAAGGAATGACACAAACTAAACAACAAGGAACACATGAGTGAAACGTCAATGACTCTGTTAATACGTAAGACGTTGACAGCTGTGACTCCAAGAAGCAGAGGATGCACAAGTGCATAAAAGACATCAGGTGGGTGGGAGAGAAATCACAATTAGTCAAGTCTATTCAAAAATGCTTCCTGGGGAAGGAATTTCAGAGGTGAGTGTTCGGCAAGGTTAGTAGGAATGGAAAAAGAGGGCACTTGGGCAGAAGAAATAATGTGTGTGAAATCTCAAACGTGGAGGAGGCAAAAGGCATGCAGGAGACCACCAGATGAGCATGGGAAAGAACAGAAGCTCTGAGGATGGGAGCGAGGAGATGCAAAGTTGGGGAGCCAGGCAAAGGAGGGCCTCAGCTATCAGCAGACTGGGCAGGCATGAGGACGAAACAGAGGAAGCAGGACCAGAGAGTCCTGTTTTAGTAAAGTGTGCCCAACAGTTGGGGGCAAGAAGAGCTGGAGGCCATGAAAGACACATCAATGGTTTTCCTAAGAGAACTCGAAGGGAGCCCGTGGGGATAACAATGTAAAGAAAGAGACAGTGGAAAGAAAAAAAATCCTGTAATTTTGACAGGGATAAGGGGGGCAAAAAGGAGTTTGGGAGTGACCCCCAATTATGGCCTACACAACCAGATTCATTTCTCATCGATTTAACTTTTAACATTAAAAGCAAGTGGAAAAGGAAGTAACTAGACATTTTCAGGCATTCAGCGGGCTGGCTTCCATGAAAAGACCCTGGAGTTTAATGCATCTGTTCCTTCCCAGCCCAGTCAGAGCCCATTAAGCTGAAGTTAATTTTAGCTACAGCTTTATAAAACCGTACTGTCATCCTCTGTAGGAGAAAACACAGATCAAAAAGGACAGGCTAGGAAAAACAGTGGATTGAAGAAAATATCTTTTTAAGTTTTGATTGCTTTCGAACTTTCAAAAAATGGAATCATACAGAATGCACTCTTATGTTGGGCTTCTTTCATTATGTCCATAAACTTAAACATAAATTTGGATGTGGTTGTAGTTCATTCTCATTTCTGTATAGCATCTCGTATTTAAAAAAACCACTTATTCTATCCTTTCTCTTTTTTTCAACTTATTTGAACTAAAACAAAAACAAAAAAACCAGCTCACCCATTTCTCAAAAATTGTGTTTTTTTTAGTTGTCAGAGACTCCTGAGAAAAAACAAAATAATATAACTTCTGTGTATTCAAGACATTAATATCACTATCCAGAGAGAGACAGGAGAGGAAGGAATGAACAAGGATAAGCAGCATTACTCTTAGGAAAGAAAGCAGATGACAAAGTACAGTCCCTTTCAAACAGAAGAAAAGCCCTTAGGTTTACACAGTCATTTCCCAAGTGTGTCCTCAAGGATCCCCACAAGAACCCCTGGGGTAGGCAGAGTGGCAATGGATAGCTCCATCTTAGAGGTGGGGCACTGGAGTTGCAGAGAAGTTGAGATTCTTTTTTTTTTTTTTTTTTTTTCAACATTTATTTATTTTTGGGACAGAGAGAGACAGAGCATGAACGGGGGAGGGGCAGAGAGAGAGGGAGACACAGAATCGGAAACAGGCTCCAGGCTCTGAGCCATCAGCCCAGAGCCTGACGCGGGGCTCGAACTCACGGACCGCGAGATCGTGACCTGGCTGAAGTCGGACGCTTAACCGACTGCGCCACCCAGGTGCCCCGAGAAGTTGAGATTCTTAACTGAGGCCACACAGCTGGTTAGTGACAAGGACCAGGACTAGCAGCTCCCAGCACAAGGCTCTTTCTTGAGCAACCAACTTACCCACAGGAAAAGTGTGCATCCAGCGCCTTCTGTTGGATGTGAGCTTCATGGGCATTCGTGAGGGGGCAAAGGGGTTAATCAGTGCCCGCTGGGGCGTGTATCCCCCAGGTCGAACATGCAGCATGGATTCTGCGCTGCCTACATGGAACCTTCCCGGCGCACTAGAGTCTCGCTGTGGTGGCTCCATCATGTTCTCCAGGACATCTGTCAGTTATTGTGGAGTTGAGGCACAAAGAGAAAGCACAGAGCCATGGTGAAACCAGGACTAGGCAATCAGCCAAGGCTGACTAGAATCTTGAACGTCATACATGTTAGGGAGTGAAAGAAATAAGTAAAATCACCCAACTATAATGAAATGAAACACTGGGTTTGTTTACTTTTTAAATACTTGGGAGAAGGAAGTTCTGGCTCCTAAATTACTGGCCCAATAAAGCCACACCAAAACCTGATGGAGGGAACCACCCATCACCTAGAGACCCTGCACTTTGAGCTAGATGCAATGACTTGAGTTGTCTCCCTGGGAGATAGGGTGGGTATATTCTATATGTGGGAGGAATGATAAAAATAGATATTTGGTGTCCAGAAGGGCAGACCCTGATAGAGATAGCCAGTGTGTTCATTAAACCCATTTGATTTTCCTCTTAGGCACATGAGACTATAGTTTCTAGCCCCTCTGTGCTGGGGCCAAATAACTTTGTTCTACCTCTTACACTGTTGGTAGGAATGCAAACGGGTACAGCCACTGTGGAAAACAAAATGGAGATTCCTCCAAAAGTTAAAAATAGAACTACCCTATGATCTAGTAATCGCCCTAGGTATTTACTCAAAGAATACAAAAACACTAATTCAAAAGGATACATGCACTCTTATGTTTATAGTAGGATTATTTACAACAGCCAAATTATGGAAGCAGTCCAAGTCTCTATCAATAGATGAATAGATAAAGAAGATGTGGTATATGTATACAATGGAATATTATTCAGCCATAAAAAAGAATGAAATCTTGGGGTGCCTGGGTGGCTCAGTTGGTTAAGCGTCCGACTTCGGCTCAGGTCATGATCTCATGGCTCATGAGTTTGAGCTGCATGTGCTTATCAGCACAGAGCCTGGAGCCTGCTTTGGATTCTGTGTCTCTCTCCTTCTCTGTGCCTTCCCCCCCCCACCCCAAACTAAATAAACATTTAAAAAAATTAAAAAAAAAAAAAGAATGAAATCTTGGCATTTGCAACAACATGGATGGAGCTAAAGAGTATAATGCTAAGTGAAATAAGTCAGAGAAAGACAAATACCATGGTTTCATACATATGGGGAATTTAAGAAACAAAACAAACAAGCAAAGGGAAAAAGAGAGACAGAGACAGAGACAGAGACAGAGAGACAGAGACAAACCAAAACAGACTGTTAAGAGAACAAACTGATGATTACCAGAGGGGACGGAGGTGGGCTGATAGGTAAAATAGGTGATAGGGATTAAGGAGTGTATATTTTGTGATGAGCACAGAGCAATTTATGGAATTGTTGAGTCACTATATTGTACACCTGAAATTTACATAACACTGTATGTTAACTACACTGGAAATGCCATGGCATGGCATGGCATGACATGACATGGTATGACATGACATAAAATAAAAATAATAACTTCGTTCCAAGCAATAGAACACAGGTAGAAGTGGCATGCTCCAATGAAGGCCTGGACCAGGAATATCTCTACTCATGATCTCCATTCTCTTTTCCCCTACTGTGCTAACTTTGGAGACCAGTGCTAATGATCATACCATCCCAGCCTGGGGCCCTGAATGACTGGGTGGATCAGAACCCCCTCCCACTGACTCAGTGACCTGGATATAAGTAAGCAAATATTACTATGTTTAAAAAAAAAAAAATTCCTGGGAGAAAAGAATGAAGAAATGGATGCATCCAGCATTGACCAGGCAATGAGGTGGCATGACATACAGACTCAACCTGTCTTGTCCAATGGCAGACAGGCTCCCATTATAGAGATGGAGGTAACATGCTACATAACCTAAGTGGATCAAAGAGCTAAAACCCACAACCAGCTCCCCTGGTATGCATCCCATGTTCACTAAAGCAATCACCCACATCAGAAAATGGGTCCAGCAGATGCAAATTCCATGGCATCAAGGAATATGTCTTGTCCACCATTATTTAGCCAATGCCTACCAAAGAACCTGGTATATAGTAATAGCTAATTCCTTAAAGCTGATTTGCATGCAAGAAGGGAACATTCAGATATCTATGAAAGCTATATTTTTCAGTTTTATTAAAATTTATTTATTTATTTACTTATTCTGAGGGAGACAGAGACAGCACAAGTGGGGAGGGGCAGAGAGAGGGGGAGGGAGAGAGAGAGGTAGGGAGAGAGGAAGAGAGGGAGAGAGGGAGAGAGAGAGAGAGGGAGAGAGAGAGAGAGAGAGAGAGAGAGAGAGAGAGAGAGAGAGAGAATCCCAAGCAGGCTCTATGCTATGTGCTATCAGCACAGAGCCCGATGCAGTGCTCCAACTTACCAACTGTGAGATCATGACCGGAGACAAAATCAAGAGTAGGATGCTTAACTGACTGAGCCACCCAGGCACCCCTATTTTTTCACTGTTAATTAATGAGTTGATGCTCAGGTTTACCAAATAAAAAAGAAAATGGTCTACTTAGTTATCATGAAAATAAAAGGAGAAAATCCAATTTAAAAAAAGATAAGTTAACGCTTTGAAAAGGATGAGAAATAGGACTAAGGGATAAGGGTGCCTGGCTGGCTCAGTTGGTAGAGCATGCGACTCTGTCTCAGCATCATGAGTTTGAGCCTCACATTAGGCATGGAGCCTACTTAAAAAAAAAAAAAAAAAAAAAAAAAAAAAAAGAACTAAGGGATAAAGTGGGTCAAAAATACATATAGATTGCAACTACCTGGATGGAACTAGAGGGTATTATTCTAAGCGAAATTAGAGAAAGACAAATATCACATGACTTCACTCACATGAGGAATTTAAGATACAATACAGATGAACATAAGGGAAGGGAAGCAAAAATATATAAAAACAGGAAGGGGGACAAAACATAAGAGACTCTAAAATATAGAGAACAAACAGAGTATTGCTGGAGGGGTTGTGGGAGGGGGGATGGGCTAAATGGGTAAGGGACATTAAGGAATCTACTCCTGAAATCACTGTTGCACTATATGCTAACTTGGATGTAAATTTAAAAAAAATAAAAATTTTTTTAAATATATGTTATAGAAAAAAAATATGTATAGAGGAAGGGGGAAATATTTTCTATGTTACATTGGGTAGGTAGATGGGTGAGACCCCCTAAACACACTAGAGAAACAGTAAACTAAGGGCCTATAGATTGTACTGCCTTATAATATTCTAGTGAATTGCTTTTTGGCTTTTCCAAAAAACTCCCCAATATCACTAAAGGACACTGAAATCAATTCTACTATTCAGATACATTTTTAAGAAAACTATTTTCAAAGCTACTTTCAAAGCTACAACATTATCTCCTCAGAGATCTGGCTTTTAGAGCAACAAGGGTTTTGGAAGAATTAATGTTTAGTGTAATTTAGCTTTTGTTACAGATCCTACTAAGAATATTTGCAGAAAAATGGGGGTAACTATCACACAAACTTAGAAATTTCCAGAAAGTGGGAAAGTGCTAGCCTACAAATTTCAAATGTATTAAAATTCCTGAGTGCTGAAACTAATTAAGTGACATAGGTGATATACTATACTCATGTCATTAAATATCTGCTCATTTCTCCTTTTTTAGCATTTCCTATGTATACTTTGAACCAGTTACAAAACAAGCAAAATTTTTTCTATAGTCAAAAACTATGCCCTTGGCATAGTGTATATGGTGCTGGAGCTGATGGCTTCACCTTCAACACCCTGGGTCATAGAAAACATTCCTCACACTTCGGGAATCCTTCCAGGAGGGCAACAGAGGGCAGCTTATGTGTATACAACATTCCTAAGTCAATGATCAAAAGTCAGGAGGGCTGTGCTTCCATTTATATAACATCCTTGAAATTAACAAAATTATAGAGCAAGAGAATGATCAGTGAGTGTGTGTGGCTATAAGGGGGTAACACAAGACAGCCCTGTAGTGATGGAATAGTTCTGTATTTAATTATGATGATAATTATAAATAAATAAATCTACACATGTGATAATAATGCGTAGAGGAGTGCCTGGCAGACTTAGTCATTAGAGCATATGATTCTTGATCTCAAGGTTATGAGTTCAAGACCCATATTGGGCATAGAGCTTACTTAAAAAATAAATAAATAAACAAACAAACAAACAAACAAATATGGAATGCCTGGGTGGCTCAACAGGTTAAGTGTCTGGTTCTTGATTTCAGCTCAGGCCAAGATCTCATGGTTCATGAGACTGAGCCCTCTGTTGGGCTCTGTGCTGAAAGTATGGAGCCTGCTTGGGAGTATCCTTTTCCCTGTCTCTCTGCCCCCACCTCAAAATAAATAAACAAACATTTAAAAAACAAAACAAAACAAACTGCACAGAAATACACACACACAAATGAGTGCATGTAATACTAGTGAAATCTGAATGAGCTCTGTGGCTTGTACCAATGTCAGTTTCCTGGTCTGATGTTGTCTATAGTTATACAACATGTTGCCATGGTGAAAATGAGTGAAAGGTACCTAGGACCTCCGTGTGTGTGTGTGTGTGTGTGTGTGTGTGTGTGTGTGTGTGTATCTGTCATTTCCCATGAGTCAATAATTATTTCAAAATTAAAAGTTTTTTAAAAAGTCAGGAGGTACCTGTAGACTCTAGCTGCAGGTGTTGCTGGATGGCAGAATAAGATACAGAAAAAGTAGCACCTGTGCTCCCTAGTGTGAGCCGGGTTAGCAAGTTAACTGTGAGGAGAAATCTTAAAGTACAACTCGGGACTGAGGCTGTTTTAGGCATGACACAAATGGCAATGATAAGAAAATAAGCAAACACCTTTGACCCTAGGCCTAAGAAAAGCTCTGCATTAACATATGGAAAGGTATATAGTTACAGTGAAGGGGGAAAAAGTGTTAGAGACAAAAATAGTATAATATACACATAGGTACATTTCAGGTGACTTATACACTTTGCACTGGCATGGAAATAATAAGATATGGGACTTATACCCCACATCTGGTCACATTCCCTCCCATCCCCTGCTGCAGGAAGGGAGCTGTCCCCAGCTCTGCCCTGCTGTGCCCGTTCTTCAGCCCTCTGACCTCGAGTGCTGGTGTAGCCCAAGGAACTGCTGACTTCATACTGGTGCAGGTGGGGGTGCGGGATCATCAGGATGTTGGCACTCCTGCCCAGGGAGCTGTCATCAGAAGCCTGGCTCCGCACTTCCTCAGTGGGCAGTGTGCGGCTGGGCAGGGAAGGGCTGGATGAGACATCACAGGAGCTGGCGCTCTTTCGATTATGACTCTCCCGCTCTCGCACAGATCTGACAAGTGAGAGACAATGAGTTACCAACAAGCAAGTGATGGTGCCCCACCTAGAATTAAAGCACCAAAACCTATCACCAGCCCAAGCTATTTGGGAAACCAATAACAAAAATCCCCACTGTGTTCTATGAGTGAGAAATAATGTAGGGGGTATTCCCCCTCGACCAGCTTGAAATATTGCATAAGAACTGACAGTTCTCAATTGGCCCAAGTCCCGGGGTCATAGCTGTAAAGGAGTGACTATTCCAGTCTAACCCTACTTGATCCCACCAATCAATCTCATATCACTGAAAATGGGGCAACTAGACAGGATATGATACGATGCAAGAGAAAGTACACAGCCACCTCAGGAGTCTTCTTGGACCAAAAATTGAGCCTAAATATAATCAGGCCTCTAGAGGTAATTGCTAGTTTACAGGAAATTCAGAGAAGAGAGGACAAGTTAAACATTATAACAAAACAATCAGCCAAATGAAAAACGCAACATAATCTACGGTCACAGAAAAAACACATTCCAACCAAATGCTTTGTCTGCATCTTCTTTAGGTCCCAATTCAAATCAACCAACTGTAAAAACACATTTTTGAGACAATTGGGAAATTTGAATATAGACTAGCTGTTAGAAGATATTAAAGAATTAGTGTTAATTTTGGTACTTGGGATAATTTATTTTTTAATTCTTATTTGTTAAAGACATACACTATAACATTTACAGGTTAAAAAAGGGATTTGTTTTAGAATACTCCAACAAAATGTAAAATGTAGGGAAAGTAATGAAATGAGGCAGACAAGACACTGATCACTCTTCATTATACTACTCTATTTGAGTATGTTTAAACATTTCCTTAATAAAGGTTTTAAAAAGTTTATCCTTATTAAAACATAAAACTCCCTAAGGAGAAAACTTCTGGAAGTAGTAGGAGCAAGGATCAAAAAGGGAGAAGCCCAATAGGGAGGCAAAAATTCAGAATGGAAGAGTTAGCAACTACGGATAGGGCTCCCCCTCTGGTATCAGAGCTGTTCTGTTTCCGCCTGGAAGGATTTTGTCTTAAGTCAGAGCTTAAATGGAGACTGAAAATAGATCCTCTAGGCTGACTGCATGTACATTATTGCAACAGTAAATATCTGGGCACCAGTGTATGCTTAGTCCTGTGCAGGGAGACAGAGTACCAATTAAGACACAGGCGGCTCCCTCAGGAAACATAAGACCTAAGTTTCTGAAATACCATGTCTTGCCATCTTTGTTTAGAAAAAACAAAACCAAAGATCTTCGACTGTGAAAGCATTTTTATTTATTTTGTGTGTGTGTGTGTGTGTGTGTGTGTGTGTGTGTGTGTGTGAAAGCATTTTTAAATACTCGGGAGGAAAGTGCTATCAAATCCCTAAGCAGATCTATGTATAAGAGAACTGTAGTTAATGGCACTAAAGGTTCTAAACATTTAGGAAATGTTTTATGTCTGAGCTCTAAATGTTTTCATCTTTTTTAAAAAAATTTTAATGTGTTTTTGTTTCTGAGAGAGACAGAGACAGAGCATGAGTGGGCAGGAGCAGAGAGCAAGACACAGAATCCAAAGCAGTTCCAGGCTCCAAGCTGTCAGCACAGAGAACTCACAGACTGTAAGAGAGATCATGACCTGAGCGGAAGTCAGCCATTTAACCAACTGAGTCACCCAGGTGCCCCTAAATGTTTTCATCTTAAGATGGGACAAGATGAAAGGAGAGAAGACAATCATGTGGCTACTATAAGCTCAACTGCCAATGTGAAGAGATGGAATATTCTTCCAATCACTGTGCTTAAATAAACGTGCATATTTAAGAAATTTGGAAAATGGACTCATGGTATTTAGTCCACTAGGGGTGTAAAAAAAAAAAAAAAAGCCCTGGGATGGGATGCCTTTTTACATAAGACTCAGAAATGAATATATTGGTAAATCCAACTACAGCACAATTAAAAACTATCATATGACAAAAATAACATGGAACACACTTAAAAAGCAAGAATTAAAGACAGAAAAGTCTCTTGCCCACTGGGAATAAAATACTCCAAAGAAACTATGGGCCCTAGGATCTATATATATATATACATTAATGGCAGCCCAGTAAGAAGATTCTAGAATTTGTGAATTGCTTCTCTTGATTAGAAGAACACTCTATTTGGGGACAACATTTCTTGCAAATATAGCTAACAAAATGGGTGGAAACAGAACCCTTAATGATCTACACAGTATAGTTTCCATTTGGCTAATTTTAATTTAAAACGTTTTCCAGGTTGCTCTCATGAAGGTCCCTGCAGGCCCTAAGGTTTTCCCAAGCAATTTTCATATACACCCCAAAGTGAATCTGGCAAAAAACCTGCAGGTAGCGAGGCGCTGAGCCCGGGATGGGCCTGGCAGCCTGAACACTTGGGCGTCGTAGGCATCATAATCTACTTGGATGGGAAGAGCATTCTCAGATTCTTTTGGAGTCCCAAGAGCTGAAATACACAAATCAAGTGAATGGTCATTAAAATACATTTCAACCAGATGCCTTCAGAGGGCTTTCATCAAAATCCACAAGACACAGGTGATCACCATCATGTCTCCCTGAAAAAAGTGGGACAATAACCCATTCATCAGGTTCTTGAAATTAAATGACTAACATGTCAAAGTGATATAGAAAAGAGTGTAGCACTAAATAAGGGGAAAGTTTGGGTAGTATTTCATTCTTCTGTGATCCCACTTTAAAAAAAGATCCTCTTGGGGCGCCTGGGTGGCGCAGTCGGTTAAGCGGCCGACTTCAGCCAGGTCACGATCTCGCGGTCCGTGAGTTCGAGCCCCGCGTCGGGCTCCGGGCTGATGGCTCGGAGCCTGGAGCCTGTTTCCGATTCTGTGTCTCCCTCTCTCTCTGCCCCTCCCCCGTTCATGCTCTGTCTCTCTCTGTCCCAAAAATAAATAAACGTTGAAAAAAAAAAAAAAAAAAAAAAAATTTAAAAAAAGATCCTCTTAATATGTGGTACGGTTAGTACTTCAAAACTTTCTGCCTGATCCCTACAATTGACTGATGGAAAAGAAAAACAAGGTTTGTCAGCATCTGTTTCACAGCTGACAGGACGAAAATATACAAGGCAGTTAAAGGACTTTCCGAGGGAAACTCAGGTCTCCCAACTTAGCTGTGAACTGCTTATGCGACCTCACATAATCTTGTTGCCATGGGTTAGCGGACTCTTTTTAAACGGGACAAAAGGAGGTCCCCAAAATACTCACATGTATCACGGCCATTTTTTGCTTTCTCAGAGGCAGGCTGTAAAATTAAATAGATAATTAATCACTTCCTCCTCTGCTAACATAGAACTTATCACAAGGCACAGTATGTAGGTGGCTGCTCCCCTGGGTAGATACCATGCCTTACCCCTCCCTGTAGCTGACGGGAAGGCAGGAGCAAACACCTGAGGCCTACCTACCGCAGTGTCAGGCCCTACCAGGCCCACCTCACACCTTGGTTGCCCTCAAAACTCTATCCTCACTGTACAGGTGAGGGCATTCAATTTCTAGAGAGAAAAAGGGACTTCCTCAAAGTCACACAACAGGTGGCAGAGCCAAAATCCAAGCCCAGTCCTTCATGTTCTCTCTCGGTCAGTCCAGTGGTATGTGTATCCTACCTGCCCCCAAACCCTTCATGCGCATGGCCCCCTTCACTACAGTGCTCTCACCGGTTTGCCTACACCTATAAGAGATCACCCAGTTTGCTGAAATGCTTTACAGAGGTAGAAAGAAAACACAAAGAGCTTTTTTTTTCTCTTCCAAATCTTTTTCAGGACCCTTTAAACTTCTCTAACAATACTCACTCTTTCTTCTTTAAAATCATCATGTATAGAGAAGTTCCTCCATGTTCCACTTTGCCCAGAAGGGTTGTGATGAAGGCATAAAACCTCAGAGGGCAGGAGGTGGCCCTTTCTGGGAAGAGTCCCTTCTCCTAGCACCTCACTACTTGACAAAGCCCATTTTAGAAGGAGTCTTCATAGTCCTCGCAATTAATATTTTCCTTATTAGAAGAGTAACATTAACCCGTTACCCACCCCCCCAAAAAAAGGGAAAAAATGGCCCTGATACTACTAACATGACCACAATAGAGCAGCTTTCACAGTTTAACTCTGCTAGAAACAGGCAGATGGATGGGTGAGAGTACCTGGTATGCCACCTACATACCCAACAGTCTGTGTGTCTCTTCACCTTGTATCAAAAACACGTTTTAAGGTTCTTAAAACTGGCACTTTTATTGACTGGCAATATATTACATGAAGTGTAGTTCATGGTTTAGTCATTTCCCTATTATTTTCAACTTCTAACTATTATAAATAAAGATGCTATTTGCATTTAATATCCTCAATTGTTTCCTTAAACCATATAGCCAAAAATGGAATTGTCTGGTCAAATGGCATGAACGTTTGCACTGCCCTTGATACACATGGCTGAACTGCTTTTTGTAAGTATTGTACACCAACCAGGTACTCAAGCACCAATATCACCACTTTTCCCAGGACTTGGTATAATTGTTTTGTTTTAAACCTTTTGATAAGCAGGGCCACCTGGCAGGTTCAGTCAGTGGAGCGTATGACTCTCAGTCTCGGGGTTCTAAGTTTGAACCCCATGTTGGGCATAGAGATTACTTAAAAATAAAATCTTTAGGGGCACCTGGGTGGTTCAGTCAGTTAAGCATCTGACTTTGGCTCAAGTCACGATCTCACGGTTCATGAGTTCGAGCCCCCACATCAGGCTCTGTGCTGACAGCGCAGAGCCTGGAGTCTGCTTTGGATTCTGTGTTTCTGTTTCTCTCTCTCTCTCTCTCTCTCTCTCAAATAAAGAAATACTAAAATAAAATAAAATCTTGATAAAATAAAATAAATCCATTTGGTAAACAAAAAGAATCTCCATTCTTGTTTGAATTTGCATTTCTTTAACTACTGCCAAGATGTGATCTTTACATCATATTTCCCCTTTGCTGCAATGCGTGCCCATGTCTTCATCCCCAAAGGTATCTGAGCAGTCCCAGTATCTGAATAAACCAATCACATCATGACAAAAATATTCATTATTAAGGAACTAAAAAGAGTTGTCATAGTTTTCCCAAAGATATTTCTTATAGTCTGGAGGTTTGCCTTGTTGTTGATGTATTTAATGTGGAAAATCATAAAGTTCTAAGACAAATGTCTTGAACTCTACTCATGACCATGGGGAAGAAGGGCATATCCTGGGATCAAAATAACCATGTTGGTGTGTGACACTCCCTGAAGGCTCTACAGGTTGGTGACACCTACCTTCTTTCCTGCCAGTTTTATGCGCGGGGTGAAACTGTTACAAAAGAGCTGGCTTTTAGACGTATAGAAACTGTGAAAGAAAAAAAGGTCATTAATTTAAGCCCCTTCCGTTTTATTTATTTTTTAATTTTTTTAAATATTTATTTATTTTTTGAGAGAGAGAGAGAGAGAGACAAAGCATGAACAGAGGGAGACACAGAATCCAAAGCAGGATCCAGGCTCTGATCTGTCAGCGTAGAGCCTGATGCGAGGCTCAAACTTATGAATGTGAGATCATGACCTGAAATGAAGTCAGACACTTAACCGACTGAGCCACGCAGGCACCCCATAAGTCCCTTGCATTTTAAACTTTAAATTGAAACCCCAGCCATGGATTAGTCCTCTCTTGACTGCCTATGTCTCAGGCTTCACTGATTCCTCCAATTCTAACTTGTTCTGTAATTACTACAAAATATTAAATATGGTTTTAATTATTGTTCTATTCTTTTTTCCCTTGTTAACTGTTTCACACTAGTCCTGATTCCTAACTGGATGAGAATCTCCTCCTCCTGGCAGAGATTACATCTATTTACACCATGATACTTTTGCATCTTGATACTTGGCACGATGCTGGGCCCAAGTGTGGTCTTTATCACTCTTGGGTTGAACAGCACTTGGTAAGCAAGAATAAGTCAGGCAAGAAAAGAAAAAAAATGGTCTTAAGAAAATATGGCACAAATCATCAAATTTTTATCTCTTTGAAAATCATATCTTTTTTTTTTTTAGGTTTATTTATTTTTGACAGGGAGAGAGAGCATGAGCAGGGGAGGGCCAGAGAGAAGAGAGAGAGAGAACCCGAAGTAGGCTCCACACAGTCAGTGCAGAGCCTGACACGGGGCTCAAACTCACAAACCCCAAGATCATAACCTGAACCAAAACCAAGAGTGGGACCCTTAGCTGACTGAACCACCCAGGTGCCCCTGAAAATCATATCTTAATGCAGTCATGTCAAACACACAAGAAAATTGGGAAACCCAACCTTGCCCTGGGTCTAATGAGTAAACAGAGGCTAAACAGACTTTTCCATCTTAGGCATGTCTCTGTAGTCTCTTTTATCTATAATTAACTTATGGGAAAGATGTTTTGAACACTAACCAATCCCCATCTTCCATTATAACTCTGATCATAAGCAAAAAAAAAAAAAAAAAAGTAATCAATAGATAACCAGTGAACTGTAGGGCAATCCAGTAACACATTATGCACTATGTGCATAACATAAGAATACCAACTGCGGGGTGCCTGGGTGGCTCAGTCAGTTAAGCATTCAACTTTGGCTCAGGTCATGATCTCACAGTTCGTGGGTTCCAGCCCCACTCTGGGCTCCGTGCTGTTGGTGGGGAACTTGCTCGGGATTCTCTCTCTCTCCCTCTCTCTCTGCCTCTCCCCCACTTGTGCTCTCTCTCTCTCTCACACTCAAAATAAATAAATAAACTTTAAAAAAAGAAAGGAGGAGCGTTTGGGTGGCTCAGTTGGTTAAGCATCCAATTCTTGGTTTCAGCTCAGGTCATGATCTTACGTTTCATGAGTTCAAACCCTGTGTTGGGCTCTGTGCTGGTGGTGCGGAGTCTGCTTGGGATTCTCTCTTTCCCTCTCTCTCTGTCCCTCCCCTGCTCACTCTGTCTCTCTCAAATTGAATAAATTAAAAAAAAAAAAAATACCAACTGCAGTCAGACCTGGAGTCCAACTAGCCTCTGGGACTTGACTCCTCAGAGTGGTACCAAGGAAAGTACAAGTAGAGGATGCTGCTTGCTTTCCAGACATTAATTGCAAAAGATCTGAGTATTAAAGTGATATTAGCCAGAAGAATGGGTTTCTATTAGATGTACCCACGTGAAATTGCTGTGTTTGAAGGTCAAACCCAGTGTAAAAATCACAATTTCAAATGGTTTAAACCAACAGCTTCAGCTTTGCCATGAACTTGCTGCTCAACCTTTGGCAAGTCAAGTTACCCTCCTGGAATACCTATACAGTGTGACTGGAGGGTCTCTATGATCTCTAAAACAGACTCCAGATGCCTATGGCATCCTCAAATGCCCATTTTATAACTCTTATGTATCTGCTATTAATTTACTTTTTGGATCAATTTTCATGACTAGCCAATAATACTTGGGAGAATAACTTTTCACTGAAGACAATTTGATTATGCTTCAAGTAAGGTCTCTGGCCTTGTGGAATGATTTTGAAGAGGCTAGTGGACAGGATATGAACAATGGCTCTTACGAGCAGCCATGCACCTCTGGCCACAAGCCCTCTTTGCTCCTGTCTATGAGTGGCTCAAGCAAACAAGGTTCACGGTGAGATGTGAAAAGCAGGCCTCAGGCCATCCCAGCTCTCAGATTCTGAAGTCATACATGTGTGAATCATCGTCCATCTTAAATGGTATCATAAAGCCAATTTAGGATGAAAAATACAGTGATAAATCAGGAAACCTTCAAGTTATTATTAATTAACATTTGAGGAAATTACAGTGTTTAAATTCATATACAATTTTGTGTGTGTGATAGCTACTCTCTCCCTTAATTATTTCCTAAACCAAACATAAAACAATGAAATATGGTGTATAAATTAAACAGCAGCTGTTTTCTTATGGGCAAAAGAATCTTAATGTATAGTCAGGGGCACCTGGGTGTCTCAGTCGGGTAAGTGTCTAACTCTTGGGTTTCGGCTCAGGTAATCGTGGGGTGAGCCCTGCATCTGGCTCTGTGCTGGCAGTGTGGAGCCTGCTTGGGATTCTTTCTCTCCTTCTCTCTCTCCTTCTCACTCTGCCTCTCCCCCACTCACACACTCTCTCCCAAAAATAAATAAACATTAAAAAAAATTTTTTGGGCGGGGCGCCTGGGTGGCCTAGTCGGTTAAGCATCTGACT
Organism: Puma concolor; assembly: GCF_028749965.1. NCBI lineage: Eukaryota > Metazoa > Chordata > Mammalia > Carnivora > Felidae > Puma > Puma concolor. The sequence goes on from NC_141678.1 coordinate 21,472,408, forward strand.
TTGGCTCAGGTCATGATCCCAGTTTGTGTGTTTGAGCCCCGCATCAGACTCTGTGTTGACAGCTCAGAGCCTGAAGCCTGCTTTGGATTCTGTGTCTCCTTCTCTCTCTGCCCCTCCCCAACTTGTGCTCTATGTCTCTCAAAAAATAAATGTAAAAAAAAAAAAAAAAAATTAAAAAAAAAACATATTTTTAAAGAATGTGAATAACTATTCAAAGATTACAAATCCAGGGACACATGGGTGGTTCAGTTGGTTGAGCACTGACTCTTGATTTCAGCTCATGTCACAATCCCAGGGTCATGGAAATGCGCCCCATTTGAGGTGCTGTGCTGAGCATGGAGCCTGCTTAGGATTCTCTCTCTCCCTCTGCCCTTCTCCCCATCTCATACTCTCACTCTCTTTCTCCCTCCCTCTCTGTCTCTTTCTCTCTCTCTCTCTCTCTCTCTCTTTCTCTCTCTCTCTCTATATATATATATATGCACAATAAGATTACAAATCCAAATCTAATGAGAGGGCTGATAAAAAGATACATCAGGGCATCTGGGGGACTTAGTAGGTTGAACATCTGACTCTCGATTTTGGCTCAGGTCATGATCTCACGGTTCGTGGGATTGAGCCCCACATCCAGCTCTGTGCTGACAGTGTGGAGTCTGCTCGGTGTTATCTCTCTCCTTCTCTCTCTGCCCCTCCCCTGCTCATGCACACTTGCGCGTATGCTCTCTCTCAGAACAAGTGGATAAACTTTAAAGAAAAAAAAAGAAAATGCTTTAAAAAAAAGAAGATACATTGGTCTCTGAAATAAGTGAAAAAAAGTTCAAAATACTATTTTACTCAAACCAAATTTTTTAAATAACAGTAACATCAGGGGCACCTGGGTGGCTCAGTCAGTTAAGCATCTGACTCTTGGTTTTGGCTCAGGTCATGATCTCATAGTTGTGGAACTAAGCCCTCCATTAGGCTCCGTGTTGAGCGTGGAGCCTGCTTGGGATTTCTCTCTCTCCTTCTCTCTCTGCCCCTCCCCTGTACATGCTTACTTGCTCTCGCTCTCTCTCAAAATAACTAATAAAATAAACATTAAAAAAATAACAATGGGGTGCCTGGATGGCTCAGTCAGTTAAGCATCCGACTTCAGCTCAAGTCATGATCATACAGCTTGTGAGTTCGAGCCTCACATCGAGCAGCCTGGAGCCTGCTTCAGATTCTGTGTCCCCCACTCCCTCTTCCCTGCTCGTGCTGTCTCTCTCTCTCAAAACTAAATTTTATAAAGTTAAAAAAATTTTTAATAAATAAATAAAAAACAGTAACATTGGGGTGCCTGGGTGCCTCAGTTGGTCAAGTGTCCATCCGACTTTGGCTCAGGTCATGATTTGCAATTTGTGAGTTTGAGCCCCACATCAGGTGCTGCACTGACCGTACAGAGCCTGCTTGGGATTCTCTCTCTTCTCTCTCTGCCCTCCCCTGCTCTCTCACACTCTCTCTCAAAATAAATAAACTTTAAAAAAAAATGGGGCGCCTGGGTGGCGCAGTCGGTTAAGCGTCCGACTTCAGCCAGGTCACGATCTCGCGGTCCGTGAGTTCGAGCCCCGCGTCGGGCTCTGGGCTGATGGCTCAGAGCCTGGAGCCTGTTTCCGATTCTGTGTCTCCCTCTCTCTCTGCCCCTCCCCCGTTCATGCTCTGTCTCTCTCTGTCCCAAAAATAAATAAAAAAAAAAAAAAACGTTGAAAAAAAAAAAAAAAAGAACTTTTCACTATTGTATATTTGGTTGCAAGTAAGATCTTTACTTAAAAAAAAAAGGGCCCTGTTGCTTAACGAAAAAAATTAGAAAGGAAAGAAGAAAACCACTGGTCTAAAGAAGTGACTGTCAATGGGGGCAGAGGGAATCTGCCACCCAGGAGGCATGGGGCAATGCAGCAGACATTTTAGTTTTTTGACTTTTTTGTTTTTAGTCTTATTTCTCTCCTCAGTTTCCAACATTTTCAACTGAATTCTCCATAAACCTGCAAGCACTTAAAAAAATGAAACATTAAAAAATAGTTCAAGGCTTTTCATTTTTGGCAGACTTGAAGATATTCTAGTTCTCATAGTAAGTTTCTAGGAGGTATGAGCTCTACCTGCAGTATTTCAAAGAAATAATTTAACTTTCTCTAGGTTTTTGGTTTTGTTTTTGTTTTTGTTTTTTTTTTAAGTTTATTTATTTATTTTGAGAGTTGAGGGGAAGGGGCAGAGAGAGAGGGAGAGAGAAAATTCCAAGCAGGCTCCATACTGCCAGCACTGATTCTGACGTGGGGCTCGAATTCATGAACTGTGAGATTATGACCTGAGCTGAAAGAGCTCCCAAGAGTCGGATGCTTCACCGATGGAGCCACCCAGGCGCCCCTCTCCAGGTTTTCTGATAGGAAAATTCACTTAGGCATGCTTCCTGCAGACATTCTGGTTGTCACACTGGGGGTGGGTGCTCTTGGCATCTAGAGGGTGGAGGCCAAGGATGCTCAACAGGCTACAATTCACTGGGCAGCCCCAACAAAAGAATGATCTGGCCCAAAATGTCAGTAGAGTCCAGGTGGAGAAACCCTGTTCTAAAGGAAGGACTGAAGGAGAGAGATCAGAAATAGACACACTATTAAGATTATCATCCAAAAAAGATGAGGACTGGGGGCACCTGGGTGGCTCAGTTGGTTAAGCCTCTGACTCTTGGTTTCAGGTCAGGTCATGATCTCACAGTTTCGTGGATTTGAGTCCCATGTCAGGCTCTGCACTGGCAACATGGAGCTTGCTTGGGATTCTCTCTCTTTCCCCCTCTTTCTGCCCTTCCCCTACTCAGGCTGTCTCTGTCTCTCTCAAAATAAATAAACTTTAAAAAAAAAAATGAGGACTGGGATAAGGCAGTGGCTCTGACAGAGGCATGAGAGACACCATCCTTGAGCCCCAATCAGCAGAAACACTGAGGCCTTGTCCCATGTGAAGAAGAGACACAGGGATTTTTCTACAAACAGAGAATGCCAGGTACAATGCTGGTCTGCTATCGTCTGTGGGAGTTGCAAATAGTAGGAGCTGGGGATAATAAAAATAAGTCCTTCAAAATTTGCTTTTATTTTCTTTCACTCTAGACTGTTCTTATGTTACTGCCACTGCTTTGCATGTACAGAGGCTCTAAGCAAATGTTAGAACTTTAGTTTCCACATTTTCTTGACAAAAGGTTTCATAGTAAGAACTTAACAGATGTGAAGAGAAAATGGCAAGGAAGTTATTCAACTGTGAATCAAGGTTACACCCACCTGTGGTTTATCCAGTGAGGAATATTATAGTCATCGCCCAGCCGAGAATCACGAGGTGCACTTCGATTATGTAGCTGGAAGGGAAAAAGCCAGTGCACAGATCAGCTAGAAAACAAGTAGGATGTGGAGCTGCTCCAACTGTTCTGTTTTTAAGTATTCTCAAGATCACTCTAGTACTAGAGACTGGCCTTTAGTAAGCAATCCAAAATTGTATTACCTTGAACAATGGGACAGCATGTAATGGTTGCTCCCCCATGCACACCAAGTCCACACCAATTCCTTAAAAAGAGAATACAAAAAGAGTTTGGGGTGGGGGTGGGAGGAAGTAGACATAAGTGTCCCAATCTATTAACAATATTATTTAACTAAACAAAACCGACTTCCCATCCTAAGATTTATAACCTCACAGGGCTGCCTACACAGCAAAGAAGAAAAGAGATGCATTTTGTCTGTTTCTTCTTTACCAGGTCCCATCACACCTGCCATTATTCAGTGCTTGACAATTAGCCTTGGACTGCTTTGTAGATCATGATTTGTCAAAAGGACAACCCAGGCCTCTATTACTAAAGTTTCATGACCAGAAAGGAAAAGGAATCTTGAAATTTCAGTAAGACAGCAAAACAATCCATACCATTTAACAGAGCTTCTTAATTGACAATCCAGGATTTACACTCCACCCCCATCTTTTGGAAGCCCAAATTTAATGGAACCAGAATTACAAATTGGGAAAGCATGGCACACCACAGAGGGAGGACTAGATCAGACAATCTGATGGTAGTTCCCAAGATGGGCTGATGACACACTGGTCCCTTGAAACGATCCCTCCGAAGAGCTCTCCAGTGTCAGATATGTTTGGAAAACTCTGAGTACCTGTTACACGCATTAGAGATAAACAAGATACATTAACAAATTAAAACCTACAATTAGGGAATCTGCCTAAACTGTATATGACCTAACATTTCCTTAACCAATTTGACCATAGAACGCTTTTTGTCCCCTAACATTATTCACATCCCCAGGATCTCCGATGCACAGAGCCAGGGAAAGCTCAGAGCTCTAAGGTAAGTGAAGCTATAAACACTCGGAGACAGTGCAAACCAGGGAGCATTACCATTATCTATCATTCGCTGCTTGGTCAAGATCATGAGTAGACGGTCCACTTCAAACACACCCACCCCAGGTGTGATCACCACAGACATCTGCCCAGTTCGGTCAAAGTTGCGGTTGATGTAGTGCTTGTCAAACACTTGAAAGAAAGCAAAAGTTCTCCAATGCAGATGTTACAGCTTTTCAGAAACCAGCCACTTGCAAGCCTCTCTATGCCCTCAGACTATTTTGTCCATGTTTCTATTGCAGCAATTGCAGTTCTGACCTGAATTCTAGTTAGCCGTGTGCACATCTTCCTTTCCCCTTCTACATTAAGAACTGCTTGAACACAAGACTATGCCAATGTTGCCTTTGTTAACACCCCCTCATTAATGCCTACTACTTGCCTTGTGTTGTCTTAAATGCTCAAATTTCATGTCTTTAGTTTAAACAATCCATAAATGGGTCTGTACTGAAACTTACAAAAATACTAATTAAAAAAAATTTTTTTAATGTTTTTTTATTTATTTTTGAGACACAGAGAGACAGAGCATGAACGGGGGAGGGTCAGAGAGAGAGGGAGACACAGAATCCAAAGCAGGCTCCAGGCTCTGAGCTGTCAGCACAGAGCCCAACGCGGGGCTCGAACTCACGGACCGTGAGATCATGACCTGAGCCGAAGTTGGACGCTCAACCAACTGAGCCACCCAGGCGCCCCTTAAATGTTTGTTTTATTTTTGAGAGAGAGAGGGAGTCAGAATCTGAAGCAGGCTCCAGGTTCTGAGCTGTCAGCACAGAGCCCAACGCCAGCACAGAGCCCAACGCAGGGCTCGAACTCACAAGCCACGAGATTGTGACCTGAGCTGAAGTCAGAGGCTTAACTGAGCCACCCAGGTGCTTAAAAATTTTTTTAATGTTTTATTTATTTTTGAGAGCAAGAGAGAGACAGAATGTGAGTGGGGAGGGGCAGAGAGAGGGAAACACAGAATCTAAAGCAGGCTCCAGGCTCTGAGCTGTCAGCACAGAGCCCGACGTGGGGCTCGAACCCACGAACTGTGAGATCATGACCTGAGCCAAAGTCTGGTGCTTAACTGACGAGCAACCCAGGTGCCCCTACAAAAATATTAATTTAAGACAATATTCAAAAGAATGGACAAGAATCTTGGGATGACTTTGTAAATTTGGCAAGTTAATTTTTATTTCTGTCCTGTACAATCCTTACTTTGGAAAACCAAACATATTCCAATATGAAAAAAAGATTTATAAATAAGACTCCATGCTTGGGCTGACTGACATGTCATGATGACATCATGTCATGATCTCACAGTTCATGAGTTCAAGCCCCTCCTTGGGCTCCATGCTGACAGTGAAAAGCCTGCTTGGCATTCTCTCTCTCCCTCTCTCTCTCTCAAAATAAATAAACTTAAAAGAAGGGGAAGGGCACCTGTGTGGCTCAGTCTGTTAAGCGTCTGACTTTGACTCAGGTCATGATCTCAGGGTTTGTGAATTCATGCTGACAGCTCAGAGCCTGAAGCCTGTTTCAGATTCTGTGTCTGTCTGTCTGTCTGTCTGTCTCTCTCTCTCTCTCTCTCTCTCTGCCCCTCCCTAGCTTGCACTGTCTCTCTCTCAAAAATAAATAAACATTAAAAAAAATTTTTTTAAATACAAAAATAAAAAGACCCATGCTTTAGAATTGCCAGCACGGGCAGGTTATACGTGTGAAGTGACCACACATCATTACTTCCACCACTGGCGAGTGTCAATGGATGCCTAACCAGAGCTGAGCCAATCAGACTCTCTGCTGGGAACACAGAATTCTGAACAGAGAGCAGAGAGCTGACAGCAGAGCTGGGAGCTGAACACTGCTCCAGGAATACCTGCTGCTGCAGTTCCTAGAGCCACTTTGGTCCCCACCTTCTTCAGCATAACGTTCAAGCCTTTCCTGGTGGCCCACCAGGTCTCTATACCCTAAGAGTAACTTTTTCTTTTTTGCGTAAACCAATTCGGTAGGTTTCTGTTGTTTGCAAACAAAGCATATCAGCTAACACATCCAGGGACAAGCATTCAGAAGAAGTCACACCACACTGTTAAGAAGGTTCCCTCTTAGAAGGAAAATGACAGTAGAGGAAGGAGGGAGATCTTCATTTTTACTTGATATACCTCTGATTATTTGAATTCTTGAAACATGGGTTCCTTTTGTAATTAAAAAAAAAAAAAAAAAAAAAAAAGATTTGAGGTGCCTGAGTGGCTCAGTCAGTTAAGTATCCAACTTCGGCTCAGGTCATGATCTCATAGTTCATGAGTTCGAGCCCTCCATCAGGCTCGTACTGACAGTGTGGAATCTGCTTGGGGTTCTCTCTCTCTCTACCCCTCCCCCACTTGCACGTATTCTCTCTCTCTCTCTCTCTCTCTCTCTCAAAATAAACAAATAAACATTAAAAAATTTTTTTTAAAAATTACTTAGAAGCAATTGAGGGATAGCATAGAAAACAGTAAGAATACAGTCTGTAGTAAAACAGCCCAAGGAAGATTCCCTCCAGCTCTTTACTTTCAAGTTACCATGAGAAGCAGATGAGAATAGCAAGTTAATTCCCAGGGGAAGATCTAAGAGCTAAATGTTGGCCATTAAAACCATCCAATCAGGGGCGCCTGGGTGGCGCAGTCGGTTAAGCGTCCGACTTCAGCCAGGTCACGATCTCGCGGTCCGGGAGTTCGAGCCCCGCGTCAGGCTCTGGGCTGATGGCTCAGAGCCTGGAGCCTGTTTCCGATTCTGTGTCTCCCTCTCTCTCTGCCCCTCCCCCGTTCATGCTCTGTCTCTCTCTGTCCCAAAAATAAATAAATAAACGTTGAAAAAAAAAAAAAAACCATCCAATCAGAAGTTACTTCTTTCAGTTAATCTTTGGAATACATGGGTGGGGAGATCTTCAACTGGGTCTGGGTCTTTGGACATTAGTAAAAAGAAGTTCACGGCCATGTGGTAAATAAGATGCCAGATCACCACGGCTTGTGTTCTTACTCACCATTGAATGACAGATTGATGGCCTCTAGGTAGTTTCCTTGTGCTGAGGTAGAATTATCTCCTTGAGGAAAGCCCTCTGAAGCAAAAGACATAAGAGAAGGAAAAGTATCCCATGAAAGATGAACTCTTAAAGAACAAGTGGAAAGTGTCTGGCTCCATAGGTCCCCCTACCCTGTAGTAGGTATACTATTGAACTTACTGCATATGTAATGAACAATTAGACCCAACTGGAAATAGAAACCTGACCAGAAGCAGAAACTCTGTCCAGCACTGTGAAAGAAGCAAGCATGAACCTCTCCTCTCCCAGACTCCATCCTACACCTCCTTTCCCTGCCGCACTTTCTGTCATTATGAATGCAGTACCTGCCTGTTCCAGTCGCACCAACACTGGATACTGGATAAAGAGTTTTTTAATGGTCACAAGGAGTGATGTCCACTCTTCTCTCCTCTCATTCTGCACCACCACTCTGAAAGGAATATTGTCATAAAATAGACATTGAGCAGCTATTACATACATCAGGTTTCTCACAGAATTTCAAAAGAAAGGAGAAGATGGGATTTCCAGGGTTAAGGTAATTTACCATATAATAATAAGTATTAAAGCCAAGTGCATGTAACAAACATTAACAAAGACCTGTATTACCAATAGTCATATAGATTGAAAACAAAAAGTAAGAAAATATTTAAAAATTGCCTTGAAATCATATTAATACCTAGTATTCAGCAGAAACATGAAATCTTCATACAATGAATTATAATTAGGTGGTATATAAGAAGCATAAAATAAAACATCTATATGTAGGTTTTACATATATATCTAATAAACAAATCTATGACAGGGAACTACATTAGTAGAAAGGGATAGGTGAGAATCTGTTTATTGTAGAGCTTGTGAACCTTAAAAACCTTAAAAATACATGTGACTGCATTACAAAAAATAAAAATAAATGTGTGTGTGTATATGTGTGTGTGTGTGTGTGTGTACATATACATACAGGTTTGCATGTGTGTGTATGCTAGGAATTTATCTTAAAGAAACATACAGGACCCAGAATAGCCAACCCAATATTGAAGGAAAAGAACAAAGGTGGAAAACTAACACTATCCAACTTCAAGACTTAACTATAAAGCTACAAATAAAGCTAAAGATAGTGTGGCATTGGTGAAAGAGTAGATAAATAGATCAATGGAACAGAATAAAGGGCCCAGAAACAGAACCCCCAAAATATAATCAGATTTTTTTTTAATGTTCATTTATTTTTGAGAGAGAGAGCTAGTGAGCACAAGCTGGGGACAGGTAGAGAGAGAGGGAGAAACAGAATCTGAAGCAGGTTCCAGGTTCTGAGATGTCAGCACAGAGTCTGATGCGGGGCTCGAACCCACGAATCATGAGATCATGACCTTAGCCAAAATCAGATGTTTAACTGACTAAGCCACCCAGGCACCCCAATAGATCTTTGACAAAGAAGCAAAGACAACACAATGGAACAAAGACATTCTTTTCAACAAATGGTGCTGGAGCAACTGGACATCCACACGCAAAAAATAAGAAAAGAAAAAGAATCTAGATACAGACTATACACCCTTCATAAAATTAACTCAAAAAAGATCATAGACCTAAATATAAAATTTAAAACTATAAAACTCCTAAAAGATAACATACCAGAGAACCCAGATGACACTAGTTGGGGTGGTGACTTTTTTTTTAAGTTTTATTTACTTGTTTTGAGAGAGAGAAAGTGAGAGAGAGTGTGCGGGTACTGGCAGAAAAGGGGCAAAGAGGGAGAGATAATCCCAAGCACACTCCACACTGTGAGCGCAGAGCCTGACATGGGGCCCGACTCACCAACCATGAGATCATGAACCAAGTCAAAATCAAGTTGGACACTTAACTGACTGAGCCACCTAGACGCCCCTAGGGTGATGACTTTTTAGATTCAACACCAAAGCCACAATCCATGAAAGAGAAAAACTGATAAACTAGACCTTATTAAAATTAAATAACTTTTGCTCTGGGAAAGACAATGACAAGAGAATTAGAAGACAAGCCACAGACTAGAAGAAAATGTCAGCAAAAGACACATCTGATAAAGAACTACCATCCAAAAACACAAAGAACTCTTAAAACTCAACAATCAGAAATAAACAACCCAATTTAAAGATGGGCAGAATACCTGAACAGACACCTCACCAAAGAAGAAATACACATGGCAAATAAGCATAAGAAAAGATGCTTCACATCATGTCATATGGGGAAATGCAAATTAAAACAGCAATAAGTGACCATTAGAATGGCCAAAATCTAGAACACTGACAATACCAAATGCTGGTAAGGATATGGACCAATAGGAACTTTGAGTCACTGCTGGTGGGAATGTAAAATAATGGAGTTACTTTGGAAAACAGTTTGGTGGTTTCTTACAAAACTAAATATACTCCTATCATATGATCTAGCAATCATACTCCTTGGTATTTCCCCAAATGAGTTGAAAACTTAGGTGCACACAAAAACCTACACATGAGTATAGAAACTTTATTTATAATTGCCAAAACTTGAAAGCAACCAAGATGTCCTTCAGTAAAGGAATGGGACAAACTGTGATACATCCAGACAATGTAATACTACTGAGTGCTAAAAAGAAATGAGCTATTAAGCCATGAATATTACTTAAATATATTACTAAGTGAAAAAAGCCAACATGAAAAGGTTACATACTATATGATTCCAACTCTAGGACTTTCTGGAAAAGGCAAAACTGTACAGACTCTAGAAAGATCAGTGGTTGCCAGGGGATGGGGGTTGGGGGGAAGGGATAACTGGAACACTAAGGATTTTTAGGGCAGTGAAAATACTCCATAATGATGGAGACATGTCATTATATATTTGTCCAAACCAACAGAATATACAACACCAAGAGTGAACCATAAGGTAAACTATGGACTCTCAGTGATTATGGTGTATCTGTGTAGGTTCATTAATTGTAACAAATGCACCACTCTGGTGAGGAATGTTGATAATAAGGGGAAGGGCACTATGTATGTGTGGGCAGAAGAGGTGTATGGGATATCCCTGTAACTTCTCTCAATTTTTTTATGAACCTAAACAGCTCTAAAAAAAATAGTCAAATTAAAAAAAAAAAAAAGACAAGAAACATTCAAAATGCATAACTATATATGTATTTATATAGATACATAGATACACAGTGGTACATAGATCAATTTTAAAATTAGAAAAATATTAAATATCTAACAATAAGGAATTAAATTGTGATAAAATTTTAGACTATGACAAACTATTATATAACTACCAAAAATTATATGATTCTCTGATAATTGTTTAATATGAATAATGGGTATATGAAGGCTCATAATGCTATTCTCTCCACCACAATACATCTGATTTTATTAAAAATAAGACAAGCCAGGGGCACCTGGGTGGCTCAGTCGGTTAACTGTCCGACTTCGGCTCAGGTCATGATCTCACAGTTTGTGGGTTCAAACCCATGTCAGGCTCTGTGTTGACAGCTCAGAGCCTGGAGTCTGCTTCGGATTCTGTGTCTCCTTCTCTCTCTGCCCCTCCCCAACTTATGCTCTGTTTCTCTATGTCTCTCAAAAAATAAATAAATGTTAAAAAATAAAATAAAATAAAAATAAGACAAGCCAGGGGCACCTGGGTGGCTCAGTTAAGCATCTGACTTCAGCTCAGGTCATGAGCTCACGGTTCGTGAGTTTGGGCCCTGCATCAGGCTCTGGGCTGACAGCTTAGAGCCTGGAGCCTGCTTCGAATTCTGTGTCTCCCTCTCTCTACCCCTCCCCTGCTCATGCTCAGTCTCTCTCTCTCTCTCTCTCTCTCTCTCTCTCTCTCTCTCTCTCTCTAAAAAATAAAACAGAGGCGCCTGGGTGGCTCAGTCAGTTGAGCAACCAACTTCAGCTCAGGTCATGATTCCATGGTTTGTGAGTTAGAACCCCGTGTCGGGCTCTGTGCTGACAGCTCAGAGTCTGGAGCCTGCTTCTGATTATGTGTCTCCCTCTCTCTCTGCCCCTCCCCCACTCATGCTCTGTCTCTCTCTAAGAAAGAAATAAACATAAAAAAATTTTTAAAAATAAAATAAAAATAAAACATTAAAAAAATTAAAAATAAATAAGTAAAACAAGCCAAAGAAATCATCCAATTTTAAAATGGGCTAAACAGGGGCGCCTGGGTGGCGCAGTCGGTTAAGCGTCCGACTTCAGCCAGGTCATGATCTCGCGGTCCGTGAGTTCGAGCCCCACGTCGGGCTCTGGGCGGATGGCTCAGAGCCTGGAGCCTGTTTCCGATTCTGTGTCTCCCTCTCTCTCTGCCCCTCCCCCGTTCATGCTCCGTCTCTCTCTGTCCCAAAAATAAATAAAAACGTTGAAAAAAAAAATTAAAAAAAAAATAAAATAAAATGGGCTAAACAGAAAAAGATCTGGAGAAATATATATCACAGTATTTATTTTTATTTTTATATTTTGAAGTTTATTTATTTATTTTGAGAGACAGAAAAAGTGAACTGGGGAGGGGCAAAGTAAGAAGAAGAGACAGAATCCCAAGCAGGCTCTGCACCGCCAGCACAGAGCCTGATGCGGGGCTCGAACTCACATACCATGAGATCATAACCTGAGCCGAAACCAAGAGATGGACACTAAACCAACTGAACCACCCAGGTGGTTCACACAGTATTAAAAGTACTTCCCTTTGGATTGCAAAATCAGACAGAGAGTAAGACAAAAAACAAAAAAAGATGAAAAAATTAGCTAAGAAGATGAATATATAACTCATAAAAGAAAAATACAAAGGCCAATAAGTATAGGAAAATATTCACTCTTGGTAATAAAAGAAATGACTATTAAGACTCAGTGAGATAACTTTTTTCCCACTCCAATTGGGAACGAGTCAGAAAAAGGAAGAAAATAGTATTCAGTATTGATAAAAAAAAAAAAAAGAGAGAAATAACATGGTTACTGGGAAAATAGGATTTTTCACTTCAATGTTTTTGGAGGGCAATTTGGCTATAAAAATGAAAAGTCTGAACAAAAACAAAGTATCTTTGTTTGTTTTTTTTTTTTTTTTTTTTTATATATGAAATTTATTGTCAAATTGGTTTCCATACAACACCCAGTGCTCATCCCAATAGGTGCCCTCCTCAGTACCCATCACCCACCCTCTCCTCCCTCCCACCCCCCATCAACCCTTAGTTAAAACAAAGTATCTTTGACCCCATACCTCCATTTCTGGGAACTTATCTTAAGTGTATGTTGAAGGTTATGCCAAGTTATAAGGGTATAACTAAGGTCATCAGGTTATGCTAAGATTATAACTAAGGTTATGCTTACAGACTGTAAGATCATTCATTGGTAGAACTTTGACAATAGTGAAAAATTGAAAATCACCTCAATGTTCAATAATAGTTGGCAATCAAATGAAATGTCTACATAGCAATAAAAATGATGCTGTGGAAGTAGAATATTTGACATCAAATGGCATTTGTGATACAGTAGGTGGAAAATGCCAGTATCTTATTTTATTTTATTTTATTTTATTTTATTTTATTTTATTTTAATTTTGTGAGAGAGAGAGAGAAAATGTGTGCAATTTGGGAAGGGGCAGAGAGAGAGAAGAGAGAAAGAGAATCCCAAGCAGGCTCTTCACTGTCAGCACAGCGCCAGATGTGGGGCTCAAACTCACAAATCATGAGATCACAACCTGAGCCGAAATTGGATGCTTAACCAACTGAGCCACCCAGGAGCACCCCCATGCCCTGGAAAATGCCGTTTTAAAAAAAAGCATGGGAGTCTGTAATGACATCTCTGTGAAAACTGTTTTTTGTCTCTGTAAACAGAGAAGTGGGTTTGATGCTCTCAGGTGATGATGACTGCATCTGGGAGGTGGAATTGAAGTGTTTTGAATTACTCTTAACTATACTTTGTGATTTTCCTAAAATAAACCTGTATCATTTTTATAGAAGGAAAAACACAACCAAAGCTTCTTTTGCTCTAAAAAAAATGTTGTGGATGACTTTTTAATGATGTGGGGAAATTTTTTTTAAGTTTATTTATTTTGAGAGGGAGAGAGAGGGAGAGAGAGGAGACAGACAAAATCCCAAGCAGGCTCTGCTCTGTCAGCACAGAGCCCAACACGGGGCCCAATTCCACACACCCTGAAATCATGACCTAAGCCAAAACCAAGAGTCTGACACTTAACCAACTGAGCCACCCAGGCACCCTGGGAAATTTATATTAATGATATGTTCATATACATATATAAATCTACATTCATAACTCATACATTCATGTTTTATATAATGTTTTAATATGTCCATAATTATATTCAAATGAATTCATACTCATTATGTACAAACGGCTTCATGTACTCTTAAGCCACAAGAGCTCTCAAGGGTCCAGGAATCAGGGGTGCATGGCTGGTTCAGTTGGTAGAGTATGCAACTCTTGATCCTGAGGTTGTGAGTTCAACCCCCATGCTGGATCTAGAGATTACTTAAAAAATAATAATAAAGAGGTTCCAGGAATCCACTGAAGTGGTTTGAAGAATTTATCAGTGTAAAGGGATAAATGGTAATAATGTTGGGGGAAGAAATGGCCCATCCTTTCATGAAATTCTCACAGGGATACAGGACCCAAAAGAAGATCAACAAATACTTTAAAGTAAGATCAGTATGGGGTTGAAGAATACAGTGGTCAAAAGCACAGACTCTGAATTAGACTGAGTCAACTGCATCCTCTGTCACTTAATCCTCCATGGGCTTTGGATAAGTTAAACTCTGTATCCAAGTGTCTACATCTATAAAATGAGATGAGTAACTATCACAAGGAATGTTGTGATATTTAAATGAAACAAGATGCCTAAATTTGCTTAGAATCAGGCCCCGTACATAAGTCCTGAATACAAATGATAATTATTACCATCTTATTTTCACCTCAATAGTGAAGCCACTATTATTTTCTATCTTGTGCTCTTTTATAGATTTTTCAAAATTTCTACAACAAAGATGCATTATTTCTTCAGTGATATAAAAAGGTGATCCAACAAGTGATAAAGGAAATACAGTTGTCCCTTAAACAACATAGGGGTTAGAGGCAGTGATGTCCCTGCCCTGTGCAACAGAAAATCTGCGTGTATGTTTTGACTCCCTGAAAACTTGACTGGAAGCCTTACTGATAACTTAAACATTAATATATTGTGTATGTTATAGGTATTATATATTATATTCTTACAATAAAACAAGCTAGACAAAAGAAAGTGGTATTAAGAAAATCACAAGTTGGCGGGGGGGAGGGGGGCCTGGGTGGCTCAGGTGATTAAGCATCTGACTCTGATTTTGGCTCACATCATGATTTTGTGGTTTGTGAGTTTGAGCCCCAAGCTGAGCTCTGCACTGGCAGCGTGAAGCTTGCTTGGGATATTTTCTCTCTCTCTCTCTCTCTCTCTCTCTCTCTCTCTCTCTCTCTCTCTCCCCCTCCCTCCCCTATTTGAACTCTCTCTCTCTCTCTCTCTCTCTCCCTCCCCTATTTGTACTCTCTCTCTCTCAAAATAAATAAAGAAAAAATAAAAAAGAAAATCATAAGGAAAATACCTTTATAGTACTGTCTTGTAGCTATCAAAAAAAATCCACATGTAACTGGATCCGTGCAGTTCGAACCCATGTTGTTCATATTGTAAAAACAAACACAAAAGATTAAGCTAATAATGATGCATGATTCTAGGAAGAAATCTGGATCAGGAAAAACATTTCAATAAGGAATATTAGGACAATTGGCAAAATCTTACATTCTCTTACAAAGTCCTTGGTCCTTAAAAGATGATAATGAAGTAGAACATAATCATGTGTCTACTAAATGTTAATAATTGGTAAATCTAGGTGAAAAGTATACAGATTCATCATATTCCTCTTTCAATGTTCTCATAATTGAAAAGATTTTGAGATTAAAAGTTAAAAAGGTTACTCCAAAAACAGCCTTAAAAAGTTTCATAATTTGTCACTCTTTGGTGCTTATCCACAATTTACGTTTTTTTTTTAAATATATATAATTACTAAAGAATATTTATTCTTTAGAAATGCTATTACAAAGTTGAGAAGGGAGAGAAAAATACAAATTGGCATTTGGTATTGGCTTCAGACTTAGGAGGGAACTAGCTACAAAGAAATATGTTTAAGGCTCCAGGTTGGGAGGGAGGGGAGAGGATTGGCCATCTGACACAAAAACTAAACCCACAAAGTAAACTGTTACTGTAGAACACAAAGACATTGTATTTCAGAGTTTAAGATAGGAAGGGAAACTAGCAAAGGGTTCCTCCTCTGGGTTACAGAAGGAAACAGTCTAAGGAAGCAAGACTGAACCAATGACAGAGTAGTGCATTTGAGAGAAGCAGTCTCTAAGGGCTTTAACAAGTATAGTTAGTTGATGAAATGTGCTCAGTTTCAAAGGACTTGGTTTTTACTTTAACATAAAATCTTGGTACTTCAGGCAAGAATAAAATAATCCATTTAAAATCTACAAAGCAAAAGGGTTTCTTTTTATTTTTTTTTTAATGTTTATTCATTTTTGAGAGAAAGTATGAGCGGAGGAGAGGCAGAGAGAGAGGGAGAGAGAAAGAATCCTAAGCATTCTCTGTGCTGACAGCAGAGAGCCCAATGCGGCGCTTAAACTCACAAACCATGAGATCATGACCCAAGGTGAAGTTGGACACTCAATCAACTGAGCCACCACCCAGGCACCCACAAAAGGGTTTTTAAAGTCTGTTTTGAGATCTACTCTAGCTTCCACCTGAAGCGCCAAGAATCACGTGATAAACTTCTCCACAGATCTGAGAGTTTAAAAGATCAAGGGCCTTCAGCTCCAGGCCCAAGTGCAACCCATCCGACTGTATCTACTACGCTTCTATCATCTCACAAAGCATTCCCTTATTCAGGGGCACTGTCAGCACATCTGGACTGATGTGCATTCCTGATAAGTCTTACAAAAAAGGTCCAACCTAAATCCCATCAAGTCTTTAGAGAGGGCTTCTCAACCTCAGCACCATTGTTACCTTGAGCTAAATAACTTTGCAGCGGGGGCTGTCCTGTGCGCACTGCAGGATGCATAGCAGCATCCCTGGCCTCTACACAGTAGGTATCAGTTGTACAACCTCCCCTTCCTACCTATCCTATACCATTTTGACCAAAAGGAAAAAGAAGTCTCTAGACACTGCCAAACGCCTGGGGTGAGTGGAGAGGGCAGCTAAATTGCCCCAGTTGTAACGTCTGATTTACAGAAAATAAGTACCACCACAAGGATGCAATCAGACAAATCCAGAAGGGGTCCTCCTTAGCCTCCCTACTCAAAATGGGGTACAGAAACCAACATATGCAAGCATAGAAACTAGTTAGACATGCAGAATCTCAGGCCCACCCCAGGACTCCTGAACTGATTGGACTCAGCACAATCCCCAGGGGAGGTTCATAGGCACACGGAAGTTTGGAAAACACAGTACTACAGAACTACCAACTCAGAGTCTTCAACATGTCACATGTTTGGGGACAAAAAGGAAGGGTGAAATTGCTTTAGATTAAGACTTAACAGGCAGATTAAACAGAAGTTATCAGAGAATTAATGAAACCTAAATATGTACTAGATATTAGATGATATTATAGAATTGACTTTGTCCAATGTGACCATGATATTGTGGTTATATGTGAAATCAACCTATCTTTTACATATGTGTAAGAACAAAATGTCATATTTATAATTTACTTTAAAATAAAATGTAGCCAAAAAACAGATGAAGCAAATGCGGCGTAATAATAGCTGTTAAATCTAAGTGTTGGGTGTGTGAATTTATTATATTATTTGTTCTTCTTTTCTATGAGTTTGAAATTTTTCACAGTACAAAGTTTGAAAAGTCTAAATGCAATGTGGTAACCTGGATTGGATTCTGGAATGAAAAAAGGTACATAAAGTGGGAAAACTGATGAAATATGAGAACTGTCTGAATCAGTTAATAGTACTATACCAGTGCTAATCTCATAGTTTTGACAAATGTACCATAGTTAGGAAATATTAACAAGGAAAACTGGGTGAAGGGTATATGTGAACTCTCTGTGCTACCTTTGCAACTATTCTGTAAACCTATTATGCCAAAATTAAAGGGTTACTTTTTTTTTAAGTTAGGAAAGAAACAGCCAAGAAAAAGGAGGGGGGGTGGGCATAGCAAAGCCTCAAACATACTTATAAAAGTCTTCATAGTACCGTCCCTTGTGATCCTGTCGAATTGAGGCTCGGTTTATTTCAGGAAATTCATCTGAAAAAGAGAAAACAACACATGTAGATCAGGTTGAGAAGAGAAATTCACAGTTTATCTGCTCCTCCTTCTGGGTTGAAGCATTACCAAAATAAATGAACAAATGAATGAATGAAATTATATCAAGTTGGCTTTAAGATGAATCATGGCCCACAGACTTCTTGCATCCACTAATGGACTGTGTTGTTTTCCATTTTACCCTACGCTCATTAGAGAAAAAGTGGGAAAGATGAGTGGGAAAGATGAAAAAGGGAAAGATGATAAAGAATGGATGGAAAGCTTAATAAAAAGAACTATAGGGGCGCCTGGGTGGCGCAGTCGGTTAAGCGTCCGACTTCAGCCAGGTCACGATCTCGCGGTCCGGGAGTTCGAGCCCCGCGTCAGGCTCTGGGCTGATGGCTCAGAGCCTGGAGCCTGTTTCCAATTCTGTGTCTGCCTCTCTCTCTGCCCCTCCCCCGTTCATGCTCTGTCTCTCTCTGTCCCAAAAATAAATAAAAAAAAAAAAAAAAACGTTGAAAAAAAATTAAAAAAAAAAAAAAAAAAAAGAACTATAGGGGGCGCCTGGGTGGCTCAGTCGGTTTAGCGTCCGACTTCAGCTCAGATCATGATCTCACGGTTTGTGAGTTCAAGCCTCATGTCAAGCTCTGTGCTGACAGCTCAGAGCCTGGAGTCTGCTTTGGATACTGTGTCTCCTCCTCTCTCTGCCCCCCCCCCCCCCCGCCATACTCATGCTCTTTCTCTGTCTCTCAATAATAAACATTAAAAAAAAATTTTTTTTTTAACTGTTAGCATTAAAAAAGGAACTGTAGGAGAAAGACTTACCAAGAGATTTTGCATCATAGAAAGTTCTAGAAAATAGGACCACTGTCACTTCATGACTACAGTTCTTCTCCTAGGAATGAGTAGAGAAAAAGCAGCTCAAGTTTATTTCATTCACTTCATGATGAAGCAGCCTGCATTAACGTAATATTCTCAATTCTAGGAGACTCAGTGGCAGCACACTGTATTGGATGATGTCACATCATTGTAGGTTGCATGATGCAGTGAACAGAGCACTGCTGGAGTGAGAAGATGCAGGTTGAGTCCTGGCCCGGAAGTTTACCACTATGTAACCTTGGGCAATATTCCCAGGAATGCAAAAAGTGCTTTGAAAACAGCAAATCATCAATACGTATGGGTCACTATCTCTGCTCTTGATTTGGCATGAACTAGATGAACCCAATATCAAAGGATCATGGTATTTGTACCTGCTTCATGGTGTTTTTAAAATTTCTTCAGAACCATAGTTTAGGAACAAGAACAGAACGCATAGTGCTGAATGTAAGAATCAAATACACCCCCCACATCCTACCACTGTCATAAAATCAGGGTTGGGAGCTGCTCAAGATGCAGCAGTTGAAGCCAAGGTGTCATAGTACCTTTGGATTGAGATGGGGACTAGTGAGAATAAACATTTCCATGGAGTCTGGAAATCAACATTCTGGAAACAGGGTGTTTACAGATAGCATGAAATGTGGCTTGCACCAGTAAGCCAGCAAGCCCAGTTTCAGTTCCTCCCGGATCTTCGAAGATGAGTGCTTCCACTGACCAACCCCATCTCTAACCCACCATGTTGACTGACTACACAATTCAGCATTTACCATGTAAGGTATATATACAACATGATGCACATAACATGCCACCTTATATTCCCCCATGGATATATCTCAAGTGGACAGAAATTCCTAAATACAAGCAACAGCACCAAGAGCAGAGTGCTAGGAAAGAGCAAATCTTCATTAGTCACCTACTAATTTATTGGATGCCCAGTGCTCCAAACTCAACTCCAAATTTATCTGACTTTGGTGTAAGTGATAAATAAGAATAAATGCCTTACAATGATTGGACT
Organism: Puma concolor; assembly: GCF_028749965.1. Classification (NCBI taxonomy): domain Eukaryota; kingdom Metazoa; phylum Chordata; class Mammalia; order Carnivora; family Felidae; genus Puma; species Puma concolor. Next base: position 21,491,994 of record NC_141678.1, read on the forward strand.
GGTGTGGGTTTATGAGCCTCTCAACTCATGTGACAGTGGGGCTAACATACAACAGGTGGCATGGCCTGGGGTAATAATACAGACAGGATAGCACAGAGGCCACGATCTCAGGGTAGCTCTGGGAGAATGGAGGGCACCAGATGAGAATCCTCATTCTGCTTTCACATGCTGTTGATCATGGGCAAGTTACCCAACTTCACTGAGCTGTACTTTCCCTACCAGTATTAACAGGAGCAAGAGGATTGAGTGAGATAATGTAGGCAAAACACATACCATGATACTAGGTATGTCAAAATACTCAATGAATGTTAACTGGGACTACTACTATTATCCCCACCCCTACTATATTTTGGGCTCTGAAATGAATTCATGAACTCCCATGCTCAATCCTGCTGTCCACAGTGTTAGCTGTAAGTTATTCAATAGGAGGCATAAAGAACAACCGAGGTGCCTGGTGGCTCAGTTAGTTGAATGACTAACTCTTGATTTTAGCTCAGGTCACGATCTCACCGTTTGTGGGATCAAGCCCCATGTTGGGCTCTGTGCAGCACAGCACAGAGCTTGCTTGGGATTCTCTCTCCCTTTCTCTCTGTGTCTTCCCTGCTTGCTCACTCTCTCTCTCTCTCACTCAAAATAAATAAACTTAAAAAAACTGTAAAAAGGTATAAACAACGTTCACCTTCACCAAATATCATTAAATCAATACAGAGTGGCTACAGAAAGTTATTTTAATTCATTTTCAAGCTCCTGCTTTAAAACCAAGTTTTAAAAAAATTTTAAAACCAAGTTTTAAATTTTTAAATTTAATTTTTAAAACCAAGTTTTAAAAAAATTAACAAATCCTAAGAGTGAAGTCCTATAAACTAATGACTAGGCCTATGCCAAACCCTACCCCTATTATCTAATCAAAAGTCCATTCATAGACTGTAGGGTGAGGGGACATCTAAGGGACTGAGTCAGACTTGAAATGGAGGTTTTCACACACCCAATACTGAAATGGCCACTATGTGGTCCAAGGTGACCATTATTTAGCCCACCTCAAACTTTAGCCCCTGTACTCAGGCAGACACAAAGGCCTCATCACTGTTAAGCCACATGACTGCAGAAGCCTCCTGGCTGGTCTGCTTAATTCCATGTGTCACTTCACCACACTGCTCCTGGCCACTTGGACTACTCTTTCCTCAAATTCTCCCCAGCTTTGATCATATTGACCACTTGCTTGAGAATCTTTAATAGTTCCCACACTTCCTGTCAAGTCCAAACTGCCTGGCTTGATGTGACCCCATCCTTTGAATCTATCTTACTACTTAATTATTCCCTACACTAACCCTCTGTGAAGTTGCCTAAGACCATACCCTACTCTCATGCTCATCTACACCCTTTTGTTCAAACTGTTCATCTGACATACCCTCTCCATCTTCCTTTCCAACCATCCAAACCTTCCTCAGTCTTCAGGTCCAAATTCAAAAGTAAATAAAATTCTAACCCCTAAAACATATGGCTTTCTATTGTTTCAAATATGTAGATGCAAGCTCCCCAGCAGATCCGTAAGTTCTCTGAGGGCAAGCGTCATCTATTTCCATACCCTTCACAGCTGATGGATAGTGCCCCCATATTGCTGAGGTAGGAAGACGGTACTTAGATTCAACTGAGACCTTACTATGTACAGATGCTTTAAAACACCTTGTGAGGCAGGGACTATTATAATCTCTATTTTGCAGAAAAGAAAACAGAGGCTCAGAAAGACTGACTACTTCTCCAAGATTTAAAAAAAAAAAAAAAAAAAAAAAGCTAATCAGAGCAGAATCATAATTTTAAACCCAGTCCATTTTTATCCAAACCCCACGCTCTTTGCCACAACATAATGTGACCTCAAATAGCTCTCCTACATTAGGTCTTTGATCCCCCTTGAGTTAATTTTTGTATATGATGCAAAGTAAGACTCCAAGTTCATTCTTTTGCATATGGATATTCAGTTGCCTCAGAACCATTTGTTGAAGAGACTCTTCTTTCCCTCATTAAATGGACATCTTTGTCTAAAATCAACTGACCACAGATGTATCGATTGATTTCTTGTACTCTCAATTCTATTCCATTGATTTACAAATCTATCTGAATGCCAGTACCACATGGTTTTGACTATTTTGGCTTTGTAGTAAGTTTTGAAATTACGAAGTAAGAGTCCTCCAACTTTATTGTTCTTTCTCAAGGTTGTTTTGGCTATGCAGGATCCCTTGCAATTCTTCATAAATTTTACAATCAACTTTTCCATTTCTGCAAAAAAAGGCCACTGGGATTCTGATAGGGACTGAACTATAGTTTGAGTAGTATTGCCACTTTAACGGTATTAAGTCTCCCAATCTATGATTATGGGTTGGTTCTTTCTCACTTATTTAGATCTTTATTAAGCTCTTTCAGCAAGGTTTTATAGATTTTAGCAAACAAATATTGCACCTCCTTGGGTAAATTAATTGAAAGTATTTTATTCTCTCAGATGCTCTTGTATATGGAATTTTTTAAGTTAATTCTCTTTTTAATTTTTGTTTTAAGTTTATTTATTTATTCTGAGAGAGAGAAAGAGAGTGAGTGGGGAAAGAGCAGAGAAAGAGGGAGATAGACAGAATCCCAAGCAGGCTCCTCACCAGCAGTGCAGAGCCTGACACAAGGCTCGAATTCACAAACCGTGAGATCATGACCTGGGCCAAAACCAGGAGTCAGACACCCAAGCAACTGAGCCACCCAGGTGCCCCAATTTAATTCTCTTTTTAAAATTTAATTCCTTGGGGGAGCCTGGGTGACTCAGTTGGTTAAGTGTCTAACTCTTGATCTCAGTTCAGGTCATGATCTCAGGATTGCGAGTTCAAACCCCCTGTTGGGCTCTGTGCTGGGTGTGAAGCCTACTTAAATAAGTACATACATACAATTTATTTCTTTGCTTTTAAATTTCTTGTTCAGAGTGTTCATTGCTGATGAAATACAACTGATTGCTTGTGTTGATTTTGTAACCTTGCAGCTTTGCTGAATCCATTTCTTAGCTCTAATAGTTTTTTGGTGAATTTTTTAGGATCTTCTACATATAGGAGATCATCTGTCAATAGAATAGTTTTATTTCTTCTTTTCCAATATGTATGCTTTCTATTTTTTTTCTAGTTGCTGAGGCTAGAACTTCAAGTACAATGCTGAACACCAGTGGTGACAGCAGGCATCCTCACCTTGTTCCTAATCTTTTTTTTTTTTAGTTTTTTTTAATGTTTATTTTAGAGAGAGACTGTGTGAGCAGGGGAGGGACAGAGAGAGGGAGACACAGAATCCGAAGCAGGCTCCAGACTCCAAGCTGTCAGCACAGAGCCCGACACGGGGTCTGAACTCACGAGCTGTGAGATCATGACATGAGCCAAAGTCGGTCGCCCAACCGACTGAGCCACCCAGGCACTCCACCTTGTTCCTTATCTTAAGGAGGAAAGTTTTTAGTCTTTCACCATTGAGTCTGATGTCAGCTGTGGGTTTCTCATAAATGACCTTTATCATGTTGAGGCAGTTAAAGTAATTAAATCTATAGTTTTATCAATTTAGGCTTTAGCTTAGATACTTTAACTAAAGGCAGCTTAGTAGAAACAGTGTATTTCTAAAATCTGCAATGAATAAGTTTATGTAATGAAGTTTACTATATAAAAAACATACCTTCCACTTGGTAAAGAGATCAGCAAGGAAACCATTCACAGCTTTCTCAAAATATAGATCCCCTGAAAAGCAATGAGAAGAGGGTGAAGATTATCTTTATTTCTTGTTCACAATATCTTCTCTCAGTAAAATACCAGGAACGAGACCAAAGAGAAGGTGGGTTCTGCTGTATCTTAAAACAAGATCCTAAAAGCCAGATGTATAGAAGTGTTCAACTTAGACTTTCTACCAAGCCAAATTTAGTATCTGCCTAAGAGGCCATGGCTCCAAGGTAACATCCAAGATTGAAACACTTTGATGCTTTAAAAATACAGAGTTGGGGTGCCTGGGTGGCTCAGTCAGTTAAGTGTCCAACTCTTGATTTCGGCTCGGGTCATGGTCTCACAGTTCATGGGTTAAAGCCCCAAACTGTTCAAGCTGACAGCATGGAGCCTGCTAGGGTGTCTGTCTGTCTCTCTCTCGCACACGCGTGTGTGTGCGCTCTCTCTCTCAAAATAAACTTTTTTTAAAAAAGAAAAATACAGTGTTATCTTCAGAATGAGACGAAGAATATATACTAAATGTGAGTATTTCACAATGATGTTCAAAGTTGATTAGAAGAGGACCCTGGGCATTCACTGAATTATCATTTGCAGTTCTTGCTGTTCTTGAGTGACCTTGATGACCCATGGCACAAATTCGCTTATAATTTGCTAAACACAAATATGAAATACATGCACTATAGGGTTGGTGTGTTGGACACAGTATCCACACCTCATAGCAGCTTTTTTTCCCTCTACTCATTACATAGTAATTCTAATAAAATGAGACCAACATGGAGATTTCTCTGAGTGACAGGAAGAGAAATGAAAGATATCAAAGAAAGTGTTGGTTCCTACCCACAGAGTGACTTTATGACTTTTCAACCTATACTTACAGAATAATTAAAGATCTGAGAAGTCAGATTTTCCATTAATACTGTACAGCATTTCATGGAATTCACCAAATAAATAAATAAATGTCTGTGTGTGTGTGTGTGTGTGTGTGTGTGTGTGTAAAATATTTACTTTCAATATATTTATTTTCGCATTTGAGGATTTATAAAGATCTCAAGATACATTTTTAGAGAATGTCAACATCTTGCTATAAAATGATACCAACTTGGGGGAAACCAGAAATATCTACCCAATGGCAGCTACAACCATCACTTAGGGACAGTACCATAAATATCGAAATCCCACATTTCACAGCTCATCTGAATAAATATGTAAACCATAGCCGACGTAGAACGGAACACCACCTGAAATAAACAAAAACATAGTTGCATTAAAAAGCAATGATGTAGTTTCAGTTGTGCAAGAAGAAAAAGTTCTGTAGATTCATTTCACAACAATGTAAATGTACTTAACACTATTGAACTGTACACTTTAAAATGGTTAAGACATGGGGCGTCTGGCTGGCTCAGTCCATAGACCATGTGACTCTTGATCTCAGGGTTCTAAGTTCGAGCCCCAGATTGGGTGCAGAGCTACTTAAAAATAAAATCTTAAAAAATAAATAAAAGAGGGGCGCCTGGGTGGCGCAGTCGGTTAAGCGTCCGACTTCAGCCAGGTCACGATCTCACGGTCTGTGAGTTCGAGCCCCGCGTCAGGCTCTGGGCTGATGGCTCGGAGCCTGGAGCCTGTTTCCGATTCTGTGTCTCCCTCTCTCTCTGCCCCTCCCCTGTTCATGCTCTGTCTCTCTCTGTCCCAAAAATAAATAAACGTTGAAAAAAAAAATTTTTTTAAATAAATAAATAAATAAATAAATAAAAGAAATGAAATATAAGACAGTAAATCTTAAATGTCTTTAACCCCACCCCACCCCCAAAAAAAACCAATGATGGAAGATTTTCTCAATTGTGGCATGGGATTTCTAAAAGCAAGCTTCATCCCTCACATCATAAACTCTGAAGAGAAGATCCTGTCCCTGCCTTTTAGGAAATTATAGTAGAGGATTAAGATGTGCAAAAGACAGCAACATATACAAACATTCCACGAAGGTTCTCATAAGAAACATAGGAGAAAGGACAATAAATCTACCTGGGAAAGAAAAGAAAAGCTCATTACGAATGTAGAAGCTGGGCTAAGATATGCCAGTTGATGAGCTGCCAGTCTAATAAATTATAATTCACATCGTACACACCCTTCATACCCAGACTGCCTCAGGAACTAGGAAGGCTTTCCAGAAGCAAGGAAGCCTGAGAGGAGTGCGGAAGGATGGATGAGTAGCTTGTACGGGGGGACGGCAGGATCTAAGTGCTCTAGGCAGGAGAGAGTAGTATGTGCAAAGATACAGAGGCAAGAGAGAATGTGGCATGTTTAAGGAATAGCAAATGGTTCCTAAGGGCAGGACAGGATAGGGTGGGAGGGTTTGGAGGGGAGGGGCACATATGGGAGAAGTGACAAAATGAGCTCCAGACTCAACTGCCTCCCCAGATTTCTCCTCTCAGAAGTCCAACAGGTATCTCACAAATATCTTTTCTCAAATGCTTCCAAATGTCTCCTCCTGTCTTCCCCACCTCATAAATGACACCACCAACTGTCTATCGAGCTGATCAATTCTTCTCTTTCCTTTGCTCCTTATATCCAGTGCATCAGCAAGTTTTGTAGACTCTATCCCAAAACGCATCCCAAGTCTGCCCACATCTCTCCGTTGCTACAGCTCTAACCTCAGTCCATGCCACAGTCTTCTAACTTCTTAAGCCATTTCTCTGCTTCTACTCTTGCCCCTACAAACAATGCTCTACACAGAGCCAGAGTGGCTACAGCACATACTGTGGATGCCTATGGCACATCCTTTCTTCCTACGTAACGGGAAGCCAACACTATTCCGGAAGGCAAGGGACTATCAAAAGACTAAACCTCCCGGCTTCCTAAGTAGCTCCTCTCTCTTCTACCTGAATATGAAGTGGTTACAGCAGCTCCAACTGAACCATGGAAGCCCAATCCTGAGGAAGGCAGAACAGGAAGACAAAAAAACCTATCTAGATCACCAATAATTGTGACAATGCCATCCTAGCAGTGAATGGCCTACCCAATGACTTATTTTACCAGAGAGAAAAAAGTTGACTTTGCCATTGCTACTTTAGGTTTTTTTGTTCAACAAAATCCAACTGGATGGCTCTCTGAGCTTGGCCCCAGTTTGTGGCAACATGGTTAAATGCACCACGAAAATTAGAATTGTTGGTAAATACAGGACCTGTTATGGAGCCTCCATCAGGAAAATCGTAAAGAAAATTGAAAAAAGTCAGCACAAGTACACATGCTCCTTCTGTGACAAAACTAAGATGAAGACGAGTTGTGGGGATCTGGCACTGTGGTTCCTGTATGCAAAGAATAGCCCATGCTGCCTGGACACACAACACTTCTGCCATCACAGCAAAGTCAGCCCTGAAAGAATTCAAAGACCAGTAGAAGTTCCACCATTTGAAACATCACTAGTCTATAACAAAGGTATTAACTTATGTAACAACAACAAAAAAATCCAACAGAATAAGTAATCTTTTGAAAGCCTAATTTGGAAATCACTCCCCCCTTAAAATCCTTCAGCAGATCGTCCTTACAATACACTCTACACTGGTTACAAGGACCTGCATGAACTGGCTGGAACCAGACCACCTTCATATCGACATCATTCTCCCTACTCATATCCTAGGCTTCTGTCACACTGGCCTCTCACAATTGTTTCTTCTGCCTGGAACTCTCTTTGTCTCAACCTTCATACACTAAGTCTCACCTTTCTGGCACCTTCTCAGAGACACCTCCCTGCCCACCTTTGTAAAGAAGGTCTCTTGTTATTCTCTACCACAATGCCCATCTCTTTCCCTAGAAGTTTTCATTTATCTCACTTGTTTACTAAGGTGGCCACACTCAGTCTTTCTCATTACCCAATTAATTTCCTTTGGATTATTCATCATAATCTGTAATTACCACATTTATGGACTGGGTATCTACTTACATCTATCTCCCCACTACAGTGTAAGCTCCTTACTGGGAGGGATCTTGTTTGTGCTGTTTACCCGTGCATCCCCATTGAATGGGAATTCCCCACTCTGAATTCCCCTCTAGAATGAAGGATATTCATGGATAATGTTCTGTACCAGTTTGTTTTTTAAGTAATCTTTACGCCCAGTGTGGGGCTCAAACTCATGCCCCAGAGGTCGAGAGGCATGCTCTACCAACTGAGCCAGCCAGGAGCCATTAAAAATTAAGTGTAGGGACACCTGGGTGGCTCAGTAGGTTGAACGTCCGACTCTTTGATTTCGGCCCAGGTCATGATCTCATGCTTCGTGAGATCAAGCCCCACAATGGGATTCTCTCTTTCCCTCCCTAAAATAAAATTTAAAAAATATATTAAAAACAAAGTATAAAAATAAAGTACAGTAGCTGACACACAAGAGGCGCTTCCATATTAGTTATTATAAGCGTATGAATAAGGTTGAAGCGGTAAACATACACCAAATTATCCTAGTCTTTGTAAATCATGCTTAAGAGTAATATCTTTTTTTTTTAATGTTTATTTATTTTTGAGAGAGAGAGAGAGGCAGAGAGTGAGCAGGAGAGGGGTAGAGAGAGAGGGAGACACAGAATCGGAAGCAGGCTCCAGGCTCTGAGCTGTCAGCACAGAACCTAATGCAGAGCTTGAACCCACAAGCTATGAGATCATGACCTGACCCAAAGTCAGACGCTTAAGCGACCAAGCCACCAGGCGCCCCAAAGAGTGAATTTCTAGAGGGGCACCTGGGTGGCTCAGTCAATTAAGTGGCCTACTTTGGCTCAGGTCATGATCTCACAGTTCATGAGTTCAAGCCCCACATCAGAATCTCAGCTGTCAGCACATAGCCCATTTCAGATCCTCTGTCCCCCTCTCTCTCTGCCCCTCCCCGGCATGTACATGCACTCGCTCTTGCTCTCTCTCTCTCTCTCAAAAGTAAATAAACTTAAAAAAAAAAGAGTAAATTTCTAGAAAACTGGAGAGAAGCAAAACAAGATCACTATACCAATCTATGCCCACTAGAGCTGCAAGAAACTTTTAAAAATCTCACACCAAGTGTTGGAAAAAAAATGAAAAACAACAGATTTTTATATATTGCTACTAGGAATACTAAGTGGTCCAAAGAATTTGAAAAAGAGTTTGGCATTATTTTACCCATAACCCATATACTCCTAATTATAGACTTAAAATATAGTATCAAGTACAAAAAAAGCTAGCTAAAAAGGACTATTTTTTTAATTTCACTTTAATAAAGCTCAAAAATAAGCAAAACAAATATACAGTAAACGGTTTAGAGTAACATACGTATGTATTAACACTACGCAAACAAGGAAAAATACAAAAATAAAATTCAGATAGTAGTTACCTATGAAGGCATTGGTTCTCAACTAGGGCCATTTGGTGATGTCTGGAGACATGTCTGGTTGTCGTGACCTGCAGGGCACTACTGGTATCTAGCGTACAGAGGCTAGGGATGCTGCTAAGCATCCCACAGTACACCAGACAGCACCCCCACCACAACACTGCCATTTTGGACCAGATAATTCTTTGGTCTGGAGATCTGTCTTATACATTGTATCATGTTTAGCAACATTCTTCACATAATCCTAGCTGTGACATATAAAAATATCTCCACACATTGCCAAAAGTCCCCTGGGGAGGCAATATCACCTTCAGTTCAAACCACTGCTCTCAAGGGAGGCAGAGGATGAGAACAAGGAAGAGCAGACAGGTGGTTTCACCAGCATGGGTAATGTTTACAGTTGTTCAGTTTGGCTTTTTCCAACTGGGATAAAGAACCAAAGAACAAGATTTCCTTTGCAAAGGTCTCTGTTCATATTTACCGACTGCAATCTTCTACTGAGTTTAACCTTTGCGATGTATTCATAGGCAAAGAAGCCTGCAGGTTAGACACTACATTTCCACATTTAGACCTCTTTCAGAAGAGAAAATGAAGATCGACCCCAAACTGGATAGATCCAACTATAAAACACTAGAATTTCAGACATCCTTGACAATATTAAAATATTATCTACCTGAGAACAGTAGCCATCAGGAGACAAGTTTTTGCTTGTCTCTGTTTTGTCTTTTGAGTTCAGGACTCAGACATAACAGTATGAAGAAATAAAACCACAAACGCATTTTATCAATCTCACCCTGGTATCTTCGCTGATATAACCACACATGACCTTTTCATTCTTGACCCACAGCTCACCAGCCTGTGCCCTGAAAAGATATACATGCAAGAGTTATTACAAGTCTTACATAAACCAAGAAGAAACAGGGATGACTTCAGGGTGGCTCACTGTACTCTCATATTTATCCTCAAATGACCTGGCCAGTTACAGATTTCCAGAAAGCCATGAAAAGATTACACAACATAAAGAATTCTCAGAGTGTACTGAATTTGTATGACAGTTCTTAATCTGGGACTCTATAAACAACATGTCATTCTCAGGAGGGATTCAGGAAATCCATCATTTCTCTGAAATCATGCAAAGTTTTCTGGGCAGAGAATCATAGCTTTTGTCAAATCTCAAAAGGGTCCACATCACAAAAACAGTTAGGAAGAACTAATGAACAATTTTGCTAATCCCAGCCTTCAACAGTTGTGAAAGATCTGTGAACTTTCTCATGAACATGGAGTTTCAACAGAAACAAAATCAATCCTAATATCAGAATTAGAAGATAAGCAGTCATGGGGACATCTGGGTGGCTCAGTCAGTTAAGCATCTGCCTTCGGCTCAGGTCATGATCTATCTCGAGGTTCATGAGTTCGAGCCCCACATCAGGCTCTGTGCTGTGCATGCAGAGCCTGCTTCAGATCCTCTGTCCCCCTCTCTGTGCCCCTCCCAGGAGCTGCTTGTGCGTGTGCGCACACTTGCTCTCTTTCACTCGCTCTCTCTCAAAAGTAAATAAATAAAAACTTAAAAAAAAATACTTTAATAAAGAAGACAAGCAGTCAGGAGGCATACAGGGACAGGGTTCACATTCAATGGAGGCCATTTTGCTGAAAAGTTTTCATGGCAATTTGGTATTGCATTTGGGGGGCTTAATGTCTTTTCCTCTGCAACTTTTTAAGGGCACAAAATGGACAGACAGTTCAAAGAACATGGCCTTCTGAGGAGATCAGACTTGAGTGGAACAAGTCCCATCAGGAATCTAAGTTCTAAGAGTCACTGAACTAGCTGAATAGCCATGGGGAAATAACTCTGTGAGACCCAGTGTCCTTATCTTAAAAAAGGAGATAATGACATCTACTTTGTAGAGCTGTTCTGAGAATTAAACCAGATAATGTGGGGAAACTATTCTGGACAGTGCTGGGATAGGAGGTGCTCAAGTAAGTACTAGCAGCTATTTGCATTAGCAAGAACTATACCACTGGTAAATATTAACACAAAATGCTCTTCTGGAAAGGAAGTGGTAGCTGTTATCTGAGTACCTCATAATCATCCCTCAACCAACCACTCAAGCCCTTCTCTTCTACCAACCCCAAAGCAATCTCCTGTCTGGCCCTAAGCAATCAGTCCTCATAAAAAAAGAAGAAAAGATAAAATCAAAGCAAGGAAAATGCTGTGTACCATGAGTCACAGCTCAGCCTACCTGAGAAACATTGGACAAATCAGTCAGCCTTACTGGCTTTCCCTCCCACCTGTAAAATGAAGAAAGCTGGACCAAGCCCATGGTTTTTAAAATATGCTTCCCAGGGGTGCCTGGGTGGCTCAGTTGGTTAAGTGTCCAACTTAGGCTCAGATCATGACCTAACAGTTTGTGGGTTTGAGCCCCACATAGGGCTCCTCAAAGCCTGCTTGGGATTCTCTTTCCCTCTCTCTCTGCCACTCCCTGACTCGTGTTTTCTCTCAAAATAAATAAATAAACTTTAAAAAAAAAACATTAAAATATGCTTCCCAGCTCTGCTTTCAGCAACAGGGGTGCTTTTTGGCATTCCTCTGCTCAGTGTGTCTGTGAGTGGACAAGTAGCAAGCCTCATCTGAGAAGGCACTTCTGTTTCTTTAACAGAAGGAAGGATGCAATGTTCCCAAGATCTCTGAGTTCTGTTAGCAGGAAGTACTCTGCATACAGGCTACTGAATGCTAGATTAACCAGATCTCTAAATGGAGCTCATTGTTACTGCTCTAACTCACCAACTTCTGCTAGTATGTATAGACAAAGTAGTGTTACAAAATTTGGGCTTAGATTCCTGCACCTCCACTCCCTGTGGAGGTCAAGCCACAATCTTTCTGAGCCAGTTTTTGAAAAATCAGTATATGTGGTTAATAACCCTCCCCCATCCATCTTCTACAGCTCTTGGGAAGATCCAATGAGATACTATAAATGAGAGGACTTGGTGAACTATTCTTTATAACACACAGAGAAAACGCAATCGTGACCTTTGCTCCTAAACCTAAAATCTGCTCTTACCCAAACAGGAACTGAGGTTGGCCCTGAGGTAGCTTCTCGTCTTTTCCGCAGATTCAAGGGAAGAAACAGAGCCACTGACAGATGCAAATGTAAAATCCATATCCCCAGGGCAAAACCCAAGAGTGCACATGGCTTCCTACAAGAGAGGCAGAATGGCACATGGCCAACTCCCAGGAGGGTAAAGGTGACCTGGGGGGCACTAGTCCTTAATTATGTAGCAGCTTGGGCAGGCACTTCCCCTCCCTTTTCTATCAAGTGAGCTGCTGGGAGTCAGTGATCTCCACTATCTTTTACAGCTAAATTTCATCATTCTGTGAATATGAAGTTAAAATAAATGCAGAGTGTGGTCACTGTAGTGTCATCCACACAGCACAACTTTGAACAACCTAAATGTCCAGCAATGGCAGACCAGTTAAGTAAACAGAGTATCATGGAACCATTAAAACAATATTTACAAGGAGTTTTAACTTCCAGAAATGTTTATATGCTTTTAAGTGGGGAAAAAAAGGATACAAAATAGTACACATAGTATCACCATCTAAGTAAAAATACAAGCATGTGTATGTATATATGAAAATAAAACACAAAGGGGAGCCTGGCTGGCTCAGTCAGTAGAGCATGTGACTCTTGATCTTGGAGTTTGAGTTCAAGCCCCACGATAGGCACAGAGATCACTTAAAAATTTTTTGGGAGGGGTACCTGGGCAGTTTAGTCGGTTAGGTGTCCAACTTCAGCTCAGGTCATTATCTCACAGCTGGTAAGTACAAGTCCCGTGTTGGGCTCTGTGCTGACAGCTCAGAGCCTGCAGCCTGCTTCGGATTCTGTGTCTCTCTCCCTCTTTGCCCTCCCCAGCTCATGCTCTGCCTCTCAAAAATAAACATTAAAAAAATTTTTTTTTAATTTAAAAAAAAATTTGTTTTGTGAGAGTGAATGAGCAAGCAGGGGAGGGACAGAGAGAGGGAGAGAGAGAATCCCAAGCAGGCTTTATGCCAAGATCAGATGCCCAACCAACCGAGTGACCAGATGCCTCTAAAAAATATTTTTTAAAAGAAAATACTAAAAGATCACACCAAAATTTAAACATGGTTATCTGTACATAGTACGCTTATATACCACTGTAAATTTTCTTCTTTATACTCTCTGTATTACCCAAATTTTCTAGAATAAATGTTTTCTTTTTAATTATGAAAACTGTTTTGGGCTCTTTTTTTTTTAATTGTATATAAAATCATATATACCATATGTTCTCAAGCCAAAAAGGGTACTACATTTTGACAGAACTGTGTCAAAATGTTAACAGTGGTTGATTCTGAGTGGTAAATTGTTTCTTTTTCCTGCTTCTTTAATCTGTTTTTCAAATGGTCTACAATGAGCAAGTATTATATATAAAAATATTTAGCATATGCTTGGTATCTAGCATTTGATGAACAAGTGGTACTTAATAATATTAATTCTATAACTAGGAAAGACATTCCAACCAAATGGCCACCAGAGAATCAAATTCAAATCAGAGAAGATCCCAGATGATCCTCTGCAGTACGGCAGATCCAACAGGAAACCATACACACACACACACACACACACACACACACACACACACACACACAAATTTTTTTTTTTTTTTAAGTAAAAAAAGAAACCTTAGCTAGTCAACAGTCCCAACTCTATCTGGAAAAATGAGATTTGTTCACAATGAGATCAAATAGACTTGTAAGTCTATCAAATAGGTTTCTAAGTTCCACATTTAAAAAAAGCAAAATGCTGATTTTTAGGAGATCATACAATACTTTTCTTTTAAAACTTTACTTTTTAAAAAAAATACTGATTGCAGTACTGATTAAAGAATACATGGAGAATTTAGTCAGAGAAAATCAAAATGTTTACCTTCGAAGGAAAAATGACATTTCAAAGGCAGGGTCTCAAGGTAATGGAACTATCTCATATGTCCTTATGTATTAATTCAATTACCAGGTGAAAAGACTAAGTTACAGAAAAATTATTTAATAATTATGACTTTATATAAATAATGACTATCTTTTCTTATATAAGGTCCCAGAGCATCTTCCTTTTTTTTTTTTTTTAATTTGCATGCCTCCTTGTAGAAAAAAAAGTAACTTTTGATTCAGCATAGGAAGACTATAAATAAGTCTTCTGGAGAAATGGTAGATTTTGTGGCTTACATTTAACCATGAATGAGCAAAGTATTAGGACAGATCTTTAAAAGTCTAAACCTGACGTTATGTCACAAGTTTTCATTTCTATATCTGGTACCATATGGATAAGGGCACTTGTGCAGAAAAACAAGAAATGTAAGAATGAATGGCATCTGAGTGGGTTTCTAAACCAGGGCTCAGCTAACTATAGCCTGCAGGCCAAATTCAGCCCATCTCCTATTTCTGTATGGCCCACAGCTAAGAATGGATTTTATATTTTTAAATGTTGAACAAAACAAAAAACTAAGAATTTGGGACACAGACCTGAGACCCATGTGGCCTGAAGTGCAAAATCTTTACTCTCTGGTCCTTCACAGAAAAAGATTCTAAACCAAACACTTCATTTTGCAGAGTAGACTCAAGAGTCTCCCTGACCTGCCCACATCACCCTGCTAATCACCAGCAGTGCAGGAGTAGATTACAGCTTTCCTGACTCCTGGCCCACCACTTTGGAGACACTAGCTTGTACTGGAAAGCGTGAATCTAGGTTGCATTTCTTGTTTTGCTTGAGGCTTAGTCACTTCGTGGGCTGTGCTTTAAAATCTATGATTTTTCAAGGAATCTTGACACTTCAACATTTTAAAAAATTTTTTTTTATTTTTCACTTATTTTTGAGAGAGCATAGCACAAGTGGGGAAGGGGCAAAGAGAGAGGGAGACACAGAACACGAAGCGGGCTCCAGGCTCTGAGCTGTTACTATAGAGCCCAACATGGAGCTCGAACTCACAAATCACGAGAACATGACCTGAGCTGAAGTAGGACACTTAACCGACTGAGCCACCCAGGAGCCCCTTGATCCTCCAACTTTTAAAACATCCCCATTTGGGGGGAAAAAATAATCCTTTATCTTTTCTTTCCTTTAGGATCAGTAGTTCAGATTAATCAAACAGGTCTAGTTGAGGAAGAAAAGTTCTTTACAAAAAGGATTCTAGCTAACAAAGGTAGGAGAAATGACTGAAGTAGAAAAATCACCCGGGCACCTGGGTGGCTCAGTCAGTTAAGCATCTGACTTCGGCTCCAGTCATGATCTCTTTTGGTTCATGAGTTCAAGCCCTGCATCGGGCTCTCTGCTGTTAGTGCAGAGCCTGCTCACGATCCTCTGTACTCCCCTCTGTCTGCCCCTCTCCTACTTATGCACATGTGCTCTCTGCCTCTCTCTGTCTCAAAAATAAATAAACATTAATGAAAAGAAAAAAGAAAAGAAAAGAAAATCACCATCTTGCAACAATCATAAATGAGTGAAACCATTAGGAGAAAAGTTGATGGGGAACTTCATAATGGAGGACCAGACTACATCACCAGAACCCACTGGTCAATTCTAGTGCCATTAAAAGTGAGTCAACCAGATGTAAATATGCTTGTGTTATACATAATGAATTTCAGGAAAGAGACCATTTTTTCTAAGAAGAAGGATTTGTTTTTCATTATACACTTTTTGCACTGTTTGAAGGCCTTACTCTGTGGACAATGTGCTCTTTGAATTAAAAGACCCTTTTTTGCTCTTCTCCACAAACTGAAATTTAGGGATAATTATAATAAATCAAGAGTCATGCAATATGGTTAAAAAGGCAGCAAACCAGGAACTACTGTGCTAGTCATTTTGTATCTCCAAATATGTTTTTTAATCTGTAAAATGAGAAAGCTTGATTAAATACATTCATCTAAGGCTTTTTCTAGTTCTAAAATTATGAGTCTATACCTCCTTTATTACAGAATACCACGTGGCTTCAACAACTTCCACTCATCTTAAAACCACTATAGTGCATTTTGGGATTTTTTCAGTTTGCTTCAGCAACAACAATCTAACATTTTAAGCTATTGTGTATTTTATCATACAGACATCCACATGCTTCCAATGCTGTATGCAGCCCAGTTACTACACTAGATCCTACTTCCATTTACTAGCTGATAAGTCAAGAGTGATGTAATATCTACCTGATGCCAGCAAATTCCACCTTCTGAGTGATATAGGCACATGTGCTGACCTAAGGGAAGACAGAAAGAGAAAGACTATGAGATTCAACAACACATCAAGGCCATAAAAGGTCACAAAGAAAGTTTCCTGCCTTTCTAATTTCTTCTAACAACCCAAGGTTCAATTAATGTGGGAGTAATAGATTTACCCCATAGGGAAACCTGCTGGGGCAGGTATAACAGTAGGTTCTTACGAGTGTGGCAAGTATAGACAACAGTAAGAATAAACGCCTAGCCTCGCTAATACACTTATCTTCACGCATGTTTGCATATATATCTAAATTTACATATTCATTTAATTACAGAACATTGATTTCTTATTTCAGCTCTCAATTTATAGAATGGAACTCTCTCCCATCCAATAAAAAAATGAGCATTTTTTTCTGAAAATATACACTGTATGAAAGAAAATTCTACCTACAATGCGTTGCTTCATAATACTCAAAATGCCTAATAAGAAGAATGTTCAGTACCAGCTCGCAATGAACTGATCATTTTAGGTGGAAAATGTTAATTCAAAATAAAGAAACCAAGAAAACAGGAGCAGGATGCGGCAAAAAGCAGTCTAACCTGGAAGCAACAAAATCTGGGTTCTAGCTTGGTGTCAACCACTGACTGGTTTTTTTGGCTTGGGTAATCACTTACCTTTTCAATCTGTTTTCACATCTATAAGCTAATAAATTTATATGGGTAATAAATACCTGTCCACAGGGAGGTGATGTGAACATCTGAAAGCTAAAGTTCCATTCAAATGTAAAACGATATTATAATTTACCATCCAAACAAAAAAATGTGAAGTAAAAATCTATAAACAAGCAAATCAAAGCTCAAAAAAACTACAAAAAGAGAATGGAAGAAGATACACAAAGAATTTACAATAATTATCTGTGATGCTGGAATTGGAAAGGATTTTATACTCTTCTCTCCACTAAATCTATCTCTGTGAGGAACATGGATTATTAATACAATGGGAAAAGTAAGAGACTTTTTTTTTAAAATCATATCTTACCAAACTTTTCTTTAATCGCCACATATCCCCTCGGCCAATATATTGATCCTTAAAGGTTAATTCCACTAGGTCAAGGGTCACATCCTAAAAGGGATAATCAAATATATCTCTCTGCATTACTCTGCCACACTTCATAGTCTTAAGATAATGCACACTAAGCATGAAGAACCCTTTTAGCAAGAAAAAACTACTGGAAGACCATCCAATAACAGAAACCTGACAAACAGAATTTCATCCTGCCAGGAAAGGCTTTTGAGCACAGATGATAAGTCTACAACAGATGCTACAGCAGCTGTATCATGATTAAGTGCAAAGAGTACCAAAGTAATAATTCTGTGTTTAGTCTCGACTCTGGCACATAAACAGGCCACTGAGCTCTGTGCTTTATTTCTTTAGAGAATGTCAATAGTATCTTATACACAATGATTTTTACCTATTATAACATCATTTCTCATTTCAGAAAAAAAAAAGAGAACACATACAAAAATTATAATATTTCAATAGAAAATTTTACTATTAGCTTCACAAGCAGACATATATATAGAATCTTTTTAGGACAAACTTTAACAAGAAAAGGTGAGGGCTTTTTTTTTTTAATTTTTTTAACCTTTGTTGATTTTTGAGACCGAGAGAGAGAGAGCGCATGAACAGGGGAGGTTCAGAGAGAGGGAGACACAGAATCTGAAACAGGCTCCAGGCTCTGAGCTGTCAGCACAGAGCCCAACGTGGGGCTCGAACTCACAGACTGTGAGATCATGACCTGAGCCGGAGTCGGACGCTAAACCGACTGAGCCACCCAGGCGCCCCGGGTGAGGGCTTTAAATGAAACCTACATAATACCTATAATCTAAATGACCTATATACAACCACATATTTAATAGTCCAACACTACACTTAAGCAACTCGTTATTACCTTAGAGACCTAACCTTTAGGAATGGTATTAATCATTCCCAAAAGATATTCAAGTCCAGAACCAAAACGTACCTTAGGGTCTACAACATTCACATAAACATCTTGATAAGGTCTTAGACGGAACACTTGAGTCACGGTCTGGTCCACGCTAATAGTTTCTGAAACAGAAGAAATCTGGATCAGATAACATATTCAAAAGAAGCAAGTTTCTAATCTATAAATACTCATTTGACATGCAACACAAATGATCCTTGGACATGGGCAAGAAATATTCTCTGCCTTCCAGCATGTAAAAGTTTTGAATTCTCTGCTTTTTAGGTGAAGCAAGCAGGTGAAATAAGACCTGAGCCTCTAGCAACTAAAATACGAGAAAGACAGAGGGGTGCCTGGGCCAGTTATGTGTCTGACTTCAGCTCAGGTCATGATCTCATGGTTTGTGGGATCAAGCCCCACACTGGGTTCTGTGCAAAAAAAAATAAAATAAAAAATAAAATAAAATAAAATAAAATAAGACAGAAATGGAGACAGAGGAAAATAACAAATTTAAGAAGCAACTTCAGAAAGTTCAAAGAACTGCTGAGGTGCCTGGGTGGCTCAGTTGGTTAAGTGTCCAACTTGGCTCAAGTCATGATCTCGCAGTTTGTGAGTTCAAGCGCCACATCAGGCTCTGTGCTGACAACTCGGAGCCTGGAGCCTGCTTCGGATTCTGTGTCTCCTTCTCTCTCTGCCCCTCCCCTGCTCACACTCTGTCTCTCTCTCTCTCTCAAAAATAAATAAAACATTAAAAAAAAAAAGTTCAAAGAACTATGAAAGTTCAGAAGAGGAAGGAGATCATTTCTCACTTGGAATGAAAGTAGAGAAGGTAGATAAGAGAGAAACAAACTTCTCAATGAGCCCATATATCTGGTAAATAAAAAACATAACAGGTGGCAGGAAATGGGATGGTGAGGGTAAGGAAGAAACTATTAGGATTTGGATTTTATAAAATATTTCCCCATCATATTGTATTGTAAAAGTAGTGGACATCACAATCCTTTAGAATACGTTATAATTTTTTTCTTTTAAGTACTATTTAAGGAATTACTTTATTTGCTATCAATTAACATTTTGGTTCTTTGATCCCCCATGGTAAGGGGATCAGATCCAGAATGAGAAAGTAGAATGGCGGCTCTGCCTCCTCCACTTACTGACTTTAGACAAGCTAATTCACCTCGCTGAGATTAAGTTTCCTCACTCAGTCAAGAGTTGTGTGGGAAGACAAAAAGAAAGAGACATTACAAAAAGCTCTCAGCACAGTGCCTTGCATTTGTGATAGGTAATGATCAATGTTTCTTTATCCTACTCACCCAGAGTAGGCACTTCACACACACCTTGTGAAAAAATATTTAGGAAAGCATGCTTTGCCAACAATTGTTTTGTTTTGTTTTGTTTTGTTTTGAGTTAAGCATAAAGCTTCACCTATGCAGGTTAACTTTCCCCCTGCCAAGAAAGATGGCTTCTTGGGGTGCCTGGCTGGCTCAGTCAGTAGAACATGCAGCTCTTGATCTTGGGATTGTGAGTTTGAACCCCACATTGAGTACTGAGATCACTTAAATAAATAAACCCTTAAAAAAAAAAAAAGATGATGATTCCTTCAGTGCCCTCAAGATGCTGACAAATGAGATTCCTTGGCAGTTTCAATATCTGACAATTTTTTTAAGGGAACACAATTTGATAAGGAAAGAAGTACGCTGCCCACATTCCCTGAGATTATGATGAGACATTTCTTTCAGTTTCTGAAACAGTTTCTCTAAGTACAAAAATCTTAAGAGAAGAGAGATGGAATTCTTACCTTTCTGTAAATCTTCCTTAAGTGATTTGACCTGCAAAAGCAGAGGGCTGGAGAAAAAAGCAACAAAGAGATGGGATGCTGTAAGCGGTAATTAACCAGCTTTCTTCACCCCCCAACAAAAGGCAAACAGATCCCTCTGGACATAATGTAACCTGCAGCACAAGGGGAGAAAGTTCTCTTAGAAACAAAGAAACTATGCACTTGCACTCAAGGAAACAGATAAATGCT
Organism: Puma concolor; assembly: GCF_028749965.1. Lineage (NCBI taxonomy): Eukaryota > Metazoa > Chordata > Mammalia > Carnivora > Felidae > Puma > Puma concolor. The sequence continues at coordinate 21,512,279 of NC_141678.1, forward strand.
ACACAATTTTCAGAGCTCTCATTTCAGCTTTAAAAACAAAAGAATAGACTACTTTTTAAAAGATCATCGGTTTATCAAAGCCTTTTATGTAAAAGCTAAGAGCTGTCTTGCCCATCAAGCCCCTTAAACAAAATATTCCGTAACATCAGCCTGTCCAATTAGTTCCCTTGATCCTAATGAGAGGTTTACCTGTATTCATCATTGGGGTGAGCAATCTCCACAATGTCTCCAAGCTTGATGTGAGGAAACACTTTGGGGTTCATGACTAGCTCATCATCTGAAAGATAATTGGGCAATTTCAAATAGAAAAGAGACTCATGTGGGCAACCAGTTATGGTATACGTTCTCAGGTTGGGTCATCATAACCTCATACAGGGACACAAAGCTAGTGAGTAGATGAGTGGGTCAACTTTCAGGGACCTTTGTCCTCAGAGATCATGTTCTTTCTACTACCGCCCCAACAATCCCAGGGAAAAAGCAGTCCTTGCTCTCTGGAAATTAAACCTCTGGGACACCTTACTCCCTTGAATTATCACATACCTGGCATACACCGGGAACACACTGTCTGGGTCCCACAGATACAGCACAATCCTTTACATTTATATAGTGTTCAAAGAATTTCCAAAAATACTGTCTTAATGTGATCCTCATAATAAATCTTCGGATGTAACAGAAGTGAAGAAATGATGTAGGTGATACAGGCCTAAGGGTAAACAGCTGATAACAGCACAACCAAGACTGACTACTAGTCCAGGGTTCCTTTTGCCTAAAGCCTACCACCTCTCATGTCATTAAAAAGAAAAAGAAAAAGAAAAAAACAAGCCAAATAAAATGCCTTAGATTTTAGGAGGCAGCACTTGATCAGGGAGAAACTTTGGATACCAGTTCACATTAGGGTCCAATGAGACTCTTAAAATAGAAGGAAGACATAATTTCATATGTTTATCTCCCCCACCTTCACTGGGAGTGGGGAGAACTCTTTCTTATATAACAAACTCAGAACCATAAAGACAGAGTGATTTTTTTTTTCTGGTTTAATTTTGAGAGAAAGATGTGGTCTTTAATTATGCTAAAATCCATGACAAATAAGTATATCTAAATTTCAAATATAATCAAAACCAACAAAAATTCAACCTAGGATGGCAAAGCACTGGGTTAATACCAAATTTTATTTGGTACATTGCTTCCATTGAAAGTTTTATGCCAAGGGGCGCCTGGGTGGCGCAGTCGGTTAAGCGTCCGACTTCAGCCAGGTCACGATCTCGCGGTCCGTGGGTTCGAGCCCCGCGTCGGGCTCTGGGCTGATGGCTCAGAGCCTGGAGCCTGTTTCCGATTCTGTGTCTCCCTCTCTCTCTGCCCCTCCCCCATTCATGCTGTGTCTCTCTCTGTCCCAAAAATAAATAAATGTTGAAAAAAAAAATTTAAAAAAAAAATTAAAAAAAAAAAAAGAAAGTTTTATGCCAAATCCTCTGTGATGCCTTCCCCTAACTTCCATAGTCTGAATTAAACTCCCTGAGCACTGAGCACAAATTCCACTCTGTTTCATTTTATCTTTTTTTTTTTTTTTTTTTTTTGCATATCTGTCGCATCAAGCTGAAAGCTCCTTAAGGACAAGGGACCTTATCATATTCGCAACCTTTATGTTTAGCATAGATATGCAGCTAAGTTTGTTGGATGTGTTTCTAATCATAGTCCTGAAGGAGACTGGGTATAGCACCTAGCTATAGTAAACTATACATTGTATAGTAGACTTGCATACATTGTATATACACTGTATATACTATAGCCTTGCATCCTTCCCTCTGACAAGTTATTTCTGTTGTCTATTCAATTCTATTCCACAAATGTTTAGGCAGCATCTATCATTAATAGACATTAATACAAAGTCTAATATTAACAAAGGTCTGCATTTTAGCAGAAATTGTAGTTTTTTTAAATATCTATTTTTGAGACAAAGAGAGTACAAGCTGGGGAAGCACAGAGACAGAGGGACAGACAAAATCCCAAGCAGGCTCCGTGCTGTTAGCACAGACCCGACAGAGGCTCGCTCTCACAGATCATGAGATCATGACCTGAGCTGAAATCAAGAGTCAGACACTAAACCGACTGAGCCACTCAGGTGCCCCAAAAATTGTATTTTAAATATAGCAACTGCCTGGTATATATTGTCCTGGTAATTATAATGGTTCCATTTACTGAGTGGCCCTGAGCATGGTACTCTGCTAAATACATACATCATCTTACTCAATCTCCACAAACTTTATGATATAGAAACTAGTGTTTTCCCTTTTGGGTAGTCCTTGCCCTTGGGAGACTTACACATACGTAAGAGCAAATACACAGTAAAACATAATTTTTAAATGACTCATTGTATTGTTAATTCCAATTTCTGAAGCAAATAAGGTTGTTAGGACAGAAAGGAAAATTATTTCTTTACAAAAAGAAAAAGATCGTATTACTAATTGCCATCCTATTCTGCATATTTATAGACTCAAGGTGTTAAGAGAAACAGAGAAACTGTTCTAATGTGCTTGAGGCTGTAAGTAAGATAAACTAGGGGCTTGCCTGAGGTCACAGGGAAAGTTAGAGGCAGAGCTGAAAAATCTCGTTTAGCACAGAACAATATGCTGTGTCCTGCTCCTTCTTACTATGCCTGGAAACCAGGCAAAGGTTCACGCTTTGATCATACCTGTCTAATGTATATTTACTACTGCTCTCAATGAATGTAAGTTTTTCTTATCTGCCAAACCAGTGCAGACTAGGATTTTATAGAACGTATATAGTAAATACATAATATAAAATACAAATAAGTGGAAGGTAGTAAACTGGCAACATTCACATTGTTCCTTAAAAATCAGAACACAAGTGCTTTTAGAAGGGGCCTGTGCTCTCGCATGCTACTGCCCTCCCTGCTACTGTATTACACTTGCTGCTTCGCTCAGTTAAGTCACCTCCAGCCTCTATTGTCATGAGTCAGTGTGTCATTTTTGAAGCACTGGACACACTAGAACCTCAGCCAACTTACGCAACCCCCCAAAACGGATCAATACTGACCACTGCCCCCAAAGCCCTTCTTGTGGATGACGAGTTTGTAGACCTTTGTTGTTCTCATCTTGTACTGTTGTTTCCTTCAGCTGTTCCAAGCTTGGGGGAGAGAAGTCATCTTGCCTCCCTGCCACTGAAACACAAAAAGGCTGGGATGTCAGATTTTTCCTTGCAACTGCTCTTTGGTTTTAGGCCAGTGAATATACCAGTACTGTTCAGATGAGTGGCAGCACCAACTCTTGGATGAAATCACTCCTCCAATTACGAGGAGGGTTGGAGGACCAAAAACAAAACAAAAAAAAAAACAAAAAACAGAAAACACCACAAAATCTGGGAACTAAGGGGAATTCAGGCCAGGGTGGATTCTAACTTCCAAGAATATATTCTATCACACCCTGAAGGGAAACCTTGTAGTGAATTGGGCACTCACTACCTTGTCTCTCTATCTAAAACAATAACACCCAAATATTAAAGAGATCTTGAAAGAGGTTTAGCGCATTCATTTTGTAGATGAGGAAAGTGAGGGCCAGAGCAAGGGACTTGCCCAAGGTCACTCAGACACTGAGACACTCCCACCGTCCACGTTCCGCGGTCAATCTCCTGGGCAAGGAGAGTATAAACAGGAGGAAGGCAGGAGCTCGTTCTCCGAACGTCCATCTGTACACACTCTCGGCGGTTCCTCCTCCCCAACCCTCATTTCACAGCAGCGGTCACTGAAGCTCAGAGAGGGATGGAGACTTGTCTAAGATCACACAGCGGGCTGGGGAGTAGGACCTGGACTCGAACCTGGGTCACGGCCCCCTCCCTCAGGCTCCACAAACCCGGGCCCGGCGAGTAGCCCCACTCACCCGCAGCTCCGGAGCCCCTTCCCCCTTCAGGCCGGGACTCCGAGGCCCCAACCCTCCCGAGGTCCCCTGCGTCTCCTCGGGACGCCCCGCCTACGGCCCCACAGCCCTTGCGGCTTCCGTGCCGGACCTCGAGGAGCCTGCCTGCCCGCCCCAGCCACAGAGCGCTCACCTGAGAACCCGCGCAGCTCCGGTGGCTCCGCCCCGGGGCCCCGCCCCCTTCCCGCCCACCTGCCCCCGGCCTCTCTGGCCGGGCCTCCTCCTCATCTCGGTGTCCGCGCCACTTCCCCATCCGGGGCTCTCGCCAGGGGCGGGGCGTCGTGTGCGGCCTCTAACTCCGGCGGCCTCCTGCGTTTCCCGCCCGGTGACCCGACCGCAGCCAGCCTTAGAAAGCAAATCCTTTTATTCCCAGACATTATCACATAGATCCGTACCGGGAGCTTCGTTTCCGATTCAGTCCCTCAACAGGGCAAACTCAGGCGAGTCTCCCCGGATCCATTAACTGTGTTAATGGACCTTCGCCTGGCCTCACCGGGCTAGTGAGAAGCACAAAATAGTTTCCTGGAGAACTTTTGTAAAATGCAAAAGCTGAGCACTCGCAATTTAATGCGATGGACAGTGCTGGGAAGTATTCATTTGGGTGCCCTTTTCAAGTCCCTCCAAACCCCAAACGATATTCTGTACCTCTCTGGTTGTTAATAGCTACAATAGCTTTCACAGACGCCCTTATGAAATGGTCACGTCCCTATTAGGTGGCTGATAATCTCACAGACAGGTGAACAGGGGACACTAAACTCCTCGGAAAGAAGCTCTTGACCCCATCAAGTCCAGCTTGGCTCTGAAGGCTGAGCGTTTAACCAGCATCCTTGTTACACGCCAGAGCTCAGTCTAAGCCCCTGTCAGGACATCTTTCTGTTAAGAAAATCAGAACTGCCTCCGCTGTGCCTGAAACTCTCCCAAGAGCTCCTGACAAGTTGCCATCTCCATCTAATTGACTTACGGCTTTTGGAAATTTTCTGAATGTTTAAAGAAAAAAGCGTCACATACCACAAAGGAGTGGGGAGAAGAGGCTCTGGCAAGACAAGAGTTTCCTTAAACATCCATATTTACTTTAGGGTTCAGAAGTTGAAGGACTATAAAATAATTGTAATTGTTTATATTAAAACATGAAGTCAAGTGTACTGCAACAGTTGCAAAAAGACTTTCAGGGATAAAATGTTAAATATAAATAACATTTTAATGTTGCTAATTCAGGGGACCTGCTCAGATCTCCACAGACTTTTATCTGCAGCAGTGGCTGGTAGGAAATTCTTCCATCCCAGAGGGACTAATGGGATTCTCTCTCCCTGGCCTTCAAGGAAATTTGATTTCTGTCTTCTGAGAGATGTCCATGACTGGTGTTTTATCTTAGAAATGCAAATATTTCACTTTTTAACTTGGCAAAAATTAGTAAAAATCTTTGACAGGTTTTGAGCTTTTTAAAAATTGTCAAAGTCTGGTCAAGGTTAGGGGAGGCTGGAGCAGTTAGCTCCTGTACTGGGGATCTAGTCCAGGGGATCCTTGGTTCTAAGATCACTATGTTACAACCAGCTGCACAATAGCCTGTTTTTGGCAGTGTGACTGCACCAGATCCTTCTCTTTTCTCAATTTTCTCCCTTGTCAGATGGGAATAAAAAGTACATGTATATCCTTGTTCACAAGGTGTTTGAGGGTCAAATGAAATAAGGAACGTGTTACATTAGGTCATTGAAATTAAAAGAATTTAAAATGCTATGTATAAATGTAGAACATTGTATATATGTGTATTTTAATGTTTTTGTTTATTTTTGAAGGAGAGAGAGACAGAGTGTGAGTTGGGGAGGGACAGAGAGAGAGGGAGACACAATCCGAAGCAGGCTCCAGGCTCTGAGCTGTCAGCACAGAGCCGGAAGCAGGGTTCGAACTCACAAACTGTGAGATCATGACCTGAGTCGAAGTCAGACATGCAACTGACTGAGACACCCAGGTGCCCCTAGAGTATTATATTTTTTAATGTATTTTTTGTTTGTTTTTCTTGGGGAGGAGAGAGACCAAGCACTAATGGGGGGGGGGGGGGCGGGGAGGGGACACATGGAATCCCAAGCAAGCTCCAGATCTGAACTGTCAGCACAGAGCCCAACGCGGGGCTCAGAGAGATCACCACCTGAGTTAAAGTCAGATGCCTAACCAACTAAGCCATCCAGGCACCCCAAATGTAGGGTATTATTGACTAACCAAAAGCATGGAATTCATTACGAAATTGGCTCTCCTCGACTATTAGGGGGTTGCATAATATGTATGATGCTTCTTTTGAACCTCTCCGTGCCTAATACAGAGCTAGGAGCAGGGTTAGGAGTAGGATAAGGTGGGTAAGGCTAGTGAGACACTTCCCTTAGGGCACAAAATGTTAAGGAAGTGTCAAAAAAAAAAAAAAAACTCAAGGGAACAAAATAAATAATATTTATTACAATTTTTAAAATAAATAATACAAAAATCCACTATTAACAAAATATCACATTTTAAAATAAAGACAAGATCAAAAATGGTGCTGTGCAGTCATGTTAGAGGCTGAGGCAAAAAGACAAACTAGTAATACTGGGTTTCTCAGATCTGCTTCTATAGGCCGGTAGTTGCCTGAGAAAGTACTGGAGGATGTAGATACTGCAAATTTAGAAATGTTTTAGAGACAATGTCTAATTAACTCATCTGTAGTAGCCTGTGTTAATTGTACATGTGTATGGGATGATATCTGGATTCACAGGCTATAAAACAACAGGGTTGGCATTTGGGTTTACATATCTCCAGCCCTAACCAAAGGTGGGAAAACCACTATTTTGGGAAAAATGTTAACTAGCTCAAAAGATACCCTGATCAAAGAAGAGAGAATTAAAATCTCTCTCAAACATCCAAACCTCTAGCTCTCTAGTCTGCCCAGTTAATAAAGCCCAAAAAGCAACATATTTCTGTTTAACACAAGGCTGTGTGAAATGGAACAAGTTGACTCCATTCTCTGAAACTTCCTTTTTTTTTTTTTTTTAAGTTTATTTATTTTTGAGAGAGGGCATGTGCATGTGCGTGTGCGTGTACGTTAGCAGTGGAGGTGAGAGAAAGGAAGAGAATCCCAGACAGGCTTCTTGCTCTCAGGGCAGAGAGAGGCCCGAAGGGGGTGCAAAACTTGACCTCACAAACCAGGAGATCCTGACCTGAGCTGAAATCAAGAGACGTTTAACTGACTGAGCCACCCAGGCACCCCAATTCTCTAAACCTCCTTAATTCCCTTTTTAATAAATCTTTTCCTTCCTTCAAATGTCTGTTGGATGTCTGCTTGTGCCAGATACGGTGCTAGGTGCTGACCACAGAATGATGAACAAGCCTGGGAAGGGACAGATGATGAATTAATCAATAAATGAATGCAACATGACCTAAAATACTTATTCAAGTTATAAAAGGATCTCCTGGGCTTCCAGAAATAGGCTCCTAGAATTGCAGCCATTCAGGCCAGGAAAATACTGGATTGGGGAGGGCCAGTAGCAGTGGAGACAATGGGCTCTGGGGCTCCGTAGGAGCCTGGAAAAAGGTGCGTTTCCCCTTTAAGAATCGCGGCCGTAGGGGCGGGGCAGAGGGCTGCTGTGGCCAGGCCCAGGCTGGAGGCCTGACGCGAGAAGAGCCGCCCCTAGGATTGCGCGCGCGCCGCGCGTGGGCGGGACTTGAGTGAGCCCGCATGGCTGGCTCGGGCCCCGGATGAGGAAGTGCGGGGTGGGGGGGCGAGGAGGAAGAAGACCATAGAGACGAAGAGACGGCGGTGGCTGGAGTGGCCCCGGGCTCTCTCTGCTCGGTAGGCTCAGGTAGCTTTGGCGGCGACCGGGCTGCAGCTGCAAAGGCCGGGCTGGCGGGGCGAGCGCGGGCCGCGGAGCAGGCCTCAGGGTAAGAGGCCGGGGGCGGGAAGGCTTCGGGCGTAGCCGCCCCGCCCCACACCACCCTGAGGGGACCCTCCGCCGGGTGTTGCAGGCTGAGGGGGAGCCCGGGCCCCCCTCCCTCTTGGGGCGCCGGAGGGAACGGAGGCTGCTCTGCGGGCGGCGGAACGACCCGGGGAGAGGGAGGAGACCAGGCCCCGCGTCGCGAGGGGGAAACGGCTTCTCCGAGTCATGGCTCCGACGGGGGAAAGATACTCCTCTTCAACCTCGATACGGCGGGGGACCCCCAACTTCTCGAGGAGGGCGACGCCCCTTGTCGTGGGCGTACGCTCTTCCCCAGCTCCTGTGCGTTTGTCAGCGGTGCGAGACCCGCTCCTGGGGTGCGAGAGGGCGATTCTAAACTTATTTTAATAAGGAGGGGTAGTACGTAACCCCGAACAAGACCTTTCCCTCGATTTGGTCAGCGCTCCCCAGGTGAAGAAGGAGACTCAAGTTGCCTAAAAGTGTTAGAGGGAGGGGGGTCTTCCTTTCCTGTAAAAGAGAGACTTACCTTCCTTCTTTTATTTTTCACCTCTACCCCTAGATATAAAGATGAAGACCCTGAATTTATTTATGGTATTAGAAATCAGTCTTTCTCCCCTCCCCCAGTAATGTCCACAAGACTCTTCCCTGAAGTCTCTTGGTGTGCAATGAGCTTTCCCTTGCACAGTTAAGAGCATGGCGTCTGGAATGTGGTAGTTGTTAGTCTGTCTCCCACTTCCCATCCTTGTTACCTTGGCTAATTGCTTAACCTTTCGGAGTCTCAGTTAGCCTATCTCTAATTTGGGTCCTCTTTGTAAAGCATTGTCTTGAAGGCTAAGGGAGAATTTGTATAAGGGCTTAGTACATAGTAAGCTTTTGGTAAATTGTTGCTATTTACTCTTACTAAAGAAAACTAGTATCTTTTATAGAGACCCAGATTTTTCCATGCATGCCTCCTCCCGTTCCCACCCCCACATCACAGGTGTTAACTCATCCTTTCTCACTGGAAAGGAGACTTTTCCCCACCCTGGGGTGGAGAAAGAGGCACTTCTCCCTTTAAATCCTTCCATGCTCCCCAAATTAACAAAGAGGGTCTCAGAATAATCAGGAGAAAAGACTTTTTGGAAACAGGTCTGTACTGAAAGAAGGAGAGAGAATTGATACCAAAGCCAGCCTTCCCTTTGTCCACAGAAGCTATCACTTCTTCCTGACTGGTTAGCGATGTCGTCTCCCACTCCCCCTACCTGCTGTAGTGATTAAAAGGCTTCCTGCTATATGCACACCTCCCCCTCCTCAAAGAGGGAGCGTCCAACTTCTTTTCTCTTGCTCTCCCAAGAAAAATAAGACTCTCTACCTTTGAGAGGAGGACTCTTTCCTGCAGTGTATTTAGAATGGCACAGATGGTTTCCTTCTCCTCTTCCTTTGAAAAAGAAATGAAAATTTTTTATGCAGAAAGTCTTTGTCAGAAATCAGGAGCATTTTCGCTGTTTCACTCCCCATGTGGAGACAGAGGGATCCTTTTTGTGCATGCTAATAAAGGAAGGAAAAAGGAAACAGTGCTTGATGCTTTTGAGATTTCCTGCACACTCCATGTTGTAGAGCTGGGCCCTGTTTAGTATATAGACTTCCCTACCCCACTTTCTGTTTGTCTAGAGATCTCGTTAAAAGATTCTTCTTTCTCTGTCCCTCAAGAAGAGGCCCCTTCTCCGAATGCCCTCATGGAGGCATTGGCTACAGTGTCCGAATCTTGGAAAAGAAAGCCCCTTTCTCAAGGTGAAAGGAGTGTTGTGAACTTCTGAGGGACTGATCGATATTGTGAGTATTGTCCCTTGACACGAGTGTGGCAGCGCCCAGTGTTACTAACTGTTCTTCATTTTGAGCAGCCCTTTTACATTGGAATTAAAGGGAGGGGAGACCTTCAGACTCGGGATTATTGGGCACACGGTTTTCTGTTCTGTTGTTTTCTTTGTTTGATTCTTTTTTCTACGTTTCACTTATTGCTGTAAACTTTGTGCTCCCAGAACTTTTGTATTAGGGAGTGTTTGAACTACTAAAGTGGAAGGGCCACTTTGTCAGGTTTTTAGTGTTATGAAATGTATTCTAACGAGATTGAGAGCCGCGGGGTTAATTTTTCACTGGTAGTTTCTTTTTTTTCATGTTTTTGTTGTTTGGTGGGATAGGAATTAACACTACTGCTGCCACTAAAGAAGAAAAAGTGTTCCATCTTTTTGTGTGTGTAAAGTGTTTTTAAATTACCTCTTATGCCCTGAGTACGTGCAGTGGGGCTTAGTCAGAACTCTACCACCATTGTTGGTATCTGTAGATCTGTGAAACAGAAAAGTTATTTAGACTCATGGGATTTTTATGGGCTGCAGGACCCTTTGAGGTTATTTTGTTTGACTTGTTCATTTTACGTGTGAAAAACAAGCCCAGGAGAGTTAAGTGATACATTCAAGGTTGTGCAGCTAGCAGGATAGAGACCCAGGTCTCCCAATTTGGAGACCAACAACTAGACTGCTTCCCGGCTTCACTATTGCATTTGACATTGAAAGGTTTTGAGAGGATTGTTCTCAATTCAAAAACAAAAGAATTTCTAATTTTATTAGGATAACGTTACTGCATACTCCTTATAATTATTGGTCTTTTTTCAGGGATAAATCCATTCCTTAAACAATCGAATTCTCATTTGTGTCACAGTAAAGATGACAAGCCCGTAGCAGCTGGCATGAGTTGTTTGTGAATCTGTGGTTTGTTTTTTGCTTCTGCCTCAAACTAGATAATTACCTAGTGTCCTCACCCAGTAGGTTGGTTATAAGTTGTTAGTAAGGATTAAGCTATAAATCCCTGCCTTCATTTTACAAGTCTGTGTTACTCAGTGTTTCCTCTTACTTCAAGTTTACTTAACACTTTAATGTGAAAACTTTTATAGTTGAGGCAGAGAGCTGACGTTTGGAAAGATAAAGGGATAATACATTTACCAGTTATTTTTTATTCCTATTTGGATCTTGGGAAATAATGTTTAAAATTTAAAAAAAATTTTTTTAATGTTTATATTTATTTAGTTAGTTTTTGAGAGAGTGGGAGAGACAGAGCATGAGCAGGGGAGGGGCAGAGAAAGCGGGAGACAAAGAATCTGAAGCAGGCTCCAGGTTCTGAGCTGTCAGCATAGAGCCCCACTAAGGGCTTGAACCCAGGAACGGTGAGCTCATGACCTGGACCGAAATCGGACGCTTAACTGACTGAGCCACCTAGGCACCCCTAAAAATTTTTTTTAACTTACCGTTAAAAAAAAAAAGTACATTTAAGTCAGTTTGATCTCGTCACCCAGGGTAATACTGTTAACATTTGGATTATATTCTTTCAGTTTTCCTATGTGCATATTTTATCAAAATAAGAGAATTCTAATGTTTAGTTTGATAAACTGTCCCAGGCAACTTTCTGTGTAGAGTTAATTTTCTACGCCATCATTTTTAATTGTTTCAATGTATTTAGAAATTTAATTTTAAAAAACATGAATGTCTTCTTAAAATATGTCCTTCTGTTTCTGCAGTCTTGTGACATTACCAGTATTTTGATAAATGGCTAGAATGAGAGTTTGATGATGCAAGCTAGTGAGCTGAGAATAATTTTAATCTGCTACTCTAGGCTTGCATCAAAATATTACTTCAACTTTGAGAGTTCCAGCCAAGGCACTCACCTCTTCTGGGTGTCTCAACTGCAGATACTGCTCAGAAACTCAAGGACCCAGGATGGGCCTAGGAGAAAAAGAAAGAAAGTCTGTAAATGCCTGTAAAACAGCCAATGTGCTTAGTTGTTTTACAGGTTGAAAATTTTTAGAATAATATCTCTACCAAACAGAAGTTTCAAGTGATGATGGCATTGTGGTGTTTGGCTTTTGTAAATTGGAAGGTTTTTTGGAGGGGGGTGGGGGGGAACCAAAGCTTTAAAATTCTGTTTTGGCCAAAGCCAGTTTACAGTATAGATGCATGCATAGGAAACATAATAGCATTGTTTTCCTTGAAGAATATCTTGGAGCATTCTGTGTGATTATCAATATTGCCTCTTCATGATACACTGTGTTTATTAGTAAGTGTGTATTTGTGCGTCTTTAATTAGGACCATGGGTATGGAAAGGAGTGGTTATTTGTTGGAGACACTGCAGGAGTGGAGTCTGTGGGCTCCAAGTGCTAATTGAACAAAAGTGGAAGGTCAGATATAGTTGTGTCTGGTGGTTCAAGTGTGAGCTCTAGGATAGTGGGGGTGTTATTACTGAGAAAGGCAACAGTGTAAAAAATAAGCATGTAAGTTTACTGAGAACATTTTATTCATCTTTGTTTCTCGTAGCTGTTTGTGTGTAGTAAGACTCGATTATTCACTGGGTTGAATGGGTTCTATCTTGGACATGTTAAGTTTGGGAGGGTTGCCATCCCTTTTTTTTTTTTTTTAATTCTTTTAAAATGTTTATTTTTAAGAGAGAGAGAGAGCATGAGCAGGGGAGGAGCAGAAAGAGAGGGAGACACAGAATCTGAAGCAGGCTCCAGGCCCTGTCAGCACAGAGCCTTATGCAGGGCTCGAACTCACAAACTGAAATCATGAGCCAAAGTTGGACATTTAACCCACTGAGCCACTCTGGTACCCCTAGAGGGGTGCCATCCTTATAAATGAAACATAGGTTAGGAATTTGAGAGATGATGGGGTTGGGGACAGGTATTTTTATTTATTTTTTGTTTAAATTAGCTTTTAGATGTAATTTGCATATCATACAATTCACTAACTTAAATTGTACAGTTTAGTGGTTTTTAGCATAGTCACAGAGGTGTGTAACTATCACTACAATCAATTTCAGAATATTTTTATTGCCCCTGAAAGAAATTTTATTAGCAGTCACTCCCAGTTTTTCCAACTCTCACTAAGCAATTTACTTTCCAACTCCATAGATTTGCCTACTTTGGACATTTCATATATATGGGATCTTGTAATATACTTTGTGGCTGGATTCTTTTACTTATCATAATGTTTTCAAGGTTCATCCATGTTGTATCACAAATCAGTACTTCCATTTCTTTTTATGGCCGAGTAATACCGAGGTGTACAGATTTACCACATTTTGTTTATCCATTCATCAGTTGATGGACGTGAAAGCTATTTCCACTTTTTGGCTATTGTGAATAGTGCTGCTGTGAACATTTGTGTGCTAGTTTTTGTGTGGACTTTTTTTTGCATGTATACCTAGGAGTGGAATTGTTGGGTCATGTGGTCACCTATACTTAAAGTGACAGTTTTGAGTCATCGGCATAGCAGAAGGGCTGCAAGAAAAGGTGAGGTCATCAAAAAAGTGAAGCCTGGAATGGGAGGCATGTCAAGGATTAAACTTTTGAGAACACTCACACCTCAGTGGCAGGCAAGGGCAAGGAGCTCTTGAGCACATGGTAGCAGAGAGATCTATGGAGCTGATCTCCACCAACAAACCTGCTCTTTTACAGTATCCTTTCCTACACTTATTCTTCCAGTCTGTATGTGTTGTGACAGTCAAAACCCGGAGTGTTTGTTGTTGGGAAAGAGAAACTGAACCAAATGAAAACTGAACACCTCCTCTCTTTTTTTAGCATCAAATAGCAATTCTGCTTTAGCTGTTAACCCCCAATACATACACCAGAATCTAAAGTGCCCCTAGAGGGGTGCCTGGGTGACTCAGTCGGTTGAACATCCGACTTTGGCTCAGGTCATGATCTCGTGGTCTGTGAGTTCGAGCCCTGCGTCAGGCTCTATGCTGACAGCTCAGAGCCTGGAGCCTGCTTTGGATTCTGTGACTCCCTCTCTGCCCCTCCCCTGCTCATGCTCTGGTCTCTCTCTGTCTCTCAAAAAAAAAAAAAAAGTAAATGTTGAAAAAAAAAATTTTTTAAGTGCCCCTAGAAATATCCAGGAGCTAGAAGAGAAAGGGGAAGGTTGGAGGTCCAAAAATGATTTGTTTTTGTCAGTACCATTTATGAAAGAGTCTCATTTGATTCTCACCATACTCTGGACACAACTGTTTATCTCTCTTTGCTGCCTTTTTGGATTCAAGTTTTTTCATCAGCCCTCCTGTGTTATCTAAACTTGATGGACCAGCAGTCTGATTTCCTGTAATTTCTAGTATTTAAATTAGTAGTATAATGTTGTCTACTTTGATTTGTGGAGAGGATTCCTTCAAAACATTAAGGACACCCAGTGCATGAAAGTGTAGGAATGTAAGTAAACTATCGAACATAGATTGGAAAACCAGGAAAGACAAAATGGTCCAAAATGGAAGGACCTATCATCTGCCCTACCTAAGCCCCCAGCTTCAGTCTTCATAGCACACGGGTCAGTGGGCAGGAGGGACCTTCTGTGCAAGGAGGGAGGGTTATATATACCTAGGAATATTCAAGGACCACCAGGTAGGTGCTTCTTGACCTGGAGGCAGAGCAAGTGCCTTTTGTGTAAGCGACATGTGTGGGCTCCCCTGGAAAATCAGGACAGGAATAGAGACAGGGTAAGGAAACTGAGTTGTAAAGATTTACATGGTGTATAGGAGAGTTCCTCCTGCTCAGAAATCTGAATGTGGTCCGTAGAGAGAAGGTGAGACAGTTCGATATTCAAAACAGTCTGGTAGCCTGCAGTGAGTTTTGCTTGTATGTAATATGTGTATTTTGGGAAAAGATGGATGTTAGAAAGTGGTAGGAGTAGAAATCTGTTGTCTTTCTGAAATATCATTTCTTATGGGCCTTTTAGCCAAAGGGATTTGCCACCAATACCTCAGATAAATCCTTGTTCTGAGCTCTTGCTAGAAATTTCTCACCTTTTGTTAGGATTAAGGAGAGCATCAAAAATGAGAGCATGTGGTATCTTACTTGGTTAACCAGTTTCCACCTTGGTTGGGTCAAAGTGGGTTTTGTTGTGGAAACTGCACACATTTGGTAAACTAAAATGGAAAAGTTACTAGCCAGGAAACCCTGGTTCCAAGTGTACTGTTCCTTAGCTGTGTGTGTGTGTGTGTGTGTGTGTGTGTGTGTGTGTGTGTGTGTGTCTGCATGCATGTGTGTGTGTACACCTGCATGCACATGTGTGTCGACAACTTTAATGATGTACTACACAAATATACATATTTTAGCAAATAACCCATGTTTCGACTACCCAGTGCAAGAAGTGAAACATTCCCAACACCATGGAAGTCCCTTGAGCATCCCCCACTTTCCTCAGATAATCCTGTAATATTTTAGGCAGGTCACTTTTACCTTATAAGTGTGGTGTTAGGCTCTGTAACAGGATGGTGATAGCTGCTCGACTTTGCTCACAGGGTTGGGAGAATCTAAGTGGTGTTTGTGAAAGCACATGGAAAATCTCAAGATGCTGAATAAAAGTCAGGATTCTTCTAAAGAGCTGGTTTAGTGGTATCTTGTGCCAGTCTGGGTAGATCAGCTCAAGTTTGGTAAGCAGTAAAGGAATGGAATTCTGTTGTCTCCATATCTTCTTTCATACACAATTCTTTTGAGGAAAAGTCAGTATACCAAATTGCTCAGAATCCTGCAGTATATATTCATTCAGCAAATATTTACTGAGTACCTTCTGTGTGCCAAGCACCTCTTCCAGGCAGTGGGGATATAGCAATGAACAAAACAGGCAAGGTTCATACCCTGAAAACAAGTAGAAGATCGTCTTTATCTTCTTTACATGAGGTCTGTCCTTGGATGCTTAGACATGTCTTATTCTCATCTACATTCACTGGCCCTCCAGATTTACACTGAGAATTGTTTATAAGGCAGTATTTGAATTGAGGCTAGGTAGATGTCTATTAAAGATTTAAGGCATTTATTTTTCTACTAATTCACAGCCTTTAAGGAGGATGTTTTGGTGTCAGATGTCGCCAGCATTTGAGGTAGAATTTTTTTTGTCCTTATTTTAGCCAGTTTTAGCTGAAACAACTTTCTTCTACCCTGCAAGGTTTTAAACTTTTATCCCTTCCTTTGATTTGTGTCAGGGTGAACCGTTTGATGTAAAAGACTTGACTCCATAATCTTCCATCTGCCCTAATGCTGTCATCCGGAGTAGAGACTCAGCCAGTTCCACTTGATTCCTCCATGTCTGCCGTGGTACAGGAATTATACTCTGAACTCCCAGTGAGTGTCTCCAAAGAGCTTCATGCTGACCCTGAGCCAAGTGTGATTCCAGATGTAAAACCCGCAGCCTCAAGCTCTCTTATAAGTCAGAGTAGGGCAGTGCCCTTGGAGCTGCAGAGGACTTGTGCAGAAAGTTGTTGTGAAGAAACTTCTGGCACCTTGGATCATGGGGGTGAGCCTGGGCGGTGTGGGCTGGTGGACACCACAGCAGGAGGTTCTGTGGCTTCTGGGATCTTGGATAGGGAAGAGAAAACCAAGAGCATGGAGCTAAAGGTCTTCAGAAATCAAGGGGACCAGGCGGAAATTATAAGAGACCCCTGTGAGGGAGCAAAGGAAGACCCACATCAACATTCCACAGCTGCTGAAGAAAAGATCAGCCCAAGTCAGGTAAGACATGACATCTAAATTCAGAAGAGTTGAGTTTTAATGACAGCTTTCCAGAATAATACTTCACATAATAAAGGACAGATGCTGACAGGTAGCTTATGATTTGTTCTGGAAACACTTCCAAAATGTTGATTTTGATGTTAACTTTCTTTTGATAATTTTTAAAAACATTTGTGTCACAGCAGACACTTGAAGAGAGGAGGAAGTGCTTACCTAAAGAAAAAATGTCACTTCTCTGAAGCAGCCATCATATGTGGAATGTTGAGTCTCTGTGATAGTCATGTGATATTTCTGCATTTGATTTTAAGAAATGATGGATACTCATTCCTTAAGTTTTGGTCGTATCATGAATAGGGTGGAGTGACATGTCACAGAGAGATCTCTGAGGGAGTCTGCTTCATAGGATGGATACCCTAGAGGAATCTCCGTATTTCAGGAGCTGGTGCTTAGCTTTGCAGGTCTAGAAACTTGACTTTTGTTTTTTGGTATATTAGAGGTGATGGTCTCCAAAGGACTGACCCATGTCAATCTACTTCATGAGAGACTAAAGTATAAATCACAAAGTCAGTTGTTTAATTCACAGTGAAAAGGGGAATCATTACTTGGTAGGAATGGTCACACTGGCTGGTCAGTATGTCTTCTCCCTGTAGGCAAGATCAGATTTCTTTCTGTAAGTGTGAAATTAGAGTAATAGGGGTTAGGTAGGTAAGACTAATGATTAGCAAGCTGTGATAGTCTGAGGAACCCAGGTTCCTGTAAGACTATACCTGTCAAGTACACTAGAAAGTTTACTTTCTCCTCTGGATGGTGCCTTAGACCAGGGTTCAGACAACTTTTTTTCTGTACGGGGCCGTATAGTAAATATTTTAGA
This sequence comes from Puma concolor, assembly GCF_028749965.1. Lineage (NCBI taxonomy): Eukaryota > Metazoa > Chordata > Mammalia > Carnivora > Felidae > Puma > Puma concolor. Next base: position 21,529,515 of record NC_141678.1, read on the forward strand.
CTTTGCAGGTCATAAGGTCTCTGTCAAAACTACTCAACTCTGCCCTTGTGGCATGAAAGCAGACATAGACAATATAAAAATGAATGAGTATCTGTATTTCAGTAAACCTTTTTTATGAGCACAGAATCTGGCCCATGGGCTGTAGTTTGCCAGCCCTTGCTGTAGACCCACAAGTAAATTCATATTCTTTGGGTTTTCTGGGCTAGGCTCCATTTCCCACCTTATAAATACGTCATTTCTTTACACAGGTTACAGAGCAATTGATTGTTGTTAGTAGGCTTCATATATTGACCAAAGTTAGGAACAGATTAATCTTTTCAGGTAGCAATAATTAAGTACATCGGATTTTATGCTATGATGTCCTAACCTTAAAAATAGAAGTGAGGTAACAGATTGAGGATTTAAAAGTTTCTTGATCTGGTGGGCTCAGTCTAACAAGGTAAAAATTTTTTGTAATTTACTGAAAATTTCATGTAATATTTGGTGTAAAATAAAAATATGTATACACATGTGCCTTCCAATCTAAGAAAATTACTGTCCTTTCTCCTTCCAAGCTCCACCAGAGATAAATACAATTTTGATTTACATAAACCAAAATGAAACTTAATAGATATAAATGTAAGATTTTCTACTTTGTTCCAAAAAGTGAGCTTCACAAGTGGGGGGAAAAAGCAGAAGTGTCTTTGGAGAAACAAAAGACCTTTAGGTTTTAGCTAGTTCATTACAATTGACTTTGTGGAATGGCCATCCAGAAAAGCCAGTTTGCTCTTAATTTAGCACATTAACAGAAATGTGTTACCTGGACTTAAGAGGTAGCAGTTGTATGCTGTTGTGTGCTAGCTAGCCTGTAGCTAGAGTATCATACTTAGAGTCCCCTCTCCTCCCAGCACTCAGATGATCTCAAGATGCCTCTGGGGTTAGGGAGGCCAGAGGGGAAGGAAGGAATTATCAGGATTGGCATCACTGGCTGAAGTGGGGTCCTATCTCCTCATCCCCATGCTGAGCCTGGTGTCATAGGTCTCATGTGTAGAAGGAGTATAGAAAACCAGGAATGCATTCCTGATCAAGAATTCACACTAATGACAAAACCTGAAAATACAACATTGGAAGCCAGTTGCTTGGGTATGTCCTATGAAAAAAGAATCAAGAGAAGCCTTCAAGAATTTGGAGAACTGTTGGGGCGCCTGGGTGGCCCAGTTGGTTAAGCATCCAACTTCGGCTCAGGTCATGATCTTGCGGTTTGTGGGTTTGAGCGCCATGTTGGGCTCTGTGCTGACAGCTTAGAGCCTGGAGCCTGCTTCAGATTCTGTGTCTCCCTCTCTCTCTGCTCCTCTCCTGCTCGCTCTCTCTCTCTCTCTCTCTCTCTCACACACAAAAATAAACATTAAAAAAAAAATTTTTTTTTTAAAGAAAGTCTGAATGAATGCTGTGGACCTCTCAGGAAAGCAGACTACTGTTTGAGAAAGTTTGCAGAGACCAGACATCCTTGGACCTCAAGAATTCTTGGTAGATTGGCAAAACACCACAAACAGAACACAACTGGTGAATTGGGAGAACATATTTGCAACATGTATCACAGATAAAGGGCTTATCTAATATATAAAGAACTCCTTTTTCCTTTTTAAGATTTTTTTATTCTTTTTTTAAAATTCATTTATTTATTTTGAGAGAGAGCACAAGTGGGGAAGGGGAAGGAGCGGGGGTGGTGGTAGAGAGTCCCAAGCAGGCTCTGCACCACCAACACAGTCTAGTGTGGGGCAAACCCACAAACCGCGAGATCATGACCTGAGCCGAAGTCAGATGCATACCCGAGTAAGCCACCCAGGTGCCTCTTAAGATTAAAAAAAAATTTTTTTAATGTTTATTTATATTTGAGAGAGAGAGAGAGCGCGCGTGTGCTCATGCGAGCAGGGGAGGGGCAGAGAGAGAGGGAGACAATCTGAAGCAGGCTCCAGACTCTGAGCTGTCAGCACAGAGCCCGACATGGGGCTCGAACTCACAAGCTCTGAGATCATGATCATGACCTGAGCCAAAGTCGACGCTTAAATGACTGAGCCACTCAGGCGCCCCAAGATTTTATTTTTAATTAATCTCTACACCCACGTGGGATTCAAACTTAGAACCCCAAGATCAAGAGTCCTGTACTTTGCTCACTGAGCCAGCTAGGTACCCTACTAATGTATAAAGAACTTGGTAGATTGAGGAATGGAAAACCCAATAGAAAAATGAAGGAAAGACTTGAATAGATGATTCATTGTGTGTGTGCATGCATGTATGTGTTCTGAAACACATGAAGAGTTGGTCAACCTCACTTATAATTAGAGAAATGCAAATTTAAGCAATCAAAATACCACTTTTTACCTATCAGAGAAGATGAAAAATTGTGGAAACATATCTGGTTGGCAAGGTTGTGAGGGAATAGTGTTCTCACATATTTGCTGGTGGGAATGCATACTGATTACAACCTTTCAGAAGAGGAATTTGGCTGCACCTAACCAGAATGTATATGCTCTGACCTGTTGACCCAGCACTCTTATTTCTAGGAATCTACCCTAAATATACACCTCCAAAACTGCAGAAATATATATACCAAAAGTTATTTTTTACAGTATTGTTTATTACTGCAAAATGTTTGAAGCAACTTAAATGTCCACATAGAGGAGAGATGTTGAATAAACTGTAGCATGTGTATTTTATGTCCATATATGCAGTACATGCACCTGTGATAAGGAGTTGAGGAGGATCTCCATGTACTGATATGGAGTGCTTTCCAGGTGTGTCAGGGCTCCCCAAAACCACCTTCAGGTTTGGTGATTCTCTGGAACTTGCAGGACTCAGCACATGGTCATATTTGTAGCTAAGATTAATTGCAACAAAAGGATATAAAGCGATCAGCAAAGGGGAAGCATGGCGCAAAGTCCAGAAGATACCAGGCGCTAGTTTCCAAGAATCCTCTCCCAGTGTAGTCATATACACACAGCCTCCTCCAGGAACAAATTGTAACAACACATGTGAAATGTGGTCTACCATGGAAGCTTGTTAGAGCCCAGGGTTTTTACTGGAGGCTGGTCACATGGGCATCCTCCCCTGGCACAAACCAAAATTCCAGACTTACAGAAGGAAAGCAGGTGTTTCAACATAAACCCCATTGTTGTATGGGTGCTCTGAGCCACTCTTATCATTAAGGAATGTTGGAAACTCTCCCAAAATCTAAGTTCCCAGATGAGCCAAGGCCACCCTTGCAAGCAGGCCTTTCTAAGGATAACAGCACTGCTCTGTTAATTCTTTTCTGCAAAGTAGGATATACTGTTAAGTAAAAAAAAAGCAGAGGGCAAGTAAATATCTATTGTATCCTCCCTGCCATTCAAGAAAGAAGGTGAGATAAGTATACAAGTATCTGCTCATTTGTATAAAACACACGTACACCCAGGAAGGATAAACCAGAAACGAATGGGTTTACTTACCTATAGGAAGCCATTGGGAGCAGGGGAGAAAGAGTGGGAATGAGATAGAAGGAACAGGAGGAAGTAGACTTCCCTGAGTACATCTTTTTGTAGAGTTCTGAGGCCATACTTGAAAAATAACTAATTAGAGAGCCAGGATGGGAGGGGAACCCAAAATTGAATAAAAACCCTGGCAAATGACTCTTAACTATATTACAAATGAATAATGAAACTACACTGAGGGAGGAAGGGGATGAAGAAATAAAGTAACCCAAGTATCTTTGGGAAATAATGTTTTGACTATACCTTCCTAAGTGTAAATCCAAAAAAACGCAAAACATTTTAATAAAATTATTTTTCACAGGTGTGTGGCCTAGCAATTCCTAAACTGCATGTGTGTTCTAGGATTGAGTGAATGAGTAAATACTGTGAATGAGAGTCAGGCTTCTCACTAACAGAACAGAACTACAGATAGGGGGATGAGGGCTAGAATGAACCCTGGGTGGTATGGAACTAGAATTGGAATTAGCAGTATGAACTTATGGTTTTTAATATACACAGGTAGTTAACAGAAATACTCTATGTGTATGGGTATTTGAGGTGGGGTCTAGAAGCAGCAACACATAGCAGTGAGCACACCTAGCATTCAGTTCTTGGTTTCTAAATAAGATCTTCCAATTAAAGGAACCAAGACTTTTTGGAGAAATGTTTTGGGGGCTGGCCCAGGAAAAAATACAAGATGATCCTGGAACAGTTTGTGGTGAATTGCTCAGAAAATTATGGAGACATATCAAAAGGACTCAAAAGGAGCCAACTTGAAAGGACTCCCAGTGGCTAAGATTGGGACAATTTGAGCTTAAATAATGGTAGTAATGAATTATAACCTATAGAATAAAACGTATCGTGAACCCATGCTGATATGAAATAAATAACTTGAAAAAAGAAAGCTCTTGAAGAATTCCAATTAATAAATGTAAAAGGAATTGTGGAAATAAATTGCCATTTGGCAGTCATCATGGTAATAATCATCTCAGGCAAGAATCCTCAGTGCATGTTAAAACTAGTGGTTAAGGGGCAGCTGGGTGGCTCAGTTGTTTAAGCATCTGACTTGGTGTCAGCTAAGGTCATGATCTCGTGAGATCGAGCCCTGAGTCAGACTCTGTGATGACAGTATGGAGACTGCTTGGGATTCTCTCTCTCCCTCTCTGCTTGCACTATCTGTATCTCTCTCAAAATAAATAAACATTAAAAAACAAAAACAAAAACTAGTGGCTAAAAGTGTAGATGAGAAACACATATTTACACTGTCTCCAAATATCTCCCCCATAAGATTACAGAGTAACAGATTCATTACAAGGTATACAAAGAGGAAAATAGTAACTCCACAGTGGGGAAACCTGGCAGACCCACTTGAACCAAATGATGGAAGTTCACCTCCACAGCAATGAGACACTCCATTCAAAGCCATGTGCCTCCTGGGAGGGTGCACCAAGAACCAGCATCACTTCTGTGAGATTCCTGCCCCCAGAATGCATAATCAGAATCTAATCCTGAAGAAACATCAAACCTGAATCAAGGGACTTTCATTTCAAAAGTGTCAAAGTCACAAAAGATGAATACTTGAGGAACTATCTCTCCATTTAAGGGAGAACATAAGGAGACATGACAACTAACACATGGACTAACTAAGACATGGGAGCCTGGATCGGATCCAGGTCCTGAAAAAGGACTTAAGGAAGCCATTAAGATTTGAATAAATTCTAGAGTTAATAGTATTATATTAATTTTTGGCCTTAATAACTATACTGTGGTTATATGTAAGATGTTAACACTAAGGAAAGCTGGATAAAGATGACAGGAAATTTTTTGAACCATATTTGCAAACTTTTGTACATCAAACATCTCTAAATTGTTTAAAAAACTTTTAAAGTTTCAAAATATAATGGTAAAAAAAAAACCCTCTTGGTTGAGGGAGACAAAATTTAAGTCCATTGGAAAGGTACATTTTATTTTAACATCTAGACTAGTCTAGATCAGCCTAGAAATGGATTAGGTTGTGCAGGAAAGTCATGTTTATGAAGAGGCTGAGTGACTGTCAGAAATATAGCAGAGGAGATTCTAGTTTAGACAAGCAACCTCAGAACTGTTCTTTTCCCATCCCAAGATTCTGTGATTTTTCTTTGATTTGCCTTTAGCAACATTCCAGGCAGGCCTGCTTTGCTTCTGTGTCTCCCTTTCTCTCTCTGCCCCTCCTCCAATTGTGCTCTCTCTTTCTCTCTCAAAAATATTTATTTCCTAAAGTTTTCATGGATCCTTCTTTCAATATCAAGTGAAATAACCACTATAGTTTATAACACGTTATTAACTGCATAAAGTAAGAAATGTGATTTCTTTCTCAAAAATATTTTTTATTCCTTCAGCTGTTCCTCATGTCAAACCAGCAGGGGGCCCACAGTTGGGCACTGACTCGGGTTTGGGAAAGAGTACTCAAAGATTACAACTTACCCACTCCTCTCTGTTCCCTATGGACCAAAATCTGTCACAACGGAAAAGGTAGTGACTTCAACAGAGCCCGACTCCAGCAATAAGAACTTGGCTGTAATTTTGAAAGACAGCCACCTGGGGCGCCTGGGTGGCGCAGTCGGTTAAGCGTCCGACTTCAGCCAGGTCACGATCTCGCGGTCCGTGAGTTCGAGCCCCGCTTCAGGCTCTGGGCTGATGGCTCGGAGCCTGGAGCCTGTTTCCGATTCTGTGTCTCCCTCTCTCTCTGCCCCTCCCCCGTTCATGCTCTGTCTCTCTCTGTCCCAAAAATAAATAAACGTTGAAAAAAAAAAATTAAAAAAAAAAAAAAAGAAAGACAGCCACCTAGGCTTCTAGGGCATTCGTTGTATGAATCAAATGAATTTGACTAAGTTCAGTCAGCTTGGTGAATTTCCCAGTTCAAGGAGGACTACATTGGTTTTTAGGAATAAAAGCGCTTTTTCTACATCGTGGTTTCTGATGAACTATAATATTAAATATCCATTCACTTGTCTAATGTCTTTAATATATTTTTTAAGTTTATTTGAGAGAGGGAGAGTGAGCACACAAGTTGGCAGAAGGGCAGAGAGAGAGGGGGACAGAGAATACAGAGCAGGCTTTGTGCTGACAGCAGAGAGGCTGATGCAGGGCTCGAACTCCTGAACCGTGAGATCATGACCTGAGCTGAAGTCAGACATTTAACCAACTGAGCCACCCAGGCACCCTTCATCTAATCTCTTAAACTCATCATTGTGGCACCTGGGTGGCTCAGTCGGTTGAGCTTCTGACTTCAGCTCAGGTCATGATTTCATGGTTCGTGAGTTTGAGCCCTGCATCAATCAGGCTCTCTGCTGTCAGAGCAGAGCCTGCTTTGTTTGGATCTTCGTTCCTATTTCTCTCTGCTCCTCCCCTGCTCACCCTCTCTCTCTCAAAAATAAATAAACTTAAAAAAAAAAATCGTTTTTTGTTGTTAAAAGAAAAATCAACAAAATATGTGTTATTTTATGAAGCAACTTATTTTAATGTTTAAGCAATTTTTAAAAATATTTTTGAGAGTTTTTAAAAATATTTTTGAGAAAGAAATCACATTTCTTACTTTATGCAGTTAATAACGTGTTATAAACTATAGTGGTTATTTCACTTGATATTGAAAGAAGGATCCATGAAAACTTTAGGAAATAAATATTTTTGAGAGAGAAAGAGAGAGCACAATTGGAGGAGGGGCAGAGAGAGAAAGGGAGACACAGAAGCAAAGCAGGCTCCAGGCTCTGAGCTGTTAGCACAGAGCCTGATGCGGGGCTCGAACTCACAAACCATGAGATCATGACCTGAGCTGAAGTCAGATGTTTAACTGACTGAGCCACACAGGCACCCTGGAAAATTCCTTTTTTAAGCTCTGTAAAGATGTTTTAAAATTACTGTTCCACAGCTGTTCCTTTCTAAATATGCAAGGGTAGGAAAGGGAAAGATCTATCTAGAGATATAAAAGTTTCTTTTATTTTCAGAGCGTTCTTCAGTATGAACTTAATCATGGCTGTTTCCACAAATGCCAGGTGGTAGGAAGTATCTCCTTTGCTCTATACTGTTGCCCCCATCATTGCACAGTTCAGTGTATGGGCAGTCCCATCTGAAGATGGGGCAGTCACTGCCCTTCCTTATTCATCTGCTTCTGCCTCCAGCTCAGGAAGCTCAAGTTTAGAGAAGCTCAGCAGAGTTCGGTTACAAGCAGGGCTCACAGCTCAGAGATAAATCAGGCCCTGAGGAGCTTGTAACTACCCTGTTTAGAAAAGCTGAAGAGTCTGATGTATATTTGTTTTCTTCCTTTAGACATTTGTGTTTCTTACACTAAGTAAACGAGTCTTACAGGAATGAATCAGAGAATTGCATCTTTTCTAGGACATAAAACTTTTAATGGGAAATAAGATTACAGATGAATAGTAAGAATGGTTTTTCAAGACCTTTCTAAAATCTGCCAAAACTTGGAAGTAGCAGAAGTTGGTTTTGATTCCAAGCAGTGGGTAGAAGGATGACCTGTTGGATGTGCAAGGCAGAGAATTTGTTTGCTGGCAGTTTGGAAAATGACTTTGTACTGTCCTGTGGCATTTCTTATTTTATACAGTTAATAACGTGTTATAAACTATAGTGGTTATTTCACTTGATGTTGAAAGAAGGATCCATGTAAACTTTCATCTTGGAAGTTGATTCATTCAAAATAGATTTTGCAGAATTTAGGTGGAAGAGAAAATGTTTAGGACTCTACATCTAGAAATCCTGAAAGTTCAAATATTTAGCAGGTAAAATATTATAGGAAAAAAATTGATAAATTTCTACAAGTGTTTATTATATTATTAGCTGACCTTGAGGGCACGGGGGAGTCACAGGATCATTATGTCCACTGCTTGCAGGTGGGCTGCTCTGTTCCTCTTATCCACACTTGAGGCCCAGACTTGGTAGAGTTCCCACCTAATATGGAGATCACCCACCACTGTGTTGGTGGTGGTTAGGAGGCGTCTCTCACTTCTGACCTCAGCTTCACACTCTGTTTTCTTTGTCAACCTAGTCAATCTCTGATCATATTTGAGACTTTATAGGGTCTCCAACCATCTGAGGGTTCTTAACTCAGAATTTTTTAAAAGAAGTCAGCAAGGCAGAGGAAAAAGGAAATTACCTACTCTTAGCTTCCGCTTCTCTCCTTCCCTATTATAAGTTGTAACTAACCAAGAAGAAAGGGACATGGCTGAAGCAGTTGGCTTGGCACTCCACCAGGGTATTTTGGGTCCTCCAGCTAAGAACCTTAGAGCAGCAGGTGGAGCAAAACTAAAATCCCAGCAGCCGCTCCAGGAGCTGGATTAGCTGATAGGGTTAGTTGTACAAACTCATCACAGTTCAATCTGAGGGAACTGTATGGAACCTGTACATTGCTGACCTGAGCTCAGCTCTCACTTTGCAGAGGTCCTTTTAGGCCCAGAAAAGCTTAGTCACTCCACATGACATATACTAGGATCTATTGGTGATAGTCCTATTTGGCTTTTCCCACAGAAAGGGATAACAAGTGTCTAAGGTCTAAACAGATGATCAGTGCTTCTGTTCTTGGAGCATCCAGTCCTGACGGGATGTCTTACTAGGTGTTATATGGCCCCCATTTATTCTTAAAGCCACCTTTGCTTGTACTTAGTACTATATAGCTAGTCTGTAGGAGTCCTGAAGTTGGAACAGAGCCTTATCTGATTCCTCATCCCGTAATATTTTACTCCAGCACTCTGTCTTTTCCATAAGGTATTAGCCTGAAAAAATATTCTAAATACATCTAATGTCACACCAAAACATTCAGCCTGAGAACTGGAAGAGCCAGGAGAAGTGTCATTTTGGAAAAAGGATCAAATATAACTACAAATAAAGATATTTCCTTAACCTCTTATTGTGAAATAATTTGAGACTTACAGAAAAGTTGCAGATAATACACAGAATTCCCATATACCCTTCATGCAGATTCCTCACATGTTAACATTTTACCACATTTGCTTTTTTTATTCTGAGTACTTTGATAGCATAGTTGCAGATATGATGCCTAAATACTTCACTGTGTATTTCCTTAGCAAACAAAGACATTCTGTTATGTGACCACAGTATGGTGATCAAAATCAAGCAGTTAACACTGATCCAAGTACTTTTATTTAATCTACAAACCATATTCAGATTTGACCAATTGTTGCACTGATATAGCAAAAGAAAAGAAAATGGTTTTTTTGGTCTAGGAAAAATCCTTAGAACTTGTTACATTCAATTGTCATGTCTCAAATCTCCTATAATATGTAACAGTTTTTCAACCTAACCTTGACACTTTTGAAGAGTACGGGCCATTTATTTTGTAGAATTTCCCTTAATTTAGGCTTGTGTGGTGTTTCCTCATGATTAGATTCTGATTTTGCATTTTGGCAGCAGGATTCCCACAGAAGTGATGCTGGTTCTTCTTGGTATATCCTCTCAGGAGGCACATGGCTTTGGGGTGCTTCATTCCTGGGTAGATGAAGTCCATCACTTTGTTCAAGTGGGGTCTGCCAGGTTTCTCCACTGTGAATTTACTATTTTCCCCAATGGAAACTATCTTGTGGGGAGATTAACTATCTTGTGGGGAGATATTTTGAAACTGTGTAAATATTTGTTTCTCATTCAAACTTTTAGCCACTAGTTTTAACAGCCATTGATGATTCTTGGTTGAGGTAATTATTACTATGATGGTCGCCCAGTGGTGATTTTCTAATTCCATCATTCCTTCTGTGGTAAGTAATTGCTTTCCGTTCTCTTTTACAAATAAGTTGGGTCTGACATCATGCTAGAACTCATACTTCTTTGTCAAACATGGTAGTGTTACCATAAGTTATCTGGGAGATACTTGTTTTTAAGTTCATGCTTTGCAAAAGTATTCCACACTAAGGAAATGAAAGAATAGTCCAGCTTCACATTATAATAGTCTATGCTCTCAGTTGCAATGATAATGTTTTATTTCTTCCTGTATCTACCTGTGCTTACCATTGCTTTTATCTTTCCTCTCAGTCCTGGGTTCTGTTTCCACCATGGAACTTTGCTCAGGCTCCAAATGGCTTTTGCTTGCTTTGGGTTGGTTTGAAGTGCTGTAAAAATGATGAGAAGTTGGGGCGCCTGGGTGGCGCAGTCGGTTAAGCGTCCGACCTCAGCCAGGTCACGATTTCGCGGTCCGTGAGTTCAAGCCCCGCGTCGGGCTCTGGGCGGATGGCTCAGAGCCTGGAGCCTGTTTCCGATTCTGTGTCTCCCTCTCTCTCTGCCCCTCCCCCATTCATGCTCTGTCTCTCTCTGTCCCAAAAATAAATAAACGTTGAAAAAAAAAAAAATGATGAGAAGTAGTAATAATACCAGTGTCTGTAGATTTAGATACATAGCATGTCAGTATCTTGTACTTACCAATTAAATCAGCGTGAAAAAAATTTAATCTTAAGGCAGGGGAAAAGAGGTGACTCAGGAGAGCTTAGTGTAACAGCCATCTTAGGTCTGTCAGTGTCTCCTAGCTGGTCAACCCTTACCTCATAGGCCTTGAGGCCATTTGCTGTCGCAACCTGCACTTTCTGCCACTACCCCCTCCCGTTTTCCTGAATTCCTTCTGTAAGAGAAAACTGGTTATCAGTGATGGTGTCCTCTTTTGGATGTTCTCCCTTAAATGAAGGGGGATGAAAAGAAAAAATAGCCCTTTTAAGAAGTTTGGAAAGAAAATGAGTACATGATCTTTAGAATGGTTAAGGACTGACATACATCCAATTTGTTGCTATTTTCCTTTCAGATGAAATTAAAATTATGTTGCAGCAATTTGTTTCTTGATTCAGAAGGTATTAATGGGATTTTGTTTGGACCTGCAGGTCAACATATTAATAAGCCTCTATTATTGTCCAGACCTTAGGAAACTTGCTGTTTCGAGCTCAAATTCTAGAGAAGTGGAAGGTTTCTGTTGTTGTTGTTGTTGATGATGATTATTTATTTATCATTTTAGAGTGTGAATGGGGGAGAGGGGCAGATGGGGAGCAAGCTCCACACTCAGAGTGGAGCACGATGCGGGGTTCAATCTCACCATGGTGAGATCATGACCTGAACCATAATCAAGAGTCAGACGCTTAACTGACTGAACCTCGCAGGTGCTCCCAAAAGTGGAAGTTTTTATTGATTTTATTTCTTTAAATCTTGCTCTTTTTTTTTTTTAACATTTATTTATTTTTGAGACAGGGAGAGACAGCATGAACGGGGGAGGGTCAGAGAGAGAGGGAGACACAGAATCTGAAACAGGCTCCAGGCTCTGAGCTGTCAGCACAGAGCCTGACGTGGGGCTCAAACTCACGGAGTGTGAGATCATGACCTGAGCTGAAGTCTGAGCCACCCAGACGCCCCTTGATTTTATTTCTTTAAACTTGAGGTTTCTTTTAGTTGCCAATCTTTGTGACTGCTAGCAGATTTCCAGGAATCATAAAGAAATTTCTCAGATGGTAATTTGCATTCATGAGTTCAGGCATCTCTGAATCCTCCCTGACCACTGGATTTTCTTCCTGCAGGAAGACCTCCTGATGCAGTCAAGCAAAGAACATTTATGCACAGGGCTCCCTGAAGACTGTTTGAGGAACAAAGGTATTTATCTCTCTCCACTCTTTTCCTTTTTCCACTTATTACACACACTGTTTTAGTTCACATTTTCTGTTGTGCATTGGGAATGCAAGTCCCTGGCTTGCAAGATGGACTTAACTGTAGAAATTCTTGATATTACCCATGGACATACTTGAAGACACCTAGCAATGTCTTAGGTTTTGGGGGGTTTGTTTGTTTTTAATGTTTGTTTATTTTGAGAGAAACATGCGTGAATGGGGGAGGGTGAAAGAGAGAATCCCAAGCAGGTTTGATGAAGCGGGGCTCGATCCCACAAACCATGAGATCATGACTTGAGCCGAGATCATGACTTGATCCGAAATCAAGAGTTGGACACTTAACCAGCTGAGCCACCCAGGTGCCCCTGTTTGTTTGTTTAAGTAAACTCTGCCCCCAGTGTGGGACTTGCAACAGAGACAGAGTCACATGCTCTACTGTATGAGCCAGCCAGCCACCCAAAGCGGTGCCTTCGTTTTGACAGCAGTTTGCCTCGCACTTTTTTTTAATGAGTCCTTATTGATGGGGGGTTGAACCTTAATTGCTGATGTGAAATCTTTTATTTGATTTTATAAAACTGAACTGCCTCCTCGGAAGGGTTAACATGGATGGGGAGGAATTGACCCTGCCCAGTTCAGCGCTGTGGAGTGCATTCTGTTCTTCGCCTAGGCAGGGATGGGAGAAAGGGTTCACTCCAGGCCACCTTGAGAATTGTCAAAGCAACTTATTTCCAATATTGTTTTGCTCCTCAAAACAATGAATAGATATAGGCATCTGAGATACCACTTTTAGTTTGATTGATTGATTAAAAGTGATTAGATTGACTAATTGAGGAGGAAGCTGAGACACAGAGTACTGAGCCAAAATTCTTCTCCCCAGTCCCCAGCTGAAAGTAATCTTGGGTAACTTTAGAGAGGACTATGTGTATATATTATGCAATTAAGGTTAAAAATGTAATCAAAACCACCAAAAAAAAAAGAGAAAATACATTAAGTATGTTTGATTATATGAACATGTTGTTACTGTGATAAAACATCAGATTTGACTACTCTGCTTCTTGGCAGCCCAGACAGAAAAGGAAGCACAAATCGTCCTTATGAGAAAGGGCACTTGTCCCAGTTTATTACCCTGCTTCCTGCTGCTGGAGATTTCCTTTGTGGCTTAAAGGTTTGGCTGTCCAATATAGGTTAAAATTCTGAAGATGAGAAATGTTCTTTTTACATGTCTCCCCCAGTTCCTAGGGCTTTATTTGGGACTGTTTTTAGCACTACGACCCCCAAATATCTTTTCAATGGGGCTTCAGTATTGCTATATTGAGTCTTCAGTATATTGGTATATTTTCACTCACATCTTAGCACAAAATTTAGTGTCTGTTGAACTACACTTTCATTTAACAACTGAACTGGCCTTTAAACAGGAGAATCAGGGGGCACCTGGCTGGCTCAGTTGGTAGAGCACGCAACTCTTGATCTCGGGGCTGTGAGTTCACGTCCCATGTTGGGCACATAGATTACTTAATTAAAAAAAAAAAAAGAAACTGGAGTGCCTGGGTGGCTCAGTCGGTTAAGTGTCTGACTTTGGCTCAGGTCATTACCTCATAGTTTGTGGGTTTGGGCCCTATGTTGGGCTCTGTGCTGACAGCTCGGAGCCTAGAGCCTGCAGCCTGCTTTGGATTCTGGGTCTCCCTCTCTCTCTGCATTTCCCTCACGTACACTTTGTCTCTTTTTCCCTCAAAAATGAATAAATGCTTAAAAAAAGGTGGAGAGGAGACAGAAGAATCAGTTATTTTCTGAGGAATACTTTTCTGAGGAAATCTGCCTTCCCAGACTTACCTGGTTTCTGTCCACCTAAAAGTCTGGTCCACAATGGATGTGGGTAAGATGAGCTCATCTGAAAAGTATCCTCAGATAAACTACTTTGTGGCACTTTTCTTCCTGTCCTGATAACTATTCTTCTTTAATGACTTAAATTGGGAAAATGAATTGTTTTTCCCCCCAAAGTCGTGTGCAGTATTCTCAGTTTGATATGGAGGAACTTGAAAACAGCACCTCTACTAGAGTTTTCAGCAGCAGTGACCCAGTGCCTGACTATGATATATTCTTCCATTCAATCCCCAAAGAGCCTTCCAAGGTGTCCCTTTGTTACACATGAGGAAACAAGGTCTGCTGTGCAGAGACCTAGCCAGTCATAGCAAGGCAGAAAGGAAGGTTCTATGAAGGTAGGCTTCTGAAACAATTGAACACACAGGCTGCCACTGTGGATTTCAGTCAAACAGACGCACGTACTTTGCTGTAGTGTGGCCAGCATCTCAGCTCACTTTGCCAGGGTTAAGGTCAAGCATCTGTCAACCTGTCATTGACTACAGACTTGAGAAATAAATGATGTTTCTTGGAAACTTGGTTGTACATTCCCTCTGGGGACCCCAGCTGCCAGAATTTTCACTTTGCCCACACATATCCTGGTTCTGCACATATTAGATATAAGTTTTCCTGATGAAAACTGGTATATCCTTGATACCTTTATTTTAAGTGCCTGCTCTGTGGTACACTGTAAATTGTTTACGTAGTTTTATTTATATTTGGTTTTGCTTCCTCTGAGTGGGGGGGGTACCTCAAAGGTCAGCACTATGCAGTAATTTATAAATTTGCTGAGGTATGAATTTGGGTCCCCTGCACTGAGGTGTTCAGCAGGTGAACCTAAGGCTACCACATTCTCCCTATGCTGTGTTGTTTTTTCTTCTCTAAATAAATGTTCCATTCACGATACTTCCAAGTTAGCATGGTATTCAGAATTTTGAGGTTCTTTACAGTCATGTCTGCTGTGGCTCAATTAGGTGAAATTAGAACAAATTTAACCCTTTAAAAGAACATTTGTGTTAACCAAAAGTCATCTTTAATTGGTAGGGTGCTATTTCACAGATTGTTGCTCCTTTCTTCCTTCCATCGTTCCTTCCTTTCTTTTTTTTTAAGTTTTACTTATTTAATTAAGTAATCTCTATACCCAGCATGGGGCTTGAACTCACAGCCCTGAGATCTAGAGTCTCGTGCTCTTCTGATGGAGCCAGCCGGGCACCCCAATTGTTCCTTATTATTTGATTGCTGTAGGGCAGACTTGTGAGAAGAGGGCATGGGGGAGCAGTGATGGGTGTTGGTAGTTGAGGGGCCATTTCACAAAGGGAGAGTGTCCTCCTGTCAGACACTGACTGGTGCCTCTCCTTTCCACTGTTCCGAGTTTTAGTATGACTGTTTTCTCGTAATTCTGTGTAATATTTTATAGAACTGACATTATCAGGGGTTTTTTGTTGTGTTTTCTTTCTAAGAGTTCCTTGGAAGTGGGTTGATATGGGACTTACTTCCCACAGTAGCAATCTCTGTGAAAGCTTATGTGGAAATTCTTTGAAATCAGGAGGGTCACAAGAAATTGGAAGAGCATTTGAGGGAATAGATACATTTTTTAATGTTTTTCTTTATTTTGAGAGAGAGAGAGAGGGAGAGCAAGCAGGGGATGGGCAGAGAGAAAGGGAGAGAGAGAATCCCAAGATTCAGTGCAGGGGACCCAAATTCATTCCCAAGAGAATTCTCTCTCCCTCTCTCTCTGCCCCTCCCCTGCTGGAGTGCACACTCACTTCTCTCTCTCTGTCCCCCTTTTCTCTCTCAAAGTAAATAAATAAAGTTTAAAAGGAAAAAAAGAGGGGTGCCTGGGTGGCTCCATTGGTTAAGTGTCCAACTTCAGCTCAGGTCATGATCTCACTGCTTGTGAGTTCGAGCCCTGCATCAGGCTCTGTGCTGACAGCTCAGTCTGGAGTCTGCTTCAGATTCTATCTCCATATCTCTGCCCCTCCGCTGCTTGTGCTTGCTCTCCCTCTCTCTCTCAAATATAAAATAAAACATTAAAACAATTTTTTTTAAGAAAAAAGAAACTACCAATCTGTTTTCCAGAGTGGTTATACCATTTGGGATTCCTACCAGCAATATATGAGTTCCAGATAAGCAGTTGGATCCTTTTTCAACTCCTTTATTAATTCATTTGTAATTTAGAAATCACATGTTCAGTGGTCAGAAGAAGCTAAGGATGTGACAAAAGTTTGTAGGGTTGTCTTCCACTGTCCTCCTACCTACCACCGTGAGCCTCCCCACAGGAGAGCTTAATTTTATAAGATATGACAATATTGCTAACCCTTGGCACATCTTTCTGAGAACAAGATGTAGGATATGCCAAAATGAATGTCATATTTAGTGCCCCAGTCTCACCACTTGATTTTTTGATCCAGGAAAAAGGCTTTGACAGAAATGCTGTTAAATCCTTGTCAACCTCCAGCATGTCTGTCCCTAATTATGGTTATATGGAGATAACACCAAAAAAAGTCTAAGTTTTTTTATGTTACTTGTATTACGATCAGGGAGTAAGTTCTCTTTTAAAAACAGTTGTATTGAGGTATAATTTTTACATACTATAAAGTTCTTTTGTTTGAAATAGACAATTCAGTGGTTTTCTTAAATATAGAGCACAGCCATCACCACAGTTCTTCATCATTCGCTAAAGAAACATGTTTGTACCCCTTAACATTCATTGTTCGTTCCCCATTCTTCCTTACCCCCAATCTCTTCCAGCTACTAATTTGCTCTTGTCTCTATAGATTTGCCTGTTCTGGATATTTTATATAAATGAGACCTTACAATGTGCAGTCTTTTGTGACTGCTTTCACTTAGCATAAAGATTTTTTTTTTTAATTTTTTTAACATTTATTTATTTTTGAGAGACAGAGACAGAGCACAAGCAGGGGAGGGGAAGAGAGAAAGGGATGCAGAATCAGAAGCAGGCTCCGGGCTCTGAGCCATAGCACAGACCCTGACGCGAGGCTCAAACCCATGAACCCAGATTACGACCTGAGCCAAAGTCAGATGCTCAACCAACCAAGCCATCCAGCCACCCCTTGGCATAAAGATTTTTAAGGTTCATCCATGATCTAGCGTTTTAAAGTACTTCATTAATTTTTATGGCTGAATAATATTTAATCATATTCATTTATTTGATGGATATTTGGGTTGTTTCCACTCTTTGGCTATTACGAATAATGCTGTTATCAGCATTTATGTACAGGTTTTGTGTGAATATAAGGTGTCAGTTCTCTTGAGTAGATACCTAGGAGTAGAATTGGTGGGTTATTGGAAACTCTGTTCAGCATTTTGAAGAATTGCCAAACTATTTTCCAAAATGGTTGCACTGTTTTCCAATCCCACCAGCAACACATGAAGGTTCTAGTTTTTCTGCATCCTGTCCAACACTTGTTATTTTCTGATTTGTTTTAAATTCTATCCATTTCAATGCATGTGGAGTGGTATTGTGGTTTTGATTTTCATTTCTCTGATGACTAATGATGAGCATTTTTCGATGTGCTTATTGACCATTTGTATATTTTTGGGAAAATGTCTAAAGCCTTTGCTTTTTTTTTTTAACTTTTCAAAAATTAATAATTTATTTTTGGAGGAATTTTGGATTTACAGAGAATCTGAGCAGATAATATAGAGTTTCCATTAACCACACCCCCACCCCTAATATGCACAATTTCCTCTATTGTTAATGTATTAGTAAATACATTTGTTATTGTACAATGTTGATACATTATTATTAACTGAAGTTTAATCAAGTGTCCTTAGTTTTTACCTAATATCCTTTTCCTGTTCTAGAATCCCATCCAGGGTACCATATTGCATTCAGTCCTCAGGTATCCTTTGGCTCTTCTTGACTGTGACAGTTTCTCACACTTTCCTTGTTTTGGGAAGACCTTAAGAGTTTTGAAGGTTACTGGTCAGGTGTATTGTAGAATGGCTCACCATTGGGATTATCTTATGTTTTTATCCTAAGAGTGGAGTTACAGGTTTGGGGGAGGAAAATTACACAGGTAAAGTGCCATTTTCATCACATCATATAAAGGGCACATACTATAAACATGAAGTAGTGTTTGTGTTGTTCTCCACTGTCAGGTTACTTCCCTCACCCCATTTCCATACTGTTCTGTTTGTAAGGAAGTCACTCTGTACAGCCTGTACCTAAGGAATGGGGAGTTATACTCGCTCTGCCCATTTTTATTATTGAGTTATGAGAATTCTTTATATATTCTAAATATAGATCCTTTATCAGATAGATGATTTACAGATATTTTCCCCCACCAGTGGGTTGCCTGCCTTTTCACTTCTTGGTTTTCCTTTGAAGCACAAAAGATTTTAGTTTTGATGAAGTTCAATTTATCAGTCTTCTTTTTATCACTTGTATTTCAGCATCTTAGCTAAGAACTCTTTACCAATATCATTAAGAAATACTCTTGTGTTTACTTCTAAGAGTTTTATAGTTTCAGCTCTTACATTTACGCCTCTGATCTACATTGAGTTAATTTTTGTGTATGATATAAGACAGGATCCAAATTTATTCATTTGCATGTGGGTATCCAGTTACCCCAGCACCATTCACCATTTGTTGAAAAGCTGCTTTGTCAAAAATCTGTTGACTAACTATATGTGTTAGAGTTTATTTCTGGGCATTCAGTTCTAATTCTCTTGCTCTTTATGTCTGTCCTGTGCCAGGACTGGACTGTTTCCATTACTACAACTTTGTTTTTGAAATCAGGAAGCATGAGGGGCGCCTGGGTGGCTCAGTTGGTTAAGCGACCAACTGCAGCTCAGGTCATGATCTCGCAGTTTGTGAGTTCGAGCCCCGCTTTGGGCTCTGTGCTGACAGCTCAGAGCCTGGAGCCTGCTTCAGATTCTGTGTCTCCCTCTCTCTCTACCCCTCCCCTGCTCATGCTCTGTGTCTCTCCATCTCTCAATAATAAATAAACGTTAAAAAAATTTAGAAAAAAAAAGGAAGCATGAGTCTCCCATCTTTGTTCTTTTTCAAGATCATTTTGGCTATTATGTGTCCCTTGGCATTTAAAAAAAAAAATTTTTTTTTTTAATGTTTATTTTTGAGAGAGACAGAGAGACAGAGTGAGAGCAGGGGAGGGGCAGAGAGAGAGGGAGACACAATCTGAAGCAGGCTCCAGGCTCCGAGCTGTCAACACAGAGCCCAACATGGTGCTGGAACTCACAAACCGCAAGATAATGACTTGAGCCGAAGTCGGAGGCTTAACTGATTGAGCCATCCAAGTGCCCTTCCCTTGCATTTTTATTTGAGTTTCAGGATTAGTTTGTCAAATTCTGCAAACATAAACACTTTTTCAATGGTTATAAAACTACAAATCTAAGGACCTTCAGCTGAGGTAATGAAATGCCTGTGATTCTAAAATGGGCACATACCTCACAGAACACATGTTTCACCCTCCAATATACATATGTACTTTTTTTTTTATTATTAGCATTTTCTTTATCCATTCATTCATCAGTGGATATTTAGGGTTGTTTCCATGTCTCACTCTGTAAATAATGCTGCAGTAAACATGGGGGTACACATATCTTTTTAGAATAGTGATTTCATTTCTTTTCAATATATACCCAGAAGTGAAGTTTCTGGATGGGAGTATACCTAATACTTTCAACAACTTTCCTAACTTCATTCAGACAACATCTATCATTTACCTGATATGTGCCGAGGTCAGTGTTGGGTATTAGGTCCTCAGTGATTATTAAGCTCCTGCTTCTTTGGGAGCCTGGGTGGCTCAGTCAGTTAAGCATCTGACACTGGATTTTAGCTCAGGTCATGATCTCATGGCTTGTGAGATCAAGCCCCACGTCAGGCTCTGCACTGACAATGTGGAACCTGCTTGGGATTCTCTCTCCCTCCCTCTCTGCCCCTCTCCTGCATTCTCTCTCTCTCTGTCAATAAATAAACGTGTAAAATAAAATGAAATGAAATTCTTTGAGATTTCAAAGTCAATGTGGTTAATTAAAAAGTAAAAGAGGGGGGGCGCCTGGGTGGCGCAGTCGGTTAAGCGTCCGACTTCAGCCAGGTCACGATCTCGCGGTCCGTGAGTTCGAGCCCCGCGTCAGGCCCTGGGCTGATGGCTCAGAGCCTGGAGCCTGTTTCCGATTCTGTGTCTCCCTCTCTCTCTGCCCCTCCCCCGTTCATGCTCTGTCTCTGTCCCAAAAATAAATAAAAAACGTTGAAAAAAAAAAATTTTTTTTTAAGTAAAAGAGGGTACCTGAGTGGCTCAGTCGGTTAAGTGTCCAACTTCAGCTCAGGTCATGATCGTGCAGTTCATGAGTTCGAGACCTGCATCAGGTTCTGTGGTGACAGCACAGAGCCTGCTTGGGATTCTCTTTCTCCCTTTATCTCTGCCCCTGTCCCACTGTCTGTCTCTCTCCCTCTCCCCCTCTCCCCCCTCCCCCTCTCCCTCTCTCCCTCTCTCCCTCTCTCAAAATAAATAAACTTAAAAAAAAAGTCTCTACATGAAAAAAGAAAACACAAGTAAAAGAGGGGTACATGGGTGGCTCAGTTGGTTGAGCGTCTGACTTCAGCTCAGGTCATGATCTCACAGTTTGTTAGTTCAAGTCCCACATCCTCTGCCTGGGACTGTCTACTCTCTCTGCCTGCTCCCCCAGTCAGTCAATCAGTCAAGTAAAGGAGTAAGCAGAGTATCATTTTGTTTTCAAGCAGTACACAACCCCTGTTCCCCAACCAGCCTTCAGCATTATACCACCTGGGAAATGAGTGTTCCCCTACCTCCTCCCTAAGATTCTCAACTAAGTTGAGAACAGGTATTCTTCCAGCAGGTAAGGGCTCTGAGGGAGAATCTTGCCTTAAGGGCTTTGCACAGTGAACAGTTTGGAGAGGGGAAGAGTTTTACAGTTTTCCTGAGAAGTTATAATGAAGGATTCAACTAAGATGGTGCTGGAACAGAGTAGAAAAGCCCAGAATTTACACAAATGGTTTAATGAATGCCATAGTGTCTGGAGAAGAGATACACTAAACCATTTGGGGTAAATGCAGTTAGGAATTTATAAATAGGATAGAATTGTCTGCTATGATGTAGAAAGTAGGCTGGTTTCAAAAAGATAAATACCATGTAGGGCATTAGGATTTTGAGGCTACCTTATGTTTTTGGAATCTGTACAAACTTGTGGAATCCAATATGCATTTATCCATCAAGTATTTGCTGACTCCAAACATTTTTAAACATTGTGTCCTATCCTAGCATAGTTATTAAGTTTATCATTTTAACTATTCTCAGGTCCAGTAAGATAAGAAAGAAAGCAGAGCAAAGGAAAAGCAGTTTTTCTTTAAATGGCAGGCTCTGTACCAGGTGGTGGTTTACATGTGTTATTTAATTTAATCCTCAAAGTAGCACTGAGGTAAGTGTACTTCTCCTCTTTTTCAAAGGAGGAAACAGACTCAGTGAGGTAAGTAAGATCACAGAGCCCACCTGCCTTCAGAGTTGCTGTTCTTTCTCTCAGAATTGCTGCTGTCAGTATCAGTTGAGAAATGGATAAGGAAGTTCTAGGAAGACACTAGTGATAGCATTTGTTGGTTTGACCTAACTGTATTCATTTATTAATTCCACAGATTTATTGAGTGCTATTATATACCAGGTATTATGCTGGGCAATAAGGAAAGGGAGAGACCAAGATAAACATGACCCTTAGCCTTCATGGAGTTTATATTCTAGTGAGAATTAGTTCTTTAGGTTGAAGATTGATTTGCATTTAGCTTTATCTGTTTACTGCAGGTATTTTGTTAACATATGTGTATGCATGCAAATATGTACATAATTTACATGTATATGTATAACTTTGTGCTAGTTTTCTAAAAAGAGCAAGGAAGAAAATTTTTTTTGTAGTTTAACAAGTTCAGGGAACTTCATACTGCATCTTATACCTAGGATTTCAGAGAAATTCTGAACAATAAAACTTCTTTATGAATTGCATTTACATTCTTAGAAAGTTTTTTGTTTGTTTTTTAATGTTTCATAGTAGAAAGTTTTTAATTTATTGAGAAGTGGAGAGTATACTAAACCCACATGTATCTGTCACTCAGCTTCAATAATTACCAGCTCATGACCAGCCTTGTAGGGAAGCAGTTACTGTAAGTAATTTGGTTTAAAACTAATGTTCAACTTATATATTAATCTCTTTAACATAGGTTTTGTGTGTAACTGTTCTTTTTCAAAGAGGCAATTTATTTATGATTAATTTAGTATTATTCAGGTAATAAGATGGTCATTGAATAATATAAGCTATTATTGTGGGTCTTCTTTATTAATGTTTTAGAATGGAAGCTTCTTAAGACTCTGGATTACGTATAAGTCTTCGTATCGTAGTTAATTATCTAGGTACGTAAGTACGTTTAAATAACTAATACCAAGAGAAGGGTGTTAGTTCAAAATTATCTATTTTCTGCCAAGTACACTTTTGGCCCTCTGTCATATTTTGCATAAAAGAACAAAACCAATGGTACAGTGTACTAACTTTGTAATTTGCTTTTTGAGTTGGATCTTTTTTGTCACTGTTGGTTGCATGATTAAATTCATGAAAGTATAGCACACAGTTTTGTTTTTTTTATGATTGCATACTTATTTGGATTTATTTCTCTTGGGCAGAAGGAAATGTACAAATTACAACTGGAACTCTGCTTATATCTACTGAAGAAGTACAAGGTATGAAGGTCAATGGGACTAAGACGGATTATAATGAAGGACACAAGAATGGCAATGTGAGTAAAGGTCTCTCAGCTGGGTGCAGCGAATACCCAGAAGTAGACAAAACCATGACCAGTGGTGAGGTTTCAGAAACCAGCACATTAGTTTCCCTAGAGCCTTTAACCTTTGTGGACCCTGGATTAACAGAAGCATCTTCTAAAGAAAAAGAATGTGAAGAATTAAAAACTTGTCCTTCTTGGTTGTCATTATTACCAGGGAACAGTGCCATTTCCAAAGTGGACAGTGAGAAGGAAGAGTTGTCTAAGTTAAACCTTGTCTGTGAAGCAGATGACAATCACCAACAGATTCTCGGCCACCATAATGAAAACCACAGTTTTGCCCATGGCAGTCCCAGGGCCACAAGAAATGTAGTTTGTGTAGAACCCTTAGAAGAAAATTCTGACATTTCATATTTCTCATCAAGTTTGTCTGGTCCAGAATCCAGAACAACATCCTTAGAAACATGTGGTTTTGATGGCTTGCTGAAGGGATCTGCTAAGAAGACAGACAATTCCTGTTTTGATGGGGGTGATCAAAGCAAGAACTTGGCTACTAGAAGAGAAAATGAACAGTTTTTGAACCTTAGGAGTGAAAGAGGGGAACTCTTTCTTGTTAATGCCAGGCAACCAGAAGAGGATGCTAATGGTCATTGTCCTGGTGAAAAAGAGACTGTTACCTCCCCAAAAGTGAATATTCATGGTAACTGTTGCATTCAAGACAGTATCCATACAGACAGCCCTGTTTCTTTAGTGCCCAATTCTTTCACCGAAGCCACGGAAGTAGCGCTAAAAAAAAATGACTTAAAAATCACTTTAGACACTCAAGGTAGCTTGACAAACCATGAGGACCATAGAGGAACTTCTACGGATATGAGCCATCCAGGTAGACACTCTGAAGAGAACAGTTTTTCCTCCTTAATGCAGATTGAAGAGCCAGAACAGACAACCACTATAGAGCCCAATATGGTAACTGAAAAGATTTACAGTAAAGACTCTAACTCCTTAGTCTGCACCCAGAAAAATCTGGAAGGCAACACCCAGTTAAATGAAGCATCATGTAATGAATTTCTGAATGAAAGAAAATCCCTTGTGAGTTTAATGCCAGAGGACCAGATAAGTCCTATGAATGAGGTGTCAAAACCCAAGAAAGATACTGCTCAGTTACCACTATCCCTAGAATTTGATTACAGACCTGAGTCAGAGCAAGCTGTACAGACCTCACTGGACGATAGTTCACATTTAGATGATCAGAGCACTGCCTGTGAGATGAATGAACTTCCTCGTACCAATGAACTGGTTATAAACAAAATAGAAAGTGAATGTGCTTTAAATCAAGTGCCCCTTAATTCTCAAGACCATGCAAAGTTGTCAGCTAACAAAGAGATGCCTTTAGCAACAAGCGAGGATTCCCAACAGAGCCATCACCCTCCATTAGAGGATGGAGCAGATGTCACTGCTGATACCCAGACCATTCCCATCAAAACAAAAATGAAAGACATCTCTCCATCAGGTGACAAAACCTGTGGTGCCTCTTCAAACAATCCCACCTTAAACATCAAACCAGGAAGCCTAGAAAGACAAGACAAGATGGCTGATTCAGGAATAGTACATCTACATTCCAGCCTTCTCGCAAGAAAGAAAGAATCAGCAGTCTTGCCTCAAGAGGTCTCTGCTATGGAATGTCAGAGTGTTCAATCTCAGGATCTCTCTAGCTGTCATTGTGTAAATAAAAATGCACGAGAAAAGAGCATGTGTTCTGTTTGTGCTGCGTGTGAGTCCAGCAGAATCATCCTAGAAGTTGAAAACTCTTTAATAACCAAGTGTGAAGATGCATTTCAGCACAGCAATGACCACTCCCAAAGAAGAGAAGTCTGCACAGAAAGTAGCACCCATAAAGTGGGTTACACATCAGAAGAAAGTGAACTTGCTAGGGGAGAAACTAAAGGCAGCCTCCCAGGAGATAAGATCAGAAACGATACACCAGTAGGCATGTTAAGTAGTGAAGCTTCAGACAAAACCATTCCCACCACCAGTCACACCCAGCCCCGTGAGGAAGGTCTGAAAGCAAAGGAATGGGATGTACCTAAAGAGACTGTGTTTTGCGAGTATAACATCTCTGACTGTTCCACACCAGAACTAAATTTATCTGCAAACATTCCAAGCCCTGAAAAATTTTTGGACCAGTCTCCTACTATTATGTTCTCCAGTTTCAAAACCATGAGCCAAGCAGTTGAAACTCTTGAGCAAAAAGGAGATAAAGTTCTTGACTGCCAGAATAACCAAAACAGACCAGATGAATGCAGAAGTGAAGATAAACCAACTAAGCAGACACTACATGGTGATGAGAGGGAGACTGTTACAGAACCTAACAGAGAGGTAAGCAACAATCAAAAGGATCTGTTAGTTGGTTCAGGCAGTAACAACCCTTTGTCTGGTGGTAGTTCAAAGAAAGGCAATTTGAAAGGAGACGATGGACATATTTCTGGTTGTGAGGAGTCCACAGATGGCATGGTAGACACTGTCTACACAGACTGTGGTAGTAAGTCTACAGAAAGCATGTTGGACTTACAAACATCTAGTACCCTTGATGGTGGTGCAGGACAAGATGGGCTGACGTTACAGGATACCTCAGTGAGTACCCTGCCTCAGAGAGGAGAACTGAATGCTGCATTTATCAGAATGATTGACCAGGACTCAGATTTTCCAGATGCTACTTCCTCTAAAGTGGAGCCTCTGGAAATGAAAAAATCATGTGAAGAGAAAGTATGCAGATCATTAAAAGATTGTGAAGTGGAAGTGTGTCCATGTCCAGACTCTTGTGCCAGTGAGATAGAGTCTATTGCAGATCATGAATCAAATACAAAAATATTGGATGGTATAAATGTGTCCTTAGATAATACTTATCATGAAGAGCAAGTTAAAGAAGCATCCCTGAGAGAAACACAAGGAATGATTGAAGGATCAAGACTGGAAATAAATTCTGAGTTTGACAAGGAAAATACCTTTGGAATTTCCTCAGAAGAGTTACTGTCTTCTGGATGCCCAGATGAGAGCCCTGTTCCCATAGGGAGACTGAAATCCATTGAGACAATGCCTTTGTATCTGTTTTCTCAAGAAAATTCAGAAAGTAATGTTAATAGTGGAGAAACTGAGCTGAAAAAACCTTTTAAACCAAAAGATGGTAAAATCCTTTGTGAAAACATAGAGCACCGCACAGTCCTGCTTGAGACGAAGGAAGGAGTGCCAGGGGATGGGAGTAATTCTAGTGAAGGACTCAGAATAGACAGCAGTATGCAAAATTTGCCTTTGACAATGGAAACAGAAACTAAGTTGAAAGGAGAAGAAACTGAAGCACATCAGAGGGGACCCCTGGGTTACTTAACTGTCAGTGAAGAGTCTGAGAAGATGATCACCAGAGAAGCTGGTAATAATAAAGGGAGAGAGATTTCTCAGACCCACTCTAAATCCCAGAGGATGCTTGGTGATACTGAAGAGCTACAAAGCCAGAGGGCTTTGGACTACATGTTGCAGAATGAAGAGGAATATCTACATCAAAAAGACGCACACAGGATATTGGAACAATGTGCATCATCTAATGTGTTGTCAGATGAAGTGCAAGATAAGAACCAAACTAAGGATTGCAAAGGGGAGTCCACCATGATGAAGGAAATCACTCTAGCAAAGCTAGCCAAGGGTGACACTGCTGCACAGTTTCAGAAGCTGGAAAATCCAAAGGAGGAAAGCTTGTGCCATCCATTAAAAACAGACATGGTGTCATACACAGATCCTTGCCTTCGTGGTGCCCCTCAGAAAGCACAAAACCCCAACTCTGCTGGATGTGATGAAATACACGGTGCCTTTGGGAACACTTCATATCAGAAAAGAGTGCTTCCCTTAAAGAAGCAGCCCCATCGAACATGTAAGAAAGTTTCCTATCAGGAGCAAGTCAACATTGGGAAAAAAATAAGTAAAATCAGAAGTTCTGCCTTTTTAAAGAGTTCCTCTGAAACCATCCCCACAAAAGCACACAGATTTCTCAGTTCATGTGCTATGTCTGCACCCGCACAATTGGAACCTGAAACAGTACCAACCAGGAGCTTAATGAGCCACATACCAAAGCAGAAGGTGACTCCGTGCCATTCCTTGAGGAGCCTGAATGTTAGGAAGCCTACCAAAGAATCAGCCTTACTAAACAAGCTGTCCATTCTTGCCTCCAGACTGGTCCCCGCCACAAACACCCAGAAACTAAGATATCGGCGATGTTCCTCTGAACTTCTTCCAGTGGCTAAAAGCTACAAGCGGCTCAGATACAAAAGGTTTCTGGATGGATTTTCATACAATACAATGCAGCTGAATCCATATTTGGCAGCTAGTGGATGGGATAAGAGACCTAACAGTAAGCCCTTGACACTTTATCCGCTCGAAGCCATCAAAATGAGCTTCATAGATTTGAGCAACAAGGTGCCATCACTGCTATTTGGTTCCGAAATTTTCCCGATATCTTTTCACATGAAATCGGGCTCTGAGTGCATGACTGAGTCCCCAAGGACTTTTCCTGAGCACTGTGCTCCAGCCAGGCTCGCCTTAGGAGAGGCCCCTAGGTGCCTGTCTCAACCTCCCAAATGGACCTTTTCTTTCTTCTTATCCCACAGTTGCCCTGGGATGGCCACATTCAGGGAAGACACTGGCCCCCATGGTCAGGCATATGCCCAGGCTCCTTCACAGCCTCCAGGTCCTCTCCAAGACTATGGAGGCACCGCCATAGTCCAGACCAGAGCAGGCTGCTCTGTCCTTGGCCTTCACACACTTCTAGCACTTTGTTCTCCTGGATGTTACCGAATCTGGACAAAAAAACGGAGCTTCTCCAGTCACATGCCTACAATGCAGAGGCTCTTCATGACCCAGTTTACACAAGGCTTAAAGGGGTTAAGATCTCCAGCCTCCATAGCAGACAAGGTCTTCTGTTCTCTGCCCTACTCGGTGGGCCGAGTGCTATCCATTTGGAGCCAGCGTGGGCCTTCTACCTGCCCCTTTGAAATCTCTACTTTTCATTCCACTCACAGCAAGAGGCAGCCAACTCTGAGCACCACAAACAGGTAAAATCCATCTCCTGTTCTTTGCAAATGTCCCATGTTTGCTTTCCAACCTCTGAGGAAAGTTGAGGGCTGGAAATGCAAGGCTATTTAGAGTCTTCGTGCCTATATTTTCTGTTTTCTGTGCCAAATCTATGCTGAGAAAATGTAGCCATAGTTCTTAAGCATAGACCCCTCTAGTTTTCCTGCAGGATCTACCCCTGTATTTTTACCATTCTTTGTTCTGTCCAATTCATTCTGCAAACTATCAAATCTTTTGACTCTCTGCTTTTCTGTCCTTGCCCCCATCTTGCAAAAAACAAATACCATTACAAGTTAGAAGACTTGCAAGTAGTGACAAATAATGGCTTATGATACCTTGTTCATAAAATATACAGTCAGCACCTAATTGAGTATTTTGTGTATAAGTAGGGCACAGAATAAGTACTTTTTAAGTAAATAAAGTAATTATGTAGGTATCACCAAATCTAGTTTCTGAACCTCTGAATTTCTCTTTAGAGCAGAAAGGCTTCAAAGATTGGCATTTACATACTATAGTTGTACAATTTGTAGAATTTTAAGTGAACGGGAAAAGAGTGGTTTGACAACTTAGAATAGTTGAAAATGATTTCAATATCATTTTACCTTCTTATTAGAAATAATAGGAAAAAAATTATTGAATTATATCCCTAAAAGTCTGCTTTAGACATAATAGATAAATCTTCCTGTTTGTAATCCCTCGAATAAACAGAAACTTAATTTTTTTTTTTAAATTGGCCCTTATCATTGCTATAGTTTAAAAATTCAACACCCACCAAGCCTCAAAATTCCAAACAGCCTGGGAGAAGCCTTGTTCTTTGTATATCTGTGCAGTCTCTTATGTAGAGTCATTCTGTGTCACTATAAAGCTGTCTGGTACATATTGGAAAGTTCCTTGAGCATCTCAGCAGAAACCTAAATAAATAAAAAGTGTTTCAGAAAAACACCCCAGAACCTCAACATGGCTGATTGAAATTGAAAGACTAATGCTACTATAAGTACTTATCTTATAGTTAATAGAAAAATGTTCTTATAATGCAGCCACAAAAAAATACGTTAGAATGAAGCAAATTGTTTTAAATGATGGTATACTGCTTTTATTTTGTCTAGTTTGTCAGTATGCCTCTATACTCTCATAAACACTCTCTGGTCAGTGTGTGACATGCAGCTTTAAATCATGTTACCTTCTTTAAACTATGTTCATGCCAGGGGCGCCTGGGTGGCTCAGTCGGTTGAGCATCCTACTTCGGCTCAGGTCATGATCTCACAGCTTGTGAGTTCAAGCCCCATGTCGGGCTCTGTGCTGACAGCTCAGAGCCTGGAGGCTGCTTCAGATTCTGTGTCTCCCTCTCTCTCTGCCCCTGACCCATTTGCAGCCTGTCTCTGTCTCTCTCAAAAATAAATAAACATTAAAAAAAATTTTTTTAACTATGTTCATGTCTGAGGTTGGAGTACAGACTAGTTCTTCATTTCACCCTGTGAAAATGTGTGGCCCTTTGGCTCTTTCTTCCTTGAGAACTCTTTCCCTCCTGACTTTTGTGTATTCCAGTGTGGAATATATTCTCTCCCCCTTCCTATCTCTAGTATTTTTATTATTTATTTATTTTTATTTATTTATTTATTTTAATTTTTATCTTATTTTAATGGAAGCGTTT
Organism: Puma concolor; assembly: GCF_028749965.1. NCBI lineage: Eukaryota > Metazoa > Chordata > Mammalia > Carnivora > Felidae > Puma > Puma concolor. The sequence continues at coordinate 21,559,026 of NC_141678.1, forward strand.
GTAGGGACTTTTTCTTCTTGTTGGCTCTAGAAGTGCCTTAACATTATATACCTTGGCTTTGAGTTTAGAACTTTGCTGCTTTTAAACACATTTAGAAATGTTACACATGATATGGGCACCTGCGTGTCTCAGTCGGTTAAGCATCCAACTCTTGACTTAAGCTCAGATCATGATCTCATGGTTCATGAGTTCAAGCTCCACATCGGGCTCTGTGCTAATTTATGTTTCCATAGATTTGGGGGGGGGAGTGTTGGGGAACAAGTGAACGAGAGAAAGGATCCTAGGAGGGGCAGAGGGAAGAACAGAGGGGGAGAAAGAGAGGAATGGAGCTCACCCAAAGCGGGCTCTTATTTTTTTTTAATTTTTTTTTTTCAACGTTTATTTATTTTTGGGACAGAGAGAGACAGAGCATGAACAGGGGAGGGGCAGAGAGAGAGGGAGACACAGAATCGGAAACAGGCTCCAGGCTCTGAGCCATCAGCCCAGAGCCTGACGTGGGGCTCGAACTCACGGACCGCGAGATCGTGACCTGGCTGAAGTCGGACGCTTAACCGACTGCGCCACCCAGGCGCCCCAAAGCGGGCTCTTATTTTACGTGAAGTAGGGCTCGTGCTCACCAAATTGGGGCCTGGATTCACCCAAAGCAGGGCTCAAGCTTACCCGATGTGGGACTCGAACTCACGAACCATGAAATCATGACCTGAGCCGAAATCAGATGCTTAATGGCTGAGCCATCCAGGTGCCCTCCATAGAATTTTTTTTAAGGTTTTATATATTTAAGTAACCTATACCCAACATGGGGCTCCAACTCAAGGACCCTAAGATCAAGAGTCACATGCTCTACCAACAAAGGCAGCCAAGCGCCCCCCCCAATAGAATTTTCTTATTTGGACCTTCAGCACTCTATAATATAGGTTGAACTGGCCTCCTTTTTTGCTGCTTTTATAGATGAGGAGCCTAAGACACGTGGCTTTTTCTAACCCGGATCACTCAACTGGTTAGTATTTCAGCTGAGCTTGATCTAGACCCAGGGTCTCCTGATTGCTGATTTGGTCAGCTGCTTTTTCAGTGTACCATCCTGCCTCTTTCCTTTTATCAGTAGCCCTCAAGGAATCCTGAGTTGGTGCTAAACATCCTAAAAATCTGAATTATTTGTGTTTCCTAGACCTTGAACAAATCTACTTCTAAGAGGAGATGGATTGTATTATGGTCATCATACCAATGCCTCACTGATTAAACCTATACTGAGTTCCAAATTCAATAGAAACTGATGCAGGTTTTACTTTGAGAGGCACAAAAAGCTCTCCAACATCACGTATTGATGTAGCTATGAGTGATGAATACCATTGCTTCAATAATAAAAATAAAAGTTTGATTACAAAGGAGCTAATAACCCTGTTAACAGTTTTCTTCTACATAACCATGTTTTACGTGGAACTTGGCTTTAAAGAAAAGAGTTTTGGGCTCCTGGGTGGCTCAGTCGGCTAAGCGTCTGACTCTTGATTTCAGTTCAGATCATAATCTCACTGTTCATGAGTTTGAATCCCACATCAGCCTCTGCCCTGACAGCACAGATCCTGTTTGGGATTGTCTCCCTCTCTCTCTGCTCCTCCCCCACCCCCGCTTACTCCTGCGCTCTCAAAATAAACTTTAAAAAAAAAAAAAAGTTTCTTCCGTAAGGATATAGAAGTTAGACTTTATGTTAATGGCATTAACATAGAGATGAATAATATAAGATTTTTTTAGCTGTAAATTATTTTTTTAAATCTCTAATTTATGTATTCAACAACTTCATTAGAAGATATAAGACTCCAAGTCATTCTTATTCCCTCCTGTTACTGTCCTTTCTTTATTTCTCTCTCTACCTTCTTTTCAAGTTAGAAAATAATTAAGGTAAGTTAGAAAATAATCTTCCTGTCAGCCTGCCTCCATTCCAGTGATGGGCATGTAAATGTAATTCTCATCACTGGGATGGGGGTGGGGGGTGGGCTTCTTTCTGAGTGAGTGACATTTCTTATCTTCCTAGGGCCTAATCAAGCATCATGTGCCATCAATGGCATCAAAACCTTTTGAGTACCCCCAGTGGCATCAAAACTTTCCTGTTGTTCTACTGCCCTAATTGCTTCTGTACTTTTGCTTCACTTCAGCCACACCATGTTACCGTATGTGCCTCTTCCAGGCATGGAAGCTACTTATAACACCAATGGCAGTCAGATGAGGTAAGCCTGCAGCAGTGCCTGGAACATAAGGGCTTGCAGTGTGTGTGCGTGTGTGTGTGTGTGTGTGTGTGTGTGTGTGTGTGTGTGTGTGAGAGAGAGAGAGAGAGAGAGAGAGAGGAAAGTGAATGTGCAAGCGAGCACAGCACCTGAGAGAGCACACTAGCTGATGGCATGGGTCTGGTGTAACATGATTCTGATGTCTTGTTCTCCTAAACCTGGTCCAGGATTCAGGCATGTTTTATAAGTATTAACTAAGAATATGTAATCAATACTAGCTAGAAAAAAAAAGACAAACTAGTCAGCTCATTGTACTACAAGTTGCCTCTCAAGCTACTGCTTAATCATGCAACCAACTTCATTGTCTGGATGGGATTGATTTCATCTGAGCACAGTTCATTGTTCAGTTCACTAAATGTCTTTTTCTTCCAAAAAGTCTGTCCTTTTATATTTTTCCTTATAAAACTGCTCCATACCAATGAAATTGATTGCATTCTTGGAAGTTTTTACATATGTAGACATAGGAGGTGTCCAGAAGGAACTAGAAAACAGGTCGACTGGAAATGTCATTGCTGAAAGAGGGAAGATCTTCAACCTTAGTCTGATGTTAAGAAGTTGAATGTGCCAAGGTAGAAAGTGAAACCCACCTCATATTTTCTTCTCTGTTTTTCTGTCCATGGTGCTAGACTAGAGCCTCCGTTCCCTGCCTTGGTACCAAAGTCTTGCTTAGTAACAGACTCAGCTGTCACCAAGCTCCTGCTTTCAGCCTCCGAGTTCCCGGTTCCTGGATTTGATGAGCTAGATGATGTGGCAGCAGCATGCCCCCATCCACAGAGCAGCCCTCCAGAACAGAAGGAGGTAAATGTAAAGTGCTGGTGGAGTTGTGACTGCTACTGGGCATGTCCACTGAGGACTACAGATCACATGATTGGTACACAGGCCTCTGAGTGTCTTTCCTCATCACCGTTAGCTTCAGCTGAGTGCTGAAGATTACCAAGGCAGGAGTTTTTCTCCTTAGCCACCAAAGCTACACTGGGTCTCTTAATCTGCATTGTTTTCCAGATCCTTTTTTCTTGATGATAACATTTAACAGGGTTTAGAGAGTGAGTTGGACCAACGAGGTGCTTCATGCATTCAAAGATGAGTGAACAATGATGTTCTTCAATTTTGCAAACTGTCTCTGTCTCCAGCAGTTGATAGACTTTCATATTGCTAATCTCAATATCTGAGCTGAATGGGTGATTCTCTTCCAATAGTATAAAGGGAGCGGTTGTTGAAAACACTGTTAGCGGGAGTAAGGGGAGCTTTGTCATAAACTACTTACTAGAGCCATCTATAAACTGAGGAAGTAAAATCTTGAGTGTCAAAAGAGACTTCATGTATTTTAAATGTCTTATAACTTGACCGTCTTTCTTCTTAACCCTTAAAAATAGGCCGAGCCAGAGAAGAGGCCAAAGAAAGTCTCACAGATTCGTATCCGGAAAACCATTCCTAAACCAGACCCTAATCTTACCCCCATGGGCCTTCCTCGACCCAAAAGGTGAGTTCCTTCTCTAATACACATAGGTTCACATTTTTGGAAAATTGTTTGGCACAATATAATGAGCTTTTAAATAATTATATACTCTGAGCTATTTATCATACTTCTAGGAAGTTATCCAAAAGAATTAATTGGTAATGTGGCCATAGGTTTATGTGCCAGGGATTTTGTAATGCATTCTTAATCATTTTTATCAAGCTCACTATGCCAGATATTATGCTGTCCCTTTGCATACATAGTCTGGTCATCCCCCCGTGGTGTTGGGAGGTAAGCACTATTGTCACCCCCACGTTTTGATGAGGGTGCTGAGGCTGAGTGGTTATGACACCTGTGTTAGGCCATGTATCAGTCATGGCACAGGTGGTTTCCGTCTCACACAGGTTTTACCTGACCCCACAGCCCAAGCTCACAGCATTCTATATGCAAAGTTGAGGAGGGACCTAAAGGTCATGAGAGAAAGAAGTTAAATTCCTTTCTTTCTTTCTTTCTTTCTTTCTTTCTTTCTTTCTTTCTTTCTTTCTTCCTTCCTTCCTTCCTTCCTTCCTTCTTTCCTTTCCTTTCCTTTCCTTTCCTTTCCTTTCCTTTCCTTTCCTTTTCTTTTCTTTTCTTTTCTTTTCTTTTCTTTTCTTTTCTTTTCTTTTCTTTCAGAAAATGCCAAATCCATGCTATGGTCTATATCATGACCTTTAAAAACTTGGCTTCTAAAGATTTTTTTTTTTAATTTTTTTAGTATTTGTTTATTTTTGACAGAGAGAGACAGAGCATGAGTGGGGGAGGGGCAGAGAGAGAGGGAGACACAGAATCCGAAGCAGGCTCCGGGCTCCAAGCTGTCAGCACAGAGTCCGACACGGGGCTCTAACTCACAGACCGCGAGATCATGACCTGAGCCGAAGTCGGACGCTCAACCGACTGAGCCACCCAGGCGCCCCAAGATTTATTTTTTATGACAGAGATAATTTGCTAATCCTATAAAGAGAAGTGGAAAGAAAAAATTACCAAATTATGTATTTGTTGTAATATGTACTATACAGACACACTATGAAATTATAAGTATTTTAAAAAGATCTCCAGAGTTATATTCTCTTGTGGTGGTTTTCACTCCATTTCTCATTGGCAAATGGAAGCCTAACACTGGTTCCTTAGTAACCCCAGGGTAAATTATTGAAATTTCCTGAGTGTCAAGAACACATCTGTAAAATGTGGGTAAGAATTCCCAACACTTAAGATTACTATGCAGTCCAATTGAGTAAAAAATGTGGGGGCACCTGACTGGCTCAGTTGGTAGAGCCTACAGCTCTTCAAGGGTTCAAGTTGAAGCCTCCCCATTGGGCATGGAGCCTACTTTTAAAAAGAAAAAGGAAAAAAATGTGTACTGGTACCTATTGTATTGCTTCACACAACACAAATGCAATAGTTACTGTTACTATGATCATAATTGACGTTCCACTTTTCCCAAGTGGTCTTGTCTTAATATATTTTTATCTCACACTGCTTTTATTGATCATCCTATCAAGTCTTTATAAGAGAAATGTTTAAAATATTTCAGATATCCTAGGTTGAATAGTACTTACTACTAGTGAATGAAATAGGATTCAGAATCAGATGTATTCTATCTTGCATGTATATGTAGATAGAAGTTCTAAAAAATCTTTTATGTATAAGTAAGTAGTTGGGAGTGGAGAAAGTTTTAATATAGTAATGACATTCAGTCCTTTGAACTTCTTTCAAGTAAGTGCCAAAAAATCACACAGTGATCTGTCACCAAATTATATTTAATGATTTATCACCTATTTTTTTGAAAGCGAAGGATTGAAAAGTGCTGATTTACATAGGTTCTGTTACCAGGCAAGAAGGAGCAAGTATCTCATTGTATGGGCAGTACACCAAAAAGATCTGACCAGTAAGTGTCAAATGCCTAGTAATTTGTATGTTGGTCTTTCACTTAGAGATAACTTTAATCTAATATAGTGAAAGGGGTTGAAAAAATAAGATTTTTAATAAACCTTTGCCTAAGATATCTTTTGATGAGCTATTCAGATACTCTTTTGTCAAAAAATCTTCAAGTTATAGATTTAATGCATTATATTTATCAAAAAACCTTGACATGTAACTTTTTTTCTTTTTCTTTCTTTCTTTTTTTAATATACTTGACACAATGAGAGCGCCTGGGTGGCTCTGTTGGTTAAGCATCTGATTCATGATTTCAGCTCAGGTCATGGTCTCGTGGTTCATGAGTTTGAGCCCTGAGTCAGGCTTCGCACTAGCAGTGTGGAGCCTGTTTGGGATTCTCTCTCCTCTCTCTGCTCCTGCCCCACTCACACTCTGTCTCTCAAAATAAATAAAAACTTTGGGGCGCCTGGGTGGCTCAGTCGGTTAAGCGGCCGACTTCAGCTCAGGTCATGATCTCACAGTCCGTGAGTTTGAGCCCCGCGTTGGGCTCTGTGCTGACAGCTCAGAGCCTGGAGCCTGTTTCAGATTCTGTGTCTCCCTCTCTCTCTGACCCTCCCCTGTTCATGCTCTGTCTCAAAAATAAATAAACGTTAAAAATAAATAAATAAATAAATAAATAAATACTTTTAAAATAGATATACTTGACACAATGTTACATTAGTTTCAGGTGTACAACATAGTGATTCAGTAGGTCTATACAATATATGGTGCTACCCACAAGTGTAGCTACCATCTGTCACAGTACAGTACTATTATACTTGATCTTAGCCAAAAGGCCGAGAAGCGATAGTACAGTACTATTATAATGCCATTACTGTATTCCCTGCGCTCTACCTTTTATCCTTGTGACTTATTCCATAACTGGAGGCCTGTATCTCCCACTCCCCTTCACCCATTTTCCACATCCCCCTACCCCTTGACATATTAACTTAATTGGCAAAAGCAGTTTTTGTTACTCAAGCCCATCTGCCAAATTATTCTTCCTAACTTTTGTTTTCCAACTCAGGTAAATGTGTTGATCTGCACCTTTAAGAAAACCATATAAATCATTGAGAAATAAACTATGGAACACATCTTACTCCTTATTATATGGAACACATCCTTATAACTTATTGTAAGGTAGATTTGTGAAAGCCATAAGTTAAAATTAAAATCATATGCAACAGGGGCGCCTGGGTGGCGCAGTCGGTTAAGCGTCCGACTTCAGCCAGGTCACGATCTCGCGGTCCGTGAGTTCGAGCCCCGCGTCAGGCCCTGGGCTGATGGCTCAGAGCCTGGAGCCTGTTTCCGATTCTGTGTCTCCCTCTCTCTCTGCCCCTCCCCCGTTCATGCTCTGTCTCTCTCTGTCCCAAAAATAAATAAACGTTGAAAAAAAAAATTTTTTTTTAAATAAAAATAAAAATAAAATAAAATCATATGCAACAAATATAATTAATTTATTCTTTTTTTTTTTTTTTTTTTTTTTCAACGTTTATTCACTTTTGGGACAGAGAGAGACACAGAGCATGAACGGGGGAGGGGCAGAGAGAGAGGGAGACACAGAATCGGAAACAGGCTCCAGGCTCCGAGCCATCAGCCCAGAGCCTGACGCGGGGCTCGAACTCACGGACCGCGAGATCGTGACCTGGCTGAAGTCGGACGCTTAACCGACTGCGCCACCCAGGCGCCCCAATTTATTCATTTTAATAATTCATTATTAAAACAACATGATAATGCTATTTCTCATCCTGAATTTGTAACAAACTAATGTGTAGCTAGAATAATAAATTACAAAGTGAGGAATATGGTAGAAAGCATGATGTTGCTTCGGTAAATGTGTATGCATACATGAAACAAACTCTGTTATTGGACTTCTGGAATAATTAAGAGTCATAAAAAATCAGAAATAAAGCTATTATTTATGTAAATCTTAGGATTGCTTCAGTGTTTAATGTAGGAGAATAGTGTATTATGAAACCAACTGACATGGCAGTATCATAATTTTTGCTGTTAACAGTAGAAGTTATAACATTTTATAAGATGAAATAATGTAAGGATTAAATAATTGGATTAAATATTTCTTTATATAATTTGTTAAAAGTTTATCCCTTAACTGAGTGAAATTACTTAAAATTTTTCATCTGTGGGTTTTACACACTTCATCTTCAAATTTTTGATAGTCCTAGTAAACATTTCAGTTATATGTGTGTTGTTTTTTAAATTTTTTCAAGTGGGGGAGGGGCAGAGAGAGAGGGAGACACGAATCCAAAGCAGACTTCAGGCTCCGAGCTGTCAGCACAGAGCCCTACATGGGGCGAGGTCATGACCTGAGCCTAAGTCGACGCTTAACCAGCTGAGCCACCCTGGCACCCTTCAGTTATATGTTTTAAAAAGGAAGGAGGGGCGCCTGGGTGGCGCAGTCGGTTAAGCGTCCAACTTCAGCCAGGTCACGATCTCACAGTCCGTGAGTTCGAGCCCCGCGTCGGGCTCTGGGCTGATGGCTCAGAGCCTGGAGCCTGTTTCTGATTCTGTGTCTCCCTCTCTCTCTGCCCCTCCCTCGTTCATGCTCTGTCTCTCTCTGTCCCAAAAATAAATAAACGTTGAAAAAAAAAAATTTTTTTAAATTTAAAAAAAAATAAAAAGGAAGGAAAGGATTGGCTGTTGAGTGGAACTTTTCTTTCTAAGTGATAACAGACTGTCAATGAGAATTGAGAATAGTTTGGAAAAAACATAGGGTGCAATTAAATACATAAGCAGGCTGTATTGATATTTGAAGCTCTCTTTCATAAGTAGGGCCAGGAGGCATTGTTTGATGATAATCGGGAGATAAATGAGGCAAAGTCACTCTGACAAACCCATTCCACAACATATTTGAAATCTGAATATTCTGACACCACCCAAAGTATCCTATTTCTGAGGCCACTCCTCTCTTGTATGTGATGGGAACTATACCAAATGGGGAAAGACAAGTCCAATACAGGTTTACAGTAATTTCATTACTTACTAAGCGAGCTTAGCAAGATTAGTTATTTGTTTCATATACCAAAGCAGAGTTCAGGGTGTATAGGTGCTGTTCTGAAAGAATTTGTGCAAGGGGCACCTGGGTGGTTCAGTTGATTAGGCATCCGACTCTTGGTTTCAGTTCAGGTCTTAATCTCAGGGTCGTGAGTTCAAGCCCTGCTTTGGGCTCCGTGCCGGGTGTGAAGCCTACTTTTAAAATAATAACAACATCTCTCCCAAGAATTTGTGGAAATGGAGAAATCTGCATGAATGTTCAAACATATGACTTCTAGGAAATTAAAGATTGGGAGATTGATTCCCCTAAAAGTGGGATTTCATGTACTCTGGCATGTCTTGGTACCCTAGTGTGAATACCACTGGTCTAGGGTATTTAGTAGCAACCTTATTTAGCTCTGGGGAGTTCATGTGTCAGTCAGGGAGGGTCCAATCAGGAGACAAACTACACGGTATTTTATTTTATTTGTCAATTTTATCTTAGCTTGAGCAAGGGAGAGGGGCAGAGGGAGAAAGAGAGAGAATCTTAATCAAGCAGGCTCCACACTCAGCACAGAGCCTGACATGGGATTCAGTCCCACAACCCTGGGATCATGACCTGAGCCGAAATGAAGAGTTGGATGCTCAACCAATTGAGCCACCCAAGTCCCCCTGCAAACTACATAGTATTTTAAATAGCTTTTTTTTGTAATAATTTTTTAAAACTTTTTTTTAAATGTTTCTTTATTCTCAGAGAGAGAGAGAGAGAGAACAAGCAGGGGAGAAGCAGAGAGAGGGGAGACAGAGGATCCCAAGTGAGCTCTGTGCTGACAGCAGAGAACCCAGTGTGGGTCTCAAACTCACTAACTGTGAGATCATGACCTGAGCTGGTTAGACACTTAACCAATTGAGCCACTCAGGCGCCCCTTACTAATTTTTTTTTAAGTTTGTTTATTTATTTTGAGGGGAGGGAAGGGCAGAGAGAGAAGGAGAGAGAGAGAATCCCAAGTACACTCTGCATTGCCAGCGTGGAGCCTGATGCGGAGCTCAAACCCACAAACCATGAGATCATGACCTAAGCTGAAACCAAGAGTCAGACACTTAACCAGTTGAGCCAACCAGGATCCCCAAATAAGGGAACTTTAATAGAATAGAGTAACCGTAAAGATGTACAGAGTATTCTGAAGGGCACCCTAAGACTGAGGGAAAGTACTCAAGGTAGGACAAACTTGGAAGGAGGCCACCTCCTCTATGTTGGCATTTTCACTTTGTTCGTGAGGGTATGGGTGCAGCCCATTGGATGGCTGGGTTGCTAAGGCCAGATCTAGGCAAGCAGGAAATAGCAAACAACTTCTAGGGTGCAGATGAACTGAGGCAGGCAGGCATGCAAAGGGACTAGGGGTGCCTCTGTGGATGTAATGCCTGGAGCATGTGGTGTTTCCTTCAGGAGGGCCACAGGAAACAGCCCTCAGGAAGTTGGGGTATAAGCTTATGGCCCGGAGTGCCCCACATGTGTCAGGAAGCATGTGGCATGATCACCAGGCTAGGGTTGCCAGAGCACTGAGGGACTACGTACTCTGGCCACACAGCTAGGGCAGAGCCCCCTCCAAATGACCCCCTCCTGGCACGCCAACAAAACATACACCAGTGATGGGGGGGGACAGTTCACCAGAACCAGGAAAAGAAGCTCCTTTCCTCTTAGGCACATTCCCCCAATGCCTTCTTTTGCCGGAGCTTTTAACATCATACTTACTGTAAAGAAGAAATGCTTCAAGAGTCCAGGATTCCATTTTCACAGAGCAGGTTCTGGAGGGTACATTTTGAGCTAAGAAGTTATAACTGGCGCATGCCAGTAAACAAAACTTTGAATATATTCACTCGACCAAGAGCTGAAGAGATTTGAATAAATGGAAAGGTTTATGTTTCACACAGTCAGAGTTAACATGGAAAAATAAATAAGCAAGAATAGCCAGGAAAATTCAGAAAAGGAGTGAAATGAGAGAGGTGTTAATCCTAAGAGACGTTAAAACATATTGTAAACTCGGATGCCTGTGTGGCTCAGTTGGTTAAGCTTCTGACTCCAGCTCAGGTCATAGTCACATGGTTCGTGGGTTCGGATCCCACACTGAGCCCTGCACTGACAGCTCAGAGCCTGGAGCCTGCTTAAGACTCTGTGTCTGTTTGTCTCTCTCTCTCAAAAATAAATAAACATTAAAAAAAAAAAATATATATATATATATATATATATGTATATTATAACTAAGTAAATAGAAGTGTGATGCCACAGCAGAAACATACAAATTGGTAAAACAAAATAGAAAGTCCAGAAGTAGACATGACTACATAGAGAAATATAGAATGTGACAAAGGTGTCCCCTCAAATTAGTGGTAAAAAGATGGACTGACTGTTCAGTAAAGTGCTATTGGGGCAACTGGGTAGCCATTTTAAGAGTAATAAAGTTGGATCTGTACCTTAGACCTTTCACCAGAAAAAATCCCCAATGAATCAAATTTAAGTAGAAACAAATCAGAGTGTAAGAATACTTGATGAAACCATAGGAATTTTGTTTTTTTATGTAAACTCCAACTTCAACGTGGGGCTCGAACTCAGCCCTGAGATCAAGAGTTGCATGCTCCACTGACTAAGCTAGCCAGCCACCCCGCCCACAGGAAATTTCATTGTTTTTGTTTTTGTTTTTTTTAATGCTTATTTATTTATTCTGAGAGAGTGAGAATGCACAAGAGGATGAGGAGCAGAGAGAGAGGGAGAGAAAGTCCCAGGCAGACTCTTGATTTCGGCTCAAGTCATGATCCTAGGGTTGTGGGATTGAGCCCTGTGTTGGGCTCTGCACTGAGTGTGGATCCTGCTTAAGATTCTTTCCTGCTCGCACATGCTCTCTCTTTCTCTGAAATTAAAAAACACACACAACACACACAAAACAAGATGCACTGCTTTATATATTTGTATAATCAGTATCTTAAGATAATGTTATGCTAGAGCCAAAATTGTCTATGGAGTGCTGTCATTTGTGTAAAATAGTGGAGGTTTCAGGGGAATAGAAATTCCCTAAGACTTCTATTTTATATAGACCACTTCTGCAGCCATGACTTCTATAAACATTTGTAAATGAGAGAGATGGTTGCTCAAAATCAGAATTTGAACCCACCCCCAAATGCCTGATGTTTTCTCTTTGGCCATATTTATAGATTTGTTCTCTCTACCTGAGAGTATAAAAGCCATTGTTACTCAAGAAGCAGTTGGTCATCTTAGGTATTAAGTGTCTTCTGGTCATTTTCTAGGCCAGAAAACAGATACCTTCAAAAATTGTTGCTATATTCTGCTTAGGGTATATATCAGCATATCTCTGGCTCAAGACCACACCTTATGCAAAGAGTTTTTGATGTTAGCTCTGAAACTGCCTTCCTTATGATGGAAATCGTAAAAACAGATCAAGTGATGAGGGAGAGAAGACCCAGCAGATGGAAGACACTCAAATGTAGACTTTCTCCAAAACCACCCTGGGCAAGATGGGCTTCCACGGAAAGTGTCTGTACTTTTGAGGCAGACTGTGCCATTCCAGTGAATGTAGTCTTGCTGAAGAAGCCAGTTTGTTGAGAGGCCAGAAATTCCAGAATCTGAGCTCTGCTCACAGACCTTCACCTCAGTCCAGAAACAATGTGGATACATACTACCCTGATTTGCAAGTCAGAATGACTGGGAGGCTCATCTTTCACTCTCGGACTGCCCATCCAACATCTTTAATGTAGCAGTTGCTACTGCTCAGAAGCAAAGTAGTTGTCCTCTTTTGGAACGCCAGTGCTAAGTCACTATGAAACTTTGTATACATATTATTATTTATGTATATTTTCCACAAGCATGTTCTTTGCTGAATTGGAATTGAACCAAACCGAATCTCAGTTAAGATTCTCATAAAGAAACTAAAACATGACGCCAAAAAGTTAATTAACATGCTCTTCAGACTCTGCTTTTCTTATCTGAATGAAACAGGTTTAAAATACAGAAACTCTGTGGTGATAAGTTAACACTAGTAATGGTTAATATAAAAGTTATCACAGTAAGTTTCTACTGATATAAGTGTGGTGACCTGAGGGTTGAAGCTATTATCTTCCACATCGTAGCAACGATGAATAATAAATGAATTGAGTATACTCATAAACAAATGAGTAAATAAAAGGGTAAGTTTTATGGTATGTCAACCAAAACTCTTTGAGGACTGATCAAAGATCTACAGCAGGAAATGTACAAGATGAGTGTAGAATATCTTGTCCTACCAGAAAGTGATGAAGTTCTCAAAGACTACTAAAGTCATGTCAAAGAGACTCAGAAACCAATTTGGAACTCCCACTGGCCACAGATGAAACAGAGCATCAAAAAGAATAATAACTGCAACAGATTGGAGCATAAGAAATATGTTTAAATGGAATAGTTTATAATGACACTTTTAAAAAAAAATTTTTTAATGTTTTTATTTATTTTTGAGACAAAGAGCATGAGCAGGGGAGGGGCAGAGAGAGAGGGAGACACAGAATCTGAAGCAGGCTCCAGGCTCTGAGCTTTCAGCACAGAGCCCAACACGGGGCTCGAACTCACGGACTGTGAGATCATGACCTGGGCTGAAGTTGGATGCTTAACCGACTGAACCACCCAGGCGCCCCTATAATGACACTTTTAAAACAATCCATTGGCCATATTTTGATGAGATTAGAGAACCAAGTAATTGTTTGGAAATCAGTAAATAAAGGGAAAGAACCAAGCATGAGCTGTTTTTCCTGTGCAAAGTGTACTACAGGGTTACTAAGTAATGGATGAACATGAAGTTTCAATTTAGACAGAAGAATTCTACCAAATGAATTGAGAAGGAGTGCTAGACTATCATTAAGTATGGCCCTAAAGAAGTAATAAATACAGTCAGTGTTCTTCAGTGGCTAGTAATATTTTAAAAAGATCAACAACAGGTATCCTTTCCCTCGGGATGAAAGTATACACCACCATCTAAAAATCTTCCTATCGGGGTGCCTGGGTGGCTCAGTCAATTAAGCATCCAACTTTGGCTCAGGTCATGATCTCATAGTTCATGGGTTAGGGCCCCACATCAGGCTCTGTGCTGATAGCTCAGAGCCTGGAGCTTGTTTTAGATTGTGTCTCCCTCTTTCTCTGCCCCTCCCCTGCCCATGCTCTGTCTCTCTCTCTCAAAAATAAGTAAACATTAAACAAGAAGAAGAAGAAGAAAATAAAAATCTTCCTATCAAAACACCTAAATCTGATTATGCCTCTTATATCTAATTGTCAATCTATAGGAAATACCTGTAATATTTTCCATATGTTTGGTTTAGAGGAACGGGTTAAATAATATTTCATGGGTGTAATCATAATATAGACTGGGGAAGCCACAGGTCAGACAATCTGGTTTCTTCAAATGACAAAATAAAAAAGGAGACAAAATAGAACACTAGTAATGTATAAATTGAGATGGTATTGATTGGAATTAAAAGTTCCAGGGACTGGTGTTTGGGAGAAGGGTAAAAAGATTGATGCACTCCAGTTTCCAAGTTAAGAAAACTTCTTAAAATTCTTGCCAACCACTGAAAGAGAAGTGTATAATTTCCAAGCCAGGAAAGGGGGATAAAAGAGAAGTGAACAGCAGTCAGTTAAGGAGAAGAAAAGAAATATTGAAAAGGTAAAAGAAGCTATAAAATATGAATAGTAGATACAAATACAGCTATATCATTGCCAGTAAGTATAAATGGACTAAATTTCATAAAGCTGAAGATTGGCAGCCTAGAAAAGAAAATCTGGTACATGTTGTGCATGTGAGACACATCCAAAATTCATTGCAGGGGCACCTGGGTGGCTCAATCAGTTAAAGGTCCAGCTTCGGCTCAAGTTACGATCTTGTGGTTTGTGGGTTCTAGCCCCATGTAAGGCTTTCTGCTGTCAGTGCAGAGCCTACCTGGGATCCTCTGTCTGCCTCTCTTTCTGCACCTCTCCTGCTTGTGCATGCTCGCACTGTCTTGCTGTCTCTGAAAAATAAACATTAAAAAAAAAAAAAAAATCGATCAATCTCAATCCAGAGGGCCTGTAAGAAAATGACCCATCAAGTTGGGAAGCCAATTTTATTTCTCTTAAGAGAACATGAAGAATTTATTTTATTCTCTTTTCAGATTAAAGAAAAAGGAGTTTAGTTTAGAAGAAATATATACCAACAAGAATTATAAGTCTCCTCCTGCAAACAGGTGGGTACATGAGTAGGAGTGAATAGACTGGGAGGGCTTCTGAAATGATCGATGCAAATCTCCAATCCATTCACTTTAGAAAGGAAGTTATTGGAAATAACTAGAATTGGTATTTTTAGTTCCCAGTGCTTGAACTGGGGTTGGTGGTAGGATGGGACAGAAATGTGTGATGAGTTAGGTAGGTACAGAAAACACCACTTCCTTTCAGTTTGTACTTGTGTTTTTAGCAAAAAACTGGCTGTCCTTTTCAGGACTAGTAATCATTGATCTTCAGATATGATTACAAATCCAAACACAGACAGTGTTTCACATGGCTACCTTTGAGTGTGAATTCAGTTCAAGTCAGGGAACATTTATTAAATTCCTGTTGTGTCCAGGTTGTAGCAGGAGAGTTCTAGGATTTTATCCTGTAAAGTGAACATTTGCTCTAAGACCTTTGTACGAGGTTATTCATTGCAGCATTGCTAAATAATAGGAAACGATTGGAAACAACTTAAAATTGAATTATGATTCAGCCTTATAATGGAATACACTGTAGCCATTAAAAGGAATGAATCAGATACCTGTTTACTGAATTAGAATAATCTTAAAAGTTATTGACAGATCAGAGAGGCACAGTGTATAGGGCAGTGTATGTGGTTTGCTACCATTTGAACACAAGAAGAAAACCAAAGTGGAGGATATATGCTGTGGGTTAGCAGACTATAGGCCACATTCAACGAGTGGCCCATTTCCTTTCTTTTTTTGTTACCGTCTGTGAGAAAAAAAAAAAAGGTTTCTATATTCTTAAAGGGTTGTTTAAAAACAAAAAATATAATCGAGTCCTATGTGCTCATTAATTTAAAAATGTTTCCTACCTGTCCCTTTACACAAAAGGGCTGATCTCTGGTAATATATGCTTATTTATGCATGTCTCTGATTGAATGACTTTGTGAATACATAAAAAAGTGGCTGGTGTTACCTACAGGGTCTGGTCTTTATTCCTTACCCTTTTGCTCAGTGTCAGTTTTTTCACTGGGTGTTCATATATTACATATCCATAAATACATATTTTTCTTCGTACATAAAAAGATACTGGCCAGAGAAAGCAGTCAAGTAAGTAGTCATTAGTTGTTTTAGCCCCAGTTGACCAGAAGGGTTGGTGACCCAGGAGATGGGCCACGTGAGTCATTGTATTGGTGATTCTTTTTTTGTGCTCCACCCTTAGGTGTTTGGAGACCATCTTTGAGGAACCTAAGGAACGAAATGGTACGCTAATCTCAATCAGCCAACAGAAGAGAAAACGAGTTCTAGAATTTCAGGATTTTACAGTCCCACGAAAGAGGAGAGCTCGTGGTAAAGTCAAGGTGGCAGGCAGCTTTACCAGGGCCCAGAAGGCAGCTCTGCAGAGTCGAGAGCTGGATGCTCTGTTGATACAGAAACTAATGGAATTGGAGACCTTTTTTGCCAAGGAAGAGGAGGAGCAGGAGCGATCATCTGGTTGTTGAGAAGCAGTTTGGTTTAGGGGTCTCAATTTTAGATTTTCCAGGCTCCTTGGAAGAAGTTGCCTAATTTTGCCCTACCGCCCAAACTACTCAAAATGCAGTCCGTGGATTTTACCTATTTTAAGGTGCAACCTTTTTAGGAAACGGTGAAGGAGGGTCCTCTACTTCTCCTGCTGAGCATTGAACCTCAGGAAAGTTCCCTTTCTCCTGGAAATGGTCCTGAAAACCATCTGGTCCCCTCCTCCTCACACTCGCCATCCACAGGAGGAGGACTCAGCATACCTTCAGTAACACTAGAATTCCAAGGACTCATAGCATTTGCACGTCCGTGTGAAACTTCTGCGTTGTTTACGGTGGTGCTAGACCAAGATTATTTAGAGACGTGGCCTAGGGAGGGGGACCTGGCGTCCTGTTCTTTGTGGTCTCACCAGCTCATTTCAGTAGTTGAGGAAAGATGAGCTGTTGTGTTTCCTAATCCTTTTGAGTCTGTCTGCCCAGAATCGTGTGTGTGGGTGTGGGTGTGCGTGTGTGTGGGTGTGGTTGTGTGGGTGTGTGTGTGGCTTTTCCCCATCATTTTCTCCCCTCTGTGACTATGGGTCACTAGTGCCAGAGGAGCCCGTCCAGGCCCCATTCAAAGTAAGTTGCACTTTTTAATGTTGTGGTGTTATTTTCATTTGTTTTTATTTCTTTCTTTTCTTTTCTTTTCTTTCTTTCTTTCTTTTTTTTTTTTTTTTTTTTTTTTTTGTATTATTGCTGCATGTTTGGAGCCTTTAAATGTGATTTTAAAACAAAATTTTAAGACATCAAGGAGAAAGACATTGTCTTCAGAATATATGACAGGCATTTGACCCAGTGTATCAGTGCATGGTATGGGACAATGGTGAGACATTTTCCCATTATGTGTTTCAAGCAGTCCCTTCCCCATTTCCACCTTCCAGTGTAACTCATTAGAAGGAGTACTTTTTCATCTGTGTTCTCATTCTTGCCCACTAAGTAGATGTGTTTATTTTAATGATAGAAGTAAGAGCAAGTTTTCCTCCCAATCATTTAAAAAAATGTGAAGGTTGGGTGTGGTCTTAATGGGTTTTATCTGAAGTGGTAGTCTATAACAAAGTTGGGTACGGCAGCTCAGGTGGTGATAAAAGGCCGACCCAGAGTGTTTGCAGCTGTCAGAGCAACTTGCTCCAAGAGTGGGGAGTGAGATGGCACGTGGTTCAGACCCAGTGATGCATCCTTGCAGGGGGATCATGAAATTCCACGGCCAGCCCTCTCTGAGAACACCATCGTACTCTGGGCTCCTATGTCAAACCTACTGGAAATTTTGCAGAGTGCCAGAGTTGGCAGTTCCTTCATCTGTGCCTGCTTGAGTCTGTGGGCAGAAGGATGCTGTGTGGGTCGGCCAGGCCCAGAGGTGTCATTCGTTTTCCACTTAACTCCTATGTGCCCTTGCCCTGCTTCCCCCCCCCCCCCCCACCATCCCCTGTGTTTTATCTTTCTTTCTCTCTTGCTTTCATTACAAAAGTTCAGAGAATTAACATTCCTTGGCTGGTGAGTGGGATGCTACACCCAGCCTCAGGACACTGGTCACCTCTTCCCATGCTCCTAGGAGCCACTGCTAGGAAGCAGCCACCCAAGGAGACTGTCAGAGCTCCAGAGATATTTTCAAAGTCAGTCTGTTAGAGAAGAGTGTGTGGTGCCGTCCTGGTGTGTCTCCTAGGGTTCCTTTGTCTCCCCATTTGTGAGTGGGTGGGAAGATGGGGTGGGGGCAGGGGGTCTCTATGTGCCTTTCCTTTGCAGGTTGATAGTCTGTGCCACACTGGAGCAGAAGAACTGACATGAGCAAGAAAATAAAAGTGCCACATCTGTCTTCTAGGCCCACTGCCTCAGACATAGCATTTAGTAAGTGAAATACACATCTGGTAACCCATAGAGGCTTCTAAGGCCATGGCCAAATAGCATTGAAGAGAGCCGCATTTCCACACTGAATTGGAATGTGAACCAGATTCCGCTGTTCTACATCTGCTTTGCCCAGACTGTATAGACACAACCTGTGTTTCACCTCAGTACCTCTCCCATCCTGGGACAGGGTCCTTAGACACTAAATGCTTTTCTCTGTCTTTTTGCCTAAGGGAGTGGGGATTAGTATTCCATTTTACCCTCTGACAAACATTTTTAGGGAGTGCTGCTGGACAGCTTGCAAACTCCCAGCAACTCAGCAGAGCCCTGTTTGCCAGGTCCGTTGCTGGTGTAGACGAGTCAGCAATGCGGCAACAACCCATGTCATCCAGCAGACTGAAGTTGAACGGGCACAGCTGTGGCATCACCACCATTACAGAGATATAATTTCAAGTTTGCCCTTATACATAGGCACGGTATTTGCAAGAGCCAGGAAGAATGATTTGGAACATTGGAGGCATGGAGTAAGTGGAGGCTTGGGCTCCCTCCTTGTCCTGGCAATGTGGAAGAGAAGCAGCTCTGAGGCATCTCTGCCTATCGTTGAAATTCTTGGCCTGCCCTCTGGCTCGGGGCCTTCCCCTGCTCCAAAGTTAAAAAGGGGCCACCATTGCAAACTTGAAATTGCTTGCCTAAAACCGATACATCAAGTTCTAGTTGTGCTCAGCCACACCTGTCTTTGCATCTGTTTTCACCATTGGCCTGGCCAGCTGCAAGGCTAGATCTGTGGTCCTCGGAGCCTGTGGAACCTGCCCACGATTGGGGGTGGGGGTGGGGGTGGGGGCGTTAGTCGGCTGCTGGCACACCAGTTGCCCAGAGCTACAGGAGGTCTCTTTCTGGGGTGGGGGTTGGTAGTTTCTGAGTATGGGGACTTCCCACCCCAAATGGTGGGAAGTTACAGTTAACTATGATTTACTCAACTATAATTCAACTCCAGAGGCTTAGTGCTTTTAATATGGGAAAGAGAGGAGAAATCTCAGGTCCAATCAGGGTTCTGCCTATCAGCTTTTCACTGAAATTTCAACTATGTTTTTTTTTTTTTCCATCTTTCAGTTATAGCTATATTTGCCCCCATCTGCTTCCTGCCCCCTTTCTCCTCTTTTGGTCACCTTTCCAGTTTCATTTCTTCATTAGTTTAAATGTACCTCATCACACCTATTAAAACAGATTATGTCCACTTTTTCTTACTGACCTTACTCTAAGAGCTACAGCTGAGGGAGGTACAGTGGAAAGACATGTAGCATTTGCCTTACGTGGAGCCTGAAGAGCTTAGAAACTCATGCTGTGAATCCCAAAACTCAGCGCTCCTTTAAGAGCTGTGAAAATCATGACATTTTGTCACAGTTTTGCCTGAAAGGGTCTTTTGTGCGGGTGCCAGAGCCAACCTGAGGTAAATTCCAGATCCTACCATCTGGGCACGATCCCTCCCCCAGCAGGGCTCACTCCCTGCCCACCAGACCAAGAGCAGCATAGGGTGTGCAGCATAGGGCGGCAGCACCAAGGCTCTGGTGCAGCCTGATGGAAAGCACAGTCGGCACTTGGTCCCCAGGCTGGGATTCCATCTCCTAATACCACGTACATGGAGATCCGTGAAAGACCAACTTTTAGTCAGTGATGCTTTTCTCCCATTACCTGAGGGAGAAGTATGCAGTTGGTGCTTTCTTTTAATTCCCTTGTTTTGTTTTTGTTTTGTTTTGGAAGCTTTTCCCCTGGTATCATGGAAAGGACCTCTTAAGCACCACATTGTTGGGTGGCTGTATCCAAAGTCTAGATAATTGGCCAGAGGTAGGGAGTAGCCTTTCCTGGATTGATGCAAAAGAAGGGCTCCTTACCACAACTGCACTTCTTGATACAAAAAGCTGGCTGCAGAGGAAGAGTTAATTTTACAAAAATCAAAGTTTGATATCATCTAGCCACAAATTGAGCAGCAGACGCTAATTTGATTATAAAGTAAGGGTCCCCATATAGCCCACCATCTAGCACAGCATATTCTCAGATTTGATGCTTATTCATTGTGTGTCTTCACGAGCCCCTCCCTGGTGCTGAGTTGGATTTGAATTCTTGGTGAGAGGCCTCAGCATCTCCTTGGGCTGGTCTGGGCCAGTAAATAGCTGCCTGAAGTGTTTATATATTATCATGGTCAATATAGTTCAGTGAAATTTGTACATTTTTGGTAACATTGGCATACATGATGCCCCTGCAGTTCTTTTTCTGTTTGGTAGTTTGTGACTCTAAATTCCCACTGTTATGTGTGTTAATTTATGAAAATAAATTTTTTTTGGGAAAACCTTTCAAATAACTGTCAAGGCTGTTACTTTATTCTCTTTTTTTTATGATTTTATTTTTAAGTAAGCTCTACACCCAACATAGAGCTTGAACTTACAACCCCAAGATCAAGAGTAGCAGGCCCTTCCAACTGAGCCAGCTAGGTGCCCCTGTTATTTTACATTAAAAGTTTACCTGTAACGTTATGAGGTTTCACCATTTTCTGGGGACTGTCCTGTGCTCAAAACATGTATAGGCCTCCACCTTTGGGTGGCCTTCTGAGCTTTCGATGAATCTTTTTAAGTTTACTCAGTGGCAGCAAATCATCTCTTTGAGGGAATTTGGTATTTGGAAACAGTCAATACTCATTCAGATCTGAGTCCTACCCACTTAAGTGCAGTAGGTTTGCTGAGTAAGTATTTTAGGTGTGATTTTTAAATAGTGCAACTTTCTCATTTGGCGAAGGGGGAAGAAGCAGTTATAAATTCAAGTCATAAGATGTTTCAAATATTAGCAACCTATTTGGAGTAAGAGCTTCACTTGCTAATGAGACTACTAAGGAGAGTGTAAATGTGGTGGAGTACATTCATTTGCTGTAAAAAAAAAAAAAAAAAAAAAAAGGCTTGCCTTTTATCACATATCCTCCCAGCTGTACACAAGGTTAGGCTATGAGTCTTCTATTCTCAGTTCTCTAGTGAGATGATGGCAACTAGTGAAAGAATGACTGAAAACATAGCTCTCAAACACCATACTGACATGTCCCAGGAAGAAGCATGATTTCTGAGGATGTTTTTCCTTTGTCCAGAGGAAAAGCAGTGTACAGCATCCCTGCTTGGCCTTTTCCAATTCATGGCTTCTACAACAGAATTTGGGGAGCATTCTGCCTCGCAGCTATGTTTCTGCTTTTTAGATTTCACAGTTCTTTGAGAAGAGCACATTTTCTTTGTTTAGAAGGGAAAGCGCTAATCATCTATTACGTGTTATTTCTCTAGCATCTCCCATTATAGAGTCTCAGCGTTGGTAAGGCTTCCTGAGAATAAGAGGACTGATCCAAGCTGATTTAAGAGTCCTCTGTTGTGGGACACCTGGGTGGCTCAGTCCATTAAGTATCTGACTTTGGCTCAGGCCACAGTCTCACGGTTTGTGCGTTCAAGCCCCTCATCAGGCTCTGCTGACAGCTCAGACCCTGGAGCGTGCTTGCAACTGTCTCTCTCTTTCTCTCTGCCCCTCCGCTGCTTGTGTGCTCTCTCTATATATATCAAAAATAAAAATTTTTTTTTAATGTTTATTTTTGAGACAGAGCATGAACGGGGGAGGGTCAGAGAGAGAGGAGACACAGAATCTGAAGCAGGCTCCAGGCTCTGAGCTGTCAGCACAGACCGGGGCTCGAGTCACGAGCCGTGAGATCACGACCTGAGCTGGAGTCGGACACCCAACCGACTGAGCCACCCAGGCGCCCCCTGTTTTGCATTTTTAATGTCAGACTCTTGAAGGTGGTGAAATGGTCCCTGAAATAGTGCGAACATACCCCAAAGAATGGGATGAGTCTGGCTGCCCCTCATGTCCTTCCCCTACTGCTGCCTGCCTAAGTTATCCTGGTAAAACACAATTTCACACTTCTCAGAACCACCTCTTAAAATCTCCCTGTTGCTTTCTCCTCGCCCCCAAATATAGTAACTACCATTTATTGAGCCCTGACCAAGGGCCAAGCATTTTGTGCTTATTACCTCCATGAATTCTCACAGCAACCTAAAGTAGGTTTTGGGGTTTTTTTTAATGTTTGTTTATTTTTGAGACAGAGAGTACAAGTGGGGAAGGGGCAGACAGAGGGAGACACAGAATCCAAAGCAGGTTCCAGGCTCTGAGCTGTCAGCGCAGAGCCTGATGTGGGGCTCAAACTCACAGCGAGATCATGTCCTGAGCCGAAGTCAGGTGCTTAACAGACTAAGCCACCCAGGCACCTCTGAAGTAGGTATTTTTAATCCCCACTTTGTAGATGAGGAAACAGGCTTAAAGCTCACATCTACTCCTGACCATGGTACTACCAAACCCAACGTTTCTGCCCACACCTTTCTTTCTATTTCAATTCCCTTTGATGCTCCACCACCCTGAATTTTTTCTAGTTTCTCAGATCCTCCATGCTGTCGCTTGCCTTGAAGATTTTACACAAAAGCTGTGACCTTGGCCAGGAGTGTTCTTTCTCCCACCCCTTCATTGGACTGCCTCTACTTCAGATTTCTGGGGGCTTTCCCCTAGCCCCTTCCCACTCTGCCCCCCGCCACTGCCCTGATAGTCACCCCTCTTAGATGCTTCCTCAGCCCATGCACTCTCCACCCTCTGAATTGTCTGCTCACTCCTCAGGTTCCCCCTTTTGCCAGTGAGCTTCAAAAGAGTGAAGTCTTGTTTGCCATCCCTAGCCCCTTGCACATCCCTGGCACACAGGTGCTCAGTCACTGCTTATTGAACAGATCAATGTATCATGGTCACAAAACTATCAAGCCAGTCCTCTGGAAGGGCATGGACAGGTAGGGGAGACAGACACGGGTCAGGAACTGAGAGGAGCCCAACTGGAGAGTTTTAGAATACAGAGAGAAGTGCTGTGGGGATAGATTTTTTTTAAATGCTTATCTAGTTTGAGAGAGAAAGTAGGGGGCAGAGAAAGAGGAGAGAGTCCCAAGCAGGCTCTGCTCTGTTGGCACAGACTCAGATGTGGGGCTTGATCCCAGGAATCATGAGATCATGACCCAAGCCAAAATCAAGAGTCGGACGCTTAACTGAGCCACCCAGGTGCCCCCAAGCATCCGGGTTATGATCTCACAATTGATGAGTTCATGTCCCATGTTGGGCTTGGCGCTGGCAGTGCAGAGCCTGCTTAGGATTCTCTCTCTCTCTCTCTCTCTCTCTCTTTCTGCCCCTCCCCCACTTTCTCTCTCTAAAATAAATAAGTTAAAAAAAAAAAAAAGACAACCAACTGAGCTACTCAGGCACCCCAAGACAGATTTTTTTAATTAAGAAATGTAAAACTTGCAGAAAAGAGAAAAGAACAACATAACAAGCACCCATATTTCTGTCATTCAGAATTAACAAGGGTTAATATTTTCCAAATTGCTTCCAGTCATGCTTAAAAGAAATAAAACATTACATGGGGCACCTGAGTGGCTTGGTCAGTTAGGCATCTGACTTCAGCTCAGGTCAAATTCACAGTTTGTGAATTTGAGCCCCACATCAGGCTCTGTGCTGACAGGCCAGAGCCTGGAGACTGCTTCAGATTCTGTGTCTCTCTCTCTGCCCCTCCCTTGCTCACGTTCTGTCTCAAAAATAAATAACCATTAAAAATTTTTTTAAAGAAATAAAACATTACAGATCACTGAAGTCCCAAAACTATCAGTCCCTCTTATATCCCCTCTCCACTCCCTAGAGACAGCCACTATCAAAAGGTTAGTATTTGTCCCTCAGTGCCCTACCTCCTCTCTGTCTCTGTCTCTGTGTCTCTCCATCAGCAACTTAACAATATTTTTACATTGTTTATTTGTTTTGTTTTTTGTTTTGTTTTGTAAGCTCTACTCCCAATGTGGAGGCTTGAACTCACGGCCCAAGATCAGTATTTGCATGCTTTACCGACTGATCCAGCTAGGCACCCCTATATTGGTTTTTGGGGTTTTTTAAAGACACATTTATTTAACATCATTACCAGACTATTAACATTTAGCAATCAACAGTATGGGTGCAAGAAAACAAAACAAAGCATCCGTATTAAGACCCTTTGTTGGAATACTTCAACTCTATACAGAACAGAAACCAAAATAATCTATTATACAGTTAGTAACAAATACAATCCTTGTGTTTTTTGCCCATACACATGAATGTTATCTAAAACGTATCTTCTTTGTAGCAGCTAGGCTCTGCCACAGTGGTGCTTAGCTGAGTTCACAAATCTATTGTATCTTCCCTGTTACTTCTCTGACTCTCCTCTCCTGCTAAGCTTTATTTACTGACAGAAATTGAAACCTTCTGTCACTGCCATAGCTACTGCCAGAACCGCCACAGCCACCTTGGTTTTGTGGTTTGGCAGAGTATGGTCCTCCACCACCAAAGGGCCCAAAGCTTCTGCCTCCAAAGTGGTTTTCTTTCATGGGTCCAGAATTTGAAGATTGATTATTGTAATTGCCAAAATCATTATAGCTTCTGCCACCTCCAAAGTGACTACCATCTTTACCAAATCCAATGCAGCCATCCCCACTGCCACCATATCCAACCACCACCATGGCTGCCACCGAAGTCACCCCATGACCAAAGTTGTCATTCCCACCAAAACCACTTCCATGATCACCACCAAAGTTTCCAGAATCATTTCAACCTCTTTGGCTTGACAAAGCACTAGCCATCTCTTGCTTATATAGGGCTTTCCTCACTTCACAGTTGTAGCCATTCATAGTATGGTATTTCTAAATGACAGTCTAGTCAGTCACAGTCATGAAAGGTCACAAAAGCAAAGCCTCTCTTCCTGCCACTGTCTCAGTCAGCCATGATTTCAATCACTCCAGTTTTCCCATAGTGTTCAAAATAATCTCTTAGGTGATATTCTTCAGCATCTTCTTTAATGCCACCGACAAAAAAATCCTTTTCACAGTTAAGTGAGCACAAGTCTTTGACAATCTTCTCTTTAGTTCCACAACTCTTAAATCCACCTCCCCCTGAAGCACTTGGTGTTTGGATCTCTCATTACCATTACCACACAGTCTATGAGCATTCCCCATTGCTCAAAATGGCTCCTCAGACCCATTGGTTGTTTCAAAGTTTCCATGAAGAGCTTCTGCAGCTGCTCAGAATCTTTGGAAGACTGACTTAGACATGAGCACAGGAGGAGGAGAAACTTGAACAATGCCTACTTGCTGGCATCCAAGGGCAGAAAGGATAGGTATTTTGTTTTTAAAGTACACCAATCATGGGTGCCCGGGTGGCTGAGTTCGTTAAGTGTCTGACTCTTGATTTCGGCTCTGGTCATGGGCTCAGGTCATGATCTCATGGTACATGGGATTGAGCCCCAGGTCAGGCTCTGTGCAGATAGCTCCCAGCCATCTTGGGATTCTCTCCCTCTATGTCCCTCCCCCACTCATACACATTCATTCTCTCTCTCTCTCTCTCTCTCTCACCACCTCTCTCTCTCTCAAAATAAATAAAAATAAACGGGGGGGGGGGGGAGAGAGAGAGAGAGAGAGAGAGAGAGAATCCCAAGCAGGCTCCATCCACCTTGTTAGCACAGAGCATGACATGGAGCTCCATTCCACAAACCAGGAAGTTGGTTGCTTAACCAACTGAGCCAACCCAGGTGCCCCTAAATAAAAATAAACTTAAAAAATAAAATGCACCAATCATATACTTAGTATGTGTCAATTAGCATCTTGGTTATTTTCAACTGACATTTCATTTTTGAGACCTACTCAGGTTGGTAACATAGATCTAGGCCATTGCTTTCCATTGCTGTAGAGTAGACCATCATAGAAATGTAATTGGGGAATTCCTGCACCAATAGGGATTCAGAGAGATGGTACAGTCTACTGAAGGAGAGCAGGAATTGTCTGGGGACTTCTGCTTTAGAAAGGCAATGGGTTTTCCAATTAAGGATTATGAATATATGCACATAGAGGTCAAAGTCTTGATACCTCTTCTTGGCCTTGGAAGAAAAAGAACTTTCAAAGTAAGAGACTACCTCCTCATTTAGCAGATTGACTCATTTCTCTGTGACGCTCCAGGTGGGTGTGATGAAATGTAATACATCTGTCATCTCCAAAACTCAGAGGAAACTTTTCTTTTAAAGAACTGGCCTAGGTGGCTCAACTGGTTAAGCATCTAACCCTCGATTTTGGCTCAGGTCACAATCTCACAGTTTGTGACATTGAGCATTGAGGCCCGCTTTGGGCTCTGTGCTGACATTACTGAGACTGCTTGGGAGTCTCTGTCTCCCTCTCTCTGCCCCTCCCCCACCACGTGCATGCACACTTTCTGTATCTCTCTCAAAAATAAATCCCCATCAAAACTCAAAACTCAAAACAAAACAAACCGGCCATTCCAGAATGTTAAGATTTTTGGCAAGATTAAGGCTGAAATAAAAATGAGCAAGATAAAAAGTTACAGGTTTTGAAAGAACTTCTTTGGAAAGAAAAATCGTAAAAATACTATATAAACTTGAATTGAATACATTGTACGAAATCTAAATTAGACATGCATTCCTAGGGTGTATTAGTGAACCATTGTTGCGATATTGCTGCATAACAAACCACCCTAAATTTAGTGGAAAGCAACAGTGAGCATTTACTATCATGCTCATGGGGCTGTCGATTAACTGTGGTTTGGCTGATCTAGAATGGGCTCAGTTCAGTGGTACTGCTTCAAACTTCAGGTCAGGTGGGCTTCGCCATAGTTTAGGTTCTAGTTTAGTTTCGTTTAGGATCTCTCACACTCCTTGCACCAATAGCTCCCCAAAGCAAGAAAGCCTAGCCAGACCACACAAACACATTTAAGGCCTCTGCTCTCCTCATATCATTCCTTGCTCTGTGGAGCAACCACAACATCATATGGCCAACCTCAACATCAGCAGAACAGAAGAAAATATTCTACCCATAATAGGAAGAATCACAAAGCCATATAGGAAAGAACATGAATATTTTAATACAGGGAGGTGTGAAGAACTGGGACAAATGGTCAACAATTCAATCTACCAGAGTGTAAATAAGAAAACAAAATTGATAGCAATTATGGACGGAAGTAGCCAAACACTTGCTCTACCTGAGATAACCATCTTATGAACAGCAAAAATGTCTGCTTTGCCAAACAAGTTTTTGCCAGGTTTTTTTGTTTGTTTGTTTCTTTTGGGGGGGGGGGTGGTTTGCCCCAACTTCAAAGTCACAGAAATGAAAATCTTAGCAGGGAGGGACCCTTGGAATTTCTTCCTGGGACTGTGTGCTGCAAATCACTCAGATGTTAAAACTCTCACAACAATGTAACAAAACTTGTGTTTGATGAATGGGGTTAAATGCCTTTGGCATTCCTCACACACTACCCCTCCTCCACCTTAGCTCTGGATTTGGTTACCAGCAACAGTTCCTTTGTTACCCTTCGGAACCCACACTGTCCCAGTATTGTTTGGAAGGCAGAAATCATAAAAAGTCATCCCGAAAAATTGCTGGATAATCTGGGTGTAATAGCCAGCCATTTCACTTACTGACCCTATGAATCTTAGAAAGTCACATGACCTCTTTAAAATGAAAGACTTGATCAACCACTCTTGCTCTCCCTCAGTCCAACTGTACAAAGCAGTCAGAATGAGATTTTTTTTTAATGCATCAAAGAAAGGGTTTATTCCAGAGGCAGCTGAATGAAAGCACAGAAGGTTGACTCAAATCTGTCCAGAATGATAAATTTTTTTAATCTTTACTTTTATTATTTATTTAAAAATGTTTTTAAATATTTATTTTTGAGAGAGAGAGAGAGAATGTGCACAAGCAGGAAGGGGCAGAGAGAGAGAGGGAGACACAGAAGTGAAGCAGGGTCCAGACTCCGAGCTATAAACACAGAGCCCCATGCAGGGCTTCAACTGACAAACCTCGAGATCACGACCTGAGTGGAAATCAGACGCTTAACCGACTGAGCCACCCAGGCACCCCTTTATTATTTGTTTTTTAAGTTAAGTTCATGCCCAACATGCGGCTCAAATTCATCACCCCTAGATCAAGAGTTGCACACTCTACAGACTGAGCCAACCAGGTGCCTATGGAATGAGTATTTATTTATTTATTTGTTTGTTTGTTTGTTTGTTTATTTATTCATTATTTGTTTGTTTGTTTGTTTGTTTGTTTAAAGTAGGCTTCACAACCAGCGCAGAGCCCAACACAGTGCATGAACTCACAACTCTGAGATCAAGACCTGAGCTAAGATCAAGAGTTGGTCACTTAAAAAAATTTTTTGAAGAGAAAATTTATTTTTGAGAGAGAGAGACACAGAGCACAAGTGGGGGAAGGGCAGAGAGAGAAGGAGACACAGAATTCGAAGCAGGCTCCAGGCTCTGCACTGTCAGCACAGAGCCTGACACGAGGCTCGAACTCACAACCTCAATGACTGTGGAATCGTGACCTGAGCCAAAGTTGGACACTCAAGTGACTGAGCCACCCAGGCACCCCCCAATTTTTTTTTTAAGTTTATTTATTTTTGAGGTAGAGAGGAAGAGAGCACACGCAAGCAGGGGAGGAGAAGAGGGAGAAAGAGAATCCCAAATAGGCTCTGCACTGTCAGCACAGAGCCCCACGAAAGGTGAGATCATGACCTGAGCTGAGATCAAGAGCTGGCTGCTTAACCAACTGAGCCACCCAGGAGCCCCATCTGAGATTTTTTTTTGAATAAAACATTTTGAAGGGTGCCTGGGTGGCTCAGTCAGTTAAACATCCAACTTTGGCTCAGGTCATAATCTTGCCATTCATGAGTTTGAGCCCTACATCAGACTGTGCTGACAGCTCAGAGCCTGGAGCCTGCTTTGGATTCTGTGTCTCCCTCTCTCTGCCCATCCCTGGCTCGTTCTCTCTCTCTCTCTCTGTCTCTCTCTCTCTCTCTCAAAAATAAAACATTTTAAAAAATTATTTTAAGTAAAATATTTTGATTTTAGGGGCACCTGGGTGGCTCACTCAGTTGAGCATCTGACTTCAGCTCAGGCCACAATCTCATGGTTCATGGATTCCAGCCCCGCATCGGGTTCTGCGCTTTACAACTCGGAGCCTGGAGCCAGCTTCCGATTCTTTGTTTCCCTCTCTCTTTCTGTCCCTCCCCCACTTGCGTGTACACTCATGCCCTATCTCTCTCTCAAAAATAAACGTTAAAAAAAACATTTTGATTTTAAGATAACTGTAGATCCACATGCACATTCTGCAAGAAATAATACAGAGTAGCCAGTTTCCGCCAATGGTAACATCTTGCCGAACTATACAGTATCACAACAATATTGACATTGATACAGTCAAGATAACAGTACATTTCTGCTATGGACTGAATGTGTCCCCCACCCCCACCCCCCCAAATTCATATGTTGAAGTAACTAACCCTAAAGATAGCGATATTAGGAGGTGGGGCTTTGGAAAGCTGCTTAAATTATGAAGGTAGACTTCATGAATGGGATTAGTGCCTTATAAAAGAGGCTCCAGAGAGATCCCTAGCCCCTTCCACCATGTGAGGATACAACTGGAAGTGTGAACCCCAGAAGAAGACCTTCACTTGACCTTGACCAAGCTGGCATCTTGATCTTGGACTTACCAGCACCCGGAACTATAGGAAATATATTTATGTTGTTTATAAATTACCCAATCTGTGGTATTTTGCTATAGCCACTTGAACAGACAAGACAATTTCTATCAGGATACAGTATATTTCTTTCAGATTGGGTAATTTCTATTGTTCTATCTTCAAGTTCACTGATTGTTGCCTCTGTCCCTCCATTCTGCTGTTGAGCCCATGCACTGAGTGTTTTTTGTTTTTTTCAGTTAGTGTATTTTTTTGTTCTAAAATGTTTATTTGGTTCTTTGTATTTTCTTTTTTTAATTTTTTTTTAATGTTTATTTATTTTTGAGAGAGAGAGAGAGAGAGAGAGAGCGTGAACAGGGGAGGGCCAGAGAGAGAGAAGGAGACACAGAATGTGAGGCAGGCTCCAGGCTCTGAGCTGTCATCACAGCTCACAGACCATGAGATCATGACCTGAGCTGAAGTTGGGCACTTAACTGACTGAGCCACCCAGATGCCCCAGTTCTTTGTATTTTCTGTGTCTCTGCTAGGACTTTCTATTTTGTTTTGAGGAGAAGTTACTATTTTCTTCATTGTTTCAAATGTGTTTGTTCACTGAAACATTTTTATGATGATAGCTTTTAAAATATTTTAATGTTTGGGGCACATGGGTGGCTCAGTCGGTTAAGCGTCCAACTTCAGCTCGGGTCATGATCTCACAACCAGTAAGTTTGAGCCCCGTGTCAGGCTCTGTGCTGACAGCTCAGAGCCCGGAGCCTGCTTCGGATTCTGTGTCTCCCTCTGTCTCTGCCCCTCCCTCGCTCATGCTCTCTCACTCCTTCAAAAATAAATAAACATTTAAATACATATATTTTAGGGGCGCCTGGGTGGCTTGGTCAGTTAAGCGTCCGACTTCGGCTCAGGTCATGATCTCACGGTCCGTGAGTTCGAGCCCCGCGTCGGGCTCTGTGCTGACAGCTCAGAGCCTGGAGCCTGTTTCAGATTCTGTGTCTCCCTCTCTCTCTGCTCCTCCCCTGTTCATGCTCTGTCTCTCTCTGTCACAAAAATAAATAAACGTTAAAAAAAATTAAATACATATATTTTAATAAAATTTCTTTTTTCAATTTTTAAAAAATCTTTATTCATTTTTGAGAGACAGAACATGAGCAGGGGAGGAGCAGAGAGAGAGGGAGACACAGAATCTGAAGTAGGTTCTAGGCTCTGAGCTGTCAGCACAGAGCCTGATGTGGGGCTTGAATTCATGAACCATGAAATCACGACCTGAGCCAAAGTTTGATGCTCAACCAACTGAGCCACCCAGATGCCCCTTTCTTTCTTGTTTTTACTTTTGTGTGTGTGTGTGTGTGTGTGTGTGTGTGTGTGTGTGTGTAGGTTATTTATTAATAAGAGAGAGAGAAAGCACAGGCAGGGGAAGGGTAAAGAGAGAGAGAGAGAGAGAGAGAGAGAGAGAGCAAGAGAATTCCAAGCAGGCTCCGCACTGTCAGCACAGAGCCTGATGTGAGGCTCGAACCCACAAATGGCGAGATCATGCCCTGAGCCGAAGTCAGATGCTTAATCGACTGAGCCACCCAGGTGATCTTAGCTAATTTCTAGTGATACCCCTAAGGCAGGCAAAGTGGTGGTGCTGTCTCATTACTGCCAGTTAAGGGTAGAAGGCCAGGTTTCCCACTCACCCACCTCTGTTACTACCTGGGGTGGTCTTCCTCCCACTAGTGGGTTGAGGTGAGAATTCTGGCTCCCCACGGGGCCTCCACTGACACCACAGAGTTTGGGCGAGGGGGTTGCCTTGTTATTGCTGGTCAATGGTGTGAGTTCTGACTCTCCATCAAGTCTCATCTGACACCACCCCAGTGGGACACCTTGGTCCTGTCAGGTAGGTGAAAATTAGGTTCCCCAGTGTGGTCTGCACTGATACTGTGGAGGTGAAGAGAGTGAGCTTGGTCACCTATGGATGCAAATGGAAGTCCCGGCTCCCCACTTGGCCTTCTCTGACACCACCCCAGGTGGGAAGGTTGAGGGGCTTCATTACAGTCTGCTAAAGATGGAAGTCTAGGCACCCCATTCAGCCTTTGCTGGTGGGGGTGTAGCCACAGTTCTTTTATGGTGTTTGGCTGGAGTAGAATGGCTATTATCTATTCTGTTCTGAAAGTCTACCCCTTTCCTGGTACTTTGGCTAGAGATTGCAGGCTTTTGTTGGGGCTTTGTTTTTGTGGGGGGGGGGTGTCTATGCTCACTGGCATTTTTTGGTTGCCAACATTTTCAGCTCCAAGTCTGGGGTATATGAGACAAAAAGAAAACCCAGGGAAATTACCACTATGTTGTTACTTGTACTCTGAGTTACCTAGTCAGGCTGCCTCTGTCTACCTTTCAGTCTTTTTGTATTATATCTATGCCCAGATATGGTTTGAAGAACTATCCTGGTTGGGGAGGAATCAATATAGGTGAGACAGGTGGGCTGCTCATTGGGGTGCCTGCTGCAGTGGGTGGGAGTAGAGGGTATCCAGGGAAGCCTTCTCGATCCAACAGTCCTGGGTTTCTGAAGAAGCTGTCTTTGAATGAACGAAGGGGCGTCAGCTTCTCCAGTCCTTCCCTTGACCTCAGGAGCTGTCTTAAGTGAGGGTAGTGTCAGGAGACCTTAAAGAAAGACTGCTAGGGGGGCGCCTGGGTGGCGCAGTCGGTTAAGCGTCCGACTTCAGCCAGGTCACGATCTCGCGGTCCGTGAGTTCGAGCCCCGCGTCGGGCTCTGGGCTGATGGCTCAGAGCCTGGAGCCTGTTTCCAATTCTGTGTCTCCCTCTCTCTCTGCCCCTCCCCCATTCATGCTCTGTCTCTCTCTGTCCCAAAAATAAATAAACGTTGAAAAAAAAAAAATTAAAGAAAGACTGCTAGGAAGCCAAGTAGCAGCAGAAATGGGATGAATTCCTCGTGTTCAATGGACTAATATCCAAAAGCATGGCTCTTTCTAAGAAGTTGTTTAGCCTTTCCCAGCACCTGGGCCCCAGTTTAGAATCACTTGGTTCTGCACATTGCAGTGACATCCAAACTGCTTTGAATCATTCATTCTACAAGTATTTGTTCAGCATGTCCCACGTCCCATGTCTCATTGCAGCAGGTGCTATGGACTTAATGAGCAAATAGAGGTGTGAATTCTGCCTTCTGGAGGAAAGAGACAGAGATAAGTAGTAATTTTTACATTGTAATAAGTAGATATACAATGACAAACTGATGAGTGCTAGGAAGGAAACTACAGGGAGTTGATAAAGCCTCTCACAAGCTGCCAAGTTACTGTAGTAAGTGTTGAATGTGATGTCAAAAAACAGAAGTTTGCTCATAGAGTTAGACAGTTAAACTCGGGTTACTCAAACATGCTTAAAATTGGTTTTTGGCTCTTCATCACAGCTAGCAATTGATATAGTTTCAATCTAAATAGCTTCTGCGTGGGGCGCCTGGGTGGCTCAGTCGGTTAATTAAGCATCCAACTCCTGATATCAGCTTAGGTCATTATCTTATGGTTCGTGAATTTGAGCCCGGCATCGGGCTCTGTGCTGACAGCACAGAACCTGCTTAAGATTCTCTCTCCTTCTCACTCTGCCCTTCCCCCACTTGCTCTCTCTCTCTCTTCCCCCCATCTCTCAAAATAAATATTCAAAAAAAAATTAAATGGCCTTTGCTTTTGAACCAAAAAGTCTACTGAACTCAAATTATACATGCTGATTACCCTTGTTGATTTGAATTAATTTTTCTCTCCCCAGTATCTAATATGGTTTCTGACTCTTAAAAAAAATTGTTTTAATGTTTATTTATTTATGAGAGAGAGGGAGTGACAGTGTGCGAGCAGAGGAAGGGCAGAGAGAGAGGGAGACACAGAATTCGAAGCAGGCTCCAGGTTCTGAGAGGTTAGCACAGAGCCTGACATAGGGCTGGAACTCAGGAATGGTGAGATCATGACCTGAGCCAAAGTTGGACACATAACCAACTGAGCCACTCAGGCGCCCCTACTGTGGGTTCTGACTCTTAAGTGCTTCCTTCCCTTGTTACATAAAAAAGAAAATATATACAGGTGCTTGGGTGGCTCAGTCAATTGAGCCTCTGACTTCAGCTCACGTCATGATCTCACAGTTCGTGAGTTGGAACACCACATCAGGCTTGCTGCTCTCAGCTCGGAACCTGCTTCAGATTTTCTGTCCCCCTCTCTGTCCCTCCCCTGCTTGCACTCTCTTTCTCAAAAATAAAATTAAGCATTTAAAAAATTGAAAAAGAATATATATATATATATATATGTATGTACGTACATGTGTGTGTGTATATATATATATATATATACACGTATATATATATGTGTGTATATATATATACATGTATATATAAATATATACTGATTGTGAGGCCAAATATCTGAATAGGCCAGAATTTTCAGACCTAAACAGAGGGTTGCATTTGACTGCAGCCCTGGCCCTTAAGTATGCCACATATGGAGACAAGAAATCTTGGCATCCACTTAATAAATGTCTTTTCCTGTTATAGAATTTATTTTCTAGTCGGAAATATGCATAATAAGCAGATGATCTACCTGATGTCATGTCAGGTAGTGAGGGGGCCTATGAAGAATAATGATAAAACAGAAGAAGGAATAAAGTGACACCAGAGGTGCCATTAGAACATAGTGTCATTGAAAACAGGCAGGGAGGTGTGATTCCAAACAGGTAGCTTCTCCAACACCTATGAGCTGCAGCATGCCCACCCAGATCAAGCTGAAAGGTTAGTGTTAGGGTTACTGTTAGAGTAAGGGTACAAGTACCTGTTCGAGTTCCTGCTTTCAGTTACTTTGGGTAGATGCCTAGGAGTGAAACTGTTGAATCAAAAGGTAATTCTGTGTTTGAGCTCTTTGAAGAACTGCCAAACTAGTTTCCACAGCAGCTACATCATTTTACATTTCCATCGGCATGGTACAGGTGTTCCAATTTCTCTTCATCCTCTCTAACACTTGTTATTTTCTGTTTATTTGGTTTTTAAAAATTATAGCCATCCTAATGGTTATGAAGTGGTGTTCAAGTCCTTTGCCAATCTTGAAATTGGGTTGTTTGTTTTTTTGCTTGTTAAAACCAACCATTTCAAATTTTTTTTTTTCAACGTTTATTTATTTTTGGGACAGAGAGAGACAGAGCATGAACAGGGGAGGGGCAGAGAGAGAGGGAGACACAGAATCGGAAACAGGCTCCAGGCTCTGAGCCATCAGCCCAGGGCCCGACGCGGGGCTCGAACTCACGGACCGCGAGATCATGACCTGGCTGAAGTCGGACGCTTAACCGACTGCGCCACCCAGGCGCCCCTAAAACCAACCATTTCAAAGTGAAGAATTCAGTGGCATTTAATACATTCACAGTGTTGTGCAGCCATCATCTCTACTTAATTCGGGAACATTTTCATCACCCCAAAATACAATAATGTGCATAAGCAGTCACCGGTGTTGCCCCATGTTAACAGATGGAGGGGCAGACTTTGAAGACATTAACCAACTGCTCAAGATGACAATGTATTATGGGCTGAATTGTGTCCCCCCAGGACCTTCAGAATGTGATTACCTTTAGAGATAGGGTGATTAAAGAGGTGACTCAGTTAAAATGAAACTGTTAGGGCTGCCTGTCTGGCTCAGTTGGAAGAGCATGTGACTCTTAATCTCGGGTCATCAGTCCAAGCCCCACACTGAGTGTAGAGATTGTTAGGGTGGGCTCTAATCCATTCTGAGGGGTGTTTTTATAAGAAGAAGAAATTTTTGGGCGCCTAGGTAGCTCAGTTAGTTAAGATCTGACTTTGGCTCAGGTCATGATCACCATTTGTGAGTTCGAGCCCCGTGTCTGGCTCTGTGCTGACAGCTCAGAGCCTGGAGCCTGGTTCAGAATCTGTGTCTCCATCTCTCTCTCTGCCCCTCCCTGGCTCATGCTCTTTCTCTCTCTTTCAAAAATGAATAAGTGTTTGAAAAATGTTTTTAAATTAAAATAAGGAGAAAAAGAATTATAGTAACAAACAAGGCATGGATTCCATTGATTTTATATCAACACAGTTATATATTGCAATTTTTAATATTTTTTTACAAGGAAGGGGTCCATTAAGGCAACAAAAGCTATAAGGTAGCCTAGCTACCACCATGCACAGTTTGCAAAACAGCTTTAAAAATTGAAAATTGTTGGGGCAACTGGGTGGCTCAGTCGGTTAAGTATCCAACTTTGGGCTCAGGTCGTGATCTCATGGTCCGTGAGTTTGAGCCCCACATCGGGCTCTGTGCTGACATCTCAGGGCCTGGAGCCTACTTCAGATTCTGTGTCTCCCTCTCTCTCTGCCCCTCTCCCACTCATGTTCTGTCTCTGTCTCAGAAATAAAATTTAAAAAATTTAAAAAAAAATTAAAAAAAAAAAGAAAATTGAATATCAGGGAATTGCAAATTTGTTCTTAAATCCTAGGTCAGCTCTGCCACCTAGTGGTGGTAGGGAAATTTTGGAAGAAACAAATGCCCAGTAGCTGCTGGGCACCCCACCAGGAGCTTTGAAATTGTGCTATATGGTTTCATCCTCACAATCCCATGTAGTAAATGATATCCAGTGTCCAGATAAGTCAATGAGATTCAGGGTACTTAAAGCATTTAGCTAGGGTCACATGACCCTATGGAGTGTTGGTCTCCAGCTGTGGCACAACACTATGGAGAACCCGGTTTATCTGGATTTCCCATTGTTGAGATGAGCTCTTCTGGTGGTAAGAATTACAGTAGTGCTCCAGGTTTTCCAGTTTGGAGACAGAGCAGAATATTTGGAGAGTTTTACGTGGTCAACATCTTTCATGCTGTCTGCATTTATTTGGAGTCAGACACTGTGCTTAGGGCTATGATGGGGATTGTCTCTAAATGCAGTCTTCTAAGGAGGTTGCATTTTCAAATTAGAGAAGGGATTTGACTGGGCTGCCTCATTCACAGCTCTTTGGAATCACATCTACTCACACACCACCAGCCTCTCTGAAATTAAGGCACTGGGTGCCTCACCCCTCCTAGATATAGGAGCCTTTCCCTACTGAGGGAGGAACAGTGAGGGCAAGCACTGATTGACAGGGAGCGTGTTTCAGAGTTTGGGATTGCCTCTTACTTAAACCATTCTGTTAGCCATTTCTTTCTTTCTCTCAAGCTTGAAAAAGTAGGCTCTCTCTCACTCACCCACATTACAGTAGAGATGATGCTTTCAGGAGTTATCAATGGCAACTTGGAAGGACTAGAATTGGGTTACTGTTGTCCAAGAGTCCCCCAGAAGCTACTTTAGGGGTAATTCCTTCATTTTGGTTGCAGCATGCAATCTGCACATACCCTATTTCAGGTAAATAAGCTACTGCCATCTATTATTTGCTCCTCTGCACCTACTGCATGAAGACAGCTTTTTCTGGGACAGTGAAGATGGCCTGCAGTAAACTCGGCTCCACTGACCTGCTGGCAGGTCACACTCCATGTTTAGGTCGGCAACACGGCTTTGAAAGAACTGTAATAATGTTCCCTAGGAGGCCAGGAGGTGGAGAAGAGGTCCGGGCACCTGCCTGCCCTCCTCTAGTCCCCTTTTCCTATTCGCAGCTCATTATGGGCCTGTTTGTTTCTAATGCCACATCTGCCTTGTTCTCTCTACATCTCTTCCCTCTCTGTCCCGCGTCCAGTCCCTTTCTCTTCTCCCCATTAAAGAGACACAATCTAGAACTTGTTCATTATTTGAAAATTTTATGGAGCAGGATCCCAAATCATGCAAATTTGCCTTAAAATCATAGAACTTCATAGGTGGAAGGAGGCCTTAAAGATTTTACACGTAAAGATTTCACACACACACGTTTATATATGCTTAGCTATGTATATACACATATATAAACATATATGTGTACTTAAAACTTAGGAGGGCTGGAATTTGTGTGTGTGTGTGTGTGTGTGTGTGTGTGTGTGTGTGTGTGCATTCTTAAAATGGAAGAGGTCATATATTGGTGTCTTTCAATTTTGTTGTCATTGTTACCACTCCGGAAAAGTGTTGTAATAATTACCCTCACCTGAAAAATTGTGCCAGGATTTCTGTTTCTTTTTAAGTTTATTTATTTATTTTTAGTAATCTCTACACTCAATGTGGGGCTCAAACTCATGACCCCAAGATCGAGAGTCACATGCTTTTCTGACTGAGCCAGCTGGGCGCCCCTGTACTGGGATTATTTATTTATTTATTTATTTAGGACAGAGAGAGGGCACGAGTGAGCAATGGACAGAGAGAGATGGAAAGAGAAAGAGAATCCCACACAGGCTCCACACTGTCAGTACAGAGCTAGAAGCGGGGCTCCCTCTCCCTCAGGGGTACCTGGGTGGCTCAGTCAGTTGAGCATCTGACTTCAGCTCAGGTCATGATCTTGCAGTTTGTGGGTTCGAGCCCCACGCATCCGTCTGGCTCTCTTTGTCAGCGTGGAGCCCACTTTGGATCCTCTGTCCCCACCTCTCTTCGCTTCTCCCCCACTCTCTCTCAAAAATAAACATTTTAAAAAATAATAAAAATTCAAACAACCTAATTTTTTAAATGGGAAAAAGACTTGAGCAGACATTTTACAAATGAAGATATATGAATGGTCAGTAAGCACATAAAAAAAGTGTTCAACATTATTAATCTCCTGAAAAATACAAAATAAACCATAATGAGATATCACATCACATCCATTAGAATGGCTGAAATTAATGTTGGTGAAAATGTGGAGCAACCAGAACTGACACACTGATGGTAGGAATGTAAAGTGATACAACCACTTTGGAAAACTTTTTGGCAAGTTTTTTTTTTAAGTTTATTTATTTAAAAAATTTTTTTAATGTTTATATATTTTTGAGAGAGAGAGGGACAGAGTGCGAGTGGGGGAGGGGAAGAAAGAGAGGAAGACACAGAATCCGAAGCAGGCGCCAGGCTCTGAGCTGTCAGCACAGAGCCTGATGGGGGGCTCAAACTCATGAACCATGACATTACGACTTGAGCTGAAGTCCAACGCTTAACCGACTGAGCCACCCAGGCGCCCCTTTTTTGGCAAGTTCTTATAAAATTAAGCACAATGCAGGAATTCCAGCCCCAAGAAAAACGAAAACTTCTGTTCACAAAAATACTTGTACAAGTAAGTTTACAGCAGTCTTATTCATAATAACTCCAAACCAGAACTCAAATGCCTATCAATAGGAGAAGGGGCAAACTGTGGTGTGTTTATATAATCGAATATTACTTGGTGGTAAAAATGACAGAACCAGTACAACAACATGCTCGAATCTCAAAAACACTATTCTAAGCAGAGGAGACCAAATGCACGGAATGATTGATTCCATTTGTTTAAATTTTAAAAAATTTATGGGGTGCCTGGGTATCTCAGTCAGTTGAGTGTCGGACTTTTGATTTCAGCTCAGGCCATGATCCCAGGATGGTGGGATCAAGTCCTGCATGGGGCTCTGCACTGAGCCAGATGTTGCACTGAGCCAAAATTCTCTCTCTCTCCCACTCTGTCCCTCTCCCCCACTCGCATGCTCTCTCTCTCTCTCTCTCTGTCTAAAATATTTTTTTTTAATTTAAGTTAAAAAAATGTTTAAGATTTTATTTTTTTGAGGGTGGGGGAGGGACAGAGAGAGAGGCTCCACGCCAGTGCAAAGCCCGATGTGGGGCTTGATCACACGACCATGAGATCATGACCTGAGCCAAAATCAAGAATTGGATGCTCAACTGACTGAGCAACTCAGGCACCCCTAAAGATTTTATTTTTTTAAGTCATCTCTACCCACAACATGGGGCTTGAACTCACTACCTGGAGATCAAGAGTTACATATTCTACTGACTGAGCCAGCCAGGCACCTCAGAATGATCCCATTTTTATGTGAAGTTCAAGAACAGGCTACAGTAATACAGTGCTAGAAGTCAGAACTGTAATTGCCTACAGGTAGCAGAGATTGTGTGGAAGAGATTGAAGGAACATTCTGAGATAATGGTAATGTTCTATATCCTGACTGGGTTAGTGGTTGTGTGGCTTGAGTTGTATTGAAGATTTTTGCATTTCTGTGTATGTCAATTTTACGTAAATAAAAAAAGGCAAATATACATGTTTTAATCTCTTGTGTAATCATTGAAAGACTAGTACAGAAATGATAACTATCAGTTAACACAAGGGAAAGAGTGAAGTAACTAAGAAAGAAACAATGTATCCACAAGTAGGTGAGGAAAAAAAGAGAAAAGAGAATAGAGATCATTTGGCCCAATAGAAACTAGAGTCTATTTAAATCCAAACGTATTGATAATTTAATTGATGGACTAAAAACCCCAATTGAAAGATAAATATTGTCAGACTAAATTAAAAAACAAGAGCTAATAATATGCTGCTTACAAGAGACACACTATATAAGGACACAGAGTTTGAAGATGTAATGATGGATAAAGATGTACTATGCAAACACTAAACCAAAAGCAAAAAGCATGGCAAAGGTGATTAATATCAGCTAGGGCTAGACTTCAAGACAAATAGCATTACTAGAGACAAGTAGGGATGTTCCTAATGGTTAAAAAAAGGGGGGGGGGGAATTCAGCAGGAAGACATACCAATCTAAAAAAATTTTTTTTTAACGTTTATTTATGTTTGAGAGAGAGAGAGATACAGCGTGATCAGGGGAGGGGCAGAGAGAGGGGGAGACACAGAATCTGAAGCAGGCTTCAGGCTCTGAGCTGCCAGTACTGAGCCCGACACAGGGCTCGAACTCACGAGCTGTGAGATCATTACCTGAGCCACCCAGGTGCCCCCCAATCTAAAATTTGTATAAACATTGAAATAATGGGTTTTTAATTTCTTTTTCATTTTATTTGTTTTAGAGAGGGGGGAGGGGCAGAGAGAGAGAGAGAGAGAGAGAGAGAGAGAGAGAGAGAATGTCAAGTAGGCTCCATGCTCAGGGCAGAGCCTGAAGCAGGGCTCCATCTCACGACACTGGGATCATGACCTGAGCCGAAATCAAGAGTTGGACGCTCAACCGACTGAGCCACCCAAACACCCCAGAAATAATGTTAAATAAAAATAGAACTAAAAGGAAAAATAGACAAATTTGTATTACAGTTTGAAGATATGAACATGTGTCTCTCAACTGATAGAACAAGTAAATAAAAATTAGTAGGTTATAGAAGATCTGAAAACCTGATTAATCAGTTTAACTTAATTGAAATATATCTTAAAATTAACCTTATTTGAGCCACCAAAATGATATCAACAAATACAAAGGATCGAAATTCCAAGTGTGTTTTCTGAACACAGTGGAGTTATGTTAAATATTAATTACAAATAAAAACAAAACTAGATAGGGACACCTGGGTGGCTCAGTTGGTTAAGCGTTCCATTGTAGCCCGGGTCATGATCTCACGGTTCATGGGTTGAGACCGTATTGGGCTCTGTGCTGACACCTCAGAGCCTGGAGCCTGCTTGGGATTCTGGGTCTCCTTCTCTCTCTGCCCCTCCCCCTTTCACACTTTGTCTTTCTCTGTCTCTCAAAAATAAATAAAAAACGTTAAGTTAAAAAAAATTTTTTTTAAACCACGGCAAATCCAAAGGCTTTTTAAATTAAGCAATACGGGGAGCTTGGGTGGCTCAGTCAGTTGAGCGTCCAACTTCGGCTCAGGTCATGACCTCACGGTCTGTGAGTTCGAGCCCCGCATCGGGCTCTGTGCTGACAGCTCAGAGCCTGGAGCCTGCTTCAGATTCTGTGTCTCCCTCTCTCTCTGACCCTCCCCTGTTCATGCTCTGTCTCTCTCTGTCTCAAAAATAAACATTAAAAAAATTTAAAAAAAAATAAATTAAGCAATACATATTTATCCTAAGGGTCAAAGAAGAAATCACAGCGTACCTTATTTGTTTTGTTTCAGATTTTATTGTTAAGTAATCTTTATACCCAATGTAGGGCTCGAGCTCACAACCTTGAGATCAAGAGTTGCATGCTCCACCAACTGAGCCAGCCAAGTGCCCACACAACGTACTTTAATATATTGAGATGAATACATATAGACTTGTTGAATTACTGTGTTGTATACCTGAAACTAATGTAATGTGTGAACCATGCTTCAAATAAAAATAAATAAAATCTGGGGTACCTGGGTGGCTCAGTAGGTTAAGTGTCCGACTTTGGCTCAGGTCATGATCTTAGTGATTTGTGGGTTTGAGCCCCACATCGGTCTCTGCACTGATGGTGTGGAACCTGATTGGGATTCTCTCTCTCTGCCCGTCCCCCACTTGTGTGCACGCACTCGCTCTCTCAAAATAAATAAATAAATAAAATAATTAAAAACTTTTAAAAAAAGGTATTTGTGAGACACCTGGCTGGCTCAGTGGGTAGTGTGCAAGTCTTGATCTCAGGGTTGTGAGTTCCAGCCCCACGTTGGGTTGTAGATATTGCTTAAAAATAAAATCTTAAAAAAATGCATTTTGAGCTGAATAATATTGAAAATATGATAGCTCAAAAGAGAAGGTATAGCTAAGCCTGTACTTAGAAATAACTGGGTTTTTGTTGGTTTGTTTTGTTTTAGAGGAGATAGAAGTTTACTGAATAGACCACAACAGAGTGGTGTGCAGGACAGCAGAGATGAGGCTCTCTGCCTGTACTCAGAAAGAAGTTATAGGGGCACCTATTATACTGGGTGGCTCTGTCAGTTAAACACTTGACTTCAGCCCTGGTCATGATCTCACCGTCTGTGAGTTTGAGTCCCACATCTGGCTCTGTACTGACAGCTCAGAGCCTGGATCCTGCTTCCAATTCTGTGTCTCCTTCCCTCTCTGCCCCTCCCCTGCTCATATTCTGTCTCTCTCTCTCTCTCTTAAAAATAAATAAACATTAAAAAAAGAAAGAAGTTATAGACTAAAATGTATATATTAGAAAAGAATCCTGAAAGACAAATGCTCAAAGTACTCTCAGAAATTGTCCATCGATGGATGAATAGATAAAGAAGATGTGGTACATATATACAATGGACTATTACTCGGCAATCCAAAAGAATGAAATCTTGCCATTTGCAACTATGTGGATGGAACTAGAAGGTATTATGCTAAGTGAAATTAGTCAGAGAAAGACAAATATCATATGACTTCACTCATATGAGGAATTTAAGATACATACAGAATAAGGGAAGGGAAGCAAAAATAATATAAAAACAGGGAGGGGGACAAAACATGAGACTCTTAAATATAGAGAACAAACAGAGGGTTACTGGAGGGGTTGTGGGAGGGGGGATGGGCTAAATGGGTAAGGGGCATTAAGGAATCTACTCCTGAAATCATTGTTGCACTGTATGCTAACTAACTCGGATGTAAATTAAAAAAAAAAAAATAATAATAATAATAAAGTTTTCTCAGACAGCATAGGGTGGCTTAGTCAGTTAAGGATCCAACGCTTGGTTTCAGCTCAGTTCATGATCTCACAGTTTGTGGAATTGAGCCCCGAGTCGGGCTCTGCACTGACAGCAAGGAGCCTGCTTGGGATTCTCTCTGTGCCTCTCTCGCGTGTGCTCTCTTTCTCTCTCTCAGAATAAATAAATATTTAAAAAAAAAGACGGGCACCTGGGTGACTCAGTCAGTTGAGCATCTGACTTCAGCTTAGGTCATGATCTCACAGGTCATGAATTCAAGCCTCACATCGGGCTCACTGCTGTCAGCCTGTCAGCACAGAACCTGCTTTGGATCCTCTGTTCCTCTCTCTCTGCCCCTTCCTCACTTGTGCTCTCCCCCCCAAAATAAACAATTAAAAACAAAGAAAGAAAAGGACAGCACATTGAACCCAAAGAAAGTAGTAAGAAGTAACATAGCTAAGCTGTTATTAATAAAATAAAATTAAAAAACA
This sequence comes from Puma concolor, assembly GCF_028749965.1. Lineage (NCBI taxonomy): Eukaryota > Metazoa > Chordata > Mammalia > Carnivora > Felidae > Puma > Puma concolor. The sequence goes on from NC_141678.1 coordinate 21,602,821, forward strand.
AATGTACAATAGAGCAAATACCCAAAGTTAAAATGTGTCCTTTGAGAAAATAATAACATTAATAAACTTTTAGCAAGACTGATCATGAGGAGGAAAAAAAAGGAAGAAACTTCATAAATTCACCAATGTCAGGAAAGAACATAAGTACCTCACTAAAAATCCTATAGACATCAAAAAGAATATAAAAGAATGTTAAGTTTATGCCAATTAACTGAAATTTTATTTTATTTTATTTTATTTTATTTTATTATTTTTTAATGTTTATTTCTGAGACAGAGACTGAGCATGAGTGGGGGAGGGGCAGAGAGAGAGAGGGAGACACAGAATCCGAAGCAGGCTCCAGGCCCTGAGCTGTCAGCACAGAGCCTGATGCAGGGCTCGAACTCACAAACTGTGAGATCATGACTTGAGCCAAAGTCGGTTGCTCAACCGACTGAGCCACCCAGGCGCCCCCAATTAACTGAAATTTTAGATAAAATGAATAAATTCCTAGGAAAAAAGACAATTTACCAAACTGACACAAGAATAGAAAATCTGAACAAATACCCATCTATTAAAGTTTTTAAAAATTTTTTATTTATATTTGAGAAAGGTACAAAGAGCAAGCAGAGGAGAGGCAGATAGAGAAGGAGACAGAATCCTAAGCAGGCTCCACACCATCAGTGCAGAGCCCGATGTGGGGTTCGAACCTACAAACTACAAGGTCATGATCTGAGCCAAAATTAAGAGTCAACGCTAAACCGACTGAGCCACCCAAGCATCCCATAAAGGTTTTTTGTTTTTGTTTTTTTTAAAGATTTTATTTATTTATTTATATTATTTTTTTAAAGATTTTATTTTTAACTAATCTCTACACCCAATGTGGGGCTTGAACTCATGACCCAGAGATCAAGAGTCTTGTGCTTCTCTGACTGAACCAGCCAGACACTTCACATCTTGAAACTTATTCAATCTGTAATTGAGTCTGCCCTCCATACCCACATAGCTTTGCTAATGAATTCTTCCAAATTTTAAGGAGGATGTAACACCAATCTTATACTTTCCAGAGAATTGAAAAAGAGAAGTGTACATTCATTTATGATAACAAAAACATGACAAGGGTATAACAAGAAAGAAAGAAAGAAAGAAAGAAAGAAAGAAAGAAAGAAAGAAAGAGTGAGAGAGAGGGAGGGAGGGAGGAAGAAAGAAAGAAAGGAAGGAGGAAAGGAAGAGGAAAGAAAGAAAGAAAATAACAGTCCATTCTCTCTCACAAAGTAGATGCAAAAAACCTAAACAAAATATTAGCAAATTGAATCTAGTGATATATAAAAGATGATAATACACCATGACCAGCAATGCAAGGTTGATTTAACTATGAAAATCAATAGACAAATGAATAACCACAGGCAAAAGAATGAAGTTGCATCTTTACCTCACACCATGTACAAAACTTAACTCATAAAAAAATTATTTTAAAAAGTTGGGGGGGTGGTGCCTGGGTGGCTCAGTCAGTTAAGCATTTGACTTTGGCTCAGGTCATGATCTCATGGTTCGTGGGTTTGAGCCCTGCATCGGGCTCTGTGCTGACAGCTCTGCTTTGGATTCTGTGTCTCCCTGTCTCTCTGCCCCTCCCCTGCTTGTGCTCTGTCTCTTTCTCTCAAAAAAGAAATAAACATTAAAAATATATATACAAAAAAACCTTAACTTAAAATGAATCAAAGTCTTGGGGTGCCTGGGTAGCTCAGTCAGTTAGGTGTCCAACTCTTGTTTTTGGCTCAGATCATGATCTCTCGGTTTGTGGATTTGAGCCGTATGTTAGGCTCTGCACTGACATCTCGGAGCCTGCTTGTGATTCTCTCTCTCTCCCTCTCTCTGCACCTCCCCTGCTCACTTGCTCTCTCTCTCAAAATAAAGAAAAACATAAAAAAAAAAAAAAGAACCAAAGTCTTAAATGTGAGAGCTTAAACTATAAAACTCTTAGGGGCACCTGGGTGGCTTAGTCGGTTAAACATCTAACTTCGGCTCAGGCCATGATCTCACGGTCCATGAGTTCAAGCCCCATATGGGGCTCTGTGCTGACAGCTCAGAGCCTGGAGACTGCTTTGGATTCTTTGTCTCCCTCTCTCTTGGCCCCTCCCCTGCTTGTACTCTGTCTCTCTCTCTCTCTCTCCCCTCCCCCCTCGCACTGTCACTCTCTCTCAAAAATAAATAACACTAAAAAAAAAAAAAAAACTCAGAAGAAAACATAGGTGTAAATCTTCATGAGCTTGGTTTTGGCAAATGTTTCTTAGATATGACGTCAAAAACATAAGCAACAAAAGAAAAAGTAGATAAATCGGACTTCTTCAAAATTAAAAACTTTCATGCTTCAAAGGACACCACCAAGAAATGAAGATACAACCCATAGAATGGGAGAAAACATCATATATCTGATAAAGGATTTGTATCTAGAATATATAAAGAACTCTTACAACTCAGTAATAAAAAGGCAACCCAATTTAAAAATGGAAAAGGATCTAAATAGACATTTCTCCAAGGGAGATATGTAAATAGCTAATAAACACATGAAAAGATGCTCAACATCATTAGTCACCAGGGAAATGCAAATCAAAACCATAATGAGATACCACTTCATACTCATTAAGATGGACATGATAATAATTTTAAAAAGACAAAATAGCAAGTGTTGTCGAGGTTATGGAGAAATTGAAACCCTCATACACTGCTTGTGGGTATGTAAAACGCAACCATCTTGGCGAACAATCTGGCAGTTCCTCATGCAATTAACAATAGAGTTAACGTACAAGCCAGCAATTCTACTCCTAGGTATATACACAAGAGAAAACATTGAAAATATTTAAAATATTTGAAAATATATGTTCATACAATAAATTATATATGAATGTTTATAGCAGCATTATTCACGATTTCCAAAAGATAGAAATGGCCCAAATGTCCATCAACAATGAATGGATAAACAAATGTGGTATATCCATACAATGAATTATTGTTTGGCAATAAAAAGAAATGAAGTACTGACAGATGTTACAACATGGATGAACCTAGAAAACATTGTGCTATGGGGTGCCTGGGTAACCTCCTATCAAGTTAGGCATTCTACTCCTGATTTTGGCTCAGGTCATGATTCACAATTTGTGAGGTTGAGCCCTGAGTTGAGCTCTGTGCTGACATCCGGGAGCATGCTTGGGATTCTCTCTCTCCCTCTCTTTCTCTCTCTCTTTCTCTCCTGCGCTCGCTGTCTCTCTCAAAATAAATAAACTTGAAAGAAAGAAAGAAAGAAAGAAAGAAAGAAAGAAAGAAAGAAAGAAAGAAAGAAAGAAAACATTATGATAATTGAAAGAAGCCAGTTACAAAAGTTCAAATATTATTTGATTCCATTCATATGAAAATCCAAAATAGGAAAATCTATAGAGACAAAAAGTAGATTTCTTATTGCTTAGGTCTGGGGAGGTGAGAATGGGGGCATGACAGTGATAGCTAAAAAGTGTGGGCTTTCTTTTTGGGGTGATGAAAGTGTAATTCATTATGGTGAACCACACTATACCTGTGAATATACTAGAAACCATTGAGTTATACACTTAAAATGGGTGAATTGTAACATGTGAATTTATATTTTGATACATTTGTTTTAAAAAATAAAAGAAAATCAATCTAATTTACCACATTAACAGAATTTAGTAGCAAAAAAGCCCAACAATATATGGTAATCCTAAAAAATGTCCAAATGTACATTTGTATACACTCATAATAAGCATTTTGCACGTGCTAAGAATAAAAGGGAAGGCCTTTTTTTTTTTTTTTTTTTTTTAGTGTTTATTTATTTTCGAGAGAGAGAGAGACAGAGTGCAAGTGGGGAGAGGCAGAGAGAGACAGAGGGAGACACAGAATCTGAAGTGGTCTCCAGGCTCTGAGCTGTCAGCATAGAGCCCGACATGGGGCTCACACTCACAAATGGTGAGATCATAATCTGAGCCGAAGTTGGACGCTTAACCAACTGAGCCACCCAGGTGCCCCTAAAAGGGAAGACTTTTTTTTAAATTTATTTATTTATTTATTTTGAGAGAGAGTGTGTGCACATGTGCGGGGGAAGAGCAGAGAGAGAGAGAGAGAGAGAGAGAATCTCAAGTAGGCTCAGCACTGTCAGCACAGAGCCCAACATGGGGCTCTAACTCAGAAACTGTGAGATCATGACCTGAGTCGAAGAAATCAAGAGTCAGACGCTTAACCAGCTGAGCCACCCACGCACCCCAGAAGGGAAGACTTTTAATCAGAAAAATATCTATTATAAACACCTACACCAAACATCTTATTAGATATAAGCTCAAATATAAATATCAAGTATATTTCTGTATTCCAGCAATAAATAGAAATAAAAAATTTTAAGCATCTTTATTGAGATGTAGTCCACATACCATATAATTCACCCATTTTAAGTTGACAATTCAATGGTTTTTAGCATATTCACACTTATGTATATCATCACCGCAGTCAATTTTAGAACATTTTCATCTACCCCTTAAAAATCTCATACTCTTCGTTATCCCCCATCCTCTCAGTCCCTTTTCCCCAGCCCTAGGCAATCACTATTCTGCTTTCTGTCTCTGTAGATTTCTCCATTCTGGATATTTCATATGAATGGAATAATACAATATGTGGTCTTTGTGCATGGCTTCTTTCACTTAGCATCATATTTTCAAGGTTCACCAATGTTATGACATGTATTGGTTCCTCATTCCTTCTTACAGCCAAATAAATAATATTCCATTGTATGAATGTACCATATTTTGTTAATCTGTTCCATATCTATGTCAGTTTGATGGACATTTGTGCTGTTTCTACACAGCACAAAAACCTTTGTGGACAGGTTTTTACATTTTCATTTCTCTTGGGTATATTCCTACAAATGGAATTGCTGGGACATACTGCAGCGACTCTATATTTAATCGAGGAACTGCTAGATTGTCTTCCAAAGAGGCTGCATCTTTTTACATTCCTACCAGTGGAGGATGAAGTTTGTGATTTCTCTGCATTATATCCTTATCAACATTTGTTATCAGCTGATTTAAACAAACTGTGATAAAGTATACATAATATTTTTAAGTGTGTAATTCAGTGATATTAAGTATATTCACAATGTTAGTCAACAATTGCCACTATTTCCAGAACTTTTCCATCATCCCAAACAGAAACTCTGTATCCATTAACTCCCTAATCTCCCCTCCTCTCAACCTCTTGGGTAACCTCTATTCTACTTTCTGTTTATAAATTTGCCTATTCTAGGTATTTCATGTGGCATCATACAATATTTGTTTCTTTGTGTCTGACTAATTTTACTTACCATAATGTAATTAAAGTTTATATATTTCATTATATGGATATATCACGTTTTGTTTATCCATTCATTTATTAATCTGCTTTCTGGCTCTTGTGATAATGCTGCTATGAATGTTGGTGTACAGTATTTGAGTCCCTGCTTTCAATTCTTTTGAGTATATATATATAGGAGTGAAATTGCTGGATCATATGATAATTCTATGTTTAACTTTTTGAGGAATCACCAAATTGTTTTCCATAGCAGCTGTACCATTTTACCTTATCACCAGCAATGCACAAGGATACTAATTTTTCCACATCCTTACCAACACTTGTTATTTTCCATTTAAAAAAATTATAATAGCCATTCTATTGGATGTGAAGTTGGTATCTTATTGGGGCTTTGATGTGCATTTCCCTAATGACTAGTGATGTTGAGGATCTTATTAGCCATTTGTATAACGTCTTTGGAGAAATATCTGTTCAAGTTTTTTGTCCATTTTTGATCTGAGTCGTTTTGTTTTTTATTATTATTTTTTCAAGTTTATTTATTTATTTTGAGAGAGAGAGAGAGAGAGAGAGAGAACGCACATGGGGGAGGGGCAGAGAGAGAAAGAGAGAGAGAAAGAGAGAGAATCCCAAGCAGGCTCCTTGAAGAGCCTGACGGGGCTCAATCTAACTAACTGTGAGATCATGACTTGAGCTGAAATCAAGAGTCAGACACTTAACCAATTGAGCCACCCAGGCACCATGTTTGTTTTTTATTATCGAGTTTTAGGAGTTCTTTATATATTCTGGATACTAGATGCTTATCAGATAGATACAGGATTTACAAATATTTTCTTGAATTCTGTGGGTTTCTTTGATTTCTCTTGATAGTGTTCTTTGGTGCACAAAAGTTTTTAATTTTGATGAAGTCCAATTGATTTATTTTGTTGTTGCCTGCGTTTTGGTGTTATATTCAAGAAATCACTGCCGAATCCAATATCATGAAGATTTCCTTTATGTTTTCTTTTAAGAGGTTTATAGTTTTAGTTCTTAAGTTTAGGTCTTCAAATCATTTTGAGTTACTTTTTGTATATGTTATAAGGTAAGGGGGTCCACTTCATTTGCATGTGGATATTTGTTGTCCTAAATGTGCTTCATTTTGAAACAACCCCGCCCCCTCCTTCTGAGTTACTACTCTTTTTTTTAATTTTTTTTTTCAACATTTTTGGGACAGAGAGAGACAGAGCATGAACGGGGGAGGGGCAGAGAGAGAGGGAGACACAGAATCGGAAACAGGCTCCAGGCTCTGAGCCATCAGCCCAGAGCCCGACGCGGGGCTCGAACTCACGGACCGCGAGATCGTGACCTGGCTGAAGTCGGACGCTTAACCGACTGCGCCACCCAGGCGCCCCCTGAGTTACTACTCTCAATTGAATAGTAAAACCAATTGTATACTTCTTTTTTTCTCAGTCTTTTAAGGCTCATAGAGGGAGGTGTCTCCCCTCCAACAGGAAATCTGATGCCTGTTAGGCTCCTTGGAAGGGTTGGTTGTGTTCTAGTTGAGCTTAAATAACCACACAGAAATAATTGCAGGCACCAGGCAATACATTCCTCTTGTGTCAAATGTCTGAAAACAACTGTAATTAGCAGAATAGGGGAGGAAAAAGTGGAGGTGTATTTCTCCAGTTTGGGAAAAAGGAGACAGTGGGCACGCAAAGTGCTCAGAACAGACCCTGGCACTTAGGAAGCGCGGAATAAATGGTAACTGAGCGGTGGACCCTCTTAACTTCCCCGTCTGTAAATAAGGGAATTGGCTAAGTTGATACATTCTCGGACCTTGGGTGATTCATTTTCCAGGCGCACGGGGAAACGGAAGCCAGAGGAAAGAAAGAAGCCTGGCGACTCTGCGCCCAGGCCCGGATTTAGCACAGCAGGTAACTACCCACCTGGCTCTGGAGGCGACCCAAGAGCCAGGCTGATGGGGCGGGCAGCGGCCAAGGGGAGGGGCTTACCCGTCTCCGCCCACACCCCACCGTTTTCCTTATTGGATTGCCCCGTGAGCTCCATAACTCGTGACGTCACACGTGTGCGCCACGAGTGTGGAAAAGGGGGCGTGGCCCACCGAGAAGGAGGAGACAAGATGGCGACGTCCGTGGGGCCGCGGTGCCTGAGGTTGCTGCGCGGTGTCACGTCGTGGCGGAGCAGGTATAGCTGCTTGGGGAGGTTGCCTCAGGGCCGGAGGCAGCTTAGACCGAACCGGAGTCGGGAGGGAGGAGTCGTTTCCCTATTACGGGCTCGACCTGAGGAGGGGTAGGGTGGAGACGGCGCCATCCACCTTCACCTCAATCAGGTGGGACTCCCGGCGTGTAGGGAGGTCCGGGTTTAGTTAGGGGCTGGCCTGAGCGCTCTCGCTTTGCCTTTTACAGCTAAGTGGAAGTGCAGAAGGGAGAAAAACAAGAAAACCAAACAAAACAGATGGTTGCCTGCCCGCCACTAGAGTCGAGGCTGGACTGAAAGCTTCTTTCGGGATTTGTGTTCCTGGAAGGGCGACAAGATGTGGGAAGAGCTTTGGACTGGAAGTTGGGGGTCTTTACTTTGGATTCTTGGTGTTTGAAGCGAAGAGGTTGGATTCAGTAATCGCAAATAGTCTGTTAAGAAATTAGGTCTTGGTTACTCTGGTTGACTCCCAACTGTTAAGTTCTTAGAGTTGGAAGAGACGTGAGAGGTCATCTAAATCCAGCTGTTTTTGGAATTGTGGAAATTGAGGCCTTGAGAGAGGGAGGGACTTGCTCAGTTTTACCCAGCCAGTTAGTAGCAGAGTCCGGACCCCGACCAGGCTACCTCTGTCTCTCACTCAAGGACCTTTCCCTTAGGCTGTCCACCATGAGGGCATTTATTATCCACAAATAGCTAGGGACCATTTGGACTCTCAGAAAATGGATTAAAATGTGGGTAGCTATGACTCAGAGTCGGCTGCTTGGTGTCATTTCAAAGTGAGAAGGTTTGGAGACGCATAGTGATTTTTGTTTTTCTGGCAGGGTTAATTTTGTCAGCATTGACCAAAACTTGCTCTGTGACCAGAGGTGATCTATCACTGTGATTTGGGGAAGTAAAAGGATACTGGATTTGGACTGAAAGTGAGCAGAAACTGATTGTCCTTACCATCAAAGCTTTACTCTCCTATCATGGACTATTTCAGAAATGGTGTAGTTCTCTCAGGAGGGGGCTCTGCAACGTGTGGTAACAGTTGGGATTTGGAAAGGAGGGTCTCTGCTTTCGATATTAATACCAGATGTGCTGTTTATCAGTCAGCCGTGAATTCACCTAAACTGTGTCATGAGTTAGAATGACTAAAAAATGGCATTTCTAAAATATTTTTTTAGATGAGGAGGAAGATTTACTCGCTCACCATCATTAAAAAAAAAGGGTTGGAGGTGGGGAGTCCTACTTTAGTATCAATATAGATAAATGAGATTGGATTTAGGTGCAGTGGTTGGAAAGGATGAGGATTTGGGTACAATAAGAGCTTTTAATTTTCAAAGGTATTATATATTGTTGATAACAAATACCAAAACAGCATTTTCATAGGCTTTAAGTAAAGCATGGCTGTGAGACATACAGATGAAAACCTCATATTGCAGGGGAGTTTTGCAGTTACTGGGTGACGTGTGGCAGGTGATAGAACAAAGAGAAAACGTCTTGGGTAATTAAGGGCCATGTTTCCCAAATTTGTTTGATAAAATAATAAGGTAGGTATTTATTAGAAATTGAGATTCCCAGATATATCCCCATCCTGCTGCCAAATTCAGATTTACTAGGTGTAGTAGCTTGGGACCGCAAGTGTCTTAGATGACACTTAGGTTCAGGCAAGCATACACTGACTCCTTAGTACCTAAGGAGTGGTTGGCTTGTACAAGGCTTTCATTCAGAAATATTGACATTCCTACCACTGCAAACCATAGTGCCAGGGACCATGGGGGAAAGGAACAATGAAGACAGGAATTAAAAGATACAGCATTTGGAGAGGGGCGCCTGGGTGGCGCAGTCGGTTAAGCGTCCGACTTCAGCCAGGTCACGATCTCGCGGTCCGTGAGTTCGAGCCCCGCGTCGGGCTCTGGGCTGATGGCTCAGAGCCTGGAGCCTGTTTCCGATTCTGTGTCTCCCTCTCTCTCTGCCTCTCCCCCGTTCATGCTCTGTCTCTCTCTGTCCCAAAAATAAAATAAATAAACGTTGAAAAAAAAATTAAAAAAAAAAAAAAGATACAGCATTTGGAATGGGCTTTTTGTTTAAAGAATTTTGCAGTCTAGTAGAAGAGAGAGAAAACACTCAACTAAACACTAACACAAGATAGAATGTGGAATAAGGCCTTCAGGAGGTCTGCCAGTTCATTTTTAGAAAAGCTTCGTATGTTCAGAAAGCAGGAGCGATTCTCCCTCTCTCTGCTCCTCCCCCACTCATGCTATGTCTCTGTCTCTCAAGAATGAATAAATGCTAAAAAAAAAAAAAAAAAAAAAAAAAACGGGGGCGCCTGGGTGGCTCAGTTGGTTAAGCTCCTACTCAGCTCAGGTCATGATCTCATGGTCCGAGAGTTCAAGCCTGCGTCAGGCTCTGAGCTGTCAGCACTCATGCCCTGTCTCTTTCTGTCTCTCAAAAATGAATAAATGTTAAAAAAAAAAAAGGGGGGGGTGCCAGGAGAGATAGAAGGATTATAGTTAAAATGTCACCACCAGAGATGATGTTAAAAGATTTTAAGTTTACATGACTTTAATTCTATTTTTTTAATTATTGTTTTTTTTATTTTGGAGAGAGAAAGAGAGCACATGAGGGATGGGCACAGAGAGGGAGACAGGATCTGAAGCAGGCTCCATGGTCCCAGAGCAGAGCCTGATGTGGGGCTTGAACTCACAAACCATGAGATCATGACCTCAGCTGAAGCTGGATGCTTAATCGACTGAGCCACCCAGGTGCCCCAAAAGTGTTTTTTAACCATGACAATATGGCCATGGACCAGTCAGTGTGGATACTCGTCATAGGCAGTTTTTTTTTTTTTTTTTTAAAGTAATCTCTACTCTTGCAACGTGGGGCTTAAACTCATGACCCCAAGACCAAGAGTTGCTTGCTCCACTGACTGAGCTAGCCATGGGCCCCTGGTCATAGACAGTTGATATAGCCATCTCAGTGTGTGTGCCAGCTGAACATAAACTCTGTTACTTTAAAAAATAGTAATAGGGGTGCACCTGGGTGTCTCAGTGGGTTAAGCGTCCAGCTCTTGATTTTGGCTCAGGTCATGCATCTCTTGGTTCGTGAGATTGTGCTCCTGCTGTCAGTGTGAAGCCTGCTTGGGATTCTCTCTCTCCCTCTCTGCCTCTCCCCTGCTCATGCTTGGGCTCCTTCCCTCTCTCTCTCTCTCTCAAACATAAATAAACATTTAAAAAGTAGTAATATGTAGCTAGGTGCTGGTTTTTTATGATTGTCTCATGTAGTGTCAATGGGATCCTGTTTTTACAGGTGGGGAAATTGAGGCGTAGAATTAATTGAGTTTCCTAAAGTCACATTGCTAATGGGTGGCAGTAAGTCATGCATTCAGACTTATGTGCTCACTCATGGGCTTTAATCACCTGCTTGCAGCATGCCCACTTGAGTCACCACCTAGAAGAGTCAGCTGGTTGAATTTATCCATTCATCCTTCTGGGGTTTAATCTCACCACTGAGATTGGAGTTCAGGGGCGCCTGGGTGGCGCAGTCGGTTAAGCGTCCGACTTCAGCCAGGTCACGATCTCGCGGTCCGTGAGTTCGAGCCCCGCGTCGGGCTCTGGGCTGATGGCTCAGGGCCTGGAGCCTGTTTCCGATTCTGTGTCTCCCTCTCTCTCTGCCTCTCCCCCGTTCATGCTCTGTCTCTCTCTGTCCCAAAAATAAATAAAAAACGTTGAAAAAAAAAATTAAAAAAAAAAAGAGATTGGAGTTCAGTGGGAAGGCAGGCAAAGTAAACAAATAGGTGAGATATATATATATATATATATATATATATATATATATATATATATATATATATATACACACACACACACACATACATACATACATATACATACACACACACACACAATCTTTTCGTTTCAGGTAGTGAAGTGCCATGAAAAAAATAAAGGAAGGTGATTAAAGGGCACATGGTAGTCAGGTAAGACAAACTGAGAAGGGAACATTTCACAGAGAACTGAATGATGAGGGAGTGGGCCACATAGAAGGGTGTGCCCATTAGAACAAACAGCAAATGCAAGGGTGTGGAAAGAGGCAAAGGTGTGGTGAGTACTAGGAGTGGCAACTGGAATGAGTAAGGAGGAGACAGAAAGCAGTAGGATATCTGAGAATCCAGCAAGGACCAAGTACGTGGGGTCTGGTCTTTTCTGTTTTGAAAAGGTCACTCCGGCTGTTTTGTGGTGAATAGGATATAGAGGGCCAAGAGTGGAAAGTGGAGAACAGACTTTCTCAATCACTTGTTAAGAGAATCAGGTGTCTTGGGTTAGGGTGTGAGTAGTGGTGGCAATGAGAAATAGATACATTTATATACATCTGTGTATCTTTATATCTATGCGTGTGTGTGTGTGTGTGTGTGTGTGTATAATTTTTTTTTACTTTTTTTTTTTTTTTTTTTTTTTAGTAATCTCTACACCCAACATGGGGCTCGAATTCATGACCCCGAGAACAAGTCGCATGCTCTTCCAGCTGAGCCAGCCAGGTGCTCCTAGACAGATAAATATATTTTAAAGGTAGAGTCTTCCTGTCTTGCCAGTGGATTGAATGTGGATAATGAGAGAGAAAAGTCTTCTATATGAATGAGTCTCAGGGTTTTGACTTGTGTAGCTGTGTAAAGGGTGCCTTTTGCTGAAATGGTATATTATAGTAATGCTGCTATGGTAACAGTAAACCCCAGCATCTCAGTGACTTAACACAGTGAAAGTTTATGTCTTGGGGCACCTGGGTAGCTCAGTTGGTTAAGCATCTTACTCTTGATTTTGGCTCAGGTCATGATCTCATGGTCTGTGAGTTCAAGCCCCACATGGGGTTTTGTGCTGACAGCATGGAGCCTGCTTGGAATTCTTTCTCCCTCTCTTTCTGCCCCTCCCCTGCTTGCTCTCTGGCTCTCTCTCTCAAAAATAAACGTTTGAAAAAAAAAATCTTAAAAAAAGTTCTCATCACAAGAAAAAAATTTTGTTAACTGTATGGTGACAGATGTTAACCAGACTTATTGTGGTGATCTTTTCACAGTATATATACATATTGATTTATGTTGTACACCTGAAACTAACAATGTTATATGTCGATTATACCTCAGTAAAAAAGAGAGAAAGGGGTCAGTTGTGGCAGATGCTCTGTGAGAGGTCAAATAACACGAGACTCAAGAAATATGCATTGGTGTTGGCAACCTGGAAGTTGTTGGTGACCTTGACAAGAGGTGACATGATTGAAACAAAAGCTTGGTTGAGCAGGATTAAGAGAGGGTTAGAGGTGAGGAAGTAGTGCCAGTGAACATAGCTCTTTTTTTTCTTTACTTTTTATTTTAATTCCAGTTAATGTACAATGTTATATTAGTTTCAGATGTACAGTGATTCAACACTTCCATACAACACATGCTGCTCATCATGTGACAAGTGCACTGTTTTTTTTTCTTTTTAATTTTTTAAATATTTATTTTTTGAGAGAGGGGGAGGGACAGAGAGAGAGGGAGAGAGAGAATCTCAAGCAGGCTCTGCATTGTCAGCACAGCCTGACACGAGGCTCAAATCCACAAACTGTGAGATCATGACCTGAGCTGAAACCAAGAGTCAGATGCTTAACTGACTGAGCCACCCAGGTGCCCCCTCTTTTTTTTTTTAAGTTTGCTTATTAATTTTTGAGAGAGAGTGTGCGGGTGAGTCGGGAAGGAGCAGAGAGAGAGAGCAAGAGAGAGGATCCCAAGGATCCCAAACAGAGGATCTCCCAGGGCAGGGCCTGATGTGGGGCTCGAACTCACAGGCCTTGGGATCATGAACCAAAATCGAGTTGGACACTCAACCAATTGAGCCACCCAGGTGCTTCATGACAAGTGCACTCCTTAATCCCCATCACCCGTTTAATCTGTCCCCTACACACCTCCCTCTGGTAACAACCAGTTCTCTTAATGTTTTGTTTCTTAAATTCCATATATAAGTGAAATCATTTGTTATTTGTCTTCCTCTGACTTATTTCGCTTAGCATTATACTCTCTCGCTCCGTTCGTGTCATTGTAAATGGGAAGATTTCATTCCCTCTGAGGGCCAAATACTATTCCATTGTATATGTATACCATATATTCCTTAACCATTCATCAGTCAATGGACATTTGGTCTGCTTCCATATCTTGGCTATTGTAAATAATGTTACTATAAACATAGGGCTGCATGTATCCCTTTGAATTAGTGTTTTTGTATTCTTTGGGTAAATACCTAGTAGTGTAATTCCTGGATTGTAAGTTCTATTTTTAACTTTTTGAGGAACCTCCATACTGTTTTCTACAGTTGCTGTACCAGTTTGCATTCCCACCAGCAGTACAAGACAGTTTCATTTTCTTCACAGCCTTGCCAACACCTGTTGTTTCTTGTGTTTTTGATTTTAGCCATTCTGACAGGTGTGAGGGGATATTGCTTTGTAGTTTTGATTTGCCTGATGATGAGTGATGATGAGTGCCTTTTCACGTGACTGTTAGCCATCTGTATATCTTCTTTGGAGAAACGTCTGCTCCTGTCTTCTGCCCATTTTTATTTGGATTATTGGTTTTTTTGGGTGTTGAGTTTTTAAGTTCTTTAATATTTTTTGGATACTAACACTTTATTGGATATATCATCTTCTTCCATTCCATAGGTTGCCTTTTAGTTTTGTTTCCTTTGCTGTGCAGCTTTTTATTTTGATGTAGTCCCAATAGTTTGTTTTTGCTTTTGTTTCCCTTGCCTCAGGGGTCCTATCTAGAACCAAGTTGCTACAGCCAATGTCAGAGAAGTTACTGCCTGTGTTCTAGGATTTTTTACAGTTGACAGTGCACGTAGCTCTTTTTAAGAGCTTGTTATGAAGGAGAGAAGAAAAGTGGGGTGGAAGCTAGAGAAGGGCCCATGGTAGACAGTGTTTATGTAAGATTGGAGAACATACAGCATTTATCTCAGGATACGAATGATCCAGTTATAAAAGACTAACTGGTGTAATGGGGTATTTGCCAGGCATTTTTTTCCAGGAGCCGGGGTTACAGAGGTGTATGAGAGAACTGAGCTCTGTGTTCTTGGGCAGGCGTGCTGAGGTGAAGGCCCATATGCAAGACAAACCACCTGAGTGCTATGTGTCTGGTTACAGTGGATAGACCATTATCTCCCATTTGTACCTCCCCAGCCAAGGGAAGAAAAGCCTTATTTAGCAGTCTGCAAACATTCTTTTAGTTTGGGGGGTTCAGCATTCATTCTGGAACACAATACAGCAGTGTACAGAACACAACAATGTACCTTTAGTCAGTTTTTACACTTCTTGTTCTAATTCTGTTTGGAAAGCAGGGTTTGAGGCTTTTAGCTTTTGTAGTGGGAGTTTCCAGTCTTAGAGACGAGCATTGTTCACTGCTGAAAGAACATTCATATACTGAAACATACCCTTTGTGTTCATAGCTGTACATCTCTCTGGCCTTAGTGGTGATGATTATCATGATTCCATACTTTTTCTCTATACGAACCTGACTTGCCTGTGGGAGAATCAGATTCTCCCACATATTAGCACCATGCTGTGACGGTGTTTTTAAGTCAATTTCAAGTAAAAGAAAAAAAAAAGGTGCCTAAATCTGATAATGTTTGCAGGCTATCTATATAAGACATAACTACTAATCCATGAAAATGTATATTATTGTATGAAGGTCATAAATGTAGTTTTATTTTCCATAAAAGTAGCAATGTAGACATTTGTAATAAATTATTACATCTCACATAAAAGGCCTCAGCAGAAAAAGAAGTGCTTACTGACAAGGACTATTTTCTTTATTTTACTATTTTTTTACTAATTTCTTTACTTTAGATTTCAGGTCAAAATTTGGGGAAACCGAAGTGCTATCTGAATTGACAACGAGATGTGTGCTCTTTGATTAGGGGAAATGAAAATTCACAAATGCTTTCCTTGCTGGCAGTCATTTATTGCCACTGGGAAAATGTCCAGTTTCCTTGGGTGAAGGTGAAAGAGAAACAAACTGAGTCAAAAATAATGTTTTCTTAGGGGCACCTGGGTGGCTTAGTCGGTTAAGCGTCCGACTTCAGCTAGGTCATGATCTCGCGGTTTGGGAGTTCGAGACCCGTGTTGGGCTCTGTGCTGACAGCTCAGAGCCTGGAACCTGCTTCAGATTCTGTGTCTCCCTCTGCCCCTCCCCTGCTCACTCTGTCTCTCTATGTCTCTCAATAATAAATAAACATTAAAAAAAAAAAAAGAAATAATGTTTTCTTAGAGTGGAAAGCTATCCTTGGTAATTTTTTTTCTCAGGAGGCCTGAAACGTGTTCAATCTGTCAGCATAGCTTGACAAAGTAGCAAAGTAGCCACAAAAGATAATCCAGAAATTCTAAATTAATTGAGCTTTCTAGACTTGAAGTAGATTAGAATAGTTACACATGGTTTGTGTCATTTTTTTTCCAGGACAGATTTTTAAAATTTAAAATGTGTTAGATTCTTTAATGCGTAGGGGTTAGATGTTTTAAAAACAATTTTTTTTTTAATGTTTATTTATTTTTGACAGAGAGAGAGAGACAGAGCATGAGTGGGGGAGGGGCAGAGAGAGAGGGAGACACAGAATCCGAAGCAGGCTCCAGGCTCTGAACTGACAGCACAGAGCCTGATGTAGGGCTCGAACTCACGGACCGTGAGATCATGACCTGAGCCGAAGTCAGATGCCCAACCGACTGAGCCACCTGGCCTCCCCTGGGGGTTAGATGTTTACAAGGCTGTGTAGAGTTCTTTTGTGGTACAGAAACATACGGCTTTGTGGAAGAGTGCTGGCTTTACTGCCTGTTATGATATTATGCTTAATTAAGAAAATAACTTTATTGTGAAATAGTTTCAGAAGTTAAAATAGAATTCCCAAATACTGTTTACCCAGATTCCCCAGATGTCGACTGTATTTGCTTTACTATTCTCCCTCCCTGTCCCCTCTTCAGGTGTATGTGTGTGTGTATGTATATATTTTTCCAAAACACTTGAGAGAAAATTACAGATTTGATATTCCTTTACTTTGAACCATTTCAGCCTTTTTCCTACAAAAACATTTTTCTCACACAACCACAGTGGTGGTCAAAACCAGGAAATTAACATTCATATAAGATTGTTAGTGAATCTATAGATTGTATTCAAGTTTTGCCAGTTGCTCCACTAATTTTTTAAAAATTTTAAGGTGAATGTTTAACAGTTCGTTTCTGTTTGCTTATAGCCTCCTCCACCATGAGAACACTGTTCTGAGCCATTTCCTACAGTCCTTAAGGAAGCTGCCTGTCAGAGCCTTTTATACAAGTAAGTAGCAATTATAGGTAGTGCTGACCTCTGTGCTTCAGTTTGCTTATCAGTATACTGGGATAAACAGGTCCTATTTCATGGGAAATTATTAGAATTAAATTAAAATTAAATGACCTTGTATCTGTGGAGTGCTTAGAGTACCAGGCATATAGTTATTACTGAAGCACTAGTGATTGTAACCTGATCATTTTTACTGGCTGCATAGTATTCCATTGAATGACTGTACCATTTGGTGTTAGACATTTAAATTGTTTCTAGGCTTTTTCTACTATATACTTATTCTTTTCTCCTTAATGTTTATTATTAAGAGAGAGCACGAGCAGGGGAGGGTCAGAGAGTGGGGACAGAGGATCTGAAGTGGGCTTTGCACTAACAGCAATAAGCTGGATGTGGGGCTTGAGCCCACAAACTGTGAGATCGTGACCTGAGCTGAAATCAGACACTCAACTGACTGAGCCACCCAAGGACCTCTCTACTATATATTTCTGTGGTAATATATCTTTGTGCAGCTTCAGGATAAATTTGTAGTGTTAGACTTGCTGAATCAGAAGATTTATGTGTTTTGCAAGTTGGTATTTAGGCCAAATTGCTCTTCAAAGAGGATTGTTCCACTTTATATGCGTTTGAGTAGGAGGTGCTCGTGAATGTGTCAGTTCCCCACACCCTCATCAAAACTGTGGATTATGAACTTTTTGATATTGTAAGCAGCCATTTGAACTTGTACAAGAATGTGTCTTGTCTTTACTATTTAGATACCATTTTTTTAAGTTTACTTATTTTGAGAGAGAGAGAATGTATGAGCAGGGGAGGAGCAGAGAGAGAGAGGGAGGGAGGGAGAGAGAGAGAGAGAGAGAATGAGAGAGAGAAAGAGAGAGAGAATCCTAAGCAGGCTCTGTGCTGTTAGTGCAGAGCCTGATGTGGGGCTCCATTTCACAAACTGAGATTATGACCTGAGCCAAAATTGAGAGTTGGGTGTTTAACCAGCTGAGCCACCCAGGCACCACCTAGATATCCTTTTTATTCTATCATATCAGAAGCCATTTTGAACTGTCCAGTGAGAATATCTTGGGGATAAAATGAGATGGTTGATGAGAGCGAAAGCAAAACATTTATTTATTTATTTAAAATGTTTGTTTATTTTTGAGAAAGAGAGACAGAGTGTGAGCAGGAAAGGGATAAAGAGAGAGACATAGAATCCAAGCAGGCTCCAGGCCCCGAGCTGTCAGCACAGAGCCTGATGTGGGGCTTGAACTCACAGACCATGAGGTCATGACCTGAGCTGAGGTCAGCCACTCAACCAACTAAGTCACTCAGGCACTCCTATTTATTTAAAAAAAAAAAAAAAAAAAAAAAGTTTTTTTTAAGTTTGTTTATTTATTTTGAGAGAGAGAGAGAGAGAGTGTGTGTGTGAGCGCAGAAGCGGGAGAAGGGCAGAGGTGCCCTTCCACTATTTAACTTTAGAACATTTTCATTCCCTCCTCACTGTGCCTCAACACCCCCCCGACCCCGCCCCAAACCTGCAGTCCCTTGCAGCCACTAATCTACTTTATGTCTCTGTAGTATGTTTCCTATACTGGACGGACGGTTCATGTGAAAGAAATTCTACAGTATGCAGCCTTTTGTGGCTGGTGTCTTTCATGTATTGTTTTCAAGGTTCATGTTATATCATGTGTCAATACTTCATTCCTTTTTTATTATCAAATAATATTCTATTATATGGTTATACCTCATTTTGTTTATTCATTCACCAATTGAAGGCCATTTGGATTGTTTCTGTTTTTTGGCTGGTGTTGGACATTCTTGCACAAATTTTTGTGTAGATGTATCTTTCTTTTCTCTCAGGAATATCCCTAAGAACAGAATTGCTGGGTTGTATGGTAATTTTATGTTTAACATTTTGAGGAACTGACAAACTCTTTTTCAAAGTGGCTGCCCCACTTTATAAAATCCCACCAGCAGTGTACGGGGGTTCAAGTTTCTCCACATCCTTGCCAATACTGAGTTGTCTTTTTTTTTTTTTTTTAAACTAAAAACTTTTTTTGAGAGAGAGTGCGCACGAGAGGGGCAGAGGGAGAGGAAGAGAGAGCATCCCAAGCAGCCTCCGCGCTGGGCTTGATCTCACAACCCTGACATCATGACCTGAGCCAAAATCAAGGGTCAGGCACTTAACCGACTAAGCCACCCAGGTGCCCCTGAATTGTCTTTGATTATAACCATCCTAGTGGGTGTGAAGTTGTAGCTCAGTTTGGTTTTGATTTGCATTTCCCTGATCACTAATGATGTTGTATTGGTTTGTTACAGCTGTTGTAACAAAGTACCATAAACTGAGTGGCTTACACAGTAGAAAACTTACTCAAGTTCTAAGACTAGAGGTTTGAGATCAGGGTGTCACAGGATTGCTTCCTTCTGATGGTCATGAGAGAGAATCTGTTCCATGCCTCGTGTCTAGCTTCTAATGGTTTGCTGGTGGTCTTTGGCTTGTAGAAGCATCATCCTGGTCTCTGCCTTCATCTTCACATAGCATTCTCCCTATAAGCGTGTCTGTCTCCAGATTTTACCTTTTTATAAGGACACCAGTCATATTGGATTATGGCCCACCATGATGACCTTATTTCATCTTGTTTACCTCTCTAGAGACCCTGTATCCAAGTAAAGTCACATTCTGGGGTACTGGGAATTAGGACTCAGCATACGAATTTTGGGGGGACACAGTTCAACCCATAATAGATGTTTAGCATCTTTTCATGTGCTTATTGGTCATATGTATATCTTCTTTGGAGAAATGTTTATTCAAATCCTTTGTACATTTTTTAATTGGGTTGTCTTTTTTATTATCAAATTGTAATAATTTATGAGAGTTTGCATTGTAGTATACTAGTGTCCAGTCAGAATTGGGCCTGGATTGTAAAAGTAAGGTCAGAGAGTGCTGGATGAGAAGTGATACCTGACTCCCAGTTGTGGACCTGGTGGTGTCTTGCCAGGCAACTTTGATTAGTTTTGTTTCTTGATCTCTTTTGTGATTCAGTGTTTTCATGTTAAATTCTCTGGCTATGGTGGCAGTTGAGGTGCATTGTAGTTTCACAGGAAAGATGCTTGTCCCTTACTTATTGGTAAGATTTGGAGACAGAAGGGTCTTACTAGTGACTCAAGGTTGCACCTGCTTATCATACCCCTTTAGGGTCCTGTAACCTTTACTGAAGGCTTCTTTTTTTTTTTTTTTTTAATGTTTTTATTTATTTTTGAGAGAGAGAGAGAGAGAGAGACAGAGTACAAATGGGGGAGGGACAGAGAAGGAGACACAGAATTGGAAGCAGGCTCCAGGCTCTGAGCTGTCAGCACAGAGTCCAATGTGGGGCTCGAACCCACAAACTGTGAGGTCATGACCTGAGCCAAAGTCAGATGCTTAACTGACTGAACCACCCAGGCACCCCTACTGAAGGCTTCTAAGATGCGTGACTTTTCCTGGGCCTCCTTTTGGTGCTGTTTGCATGACTCATCCCTGTCCCTTCTCCCAGTCTCAGAATTTTCTGTTTTTTTGTTAACAGATGCCAGAAGAGTCCACACTGCCCCGGCTCGAACCTTGTTCCTGCTGCGCCCCCTGCCCATTCTGTTGGTGACAGGCAGCGGGTATGCAGGTTACCGGCAGTATGAGAAGTACAGGGAGCGAGAGCTGGAGAAGCTGGGCTTGGAGATTCCACCCAAACTTGCTGGTCCCTGGGAGGTAGGACTAAGGTGCAGTCACCGTGAATTCTCATTTAACACAACTATCTGACACTTTTTAAATTGCCCCAAAGTTGAAATGTTTGAAAAAGTGCAATGTTCTTTTTTGGAGCTCATGTCTCCAGTGGGTTTTTGGCCAGACACAGACATTATACCTTTGGTGTCATGTTGGGCTTCCCTTCTGTGTCCACACTTACTCCTAATCTCCCCAACAGCTCTGAGGAGAAATTCATTACCTGCTGTTGAAATCCTCAGAGTTCATGCCCTTCTCTGAGGATAAGCTGAAACAGTTGGACTTTTGGGATGTGGATAAGTTCTCACCAGGAACCAGACTGAAATAATAAAATTTCCTTTATTTTTATTGCTCAAAATGCTTCCCCGACAATAGGACCTTTCAGTAGGGGCAGGCTTCAATGTTGTTGAACCATGAATGATGTACAATAGAACTGTCTTATTCATCTGTGCTCCAGTGGCCCAGAATGATTGGTAACTTAGAGTAGACAGTCAGTAAATTTGGAACTGAGTATTAAGATGCAAGCTTAAAAATGTCTTCTCAGCCATAATTTAGCAAATAAAAAATCTGAAATATTAGTAGAGCCAGTGGGTAAAAGCGGGGGTGGGGGGGTGAGAGTAGGGACTTTATGGTATTTAGATGATGCTCTTGGGTTTCCTCATGAGCCGTTCCCTATCAGTAATCCAGCTCTGCTGAATCCACTGACCAAGGCATGTGGGTCTTAAAGGCGAGTTCCAGCCATGTTCTCAGTAGCTGTGTGAACGTGAACATGTCACTTGCCATTTGGTTCTCTGTGTGACAATGTCATAAACAACTATAAAATAGGTTGGATTGGAAACCAACTGAGATTTCTTCCAGCTCTAGCATAGTTTATCTAGGAATATTTGTTGGCATTGGCATTACATGCTACATTATAGGCTTCCTCCTAAAATCCTGTTTTGAATTTTGGTTTTGACCCTCTTCCTCCAGTAGAATCTAGTGTAAAGATTTCACCTGATTTCCACCAGTCCTATAAAACTGGGACTTATTCAGCTGGTCATACAGATCCAGATGTGGCTGTTACCCAAGGAGATACCTGCTTGCCCATGTGTCTGTCCTTTTTCTGGCCTATTCATACACCTTGGGCTTCATAATAGCCTATCTCAGACCAAGAAAAAAAAAGGCTTTCTGTTTTCTGGTAGTATATGACAAAGTCCTTTTGGCGAAGGGTAATTGTGTAGTATGTGAGTCACACTTTGAAATTTTGCTGTACTCTATTTCCCATGACATTGATGGTTTCCTCTGTAAACGTACCTTCTTGTTTAGGCTGATACTTGTTAAGCCTGGGATCAATGACCCCACTCAAGATGGTTTCTCTCTGACCCCAAGCATTTGTCAGGCTGAGTCACCCTGCGATGAGCTCGAGACCCATTTCAAAGGTCTTCCAAGAGAATCTGCATTTGGAAGAAATCTGTGACTTCTAAAATCATAAAAGACTAATGTCAGTCGTATTTTTTAGCATTCACCATTTGTATAATTGGAACTACTGCCATATGTGAGTCAATGTCTGAAAGATGACCGTTTGTAAAGAGGACAGGGTTGATTGGCTTATAAGTTCTAGGGCCTGGACGGTAACAGAATACTGGATCAGAGTGGCTCAGTGCTGCACAAGGTCTGAGGCCCCTATTGGTTCAGAGCTGGGTTTAAGTTAGATACTGTTAGATTCTTTTGACTGAGTAAAATGGCCATAGGACTGCTGGATTTACAGGCAGGACTCCAGCATTTCACTTTATGAAAGGGAAATGGTCTGGACTCTGACCAGATATTGTAGGATTTCCGGAGAGGCAGCAGGTCATGAGAAGGGAGAGTGCTGACTAGGAGTCATGGGCTGGATCCTAGTCCTACCCCTGCCCCACCTAATCCCTGTCATCTCATGAAAAATGAGAGTACCCCAATCTGGTCAATCATCAGAATTGTTGGGGAGCTTTAAAACTATGAATTCTTTGTTCTTATCCCTGGAGATTTAGAAAGTTTGAGCAAGACTCTGTTTTTAAAAAGCCCCTTTGAGGATTCTGATGATAATGTAGGAACCATGGGCAGATGAGCTGTAAGGTTCCCTTCAGGGCTCTGTTTTTAAGTGGCAAATGAAAATTTATGTGGGTGATTTTGCTGGAATATAATCTCTTCATATCCTTGGGTCAAGTCAGGCATCTCCAGAGCTTAAGAGAAGACAGGCTGGTAGTTAGGCTGAGATGAGCTCCTGGGGTCAGTGGCACAGTTGAGGTGACTGGGTGATTTTGTTTTACCAATAGCATTTTCTGGATTTCCAGGAGATAGACATGGGTCTAGGGGCAATGTAGCCTTCCCCACACATGAAGCAGTCCTGCTAGCTCCTGTTGGTCAGTGTGCCAGCAGGAAGCTTTTGTTCCCCTTTCCCATCCTGTAAGTTTCTCTTGTGTTGAAGAAATATCTGGGCATCCCTCTCTATCAAAACTTTAAAATATTTTTAAAATGTTTGTTTTGGGGCTCCTGGGTGGCTCAGTCGGCTAAGCGTCTGTCTTCAGCTCAGGTCATGATCTCACAGTTCGTCAGTTCAAGCCCCGCATTGGGCTCTGTGCTGACAGCTCAGAGCCTGGAGCCTGCTTCAGATTCTGTGTCTTCCTCTCTCTGCCCCTCCCCAGCTCACACTCTGTCTCTCTCAACAATAAATAAACATTAAAAAAAAAAAGTAAAAAAAAATTAAAATGTTTGTTTATTTTTCGGAGAGAGAGAACAAGAAAGATAATGCGTGCATGAGCAGGGAAGGGGCAGAGAGAGAGAAATCCCAAACAGGCTCCACACTGACAGTGCAGAGCCCTGTGAGGGGCTCAAACTCATGAACCTGTGAGATCATGACCTGAGCCAAGATCAGGGGTTGGACGCTCAACCGACTGAGCCATCCAAATACCCCAAAACTTTTGTAATTTGGTAATTTTTTATTTTTTAAGTAAGTTCTGTGCCCAACATGGGGCTTGAACTCATGACCCCAAGATCCAGAGTCACATGCTCTAGGGGTGCTAGGGTGACTCAGTTGGTTGAGTGTCTGACTTTGGCTCAGGTCATGATCTTGCAGTTGTGGGTTCGAGCCCTCCATCGGGCTTGCTGCTGTCAGCCTGTCAGCTCGAAGCTGGCCTTGGATCCTCTGTTCCCCTCTCTCTCTGCCCCTCCCTTGCTTGTGCTCTCTCTCAAAAAATAAATCAAAAAAAAAAAAAAAAAAGAATCACAAGCTCTACTGGCAGAGCCAGCCAGGTACCCCCCTGTATCAAAACTCTTAAGAGCATGTTTGTAATGCTTTAGGTTGAATAGCACCTCACAGTTTTTCTTTCTTTCTGTTTTTAAAGTTTATTTATTTTGAGAGTGAGAGAGCGCACCGTGAGCGTGTGTGCATGCATGAGCAGGGGAGGGGCAGACAGAGGAGGAGAGAAGGAATCTCAAGCAGGCTCTACAATAAGCATGGAGCCCAATGTGGGGATCCATGCCATGACCGTGAAATCACGACCTCAGCTGATGTCAAGAGTCAGACACTCAACTGACTGAGACACCCACGTACCCCAGCACCTCACATTTTTTCTGAATCCATTTATTTATAACAGCTCACTGAGGTGGCAAAGGCCGGTGTTAGAGCCATTTTACAAAAAGAAAGACCATTTGGTAGCAGAGTGGGTTCCAGAACAGAGATCTTTCGATGCCCAATCCCATACTCTTTAAAACAATCCCATGTTGCCAATAAAAGGTGCTGTTAGTACAGAATTTAGACAGTGATAGCAAGAGATGGAGGTGAGCTTTAACCTGCCCACTGGGGCTTGCTGTGTACTCAAGGTACCTCCATTCTGTGAGGGCTCCGCCTGTATAAATTATGAGGTGAATTGAGTATACTGACTTGAAAAGTTGTCTGTAGTTACATAGGTGAGAATTCATATTATGCCACCCATCCCCCATCATAATACTCTTGAAGAATTTATATACATATCTTTCCTTTATTTCAGTTCTTCCTGTCCACCCCCCTGCCCTTTCTCCTCCCTAACAGTATAGAAGAAACCATTGCTCCAAAATGTGTGCCATCTCACTCACTGCAAGCTCTACTCTGGGGTGCGGGGAGAGGGCATGGCTCTTGCAGAGGGGAGGTGGGTGTTGGATGTGATTTAAGGAGACTTGAACTCAGCTGTGGGTCTTCAGTGTGTTTCATTTTCATGTGTTCTGTTTTTCACATTTAAGAAAATGTTTCTAGCCTCTTTGCCTGCTCTGAGAGTCCTATTCTTTTCATGGTAGGAAAAGAAGCACATGTAGTTGGCTGAGTAGAAATGAAACCTGTGTGTTTGTTTTATGTGATTAAGGGAATTCTGCAACTAGCAGCACAGTAAGTAGCCTGTTGAGACCAAATAATTTGGTCATTTACCTGCTTGTAAAGGTAAATGTTCATTTTTTAAAAAATCAGAAAACATTACAAAATATGAAAATGAAAACAGTAGTGACCCATGATCCCACAATGCACAGGAAACCACAGTTCACATTTTGGGGAACTTAGCCCTTCCGGGCTTTTAGATGTTTAGGAATATGTATTTTAATTTTAATTTTTAAAAAATGTTTATTTATTCTAAGGGTGGGGGCAGAGAGAGGGAGATAGAGAATCCCAAGCAGGCTCTGCACCACCATCACAGAGATCGATGTGGGACTCGAGCTCACTAACCGAGAGATTATGACCTGAGCTGAAATCAAGAATTGGACGCTCAACTGACTGAGCCACCCAGGCACCCGAGTTAATTTTTAATGAGATAGTTTAAAAATTTTTTTAAGTTTATTTATTTCAAGAGAGTACATGAGTAGGGGAGGGGCAGGGGGGGAGGGAGAGAGAGAAAGAGAAAGAATCCCAAGCAGGCCCCACACCATCAGTTCAGAGCCTGACATGGGGCTTGAACTCACAAACTGTGAGATCATGACCTGAGCCAAAGTTGGACATTTAACCAATTGAGCCATCCAGGAGCCCCAAAATGTTTAAAAATTTTTAAATAAAACATGATTATATAAAAATTCAAATACTACCGAAGGGTTTACATAAAAATATCTTCCATTTTCTGCCCCATCTACTAATCCCAACCCTACTCTCCAGAAGCATGCAAGCTTTTTTTTTTTTTTAATTTATTTTTGAGATAGAGTGTGAGAGAGTGCACGGGGGAGGGGCAGAGCATGGAGACACATAATCGGAAGCAGGCTCCAGGCTCTGAGCTGTGAGCACCGAACATGGGGCTCGAACTCACGAGCTGTGAGATCACGACCTGAGCCAAAGTCAGACGCTTAACTGACTGGGCCACCCAGGTGCTCCTAAGCATGCAAGCGTTTTTAACGTTACTGTATCTTTCCAGAATGTCTCTCCCTACTTACATATATTTTGGCTACTCAAAGGTGACTTAATTTTTTTCTGCTTAATTGAGAAATAATCGACATACATCACTTATGTAAGTTTAAGGTATACAGCATGATGGTTTGATTTACATATATCGTGAAATGATTGCCAGAATAACAGCTAACATCCATCATCTCTATAGAAAACATTTTTAAAAAAGAAAAAAGGAAAAAAGAAAACATTTTTTCCTGTGATGAGAACTCTTAGGATTAATTCTCTTTACTTTCCTATGTGATGTACAGCAGTGTTAGCTATAGGCATCATTTTGTATATTACATCCCTAGTCCTTATCTCTCTTATAACTGGAAGTTTATACCTTTTGACCTTCTTCCAATTCCCTGTCTCCCTCTTCTCCACCCCCTATAGTCTGATCCCTTTTCCTCTTGAGTTTGGTTTTTCTTTTTTTTTTTTTTTCCCTTTTATTCATTTTTTTAGATTCCTCTTATATATAAGTGAGATCATGCAGTATTTGTCTTTTTCTGGCTCACTTAATGAACTTAGCATAATGCCTTCAGGGTTCATCCATGTTGTTGCAGGTGGTAGGATTTCTTCATTTTTTTTCTGGCTGAAAAAGATTCCAATGTATGTATGTATGATGTATGTACGTACACACACACAGACATACATATACACCACAACTTGTTTATCCATTGGACACTAGGTTGTTTCCATGTCTTGGCCATTGTAAATAATGCTGCCATGATGATTTCATTTTTAAGTCACTTTTACTCATGTATGGTCATTTACCTGCAATAAAACATACCCTTTTTAAGTATACAGTTCATTGTTGCTTTTTTATTTTTATTTTTTAAAATTTTTTAACGTTTATTCATTCTTGAGAGAGATACAGAGTGTGAGCAGGGTAGGGGCGGAGAGAGAGACATACACAGAGTCAGAAGCAGGCTCCAGGCTCTGAGCTGTCAGCACAGAGCCTGACGCGGGGCTTGAACTCACGAGTGGTGAGATCATGACCTGAGCTGAAGTCGGATGCTCAACCGACTGAACCGCCCAGGCGCCCCTCTCTTTTATTTTTTATTAAAAAAGTTTTTTGAATGTTTTATTTTATTTTATTGAGATAGAGACAGAGCACGAATGGGGGAGGGGCAGAGAGAGAGGGAGAGAGAATCTGAAGCAGGCTCCAAGCTCTGAGCTGTCAGCACAGAGCCCGATGTGGGGCTTGAATTCCCGGACCATGAGATCATGTCCTGAGCTGAAGTCCGATAATTAACCGACTGAGGCCCCCCAGGTGCCCGTATATATCTTCTTTGAAGGAATGTCTATTCAAGACCTTTGTCCATTTTACATTGGGTGGTTTGTTTTTTGTTGTTGGGTTGCAGGAGTTCTTTATATATTCTGGATACTAGACCCTTACCAGATACATGTATTTGCAAATACTCTATTCTGTGGATTGTATTTTCACTCTCTTGATAACATGTTTTGATACACAAAAATTTTTAATTTCATTAAGTCTAGTTTATCTATTTTTACCTTTATTGCTTATGTTTTTGTTGTCCTATCCAAGAAGTCATTCTGAATCCAGTATTGTGAAGATTCTCTTCTAAGAAAAATTAGGCCTTTCTCTCTCTCTTTTTTTTTTTTTTTTTTTAAGAAAAATTGTAGGTCTTCTGTTTAGGTTTTTGGTACATTTTGTGCTACTTTGAGGATGCCCTTGGCCTTAGAGCAGGAGCCGAGAGTTGAGGAGCTGCTTTCAGGAGTTTCTTCTCAGGAACCTATGATGTCATGGACAAGTTCTGGGTTTGTGGTCAAACTGCCTGTTCAGTTAGGCTGCTCAAGGCCTGGTGTTTGGCCTTAGAAAGGAGGGTGCTTGACACCGACATCTCTCTGTAGAGAGCTGGCTTTGCATGAATAGCACAGGGGATAGAAGACAACCAGGTGTGCCTGCAGCTGTCACATGTTCTGGGTTTGTGTGGCAGTTGTGATTCCAGATATGCTGTCCTTGTGTCCTCATTGTCTTTTTGTCCTCATTGTCAAAAAGGGAACCAAAACCTTCATAGGCATTTCTTAACAAGAGGGGTCGAAGTGTGTCGCATCTGTAAACCTAAAGTGTACAGTGCACACCTGTGCAGCATAGTGACTCCAAGGCTTCCTGTGAACACCTAGGTGATTTGAATTCCATCCAGGATGACATCTGGTGGCAGACTCCTTTGGTCTCTGGCATTTCCAGGGTGTCCTTTTTTTCTTGACTGCTGGACCTGAGAACAGAGATGCATCTGGTAGGAAAGCTGGCCTGCTGGAAATGGTGGACTCTTTGGGGAGGAAGCAGTCCTCCTGTCTCTCTTCCTGCCAGCCTCCAGAGGTGATCCACAGACAGAGGTGGGCCTATGACTGCAGAGCAAGTGGGGATTGGCAGCTGGCCTTTCTTATCAGGTACAAAGGGCTCTCACTTGAACACCTGCACCTAGCCTGGAGGCACCCAGCCTGGAGCCAGGCACTTCGGGTGCTGAACATATCTGGCTGAGTGGACAGCATATAAAAAGTTCAGCCCTGAGTCCCTCCATGTGAAGCAGCAGCAGCGGGTGCTGAGAACAGGCCTGACTTGTTCTGCCTCACCTATCAGCAGGAGATGCTCTGTATGTGGAATCTGGTCTTGGGTTTTTCCCCCCACCCAGTAATAGAATTTAGGGAATTTTCTGTGGTTTAAAGCAAACTTCCAACTCTTAAATTGTGAATAGAGTAGAAAAGTCAAGAGAATAGAGTTACACACCTCTTGATTGAACAGTTAATGTTTTATTATACCTGCTTTATCTCCGTGTGTATATATATCTTTTATTCTCTGAATCATTTGAAAGTATGTTGCAGTCATTATAAAACTTCACCTCTAAAAACTTTAGTACGCATCTGAGTATAATAACTTGGTTTTGTTGTTCGTTTTTGGCCTAGCCATGGGGTCCTGTGGCAAGGTGTGAGGTGTTCAGGGACCAGTGGCGTAGACAGTAGGCCTCAGTCAAGAGCAGCTGGGCCCACATCCATGTTCACTCCCTGCATTAGCAACGCTTTATTTCCAGCCTCAGTTTAGAACTTAAAAAATGTATGGTGCAACATTCCAATTCATTAAAAGGAATGAGGGAGGACAGATCAGCCTGTGCCCACATATCACCCTATGTCCTTTTTCCTGCCCACCCGCCTGGAGCTCCATTTGCCTGCATTCAGCATACCCCTCTGTGCTGTGGTGCCTATGACGCTGGACAGTATTGAACATGTTCTGCACTTTTTTTTACAACTTTATATAATTACTATAGCTTTCTTCTTCTTATCTGTAAACAGGCCACTATAAACTCCCTCATAAGGTTGTTAAATGAGAATGATGTATGTGTAAATACCTCGCTCTCTGCTGGCAGGGTGTAGAAATTCAGTAAATACAGGCACACTTCATTTTATTGTGCTTTTGCTTTATTGTGCTTTGAAGGTAATTGCATTTTTTTGTTTTTTATTTTATTTTTTACAAATTGAAGGTTGGTGACAACCTTGCATCTAGTGAGTCTGTCAGCACCATTTTTCTAACAGTGTTTACTCACTTTGTGTCTCTGTGTCATATTTTGGTAATTCTCGCAGTATTTCAACGTTTTCATTATTCTGTTTGTCATGGTGATCTGTGATTAGTGACTACGACTTGCTGAAAGCTCAGATGATGGTTAACATTTTTTAGCAATAAAGTGTGTTTTAATTACATACATTGCTTTTTTTAAAAAGGTTTTTTAAAAAAGTTTTATTTTGAGAGAGCATGAGTGGGGAAAGGGCACTGGGAAATCAAAAAAATTCATTTGACTTGCATTTTTTAAAAGTTTATTTCTTTAGAGAGAGAGAGAATGCACGGGTAGGGACAGAGAGAGAGAGAGAGAGGGGGAGAGAGAGAGAACCCCAAGCAGGCTCCCTATTATTTGTGCAGAGCACGATGTGGGGCTCAAGTTCAAGGACCGTGAGATAATGACCTGAGCTGAAATCAAGAGTTGGATGCTTAACTGATTGAACCCCCCAGGCATACTGCTTTATTGCAGTATGCTGGAACCAAACCAGCAATATCTTTGAGGTATGCCTGTACTGTTTTACTTCCTACCTAATAGGTGTTAGGAAAGGTGGATGTTAAAGTGAGCAGTCAAGTTGGCAGGGAAGTAGATCCCACTTGTCTGCTCAGGTGTCGTTTACTAACTGCCCAGCTCTATCCTCAGAGAATCTTGGGCTCATTCAAGGTCAAGAGGGCGTCTCAGGGGCCTCAGGGCCCCTATCTGGGAGGAACTGTGGCGGCCACACCCCCAGGTCTCTCAGGCTGTGCTTTGCCTCTTCCCTGCTTGCCCCAGCCCAGGGACAACGCTGAGTGGTGTGTGGAAGAGCTGAGGACTGCCTGAAGAAGATGAGGAACAAGATAAAGCTGAGCTCTGGGTCTGGAAGGAGTCCAGGGTGGCTGACTCAGAAACCTTTAGGGCCCTGTGTGGAGCTTTCTGCCAGGCTGTTCTGCCACAAATCACGGTTTCCTTTATTGTGCTGCAGACCTGCTCCGTGCCCCCTCCTCCAGGAGCTGCTGGTGGGATTGCTGAGAAACGCTGGCAAATGCAAGGGGGTAGGGCTGGGAGAAGGTTTCAGATGAAGAAATAGCCTGAGGGCACGTTTGTGAGGCTGCTAACTTGCCCGTGGCTTCTTGCACCAGCCACCAGCCCTGAGACACCAGCCATCACTGGTCTTCCTCAGGAGGCTTCTGCCAGCCCCCAGGGAATGAGAATTAGCAGAAAGCACCTGCCACCCCTGCCCTACTGCTACCTTCATCCCCTTGTACAGTAGTGCATGAAATTCACTAGGCAGGGAACTACAGTGGCATGAGTGACGTGGGACACCTGTCCACGGGTGCTGGAGGCCAAGAGGCCTGGGGCCTGCAGAGCCTTGCGGTGGCGCTAGGTGGCACTCCCACCCAGGGGAGTACCAACAAGGTAGGAGGACCCAGTGTGGCTGGAAGGGACCTCGTTCAGGGTGGGAACATAAACTTTTGTTTTTCCCAGAAATCATTTGTTAACTATTATCTGGAATCTAGAAGGCATTTCCTTACTGAAACATACGTGGTGGAAGTCAGGTTAGAAGGCTAATCTCAGGACAGACCTGTGGGCTGGTTTATGAGTTTTCTAAACACCAGTCTTCCTGAGAGGCTTAAAATGATTACAAAGGAACCCTGGTAGACCTGGAGTGTCCCTGTTGTTCATTTTACTGGGAGAGCCTAGGTGTTTCAGAGGCTGCTCAGCAAATGAGAACCTGGGCTTTTGTTTTCCTCCCCTAAGTGTAACTTGGACAAGGCCTGGTCTGGAAGTACTGGAGGCTTTGGGGAAGTCAGAATGGTCCTCTAGGATCTTTCTGGTTCTGGAATTTAGTGTTGCCAGGATTCTGTTATCTTCCTGTGCTTTCACTACTTTTTATCCCATTTCACGGTGTGTTTGCTTAGAGCTCTGGGGTGAGAAGGGGTCTTAAGTCTCACTGAGGCTCAGAGAATGCTGTGGGCCTAGGCTGGGAGACTGCAGGGTGCAGCCCCTGTGCTGGAACCTGAGCCCTAGAGGGCTGGAACTCTACATAGTGCACCCCTGCTGCCCTATTCCTGCTGTACATTGGAAGTATCCAGCATTATGGAAGTCCACAAGGAGGGACCCTGCCCGTCTTCTGCCCCTATCCCTGCTGTGGCATCCCAGGTCTGTAGCTTGTCACAGAGCACTTGCAGAGTGGATCCAGATGAGAACAGGTGTTTGGGGCTTTGTATGCCACCATGTCCTGCTCCAGGCTGCCTGGGCTCAGCTGCCCATCTCTTCGAAAGCCTAAAGGCTCTTTCTTCCTGTTCCAAATGTTGCTTTAGAAATCAAATTCTCAGGGCGCCTGGGTGGCTTATTCGGTTGAGTGATTTCAGCTCGGGTACTATCTCACGGTTTGTGAGTTTGAGCCCCACATCAGGCTTGCTGCCTTTGGATCCTCTGTCCCTCTCTCTCTGACCCTCCCCGACTCATGCCTGCTTGCTCTCAAAAATAAATAGATATTAAAAAAAAAAATTAAATTTTCAGTGATCAGAAGGAGCTAGGGTTGTACCCTTGTTCAGTGGCCTAGAGCATGAAGACTGAGCCTTCTGAGGCAGTCTGACCGCTGAATTTCACCGTTTGTTTGTTTTTTTTGGGTTTTTTTGGTGTTCCCCGTTCACTCTATCTCACTTAGAAAATGTCTCTTCATCCTATGTGGAGCGAGTGCTTGCAGGCATGGGGTGTAAGGTGCTGCCCCCCCCCCCCCCCCCCCCCCCCCCCCCCCCCCCCGGCTGGGCCCTGCCATCTACTGGGGTAGAAGGACACTGCATGAATCACTTCACGGCCTGGGGCCAGAGGGGAACTTTGCTTTTACTGAGTCTGGTCTCTTTGGGGGTCTATCCCAGATTTTGTGTGGCAGGGGATTTGTATGGTAGGAGTGTGTCTGCCTGGAGGGGGGGGGGGGTGTGGAGGTGGGGGCATCCTGTGCCTTCCAGGTGGGGTGTGGGAAAGAGCCAAGGACTTAGATGCCTTTTCGAGGGCTAGAAAAGGTAGCTGGCTTTCTGTTCAGTCCCAGGAAGCTGGCCCTGGGTGAGGTCAGCCACACGTTGAAGCCTGGGACTGCCCAGTTTGGAGTGAGAGGAAGAATGGCCCCCAGGCCCCGGAGGTGTCGCCGGGAAATCCCGTGACCGGGCGGGGCTGGTTCCCTGGCCACAGCCCCTCCTCTTAAAGGGGCCCTGGGCCCGGTGGCTGGGTCTGGCCCGAGGGCGGAGCGTGACTGCTTCTGGTGTCCGCCCTCCATCCCCGCCCTGGGTGGTCCGAGTGGCCAGAGCCGAGCCCCCGCCTGCCTGCCGGGGCTTCCTTTCCGAGTGGCGCCTCCTTGGGCGTCGGCGCCTGACACCCAGCGAGACCGGACTACCTGCCGGTGAGTGAGCGGAGCCCGTAGTGGGGCCGCCCTGGGTGCCGGTCGCCCCTTGGAGCTGCGGGGCCCTGGGCTGGAGAGCCCACCCCACAGTCTTCATCCCTTCACGGGCTTCTCCTGCCCACATGGTGGGTCACGGGCTGTCCTGGATGAGCTCACTTCCGCCAGGCCGGGCAGCATCTCCTGGACCTCAGCCGGCCAGGAAAGGGAAAATGCTGGGGCTCCAAGTCCCCTTTTGCTCGGAAAGATTTCCTCAGTGACTGGAGCCAGTTAGGGAAGAAAGCTGCCCTGTTCTCAGTGGGACCTGTAGGTGTCCTCAGGGTCTCACCTGAGGGGCAGAGAGGGGGGTGACAAGCTGCCCTTCACAGAGCCCTATCCCCAAAGGAAGGTTCTTTTCCTTTCTGGGATTCTTAAATTTCTTAGAAGTCCCGTGCTGCGGGGAGGACTGTCCCCACCTCCAACCACCCTTCCCTGGCTGCTGGCTTGAAAGAAGTATCTCTGGGTCCTTCTCTTTCCTTCCTCTTCTCTTGCCCAAGGCTTCCCCAAGATGGCTCACCCGTTTCACCTGGGGAGAATCCATTTTCCCTGTTCTCTGTTTTTGAAGTTTTGTCTGCTTCTAGTCCTGGAACACAGGGAGGAAGGGTTGGTGGTCCCACCTGGACACAGCTGTTTGTGTCATGGTTCAGGTGAGCTGGGTGGGGGGCTGGGGGTGTCGGGTAGTGGCCCTGCCTTCCAAGGTGGAAGCGGGCCCAGAAAGTCAAGCAGATGGACACAGAATTTGGGGAAACGGGGACACTGAGGCTTTTCTGCTGCGGCTTCAGGGGGAGTGACCCTGACACCCAGTGAGAGTTCCGCTCAGGGAGCAAGAACAAATTTCTTAGGTTGTCTCTGGCAGGTTGTGTGCCTGGCTGCAAGGCCCTTGGTGCTCAGGGAGAGCTTATTGGGGGGCGGGGGACAGACAGTCTGACTCCGTCCCTGCCTTCCTGACCTTGTCCAGACTCAAACCTGAATCCATCAAAGTCCAAGGGAACCAGTCAGGAGCATGGCTCCCTGCCCCCACACCTGTAGTAACTGGTAACTGGCCTGGGTTCGTCCATCTGACTTCAGTTGGAACGTTCCATTCCACTGAGGGGGTTATTGTTGCCTTCATTACAGGTTGTGAGGGGACATGGCAGCACTGGTCGGGTGTGAATACCCAGAATAGCACGTCCAGACAAAGGTGACCCCCTACCTGGTCCTGTTGGGCCGTCAAATCTTCTCATAGGGACAGCAAGTGTCCATGTGATTTGGGCTCTTTCAGAACTACTGACTCCACCCTGTCCCTGCTCTCTTGCCAGTGGGAGCATACCTCGGTGCTCCCAGAGTTTGGGTTTGGAAACGGAGGTGGGGTGTTGGGAGTCAGGTCTAGGGGATGAGACGACACCAGGTCTCGGGTGAAAGTGAGGCATGGTGTTTCTGAGCAGAGCAGAGTTCTGGGCCAGTGTTGCTACTATGATCTGA
Organism: Puma concolor; assembly: GCF_028749965.1. Taxonomy (NCBI): domain Eukaryota; kingdom Metazoa; phylum Chordata; class Mammalia; order Carnivora; family Felidae; genus Puma; species Puma concolor. The sequence continues at coordinate 21,637,231 of NC_141678.1, forward strand.
GCCTCGAGGGGGTGAGCAGGAGGAGTGACCCTTCCCATTTCCAGATAGCCAAACTGATAGCCACAGAGCACCTGTGACTTGCAAGGCCTCTCCCAGCTCTCAGGGTAGGGCAGCCAGGATTGCAGTAACTGGATTGTCCCCCTCCCCCACCAAAGCCTAGCTTCTGAGTTCCCCTGTTCAGTATGGCTGGTCCTTAGGCCTTGTGATAACTTTAAACTCCTACTGGTCACAGCTCACAACTCTTCTCCACAGAGTGTCCTTGAGATGGAGGAGAGAGGGAATGTAACTGTACTTCCCTTGCTTCAGGGAGTCCTGCTTTTGGGTTCCTCATCTGGGCCTGGCTCCAAGGAGCCAGAGAGTAAGAAAATTTTGGCTTGGGCTCCAAGGGTCATCGCAGGAATGGAGGGCAAGTGGGGCACCATAATGGGGAGGCCAGGAGCACTGTTGGCCTAGGAAGTGGCTCTGCCTTTGGGAAGCAGAAAGGAATGAGCCTTAGGGGAGCCCCTTTCCTCCATCCTGCAGCTTTGAGCTAGACAGAGGGTGCCAAGCCTGTTTTCTGGGGACAGGTGAATTCATGTCTGCTCCCTGGGGACCTTTTGGGGCCCATGCATGTTGATTTGGAAGAAACTTGACAGTCTGGTCCCTGACCCATTTCGGAAGAGGAGGTAGAGTGGTGGTGGAGGTAGGACTGAGGGCTCAGGACATCCTCCTGGCCCTGTGGGGGCAGTTTCTTAGAGTCTAGGATAGCAGCAACTTGAACTGGGCCCCCTTGAGCACCCTGCACTGCAGGAGGAAGGGTGAAGGCCCAGTTTACTGTGGTGGGCCATGAGGCCTGGCCAAGTCCCTGCACTGGGGGCCCTGGGGTAAATGAAATGGCAGAGGCATACACAGGAATCTGTTTTTGAGGACCTGAGGTTTTGGGTCTAGCTAGGTTTGTCTGTGGGCTCCAGCATGTGCCTTTCTGGCAGCATGCTGCAGTGGTCACTGCCCCATCTGGTAACATAGTGGGGGAAATAGGCAGGTTGAGACTGGGGTCCCCATCCTCTTCCACAAGGCCTCACTGGCCTCACCGGAAATCCCAGGTGTGCACTCAGTCTGAGTTTTCTCGAGTGGGGGCAAGAGCCTTGTCCTAGAATTCAAGCACTTCAAGCACTGTGCCTAGTCCTGACTGCCTGTCACCCCTTTGGGCCTGGGGAGCTGACAGGAGGCCATTGTGGGGCCCCATTGCCTGGTGGGCCATGGAGGGGTGGGGTGTGTGCTCAGTACATGGGTGATATAGTTGAAGTGACCTGTCACAGATGGGAAAGTTAGGAGGCTCAGCATGGGTGAGGGATAGACACAGTGGTGTCCATGGGTCCCGGGGCCTGGCCCTTAGGTCAGAGGAGGCTCCTGTGCGTATCCGCTTCTGGCTGAGACCAGGTGCCCACCCATAGTGAGCTGTCCTGCCACTCAGGTGAGTGGCCTGGGGATGATCTCTGCTGGAGGGGTCTGGGTCCGGGGTGGCCAGGCCTTGCCACTTCCTTGGTCAGGGCTGGAAATCCATGCTTACTTTCGGATGTTACTCAACCTGTGCTGGCTCCCACTGCACACTACACTCCCAGGGATTTGACTCGCCAGGGACTGGCATTTTCACCTCTGGCTGAGGTGCCTTTGCCAGGGCATCAGACATTCACCCTTGTGTGGGTGGAGCCGGGTCTGAGTGGGGCCTCTTGTTCTGTTGTGAGTCAGTTGGCTGTGCGGGGGTCAGCATTTGGCCTGGGACTGCTCTGGAGCAGGCAGGTGGCCCAGCTTGGGGACAGAGTGGGTGGAGGGCAGGGGCCTGTGTCCGAAGCCTCAGGCCCCCACTGCTTCCCAAGCAGGTGTGACCAGTGCCTGTCTTCACGATAGCCCCAACCTCTAAGCTGCGCCCAGTGAGCCACAGGACCCAACTGAGCTGGGAAGCGGCCCACCAGCCACCAGCTGACCTCTGCTGGGTCAGCTTTCTGCCTTGGGAGCTTCTCTCAGGGCCTGCATCTCTGCGTCTAAAGATGGTGGCAAGTGCCTGTCCTCTGTAGCCTGCAGTTGGGATTGGAGGCCAGGCTGGTTGGGTCCTTGACTATCCCTGGGCTCAGACAGCAACGACTGTGGAATGTTTGCTCTCCTTTCATATTATCTGTGAGGGCCTGTGGGCGTGTCCTCCCAGATCACCAGGCAGGGCCAGAGTGCTGTCCACAGCAAAGATCGGAGTGAGGGGCTGGTTTGGGCTTCAGTCCTGGTTGGTATTCCCTCAGATCACGTCATGAGTGTGCTAATCTGCTGAGGAGGCCTTGGGGGGGTCTGTGCCGGGATGAGAGGCTCTGACGCCTGGCTGTGGGGGGCTGGTGAGAGAGCTGGAGCAGGTCAGGTTTCCAGCGTCTGACCCCCACCCACCGTGTCTCTCTTGTCTTCCCGCTCCCTCATTCCTCAGATGCTGTTTTGTCACCTGAATGGAAAATGGGTCAGGTCCTGGTGAGGGAGGGGCCGCTCGAGCTGCAGACAGGCCGACGCTGGGTGCCCGCCTGGAGCACAGGGCTCAGATTCCAAGCTTGTGCTTCTTGCGCCCACAGGCGCCTGGTCCCTTCTCTGGCATTAGCTCGCTGCGCTGGAGGGGGCAGGTGGCCCAGCCTGGGGACAGAGTGGGTGGAGGGCAGGGGCTTGTGTCCGAGGCCTCAGGCCCCCACTGCTTCCCAAGCAGGTGTGACCAGTGCCTGTCTTCACGATAGCCCCAACCTCTAAGCTGCGCCCAGTGAGCCACAGGACCCAACTGAGCTGGGAAGCGGCCCACCAGCCACGAGGCGTCCAGCCCGAGGAGTGGTGACAGCGCAGGAGCTCCTGGCTGGGGGGAAGGGAGGAAGGAGGAGAAACAAAGGCGAGTGTGCCTGGCGCCGCCCACCATGTGTCAGTCAGAGGCTCGGCGAGGACCGGAGCTCCCAGCAGCGAAATGGTGAGATGCTGCCGGCCGCGTCCTAACCTCACTGTGCCCCGCCACGACCTCCGGAAGGTCAGAGTTCACGTCCAGCGGCCCCGAGGTGGAGGTGGCGGCAGGGGGCAGGGGGATCAGCCCCCGAGGCTGGAGGGGCCCGGCCCGGGGGGCCTGAGTCGGAGAGCCCGCTTCAGGTACCTGGGGAGGCGGAGCGGGCTGGTGGCCTAGTGTCTGCTGCTCCCTAATTGCTGCTCCCAGGCCCCCACCCCCAGGCGCTCCCCACCCTGCTCTGGAGAGGTGCCACTCTTCTAGGATTGGTCCCTGGGCTTCTGCAGTGATCAGGGCGGGTGGGGGAAGCCCTGGGGACAGCAGGAGTTTGTTCAGCTTTGTTTGGCCCCTACTACCTTCCTGAACCTTTTGAAAACACAGTGGGATGGGGTGGGTTGGGAGAGAATGAACGCAGGGAGTCTGGTGAGCTGTGGAAAGAAGCATCTTCCATTGCCATCATTGAATAGCAGGTGCCCGGCCATCAGCTTGGCTCTCCATTTTTTTCTTTTTGGTATCAGCTGAGATGCCTCTTTGTTCCTTGGTTTGTTCAGCAACTGGGGGCAGAGGACATGGCTTCTCTGAGAGTGGATGGGAGCCTCAGATTATCCAGTTGAATGCAGTCTTTTTGCAAATGAGGAAACTTAGGCCTGGGGACATTCTCAGAGCGGGTGGGAAGGTGGTCTTCTGATGGCTGCACTGGGGCTTCAGGAACATTTTCTAGTGCTTAGGCATGAGACCAGGGGACTTGGGTGTCCCTGTTGTGTCTCAGGAGGCCAGGGTTCTGGTGAAAAGGCCCACCCAGCCTCAGATCCCCGCAAGGCTGAGCCTGTGCTGAATGCACTGAATTTGGGCTTTGTTGAAAGGAGGGGTTTGGCTGAGGTGTGTGACCCCGGCAGACCTGGGAGGTGGTCTCAGGGTTTCTGGGGAGGTTCCCCCCACCAACCTCTGGGTCTGTTTTGGAGAACCTGATGTGATGTAGAAAGACCAGGCAGGTGGATGGAGCTGTAGCTGTTAGGGGTGTGCGTGTGTGCAGGTACACGTTCATGGGTGTTTTCTTTTGGGGTCTTGCCAGGCCCAATCCCTTAATTTATCTGATGAGGAAACAAGAAGCCCAGAGCCTTGAAGAGATTTTCCCAGATCCTGCAGTGCAATGGTAGCCGTAGCTCCCCGCTGCTCTGTGCTTCTGCACTGTTGGGGCTCCAGAGCAGACTGTCTTCCTGGCGCCTCTGTGGGCAGAGCTGGCCCCAGGAGTTGGGGGCTGTGAGGCAGGCTGTGCACCTCGTCTTCCCCATGCTGCCCCTGATTCCTAGTCCTCCTAAGCTGGTAGGCAGGTGGGTGAGACTGGGATGTGAGTCTGCTGACCAGAGGCAGCTGAGCCCCCAACTCAGAATGGGCTTGTGTTGAGGGACCATGGCAGTGCTGCTGGACTCCATAGAGAGGCAAGCTTGCTGAGGGTGGGGTGGGGCCTCCCAGACCCTGACTGCTGACCTGGCTGTGCGCGGACATCTGCTCTGCAGGTTGCACTTCCCCCAGCTGGCACTGAGGCGGAGGCTGGGACAGTTGAGCTGTATGTCCAGACCTGCCCTGAAACTGCGCTCCTGGCCCCTGACGGTCCTCTACTACCTCCTGCCCTTCGGTGCCCTCAGGCCGCTCAGCCGGGTGGGATGGAGGCCCGTGAGCAGGGTAAGTGTGCACAGACTGCTGGCCCGGCCGTCCTGGGCGCAGGCCTGAGGTTGGGACCCAGGACACGGAAACAGAGAAGGAAACAGTTGTCAGATTAGAGGTGATGATGTGGGTGCTGAGCCCCCTGGTTGGTCATCTTGACAGGCGAGTTGGTTGGGAAGGCCAGGCTGGTTGGTGGCCCTGAGGGCTTGCTGTGCACCGCCTGTTTTCCTTGCCTGCATTTGTGCCATTTAGGGGCTCTGTTTCTGAGAGGAACCCACAGTGGGCATTCAGAAAATGGTGTCTGATTCCCTGGGTTCAGGTAGAAGAGAGCGCAGAGGTGATTTTGAGAAGAATGTGAATCAATTCCAGGATGCCAGAGGGTGATTCAGGAAGGCTGGTGCCTGTCTGGGCCCCTTAGGGTGTGGATGCCTTTGAGGATGTGGGAGCCCAGGCAGAGCTGGATGAGGGAGCGACCTGGCCACCATTCCCTAGAGGGCCGGCTCCCTTGCCCTGGGCTCTCTGGGCAGGCTGACCCCAAGTAGGGCACCCTATGCTGAGACGGGCACGTCAGCTGTGAGGAGTTTGGGGAGCCATTAGCTCAGTGCACTGTAGAGGTGTTTAAAGTTGGAATGAAATTATACTTACACCGCGGGGACTTGGTGTCTAGGTCGGGCTGACAGGCAGCAGCTGCCAATTAGAGGCAGGTCCCACTGTGGCAGCGGCACCTGGGGTTTAAGAGGCGCTCCCCCTCCAGGTCGCCTGGCCCTGGGAGTTTGGCCCACGGTGCCAACAGAGACAGCTGGGGCCGATTCCCCTGTGCCTCGGGGCAGCAGCCCCAGGTGCAGACAGCTTTGTGGACCAGTCTCTCACAGTAGAGTGCCTCGGAGCTCAGGCAGGCTGGGTAGGGCGCAGCTGTGTCCGGGGGTGCTTGCCGGCTGGGGTGGGGGTGACAGTGATACAGCGCATCCTCATATGAAAGTCCCCGACCTTGTGCGGGCCATATTCCCTCCGCTGTTTGGACCAGAATGTGTGCTTTGGGCTGTGAACTTTCGCCTGCACCCAGGGTCCTGCCCCTTTCTGCCACAGCGTCTCTGTGCAGGTATCAGAGCCATTTATGCCCCTCCTTTCCTTAAGAAGTGAGACTGTGCTGGCCAGTCTCTCCTGGGGACCAGGGCAGTTGCTGTTAGACCTGTGTATAAAATGACTGAAATACTGAGTTTAGGTCACTGTGTCACAGTCTCGGCCAGTATTTGGTCTGTGAGAGTATTTGGGAAGCTCGGTCTGGTTCCTAGTAGGAAACAACCACATCACAAAGCCATCGCGGGTGCCCAGGTGGCCAGAGGTGGTGGCTGACTGGGGGGTGGCAGGGGGCGCGCAGGGCGGCCCACTCATCTGCCTGTCTGTGGCCTGCAGGTGGCCCTGTACAAGTCAGTGCCGACGCGCCTGCTGTCGCGGGCCTGGGGCCGCCTCAACCAGGTGGAGCTGCCGCACTGGCTACGCAGGCCTGTGTACAGCCTGTATATCTGGACCTTCGGGGTAAACATGAAGGAGGCCGCCGTGGAGGACCTGCACCACTATCGCAACCTCAGCGAGTTCTTCCGGCGCAAGCTGAAGCCGCAGGCCCGGCCCGTGTGTGGCCTGCACAGCGTGGTGAGGCCCAATCCTGCCCTCCACTCCTCCCTCCAGAAACGGGATTGTCACCTGTGTCTTTGGGAACCAGTCCCGGCAGCCTCCACTGGTGGCCCATGGGTACTCCTCTCAGGCTGGGGGAGTCCCCCTGCCTCCCTTAGTGGCAAGCCTTTCTCTGCCCTTTCAGATCAGCCCATCGGATGGGAAGATCCTGAACTTTGGGCAGGTGAAGAACTGCGAAGTGGAGCAGGTGAAGGGGGTCACCTACTCGCTGGAGTCGTTCCTGGGTCCACGCATCTCCACAGAGGACCTGCCCTTCCCTCCAGGTGGGTTGGTGCCTGGTGGTGGCCCCCATGGCCCTGCTGCAGCAGTGCTGGGCTGGGTGTCCGGGAGAAGGACGTGAATGGGTTGGGGAGGGAAGGGCCAGGAATCACTGTGTGGAGCTTCATGGCGTCCCTGGAGCCCACGTCCAGACTACACAGGCTCAGGTGCTTATCTGAGAGCCTGGCCCTCGTGTCTGCCCCCCACAGCTACCCCCTGCGGCTCCTTCAGGAACCAGCTGGTCACTCGAGAAGGCAATGAGCTCTACCACTGTGTCATCTACCTGGCCCCCGGGGACTACCACTGCTTCCATTCTCCCACTGACTGGACCGTTTCCCACCGGCGCCACTTCCCAGGTTGGCCAGAGCCTCCCGCTTTTTGGTGTCAACGGACCAGGGCTCCACATTTGGGGTGCTGAGGTGGGGAGGTGACTGCTTTAGTCCAGCCGGATGTGGGCAGCAAGGTGCAGCCTGGGGTCTAGCCCACTCTGCATTTGGAATGATACGGGTGGACATGGGACTCTGGGAGGCTGGTCTTCTTGCTGGGTGGGGAATAACAGTGTCCCTACCCCCACAGGCTCCCTGATGTCCGTGAACCCCGGCATGGCCCGCTGGATCAAAGAGCTCTTTTGCCACAATGAACGGGTGGTCCTCACCGGGGACTGGAAACACGGCTTCTTCTCGCTGACGGCCGTGGGGGCCACCAATGTGGGCTCTATACGGATCTACTTTGACCGGGTAAGCAGAGCCAGGCCCAAGGGCTGGGCCACTTGGAGTTCCCTCACCTCCTCTTCCATGCAGCCAGATCTATTGGGACTGTAAGTTCTAGATGGGCCCCTGCTAGGCCTGGCTCTGCTGAGCAGCTGCCCTGAGGAGGGGCTGGGTCCTGGGCTCCTGCTCTGCCAGCCCCAACCCCAGATGTGCTGCCACTTGCTCGTCTGGAGGTAGAGAGGGAGGGGGTTAACCTCCCAGCCCGCACTTTGCCTCTGCTGGGAACCCAGCAAGAACATTGAGCTCAGGGTGAGGCGTGCTGCTTGGAGGCTAAGCGTGTGAGAGGGTGGCCACTGCCTGTCCTTCCCCGGGAGCTGCCTTTCTTGGTGTCAGCTTGTGACTGCGCCTCACCCACCCTGGATGCTGGAGGAGAGTTGGGTCTGATTCCTCTATGTCTTTCTGGGTCCCAGTTCACAGCTGATACTGGGGACTGTGGTTAGACCTGGCCCATCAAGTCACTGTCCCTAGCTCCCTTTCCAGTCTGGGTTGGGGACAGGCAGCAGAGGTATGTTCCGAGTCCAGGAGCAGACTCCACATGCTGTGCCTCTGGCCTCCCACAGGACCTGCACACAAATAGCCCGCGCTACAGCAAGGGTTCCTACAATGACTTCAGCTTCGTGACGCATGCCAACAAGGAGGGCATCCCCATGCGCAAGGGAGAGCACCTGGGCGAGTTCAACCTGGGCTCTACCATCGTGCTCATCTTCGAGGCCCCCAAGGACTTCAACTTTAAGCTGAAAGCTGGACAGAAGATTCGGTTTGGGGAGGCTCTGGGCTCCCTCTAGAGCCTCTCTCCTGGTGGTGGCTACTGTGGGAGCTTTTTCAAACAGAAACAGGAGGGTCTTTTAGAGGGGAGCCTCCGCGGCTGGTCAGGGAGGGGTCTCAGGGCTGTGGAGTCTGACCAGGCAGGACCTGGGTGACTAGTTTCTGCTGTCCCAGAGATGTAGATGAGGTCAGAGCCCCTGTTGACCCTGGACCTATGTGGTCCCCTCTTCCCACTCTAAAGAGAAAGAACATGTAGGCCAAGATGATCTCAAATTCCCTTTTGGAGATTTTTTTAAATCTGTATAAACTGGAGACCCTATGTCTCCTGGCTGGGTGTTCAGTTGGTCTTGATTTCTGTTGTAAGACAGAAGTGGTTATGTATCCCCAGCACTGCTTTTTGGCCTCCCCTTCTGCCTTTCCTGCACTGACTGGGCTGTGCTGCCCCCAGAGCAGGGCCATGTGGCCTTTAACACAACTGCTTTCTGTTCCCAATTCATCCCACCCTGCTTGTTTGGGAAAAGCTGTCTCTCTGCACTTGTGGCTGAATGCATCATCCTGGACTCTGCCAGCGTCTTCTGAGGGGGTCTAATGGCATGGCGCTTAGCAGGTCCCATTGAGTGACCTTCCGGAGCTGGCAAGTCCTCTTTCCAGTAAGCAAGACCAGTTACTGAATCCCCTGAACGGTGTCCAAAGTGAATGGACAGGCAGGCAGGGGTGACCTATGGGGGCCAGGGGAGAGCTTGTCCCCCACTCATATCCAGACCCACATAAAACATGGTAAGTTGCTGCTGTTGATTCAGGGGCTTGTGTTGGAAGCAGAGGAGGAGCCTTGGTGTATTGGGAGGGGGCGGGTCCGTGCCTACCACACCTGTCCCCAGGTAACAGGTACACAATCCTTAGGGAGCCACCGACAGTGGGACCAGGGTTCAGGTTTCCTGGGGACGCTGTGAATTTCTCCTGCAGGAGAAGCCATTTGAACTCTTTCAACTGTATCAGTAGCACAGTATTTTTGTATGAAAAGTGGGAGACTTCTGAACAGTAATTCATTTAATTGCAACATTTTGAAATAAAAGATAAAACTCATTGCAGCTTTGCGTTCTGTTCTTGGAGGTGGGCTGAGGCCTCCCTGGGGCAATGACTAGCACAGAGCCCGCCTCAGGGCCTGGACGCGGGCGATGCAGGAACGAATGGGTTGGCGTTGGGCCTGGAGCTCAGAGGCCAGCTGCTGGATCTGCAACTCCACCTGGGGGACGGGAGGCTGAGCTGAGACAAAGCACAGCCAAGGGAGCTGTCCCAGGGCTGCCTGGGGTCTCACCTCCTGCAGTTCTTCCTGCACCTGCTGCTCTGCTTCATGGTCCTCAGGCCTGGGCTCCTCCTGGCTCAGTTCCAGCCACCGGCGCAGGCTTCTGGCTTGCCGCTGGCAGGACCTGAGGGAGTGAGACGTCTGCTGCCAGCCCGGCCAGGCCCTTGGCAGTGCCTCCAGCTAGGGAAGCAGCACATCTGCTACTTCTGGTTGGGGCAGGGAGGGTTCTGTTCCTCTGTCAGCTTCCACCACCAGCTCAGGCAACTCAGGTGGGCCCTGGTGGAACTCCTTCCCGTCCCTGTTCCTGGGTGTGGGGGGAGACAGGCTCTGGACCTGGATCACAGACAAGACAGGACAGCCCCCTGTGCACAGGCCTGTCTTTTCTGCACCTTCATCATGCACAGTCACTGGACCGCTGGCCTCGCACTTGACTTAGGTGGAAAGTTTTGCTCCCCTTTATCCTCTGTCCCACAGGTGAGGCAGACCTGAGCTGGACTGAGGGACAAAGGTGCCACGTGTGGGGGGTGGGCACAGGCAAAACACCCCAAGGAACCTGGCAGCCAGTTCTGGGGACACGGCTGGGGTTTTTCTGGGTCTTACGAGAGGTTCTGCTTCATGGTCTGGTAGTCCTGCAGTTGCTGCTGGATGCCCTCAAGCTCGGCCTCCAGGTCAGTATGGCCCATGGTAACAGGAGAATAAGCTTGATCTTGGTCACCCTCCCGGCTACGCCACGGCTGGATGGAGGGATTCCGGGCAGGGGCCTGAGCGCTCACAGTGTGGACAGGCCTTAGGCACACACCTGTGCCTGCAGAGCCTGGCCCGGGCCCAGTGCCTGTGAAGTCCCCAGGAAGCAGCAGGTGGGGGTGGGGGACACTGGCTGCAGATGGAGAGGCCTGGGGCACAAGCCCAGGGGTGATGGGCTGTGTAGATGCCTGTAAAGGGAGGACAGATGAGCAGGAAGGAAGGCTGGGGAGGGGCACCCAGGCTACCCACTGCAGGGGTATGGGGAGGTGAAGCCACAGGACTTGACCTAGCCAGCTCACCTAGTCTGGCCCTGGCTCTGCCCCTTTCTTCAGGACCTGATAGGAGGATGTCCCACAAGCAGCTCAAGGAACACTCCACACCTATGCAGGCCAGTCCCGCTCCTTCCCCAGAGCCTGGCTCTTTACCTCCCCAAGCAGCCGTTTTACCCTCCCCTCACTCTGAGCGGCGATCCTGCGCTTCAGGGAGAAAAGTGGTCAAAGGCAACTATCCTCGTCAAACCCCACACCTTCCGTTCCTTTCTGGTGACGACTGACCAGCTCTCTTCGGGCACCAACTCTGGGGGTGTCCCAACCCTGCTGCCGTCTCCTCTGTTACCAAGCACTGGGACCTTCTCTACCACCTGGCCATCCCTGCCCAGACTCTTCACTTGTATGTCACATGCCCTCAGGAGCCTCTGCCCCTTTCCTCCCAGGTGACCTCTTTAGGTCCCAAGGGTTTACCTTCACCATATGTGGACTGAGTTTTGCTCTCCAGCCCTGACCACACCCAGAATCTTGTTGCTTTATCTCAGATTTGACAGGTTTAAGATAAACTCTTCAGGCTTTACCCCAAATGGGCTCCCTACCCCCATTTCCCTCTTTCAGTAAAAGAACTCGTTTTTCCTGGAGTTACTCAAGCCAGAAACCCAGGAGCCATCCTGGATTCCCTCCTCACCCTTATCAAACCCATCGGAGCATCAGAGCAGGTCCTGCCGAGTCTGCCTCCCACGATGGGCTCTGCCCACAGCCACCACCTGATCTTGGCTCCCAGCACCTTCCGCTGGGCCACGGGAACACAGCAGCCAACAGGCCCCCACCATTTCCTACTTTCCTTAAAATCCAGACATTCCCCCAGGGCCTGCAGGACCCTCCATGATCTGCAGTGTCTTCATCTATGTCTGGGGCTCTTTGGTCTCTACCTCTAGGATAGAAGCTTCACAAGGGGGGCCTTAGCAGCCTTTCCATACTGTGTCCCTAGGACAGGGACACCTATACTTGGTGAATGCATGAGTGGCCTCGCTGCATCCTCCTGAGCTGGCAGTGCTCTGGAAGCAGTGAGTGCAGCTCCGGCTACAGCACCGAGCACATGAGGAAGAGCACTGAAGGCCAGACCAAAGAATGAGACCCCAGGTGACCAGGAGGACTTACCCTGGCAGGTGCTTCCACCCCACATGGCATGAAGGAGGAAGGGGGCAGCAGTTCTGGGCCCATATTCAATGTGGGGGGCAACTTTGGGCCAGGGTGACTTGGTAGGGTCTTGGGCTGGGGCAGGGGTCTGTCTGGGACCAGTGCTGTCCAGGCCTCTGGCAGGCAAGGCGTCATCAGGGAAGGGCCCGCTGGCTGGGTCACACCTGGGTTACACTCCCACCGTGCCTCAGGCCTACGCAGAGGGAGGGGCAGGAGGTGGTCAGGCCACAGTACCCTCCTGAGGACCAGGAGGGAAAGGGGGCCACTCACCCTAGGACCATAAAACATACCCTGGTCTCCCAAGGGTGCGACACCCCAGGGGCCCCTGGCTCTGCACGGGCTCCAGCAGGAAATGTGGGCGTCGAGGCTGCTTTCTTGCCAAGCGGGCAGCATTGCTGGGAAGAAACACAGGCCTGTTCCTCTAGGCTGCTTGGGGCACCCAGTCTGACCCCTCCAATCTTACAGGGAGACTGAGGGCCAGAGAAGGAGAGGCTCTTGCCCAAGGTAAGCGGTGAACCGGAAGTGATCCTGGGCCATATAGTACTTCCAGTAATTCCAATGAAGTGAGCCTGACGACGTGGGGATGCCTCACCCACATCATCTCACTTGACCTCTATAACAACCTGGTGCTCCTCCCACATCAGAGTGGGAGCAGGCTCATCATGGTCAGACCCTATCAGGGCTGGGGGTAAGGGAGGCAGAGAGGACTGAGGCCCAGTCCAGTACCCAAAACCGCCCCCTCGCCCCCACCACAGGTAACCTCTCTGCCAGGCTCAGGTAGTGCTGGTCACTTGGAGCCGGTGTGCAGGAATGGGCCAGGTCACAAGCAGTAGGGTTTCCGAGAGGGAGCCCATTTCTCAGCTGTACGCGGAGAAGCAGGGAGACTGGAAGGTCTGGGGGCACAAGGGCGGGGCTGCCCTACAGCCTATATTCCTTTTCCTAAAACTACATGTTCTCTCCCCCATGCTCTGCAGGAACAGAGGATGCGGTCCTGTCAGTTGGGACCCAATGGGAATGGGAGGGATGTGACAGGATTCTACTGGAGAGGGGTCCAAGCAGCTCAGCCATGACCTCCCTCCTGTACAGTCCAAGCCTCTGCCCAGACAGGAAGAAAGGAGGACAAGGTGAGGGTTGGGCTACTCACAGCTCTAGAAGTTGGGAGTCTCCAGCAGCCAGGGCCAAGCTGCCCAGAGCTCCCCGTGACTGAGGATCTCGTGTCCTCTTGGCCTCCAGGGCGGCATCCCCAGCCCCAGCAGCAACACAGGTGGAAAGGGGACTGTCAAATGTCACTCTCCTGCTGGGCATGGTGGATGTCAGGGGCTGAGGCTCCCTGCCCTGGCCCAGAACCTTCTGTTTCCACAGCATGGCACAGCGATGGACCACACGGTGGAGACTGTGGGCCGCCTGCAACAGGCCTCTGGTCAGGTCATGCCTGGTCCTGCCTGTTCCCCAGGAGAAGGGGTGGAGGACCCAGGGCTCACCTGCACCTGCTGCTGGGCATGCAGCTGCTGCCGGAAGGCCTGCATGCTGGCTGCAAACCGTAAGAGGCGTGTGGCACCTTCCTGAAGGAGCTGCTGGTGGTAGGCCTGAACAGCTCGCTCCAGTCGTGCCTTCTTTCTCCTCCTTTCCAGTACCAAGCCCAGCCACGCGGCCCACACCTCCAGGGAAAGGAGATGAGGCCCAGTTCACCTTGCTTAAGCCTCCCGCTGGAGGTGTGCCCTCCTTTGAGGCATGGCCCTCTCCTGGAGAGGCAGGGGCAGTGGGGTGTGGAGCCCCCCTTACCTTTGCCTGTAGTGAGAAGGACCAGAACCACAAGGCCCGGGCCGTGCCCCACTGCTCTCGCTTCCTGTTCGCCAGCTAGGGGTCAAAAAGAGGACTATGGAAGTTTAGCCTTTAAGGAGGCTGCCCTGACCACAGCGTCCTGGTCACTCTGAGACCCTTTTCTCGCTGCCCTCCTTCCATTAGAAAGGGCCCAGTGCTGGTGGGCCAAGGAGTGATCCTTTGGGAAGAACAAAGGCAAAAAGCTCCTAGGGAAGGGAGCAGCTTGGGGCGGTGTGCTGGGCTCACCAGACACCTGCACATGAAGGTTTGCTGGGCATGATGCAATCCTGCCTGGTGTTTTATCAAGTCCTTGGGAAAGACATGCATTTCATGTTAATTTTTTGGATATTACCCCTGAAATATTTTCTAATGTGACACTGTAGAAATCAGGCCCTGAAGTGACTTGAGCTTGTACAGGTCACAGGTAGAAGAAGTGGCAGTGCTAGGAAATGATTAAGGTTGGGGGGGGCCCTAGGACGAGGGTGGAATTAAAAATGTTAAATGTGGGGGTGCCCAGCTGGCTCCAGTCAGTAGAGTGTGAGACTCTTTTTTAATTTTTTTTAATGCTATTAATATTTTTTTTGAGAGAGAAACAGAGTGCAAGTGGGAGAGGGGCAGACAGAGAGGGAGACAGAATCTGAAGCAGGTCCCAGGCTCTGAGCTGTCAACACAGAGCCCGATGCGGGGCTCAAACTCACGAAACGCAAGATCAAGACCTGAGCCGAAGTCGGATGCTTAACCGAGGCACCCAGGCACCTCGGAGCATGCAATTCTTGATCTCAGGGTCATGAGTTCAAGCCCCACATTGGGTGTACAGATTACTTAAAAGAAATGAAAATAATAATTTAAAAAAAGTTAAACATGGGCTTGGGAGGCAGTGGGAAGGGGAAGGGGCTTCTTGCTGGCTCCCACCTGTTGTTTCCATTGGCGGAAGTAGGCCCGGCTAAGAGTCTGGGCCAGGAGCTGGGCACCCTGCCTCTGCAGGAGCTGGGAAGAGAGCAGACAAAAGCAATCAGGGCCCTGTATCACAAACACCTGGGTGCAGCCAGAGGGTGAAAGGCTCTGGGCCCAAGTGAATTGTCCTCCCATCCCCAGGAAGAGGAGTTCTGGAGGAAGCCAAGGGCCTCCCATACCAGGCATGGGTGTCTACGGGACTCTGGAGGTCTCCCAGGTCTGATATCCCATGTTTCAGAATGAATCAGATCTCTCTGCTGGGCCATCTTCTGCCTGGGGGAGACCCGACCCTGAAACTGGTTTCCCTCAGTCTTCTCAGAAAGGCTCCGGTAATCTTGTGCCTACAGGATCCCAACTACCCAGCACCCATCCTGGTGGTCGTGGGTTCTACAGAAAGGCCCTCCTTTTCCCCAGATGGTCGTCTCCCAGCCTGAAGCACCCCCTCTGTACAGCGGCACGTGGGGAGCTGCCGCCTGCCTCACCCGCTTCCTGACACAGCCCAGATGGTGCACCTTCCACTGGGCCATGGCCTGCAGCAGCAGCCACCGGTGGTGATGCCCAGCTGCCCTCTCGAGCTGGGCTCTCCGCTGGGCTGCCCTCTGGCCTCGGTCCCGCCAGCGCTGAAACCAGGTCCTGAGACATCCTAAGGCAGATCTGAGTCAGAGTTTGCTCTTTTGGAGGGTTTCTACGGACAACTCTGCAATGGTGGAAATTCAGAGAGCAGAAAAGGTCGTGTGGGGGTGGAACTGGGGCGTCAGCTGCACTCCGTAAAACCTCCACATGCAGACAGTGGCCACTCTGAGGACAGCTCTGGCCACCTTCAGTGGCTGTGAGCACCCTGGAGGCCGGAACCAGGTCTGCTGTTTACTGCAAGGGCCTTCCAGAGCCACCAGCCTGTCCACAGCAGCCACGGGTCTGCAGCACCCCTGCGGAGTGTCCTCAGGATGCTGCCGGGGGTGTGGATAAGACCTTTGCCTCGGTCTGAGGGAGTGGGGCGCCATGACTCGATTTTGCCCGGGAGGAAACAAAGGCTTGGTCCAGGCAGCTCAAGCCAGGCACAGTGTCTGCTGGGCCATGTCCTCTGCCACTGTGGGCACTGCAGGCAGGCAGAGGCTACATAATGCATTCTGTTTATGTCACCAGATTCTCCCTTGAGGGAGCAAGCACTTTCTTCTGTTTTTTGTTTTTATTTTTTTCTTTCAGGTTTTTCCCTTTTCTTAGGCCCTGAGAGAAGTTTCTTTTAGAGACAACAGAAGAGGGTTGGTACCAGGAAACTGATGCCAAGATGGGGTGTCCTCTGGGACTTGCTGGAGAGGGCAGGGAAGGAGGATTCACACGCCTGGAGGTGAGCATTAGTACCAAGTGCTGATACGTGCTGGGTACTGCTTCAAGTGTGCCTATTGTGTCTCACTGAACCCACAGGACCACCCCAAGAGGCAGGTACTATTACTCCCATTTTACAGATGGAGAAACTGAGGCTCAAAGAATACTTGGCGAGGTCACACAGCCAGCATCTGACCCCGCCTGTACTAGGCATTCTGTTGAATGTGTTTTATGATGCCTTGCCCTGAGTTCATCCTTCCCCAGCACTGGGCCCCATCCTTGGGCTGCCAAGGTGTGCCTGAGACCCGAGGCCTTAACTAAGCCCAAAAATGGTTCCACAGGTACTGTGTGCATCTGCAGTTTGCTGAGAGCACAGCGTCTTGTCACGTGGCCTCCCAAATCCTTTGTACCACCTGTAATGGCCCCACGCAGGGCCCACCACACGGTGTCACTCCCTTCTACGGAAACTGCCTGCCCCTTGGCCCTGCAGAGAAGCAGCTTCAGGCTGCACCCCACGCCTGTCACCTCTAACACCCACCGTGACCACCTGGGCCGAGTGTGGATGCCTGACCCACACTGGCACTGACAAGGCCTCTGCAGCCCTTGATGCCAAAGCTCTGTCCAAATAGAGGCCAAGGGATGAGCTGAGCCCCTCAGCTTCTTTTTTGGAGTGAACTGGAAACGCAGCACTGGTTTCTGGGGTGAAGGGCAGCGTGAGGACGTAGAGAAGCACATTAGGGGTGGAGCAGGTGTGGGATGTTTGACCCCAGGGTTCTGGCCAGAGGAAAGCAGAGATCTGTGTTTATCAACACAACCAAAGTCAGACCCAACCAAAGTTGATCAATTTTTGTCCTGGAGCAAACTAACAACTTGATCTGTTTTCCCTATGGTCTGATTTAAACCATTTCCATTTGTTTTCACTTCCAGTTGTATCTTCATTTACTCTAAGCACTGGTTTTCCCCTCAGAGTGCTGGATACCCCACTTCAGGGACATGGATCTCAGTTTCCCTGCATCTCATCTCTGCTCCTGTCTGGACCATCTACTCCAGGCTTTTTATAGAAGGTATTCAGACTGCCCAAGGCCACTGCTCCCTAAACATACAAGGAAGCAGGATCCTATGTGATGGGGCTGACCTGAGAAGCAGCCAGCCCCTGGAACGACTTTCCAATTGAAACCACCCCACCTTTGACCCCTCTTTAAGAATTAGATTTTTGGGTACCTGGATGGCTCAGTCAGTTAAGCATCCAACTCTTGATTTCAGCTCAGGTCAGGATCTCATGGTTCGTGAGTTTGAGCCCTGCGTTGGGCTCTGTACTGACAATGTGGAGCCTGCTTGGGATTCTCTCACTCTCCCTCTTTCTCTGCTCCTCCTCCCCTCTCCCCCTCCCTCTCTCAAAATAAATAATAAACTTAAAAAAAAAAAGAATTAGATTTTAAGCCTTGGTCTTGCATTTGAACATAAACTGGTTGGGACACCAGAGTGGCTCAGTTAGTTAAGCATCTGATCTCGGTTTATGATCTCATGGTTTGTGAGTTCGACTCCTGCGTCAGGCTCTTCGCTGACAGCTCAGAGCTTCCTTGGGATTCTCTCTCTCCCTCTCTGCCCACCCCCACAAACACTCTCTTTCTCTCAAAAATAAACATTAAAAAAAATGAACACAAAGTGTTTAGCTGGGATTGGTTGGGAACAGAATGCTATGATGTACTAGGTTGAACAGTTACCCCTTCCCACGTTTATGTTCATCCTGGAACCTCAGGGTTGGTGTATTATTTAGCAAGGGGGTCAGCACAATTAACTGACCCCATCCTGTAGTAGAGTGGACCTCTTGATACAGTAGGATTGGTGTCCTTCTAAGAAGAGACACAGGGGAGAGAGCCTTGTGCACACAGAGGCTGAGGCTGGAGTAATGAGTCTATAAGCCACAAACACCAAGGACCACTGGGGCTATCAGAGGCTGGAAGAGGCCAGGAAGGACTTTCCCTTCCAGCCTTCACAGGAATCATGGCCCTGCCAATACCCTGATTTCGGATCGGGCCTCCAGAACACTGAGAGAACAATTTTCTGATGTTTTAAACTTCCTAGCCTAAGGTACTTTAGCATCAGGAAACACACCTACAGGAGAAGAATACAAAGACTGAGGGGAAGCAAATGGAACACAAGACAGTTCTGTGTCCTTCACAATCCTCTCCCCAGCTTCCAGGAACTCTGCTCACCCCTATCCAGCACCTTCTGGGCCTCCTTAATGGCATAGTCCTCCTGCTGTCGGTAGTATATCTGCACTGATGCAGCCTCCCGCCACTGGACCAGGACCTAAGGGGCAGATGAAGAGCAGAGATGTGATCATGGCACATCCTGACTTCCCAGGACACCCCAGCTGTGCTGGCAGCTCCTCATGGAATAAGCCCAGTTGGGAACACGGCACACATGCATGTTTTGGGAAACGCCAGCCAGCCACACAGGCAATGACCAAACCCCCAGTCCCCACAGGAAGCCCAGTATCTCAGGTGATGGGACTATTCTATAGAAGAACTTAAACTTCCTACCGGCCATCAAAAAGTCATTATGTGGGTTTTTGTTCTATTATTACTTGTTAAATGAAGCTATATGTTATATGCATGCAAGTTTTTTTAAGTTTAGTTATTTATTTTGAATTTTTTTTAATGTTTATTTATTTTTGAGAGACAGAGCATGAGCAGGGAAGGGGCAGAGAGAGAGGGGGAGACACAGAATCCGAAGCAGGCTCCTGGCTCTGAGCTGTCAGCACAGAGCCCAACGCAGGGCTTGAGCTCACAAACCGTGAGATCGTGACCTGAGCCAAAGTCGGATGCTTAACCAACTGAGCCACCCAGGCACCCCTAGTTATTTGAGAGACAGAGAGGGAGAGAGAGAGAGCACGAGCGAGTGCACAACCAGGGGAGGGGCAGAGAGAGAGGGAGAGAAAGAGAATCCCAAGTGGGCTCTGCACTGTCAGTGCAGAGCCCGATGTGGGGCTTGAACCCACAAACAGTGAGATCATGACTTGAGCCAAAATCGAGTCAGACGATTAACCAACTGAGCCACCCAGGTGCCCTAAGTTTATTTTTGAAAGAGAGAGCATGCACCAGAGCACGAATGGGGGAGGGGTAAGAGAGAGAGAGAGCGCGCGCAAGAGAGCATCCCAAGCAGGCTCCATGCTGTCAGCACAGAAGCCAACATGGGGCTCAATCTCATGAACTGTGACCTATGCCAAAATCAAAAGTCAGACACTCAACCAGCTAAGCCACCCAGGTGCCCCTGCATGCAAATCTTTCACACTGAGACACACACGAAATCACACTAACAGAACACTTTACAAAGAAGTCAAGCAGCCAGGGGACACTTGCTGCCCAGGCATGAATGCCATTCCCCGCAAAAAGGCCTTCTCCCTTCCATGCCCTGAAGCAGAGTCCTGACCCTCCTTCCAGGGCTGGCCTTGGAGCTTTTCTGACAACAGATTGGGCCTTGACTTTGTGTTACTCTTCATCCTCTGGAGGCTTCAGAGTTGTCAGGACCAGTACCAGTGCCTCCTAGCCTTCAAGCAGGTGAACCACTGCTGTTCTGGGTTCCTGGCAAACTGCTTTTTTCTAAAACATCCCCAAGTCCAGGGACCACTTCTGTCATTCCTCCCCATCTGTAACATGCCTTCTTCCTACAGCTGCATCCTGGCATGCCCTCCCTCCTCTAGCACGGGGGACAGGCCCCACACATAGCATTTGGGGGCCACTTCCCACGGATGATGACCAACAATCTCACATTCCTGGGGTGCTCTATGCTTTCCAGAAAGCCTCTGCAGCCACAAAACCAGCCACAATGAGTGAGCAACCTCTTCTGATAAAAAGACAGAAGCATGCTTAGTTTGTCCCAGTGGAAAATTCCACATGTGTAGGAAATACTGGTTCTGGTAAGAACCAGTTTGCTCACTATGTTTTTGTTTTAATGGATATTGGTTATTAATTCAGTAAAAAAAAAATTAATAAATAAAACCCAATTAAATGCTCACACAGCTGTTATGTATGCATAGAGGAGGGTGTTAGCCCATTTCCCAGGTTCCACGTTCAGTGCAAATCTTTGGTGCTACCCCCTCGCAGAAGCACAGTTCCAAACCCTCCTGGGTGACCAGCTGGTCTCCTCATGCCTCACCTTGGAACACAAGGTCCGCCTATAGTGAGCACTTGCTTGGGAGGTTTTCTTTGCTTCATTCACACGGGCCATGGTGTTCTCTCTCCAACGATGGAACACATTCCTGTAGGACACAGGCCGGGGAGATGGGGGTGACACCAGTGTGGAGACAGTACAAGGTTTCTGTGAGCCGTTTCTGGTTCTTCCACTCATTCCTCAGTCGAGGTACAAGGTACCTTGGACGCCTTGTCCCTAACAGTATTGGTCTCACTGGCAGCCATGTTTATGCTGACACAGACACTCAACACATGGCCGGTGAGCACCTGCCCTGTGCCAGGCACTGGGGGAGCACTGGGGGCACCATGGTGAACAAGACCAAATACGACATCCACACACGTTAATGTGCTGCAGGGCACACAGAACGGTGACAGTGTAGTTGAGTCATGCCATAAGAGAGGCACAGATAGAGATGGCATAAGGGCACTGGAGCCCCATCACCATGCATGCTGCTGAGTTAGTTCAGGGACTCCCTCTTCCTCATTCTGTCTAAAGAGCTGGACGGGCACTTCCCTGGAGGGTGGAGATGTTAAGTCCACAAGACCCACCACCAACAAGCAGTCTGGAATATGATATGCTGAACAAATCCAGAGGAAGGAAAATAAAGAGCAGAATGAGGGAGGTCTGCCAGGAAGCAGTGAGTATACAGCCTGGTTTAGCAAGAGCTGGAGGGTGGACTCATGACAGAGCTGGAGCTGAGAGAGCAAGTGACTGAAGGGTGTGAGAGATGCCTCTGGAATCAGTGAAAGGCCTGGAGGACCAAGCGGGAAGGCAGGTGAGGCGGGGCTGAGTCCAAGGGAGCCACTGCAGCCCTGGAGCAGGAGGTGCTCAATCTTGCAGGGGAGGGAGCCGTGTTGAGAGGAGCAAGACAAGTGGGAGTTCTCGCAAATGTCCAAGTGACGGCTGCCTCCTCGAGACCCCACTCTGCACATAGTAGGAATTCGAGACAGGAGATGAACCAATGAATGGGGTGCTTGCTGTGGAAACGCCAAAGCCACGCTGTGAGCGTCCGGCCCGGCTCTGGAGTCTGCGCCCCATTCCTCGGGCTGGGCCCAGAGATGCCGAGAGACTCACCATAGCAGCTGCCTCTTGTGCTGGCTCTCCCTGGCCGCCACCTCCCGTAGGATGCTCTGCACCTGGCTCTGGTAAGTCTGTGGGAGACCAAGAGGACTAGGAGCCAGCTGTGGGCCCACACCACTCCCTATATCTAGGCAGGCCTCACAGGTGCTGTGATGCCCAGAGCACTCACCACAGAGGGGGCAGAGGCCAAGAGCCCAGAGTCCCAAGGTCAGAAGAGTGCCCGGACAATAGGCCACTTGGACGGTAAGGCTGGTACCTCCAGCAGCACTTGTTTTTACTTTGCTGAGGGAGGATCAAAGAGCTCAGCCCTGTGGTTGTAAGACCCACAGCCCAGGTACCTTGCTCTTTGTGAGGCTTGTGGAATTACTCGCTCCAGCAGGGGCAGGGAGAACAAGGAAGGGAAGCCAAGTCTCCAGCAACCCCCACCCCCTCGGCGAGGCGGGACATGGAGGAAAGCAGCAGCCCCTACCCCCCAGGCGTGCAGCGCCCTGTGCAGCAACGTGTGCCGGTGATGCAGGTTGGCGCGCGTCAGCTCCCGCTGCTCGGCATCGTGCAGGGTCAGGCACTGTGGACAGAAAGAAGGGCCAGGGGCCCAGCTGTGGCCCAGCTGTGCCTCTGTCTTACACCCAGCCTGGGTACTCGGGCCTGAGTCCTCATCTCTGAATAGATATCTTTTGGGGGCTTTGTGAGGATCAGGTGGGGCAAGTGCCTGACTCAGGGTAAATGCTCAAGCAATGGTGATGGTCTAAACACTTTTTACCCCAAGTAGGATGCTTATAAATGGTTAGACCAGGAATTTTATGTTCAGTGGGTTCAGGCAAGAACCTAAAAGAATATTAGGGACTTTGAGCCAATCATCTCACGAAACCAGGTTAGCGTTTCCTCCTCTGCTGCCCGGCCTCTCCCCCATGCTCAGAGGCAGGTGCTTGCCGAGAGGCTGTAGAGAAGCCATATGTCCGCTCTGAGTCATGCTGACACACAGCTCTGCCTGGCCACAACCACATGCGGGGGCGTCTATGCCAAAGCCTTACCTCCCTCCACCTGTTCCAGGCCCAGTGGAGGAGCCGTACCGAGTGGAATTCTGCAGCCAGCATTAGGCCCATCTTCCTATGGGGAGGGTTGGAGTCAGCATGGCAGCCTGGACCTGGGCACCACTCACGGTCCCTGGCCCCTACCTAGTGGTTCTTAAATTGGAGGAGAAGGGGACCAAGACCTTCTCTGAAGAGCTGCCAAAGGATGTGGGCTCTCACCTCAGGAAAGTGAGCACCTAGTCAAATTTTTGCATACAACTAAAGGGCTCAAGTACCAGTGAAGCACGTTCATGTGCAGGCAACTTAGGAGGTTAAATGTGGCCAGAATTTGAGAGTGGGGGAGATCCTCACAGCACAAAGTGGGTGCAGAAAGGCATCAAAGCAGGACAGTGTCTGCAGTATCCATGTGGGTTGTCTGCCCCAGCTCTCTCTGACCACACAGTGTGGTAAAAACTGCCACAACCTGTCCCCAGGCTGTAGCCGCTGGTCCTGGGGGAGGTCAGCTACCCTGAAATGGGCTCATCAGTCTAGTCCCTGGCCACTGTCACTTTGAATGGACCCCAACCAGTGAGTAGGATGCATCCAATGGATAGGACCTCAGATCCATGGAGCATGTCTGTCCCTAGTTGAGTTCCTGAGGCTGGGAGCCCCAGGAGGTACCCCAGGATACTTTCACTTGAGCCATGGTTTTGCATAGACTGTATCAGGTAGAATTTCTGGAACTTAAAACCAGAGTCTAGGCTAACAGGACTCTCCGATGGGCATTCAGAGCTGATGGCACTGCCACTATGGTCAAAGCTGGCCTGAGATGGCAGAGCGTCTGGGCCAGAAGCAGCCCCTCACTCTGTTCTCAGCCCTCGGGCACTCTCCCTCCAGATGCAGAAAGCCTTCCTGAGCTGTCTGTGGTGGTGGTGGGCACAGGCCACTGCTTGCCGCTGCCGCTCCTGGTGACAAGCTGCTGCCTGTTGGTGCCATGTGGACCAGGACCTTCGCAGAAGCTGCCGCTCTGAATGAAGGATGGCCTGGGGCAGGACAGCAGGGAAAGAACAGAGCGGGTCAGGTAGCATGGGTACAGGAGCCAAGAAGAATCTACAGGCCAAAAATAATGACCAAGGCCAAAGAAATGGGCTTTAACAAGCTGCCCTGGCCTAGAAGCCACATATAGACTCTGCTGACAAAGTCAATAGGCACTCCACGCCGTGCCCTGTCTCATGAGTCCTGGTCACAGGCAGAACACCCCTCAGTGTGGGTCTGGGTTCCAGGCAACATCCAGAGCAGAAGAGGCAGCACGTGCAAAGACTTGAAACAGGTCCTGCCTCCTCAGGGATGGCCACTTACCATTCTCTCTGCCAGGCGGTTTTCTCGATGCTGAAACATCTTCTGCCACCACACAGCAAATACTTTCCTCTCCAACATTTCCCTAAAAATGGCAAACATCATCATCATAATAATGGACTTAAAACAAAGCAACTACAAAAAAGAATGAGAAGTTCCAAATAATTGGATTTTTCCTCTTATGCTACTGAATAAGTTGATGGCACGCCTGGGTGGCTCAGTTGGTTGAGCATCTGACTTTGGCTCAGGTCATGATCTCATGGTTCGTGGGTTCGAGCCCCAAGTCAGGCTCTGTGCTGACAGCTTGGAGCCTGGAGCCTACTTCAGATTCTGTGTCTCCCTTTCTCTCTGCCCTTCCCCTGCTCGTGCTCTGTCTCTCTCTCTCTCTCAAAAATAAATAAATAAACATTAAAAAAAAAGATGAATAAGTTGATATGGGGGGGAAGGAAAGAGAAAGACCAGGAAAGCAAACAACAGTAACCAAAAAGCCCCACAGACAACCCAATACTCTCCAAGTGATTTCTGGTGTCAGCGAAGCATTCACACAGTACGAAAAAGACTGACTTTGAGACCCTGTCTCTTCATCAGTTCAGTTCCACACTGCATTACTAACAGTGCTCAATGATCATGAGTGAAAGCCTTTCTAGTTCATTCTGACCAGCCAGGTTGCTGCTACATAAATCCCTGTGGGAAGTGGTTGAAAACAGATTCCAGGCCTCCGGGAATTACTGTGGCCCCAGGAAATGGTAGGTCTGAAGTGGGCCCCTAGAAATGATGTTTAAAACAAGTGTTCCAAGTGAGACAGACAAGGAGACAGGTTTGAGAACCACTGCTTCGTCACCTCTGCCTAGGACTCCCTACTCACCATAATGACGTCAAATCCTGCAAAAGCAGTACTGGGACAACTGGTCAATGGCCACTAGGAGCTGTGCATTGGTAAAACCATGGAACAAAATATATAATGCAACTGTTTTCAGCCCTGGACAGCAGGCAACACAGACTGTGATACTTAGAGACCAGAAACAAGTAAGGTGAGCTCTCTGGCTGCCCAGACTTTCTGCCCGAGGGCATGTTCTGAACCATGGGGGCAGGGGGAGGGAATCCAAGCAGAGGACAGTTTCACAGAGTTGAGGCAGAGACTAGAGTTCAAAACTGCAGGTGAAAGACTGTATGGACACATGTGGCCTTCCTGAACCTGGGCAGGTAGAGAACTCGCCCTGCCCCAGAGGCATGCTCACAGACACCTTGCACACTCCATAAGGGGAACACCCAAACTTCCATGTGAGTCTGCTCCATCTACATATAACACTGTACAGGCAGGCTCTGTGAGGCTGATAGCTGATATCAGGGCTGACAGCTGGATGGAGATGACCAGAGGTTGGAAAGGGCTGGGAGATGGAGTTCTGACCCAGCCTGAATGGAGAGACTTTGCTGAGAACATCAGAATTCAGAAAGGCTAAGCCTCAGTAACAAGAGCTATGCTCTAACACTGAAGACAACATTTAAAGAGCTTCCACATGAGGTGCCTGGCTGGCTCGGTTGATAGAACATGCAACTCTTGATCTCAGTGTGGTAAGTTCAAGTACCATGCTGGGTATAGACATTACTTAAAAAATAAAATCTTGGGGCGCCTGGGTGGCTCAGTTGGTTGGACGTTCCGACTTCGGCTCAGGTCATGATCTCGCGGTCCATGAGTTTGAGCCCCGCGTCGGGCTCTGTGCTGACAGCTCAGAGCCTGGAGCCTGTTTCGGATTCTGTGTCTCCCTCTCTCTGACCCTCCCCTGTTCATGCTCTGTCTCTCTCTGTCTCAAAAATAAATAAACGTTAACAAAAAAAATTAAAAAAAATAAATAAAATCTTACACACACACACACACACACACACACACACACAGACCCACACAAATGAAGAACAGAATCATACTTTATACGATCAACAGGAACCACCAGAAGAAACAGCAACTATTGCCTGCCAGAATAAAATGCAAACCCTTTAAAGGAAAAATAGCTGTCAACAAGACAATGACCCAAATGTTGCTATCAGCAAACACTTAAAAAGTTATTATAAATAAGTTTGTGTACTTTTTAAAAAAAGTTTTATTTATTTATTTTGAGAGAGAAAGAATGAGAGCAGGAGAGGGGCAGAGAGAGAAGGAAAGAGAGAATCCCAAGCCGGCTCCTCACTGTCAGCACAGAGCCCAATGCGGGGCTTGAACTCACGAACTGGGAGATCATGACCTGAGCCAAAATCAAGAGTCTGAAACCCAAATGACTGAGCCACACAGGTGCCCCAAGTTTGTGTACTTAAGAGATGAACAAAATTAGTTAACAGACAAGGAATCTTGACAGAAAAATAGAAAGTACAAAAAAGAACCAAATGCTGTGGTGGCTCCTCAAAAAGTAAATGTAGAATTACCATATGATTTGGTGCATTCCACTTCCAGGTATATAAAACCAAAAGAACTAAAAGCAGGGACCCAAACATATGTATGTACAACAATGCTCACAGCAGCATTATCCACAATAGCTAAAAGGTAGAAATAATCCAACTGTCTATGAACATACGGATGCATACACAAACTGTGGTATATACAATGGAACATTATTCAACCATAAAAAGGAATGAAATTCTTATACATGTTACGACACGGATAAACCTTGAAAACATTATGCTAAGTAAAGTAAGCCAGACACAAAAGGTTTACTATTACACAATTCCATGTAAATGAGATACTTAGAATAGGCAAATTCAGAGACAGAAAGTAGATGAGAGGTTCCCAGGGGCTAGGAGTAGATGGAAATGGGAAGTTAATTTTTAATGGATACAGAATTTGTCTGGGATGATGAAAATGCTCTGGAAATGGATAGTGGTGATGGCTACATAATATCGCAAATGTGCTTAATGCCACTGAATTGTGTACTTAAAAATTACCAATATGGTAAGTTTTATGTTATGTTTTACCAGAATTGGGAAAAAAGAAAGGAAGAAAGAAAATTCTAGACCTGAAAAGTACCATATCTGAAGGAGAAAAACCACTGGATGAGCTACAAATGAGAAAGTGAAGGAAAAGAGACCACTAAAGACTTTCTATTGGAAGATCAATAGAAAGTACCCAATCTGAAAAAGAGAGAAAAAGAAAAAAAAAACAAACAGAGCCTCAGTGACCTGTGGGACAACATCACATAGTCTAACATTGTGTAATTATAGAGTCATAGAAAGAGGGAAGAAAGGATATAGGATAGATAAATTATTTAAAGAAATAATGGTAAAAGACTTCCCAAATTTGGTGGTGGTGGTGGTGGAGGGGGAAACACCTCAGATTCAAGTTAGCTCAACTAACCCCAAGCAGGATAAACACAAGAAAACTACACTTAAAACATATCACACTCCAAACTGTTGAAAACCAAAGCTTAATAAAAACATCTTAAAGGCAAAGGAAGAGAGACAGATTACATCCAGGGGAAGAACAATACAAATGATGGGTGACTTTACAACATAAATAATGGAGGCCAGAAGACAAGGGAAGATGTCTTTAAAAGACTTGGGGGGCTCCTGGGTGGCTCAGTCGATTGAGCGACCAACTTCAGCTCAGGTCATGATCTCATGGTTTGTGAGTTCAAGCCCCGCGTCAGGCTCTGTGCTGACAGCTCAGAGCCTGGAGCCTGCCTCTGATTCTGTGTCTCCCTCTCTCTCTGCCCCTCCCCCACTCATGCTCTCTGTCTCAGAAATAAATAAACATTAAAAAAAATTTTTTTAAGTAAATAAATAACTCAGGAGTGAGGGGTGGAGAAATCAACTCATTGTTCCATATCTAGGAAAAGGTCCTTTTTTGTTTTTTTTTAAGTTTATTTATTTATTTTGAGACAGAGTGAGTAAGCAAGAGAGAGCATGAGCAGGGGAGGGGCAAAGAGAGAGAATCCAAGCAGGCTCTGTATTGTTAGCATGGAGCCTGACACGGGGCTCAAACCCAGGAACTGGGACACCGTGGCCTGAGCTGAAACTAAGAGTTGGACACTTAATGGACTGAGCCACCCAGGCACTGCCAGGAAAAGGTCCTTTAAAAATGAGAGTGAGAGTGAAAGAACCATCAACAAAAGCAGAGATAATTCATCTCCAGCTGACTTCTACTATAAAAATGCTAAAGGATCTTCTTCAGGCTGAAAAGATGAAAGCATACAGATGAAAACTCAGATTTATAGGAAGAAACAAAGAATATTAAATATGGAAAATATGTGAGTACGTATAAAAGACTGTCTTTTTTCTCCTGTTAATGTTTAAAAAGAATTCTGTTTAAAGCAAAAATAGTAACATTACATGGGTAAAATGTAGGACAACAAATACCATCAAGGATAGAGAGGAAAGGAATTCTACTGTTTTTATATTCTTACACTTAACATGAAGTGGTATGATAGAACTAAATAGGTAATAAATTAACGATGCATATTATAATTCCTGGAATGACAATTTTATTTTTTATTTTTTTTAAGTTTATTTATTTTGAGAGAGAGAGAGAGCGCATGCGGGACAATGTATGAGCAAGAGAGGGGCAGAGAGAAAAAGAGGATTCCAAGCAGGCTCTGTGCTGTCAGCACGGAGCCCACCACAAGGCCCAAACCCATAAAACTGTGAGATCATGACCTGAACCAATATCAAGAGTCAGCCACTCAACCAATTGAGCCACCCAGGCATCCCTAGAAAGACAATTTTAAAAATACAAAAGGTATAGAGCTAAAGAGTCAATATAGGAAAGAAAATGTAAATTTTAATTTACTTTTAATGTAAATTAAAATTTAAATGAACAATTAAAATTGTCCACTTAAATGAACAATTAAAAATTTTCATTTAAATGAACAATTAAATTTTTTTTTTTAATGAATAAGGCAGAAAAGAAGGAACAGAGAAACAAAAACCGGACATAGGCTCCAGCCCAACCATATCAACAATTACATTAAATATAAATGAACCACACACTAATTAAAAAGCAGAAATTGTCAGACTGGATAAAAAATTAACTTCAACTATATGCTGTTTACAGGAGACATGCTTTATTAAATAGGAAGACAAACAGATAAACTGAAAGTAAGAGTAGGAAGGGTAAACCATGTAAACTGTAAATATAAAAAAAGCTGGTGAGAATATTTTAAGTCAAAGTAGACTTTGAGAAAAGAACTAGTACCAAAAATAAGGAGGTTCATTGCAAAATGATACAAGGGCAATTCATGAGGAAAACATAACAATCATAACTATACATGGACCAAATAACAGAGCTTCCAAAAACATGAAGCAAAACTGTTAGTATTACCAGGAGAAATAGACAAATCCATAATCATAACTAGAGATTTTTTTTTTCTTTAGAGAAAGAGAGAGAGAGAGAGAGCATGCTCACACAAGTGGGAGAGGGGCAGAAGGAGAGGGAGAGACAGAATCCCAAGGAGGCTCCATGCCCAGCACAAAGCCTGACACGGGGCTTGATCGTATATGACCGTGAGATCACGACCTGAGCTGAAATCAAGAGTCAGATGCTTAACCAGCTGAGCCACCCAGACATCCCATAGCTAGAGATGTTTAACACTCCTCTGTAGTAATTGAGAGAACAAGTAGACAAACAAAACACCTGTAAGGATATAAAAATTTGAAGATGATTACCAACCAAATCATCCTAATAGATATTTATAGAATACTATACCCAACAACTGTAGTATAAACATTCTTTTAAAGTGCACATGGGAAAAAACAAAAGTTCACCAAAAGAGACCAAACATATGCGACCATAAAACATGTCAAAACAGTCAAAAACTGAAGTTATACAAGGTATGTTCTCTACCACAATGGAATTAAATTAATAATTAAAAACAATAGTATATCGGGGTACCTGGGTGGCTTAGTTGGTTAAGCGTCCAACTGTGACTCAGGTCATGATCTCGGGGTTTGTGGGTTCAAGCCCCACATTGGGCTCTGATCCTGCTTTGGATTCCGAGTCTCCCTCTCTGTGCCCCTCTCCCACTTGTGCTTCCCCCCCTCAAAAATAAACAAAAACAAAAACAAAAAAAAACACAATATATCAAGAAAATTCCTATTTGAACATTCCTATTGAAATTGAAAATTCCTATTTGAACATTTAAAATGGATAATCGAACAACAACAAAAAGAAAAGGTGGGGGTGAATGGCTGGCTCACGTTGACGGAGCATGCGATTCTTGATCTTGGGGCTATAAGTTCGAGCCCCCATGCTGGTGTAGAGATTGCTAAAAAATAAATAAAATTAAAAAAAAAAAAACCAAAAACCGTGATTTGTGCTTCCATCTTAAGGTTAAGAAAAAAAAAAGAGGGCAAATTAAATCTGAAGTAGAAAGAGAAGCAAAATGAAGAGCTGGAATCAACGTAAGAAAAATATACAATAAGAAAATCAGTAAAGCAAAAGTTAAAAAAAAAAAACCACAACCTGATAATTCCTAGTGAGACTAATCAAGAAAAAAAGAGAAAAAACACAAATTACCCAAATCAGGAATGAACAGGATAGTATCATCATTAATTCTACAGACATTAAAAGAGTCAAAAGACACTTTTATGAACAGCTTTCTGCCACTAAATGTGACACCTTGGATAGAACGAAAAATTCCTTGAAAAACAGAGCTCATCAAAACTAACACGAAAAGAAACTTAGTAGCTCTGTATCTATTTTCAAAATTAAATCTGTAACCAAAAACATATCCATAAAGGAAACTCTAGGTCCAGACAATTTCACTATTAAATTCTACAAAAATTTGAAAGAAATAAGAAAGACAAACATTACAAGAAAACTACAGACCAATATCCCTCATGAAAGTACATGTAAAATTTTCAAATAAAACATTAACAGACCAAAATCAACAGCATGTGAGGGACACCTGGGTGGCTCAATTGGTTAAGCATGTGACACTTGATTTTGGCTCAGGTCATGATCTCATGGCTTGTGAGTTTGAGCCCTGCATGCGGAGCCTGCTTGGGATGCGGAGCCTGCTTGGGATGTGGAGCCTGCTTGGGATTCTCTCTCTCTCTCTCTCTCTCTCTCTCTCCCCCTGTGCCCCCTCCCCCTAACTCTCTCTCTCTCAAAACAAATAAACAAAAACTTTTACAATATATTTTTTTTAATTTTTTTTTTCAACGTTTATTTATTTTTGGGACAGAGAGAAACAGAGCATGAACGGGGGAGGGGCAGAGAGAGAGGGAGACACAGAATCGGAAACAGGCTCCAGGCTCTGAGCCATCAGCCCAGAGCCTGATGCGGGGCTCGAACTCACGGACCGCGAGATCGTGACCTGGCTGAAGTCGGACGCTTAACCGACTGCGCCACCCAGGCGCCCCTACAATATTTTTAAAAAATCAACAGCATGTGGAAAAGATAATATATCATGGCTAAGGGGGTTCTATATCTCAGGAATATGGGTTGATTTAATATAGAAATCAGGAAAACCATATGATCATCTCAATAAATAAAGAAAAAGCATCTGGAAAAATTTAACCACCATTCATAATAAAAACTCTCAACAAACAAAAGGGAACACTGTCAATCTAATAAAGGGTATCTATAAAAATACTCAATGGTGAAAACTGTTTTTGTTTTCCCAAGGTAGGAAAAAGACAATTATGTATCCTCTCATTACCTCTGCTCAAGACTTCACTGGAGATGCTAGTTAGTGCAATAAGACAAGACTTTATATAATGGGATCATACAGTATGTGTTCTGTTGTATCTGGCTTTTATTTATTTTTTAGAGAGAAAGAGAGAAGAAGAGAGGGGCAGAGGGAGAAAGAGGGAGACAGAGAGAATCTTAAGCAGGCTCCATGCCCAGCACAGAGCTGACATGGGGCTTCATCTCACAACAGACTCAAATCAGTAAATGAATCTAGAAAGGTCACAAAGCACAAGGTATCAGTTGTATTTCTATACTGTAGGACAAACAATTGGAAATGAATTTTTAAAATTATTCTATTCACAGTATCATAAAAAAGGCATTTAGGAATAAATTTTATAATATACATACAAAACTCCTATGCAAAGTTACAAAACATTGAGAAAACAAAGCTATATAGAGACGTTCATGTTCACTTATTGGAAGTATCAATATGTTTAAGACGTCCAATCTCTCCTAAATTGATCTATATAGATTCAGTGCAATCCCCCCCCAAAAAAAAATCCCAGGAAAAATAAAATTGAAGAACTGATTTCAAAACTTGCTATAAAGATACAATAATCAAGACAGTATGGTAACAGCATAAGGATAAATGAGTAAATAAATGGAACAGAAGAGAAAGTCCAGAAATAGATGCAAACTGATTTTCAACAAAGGTGTCAAGGTAATTCAATTCAGGAATGAAAAGTCTTTTCAACAGATAGTACTGGAAAAACCTGAAAAACAGAAAAAAGTTAATTCTTGGCTCCTACCTCAGACCATATACAGAAAAAAGTTCAAGATGATCACAGACCTACATGAAATGCTAAAACTATAAACCTTCCAGGGGAAATGTAGGAAAATATCTTTTAAGATCTTGGGTATAGGTAAATATTTTTTTAGAGAAAACCCAAAAATCAGTAATTATAAAAGAAAAAATTTGATGAACTGGACTGTAACAAAATTAAACAGGCTTGCTCATCAAAAAAATACTGTTAATTCATAAAGCCAGCTGCAAGGAAATGGTTTCTCCCAAGGTATGCAGCAGTTAGTTGTAAAATGCCACAAGGGCTTCTTTACTCTGAGTGGTGATTTCTTCCTTACCAATGATGCTCCAGACAAGCTTTGCTGTTTTCATTTATTCCTGAGGGCGCACATAACAGTACTCCCTAGTGAACCCCACTGCTCATCCCTAATTTTGCCTCAGAAACAGCAAACAATCCAGGGCACCTGAGTGGCTCAGTTGAGTGTCCTACTTCGGCTCAGGTCATGATCTCACAGTTCGTGAGCTCGGGCCCCACATCAGCTGTCCGCTCTTAGCACAGAGCCTGCTTAGGATCCTCTGTCTCCCTCTGTCTCTGCCCCTCTCCTGCTTGCTCTCTTTCAAAAATAAACATAAAAAAAAAAAAAACAAAAACAAAAACAAGAAAGAAAGAAATAGTAAACAATCCAAAACTAACCCCTGTTTCTTTTTTCCCTCTTCAGAATCCTTTAGTGGGAACACAAACCTTACAAATTCCTTTCCCTCAGAAACAGCACCATTCCAGAATTCCTCTGGAATTCCCTCCTTCAAAGGCAATCAATCTGACTTGATAAAACTACAGACTTTTGATCCTGGCTGATGAGGCTTTAAAAAGATGCTCAGCATTATTAGTCGACAGGGAAATAAGACAGCACTCCACATCAACCAGAGTGGCTCAATTAAAAACACTGTCAAGGGGCGCCTGGGTGGCGCAGTCGGTTAAGCATCCGACTTCAGCCAGGTCACGATCTCGCGGTCCGTGAGTTCGAGCCCCGCGTCGGGCTCTGGGCTGATGGCTCAGAGCCTGGAGCCTGTTTCCGATTCTGTGTCTCCCTCTCTCTCTGCCCCTCCCCCGTTCATGCTCTGTCTCTCTCTGTCCCAAAACTAAATAAACGTTGAAAAAATAAATAAATAAATAAATAAATAAATAAATAAATAAAAATAAAAACACTGTCAAAACCAAATGTTGATGAGGATGTGGAACAACCAGGCTGGTGGGTGTATAATGACACGACCCCCTGTAGGATTAAGATTAAGCATATCTCTACCCTGTAATCCAGAAGTCGGCTTCTAGTATCTACTCAAGAGAAATGACAACACCATCCACCTAAAGGTTCACAGCAGATTTATTCATAATGGCCTCAAACTGGCAACAACTCATATGTTTAAATGGATCAAAATATTGTCTTATATTCATACAATACTACTCAGTAAACAAGAAACATGGCTCAACCTCAAAAACATTACATTGAACTTTATTTTATTTATTTATTTATTTATTTATTTATTTAAAGGTTTATTTATTTTTTTTCAACGTTTATTTATTTTTGGGACAGAGAGAGACAGAGCATGAACGGGGGAGGGGCAGAGAGAGAGGGAGACACAGAATCGGAAACAGGCTCCAGGCTCTGAGCCATCAGCCCAGAGCCCGACGCGGGGCTCGAACTCACAGACCGCGAGATCGTGACCTGGCTGGAGTCGGACGCTTAACCGACTGCGCCACCCAGGCGCCCCTACATTGAACTTTAAAACAAGTCAGACACTGGGGCGCCTGGGTGGCTCAATGGATTAAGCATCTGACTCTTGATTTCAGCTCAGGGGATGATCTCACTGTTGTGAGATCAAGCCCCATGTCAGCTCTGTGCTGGGCATGGAGCCTGCTTAAGATTCTCTCTCTCTCCCTCTGTCCTTCCCTTCTCTCTCTCTCTCTCTCTCTCTCTCTCTCTCTCAAAAGATAAATAATAAAAGCCAGAAACAACAGAACATACACTGTATGATCCCATTATATAAAGTTCAAAAACATGCAAAATTAACCTGGGATGATAGTTACATGTGAGGGTTAGGAATTAACTGGAAGGAAATGAGGGAACTTTCTGAGGTGATGGAAATGTTGTGGATCTTGACTGGGTTGTTGATTATCCAGGTATACAATTTGTGAAAACTCATCAAACTATTTACTTAACATATGTGCCTTTCACTATTAATTTTAGCTCAATTAAAAAAAAAAAAGACAAACCAGTCTTGTCTCATTCTCAGAATAGTATTTCACTGGTAGGTTAAGAAACGACAATTTTTAGTTGCCATTCATGAGCTCCCACTATAAATTCTGTCCATATTCCTAAGATATTTAAAAAATACCCTAAGAATTATGGAAAAATAGAACATACATATTTTGGGGGAACTCTGATTTGCTAAACTCCGTACGAAACCTACGAATATTCATTTGCTGTAGGAATCACAAATCAATTCTAGGGGTTAGGAAGAAGGTTGATATTTTGTGTTGACATTCTGCTTGTATTCCACATGGATTATCTCACTACTTTTCATGACAACCCTATAAGATAGGGTCTGAACTCGGGCCTGTCTAGCTTCCAAGCCAGGCTCTCCATCACTTTGCTCCCTCATGACCAGAAAGGCAGGAGCCTAAAAAACTAAGTTTTCTAAAAAGATCCAACTAAACTAAAACAAGATAAAATCCAGATCAGGCTAAATCCACATCAGGCCTTGGTTATCTTCCAAGCCTTCTGGCTACTTCCCTGTCTCCAATTCACCCTCCACCTTTTTGTCTCAAGAATGATAACTGTAAAATCACCCAAGACTGATCCCCAACAAAAATCCTTTAATTAAAAATTTTTTTAAAACTTCTACTTTTTTTTAAAGTTTATTTATTTATTTTGAGAGAGATAGAGACAGTACAAGTGGGGAAGGGGCAAAGAGAGAGAGAGAGAGAGAGGAAGACAGAGAATCCCAAGCAGGTTCCACATGGTCAGCATGGAGCCCAATGTGGGGCTCGAACCCATGAAACTCTGAGATCAGGACCTGAGCTGAAACCAAGTCAGATGCTTAACCGAGTGAGCCACCCAGGTGCCTCAACAAAAATTCTCTTAGAAACTCCTCTTGGCTATTTGTGTGTGTGTGTGTGTTTAATGTTTATTTGTTTTTGAGAGAGACAGAGTATGAGCGGGGGAGGGGCAGAGAGAGAGGGAGACACAGAATTCAAAGCAGGCTCCAGGCTCTGAACTGTCAGCACAGAGCCTAATTCGGGGCTCGAACTCATGAGCTGTGAGATCATGACATGAGCTGAAGTTGGACACTTAACTGACTGAGCCACCTAGGTACCCCTCCTCTTGGCTATTTTGAAAGTACTCTCAAAATGTGAAAGTCTCTGCAGCATGCCAAAATACAAAAAAGCAACAGAATAAATCATGACTTTGTAAAAGAAACAAAGGGTGTGTGTGTGTGTGTGTGTGTGTGTGTGTGTGTGTGTGTGTTAAGTATTAATGACATTTTTCAAAGGAATCTTATATCAGACATCAATACAGGAACTAGGTAAAGGTGAAGCCATGGTCTGCAGAAGGGGAAAAGGTAAGTGCTGTCCCCTTGTCAGCCTCTAATTTCTCAGGGCTTCCCCCTAATAATCTTCTCCTTGAACTTTGTGCTAAGGACTCAGATTTCTGGCTGATCCCCTCAGACTAGCATTCAGAGTCCTTCAAAGTCAAAATCATTGTAACTTCTCCTACATCCCTGCCTCTTGGTCTCTCTGTCCTAAATTGATATACACTTTTCTCAGGGCAATCTCCACAACTATCACTTTACTAGTTACATGCACCTGCTTAAACATCTGTTATCTTTCTATGGGCCTGGGTGATCCCCTGGGTCTGGTCCTCCTCATCTTGCCCACTCCTGCCATCCATCCTCACCCCTCAGCTCATAGCATGCTTCCCCCAGGGACTTCCCTCAGCACCAGCTCTGAGCTCTAGAAGAACTCGGGGCTGACATAATTGAGGACACGTGAATCTATTCTCTGCAATGGTTCTTCAATTGTTTCTTGTGTATCAGTCTTACCTCCTCACAAAGATTGAAAGTTTCTACAAAGTCATCAAAAAGATCTTCCTTTTGATCTAGCACAAAGTCCCTGGAGTCAAGGAGACCTGAACTGAAACCTGGCTCTGCCACTTACTGGTTGTTTTACATGGGGGAGTCATTTGTCATTTTGAGCCTGTTCTCTTAGGACTGCTGTGAGAAGGAAAATTATTAATGAAGTTGGTGATGTCATAGGTGAATGAGCTTATATATCTGTTTCCTTTCTCCCATCACACCACACCCACCACAGTGGTAGACACACAGTCAGTGATTATTAAGTTCTTTGTTATATTCTGCCAGAATGCAGCAAGGATCTGCTATGGGCAAATTTTACCTCTGTGGGAGCTAAAAAGACATAGCTCTCTGCTCTTTGCCCATCCTAATTTTGTTGACGACTATATTTCAAACTTCAGAAAGTCAGGTCTAGCAGAACAGGAAGCAAGCATTTCAGGGAAATCACACTCAAGAATGCCTGCCAAGGCAAAGCAAGGTCCAACCACACTCTGATCCAGAAAGCTAATGGGCAGCTCTAATGGAGCTCACACTGGCTTGCAATGAGGAAAGGGGCATAAAACTCGGGCTGTTTTGAAAGCATTTGCAATAAAGATGAGCAAAAGCTTTCCCAGGAGAAATAGTGGCTGTCTTTTCCTGCTCCATGAAATCAATGAGCCCACCTAATTGAAAAACCAGGAAGAACCAGGGCCTAGGGGCCTAGGAAGCAGAAAAACAACACAAATGGCAGTGCGGGCAACAGAATTAGACCTGAGAAGCCTGCACAGACAGGAGCTGCACAGCATACCTGTGAAAGAGTGCTGCTCTTGCATTGAGGACACTTTCCTGCTGGTGCCATCGCCAGAGTTTTCTCCATGCGTGAAAGGCCACAGGCAGGGCTCTCTGCTGGAAGTGACTGTCTGCTCTGGACTGCAGCCGCTACAGTAAAACAATGAATGGCCTTTATTTGTGTTTTATATTATTTTTTTTTTTAATTTTTTTTTCAACGTTTATTTATTTTTGGGACAGAGAGAGACAGAGCATGAACGGGGGAGGGGCAGAGAGAGAGGGAGACACAGAATTGGAAACAGGCTCCAGGCTCTGAGCCATCAGCCCAGAGCCCGACGCGGGGCTCGAACTCACGGACTGCGAGATCGTGACCTGGCTGAAGTCGGACGCTTAACCGACTGCGCCACCCAGGCGCCCCTGTATTTTATATTATTAAAAAAAATGACCTTTCAGGGTCACACTCTAGAGGGACGGTTGCTTTCTACACAAAATTGAGAAAAAGATTAAGATAATTATTTTTAATCTTTGTCAACACAATAGGTGAAGAATATGAGAAGGAAGAGATTTTTACTTTAAAAACAGGTTGAGCATCTCTTCACACATTTGTGTGTGTGTGCATATATACATGCATATATCTAAATGTTTTGTCCTATGTACAGTGTTCATACCATTGCCTGTTTTACATCTGCCAGTGCTTACCTCAGTGATATAAATGGGCTTTTTGAACCTTACGAAATTTATCAGTTCTTTGTCATGTGTGTTAACAACACTGTTCCCACCCTGTAATATATCTTTTGATTTTATGATGTTTATTGGCAATACAGATTCTTTAAATTTTTATGTAATTATGAAAGGCTACTACTGTATCACTAAATATCAGTAGGAAGACAGAAAACCAACATAAAAAAATACATATGCCTTCATGACCCAAAACTTTGGGATAAAACATGTGGTAGATTTTAAAACAGGACCTCAAATTCTTGGGTCTTCCTTTACTGAAAAGTCCCATCCCCTTGAATCTGGGCGGGATAGTGACTGCTTTGATCAACAGAGAATGGTGACAATATCAACATGTGACTTCGGAGGCTAGGTCATGAAAGGCCACACAGCTTGTGTCTGGTTCACTGTGACACTTTTGGAGTGAGCAGCGACACAGGAAGTCTGACCGCCCTGAGGTCACCATCATCATGCGTGAGGCAATCCAAGCCTCTCAGAGAGGCCTGATGTAGGTGCTCTGGTTAACAATCCCAGATGAGCTCAGTCTTCGAGTTACTCCAGTCCAGGAACCAGCCATGTGAGAAGAAACTTCGAGATGATCCTAATGCCCTGCCATCAGACTTCCCAGCTGAGGCCCCAGTAATCATGGAGCAAAAACCAACCATCTTTGTTATGTCTTCTTTCAATTTTTGACCCACAGAATCCATAGGCATAATAAAATGGTTGGGTTTTTTTTTTAATTTTTTTTTTAATGTTTATTTATTTTTGAGACAGAGAGAGACAGAGCATGAATGGGGGAGGGTCAGAGAGAGAGGGAAACACAGAATCTGAAACAGGCTCCAGGCTCTGAGCAGTCAGCACAGGGCCCGACGCGGGGCTCAAACTCACGGACCGCGAGATCGTGGCCTGAGCCGAAGTCAGACGCTTAACCGACTGAGCCACCCAGGCGCCCCAAAATGGTTGTTTTTTTAAGCCACTGGGTTTGGGGTGATTTTTCACATAGCAACAGATAACTGAACAGTAAGCATATGTGTGTGTGTGTGTGAATATATGATATACATACTCCCACACACACAGAGGAAAAAAGATACCAGACTTACTCACCAAATGTTATCTTAAGACTATGGGTGTTTTATTATTTTTTTTCTTTTATGTATTCCTACACTTCTCAAATTATAATGTCTATATATTGCTTAAGGGCATTTACATTTTCAAATGTAAACAGAAGTAGAAGCAATACTATAATGAATCCCCATGAACTTACCATCTAGCACCAACAATCAGCAAACATTTTGCCATTCTTTACGTATTACTTTTTAAAAAGAAAGAAACCCACAATGAATAATATTTTTATCTTTGCCTGAAATAGAAAGAACTGATGTTCTCCCTAAAGAACTTGATGTTCTCTGATGTCATCTCCTTAGATGACGTTCAGATTGTTAGCTAAAGATTTGAAAAAAAAAAAAAATCCAACAGCAACTAAGCAAGGGCTCTTACTATTTTTCAGACCTTCTATATTATGCAGGCCATGTAAGAGCAGTGTGAGAGATAAGAACACTGACACTTGCCTTGACCTTTCCACCAATGCTGGGTCCCAGTGTCCAGGGGCTCTCTTTTTCCAGAAGGAAAATAGGAGACTCTGTTTCTTTTCCACCTTAAATAAACACTTTTCAACCCTAGCAAGCAGATTCTTTTTCTAAAAGGTCTCTATCTTCTGGTGAGCTTGCATTAAATGAGCTTAAGAGACCAAGTGGCAACATCCTTTCAGAAACAGCCACATCATCCAAAGGAATGTCAAATAATGCAGCAACTCTAAGCATTTTCCAGGTGTGGAAGGCAAACGATGCCCTAGGCTGGTACCACCCAAAGAGCAAGAATTGGGATGATCTTTAGGAAAAACTCCAAAGCAACCAATGGCAGTCTGTCTGTTCACTTGTTTGTTCATTCATTTGTCTAAACATTAGTTGGCACCTTCCCTTTGTCAACACTGTCGAGCTGAGAAGAAAGAGACAGGGTCTACCCTCAAGTAACTCACAGTCTGGCAGGAGAGAGGCATGTAGACACCTACATAATGATATGATGAATATGCTGGTAAAACCACACATGGTGTGGCGCTGGGGAAAGAGGTAGCACTTGAGCTGAACAGGTAGGAGGGACAGGGAAGTGCAGGTACAGAGATGCCTGGGTGGCTCAGCTGGTTAAGCGACCAGCTCTTGATTTTGATTTTGGCTCAGTGTGAGATCAAGCCCCACACTGAGCTCTGTGCTGACAACACAGAGCCTGCTTGTGATTCTCTCTCCCTGTCTCTGCCACTCCCCTGCCATCTCTCTCTCTCAAAATAAATAAGTAAACTTAAGAAAAAAAGTGCAGGTACAGTGAGAAGCACATTCAGGGAAGGACTTGCAGCTTAGCTGTTATGAAGGAACAGAGTGGTAATAGGAAAGGGCAGAGAAACAGCCAGAGACCAGCTCCCAAAGGAGTTTGTACACCTTGTTAGAAAATTCAGATTCTATCTCAACACTATGAGGAAACAGCCAAATTCTTCAGATTCATGTGTTAGACTTTAGAAGCAGACAGTGGTGGGGGTGGAGAAGGCAGCAGAAAAACAACTGGCAGGAGTTTGGTTTGTGTCTTCCTCCATTTCACCATGGATGGCCAAAAAGAGCCATGGGCAGCACCACTTACTACTGCAATGCCCATGCAGACATTATCAGTTGAAGACAAATTCCCCCAAGCCTAAAGGTGGCCTTGAAATCCTTGGTTCAGCACTCTCAACAGCTGCTCCCATCATTACAGCTAATTTGCCACCCTGGTGCTAAATTACAAGGCCTGCGGGAGCAGGAATTTTACTTGGTTTGTATCACAACTGTATTCTCAGTGCTTAGCGGTGTCTGAGGTACAGCAGATGCTAAATGAGTCTTTCTTCAATGGAACTGATTAGAGGGTGCCTGGCTGGCTCAGTTAGAAGAGCATGCAACTCTTCATCTCGGGGTTGTGAGTTTGAGCCCCACGTCAGGTGTAGAGATTACTTAAATAAAACTTTAAAAAAATGGAACTGAATCCTTTCTCAATCTACCTTTACTAATTTGCCAGCCTGACCCTCACATCCTCCCACCTGCTGTGGGTACTGGTCTCACACTGTTTAGTGCTCAGACACAGCACTTACGTTCTGTACCTTTTCCAGTACTTCCTGAAGGTTGGCCACCTAATATAATAAGTGAGTAATGATGTGAATGGAATGGCTGGTTAAGAGCTCATCACTCTCAGCATGTGCGTTTTCCCAGCAGATGAAGGAATGGGGCTTAAGCAAACTTTCCAATGTCACTAGAGGGATCTGGGGGAAATACCTTTGAGCTTTTTACAGCAACCCCTCTTCCAAATCAGAACACTAAGACCCCTTAGTATAGGTCTTTTCCAAGAATCTTTCCAAAGCAAATGGATCCAAGAATGTAACCCAGTGGAATTATCTACTATGAAGTACTCCATACCTGCTTGTATCGTCTCTTCTGAGTATATCGTAACCACAATTTGATACACTTGTATAGCAACGTTATTCTGAAATAAAACACATAACACCAAGGTATTGCCTATTGCACTTTCAGGCTTTGGGTCTTAAAAATGCTGTTTGGGGGCACCTGAGTGGCTCAGTTGGTTAAGCGTCTGACTCTTGATATCAGCTCAGATCATGATCTCACAATTGTGAGATCAAGTCCTGCATCGGGCTCCGTGCTGAGCATGGAGCCTGCTTAAGAATCTTTTTCTCCCTCTGCTCTGCCCCTGCTCCCATGCACACTCACTCTCGTAAGGAAAGGAAAGGAGAGGGGAGGGGAGGGAAGGGGAGGGGAGGGGAGGAAAGGAAATGAAACATTAAAATTAAATTAAAATAAAATAAAATAAAATAAAATAAAATAAAATAAAATAAAATAAAATAAAAATAAAAATGTTGCTTGTTTTTTTAAGACTGGAAAGTCTGGGTGTGGTTACATCTTAGCATTAAAGGCACCCCATGGGTTTCACTCTGGGAGAGAGAGAAATAAGAACCTATTATTCAACATGAAATCTGTCAACCCGATTTTGGGCTGTGGCTTGTCCCCAAATTTTGACAACTTTCTTACAAACCTAAGTAGATCACCAAGCACAGTGTCTCTGGAACTTGAGTAATACATATGAAATCCCCTAACTATCCTGAACTTTCTGGTTTTATGACTAGTCTGGGGCTTGTGGGACCACCTGGGTCTGTGACAAGCTCCTTTCACAAAAGTGATACTAAGAGTGAGAACCACATTCAGTTCTGTAAACCAGGATTTAGAGCAATGACAGACCCTGATAACTCCAAGTTTAGTTAAATAATGAGATTCTCAACAACCCATTAAAAAAATGCTCCAAAATGGGACCTACAACTATGCGAATCAAGTTGATTATACTACTGGGGAGGAGGGCACGTTGAACATTTCTGGCAGCAAGAAAGTGAACAGTGGTTCCCTCTGAAGAACCTAATGAATTGGACTTAGGAATTAGAGGGATTCAGAGAGCTTTCAGTTTTCACTTTATACCTGCCTTCCTCACTGACATGTAGTGCTTATTTATTTTAATTGAATAATTAACTCCAAAAAACTCAAGACACTCTCTGCATTCTTCAAGACCAAGCCACAAATTCTCACTCGCCTAAGCCTTCTCTTTAACACTATCAATGCATGAATTCTAAGATGTGAACGTCACTGCAGCCTGAAGGATTGAGGCAGAGAACCAGCAGGTACATACTTTAAACTATGGTGACCAAGAACCAACACAAACATCTTCACTCCACCTCTCATCTGATGAGCTAAAAGGAAAATGCAAGCTCAGGAACTGCTGGTTTATAGCAGGGCCTTTCTGAATCTGCCTAGTCATGCAGGGACAGTAAGTGCTCACTTCTGGAGTGCAGCGAGTCAGTCCCCAGAGAGCCCCAGGAGAAGGCCAGAGTTCCTACCTGCAGTGGTCCCAGGCAGCACGCAGTGAGGGGAGCTGCTCCCTCTCTTCCCTCTGCTCAATTCGAGACTGCCAGAGGTTCCAGAACCTGTGCAGCAGCTGAAGTAAAACAGGAAGGAAACAGAGGTTTATTAAGCCAAAAGGTAAAATGATCTCTCTTAATCTATTAGCAAATCCTTACCCCAAAAGACTACAAGTTCCCCCAAAGCAGGAATTACCTTAGCCGGGAGTACCCAACATATAACAAGTTTACAAAATATTTACAGCTAAGCTATACAGAGCTATTGTGGGCCAACATAAAAGGCAAAAAGATGGATTTTCCAGTTTATGGAAATCAGAATGAAGAAGCTGAAGCTATTCCTCATCTGGGCCTCATAGAAGACAATGGCATTTTATCTTTTTTTGTTTGTTTTATTTTTGAGAGAGAGAGAGAAGAGGGGCACACAGGCAGAGAGATAGGGAGAGGGAGACACAGAATCCGAAGCAGGCTCCAGGCCCTGAGCTGTCAGCACAGAGCCTGATGCGGGGCTCAAACTCATGAACCATGGGATCATGACCTGAGCTGAAGTTGGATGCTTAACTGAGCCACCCAGGTGCCCCAACAATGCCATTTTAAAAGTTAAAACTGATCTTATCAGATATTACTGCCTATGAAATAGGCTTGCCAAAAAAAAAAAGAAAAAAAGTTTAACTTCAATCTAATCAAGCCCTTAAATCTAACCGTTAGTTTACACGAACAATGTTTTAAAAAAAGAAAGATGAAATGGCATCAAAAGGAAACCAATAAATCGAGAGTATGGAATATCGTACAAAATAGTTGGCCCTTCTTTTCCAAAAATCAGTGTGATTGAAAAAAAAAAGTACACCTTATGCTAAGTGAACTAAGTCAGTCACAAAAGGGTATGTACTGGGGGCACCTGAGTGGCTCAGCTAAGCATCTGACTTTGGCTCATGTCATAATCTCAGCTGTGCTGACCGCTCAGAGCCTGGAGTCTGCTTCAGATTCTGTGTCTCCCTCTCTCTCTGCCCCTCCCCTGCTCATGCTCAGTCTCCGATTCTCAAAAATAAACGCTAAAACAAACAAACAAAGGGCATGTACTGTAAATATGAGGTTCCTACAGTAGTCAAATTCATAGAGACAGAAAGGAGAAAGGTGGTTGTCAGGTGCTGGGGGTGGAGGGGGGAGGAGAATGGGAAGTTAGTGTTTGATGGAGACAGAATTTTAGTTTTTCAAGATGAAAAAAGTTCTGGAGATGGATGGCAGTGATGGTTGCACAATAATGGGAATGTGCTCAATGACACTGAATCGTACTCTTGACAGTGGTTAAGATGATAAATTTTGTTATTTTTTTTTAACTACAATTACAAGATAAACATGTTAAACAAAAGAAGTAGAAGGAGGAGGGCTGTTATTAAGAGACTTAAAGATATAACCAAATGTAGTGAGTCACCAACCCTTTATTGGATCCTGGTTTGAAAAAAACATCTATAAAGACATTTTGAGGGCAACTGTGAAGATCTGAATATGGGCTGGGCATTGGATCAAATTAGGGAATTACTGTTCATTTTATTAAGGATGACAATGATATTGTGGTTATGAAGGAAAATGTTATTTTTGGGCGATGCATGCCGAAAAGTTTAGGTGTAATGTTTCATGTTGTCTGTAATTTACTTTAAAATGATTCAGCAAAAAAATGTAAATATTAATAATCAGCTAATATTTGAATTTAGATTGTAAGTATATAAATGTTCATTATACTGTTCTTTATATTTTTCTGTATGTTTGAACATTTTCATAATGAAAAACAAAACCAAAAAACCCCATCCTCCTAAACCCAGAAACACGATCTATAAGTAGAGATAGGATGTTTGTTGCCCTCAGGTAAACCAACCACTGAAGACAACAGATTCCCAGTGCAAACACCACCTGGAATGCAAGACTCAAAGTGTATTCCCTAGATCAGGAGCCTGACCTCTGAGTCTGCTATCAAGTTTCTGAGCAAACAGATAAAAAATGAGATTAGGGAAAACCAAGAGTTAGCCAGTATGGCTAACTA
Organism: Puma concolor; assembly: GCF_028749965.1. Lineage (NCBI taxonomy): Eukaryota > Metazoa > Chordata > Mammalia > Carnivora > Felidae > Puma > Puma concolor. The sequence goes on from NC_141678.1 coordinate 21,681,682, forward strand.
GAGAAAATGGACACTAAGGTTTTGGAGTCTAAAAAGTCTGGACAAAACTCTACAATGGCCATCAGAGGTCCCTTCATACAGATGACCCTCACCATTATGTCATGCTGCTGGTGAGCGAGGTTCCTTTTTATTTGCTGGAGACGGGCGTGGGTCACATTGTCTTTTAGGGCTCGAAAACAGAAGTGCTGTGAATAGAAGGAAGGACACAACTAGTTACAAATCAGCAGCATCTGTAAAAGTAAGAGCAGCTAAGCCAGAGGCTCAGTCGTGGATATTCACAGCTGCTCCCATGTCCCTGGGATCCTTTCTGCTTTGAGATTCAGTTGGGAGTCTGATACAAGCCAGCCCACACAGTAGGCACTTAATAAATAGCTGTCTAACTGATCCTCCGCTGTCCACTGTTACTGCACAAGAACAAACACACCCTCACCTCTGACCAGGAGAGATACCATGGCCCAGAGGGAACACTACAGACAAAGGTTAAAAACATCAACTTTGCCTCTCAGAAAAAGAGACAGACTTTTAGCTTATGGTGTGTTTTTTTCAAGCCATGTGTGTGTGGAGGGGGTGTCAACATGCACACTTATACAATTAGAAAGTAGTTTTGTAGAATAGAATCAAAGGAGGAGAGGGAAGCCTTGGTGAGTAGGGGGGCTGGGGTAGGGGCAAGACGCGAGACTGGCTCCAGCTCCAGCAATACTGCCTCACGTGTCACCTAAGCAAAGCCTATTCTCCAATGCCCTGGGCTCCAGTTTTCTGAGACAGAAGTGAAGCGTTTAGGGGTTTTCATATTGTGGTCTGTGGAACCCCAGAGGCTCCTGAAAGTGTCTGAAGATCTCCTTATGTGGTGAGGGTTGGGGAGAGCAGCAGAAGAGGGACTACTCCCCAGACCCTGCTTCATCCGCAGAATTTCTGCGTTGATTGATTTCACAGACTAGGTTCCCACAATTAAAAAGAGGGCCCGCCCTTGGGGTCGTGAGTTCAAGTCACATATTGGGTGTAGTAGAGAGTACTTAAAAACAAAAGAAGAAAAATAGGGCCCACCATGTAAAAAAGTGCAGTACTAGATCACCTCCAAGTTTCCCTTACAGCTCCAGACCCTCTGACCCCACACCATTACCATTTCTTATCCAAAATGGAAACAGGGACACATACAATGGAACAGAGCTTCTTGAGTGAAGCTAATCCCACAACCAGATATACTTGAAGAGCATTATGTGGGCCTGGGTTCCCCAAAAGTGGATGGTTAAGCAGGATTGGTAACTATGGTTTTGAAGCAACTCCTATGTGTAGATAGGCTTTCTATTATAAAGTGTGCTTTCTTCTTATCACATACTATATAATTAGTTTATAGTTTTTATAATTAGTTTATAGAGTTTTTTAAACATGGTAATGTCACATCTTGGACCTTGGTCAGTTGTGCTGTTAAATATTAAACACTAAAACTTTGGCAGTTCCTGAAGAAGGAAAAAAAAAGAAAGGCCTTGAGAGGCTTCCGTGTTCTCACCAGCAAGCTGTGTCTGCTGTGATCTTCTGCCGCCTTCCACTGGGCCGCTTCTTCAGTGCACAGCAGCACATCCGCCAGGGAGTTAAGGCCTTTCATCTCAAAAGTGTTCCCACCCCAGCACACTGCAACCCAGTGACCCATCGGGAGGGTCCTGGCTTGAGGGAAAACAGGCATGCCAGGTGGCCTACGTCCACCTCTGCCTCCTCCTGATGATCCCAGGAAGAGGAGGAGGCAAAGGGAAACTGTGTGAGTTGCTTATCAAACAGTTGGCCTTGCCTTTCTCCCTTCTGATGCCCATTTGATGACAGGCAAGAACAGTTGAGATAAATTGCCACGAATTACAGTAAACATTTGCAAGTAACCTTATCTAAAGCTCTCTTGTCTTCCTGCATCCTTTGTTTTGGCACCAAAACCCCAGTCAGATGTTTCAGCTAAAAACCTTGGAGTTATTTTCAAACCTTCTCCTCCCACTCTCTCCATCTACTGGGCTGCCAAGTCCATCTGGTCTCCTCTGAAATCTCTCCTGCTTTTCTGTTCCCACCCCTGATGCCCTGCAGTGCATCTGACTTGCTCCTCACACAGACTGGCGAGAGTCTCGTGTAACTGCTCTCCTCGTGCCAGCTTTGCCCTGTAATCCAGACCTCTCAAGTACAAACCTGCTCCATCACTTCTCTTCTTAAACACCTCCAGAGGATCCCCAGTGCCATCAGGAGAAAGCCCAAATTCCTGACCGCTGCATCCAGGGCTCTACAAGCTGTTCCCTAGCCTGCATCTACCTGCACTGCCCTACTGCCATCCATACCCCCACAGCTCTGTAACAGATCCCTGTCACTGCCCTTGGATCTTTTCTTCATCTATGTGTAAACGCCATTCCTTCCACCTGAAACACTCTTCCCGACTTTGCTAGGTGACCTTGTGATCCTTTAAGGACAAAGTCAGCTCAAGCCCCACCTCCTTGACTGAATCTGCACATCTGGGCACATACTGTAATGAGGGCAGTGATTACGGACATGTGCACAGGAGTCAAAGCACCGGAGTCAAATGCCTGGGTTAAAAGCTCCTGGCTCTGCCCAATGATATGCTGTGACTTTGACAATAATTGAGCCCCCTTGAATCTCGGTTTCCTCATCTATAAAATGGAAATACTGACATCTACTCCACAGGGTTGCTATGAGGGTTAAACAGATAATGCATAGTCTGTACATGGTAAAGCCCAATAAATGGAAACTATGATCATAATGTTAGGGCTGCCAAGAAACACACAGCCATGGCTATTTCCACCACCTAGTGGGTAAAGAAAAGCAATGAAATGGCAACATAAAATTCAGGATAGTGGGATTACCACTGAGGGGGAGGAAAGGGAATGCAATCAAGGATGAACAGTGTTAGCAAATTGGCAGGGTTCTAATTTCTTTTTTTCATGTTTTTTTATTATTTATTTTTGAGAGAGAGAGAAAGAGAGAGAGACAGACCACGAGTGGGGGAAGGGCAGAGAGAGACGGAGACACAGAATCCAAAGCAGGCTCCAGGCTGTCAGCACAGAGTCTGATGCGGGGCTCAAACTCACAAACCATGAGATCATGACCTGAGCCGAAGTCGGACAATTAACTGACCGAGCCACCCAGGTGCCCCAGCAAGGTTCTAATTTTTAAGTTGGGTAGTGGGTACATAGGTATTTTAATACCATTCATTAAACTGTTAATGTGTACTACACATACTCTTTTGTAAGCACATGTCCAGTGAAAAATTTTTTAAAAAGAAAACAGAGATCAGGACCACCTTATATTGTCAGTAATTGTTTTCCAAATATCTCCTGCCCTTTGTCTCAAAGGCTGCTGAGCTCATGATGCCCTGGCTGTGGTGATGGATAGGGCTGGGTGACTGAAAAGGATACAGTGTTTCCAATGAGTAAAGGCCCGCCGCATTGCCATCTTCCTGGCCAGCCCTTCCACGCGTGCGTGCACGGCATACAAACTCTCCATCCGCTCCCAGGCCCACTGCCAATCACAGAAGTGTGTCTGGAGCACAGTGACCCGGTGGAATCGCTCAGCCATGTCTGCAACAAAGAAAGTAACTACGTGCTGCCCCCTGCTAGGTTGAGAGATGAGCTGGAAGCATCTTTAAGATAAGCTGCACCCTACTACTGACAGACAGCAGGGATTCGAGGATGTTCTTACAAAGAATTCTAAAATAAAAGTTTTTTTAGGCAGGGGAGGGTAATTAGGAAGCCCTTAGCTACACTTCTTCTCTCCAAGGAAAGAGAAAAGGTCTGTAATTTTAGGGAGGAGGATGTTACAAAATCAGTTCTATTAAAGAGTTGAGGTTTCCACTTAACTACTGATGACCAGGAATGGTGGCGGCTGCTTTCAAAGAAGACTCTTTCACATTTGCCTCTTTACTGATGTCTCCTGGGTGGGACTTCAGGGATTGACTCAATGACACAACTTGGTCACCATGCTGGCAAAGGTGTTTTTCGAGCTTTTAGCCAGACTGATCCTGGATGCCAGTCACCTGCTTTTAATACTAATTAGCTAATGGCCTGATGAACTGAAGTCCAGGAAGTGGAAGGGAATTGGTCCTGGAATTCAAATGCTGTAAAGAGGGGCACATTAGTCAGTGCCTAAATAACAGCTTATCATGCTAAATAGCTTCATGCCTTCACCTTCCAGGCTTGGGCAACCAGACAGTGGGTCTCCTTCATTATCCTCAGACAGACACATTCAAACTCTCCCAAAAGGCAGTGCTGGCCTGGCAGCCCAGGAGGGAGGCCTGGGTGAAAGCCAGCCACGTCTAGCACGCTGCGTGACTCACTTCTGTGTGGGCTCCAGAAACCAAAGTACAGAAAGTACCAACGATCATGATCAGTGTGTTATTACTTCTGAACTCTAATTGGGAAACTAAACCATGAGAATAGTGGTTAAAAAAACCCTCAATATCCTATATCACATGGGTTGCATAATTGGGGAGAAGTAGAGACAATCCAAATATCTATAGATACAAGAGTGGCTAAATAGATTAAGGTAAGCCATCCTACAAAATGCAGACAATCATTAAAAAAATAACATTTATGAAGAATACTGAAAGACATAGGAAAATGTTTAGTTGTGTAGAAAAAGATACAAAGTTGTATGTATCCTATTAATCATAAATAATCACAGTATTTATGTAATAATTAAACCCTGTTGAAAAAAAAAATATTTTTAGTGGAAAAGGCCAGAAGGAAATAACTTAAATGTGAATTGAAGATGATGTATGTTCCTCCTCAATCTCTTTTTTCCAAAATTTGTGGCATAATGTGGTTATCTCTATTTTTTTTTTCTTTGGTTATATCTCTCCTAATAAAGAGCAGCACCACTGGCAGAAGACTGTAAATTGTGACATGATCCTCTGTCTCTGGAGCCTGGGACTTCCTGCTCACCCTTCTGCTGTCTCTTCACTCTGCGGACCTGCAGGTATCCAAGCCAGGCCTTCAGGGATTTCCACTTTTGCCAGTGCTGATGGTGTTTCACTGCAGAGACCATCTTCTGTCTCTCCTTCTGGACATACAGGAGCTGTTCCCGCCACTGTGACCAAGCCTGAAAACCATAGAAGAGGCAACAATCAAAGGAGAGGCAGGAAAACAGAGGTGAAGTACTGGTGAGGGAAAAGAGAAACTGAGATACAAAGCTAAAACTAGAAACAAGGAAGTAACAACTCCCAAGCAGGATCATGAGCTATAGAAATTTGCAGTGAAAGGCTCTTTAAGAAGGACATTCTACTTCCAGAAAGTAATTTATTTTCTGGATTAAGAACAAGGAGGGGTGACTGGGTGGCTCAGTGGATTAAGGGTCCGACTATGGCTCAGGTCATGATCTCACAGTTGTGGGTTCGAGCCCCATGTCAGTCTCTGTGCTGACAGCTCAGAATCAGAACCTGAAGCCTGGTTCAGATTCTGTGTCTCCCTCTCTCTCTGCCCCTCCCCCACTCATGCTCTGTCTCTGTCTCTCTCTCTCTCTCTCAAAAATAAACATTAAAAACATTTTTTTTAAAAGAACAACAAGGAAAAAGAGGAATAATAAAATCAACGAACAGACAAGAAGCTGTGACAATCCAAGGGGTGATATATTTAATTCAGATTTGGGATAGGCGAGGGTCTGCCTTTCTCTCCCAAGTGGGAGGAAGCCTATCGTCTCAGGCACATTAGCTTCTGGGAAGTGTGACCTGCAGAAGTTGAGGGTCTACAAAAGGATTCCCTCAAGACTATCCATAATTGTGCACCCTTAGCAAAGTCTTCATGTGTGCCTAGCTATATGCATGCCCTAGTTTGAAGATGACAGTCTCAGATGACAACTTCATACCTTCTTTTCTTTTTTTTTTTAATTTTTTTTTTCACCATTTATTTATTTTTGGGACAGAGAGAGACAGAGTATGAACGGGCAAGGGGCAGAGAGAGAGGGAGACACAGAATTGGAAACAGGCTCCAGGCTCTGAGCCATCAGCCCAGAGCCTGACGCGGGGCTCGAACTCACAGACCGTGAGATCATGACCTGGCTGAAGTCGGACGCTTAACCGACTGCGCCACCCAGGCGCCCCATCATACCTTCTTTTCTTAAACCTGTAACACCTATTCTCCTTTCCTTCCTCTCAGCTGAATACCATTCTTCCTATTTCACCAAGAAAATAAAAGCTATCAAAAGAGAATTTTCTCAAGCTTCTCTCACATCTACCTACCCACCTACCCACAGGCTCTGCCTTCTCTCTGGCTACTCTGAATAAAGTATCCATACTCCCTTCCATCAGAAGTTCACCCCCCACTATGGATACATCCCATGTCTCTCACCTTCTCAGGTTCATCACTAGCAATTTCCCCTCCTTCTGCATCATTGGTTTTCACCCTCTACTAGGTTTTTAAAATCAGCGTATGAATGTGCTATTATTTCTCCAATCCTAAAACACAAATCCTTTCAGGGATATGACAATCGAAAACAACAGGTGACCTCTGATTGGACCCTGGACCTGACACTAAAATAGCAATAATCTACAGTTTAAATATGAATTGTATTGTAGATATTACCATATTAATATTGAATGTCTTAGATATGATAATGATATTGTGATTATATAGAAGAACATCCTTATTTTTAAGAGATAGAAGCTGAAGTATTTAGGGTAAACTTTTATGTCTGCAACTTTAAGCGACTCAGAAAATATAAAGAAATATATTGATATACTTAGAGAAAGCAAATGTAGGAAGATGTTAGCAATAGGATAAACCAGTGAAGAGAATACAGTATCTGTCATTTGGTGTTTGTCAAAAATAAAAAGCTGTGGGGAAAAGATTACTGTCACAAAAAACACTACCCGAAAGGAATAAATCAGATTCCTAAGCAAACCACCGCTTTGCCATCCAGCTAACACTGGAGTTCTTTTCTTTCCAAACTCCTCAAAAGAAGGGTCTATTTTCTAATTTCTCTTTTCCCAGGAAGGCCTTCATGAATCCTCTCCCCATCAGGCTCACTGAAACTGCTCTTACCAAGAGCATCAATGATCTCCGCGTTGCTCAATCCAAAGGTCAAATTCCACTCCTCACCTTCCCTGACCTGCCAGAAGCATCTGACATGGCCAATCAGGCCTGCAGATTCTCCAGGCTACCTTCGCCTTTATTCCTCCCAGGCTCAGTCCTGGGACTAATCGCCCTCCCCCCACGACCCCCCAAGCTATACTCACTCCCTTTGTCCTTTGATGCAGTTTCATGACTAAATACCAACTGCATGCCAAGAACTCCCAAATTTACATCTCAGGTCTGGACCTGTCCTCCATACTCCACATATATTCAACTGCTTCCTTCACATTTCCTTGAGGATGTTCAAAAGGTCTATAATATAGGCTGAAGACACAAAGCTCAGAATGGAGCTAACTCCCCTCCATCTTCCCCATTTTACTAAATGGCAACTCCACTGTTCCAGTTACTTAGGCCAGAAACCTGGGAGTCACCTTGGACTCTTTCTCTGAAGCTTTACGTCTTAACCATCTATTAGCGAGTCTTGTCAGCATTACCTTCAAGGTATACCCAGAATCCAACACCATCTTGCTATCATCCTTGTCTAGAATCCCACCTGGGATTTTGTAATAGCTTCTTAACTGCTCTCCCTGCTTTCATTCTTGATCTTTTATGGTCTATTCTTAACACAACAGCTGAAACCAGGGATGCAAGCCTCCCTGGAACCCACAATTTAGACATATGGCTTCTAGCTGCCTCTGACTAGAGTCACGTAGCCCCTACTTACTATTTAAAAAAACCTGTAAAGATGCCTCAGGGAGTAACATAAACTTGCCTCTCAACAACTCTGTGGGATGCTGTTCTGCCTGAGATAACAAAAACAATGTGCTGTGTTTGCCAGAAAAAAATAATAATTTGCAGCTTAGTGATAGTCACAGGATGTAGAACTTTTGCCTTTGTACTCTAGAGATGACATCGCTAATGCAATCCCTAAGAATGTTTTGCAGTTCCAGGCCCATGATGCAGAACAACCGGGTCCCTGAAGCAGAACGACCATCTCACTACAATCACACTGAAACCAGACTGGGAGATGCCAAAAGGGACAAAATGATCAAGGAAGGAAATGTGATAGCTGACCTAACTCTAATCAAGTGTGATCCAAGACCCTGAGACCCTTACCCTGAATTTTCACCCTTTAAAAACCCCTGCTTGTAAAGCCGTTAGAGAGTTTGGGACTTTTGTTTCATTTATTTATTTTTAATGTTTATTTTTGAGAGAGAGAGCAAGTGAGCACAGGCAGGGGAGGGTCAGAGAGAGGGGGGACAGAGGATCCAAAGTGGGCTCTGCACGGACGGCAGAGAGCCCAGAGAGCTGAAGTCGGATGCTTAACCAACTGAGCCACTCAGGTGCCCAAAACAGTTTGGGACTTTTGAACATTACCTTCTCGTTCTCCTGGGTGGTGCCACGCTAATAAGTAGCCTATCTTTCTTCACAGCAAAAGTTTGGTATCAGTTTTTATTGGCTTGCTGTGCATTGGATGGATGAACACTTGTGTGGTTTGGTTACATAGCCAGAGCGATCCTTTTGGTTTATTTTGGTTATGTCACTTAAATCCCTCCTTTTTATGGGACAGTTTTCTTCCCTGCCTCTTTTCCTCTTTCATGCCACCAATTTTTCAGAGACACTAAACATGTCCCACATTTTAGATTTGGCTGATTGTCTCAGCAAGGGTCTCTGACTTTTCTCCTTGATCCCTATATTTCCTGGGAACTGATAGTTAGATTCATGTTAGACTTGGTTGGAGTCATGTTCAAATTTTTAGGCAAGAACATTTCTCAAGTGGTGCTGGGGCCTCCCACTACCTCGCATCATGAGGCACATCATGGCTGGCTGCCCCAGTTTTAGCCATATCAAGACTGTCAGTGGCTTCAGATGAAGTTAGCCTGATCCCTCCATTACTTTTCCTCATGGTCTTCTCAGTCAGTGGTTGCTGCTTGGATCCATTTTCTCATTAGGGGTGGCAAAACTGATTTTCTGATTCTAGTAATCCTTCTGCATCTACTAACTGGAATTTTGTAAAGAGGCCTACCCTCTGGTTTTGCAAAGATATAGTTTATACAGGAAAGGCAGGGAAAATGCTTGATTTTTTGCTTTCATTAATTTTATTTTATTTATTTTTTTGAGAGAGAGAGAGAAAGAGAGAATGAATATATCCCAAGCAGGCTAGATGCCCAGTGCTTGGCCCAACATGGGACTCACTCATGATCTGAGTTGAAATCAAGACTCGGATGCTTAACCAACTGAGCCACCTAGGCTTTCATTAATTTTCTAATTGAGTAAATGCTCTAACAACCCAAATATGTGACCAGTGAGTTCCTCCTCCCCCATTATACATGCATGGATTTTTATATATTTGATGTGTTTTCATTCACTGCAGTCATTACTTTCTGAGGTCCCAATTGTTCTATCGTAAGTCTATGAGTCTTTTGGCTGAGTTCTGACACAATTCCATTAGCCTTTGCTAATTTCCTCACTTTCCAGCAGACTATATCCTGGGCTTATGATGTCCATATCCTGCTCTAGACCTGGAATCAGCCATTTCTCCAAAAAGCCTCAGTTCCTTTCAGCCAGGACATAACAGAGACCATAACTTGGGCACTGGGAATGCTAAATGCCGTACATTCTCGCTACTTATTGCTTCTAATTTTTCCGTAAATAGAACTAGAAATACATTTTTTAAGTTAAAAAACATCTTAAGTCCATATTGATATTTACGTTTCCAATCTCAGATGACAGGGCTTTTTATTTAATTTCTTTTATATTTGTAATCTTTTCTTTTAAACTGAAAATCATGATTCCCAATGCCACTGCCATAGTCATTTGCTCTATTTCACAATGTAGCTATAATAGTTTCTAAACCTGCCATGAACAATAAGACTACTGAATGTGGGTTTTGGATTTCCTAGAAGTTCTTTGTGTCCTTAGAATGCATCCCACTAGGGATGAACAGTCAAAATATTCTATTTTAAAGTTATTTGAAGTAATTATTTTCTCTGTATAGTCATGGCTACAAATTTAAGTTTGTTTTAGTGTGCCTCAAAATTCTAGGGATTGCTTTTTTTCCTTTTTGATTCACTTGAGTGTTTTTTTTTTAATTATATAAAATATCTACACGGTTCAAAGTTAAAATTGTATAAGAAAGTAAAATCACAGAAATATTTTGTTTCCACACTATTCCCTGCAACCCCCTACCACTAACAAACCACTTTTTGTTAGTTTTGGGCTTATTTTTCCCTTAGTTCTTCTCAAAAATATAAACACACGTGTGTATAAACACACACACACACACACACACACACACCTCTCTTTCTTCCCAAAAGGCAGCACATGATGAACCAAAGGGATCCCATTAAGAAGTAAGTGTGATCATATCACCCTCGCTCAAAGACAGCAGCTTCTTACCTCCACTGGAATAAGAACCAAAGCCTTCATGGGCATAGCCTGCAAGACCTTACCTACAGTCCCTGCCTCCTTATGTACTTCATGATCTAATCCTTCTTACTCTCCCTCTCATGCTCATCAACATATCACAAGACGGGTTCAAGTTCATGGACGGGATGACTCAGTATCATAAACATGACAATTTTCCCCAATCTAATGTAAAAAGTCAGTGCGTTATAGTAAAAATCCTAGTAGGCTTAGAGGTGGAACTTGACAGTTAATCCTAAAATTAGTAAGAAAGAGTAAAAAGAATAGGTAAGGTGATTTTACAAAGATCGAGAATAAAACAGGTCATCCTTTTTCATGTATAAAGACAAGAGATAGCTCGTAAAAGTAGAAACAGTAATAAACAGCTAACACTTACTGAGCTTTCCATATTCTAGGTATTGCTCTAAGCCTAGTACATGTATCATCACACTTAATCTTCAACAAACCTATGAGGTAGGCACTATTATTATCTACTTACAGATAAAAAAAATCTAAGGTACAGGGAGGGTAGGTAACTCATTAAAAGGTACAAAGCAAATAGGTGATTGAGGTGGAAACCTAGGTAGTCTTTCTTACCTGCTTTATTCAATCACAATTAATAGTGTGGTATTGGCTCAGAGAGAGAAATACAGACCAATGGAATGAAGAGCCCAGAACAGACCCATGAATAACTGGGACTTTACTCTATAGTGAAAGTAGATTAATAATCATATAAAAAAGATAAAGGACAGGGGCACCTAGGTGGCTTAGTCAGTTAAGCATCTGACTCTTGATTTTGGTTCAGGTCATGATCTCACAATTTGTGAGATCAAGCCCCATGCAGAGCCTGCTTGGGAGTCTCTCTCTCTCCCTCTCTCTCTCTCTGCCCCTCCCCGCCTCAAAATAAATAAGTAAACTTAAAAAAAAAAAAAAAAAAGATAAAGGATGGATGAATCAGCAAATAGTGCTGCAGCAATTAATTATCCATATGGAAAATGACAAATTAAGACCCTTTTCACACAATTTATAAAATTAAACCCAAAATATATTAAAGACCAAACCATAAGATACAAGAATAAATTAGGCTACGGTGAAATTAATAGTATCTGTATGGAAAAAAAGGCATCATAAGCAAAGCAAAAAAATTTTTTTAAAAAGCTATAGACTGGAAAAAAGTACGTGTAAAGTATATAACACTCAAAAGATGAGCTTTTGGTTTTTATTGTTTTAAATTTATTTATTTATTCTTGAGAGGGGAGGGAGAAAGAAGATGAGAGGGAGGGAGGGAGGGAGACAGAGAGAGAGAGAGAGAGAGAGAGAATATGAATGAATGAACCCCAAGCAGGCTCCACACTTTCAGCACAGAGCCTGACACGGGGATCAAACTCACAAATCGTGAGATCATGACCTGAGCCGAAATCAAGAGTCAGACATGTAACCAACTGAGCCACCCAGGCACCCCTAACATCAAAAGATTAGTAAGCAGAATCTAAAACAATGTCCACAAATCAGTATTTAAAAAAAAGGGGGGTGGTGCCTGGGTGGCTTAGTTAAGCATCAGACTTCGGCTTAGGTCATGATTTCACAGCTCATGAGTTTGAGCCCCACGTTGAGCAGCCTGGAGCCTGCTTAGGATTCTGTGTCTCCCTCTCTCTCTGTCCCTCCTCTGCTCATGCTTTATCTATCTCCTTCTCTCTCTCTTAAAAATAAACATTAAAAAATTAAAAAAAAAAAAGGTCAAATAACCCAACATAATAAAGAGTGAGGAATGTAAACAAGCTCAAAAGCAGAAACCCAAATGCAAACAAGCATCTGAAAAGATGCTGGGCCTCACCAGGAATCAGTGAAACACAAATTAAAGCAACAGTGAATTACTGTTCCATACCTATCAAATTGGTGAAGATGACCAAGTCTGGCAATGCACAGTGCTAAGGAGGCAGAAAGAAATGAGAACTGAAACGTTAGCACTTAAATCGGCACAACACTGGAAAGCAACTAGGCAATCCTTAATAAAGACAGAGAGATGAATACCCAATGAACCAACAAGGTCATTTCCAGGAACCAGAATACAGAATCTTTCAGACTCTTGCACAATAATATATGTTTAAAAATGCTCTCTGCAGAACCATTTGTAATTGAAAATATGTAGAAGTAATCAATAGTCCATCATTAGCATAAATACTGACTACTATTGAAGCAGATAAACTGTACCTTATTCATACAATGGCATAGTGTACGGTTAATAGATCTCTACATACCTACAAGGATACACCTCAAAAATATACTGTTGCATAAAAAAGGCAAGCTGCATAGTAATGCCCAGTATGACACCATTCATCAATTTCCTAACTACACAAAACCAGAACATTTCTTCTTTGTGGTATGTATGCACACATTTCTACAAGTGAAAAAGAACACAAGGGAATGATAACCTTGTATCAGTGCAGGGGACATCTCTGAGGATGGATGGTGGCAGAATGGAGGAAGAGCAGGGCTTGAGCAGTGTTTGAACAAGTATGGAAAATGTGAACACCTTCTAAATCTGGGTAGTGGTTACTTGGGTATCTGCTCATGTTTTTATAAAGGTTTTATATTCAGTGTTTCTATGTTTGAGGTACACAAATTGATAAAAAACATTTTTTTAATTTCACATATCTCATGATGTCTATGCTGCCTAGTTCAGAGATGTCATGAGGCTTAAAAGAAATGACTTAAGTATAAATTCTTGGTAAACCATATGGTACTTACCAGATATAATGCACTATTACTCATAATCTGCATAATAAAATCTGGTCTTAGAGTTTCACACAGCTTTTGGTCCATATCAATATCTTTTTTTTTAAGTTCATTTATTTATTTAGAAAGAGAGAATCCCAAGCAGGCTGTACAGTATCAGTGCAGAGCCTGTTAAACTGTGGAATCATGACTCAAACTGAAATCAAGAGTTAGATGCTCAACTGACTGAGCCACCCAGACACCCCGTGCCCCGTATATACTAATATGATCTTGATGATTCATAATTTTCACTGAATTTGACTCTGAATGACCTTGGGTTGTTTTATATGTTAAATCCAACCACTAACCATGAAAACCTGCTCTCACTAAAATTATTCAGTCAAATCTGTCGTTGCAAGCTTTGAAGACAACAATCAAAAGGGAATTCTGAAGTGTTCTGAGCAATAGCACCAGCAGAATGGGTTTATAGGCTCTCGGAGTGGCTCTTTGGGAGAAAGGCGAGAGGAGGAGGGGCAGAGAGAGTGGGGGACACAGAGGCTCTGTGCTGTCAGCACAGAGCCCAACATGGGGCTCAAACTCACGATCCAAGAGATCATGACCTGAGCCGAAGTTGGACACTTAACCAACTGAGCCAACCAGGTGCCCTGAGCAAATTTTTTCTTCAAAGTCAATTAATAACTATTTTAGACTTGCATGACACACAGTCTCTGTGGGAACTACTCAACTCTGCCCTTGTAGCCTGAAAGCAACCTTGGACAATGCAGGTATAACTGCATCCCAATAAAACTTTATTTACAACAGACTGTAGGCCAAATATGACATGTGGGCCACTCTGTGGACCCCTGACCTAGATGATTGTATATGCTATTTGCATGTGATTTCCATATACTGCACACCTTTGCACTGACGATGCAACATGTTGTCAGATTAAAAAGAGATTTACTCCTATATATAGTAAAGGTCACTTCTTTTTTTTCCCTATTCCCTGTTCTATTCTCTATAACTGACATGGCAGCCCTAGAAGTACTCAGCAGACCAAAGAACTGAGAGAAACTCAGAGTCTATCAAAGGTCATAAGAAAGCTTCACCACAGCATAGTCTTAGTACAGATGTTAGGCCTTTATTACTGACCAAAAGCTAGTGGCATCCTCAAAAGAAACCTCAATATAAGCAAAATTGTATTTAGAAGCCAGGTTTTCTTTACAGTCTCAGTTTCTTTTCTGCCCTCATTATTTTCTAACTTGCTACAGGAAAACAGCAATAAAGAAATAAAGAATATACTGTTGGGGCGCCTGGGTGGCTCAGTCGGTTAAGCGGCCGACTTCGGCTCAGGTCACGATCTCGCGGTCCGTGGGTTCGAGCCCCGCGTCGGGCTCTGGGCTGACGGCTCAGAGCCTGGAGCCTGCTTCAGATTCTGTGTCTCCCTCTCTCTGACCCTTCCCCGTTCATGCTCTGTCTCTCTCTGTCTCAAAAATAAATAAATGTTAAAAAAAATTAAAAAAAAAAAAAAAAGAATATACTGTTGTTTCTTTAATCATATTTGTAACTAATTCATAAATGCCCTTCCAGCTCCATGATTAGCAAATGCACCATACAAACCATTGGTAATCACATTTAAGCATATTTTTTAAATGTTTTTTATTTTATTTTTGAAAGAGGGAGAGAGTGCATGTGTGCCTGTGCACCTGAGTGGGAGGGTGGGGGTAGAGATGGAAGACAGGATTGAAGCAGCTCCAGGCTCCGTGCTGTCAGCACATAGCCTGGTGTGCAGCTTGAACTCACCAACTACAAGATCATGACCTGAGCCAAAGTCGGATGTTTAACTGACTGAGCCACCCAGATGACCCTAGCATATTCCTAATAGCAGCCTCTATCCACTGAACCCAGCCTTCCATGTTGCTTCTGCCCTCCACCCCCGCCCACCGCCTCTGACCCCCTTAGCTGCAGGGAGGGCCTAGGAGAGAGGGAGCAGCATGATGGCCAGCCTTCTTGGGAATCCAACCCTGCCCTCTGTGGCTGTGGGGTTTGACAACATGGACAGAAGACACCTATGCCAAAGTCTGCTGTGCTCACCTGCAGCTGGAGGCTCAGGGCCCTGTGCTTCACAGCTGATGCATGGAGGGCATGGCCCACACGGACCCATCCCAGCTGCTGCCTCCAGTGGCTCCACCACACCCTGTCAAAGAACAAACCAAAGATAGAACCAGTCAAAAAAAAGCCACCCAGAAAAGAGAAGGTCAATGAGGGCTGGGCCTTGGACCCTCGTCTCAAGTCTCTATTCCCTCACTGTGCCATCTCGACTGACATCTGTTGGAGCCACTGCTGAAAAAAATAAAAAAATAAAAAAACAAACAAACAAAAAAAAACGAGAAGCAGTCCTAGAACAGCCAATTTAGGGCTGGAAACTGATGGTTCCTAAGGTCAGCTCCAGTCTTAGAAACTCCAGACATGATCTATTTGGAACTACACACGTTTAAAAATATGAATTATTGCCAACATACAAAAAAATCAGGAGATTTCACAAAACAAATTACAAAAAACATGGCTTTTAGATCTCCAGTCTTGGCGTCCTTTCTGCTTATTTTCTAATTAGCTGTAGGAAAACAGTAATGAGGAAATGAGAGTTTGCAACCTCTGCTTTTTACAGAAGCACTCACTTTGGTCACTCTAACCTAGCAAAATCTTTATGTCGTCCTAACCTGGGCCATGCTTAGCAGCATCACTCACTTCAAAATCTCAAGCTATCTTACATTACTACTTACCTTTATAAGCACTTAGGGGATTACAAGTTGCCTGAATTCAGTCCCAGCAGCCAGTACAGGACTAGGAACATTTTAAGCCCCGTAAATAAGTAAAATTATGTAAAAACATCCCCCATAGACTCTGATAGAAATGTACACTTATTAAGCATTCAAAAATATTTGCCAAATAAATTTTAAATAACTTAAAGAGGTTATTTAAAACAAAAAAGAATTTTTAGGTGTACTGATGTTCTGGATACCATGTTAAATACTTCGGATGTCATCATATTTATCTCCCATGACAACCCTGAAAGACACTTCAAGGTGTACCTATTTCACAAATGAGGAAAGTGAAATGTGGAGGTGAAAGGACACAACTATACATGTGGGAACATGGATTTGAGCTCAAGTCAGTCTAGCTGCAAAGCTTCTGCTCTTATCTATATCAGAAGGTCCACCTCTTTTGAGCTTTTAATATGCTGCCATTCAGGACACCTAAAGGACCAACCAGAGACAGCATTCAGTGGGATCAGTCCCACTATAAAAGCAGCTCATTGTTACACATGTCTGGTTTTCAAAGTCAACTAATTCATGTCCCTCCAAGGTGTGGACAATGCTGATGAAATGCTGTATAGGGCAGTTATGAAAATGGGCTTTAGCATCAGAAAGATGGGTAGCTGAGCCCTATTTTACCAATTACAACTTATATGGGCTCGGGCAAATTACTCAACCTTTCTGAGACCCTTTGTGTTATCTTTTTTTTTTTTTTTTTTTAAGGTTTATGTATTTACTTTGAGAGAGAATGCAGGTGTGCACACAAGTGGAGAAAGAGAAGAGAGAGGGAGAGAGAGAATCCCAAGTAGGTTCCATGCTGTCAGTGCAGAGCCCGACGTGGAATTCAAACCCACAAACTGTGATTATCATGACCTGAGCCAAAATCAAGAGTCAGACACTCAAATGACTGAGCCACCCAGGTGCCCTTGGACTCTGTGTATCTTAATATTTACAAAAACAGTACTTATTTTAGTTTATGGTGATGATGAAATGAGACTTTACATTAAAAAATTAACACACACAAACAACAGTGTTTACTCAAACACAGTAAGTAGTCAATTACTGTTACTGCTGATTATGTGAAAACCTGATAGTGTAGTTGAACAAGTTGTCAATAAATATTTATTTAAGGATCAACTATGTTTGAAACACTGTTTAAGGTGGTTTTTTTAAAAAATTAATTTATTTTTGAGAAAGAGAAAGCATGAGTTGAGAGGGGGCAGAGAGAGAGGGAGAAAGAGAGAACCCCAAGCAATCTCCACACCACCAGCGTGGAGCCCAATGCAGGGCCCAAACCCTTGAACTGTGAGATCATGACCTGAGCTGAATTCAGACACTTAACTGAATGAGCCACCCAGACACCCTGCAGTGGGTTTTTAGAAAAATGTTTTTTTTTTATTCTGAGAAAGACAGAGAGCGAGCAAGGGAGGGGCAGAGAGACAGGGAAAGCGAGAATCCTAAGCAGGCATCATGCTGTTAGTGCAGAGCCCAACAGGGGGCTGGATCTCACAAACGGTGAGATCATGACCTGAGCTGAAAAAATTGAGAGTCAGATGCTTAACCACCTGAGCCACCCAGGCACCCCTAAGGTGGGTATTTATGTGCATAATACAAAACAGAGGTCAAATGATAGCTGCTGATTTGCAGAGCAATTGAACACACTCACCATAAAATACTCCGCTGCCTAAACTCCAGGGCAGTGGTCTGCATCTGAAGTTTGGTTCTACGAAAAACCACGTAGATCATCCAGGACTTCCAGGCCTGCCGCATCTTTTGCTTTGCATCTAGATGCATCAAAAAGATTTTCAAAAAGGAGTAGGGAAAGATAACAGAGTACTTCTGGGTTATCGAGAAGCTCATGGGCTCTCTGTATTCACCCTCCTTTTGAATATCTAAATTCATCCAGCCTTCAAGTGCCCCCTGGTGGAAAAGTTGTGAAAATCTACAAAATGAATAAAGACAAAAGGACAGGTGAAGAATGGCTATACAAGTGATGACATTTACAAACCACTTAAAGGAAAATAAACATACTACACTGTTCAGAAATCTTCTGTTTTAAACGACATTCTTTCTAGATATATATTCTGTGATACTTACAGATGAAATAATGTGAATAACACAAAAAAGCAGAGAAGTGAGACTGGTATGAGTTGGTAACTGATGAAGCTGAGTGACAGGTACATGGAGGTTCATTATTTCATCTTCCAATTTTGTAGACATTTAAAACTTCCCACAGCATAAAGTTAAAGGAGAAAAAATTATGTTCTAAAACTTGCTGCTTGAAATAATAATTGTAAAGTAGAATAAGCAAGACAAAAGAAAAGGATACTATCTGTATCTGCTTGGAAAACAGAATAAAAAGGACCAGTAGTGTTCCTGGAAGAAAGAGAATTTACTAAATACGGGAAGTGTAAAGGTCCATAGGTCTCCCTTTGAAGTAATGCCATTTTCATTATGAAAGCCATCACTAATGAAGTTAATTTCTGTTCTTTTCAGAACACAAAGGAGAAAACAAAATTATGTCAACCGTGTTCAAGACTTTCTCAAAATGTGGTAAGACAAGAGCTTTATTTCTATTTCATAGCAATTAACCAATCAAGTCAAGACACAGAGAATACAACATGTAGCTTCCTTAGGCCCCTCGGGCAATGCTGCTGTGGTTTAGAGTTTGGGTTCCTGAGTAAGACATACCAGGTGTGAATACTGAGCTTATCACTGGGCTGAGTAACATCATACAAGTTCCTCATCTATAAAATGGCGCCTTCTTTAAAGGTATGTTTGCCAAGGGTAAATGAGATCATCTATGAAAAGTGTCTCCAATAAATGCAAGCTGTTATTTTCCTGAGGGTGGTATACAAGAATCTGCATTAATGGTCTCTGCCATGATTCTAGACAATTTAGAGAACCACACTTCCCAAAGGCCTAAAAGTACTTGTTACTTTTTTACTTAACAGTATGAGAGTGAAAAGATACTCCCTGAGGTCTGTGGGCATAGCCTGAGACAACTGTCATAGGTCAGAAACAACTCTTTTTATCTGAAGAATTCAAGTGACTTTTCTTTCTACCCCATAATATAGCTGTATTCATTATAATTTTAAATAATAATATGAGACAGAAGAATGCACATTCCTCAAAGATAGACTATTCACAAGACAAAGCACGTTCTGAAACAAAATAAAACAAACCTGAACAAATGTAACAGAACTGAAGTCATACTAAGTTCTCTGATCATAATGAAGTAAATTAGAACATCACTAAAGATATTTTGAATATTTCTTTATATTTTTCATTTTATTTAAATCCAAGTTAGTTAACATATAGTGTAATAATGTTTGCAGGAACAGAATTTGGTGATTCATCACTTACATCACTTACATACATACATTTATTTATTTATATAATTTATTGTCAAACTGGCTTACATACAACACCCAGTGCTCATCCCAACAAGTGCCCTCCTTAATGTCCATCACCCATTTAGCCCATCCCCCTACCCAACACCCCTCCAACAACCCTCAGTTTATTCTCTGTATTTAAGAGTCTCTTATTGGGGTGCCTGGGTGGCGCAGTCGGTTAAGCGTCCGACTTCAGCCAGGTCACGATCTCGCGGTCCGGGAGTTCGAGCCCCGCATCAGGCCTTGGGCTGATGGCTCAGAGCCTGGAGCCTGTTTCCGATTCTGTGTCTCCCTCTCTCTCTGCCCCTCCCCCGTTCATGCTCTGTCTCTCTCTGTCCTAAAAATAAATAAACGTTGGAAAAAAAAAATTAAAAAAAAAAAAAAAAAGAGTCTCTTATTGGGGGCCTGGGTGGCTCAGTTGGTTAAGTGTCTAACTCATGATCTCACAGTTCATGGGTTCAAGCCCTGCTTTGCCAGTGTTGAGCCTACTTGGGATTCTCTCTCTCCTCTGCCCCTCCCCCCACCCATTCCCCCCCCTTCCCTCCCTCCCTCTCCCTCTCTCAAAATAAACAAGTAAACCTAAAAAAATGTTTTTTTTAAAAAAGAGTCTCTTACGGTTTGCCTCCCTGTTTTTGTCTTATTTTCCCTTCCCTTCCCCTATGTTCATTTGTTTGTTTCTTAAATTCCACATATGAGTGAAATCATATATTTGTCTGACTTACTTCACTCAGCATAATACATTCTAGTTCCATCCACGTTGTTGCAAATGGCAAGATTTCATTCTTTTTGATCACTAATATTCCATCGTATAAAATATACCACATCGTCTTTATCCATTCATCCATCAATGTACATTTGGGCTCTTTCCATACTCAGGCTACTATTAATAGTACTGCTATAAACATTAGGGTGCATGTACCCCTTCAAATCAGCATTTTTGTATCCTTCAGATAAATACCTAGGTAGTGTAATTGCTGAATCACAGGGTAGCTCTATTTTTGATTTTTTGAGGAACTTCCATACTGTTTTCCAAAGTGGCTGCACCAGTTTGCATTCCCACCAACAGTGCCAAAGTGTTCCCCTTTCTCTGCATCCTCGCCAACATTTGTTGTTTCCAGAGTTGTTAATTTTAGCCATTCTGATAGGTATGAGGTATTTATCTCATTGTGGTTTTGATTTGTATTTCCCTGATGATGAGTGATGTTGAGCATCTTTTCATGTGTCTGTTAGCCATCTGGATGTCTTCTCTGGAAAAGTGTTCATGTCTTTTGCCCATTTCTTCCCTGGATTATTTGGTTTTTGGGGTGTTGAGTTTGAGAAGTTCTTTATAGATTTTGAATACTTACCCTTTATCCGATATTTCATTTGCAAATATCTTCTCCCATTCTGTTGGTTGCCTTTTAGTTACATTGACTGTTTCTTTCACTGTGTAGAAGCTTTTTATCTTGATGAGGTCCCAATAGTTCAGTTTTGCTTTTGTTTCCCTTGCCTCTGGAGCTATGTCTAGTAAAAAGTTGCTGTGAATGAGGTCAAAGAGGTTGTTGCCTGTGTTCTCCTCTAGGATTTTCATGGTTTCCTGTGTTTCATTTTGGTCTTTCATCCATTTTGAGTTTATTTTTATGTATGGTGTAAAAAAGTGGTCCAGGTTCATTCTTCTGCATGTCACTCCAGTTTTCCCAACACCATTTGCTAAGGAGACTGTCTTTCTTCCATTGGATATTCTTTCCTGTTTTGTCAAAGATTAGTTTCCCATACATTTGTGGGTCCATTTCTGGGTTCTCTATTCTGTTCTACTGACCTAGATGTTTGGTTTTGTGCCAGTACCATACTGTCTTGATGATAACAGCTTTGTAATATAGCATGAAGTCTGGAATTGTGATGCCTCCAGCTTTGGTTTTCTTTTTCATCATTATTTTGGCTATTTGGGGTCTTTTCTGGTTCCATAAAAATTTTAGGATTGTTTGTTCTAGCTCTGTGAAGAATACTGGTGTTATTTTGCTAGGGATTGCATTGAATGTGTAGAGTGCTTTGGGTAGTGTAGGTACTTTAACAATAACTGTTCTTCTAATCCATGAGCATTGAATGTTTTTCCATTTCTTTGTGTCTTCTTCAACTTCTTAAGCTTTCTATAGTTTTTAGCATACAGATCTTTTACCTCTTTGGTTAGGTTCACTCCTAGGTATCTTATGGGTTTTGGTGCAATTGTAAATAGAATTGATTCCTTGATTTCTCTTTCTGCTGCTTCATTATTGGCATATAGAAATGCAACTGATTTCTGTATGTTGATTTTATACTCTGTGACTTTGCTGAACTCATGTTATCAGTTCTAGGAGTTTTCTGGTGGAGTCTTTTGGGTTTTCCACATAGAGTATCATGTCATCTGCAAGAGTGCAAGTTTGACTTCTTCCTTGCCAATTTGGATGCCTTTTATTTCTTTGTGTTGTCTGATTGTTGAGGCTAGGACTTCCAGTACTATGTTGAACAACAGTGGTGAGAGTGGCCATCCCTGTCACGGGTCCTGACCTTAGAGAGAAAGCTCTCAATTTTTACCCATTGAGGATGATACTAGCGGTGAGTCTTTCATATATGGTCTTTATGATGTTGAGGTATGTTCCCTCTACTCCTACTTTCTTAAGGGTTTTTATCAATAAAGTAGGCTATTTTTTGTTAAGTGCTTTTTCTGCATCTATTGAGAGGATCATGTTGTTCTTATCCTTTCTTTTATTAATGTGATGAATCATATTGATTGATTTGTGGACACTGAACCACCCCTGCAGCCCAGGAATAAATCCCACTTGATCGTGGTGAATAATTCTTTTAATATATTGTTGGATTTGGTTTGCTAGCATCTTGCTGAGAATTTTTGCATCCATGTCCATTAGGGAAATTGGTCTGTAATTCTCCTTTTTAGTGAGGTCTGTCTGGTTTTGGAATCAAGGTAAAGTTGACCTCATAGAATAAGTTTGGAAGTTTTCTTTCCATTTCTATTTTTTGGAACAGCTTCAAAAGAATGGGTATTAACTGTTCTTTAAATGTCTGGTAGAATTCCCCTGAGAAGCCATCCAGCCCTGGACTCGTTTGTTGAGAGATTTTTGATTATTGATTCAATTTCTTTCTGGTTATGGGTCTGTTCAAATTTTCTATTTCTTCCTGTTTCAGTTTTGGTAGTTTATATGTTTCTAGGAATTTATCCATTTCTTCCAGATTCCCCAATTTGTTGGCATGTAATTGCTCATAATATTCGCTTATTATTGTTTGTATTTCTGTGGTGCTGGTTGTGATCTCTCCTCTTTCATTCGTGATTTTATTTATTTGGGTCCTTTCCTTTTTCTCTTTGATAAATCTGGCTGGGGGGTTATCAATTTTGTTAATTCTATCAAAGAACCAGCTCCTGGTTTTGTGGATCTGTTCTGTTGTTTGGTTTTTTTTTTTTTTACTATATCATTGATTTCTGCTCTAATCTTTATATTTCCCATTTTCTGCTGGTTTTGGGCTTTATTTGCTGTTCTTTTTCCAGCTCCTTTAGGTATAAGGTTAGGTTGTGTATTTGAGACATTTCTTCCTTCTTTAGGAAGGCCTGGATTGCTATGTATTTCCCTCTTATGACTGCCTTTGCTGCATCCCAAAGGTTTTGGACTGTCGTGTTTTCATTTTCATTGGCTTCCATGTACTTTTTAATTTCCTCTTTAATTTCCTGGTTAGCACGTTCATTCTTTAATAAGATATTCTTTAACCTCCAAGTATTTGTGGTCTTTCTATATTTTTTCTTGTGGTTGATTTCAAGTTTCATAGTACTGTGGTCTGAAAATATGCATGGTATGATATCAATCTTTTTGTACTTCTTGAGAGCTGATTTTGTGACTCAGTATGTGATTTATTCTGGATAATGTTCCACGTGCACTCGAGAAGAATGGGTATTTGCTGCTTTAGGATGAAATGTTCTGAATATATCTGTTAAGTCCATACAGTCCAATTTATCATTCAAAGCCACTGTTTCTCTGTTGATTTTCTGCTGAGATGATCGGTCCATTGCTGTAAGTGGGGTGTTAAAGTCTCCTACTATTGTATTTTATTAATGAGTTTATATTTATGATTAATTGGTTTATATATTTGGGTGATTTCGAGTTGGGGGCATAAGTATTTATGATTGTTAGCTCTTCTTTAATTATGATATTATGTCCTTCAACTCGTTACAGTCTTTGTTTTAAAATCTAGTTTTTCTGATAGACGTACAGCTACTCCAGCTCTCTTCTGATGTCCATTAGCATGATAGATGGTTCTCCATCCCCCTACTTTCAATCTGCACGTGTCTTTAGGTCTAAAATGAATCTCCTATAGGCAGCATTTAGATGGGTCTTATTTTTTTTTAATCCATTCTGATATCCTGTCTTGATTGGAACATT
The DNA here is from genome assembly GCF_028749965.1 of Puma concolor. NCBI lineage: Eukaryota > Metazoa > Chordata > Mammalia > Carnivora > Felidae > Puma > Puma concolor. Next base: position 21,705,465 of record NC_141678.1, read on the forward strand.
TAATTCATTTACATTTAGAGTGATTATTGAAAGATATGAATTTAGTGCCATTGTGTGGCTTGTAGAGTTGATGTTTCTGGTGATGTCCTCTGGTCCTTTCTAGTCTTTGTTGCTTTTGGTCTGTTTTGTTTTGTTTTGGTGTTTTGTTTTGTTTGTTTCTCCACTCAGAGTCCCCCTTAAGATTTCTGGCAGGGCTGGTTTAGTGGTCACAAACTCCTTTAGATTTTGTTTGTCTGGGAAACTTTATCTCTCCTTCTATTTTGAATGACAGCCTTGCTGGATAAAGAATTCTTGGCTGCATATTTTTTCCCCACCTTGCACACTGAATATATCCCACCACTCCTTTCTGGCCTGCCATGTATTTGTGGGCAAACCTGCTGTGCACCCGATCGGTCTTCCCTTGTAGGCTAAGGACTTTTTTCCCCTTGCTGCTTTCATGATTCTTTCCCTGTCTGTGTATGTTGTGAATTTGAGTATGATATGCCTTGGTGATGGTCGATTTTTGTTGAATCTAATGGCAGTTCTCTGTGCTTCATGGATTTTGATGTCTGTGTCCTTCCTCAGATCAGGAAAGTTTTTCAGCTATAATTTGCTCACATAAACCTTCTGCCCCTTTTTCTCTCTCTTCATCTTCTGGGACTCCTATGATACACATGTTATTCCTCTTTAATAAGTCACTGAGTTCTGTAAGTCTGGTATTGTGATTGGGGCACCTGGGTGGCTAAGTCCGACTTCAGTTCAGGTAATGATCTTGCAGTTCATGAGTTCGAGTCCCATGTTAGGCTCTGTGCTAACACCTGCTTTGGATTCTGTGTCTCCTTCTCTCTGCTCTTCCCCCACTCATGCTCTGTCTCTCACTCAAAAATAAATAAATGACAAAAAAAAGTCTTGTATTGTGACCTTTTGCCTTTCTTTCCCTCTTTTTTCCTGCTTTATTATTTTCCATAATTTTATCTTCTGTATCACTGATTCACTGCTCTGCTTCATCCATCCTTACCATCATGGCATCCATCAGAGATTGCATCTCGGTTACAGCATTTTTAATTTCAGCCTGACTAGATTTTATTTATTTTATCTCTGCAGAAAGAGATTCTCTGGTGTCTTCTATGCTTTTTTTTTTCAACCCCAGCTAGTATTCTTATAATCATGGTTTTAAATTCTAGCTCAGATATTTTACTGGTCATTTCTTCCATCATTTCTTCCTGTTCTTTCTTTTGGGATGAATTCCTCCATCTTGTCATTTTGGAGGAAGAAAAAAATTAATAAAAAATAAAAATTTTTAAATAAAAAACAAAGCAGAAAATCAAATAAAGGAATCTAGATCCTAGATGTGTTTGGGTCTGATTGTTGAAAGAAGCTTGATAAAAAAGAGAAAAAATAGACCAAAAAAAAAAGTTTAAATAAATTAAAAAAAATTTTTTTTAATGTTTATTTATTTTTGAGACTGAGAGAGACAGAGCATGAATGGGGGAGGGGCAGAGAGAGAGGGAGGCACAGAATCGGAAGCAGGCTCCAGGCTCTGAGCCATCAGCCCAGAGCCCGACGCGGGGCTCGAACTCACGGACCGTGAGATCGTGACCTGAGCTGAAGTCGGACGCTTAACCGACTGAGCCACCCAGGCGCCCCAATACATTTTTAAATAAAATGGAGTAAAATAAACTAGAATAAAAAACCAAAAAATTAATTTGCTCTTTCTGTATCCAAGAAAGAGAAAGAAAAAAGCAAACAACATAAGCAGAAACAGAAGCAACAAAAACGAACAAGCCAATAGAATGAAATCTGGATGAAATTACATCCAGTTTCCCCTAGAATTGAAACTCTGCACATTATAGTCTAGATTAAGAAGGTGGAAGGGATTTGTGCTCCTATTCTGGGGGATGTGCCTGGAGGGCACAAGTGGGTGGGGCTTGGTGTGATGGCTCTGTTCTCCACTTGGTGGTGCTGCTTAGCTCACTGGGATTGATCTGTGTGTGTGCTAGAGGTGAAAATGGCTTCACCCAGCTCTCTAGTCTCTGGTGCAGGAATTTCGTGCCCTCAAAAACACATGATCAATCACTTCTCCTTTGTCTCAGGCAACTGTCTTCCCCCCTCCTTTACCCTGTCTGTGTCCAAGCTGTCTGCCAGCCAGGTGACACCTCCCTTCAGAGTTTTATCTCAAATGGGGATGTGTTTCAAAATCCCATACTTCAGAGACCCCATGGCTTGGACCCACGGTGATTCTCTGGGGGAGTGTCTCGTGGAGCAATGGCCAGGTATTGACTTGCCCCAGAAAACGTTTGCATGATTGGACGGTGGCAGAGACTCAGAGTTTATAGTAAATAAAAACACACAGCCACCACCAGGTCTTGCCGCACTCTGGTGTTTTTGTTCCAATATCAGTAAGCTTTGCAGCTCTCTGGGGTCTGCTGGATTTTTTGCCCACAGGGAAGGCTATATAGCCTCTACCAAATGCTTTCCAAGTAGGGGAACTACTTTTCTCCATGTGGCACATGGACCCCTCAGATCACACTGCCTCCTCCTGGGGATTGGCCCATCTTCCTCACTGGAGCTCGGAAACTTCAAACTCTGTGCTCGACTGTTTATAGAGTCCTGGAGATATTGAAACCCTGTCCTTTCTCTTCATCAATGGTTTTGGGGAACAGATTTCTTGTCCAGTCCCCCGTGAGTGTTTTCACCCTTTCTCTCTGTCCAGCTACTTTAGGGTAGAGTGCTTTTTTGTGTGTGATCTTGATACACTGCACTTTCCTCCTTTCTCTTTCTCTGTCCTCTCTCCGTCAAAATGGCTCCCAACCCTCAGCAGCCCCATGGCTTTTCTCTCCCCCAATTCACTTCTCCACACCGCATACCTGCCAAGTTCTCTGGCTCAAATCATGCAGATTGTTGCATTAATCCTCAGATCGATTTCCTAGGTGTTCAAAATGGCTTGATGCTGATCTAGCTGCATTTCAGGGATGAGACAAGCTCAGGGTCCCCATACTACTCTGCCATCTTAACTCCTGTCCTATTTTTAACTATCTCTATAAATATAGAAAGGTATTAGAAAATCTCCAATATAGGACTAAACCCACTTTTAGATAACCTGTGGGTCAAAAAGGAAGTCATCACAGAAGTTAGAAAACATTTCTCATTGAATGAAAACAGAACTGCAAATATTAAAATCTGGGGGGGGGGGGGTGCAGTTAAAACGATGCTTAAGGGAAGCTTTATTACCATAAATGCTTGTGTTAGAAAAAAGGAAAAGCCTCAAATCAGTAATCTCAGCTTACATCTTAAGAAACTAGGGGGGGGAAAGCAAATTGAAACCAAACCTTACAGAAGTGAGGTAATAATAAAGACAGGAGCAGAAATCAAGGAACTTGAAAACAGAAAAACAGACTGAATGTAAAAGCTGGTTATTTGAAAGACGGATAAAACTGATAAAGCTCTAGTCACACTAACCAAGAATAAAAGGTTAAAGATATAAATGATCAATATTAGGAATGAGAGAGGAGCTATCACTACAGACCCTGCAGACATTAACATTATAATAATGGAGTACTTCAAATGACTCTATGCCCATAAATTAAACAACATATTTAAAATGGACTAATTCCTTGAAAGACAAATTACCAAAACTGCTTCATAGGTAACCTAAATAGTCTTCCATCTAATCAAAAACTTGAATTCAAACTTCAAAATTCTCCAACAAGGAAAACTCCAGGCCCGGATGAGTTCACTAAAGAATTTTACCAAATATTGAAGGAAGAAATAATACCAATTCTACCAATCCTTTTTAGAAAGTAGAAGATGAGGAAACACTTCCCAACTCATTTTATGAGGCCAGGATTACCGCTTAACTAAAACCAGACAAAGACATTACAACAAGAGAAAACTATAGACCAATATCATCATGAACATAGATGTAAAAATCTTCAATAAAATAGTTGGTAAACTGAACCCAGGAATATATAAAGAATGGCATTAATCTCAGGAATGTAAGAATGGTTCAAAATTAGAAAATTGCTCTATGTGTTTCACCATATTAAAGGACTAAAAAAGAAAAGCGTGAATCATCTCAATAGATACAGAAAAATCATCCAACAAAATTCAATACCTCTTAATGATAAAAGTGTTCAGAAAACTAGGAATAAAAAATAACTTCCTTAATTGATAAAGGACATCTACCAAAAAAAAAACCCTACAGCTAACGTCATATTTAATGGTTAAAGACTGAATGCTTTTCCCTTAAAATCAGGAACAAGGCAAGGGTGTCCACTCTCACCACTCCTATGTCATGTCTTACTGGAAGCTCTAGCCAGTGTAATAAAAATAATTTGGAAAGGAAGGAATAAAACGGTCTCTGTTCACAAACGGCTTAACTATCTACATAGAAAATCCCATAGAATCTACATTAGCACCCCCAAAAATGAAATAGGTATAAATCTAACAAAATATATACAATGTCAATGTGAGGAAAACTGAAAAACTCTGATGAACGAAATCAATGAACTAAATAAATGGAGGGATATCCCATTATCATGGATAGGGAGACTCAATATTGTCAAGATTGCAGATCTTCCCAACTTGATCTATATACTCAGTGCAATTCCAACCAAAATCAACAAACAGATTCTAAAGTTTATAGGCGGCAAAAGACCTAGAATAGCCAACACAATATTAAAGAAGAAGAATAAAGTTGGAGGAATGACACTACCTGACTTCAAGACTTAACTATAAAGTTACAGTAGTCAAAACAAAGTGATATTGGTAAAAGAACTGACAAATACTTCAATGGAACAGAAGGTCCAGAAACAGACCCATGTAAATACAACCAACTTATCTTTAACAAAGTAGCAGGGCATTACAATGGAGTAAAGACAGTCTTTTCAACAAATGGTGCGGAAACAATTCGATTTAAAAATGCAAAAAAAAAACCAAAAAACAAAAAAAGAATCTAGACACAGACCTTACATTCTTCATAAACATTAACTCAAAGTGGACTACAGACCTAAATGTAAAACACAAAACTAGAAAACCCCTAGACAATAACATAGGAGAAATCTCAGATAACCTTGGGTATGATACAACACTAAAAGCATCTTCCATGAAAGAAAAATTTGATGAGCTGGACTTCATTAAAATTAAAAACTTTTGCTTTGCAAAAGACAATGTAAAGAGAATGAGGAAACAAGTCACAGACTGGGAGAAAATATTTACAAATGACACATCTGATAAAAAAAAATTGTTATCCCAAATATACAACGAACTCTTAAAACTCAACAAGAAAACAAACAATCCAATTTTAACAATGGGCGAAAGACCTTAACAGATACCTCAACAAAAATACACAAATAGCAAATAAGCATATGAAAAGATGTTCCACATCATATGTCATCAGGGAATACAAATTAAAACAAGATACCACAACACGAACCTATTAGAACGGCCAAAATCCAAAACACTGACAACACCAAATGCTGGTGAGGATGTGGAACAACAGATATTCTCATTCATTGCTGGTGGGAATGCAAAACAGTACAGACACTCTGGAAGACAGTTTGGCAGTTTCTTACAAAATTAAACATACTCTTACCATATGATCAGCAACTGCAATCCTTGGTATTTACCCAACGGAGTTGAAAACTTATATCTACACAAAAACTTGCACATGGAGATTTACAGAAGCTTTATTCATAATTGCCAAACTTTGGAAGCAACCAGGATGTCCTTCTTAGAAATGGATAAATTGTGGTACATCCAGACATTGGAATATTATTCAGCACTAAAAAGAAATGAGCTATCAAGACATAAAAGATATGGAGGAACCTTAAGTGCATATTACGAAGTAAAAGAAGCCAATCTGAAAAGGCTACATCCATACTAGATGATTTCAATTATATGACATTTTGGAAGAGGCAAAACTATGAAGACAGTTAAAAGTTGCAAGGGGGAGGAGATGAACTAAATAGGCAGAGCACAGAAGATTTTCAGACCAGTGACAATATTCTGTTTGATGCCGTACTGAGATACATGTCCATAGAATGTGTAACACCAAGAGTGAACCCTGAGGTCTATGGACTTTGAGTGATAACGATGTGTGGATGCAGATTCATTGTAACAAATGTACCACCCTGGTGAGTGATGATGATAGTGGGAGAGACTATGTATGTGGGAGGAAGGGGATAAACGGGTAATCACTGTAATCTTCCTCTCAATTTTGTTATGAACCTAACTAAAATTGCTCTAAAAAATTAAGTCTTCATTAAAAAAAATCAAATAAATGAAGGAATTTTTTTAGACATGTACTTTCTTTTCTCACCATGAGTCTCAGCTCTCATGTACTTGTTCCTCATCTCTTGCCGCTGATGCACATAGGTCCTCCAGGTCTGGAACATCAGATTGTACAAGTAATATCTGAGGAGGTGAAAAAAAGCAAATGGTATTTCTTTAAACCAAAAAAACTCCTAACTCAATATACCAAATCCGTTCTGTACTCAGGAGATATTAACATGGATGATTCTGATATAAAAAAGTCTTACCTATCTCTTAAGCTAAAAATTTCATTTCCCACAATCAAAGTGAAACCTATTCTCCTTAATGCAGAGTCATTCTCCTCACCACGTAGAATCATTAAGGAAAAATAGGCTGGAATTATCCAAGAATAACTTCACCTTCAGCATTCACAAAGCTGTGAATGACAGTAATATTATCACCTTAATCATCCACATTATATAAAACATTATACCTTTCCTCTGCACTAAAACATGGTCAATGACACTTTTCCTTTGTCTTTTCCTTCTCAAGACATACACTGTACCCATTAAGACTGTCAGTCCTGGGACACCTGGGTGGCTCATTTGGTGGTCTCTGACTCTTGATTTTGGTTCAGGTCATGATCTCACAATTCAGCAGACTGAGTCCCACATAGGGCTCTGCACTGACAGCTTGGAGCCTCCTTGGGATTCCCTCTCTTCTTCTCTCTCTGTCCTTTTCCTGCTCATGCCTGCATTCTCTCTCTCAAAATGAATAAACATTTTTTTTTTTTAAAGAAAGACTGTCAGCCCTTCCATATTTTCACTATCTCATGTCCTAAGATTTGATTTTTTTTTACGTTTATTTATTTATTTTTTTGAGAGAGACAGAGACAGCATGAGCAGGGAGGGGCGCAGAGAGAGAGAGAGAGAGAGAGAGAGAGAGAGAGAGAGAAAATCCCAAGCAGGCTCTGTGCTGTCAGCACAGAGCTCAACGTGGGGCTTGAACTCATAAAACCTTGAGTTCATGATCTGAGCTGAAACCAAGAGTTGGACACTTAACCGACTGAGCCACCCAGGCGCCCCGACTAAGACTTGATTTCATACTCTACCACCTTATTAGAATGATTCAACATTGTCTATATTTTGTTTGAAATATCTATAAATCAGAAACCCTGACCCAAAGAACCTAAATAAAGAAGATTATGAGAGTGAATACTATTTTAAGAAGATATGATGTATAAGGTACATTAATCTTTTATTAGAAAAGGTATAATAAAAAGGGTGCCTAGGTGGCTCAGTTGGTTGAGTGTCTGACTTCAGTTCAGGTAATGACCTCATGTTTTGTGAGTTTTGGCCCTGCATCTGGCTCTGTGCTGACAGCTTGGAGCCTGAAGCATGCTTCAGATTCTGTGTCTCCTTCTCTCTCTACCCCTTCCCCACTTATGCTCTGTCTCTCTCTCAAAACTAAATAAACATTAAAAAAAATAAATTAAAAAAGTATAAAAATGTGTATTTAATATAATTCCCATTTTTACATTTTCCTCTACTTATCCCTTGACCAACGTCAAGATTTAGAGTTTTTTTTCCTTCCCATTTCTATTTTTTTACTGTCTGCTATTGGGCATATATTTTCTCCCATAATCAATAAAAATTAAATCAACTTATTAGTTTAAAAAACAGAATACTCTCAGAATTATAAATTATACAGAAGTGTCAGTGAGAAAACACTATTGAAATCATGAACATTACCAACACATAATGGTAACTTACATTAAAAAGGTGTCTGTGTGTGTGTGTGTTTGTGTGTGCCCACATGCACATGTGCTTGGGTTTAATTTAGGAATTTGATCTTACTTACTCTAAAAATATTTTGAAGCAAAACAGAATATGATTCAAAACTTTTCTCCAAATCAATGTGATATATCACATTAACAGAATAAAAGAAAAGAATTACAGGATCATCTCAGTAGACACAGAAAAAGCATTTGACAAAATTCAACAACCACTCATCATAAAGACATTTAACAAATTAGGCATAGACCAAACATATCTCAATATAATAAAGGCCATACATGACAAGTCCACAGTTAACATCATACCCAATGGAGAAAGCCTGAGAGCTTTTCCCCTAAGATGAGGAACAAGATAAAAGTGTCCACTCTCACCACTCCTATTCAACATAGTACTGGAAGTCCTAGTCAGAGCAAGCAGTCAAGAAAAAGTAAAAGGCATCAGAATTGGAAAGGAAGCAGTAAAACTGCCTATTTGCAGTTTCTATGTATTTTATACATAGAAAATCCTAGAGACTCAGCCTCAAAACTATTATATTTAATAAATAAATTCATTAAACTTTGCAGAATACAAAATCAACACACACATCAGTAGCATTTCTGTACACTAACAGTGAATTATCTAAAAAAGAAATAAATCAATTCCACTTACAATACATCAAAAACAATAAAATACTTTGTAATAAATTTAAGCAAGGAAATGACAGATCTCTACTCTGAAAACTACAAAACATTGACAAAATAAATAAAAAAAGACACAAAGAAATGGAAAGGTAGGGACACCTGGGTAACTCAGTCAGTTAAGTGTCTGACTCTTGATTTTGGCTCAGGTGAAAATCTCACAGTTCGTGAGACTGAACCCCATGTAGGGCTCTGCACTGACAATGCAGAGCTTACTTGGGACTCTCTCTCCCTCCTTCTCTCTCTACCTCTCCCCTTTGTGTGAATACACATGTGCACACTCTCTCTCTCAAAATAATAAACATTAAAAAAGAGAAATGTAAAGGTATCCATTCCATTCATGGATTAAAAGAATTAATATTATTAAAATTATATTACATTATGTAATTTAATTAATTATGTAATTAAGTGTTAACTAATAAAATATTATTAAAATTATTAAAGTAATACTACCAAAAGCCATCTATAGATTCAATGTAAGCCTATCAAGATTCCAATGGCATTTTCTACAGAAGCAGAACAATCCTAAAATTTCTATGGAATCACAAAAGACTCCACATATCCAAAGCAATTCTGAGAAAGAAGAACAAAGCAGGAGGCATCACACTTCCTGATTTAAAGCTATGTTGTAAGCTATAGTAATCAAAGCGTATGGTACTGGCATGAAAACAAACAGACCAATGGAACAGAATCAAAAGCCCAGAAATAAACCCAAGTATATATGGTCAACTAATATTTGAAAAAGGAGCCAAGACTACTCAGTGGAGAAAAGACAATCTCTTCAATAAATGGTGTTGGGAAAACTGGATATTCACATGTAAAGGAATGATACCAGACACATATCTTAAACCACTCACAAAAAATTAACTTGCAGTGGATTAAAGACTTAAATATAAGATCTGAAACCATGAAACTTCTAAAGGAAAATATAGGGAAAAAGCGCCTTCACATCTTAGAAATGATTTTTTTGGTATGACACCTAAAGCACAAGCAATGAAATAAACATAAACAAGTAGGACTACATCAAACTAAAAAACTTCTATACAGCAAAAGAAACAATCAAGAAAGTGAAAAAGATAACCTGTGGAATGGGAAAAAATACTTGCAAACCATAATTCTGATAAAGGGTTAATATCCAAAATATATACAGAACTTATACAACTTAATAGCAAACCCCCCAAATAATCTAACTTAAAAATAGGCAAAGGGGTACCTGGCTGGCTCAGTTGGTAGAGCCTGCAACTCTTGATCTTGAAGTCATGAGTCAAAGGCCTACGCTGGGCATGGAGCCCATTTTAAAAAAAATAGGCAAAGATCCTGAATAGACATTTTTCCAAAGAAGGTCTATGTAAGGCCAACAGGTTCATGAAAAGATGCTCAACATCACTAGTCATCAGGGAAATGAAAAACCACAATGAGCTATCACCTCATACTTGTTAGAATGACCATTATCAAAAAGACAAAAGATAACAAATGCTGGTGTGAATGTGGAGACTGTAAATTGCTACAGCCACTATGAAAAACAATATGGAGGATCCTAAAAAATTAAAAGTAGAACTACCATATGATCCAGCAATTTCACTTCTGGGAATATATCTAATGTAAACAAAAACACTAAGTTGCAAAGATATTTTCACCCTCATGTTCATAGCAGTATTATTTACAATAGCTAAGATATGGAAACGACCTAATTGTCCATGATGGATGAATGGATAAAGTTGTGGTCTATATATACAATGGAATAAAAAACAAAGAAATTCTGCCATTTGTGACAACATGGATGAACCTTGAGGGCATTATATTGAATGATTAAGTCAGACAAAGACAAATACTGTATGATCTCACTTACCTGTGGAATCTAAAAACGAACCAAAAAAACTCATAGAAAAAGATCAGATTTGTGGTTACCAGAGGTGGGGGTGGGAGAGTACGGGGAGAAGGAATTGGAGGAAAGTAGTCAAAAGGCACAAACTTCCAATTATAAAATAGATAAGTCCTCAGGATGAAATGTACAACATGATAACTATAGTTACCACTACTGTATGATATATGCAAAAGTTAAGAGAATAAATCCTAAGACTTTTCATTATAACTAAAAAAAGCTTTTTTCTTTTTTTTCCATTTCTTTTTATTGTATCTTTATGAGACAATGGATGTTAACTACACTTATTGTGGTAATCATTTCACAATATATGTAAGTCAAACCTTTATGCTGTATACCTGAAACTCATACAGTTATATGTCAGTTATATCTCAATAAAACTGGGGGACAAAAAAACTTTCTCCTTTTGACCAGAAATATGCCAACAGATAACTATTTCATAATGTGAATCAGCAAAATTAAAGTAATATAACATGAAACCTGACCTATAGTGGCAGTCTGCTCGAACACAGAGTTTCCACTCTCGCTGGAAAACCCACCACTCTTCTTTCCATTCTTCAAAGACCTTCCGTAGTATTCTCTGCTCATAGTAACACCTTTGGCAATGAACAAAAATCAAAGAAAAATCTATGATGATGTGGGAGCTGGTATTTGTTCCCAAATTAGTTTCATATTGCTGTTACATTCTCATAGAAAAGCATGGCTCATTATTTGATAACACCAGAATAGAATAAAAACATATTTTCAGATCAAATATTTAGAAGTATTTAAACTAGGAAAAAAAAGTACTTAAACTAGGAAAAAAGCTAAAAATGTTATACTACAGATCTTACCAATTAAGGAGGTTAAAGTAAAATAAAAATCTGACTTTTCAAATACCATGAGTTGAAAATTATTCTTCATTTTTTTCTTCATCAGACTAAAAAAATGTTTTTATTATTATTTTTTTTTAATATTTATTTATTTTGGGGAGAGCACAACCAGGGGAGGGGCAAAGAGAGCAGGACAGAGGATCCAAAGCAGGCTCTGTCAGCAGCGAGCCCTATGTGGGGCTCAAACTCACAAACCACAAGATCATGACCTGAGCCAAAGTCAGATGCTCAACTGAGCCACCCAGGTGGCCCTAAAAAAATATTTTTAAAGTAGTAACTACACTTCACATTTATGTATAGAGGAGATTAAAAGTTATAAAATAAGCAAATACTTAATGTTATTCCTAGTACTTAATAAGAACAGAGCATATTAGTTTCACTGGAATCTGTCCAGGAGAGTTATAAAAACAGCAGAAGATATGTAGAGGCTATAAAGAGGGGACAAAGGTAATAAGAAAGAAAACAAGAGCAATGGCAGATTGTGTTGATGCTAACAGGCACTGTGGAGGTGACTGATAATGTCCCTCAAAGGGATGGGTAGGTTAAATTCAACTAACTTCACCTAGTCATTTTTTTGTGAAGTGGAGCTAAAGATACTGAAATGAGATGTTCCAGAGAAGTAGTTAGGTGAAAAAATAAAGTTACCTCATAGTATGTATGACACCATTTTCTAAAGTTAATTTTTTTCATGTTTATTTATTTTTGAGAGACAGCACGAACAAATGGGGGAGGGGCAGAGAGAGCAGGAGACAGAGGATCAGAAGCAGCCTCTGCGCTGACACCAGAGAGCCCAACGTGGGGCTTGAACTCACAAACCATGAGATCCTGACCCGAACCAAAATCGGACACTTAACCGACTAAGCCACTCAGGCACCTCTAAAGTTACATTCTTTTTTGTATTTCCACTACTATGTTAGAATGTATACAAATTTGTATATATTTACACATATATAATGTATGCACACACATACATATTCGTAGACATACATAAAAACATATACATCTATATGCATGTACTCTGCATACATAAAAATAATTATATTATACATACTAAAAGCCTGAAAACATCTCCACAATACCAAACTATTACCAGTGGTTTTCTCTCAGGAAGATTATAGAAGACTAGTGTTTCCTATTACATGTGTCTATAGTAAAAAAAAAAATTTTTTTTTAATGTTTGTTTATTTTGAGAGAGAGAAAGCATGACTGGGGGAAGGGCAGAGAAAGAATCCCAAGCTCACAGCACAGAGCCTGATGCAAGGCTTAGTCTCACAAACGGTGAGATTATGACCTGAGCTGAAATCAAGAGTCGATCGCTTAACTGACTGAGCCACCCAGGTGCCCCTGAAGAATTTTTAAACAACTTTGATCACAATTTTTAAAAAATTTCATGGAAAAGAACCACTTCCATGTGCACATGTACTTCCTTCCATCATCTACTACTATCCATCAACATCCTTCTCTTCCTAAACCCCACTAAAATAACAGCACATACATTTCAAAAGGTGTAAACTCACAAAGACAAAGAGAATAGGAGCAACAATGATAGATTAGAGATGTCAAATTTTTTTTTTTTTTTAATGTTTATTCATTTCTGAGACAGAGAGAGACAGAGCATGAATGGGGGAGGGGCAGAGAGAGAGGGAGACACAGAATCGGAAGCAGGCTCCAGGCTCTGAGCCATCAGCCCAGAGCCCGACGCGGGGCTCGAACCCACGAACCGTGAGATCGTGACCTGAGCCGATGTCGGACGCTCAACCGACTGAGCCACCCAGGCGCCCCAAGATGTCAACAAATTTTAAATGATAGCGCAGGCAACTGAATCACCATATCAGAGAACTGAATCAACATATCATACCATATCAGAGAAAGCCAAGAGAGTACTAAGTATCTTGTCCTGTGGGAGTCAAGAAGCAACCAGCTGGTGGCACAGACCTCAGAGAGGCATGGGAACATGAGGCATCAGGAATGAGGGAGCCCTGGGTGGAGATGAAAACACAGGATTGTTTGCAAGCCTGGGCATAAGCAGCAATTAGGCCCCTCCATCCTTTTATTCACCCAAGCAGAGACTTGGGTTTATCTCTGGAGAAGCTCAAGAGAGGAACACTGGACTGCAGAATATCAGCAGAGATCTGGAGAGGGTCTTAAATGGAAAGTCCACATACTCAACAGTGAGATCCACATTCCAAGTGTATAATCACTACCACCCACCTCCAAGCCACTCCAGCCCAGAAAGAATTTGGAGGATTCCTCTCCTCTGGGGAACATGATCAACCACCTAACAGAAAAGTCTTCTGGATAGTGACAGCTGAAGGTTCCTCAGTGAAACTGTCCAGTCTCTACCTCAAAAGCCTAAAGTGAAGCCTTCAGTTTATAAGTCCTTATGCATACATAGAAAGGATTCCAAAATTAGCATTTTAGTGCCTAACTCTTAAATATGAATAGACAATGAAAGGACGTTTTGATATTTGAGGAAAGGCTCCAATATGAGACAATGACCAAAAGCACAGAGAAAAAAAGGGCTCAGAAGAAACAGACAATATAAGCAAAAATCCTAAAAACAAATAGCTACATTAACTTCAAAAGATTATGAACCTACAGGATGCTATTTCTTAAAAAAAAAGGAATATTCAGAGAACAAAAAAGAGATGTTGGGAATTTTAAACATGACAGCAGAAATTTTTAAAAAATCCATAGATAGATAACAAAAAAGTCAATTGGCTTTATAGGCCACCATAAGGACTATGGCTTTTACTCTTGGCCAGAAGGGAAGCCATCTGAGCAGAGGAGGGACATGACTTGATTTACTCAGAATACCAGTTGTGAAAAGACTGACTGGGGCTAGGGCTGGAAATAGGAGACCAGTGAAGTTACTGCAGTCATTCAGGGGGAGACATGATGATGGCTTGGACCAGGGTGGTACTGGAAGTGCTGAAGAGAAGTGGAGTCTGAATATATCTTGAAAGTTATGTCAACACAATTTGGGCATTTGGCATTGTAAACTGGGGTATGAGAGAGAGATGTCAAAGGTGACTCCCGGGTTTCTGACCCAAGTCCCTGGAAATATGGGAGTTTCCATTAACGGAGAGGGAGAAGGCTCAGTAGAGAGGTTTGTGGGGATGCTCTAGATTTCAGGTTTGGACATAGTTAAGTTGTGACATCTATTAGACACACAGTGGAATTGTCACATACATAGCATCTGGACAAGAGAGAGGTCTGGGCGGGGTGTGTATATTTGGGAATCATCCTGAGAGTTGATGAGATTATCACGATTGTGAGGTAGACAGAAGCAGCACAAAGATGTGGCACTGGGTATTTAGGTGAGGAGGAATCCACAAAAGAAAGATGGAGCAGTCAAAGAAGGAAAAGGGAAATCATGAGAGGATGGTAACCTGGAAGGTGCAAGAAGAAAGGGCTTCTCAGAGAAGGGAATGACAGACTGTCTCGCTTCCTGGTAGGCCAAGTAAGAGGAAGTTTCAGAATTTACCACTAATTTTGGCAAATGCAATGACCTTAACAAATATAGTTTTGGTGGAGGAGTAGAATCTAAAGCCTAGTGGGATAGATTTAAGGGTAGATTACAAGACATGTTGGACACACCGAGTCTGGCCAGGGGAGTTGATGTAAAGGGGAGCAAAGATACAGAGTGCTAGCTGCAGGAGGACCTACAGCCAAAGAGATTTTATTTTTTTCAAGATAAGAGAAATAAAGGGTATTATATGCTGGTGCAAATGATCCAGTAGAGAGCAAAACATTGATAATGCAGAAAAGAGAAAAAAATTGCTAGGGTGATGGCCTTGAGTAGGCACAAAGGCAACCGAATGCAGAAGCCAAAAATTTTGCCACAGATGAGAGCAAGGACAGGTCACTGGCCTAACAGTAGGGAAAGCAAGTTGCATGGTGATAGATGCTCACGGTGAGTGGGTGGATGTGGTGGAGGGAGCTTGTGCAAGTCTCTTCTGTTGTTTCTATCAAGAAAATAGGAAGCGGGGCGCCTGGGTGGCGCAGTCGATTAAGCGTCCGACTTCAGCCAGGTCACGATCTCGCGGTCCGTGAGTTCGAGCCCCGCGTCGGGCTCTGGGCTGATGGCTCAGAGCCTGGAGCCTGTTTCCGATTCTGTGTCTCCCTCTCTCTCTGCCCCTCCCCCGTTCATGCTCTGTCTCTCTCTGTCCCAAAAATAAAAACGTTGAAAAAAAAAATTAAAAAAAAAAAAAAAAAAAAGAAAATAGGAAGCAAGGCCATTAGCTAAGAATGAGAAAGAAATATTGATGAATTAAATATTGTAAATAAAAATAAATAAATACTATAGGGGCTCTGGGGTGTCTCAGTTGGTTAAGTGTCCAACTCGGTTTTGGCTCAGGTCATGATCTCACAGTTTGTGACTTCAAGCCCTGTGTTGGGCTCTGCACTGACACTGCAGTGCCTGCTTGAGATTCTCTCTCTCTCCCTCTCTCTCTGCTCCTCACCCACTTGTTCTCTCTCAAAATAAATAAATAAACTTAGAAAATAAATAAATACTATAAATAGACAAGAGCATTTTACCTACTTCCCAAGTTAGCCAAAAATTTTTATTTAGATCTCCTCTTCAGAAAAATAGCTAACTACCTCATATTTATGACTACCTTATAAATGGACATATACTGCATTATTTTCACCCTACTAATTCAATGATCATTTTGATTCAGTTTATTAATGATAAAACAATGCCAGTTTATAAAAGTTAAAAAAATTTCCAAGAATATAAAGGCATTATTCTGCATTTTCTGGTATGAAATAATTCTCTAATATTCCTAAAAGTGAGGAATAAATAACATGGAAAAAGACCAAAACAATAACAAAAAAAGCAAAGATCAGTATGTAAAATTTTCCCCCAAATAACAACCCACTTGATTTAAAGAGAGATTACAACTTGAAAAAAAAAAAAAATCACAAATTTCTAAGTCAATGGAAACACAGTATCAGAATACTAACTCTGATAGATGCTTAGACAACAAATAGCATTCTCACTCTCTCTTTTTACAATTTGAGAAGGCCCAGAGCCATAACTTATCCTAGACCAAACAATTACCTAGGATCTGGGCTAGGACCAAAACTTGGGTCTCCCCAATTCCAGTCCAGTATTCTTTCGAAACTTCATACCCTTACTATTCAAGAGCAAAGAAAGTAAAGAGTATAATAATGTGATCATTTCAAAGCAGTATGGCCAACATCTGTCACTGGCTAACCCAACATCCAGAGTCAAGCCTTTGCTTCCTCACAGGCATCCAACTGCAGAGGCTGGAAAGGTTTCTTTCCCAGCCTGCTTTGCAGCAAAAGGTAGCCAGCTCTTTTGCTGGCCAATGAGGCAGAAGCAGAATGCAGCTGAGGGCTTTCAGGAAAGTTTTGTTTTCCTGCGTAAGAGACAGATCTAGCTGACACCACCCTTCCCTTACTCCTTCCTGTGTAAAATAGAACACTCATTTTGCAACTATGCAGTGTCATCTCTGAGAACAAAGGGGCAATATATTAAGAATGGTGAACTTGAAAGGTACTAAAAGCCTGAGTCTCTGATGGCATCACTGAACAGCTAAACCAACACCATCCTCCAGACTGCTTATGAGAAAAAGCAAATCCCAATTTGTTAAAGCTATTGCCAGAGTTTCTCTTATTTAGAATCAAATACATTTCTTTTTTTTAATGTTTATTTTTTTGAGAGAGAGAGAGAGAGAGAGAGAGAGAGATTGACAGCGTGAGTAGAGGGAGCGGCAGAGAGAGAGGGAGACACAGAATCTGAAGTAGGGTCCACGCTCTGAGCTGTCAGCACAGAGCCCAACTCCAGGATCAAATTCTCAACCCGCGAGATCATGACCTGAGCCGAAGTCCGATGTTTAACAGACTGAGCCACCCAGGCGCCCTAAATGCATTCCTAACTGATATAATCAGCATTTCCCAAGTATTTGGAATATAAATGAGTATTACTTGAAAAAAAAGGTTTCCAGTTAAATATGGGTCAAATATTAAGTAAAGTAAAATTAAGTAGGAAAAGAATTTGGTGAAGATAGTAGAGGGCGCAACATAGTTTTCCTGTCTCTGAATCCCTGTAAAACACATACGGCAACCACGTAGCAAAACCAAAAATTCATGTATCAGTTACAACAAAACCAGGTGACAAGGTATCGCCATAAATCCAAAATGCAAGCAGACAGGGACAAACCATCCACAGTCAACAGACCTGCATAGTATTAATATTTCTACAGGAGGAAGAAAGAACAAGGAGGGTGGCATCTAAGGAGCTGGAGAATGGGAAAACCTCCAAACAGCCAATAAGCAGTCACTGCAAAGTGCAGAGGCCCAATTTGAGACTAGCAGCTGAACCTGACAGGAACTCTGTCCCCTCAGTTACCACGGCTCACGTAGAAAGAACCGAAACAGCTGGAGCAGTCCAGTGCCTATAGTCTCAGACCCAACATGCCAGGCTCCCTTTTAGGACAGAGCTTCATACTGAGAAAAAGCTGCGGGGAGTAGAATAGAAATTGAGGAGAGGGACAATCGAGAAGAGGAAAGAGAGGATCAGACCAAGTATTTTAGGAGAACAGAACCAGGATATCCTATAGAGCAAGACAGCATGATTTTTTTTAATACTACAAATGAGACAGCTCTGTGAAATCAGGAAAGTTAACTGACCTTGCCTTGCTCTAAAAGTTCAGAGAGATTAATTCCACATAAAAAGCAACGGCGGGGGGGGGGGGGGCCGCCTGGGTGGCTCAGTCGGTTAAGCGGCCGACTTCGGCTCAGGTCATGATCTTGCGGTCCGTGAGTTCGAGCCCCGCATCGGGCTCTGTGCTGACAGCTCAGAGCCTGGGGCCTGTTTCAGATTCTGTGTCTCCCTCTCTCTGACCCTCCCCCGTTAATGCTCTGTCTCTCTCTGTCTCAAAAATAAATAAACGTTAAAAAAAAAAATTAAAAAAAATTTAAAAAGCAACAGGGGCCCCTGGGTGGCTCAGTCAGTTAAGCGTCCGACTCTTGGTTTCAAGCCCTGCACCAGGCTCTGTGCTCATTGTGCTGAGCCTGCTTCTGATTCTCTGTCTCCCCTTTCTGGCCCTCTCCCACTCTCATGCGCTCTCTCTCTCTCTCGCTCTCTCTCACTCTCTTGGTCTCAAAAATAAACGTTAAAAAAATAAGAAAAATAAAAAGAGCAACAAAGTATCTGAGGTCAAATCTCATGCAAGTGATTGTAAGAGAAAGGAAAAGGAGAATAACATGACTTTGGACAAAGAAAGTATGCCAGGAAGATGTGTACATAAAACAAAGCAAAAAACCAAAACCCTGTGACCTATTATGTCAGCATGAGCAAAGACTTTAAGAAAATGAATCCATACCTAGTCATGTCATATTAAAACTTTGAAAAATAAGATAATGAATCTTCGAAACAGCAATAATTAGACTAACTTACAAATGGAAGCCATAAGACAATGAAATATCTTCAAAATGCTGGAGGGAAAACTGGCAACCTAGATTTCTCTATGGAGTGAAATATCCTTCAAAAATGAAAGCGAAATTGAAAAAGTGAAAAAAAAAGATTTCAGAGAACACCCACAGGCCAAATTTGCTTAAAGGAGTTTGAATCAAAAAATTTGGATGACGTTTCATATTAGTAAAGTGACAATGTCAGAAAAATGAAATGAAAGGTTGTAATAAGGGAAGAATAGAGAGGTTAAGAACCCACAACATTCCAGTTTAAAAAAAAAAAATGCTTACATCTCAACGGCTGCCAATTCTTCCTCTGAAATATACCATACACTGGCCCCTTCTCTCCAACCCCACTACCTCTTGCATGTGTCCCTGATGCTGGTGTCTCCCCCTAGCAATCCATTCTGGGTACTGCAGTTAAAGCAATTTTAACCAAAACCTGTAGCAGGGGGCAGTGGCCCATACAGAAGGAAGGTGCGGCACAGGGACATTCTCTTGACTAAAATTTCACTCCCCTTGCCAATGCAACTTTTCCCCCAGGTCCTGTCCTAGATCATGTCAATGTGGTCAGTCTCAACAGTGTCCTGAAGGAAATTGCTTATTTCTGGGCAAATACTCAGAATACCTTTTCACAGAGGGTCTTAGCTATCTTGGTTTATTTCCGATTGCTTCACACATGCATTCAAACTACTCTCTGCTAGGTCACCATTATATCAGATGCCTGCTGGACACTGGAGGGCAGCAGGAGAAGAATGTAACACATGCCATAACAAAGGTTACACATGAGCTTAATATAAAATAAAACCTAGAACAAACTCAGAGAAGTTTGGTGTTCTGAGCTAATACTACCTGGCTTTAGAGGGAAATACTCTTCCAAAAGTTACTCGAATCCACAAATATAAGAACTTTCTGGCCACGCATCTGAAAGAAGCAAAGAAAGGATATACACATTTTAAAACTCCATTTGACTTATGTTATCAACTTTCTGGAAAGCAGAAGGAAACTAAGGTCCCAGGGGGAGAGATGCTAGCATGAGTCAAAAGGTGAATCATAGCTGATCTTGTAGCAAATAGAGCATAGGATGGGACAGACTTATAAAACCAAGATCAAGCAGTTTTTTTTAAGTAGTCTCTACCTCCACTGTGGGGCTCAAATTCACAACCCTGAGATCAAGAGTTGCATGCTCTACCTACTGAGCCAGCCAGGCACCCCAAGCAGATTATTTTCAAAAAATATTTTCAATACAAAGTATTTTGTCAATGAAACTTCAGAGTTGAGGAAAAGGAAGTACATGATAATACTTTTATTCGTGTTTTTCTTATTGCCTAAAATACCTAGCAAATGCCCACTTACCTATCAAGGCTCATCTTCAATGCTTGCTCCTATGTGAAGCCTTCCTGGACCTTCCCCAAACCAAACATAGTGAATAGCTTTACACCCTCAAAACTCTGTTTCAACCCTTAGTATAATGTAAAGTTATGACACCAAATCATAGTAATGGGCTCACAGGGTGCCTGTTGTTGGCTCTGGACTGTGAGCCCCTGAGAGCAGGGACCATGTCTTATAGCATCCCAAGTACCCAGCACAGTACCTGGTATACACAAAAAAAGTTGGCTTGTCTTGGCCAGTTAGTCTCCAGGTTTGGCTTGGAACACTCTTTTTCCTTCTGCCCTTTATCCAGCTTATTCTTACATTATCCTTTAGGACTTGACTTAAACCCCACTTCCCCTGGGAAGTTCCTGCTGGCTACACCAGTGGAACTGTTATAACCACGTGGCCCGCAGTGCCACATCCTCTTATGGCACTTATCATGCTTTGTTGTGACTTGTTTAACAGTCTGTCAAGCCCACATGATTTTAAGCTTTCATGAGGTCATGGACCGGGAATGTCTTATTCATCTTGTATGCTCAGCATCTAGCCCACCACCTGGCTAAATAGGTACCTGACAAATCTTTTTTGTAGTTTTATGGTTTTATTAACCCAAATATGATGTGCACATAAGCTGTCTATTCATTTTTTTCGCCGTGCAGCCTGGCATTGGGATTGGTGACTCTGAGGGCCAGCTGGGCTGCTCTTTCCACAACGGCTTTGCAGTTCTTGGAGAAGACACTGTGAGCAATTTCTGCACAGTAAGATTTACTGTACATCAGCAGCACTTCAAGCTCCTTGACACCGTGGACTAGGAACTTCTGGGAGCCACTGGGCAGCATGTGCTTTGTTTTCTTGTTGCTCTTGTAACCAATTCTGGGCATCAAGATCTGGCCCTTGAATCTCCTGCACACCCTATTGTCAATGACTCTAGGTTTCTGCCAGTTGCACTTAATTTTGACATACTGGTCTAACTGGTGCCAGATAAACTTCTTGGTCCTCTTTTTAATGACCCTGGGCTTCACCAGAGGTCCGAGGGCAGCTATGATGCCAACAGGAAATGGCTGTCACAGGCAGCGCCAAGGAAGAGAAGGCCTGATAAATTTTTGTTAAATGAATAAATGAATGCCTTTGGTAGACCTAATCAAGAGTAGTGGAAAACACTAATTTCTCTCAGACTATGTTTAGACTTTTTCTGGAGACTCCTTATAGCTTAACACATTGTGGGGCCCAACTAGAGAATGTGAATGAAAACACAGAATGACAGATTTTAAGTCTGCAGATTCCTAAATGTCCTTTTCTTCTGAACATTCTGCCACAAAGAGCAGGCATCAAAGTCCCCACCTAAATAACTGAGATACGAGAAGAAGAATCATTCCCTCATTTTAACCAAGAAGGGAGAACAATGGAAACATCATTGCAGGCAGATGACCACTCGCAAGCTCACCTGATGCGCAATTCTCGTAACTGGTTCCTTCGGGTCCAACCACGTGAGGCATGATACTGCACTGGATGACCAGCACTAGGTAGCTCTCTCTGGATCCCAGAGAAGGCAGACGACTTCTTGTTGGCCAGTATCTTTGGAGGATAAGGTTTCTTAACTGCACCATCCCTAAAAGACCTTAAATTTGAGGAGTAACGGGGAAAAGGGAGAATCAAATTATCTCTGTATGTGATGCAAATCTCTTTTAATGCACAAGTGAAATTAAATAGATAAGCTCAATGAGACAGACTGATAAATATGGACAATAAGTAGCCCAATCTCAGATAGAAATACCTGCCATTCACAATGGTGTGTCAAACATCCCCAAGGCTACCCTAGGTTCAGTGATGATTAGAAAGAAGGACTCAGAAGGGGAACCTGAGTGGCTCAGTCAGTTAAGCGTCCGACTTCAGTCATGATCTCTCAGTTTGTGAATTCGAGCCCCGCATTGGGCTCTGTGCTGACAGCTCAGAGCCTGGAGCTTACTTTGGATTCTGTCTCCCTCTCTCTCTCTGGCTTCCCCCCATCACGCTCTGTCTCTCTCCTTCAAAGATTAACAAACATTAAAAAAAAAAAAAGGACTCAGTACTTGCATATAGTTATACTCATAGCTATGATTTATTACAGCAAGAGGACACAAAGCAAAATCAGAAAAGAGAAAAGGGGAATGGGGCAAAGGCTGCTAGAAATCAAATGCATGCTTCCAAGAGTCCTCTGCCAGGGTAGTCACATAGGATACCCTTAATTCCCCCAGCATCAAACTGTGTGAACATGTGTGAAGTATTGTCTATCAGGGAAGCTTTTTAGAGACTCAATGCCCGAAGTTTTTACTGGGTGCTGGTCCTACAGGCACCCTCTACCGATCACATACCAAAATTCTAGACTCCTAGAAGGAGAGCAGGTATTCAGCATATACCACATTGTTTGCACAAACAGTTCAGGCACAGTTAACTATCCTTATCAGTTGGGGATTGGTGAGAACCCTCTTCAAATCTAAGTTCCTAGACACATCAGGGGCCAACCTTGTAAGCAGGACATTCTTTTCTTTTTTCTTTTTTTTAAATGTTTATATTGTTTGGAGAGAGAAAGAGCACAGAGAGAGGGAGACAGTGGATCTGAAGTGGGCTCCACACTGACAGCAGGGAGCCTGATGTGAGACTTGAACTCCTGAACCACAAGATCATAACCTGAAGAGAAGTCAGACCCTCAACTGACTGAGTCACCCAGGCTCCCCTCTTTTATCTTACGTTTTTTTTTTAATATAGGACTTGAACTCACAACCCTGAGATCATGACCCGAGCTGAGATCAAGAGTCAGATGCTTAACTGACTGAGCCACCCAGGTACCCCTGCAAGCAGGACTTTCTTTTTTTTTTTTTTTTTTTTAATTTTTTTTTTTCAACGTTTATTTATTTTTGGGACAGAGAGAGACAGAGCATGAACGGGGGAGGGGCAGCGAGAGAGGGAGACACAGAATCGGAAACAGGCTTCAGGCTCTGAGCCATCAGCCCAGAGCCTGACGCGGGGCTCGAACTCACGGACTGCGAGGTCGTGACCTGGCTGAAGTCGGACGCTTAACCGACTGCGCCACCTAGGCGCCCCAGGACTTTCTAAGAATAGTAGTCTCCAGCCTGCAATGTTAATTCTTTTTTGCATAGATAGAAAACAAAAATAGAGAAGATCAAAAAGAAAAGTTAGTTCTTTAAAAACACTAATAAAATTGACAAATAGTCAATTAAACTGGTCAAGAAGAGAGAGAAAAAGCCAAATAAATCAATATAAGGGGGAAAAAGGAAACATCATTACAGATCCTAAGAATATACTTGTAAACAACTTGATACAAATAATATGAAGATGCAGGTAAAATGGATAGACAGCTACAAAAAAAAAGTTATCAAAACCACACAAGAAGTATAAAATATGAACAGTCCAATAACCATTAGCAACAATAAACAGTAATAAAAACCTTCCCACAAAGAAAACTCTAGGCCTAGATGATTTGTTGTCAAAATTTAAGGAAAAATTCATGCCAATCTCACATAAACTACTCTGAGAACTCTTTTTTAAAAAAGGAACACTACCCACCCAAAATCTATATAAAATTAGGTGGTTTTAGGAGACTAGCCATAACCTTAACACAAAACCTAACAAGGACATTTGAAGAAAGAAAAATTTATATCAATCTCATTAATGAATATATACATAAAAATCTAAACAAAATAGCAGCCAACTTAAGTCAGCAACATAGAAAAAGGATAATATAATATGAGGGAGGATTAATTCCAGAAACAGAGAAGGTTAATTAATATTAGAAAATTCAACCATGAAGGGGAGCTTGGCTGGCTCAGTGGGTGGAGAGTGCAACTCTTGCTCTCAGGGTTGTGAGGTCAAGCCCCACACTGGGTGTGGGGACTGCTTAAAAATAAAACCTTAAAAAAAAGAAAAGAAAAGAAAAATCAACCATTAAGATAATCATATAGGGGACAATCATATAGGGTGGCTCAGTTGGTTAAGCATCCATCTCTTGGTTTCAGCTCAGGTCATGATATCATGGCTCATGGTTCATGGTTCATGAGTTTGAGCCCTGTGTCAGTCTCTTTGGTGACAGCACATAGCCTGTTTGGGATCTCCCTCTCTCTCTGCCCCTCCACTGCTTGCACACATACTCTCCCTCTCAAAATAAATATTAAATAAACATTAAATAAAGATTTAAAAAATAAAAGACAATCATATAGTCATTTCAATAGATGCAGAAAACAGAGTTGACTAAAAAATTTTCAATAACCATTCATGACAAAAATCTTACACTAGCCTTAATCTACTGAGGGCTATCTAAGAAAAACTTATGCAGATACCATACTTAAGGTGAAACACTGACAGCTTTCCCTTGGAGATTATGAATATGACAAGTAAGACCAATACCATTTCTGTACAACATTGTACTGGAGGTCCTGGCTGGCAGACTAAGGCACAAAAGAGAAACTATAGTCATAAAGATTAAAGAGGGGGCAATAAAGTGTCATTTTGCATATGACATGATTATGCATGTAGAAAACCCCAAAAAACCTACAGGTATATTACTAAAATTTATAAGAATCTATCAAGACTATTTGATACAAAGTCAATATCAAAAATGTATATACAGTCGATTCTTGTTACTTGCAGTATTCTATCAAGTCACCTCAAACGCTCCATGACATGGGTCAGAAGAATCAATATTGTTAAAATATCTTTACTACCCAAAGCCATCTACAGATTCAATGCAATCCTTATGAAAATTCCTGTGGCATTTTTCACAGAAATAGAACAAATAATTCTAAAATGTGTATGGAACCAAGAAAGACCTTGTAGTCAAAGCAATCCTGAGAAAAAAGAACAAAGCTGGAGACCCCCTGGTCCCTGATTTCAAACTATATTACAAACCTATAGTTATCAAAACAGTATGGCATTGGCATAAAAACAGACATACAGAACAATGAAACAGAATAGAGAGCCCAGAAATAAACTCATGCATATATAGTCAATTAATTTATGACAAAGGAACCAAGAATATATACAGTGGAGGAAAGTTTCTTTAATAAATGATGTTGGGAAAACTGGACAGCTACATGCAAAAGAATAAAGCTGGACCACTATCTTACACCATACACAAAAATTTACTCAAAATGAATTAAAGATGTGAACATAAGACATGGAACTATAAAACTCCTAGAAGAAAACATAAATGGTAAGCTCCTTGACACTGGTCTCAGTACTGATTTTTTTGGATTTGACACCAAAAGCAAAAGCAACAAAAGCAAAAATCAACACATGGGACTAAATCAAACTAAAAACCTTCTTCACAGCAACTGAAATAATCAAAATGCAAAAACAATCTACTGAATGAAAAAAAATATTTGCAAATCATATGTCTGATAAGGGGTTAATACCCAAAGTATATAAAGAACTCCTACAACTCAACAGCAAAAAATAAAAATAAAAAAACAAAACAATCCAATTTACAAATGGGCAGATGTGGGGAAACAGGTTCAAGAATTCCTTATACTTACATAAATGAGTTAAAAAAGCTTAAGGCTGAAAGTCGCCACCACAGGGTGAAAGTGCCCAAGGTTAGTTAGCAAGATATTATAATGGGATCACAAGTAACTCGTTATAGTAAACTACTTTCCATCTGGCACCAATATACTATTGTGCTCTGATCACAAATGCCACTTGCCACCCAGGCCCTTGCTCTTTACACACACAAGTTAATGATTACTACCTGACTATTTTCTTCACGTCACCACATGTGTAAGATCATGAGAGCTCAATAAATACAGAGACAAAATCCCATTCGGGGCTCTTGTCTCCTCCCAGACATTAGCCTTTCTCTTATTCAATTCTGCATCCACTCTCTTGCAGGACAAGAGAGAACTCCAGACTCATAGTTTGCAACAGGCAGAGAATCTCAATAGACATGTGTCCAAAGAAGACATGCAAATGGTGGACAGGTACATGAAAAGATGCTCAACATACCTAATCATCAGGGTAATGCACACCAAAACCACAATGAGCGGTGCCTGGGTGGCTCAGTATGTTAAGTGACTGACTCTTAGTTTCATCTCAGCTCATGATCTCATAGTTGTGAAACTGAGACCCACATTGGGCTCTGCACTGAGTGCAGCGCCTGCTCTCAGTGCAGAGCCTTCTTAGGACTCTCCCTCTCTTTTGCCCTTCCCTTGCACTCATGCACACTTTCTCTCTCTCTCTCTAAATAAATAAATAAACTTTTTAAAAACCCACAATGAGATACCACCTCACACTTGTGAGAACAGCTGTATCAAAAATATAAGAAATAATAACCGTTGGTGAGGATGTGGAGAAAACAACACCCTTGTACACTATTGGTGGAAATGCAAACTCCAGGAGCCACTGTGGAACACAATATGGAAGTTCCTCAAAAAATTTAAGATAGACTGCTCCTGACTCATCGCCGTTTGTCTTATTGAGGAACAAGTCGTTCAGGAAGCCATGATACAGCCATGGCTTCTAAAGACACCAGGAAGACACCCATGGAACAAGAGGTGGCAATTCTCCAAATTAGAATTACTATAACCAGCCACAATGTAAAATCTTTGGAGAAGGTATGTGCTGACTTGATCAGAGGCACAAAAGAAAAGTGAAAGGACCAGTTTGGATGCCTACCAAGACTCTCAGAATCATTACAAGAGAAACTCCTTGTGGTGACGGTTCTAAGACTTGAGATCGTTTTCATATGAGGATCCATAAGCGACTCATTGATTTGCACAATCCTTCTGAGATTTTTAAACAGATTACTTTCATCAGTATTGAGCCAGGAATTGAGGTTGACATCACCATTACAGATGCTTAAATCAACCTTTTTAATAAATTGATTATAAGGTAAAAGAAAAATTAAAAATAGACCTACCATATGATCTAGCAATTCCACTTCTGAGGATTTATCTGAAGTAACTCTAAAAGATATACACACGGGGCGCCTGGGTGGCTCAGTTGGTTAAGCGTCCGACTTCGGCTCAGGTCATGATCTCGCGGTCCGTGAGTTCGAGCCCCGCGTCAGGCTCTGTGCTGACCGCTCAGAGCCTGGAGCCTGTTTCAGATCCTGTGTCTCCCTCTCGCTCTGACCCTCCCCCGCTCATGCTCTGTCTCTCTCTGTCTCAAAAATAAATAAACGTTAAAAAAAAAATTTAAAAGATATACACAACCCCATGTTCACTATAGCATATACATATGTATATATATATAGCATATATTATAAAGGAATAAGACGGAAATAACTTGTGTCCACTGGCAGGTAAATGACCAAAGAAATTGTGGTAATAATATATACAATAGGATATTCTTCAGTCATAAAAAAGGATGGAATCCTGCCGTTTGCAGTATCAGTGGCCTTGAGGGCACTGTGCTAAGTGAAACAAGTCATACAGAGAAAGACAAATGCCATATGATTTTGCTTATATGTGGAATCTTAAAACAAAACAAAAAACAAAATAACAAGCTCACAGATACACAGAACAGATTGGTGGTTGCCAGAGGTGGGGTGGGTGGTCAAAACAGGTGCCGGGAGTCAAAAGCTACAAACTGCTAGTTATAAAATAAATAAGTCATGGGGATATAATGTACAGCATGGTGACTATGGTTAATAACACTAGACTGCATATTTGAAAGTTGCTAAGAGAGTAAATCTTAAAAGTTCTCATCACAAAAAAATTCTGTAATTACGTATGATGAAAGATGTTAACTAGACACCGTAGTGAGCATTTTGCAATATATACACAGAAATCATTATGCTGTATACCCGAAACTAACATAATGTTGTACATCAATTATACCTCAATAAAAACAAAGGAAAAGAAAGGGCAAAGCATTCCTTGTACCATCTCAGTAGAGAATGTGCCTGTTGAGCAAGTCAAATTTTATAAGGCTCTACACGTCTCAATAACTCTGAGAGTGCTGAGAAAACACCAAGAGATTTAGGGGAAAAGAAATTTTGGAGATTGTGTGAATTCAGAAATTCAGAATCTGTGTATTTCTATAAACTAACAAAAATAAAACTATTTAGATTTATATACGGTTTTCAAACCATAAACACCAAGCACAGGAGTAAATCTAACGAAAGTTGTAAACATTTGGGGCACCTGGCTGGTTCAGTCGGTAGAGCACGTGACTCTTGATCTTGGAGTTATGATTTTAAGCCCCATGTTGGGTGTAGTGATTACTGGGGGGGGGTAAGGTTGTAAACATTCTTACAGGGAAAATTTTAGGACTCACCAAAATACAATTATTTTTCCCAATCTGATCTATATCTTCAAAGTAATCCCAATTAAAACCCCAACAGTTTTTGTTTTATGTGAAGGGGAAAAGACTTGAAAGTTGATTCTGAAGCTTATATATAATTGCAAAGATCAAGAATAGCTTACAGACAGTCTTTTAAAAATACTAGGTTAGGAGGGCACCTGGGTGACTCAGTCGGTTAAACATCTGACTTCGGCTCAGGTCATGACCTCATGGTTTATGAGTTCAAGCCCCACATGGGGCTCTCTGCTGTCAGCGTAGAGTCCACTTCAGATCCTCTGTCTCCCTCTCTCTCTCTCTCTCTTCCCCTCCCCCACTCATGCATGCACCCTCTCTCAAAAATAAATAAACATACCACAAACCAGCAGAAGACAGGATATAATAAAGATAAGAGCAAAAATCAATGCTATCGAAACCAAAAAAATAAAAACAAACAAAAAAACAACAATAGAACAGATCAATGAAACCAGAAACTGGTCCTTTAAGAGAATTAACAAAATTGATAAATCACTAGGCAGTCTGATCAAAAAGAAAAAGGAAGGACCCAAATAAATAAAATCAAGAATGAAAGAGGAGAGATCACAACGAACACAGCAGAAATAAAAACAATAATAAGAGAATATTATGAGCAATTATATGCCAATAAAATGGGCAATCTGGAAGAAATGGACAACTTCCTAGAAACATACACAACACCAAAACTAAAACAGGGAGAAATAGAAAATTTGAACAGACCCATAATCAGTAAGGAAATCGAATTAGTAATCAAAAATCTCCCAAAAAACAAGAGACCAGGGCCAGATGACTTTCCAGGGGAATTCTACCAAACATCTAAGGAAGAATTAACACCTATTCTCTTGAAGTTGTCCCAAAAAATAGAAATGGAAGGAAAAAACTTCCAAACTCATTCTACGAAGCCAGCATTACCTTGATTCCAAAACCAGACAGAGACCCCACAAAAAGGAGAACTATAGACCAATTTCCCTGATGAACATGGAGGCAAAAACCCTCAACAAGATATTAGCCAACTGGCTCCAACATCACATTAAAAAAATTATTCACCACAACCAAATGGGATTTATACCTGGGATACAAATCCCAGGGTTGGTTCAATATCCACAAAACAATGTGATTCATCATATCAATAAAAGAAAGGACAAGAACCATATGATCCTCTAAACAGATGCATAGAAAGCATTTGACAAAATACGGCATCCTTTCTTGATAAAAACCCTCAAGAAAGTAGGGATAAAAGGATCATACCTCGAGATCATAAAAGCCATATATGAACGACCCAACGCTAATATCATTCTCAATGGAGAAAAACTGAGAGCTTTCCCCCTAAGGTCAGGAACAAGACAGGGATGTCCACTCTCGCCACTGTTATTCAACATAGTATTGGAAGTCTTAGCCTGTGCAATCAGACAACACAAAAAAATAAAAGGCATCCAAATTGGCTAGGAGGAGGTCAAACTTTCACTCTTCGCAGATGACATGATACTCTGTATGGAAAACCCTAAAAATTCCACCAAAAGACTGCCAGAACTGATTCATGAATTCAGCAAAGTGACAGGATATAAAATCAATGCACAGAAATCGGTTGCATTCCTATATACCAACGATGAAGCAACAGAAAGAGAAATCAAGGAATCGATCCCATTTACAATTGCACCAAAAACTATAAAATACTTAGGAATAAATCTAACCAAAGAGGTGAAAAATCTATATGCTGAAAACTATAGAAAGCTTATGAAAGAAATTGAAGAAGACACAAAAAAATGGAAAAAGATTCCATCCTCATGGATTGGAAGAACAAATATTGTTAAAATGTCAATACTACCCAAAGCAATCTACATATTCAATGCAATCCCTATCAAAATAACACCAGCATTCTTCACAGAGCTATAACAAACAATCCTAAAATTTTTATGGAACCAGAAAAGACCCCAAATAGCCAAAGCAATCTTGAAAAAGAAAACCAAAGCAGGAGGTAACCACAATCCCAGACTTCAAACTATACTACAAAGCTGTAATCATCAAGACACTATGGTACTGGCACAAGAACAGACACTCAGATCAATGGAACAGAATAGAGAACCCAGAAATGGACCCACAAACGTGTAGCCAACTAATCTTTGACAAAGCATGAAAAAATATCCAATGGAATAAAGACAGTCTCTTCAGCAAGTGGTGCTGGGAAAACTGGACAGCGACATGCAGAAGAATGAACCTGGACCACTTTCTTACACCATCACAAAAATAAACTCAAAATGGATGAAAGACCTAAATGTAAGACAGGAAGCCATCAAAATCCTTGAGGGGAAAGTAGGCAAAAACCTCTTTGATCTTCGCCGCAGCAACTTCTTACTCAACATGTCTCCAGAGGCAAGGGAAACAAAAGCAAAAATGAACTACTGGGACCTCATCAAAATAAAAAGCTTCTGCCTAGTGAAGGAAACAATCAGCAAAAATAAAAGGCAACCGTCAGAATGGGAGAAGATATTTGCAAATGACATATCAGATAAAGGGTTAATATCCAAAGTCTATAAAGAACTTATCAAACTCAACATCCAAAAAATAAATAATCCAGTGAAGAAATGGGCAAAAGGCATGAACAGACATTTCTCCATAGAAGACATCCAGATGGCCAACTGACACATGAAAAAATGCTCAACTTCACTCATCATCAGGAAAATACAAATCAAAACCACAATGAGATACGACCTTACACCTGTCAGAATGGCTAACATTAACAACTCAGGCAACAACAGATGTTGGTGAAGATGCGGAGAAAGAGGATCTCTTTTGCATTGTTGGTGGCAATGCAAGCTGGTACAGCCACTGTGGAAAACAGTATGGAGGTTCCTCAAAAAACTAAAAATAGAACTACCTTATGACCCAGCAATTGCACTACTAGGTATTTATCCAAGGGATACAGGGGTGCTGTTTCAAAGGAACACATGCACCCCCATGTTTATAGCAACACTACAGACAATAGCCAAAGTATGGAAAGAGCCCAAATGTCCACTGATGGATGAATGGATAAAGAAGATGTGGTATATATATATACAATGGAGTATTACTCAGCAATCAAAAAGAATGAAATCTTGCCATCTGCAACTACGTGGATGGAACTGGAGGGTATTATACTAAGGGAAATTAGAGAAAGACAAATATCATATGACTTCACTCATATGAGAACTTTAAGAGACACAACAAATGAACATAAGGGAAGGGAAACAAAAATAATATAAAAACAGGGAGGGGGACAAAACATAAGAGACTCATACATATGGAGAACAAACAGAGGGTTACAGGAGGAGGTGTGGGAGGGCGGATGGGCTAAATGGGTAAGGGGCACCAAGGAATCTACTCCTGAAATCATTGTTGCACTATATGCTAACTAATTTGGATGTAAATTAAAAATAAATAAAGTTAAAACTTAAAAATAAACAAACGAACAAACATTTAAAAAAACTGAAAAATACAAAAAGGCTCAGGGTGCCTGGTAGCTGTTGGTTAAGCATCCAACTCAGGTCATGATCTCATGGTTTGTAAATCCGAGCCCCATGTCAGGCTCTGTGCTGACAGTGTGGAGCCTGCTTTGGATTCTCTCTCTCCTTCTCTCTCTACCCCTCCCCTGCTTGGTCTCTCTCAAAAATAAATAAATAAACTTAAAAAAAAAAAAAGGCTCTGGTCCTGGTCTCATGGTCTCACAATCAATGAGGCTGACCCCCACATCAGGCTCCACACCCAGTGTGGAGAGCTTAGGATTCTCTCTCTTCCTCTGCCCCTCCTTTGCTCAGGCATGCTCTCTCAGGAAAAAAAAAAAATTAAAAAAATTACTAGGTGAGACCTTACTTAAATTTAAATCTCAGGCTTTACTGTCAAGCTATATAATCAGGACACAGTGATTTTGTAGCAGAGACAAATCAACCACGGGCACAAAGTAGAAGCCCAGAAACAGACCTTAGCTTAAATGGACCCTTGATGAATGATAAAGGTGAGGATACAGAGAAGTCCTTCCAGTAAACTGTGCTGGCACAACTGGATATCCACATGGAAAAAAAAGAAACTCACATGACACACAAAAATCACTTTCAAATGGTCTAGAGAAAGAAGTATGAATGGCAAAATAATAAAGCAGTGAAGGCAATACAGAGTATCTTCATGACCTCAGGAAATGAAAAGATCCCTTAAAACATGACAGAAAAGATATATAAAAAAGACCGATCATTTTTACTAAGTTAAAGTTTAAAACACTGTAATTCATCAAAAGATACCAGAGTGAAAAAAGTGAGCCACAAAGAGGGAGAAGATACAGATGCCTCAAAATAGGTCCTAAACAGCAACAGGAATTAGGAAATATAAATATAAAGCACAGTGAGCTATGACTACACCCCCACCACAAAGCACAGTGTTGGTGAGATGTGGGGTAACAAATCCAAACATGGTCAGTGAGAGCACAAACTAGTACAACCAATTTACAAAGCCATTACCTCGCAAAATGGAAGATTCTCTTATCTTTTGACCAGCAACCTGTTCCCAATTATATACCTAAAATAATGGTTATCAGAGTGTGACCCCTGGACCAACAGCATCAACCGAGAACTTACTTGAAATACAAATTGAGCATGACTCCAGACCTACTGAATCAGAAACTGATGGTAGAATCCGGCAATCCTGTTTACCAAGCCCACCATGGCATTCTGATGCAGGCTCAAACTTGAGAACCACTGTGTGCTAAACTATGCACATGAGAGTGTTCATCATGTTCAAAAACTGGAAACAGCCCAAATGCCCATCAACAGAATGGATAAATTGTGGAATATTCTTATAATGTGGTATTATAGAACAAGAAAAATGAGCAAGCTACAACTATAGACAATAACATGAAGGAATCTTGAAACCTTGAGAGAGGTACCTGGGTGGGTGGCTCAGTCGATTAAGGGTGTGACTCAGTTTCAGCTCAGGTCATGGTTTCATGGTTTGTGAGTTCAAGCCCAACACTGGGCTCTGCACTGTCAGGGCAGAGCCTGCTTGGGATTCTCCCTCTGCCCCTCCCCTGCTCCCCTTACTCTCTCTCTCTCAAAATAAATAAATCAACATTAAAAAAAAATCTTGAGAGAAAAAATTCGAGACACAAAAGAATACATACAATTTCATTTATATAAAGGCAGAGGCCAAACTAAACTATATTATTTGGTAATGCAACTTAACTGGTAAAAATGTAAACAAATTTGAGAAAATGATTACTATTAAGGTAGAACAGTGGTTTACTCTAGGAAAGAAGGAGTGGGTGTGATTAGGAAAGGATATGTAAAAAAAAAAAAAAAATCACTATTTTTTTTAAAAAAAAAAAAAGGAAAGGATACGTAAAAGTGACTTCTGAGGTATTGACAATATGCTATTTCTTTACCCGGGGTGGGGGATGATGATTACATGTTTATTTCAAAATTATATAATTAACAGTACACTTTATGCACCTTTCTGCACCTGTGTTATATCTAACAGTTTAATTTTTTTTTTTAAGCAAACATATTCCCTTCTCAAGGTCCCACATCTAAAGCAGTACAGTAATTAGCGAAACTAAACAAGAGTTAGAGGTCACAGAACTTCATTTTAAGCCATGGTTAACTTGCTTCAGAGGATGAAATAAGGCAGGCCTGCAGAGTACTCTACAGATTATACAGTAAACATAGTCAGGGTGCTGGATCCCTTTTCTGTGGGATCAGGAAGGGCAGACCTCAGCAGCTATGCTGGAACTCTTGTGACCCTCCTCCAAGTCCCAGTGGATTAGGACAGAAGAAGAAACCTGAGTCACACCGGACCAACCAGATTCATTCTCCCAGGACTGAATTTTGAGCTGAGATACAGACTGAACAGGCTTTGGAGGCTGAAGTACCAATAAGGACCACTCAGAGGAAGAGTCCAAACCACTGCTGAATAGGTTTCTCCCATTATACCCTGGCTTCTACCTTGCCCCCAAGGCCTAATAGATTCTATAAAAAATTTCTACAGGTTAGTTAGCATCATCGGCTACAAGCAGTAAAAACCCAGTTCAAATTAGCTTAAGGAAAAAAGAGTATAACCGTAACAACCCTTCAACAAAATTGACAAGCTAGGGAAAAAAAGAGAGAGAGAGAAGATATAGATCACTAAAAGTAGGAATAAAAGAGAGGGCATTACCACTGACTTCTCATAAATTAAAAGAATTATAAAGGAGGAGACCCTGGGCGGCTCAGCTTGGTTAGTAAACCGCAGTCTTTCTCGTAAATTCCTTCCTTTCGTCAAGGTTAGCCAGAGCTGATTCTGCTATTTGGAATCAAAAGAACCTTAGTATAGGCTATAAGCAACCATGGTAAGAAGTAGGAGAAAGATACAACAGCCAGTGAGCCTTAATGTTAGAACTTCTAACCTCAGGATTCCCCAAACACCAAAAAAGGAATGTTAAGAGAAATCAAAACTCCTGGGGAAAGGGAGGGCCCAGAGCACCATCCAGCATCCGGACCACAGCTGCTCCGTCTTGCACCACAAACAGCAATTCCCAGCCCTTCTTCCCTGGCACTCACACCAGTGTCCCCACAACATATGAGATGTTCAAGATGAAGCATAAGGTGGCTGTACTCAGGGTGCCCCAGAGCTCAGGTCCTGTGGCAACTACTGTGATTCACATCAAGACATAGGTGCCCGTCCACATTGTCTGGTCCCTGTTCAACACAGTCTTCATGAACTTGTGCTGCCTGGCCTTCATGGCATTCACCTACTTCATGAAGTCTAAGTACCGAAAGATGGCGGGTGATGCTGGGGCCCAGGTCTACACCTCCACCACCAAGTGCCTGAACATCTGGGTCCTGGGCTTGGGCCTCCTTCTGACCATTACAATACATTATTACTTTCACCACTGGCTCACTGACAATTTTCGAAGCAATTTCAGAGATCATAAAACATTACAGAAGCTATTAGCAGCTGCCAATAGCCTGAGGCTCTCACTCCTTCCACAGCATTTTATATACATGTCAGTCTACAATTGAATTCAATAAAGCACTTGTGTGTGTGTGGGGGGGGGGGGGGTGGATAACTTCCACGGGAAAATCGTCATTCTTGCTCAAAATAAAAATTTTAATGACAGATATTTTCACACACTCAAAATGGTTTTGAACTGTAACATAAAGTATGAAATGTGCATTATACTCTACATTCTAGATGAGAAACCTAAAACAACAAAAAAATCCTTACCTGAAGTTCCTTTCTCACCATTCATGATTTAGGAAAAAAAAACTACTTATTTATTATTTATTATTTTTATAGACAAAATGTTTACAGGTTTTTATACGGGCCATAATTTCAGTTATCTTTTTTTTTTTTTTTTTGTCAAGTCCTATTACTCACCTAGAGTCCACCTTCCTCTGCATTCTCTGCTTAATTCCTTTTGTATGGAAATTTGACCAGCGGCTTGATATATGCTTCTTAGTGAGCAGATTCTTCATGAATCAAAAAAGTCTTTTATCTTCCCCTTTTAAGAAAAAGAAGGAAAAGGAGAGTAAATTACCTGAAACCTATTAGCAGCCACATTTCTGAACAGGTACATGCCAGCTTCTAATCTCCTGCCCTCCCTTAACTCAACAACAGATGAACATAGCAAGTCTGAATTTTTTTTACTTGCATTTTTGAAAAGTTATAAGAAAGGAAACTGGGAGGAGAGAAAATGACACCAAAAGGCTATAACTGGCAGCACCCCTGGATGGCTCAGCCAGTTAAGCATCCAACTCTTGATTTTGGCTCAGGTCATAATCTCATGGCTCCTGAGATCAAGCCCAGGGTAGAGCTCCATGCTGTCAGTGCAGAGCCTGCTTGGGATTCTCTCACCCTCCCTCTCTGCCCCTCCCCAACTCATGCTTGCTCTCTCTAAATAAACAAACATTAAAAAAAAAAAAAGGCTGTAAGTGGCTCATTCTTCCTGTCCAGGTGATGTTACAAGACCTCCAACTTCCCTTCATAAGAACACCAGCAGAAGACAAGATTTCTTATTTTTTGCCTAGACTAATTGGTTGTTACGTATAAGAATCTCCAAGCCAGAAGGGCGTCTAGGTGGCTCAGTTTGTTAAGTGTCCGACTTCGGCTCAGGTCATGATCTCGTGGTTCGTGAGTTTGAGCCCTATGTCAGGCTCTGTAATGACAGCTTAGAGCCTGGAGCCTACTTCAGATTCTGTGTCTCCCTCTCTCTCTGCCCCTCCCCTATTCACACTCTGTTTCTCTCTCTCAAAAATAAACATTAAAAAATTTTTTTTAAGAATCTCCAGGCTGGGAATGCAAGCTGGTGCAGCCACTGTGGAAAACAGTATGGAGGTTCCTCAAAAAACTAAAAACAGAACTACCTTATGACCCAGCAATTGCACTACTAAGTATTTATCCAAGGGATACAGGGGTGCTGTTTTGAAGGAACACATGTACCCCCATGTTTATAGCAGCACTATCAAAAATAGCCAAAGTATGGAAAGAGCCCAAATGCCCATCGATGGATGAATGGATAAAGAAAATGTGGTATATATATACAGTGGAGTATCACTCAGCAATCAAAAAGAATGAAATCTTGCCATTTGCAACTAGGTGGATGGAACTGGAAGGTATTATGCTAAGTGAAATTAGTCAGTCAGAGAAAGACAAAAATCATATGACTTCACTCATATGAGGACTTTAAGAGACACAACAGATGAACGTTAAGGGAAGGGAAACAAAAATAATATAAAAACAGGGAGGGGGACAAAACAGAAGAGACTCATAAATATGGAAAACAAACTGAGGGTTATGGGGGGGGTTGTGGGATGGCGGATGGGCTAAATGGGTGAGGGGCACCAAGGAATCTACTCCTGAAATCATTGTTGCACTATATGCTAACTAATTTGGATGTAAATTTAAAAAAATAATAAAAAATAAAACAAGTTAAAATAAAAAATAAATTTAAATAAATTAAAAAAAAAAAAAGAATCTCCAGGCAGTTTTTGGTCAATAGTAAATTACTATATACAGTCCCCATTTTCAGTGGGTGATAATTTCTACTAGTTATATTCATTACAAACTAAGTAACATGTTTTTATTTATTTCTTTTTTTCTTTAATGTTTATTTATAGGAGAGAGAGAGAGAGAGCAGAGGAGGGGCAGAGAGAAAAAGACAGAGGCAGAATGTGAAGCAGGCTCCAGGCTCTGAGCTGTCAGCACAGAGCCCGACATGGGGCTTGAACTCACAAACCACGAGATCATGACCTGAGTCTAAGTCAGCCGCTCAACCGACTGAGCCACCCAGGCACCCCTTATTTATTTCTTGATGCAAACACTAGCCATGTTGTGGGTTGGATTGCGTCCTCCCCAAAGATATGCTAGAGTCCCAACCCCTAGTACCTATGAATGTGACCTGATTTGGAAATAGAATCTTTGCAGATGTAATTCAGATGAGATCACACTGGAATAAGGTGGGCCCTTAATCCAATATGATTGGCATCCTTATAAACAAAGATGAGAAACAGGGACAGATATACACAAAAGGAGAATGCCATGTGAATACAGACACACAGGGAGAACAGCATGTGATGATGAAAGCAGAGACTGGAATGATGTGTCCATAAGCCAAGGAACACCAAGGGCTGCTGGCAAGGAACACCAAGGGCTAAGAAAAGCACATGGAACAGACCCTCTTCCAGAGCCTTCAGAAAGAGGATGGCCCTGTTGACATCTTGATTTCAGATTTCTGGCTTCCAGAACTATGAGACAATACATTTCTGTTGTTTTTAAGCCACCCAGTGTATACCATTTTGTCACAGCAGCCTTTGGAAACTAATTCAAGTAGTAAGACAAAGGAGTAAGATTTAAGTACATGGTGGAGGAAAAGCTAATAGGGTGGACTTGTCCTATGTCGAGTAATTGTGAGGCATTCGTAAAAAGACATTCATTCTAAAAGAATAAAATCACCCTTATAATCAAGGTCATATATTTCAATGACAATCAGAAAAGGAATTAGCTAGAGAAGAGAGTTAATCTGTACAAAAAATAGTCCTTACTGACATCAAACATTTGTCCTCCTACTCTTTCTAGTATCACATTCCAAGTAACAAAGGTCACCATTAGCGACTATTTCTGTAAATTAAAGGATAATCAAATAGGGATTTTTGGCTAAATACTGTTATAATAAATGGGTCATTGCCTTGGGTATATGTCTTGTTATAATGATTCCATGGAATATTATCTGCGGCCAAAGATTCCCTTTTGTTATATACTCTGTGCCAACATTCCAACTACTTGTGACTATCTGCTTTCCCTACTAGAATATAAATCCCATGAAAACAGGAAAACAGAAACATATCTGACCTTCTTACCACTATATCTCCAATATCTAAAGCAATGTCTGGAACTTGACAGATGAGATATATAAATACCGGAAAGACCCAGACAGATCTCAGTAAGGGTATGTATGAATATGAACTTGCTCCTGAGTTGGAATACACATAATAACCAAATACAAAAGATAATCCAAGAAAAACAAGATTAGTAGGGGTGGACTCCCAGTTAAACCTATATATTGACATCCTAAGATGATAGTAAAGGATAAAAGGGTATAAACCCTAAGGTCCAAGAGATAGGAGAAGAGATCATAGAAAAGATTTCCACAAATCTTTGCAAGAAAAAGGAGGAAAATTAACTGGCCTAACATTTTGAGAAGTGAATATCTACAGTGTGGGATACAAAAGACAGCAGGCCCATAGAATCCCAGAAGAGCTGAGAACTAGAAGGAATAAGGAATGGCTCCCACAATCATAGCTATAGGCCACAAATGAGGGGACTGAATGAAAGTCTATATGGTGAGCATTTGGGGGCCCTGGTCTCCTCCCAACCCCTGCCAGACAGGGTATCCAACTCCTTCTCCACACTCTGCTTCCAGAATTCTGACAGCTAGACTGGTACCTCCCAATCAGGGAGGAGATGGGAAGATGGGAAGGAGTCAGGAGAGATGGGAAGAATTTTTGCAGAAGATGCTAAGAACGAACAGCCCTAAAGATTCTCATACCCGTGCCCACCTCCCTCAGTGAAAACGTAGGCTTGCCCTTAGAGAAAAGCTCACAAACCTACAAGTCCTGCTCAGACACTAGGAGCTTCCAAATCATTTCTCAGTTGCTGACACTTAAGTACGCATGGACAATCAAGAATCACAAGACATGTAGATGTGACCTCCAATAAGATGTGACCTCCAATTCCAAAAACAGGAATCTGAGGAAGTGCCACAACCTATGACGTATTCCTGCCAAGAACTTGAATCTAAATATCAACAAGCCTCATCTACAATGAAGTACCAGCTTATAAAAAATGGAGGGAACAAATAAAAATGATTCTGCAATCTGCAAAATCAATGATGTAGGAAACCGCAAGACTAACAACCAGTTCCTTCAATAAGTGAACAGCAAAGGAAAGAGAGGGAAACTTCTACATTAAAAGACACTAAAGGGGTGCCTCACTGGCTCAGTCAGGGGAACATGTGACTCAATCTTGGATTGTGAGTTCAAGCCCCACGTTGGGGGTAGAGATTACTTTAAAAATTAGGGGCGCCTGGGTGGCGCAGTTGGTTAAGCGTCCGACTTCAGCCAGGTCACGATCTCGCGGTCCGTGAGTTCGAGCCCCGCATCAGGCTCTGGGCTGATGGCTCAGAGCCTGGAGCCTGTTTCCGATTCTGTGTCTCCCTCTCTCTCTGCCCCTCCCTCATTCATGCTCCGTCTCTCTCTGTCCCAAAAATAAATAAACGTTGAAAAAAAAAAATTTAAAAATTAAAAAAAAAAAAAAAAGACACTTAAGATGCATAGCAACCAAATGCAACATATGGACTTTGACTTTGGATCTTGATTTTCGACCTTGATTTTAACAATCTAACTACAAACCAACTGTCAGACAAAAAACATGAAACAGGGATGCCTGGCTGGCTCAGTTGGAAGAGTGTGTGATCCTTGATCCTGGGGTTGTGAGTCCAAGCCCGACGCTGGTGTAGAGATTATTAAAAATAAATAAATAAACTTTGGGGGCACCTGAGTGGGTCCACTGGTTAAGCATCCAACTCTTAATTCGGCTCAGGTCTTGAACTCAGTGTTATGAGTTCAAGCCCCACTTTGGGCTCCACACTGGGCAAGAAGCCTACTTTAAAAAAGAAAAAAGAAAAAAGAAAAATAAACTTAAAAAAACATGGAACAATCAGGGACATTTAAACTTTTTTTTTTTTTTTTTTTGAGAGAGAGAGAGAGAGAACACATGAGCAGGGGAGGGGCAGAGACAGAGGGGAACAGAGGATTTGAAGCAGGCTCTGTGCTGACAGCTGAGAGCCTGATGCAGGGCCCGAACTCACTAACCATAAGATCATAGCCTGAACCAAAGTTAGAAGGTTAACTGACTGAGCCAACCAGGCACCCCTAAACTTTTTCTACACTAAAAAATATTTTAATAAGTTATTAAGGAATTACCATTAAGGTTTTTACTGTGATAGCAGTGTTGGTTGTTTTTTAAAACAGCACCTCATCTTTTACAGAATATACCAAAAAAATTACAGATAAGATAGGATAAATTTGAGCACTAAAATTGTTAAGGACAGTAATAAAACCCATAGAATAAAATGGCTATTCATGAGTCAATGCTGAAAATAAACAAATGAAGAGACAGATACATGTGGGAGAAGGGAGCGCTCATCCATACACAGAATGTTCACTGAGAAATGTGGAAGAGGTAGGGTTGAAAAAACCCCATCTTGCAACCATCATGAAGGAAAAGACTTTTTAAAATGGGAGGGAAAGTAGTAAACGTGGATAAAGGTATATGGGGGGGGTTTCTCTGTGATGGGTACATATTATAAGTGCTTGAAACATTTCATAACAAAATGTTTCTTAAAATTCTGGATGAAACAAAGACAATATGGGGAACACAAGAAAAAACCACCAACAACAAAAAGACAACTCTTATAGTTAATATCCTCAAAAACATAAAGAGTACATACTATAGAATAATATAATCCATTGAATAAAATAAGGGTTTTTTGTTTGTTTGTTTGTTTGTTTGTTTGGGGACAGAGAGAGACAGAGCATGAACGGGGGAGGGGCAGAGAGAGAGGGAGACACAGAATCGGAAGCAGGCTCCAGGATCTGAGCCATCAGCCCAGAGCCTGACGCGGGGCTCGAACTCACGGACCGCGAGATTGTGACCTGGCTGAAGTCGGACGCTTAACCAACTGCTCCACCCAGGAGCCCCTAAAATAAGGGTTATTTAAAAGAAAACAAAAGAAGAACAAGAAACAGGAGAGCTAAAACATTAGAAGGTGGCTGATAACATTGAAGAAATGTCCCAGAAAGAGAAAGGGAGGGGGGAATGACAAAAGGAAAAAAAAAGTTAGAAAATCAGAGGCTCAATCCAGGGGATCAGATATGCAACTAGCAGGTATTCCAGAGAGAGATGAGAGTGAAAGAGGAAGACATGATCAAAGAAATAAGAAGAAAGTCTCTCAAAATTGAAATAAATCCTCAGATGAGAGGTCCTGCAGAGAGGCTAAATGTCAGAGTAGATCAAACACTTTTTCCCACGTGCAGGGAGAAAAAGCTTAGGCTACCCGGTTCTTGAGAAGTTACAGGAAAACTAGACATTGTCAAAATTAAAAACAGTTGTGTTTCAAAGGACACCATCAAGGAAGTGAAAACACCACTCACTGAATGGGAGAAAATATTTGCAGATCTGCTAAGAGACACATCTAGTTTATATTTTTAAAAATTCCTACAACTCCATAAAAAAAAAAACCCAATTTAAAAATGGACAAGGGATATGAATAGACATTTCTCCAAAGAAAATACATAAATGGCCAATAAGCACATTACAGATGTTCAACATTATTAGCCATCAGGAAAATGCAAATCAAATAAGATAACCATTAGGATGGCTGTAATCAAAAAGACAAAGATTAGGGCACCTGGCTGGCTCAGTTGGAGGGAGCAATGTGATCTCAGGGTCTTGAATTCAAGTCCCATGTTGGGTGTAGAGATTAAACTTCAAAATAAAAAGACAAAAAGATAATAAGTGTTGGTGAGGATGTAGAGAAAGTGAAACCCTCATACACTGATGGTGATAATATAAAAAGGTGCAAGCCACTTTGGAAAACTGGCAGTTCCTCTAAAAGATAAATACAGTTACCATTCGATCCAGCAGTTCCATTCCTATGTACGTAGCCAAAAGAACTGAAAACAAACATCTATACAAAAACTTGTACATGAATGTTCACGGCGACATTAATAATAACCAAAAAAGTGAAAACCCAAATGTCCATCAACTCATGGATGGGCAAACAAAATATGGTATAACCATACCATGAAATATTATGCAACCATAAAAAGAAACACAGTACTGTTACATGTTAAAATATGGTTGCATGCTAAAACATGGTAAGTGAAAGAAGCCAATTACAAAGACCTATAACATCATACAATTCCAATTATATGAAATGTCCAGAACAGATAAATCTATGAGTCATAAAGTAAATTCCTGGCTGTCTAGGGCTGGGAGGATTGAAGGGAAAAGGGAATTACTACTAACAAATAAGGGTTTCTTTTTTGGATGGTGAAAATGTTCTAAAATTGAGTATGGTGAGATGGTTGCATAACAGTAGATTTAAAAAATACTGAACACTTTCAATTAGTGAATTGTATCATATGTGACTTACATCACAATAAAGCTGTTTAAGGAAGAAAAAGAGAAGGAGGAAGTAGAAGTAGCAGTTATTACAGGAAAAGGTATCCCAAAAACCAAGGAAGCAAATTAAGGGGGAAAAAACGGGAATACAGGCAAGAATGAATTCAATACAATATCAAAAAGAAGAAAATCCCAGGATAGATGTGAAAAGAAGTCTCCAGATTAGAACTGAGTACAGCAGGCGCAGAGCAACCAGTTCAGATTAGAGAAGAGGAGGATCTCCAAGAAAGAGAGGAAATTGACATTTTTAGAGTAATTTTGCAGAAAATTACTGATAGGCATAAAAGAAATGCTGAATCACTCAGAAAAAAAAAAAGTAGTGATCTGTGTATGGAATACCAGGCAAATGAGAAAAGAAGATAATTATTAATTCTCAGAAAAAATAATGGGATGGACAAGAAAGAGTTGCAGT
This sequence comes from Puma concolor, assembly GCF_028749965.1. Lineage (NCBI taxonomy): Eukaryota > Metazoa > Chordata > Mammalia > Carnivora > Felidae > Puma > Puma concolor. The sequence continues at coordinate 21,749,204 of NC_141678.1, forward strand.
ACTCTATTTGATTTAGCTATGAAATGTTATAGAACATTGATCATTAATTTAAAAAAAATTTTTTGCTAGGTTTATTTATTTATTGAGAGAGAGAGAAAGAGAGCGTGTGCGTGCACACCTGAGCGGGGGAGGGGCAGAGAGAGAGAGAGGGAGATAAAGAGAATCCCAAGCAGGCTCCTCACCATCAGTGCAGAGCCTGATGCGGGGCTCAAACTCACCAACCATGAGATCAGACCTGAGTCCAAAACCAAGAGTCAGATGCTTAACCAACTGAGCCACCCGGGAGCCCCGACCATTAATTTAACATTAAATTAACACATAACCACAATGGCGATACGATGGAAGGAAAACTGAGCTAAGCACTTATCTTCCACAAGAAGCAGTCAATACTTTATGTGTAAAACTAAAAAATCAGGAAATATCACCCATAAGGATATTTACTTCCAAGTTCTAGAAGAGCCAGAGAAAGAGCTAGCAGAATGGATATTATAACTGGGGAATAGGGCTATTTTCTATTACAAACTTTTAATATTAGTTTTTAAAAATCACGTATATTTGCCCACTGCCGGCGGGTCTTCTCGAGGCGCGAGGCCTGAGGGCTCGGCCTCCTCGGTTGAGCGGCGAGAGCATGTCCTTCCGACGAAGTTAACTTCTTAAAGAAGTTTCTACAGTATTTTGTGGCTGCTAACAATGAGAAATGAGTGATCCTACGAAAGAAAAGCGAAGAAAGGACTATATTTATATCTTAAGCCCCAGAATAAGTTTCAACTACTTCTTCCAGGAAGGCTTCTCTGACATTAGAAGTCTCATACCTTCAACGCACTTAGGCGGGTACCACTAAATCTAAAACGAATAGACCAAAAACAAAACAAAACAAAACACCACTAATGAAGCGGGTACTCTGTGCCAAGTATAGATGGTGCTAAGCATTTTTCATTAATTACCTGCTTTTTAACAACCACCTGAACGGGCGGTAGCCATTTCATTTTACCAACGAAGTATCTAATTGAGGTAACTAGCTAAGCTGTAGGGCTGGTACTCACGTCCCTAACACCATCCGTTCAACATTGACTGCATCTACACAGAGGTTGACAGGAAACCTGACTAGCCTCTTATGAAATAAAAACGAAGCATTCATTGGTCTCCCACTGCTGGAGAGGCTTCACGGTTTTTGCTCTGTTGGGCCCTTCGGGGATCAGACGGGGACCCGAGGTCTGTGCACAGAAGTCCCTGGCCCGGCCACGCAGCAGGGAACCGCGCAAGCTAAAGAGCCTTACCCGGACGCACGCACCCAAACCCGCCTTCAGCGCACCAGAATCGCGGGAGGATGCGGCGCCCCGGGGCCTGAGCAACAAGTCGCTGACCGGAAGCAGCCCCGGACGAGAAGGACGCGAGCTCCGCGCTGGGCGAGAAAGGCGGATTCCGCGAGTCCTACGCGCTCTCTTCACACCTCTTCCACACCCGAATCACAGTCAGTGGGTAGGCAGCACCGCTTGCACTTACTTCTAGGGAAGGAAGCGGAGGCTCAGAGAGGAGAGTAGGTTACTGGGCCCAACTCGGAGGGACATGCTCTCGCCGCCCAACCGAGGAGGCCGAGCCACTCACAAGCTGGGGACGATTCGATCCAGCCTCATACCTGGACAAGCCGAGCCCTCAGGCCTCGCGCCTCCAGAAGCCCCGGCGGGAGTGGGCAGACGTAGCTGGCGCTGCCCTAGCCCCCCCGCGGCCACCGCCTGCCTCGGCGCTTCCCGCGCCTCTGCTCTGGAGTCTTACGCCGGCCCCGCCTCCGTCTCCACGGTGACGCGGCGAGCGTGTGAGACGCCCCATCTGGGACCCTGTAGTTCGCGCAGCCTCCGTCCGGTAGATGACACGCCTCCCTCTGGCAGTCGAGGGGCACCTGCAATGCCGAGCTGGTCCCAAGGTGTGGGGGGGAATGCATCGTTTGGGCAACCCCAAGGAGAGTTTTCGGCCTCCTGGCCCATTCGCTTCTTTCACAGCTCAGCTTCCTACAGCTACTTTTAGACAAGGGTAGGAGCTGTTTCGAAGCGGATCTCGGAGCTACGCCTCGTGCGGCAAGCACTAGGTATGAGGTTTCCGTCTGGTGGCCCACGATGACGAAGGTTCTCCTCCCCCCACCCCCCACCTTCAGGCTACCGCGTGAGCCTCTCTGGCTCTTGGTTCTCCACGGTGCGTTCCCAGGGAGTGCGAGCCAGCTCCCAAGGACTAGGGCGCGCACGCGTGGACCAGGGACGTAGTCAATCTGGAAGGGTGAGGGAGGGAGAGGTCTTTCCGCAGCCCCCGAATTTAATTTATCCCCAGCTGGTATCTTCTCTTAACTCTTCCTTTAAAATTGTAATTAGCAATCACTAATTGTTAGTAAATAGTCGTTAAATTTTTTTAAATGAGTCTATTCCGATCTTTTAAAAATAGGGGTGAGAGAAAGTAGGTGGGGCATCTTTGTATGCTTTTCTCCTATGCTTTATAAAACATTTGAAAGCACATGAGATTTCTGGTGGAGAGAGCAAAGGCTAGCATTTTGTACTTAAATGCTTGGAAGATTATATGTTACAAACATGAGGTAAAATAACTTGTTGAATATCCCTGGATTAGAATCACGCAGGTAATTTGCATTTCTGCTCTGCTTTTTACGTGTGCTAATTTTTGTTGCCAAAAACAAGTTGTTTAAAAGACGTTCCACTTTAGCTGGACACGTGAAACCAATCTTTTAGGGATGACTAATTGAGTGAGTTTCAAAGTCCTAATTAACACTAACATTTACTAAAATTAGTCCTATGAGTACTTTATACTTTCTAGATGATTTGTGGATACTTTATTCCTGTCATGTGCCTTTACTACCAACAACTCTAACTTAGGAAGGGTTATTTTCATTTGAGTTATTATGATGCATATAATTACTCCTGCCAGGAAAGATTAGAACATAACTGTATAGAATAATAGTGCGGTAGCACTTGCATGATTTCATCCGTTTCTGTTTTAAGTACTTCCCATAAATAAAATCAAAGATATAAAGTTCCAGAAAGGGTAGAGGCTCTGCAAAGAATTTGTTGTGTGGTCTTTTTTCTTTTTTTTAATGTTTATTTTTGAGAGAGAGACAGAATGTGAGTGGGGGAGAGAGAGAGGGAGGCACAGAATCTGAAGCAGACTCCAGGCTTTGAGTTGTCAACACAGAGTCAGTCACGGAGCTCGAACTCAGAACTGTGAGGTCATGACCTGAGCCTATGTTGGATGCTCAACCAACTGAGCCATGCAGGTGCCCCTGTTGTGTGGTCTTCTAAAAGTCCCTTAATTTCTTTATGGTCTTTAACCTGAGTACATGATGCCACATACCTGTGAAACTTGAAATTTTATTTACTTGGAACCAGGGATTACCCTTGGAGCAGGAAAAAATGAACAAGAAAAAGCCCACTTAGAGAGGTGCTGGGTAGTTGAGGTGTAATCCCAACTGAGATGAGGCTGCTCTCAAAATTACCCGGTTTTTAGTATTTTCATGTGCTTCTCTACTGCCCTTGGACTGCTAATTTCCCCAACAGTCTGAACTTTTGAGTCCCCTTATGCCAAACTTTGAGCCAACAATTGAACCTAAACTAAGACCTTACAAATATGTATTAAAGAACAAGAGTAATTTCTCTTATTCTCTCAAAGAGGCTTCTCATACTGATATTTGAAAATTCATTATTAACTGCAAAGAGGGGCATTGTAGAATTACAAACTATCATTCTTACCAAGGAGAATGATACTCGTAAGCTACAATGAAACAAGGACTTGCAAGCATCTAGCTTTGCATGGCACAGGTGAAAGACATTTATAGATGCCCTCCTTTATTTATTACCTTTATTCCCAGGTACTAATTTGCTTCTCTTTTCACAAGGACAAATTGAGTCTCTGAAAGATAAGGGAGTTAAGACCAAGGTTCTACAAGGTACTGAAGAAGAGCCTGGTGGAAGACTGCATCCCAACTAGAGCAGAGGGCCCAGAAAATTAGCACCAGGCCTCTATCATGGTAGCTACATTGCCTTGAGCAGATTTTGTGTGTATTTGTGGTAATTTGAAAATATGCCCACTAATTCTTTGACACTTCTCCCATATAAAAGTAGTCTAAGTCCCCTCCCCTTGGTGACTTCTATCTAAGGAGCAGATAGTTTCTTGTGGCAGAACAGCGAGTGGCTCTAAGGCTAGATTAGAAAAGACAATTCAGCAACCGGCTGCCCTCGGAATCCTGGCACTATGTTGTAAGAAAAGCTCAGGTCACAGAGAGAAGCCATGTGTAAACTTCCATCCAACTGCTCCAGTAGTCCCAGCTGACAGCCACCATCAAACACCAAATATGTGAGTAAGCAAGCCACTAAATGATCCTAGCCCCAAGCTTTCCACCTATTAAATGGAGCAGAGACCATTTAGTTCTAGCTGTCCCCAGTAGAACTGGCCTAAATTGAAGGTTTGGGTACAAAATAAATATTGAGCTAAGCCACTGGAGTTTGGGGATGGTTGATTATACAGCCATACTTGACTAGAGCAATTTTTTTAATGTTGTCTCTAATTCCCACTATAAGCCTGAAAAATAGGTACTGCTGTCCCTTTTTGACAGAGGAGTAAACAGGTCCAGGAAGGTGAAATGACTGGCTTAGGTTTCACACTAAGTGGCAGAGCCAGGATTTAAGAGCTTGAAAGAATAGGCCTTCTTCACTACTCCTGAGAGCAGTGGGATTAGACCAGTTCCTCAGTCTTCTGAAGAACCTGGATTCCAAAAGCAGCTTGATTTCTAAAATATTAAGACGAACAATGTTTCATTACTTACAATGTGTCTCTCAATAGGCTTAAAACACACATACACACACAAAACCAGTATAAGGCTTTTTAACCACCTTAACCTTTTTAATCTTGACAACAGCCCCTGTGAGTGGATTATCTTTCCAATTTTACAGACTACAAAACCAAGGCTAAGGATAAATAAATGGCCCAATTCTCCCCAGCCTGTAGTGTGTGGTAGAGCTGGGATGTGAACTCAGGCCTAATTTGCAAACGTTTCCCTCTGCCTCTTGCCTGCAAAGATAGTATACACTTTATTCCGTGTTCCAGATGAAAAACGTTTTCATAATTTTCTCGGTTGGCAAGACTCCTAGGAAGGGAATTTAGTGATCACTCAATGCCCAATCCCAATCTACGCCCACACATCATTTCACATCAACCCCAGGCGGTCGCAAGGGACAGAGACTGGGGCTCGTGACATTACCGCAGATCAGGCTCACAGGTGATCACCGTCATACCTTTATTGATCGCTCCTCCCAAGCACGGCAGTTACTCTTACGTCTCAGAGTAGGGAAATTATGTTTGCATCTGTGTTCCCATTTGCAGTCTCGCCACTGTGCTAAGCGCTTGACACTCGCCCTTCCCCTTCCTGTGCAAGCTATGGAAAGGTTGGAGTTATGATGGGGGAAAAAAACCCTTTCAATGAATCTGTCAGTCGCCCTTCGCTCAATCGAAAGCAGTCGCGGCAAGTTTGTTAACGCAACAACGCACGATCTCATAAATTTATAGAGAGGGGCCGTTTTAGAAAGGAGAGCGAAAACTCAAAAGTTGTTCGGGCTTTGCCCAACATTACACCCACTAATGAAAAACTTGAGATTCGGGCCCACAACTGGGAAGCTCAAAAGCCCCCAGGTTCTCCTCAGACTGCCACTGCCGAAGCCCCAGGCTTCTCCGCCGTTGCGAACTGTGCGAACGTCGAAGTCGACGCGCTCCCAAGTCGCACCAGGCCGCAGACCCCGGCCCACTTCGCTGGTGCCACCGCCTTCCAGGGAGAACTGCCAGCCTCTGGCCTCGGCCTCCCAGCACCGCCCGCCCGTTCTGCTCCGCCCCGAAGCGCGCGTGGGAACGCAGAGTCCTCCTCAGGGCTGCCCAGGACGACCGCCTGTGCGCACCGGTAAGGGCTTCTGCCGCCCCCGCCGCCTGCCCCTCCCCGCCGCCGCCATCTCCTCCGCGCCTCCGCTTCCCCGCCGCCGGACGCACGCAAGGGCCGGCGCCCCAGGAGCGCGCCGAGATGTTTCTCTTTTCCGCCCGGCACTGCCGCGGCCACCTCACATCCGGGCGCGCGGCGGCGAAGGCGGTGCTGGGGCCCGGGTGCGTGGAGGGAGTTATTAAGGGGGAGGGGGCCCGGGAGGAGGGGCGGAGGGCTGGGCCGTGGTTACGGCGGCTGAAGAGAGACAGTCCGAGCTGGCGGGGGGGTGGGGGGGCGAGAGCGAAGGCCGCGCGGAGCAGCCCTCTGACCGGCGCGGGCAGTAGGGAGGGGAGCGGCGGCCGAGGCGAAGGGCCGCCGAGCGGCGGAGGCACAGAGTAAGGGCCTGGTGGCGGTGGGAGCCGAGGCGCCGCGCGCCAAGGGCCGCAGGAAGGGCAGGGGCGCGGGCGCGCTGCTCCCGGGGTCGCGTGCGTGAGCGCGAGCGCCGGGGCGCGCGCGGGGGGCGGGCAGGGACGCGAGGCCAGCGGGGCGGCCGGCGGACAGCGGGCTGGCGGGCTGGCGGGGCCCGAGCCGCCGGGCCGGGGCGGACGGCGGCGGGCCTGCGCCGGCTCCAGCTTGGAGCGGCCGGGCCGGGGGATTCGGTCTCCCCGCTCCCTTCGGCCCGCCTCCCCTCCGTGAGTACAGTCCCCGCCCTTCCTCCGAAGGAGGCCGCTGGGCCGCGGCCTGCGCGAGGGGCCGGTGGTTGGGGTCGCGGCCCGGGAAAGCCGAGTTTCGGAGCTGAAGCCGGATCTCGCCCCTTCCTTGCTACGGGCGCCCCTGACATGGCCACAGGTGCCGCCGGCCGGGTGGGGGGCGCTCGGGCCCCAGCCCCTGGCCTCTGGATAACAAGGGGCAGCTGGCGCCGTCCATTGGCAAGTGACAGGCACTTTACCACAGTCCGACTTCCCGGATCCCCAGCCCCAACTAGTCTCCTACCTGCCCCCACTCGGAAAACTTCCCCACTGCTGTCTGAAAGGTCCTCATGGGTGGCAGTGACTAATTTTGGTTTCTTTTTGTTTTAAAGCTGCTTGAAGGCTGTACCCTGATTTGGGCACCTTCTACTTATGCTTTCCTTACCCCCTTGATGCTTAGAACACTTAACTAGAAGAGCTAAGTACCAGTCGTTCTATTTCCAAGTGGGTTCTGGTTTATGGAATAGTTGTTGAATGAGACTTTGTTTTTAAAAGGTAGTCATTTTAAGAGATAAAAGAGTTTCAGTGTTTTAAACAGTCTTCTGAAAACATAGTGTTCTCTGTAACAGTTTTGCTGATTTATCTTCCAGGTGCAAAGAATTGTAGACCAAGGAGCCATGGATAGGAGAAGTGTGGGAGAAACAGAAAACGGAGATGCCTTTCTTGACCTGAAGAAGCAACCAGCCTCCAAATCCCCCCATCGCTATACAAAAGTAAGCTTTGTTACTAATGAAATAGTGTTTCTTTATAGGTGGGGGAGGTTGGTAACATTGTGTAGATATTCCATTAGTATTATCAAAAGTGGGAGTCTCATTCTGACTCACTATATGGACTAAATATTACTAAATTTAGTAAAGCATTTCTTTGAATTTTTTTCTGGAAGTGTGAATACGCAATTTAAACTAGAATTTGCTTCTGAGTAGTTTTCACGTGAAGGGAATATTGGCTTAGATGGCATATGAATTTGTGGATCAGTGTATGTTGGCTCAAATGTTCTATAACAACCATAACTGGTCTATTACTGATTTGTATACTGCAGAGTAAGGATTCCAGTTTTGCATGCAAATCACTCCAGGTTCTGTACTTGTTGAAGCTACTGCTCAGTATCTTACTGGCTCCTAAATGTTTCTGAAGAGGTTGACAGGACTCAGCTGTGAATTCATTTTTTGTTCCCTGAAATGTATTGGCCGGAGTACAAAAAATGTGCTTGGGACTGTTGACAGGAAGAGTCATGTTCTAGTTGGTCCCATATCTGTATTTCCTAAGTATGGACCCAATCAAGGGTTCTGATGTGGTTATTATTCCTGACTTTCCAGAATAATGATTAATATTTTGAAGTCAGGCCTTGTTTGTGTACTGGTGCCACTACTTGGTAAAGTATCAAGTGCTGTTAGAGTAATATTCATTTTTAGTATTAAAAAAAATCTGATAGCATTTCATTTTTTCATTCAGATTTGGTCTTCCCAAATGTTTTTCTCAAACCTGAAAGTGCTGAAGCCATGTTTCACAATTTAAATTCATTATCTAAAATGTTGATAGTTGAATTCCAAATGCAGAAAATCTTATTAAATGAAGAGAAACTGATTTGAACTGCTTATTTTATATGCTTACGTGACTTCAACTTTCCTAGCACTTTTTGAATAAAAGTTCTTAATTGGTATTCTACTTGTAGAATCCAGGCAGAGAGGCTTTTGAATCACTTTCATAATGATCGAAGGGTGGCATGTATAGACCATCTTTATGTGTATATCCATATTTAGGCTTAAGTCATTTTTAGGGAAGGTATTATTGATCTCTCTTAGGCTAGAACTTGTGTGTGTCTACAGTAAAGATAAAGAAGGTCAATCTTGCCCACTTTTGATAATATAGTCTTAGAATTTTGTCATACTTAGATAAATGTGCCTCAAAGAAATGATTAAGAACATTTTTTAGGTTAATGACAGTGAATCTTAGATATAATGGTCTTCTCTACCAAAATTGATTGGAAATTGGCTTACTGTCCATTCCATTCGAGAAGATTTAGTTCATGGCAGTTTTAGGATCATGTTTAGGCAGTGTTAGGGTAGTGGTTTCATGCATATGTGTTTCTCACAGTCTACTTAATCTAGTCCTTGAGGCAAACTAAGCCTTTCTTCTTTGAAGAAAGCTTGAAACAATCCTGTGTTCTGAGAACTATAGTAAGTGGTCTGTTTTTGCACAACTGGAATAATACTTCAGCCATCCTACTCCTTACCTACATACTGAGATCAAACTATTGGAATAAAGCATATAGTAATGTTTCTGCGTGGGCTAGAAAGTTTGGAAGCAATAGAAGGAAACTGTCCTCAGTGATTTTTATAGGTGATGTGTTTGTGAGAACTTGTAAATGTGGAATGTTAACTACAAGACTAAAAAACATATTGGCTAGATGAGAGGGCTTCTTAAACTTTGACCCTTCTTAGTTTAGCATTCATTTGTTTTATGAGATGATGTTAGTAGTCTGTTCAGAATTCTAGAGTTTTTTCCATGAAGGTGGAGAAGTCCAGATATTTGTCCTAGTGCTTTTAAAAGTAACATATCAGGGGCGCCTGGGTGTCGCAGTCGGTTAAGCGTCCGACTTCACCCAGGTCACGATCTCGCGGCCCGTGGGTTCGAGCCCCGCGTCGGGCTCTGGGCTGATGGCTCGGAGCCTGGAGCCTGTTTCCGATTCCGTGTCTCCCTCTCTCTCTGCCCCTCCCCCGTTCATGCTGTGTCTCTCTCTGTCCCAAAAATAAATAAATGTTAAAAAAAAAAAAAAAAAAAAGTAACATATCAGAGTCTCCTGTGCTATATTGTCCACCTTGCTTCCTAAATGTTGGTTTGTCTGGGGATTACCTATGAACCCTTATAAAGTGTGAATTCTGTTAGGAGTGGGCTTCAAATTTTGGCTTTTTAACCTCCCAGGTGGTGCCCTTACTGCAGGTCCACTGACCATACTTTGAATAGCAAGTCTTTAGTCTTCCTTGGAGAACTTGATATATGGTCTTGATGTTGTCAAGCAAGTCAGATGCATAATTACTCCCTAGGGTTCTGTTGGTGTCCATTGTGTTTCCATGAATGTATTAGGAAGTCAAGTTAAGAATCACATTAGGTACTTTCAGGCCTACCCCTAAGCCTCAGTGATGATTAACTGGAATGGTTGTAAGTGGATGTATCATATGCACCTGTTATTCTGGGAATCTTGAGCCCTTAATTTATAAGCTCACTCAGGTCCGTTTCGCTAGGCCAGATTCCCAAGACCAAAAGCTATGTTTTGGTAACACTTAAATGTGCATGTATAAAGTGTTTGAATTATGTTGAAGGGCTTTTGGAGGTTACACAGTGGGATCTCCCCCTCAAAGTCATGGATTAAAAGTGTTTTTAGACAGTGGTTCTCAAACAGTGGTCTCTGAACTAGTGTTTAGCACCAACTGGTAACCTCTTAGAAATATAAAACCTCAAGCCCCATTTCAGTGGTATTGAATCAGATTCTAGGGATAGGGCCTTGTTGTCCACATATAACAAGTCTTTCAGGGAATTCTGACTCTGATTCAAGTTTGAGAACTGTTGGTTTAGGAAAACAAGATAAGGTGGTCATGCTTATTAATGGAAAGACTTTGAGGCCTATTCAAATTTTTCTTACCTTCATCAGAGGTCCTTGTTGTTTACTAGTTCTTGAGGTGTGGTACCTGCTCTTGGTGACACCATCTTCTGCTTCAAACACAAAGTAGAAATGCTTTGGACTGTTCCACTAATCAGATCCATGTTCTTTTTCTTTGAGTAGACAGACTGATTTTAGGATATACATATTTGGTGCTGCTCCTTCTCTGCTCCTGTGTCTTGTCACTGATTCCTTATCAAATTTTATCACCTGCCAGTTGAACAGGGTATAAAAGCAGGGGGCACTGCTAACATTCAGCTTAGTACTGCCCAGTGTTAATCATACCTGTCCAATCTACCAGCTAAAAAAAGTAGGGATTGGATTTTACTGAGTTTAATTTCATGTGTGCTCATTGCCTTGGCACCATTTTGGTGTCTGTAGGGATCTTCAGAGGAGGCACTCCACCCTGATTTGTGGCTGATGGGCACTTAGTCACCGTGATACAGCCATGTTTATATCTTTGCTTTAAAACCATTTAAAAGGGGCATCTGGGTGGCTCAGTCGGTTGAGCGTCCGACTTCAGCTCAGGTCATGATCTTGCGGCTCGTGAGTTCAAACCCTGACAGCTGCGCTGACAGCTCTGAGCCTGGAGCCTGCCTCAGATTCTGTGTTCCTCCCTCTCTCTGCCCCTCCCCAGCTCATGCTCTGTCTCTCTCTCTGAAGAATAAATATTAAAAAAAAAAATTTAAACCGGTAAAAAAAAAAGGCACCAGAAGTGGACTGATTTGAGTAATTCTCCTAGCCTTCTTGGAGAGAATCAGTTATAAGACTTGAAGTCCAGCCTCTGAGAAAAGAGGGGCTATGATTTAAATCCTAGCTTGAAATCAGTAGTCAGATGATCAGGTTTAACTATACCTGATCTAATTTTTAGATATCTAATTTGATAACTTCATAGATACCTTTCATAAACCAAGTTGAGAAGTAACCTCTAACAGGTCGCATTTCAGTGAAATACTTAGCTACAAACTTAAGCTAATATAAAAGTTAAGGATATTTGTTTATATTGGAGAATTATGGTATGAAAAATCATACAATCTTAATGTTTCAGCTGTTCAGAAAACTAGGTAACTACAAGTTCTTACAGGGGGTCAGCTAGCAACACCATAGATACTGTCTTATGGCTGTTCTTTCTTACCTGTTCCAATTCTAAGTCATCTTGAAAAGTGGGGATTCAGGGCTCTTGCCCCCATAGGTATACTTTCCTCCTTGCTCACGGTGGGAACTTCTAGCTAGATAAGAAACCGGTCATTTTACAATTGGAACTGTTAACATAAAGATTTGTGGGTTGGGCCTTTGATTCAGTGAAGGATGCTATGAAGGGAGGCTGACTTAAGGAAAGCCTACCCAAGGATGTGGCAGTTTGGCTCAGGGTTCCTGGTAGTCCCGCTGGGCAGGGACAAACCCAACACTGAGTGGCAGCTGCTGGGAGGTGTCATGCACCTTCCTTGTCCTCCCCAGAGAAGCAGTGAAGACAAGAGGATCAGGGGCATTGAGCCCCACTGCCTGATTTAGGATCACCACTTACTTACCTTGTGTGGCCTTCAGTCACGTACTTAGCTTCTCTGGTTCTCATCCTTTTCCTCTGTAAAATGCGGGTGGAATAGTATCTACTTCATAGGATTTTTGTGGGGAATAAATGAGAAAATGCATGTCAAGTGTTTAGAAAAGTGGCTGACGCACAGTAAGTGCTAAAAACTCTTTAGGATGTAATAAGGAGGGTATTGAAAGATATCTTCTTTAGATACCAACTTCAGATCAAGATGCTTAATTTTTAAATGTCACAGTAACTATTTCCAGTTTAATATGAAACCAGAAAGCCCTATTGAAGATGTAATGTCACTACCCTAAAAATGGTTTTAAGTTTTCTTCTAGTATTTACCTACTTAACATTTTATATTGTTTTTTATCCATTGTATAAACACATTTAAAAGCCAAGATTAATTTTTTTGTGTTGGCCAGATTAATGGAGAAAACAGACTTTGGTGGTTTTTTTTCCCCCATTCGCATTTTCTTAGTTTCAAATCTTTCAGTAGGCGAAAGTCTTTGCATCAGATCAGCCACCATTAGATGCTTGGATGAATCCAGGTCTGAGGTCCTGCTTAACAGCTCTGCAGGATCCTTTGAATTCTGACCTACCTGTAAGAACTGTTATAAATGGTGCCCACAGCAACAAACTTCATAAATGGTGGATGGTGGAATGTATCCCATGTGTTCCCTATGTTGTTACTTCACCGTTGCCCCGGCTATCGTCTGTGGGTACCATTACCTCGTTGTGATCTATTTTTAACCGGTTTCTAATCCTTTCAGAAAAGTCATCTGACTCAACAGAATGAATATCTGGTCAGTCAGCAACCATCTAAGAGCCCGATGACCAGTCCCAGTGCTAGTGGTTGTATTGAGGGTGGGGACTGGGAGAGAAGGTCAAAGGCAGATGACCCAACCTATAAACACTGTTCTGGGGACATTTGCCTTCTTTACGCAGAGCCTTTTTAGGAAGAGCCAGGCACACACACACTAATAACGTACTGGGTCACTTCTACAGTGCTTTGACCATTAACAATGAAATAAAACTTTGGGTTTTTTATAAAATATTTCTTAATATTTTAAAAGTTGAGCTTTTTGCTCTTGTGAATTGAATTCAACTCACAAAGGTAAATATTTCCCCTTTCGTCTTATGTCAGTGACTCATGTGAAATTCTTCTAGAACATAAGAATGTCATCAGAACCTGCAGCTGCTTCTGCATGAGATTTCTGCAACAAGAAACTGGATGTGGATTTTAACCACTGTTGTTTTGGGCTTATATTCACATTCATTTGCTTTTTACTTTAATATTGATCACTAAAAGTGGGTGCCCATATTAGTACTTCTCAAATTGTTTTGGGAAGCTTGACATTTTCTTTAAGGAAAATGTTAGTTTAGCTGCTAAAACTAAGAAAATGCCTGTTGGGCAGTTAGCAGCTTATTCTTGCCTAGTCAGGTTTTAAAACCTGTGCAAAAAGTAAGGTCTCACATATTAACTGTTCTCTTGTCCAGATGGTAATTGTAGTGAATTTGTTTATAAAAAAAAAATTTTTTTAACGTTTATTTATTTTTGAGACCGAGAGAGAGCATGAACGAGGGCGGGTCAGAGAGAGGGAGACACAGAATCTGAAACAGGCTCCAGGCTCTAGGCTCTGAGCCGTCAGCACGGAGCCTGATGCGGGTCTCGAACTCATGGACCGCGAGATCATGACCTGAGCCGAAGTCGGACGCTTACCTGACTGAGCCACCCAGGCGCCCTGTGAATTTGTTTATAATTAGTCAATTCCTGTGGGTTCGTAGGAGTCTGCAAAAGGGTAATCTCCCATTACCCCCTGAAATATTCTTAGGGAAGGAGCATTCCCAGCTCAGAGAACACTTTCCACATATTTTGCCTTTAGCCAAAGTTGAAGGTTTTCTTTGAAAATATCCCAAAGAGTTTGCCTTTTCTGGAATATTGCTCTTAAAGGAAGGGCTCTTGATGAAATGGCAAGTTCAAGAACACTTCTCTTGAGAAACTGGAGAGCCATGGGGTCAGGGCCAAGGGTCATCTGCGTATTCTAGATACTAAGCCTGGTATGCAGGAAATGTTCTGTGTACAGCTATGAAAAAAGCAATTTTTGTATTGAATTAGCTCATGTTTTCTCCCTTCCCCACCTTAATGGGGAACCTTCTTAGTCTGGGATACCATCTGATGCCACTTAAGATGTTGGTGGGAGGTATAACAGATCTAACTCTCTAAACCCCACGAGGAGGAGCTCTCATTGTCCCTAAATGTCCAAGTGCACTTTGGGCCACATTTTCAGAAACAACCATTTAAAGTACCACTTCTTAACTTCTTTGGGGCCCATCGGAAATCTTTTGAAGGTGTGAGTACTCACTGCAGAAATTGCACAAATGCAGTTTTGCATATGGTTTCCTTGAGGCCATGAAATTGGTTTAAGAAGCCCTGCTTTCAAGAACAGTAAGTAGAACTTTATCTAGATGTTTAAAGTTATTCCCAGCAGCTTTTACAATCCAAGAACTGTTTTGTTTTCCCAGTTATCAGCCTGTTAAACAAAATGGCTCTTCATCCTCTATAGACAGGTGGGCGATGTTTTAGCCATTGCACTTGGTCAGCAGCACCATTTGTGCTGCTGGCATGGTTAATGCCAGTGTATACAACTGGCTCACTGCTCTATCCTGTGCTCTTATAGGCCTGTCAAGTTGTATAATCAGTCCCTGGAATATTTATTAACACCTAGTATATGTTAAGCATATAAAGTCAACAAAGAAAACTGGAATAACTTGGGAAGGAAAATTAAAACATTTTTACCAACCTAAGCAACTCTCATCTGAGGATAGTTGGCATTTATCAGTCTGTGGTTAGAGCAGTAAGTCTGTAAGAAAGAAATTAAATAAAATATTAACCTCTGGGTAACTGAACACCTTAGTTTAATTTACTTAAAAATATTTTTTATCGAGTGGTGCCTGGGTGACTCAGTTAAGCATCCAACCTTGATTTCCGCTCAGGTTATGATCTCACGGCTCGGGAGTTCAAGCCCTGCATCAGGCTCTGCACTGAGGGTTTGGAACCTGCTTGGGAATCTCTCTCTCCCTCCATCTCTCTCTCTCTGCCCCTCCCCACTTCCTCCTCTCTCTCAAAATAAAATATTTTTTTGAGATATAATTAGCATAAAATTCACCCCTTTAAAGGTGTACCATTCAGTGGTCTTCAGTAAATTCAGAGTTGTACAACCATCACTATTATCTGATTCCAAAATATTTTCATGACCCCAAACAGAAACTCTGTACCCCCATTAGTAGTCACTCTCATTATCCCTTTTCCCAGGACCTTGGCAAGCCTTAATCTACTTTCTGACCATGGATTTACCTATTCTAAACATTGCATATAAACAGAATCCTACCACATGTGGCCTTTTTTGTCTGGATTCTTTCAGTTAACGTAATGTTTCCAAGGTTTGTGTTATAGCATGTATCAGTACTTCATTCCTTTTTATTGCCAAATAATATTCCATTGTATGGATTTACCACATTTTGTTTATCCATTCATCAGTTGATGGGCATACGGCTTTCTATTTTTTTTTTTTTTTTGCTATTGTAAATAATGCTGCTGTGAGCATTTGTGTACAAGTTTTTGTGTGGACATAATTTTTTCAGTTCCTTCTGGTATATACTTAGGACTGTAATTGCTGGGTCATATAGTAACTGTAACTTTTGGAGAGACTGCCACTGTTTGCCAGAGCAGCTGCACTGGCAGCTGTAGTTTCTCCACATCCTTGTCAATCTTGTTATTTTCACATTTTTCTTTTTTAATAGCCAACTTAGTACACGTGAAGTGGTATCTCACTATGGTTTTGACTTGCATTTCCTTAATGACAAATGATTTTGAACATCTTTCATGTGCTTGTTGGTCATTTATGTATCTTCTTTGGAGAAAAATCTATTGAAATCTTTTATCTGTTTTATTTAAAGAGAGCATGGGCTGGGAAGGGACAGAGAGGGAGACAGAGAATTCCAAGCAGGTTTCATGCCCAGTGTGGAGCCCAACACAGGGCTCAATCCCACGACTGCGAGATCATCACCGAGCTGGAGTCAAAAGCTCAACTGACTGAACCACCCAGGTGCCCCTTTGTTGTTAAATTTTACATGTTCTCTCTGTATTCTGGACCCTAGACCCTTATCAGATCCATGATTTGTAAATATTTTTTCCTGTTCTGTGCATTGCCTTTTTACTTTCTTGATAGTCATCTGAAGCGCAAAAGTTCCTAAACTTAAAATCCAATTTATGTTTTTTCCTTTGGTTGCTTACCCTTTTTCAGTGTCCCAGCTAGAGGAACATTGCTTAATCCAAGGTCATGAACTTTTTACACCTGCATTTTCTTCAAAGAGTTTTATAATTATAGCTCTTATATCTATGTCTTTGATATATTTTGAGTTCATTTTTGTGTATGGTATGAGGTAGAAGTAAGTAAACTTTATCTTTTAGAACAGTTTGAGATTTATGGAAAAACTGGGAATATAGTAGAGTTTTCCCTGTTACTATGTTAGTATGGTCTATTTGTTACAATTAACAATGCTGATACATGTTATTAACTAGAGTCCATGCTTTACTTACCTGTCCTTTATTTTATCTAATGTCCTTTTTCTGTCCCAGGATCCCATCTGGGATTCCACATTCAATTTGTCATCCTCTCTCCTTAGTCTCCCCATTTCCCTTTTGTAAGACTGTTTGTTACCTTTGTGAAAATATTTTTTTTGATTCCCCACAAATAGAACATTTGGTCCTCTAGCATGTTTTGTGGCTATGTTAAAATGTTAAATCTTTTCCAGTTGACTCCTAAATAAATCAGTAAAATCATGAGTTTCAGCAGACAGCTGTAGTAGTAATAGAAAATGCCTACCACTTGGGCTCCCTGTTACCTTTGGGGATTAAAAGTTTCAAACAAAGCCTTATTGTTTAGAAATTTGAGTATATGAAGCATACATATTTAAGTATAAAATATATTGTCCTTAGTTTAATAGTATACTAGGGTTCAGTTCAATATTTGTATTTGAGGGTGGTGGAGTAAGGGAATATGAAATAATCTTTGGGTTGCTTCTAATAACAGAAAATTGCTTTGCAATATTTTTTCCTGTAGTATATGTATAAGTATTTCCTGTATTGTAAGATCTTTCCTGTTTCTGCTGGAAAATGTTTTAAGCCTTCCTGTCCTCAGGATTTCTTTCTTGTAATATTTACTTCATTGTAACTACTGTTGGTCCATCCACCCTTCCTCCACCCACTGCCAAATTTGTGTCACCCTGCGCCACTGACACCGCGCTTGCCCTGTAGATTTCATTGGACTTGAGTCATTACTGATGATTTCTAGGTTGTAGGTCGTTGCTTTGACAATATTTTCAGAATTTGGGGCCTTCTCTAGATACTTTCTTATATTTGGAATTTTGTTTATCTCAGACTTCTTCATTTTTCTAGGTATTTCTTCCCAAATTATTTGTTTATAATTCATAAATCCTAAAACAATGCAAATGCATGATTGATAATCTGGTTTTAAAAATTAAAATGTCATCTGGACATAGGGCATTTTGCAATCATGGAGAAAATATTTAGATGCTTCAAGTGTCTGAAGACACTGAGTGAACTCATGGCATGCTTACATGCAATGATTCCTATAGGCTGAAAGAGTAAGTCTCTTCCTCCATATTTACCCCAAGATATGGGAAGCAGTGATCAGAGCAACAGCAAGCATTCTATTGTGAGGCTTGCAGAGGCCCCGGCACAGTGGTATGTATATACTTTTTTGCAAGGTAGTTGTAGCGTTTTACTGGTAGTGAAAGGTTGAGAATTGCCTTTTTTACTTTATCGTAAAAGTATTGAAATGTAAATAAAAAGGCCGTGGGTTTTTGTGTATATGCAGGTGTATGAGCAGATGTGTGTGCATTAACACATAGGTATATATGTGCATGTGTAATTGCACGTGTTTCCTAGTTCTGAGAGAACCAAGAAGCAAATGGGAATATTTAGTTCCCAGACCTTGGTTTCTGATACCATGCTTCACTTAAAGGAACTCAGATTTCTCAGAGAAAATGGCTGACACTAGGGCTAGGATGGTACAAGATAAGACAGAAAGTAAGGAAGGGCTTTTTAGAAAATGATGGGGAATGTACAGAGGACCCAGGAACCAGCTTGAAGAGGCTCCTAATTTGAGCCCCTGAAGAATTAAGGGCATTAATGAATTATAGACCATTGGAAAAATTAGGTATCTGTGAGCCCATGCCAATAATAGGTAAACACACAGGGAGGGGAAAAGGGAGGATTAGTGTTTGCCCTACCAGTGAAATGCCAAGTGCTGACTGGTCAATATGGAGAGAGGCCTAGAGTTCGGAAATCAAGATCAATTTGGGCAGGATTCATCAATAGATGCTAAATTTAGGGGGAAATTTTGATGAAGACCAGGATATTTGCAGTCTCCCTACAGACCGCATACTGCCACTACTAAGCAGCAGATGGACATCACAGGTGTCCAGAGGTGATGCTCTGAGATGGACACAACATCTCTGGGGTTAGTATTCTCTTCTTTGGATACTTAACCTCAATCTAATCATGAGGAAACAGTAGATAAATCCAAAATGAATAATGTTCTCTTAGAAAAAAAAAAAAAGGCTGCACTCTGTAGAAATGTTAGTGTCATCGAAGACAAAAGTTGTAGAGATGTTCCAGTTGTAGAAATGTTCCAAAGAAATAGGACAACCAATATCTGATTCTAGACTGGGTCCTGTGTTGGAGGGTAAAACAATATAAAGGACCTTGTTGGGTCAATTGACAAATTGGAATCTGGAGGGGTAGGTTAGATAAAAGTATCATTTATAATTGTATAAAACTGACAGCCCTTTTTAACTAGGTTCTTCAGAAGTAAGCCCTTAGGCCCTCAGGCATGTGTTGTTTGTAATGGATTTGCCTCTCTCTTAGGCATCTGCAATGATACAGGCCAAGCATAATCCTTGGGAGAATGGTAAAACTAGTCACTCAAATTATTTTTTATAAGGCTTAATTTTCTCATGGAACCAGATAAGAGACTATGAAAGAGTATCCTCATTCTTAGGAAATAAGCACTGAAGTATTGAGGAGTAACCCTTACATGGTTTAAAACAAAAACAAAAAAAGGTGTGGAGAACCCAAATGCTAAAGTAAAATGTTAACAGGCAGATCAGATAAATGGTAAATGGGTGTGTGCTTTGTGCTTTTTTTTCCTCTGCAAATTTATGTTAAAACTATCTACTTGTAAGTTGGCCTCTAATACATTTAAGAGTAGAAAAATTAACTGGACATTTTATTTAAGCCTGAAGCTTCCATACCTTGATGAACATTCAGTGTGGTCGACTATAACTGTGTAATTGGATGGCAATTTGTGAGAGAATTGTTTTAGAAAAAAGCTAATCACTATTATTTGCCAATTCTGCTTGAGCATCTTCTTGTAAGAATCTTGAGCTAACTCCAGTCCTTTCTGGAATAAGTCAAGGCATAAAAAAATAAGAACTGTGTGACATGCTTAAGATAGGCACTCCAGTCATTACTGAGAACAAATATAAGTTGAAAATATGTGGCATGAGAAATATTACTCAAAATCACCATTTGGTTTCTCTTTCCAGGAGGAGCTCTTGGATATAAAAGAACGCCCTCATTCCAAACAGAGGCCATCATGCCTCTCTGAAAAATATGACAGGTATGGGTGAAGGGGGAGTGGAGTGCTCCTCCTAGTCAACGTCTTGTTTACCAAACATGGTAATTTAAGAATTGTTTTGGAGTTTTTTGGTAGAATGATGAGTGGGGGAGACTTCAGGGATAATGATTTAGGGCTTCTACACAAGTATATCCTAGATAAGTTATGAACTAAATAGTTTCCTGCATTGTCCTCATTGGTTTCATTATTAATTAGCTTTAAACTATTCAAAAATTTGAGGGGATGCCTGGGTGACTCAGTCAGTTGTCTAACTTTTGATTTCACCTCAGATCATGATCTCACAGTTGTAGGATCGAGCCCTGTATTGGGCTGTGTGCTGACAGCACAGAGCCTGCTTGGGATTCTCGGTCTCCCTGTCTCTTTTCCCTTTACTGCTTCTGTGCGTGCACTCTCTCATACGCGTGCTCTCTAAATAAACATTAAAAAAATTTTTTTGAGCTTTACAGGACTCTAAGGACAACTAACCCAATTCCCTTTCAACAAACTGATAATGCAACTAAAGTTAGAAAATGACTTGGTCAGAGACACATAGTGAGAAAGCAATTTTAAGAGTTAAACACATGAGTCCTCTCCAGGGTCTTCTGTCAGTGGTGGTTTTCACACTGTACTTTGGGGGTCCTTCAAGGGCCTGCCCAGAGAAAGCTGATCAGGAGGACTCTGAGCCATGTAACATTGCCCCATCCTTTCTGTTCCCAAACGAAAAAACCATTCAGCCACTCAGACGAGCCCTTTTGCATCTTGGGCTGCTTCATAAGCAGAACGCTTTGGTTTGAGAAGACTAGAGCCAAATTACAGTCTGAAAATGTTTACAATCACCCTACATTGCACTTGTTATGGTCATCTTAAGACTATAAGGTCACTTCTTAAATATCAAGGTAAATGGTTCATATGACCCACATTTTTAACATATAAAGTATATTATGTTTAGTTTCTTTGTTGAATAGGGCATACTGTTTTTATTTGTATATCTACTCAGAAGGTTGCTAAGTCTGGACTCCTCACCATTTTCTGCTGATGAAGATGATACTTGAATAAAGGCGGTTCCAGTTGGTTAGGATTTTTTGATACGTCTCAGATAAGCTGTTGTTCAGGTTTTTTCCTTCATTAGAGCTGTCAATCTTTTTTATGCCTCAAGTTGAATTTTCTTAGATCTATTTCTTCTTGGCATAAAATAAAATTATGGTCCACATACTTTTATTCTAAATTTTTTAAATATTTTTTTTAATATTTATTTTTGAGAGAAAATGAGAGAGCGCAAATGGGAGGGGCAAAGAGAGAGGGAGATACAGAATCTGAAGCTAGACTCTGAGCTGTCAGCACAGGGCTCAAATCCACAAACCGTGAGATCATGACCTGAGCCAAAGTCAGACGCTTAACTGACTGAGCCACCCTGGCGCCCCTACTCACTTTTATTCTAAGTAAAGATGTGCTAGTAATAGTAATGAAAATAAGAGAGAAAGAGGAAAGAGCTTGTCATCCTGGTATTTCTCTTCTCAGAATTAAAATTTGTTTGATTCTTAAACTCCAAATAATCCTCACAACATACCAGAAGATAGGTGATATTTCCTTTATTGTGAGGTGTTGGAGATTGAAAGGTTGACTCACTTATTCAAGAGGTGTTCAGTTGGAACCTGTTAGGTGGCAAATACTATGTCAGGTATTGTCAGAAATTGCCTTAATGGAACATTGGTCCGTGGAAGGATACAGTCAAATACTCAAGAGTTTATCATTACCACCATTATAGACTGTGAAGGACAAGTGCAGAGTACCCTGCTAGTGTATAGCACAGCCTGGTCTAGTCTGGGGTTTGGGAAGTCCTTTCAAAAGAATAGTGAAGGGCATAGCTTATTAACTTGTCCTGGAGGTCCATGGTGGTAATGGCAAAACTAGAATTTGATCCCAAATCGTTGGGCTGTAACATTTCTGCTTTACATGCTGTACCAACTGCCACCTTATCATTAGGGAGTAACAGAATAGAACCCAAAGCACACACTTTACGTTATTAAGAGCCTTTGGGGAGGGGCACCCGGGTGGCTCAGTTGGTTAAGCGTCCGACTTCGGCTCAGGTCATGATCTCGTGGTCCATGAGTTCGAGACCCACGTTGGGCTCTGTGCTGACAGCTCAGAGCCTGGAGCCTGCTTCTGTTTCTGTGTCTCCCTCTCTCTCTCTGCCCCTCCGCCATTCGCGCTCTGTCTCTATGCTTTTCAAAAATGAATAAATGTTAAAAAAAATTTTTTTTTAAACCTTTGGGGAAAAACTAAGACTATGTGTAGAAATTCTGGAAAAGTACACACCAGGCATTCTAGGCACTACTTCTAGAGAGAGGTTTTTCTCCCACCCTTACACTAATCTGCAGTAAACTGGGTTTTTTTCTTCCCTTGTGTTAATCTTCAGTAAACTAATCCATATTATGGAGCATGTTTTTTGTATAGGACAGGCATAGTTACTGTAATCCATATGCACCCCAAGGTTTGTGATCTGATGTTTCATTTATACACAGATCACTGGTTTTCAAGTGACTATTGGTGTTGCATGAAAAACAGCAAAATATTAGTTAATACAGATCTTCCTCAACTTAACAATGGTATATGTCCTGATAAACCCTCATAAGGGGCGCCTGGGTGGCTCAGTTGGTTAAGCATCCAACTTTGGCTCAGGTCATGATCTCACAGTCCATGAGTTCAAGCCCCGTGTCAGGCTCTGTGCTGACAGCTCAGAGCCTGGAGCCTGCTTCAGATTCTGTGTCTCCCTCTCTCTCTGCCCCTCCCCTGCTCATGCTCTGTCTCTCTCTGTCTCAAAAATAAAAAAAATTAAAAAAGATTTTTTTAAAATAAATAAACCCATCATAAGTTGAAAATATTATTAGTCGAAAATGCATTTAATACACCTCACCTACTAAACATCATAGCTTACTCTAGTCTGCCTTAAAAGTGCTCAGAACACTTACACTAGCCTACAGTTGGGCAGTCATCAAACACAAAGCCTATTTTATAATGCAGTGTTAAATATCTCATATAATTTATTGAATACTGTACTGAGGGGCTCCTGGATGGCTCAGTCAGTTAAATGTCTGACTTCAGCTCAGGTCATCATCTCATAGCTTGTGAGTTCGAGCCCCTCATCAGGCTCTGCGCCGACAGCTCAAAGCCTGGAGCCTGCTTCAGATTCTGTGTCTCCCTCTCTCTGTTCCTCTCCTGCTTGCACTCTGTCTCTCTCAAAAATAAAAACATTTAAAAAAATTAAAAATATAGATATATATATAAATACTGAAAGTAAAAAACAGAATGGTTGGGTACAGAATGGTGTGGTTTACTCTTGTATTCACGTTGGCTGACTAGGAGTTGTGGCTTACTGCTGGTACACAGCATCACAAGAGGTTATTGGATCACATGTTGCTAGCCTGGGAAAAGATCAAACTTCAAAATTCAAAGCACAGTTTCTACTGAATGTGTACCATTGAAAAATGGAACCATCCTTAGGTGAACCACAGGGACTGTCTGTAGCTGTTTTTGTTTCCATCTTAAAAGAGCTAACCATTCTAATGGTATTCATGAAGTTTTAAATTGGAAAGGGGTTTCCATGACTTACTGCCTGAAGAAGTTTAGAAATCAGACCACACATGTAATCTATGGGTGTAAGTGCTAACTGTTGGTACCCTTTGACTTATTATAGTGATGGCGTCTGGGACCCTGAAAAGTGGCATGCCTCTCTCTATCCAGCTTCAGGGAGGAACTCACCAGTGGAAAGTCTGAAGAAAGAGTTGGATTCAGACCGGCCTTCCCTTGTGCGCAGGATAGTAGGTGAGCATGTAGAAGTGG
This sequence comes from Puma concolor, assembly GCF_028749965.1. Classification (NCBI taxonomy): domain Eukaryota; kingdom Metazoa; phylum Chordata; class Mammalia; order Carnivora; family Felidae; genus Puma; species Puma concolor. Next base: position 21,772,647 of record NC_141678.1, read on the forward strand.
GGCGGCAATTTTGGAGACAGTGTTCTTTGCTGCTAGTTTCATTCTTAGTGGAGAGTTTTATTCAGGGAAAATGTCATGATCAGGAAACTGATTTATCAGTTGGGTTTTTCCTGATTAACAGAGAAAAATCTTGGCCTTCCTATATAGCAGTGACAAGTAGACCGTATTAGACTATGTTCTTTTGGAATTAAAAGTACTGATGTTTTTCATCGATAGGGTAACTGAGTAAGGGTAGTGAGCATAATGCTGTGCTGGAAATCTGGTTCTGCTTAGTCTTATATATGAGACCTAGTCCTCAGGTATTAAACAGTCTGGCCGTTCTTAATAGTAGATTACAATTTTAATACAGGGTTTGGATATGGTTTGAGACTGGACTGAAGTTAGATTTTCCGTACCTTTACCGATTTAAACCAGAAAAGATACTGAAGAGTGAAATGGAGGCTGGCAGTATAGAAACTAGTCAAGGAACTTGTTGCAGAGGGAGCTTCTTTTGTGATAAGTGGAAATACCATCATAAAACAAATTTGGAACTGGCAAAGAAGATAGGGGTGACTCTACCTTGAGATGTTTGATCCTTCTGCACAATTGTACAGTATGCTTAGTGCAGTAATGTCCCTCAAACAGAATTTTAGGAGAATCATCAAAGATGTGCATGGAGATTTTATTAAGTGATGAAAACTCCTAGACAACTTAAATGGCCAGTGGTAGAAACGGTTTGTGTAAACTTTGGTACATCCATATATAGGAGTATTAAACTGTAAATTGGAAGCTTGTCCATACTGTGTCTGGTTTTTGGAAAACATGGAGACACTACACGGACATTCTGGAGAAGTACATACCATTTTAGGTATTATTTCTGGTGAGAAGATTAAAGGAGCTTTTCCTCACTTGGACTATAGTTTTCTGGTTTTTCTAGGAAGAATTTTAGTGTGGTGACATGTTTGATTTTCTTACACCTTTATTGAGATATAATTGACCTACAATAGACTGCACATAAAGTGTACAATTTGATGTTTTGACAGTGTATACACCTGTGAAACCATTAATTACCACAATCAAAGGAATAAGCATTTCCATCATGCCCAAAAGTTCTCTAGTATCTCTGTGAGTCCCAACTCCTACTTCCAACCCCTCCAGCCAAGCACTGATTTGCTTTCTATCACTACAGATTAGTTTACATTTCCTAGAATTCATTATAAATAGAAATCTACGGTATACACTCTTTGGGTAGCTTCTTTCACTCAGAATAGTTATTTTAAGATTCAGTCGTGATGTTGGGTGTATAGTTCCTTTTTATTGACTAGTTGTATTCCATTGTATGAATTCACAGTTTATCCATATATCTGTTGGTGAACATTTGAGTTGTTTCCAGTTTTTGACAATTAACCAAAACTATGTACATTTATATACAATTCTCTATATAGGCATACACTTTTTTCTTGGATAAATACCTAAGAGTAAAATAACTGGGTCCTATAGTTAATGTATGTTTAACGTTTTGAGAAACTGCCAAGCTGTTTTCCAACATGGCTATACCACCTTATGTTTCTGGCAGCAGTGTATGAGAGTTCTGTTTGTTCCACATTCTTGTCACCACTTAGAATGATGAGTCTTTGCGACTTTAGCCAATCTAACGTGGTATCACGTTATGGTTGAATTTGCATTTCCCTAATGACTAATGATGTTGAGTATCTTTTCATATGTTTATTTGCCATCCAGATACCCTCTTTAATGTTTGGTCAAAGCATTTATCCATTTTTAAATCCGATTGTGTTTTAAATTTGAAGAGTTTTTATACGTACTGGATATAGGTCTGTCATTTATCACATGTACACTTCTAAATATTTTCTCCCAGTCTGTGGCTTGTTTTTGCATTCTCAGAATAGTACCTTGCAAAGAGCAGAAGTTTTAAACTTTGATCAACCCCAGTTTTTTTTTTTTTTTTTTTTAAATGTTTGAGAGAGATAGAGACCAAGCACAAGTGAGAAGGACAGAGAAAGAGAGACAGAATCCGAAGCAGGCTCCAGGCTCCAAGCTGTTAGCACAGAGCCCAATGTGGGGCTCAAAGTCACGAGCCGTGAGATTTTGACCTGAGCCGAAGTCAGATGCCCAACTGACTGAGCCACCCAGGCGCCCTGCTTTTTCTTCTTTTTAGTGGGTTGTGCTCTTGGTGTTGTGCCTGAGAAAACTCTGCTTAACCCAATGTCACAAAGATTTCCTCTTATATTTTCTTCTGGAAGTTTTCTATCATTAGATAGTTTAGATCTATGATCTATTTTGTGTTTTGTATGTGGTACCAGGTATCAGTTCAAGTTCTTCATATGGGTATACACCTATTAAATACCATTTGTTGAAGAAACACTTTAACCTGTTTTTGAAACACTTCAACTTTTCAGTTATTCTTTCAAATACTGACACCTAATATAGTTTTTTAATTGACAAGATATTTTCTAATACATAAGGTTTTAGGGATTGTGGAGAGTAATCCTGGAAAATCATTATGAAGTACATTTATTGCTCCAAAGAGAAAAAGCAAAAGACTCAGTCTTATTTAAATATGTAATGTACATATTACTCTGTAACTATTTCAGTGGTAATACTCTCACCACCACTAGTCATGGACATACCAGTGAGAAAATAAAAATACCCTACTGGTTTGCTTAACTTTCCCTTTCTGCCACCTTTCCAGATCCACGAGAGCGTGTGAAAGAAGATGACTTAGATGTTGTTCTCAGCCCACAGAGACGAAGCTTTGGAGGGGGCTGCCATGTGACAGCCGCTGTTAGTTCCCGGCACTCAGGAAGTCCATTGGAAAAAGACAGTGATGGGCTTCGCCTGCTTGGCGGACGAAGGATTGGCAGTGGAAGAATAATCTCTGCTCGGACCTTTGAGAAGGATCACCGACTCAGTGATAAGGACCTGCGGGACTTGAGAGACCGAGATCGAGAGAGGGACTATAAGGACAAGCGATTTAGGGTTTGTCTTCTAGATCCTCTGGCCCCTCATGTGCTTAGGGACTTGATATGCAGTTTGTTTATACCAGGTTATTTTGAGATGCTGGATGAACAGAGCCCATTCTTAAGCCAGATAGAGAGGAGCAGAAAGAGTGCTGGAGGTGGGGTGGGGTGGGGGTGCTTCAAGTCTGCAGCATAGTATCTTCATTACATTATTGAGCATTACCTAATTCATCAAGACCTTGACTGAGGTAGAAATGCCTTAACTAGAACCTTATTTTTTTATCTTGATTGTGTACTTTTCCAGAGGGAGTTTGGGGATAGTAAGCGTGTCTTTGGTGAGCGAAGAAGAAATGATTCCTACACAGAAGAAGAACCAGAATGGTTCTCAGCTGGACCCACAAGTCAGTCTGAAACCATTGAGCTGACTGGCTTTGATGATAAGATACTGGAAGAAGATCACAAGGGGAGAAAAAGAACAAGGCGACGGACAGCCTCTGTGAAGGAAGGTCAGCAAAAACTTTGAGAGGGGAGCTCACTGTTCTAAAATGAGATGTGCTTGTAATTGGCCTGAATGTGCACTTAGGAACAACTGTACCCATTGCAAGGAAGTAGCAAGTTTCTAACATTGCAGCCTGATTTTGAAGCTGCTAAGTTTGAATTTATTAGGTGTGGATACTATATCCTCAACTTGTTCTGCCTGTGGTGCTAAACAGAAAAGTCTCACATTCCCCTGTAAGAGTACTGTGTACATAAAAGGGTTCCCCAGCGATAAGAAATGTGGTAAAAATAGTGGAGGAGTTTGATTCATTGAGCACTAGACCCAGTGATAAGTGTTTTGTCTGTGTAATCCTACTTCTAACAACCCTATGAGGTAGGTACTTCTTTCCCCATCTTGTGGATGAGCAAATGGAGGCACAGAAGGCTTGAGTGACTTGTCTGTGGACACTAACGAAGTAAGTAGTGAAATTGGGAATTGAGCAACTTCTTTTGTACTTCAGAGCCCACCTTCTTCACCATACTGTTAGACTTCCTACATCAATTGTTTCTGACTTGGCTTCTCCCAGACTCAGTCAACTATGAGATAAGGTCAGGTAGCTCCCATACTAAACTGAAAAGCCAGAGTTAACAGTGTGAGAGGTGCCTGGTGCAGAGTTGGGGGGTCCCATTAGTCATTTTCCAGTAGCCTGGCTTTGAGGTGGCCAGGCCGGCTAGCCTGGATTTGAGTATTGGGGCAGTTGCTTACAAAAAGGATAATCTTTGATAAAACTCTTTATAGGTGGACTTGTTTCTTTGTAAGGTGAAGACAGTGCCTACTCTATAACTTTAAGGGTTACTCTTAGCATTAAAGATTGAATGTGAACATCAGAGCTCAGACTCTTGTGGGCACTTCTTCAGTAAATTCCAGTTCTCTTCAGCCTTCACGTTTGGTTGGAAAATACCTTTTGGCAGCTACTAGGCAACAAAAGTGGAAAGCTATTTTAGAAGTGCCTGGCTGGCTTAGTTGGTAAAGTGTGCCACTCATGATCTCAGGGTTATGAGTTTAGGCCCCACATTGGGTATAGAGATTACTTAAAAAAAAAAGAAAAAAAGAAAGCTATTTTGATACATAAATGTGTAGTGCCACCTTAAAATTATAAGGCTAAGATATATTTGCGTAGAAAATGAGCTAGTGGAATTTAAGAGAAAGGAAAGGGAGAAATCACTTGTCTTTTTTTTTTTTTTGTAATATCTTTAAAATACAGTAAACATTACCATTATCTTTATGCTGTTACATGTTGTTCCCTAGAGTGATGCATGACATCAGTGGGTAACTTGTAAAGCTTTGCTCTTAAATAACCTTTGAGACATGGTTTTGTGTCATTCTCAGGCTAACGAGCACCAGCCCAGTGTGGTCTTTTCACATAATGATAAAGATAAGGCTTCTGGTGAAAAGAAGCACGTTTTCATAACTCAACTGCAATGTGAATTTCAACCATTCTTGTATCAACAAGTGGATGAACCAAAAGGAGTGAGAGTATCACCTCCTTACTTTATAGATACAGAGAGAGACAGGCCTGGAAGAGGGGACAACCCAAGACCCTGTCACATGGATTTCATGGCAGAGCCCCATGTGGAATCCGGGAGTCCTAGCTCATTCATCCCAGTAGTTAATTGCCAGTGGTCCCTAGGCTGTTCTAACCACTGTATTTAGGATAAACAGGTACCCCGTAATTTCATCTTGGCTACAAAAATGAGGGGAGGGATGATGAGTGCCTTTTAGTCCAGTTTTTATTTGTATTCTAACTTTACCCTGAATTTTTGTTTAATGTTTATTTTGAGAGAGCACGTGCATATGCACACACAAGCAGAGAGGGCAAAGAGAGAGGGGGAGAGAGAACCCCAAGCAGGCTCCATGCTGAGTGTGGAGCCCAGCTCAACAACTGTGAGTTCATGACCTGAGCTGAAATCAAGAGTCAGACACTTAACTGACTGAGCCACCCAGGCCCCCCTCCCCTGAATTTTTTATGTAGCAGTTCTCTGCAGGCACATACTAGTGCTGGCAGTGTAGCAGTTAATAGGACAAACATGTTCACTGCCTGTATGATTTTAAAATTGATGTATATTGAGTACTCACTTTAGACAGTTAGGTGATGCATATATGGTAATATTAATGAAACAATTTGAATGTGCATTACACCTGTAACCAGAAAATAAATTATGTAGAAGTCAGAAATAGCTAAATCCCCCCATTGATAGAAAAGAAAATTTCAGTTTTTCTCTCTAATGAAGGTATGTGGTCCTTCTGAATGTGGTAAAACTTGCCCCTAGTTATCTTTTCTGGGCCTCTGCCTTTTGAGTCTACCATGATAAATGGCCAGTTGTGTTTGTCTACTAGTGCATATCCCTACCCACTCATACCCACTCTCAGTTGACAGACCCTGTCTGCTTTCCAGAAACCTTGACACTGGCATAAAATTGCTGTGTAACATTCTTGTTATCTGCAAAAGCTATTTATCTGTTAAGAGATCTTCTCATCTCAACACAAAATAAAAGGCATAGGAGAAATGTTAAAATTTCTTTTATAAATGTATGAACCAAGTACAGACTCTTGTTTCTGGCTTTCATCCTTAAGTTGGGACCCAAAACTACAGCAAAATGTATTATCACTTGTCGATCCTGAGGTGGGCTGGCAGGTTCTGCTTAGTAAAATGGATCAGGCAGAAGCACTGCTCTAATGGAAAAGGACACAAACTGGGCATTGATTAGGCTATTGTTAATTCTTCTAGGGCCCAATTTCTTTGTAAAGTGAGGATACCTCCACCAAATAGTCATTTTAGTTTAAATGTCAGTTTCTAAGGGATAGTATTTGCTTCTCTTTTCAGTAAGTATGTTCTAACCCACTGGAGAGACTGCTGATTGCTTTATCGATGGCTCACAAACCTTGTCTGTTTTACTGGTTGTCAGAAGGCTCATGGTAGTTAGATGGCAGCCACCCCTGTGGAGGAGCAGTGCTGCTGTAATACTCAGAGCTTGGTGTGGAAGAGTATCGGTGGCCATCTTAGGGTTAAAGCTTCTGCCACTTGGCTAGTATTGAGACCTTGGGTAAGCAAGCCACTTAACCCTTTAGTTATTGAATTCCCTGCTTTGCTGTGCAGTGTTTGAAGCATTACTGGAATGAAAGCAGCTGATGACATTTAGTGTCTCTTGGTCTGATTAATAACAAGACTGAGGTAACTATTAGGGACTTTTGAGAAGGGATGGGTCCAAGATTTGGCACCTTTTTTTTTTTTTAATGGGAAGACTTTGTGTCTGCTGTAGATCTTGAAAGTACAGGCAGTTCTTACATTGGTACTTTTGCAGCATGGGGCTTTGGGAGTTCTGTCCTTCAAACTAAAAAGTTTGATGGGGCGCCTGGGTGGCTCAGTCGGTTAAGCGTCTGACTTTGGCTCAGGTCATGATCTCATGGTTCGTGAGTCTGAGCCCCACTTCGGGCTCTGTGCAGACAGCTGAGAGCTTGGAGCCTGCTTCACATTCTGTGTCTCCCTCTCTCTCTGCCCCTCCCCTGCTCGTGCTCTGTCTCTGAGTCTCAAAAATAAATGTTAAAAAAAAAAAACAACTTGAATGTCTAGGGGCACCTGGGTGGCTCAGTTGGTTAAGCATCTGACTCATTTTGGCTCAGATCATGATCTCACAGTTGGTGAGATTGAGCCCCACATTGGGCTCTGCACTGGCAGCATGGAGCCTGCTTGGGATTCTCTCTCTCTCCCCCTCTCTCTGCCCCTACTCCACTCATGCTCCCTTTCTCAAAATAAGTAAATATTTTTTAAAAAGTTGAATGTCTAGTATATCTCAGGGCACTTCTTTAAAAGAAGAAAAATTTTTTATCCTAAGTATTTTGCCTTTTACCCATATCCCAGCTAAAACGAAATACTAGATTCCTCAAATTTTAACACTTGGTAGCTTCATTTAGACCCTTACCTTCTTATCCTAATAACAACAACCAAACAATACTAAGTTTTAGATATACCAGGCACTTGAGAGTAAGACGAAACTGATTAGAGCAGATTACCTGCCTTCAGGAAGGTCGGTATCAGTAGACACTTTGAGAGACAACACAAGGATTATAGAGAAGGCAGTGATTAATGTTTCTGGGCAGGGTAAATATAGGTAGGCAGGTCAGCCTTCCCAGAAGAGGTACCATTTGAGGTTTGCCTTGAAGGATGAGCTACAACCAACCTGTAGGCAAGTGAAAATTGCCCTCATGCCAGATTTCACATAAATACCTTAGATTGTTGAACCCTGACTTAAAGCAGTGGTATAGATTATGTGGGTGAAGGCAGAGCCAAATTAATTTGGTTCCATTTTTAAGCAGCAAGAGACTTGCAAAAAACTATCTTTAAAAAAAAAAAATCCCATTAGAAATAGAACCTGCTGCATTACGGAAAACTTGAAGAATGGGTGGTGGAGGGACCATAATCTTTCCTGCATTGTGTTGGTGTTCTGGCCTGTTACTAGGGCTTTTTTCCTAGCTCCCATAGGAAGCGAATGGTTTTACTGTTGTAAATGCTATATCGGCACCTAAGGTCTGTCTTTAAAGTTAGCTATGGCTCTTTTGCATGTGTGATGATGGCTGAGGCCACAGAATAAGTCTAGAGCAGTTCACTTGATCAAGTCTGTTTTTGTCCTGGTTTTGCTTTCAGGCATAGTCGAGTGCAATGGAGGAGTGGCCGAAGAGGATGAGGTGGAGGTCATCCTGGCACAGGAGCCTGCTGCTGATCAGGAAGTGCCAAGGGACGCCGTCTTGCCTGAGCAGTCCCCAGGAGAATTTGACTTTAATGAGTTCTTTAACCTTGATAAGGTGCCATGCTTGGCTTCGGTGAGTGTAGCAGCACGCTTATAAATGAGATGGAGCAACTGTATGGTTAAATTTGACCTAAGTATCTCAGATACCTCTTTTTAAAGTATTGTTTTGGTAGATGTTTTGGGAATTTTGGCTTTTATTCTTAAATATTATTTGAGTTTTTGTGGCTTTGTTTTGGGAGTCTGAGTGGAAATGACCAAGTTGAGAATTCTGTACCACTTACCTCTTTTTCTAGTCTGGTAGCATTGAAGTAAGAAATCTTTAGATGTTAAGAACATTGCTTTTATTTTTAGGTAGTTAAGTGTTTGTTAGACTTGCTGCAGAGGTGGATTTTTATAATTGGTGATTAGTATCATGCTGATGTACATTCCTTGGGTAAGGTTGACTTGTTAGGTGGTAACTTTGTGGTGTGATGGTTTTGAAAATCTTCAATGAAAAGCAACTTGGAATACTTTCAGTGTTGCTGTTAAACTACTGAGGTCCAGTTTTTCTCAACTTTCAAAGTAGAATCAGTAAGCATCCCAAATCCTCACTTGCTGCTGCCTTTGCTCCTCGCCCCTTTGGTCATTTAGGGATTACTATAGCCTCAACAAATTGGAGAAAAGATAGCACTCTGACCTGTGCACACAGAAATGAAGTTGTTCTGTGGTTGTTGAAAGAGTGCAGAGAACCATGATGAAACAGAATTTTAAAAACATTTGCCCAAAAGCATCTGTATGTTCTAGAGGTCCCATTTACAATAGCAAATACATTTGACCTGTCCTTTAAAATTGGTGATTCATGGAATTTAAATGACTGTACTTCCTAACTGTGATGGCTCCTTATTTGATTATCCCATGAGCAGAGAGAACTGGGTGTGACAGAACAGGCAATATTGGCTTGTCTCCTTTGTCATTTGTGGTCCCAGTCCTCAAAAGATGGCCACCTGGAACAGGTGAGCAGACACTGCCTAGCACTAATAGGTATGGGGCTGCAGGTGAGTTCTAGGACAGTACCTCTTAAATTCTCTGTGGTGAGGGGCCAGGTTCTATTTTCAGTCCATTGAGAACCAATACTTGAGTATAAAGTACAAAAGTCACAGCAGTGCCAAATTGCTGCAGTTTCTAAGCATTTACTTTCATTCTCTCAACTTACCTCCATGTGGTCCAAGAACACACTTGTCTAGAGCACTCTTCAGGTAACTGTGTGTTTGGTTCTCACTTACAGTCAGCCAGTCAGTAGTAGTCCTTTGGCTCACTGTGAGCAGAAATGTTGCATTCAGATGTGAGCTTAATTTTTTTGGTGTAAAATTCTTAGCTTTTGAGGGGATGTTAGTGGCTTCCCCATCCCCCCCCTTCACTCTCTTAGGTGGAAATCTTACTATAAAAAGTTTTCACAGCAAAAGGTAAAAATTTATAGGCGTATTATGGCTCCAAATGTGAGCACCTGTGAAGCTTAACGCGTGTGCCTACGTAGAAGAAGAATCCAAAACTAAACCTGATAATAGGTAACACGCATAGAGTGCTGATTGTTATAGGCTTTACACACAATAAGTCATTTAATCCTCACAAAACCCTTATAAATTAATTACTACAGTTTCCATTTTACAGATGAAGAAACAGGCACAGGTTTAAATAACTTGCCCAAAGTCACACATGTAGTAAGTGGTAGAAACTGAATTTTGATTCATGCAGTTTCAGTTAAGAGTCTTTGTTTTCAGTTCACCATAACTATACTGCCTCTAAAGTATAAAAGGAGGAATAGGAACTTCACACTATATTTGGCCCTCACCCTCAACCAAAATTTGGCTAAAGCTGAGCAGTAGTTGCTACTAGGCTAAGAGGTCTCCATGTTTTTCATGAAAGTCCTGCTCATTAAGGTGTATATTCTATAGGTTCACTTAAAAGCAAAACTGGGATCAGTTGAAAATACTGATTATGCTGTATAACTCTAATATTTGCTCATTAAATGACCAATTCGGAAAAATAAGAACTATATGGGATTTGAGCATCAGTTGACAAGTGTTATATAAAGTGCTTGAAGTAGTGCATGGCACTTAGTAAGCTCTACCAGTGTTAGGTATTAATAGATAAAAATAGAATTATACCTGTATTTGTAGGCTATATTTACTGGGATTACATCACATTAGAAGTTGAAAGTCATAAAAATCTATGCAAACTGAAAATTTGGATCACATGTGCAAGTAATTTCAGTTAAATAATTAAAAATAAGTTTGTTTTAGATATGATGCAACTATTACTATAGGGCCTGACATGTAACAGGTGCTTATGTATGTTGAATGAAGAAAAAGGAAATCAAAGTGGAAATCGTAAATGATTTAGAGTGATGAACAAGGACCATGACACACAAAACCCTTGGTGGTGTGATCAGAAGTATGCTCAGAAGAAAAGGTATAGCCTTAGGTACATTAATTGCAAATCCCCAAAGTCAAACTAGAGTGAAACAAATACAAAAATATAGAAATTTCCATAAAAGTGGAAGGTACTAAAAGAAAAATGTTAATCATTTACTAGTCATTGACAATGACTAGCTTTTATCAAAGAAAATATTTTACAGTATCTGATCAGAATAATACGAATCCTAAGATAAGACTTCTCAAATGACTTTTGTTTGAAGGACCAGACTAACAGTCATAAGTTACTTTGAAAGGTTATTAAAAATCTAGAAAAAGCAGATGAAATCTACCAGATTACATTTATAGGCTCCTCTTCTTGAACAGCTGATAGCTGACAAGAATGTTCACAGAGGATGTCTTAACCAAGAAGTCAGAGCAGTGGGTCCAGCTCTCCATTTCCTGTACCAAGGTGCAGGAAATCTAACTACTGCTGGATCATCCTTGTTTGCTGTGTGGTAATAATGACTGCCTAGATGAATCCTCTCAGGATTCCTTTGGGGTTTAAAATGCTTTACTTTCCTGAAAGTGGAATTTCCAATAAATGTGTGTAAGAGTAACTTAGTGTCAGGGGTGCCTGGCTGGCTCGGTCCGTAGAGCACATGACTCTCATCTCAGGGTCATGAGTTCAAGCCCCACCTTGAGCATGGAGCCTACTTAATAAATAAAAGTTAATTGAATGAGTAACTTTGTTTCTACTTTTTATGTTTTAGCTATAATAAAACCACTCTAACAGAAACAAAGTTGGTCATTGATCGAAGTATGGAAGGAAATGACTTTCTCAACACTTACTGTCATATCTTTAGAAAATGTCCAATTACTTTATATTCATGTCCTTTTTCATGTTCTTCCTGTGTATTTTCTGACCTTTTTCCTATACACTATGGTCAGAGGAAATAAAAGGATTAAAATGCAAAGAGATTTTTGCTAGTTATAAAATGTCAAACTCTTCAACATTATAACATTTTTAATGGCTATAGCTTTTAGTTTTAAAATCCTATTTGTCACTGACATGGTTATACTTTCGATAAAATTTTCAATTTTTCAGTGAATTGATATTTAATAATGTTTCTCTTATATTTTAATTATTGCAAAAAATTTACACTTGACAGCATTAATATTGAAGGTGTGTGAGTCTTACAAGTGAAGTGTGATTGAAATTGAATCAGAAAATAGAAGTGCCACAAATAATAAATGTCATGAGTTAAAATCCTTCATTCTTGTGTTCAAGAGAAGTACTCTGTGGCTTAGTTTGGGTACATTATGAGGAAATTCTCCCAGGTGAGAATAAAAGAATCTAACCTGCTGTTGCTGCACTTTGGAAATTGGGAGTTCCAGGCATTAGATGAAACAGAGTCACTAACTTTGCCATCCGTGTACCAGTTTTGGGGAAAACCTGTTTTCTCTTTATCATTGGTATAGAAATGAAAGTTTATGCCTTACTTTCAAGGATGTGCCTCATTTTTTGGATTGACATTTGCTTTACCTTGTCTTTTCTAAATATTGATAAGAACACTGCATAAAGATCAATTTGGATATTTAACTGGATTTATGATAGCGTAGAATTAAAATATGCATTTTTTTAATGCTTCAATCTAGTTTTTAAGAAGGATTGATCATGGAAATTATTATGAAATAGTGTTGAGAAATTATTTCTGATTATAATGCATTATTTAATTGTTCTTACTAAACTGAAAACTGTTGAGATTGGGGTTAAAAGAAAACAAACACCTGCAAACTCCCTATTAAATTCATGCCGACAAGGGGACCTGGGTGGCTCAGTCAGTTAAGCTTCCGACTTCAGCTCAGGTCATGATATCACAGTTTGGGAGTTTGAGCCCCCACGTCGGGCTCTGCGCTGGTAGCTCAGAGCTGGGAGCCTGCTTGGGATTCTGTGTCTCCCTCTCTCTCTGCCTCTCCCCTGCTCGCGCACTGTCTCTCAAAAATAAATAAACGTTTAAAAAAATAAACCAATATTAGAGGACAGTTAAAAGTTAATCTTTCACATCCTGACACATTCTAAACTTTAACTGCAATTATGATCTCTGTGAGCTCTACTTTTTAGCTTTTGGCTTCCGAAATTGTCACCGTTGAATTTTCTGATGTTCATTACAGCCTTGAGAAAGTTGAAGTTTGAAGTAAGGGCTGTCATCATCTCTCTGTACTTAATATTTAGTTGAAGACCACTCATCAGCTTGGCAATGGAATGCTTTACTATGGTAATTTTGATTTTGAAACTATGTCCTCTGAGAACATTAAGTAGTTCGTGGAGTTTCTAATGAGGCAAAGGATAGAAATCCAAAACACATTATATGGCAAGAGATTTTTCTTTATATGCTTAGAAAGTACATGATCAGTAACACCTACCTTTGGGTTACTCAAATGACCTTGGAGGGGAAGAAAAATTAAAGATGTTGAAAATCGTAATTTCTGAGAGTATTTACCTTCAGGTCAGCAGCATCAAAGGAAGCTTCAAAGTAAGTGATCTTTTCTTAAAATTTGAACCTTGTTGTCCCTTTCACCTAGAAACTGTTATCTTAGCTCCTTTTGTCTTTCCCTTTAGATGATAGAAGATGTTTTGGGAGAAGGGTCAGTCTCTGCCAGTCGGTTCAGTAGGTGGTTCTCTAACCCGAGCCGATCAGGAAGCCGATCCAGCAGTCTCGGGTCAACACCACATGAAGAACTGGAGAGACTAGCAGGTAAAATGGCTTCAGATTCTGACCTTGAATGTAGATTGGAGCTCTCTCTGATAATGATTCATTCTGTCTTCATTAGTTAGGGTCCATTAGGGTTAAAGGCTCTCTGGATACTTAAAAACCCCTTCAGTTTATGCCTTCTTAATACTGTTGAAGATCTGTTTCTGTGTTTTATTGGGACTAATTGATTATAAATGTATTTACTTGCAATATTAGGTCTGGAACAAGCCATCCTCTCTCCTGGACAGAACTCGGGGAATTATTTTGCTCCTATCCCACTGGAAGACCATGCTGAAAATAAAGTGGATATTTTAGAAATGCTACAGAAAGCCAAAGTGGATTTAAAACCTCTTCTTTCCAGTCTTTCTGCAAATAAAGAAAAGCTTAAGGAGAGCTGTAAGTGTTTATTAGAGTCTGCTTTAGGCATTTGAAAAAGTGTGGATATCAGGCAGTTGGTTCTAACACACTGCTGTTTCATCAAAAGTCAGATAGTGGGTTCTATTTAATGTTTTTCAAAAAACTTTTTATCAAACAGTACCACCTCTTTGAGAATCTGGTAGTCAGTAGACTTTCCATCCAAGTCTTCCTTATTACCTGGATCCTGATCATAACACTTCCAGCTAATGTTATAGTTCTCCTGGGCATAACTTGGCAGATTCTCACACGTTTGCCCCAGTCTGCCATTTTCTTATGTTATGCACTCTCAACATAAAACCTTAATGATAAAATAACCATAGCGAAGGTAGCAACCTTACTGATGTTAGGCTATCTGGGATTCTTGTCCCTGATAACAAGTCTCCAGAAGACTTATTATGAGAGGTCCTTCTGCAAGATGCACATTAAAGATCTTATCACGTCTTAAAGCATTACACCCCAAGTGGTCTCCCGTTTCTAGCATTGTAACACTTACGGTTTATTTATGCCATTTCGTACTGAGTACATAGTTATGGCCTTATTTCCGCTGTGCAGCTGTGATTTTAAGGGTTATCAGTTTGTCAATTAGGGCATCAACCTTTTCTGGCAACCTCACTTCAACTGTGAAATAAAGTTTCACTTTAACCATCATGATAGCCCCAGAGAACTCCTACCACATACTCCCTTACTTGGCTTAATCTGGATTTTCTCAATGTTTCAGCGCATTCAGGAGTTGTGCTGTCAGTAGAAGAGGTAGAAGCAGGGCTCAAGGGCTTGAAGGTGGACCAGCAAGTGAAGAATTCAACTCCCTTCATGGCAGAACACTTAGAGGAGACCCTGAGTGCTGTAACCAGCAATCGACAACTCAAAAAAGATGGAGATATGACCGCGTTCAACAAACTAGTGAGCACCATGAAGGCAAGTGGGACTTTGCCTTCTCAGCCCAAAGTCAGCGTAAGTATTTGGCACAAACCCAAGCCTTTTCTCCTATTCCTTCTTTCTGTTCCACTTCCCCCTATAATAAATGGACTTTAAAAAAAAATGGTATTCTAAGTTGGAAGTTCTTTAATAGGCATTTGGTCCTTGATGCTTTTGTGTGTTCTTTAATTATGACTGCTATTTGTTACTAGAAAAAGCAGCTTGTGGTTGATGGATCTTTTATAGGTGATAGTTTATAAAGATAGAAAAATTCAGATATAACTTTAAGTCATTGCCAAAAAAAGGTGTAAAAATATTTTTGGATTGTACTCTAGAGAAAGTTTCCTATTTATTCAGCTACTTAAGCCAAAATAATTCACCATATGTTTACAGTACATCTTTCTTTTTACGTTTTTTAATCACTCCTATACACCGGGAATTACCTGCTTTCTTGATCAGGCAATTGACAGTGCTATGAATAACTTGTAAAGTATCTAAGATGGATTTTTCAAGATCATTGCATTCTGTTAATTTACTAACTAGAAAAAGCTGTGACATGTAAAACCATCCTGGGGCATGAAGTTGGTTAGGTACTGACTGCATGCCAGCAGATGCAGGTGTATAGTGCATACTGGTCTTTGTCATAACACATTAGCGGTGGTTCTTAGCCATGGCCTGTGTCAGTATTGCTGTCCCTTGATGATACAAGGTGATAAGGGAAGCAGGGCAAACATGAACAATAAAAACGTAAACATAGATTTGTTGCTAAGTTACAGCAAATTTATTAAATTGAGTTTTGCCTCTTGTTTTCTTCCTTTTTTTTTTTTTTTTTTTAACGTTTATTTATCCTTGAGATAGAGACAGAGCATGAATGGGGGAGGGTCAGAGAGAGAGAGGGAGACACAGAATCTGAAACAGGCTCCAGGCTCTGAGCTGTCAGCACAGAGCCCGACATGGGGTTCGAACTCACGGACTGTGAGATCATGACCTGAGCTGGTCAGACACTTAACTGAGCCACCCAGGTGCCCCAGCCTCTTGTTTTCTTCTAACATCATCATTTCTGGGAACTACAAGTTGGTCATGGTACTAGTAACTGTTTGATTCATCGTGCCTTGTACCAAGGGAAGGCGCAATCGATTGTGGGAATTTTTTTATCTGACCAGCAGTTGACAGATTCCAACAGAGATGCCATTGTTCCTGGCCTTAATGCCAGGACTGACATATTACCCCTGGAAGAAATCATCTTAAGTAGACTCATTCCTTTGTATCTGACCACACCATGCCAGTTATAGGGGAATGTTTTCTCTTAAACTGCTTCAGAGTTACGTCCATACAAAGAATTACTAGATCCAGATGCTTTCACATGAGCACCAGATTAAAAGATCGCAAACTATACTTTTCTCGTTCATCTGTGTCTCGGTGATTGTGTGCTTGTAAGTCAAGTGCTTGAGTCAAGTCTTGTTAAGTGCCTTCTTTTAGTGTGAATGAGTAAAGAAGTGGGAACAGGAGGATTCAAAAGTTTACCTGATGCTTTTGAACATTTTGTTTCAGATGTGATGCTAGGGTTTGATATTGACACAGTTGACCCTGCCTTGTGAGGGTAACTGGTTTGATGTTGGGGTTTCAGTGGTCTGAAATAATATTTGGCCAAGGGAGTGAGCCTCAAACACCTGTGTAAAGGGATGGATGATATAATTCAAGTTGCTACACAAAAAGTAACACAAACTCAACCTAACCTAGAAAAGAAAGCAACAAGGAAACTAATGTTTAGCACACCAGGTATTATCCCAACGTATTGCTTGAGCTGCATGTTGTTGTTAACTCATGGTCTATTTTAAAATCAAGTCAATTACTATGGCTGTGTGTGTTATGTATATACTATTATCCGCGTCCATCTGTCTAGGTTCAACCATATTGTTTCATCACCAAAAAAGGGTATGTTGGTTCCATCTAACCTCCATTTCAAATTGAATTGTAGAGACTATCCTCCAAATACAGTAAGCCATGTAGTATAAAGTTGCCCTTTTTTGTTAGATGGAATTAAATGACTCTTGAGATCTCTTATTAAAATCCTCTGCAGTCCCAATTCCAAAACCAACAATAAAACACTTGGAGATCTTTGGGTTGTTTGTCATGCCTGAGGACATTGCTGTGGACCTTGGCAGCTTCATCTAGTAGAAAAGAAAACTGTGTACCAGAGAAAGCACTTCAGGCAGAGCTAAATGGACATAAGGATGTCCTGAAGTGCAGAAGGTAATGTCATTTGGATGACTGCTGCTGCATTAAAAGCACAAGAAGTGGAGGATCTGAATTTTGTCCTGTATATGAGACCCATTTTGTAACAGCTCATTAAAAATACTAAAGTTTAAATTTCCTGAAATGTGAAACTCTGAAATATAACAATCCTGGCCAACTTTTAATGTTGTTTACTAGGTTTTTAACTACCATCTGTAGTCTATAAATCCTGTTTCAAAGATAATGGGTAGCAAAGGTTGCCTTGAAAATTAAAATCTATAAATTATCAGAATTTCCTTCTTGTTGCTTCTTACTAGGTGCTCCTCTATTTCACCATTTCCTTTTTCTCTTCTTTGGGTCACAGTAGTAGAGACAGTGAAATGCACTAGGGTTACCACAGGGAGGAAAAGACCATCTGAGGGTCTCTGAGTGGACTTTGCATGTACACGTGCAGATTCTTTCCATTTCCAGATCTTTGGGACCTGTGTGTGATGAGCAAGTGGAACAGGTTGATCTAACTTAGATTTCTGTGCTTTTGACATCATTCTGCTTAAGTGCCAACTCCCTGGGGAGTTTTTAATGCTTTCTTGTGGTCCCCAATTAATCTGTAAGTTGTGTAAGAAGGTTAAAATAAGTTTTCCTTTGACTTTTTTAGCGAAACCTTGAAAGCCATTTGATGTCCCCTGCTGAGATTCCAGGCCAGCCTGTCCCTAAGAACATCCTGCAGGTACTTCACCATCTTATACCATGGCCTCGGAGTCCTGAACACTAGTCCTCTGAACTGGTTTTGTGTAGTGGTCCAACTTTGGGCCTTAGAGAATGATCCATGTGGTCTGACAGTTGAGGGTACAGTGTTGCTACCTGGCATAGTTCTGTGTCACTGTTAATCTCATTGTGGGGTGGGGAGGTGGCTGAAGATGACAAAGCTCTTGACTTCCAGTTTACAGGTTTGCAGTTTCTATAGAAATTTAAAGTATCTAACCTATATTTGTAGCACTAACTTAAAGCAAATGTTGCTAGCTGAACACTGAGAGAAATGTGTTGCATGTACATGTGCCAATTCCTTCAGTGGAGCATGAGAGAGATTCATCGTTGGCTTCCAAAAGTTAATCCATAATTCATAGCCTCTGACTAGGAGAAAGAAATAGGCTTGTTCACAAGGATTACTTTTTCTGCCTTTAGGAACTTCTGGGTCCACCAGTTCAGAGACCTGCTTCTTCCAATCTTCTCAGTGGCCTTATGGGGAGTTTGGAGCCTACAACATCTTTATTAGGCCAAAGAGCACCTTCTCCTCCCATGTCACAGGTGTTTCAAACGCGAGCAGCCTCAGCAGACTACCTTCGTCCTAGAATACCATCACCAATTGGTAAATGCTGCTGTGCATTGGGGCGCCTGGGTGGTAAATGCTGCTGTGCACAGATGTCTGTCCATTCTCCCCTAAACCACCACAAAGGTTATACTTGTCCCCTAGAACTGGCAAAGTCTTTTTCATGGGTATCCTTGAAGAATTTAAAAAGAAATCTGAGAATTTATTATGTTTTTTTTGGGGGGTATGGTGAGGCACAAAATTGGAAGATAGTTTATCTGGCTGCCCTTCTAGATAAATATGTTCATATTATAGTTTTCTCTCCTAAGATTGATCACAATTATATAAATTGGATCTAGCTCTTTAGTCTTGTTCCCTATTTTGGGAATTCAATCCAAAAAAGTTAATTTGGCTTACTAGGTTTTTCCTTGATAGAGTAGAAGTCAGGCTAGTGGCTCTCTACCAACCTAATGAAGTTGGTATGCAGTTAACTGTGAGCACTGGTGGCTGATACAGAATGTAAATAGAAGAAGCAGTTCTAGAAAGCGGTCTAACATAAGTGTTGTGCAAAATCTCATTGTTTTCTCTCACCCTGGACCACATGAGGCTGCTGGCCACTCTGGCCCCTGCCAGTCATACCTTGAGAGTAAGTTTTTGTAATCTGCCTTCCACAATTCGCAAGATAGAATGGAAAGAATGTAAACCTCAAAGCACTGGAGTCTGGTTGTCAGCTGTTTCCATGATAAGGAGCCAAATCACTGAGTAAAAAGCACTTCTCTCTGAGAGTTCTCAGCTCTGAAGGGACAGAGCTGAAGCTTAGTGGAGAAGATGTGAATATAGCAGTTTGGATCATTAAATGCTCTGATTAAGGTCCACATCACCCAGTGTGGACTACAGAAGAGGGACATCATCAGCCTGGAAGTCACCACTTCCCTGAAAGAGATGGTGTTCAGTAAGAAGCAGCATGCATTAGTGATAACGTCTCTCTAATGGATGTGTGCTCTCTTGACATTCACTGAATCTGCAACTTTCCCATCAGGTTTTACACCAGGACCACAGCAGGTACTGGGAGATCCATTCCAAGGCATGCGCAAACCCATGAGCCCAGTCACGGCCCAGGTCAGTCTGAACTTTCTCTAACTCAATTTTTCGCTTGTTTTTCATCCTTCTTGTTGACTGTGGGATGGAAAATTAAATTGTTGCAATGCTTAGAAGTGAGTTTGAACTATAAACCAAGCTCAATGAAGGCCAGAAAATTGGTGAACAAAGTCACACTTTGTTAAAATCTTATTCGGTGGGTGGCAGCACAGTTTAGTCAGGTCTGCAGTATCTAATTTCTCTCAGCTGCTGCATAAACATACCTTTCTAAGAGTGAAGAGAGACCTTTGTAGAAAGTGCATTGACTGTCCTCATTTTTCTCGGATCTTCCTCTGCCTCTTCTGCTCAGCAGATGAGCCAGCTAGAATTACAACAGGCAGCTTTGGAGGGGCTGGCCTTGCCACATGACCTTGCGGTGCAGGCAGCAAACTTCTACCAGCCTGGTTTTGGCAAACCACAGGTGGACAGAACCAGAGACGGATTCAGAAACAGGTAAGTTACTAATCCTGCCCTTGTGGGGATTTGCATATTAATTTTCATCAGATTAGCAAATTGGTTATCCATAGTAAAATTCTGTGATACACACTGCTACATTGTGCAATATATGGTGAGAATTCTGTCTCCCAAGTGTTCAGTAGAGGAAGTGATATGATTGAATTCTGCAGGGACATAGGCTTTTTTCATTATATATAGATTTTTATATTCTTGATTTAAAGGATTCATTTTTACAAATGTAGCTAGCTAATATAGCTCCTTATTTATAATTGTTAGATGATGAAAATTTAGTAAAACTCCACCTAGGTTCTTCCCCTACAGATTCCTTGTTGAGTTACCAAACTGTCCTTTGATGCAGGTTTGTTGATCCAAGGTTTGTTGATCAAAGCTATTAACAAATGATTAATGACTTCAGTCTCCTCCTGTTCCTTCCGATATTTGCAACAAGTAGTAAAACAAGCCATTACTTAGGGGGAAAGGGCTAGCAATATTGTTGTTTTTTGTTGTAAAATAAAACAGAGAAAACTGCATTAAACAAATGTACAGCTTATTACAAGACAAAATCCTTTGTTAGCTACCCAGAAGCTATGTGCCCTGTCCCAGTAATACCCCTTTCCTCCCTCAGAAGTCATCCCATCCAGCCTTTAAAAGTAAATACTGGGGCACCTGGCTGGCTCAGTAGGAGGGGCATGTGACTCTTGATCTCAGGGTCATGAGTTCAAGCCCCACGTTGGGTGTACAGATTACTAAAAAAATAAACTTTTAAAAATTGAAGAAAAATAAAAGGAAATGCCACCTTCATTTCTTCAATTTTATCACCAAAATGTTTATCCCTGAAACATTAAGTCCTGCCCATACAGTATACTTGGTAGTTAAGAGGTACTTGTGTTTTGGTATTTTTCTTAAAATTGTATCAGTGTCTCATTGTCTTGCTTCATCTGTTTTTATATGTTGACCCTTTCAGAAGACACTGAGACTTAGTAAGTACTGTGTATTCTTGCATAAATGCATCCTATATATAGTAGCCCTCACCCTAAAGGGAGATCTCAGGACTGGTCTATTGAACCCGTCACTGGATTTCTCTCTATAATATAATGTAGTTTCTTAATAATTCATTGACTTGATTTAATTGACTTTCAAAGCACTTTTGATATCCATAATTTTATTTGCTCTTGGCAACAATCCTGAGGTAGATGGTGTAAATAACTGCATTTTACAGATACAGAAACTTAGGTTTTTAAAATGCAAGTTACTCAAAATGAAGACCCAAGTCAGTGTCAGTAGAGCCTTTATGTTGTTTGGATCAAATGTCAACCTCTAAGGCCCTCCCTGAACACCCTGTATACAGTTATGTCCCCTAACAGATATGCCTTTCTCCTTGTCTCTATTTTTTCTTATTGTGCTTATCACATTCCAGGTTACTATTTATGTTTTGTCTATTTCTCTGCCTATAGTAACTTTTCTGCCCTACAAACAAAAGAATGTAATGAGGCCAGAGATTTTTTTTTTGTCTGTTTTGTTTATTGCTGGATCGCCAGCACTTACCCCAGTTTCTAGCACAAATATGTTTATCAGAAGGAATATATGATAGGTTGTGCAGAACCACCAGACTTGGGGTTTTCCTCATGATCACTCAGAGTACTACTGATCTGTTTCTGCTTTGTTGTCATGCTCAGATTCTCTGTGGCAGCAGTGGGGCTTATCTGGTACTGACTGGAAAGAAGCCATGGTTTAGCATTCTCATCTTTATGATTTAGGAATTTCCAGAATCACTAAGGCTTTGGCCCTCATGGCACAAGGTCTGACAGCTGAAATGCAGTGAAACTCTCATTAGCCAGTGAGCTCATATAATTCATTTTTCTCTCAGCCTGTTTACATCTTCATCATCTGTTTTCTCCAAGTTAAGGGAGAATGGATAAAACGGGGAGAAAAGAGAAGTCTGTTGTTTTAAACTTTATTTGGAAGACTTGGGATCAACTTTGTGTGTGGACCAAGAGTGATGGGGAATGCTGCATGTAACTGGGTCTTAAAATAGCTGAAGCTCTTGGCCCTCTATTTGAACCAGTGTCTTACGAAGCATCAATTCTGTGCCAGGACCTGTGCTGATCAGTATTGCTCCCTACTCTCTGGAGCACAACCTGGACCACAGAATGAAGGCCCTCCTTAGCCTACCTCACTGGCATAGTCTATAAGTAAAGTATATGCCAGCCCTGGATAACTCTACATTCCCAAGACCATATACCTGATCCTTCTACCTGAATCATTGTTCTCCATCTTCTAGCTTTCTCATTGGTCACACCCAATTCAATGCAGTTCCTTCCCATGGTCCCTTCAGTAGGAGTAGTCTGTCACTCCTTCTATACCTCATTTTCCCATTACACCTTATTAGTATCTAATATGTACATACCTTAGTTTCCCCTAGGTTAGCGTCTCCCCAGTGGACAAGAGTTCCTGCAAGGCCCAGGACCATGTTTAATCTTTTGTCTTCCCTTAGGACTTAGCACGTGGTTTTGCATATATTAGGCACTTAATAAATGCTTGGGAAATTGAAATGGATGAGGGAAACAGGATATTAAAGTTCTAAGCTGGTCTTGAATATTCTGTGGTGTTAGGATTTGGAGTTGGAGCAGCTTGGAGCTCATACTGATACTTGGTTTGTTCACAGGCAACAACGAGTGACCAAGTCACCAGCACCCGTGCACCGAGGGAATTCCTCTTCCCCTGCCCCTGCTGCCTCCATCACAAGCATGGTCAGTGACATTTGCTTTTGTGAACAACTTCAAGGCTTCTCCGTTCAATTGTACCTATGTTGTATCACTCTATGCCCCAAAGTGTCCTTGAGTGCCTTCCATAGGAATAACTGACTCAGTCTTTCACACTTGCTTATTTATTAGGTCTTCCCCTTTCAGGATATAGTCTAACTCTTAAGATTCTAGGGAAGCCCCTATATTGGGGAAAGTTTGTTCCAGCAGATAGAGGAGTATGATCTACAACATATAAGGTAATGTAGTGTGTTCAAACAAATGAACAGTTGGATTGGGGAGTAGGGGAGGATAGGGGCCAAAGATAGGTGAGATGGAGGGGTGAATGGGGTTGGATCATGAGGAGTCCAATGAAACATAGTGGAGACTTCACAAATTCAGATTCAGGTCTCAGTGATATGAATTAAGGCTAGGACAAAGGAGTTTGCTTCTTTATGACGATAAATCTAGTTTTACCACTGACTCATTCATGTACCAGCATTTTTTTTTTTTTTTTTTAAGTTTCATCCCCCAAAGATCTTTATCACCTAGTTAAAGCTGATAGACAAAGGGAAAAACTATTACTCTGCTTCAGGACCCCAAATGGGTCTCTGCATTACTAGAAGGGGCTCTTGTGTTCATAATTCATGCCCTGTCTCCTACCATCAAGGATTTAGGGTTAATGAGAAAAGTCACATGCACAGTAAAATCATCAAAGTAAAAATAGGCAGTGAAGAGATGAGGAAAAAAATGACCCCAAATGGTGAGTCCTAGGGCCTGAGGAGATTATTAAGATAATTGTGAATTTCCTGGTAGCCAAGTTAAGATGGGATATAATTAAGACTATAGAGGAATTTAGGTTCTGAGGTTGTCTCTGAATTATCCTTTCCCAGTTGACAGGGCTCTTGCTCTAGAGTTTACTTCTGGCCATGTTCTTCCCCTGTTCTCAGCCTAATCCCAGGCTGGGAAAATGGCTGAAGCAGAGGTTGCATAGGTAGGTCCCTATCACCACAGACACAGACGGTTAGGTTGAAGTTCTATGCTTTAACTACCTTTGTGTTAGAGCTAAGTCTAGGTTTTGGTGAAAGTGAGATGCGAGCAAGGGATGATGCACTTGGGACACCACCCATATGGCCCATCTATTTCTTTTCCTCTAGCGGGTAAACACCAGAACATTGGAGTTGGCCTCTGCACGTGTAGCCAGTAAGGGGACTCTTCAGTTTGACCAATTAACTCTGGCTTGATTAGGAAAGGCAGTTAGAGAATGTGCTAATACTGTTTTTCTCTGCAGCTTTCTCCTTCCTTCACCCCTACCTCAGTGATCCGTAAGATGTATGAGAGCAAAGAGAAAAGCAAGGAGGAGCCAGCATCTGGAAAAGCAGCAGCAGCTCTTGGTGACAGTAAAGAGGACACTCAGAAGGCCAGTGAAGGTACTGCAGAGCTGTTGAGGGTGTACTGCCTAAGAGTATGTGACAGAGCACGGGCCTGAGTGCTAATCAGCTGACCTGATTTTCTGCAAATCCCTGCACAAAACCCCTGCCTGCTTTGGAATACACAGTTCTGTGTTTGACAATGAGAAGTGTTCAACCAGCTTCACGGTTGCTTAACCACTTGAAATTCTGACCAATCTAATAGTGGTGCAGGACGAAGAATGAGATTTCGTTTAGAATACTTATTGAGGCTTCATAGTTGAATTATTAGTACATTCAGCAAATTAAATTAACATGGTACAACCAGTTTTACTTCTGAAAGATTCTCTCTGGTCTACAGAGACTAAGTATCCAACAAAATCTGTGCAATGGGTGAATAATAAGGTGTGGAAAGCCTTTTAGAAGTGTATAGAAAATGTGAGCAAGGCTTTTAGGAATTGCACAGTTGGGGTTGTCAAGGACATGGTGAAGTGGTTCTAATAGGTTTACACAAGTCTAGAGTCTTGGTCTGAGAGCTTTTTGCCTGTGAGAAAGCTTCTGAAAAAAAAAAAAAAAAATCCTGTCCTACTAAAAGGCAATTCAGATTTCTTCACTAGTCTGTAATTTAAATTTCCATTGCAGTGGATTTGCATAATTTTACTTTCACTTGACTTTCCCCTTAGGCTAAAAAAGCATGTTAATCTAGGATAGTACTAGCTCCCACACAGATCCAGACCACAACCATATGGGCAGGCAGAGCAAGGTGCCTGAGTTAGACCACCAGACCATAAGCCAGATTCACTTGCCCATAGCTATTCCTGGGTTGGGAAGATTAGAAGAAGAGTAAACTCTGTTCCAGCAATGTATTTGGAGACTAGAAAACTTGTGGTCTTGTTCCAGCTCTGTCCCTGACAAACTACCCCTGTGTCCTTGACTAGGCCTATTCATAAGGTACATGGTGTTTCCTATGAAACAATCCTCTGAATTTGTAAGATCAAATAAGATTGTAAACTTCCTAAGAAGTGAGATTTACTGGATCGTTGGGAAGACAGCATGTTTGGGAGAAGTTTGCCAGTACCAAAATATTCTCTGTCTGGGTCCTTACAGAGAACCTAGTGTCCTCCAACTCTGTGCCCAGTGCTGATCGAGACTCTTCTCCCACTACAAATCCCAAACTGTCAACATTGCAGCGGTCTTCATGTTCTACTCCACTATCTCAGACCAACCGTTACACCAAAGAGCAAGATTATCGACCTAAAGCAACTGGGAGAAAAACACCCACCTTGGCATCCCCAGTTCCAGGAACACCTTTTCTCCGCCCTGTCCACCAAGTTCCCCTTGTCCCCCATGTTCCAATCGTTCGGCCTGCTCACCAGCTTCACCCAGGGTTGGTCCAAAGGATGCTGGCCCAGGGAGTACATCCACAGCATCTTCCAAGTTTGCTCCAAGCTGGTAAGTTTCTGACCTGGCATGACAGCATTTGCCAGAATGGATGAAGTACTGTACTATGAGAGGTTTTTTTGTTTCTTATCTCTAGAAAGATGTTGCTAGATTTTTCCATCTAACTGGTGGGCAGTGGGTCCAATCCAGTCTATCCCTTAGTCCATTAAAAGATTAGGAACCTAACTTAAGCACTGTTCATTGTTAAACTTGTAGATCAGCAAAGCTTGAAAATTTCCAGGTAGATTACTTCTCATCACTTTTTTCCCCCCTGTCCAACAGGTGTGCTTCCTCCTGGGATGGACCTGGCTCATTTACAGGGAATATCAGGCCCAATCCTGGGTCAACCCTTCTACCCTTTACCTGCAGCTAGTCACCCTCTCCTAAACCCTCGTCCTGGGACACCTCTGCATCTGGCAATGATGCAACAGCAGCTACAGCGCTCAGGTAGGTTCAGGAATGGGCCAGGGGAGCTGGGGATGGGCTGAAGAGGCTTAAAGCTTTTGGACCAGTTTCCAGTGGAGGGGATGAATTAACACAGTTCATTCTTTAAACTTATCCTAGCAAGATCGGGATAAGGGGATAATCAGAATACGAACCCACTTCTGTGGGATTTAGAACTCCTGTCCCTGTAAAGACAATGGGAGAGCTGATGATGCTCTGGCATTTTTGTCCTTTGCCTCTTGAAGAGAGGAGGCTGAGAATCCTGACAGAGGTTCAGCACAGGGACTGTACAGAGTAGATGCCTTCTCCCCATCTAATGTTAGTACTTTTATGATATGATTGCTTGTCATGGTAAGTAGTGGACGTGCCATTTAGGATGGCTTCTCAATGTGGATGACTTCTGAATAGCCCTGCTTTCCAAGGTACTGTCTTGTATTTTGTAAAGGAGTTAAGCCCTATAATAAATCCTCTGGTAAAGAATTCTATTTGTAGTTTTATGAATAGGATTTGAGTAAGGCAAGTTCTGATACAGAACTGCTTTCCCCTACATGCTGAGTGATAACCCTTCTTTCTTATCCCCATAGTTCTTCATCCCCCAGGCTCTGGTTCCCAGGCAGCAGGTGTCAGCGTTCAGACGAACCCTCAGAATGTGCCCACCCGATCAGGCCTGCCTCACATGCACTCTCAGCTGGAGCACCGCCCCAGCCAGAGGAGCAGCTCCCCAGTGGGCCTCGCCAAGTGGTTTGGCTCAGATGTGCTACAGCAGCCCCTACCCTCCATGCCTGCCAAAGTCATCAGTGTAGATGAATTGGAATACCGACAATGAACAGGGCAGGCAGGCTCACCTATGCCTGGACCTACGGTGGTACCCTGATCAGGATTCTGCTTCATCTTGGGTTGATTTACAGGCTTTTACTTTGGAGCATTCTGTGCAAAGCTGTTTAGGGAAGCCCAGGCACCTGGTGTGGTCTGCATTGACAGAAGGATCTTAACCAATTGAATGGAGCCTACATGGTCTGAATATAGGATGCACAGTGTTGTCAGTCCTGGAAATAGTCTTTTTTTTTGTAAGATATGTGAATGAAGTGTTGGTGTCTTCACCAAGAGGTGGCACCTAAGGGTTCTAAGGAAATAAATGTATAGACCCTATGTACAGACTTGTGTATAAACAACTTTTGTATATACATATAGGATAGCTTTTTTGAACTTATACAGCTGTATATAAAAGTAGCTGGTATTAGTTAAGCCTGTGTCAACAGTTTGGATTTTTTTCACTTGTACATTTGGGACTTTTTCTTTTGGTTGATTAAAGTTGCATATGCTAAGTGTGTGAATGAAGTGAATGGCACTGTTGTGTTTCAATTCATTCCTTCTCATTTACCACCAGCTGACCTATGAGGTTCAGTAGGTTCCCTTAGGGAACCTGAAGTTTTAATTTTTATGTTTATTTTTGAGAGTGTGAGCAGGGGAGGGACAGAGAGAAACACAGAATCTGAAGCAGGCTCCAGGCTCTGAGCTGTCAGCACAAAGCCCAACACAGGGCTCAAACTCACAGACCACGAGATCATGACCTGAGCTGAAGTCGGACCCTTAACTGACTGAGCCACCTAGGTGCCCCTTAATTTTCCTTTAAAACTCAGAATTGAGCTCGATCTCATTTAGGAGGAGGAAACATTGTCCACATTTTCTGGGCCTTGAAGACTCTAATGGGACAGCTTAGGCTGGAATGGCCCTATAGAAAGCCTTGTGGTTAACACCAGATTATAATGTATAATATCTTAGATTAAAACCACCTAGTGAAAACAATTTATTGGGTAATCATGCATATGGTAGCTTTTCCCAAACAAATCCACATTTACTAGGGCAGAACTGAATAGTCTGTTGGCATCCTATTCTCCAGCTCAAAGTCACCTATAAAGAAAAACAGGGCCTCCTAGTTCTCATTCAACCCATTCTTTTTCCATACGAAACTATCCTTAAGACTGATGCAGTCTCCTTGTGTTTTGTATCTCATTCCTCAGCTCACAATTATTTTTATTCACCTTAACTATATGCATAGCATTAGAGAACAGGATTCTACAAGAATACTATAGCTATGGTCTTGAGTCCCCTTTCCTGACTGAAGGTTTTTCAGTCCTAGTGATCTGAGGTGGTAACTTATTTCTCAAGTTAATTTGCCCTAGTTCTCAGTACTTGTTCCTTTAGGGCCATCAAACTACTTTGACTTCATGCTAGAGGGTCAAATAATGAGGCTGTTCTTGGATTCACAGGTGAAGGGCTAGGTAGTTGGATTTTGACTGCAAGGGTAAAAAACAGCCTGAGTCTTCAGTGTTAGGCGCATTGCCTATAAACCTGGAGCTGTCCACCCTATCACTTCCAGGAATATAAGAAACCAGGTTGCCTTAAACCTAGCTTTGTGGATTGAGCATGAAGTCTTCCTAGGAAGTATTTCATTAATCCTCCTTCTCCCCAAACCCCCATGGGATTTACTCAGTGGGCTGCCGTAGCTTCAGAAATAGATCCTATGTTTAGAATTCTTACAAATGCCACAGGTGTAAGCTAGAAAGCAGTCTCAAGTAACAATGGGAGAACACAGATGCCTGAATCCAGTTCTACCTTTCCTGTATTGTCCTCTTTGACTTCTTTTCCCCTTGGTGTTGAACCAAGAGTTGTAGAAGTAGGGTGGGAAGAATTCAGCTGGAGCTGCCAATAAGGGTTTCTCTTCAGGCTAGAAGCTAGTAGGGATCAAAATGAACATAGGCACCAAGCAACTGGCAAAGCCATTAGCCACTGATTGGTAAGATACAGCCAGAAGGAAATAAGGGAATGCTGCTAACGCTAGCACATTACGAAGTAGACCTACAGATTTCAAAACTATTCTGGTGTTGGGGTGGGGGGAGGGGAAGCAAAACAGGAAGCTAATTCAGTCTTTAAGGAGCTAAGAACCTGATAAAAGGGTTAGAGCAGGAGGAAGTGATGTCTAAGCTAACAGGAGAGAGAGGTCTTAAATGGACCAACTTTGGGAAGTCTAGCAGGCATGAGATTAGAAGCAATCAGGATTAGAAGGATGTGCAACACAGAGGTTATGAAGTCATGGGAATAAAACATATAGCACAAGGAATACAGGCAATGATGTTGTATGGGGACAGCTACAACTGTGAGCATAGCATAACATGTAAACTTTCTGGATCACTGTAGTATACCTGAAACTAATGTAACATTGTGTGTCAACTATACTTAAATTTAAAAAACAAAACGGTTAAGAGGCACCTGGTGGCTCAGCAGGTTGAGCGGCCTACTTCGGCTCAGGTCATGATCTCATAGTTTGTGAGTTCAAGCCCCACATTGGACTCACTGCTGTCAGTGCAGAGCCCACTTCAGATCCTCTATCCTCTCTGCCCCTCCCCGACTTGTGCTCTCTCAAAAATCTTTAAAAAAAAAAAAAAAATTATTTTTTATTTTTTTTAATGTTTATTTTTTGAGAGAGAGCACGCCAGCAGGGGAGGGGCAGAGAGAGAGGGAGACAGAATCCAAAGCAGGCTCCAGGCTCTGAGCTGTCAGCACAGAGCCCGATGTGGAGCTCAAACCCACAAACCGTGAGATCATGACCTGAGCCGAAGTCTGACGCTTTAACCAACTGAGCCACCCAGGCGCCCCAAAAATAAAAATTTTAAAAAAGGTTAAGAGGAGCTAAGGAATATGGAAGGCCTCCTCAATGCAAAACAGAAGAAGGCCACAAAGAACCTCATGGAAGACCTACTGTTAAGGAGAATGGTCAGGTAGGAGGAAAGAACAGTGCCTCCAAAAGGAAGCGGTTGAGCAGCCAGTACTTGGGAAGTCAGTGCAAGCAATGAGAAGTGGGGGAAAAAATTGGCAAGTACAGCCAACCCTTTTTCGAAACATACTTGAATACCTTATAAGCCAAACTCTAAGACTGAACCGAAGTCAGGTCCACTGACTTCTTTGTAAATGAAAGAGAAGAGCACAAACTCCAGGAATGAAGATAACTTACAGGTGTATACTCTGATTCTTCAATAATTCTATGTCCTTTACCAACAACAGATTCAAGGATAGGCGGGGTGCCTGGGTGGCTCAGTTGGTAGAGCGTCCAACTTTGGCTCAGGTCATGATCTCACGGTCTGTGGGTTCAAACCCTGTGTAATAGGCATGTGACCCAATTAAGACCGTAAGACACAGGACAAATTGGGCAGTTTCTGGGAAATAGCTTCCCAAAAAAGATAAAAACCAGCCCTCTTTAGTATCCTCTGGATGCTGATGTAAAGCATCAATGTAAATCGTATTCTGTGATTGTGAGGGGAGCCAGCTGCTCAGCAAAGCCAAACTACAGTGGACAGAGTAGACTGATAAAAAAAATCTGGATCCTCAATGGCATTACAGCTGCCATGAGCCCATCTGAGTGAGTTCCAGACAACTTATGTGAGAGACCAAGTTTCCTTCCACTTCAGCTGGTTTAGTTAGTATTTGCTGTAAAATACAACTAAAGGCATTCTATCATTAAAGGCACAGGACACTGAGTCTGCTTATCTGTGCTATAAAAAAGATCAGGAAAGGGGTGCCTGGCTGGCTCACTCATTAGAGTATGTGACTCTCGATCTCAGGGTTGTGAGTTCAAGCTCCAGATTGGATGTAGAGATTGTTTAAATAAACTTAAGGGGTGCCGGGGTGGGTCAGTCAGTTAAGTGTCCAACTTTTGACTATGGCTCAGGTCATGATCTCACGGTTCACGAGTTCAAGCCCCACATGGGGCTCTGCACTGATAGTGCAGAGCCTGCATGGGATTCTCACTATCTCCCTCTCTCTCTACACCTCCCCCACGGGCATGCACACACAAGTTCTCTCAAACTTAAAAAAAAAAACTAAAGGGGCACCTGGGTGGCTCAGTCGGTTAAGCATCCAACTTCAGCTCAGGTCATGAGCTCACGGCTCGTGGGTGTGGGCCCTGCATTGGGCTCTGTGCTGAAAGCTCTGAGCCTAGAGCCTGCTTCGGATTCTCTGTCTCCCTCTCTCTCTGCCCCTCCTGTGCTTGCAGTCTGCCTCTCTTCTCAAAAATAAACAACAACAAAAAAATTATTTTTTTAAAAACCAGGAAAGAAATGGAGTATGTAACTGTACAGGGAATTCAAGCTTTGAAAGCCAAACCACTGTAGTCTTGGAGTTCAAGAGAAAGCCTTTACTATGGGAATGCCTCTCCTTAGCAGCCCTACCCCAGACAGCATTTCTAACACAAAACTATACTCCTCTCCCAGAACTCTCAAGTCTGAGCCCAAGAAGAAAGAAAGGAAAAAGGTAGGGTAATGTTCTCCTCAAGCATCAAGGGGCCAATGATGCAGGGAGGGGAGGATGTTGAATGATGGAAGCAAGGCCTATTCAAAGCACATCAGAAGTCCCTGGATGAACTGGCTTTCAGCAACCTCCCCTACCCAACATCCTAGCAATGCTAAATTCTTGCCCAATGATGTGAATTTGAACATGAGGACTCCCCTGAAACACAGTATTTGCTCTGGTTGGAGAGCAAACCTTGCTGGAAATCTCACAGCTCAGAAAGTCAATGTTTCTCTAAAGAATTGGGGTAGGCTCTAGAGTATGGCCTCTATCATGAATGCACCAGGGATATCAAGGTCTATATCCTGCAAAGTGACTGGGACACCAGGCCTGAGGGGCTTATCTCCTATGTCTGGGGACAGAGGTGAGCTCAAGCTCCAGGAAAACTATCAGGGAAACAACTGTCACTCAGGTAGCATAAGTAACAAGCACTGGAAAAGGCTGAGTATATGGATAATCCCACATCCTCAGCCCCCACAACCTGTTAGAAGCTCTAGCTCACTTCACCTAAAATCAAACTGTCTTTCTGCAAATCTGTTTCCCTTCCTAATTTTCTCAGGGACTACCCTTCTCTATCACCCCTGTAATCCATACTGAAATAATCTTTGACTTCTCTTCTTCCACAGAGCAAGTCAATCTCGGTACGTACATGCCCACACCTTCCCTTTGCCATTATTCTCACTAACCCAGTCTACTGCACAAAAATTTTTGCCAATAAATTTCCCAATATTCAAGGAAATCCCTTTATATTCCTGTCTTTCCAGCAAAAACCTCTGATTATGCCCTTAGTGCCCTCTTAAATAGTCTTGACCTCACCTTTCCATCTAACATCCCACCTTCATACATACACATATGTGGACACACAAACCTCTGCTCAGGTAAAGGAAAGAGACCAATAAGAGCCAACATTCACTAAGTACTTACATGCCAGATACCGTGCTAAGTATTTGACAAGTACTATCTCCCTTAATACTAACAATCTCCACTCTAGAACACAAGTGCTATTACCATCTCCATGTTACATGAAGAAACTGATGGTTATAGAGGTTGTATAATTTATGCAGGGTTTCAAAGCTAATTAGAAGTGGCCATGCAATTCGAAATCTTGCGTCTGGTCAGAGTACTTTACTCAACTGCTACATAACACCATCTCCCACATGGGCTAGCCTTGCAGGGAATAATCAGTTAACTTACATCAAGTCCTTCCTCTTTCCAGTATCATCTGCGAAAGGCCACTTAAGAAGAGTGAAGGCCACATCCAGTTGGAAGGGTTTCCCATGACTAAACATCAAGTAAGATGTTGCAGTCACATTTTTATCCATTTCACACTCAAAACCAAGCTCCCAAATAACCCCTTCTGCAGCTGCCTCACTGTACATAGTCATCTTCATTCAGTCCATCCCAAAACAAATTCTGACAATGACACGTGAACTGCATATAGCTGGCTGGCTTACCAGGTCCTTTATGCAGTTGAATTTACAAGGTGACACCAAGTTAAGATAAGTAAAGTTCCAGTTTGGGTGCCTCCATTTCCCTCCCCTGAATCCTGATCCACTGGCTGCCAAAGCCAGAAGGGGTCTCGGGTAGGGTGCTTAGTCATGGGGAAAGCTCTTGTGGTTGGCCCGGCAGAGGGATAGGTTTCACTTCTTCACAATCTGAATGACATCCTCATCTTCCAACGTATGGTCTTTACCCACTTTTTGAGGATTGTGTTTCACAGACAGACCCCAGACCAGAGCACTGTAGAGAAGGGAAATAAAAAAAATAGTCAGTGTAAATAATCACCTAGCTTCTACCCTATTTACCTGGATGCCACCTTTCTGCTCAGATTTAGCATTCTAGCTCTTAAGAACTATAGGCTTACAACAGCCAAAATCCCCTCTCCAGAGTCAAGGACCAAATTCAAAGCCCAGAGGTATTAGCTTTCCCGGCATTATAGCACAATGGCACCTTCAGATACAAAGTGGCAAAAAATTTTGGAAGTTGTGTGGTTCCTCTTCTTCCAGAGCCAATTTAGGAAAGTCAAAGAGAAAAAACACAAATGAGAAATGTTACAAGACTAATTTAAAATTAAAAAAAAAAATAAGGGTTATAGAAAAATACACTGAAATAATTCAGACTGAAAACTGATTCTTATACTGTCAGTTACAGACTGTTACTGAATACCAGTTTTTATTGGGTCTACTAAAACCATAAAGCACCTCCCTCCTCAGCCATGCTACGAAAATTCTTCCTCCCTCCCAAGACACCGTAACTAGTATGTTCTCCTGATTTTTTGAATTTATGAAGATAATTTTTATCTACAGGCCTCCAATACTAAAAATTTGTTGTGCTAGTAACAGAAATTGAACAAAACATTAAGACCTGCCTCACAGAGGCTAAGAATCTTGTACCAAGCGATAGAAAAAGGTGGCCATGTTGTTATTATATGGTCTTTGCAACAAAACATCTTTAAAAACCTATGTTCCAAAAAGAAATCACTGAACGAGATTTCACTTTGTGGAAAACAGATAAATGACAGTTACAGATACAACACCATTAGTAAAACAAATATACATAAAATTTTTCAATGCACTAACAAGCAAGATAAATGCAAGGTGACCATTTTATAATCTTAAACTAGATAAATAGTTTTTAATAATCATATTCAATGCCTGCGGCAATATCAGTGCCTCCTATTTTACTGATGGCAGTGTAAACAGGTTCAGCCCTTTTGGAGAGCAATGCACCAAAACATATCAAAGGCCATATTATTACTAATCCTAGATTAAAGTAATTAAAAGGGAAAGGTCTGTGGATGAAGACAAGAAAACTATGTAAAGTAGCAAAAAATGCAAAAAACATGGTTATAAAAATGACGTGAATCTTGCAACACACAGAAAACACATAGTAAATGATCAAAGGACATGTACATGTGGTCAAGGACATAAAAAGAATGCAACAAGGACAAATGTTATAATTAGTAGGCCTAAAGCTGAATTTTTATTAAGATGGTTAAAATGCTCTTTGTTTCATCATCAAAAAAAAAAGATGGGTGCCTTGGGTGGCTCAGTTTATTAAGCATCCAACTCTTGATATCGGCTCAAATCATGATCTCAAGGTTTGTGAGATCGAGCCCCGCATCAGGCTCTGCACTGACAGCCTGAAGCCTGCTTGGGATGCTTTTTCCCTCTCTCTCTGCCCCTTCCCAGTGCATGTGCTACAAAATTTTTTAACTTTAAAAATTAAAAAAAAGAAAGAAAACAGAAAAATAGCAACCAAACAAAACTGTTTGGTTTTTTTTAATTTTTTTTTATTTTTTAAATGTTTATTTTATTTCTGAGGGAGAGAGAGACAGAGCACAAGCAGGGGAGGGGCAGAGAGAGAAGGAGATACAGAATCCGAAGCAGGTTCCAGGCTGTCAGCACAGAACCTGATGCAGGGCTCAAACTCACAAACTGTGAGATCATGACCTGAGCTGAAGTCAGATGCTTAACCAGCTGAGCCACCCAGGCGCCCCTCTATTTGCTTTGATAGGTCTCTTCTCCAAAATATTTTTCTCCCTCCTCATTTAATTCCCTGGCTAACTTACAGTTCTCTAGAGGTTTAGAACAGCGTCCTGCCACCATGGAAGGTAAGAATTATCTAGAAATCTATCACATTTGAAAATGGAAAATATCTAACTTCACAAGACTCTCCTGCATTAATTGAAATATATGCTAAAATATAATGGTTTGAGGATAGTGAAAATTAGCACCTGCACATGGAATTTAGTTACTTTGGATTAAAGGAATGTCAGGCTTAAAGGTCTTCACTCTTCTAATATTCTTAGGATCAGCAACAAGTATTTTTATTTTTTTTGTTTATTTTTCAGAGAGAGACAGAGCATGAGCCAGGGAAAGGAAGAGAGAGGGAGAGAGAGAAAGATACAGAATCTGAGTCAGGCTCCAGCCTCTGACCTGTCAGCACAGAGGGTGACATGGGGCTTAAACTCGTAAACTGCGAGATCATGACCTGAGCTGAAGTCAGACATTTAATTGACTGAGCCACCAGGCACCCCAAGTATTTTTATTTTTTTACGTATATTATTTTTTTTATTCTTTTACATTTATTTATTTTTGAGAGGCAGAGAGAGACAGAGTACAAGCAGGGGAAGGGGAGAGAGAGAGAGGAAGACACAGAATCTGAAGCAAGCTCCAGGCTCTGAGCTGTTAGCACAGAGCCCACTATGGGGCTCAAACCCACGAAACGTGAGATCATGACCTGAGCTGAAGTCAGGTGCTTAACTGAGCCACCCAGGCACCCCAAGTTTTATTTTAATTTCAGTCAGTTAACAGTGTCATATTAGTTTCAGATGTACAATATAGTGATTCAACAATTCATACATCACCCAGTGCTCAACAAGACAAGTGTGCACTCCTTAATCCCTATCACCTATGTAACTCATCCCCCCACCTCCTAGTCACCTCCCCTTTGGTAACCATCAGTTTGTTTCTTATAATTAAGAGTCTGTTTCTTGGTTTCTCTCATTGGTTTTGTTTCTTAAATTCCACACGAGTGAAATCATATGGTATGTTTTTCTCTTATTTCACTTAGCATTATACTCTCTAGATTCATCCATATCATTGCAAATGGCAAGATTTCATTCCTTTTTATGACCAAATAATATTCCAGTGCATGTATGTGTGTGTATACATCTTTATCCATTCATCAATCAATGGACAAAAAACAAGTATTTTTAAAATGTCATTATTTCCATATTTTCCTGATCTTCTACAATGATTTTCTATTTTCTTCAATTTTAAAACAACTTTTTTTAAATTTCAGCCCATAGAGTTGAAAAGAACTATTCATAGATACTGTAATCCAGTTAGTTAAAATATTTCTCATAGGGTTATAGGTTGCAATTCTGAACTACTACATATATATATATACATACACACACACACACACACACACACACACACACACACACACACTAGAATTAAGTAAATAAGTAGATTAAGTAATGATAGCCAGGTTTCTCATGGTTGAAGAAAGATGTTAAAAATAAGAAAAAGGAAAAGGCTTTAAAACAAACCCTGTGATGTCGAACTGGAATCAGAGGTAACCATATAAGCTCACAGGTTTTTGGTTTTTATTTATGTGTTTATGTATGTATGCATGTATTTATTTATTTATTTATTTATGAAAGAGAAAGAAAAAATGTGTGTGTGTGTTTGTGTGTGTATCAGCAGGGGAGGGGCAGAGAGAGGGAGACAGAAGCACCATCAATGCAGAGCCCAATGCAGGGCTTGATCTCCGACCATGAGATCACGACCTGAGCCGAAACGAGAATCGGATGCTTAACTGACTGAGCCACCCAGGCGTCCCTAAGTTCATGGTTTTTAAGATAAGGATGCGACGGTGGGTAAACAGATGGATAAATAGGAAGGACAAGAGAGACACAGAAATAAAGATGTAAGCATGGGTTAGTATCCATACATACACTTCCTAGCTGTCTGCTGAAACGGCCTATAAACAATGATAGCCCACTAACAATGAACACACCTAGCACACACATCTTGTATACCAGGGCTTCTTGGAGAAGTGACTGATTCCAGGGGTGGTGCAGGGAAAAATCATTATGAATCAGGAACATCTAGTAGTGCCAAAAAGTAAGGAAATGCTTAAAAAAAAAAAAAAAAAGGCAGTTTACTAAAAGAACACAGAAGCCAACTGAAGGAGTTCCTAACTGCCAAACCTAGAACACTTTGAGTAACAAAATAATGGTAGTACTGGATTATGGCCCATGGAAAAAATACCCAACAGCTCATACCAATATAATTATGAATTAAATTAATAGGAGAGAAGCAATAGCTCTAACTCACAGAACTCCAGTAAATAAATGTAAAATCAAAGAGGGAAATAAAGAATCACCATTAGACAAACAACACTGCAATAAAAGTTGCCAACAAGCTCCACTGATAGGTACTAAAATCAGCAAGAAGAGAAACATGATTTGCATAGTCTCAGAGTAACTCCCCCAAAATATTTATCAAATACAAAGAAAGAAAAGTACTATGTTTACAGTAAAGAATCCGAACCAACACCAACTTCACCAAGTGATTAAAGTAAATATCACTATCAATAGGATATACTGACATCATGATTCTTGTGATAGGATGCATTGAGGATATGTCATAGTTTTTGTGATATTCTTACCAAAAATGCATGTCACTTCAGTCGTGAGAGAACACTGAACAAACCCAAAGTGAGGGACATTCTACAGAATAACTGACCAGTACTCTTCAATGTGCCAAGGTCATCAAAGACAGTGAAAGGCTAAAGAAATATTACTGGGAGACTGAAAAACTGGAAGACTAAGGAGAAGTAACAACTATATGCCACGTAGATTCCTGAAACACAAAATGGACACTGGTAGAAAAGGTATTAAAACTCAAATAAAGGGGCGCCTGGGTGGCGCAGTCGGTTAAGCGTCCGACTTCAGCCAGGTCACGATCTCGCGGTCCGTGAGTTCGAGCCCCGCGTCCGGCTCTGGGCTGATGGCTCAGAGCCTGGAGCCTGTTTCCGATTCTGTGTCTCCCTCTCTCTCTGCCCCTCCCCCGTTCATGCTCTGTCTCTCTCTGTCCCAAAAATAAAAATAAAAACGTTGAAAAAAAAAAAAATTTAAAAAAAAAAAAAAACAAAAACTCAAATAAAGGGCACCTGGCTGGCTCAGTCAGAAGAGCATGTGACTCATGGGGCGCCTGGGTGGCTCAGTCGGTTGAGCGTCCAACTGAGGCTCAGGCCATGATCTCACGGCTCATGAGTTCGAGCCCTGCGTTGGGCTCTGTGCTGACAGCTCAGAGCCTGGAGCCTGCTTCTGCTTCTGTGTCTCCTTTCTCTCTGCCCTAACCCACTTGCATTCTTTCTCTCTCTCTCAAAAATAAAATAAACATTAAAAAAAAAAAAAATTAAAAAAAAAAAAGAAGAGCATGAGACTCTTGATCTCAGGGTTGTGAGTTCAAGCCCCATGTTTGGTGTAGGATTACTTAAATAAAAAAAATAGGGGCGCCTGGGTGGCGCAGTCAGTTAAGCGTCCGACTTCAGCCAGGTCACGATCTCGCGGTCCGTGGGTTCGAGCCCCGCGTCAGGCTCTGGGCTGATGGCTCAGAGCCTGGAGCCTGTTTCCGATTCTGTGTCTCCCTCTCTCTCTGCCCCTCCCCCGTTCATGCTCTGTCTCTCTCTGTCCCAAAAATAAATAAACGTTGAAAGAAAAATAAATAAATAAATAAATAAATCTCAAATAAGGCCTAAAAATTAGTTAATACTATACCAATGCTAATTTCTATTCCTGATAACTGTACTATGGTTATGTGAGCTGGTAACATCAGAAATGTGGTGAGGGATATAAGGAAATTCTTTACCTAATTTTTCAACTTTTCTGTAAGTCTAAAATTAGCTCACTTAGCTCAAAATATATTGTTAGAATTTTTTTTTTTTTTCAGCCTGTTAGAATTTTTTTTTCAGCCTGTATCAGCAATGAAAAGTATATGAAAGAGATTTAGGGAAATTTACCCATGCTTAAGGTTTAGAGTGGGTTTCAGTAACCACTGGAGGCCAATATGATGCTGGCAAGAAGAATTCACATTTGTGTTTGCCAAGAGGAATATGAATTAACAGAATAAAGTCAGAGCCCTTTGTACTGTCAGCTCTCCTGACCCGATGAGGCTTCTAGAGCTCTTCCTGCTCCAACTTAGCATGGTTTTAGGAAGACATTGCAGAGTTCTAACCAAGCAAGCATTTCAGCAGTCTCCCTGATGCCCGTTTTCTTTAATGCTACCCTAAGAATTGGTAGTTAGTGGAATCAGTAGCTCCCATGGAAAAGAAGGCACTACATGCCCATGATACTTACTATTTAAATTCTTTGATAAGATTTTTGTGAATCTTCATGCAGAAATCCTCCACCGTGGTCCTAGAGTAAGGCAGTACCACTGGGGATGTATAATCTGGCAACTGGCCTTTGGGTTTGGTGTAACTAGGACAGAGAGGGAGCAGAGGTTGCTTACTTCTTGGAACGTTTCATGTGTTAAATGCAAATCAACCCTCCATCACCCCTGAGAAGATCAGACACAGATAACTTTCAACTTGAGGAAGAAAGTGCCCACAATATGGCCTGGCACATGATAGAAATTAATATACTTGTATCTCCAAAAAGAGACAAATTATGTTAATGAGTTCCAGGAAGTATCATTTTAGGACAGTCTGGTTTAATTCCTACAGCAATATGACCCTTTCCACTAAGACTTACATCCTCACTAGCTTCAGATAGTCCCAGATCTTTTCCAATAGGTCGTCAAAATTCCAGCGGTGATGGGCAGAAATGGGGACACAGTGAGGCACCTTATAGATGATATCCAATTCCTCAATGGAGATCTGATCAATCTTATTCAATACATAAATACAAGGGATATAAACTCTACAGAAATAGAATAAAATAAGACATTAGTCTGGAGCCTTTGACAAAACTCTCAGTGTGATTATTAGCATCTCCTTGCTCAGGACCCCAAATCAGAGATTCTCAAGAGGCACAAGAGGCAGATCAACCCCTCAATCCCTCCCCACGAAAGGCTTCCTACCAAAATAAGGTCAAATGTCTGAAAAAGTAAACTATGGGTTGAGAAGTAACAAAACTCAGGCCCTAGTCTGAGCCATGCAGCTAATTACTGAGAGATCATACTGCAATAGAAGAAACACAAGCTTTGGAGTCACACAGACTAAATCTACTCCCACCTTTGTCACTTCCTAGATGTAAGTCCCTGGGAAAGTCTCAGAGTCAATTTCCTACAAAGTTGTTTTATGAATTATAAATGTAAATAAACTTTTAATAACATGTTTCATGATAATTTTTTAAATAAAAAACATAACATCTGGCAAAGTCACAATCCTAATGTCCAATCAATAGGGCAGCCAAGGCTACTAATTATTGATAGCAAGCCACAACTTCTCATGCTTCAAATGCCTCACTTATACAATGGCCTAACTCAAAGAATTAGCCTTTGCTTGTTTTCAAATGAAAATCAAATAAATCCATCCAACAAATAGAAACAAATGAACAGGAAAGCAACTAAAAAATATTATGCTCAATAAGAAACTCTTAAAAACTGAGAATAGGGGCGCCTGGGTGGCTCAGTCGGTTAAGCGTCCGACTTTGGCTCAGGTCATGATCTCACGGTCCGTGAGTTCGAGCCCCGCGTCGGGCTCTGTGCTGACAGCTCAGAGCCTGGAGCCTGCTTCAGATTCTGTGTCTTCCTCTCTCTCTGCCCCTCCCCCATTCATGCTCTGTCTCTCTCTGTCTCAAAAATAAATAAACGTTAAAAAAAAAAAATTTTTTTTTTTTAAATAATAAAAAAAAAAAAAAACAGAATAAACTGAGGGCTGATGGGGGGGTGGGAGGGAGGGGAGAGTGGGTGATGGGTATTGAAGAGGGCATCTTTTGGGATAAGCACTGGGTGTTGTATGGAAACCAATTTGACAATAAATTTCATATATTTAAAAAATAAATAAAAGGAAAAAATAAAAATAAAAATAAAAATTTAAAAATAATAATAAAATAAAAAATAATAAAAAATAAAAAATATTATGCTCAAATGCCAGGAAAAATTTTTACAGTAGCTTAAATTATTAATTTAAAATACTAGTAATAGTACTTTTTCATGAAATAGGGCTTTAGCTACATACCCTTAGGTTACCCTTAGAGAGAACAGATACAGCCCAGCCTGTTGAGTTCTATAGGATAGCCTACAGGCTTTCTCAGATGGATTAATTCTGGGACAGCAGATTGTGAACTACTCCCTTCCACCATTGTATGACACAGCTTAGGGGACAACCTAGTTCACAGCAAGTAACTGAAATGGGGAATTTAACCATCATAACCAAATTTAAGAGCAAAGAAGGATGTTAGAAATCAAAACCAATTTCAATTTACAAAAACCAAAATCAATTTACAGCTAACAAAACCAAGGCCCACTATTTATCTGAGATACTAGCACAGCTAGAGTTAGAATCAAGATATCCAGAATTAGAATATCCAGATTCATAATCCAATGTTTCCACTACAAGGCTTAAATTGAAACTCAAGCACCAGACTGTACATGTAGTCAGTACCTGTTTCCTTCCACCACATCAATAAGGTCATCTGCTGTGGCATCACTACGCAGAGTCACATCAGCATTGTGAATTTTGTATTCAGCCAAAATGCTTTTCACAGTTTCAGCATCCAGCTCACTCTGAGGGCACTAAATGAGCACAGAAGACAGTAACTGGTCACAGAGCAAAAAAATCTCCCAAGAGTATCCATCATTGTACCCGAATAATTCTAGCTAAGGAGCAAGTTCATTTCTGAAGTCTGTTATCCTGGATAAGAGTAAATGACTTTTATTAGCAAATACTTGAAAACTAATAATCTTTCTAAACTCAAACGAAGGTGCTATAGACTGAATCACTCCCACCCAAATTCATATGTTGAAGTCCCAACCGCAGTATCTCAGAATGTGACCTTTAGGGTTAAAGACAGGGTCTTGAAAGAGTTAACTAAGTTAAAATGAGGTCATAAGAATGAGCCCTAATTCAATGTGACTGATATCCTTACAAGAGAGGGAGATTAGGATACAGACACACAGAAGGAAGACCATCTGAAGACAAAAAGGGAAGACAGCCATCTACAAACCAAGGAGGGGCCTCAGAAGAAACCAACCCTACTCGTACCTTGATCTCAGATACCCAGCACCTCTAGAATTAAGAGAAAATAAACTTCTGTTGTTTAAGCCACCCAATCTATATAGCAGTTTATTATGGCAGCCTTAGCAAAATTCAGAAATAATATGAAATGTTCAAATTCAATTATGACAGGATAACGGGAAAGATCTTTTGGGCAGGACAGCTTAACTTTATGCTAGTCATATTATCTGGACCTCTAGAATGTTAAATGTTGTAGGAAATTCTCAGACCTCAATTATATGACTTAGAAGCAAGCAGCATGGAGCAAACTGATTACTCCTCCAATATGAAACATTTTCTTTACTTGGCTTCCAAGATTTCAAACTCTTCTGGTTCTCCTCCTTCTTTCTCTAAGAAGTCTTATTTGCTGGTTCTTCCTATCTCCCCAATCTATAATCATGGGGTGGGAGTTGGGGAGGAAGCTCCATCCCTGAACCTCTTTTCTATTTATACTTACTTCCTAGTGATCTCAGCTAAGCCCATGGCTCTACAGTTGCTAACCAGCAAATTTGTACCTCCAGCCTTGATTATTCCTCATATGCCTATTTGATGGTAATACTTGGATGTCTCACTAGCATCTCAAACCGAATGTCCTGATCTTCCCCTCCCCTCCAATCCTATCCTACCCAAAGTGCTACCATTTTAATAATAAGAGTCTATTTTTCCAGCTGAGGAAAAAATCTTATAGTCCTCTCTCTCACAACCCACATCCAAATCAGGTGTAATTCCTACCAGCTACTTCCAAAATCTTTTGACAATCAAGCACTTCTATCTCCCCCACTGTTACAACCCCACCAACACTCTCCATCCCTTTTCCCTAGTTTAATTTTTAGATTTATCATCATCTAATATACTGTATGGACTCATTAATTTTGTTCGTTACTTTTCCACACAGAATGTAAGGACAGAGATTTCTGTCTATTTTGC
The DNA here is from genome assembly GCF_028749965.1 of Puma concolor. Taxonomy (NCBI): domain Eukaryota; kingdom Metazoa; phylum Chordata; class Mammalia; order Carnivora; family Felidae; genus Puma; species Puma concolor. The sequence goes on from NC_141678.1 coordinate 21,815,543, forward strand.
TCCCTCTTCCAACCTCCCTCCTTTCCCAACAAGGGCCTAAAACAACATTTTGCCCATGGTAGGCGCTCTATAAATCTGTGTTGAATGAATGAAAACACTTGATATTAGTAGCCATCTACTTTATGCAAGCATTAAGACTGGTCTATACTCCCATACCATACCAAAAAATAACCTAAAAGAAGAAATGAAGTTGCAAAGGTAAGTCTGAGATTGATTCTTGTCCTACTCTGTCAGTCATTACAAGGTTGTTGTGTTACCTCAGTTAGTGCTAGAAGCCAGGTAATTTCCAAATGTCAACATCCTTCCACCCTAGTTCCTTTAGCAGCCTGTCCCACCCATGTCACCTCCACTTACGGTGGCTGTGAGATTAATGCCTCCTTTATCCTTCTTCTTAAAGCCAATGTTAGGGGGTTTGCTGTTCAAACGAATGCCAAAGCCTTCCAGCTCATTTTCAATTATCTTTTTATGCCCCAAAGGTTTCAGGACATCCAGAACAATCAGGATCAAGTTACATGTTCGGGCCACTGAAGAATGGAAAAAATAATTTATATGTAAGCAAAGGTCACTAAAGACTTAACTAAGCCAGATACTCAAAAGCTGGAGTATTGAGAGGGGTAGAATTCCATTTAGAAACAAAGGACTTTTTTTTCCTATTAATATAAAGACACACATGAAGTTCTTAAGGTTACCAAATTCTATCCCAGAAGTCAATTTGCAATGTATGCCTTGTTTTCTCCTGGTATCTCTAAAAGATGTGTTAACTTCTAGATACACACTAGCAGAAAAACAAGTCAGAATGAAGATAAGAACCAGGCAATAACCTAAATCCCTGAAAAAGTTTAGAAAGATTTAAAACAGTAAGAATTCTAAAAAAGATCATCTGCTTAGCATATTTTTAGTCAACTTTATTACCAGCATAATTATATACACATATATTACATATATTATATATTATCAGTGTAATTTATAAAAAATAAACTGTGTCCATGTCATACAGTTTAATGACAAATATATATATCTGTATGGCCACCATAAGCAAGCAGGATACAGAACATTTCCATCACCTCTGAAATCAATCTTCCTCTTGATTCCCATTCAACTACTCATCTGCTTTCTGTCACATAGGTTAGTTTGGCAATTTTTAAAGTTTCATATACATGGAATAATACAAAATACAGTCTTTTGTTCCTGACCGTTTTAATTTAGCATAATGTTTCTGATATTCATCCACGAATAACTTAACATATGATTCTATAAATAGTTAAAATTAGTAATTCAATATAAAGGCAGAATAAAAACACTTTCAAACATGAAAAAAACAGAAAAATTTACCTATCAATTTATCTTTTTTCTGGTAGTTTACTAAAGAATGTGCTTCAGCAAAACAAAAATGACCCCCAAAAAGAACACCGACTCTAGGAAACAGAGGATTCCACACAAGAACACAGAAGTAAGTCTCAGGATGACAGCCATGCAAAAGAGTTTAGCACTGCACTAATCCAATATAGACTCCACTAGCCACCTGGGCTATTTAAATTTAAACTAATTAAAGTGAAAAAAAATTGAAATTCAGTTCCTTAGTCACATGAGGCACATTTAAAGCACTCATCAACCACACATGCTTAGGGGCTACCATACTGGAGAGCATAGATTCAGAACATTGCACTCCTGGACAGTGCTAATCTAGAAAGCAACCAATCCAGATTAAAGCAAGAAGACAGGGTGCCTGGCTGGCTCAGTCAGTAGAGCATGTGACTCTTGATCTCCGGGTTGTGAGTTCAACCCCCACCCTGCATGTGGAGCCTACTTAAAAAAGACAATAAAATTAAAAAGAAAGAAGACAGGGTACAGGACAGTAGTGTCAGGGTTGTGGGGAAAGAATGAAATCAGTAACTCTTGAGCTATATTTAAGTATCTAGAAAAATACTGATGGATAAACATTTGATCTGTTAGAATATTTGAAAAATAGTAGCAAACACAGAAATGTAAATAAAACAAAACAATTACTAACTCCATGAAAAACAAATTTCAAAAACAGATTCAAGAGAAAAGAAGCGAAGTCACAACACACTACTTATCTTAGCATTGAACAAAAGTTATATATTCATTACATAATAATATAAATTACAATTGATAAGTTAACTACAAACTGTGATATAATTTCTTTGAAAGACAAGGGGTAGGTGGGGACCTGGCTGGCTCAGTCAGTGAAGCAAGCGACTCTTAACCTTGGGGTTATAAATTCAAGCCCCGTATTAGGTGTAGAGATTACTTAAAAATAAAATCTTGGGGCCCTTGGGTGGCTCAGCCAGTTGAGCATCCAACTTCAGCTCAGGTCATGATCTCACAGTTCGTGAGTTAGGGCCCCATATCAGGCTCTCTGCTGTCAGTGCAGTACTGGCCTCGGAAAACTCTGTTCCCCTCTCTCTCTGCTCTCCCGCTCACACGCGCACCTCTCTCTCAAATAAAGATTAAACACAAAAAAATTTTTTAATAAAATCTTAAAAAAAAAAAAATAGGAAAAGTCGTATGGAGTATAAGAGAGCTAATTCTCAATCATGACATGAAACCAACAGATGATACCTAAATTAATTAATTAATCATGAAATGGCAATATAAGCATAATATTTAAAAATATGAAGGCAAAGGCGCCTGGGTGGCTCAGTCAGTCAACCAACTCTTGATTTCAGCTCAGGTCATGATCTCGCAGTTCTTGAGTTCAAGCCCCACATTAGGCTCTGTGCTACTGGTGCAGAGTCTGCTAGGGATTCCCTCTCTGCCCCTCCCTAGTTCACACGTGTGTTATCTCTCTCTCTCTCTCTCTCTCTCTCTCTCAAAATAAATGAACTTAAAAAAAAAAAAAAATGAAGGTAAAAAACAGAAAGAACCGTTGAAGAGTTGACAATATTTGCCAATGGGGAATGACGGTGGAGGTGAGGAGAGGTGGAGTAGCAGATTGTTGCAATTTATGACTGGCCTTTTATAACATTTTTACTTTTTTTTTTTTACTTTTTTTTTTTAACGTTTATTTATTTTTGAGACAGAGAGAGACAGAGCATGAAGGGGGGAGGAGCAGAGAGAGAAGGAGACACAGAATCGGAAACAGGCTCCAGGCTCTGAGCCATCAGCCCAGAGCCTGACGCGGGGCTCGAACTCACGGACCGCAAGATCGTGACCTGAGCTGAAGTCGGACGCTTAACCGACTGCGCCACCCAGGCGCCCCCATTTTTACTTTTTTTTTAAAATGTTTATTTATTTTTGAGAGAGAGAGAGAGAAAACAAGCAGGGGAGGGGCAAAGACAAAGGGAGACACAGAATCCAAAGCAGGCTCCAGGCTCCAAGCTGTCAGCATAGAGCCCGAAGCAGGGCTTGAACTCACAAACCACGAGATCATGACCTGAGCAGAAGTTGACACTTAACCAACTGAGCCACCCAGGCACCCCTGTAACATTTTACCCTACATAAAAGAAGAAGGAAAGACATGGGTGGAAGTCAGGAAACCCGAGTTCTAGTTCTGAATCCTTCTGAATCTGCCACAAACAGTGCTACACTGGACTGAAGCACTTCACTTTTCCTGTCCTTAATGTTTCTCCTCAAATGGAGATCTGGATTGTTACTCTCTGAGGTCCCTTCAGGTTCTGACATTCTATTCCAGTAAGAAGTAAAACTATGCCCTTCATTGTAGTAAAATCTCTAAGTCCAACAGTCCCCATCTAAAGCAACAGTACCTGATAAAGGGATGATATCCCAGAATGATGGCAGCCCTGAACCACTCACCTGCAATGACTTGACGGCCTCTGCCTTTCCCATCCTTGGCACCCTCAATGATACCTGGAAGATCCAGGAGCTGCAAGATTAAGGATGGGGAAAGGAGAGAAGGAAAAAAAAAAAAAAAAACACACACAAAAAACAGTCATAAATCTAAACAGATCAAATAGAATAATTTATTTTTCAAGTATCCAAAATATAAAGGATTCAAATCTGATATTCCTTATAAGCTGTGTATTACTTTACTATGCATCCAAATGTCAGCTACAAGTTTTTTATATACTTTACATCTAGTTTAAAATGTCTAACAACCCTGAGACCAGGATATTGGCTGAGGTTCATACAGGTTAAGTGATTTGCCCAAAATCACAGTCCAAATCAAGTAAGATCTTAATTTTCTGAAACCAATATTGCACTGTATGTTGGCTAACTAAAATTTAAATCAAAAACAAAAACAAAAAAAAAACCCTCACATTTTGAGGGCCAAACTCATTATTCTGCATTAGTATTCCCCTAATATTCCCCTTCTTTTCAGAAGGTTGAGCCCCCCACACCAATTCCTTACTGTAGACAATAGCCGGATCTTGATATTCACATGATACACTCAGAGCTTTGCCAATCTTCCAAATTGCCCAATTCACAAAAATTTCTGCAGTCATTCTTAAGCTGGTGAGCACAGAATAGTCACCTGCAAAACCTTTTTAAATGCAGATATCTGAGCCCCATCCTGCAAATTCTAATTTAGAAGAGCAAAGTTCACATATTGATATGTACTTCAAAAGGCTCCATGGGTGACTCTGATGTGTGTTCCCAATTGAAAATGACCGCTCAAATGCCCAGAAAATGCAGTAAAGTAAAACTTCAGAGAAGTCCTACTGTGTATACCTAATAGTAAGAACATAAAAACCAACTTCATAGCACACAAATCAAATGCACATCTCAGCAAAATTGCAAACTATTAGTCATAAGCCCTTAAGAGTCCACTGAAAACAGTTAAGAGCATATACAAAATCTGAAAATACCAAGGGTCCACTGCATGGCCAATACTGAATTATCCACATAAATGGACAAGGAACAGAGTTGCAGCTCATCAAAACATCATTTAAAACTAGCTTTTGCTATAAGCCCATCTGACCTTATAAAAACATACTTCACATTAAATAAACCACAATGAAAAAGAATTCAGAAGGTGTTTAAACAGTTCAACTTTTCCTTTCAAGAACCTACTCAAATCTCCTCCCTATTCTTCACTACATAATAATGTTACCTTCTCTAAGACTAATATAACACAACAAAATCCTCTCTCTTCACAAAAGATAATGCATGTTGAATACATCAACCTTGTCTTGGAAACTTTAGTTACTCTGATTTACAAGGCTACATGGGAAGTAATAAGCACACCAGATCTTGATTTCTAAACATCATTCTCCAATAAAAGAAACTAGAGTTCCTTCAGAAGTGGTTGACTTCAGGGCTAGAGCAGAGAAAAAAATCTAAGATTAGCATTGTCTTGCCAAAAAATAAGTACTCTCAAAAAGATGGGGGCTTATGGAAAAGAACACAAGAGCCAACATGAAGGAGATCCTAATTGTCAAAACTGGAACAATACGAGTAGTAAAATAATGGCAGTACTGGACTATAACCCATAAAATAAATATCCATGAGCCTACATGGATATATACTATTGAATAAATACGACAGAAAAATTCTTCCAAACAGAATTCCAATTAAAAACATGTAGTAGGAAAGAGAAAAAAAAAGAATCACTATTAGGCCAGAAGCAGAGTAATAACTACTGCAGACAGGATCCACAGATGAACACTAAAATGAGTGGGCAAGTTTGAGAAACAGGATTTGCATCTTCTCAAAGTACCTCCCCCAAGATACTTATTAACTACAAAAAGAAAGGTAGTAACTTTTTAAAAAAGAAAGATAATAGCTTTACAGTAGAGAAATCCTATAGATACTAATGTATTTAACCAACCAATGCAGGTCAGCAACAGCATTTAAAACATGTAACATCATGAATCCCATGATAAGATGCACTGAGAAGGACACACCATCACTTCAGGGCATTCTTGCCAAAAATATATTAAAACCTCAGTCTAATTATGAGAAAATATCAGACAAACCCAAACTGAGGGACATTCTACAGAACAATTACTCAGTACTCTTTAAGTGTAAAGGTCTTAAAGGACAGGACAGAGTAATTATTACAGACAGCAGGAGAATGAAAAAAAAGAACTAAATGCACCATGGAATGAGAAGGCATTTGGTGGGAAAATTGGTAAAAATCTGCAGTCTGTAGTTTAGTGATCACTGCATCTATATTAATCTATCTCTAGTAATTCTTCTGTGATTATGTAGAATATTAACATCAGGGGCATCAAGATGAGTGATACAAGAGAACCTCAAAATAATTACGCTGAATGAAAGAAGCTAACCAAAAGAGAGTACGTTTATATTTACACATGGTCTTATTTATACACAACTCAACCTGTAAACTAATCTGCAATGACAAAATATAAATAAGTAATTGCTTGGAGATGAAGGGGACCATGAGGGAGGGGGCATTTGGAAATTTCTGGGGTTGGTATGTTCATGATCTTGATTGTGGTGATGTTTACACCAGTATATAGCTATGTCAAAACTAACTAAATTTTATACTTTATCTAGTCTATTGTATGTAAATTACACCTCAATAAAGAGGTTTGAAAAAAAAAGTTCATCATCAGTTGTTCCTAGAAATTAAGTCTAGAGTCTACTTCAACTCTCCCAAAGAGTCTATAATCTAACACTTAGTAAATCTCTTTCTGCTATATATATTATATATGATATATATAATATATATAATTATATATTATATTTAATTATATAATTATAACCTAATTATATATTTCACACAATATATATTCTATATAATAATTATATAAGTATAATATAATATGTGTTATATATATACACATAAGCAAAAGGCTTTACTATATACACTGAACCTCGCTGATGCTATCAAAAACTCAAAAGGAAAATCCATCTGGATAATCTAAAACTCTTAAACATAGAATATGACTATAATATCATATAAAACAGCATCTGAAAGAGAATATTACACTGAGAGAAAAGAACACAAGTTTTCTACCTATGGCAGCTAAAACGCAGGGGAAAATTTATTGAGGCCCTAGAAAAGTAAAAACAACTTAATTTTAGCTTGTCTTGAGAGGGAAATATCTTTAAGGTTAGAATGAACCATTTAAATGTGGCAACTAAATTTCAGACAATATCAAGGCACATTCAGGGTGATATGGCTATAGACGTGGCAATCAAATTTCATTCAATAAAATAACGCATGCTTAACATATCTGAATTTCATATTACAACCAAGAGATAAGAATAAATATTTGTTTAAATCATGAAACTGTAGGATTTTAAGAATTCAATGTTAAACTAATTCAAACTCAAATGCCTTTAGAGGTTAAAGCAACTAACTTAAATATGCAAATCAATTATATACATAGAACAACAGGAGTGCTAGGGACACTAGCAAGGTGAAAACAAGCCCCATAATTTTAAAAACTAAACATCCTCTCTGCAGGCTAATCTCCGCCTATGTGATACATCAATTTTCTTTTTTTTTTTTTTTTTTTTTTTTAATTTTTTTTTTCAACGTTTATTTATTTTTGGGACAGAGAGAGACAGAGCATGAACGGGGGAGGGGCAGAGAGAGAGGGAGACACAGAATCGGAAACAGGCTCCAGGCTCCCAGCCATCAGCCCAGAGCCTGACGCGGGGCTCGAACTCACGGACCGTGAGATCGTGACCTGGCTGAAGTCGGACGCTTAACCGACTGCGCCACCCAGGCGCCCCTACATCAATTTTCTTTATAACATCCCTGGTAAGTGGTGGTTCAGTCACCTCCAGACGTAGTAATTCTTTGTCTCAGGAGATACCATTCCATTTTTAGACACCTTTACTATTAAAAAACATCATCCTTCCTAACAAAAAACCCAGAAATCTCCCTCCTTATAATTCTTAGTAGTAAATGGTTCTAATTTTGTACACCTCTCCCTTCCAAGTCACAGATAATGAGTGCTCTGCCACAAAACAACCATTTAAAAAACATTCGAGGGCAGTCATCTTAATCCTGTTGTGTACTCCTTAACTTGGTTTCTGGAGAAAGTCAGAAGGGAAGGAAAAAGAGAGGAGAGTACACAGGCAGAAAAGAAAGCACCATGCAAAAAAGGGGGAAAACACCTAAAAGGTCAGGAGACACTGAAATGAATGCTTTGTGGGAAACACAAGTAAAGAAAGGGGCTAAGTAACTTTATTCTGATACACTCAGAAGCCCTAAAAGAGATGTCAATGGCATCTCATCAGGGAAGAGGTTATTCTAGGAGCTGCCAAAACTGTGATTATTGGTAAGACTCTGAAACAAGATGCAATCAAGCAGTGGTCCAGATATGCCCAAGCATCCTCACTCTTATTATATACATTTGAACATGGAGTACCAGAAAGATCTGCATGGGCACCTAACCAGCAGGAAAAAAAAAAGCCATTGAAAATACTACCAGGTGGAACTCCTGGGTGGCTCAGTTAAGTGTCAATTTAGGTTCATGTCATGATCTCAAGGTTCATGAGTTCATGCCCTGCATTGGGCTCTCTGCTGTCAGCTGTCAGAGCCTACTTCGGATCTTCTGTCTCCCTCTGGATCTGCACCCGCCTCCCCACCCCGCCTCCCCGCCCACCAGCTAGTGCTAGCATGCACACACTCTCTCTCTCTCAAAAATAAATAAACATTATGGGGCACCTGGGTGGCTCGGTCGGTTAAGCGTCCAACTTCCTCTCAGGTCATGATCTCACTGCTTGTGAGTTCAAGCCCTGCGTCGGGCTCTGTGCTGACAGCTCAGAGCTTGGAGCCTGCTTCAGATTCTGTGACTCCCCCTCTCTCTCTGCCCCTCCCCTGCTCATACTCTGTCTCTCTCTGTCTCTCAAAAAATAAATAAATGTTAAAAAAAAATTTTTTTAAATAAATAAACATTAAAAAAAAGGAAAGAAGATATTACCAAGATACTGGTCCCTTCCTACTTCAGATTCTATAATAAAGAAGTATGAATACACTTTACAACTCTCTGCATAGCTCAGCAAGAGGGAAAACAAATGCTTATACCAAGAGTTCCCTAACAATGAGCCACGGTACTCTGTGGCACCACAGAGAACTCAGAGTCCCATGGGATATTCTAAATTTTCAAGAGAAACAGCAATTCTTGATATATGTCAGACAATGAGGAAACTACTAGCTCCACATACTTCACAATTTCAACACTACAGCCTACTACACTGCTTTCAATTATGTCAGATCAAAATTTTGGGAAGTTAGATTTTTCATCAGTGGCTATAATAAAAAGCACCACACAAAAATCAATGTGGAAAAGGAAACAAATGTGGTGGTATCCAATCTGATTCCACGGTTTGAGAAGTTATGTGGTACCCAACAGTGCACACATCCCATTAATAAATAACTGTAGCTGTAAGGACATAAATACTTAGGTTGTTGCTTGGACCTAACAAACTAAACCATTAGGTATTTATTTTGGCCTGGAGTGCCATGAAAAATTACTGGGAGAACAAAAGTTGTCAGGAAATAATTACTAAGACACTAAGGGTACTGTGAATCAAGCAAGTCTGGGAACCTCCAGCCTAGATTCAAATGTCATAGAATTCAGAATCTTAAAAAAAAAAAAAATCAGAATCTTGCTTTCTTAGCTGTGCAGCCAACAAGAATATGTTCCATTATATCTTACATTTACGTACACCTTCTTTCATACCCAAAGGAACTCTTCATTTGGGAGCCCTAAATCTATCATCTATCTAAGAAAAACTCAGGACACTAACTTCATCAGGCCTCACGGATAAGAATTATCTTCCAAAAAGGATTTTATCACGTTATTTCTTTTTTTTTAAAGTTTCTGATGGTTCCTAGCTACATAGAAGATAAAATTCAACTTCCTTAGTGGGCACACAAAGGCCTTCATAATTAAGCTCCAACCTACTTTTCCAGATTCAGTTTCTACCACTCCTGTCCACACCTAAGCTTGCACCACAGCAAGCTATTTACCATTATGGCTGCCTGAAATTGCCCTTCACCTTCTCTGGCTGATAAAATTCTACTTGAACTTCAAGACCCACCTCCACTGTCATTTTCTTTTTTTTTTTTAACGTTTATTTATTTTGTGAGAGAGAGAGACAGTCAGTCCAAGGCACAGAGCCCAACATGGGGTTCAATCCTACGAACCATGAGACCATGACCTAAGCCAAAATCAAGAGTCAGACGCTCAACCGACTGAGCCACCCAGACACTCCTCCATTGTCATTTTCTACACGAAGCTTTTTTAGTTCTACCAGACATTCCCCCAATATACTCAGGTGAAAAAGCAGTCCCTTCTTTCTATGTGTTTTGACAGGTACTATCCCACTGTATTACTGTCTGTATGTACTACTCTATCATGCTTGCTAGACAGAAAGGGCCTAGTAGTTCAAAGGTTAGGCCTGGCATACGCACAGCTTCCCGTAAGTGCTTTTTAAATTAACGAAAGACTGGATTTCTTCCCTTCTGTGGCCTGCAGGCCTGACTCACCTGGATCTTGGCACCTTTGTATCTGATGACACCAGGCACAGTGGTCAGAGTAGTGAACTCATAAGCTGCCACCTCAGAATATACTCCCGCCAGGTTGCTAAGTAGTGTTGACTTCCCCACTGATGGAAAACCCACAAAACCAATTCGAGCATCACCTGTCTTGGCCACATCAAAACCTAAAACATCAATAAATACCAAAAAGAAGAGGAAAGTTATCTCTTAAAATGTTGAGATTCAGGTAATTCCTTTCACATTCTAGTAGTCTATCCATCTAGGACATATTTCTCCAGCTTTCTACAGTTTACCTTTCCAGAACTTAAGCACACAAAATTTTCCCTAGAGCAATTAACATGGAATATTTACTTAGAAACGTTATTCTTCACTGTTATATACATTTCTAGCACCCATAGTATTTTAGGCTTGAAGGTTATATAATAATTGATCTAAAAAATGGGTTTCTTTTTTGTCTTACAAACTCTAAGAACTGTATGATTAACTAGGTTTGCTTTTCTTTTTTTTTTTTTTTTTGGTAATGGCTGCAAACAAGTTCAAAGGCAAATTTATCGCCCTCCTCTAGGAAGTGTACAGACTTTATGACATTATTTTTGGTCCCAACCTTATCTCTCTTGGCTTCAACTTATTATTCCTACTTACATTTCCCTTTGCACCAATATCCTTATTTTTTATTTTGTTGATGTATGTATGTACATATTCCTGTAAGCCAACGAAAACCTCTTTGGGATCAATACAAGATATACATAAGGGCTCCTGTCTGGCTGTCTTTTTTTTTTTTTTAAACCTTTTATTGAAGCATAAAGATACACATAGAAAAGTGTCTGATTATCACAAGGCAAACCAGCTAAGTAATCAGCATCCACCACAAGAAATCATATCCACCATCTTCAGAAGCCCCCTCATCCCCCAATCCTGCTATTACTGACAAAAGAATAACTGCCATTCTGACTTCTACGACAACAGATCAGTCCCATTTGATTTCTCATTTTGGTGCAGCATTCCATTTTATAAATACAATATATCACAATGTACTTAACTATTCTGCTGTTGATGGTCATCTGGGAGTTTTCTGCTTGGGATTAAGAACAAGTCTGTACATTTCTTTTGATGACTATATGTATGCATTTTTGATAGGCTTGCCCCCAGAAGTAGAACTCCTGGGACATAGGTTATGCCTACATTCTGAGAAAAGCATACAATTCTTGATGTTGGGGTCGTGAGTTCGGGCCCCATTGGGTGTAGAGATTACAAACATAAATAAATAAACTTAAAAAAAAGATACATAGGGGTGCCTGGGTAGCTCAGTCGGTTGAGCAATCGACTTCAGGTCAGGTCATGATCTCATGGTTTGTGAGTTCAAGCCTCGTGTCGGGCTCTGTGCTGACAACTCAGAGCCTGCTTCTGATTCTGTGTCTCCCTCTTTCTCTGCCCCTCCCCCACTCATGCTCTGTCTCTGTCTCAGAAATAAACATAAAAAAATTTTTTTTTTCAACGTTTATTTATTTTTGGGACAGAGAGAGACAGAGCATGAACGGGGGAGGGGCAGAGAGAGAGGGAGACACAGAATCGGAAACAGGCTCCAGGCTCTGAGCCATCAGCCCAGAGCCTGATGCAGGGCTCGAACTCACAGACGGCGAGATCGTGACCTGGCTGAAGTCGGATGCTTAACCGACTGCGCCACCCAGGCGCCCCCAAAATTTTTTTTAATAAAAAAAAGATATATATAGGACCCTAGTTCATTACCTAGAAAATACTCATTTGCCTTTGAAATCAGCAGACTGAAATAAGCACAGCTCAAGAATTTAGAATTAGAAAATACAAATCTACCTTGATAGACTTTTTTAAAGATTTTTGTTTTAATTAATTACTTATTTGTTTGCTTGTTCTGAGAGGGAGAGTGAGCAAGCAGGGGAGGGGCAGAAAGAGAGGAGAGAAAGAATCCCAAGCAGACTCCGCAGTGTTGGCGCAGAGCCCGATGTGGGGCTTGAACCCACAAACCGTGAGATCATGACCTGAGCTGAAATCAAGAGTCGGATGTTCAACTGACTGAGCCACCCAGGCACCCCTAAGGTTTTATTTTTAAGTAATCTCTACACCCAATGTGGGGCTCAAAGTCACAACCCCAAGATCAAGAGTCACATTCTCTACTAACTGAGCCAACCAGGAGCACCGACTTTGATAGAAATTTTTTAATTATTTTTAAACCATACAGCTATATTATTTTGATAGAAAATACACCAAAACAAAACAAAACAAAACAAACCAATGCTGAAGAAAAACACAAACCTTCTCCTGGCCCACCACCACCACCACCTTTGGGGGTAATGAGTTCTCTACGAAGCTTAGCAAGGCGAGCCTTAAGCAGCCCTAGGTGGTGTGCTGTGGCCTTGTTCTTTTGAGTCCGAGCCATCTGTAAGGGAGGAATCACAGTCATAAATCAGAAGCAGTTCCCACAGGTTAAAATATCCAGAATGAATGCTCCCTCAAATCTGAATGATTTTTTTCCAGATCCTACTGTCAGTATACCCATTTTAGTCAGACTTAAAAAAAGGGGGGGGGGGGGGGTCTGTGTAAAAATCCATTCTCTTCATCACCCAGCCCATTCTCACTACAGAGCAAACAACTGAGGCCCAAAAAGAAGACATGACCAAGGTCATTACAATTAGCATTCACAGATCAGACTAAAACTGAGCTGTGGATTCCTTTTCCAATGCTTGTACCTGATATGCACCGTCTGATACAGGGTCACCACTTTCCCGATTTTAAAGAGCTCTGAGCACTTCAGACAATACAATCACATAGTAATTCGTGTGGAATCAACAGCTACCACAGATGTTATCCCAGATCCATTCCCGGGAGCAATACTCTGGGAAATTCAGCCATCAAGTAGAGATTGGGGGAAAGGGAGAAGGGTTTTGAACGCTGAAGAAAGATACTGAACGAAGTACGTGAGCTGGTCAGGGCTGGACCACAGAGAGGAAGAGGATTCGGTGTTGACCACAGAAAAGGAAGACTGAGAGGAACGATGTTCGGACAGGAGCCGAACACTGGAACGGGGTACCGACCAAGGTGCAAGGTCCGAGCTAAGGGGAGTCGGGGGGCTCCGGCGGAGGCTGAGGGGAGTGGGGGGACACGGGGCCGGGCTGAGAGGAGTCGGAGAACGCAGGCCCGGTCCTGACGCGGCTGAAGGGAGTACAGGCAAGGGCAACACTGCCGAAAAAGGAACGCTCCGAGGGAGAGTGAAGCGGCAGCTGTGCCCATTACCTCGGCTTCGATCTCCGCGATCTTGGCTAAGGTGCTGCTCATGGCGGCGAGTCACCGGGGGGCGTAGTGGCCTGCACACAGCCTACCTCCCCTCACACAGCCGCCTGCGGACCTGCTAAGGCCACCAGGCGTTACTGCAGCGCGCAAGCGCGGTACTTCCTACTTCTCGCGAGAGACTTCGCGCAAGGTTCACCGCGAGATGTACAGCTTGGAGTAATCTCCTCCCCTTCAATCAACCCCGCCCCGTCCCGCGAGCCAGCGCGGTGTCATAGAGCCCGCGGGAGCGGGGGCCAGAGAGGCCGACCTGGTCTGTACCTCCCCGAGCGCGCGGAGGGTCGCGCGCCGCTCGGCCCCGCCCCACCGGACCTGCGCCCACGTACTCTTCCGCGCCCGGCCCCCCGCGCATGGCGTGTGATAGTGGCTTCTGGTTACTGCCGGACAGAGCCGCAGCCCTCCGACCTTGGGCGTCAACGCCTGGTGTGAGTGAAAAGCTCACTCAAACCATCTACTTCTCTTCCTCACCAGCACCTACGGGTCCGGAGGCCCCTTTTCACAGCTGGGGACAGTCGCCGGCGAACCCCTCGGCCTCCTAGGTTGAATAGAGACTGATCTTCGGCCTGTCTCGCCCTCTTGGAAAAAGAAAATGCCCCCTTTCAGTCATTCAAAACTATATTTAGGTGTCTGTTTTGTCTGTCCCTACCCCGAGTGCAGTGTGTGGCACATGGTGAACCTGCAATAAGTGCATGGTTGAATGGATAAATGTCAGTACCAGTGTTTGTAACATAGCTTGTAATACTGAAAACTATGAAACTATGTTAAAGGCCTATCAGTAGGGAAATGGATAAATAACGTAAAACACTATTTGAGCCATTAAAACATAGATCTGTGAGGTCTGACTGGAAAGATGTACGGGACATACTGTTTAAAAATGAATAAATAACCACCTACGTTGTGATCCCATTTATGTTATTTTTTTAATGAGGTGTTTATATAGGTATACGTGTATGAAAGTGCCTTGTTTAAAGGTCTGAATAAAAGGATACAGTCTAGAGCTCCTAACAGTGGAATGGGATACAAGGAGAGAGGAAGAAAGACTTTAACTTGTTATTCTACATCTACATCTTTTGAATTTTTTAAAAAGATGAATGTTATGCATGTATTACTTGTGTAATAATAAAATTAAAAATTGCAAAAGACAATTCTCTTCCCTGAATGTCTTGTGCAGAGGAAGCCAGGACATCCAGGAGCTATGTGCTGGTTTTGAAAGCAGCTTCCTGTGGGATCAATGAATTCTTGTTGATAGATTGGTTGATCCGCTGGGAGTCCCTGGGCTAGGCTTAACCCACAAGGCTGGCCTCCACTCAGCCCTGGGAGGGAAGTTTATTTATATAAATTTGTAAGTAAGAACAAGTCCAACTTGCCAGAGACAGAAAAGGAGGTTTTATTAGGCATAAGGGAGGGGATGGGGAAAGGAAAGCTTTTACATTAGATCCCCAAAGGACCTAGTAGTTTCGTTGTTCTTTTTTTTTTAACCTCAGCCTTTTCATAAATAAATTAAGGGGTGATGAGGTAATTAGATCTTCTACCATTGGTAATGGAGGAGGGAAGAAGAGGAGAGGAAGTCCAGCTGGAATGGGATATGATGGTCAGTCTTAAAAGACAGATAAAATCAAATCAGCAGGTCTTTCCTAACTCAAAGTACTTAAGGAATTAATTGGCTGACAGTATCAAGGGCATCGCTGCTCTGTGAGTAGGTTCTCCTGCAACTAAGTTAACAATCTCATTGCTCAAGGACACCCCAGGACTCACCTGGGGGGCCCCAAGCTGTCAAAAGTGTGCCAAAAGGTAATATTCATCTTCCCCAGGGTTCTGGGTGGCCGTCTTACTCATTCCACTAATATTTACTGAGGTCTGACTGCTGCCTGGCACTGTACCAGAACTGGGGACAGAGCAAAGTGAATCAGACACTGTCTCTGCACTTAAGAAGTATCTAGGTTAGGAGGCCAAGGCCAGGCCTTTAAGCTCAGCTCCTAAGAGCCATAGCTAACTCAGGTCAGCTTGGTACTAACTGCAGTAGAGGACCTGTTTTGCCAGATGGCTAAACCACCAGTGCCTTGGCATTGTATTTCTTTTTTATTATTATTATTGAAAAAAAATGTTTTTAATGGTTTTATTTATTTTTGAGACAGAGAGAGACAGAGCATGAGCAGGGGAGGGGCAGAGAGAGGGGGAGACACAGAATCTGAAGCAGGCTCCAGGCTCTGAGCTGTCAGCCCAGAGCCCAACTCAGGGCTTGAACCACGAACTGTGAGATCATGACCTGAGCCAAAGTCGGATGCTTAACCGACTGAGCCACCCAGGCGCCCCAACTATTTCTTTAAAAATAAATAAATAAATAAATAAATAAATAAATAAATAAATAAATAAATAAATAAAAATAATGAAACAGAAGAAAGACAAAAAAGCTTCATCTCTTGCCAGGACACTCCAACCATTCTGAAATAATTGCACTTCTTCAAATGTGCAGGGGTTTGCTGGCATTTTTTTTTTCCTGCTCAGTATCCTATTCTCCCACCCTTTCCTTCTTCCACCACCCATTTCTAGCTAACTCTTCCTCAACCTCATAGTCTTCTGAACTCTTTGAGAAACTTTCCTTGGTACTCAAGGCTTAGTAAGGAGTCTGCTTCCAGGTTCTCCAGTCACAGGGCTCCACCCCATCAAAGCGCAATCACTCTGCTTGTTTGCTTGTCTGATTCCCCACCAACCCATGACCACAGGGAGAAGCAGTGTATATCTCCAGAACTAGCATGGAGGCAGCTATACCAAGCTCTTGAAACATATTTATTAAACAAATGAGAATAAGAACAAAGAGACAGAGAAAAAAAAATTAAGAAGCAGAACAGATATTTAAATGCCTTTTTCCCCTAAACGAGCATTTATAACATTACAGACACCATAGTGATTACAAGCTAAACACCTGGTTCTAGTTGATGGAATGAGAAGTAACAGGATAATGACACATGAAAAATCCATGTTACCACTTTTTTAAGCCTACTTTCTAAACAGATCAAAATTCCCAGGATACTGTAGCAATAGAGAGTAGGAAGCCCTTGATGAAGGATAGTTATTCATATCATTAATGAATGATAAATGTTTTGCTTCTAGAAGGGGGTTTCTGGAAAATGTGCTCATTTAAGGCATGATGAAGACAATTCTTCTCTACAAACATTTTGTCTCTTAGATGCAAATAATAAAAATACAAAAGACTTCTCACTAAATCAAAGTCTGTTTTTTTTTCTTTTTTTCTTTCTTTCTCTTTCTTTCTTTCTTTCTTTCTTTCTTTCTTTCTTTCTTTCTTTCTTTCTTTCTTTTCTTGCCAAGTGGGCGATTCCTTGACCCATATAATACATTCTGGTCATTTCAGTTCAGCATGTATTATGTGCCAGGGACTATGTACACTGGGGATACAAAGACAAGATACCTTGTATTTTTTCTCCTAGAAAGAGAAGAGGGGAGAGGTGAAGGTATGAAAATACTCAAACCTCAGTAATACAAGGCCCAGTGAATGAGGTAAGTATCAGAAGAGATATAAACAAGGAACCTTGTGGGCTTCAAAGGAGGTGCCCACATCTGGTTTGGGTCAGAAAAGGGCTCTGAAAGAGAGGAGCCTGGGAAGATAGAAACAGATGTGGAAGAAAGGAAACATTCCAGACAGATGAACAAGTACAGGGCAAAGGGAGGCACAGCACACATCTGTATTCTCCATGAGTACTGTTGGGCTGGGTAAGTGTATATGCTGACTTCCCCAAACAGAAAATTATCCTTGAACATCAACACACATCCTGCTCACCCAACTGAGATGGCATTGTGGTCACATAGGCAGTCTTCTTCTTCTTTTTTTTTCTTTCTTTTTTTTTTTTTTTTTTTTTTTGGTAAAAAGCAAAATACTACTTTGTCAAAAAAGATAATTCACTTTCCTTCTTTAGCCACCTTCTGAGAAAGTTGTAAAGTGTTTAAAAAACTTGTTCAAGGGGCACCTGGGTGGCTCAGTCGGTTAGGTGTCCGACTTCAGCTCAGGTCACGATCTTGCGGTCCGTGAGTTCGAGCCCCGCGTCGAGCTCTGGGCTGATGGCTCAGAGCCTGGAGCCTGCTTCCAATTCTGTGTCTCCCTCTCTCTCTGCCCCTCCCCCGTTCATGCTCTGTCTCTCTCAGTCTCAAAAATAAATAAACGTTAAAAAAATTAAAAAAAAAAAGAAAAACTTGTTCAAAACAGAAGAAACGAAAAGTCACGTGGGTGGCTCAATTTTTCAATGACTTTGGCTAGGGTCATTATCTCACTCAGTGAGTTAGTGAGTTCGAGTCCTGCAGAGCCTGCTTCAGATCCTCTGCCTCTGAGAGATCCTCTTTCTCTTCCCCAACCCCTGTTCATGCTCTCTCTTTCAAAACTAAACATTAAAAAATTAGTAGGGGGGGCCTGGGTGGCTCAGTCAGTTAAGCATCCTACTCTTGGTTTTGGCACAGGTCATGATCTTCCGGTTTCATGGGTTCAAGCCCCGCATTGGGCTCTGTGCTGGCAGCATGGAGCCTGCTTGGGAATCTCTCTCTGTCTCTTTCTCTGCCCCACCCTGACTCGTGCTGTCTCTTTCTCCCTCAAAATAAATAAATAAATTAAAAAAAAATAGATTCTCTTCCCTCCTCTTTAAAAAACAAAGAAATGGGGCACCTGGGTGGCTCAGTCGGTTAAATGTCCGACTTCGGCTCGGGTCATGATCTTGCAGTTTGTGAGTTCAAGCCCCGTGTCGGGCTCTGTGCTGACAGCTCAGAGCCCAGAGCCTGCTTTGGATTCTGTGTCTCCCTCTCTCTCTTCCCCTCCCATGCTCATGCTCTGTCTTTCTGTCTCTCAATAATGAATAAACATTAAAAATTTTTTAAAAATTAAAAAACAAAAAAAATTTAAAAATTAAAAAAATAATAAAAAACAACAAAGAAATGAATTAAAGATAAATCTAATTAATCTAATTAAAATGGTAGAATATAAAAAACAAACAAAAAAACCTGGACTAGAAATGTCAATCTAGTGTAGCAAAATGGAGGCATTGAGAATGGGAAAGAACAGAGAAATAAATGTGCCCTAAAGACTTAGTCATTATTTAATTGTAGTATGTTAATAAAAAAAATACAGCTATGGGAAGGTAACCATGGTAGAAGTAAATAGCATAGTAGAGCTTCTAAAATAACAGGGAGAGTGGGGTGCCTGGCTGACTTGGTCAGAAGAACATGTGACTCTTGATCTTGGGGTTGTGAATTTGAGCCCCACTTTGGGTGTATAGATTACTAACATAACAGGGAGATAAGGAAATGTGATTAAGGCATAAAAGTAAGGAAAAGGACAAAGGGAATCATAAAGTAGAATAAATAGTAAGCATAAAATAGAACAAAAGGAATAACATCCGATGTATCTGTTATTATACAATAAACAGGCTGAATTCCCCCTTTCAAACAGATATTGTTAAATTGGATTTTTTTTTTAGACCAGCCTAAACAATGTGACAACGAAAGGTTATAAATAAATGAATGGGGGCACCCGGGTGACTCAGTTGGTTAAGTGGCCTACTCTTGATTTCAGCTCAGGTCTTGATCTCAAGGTCATGAGTTCAAGCTCATTGGGCTCTGCACTGGATGTGAAGCCTACTTTAATTAATTGATTGATTGATTAATTCAACAAATGGGGGTGCCTCGGGGCGCCTGGGTGGCGCAGTCGGTTAAGCGTCCGACTTCAGCCAGGTCACGATCTCGCGGTCCGTGAGTTCGAGCCCCGCGTCGGGCTCTGGGCTGATGGCTCAGAACCTGGAGCCTGTTTCTGATTCTGTGTCTCCCTCTCTCTCTCTGCCCCTCCCCCGTTCATGCTCTGTCTCTCTCTGTCCCAAAAATAAATAAACGTTGAAAAAAAAAAAAAATTAAAAAAAAAAAAAATGGGGGTGCCTGACTGGCTCGGTCCATAGAGCAAGCGACTCTTGATCTCAGGGACATGAGTCAGAGCTCCATGTTGGGTGGATTACTTAAAAGAAAAGAATGAATGAAAACAGATTTATACATGGTCAAATATATGCCAGATAGGGGCGCCTGGATGGCTCAGTCATGGTATCAAGCTCCATATCGAACTCTGCACCATCAGGGTAGGGTCTGCTTGGAATTCTCTCTCTCCCTCTCTCTCTCTCTCTCTGCCTGCCCCCCCCAAAATAAATAAATAAACATTTTAAAATATGTTAAAATATATATGTGAGATAAATGCAAACAAAAAGCAAATGGCATTATTCATAATAGGTAAAAAGTAGAAATAAGCCAAATGTGTATCAACTGATGAATGGATAAACTGTAGTTATATCCATGAATAGAATATTATGCAACAATGAAAAAATGAACGAATTACTGATCCATGCTACAAAATGCTTGAAACTTAAAAATATTATGTTGAATGGAAAAAGCCAACCAAAAATACCACATATTATATAATTCCACTCGTATGAAATGTTCAGAATAAGCAAATCTATAGAGACAGAAAGTAGATTAGTGGCTGCCTAGGACTTTAGGGGGTAAGGGCTGAGGGGAATAACTGCTAAGGGGTATGAAGTTTATTTTTGAGGTGATGATGTAATGTAATGATAGCTGCATAACCTTGTGAATGTGCTAAAAACCATTGTAGTAAAAAAATGCAAGAATACATATTTTAAGATTTTATTTTTAAGTAATCTCTATCTCTAAAATGGGACTTGAACTCATGACCCCCAGATCAAGAGCTTCAGGCTCCAGTGACTGAGCCAGCCAGGTCCCCCAATACAAGAATATTTTTAAAAATCTTTCAAAGACTCCAAATAGTAGAGATTACATAGGCTGCATTCTCTGAACATAATCCAGGAAAACTAAATATCAGCAACAAATATAGGAGGAAAATGTAACGACTTGGAAATTAAGAAATACTTTCCTAAAGAAGTAAAATCAAAAAGTGAAATTTCAAGTTGTCTATAATCTTATGAATAAAACACTTCATACCAGACATAGGAATACTGCTAAAGATGTACTCACAGGGAATTGTAGAGTCTTTTTTTTTTAACGTTTTATTTATTTTTGAGAGCAAGAGAGAAACAGAGTGTGAGCAGGGGAGGGGCAAAGAGAGAGGGAGACACAGAATCTGAAGCAGGCTTCAGGCTCTAAGCTGTCAGCACAGGGCCCAACATGGGGCTCAAACCCGCAACCACAAGATCGTGACCTGAGTTGAAGTCAGACACTTAACTGACTGAGCCACCCAGGTGCCCTGTGAGTTTTAGAGTCTTAAAGGTTTTTATTATTCAAAAAAAGATGAATGAATTAAATATTCAAAATTTAAAGTTAGTATAAGAACTGTGTAAACCCAAATAAAATGGAAAGAAAATTCCAAAAAAGTTAAAATCTAAAATTAACAAAATAGGGGCCCCTGGGTGGTTCAGTAGGTTAAGCCTCTGACTCTTGAGTTTGACTCAGGTCATGATCTCATGGTTTGTGAGATATGAGCCCCACGTGGGCCTCCTACTGACAGTGCAGAGCCTGCTTGGGATGTTCTCTGTCCTATCTCTCCGCCCCCTCCCCCTGCTCTCTCTCAAAATAAATAAACTTTAAAAAATAACTAAACATAATAACAATTTGTCAAAAATAGTTTAAAGAATTTGAAAGGACCAATAAAATAGGAGAGAAAAAATATCTTGGCAAGCCTGAATAGAGGGTAAAGTATATAAAAAACAATAATAAACAGTAATCGTGAATGAGAAAGGAAATATAACCAGCAATAATAGCAATTAAAAGTGGATATTATGTGTAGCTCTATGCCAGATAATTAGAAAATCTAGGGGAATATATCCTGGCCAAAAAAAACCCCCAAAAAACAAAAACCTGTAATTCCTCTAAGAAGAGAAAGAAGGCCTAAATAAATTAATAACTATAAAAGAGATGGGAAAGATAAGTATCAATCATCTTAGAAGGCACCAAGTACAGATGGTTTTACAACTGAACTGTCTTCAGTTTTAAAGAACAAGAGGAAACTTGGGGGTAGTAGATGTGTTCATTATCTTCATTTCTTCATTATGGTGATGGTTGCATGGGTATATGCATAAATCAAAATGCATCAATTATACACTTTATTTTTTTTTATTTTTTTTATTTTTTTAAATTTTTTTTAACGTTTTATTTATTTTTTTGAGACAGAGAGAGACAGAGCATGAACGGGGGAGGCGCAGAGAGAGAGGGAGACACAGAATCAGAAACAGGCTCCAGGCTCTGAGCCATCAGCCCAGAGCCCGACGCGGGGCTCGAACTCACCGACCGCGATATCGTGACCTGGCTGAAGTCGGACGCTTAACCGACTGCGCCACTCAGGCGCCCCAATTATACACTTTAAACATGTACAACGTAGGGGCACCTGGGTAGCTCAGTCAGTTAATCTGACTCTTGATTTTGCCTCAAGTCATGCTCTCACAGTTCGTGGCTTTGAGCTCCACACTGGGCTCTGAGCTGACACTACAGAGCCTGCTTGGGATTCTCTCCCTCATTCTGTCCCTCCCCCTGGCCTCAAAATAAATAAATAAAACTTAAATAAGTAAATGTATACAATGTATTGTATGCCAATGATACCTCTAAAAAGATGTTTACAAAAAGACAAGAAAGATGTTACAAAAAGAAAGTAGGACGCCTGGGTGGCTCAGTTGGTTAAGCATCCAACTTCATCTCAGGGCACAATCTCACAGTTCATGAGTTCAAGCCCTGTATCAGGCTCTGTGCTGACAGCTTGGAGCCTGGAGCCTGCTTCCGATTCTGTGTCTCCTTCCCTCTCTGCCCCTCCCCTGCTCACACTCTGTCTCTCTCTTTCTCAAAAATAAATAAACATTAAAAAAAAAATTTTTTTTTTAAGTAGGACTTCCACTCCAGTGATGATGAGCTAATCCTCTAATACTAAACAAGTCTAAAACTGGAGATGATTGTTTTCAGGCATTGGAAAACACGCAACATAGACTATGATTCTGGAGAAAAAGCGAAATAGACTAGATGAGTCCCACGTTTGTCCTGGCTTTCTGCCTGGGGATAATTACCCAACTGCAGTGAATCCCAAGCAAAGGAGTGGTCTTCCCAAGCTTAAGAGGCAGAAATCAGTATTCAGAGATGCTGAAGCAGCAGGAACTTGCAGGTCAGGGTACAGAAGAGCAGAGAATAATGCAACAGGGAGTAGGAGGAGGCAGAAGTCTACACAGACTTCTTGAGTCTTTGACCAAAGAAGGCTGGGCTGTGGGCTATGTGTGTACAGAGTGAGCCTCTGGGAGGATTAGCAGAGCACAACTGCTCAGGCTGGGAGCTGATCAGAGATACCACAGTTTGCTCAGTGTTGGAACATGTTAGAGTTCAAACCTAACCAGAGTAGTCCTGCTGAACATCTTGGGCATTCAGTTAAGACTCCAAAAGGCCGTGCGATGGGACTAAGGACTATGTCCTAGAGTAAGGGCCATGCCCTAGAACCAAAGACAATACCAAGAGACTCTCCCAAAGAAAACTTAAAACCAAACCTGATAGGTACAACAGGCTCCACCAGTAATTTAACCACCTACCAGAACAAAACTCAAACCACTAAAAAGCATGCAACAAAATTCAGATGCCCTACAATGTGTCATTCATGTCTACTATACAATAAAAAATTATTACCTTTGCAAGGATGAAGGAAAACAAGACACACAATCTACAGAAAGTCAATGGAAAAAGACCCCAAGAGGACCCAGATGTTGGAATTAGTAAAAGGATTTAACACAACTATTATAAACATGAGGAAACCACCCAGCAGAGAAATGGAAGATACAAAAAATGGGATCTATAGAATAGGTAAGTACAATCATTAAATGAAAAATCATTAAATGAAAAGATTAAAAAGTGCAGAGTAAAGCTTGAAGGATCAATAACAATGATCTAAATTGAAAAACAGGGGCGCCTGGGTGGCGCAGTCGGTTAAGCGTCCGACTTCAGCCAGGTCACGATCTCACGGTCCGTGAGTTCGAGCCCCGCGTCGGGCTCTGGGCTGATGGCTCGGAGCCTGGAGCCTGTTTCCGATTCTGTGTCTCCCTCTCTCTCTGCCCCTCCCCCGTTCATGCTCTGTCTCTCTCTGTCCCAAAAATAAATAAACGTTGAAAAAAAAATAAAAAATAAAAATAATAATAAATATGTTAAAAAAAAAATAAATTGAAAAACAAAGGGAAAAAAGTTGAGAAAAAAATGAAAAGAGTCTCAGTGTCCCATAGGGTGATTACAAACTGTAACATATCTGTAATAAGAAATATTTAAAATGTAAAAAATATTAAAATGTAAAAAATTTTTAAATGTAAAACATATTAAAAATGTATAATATGTAAAAAATGTAAAAATGTTTTAAGTGTAAAAAAGAGATAAAAGGATAGAAAAACCTTGTGAAGAAAGAAGGGCCCAAATTTCCCAAATTTGGCAGAAAACATCATCCTACAGATCTAAGAAGCTCAGGGAACCTCAAGGAAGATAAATACAAACACACTCCTGAAAACATAATATTCAAAGCACTGAAAACACTGATAAAGAGAAAATCTAAGCAGTAGCCAGAAGGGAAAAGACACATTTACATATAGGTAGAAAAGAATAAATGTGACAACGCCCTTCTCAGCAGTAGCAAATGCCAGAAGATATCAGAGCAATATCTTTAAACTGCTGAACTAGGGGGTGCCTGGCTGGCTCAGCGGGTAGAGCATGTGACTCTTGATCTTGGGGTTGTGCTTTCAAGTCGAGTCCCACTCTGGGTAGATAGATCACTTAAAAACAAAATCTTAAGGGGCACCTGGGTGGCTCAGTTGGTTGAGCACTTGACTTCAGCTCAGGTTATGATCTTATAGTTCTTGAGTTCAAGCCCCATGTCAGGCTCTACACGGATAGCCTGGAGCCTGCTTCAGATTCTGTGTGTCTCTCTCTCTGCTCCTCCCCTGATCACACTCTGTCTCTCTTTCTCAAAAATAAACATTTCAAAAAAATTTTTGAAAGAGCACTGTAAATAATAAATACGTAGATAAATATTTTTAATTTTTTCTTCTAAATTATAGGTTAACTATATATCTCAGTGAACCTGGAAAATTTGTGTTTTTTTTATTTTTTATTTTTTTTTTCAACGTTTATTTATTTTTGGGACAGAGAGAGACAGAGCATGAACGGGGGAGGGGCAGAGAGAGAGGGAGACACAGAATCGGAAACAGGCTCCGAGCCATCAGCCCAGAGCCTGACACGGGGCTCGAACTCACAGACCGCGAGATCGTGACCTGGCCGAAGTCGGACGCTTAACCGACTGCGCCACCAGGCGCCCCGGAAAATTTGTTTTTTACATTTTCTTATTTTTTTAAGTAATCTCTACACCCAACTTGGGGCTCAAACTCACAACCTGAGATCAAGAGTCACATACTTTACCAACTGAGCCAGCCAGGCACCC
Organism: Puma concolor; assembly: GCF_028749965.1. Classification (NCBI taxonomy): domain Eukaryota; kingdom Metazoa; phylum Chordata; class Mammalia; order Carnivora; family Felidae; genus Puma; species Puma concolor. Next base: position 21,840,730 of record NC_141678.1, read on the forward strand.
CTGTTTTCTTATTTCTTTAAAAGACAACTGCTTAAGGGCGCCTGGCTGGCTCAGTTGGTTAAGTGTCTGATTTGGGCTCAGGTCACCATCTAGCAGTTTGTGAGTTCGGGCTCCGAATCGGGCTCTGTGCTGACAGCTCAGAGCCTGGAACCTGCTTCGGCTTCTGTGTCTCCCTTTCTCTCTGCCCCTCCCTCACTTGCTCTGTCTCTGTCTCTCTCTCTCTCTCTCTCAAAACTGAATAAACATTAAAAAAAAAAAAAAAAGACAACTGGTTAGGTGCGCCTGGGTAGCTCAATTGGTTAAGCCTCTGACTCTTGATTTTGGCTCAGGTCATGATCTCAGTCATGAGATGGAGCCCTGAGTCAGGCTCTGTACTGGGTGTGGGGCCTGCTTAAGATTCTATCTCTTCCTCTCCTTCTGCCACTCTCCCATGCTCAAGAGCTCTTTCTCTTTCTCTCTCCACAAAAAAACCCCAAAAAACAAAACAAAAAAATAAAAGACAATTGTTTAAAGCAAAAACAGTAATATCGTATTACAAGGTTTGTATATACACATGAAATATCAGACTACAATGGGACAAAGGATAATATTGGGGGTGTAAATGGAATTATAGTTGACCCTTGAGCAACATGGGTTTGAATGGAGCAGGTCCACTCAAACATCATTTTTTTCCACTAAATACAGTACAGCACTGTAAATGTATATTCTTACACTTTTTCTTTTTCTTTTTTTTCAAGTTTTTATTTAAATTCCAGTTAGTGGGGCACCTGGGTGGCTCAGTCAGTTAAGTGTCTTTTGGCTCAGGTCATGATCTTATAGTTCATGAGTTCGAGGCCCATATTGGGCTCTGTGCTGATAGCTCAGAGCCTGGAGCCTGCTTTAGATTCTGTGTCTTCCCCTCTCTCTGCCACTCCTCTCCTTGCACTCTGTCTTGCTCTCAAAACTAAAAATAAACAATTTTTTTAATAAAATAAATTCCAGTTAGTTAACATACAGTATAATATTAGTTTCAGGTGTAGAATTTAATGACATTTTCTCTAACTTACTTTATTGTATGAATACAGCATATAATACATACAACATACAAAATATCTGTTAATTAACTGTTTATGTTATCGGTAAGGCTTCTGATCAACAATAGGTGAATATGTAAGTTCTGGAGGAGTCAAAAGTTATACGCGGATTTTTGACTGGGCATAGGGTTGGCATCCCTAACCGTTGCATTGTTCAAGGGTCAACTATATATTGTTATAAGTCTTATATTTCACATGAAATGCTACAATACTAAATCTTTTTAAAAAATGTTTATGTATTTTTGAGAGAGAGAGAGAGAGAGAGACAGAATATGAATGGGGGAGGGGCAGAGAACGAGGCAGACACAGAATCTGAAGCAAGCAAGCTCCAGGCTCTGAGCTATCAGCACAAAGCCCAATGTGGGGCTTGAACTCACAAACTGTGAGCTCATGACCTGAGCCGAAGTCAGATGCTTAACTGACTGAGCCACCCAGGCGCCCCTTAAATCTTTTTTAAATGACCACAATTTAAAGTATTAGAAGAAACCATAAGAAAGCATTTATAAAACCGTGGGTGAGAGAAACCTTCTAAAATAAGGCAAACCCAGAGGCCTTAACGGAAATGACTGGCAAATTTAACTACCAAAAAAAATATGTATTTTTGGACTGCAGAAAACACCAAAACAAAGTAAAAAATAAATGACCAATTGGTAAAAAAATATTTGCCACACATATGAAAGACATACATTTACAATTACTACTATACAAAAAAGCCTCTATAAATTGTGAAAAAAAAGCTAAACAATCTGACGGAGAAGTGAGCAAAGGATATGAACAGGCAATTCCAAGAAGAAACTCAAATGGCCAATAAACATAAAAAAATCCTTACCCTGTCTACTGATCAGGGAAATTCCAGTTAAAGAAACAATGAAAGAGCATTTTGCTGCCATCATATCAATAAAAATACAGAAATGACATCCAAGGCACCTGGCTGGCTCAATCACTGAAGCATGCAACTCTTTTCTTTTTTTAAAAAAAATTTTTAATGTTTATTTATTTTTGAAAGAGAGAGAGAGCGAGTGTGCGTGTGAGCAGGGGAGGGGCAGAGAGAGAGGGTGACACAGAATCCGAAGCAGGCTCCAGGCTCCGTGCTCCATGCTGTCAGCACAGAGTCAAATGCAGGGCTTGAACTGACAAACTGTGAGATCATGACCTGAGCTGAAGTCAGATGTTCAACCGACTGAGCCACCCAGGCACCCCTGAAGTGTGTAACTCTTGATCTCAGGGTTGTGACTTCGAGCCCCACATTGGGTGTAGAGATTACTTAAAAAAATAAAATCTTAAAAAAAAAAGAAATGATATCCACTGCTAATAAGAATGTGGAAAAAAGGGCACTTTCATTCCTTGCTATTAGAAAGGTGAATGGTTACAATCCTTTTGGGAAATGAAATGATAATATTTACTAAAATGCAAAACATACATGCTCTTTGACCCCACGTTCCCACTTTGGGAATAAGTACAAGAATGTTTATGGCTGTATTGTTTGTGACTACAAAAGAAAAGAAAAAATCCTAAAACAATGTCCATCAGTAAGGCAACAGTAGAATCCATTATGTATATGAACAATATGATATGTTACATAACTACTAAAAAAGAATGTGTAAGACCTTTATTATTTTTACTAAGAGTTATGGACATTGTATATAGTATATAAAATCAATTTAAGACTAATATGTACAGTTTACCTAATTTTTGTAAAAATACAACACAAAACCTCACCTAAAATCCTGTAGATACAAGTTTCCAATGGCTAAAGCTGGAACACTTTGAGCAACAAGATAAATATAGAAGTATTGGATTATAACCCAAAGCATAAGTAAGATATGTCCACAAGTCCATACTGATATAATTGATTGAATAAATACATCAATCGGAAGAAGAGACAAATCTGTGTAGAATTCCAAATGATTTATACAGACACTCCATCAACAAGGAAAGGGAACATAAGTGTGGGCTCTACATAGTGACTTTTCTAAAGAGTACAGTATGGGGGCGCCTGGGTGGCTCAGTCGGTTAAGCGGCCGACTTCGGCTCAGGTCATGATCTCACGGTCCGTGAGTTCAAGCCCCGCGTCGGGCTCTGTGCTGACAGCTCGGAGCCTGGAGCCTGTTTCAGATTCTGTGTCTCCCTCTCTCTGACCCTCCCCGTTCATGCTCTGTCTCTCTCTGTCTCAAAAATAAAATAAACGTTAAAAAAAATTAAAAAAAAAAATAAAGAGTACAGTATGTATGGAGGTGGAGGTCGGGGGGAGTAACTTGGCAAAGAACTCTGACAAACACTATTGTAGCCAGGTGATTCAGGTCAATATCAACAGTGTTAAATCATGTACATAATATGTGCCCTTGGTAGGACAGGATGAACATGATACTTTACCTCTGCAGTCTTCCTCCTCCAAATCCATAACCTCAGTGTGATTATGAGGAGAACATCAGACAAATCCCAATAGAGGGATATTCTATAAAATACCTGACAAGTACTCCTCAAAACTGTCAAGTTATCAAAAACATGGAAAGTCTGAGGGGCCCCTGGGTGGTTCAGTCTGTTAAGCGTCCAACTTCAGCTCAGGTCATGATCTCTTGGCTCGTCGGGATCTGTGCTGAGGTTAAGAGCCTGGAGGCTGCTTGGGATTCTGTATCTCCCTCTCTCTTTGTCCCTTCCCAGTTCACACACTCTCTCTCTCTCAAAAATAAACATAAAGAAAAAAAAACCATGGAAAGTCTGAGAAACTGTCACAGCCAAGAGGAAACGAAGGAGGCAAGACAATTAAATGTAACATGGTATCCTGGATGGGATCTAGAATATTAGGTAAAAACCCAAGGAAATCTTAATAAACTATGGACCTTTGTTAATAGTAATGTATCAATATTGCTCATTAATTGTAATAAATGAATGTACCATTCTAATGTAAGATGTTAATAATAAAGGTATATTAATAGGGGTGTAATAATAATTGGGTGTATAGTATATGGAAATTCTCTGTACTATCTCCTCAGATTTTCTGTAAATCTAACATGGTCCTCCTGACTGGCTCAGTCAGTGGAGTGTGAGACTCTTGATATCAAGTTTGTGAGTTCGAGCATGACGTTGGGTGTAGAGATTACTTAAAAATAAAAAATCTTAAATAAAATAAAATAAAACAAAACATAACAAAATAAAATGGTCTCAGTGAACAAACACTTGAAAAGATGCTCAATATCATTTATCATCAGGAAAATGCAAATCAAAACCACAATGAGATGTCACCTTACCTCTGTCAGAATGGCTAAAATAAAAAACACAAGAATCAACAAATGATGGGGCGCCTGGGTGTCTCAGTTGGTTAAGTGTCTGACTTTGGCTCAGGTCATGATCTTGCCATTCAGAGTTCAAGCCCCATGTCAGGCTCTGTTCTGACACCTCAGAGCCTGGAGCCAGCTTCAGATTCTGTGTCTCCCTCTCTCTCTCTACCTCTCCCCAGCTTGCTCTCTCTCTCTCTCTCTCTCTCTCAAAAATAAATAAAACATTTAAAAGAAAGAAAGAAAGAATCAACAAGTGTTGGCAAGGATGTAGAGAAAAAGGAACCCTTGTATACTATTGGTAGGAATACAAATTGATATAACCAGTGTGGGAAACAGTATAGAGGTTCCTCAAAAAATTAAAAATAGAATTATCATATGATCCAGTAATTTCACTACTGGGTATTTACCCAAAGAAAACTAACACACTAGTTGGAAAAGATATATGTACCCTTACATTTATTGCAGCGTTAATTACAGTAGCTGAGATATGGAAGCAACTCAAGTGTCCATTCCATCCATAGATGAATGGATAAAGAAGATGTGGGGTGTGTGTGTGTGTGTGTGTGTGTGTGTGTGTGTGTGTGTATGTAATGGAAAATGGAATATTACTTAGCCACAAAAAGAATGAGATCTTGCCATTTGCAACAACATGGACAGACCTACAGGGTATAATTTAAGTGAAATAAGTCAATCAGAAAAAGACAAATACCATATGATTTTACTCATATGTGGCATTTAAGAAACAAAACAAAGAAAAAAGAGACAGAAAAAAACAGACTCTTAAAAACAGAGAACAAATTTGTGGATACCAGAGAGGAGGCACGGGGTGAGGGGTGATATAGATAAAGAGTATCAAAAGTACACTTATCCTGATGAGCACTGAGTGATGCATCGACTTGTTAAACCATTATATTGTACACCTGAAACTAATATAACAGTGTATATTAATTATACTTCAATTTAAAAAAGAAAAAATAAACAAGGGCACCTGGCTGGCTCAGCATGCAACTCTTGATCTCAAGGTCGTGAATTCAAGCCCCACATTGGATGTAGAGGTCACTTAAGAAAAGGAAAGAGGGACACCTGGATGGCTCAGTTGGTTAAGCATCTGACTCTTGATTTCGGCTCAGGTCATGATCTTACAGTTTGTGAGTTCAAACCCTGCATCATGCTCCGTGTTGACAGTGTGGAGCCTGCTTGGGATTCTCTCTCCCTCTCTCTCTGCCCTTTCCTTGGTCTTACTCTCTGTCTCTATCTCAACATAAATATTAAAAAATTAAAATATTAAAAAATAAACATTTAAAAAAAAACAAGAAGGGCCTTGAGCTTGGAATGTAATGCCCTGCTGTCACCGTCTTGAAATTCTTAATAGTCTTACCTCTGAAATGGCATTTTGTAACTGAAGTCCTATGGGACAACAGACCAAATGAAACAAGTACAATATGGGTGTGCTTATATAATTATATATACTTATATGTCAAGAATGGTCATAGCATTCTTTTAAAAATTTTTTTAAATGTTTATTTATTTTTGAGAGACAGAGAGAGAGTGTGAGCAGGGGAGGGGCAGAGAGAAAGGGAGACAGAGTCTGAAGCAGGCTTCAGGCTCTGAGCTGTCAGCACAGAGCCTGACATGGGGCTCAAACTCCTGGACTATGAGATCATGACCTGAGTTGAAATCGGACACTTAACCAACTGAGCCACTCAGGCACCCCAAGAAAGGTCATAGCATTCTTGATGCCCCATGAGCACAGAATTCCAGTGAACCCATGGAGCATGGGAGTTCAGGGAGACTCAAAGCAAATACAGGGTAAATGGGGTATTCTAAGAGTGAGTAAGTGGGGGCACAGTCCTGGGAAGACACGTTTTCCATTTGAATCAGAACTTGCTTGAACACAGAGAACACAGTCCTGGGTGGCTCAGTCGGTTGAGCATCCTACTCTTGATTTCAGCTCAGGTCATGATCTCATGGTTCCTGGGGTCAAGCCCTGCATTGGGCTCGGCACAGCGTGGAGCCTGCTTGAGATTCTCTCCCCTCTCTCTGCCCCTCACCATCCCCCCATCAAAGTAAATATAACATTAAAAAAAAAAAAAGTTAGAAGTCACTAACGTTCTTAGAAACACGAATGACAAATGAACCTATTGTAGTCTTTCTTACTCATGTGCCTTCTCTGTATTAGTTGACTACTTATGCAGAAAATGCCAGAAAAAAAGGAAAAGATAGGACAACCCTTAGTTCCTTTCCCTTTCGGTCTTTCTTTACTCATTGGTGAGCTGAGAGAGAGTGTTGATGGAATGTACATGTATCAGGAAGTGAAAGAAAAACAGTTGAGTCTGTTTTGTGCAGCATTTCCAGTGTCATAGCAAGAACAAAACACAAATGCGTGTACAAGACATAAAATATTATTGTGTAAATTTGGTGATTCCACACACACATGAGTTAAATTCTATTTTTTGCATTGGAAACTGGCATCGCACAATAGAAACCCAAATGGTAATATTGATGCTAATAACTTAAAATTTTATTTTTTCTTTCCTTGGAAAGACATTAATAGCAAATATATAGCAAATAAAAAACAAGTCAAGAAGAAAGCAAAAGCTTTACATGTTATCACTTTTTTTTTAATTTTTTTAAATGTTTACTTATTTTTGAGAGAGGGAGACAGAGTGCAAGCAGAAGAGGGACACACAGAATCTGAAAGCTGGCTCCAGGCTCTGAGCTGTCAGCACAGAGCCCAACACGGGGCTCGAATTCACGGACCCCAAGATCATGACCTGAGCCGAAGTCAGATGCTTAACTGACTGAGCTACCCAATCGCCCCAACATGTTATTACTTTCAACAGCACTTTTTTCTGCTTGTTTTTTTTTTTAAGTTTATTTATTTATCTTGAGAGAGACAGCACGAGCAAGAGAGGAGCAGAGAGAGAGAGGGAGAGAGGGAGAATTTTAAGCAGGCTCTGCACTGTCAGTGTGGAGCCGATGCGTGGCTCAAACCCACAAACCATAAGATCGTGACCTGAGCCGAAATCAAGAGTTGGACACTTAACTGACTGAGCTACCCAGGCGCCCCTTCTCTGCTTGTTGTAAAAGGGGCCCTGCATCTTCATTTTGCATGGGATCCTACCGATTATTCAGCCAGCCCGGGGGCAGCCAAGATCCCAGAAATCTGAGGATCTCTGCCTTTGAATGAGGTGCTCACGGTAAAAGAAAAACCCCAGCTGAGACAGCAGCACCATTTATTTGGCTTGAGTACAATGTGACATTAACAGTAATATGTGCCTAGGCATGTTAAAGTTGATATGTAGGGAGCATCTCTCTGCTTGCTACATGGGATGCTGCTGGATTAATGAGAAAATGAAAAAAGCTGATATGCAACTTTTTTTTTAACTTACCTTTGTCTATTTTACTCTGAATTTTTAAAATTTGTTTTGAATATCTTAACAGAAACACAAGCTCTCTATAGTTCATTCAGACAATATCTAATGAAGTAATATATGAAATTTTCCTTGGGGTGCCTGGATGGCTCAGTTAGGTAAGCATCCAACTTGGGCTCAGGTCATGATCTTGCCGATTCTGAGTTGGAGCCCCGGTTTGGGCTCTGTGCTGACAGCTCAGAGCCTGGAGCCTGCTTCAGATTCTGAGTCTCCCTCTCTCTCTCTCTGCCCCTCTTCTGCTTGCGCTTTATCTCTCTCTCTCTCTCTCAAAAATAAATAAACAGTAAAAAAAAATTTTTTTTAAAGAAAATTTCCTTTTGCTTCTCACTGGAATTCCTACTCCTCCCAGAAGAATCGGCAGCTAATCTGCCCTTTTCCAGAGAGGAGGTAACTGAGGCTCAGAGAGAGGACGTGAGCCATCCCAGCTAGTACATGGAGGAATCAGGACTTACACCCAGATAGGTATGCCTCTCATGTTGAGTGTGTTCCCCTCATGCCCTCAGCAGAACCATTAATACCACAACAAGCCAAGGCATACATTGGAGAGAGAGCATCACAAGTGCGTCTGGCCCAGATCCCACTCCATAATGACAGGCCTCCATGGCTGCTTGGGAAATCCCAACCGGATATTAATTTCACCACTGTCCATGGCCTTCATAATATTTTTGTTTTAAAGAATGATGATTCAGAGTAAGGAGATCAAGTACATTATTAGTTCCTGTGATCTTGACTCTCAGATGAATTCATGCAATTTAGTGCCTCCTAATGCAGTCAGATGGAAGTTCCAAAGCAGCTGGGTCGGAAATAACAGATTTCTAAATGAGCTTGACTGATATAAACACAATAATGGGGGCAGGGGGAGGGATCTACTGAGCAGAGATGATATTCCATTATCTTTGGATGGTCAGGGCCTGGCACAGTGCCTAGCTCAAGGTAGGTGCTCAATATGTTGGCCAAATTGAATTAGTCGGTGTGCACAAAGGTTTCTAACCCTGGTGTTTTTGAAATGAAAAGATGCCCTAGTTTTTCTGGGGCTTCAATGGAAGATAATGAAGCGAGAGCCTCATTTATGAAGATGCTTTCAAGCTTAGCAGTGCAACATGATGTAATTGCATTGGGAAGAAACTTCATCTTGTGAGGTATCTGACCAGTTCATAACAATCCACATTTTCTGAGAACTTCCTTCTCCCCCTGTGTGGGTCAGGGCAGCTATGGGGTAAGACAAGACCTCTCCCCTTCTCCTAGGGGAGAAAGACTGGCACCACGGTCAGCCTGAGGGACTGAGATCTGAGTGGGACTCATCCAATTCTCTCCCCAAGGGATTCAGCATTGGGCTCAGCAGTTCTAGTCCTGTGTCTAGTGTGGCTGGGATGAGGAACATAACAAAACTTAGAAAATTTTTGAGAAACCAATCTTTGAGGGTGAGGATGCTCCAGGAAAAGGAGAAACAAGAGCCAGCTCCTGGCCGCTTTGTTTGTACCATCCTGCCTGTGACCAGAGCTGACTGGACCCATGTGGCAACAGATCCAAGTATGGTCACTTAGTCTTTCCCCTAGGAATTTAGTGAGAGGTCCAGTCTTTTGTGTGCTAGAATGACACACATGACACTGGGATGCTGGGGAACAAGGCACATTGGATTCCCCACAGAGACCAGAGAAGCAGAGAAACTGGTGCACATGTTGGAGACAAATAATGGAGAGAAAGGACTTCCTTGGTTCCCAAAGTGCTCTTCTCTCTCCTGGAAGTTCTGGCATTTCTGTTTTGTCCTAGGAGATACCTGGTGTCTTTCGAATAAAGTCCTCTTTTACCGAGTTTGAGCTGACCTTATTACCTGTACCCAAAAGAGCTCTGATTCTCAGGACTCCTGACTCCTTCCTGAAATGTCTCATTGCAGGCCTCTGAGGGCCCATTACTTTTGGGTTTGGCAAGATGTGGCAGTGCCCTTCCAGTAAATTCATATTCTGTTCACTTAAGCTAGTTTATTTAATTTTTATTTATTTTTAATTTTTTAATGTTTAGTGGGTTTTTTTTTTGATGTTTATTTATTTTTGAGAAAGAGAGACACAGAACACGAGTAGGGGAGGGACAGAGAGAGAGATGGAGACACAGAATCTGACACAGGCTCCAGGCTCTGAGCTGTCAGCACAGAGCCCGATGCAGGGCTAGAACTCACAACAGGCGAGATCATGACCTGAGCCGAAGTTGGACACTTAACTGACTGACCCATCTAGGTGCCTCTAATGTTTAGTTATTTTAAAGAGAGAGAGAGACAGTGTGAGTTGGGGAGGGGCAGAGAGAGAGAGAGAGGGCGACACCGAATCCGAAGCAGGCTCCAGGCTCTGCGCTGTCAGCACAGAGCACAACTGGAGGCTTGAACCCACAAACCGCAAGATCATGACCTGAGCCAGTTAGACGCTTAACCGACTGAGCCACCCAGGTGCCCCTACTTAAGCTAGTTTTACTAGATCTTTGCTGTTTGATTCTAAAGGAGCTTTGACTAAAACAACACAGTGAAGGTATGGACATATGCCCATATGTATGTGGAAATCAACATTGAACAAAACTCCCCCAGCCTTAGTACAGGATGTCTCTTTATGACTGTTTTCACTGGCCTCTCTGTCCCCTGCACAATCTTTAGATGCCACATGTGCACAGCTAAGAGAATGCAGGAAGTGACTGGGGGATTTCCCTTAAGAAAGCAAAGAATAGGACTTGGGAGGATCTGGGTTTCAGTCTTGGCTCTGCATCTTAGCTCTAGGCTTTGGGCAAGCCCTAGGTTCCCCCGAACCTTAGTCTGTGCATCTATAAAATGGGAATAATAGTCCTTACTTTACTGATCACTGGAATTGTTCGGTGATCAAAGAGTATAAGAGAGTCAATGATGTAAAGAACTGGTATTTTATAATGACTACAAAGTGCATACATTGTTAAAAAGAAAATTCTTTTTTTTTAAGGATATTTATTTATTTGGGATGGGAGGGGCAGAGAGAGAGGAAGAGAGAGAGTCCCAAGCTGTTTCCATGCTGTTACACAGAGCTGAATACAGGGCTCAATCTCACAAATTGTGAGCTTGTGACCTGAGGTGCAATTAAGAGTCGGACGCTCAACTAACTGAGCCACCGAGGTGCCCCTCTTTTCTTAAGTAGGCTTCATACCCAGTGCAGAGCCCAATGTGGGGCTTGAACTCATGACCCTGAGATCAAGACCTGAGCTGCGATCAAGGGTCAGTCAGCTGCTTAACCGACTGAGCCACCCAGGTACCCCAGTTGTGTAGAAAACTTTGAATAAAGAATAACATGAAAAGGGAAGTAGAAAACAAATTCACCTGTAATTCTGCCCGTGACTAAATGCCATAGGTAAGGTCTTTTTTTTCTCTATCTTCTTTTTGCCTGATAAAATTAGAATCCTACTCTTTCAACTCAGGAACAATTTATAAATATTTTTCACAATTCTTTCACCTCATTTTTAACAGCTGCATAGGATTTCATCCCAGAGCTGAATCTTAATTTTCACAACCATTTCCCCTTCACTGCAAGACCCCATCCTGGATACTGCAGTGGCTTAATGGTGGGAGAGGTCAAAGTTACTGGGATAAAGGATAGAGATCAAGAAGGACTTTGCTGCATTTGAATTTTGAGTGTGTTTGTGAATGTATAACCTATTCAAACTAATAGATGGATGAATATCTTTAGAGAGCAGTTGAAATCTGAGCTGACTGTTGAAAAACAAGAAGGATTTTTTTTTTAGAAGAAAACACTGTAGGAAAAGGGGAATTCCTGTAGGATTTCAAGCAAAGTGCCTCTGTAGAGGCAAGAAACAGAAGTGGATTATGGAACAAACTTATTTATCTTGAAAAAGGGCTAACACCAGGAGCTGGCAAGTGACAAAGCCAGGATTTGAATCTGGGCCTACCTGACTCCTCTAAGTGCTCACTAGTAACCACCATCCGTTCTGCAGGGATCTGGACCTCCTGGATTTGGGGCAGATTGCTTCCCACTCTGGGTCCATAAAGTGATGGAATTGAACTTGATGATACCTAAGGCTCAGTCCAGGCTTACTTCCTGTGAATCCAAGTTCTGAGATACAATTTGCCTGCCACTTTGGGTAGATTATATGAGTCTTCCAAGGGTGGGGGACTCTGCCAAGGTTTCTAGGGATTTCTAAGAAAGATATAAGTTTCTGGGAGGCTACCAGAGACTTATCTGAAGGCCCAGGCCCCATCTCAGAGGGCTTCTATGGTGGGGGTACAGCCTGCAGGCTCAAAGCACTTGATCTCACTGTCCAAGGTCATAGATTACATACTATGGCAGAGAAAGGCCCATTGGGGAGTTCCGGGAGCAATTTTCAGGCACATAAAATGGCAAACTGAGTCAGAGGACTCCTCTGAGAAGAGCCATCCCAGGAATGATAAATGGGGGCTGGAAGCCCACTCTGGCCCACTGGCCTGTTTCATTTGGCCACTTTACTGAATGTTTGCCAAAAAGGTTGGACCTGTTACCCAATCTCTTGTTAAAAATGAGAGATTTTCAAGTTTCTAGATTCTCATGAAAAATGGGAAGACCTGACAACACTGGGTCCTGACAACACTGGGAAGAACTGACAACACATTCCCACTGTTGGCTGGACTCTGGTCATCCCTTTCTGTGGTGTCTTCCTCAGCCCTGAAGTCCCCAGTGGACCCCACACACTTCACCAAGTTACTTGGACCCCAGAGGAATGTGAGTTTGAGACCCTTCAGCTGAGTCGACCACCTTGTTTTATAGGTGAGGAAACTGAATCCTAGAGAAAGGAAGGGACTTAGCTGGGGTCACAAAGACTGGAAACTCCAACTATTTTCCAGGGTACAACTCCTAGTTCTGTTTCTTTTGGAGAATAAGCCATGGACCAGAAAAGCAGGAATCCTCATGCCTGAAGTGAAGGTCAAAAGACTACTGTATACCAGGGCCCCACATAGAATGGAATAGCAGTTCCTGCTATAACCTGCTACTCCAAACCCTCCACCTCCTCACCTCTACTCCAGCCAGGTTTGGGAATCACCTGGCATTGGAATATTGTACATTCTTTCTCAGAATGGTCTAGCTGCCAGAAAAGAAATACCCTGGGCCTTTCTCCTTTACCATTCAGGATGTGTTGGCGGCATCCTTTAGGAAGCTTGCCCTGCTCCCCCAGACTGGGTTGCATCATCCTTGATATGAGTTTTCATCCTGTGCTTCCCTCATCACAGCATTTAACATTAAATTGAAAACAATAACAACAAAATAGCTACCATTTGCTTCTGCATTTGCAGTCTGCATAATAATATTCTCACTAATTTCCCATAAGAATGCCCTAGCTTCTGGGAAGTAAAGTAAATTTACCCCAAATCCCACAGCTGGAAGTGGGTTCAGACCTCTGTCTGACAAGAAGCTGATACTCTTCCAGCGCGCCTGGGTGGCTCAGTCAGTTGCATATCCGACTTCAGCTCAGGTCATGATCTTACTGCTTTGTGAGTTAGAGCCCTGCATTGGGCTGGCTGCTGTCAGCGCAGAGCCCGCTTCAGATCCTCTGTCCCCTTCTCTCTCTGCCCCTCCCCCACTCACATTCTTTTTCTCAAAAATGAATAAACATTTAAAAATTAAAAAAAAAAAAGAAGCTGATGCTCTTCCTATTTTCTGTACCTCAGTTGCTATAAGTCAGAACCAAATGAGACCTGAAGGCCTGAAGATGTGCGTTTACTCCATCACCTTGACTTTTCAGGTTCTCTGTGTGAATCTTGAAAGGTCAGGTCTGCACAGATGGGGGCTGGGGAGTCACCCTAGGAAGGAACCTCAAAGAGCTTGGCAATGTTTTTGTAAATGTGAACCAAGAATCACAAAGTTTTGCTTGTATCGCCACCTATGTATCCTTGTCCCCAACCCAGGATTGAGGTGACTGACCATTAACCAGCTTGGACTGACACTCCAAATTCCTGAGTCAGAGTGGACCCAAGGGACCATTCTGCCTTCTCACAGTCTGGTTGTGCTGACACAAAGTGCCGAAAAGGGGCTGCTGGTTGGATCACACATCACCCCGAGTCTTCAGCTAACTCAGTCCAAGCCCCATCACTTTTGTTCATGCAACTGACCCCTACTGTTGACATTAAATGGTATCCAGTTTTCATTATCGAAAACCGTGCTCCAGTGAACACCCTTGAACCTACATCATGACGCACAGCTCTGCTTATTTCATCAGATTCCTACAAGTGAAATTGCTGGGTCAAAGGGAAAGTGTATTTCCTAGGCTTTTAAAATGTGTCGCCAGACCACTTTCTAGAAAGTTGTCCCAGTGTAGCCTCCCAGCAGTGTGATATGAGAACACTGGATCCTTCTAGGCCCTTGCCAGCCATGGTGGCAGGTCGCAAAATATTTGAGAATTTGATAGCCAAAAATGATTTTCCATGTATTGATCCAACAAAAATTTATGAGACCCATGGACTCCACTGAGCAATGGAGATGCTGTGGGGTCAAAATAGTAAGAGTCCTTGCCCTTGGAGACTCAGTCTAGTGGGAGAGAACCCAATTTAGGGGGTAATTATTACCTTAAAGAGTAGTGGTGTCAGTGTTGGGGAAGCTCAGGGCGCTGTTGGAAACGTAACAGGATTTAACTGAGAGACAGCCTCTTTGAGGAAGCTGCAGAGGCCAATTGGTATGTTGGAAATAGTATTTAGTTTTGTTTTGTTTTTTAAGTAGGCTCCATGCCCCGCGTGGAGCCCACTGCAGGGCTTGAGCTCGCAACCCTAAGATCAAGACCTGAGCTGAGATCAAGAATCAGATGCTTAATGGACTCAGCCATGCAGGTGTCCTTAATATTTAGTTTTTATAGGCCATTTGTATTTCCTCTTTGGGGAGTTGTCTACTTGTGTCCTTTGCACATTTTTTTTTCCTTTAGGGCATTCTTTTATTTTGTTTTAAGTTTATTTATTTATTTTGAGAGACAGAACATGAGCAGGCTAGGGGCAGAGAGAGAGAGAGAGAGAGAGAGAGAGAGAATCCCAAGCCTGATATGGGACTTGAACTCACAGACTGTGAGATCATGACCTGAGCCAAAACCAAGAGTTGGATGCTTAACCGATTGAGCAGGGCATTTTTTTTTTAAAGAAATTTCAAATTGAGGGGCACCTAGGTGTTTCAGTCAGTTAAGCTTCCAGCTTCGGCTCAGGTTATGATCTCATGGTTTGTGAGTTTGAGCCCCACATTGGGCTCTGTGCGGACAGCTCAGAGCCTGGAGCCTGCTTCAGATTCTGTGTCTCCCTCTCTCCCGGTCCTCCCCTGCTCGTGCTCCCTTTTTCTCAAAAATAAATAAACATTAAAAAAAATTTGTTTTAAAGAATATTTAAATTGAGGTAATATGCATATATAAAATTCACCATTGTAACTATTTTATTTATTTTTTTTATTATTTTCAATAAGGTTTATTTATTTATTTTGAGAGGGAGAGCAGGGGAAGGGCAGAGATTGAGAATCCCTAGCACTGTCAGTGCAGAGCCCGAGGCAGGGCTAGAACTCTCGAACTGTGAGATCATGACCCGAGTTGAAATCAATAGTCAAGGGACGCCTGGGTGGCGCAGTCGGTTAAGCGTCTGACTCCAGCCAGGTCACGATCTCACGGCCCGTGAGTTCGAGCCCTGCGTCAGGCTCTGGGCTGATGGCTCAGAGCCTGGAGCCTGTTTCCGATTCTGTGTTTCCCTCTCTCTCTGCCCCTCCCCCGTTCATGCTCTGTCTCTCTCTGTCCCAAAAATAAATAAACGTTGAAAAAAAAAAAATTTAAAAAAAAAAAAATCAAGAGTCAAAATGCCTAACTGATAGAGCCACCCAAGCGGCCCCACCATTGTAACCATTTTAAAGTGTACATTTAAATTCACTGTGGCATTTAAGTTCATTCACAATTTTTATAATTAATTTATTTTCAAAAATTTCAAATTTACAAAATGTCTAAAAAACAGTAAAAAATACCTTGAGTTTTTTTTTTAAATCCATCTTTTAAAAAAAAATTTTTTTTTAACGTTTATTTATTTTTGAGACAGAGAGAGACAGAGCATGAATGGGGGAGGGTCAGAGAGAGGGAGACACAGAATCGGAAGCAGGCTCCAAGCTGTCAGCACAGAGACCGACGCGGGGCTTTAACTCACGGACCGCAAGATCATGACCTGAGCCGAAGTCGGCCGCTTAACCGACTGAGCCACCCAGGTGCCCATCCATCTTTAAGAACTCTATCTACATTAAAGAGATTAACTCTTTGTCATATATATATATATATATATATATATATATATATATATATACATATATACATAGAGAGAGAGTTTTCTGCCATTGGCGTGTTTGTCACAGGTTACCACCTGCCATGTTTTCCTTCCCCCATGTCACCAACAGCACCTTCACTGTCCTTTAGTTAATTAGGAACAAAAAAGAGAGGCTTCATAAATTTGAGTACAGAAAATGTAGAACAATTGCTTATGAGGATTTTTTTCCTTTCTTGTTCCTGATTAACTGAAAAAGAGTTAAGGTCCTGTTGGTGACCCAGAGGCAGGAAATGACTGCAGATGATAAACCATGGCCCACAGGAGCACTGTCACCCCCAAAGACCACAGCAAGAGGGCCCCAGATAACCCTGGTGGGGGCAGGAGGCAGGAGCTTCTGAGCCTGTGCCTCTTGCATGATTCTTAGTGAAGCTAAAAGAGCAGGAAGAACAGAACAGGCAGATGATTTGCACACTCTTTCCAGTCACAAAGGGAACCCAATCGTCAAGAGAAAGAAAAGAGGCCCAGGGTTCAGTGGAAAGAGCCTGGCTGTCAGAGTCAGGGGGTGCTGTACTCAATTTGGACCCCATCCTCACCGGTGCAGACTTGGATGAACCACCTAACTTTGCAGTTACCTCTAAAAAGTGGGCAATCATTCTAGTCTCAGAGAATGACTGGGGGAGCTAAGTATACTGGCCCAGTTCACCCAGAGCTACACTGTTAGCAAGAAGCAGAGCTGGAATTGAACTCATGTCTGTTCATGAACTCAGCTCTGCTCCCGCAGGAGGTGATTACTCCATGAATAATCTTGTCGCTTATTGTTATTAGAGAGCCAAACACAGCGCAGCATAAGAGAGTCATCGAAGGAGGTGGGTTGGCCTCACAGGCCTTCTAAGCAAGCCCAATAAGGATGAGTAGGCAGTGGCGGGTGTCTGACTGGTTCAGTTGGAAGAGCGGGGGACTCTTGATCTTGGGGTTGTGAGTTCGAGCCCTGCATTGGGTGTAGAGATTACTAAAAAAATTTAAAAACTTAAAAAAAGAAGTAAAGGCAGGTGGGGAGGCTTCTTGTTGTCCTGCAGAAACAAGGGTGCCTCTCTCCTGTGCTTTATTCTATCAACTCCTCCTATTGGGTCCCTGGCTAATGGCCGATCATTCAACAAAGACTGGCAGCTGGGGTTCATGAGGAAGTCCCTAGGAGCAAATCAAGGTCCAGGGACCACTCTGTCTCATGCATGCTTTTGGCCATCACTTTCCTTTCTTTACCTGGCCAAGTCCTGAGTTTCTTCATTTGTAAAATGAGAATCCCAGAGCAGACACCTCATAAGGGTGTTTTGAGAATTACAGAGGGTACACTAAGTAATGCACTCAGTACCGTGGCTGGCACAGTTTGCGTTCAACAAATGTTCTCTATTATTATCAATGCCCTGTCCATGCCCTTGGGGAACTTCAAAATGTGCTGGGAAGAAAATATATTATTATGAGACAAGATTATAAAGCAATAACTAAAATAGGACCCAGTTCTGTTAAAAAACAACAACAACAACAACAAATAAACCTGAAAAATATTATACACATGTAGAAAGGGGAAAAGACCAGAAGGAAATGCTTACCTCTTGGTGATAAGATTTCAGATCTTTATTTTTCTTTGTGTTTTCATGTCTTTTCTACATTTTCTGCAATGCACATATCACTTGCAATCAGAAAAAAAAAAAGCGCTGTGAGAGCTGAGAGAAGCTATCACTTGGATCTGAGCTTGTGAGGAGGATGCCCCAGGGGAAATGGGATTTGAGCAGGGCTTGAAAAAATGGGAGAATTTGAAGAACTGGGGAAAGGAGCCAGAAAAAGCCTTTTTTATTTCTTTGTGTTCTGTCTGTCTCCTCCCCGAGGCTGTGAGCTCCTTGGTAGCACCATCCATGGTCTAGCTTGTCCACAACTATATCCCTAGTGTCTAAAACAAAGAACCCCAAAACCTAGTGCTTAGTAGGTGCTCAATAAATACAGACTTAGTGAGCGAATAACCTTGACAGCTCCACTTAGCCTGGGAGACAAGGATGCTCTCAGTTCCCTGTCCAGCTGGTGCACTGCCAAACCCGAGGTGCGTGGTTTCCATGGCAACAGAAGAGAGGCCGCCAGGCCAGCAGCAGGAGGCAGATGCAGGGATTGCAAGGTCTGCATCTTTTCAAGGTGCAGCCTGGAAATTGGGAACATGGTGGTGGGCTCTTTCAACAAATGTTGAGAGAAGAGAAAGAGCTTCATAAATATGGTTAACTTAGTTCTTCACTGGACAGTTTGTCAAATATATCAATGAATGCTCAGGATGGTAGTTTGGGCCTTTGAGAGGGTGGGAGGCTCTTGGTGGGTGAAAGGTTAGAGACTCAGGAAAGTTTGGTTCTAGTCTGGACCCTGCTGTGTGACCTTGGAGAGATTAACCTGTCTGAGCCTCAACATGTTCATTTATAAAATGGGAAGCTTGACCAACTGTAAAATTACTTATAAACATATGTGTGTGGTAAGAATGTAAAACGGTACCACAGCAGTGGAACACAGTTTGGTTTCTCAAAAAGTTAAACGTAGAATTATCTTATGTCCCAGCACTTCCATTGGTAGGTATATATCCAAGAGAATTGAAAATTGGAACTAAAACAATTATTTGTACATGAATGTTCATAGCAATACTATTCACAATCGCCAAAAGACCATAAATGGATGAATGGATAAAGATAGTATATCCCTACAATGGAATTTAGCCATAAAAAATTATGAAGTACTGATTTATGCTACAGCATGGGTGAACCTCAAAAACATTATGCTAAGTGAAAAAAAGCCCAGTTCAAAAGATCAAACATTGTGTGATTCCATTTATATTAAATACCTACAACAGGTAAATCCATAGAGACATAATGCAGCTTGCTGGTTGAAAGGGGCTGGAAGTGCGGAGTGACTGCCTAATGGGTACAGAATTTTCTCTTGGAGTGATGAAAATGTTTTGGAACTTCATAGAGGTATTATTGTAGGACACTGAATATCATGTGTGCTACTGAATTACACACTTTAAAATGGGTAGATTTTGTTATGTAAATTTCTCCTCAATTACAAAAAAAAAAAAAAAAAAAAGTATGTCCTCTAAGCACACCTTGTAGCCTGAAGTACAGAATGGAATCCTGGGAGGGAGCCTAAAAGAGATAGGCAAAAACGAAGGTCGAGTTAGAGATTAATTTGAGAGATCATCACAGTCTCTGTGCTCCCCTAACAATTCTACTGCCTAGGTGACATGCAGCTGGAGCCAGAACTGAGATCTGATCTGTCTCTGGCCATTTCTCCATGGTGGGATCCTGGGCCAGTCACTCAAGCTCCCTGAACCTCAGGCTTCCTATCTGCAAATGGGGCTGATGCATCTTCTGTTACCCTCACTGCACTGTGGATGAGGGTCCATCCTGAGCGCACTCTGTGAATCCATCTTCACTGGGCAAACCCTCTGGGATGAAGCCAGTCACAGAATGGTCTTCTAAGCAAGGCACTGGAGAGCCAGTTCATGATCATAGCCAGACCATGAGGCACTGGTATGGAAAGGGCACACTCAGGTTAACTGGTTGGATCTGTGTGACCTTGGGTGAGTCACTCATTTCCCTGTTTCTTCCGCTGGAGAATGTATCTATCTACATGTACCTTAGAGAGATGACGTGTGTATACCGTAAGCACTCAATAACCAGATCTCTTTCCTCTTTGTGGCTGCTCCCTGCACACACTTTTGAACACAAATATTGTGGATCCTGGGGTCCGCCCAAGAACTCTGAGCTATGGCTCAGAGAGGATAAAACACTAGCCTGAGGGGACACAACCAGTTTGGGTTTAGAACTTAGATTGCCTAACTCCTGGGACAGGGAACTTTCCTCAAGCCTCCAAGCTTCATGTATTCTCTCCAACAGGCGTTTAGCACCTACTACGCCCTAGGAAGGGCAGAGGTGAGGGAGAAGAGAGACCCACCACAGAATTGCGTGCTGTGTAGACGTGACCTTTTGAATCCTCATCACTTCATGAGACAGGTGCTGCTGTCCCGGTTATACATACTAGGAAACTGACTCTGAGGCTTCAGAGCAGCCAAGTGACACCAGAACACACAACCTGAAAGCCGAGGTCTCGAATTCGAACTCTGGTCTCCCCAAGGCGCCTCGCCTGGAAGCCCCCCAGGGCGCGCGTGGCTCAGCGAAATCCAGGCGCGCGGCGGTGGGAATCCCGAGCGGAGTTGGAAGCCGGGACCGTTCATTTGCATGCTAATACCCAGAATGCTTTTCCCCTCACACCGCTTCTCTTAATGGAAGCGCTCAGTTTGGAACCGTGGAAAGTTTGGAACACATACTTTGCTCCCTCTTTGCAACTGTGGGAACTTCCCTCCCGCACACGCGGTGCCTGCAGCTCCGAACTCCAAGCACCGCTGCCCGGCGGCGGTCGCCAGCGCTTCCCGGGCAGGCGAACCTCCGTATCCAACCCGCGCACGGCAGCATCCCCGGGCCCGCCGGGGACAAAGCGCCCTGTCTTGCCGGCGGGGCCCGTGGCTTGAGCGCTCGTCGACTCTCTGGGCTGCGGGCACTGGGGATGCTATCGGCCCAAGGAGGCTTTACGGCGCTCCCCGGACCCTCCAGTAACCCCAGTTCCCTGGGGGGTGCCGGGGTGCGCGGAGCCCCCTGCTCCTGTCCACCGCCCTTGACTCTATGTTGTCGCTTCCCTGAGCTAGTGACTTCCCGCTCCCAGGGGCACAAAGCTCGGCGTGTGGTGTTTGGGGGAAAGGCTGGACGATGGCCTCATCTCCCCAGCTCTCCCAGGCACGCAGCCCCTTGGGTTCGGTCAGTGAGCGGGGTGCAGAAGCAGCTCCGGAGGTTCGGCCTGCCCCCAGCCAGGACCCCGGGCCCTCTCTGGGGTCGGGAGCAGGGAGGCGGTCGCCGGCGACTTCTGGGGTTTCGCTCATCAAAGTGGGGCTCCGAAGGGTAACCGACGCCCGCTCCATTTACGGGTGCACACCACAGGCTGGGGGGCCCCGATCTGCACCCCTCGGTCCCTCACCCCCTCCCTCCCGTCCGCTCGCCGCCACTCTCGGCGGGGAGGGAGGGACAGTGGGAGCTGGTTTGCTGGCTTGGCGCTTCGTTTGCATTGGTCCGGGGGGGCTGAGACTGCAGCCCCCGGCCCCGCGGGCGGGGTGGGGAGGCGGGGGCCGGACGGGGGCTCAGTCTGCGCCAGCATTGGCGGAGCTGGGGAATGGGGAGGGGGGGCAGGAAGCGGGGGGAGCGGAGCTGCGGGGGGGGGGGTGTATAAATAGGGAAGGGGGGACGTGCATCCTCGGCTGGGTGAGGGGGGGGGGCGCTCGGCACAAAGAAAGTGGAAAGTTTGCAGCGCAGGGCGGCCCGGGCCAGAGATCCGGGTGCGCACGTGCAGGGCCGGGGGCGCCGGGGGCCCCCCACGCCGAGCTCGCCGTTTCTTTTTTTTTCCTCCCTGCAAGCGAGAGGGGGGGTGTTGTTGGTATCGCCCCCTCCTTCTCCTCCCCCCAGGGGTGAAAGTGCAAGAGGAAGTGCAGCCGCTGCCATCTTTCCTCCGCTCCGAACACACGGAGGCCGGGGCCGCAGCGCCGCCGCTCCGCCGCCGCCTTCGCCCGGCCCGGGGAAGGGCCCATCCTGACGCCGCCGCCGCCTGCTCGCTCCAGCGTTCTCCGTTGCTACCGCCCGCCAGGCTCCGGGACCAAGCCCGCGCTGCCGCCCCTGTGCGCGCCCCGCCGCCGCCGCCTTCGCCTTTTGTTTCCTCCGCTCCGGCGCCCCCGCCCCGGCTCGCGCTTTGCAGGGGACGCAGCGCGCGCCCCCAGCGGGCCCGGGAAAAGCCGCGGCGCGCGCGCGCACGCCTGCGCGGCAGACCCCTCCGCCTCCTCCCCGCGCGCGCGCGCCCATTTTGGCTGCGCGCCGGCGCCGCCTGGCGGGCGGGAGGGGAGGTGGCAGGCGCGTTTGCAGGAGGGGCGCACCTCTTTGCTCGCGTACCCCCCCGGAGGTAGACCAAGAAGGGAGGCGGGCGGGCGGAGAGGAGAGAGGAGCGCGCAATCGGTGGGGGCAGCTATGTGGGAGGTGGTGCGGCCTGCCGTCTAGACAGTACGATCCGGGCAGGGGGCGTGTGCGCTCGGGGCACCTGCGAGACTACAGAGCCCGGGGCCGGCACGTGTGGGGAGTGTAGATACGTCGACTGCGCCCCGTTTCTTACTGCCTAGGGGAAGGGAGGGGGGCGGGCAAGTGCCGCGGCCGGGTTTGTGGGGAGGGGGCGGCGGCCATGGAGCGGGTGAACGACGCTTCCTGCGGCCCATCGGGCTGCTACACCTACCAGGTGAGCAGGCACAGCACGGAGATGCTACACAACCTCAACCAGCAGCGCAAAAACGGCGGGCGCTTCTGCGACGTGCTCCTGCGGGTGGGCGACGAGAGCTTCCCAGCGCACCGCGCCGTGCTGGCTGCTTGCAGCGAGTACTTTGAGTCGGTGTTCAGCGCCCAGTTGGGCGACGGCGGAGCTGCAGACGGGGGTCCCGCTGACGTGGGGGGCGCAGCGGCGGCTCCAGGCGGCGGGGCTGGGGGCAGCCGGGAGCTGGAGATGCACACCATCAGCTCCAAGGTGTTTGGGGACATCCTGGACTTCGCCTACACTTCCCGCATCGTGGTTCGCCTGGAGAGCTTCCCCGAGCTCATGACGGCTGCCAAGTTCCTACTGATGAGGTCGGTCATTGAGATCTGCCAGGAAGTCATCAAACAGTCTAATGTGCAGATCCTGGTGCCCCCTGCCCGGGCAGACATCATGCTCTTTCGGCCCCCTGGGACCTCGGACTTGGGCTTCCCTTTGGACATGACCAATGGGGCAGCCTTGGCAGCCAACAGCAATGGCATCGCAGGTAGCATGCAGCCCGAGGAGGAGGCAGCCCGGGCTGCTGGTGCAGCCATTGCCAGCCAAGCCTCTCTGCCTGTGTTACCTGGGGTGGACCGCTTGCCCATGGTGGCTGGACCCCTGTCCCCCCAACTGCTGACTTCCCCATTCCCCAATGTGGCATCCAGTGCCCCTCCCCTGACTGGCAAGCGAGGCCGGGGCCGCCCAAGGAAGGCCAACTTGCTGGACTCAATGTTTGGGTCCCCAGGGGGCCTGAGGGAGGCAGGCATCCTTCCATGTGGCCTGTGTGGGAAGGTGTTCACTGATGCTAACCGGCTCCGGCAGCATGAGGCCCAGCATGGTGTCACCAGCCTCCAGCTGGGCTATATCGACCTTCCTCCTCCGAGGCTGGGTGAGAATGGGCTACCCATCTCTGAGGACCCCGATGGCCCCCGAAAGAGGAGCCGGACCAGGAAGCAGGTGGCATGTGAGATCTGCGGCAAGATCTTCCGAGACGTGTACCATCTCAATCGGCACAAGCTTTCTCACTCGGGGGAGAAGCCCTATTCCTGTCCAGTGTGTGGGCTGCGGTTCAAGAGAAAAGATCGTATGTCCTACCACGTGCGGTCCCACGATGGGTCGGTGGGCAAGCCCTACATCTGCCAGAGCTGTGGGAAAGGCTTCTCCAGGTGAGGAATAGCGTCCCTCCTCATGACCTGCCCTGTTTCTGGCTCATGGGACAGTTTCTTGCTAAGATCAGGGGGTGTGGGATTGGTGGGAGTCACTTGACCCTCTAGGGCCACATCAGGTTTGGAGACAGCAGAGAGTATTTTAATGGCCCTAGTTTTGTGGTCGGGAGCTGCTTTCTCTTCCCTCAGGGAAGTTCTCTGGCACTAGGCATGCCCTACTGTCTGTCTTCTTTTGGGCCTTGTGGGAAGGGGCTGGATTCCTCTGGCCACAGCCACTGGGCCTCACCATTCTTCTCCCCGGGCTCCCTTTGTGTTTCCGGCACCAGGCGTGGGGCCCCCTCTGGGGGCGGGAGGCTTTTCCTCCACCGACTTTCCCTGCTTGAATGGCTGCCCAGGGAGGGGCTGAAACAAGTGCATCTGGGACTCTTATGCTCCCTGCCACCAAATCCCTCCCCCAACAGAGCACTGGCGATCCTGGATGGGCACACTCAAGCTTTGCCCTTCTCAGCCTCCTGGGATCATGGGGCACAGAGTTCTGCACCCAGAGTCTCCTAGCACCAAAATCTTTGATCCCCTCTGATCTGGTAGCTCCAGAGCCTAACTGAACCCACAGATCATCTTTATGTTTTCAGGACAGAGAGGAGGGGGTCAAGATGTCCTTTTAGATTCACTTTTTAGTGAGCCTGATAGGAAACTAAGGACTTGTCTGGGAGCAGAGGGCTATTTTGTTTTTCATCTTAAGAGAATATTCAGAATAAAAGGCCGGTTTTAACTTGCCTGGATACTTAGGACTTGTGTCTGTGTGAACCTACAGAAGGAGAACTCCCTTGGAGGGGCCCCAACCAGAAACCAGTCTTACCGGTCAGGCAGCCCCTGCCCACCTGCTCCAGCGGGCATCTGGTTTACCAGCCCAGCTGGGGACTTAAGGCTCTATCCCTTGGCCTCTGGGGACTGAATTCCATCCGGGTGGCATTCATTGGCTGTCCTGGTGGGAGAGGCTGGGGGAGGGGAATACTGAGTTTCTAAGGGGCTTTAGTCTGGACAATGAATCTCACATACCCCCTCCCAGAAAGGCCTCAGTAAGGCAGCCTTGTCCCATTCTAAAGCCACCTCCTCGGGTCTTCGAAATCATTTGAGCTTCTGGTGGTGGGGGGGTGTGGGGGGGTAGGCAAGGTCAGAGACACTCACTTCCCTTCCCCCTTTAGAGAAAACCGGGGCAGAGAGGCCCTGGGCCTGTGGAGCTGGGTGGTGACTTTGTCTTTGTCACGCTAGGATGGGGAAGAGAGAGTCCTCTCCAACGGGGTGTGTGCAGGGGGCGGGGGGGGGGGTCTGGCCAAGTTTGTAGCCCTGTCTTTTGAGGTCTTGTTTTAAAGTCTCGTCTTGGTTCTCTTTTCCAGGCCTGATCACTTGAATGGACATATCAAGCAGGTGCACACTTCTGAGCGGCCTCACAAGTGTCAGGTAGGGGTCGGGCCAGGGCAGAGATGGGCTGAAAGAGAATGCTGCTGTTTCTCACAGCCCAGCCACAAGCCAGCTGATGTGTATGCTGGGCCGGCTGACTGACCACCACCGCTTTGCACACCTCCCCCTCTGTCCCTCCCCACCCTCCATCTGCTTTCATCCTTTGTTCTTCCCCCTGGCCCCCTCTCCCCCCCCCCCCACCAACTGCTAATGTCCCCTCCTTCCTGGTTGCTGGGTCCTGGTTCCCACCCTGCTTCTGTCTTCGCTCTTTTGCTTGGCTTTCCTTTCCTGGCATTTGCCAGCTCCTTGAATGGTGGGTCACATTGTGCAAGTGTCATCCTGGGGACACTGGCTCCCCATTGGGCCTGCTTCTGGTTCCCAGCAGTTTGCAGGGGCTACCATGGCGAGGGCAGGGTTTGTAAGGAGCTCCTGGTGGTTCAGCTAACAGCTCTTACCCCTTGTCTGCCAGGCACCCTGACCTTCTGGATCCCCTGAGCTTAGGGCACAAGGGGTGGCAGTAAGAATGACAGCGAAGGAGGATGAGAGTGGATGGTCTCATTCTCTGAGTGCTGGCACCTGTTTAACTCATTCTGAACCACATGTGCCATCAGCTAGGGCTTCTGAGGACTTAGAGAGGAGGGTGGTTTCCTCCTTGTGAGCTCTTTGTGTAGCAGTGGGTAGGGAAGGCTGGGCAAGATTCTTACCCTTGGTTTGTCTGCTTCAACAATATCTGGGGGCCCTGGGTGACCAGAAAATGGAATTTCCTCTCCTGACCACTGAGCAATCCTGTGTGGATGGAAAATGCCTGTGTCTTCTTGGCTATCTCCCCTCCCGTGCCAAGTTCCTGCCATCTGAGGGGGAGACAGAGTGGTGGGTGCTTGTTTTACAGCCTCTGGTAGGATAACCTGTTTCTCTTATCCTGTTGGTGGCAAGGAGGGAGGGAAGGGTTCAGGGGGACCTGCAGGGAGGAATGGACGTACTGTAGGTAGGGCAGTGAGCCCCCAGGGGCCAGGTGTGGTCGGTGTTCACAGCCAGCCAGGTAGCCTCCCCCAAGGACAAGGACGCAGGGTGGGCATGCTGGGATCCGTCTGTGCCTCGCTGCCTTCTCTCTGTCTCTGATTCTCTAATCACGGAGCACATTCTGACTCTCCCAGGTAGTGTGCTGAGCAGCCTGGCAGAGTAGGAGGAGCCCAGAGGGCAGTGGGGGCGTGCCCGGTGGCCTGGGGGGGTAACCTGCACTCTCTGCCCTTTTTCCAGGTGTGGGTTGGGAGCAGCAGCGGCCTGCCGCCCCTGGAATCTCTTCCTAGCGACCTGCCATCATGGGACTTTGCCCAGCCTGCTTTGTGGAGGTCGTCCCATTCGGTTCCTGACACCGCCTTTTCCCTTTCTCTAAAAAAATCATTCCCAGCCCTTGAAAACCTGGGCCCAGCACACTCCAGCAGCGCTCTCTTCTGCCCAGCCCCGCCAGGATATCTGAGGCAGGGCTGGACTGCCTCAGAGGGCAGCCGGGCCTTTACTCAGTGGCCTGTAGGCTAGCCTCGGCCTCCCCAGAGAGGGTTTTCTCTGGAGGGGAACGGGAATGGCGGTTGCTCTGAGACCCCTGCTTTTCAGAGAACCCAGCACAGTGATTCCTGCCCATGATGCCCAGCTCCTCCTTGTGTGACTTGGAGTCTTTCCCAGCTCAGGGACCCCTGGATCCCCCTCATAGCCTCCAGGTTTCTTTCTGGGTTCTCTTGCCTTTTTCTCCCCCTTTAACAGATGGCACTGCTGAGTGCCTGCCTGTCCTTGCTGGGGTGATTTTAGAGTCTGGTGCTTTCCCAATAACTAAGTCACTGGTTTAGGTGTTTCCCCTCCCCTACAATGGCCTCCCCTAAGGTGTGGGGTTTCTAGAATGGGGCTTGGCTGCCCCTCTCCCCTACTCTAGGGGTGAATCCCCCTCCAGAGGAGAATGGACCAATTCCAAGTGGGTCAACTCATGCTGCCCTCTTCCCTTCCCACTCACACAGGTCCTGCTTTCATTTCTGGCTAGTGAGTTAGACTTTTGTGTTTTTGAGGTTTACTAGCAGGTCTGCTCAGGAACTAGACTAACCAGTAGCTTTATATTGGGTCACCCCAGTATATGGCTTTGGGGGCTGAGAAAGCAGATGTAGACACCTCCCCCCTCAGATCCCAGTGGTGTGCCCTTTAGCCCCCGCAGCCTCCGCGGGGATAACAGGAGTGATGATAAAAGTTTTCATTCTAACATTTGAGGCTTTGTGTGTTTTGTCCTTGGTCTCTGTCATAACACTGACATCATTGTCCCTTGGTGTACGTACAAGCCCGCTCCTGCCCTGCCCCTCCAACACACACTCTTACAGACCCGCTGGCCCCACCTCCAGCCCCTTAGCCAGAATGCCCCTCATGGTGACCCAGCAGGTGAAGACATGGTGGCTTTCATGCTCTGGGCCGGCCAGCTGCTGTGCCCGGACTTGGTTTAACAGCAGGGGCATCTGTTTTGCATCGTGTGTATTCTGAAAGCGTCAGAGGTGAAGAGATGGGCTCTCTGGGAGTTGGTTCCCTGGGCAAGAGCTGGGCGCGGGGTATACCTCTCCACCTCTCCTGATGCCATAGATGACAAAACGGGCCAGTTACAGAAACTGATGCCACAGCTTGCATGAAAAGGCCATTTGAATGTTGGGGCATGAAGCCTCAGGCTTGGCAGTGACACACAAATCTCTCTTAACTGGCTCAGATGCCTCAGGCATTGCTGGCTTAATGGTGCAGCGGGGCTGTGGCATTATCTCCATGTGGAGTTGGGCCTGAAGCCGAGAGACCAGAGCAACTCAAAACCTCTCCCATTGCTTCCAGTGGCCCCACTTCTCAGGGGCAAGTTGGGGTGGTTTGGGCTGGAGGATAGCTCATTAGAGAAGGAATGAATTGAAGTGGGAACAAGGGAGCTGGCACCCCCAAGAAGGGGGCCAGTGAGGACAATGGCACTAGGCCTCCGTTTATTGCCCTTAGACTTTTCCAGGGCTATAAAAAAGACTGCTTAAGACCATGCCTCCATCCCTACCCCCAGGCTGCCAGACTTCAAAGGCCACCAAAGGTTGGATGTGCACTAAGTGTCCCTGATACCATTTGGGCCCCATTCCTGAGCTGCTCAACCCCTGGGAAGAAAAGCTTTAGGAATTCTGGGATGGGGAGAAACTGTCGGGGGAGTGAAGGGAGCATGACTAGGATTCTGTTGAGTGGTGATGACCAGAGGTGGCCCAAGCTCAGGGTGGCTGGGCCAGGACCCGGCAGGTGTGCTCCTAACAACAGGCTGCCTGTGCACAGGGCCGTGGGCAAGGTGCGGCCATTCCAAACATCAGTGGTGATCAGAGCATGCTATGCTGGCTCGCTCTTGTCCCATCAGGGACCCTCTGTCTTCTCCCTGTCTCTAGGATGGGAAATGTCTTTCTCCTGAGTGGCCCCAGTATAGAGATTCTAGGTGTCCCTTTCTTTGGGATCTGTCTCCCCTTTGGCCACTCTTTTGTGTCCTGTGCCCAGACTCTTTATGTTGTGTGTTGTCTGAACTTCGGGCAGGCCTAGACTCAGGCTTGTACACTTTGACAATTCCCCCCGAACCTTGGAGACTTGAGCCATGAAGGGTCAATTCTGGCACAGAGAAGCCAACAATCACTTCAGCTTGGCTTTGTAATACAGTGAAAGTTTTTGTTGTGTTTGTGCTTCCCCCCCCCCCCCCCAGCAGCAGATTTCTATTCCTAATTATGTTTGCTCAGGCCAAAGTTAGCTTTCATTCCTTGAGAGATAATCAATGGAGGAGGGGGGCGGGGAAAATCTGCCTGGTCTGGGATTTTAATTTTGCCTAGCTAATCCCTCAAATGGATAATCTACTTGTGGATAATTGAGGTTTGGCTGTCCATTATCTTTAGGTAGCACAGTGTGACAAGCAATGCTTTAAAGGACAGACCCCGAAAGGAGGTTGGCAAGAGAAACAAGGCATCGCTTTCACATCTCTCTAGTGGCGCTTTTCCCAGGGACCGCGGAAGATGGAATTCTGAATGTGTCTTTCACCGCACTTTCTTACACCTGGTCCATCTTTGGTTCCTTTGAGTTCTAAGGCGTAAACCACACTGCCTCTCGTTGTTGGGGAGCCGGTCCTCAAGTCACTGGTTGGCAAAGCTGGCTCTATCCCCAGATAAAAAGGCAGGTGCACCCCTCTCTCCTGGGGGTGTTTTTGGCAGCCGCTGCTCTGGTTTATAGGCCGGTGGGCTGGGAGGAAGATGGAATTTTCTCCCCACTGTCACCTATGATTGGATCATGAGGTCCCTGAGGTGGGGCCCACTTGGGGCCTTGAGACCAAGCACCCATCATGCTTCCTGAGTCACCTGAGTGCTCGAGTTTGTCTGCACAAATTCTGTCACCTCTCCCTTTCAGGGGAGTCCTGGCCACCCCGCACACTGCGTTAGAAAATATCAGTACCTTTCACTCTCCAGAAGCTATGGGTGCCAAGTCTGGAAATGGGAGGGGCACAGGCTCAGGGGCCAGTTCCTATTCCAGCAGTCCTATATCCCCTCAGGGCCTCTGTCTGGCCAGCTGTAAAGTGGGGAAGGGAGGGATACCTCAGGGAAGCTGGGAAGAAAGGACGGGTAGGGGACTGGGCTGGCAGTGGCAGTGCTTTGACTGCTGTTTCCTCTAGTAGTAGAGTCCTGTACTTCAGGCAAATCGCTGTCCACACTCAGCTTCCTCATTTGTCAAATGAATAAACTCAAGGCATAAAACAGTTACAGGTGGTATCTCGTTAGCATAAGGTGTTCTGTTCAAATGTGTTAACATTTACTTAAAAGCTAATGACCGAGAATGGTAAGGCCTGTCCTGATGTGCACAGACGTTTGGGACTGGAGTAGGAACAGAGGTGTCTTTAGCCTCCACGACATCGAATACATTGGTGTCTTCCTTTGATTACACAGTAAGGAGATAAACGTTTGTACCTGAGGTGATGGGGTTCAGACATTTACCTTGAGGTCTCGGGATCTCAGGCTATGCTTCTGTTAAACAGAGACGGCAGGAGCAGCTCCACTCTAGAGAGTTAATGGGGTGGCGGGTCTTCAGTGGGTTAATGGTCACTCTGTAATGCACTTAAAGGTGAATGTTGCTTTCTCTTGGGGTTCTAAAATAGTAAACACACACATAGAAAAGGAGTCAGACTTGACATGAACCTCTAAAACATCTCCATGGAACCAAAACAGCTTGAAAGTCACCAGACTGTAACTCTCCCAAGGACTTCCCTGACATTCTGTGACCTCCAAGGCTGGGGTAACTGGGTGAGCCCCATATGAGGAAGGGCTCTTGGTGGGGAGAGGTCAGGGACTGAGACTGAGTCAGACCCTCGGGTACAGGAAATGCCTGGGGACCTGGGGCTGCCTCCCAGGATGCTGGTGCTGACCGTCAGCTTCTGGGTCATCCGCTCAGGGTCTTGCTAGGAGTTGGTGCTCACACCACAGCTTTCTATGGCTATCCTCCCCTGGAGGGTGATAACATGGCCTGCTTTGGAGGGCTGCTGTAAGGCTGGATTGCAGGAGATCAGTGTCTTGGAAAGGCTAATCGTGGTGCCTGCCTGGCACAGAATGCATGCTCTATCAATGTGGGGTGGTATCATTCTTGTCATTACCAGCTTTTCCCCAGCTTCATGTCCCACAAATGCTTCTGAATCATGCAGCCTTCCTTCTCTCTGCTCAATTCTCACATTAGCAGAATCGACTATCACTTTATGGGCTGCTTTCTCAATACAAGCCCACAAGAGTATTATAAGGAGTAATCTCTGTGCTTCGTCCTGCCTTTCCTTTCCATTTCCCCATGGCCAAGACTAATGTCACGTTTGAATAAAGTGGATAAATTGAATTCTTTGCATAAAGCAAGTAGAGAAAACTCAGGATGGAGAACAGGAAGACTGGTCTGTTCACATGCCAGTTTACTGCCGTAAATTCACTTATAGTCAGTGCAACTAAAGTCAGTTCTTCATGTTTAAGAATGAACAAATGCCTCATCTTTCTTTATTCTGTAAAGGAGTGTGGAACTTAATGTGCCAGGCTCTGGACATGTTGTGGTAGCCATCTGGAACCAATAATTCCAACTCAGGTGTCTCATGAGGAGGCATCATGGAAAATAAGAGCAGCTTACTTGCCATTCTGGGGAGAAAGCATGAGCCACATGTAAAGCTCTCTTTATTACAGGGAGTCTATGTGTTGGCCAGAAACCGTTTTTGTTTCCTGGTGTGCTTGGTGGGAA
The DNA here is from genome assembly GCF_028749965.1 of Puma concolor. Taxonomy (NCBI): domain Eukaryota; kingdom Metazoa; phylum Chordata; class Mammalia; order Carnivora; family Felidae; genus Puma; species Puma concolor. The sequence continues at coordinate 21,872,074 of NC_141678.1, forward strand.
GTCAGGAATGTGATGCTAGTTTTCACCTCATCTCGTTTTCCTTTCTGCCCTCAGACCTGCAATGCTTCTTTTGCCACTCGAGACCGTCTGCGCTCCCACCTGGCTTGTCATGAAGACAAGGTGCCTTGTCAGGTGTGTGGGAAGTACTTGCGGGCAGCGTACATGGCAGACCACCTGAAGAAGCACAGTGAGGGGCCCAGCAACTTCTGCAGTATTTGTAATCGAGGTAATCTCCCTGCTGTTTCCTCATTTCCAGGGGATGGGCCTGAGCTTGTGTGGGAGGCCAGGGGTGTCCTGATCACCTTGCCTCAGACTCCACTCCTTGCACGGCTGGCCCTCCCTTCCCACTGAACGATAAACACCTTCGTTGCCCAGGCGGCTATTTGCCACCTCTTCCTTCCCAGACTTGGGGTGCTTGGGATAGGAGTTCCCAGGAGATCAGCGAGTGGGAACGGAAGGAGAGAGTACTGTTTCCAAGTCTGGGCTCATAACACATGTGCTGGGCATATGGCAGGATGGATACATTTCGTAGACACCACTGAACTACTGAGGTTGGTGGGAGAGTCATTAAGCCCCAAGAAGTGGGGGAAAAAGAGGGTCCTGCTTGAGAGCTTTGGCTGGCTGATTTCACTGGCATGTGAAATTCAGCAACCAAGGAAGGAGGTTGAGTCTGGAGATGGACAAGGGGCAGAAAGTTTCTAACACAAATGGTCAGGAAAGAGCCCAAACCCAGGTGACTGTGGCCTGGATGAGACAGGAATGTAGACGGTGCTCTGAGCAGGACAGTGTGCTTGAGGCCGAGGTGGGCCTAGGTGGAGTCTGGTTCTGTGGCCCCAGTGTTGTGTTGGATGAAGTCTGGCCTGCCCCTGAGCTTCCGCCAGGGCTTGTTGGTGGTTGGAGGGCTAAGGTTTGTGTCATGCAAGCACAGTGTCAGTGGAGGAGGCTTGCGCCGTATCTGTGCCGAAGGTTGGGGCAGCCGTCTGTGGTGGGCATGAAGATGCTTCTGCACGGTGTGCTTGCTTTGGCCAGGTGGGGACCTTGCTGGGAAGTCCTTTCTCCTGGGACTCTCTTGTCCCAATGCCTCTGGAAGTCTTGGGTATGGCTTAGTGGATTGAGTACTGAACTGGAGTTGGACTGAGGGTTTAGTCCACGCCCCTCCTACCTTGCCCTACTCTGTGACTTTGAGCTCTCCCTTCCCCTTTCTGAGCCTGTTTTTTCATCACTTAAATGGGGTTAAGAACATCCTGCCTTGCCTACCTCGTAGGGTTGTTGTGATGATCCCAGGAGACAAGGTAGGTGAAAGATCTCTGAACTCCCCACAAGGACCTGCATCCTTGGGAGGTCCCATCCTTGCGCTTTGTAACAGTGTTAGGAAAGACACAGCTCACTGACACTCTGGTTTGGACCAGGCACCCCTGCAGTCCTTGGCTGGAATCTTCGGGTGCTTCTGCTGTCTCCATATGCCCTGAGGTCGTTGGTGGAGGGAGACTGCTGAGTAGCTGGGTGTTCTTGGTGCCCTGGAGCTGGGTCCCTCCCTGGGATTGCACACCTGGGGTTTGCCTTGAAGGCCACTGGATATAGATGTTTGTACCACCAGGAAATCTGCTGTGAAAGTGGAGAGGTGGAAATAAAAGTTGCTTAAGCGTCTGTCCTACTTTCTGACACGTCAGTTGAACCCTTTCTGGCAGGAGCTTCCCCTGGGGGGTGGGCAATGGGGTTGTGCGTGCAGGGAGTTATCAGGCTGTGGCTGACCATCTTAACTGTGGCTGCCCCAGCTCTAGAAAAAGCTGGTTTCTTATCTTGCTTCATCCTAACCTGGCTTTCTGACAGAATTCCCCCTGTCCCCCGACCGGCTCCTTACAAATAACTAAACCTGCAACATGCCATCAGCAGGCGTTTGGTCAAGTTTTCGAGCCTGAGGTTCTCCATCTGAGAACTGAGGTCAGAGACCAGAGGCTGGAAAACAGTGAGAGCAGAGAAGGATGTTAACGATGAAACTCAGAGCCTAGCTCAGATTGCCGAGTCGGGCAAGAACTGAACGGGAGACCCAGGGCCACGGCCCCTGGGGGCCCAGCTCAGGAGGAAAGAAGAGCTGAGAGCAGCAGGGAACAGCAGGGAAAGTCGACCCAGTTAGGAGACAGCTGATGTGGCAGAGCCAACAACTGGCGTACATCAGGACTTGGGCAGCAGCCACAGACCACGTGACTGGACTGGGGGAGCTGGAAGAGTCAAACCAGAGCTCACCTTTGCTCAGAAAAGCCAAGACTAGATCTGGATCATAGGCTAAACAGCTCTGGGTCTCAGAGTCAGAATGGGAAGCCCCATCCCTCCAACAAGACGAAGAGGACTCTGGTCCCACCCTCCTACGCATACAGGAGGAAGAGAAAACAATTTTGGTCTTTATAAGAAGTGAAGGAGCGGGATTCTATCTCAGGACTCATTCATTGGCAGAAATAGAAGGAGACGACTCCTGAGGAAATAAAAAGAAAAAGGAAGAGGATAAGGATACCAAAGACATCGAGACCTGGAATCAGAATGCAGAAAACTCTGGGTCATTCTTCTCCCTGCCCACCACCAAGGCTGTGATATAGGAAGAGGAGCACAAATAAATGAATGTGCTTATGTCCACAAGGGTTCAAGCAAAGGCTGATGTCAGCCAGATGGTCAGATGGTCGAGGTTGGATCAGGTACCCTCTGACACCCTTCAATCTCAGGCAGTCAACTACCTATAGATCCGCCAGTCTTTGCCACACAAATGACTCTTGCCCATGAAGAATAAGAAGGGAGGCAGGCAACCTGGCTGCTCTAGCCCCGCATTTGAAATAGATGACATCGTCTTTGTCCTAGAGACATACCAGGATGTGGGTCATACCATCTGTAGAGGAAGATTATTTGCAGTGGAAGGAGTTTTGATGCTAGAAAAAGCTTGTTTCTTCATTTTCAAATTGAGGAAATGAGTTGAGCTGAATAGTGGGAAGGAGAGAAGGACCTGGTAGATACACCATGATTTTCTTCTTTTTAAAAAGTTTCTGTAGCAAGGTCTTTGTATATATGCACACGTACTGGTATGAGAAAGAGGGATAGCTTATTGGAAACTTGCCTTTGACAGAGACAGCATTTGAACTCCAACATCATTGCTTAAAGGGGAGGAAGCCTTCTCCCCAGTCAGAGGTGAGCACGCAAGTTGTCACCGGTGCCAGTAATGGACACAGCCAGCCTGCCATTCCCCTGGACTGAGCTGATACACACCTACTTAGTGCCTCCCTCCAGCACAGCTCTGTTGGGCATGGTCCCAGCAGGGTTTGGACAAGAAGAAAGCAGTCCCTGACCCCTCTGTGTAAGTGGAATTTGTGAAAGGAGATTGCTTCTGGAGTGCAAATTGCAGCGCACCAAGCAAGAAAATGCCGTGGAGGAGCAGCAGTCTTTGGCTGTGAACTCTTCATCTCTGGAGTGCGGGGGAGGCTAGCTTGTTGGTTGTAGTGAAGTCACATGTGTGCTCACTGTCTTGACATCATTCTGGTGCCTGGATCAAACTGCCTCTCTGGTTCTTGGTTAATCAGTGGTGAATGGGCAGGTGAGTTCAGAATTCCCACTAAACGTTTCTGGCTTCAAAGATGTGTTCTCCGAAACTCAGCTTCCGTTTTATCCCAACACTTGGCTGCTGAGTTGCTCTGTGTTTAAATTCTGGGCTTTAAATGGCAGCTGTGGATCCACTCCTACTACCCTGCCATGTGGTTTTGCTATAGATAGTACAGTCTGCAGCTGGGGTAAAGTTAAGAGGACCTAGCCATGTGTTTCTCAGACTGTTTTTCAGGAAAACACAGCAGATTTTCATTGAGCATTTGCTGTGTTCCCCTGGTGTAGTTCTTTCCACAAGGAGTAAATATAATAATTCCCGGTGCTCCTTTCCTCCTTTCCCGTCCCCTTTAATCTCAGTGGACCTGCTCTGCTATACCATGGAGAGGGCTTCACACCACTTCCGAGGCTCCACGGGAATTAAAAATCAAAAACAAAACAAATCCCTTCTAAAATGGAGTTGTGATGTTCTTGGAAAGGCCTGGTATCTTATGCTGGTTGCCAGGGGCCACAGTACCAATCCCAGGGGGCAGGGCTAAGGTCCTCTTTCCTGTTAGCCTTGTCTACTCATTCCTGACTGCAGCCTCCCTCATAAGAATGTTTATATGGGACCCTCTTAAGCCAGTCTGTCCCCCGTGGTTGGCCCCAGGCAGACTACTTGGTCACAGCACAGGATAACTTGGCTCTACTAGGCAGGGCAGGACTCCAGAAACTGGACCAGGGGTCTATAGAGTAGCTGTATCAGGAAAGAAAGGAAAAGTCACTCAGTGCCCCTTTCCTCCGAAACCACCAACTGCTACTGTCAGGGGAGTGTGTGTTAAAGATTTTCACAGGTCAGCTCCTGTCTACTGGCTGCTTCCATTCTAACCCACCAATATGGCGGAAATACGTAAGGGAAAATGGTGATAAATGAAACCTACCACCGAAATCCAAGGGATGTTTCTGCGGCCAGGGCCTACTAAAGAGTCTGCTCAGTGGTTAAGGACCACACGGTAGCACATGGTCCTGGGGTTGGAGTCCAGGCTCTGCCATCTAGTAGCTGTACATGTGACCACAAGTCACTTAACCTTACCAACCCTCTTGTTTTTTCATCTATGAAATAGGTATACCCATAATTCCCAGCTCATAGGGTGACTGGTGGAATTCTATAGAATAAAGCATGCAATGTGCTGGGCCCTGGCACACCATTATCACTTGCTAAAAGTGAACCTAATAAACTGTTCCAGCAGCATTTGAAAGGCCATGCCAAATCAGACTTGTGCAGACATCACACAGCACCCTGCAGCCTCTGACATGTTCAGAGTGGATCCCACTGTTATCCTATAACTGTAATTTTAAAGGGGAATAAAAGCACTTGAGAATGTGTCAACCAGATCTGGAGTAGATTAAAGGGCACTAGACACCAGGTGGACCTTATGCTAAAATGCTTCGGTTCCTGCTGAAAGCGCATCCTGATCCTTGACCACTGTGGAGTTTGATGACACAACTTCCTGCAAAACCCAAGTCAGTTTCCTTTGACTGGCCCACCTGGTTTCATGTCCTCAGACTTGTGGCTGGTGTGGAAGTTGGCCCAAGATCTACGCTTCCCAGCGTGAGCTATCGTATGGCTCGAACTGACCAGAACATCTGGGTTGGGCTGCTGCAGTTTTCAAGATGGCTGGATTGCCCCTCCTCCAAAATGAAGGCAAAGATTATCTCTTTTTCTTCCTTCAGTGAACCTGATGGATGCTCCAAACCCAAACCAAAAAGATGACCGTGAATAAGAGCTGACTGAGCCTCTTTAATGTAACTTGCTATTTTTGTTGTTCCTCAGAAGGTCTGAAGAATTACTAAATCCAGTTATTTGGAAAGTGAGAAAGTTAGCAAAATAGAACATGTCCTGCTAGATAGAAGGAAGGGGACTCCTGGAGGCATTCCTTTGGGATTTCATCTTGCCTCCATCTGGTTTGTTGTGCAGTTTGCCTTTACAAGTGTTAAGCAGGCGTTCTGCTGGCTGGAGTCCTGTGGCTGCCATTGAGCCTCATTGCTTTTCTGACTACATTAATAGCCAGGGTCTCTGCAGCTGACCTGGGGCTGTGGGACATCTTCTCCAACCGCTCATTACTGAGGCACCAAGCAAGCCGAGGGGCATTTGGCCTCTGGCCCTGGCAGGAGCAGGATCTCAGGCCATCCCTCCAGGCAGCCAGCCTGGGTCCTACACCTCAGCCTTGCAGAGTGGGCTCTGCAGAGAAGCCGATTCGAGGACAGTGCCACCCATCCTGAGCCAGGTGGCTCCTGTGGTTGCAACCGTTTTTGAACCAACAAGGGGGCCCCTTCTAGGTGCAGCTGACCTGGGAATGCTAGCCAAAGCGGCCAGAGGAGAGGCGTGGGGGAAGCAGAGAGGTACCTCTGTGCTGGCCGCGGGATCTCATCTCCTTTTGTCTTGTTTAGGTTTCTCCTCTGCCTCCTACTTAAAGGTCCATGTTAAAACCCACCACGGTGTTCCCCTTCCCCAGGTCTCCAGGCACCAGGAGCCCATCCCGAATGGGGGAGCAGCGTTCCACTGCGCCAGGACCTATGGCAACAAAGGCAAGCGACCCCTTGCTCTGCACTTTGCTTCTCTGCGCAGACTGTGTTGTGGGGGCGCTGGGCCGGGCGTGGGGAGGCGGGAAGGCTGCCGGCTTGCTGGCCGCCTCAAGGAGGCTCTGAGATCTGAGTGGCAGTGGCCTCCAGGACAAAAGTCACAAGTGGGTATCTCACTCCAGGGCAGTGAGTGAGGCTTTTAGGGCACTGCCAAGATCCAGCCCCCGCCTCCTCTTCCCCAGCCTTCCTCCCTTGCTCCTGGCCAGCCCCCACTGTCTGGAGCCCTGCAGGGATGCCCCGGGCCCAAGGCTGGAAGCAAGTCCTGCATGATGAGTCACTCTGGGCCTGTCCATTGCCTGTGGCCCTTTAAGGATGGTGTGGAGCTGCGGCTGAATGCTTTCTTTTTCTTTGACCCTGTGGGCAAGGGGGAGCCAAGGGCTGGCTTCCTCCTTGATAGGGGTGATTGGTTGCTGTGAGCGGCCCTTTCTGGCGGGCCTCTGGCTGCGTTTGTGAAATGCATGGCGATAAATGAGATATGTGACTGCCTCTGACTTGGAGTTGGTCTGCAGAGAGCTCCCTAGGGCCCACCTTCACGTGTTGATTCAGGTTGTTCTGTGGTATTTCTAGTTGTTGCCTTGGGGATGATGCCAGGGGCTTGGCAGACGGCAGAGATGGCAGAGATGGCATGCTCCACGCTCCCATCACAGACCTCCCTTCCCGGCATGGCTCTCTGAACTCAGGCAGGAAGCTTCTGATTGGTGGACTGCAGTGTGGGCAGGGCAAGGCAGAGCAATGAGGATTGTCTTGAGGCCCAGCTTGTCCTGAGCCCTGTGTGGGGACAGTCAGCTGACCGAGTTGTTCAAAGTTACTTTTTAATCTCTATGCTTTGGCCGCTGGGCCCTGGATGGGTTTTGGCAGAAGGAAGGCAATAAGGGCAGGGCTTGTGTTTGCAGCATTGGGAAAAGGATTGGCTTCTGTCTCAGCCATCAGTGGGGTCTGCCGGGTTGAGGACCTCACGGCTTTGGTTCTGCCTTGCTAGGGTGCAGCTAGTCTGGTGTGGAGGTGAGGCCATTGATATACCTGTTCAGCATCATCAGAACAGCCATCTTACCCCCAGGGGCAGCCAGCAAAGTGCCTAGGAACTGGGGGTCTTTGAGTTGTTCTGGGTGGAAGCAGTGGAGGCCCCTTCTCCATACCCTCTTCCTTGAAGCAGGCTGAGATGGTGGTGAGCGATACACGTGCACCTGCATGAAGAGTCCGCGGCGAGGGAGGCTGGCAGCCCCAGGGCCCTGCTGTCTCACGCCCATAGGCACACCAGGCTCCCAGACTGACCAGCTGAACCTCCGTGGGTTCTGCCAGGGCAGTGGCTGGCCATCCACTGCCCTCCACAGGCCTATGAGCTGGCCTTTCCCGACCCCTCCAGGAGGGGGCATCTCCAAAGCCTGGCCTCATCTCTCCTGTGTGTTTTGTTTTCTCCTAGAAGGCCAGAAATGCTCACATCAGGATCCGATTGAGAGCTCTGACTCCTACGGTGACCTCTCGGACGCCAGTGACCTGAAGACGCCTGAGAAACAGAGCACCAATGGCTCCTTCTCCTGCGACATGGCAGTCCCCAAAAACAAAATGGAGTCTGACGGGGAGAAGAAGTACCCCTGCCCTGAATGCGGGAGCTTCTTCCGCTCCAAGTCCTACTTGAACAAACACATCCAGAAGGTGCATGTCCGGGCGCTTGGGGGCCCCCTGGGGGACCTGGGCCCTGCCCTCGGCTCACCTTTTTCTCCCCAGCAGAACATGTCTCTCCTCGAGTCCTTTGGGTTTCAGATTGTTCAGTCAGCGTTTGCATCATCTTTAGTAGATCCTGAGGTTGACCAGCAGCCCATGGGGCCTGAGGGGAAGTGAGGCAGATGCTGTGTCCCCACGGAAATGGCCACCGGGGACCGCTGAGAAATGCTGTGAATGCGGAGGGAAGTAATGTCTTTGGGTTCTGTAGCTGAGAGATTTTTATTCGTTTTTAACTCCCCCTTCCCCCCACCCTGTCACCCCCCCACCCGCTCCCTCTCCACCACCCATCCCTTCAGTGGTCTTTAGAAATAGATTCTCATCTGATACTCTGCAGAAATATCTGCAAGACCTGGTATGGGACAAGGGCAGAAAACACTACATAGGCCTCCAAGGCCACACCAGTCCCGGTTTCTCTAATGGGTGGAAGCTGGAATTCCTGGTGCCCAATTCTTAGTGATCCCAATCCCAAACCCACACGTGACGGCATTCAGGGACCTCAGTGATTTGGGTCCCCTCCCCCTTCTCATATCCCTTAAGAGAAACCACATCAGGGTCTCCACCCACTTACACAGTGCTGATGCCCAACTATTTTCAAGAAAGCTGGAAGCCTACAGCATCCCATGGACCATGGGGTGAGTGCCCTCTGAGAGCCCCTGAGCTTAACCCTTGACTTGGAGGGCCTCAGACCTTTCTGAGCCCTACCTAGAGGCTAGCATTTCGCTACTAGGACAAGCTGGGCTATTGAGGACACCCCCACCCCAAATTCCAGTTCTTATGTGATTTTAACCATTCAACTTGCTGTTGGGTTTTAATTCTCTAATTATTATTATTATTGTTATTTTTTAGGACCAGTTGTAGTGAATTGCTACTGAAAGCTATCCCAGGTGATACAGAGCTCTTTGTAAACCGCAGTCACACGTTAGGGTTAGTATTAAACTTTGTTTAGATGTACCATAATTAACTTGGCTAGTTGATTGTTTGAAGTCTATGGAAGAAATAGTTTTATGCAAAATTTTAAAAATGCCAGTCTGGTCAGGGAAGTAGCGGGTTTCAGTGTTGTTGGTAGCCAGGAAGGCAGGAGAGCTGGCAGGTGGGGACATTGTTGTGTACCTCGGCTGTGTCACGTGTGAGCAGGCCCAGGGTGACCTGGTGCTGTGAATTGATCTGATCAGACTGTATTAAAAACGTTAGTACGTTACTCTGCCTGCTCCCCTGAGTCCAGTTTTTCAGTTAAGGGTGCGGGTGGGGGTCTTTGGGATGCAAAGGGAGGGCACCTGGGGGAGAGGTGGGATCTCAGGAGACCTCTCTTCCTCCTCATTGCACCAGCTGCAGCTACACTGGGATTGATAGGTGGATGTTCCCACTGAGGACTCTGCTGCCGGCATTCACCCATTTGTTCAACAGATACTCACTCCTTGTTGTCTGCACTGCTGTGTGCCAGGCTCAGCCTCAGACCCTGGGGGCATGGTGGTGAGCAGGACACCCTTGTGGAACTTACTGGGAAAGAGACAGTTAACAAATAAGCAGAGCTAACCATGAGTTCAGGTAACAAGACGTCCAGGGAGAAAAACTGGGCAAGGTAGGGATAGTAACAGTGGGAGGGTAGGTAGGTTGGTCCAGGATGGTGAGGGCCTGGGGGTGGAGCTCTGGGAGAGAAGACCTGGAGTTCAAGGGGACCCAACATAATGACTAGCTAGGACCTAAGAAGGGACATGGGCAGGGAGAGGGTTCTCATGGCCAAAGGGCTCTAAGAAGTTCAGCAACGTGAAACAGCCCCCAACCCTGTGTTACCTACAGGGTTAGGTAAAAGGTTGTTGCACCCTTTGTGGTGAATGTATCAAGACAAGGGGGAGGGGCACCGGGGTGGCTCAGTCAGTTAAGCATGGACTCTTGGTTTTGGCTCAGGTCATGATCTCGCAATTTGTGGGTTCAAGCCCCACATCAGGCTCTGTGCTGACAGTGTGGAGCCTGCTTGGAATTCTCTCTCTCTCTCTCTCTCTCTCTCTCTCTCTCTCTCTCTCTGACCCTCCCTTGTTTGTGTTCTCTCTCACAAAATAAATAAATAAATTAATTTAAAATAAAAGAAGGGGGAAAGACAACAGCAAACAAGAGGCAAGAAGTGAGCACAGTGAAGAATTAATGGGAGCAAGAATTTTAGTGAGAGGGTATGGCAGATTTAAATCAGCCTGGGCATCTTGAGAAACCTTGAGAAAGAGGGAAACCCCTAAACTAAAAGAAACAGCATTTAACCTCCAAACAAGTAGAAAAAAAATGATAAAGGAGAGAAAAATAAACATAGACCAGGAAGAATAAACAAAGCACAAAATTATTTAGACCCACATTAATATTAATTACGATGCTCTGGTTTAAAGGCAAAGGCTCTGAGCTGGATTTTTTAAAAAACCTCTAAGCCATCTACATGAAATCTTGGGAAAGTTGCTGGGTTCTGTGGAGTGTGTGGGATGGAGGCTTGGGCCATTTGGTGTCAGTATCAGAGGAAAGGGCAACTTTGAAATGCTGAGGCCCTGTTCATGTGGCCTTGTGACCACAAGATCTGCCAGCTGGTGGCACCCTCCAGGTGTCAAGGCAGAGAATCTGGCCTTGAGCTAAAGACATCATTGGCCCTGTTCCCCCAGACCCCCCACCCCCACCGCAAAACCCCTACATGTCCATGGACAGGGAGGGACCACAGTTAGGAAGCAGTATCTGTGCATGGCAGGAGGGGGACGACAAAGCAAGCAGGCTGCTTCTTCCAAAGCACTACTCACCTGGAGGCCTGAGCAGCAAGAGGAGGTACCCTTGCCTGCCTCCCAACCTCTGCATCTCCTCTGTACACCTGTGCCCTTCAGGCCAGAGGGAGGAAAGCTGTGCAGAACATGGGTGCGTAAAGGTGGAATTACTTTGCCATGGTTAAGGGTAAAGAGCCTGAGCTTTGGGGGTGCCTGGGTGGCTCAGTCGGTCAAGCATCTGACTCTTGATTTAGGCTCAGGTCATGATCTCAACAGTTCTTGAGTTCGAGCCCCACGTGCTTGGGATTCTCTCCCTTTCTCTCTGCCCCTCCCCTACTTTTTCTCTTTCTCAAAAATAAATGAATAAACATTAAAAAAAAAAACACAAAAAAACACCTGAGCTTTGGCTGTACAGATCCACCATCTGCTTGCTGTCAACCCTGGGCAAATCTTTGAGTCTCAATTTCCTCATCAGATAAACAGGCATGAAGAGTAAGGGAGACCATCATGAGCTAACATTTTCTGTGCTTAATTCTCAGCACAACCTGTAAAGTTGGTTCCATTACCATCCCCCTCCTGCAGGCCAGCAAACAGGCTCAGAGAGGTAGAGGCATCCCACCCACCCCTGTCACATAGTGTCAGAGCCAGCATACAAACTCAGTTCTGACCTCTGACTCCAGAACTTTCATTCCCAAGCTCCAGCAACAGTGCCTTTACACACATGTAAATGTCCACTACCGTGCTCAGCACAGAGCAGGCCCTTACTCTGCCAGGGCCCTGGGACAAGGGCTTGCACAGTGCAGCACGAAAAAGCCACGGAGGAAGCCAGGGTTAGTGCTGGAAAGAGTGCACAGAGACCCTATTGGGTAAGCACTCTTCATGCTTAGGTAACCCTCTCAGGTGACTTGCATCCCACTCCCAAGTCACTTGCTCCAGGCAGAGCTGCCACACCAGAAGCCTGTCCAGCCACTGCCTGATGGCCTGGGCAAAGACTTGGCCTCACTTCCCCACAGCAGTGATCACCCATCTCTGCCGCTGGCATAGGCGAGGGAAGCCCTGTGGCACCAAGGAACCCCTGGTACATAGGGCTACTGAGAAATCTGTCCACTGATAGCCAAAAGTGGGACCTGGAGGCCTGTTGCATTTGGGGCTATGGCTAGTCTCCGGACATACTTTCTGAGACACTTATAATTCTGGCAATTCTCCAAGCCTTGGCTTCCTTATCTGTAAAATGGGGGTGTCAGGACTGACTTGGGAGGGTTGTAGTGAGGATTAATAATGTATACCAGGTGCTGGGCACAAAGCCAGGCTCCTGATGGGTGACAGTGAACTTTAAGCCCTTCCCTGACTCTCTCTGTTCCTTTGTCCCTCTAGAGCCTTGGGGGGGGGGATCCCCAAAACTAACTCTCCACTACAACTTGCCTCGTATGTATTTCCCTGGCTCCCATCCCACATTTTTTACTTGATATGCCCCAAGCACAAGTCCCCACTTGTGCTTTCATTTTTCATGTATCAGGCCTTTGTTTATGCCAACCTTCAACACATCCAGTTTCTGACAACAATAACCTCAATAATAACAGCACATGTTGTGTTTACTGAGTGCCAGGTGCCCTTCTAAACACCTCACACACATTGCTTCAGTCTGTCCTTACAGCTGCCCAAAGAGGTAGACACTATTTTTACAGTTAAGCAACTTGCCCCAAACACACAGCTTTAAGAGGTACACTGAGAACCTGAACGTAGGCCCAGACTGTTTCTTCACGACTACCCTGCACCGGAAGTGTCATGGCTTGACCCCAGCTGTCCCATCCAACTGGAGCTTCCCACTCTGCTCCTTACATTTTCAGTGTGCACCATTCATTGCCAGCCCTGGGCCTTCACCCATGGAACACCCTCCACCTGGGAGGCTCTCCCTCCATGGCTCTGGGCATCTGAATCTCACCCTCCTGGGTCTTCACCACGGTGCCCTGGTTCACAGTGGTCTCTGGGGATAGCCAGCTGGGTGCAGAGCCCAGCGCCACCACTTTCTAACTGGGTGACTTCTGGCAGGTGTGTCTCCTCTTCCTCATGTGGAAAACAAGGATAGCAAACAGTTCCTGTTCACGAGGCTGCTGCGAGGATTTCATGGACTGATCCATTATGAGCACATTAGGAAACACAAAGCTCCCTTTTAGTTTACCTGCACTATCTCCTTCTCCAGGCTACGCTCTCAAAATAATGAACACAGGCAAACTTTTTCTGTAAAGAGCCAGAGGGTAAACATTTTCATCTTTGTGGGCCATATGGTTTCTGTCACAGCTACTCAACTCTGCCATTGTGTAAGAGCAGCCAGGCACAGACAATACATAAATGGATGGTCATGGCTGGGCTCCAACAGAACTTCACTGATGGACACTGAAATTTGAATTTCATACAATCTTTACATGTTACAAAATATTCTGCTGCTTTTGATTTGTCTCCAACCATTAAAAAAGGTACAAACCATTCATAACTCACGAGCTGCACAAAAACAGGTGGCAGGCTGGACTTGTCCCTGAGGTTAGAGTTTGCTGACCACTGCCCAAGCCTGTTTCTCCAGGTCCTCCCCTGGTTTCAAATCTTGGATTTCACCCAGACTGGGGTCCCAGCCCACCACGGGCTCCTTGTTTGTGTGAGTTAAGCTTATCTGACCCGCAGAGCTTGTGATTTCTTGGTCTTCGGATCAATCCATCGATCCATGCAGAGTGCAATGCCACATTGCCAAACCAAGGTCATTCCGAGAACTTCAGAGCCCATGCAAAGAAGGGCCTAATGTGCTCAGAACAAGAACTGTCTGCCGGGGTCACCTGTCCTGTTTCCTGGTCCTTTTGTGTTCCTTTAGGTCTGCTTTTGGGGGTAGAAGTAGGAGGGGAAGGAAAAAGGGAAGAGAGTGGGCAGGGAGCTGGCAAAAGGAAGGAGTTGGAGGGAGTGGTGAATGAATCCCATTACCATCTGCCCCAGTTCTTCTGGGGGCTTATCTATCTGCTTTCTGGCTTTTCTGAAAGGTCTGGACTCTGAAGCACCAGGGATGAAGTCATGGCTGCCAGCCTGGGCAGTGAATTCAGAATTTCCCAGTTCTCTTGAGGGCCCCTTGCAAGAGGAAATTCCACAGTCGTGCCCTCCCTTACATTTGAGTGACAATAGTCAGCACTCACCCTAAAGTTACCCTGAAACTGACCCTAATGTTATCAGCAGCATCTCTAAAATCTATCCTGGGCCCTGGAGAAAGTGGGCTGGTGGGACTTCCTCTAATTTACATAATCATCCCTAGCCACTGGGTACCTGGCAGCAGGGCCTCCAGAATTCTAGTCCTTACACAGCCAGCTCCCCGCCCTCCCTATGGCTACCTCTGACCCTCCTCTGCACCTCTCTGAGAGTGGAGGGTGCCTTCATACCCTGTGAAGCAGTTCTCACGGGGGTGGAGAGGAGGAGGGTAGAGCAATTAATGTCTGGATCTGCAGCTCTTGCTAAACTGCTGTGAAAGGAAATGCCAAATATTTATCTAAGAGAAGAATTCTTCCTAACAAAACAAGTTTCCTTGGAGGACAAGGCAGTGTGGAGGTAGGTGCTTCTGAATAAAGCTTTTTTGTATCACTATGGATTGGCACAACAGGCAAATAATTTATTTTTGCTTCAGGGAAAGTCTGTTGCCCTCCCCAAATCTGGTGCCCTATCTGGTGGCCTGTCCATACCAGACAGAGGTCAAAGCCTGCAGCAACACTGAAAAGGAAACTGCGTGATTATTGACATCTCTCTCCCTCCTGCAAGGGCATTCGCTCCTGATTTTCTCCTCTTCTGAGTCAAAATCCATGCCTTGAGCCTGTTGACTACTTTGGTGTCCATGCTAAGGAGCACAAACTCCATGAGTGGCAGGGCTTTTGGATCCTGATAAACTATTTGCTTATTCATGTAGTTTCCTCTGCCTGTAAAGTCCTTATCTCTTGCCTACCTGAGGAATTTTTATTCAAAAGCTCAGCTCAGATGGCCCCTCGTCTCCACAGCTTTCCCTCCCCCTCCAGAAGGGAGATAGCTTTCTTTCTTCTTTTTCTTTTTGTGTGTGTGTGAGAGAGAGAGAGAGAGCAGAGGAAGGGCAGAGAGAGAGAGAGAGAGAGAGAGAGAGAGAGAGAGAGAGACAGAGGATCGGAAGCAGGCTCTGTGCCAACAACTGAAAGCCCAGTGCAGGGCTTGAACTCATGAACTGTGAGATCATGACCTGAGCTGAAGTTGGACACTTAACCAACTGAGCCACCCAGGCACCCCAGTTTTCATTTATTACGTCACTACCATGTGCCACACACCACACTAGAGGCCTTATGTGTATTGACAACCCTGTAGGGTAGGTACTAATTTATTCTCACTGAGACCCAGAGAGAAAAGGTAACCACCAATGTCACACAGCTGTGAAGTTGGCGGAGCCAAGTGGGGTCCTGAACTGCCTGACTGTGGAGCCCAGGGCTCCATCACTGTGCTTCCCTCTGTGCCATCTCTCTGTTCTGCACATATTTCTACTTCTGCATCACGTTTTTATGAATTGATCTCCCCATAGGAGACCAGGTTTCTTTGCAAATGGTATTCATGCAAAGATAATTCATTTCTGTATTCTCAATACCTAGAATAGTACTTGGCACTGAGCAACGACTAATTCATGGAACAGATATTCTGTGTACTAAGAAAGACTCGATTCCCATTCTCAAGGAGCTTACGAATACAGAGTAGGACATGGGACATACACATAAATGGATGTCTGTACCATAAGAGAGAATGTAATGTGAGAGGTGAAAGGAAATAAATGCTCTGATGATTTGGAGAAGGATGAAGTGCCAGCCAGGTCTGAGAAGATAGTGTTAGAGTAAGACCTTGAGGTACCCTTAGGACTTGAAGATGTAGAATGGGTGTGGGAGGAGCAAGGAGCTCAGAGAAAGCAGGACATGGGGAAATTTGCCCTTGAAGCCCAGATAGGAGCTGACAATCAAAGCGACAAACCCCTTCATGTCACTGAGGGAAAAAAGGGTCATTTCAGACTGTGTAGGAGCTGCTGTGAAAAGTCTGCCAGCCATCAGATTGAGAAGAAGAACTGGTGAGGGCAGACTGTCCTCCAATGTGGGGGCCAGTGTGGGTGACTGAACAAAGACAATTTCCTAGGAATTCTGCAAATCTTCTCTCATTATAACAAGCACCACTGCTGTTTACTGAGGTCATGGTTCTGATTCTCGTGATCATGACACATGCACTCGTCTCCATTTCACAAGAAGACCAGCACAGAAATTTAAAAAATAAATAAATAAGTAAATAAATAAAAGCCTGAGATTTAGAACCAGAAGATCTTCCAAGGCTCACTCTTATTTTCCTATGCCGCTAGAAGAACTTTTCTGGAAAATTATTAGAATTTATCAAAAGTCTAAAAACGTTTCTATCTTTTAAACCAATAATTCTACTCATTGGGAGATATCTAGCAAGGTAACCCCCAACAGCTCAATGCACAAAGATGTATATAAATTGTGGAAGCAGACTAAGTGGCTGGTTAGTGTACAGCCACTTGAAAATGATGATTACAAAAATGTTTAAGACCATGGGGGGAAATGTTTGTATTAAGTAGTGATGAGAAAACAACAGGTTACGGAAAAACAAACTTGCCTAGCTGGTAAGATCTGAACAATGTTAAAAAGATACATGGGAAAAAGGCTGGAAGGAAATGCAATTGCCACTGGTTTTTCTGGGTGTCCTATCCTGTATAAACTTAAAGGTTTTTGATCTTTTTCAATGGCTGCCCTCAGTGACGCCATGTCAAACCCCTTTTTTTCACTGGGTAGCTTAATGATGGATGCCACGGATTCTCAGCTACTTTTAGGAATTAGAATAGTCTCCCTCTGGTCTTCAAGATTAATTTTAAATGTGTACACAAATAAAAATATTCATTTTTGAAATGTCCATCTCAAGTTCCCCTTCAAAGCTCCTGCCCTGCCCCTCCCAGGGAAGCTAGACCTGGCCATGGCTCTGGTGGTTTGAGGGGAGGGGAGGGGACACAGCCTGTTCTCCACTTTCCTGCTGGCTCTTCTTTGTGAGAGGGCTGGGGACAGGGCTAGGGAGGTCTAGGTCTTCCTACCTGAGAGCCTTGGGTAAGAGGTGGTCTCTCTGTTGGTTGACTGCTACTCTTAAAGGCTAACTGGCTGCTGGTTGCCACCTACCTCTGTGAGGCAACATTCAAACACTGCCTCTCTTGTGCAGAACCTTTCTGAGTCTCAGCTTCCTTACCTGTAAAATGGAAAGAAACAAATTACCTTATGTGGGTGATGTGGAAACAGAATAAGCATTGTCAACTGTAAAGCATTGTGTAAATGGTATTAGCTATTATTATTCTTTGGGGGAGCCTATTATTTGGAATGTCTACTATCATTTGAAATGGATACCTCCACTAAGAAATCAAATAGGTATTTCACTCAATAGGTAGAAACAGAACTGGTGAATTCTCCCCATTCTGCCCCAATCTGCTCTTCTCTCAGTCTTCCTCATCTCAATAAAGAGCAACTCCATTCTTCCAGTGACGCAGGCCAAAACATTTGCAGGCAGCCATGGCCCTTTCCTCCTCTCACACCCCACCTCCAACCCATCAGCAGACTCTGCTGACTGTACTTTTAAACCACATTTACAAGTCAAGAGCTTCTTCCCACTTTCACTACTACTCTGGTCCAAGCCACCTCACTCACCTCTCTCTGGCAACTGTCTTCTAGTTGGTTTTCCTTCTCCACCCTTGCCTCCTTCTGATTGGTCTCTACACTGCAGCCAGAGTGAGCCTTGTAGAACCTAAGTCAGTTCACATTGCTTTTGGTTCCAAACCCCTTCAGTGGCGTTCCATCTCACTCAAAGCAAAACCTAAAGCCGTTGCGAAGGTGTACAAGCCCCCATATGATCTGGCTGCTGGTTTCTTCTCTGACCTTGCTCTCTCCTTCACTCACCTAGCTCCAGCCACTTTGTCTACTCACTGCTCCTCCCACAAGCGAAGCATGCTCCTGCTTCAGGGCCGTTGCACTCTCTAGTTCCTCTGCCACGAGTATTCTTTCTCCAGATGATCACAGACATTGCTCCTCACTTCAACAAAATTGTTTTCTCTGACCACCAAATTTAAAACAACACACTCTTGCCCTATTCCTCTTTCTTGCTTTTTCTTCTTTCTTAGCATTTAGCATCCCTGACATGTTACATATTTATCTGCTTTGGCCTCTGCTACATCCCCTGAATTGTCCAGTGGTAATTTTCATGCCATTGGGTTCTTCTGGATTGGGTTCCTTTCCTTGTATATTGGGGAAAGTCACATGCTTTCTTCTAGGTCCTGAAAGGTAACAAAAGCCTACTTCCATGTTCAACTTTAAGTGTAATTACCTTGGTACTTGGGGTTTGGGGTTAGAGAGAAGAGGAGGGGATTTGCCCCTAGTGTCTGGCCATCTTTAACCCTCTTCCTGATGTCTGTAGCTGGCTGGAGTCTGGCAAGATGCATTCTGCCACAGCCCACTTTCTGGGAAGTTGCGTTGTGGGAAAGACAAATACATGTAAATAACCAAGAAATGTGATAAGGAGTGGTAGGTGTGGGGCATTTTATTGTTTTTACAGAGGGTGGAGGGAGGAGGCCCCAGTAGAGCATACACCCAGAGCTCCACAGAGATTTTATATTATTGGTCTTAAGAGTTGGAGATGGGGTCATGTATCCAACATAAGACCATGAACTCTAGGGACACTCCCATCTACATTCACCACCCCGCTTGCCTCAACTTTCACAGGAAGCCAAAATAAAACCCTGTAGCCACTTAGCCTGCATGGTGACTATGTCTGACCTCAGGGTGCTTTGTCTTAAGGAGACAAGGAGCACATGTCTATTGTCAATGTAGAGGCTGATCCCCACCTAATGACCAGCTCATTTATGGGCCCATGTGGTCGTGATACTTGTGGAGTTCTAGTGCTACAGGCTCCAGATCTGTTTTGACCTTTGCTGGCATTGGGCTACCATCCCTGCCCCTTATACAGAAAGCTGCACTTCCCTGAACTGTTTTCAACAAGCTGCTCTCTTCCTCCTCAGATCTGCCTGGACTGGCTAGGGCACTCCACAACAATGTTCTATTTTTCCTTGGCAGAACTTGGCTCTGGCTCCAATTCTTTGCCACCTGAGGCACCTGTATGCAACTACCTGGGAGAGACCAGCAGGGGGAGCCAGGAAAATTCAGATTCTTCAGCTAGACAAGGGGTCAAGGATAAAATCTACTTCTCAAGAGGCTCAGGTAGTTTTCTCCTCACTGAAGATAACAGAACCAGGGATGCCTGGGTGGCTTAGTTGGTTGAGCATCTGACTCTTGGTTTTGGCTCAGGTCATGATCTCATGGTTCCTGAGATTGAGCCCCATGTCAGGCTCTGTGCTGATAGCATGTAGCCTACTTGGGATATTCTCTCCCTCTCTCTCTGCCTCTTTCCTTCTCTCTCAAAATAAACAAATAAACATTAAAAAAAAGATACATAGAACCAAGTGCACTGTTAAAACAGCTGATTGTGAGGTTTAGGTGAGTGGAAAGCCATATGGAATTCCTCCATTCAGTCATCAACAACATTTATTAAGCACCTATTACATGCCAGGCTAGGCACTGTATATAGGGTAATTAATGACAAAGACTGTTAAAGTCTCTAACCTCATACTTTAGAGTTAGTGAACTAGGAGAATAAGTAAGTGGAGGTCTAGGCACTTGGATCAAACCTGACAGGGTCATAGGACTCTGGGGAGGGAGAGACAAAAGAACAGAGTGTGAAGCCAGAAAACTCCTGTGATTCTACCAGTGCAAAAAACAAAAACAAAAAACAAAAAACAAAAACCTGCCAGAGAATGTCAGTCTCAGTAAAAATGCTAAAAGTAATCTAAATGAGAGCACACATCCCAGTATCTAAGGCAAATAGCTTCAACAACAACTAGAAACTGAAAACTTGATCAATATACTGGCTTTGGTTCAAAATAATCTGGTGGGGAAAAGGAGTAAATGGTAGTAGAGATAAGACAAGATTGGGCACATGTTGATGATTCTACAAGCTGGGTGGCAGGTACCTGCTAATTCATTATATTATTCCCTTTATTTTTGCATATATTTGAAAATTCCAACTTGATCAATAACCACTACAATCAAGTTTCACAGAAGACACCCTATTTGTTATGGGGGAAAACTGAGCATCTCTGCTCATCCAAAATTCCTAAAGAGTTCAGAACACATTGAGGCTATAGATTATTTTCTCTCCTGTCTCCCTTCTCTCATAGATCTGTTGCCAGAGCCCATGATTTTGATCCTTCAAAGAGTGGTACAATGAATGCAAGTTATCCACTGAGGCCCCTTACCTGTGTTATTTACCAAAGTAGAAGAAGAAGAAACTTGAAACCTCCCTTGGGGAAAATATTGAGAAGTAAATTCTATCTTCTGTTGACCAAAAGAGAAGGAGTGTGGGGTAATGATGATGAGAAAGGGATCAGTGGGAGTGGTGGATGAATTCTGTTCCTCATAGCATTGTGAGGTCACTGGGTAACCTTGAACAAATCCCATAATCTCTGGAAGCTCCTCCTTTCTAAAGACAGGGGCATATTGCATATGGAAACAGCATTTGTAAATGCTTGTTTTGGCAGCATGAGAAAAGTTCAAAAGATAGGTTCTTTCCCATGTGTCTCATCAGTATGATATTTCAGGAATGGTAATTTACAAATATGCATACAGCAGATTGTAAGGTTGGTGCCACTCTTGACCTCTGGAGAGCTCTGCTTCAAGAAATATGTTTCCTTAGCAGGACTTCTACCCCAGAAATTCAACTCACAACTGGCAGGAAGTATTGAGTCTGAGCTGAGGCAGATGGGAGTGGTCTGAGTTTCTGTGAAGATGACCTAAAAACCGCAGCTAGCATTCTCTGACATCCAGGGGGTGGGGCTTGACAGCTAATGAGTCTGGTTCCAGAAGAAACAGTGCAAACAAGGCTATCTAGAAAAGTTAAAAGAAACCCAGGAAATAGAGTGAAATAAAAGCTTAACAAAAGTAGCACAGCACAGCAAGGCAATAAAACAAACACTTCATAATTATTTTAAATGACAAAGGTACTGATAATACATATGATCCACGAAGAAGTACATGTTCCAAAAAAAAAGGAAAATACAAAATACTGACCACAATACACAAATGTACTCAGAAGCACACTTGAAATTATAAAAGTAGAGAGAATTCACAAAGCTACAGTAATCAAAACAACATGGTACCAGCATAAGGATAAACACATATATCAATGGAATAGAGAACTAAGAGTCCAAAAATAAATTCATACATCCATGAACAACTGATTTTCCTCAAGGTCCCAAGACCATTCAATGAGGAAAGGATAGTCTTTCAACAAATGGTGCTGGGACCGCTGGATATACACATGCAAAATATGACACCAAAAGTACAAGCAACCAAAGACAAAACAAACTAAACTTCATCAAAACTGAAAACTTTTATTCATCAAAGAACTATCAAGAAAGTGAAAGCAGGGGTCCCTGGCTGGCTCCATTGTTAGAGCTTGCGTCTCTTGATCTCGGGGTGGTGAGTTCAAGCCCCAAGTTGGGTGTAGAGATTACTTAAAAATAAACAAACAGATAAATAAATAAACACATAAATAAATATTTTTTTAAAAAAGAAAGTGAGGGGTGCCTGGGTGGCTCAGTCGGTTAAGCGGCCGACTTCGGCTCAGGTCATGATCTCACAGTCCGTGAGTTCGAGCCCCGCGTCGGGCTCTGTGCTGACAGCTCGGAGCCTGGAGTCTGTTTCAGATTCTGTGCCTCCTTCTCTCTCTGACCCTCCCCTGTTCATGCTCTGTCTGTCTCTGTCTCAAAAATAAATAAACATTAAAAAAATTTTTTTTAAAAAGAAAGTGAAAGCACAACCCATAGATTGGAAGAAAATATCTCATATATTTGATAAAAATCTACTACCAGATTACATAAAGAACTCTAACAACTCAACAACAAAAAACACAAACAACCCAATTTAAAAATGGGCAGGGGTTGGAAATGCAAGCTGGTGCAGCCACTCTGGAAAACAGTATGGAGTTTCCTCAAAAAACTAAAAATAGAACTAACCTGTGAACCGGCAATTGCACTACTAGGCACTTATCCACAGGATACAGGTGTGCTGTTTCGAAGGGTCACGTACACCCCCATGTTTATAGCAGCACTAGCAACAATAGCCAACGCATGGAAAGAGCCCACATGTCCATCGATGGATGAATAGATAAAGAAGATGTGGTATATATATATACATATATATATATATGTATATATATATATCTATATATACACACACACACAATGAAGTATTACTTGGCAATCAAAAAGAATGAAATCTTGCCAGTTGCAACTAGGTGGATGGAACTGGAGGGCATTATACTAAGTGAAATTAGTCAAAGAAAGACAAATATCATATGACTACACTCATATGAGGAGTTTAAGAGACAAAACAGATGAACATAAGGAAAGGGAAACAAAAATAATATAAAAACAGGGAGGGGGACAAAACATAAGAGACTCATAAATATGGAGAACAAACAGAGGGTTACAGGAGGGAGTATGGGAGGGGGGATGGGTTAAATGGGCAAGGGGCATTAAGGAATCTACTCCTGAAATCACTGGTGCACTATATGCTAACTAATTTGTATGTAACTATTTAAAAAAAAAATGGGCAGGGGCACCTGGGTAGCTCAGTTAGTTAAGTGTCTGACTTTGGTTCACATCACGATCTCATGGTTTGTGGTTTTGAGCCCTGCATCAGGCTCTGCACTGACAGTGCAGAGCCTGCTTGGGATTCTCTCTCTCTCTTCCCACTCTCTCTGCCCCTCCCCCATTCTCTAAATAAATAAATAAGTAAATAAATAAACAAACTTTTAAAAAAATGGGCAAAGGACTGTAATAAACATTTCTCCAAAGAATGGCCAACAAACATGTGGAAACATGCTCAACATCTTGTTATTACTCATTAGGAAAATGCAAATCAAAACCACAATGAGATACCTACCACTTTACCCCACTAGGATGACAATAATGAAATAAGGGGGGTGGGTGGGAATAACAAATGTTAGCAAGGATGTGGAGAAATTCTAACACTCACACATTGCTGGTGAGAATGTAACGGTGTAGCCTCTATGGACTGGCAATTCCACAAAAAGTTAAACATAGAATCATCCAGCAATTCCACTCCTAGTTATATACCCCAAAAAACTTAAAACAAGAGGGGCACCTGGGTGGCTCAGTCTGTTAAGCGTCCAGCTCTTGACTTTTGCTCATGTCATGATCTCACAGTTTGTGGTTTTGAGCCCCACACTGGGCTCTGTGATGACAGCTTAGAGCCTGGTGCCTGCTTCGAACTCTGTGTCCCTCTCTTGCTCTGCATCTCCTCTGCTCATGCCCTGTCTCTCTCTCAAGAATAAACAAACATTAAAAGAAAAAAATTTTAAATAAATAAATAAATAAATAAACAAACAAACAAACTTGGAAAAAAAAAACCCTTAAAACAAGTATCAAACAAGAACCCGTACATGAATATTCACATCAGCATTGTTCGTAATAGCTGAATGTGGAAAAAACCACCACCAACTGATGAATGGATAAAAAAGTGTGGTATACCCATACAAAGGGATATTATTCGGTCATAAAAAGGAATGAAACACTGATACATGTTACAACACAGATGAATCTCAGAAACGTTAAGCCTACTAAAAGAAGCCAGACGTGACTGGTCAAATATAGTATGATTCCATTGACACAAAATGCCCAGAATAGGCAAATCCCTAGAGACCGAAAGTAGATGAAGGATTGGGAAGAGGGGAGGATAGGGAGTGATTGCTAACAGATAATAGCTTTCTTTTCAGAGTAATGAAAATGTTCTAGAATTAAGATGGTGATGATGGTTGCACAACCTTGTTAATATACTCAAAACTGCTGAATTGTAGCTATAAATGGAATTTTATAGTATGTGAATGATAGCTCAGTTAAAAAAAGAAGAGCATTCATAAGTTTTTTTGTTGTTCGATTTCCTTAAGCTCACTCTGTTTTGTTTTTAAATGTGTTTTACATGTGTCTGTGTCTTAATGGTGCAGGGACATACTGAAATCTGAAGGCTCGTGTGCCTCTTTTTTTGCAACTCATGAGTCATCATCATTTCCCAACTCATCCCTGATCCCCAGCTGCATATCAAACCTCTAGCCATTACCAGAAGCCATTACCAAGGTCTTTCATTCTTCCACACCTGTGCTCATGCTGCTCCTCCTGCCTGGACACTCATGCCCTATGTCTACCTCATCGAATCCTATTTTGTCTTTCAATACCCAACACAAATGTCACTGGCACCGTGAAGCTCCTCCAACTTTGCCCTGACCCAATTCAGAGAAATGTTACTTTCTCTGTACCTCTCTCGGTATGTTCCTCTACAGCGGTATTTCTTATACTATATTGTAATGGTTTGGTGCCATGTTGGTCCCTCTTCCTCCCTCTTCCCTCTTCACCCCAGGCAACGACCCTGAGGAGGCACAGCTTTCCATTTCATCTCACTAGCACCAGTGTAGTGCTTAGAACAGAGCAGGAAGAGAAGAAACCAACACTGAATGAACACCTAATAAGTGCGCAATGATCTTCACAACCATCCTGTAAAGTATACATTACCATCCCCATTTTACAAATGAGTAAACATGTTTGGAAAGGTTGAATAACTTTCCCAAGATCATTCAGTTTTTTAAGTGATGGAGTAGAGGAGTTGAGATCAGAAGTGGACTTCTGCTCAAAGCTAGGGTTCTCCCTGTCAGTACAATGAAGTGGTTTTTAGCACAGGCTATGGGATCAGACTGCCTGGGTGCATATCCTGGCTCTTCTTCCACTTACTATCCTTGTGCTTTAGGCAAGTTACTTAACTTCTCTATGATTGTTTCTTCATTTATAAAATGAGGATAATAATTGTGTCTGCAGATAGGTTTTTAAAAAATTTTTTTAATGTTTATTTATTTTTGAGAGAGAGAAGGCGCGCGCAAGTTGGGGAGCCGCAGAGAGAGGCGGAGGCAGCAGAATCTGAAGCAGCTCCAGGCTCTGAGGTGTCAGCGCAGAGCCCGATGCAGGGCTTGAACTCATGAACTATAAGATCATAACCTGAGCTGAAATCAAGAGTCGGATGCTTAACCAACTGAGCCACCCAGGCGCCCTTGCACATGGGGTGTTTATGAAGGATAGATGAGATAGTATATATAAAAATACTTAGAGCAGTATCTGGCACATACTAAGAGCTCAATAAATGTTAGTTATGATGCTTATTTTTACTGTTTACTGTTTGGTAAACAGTAGATGGCTGGGTAAAATGTACATCATTCTATGCAGACATTGCTGGATTATTCAACCCACTGTCAAGTGAGGACTATAGTCTCTTAGGAAACCAGAGGACAGATGTTAAAGCTCTAACAAGCAAAAATACTAATGTAATAACACTTGGACCTTTTTAAGACTTTTTGAGATGATGATGGCTACAAAACTGAGAGGAAAGCAAATATTTTCAACTCCATTTCTGGATAATTTGGACTTGCTTAAATTATCCAGCATAACAAGAGCAAAATCAGAGTTTCAGCTAGACTCTAGCTTCTGATCCTAGATGGTATCAGTAACAACAACAACAACAACAACAACAACAAACAACAACAATAGCAGAAGCTCTCTATATGTGTGAGGCACTCTTTTTTAAAAAAATTTTTTAATTGTTTATTTATCTTTGAGAGAGAGAGAGAGAGAGACAGAGCATGAGCAGGGGAGGGGCAGAGAGAGAGGGAGGCACAGAATCTGAAGCAGGCTCCAGGATCTTAGCTGTCAGCACAGAGCTCAAAGTGGGGCTTGAAATAACAGACTGTGAAATCATGGCCTGAGCTGAAGTCGGACACTCAACCCACTGAGCCACCCAGAAGCCCCTGTGAGGCACTCTTCTAGATGCTTTACATATATTAACAATTTAATGTTTATTGGGGCAGATTTTCCTACTATATCCACGAGGGCAGAAACTCAGAGCAAAAGGCATGTTACTGCTCTGATAGCAGAGCCATTCTAGGAATGGGAGGCTTTCTCATAAATAACGATGACTTGTGAAGGTGACAAAAGGTTAGGCCACTCAGTGTTGGAGAGGACAAGATCCTAGAAAGTGGAAGTGCTCCACCACTGCCTCGGTAGCAACAGCCTGGCTGCAACTGGGCAAAATTTCTATTTCTAATGTCAGGATAATAAGGAAGTTGCGGCCAATACTGCATAAAACTCAAGACACTTAGCAGTGATGGCTGACTTCCAACTGAGCCATTAAGGTAAATGTAAGAGAAAGCTCCAGGTAGAAATATCATTAAGAATTCAGAGAATACACTGAGTATTTGAAGCTTGTACTTAACTTCCTATTATCGAACTCAGGGTCTTGACACGCTGGGGCCAATCTTGAGTCCACTTATGACACTCCCTTGCATCCATAATACTATTCATTTCTGTTATCTGGGCTTCACAGAAGTAATTAGGGCAGCAATCTCTTATGGCTGGGTCTCAGAGCAGGAAGATGTTGATTTTTCCTGCCCTTCCATTTCCTTTGAGTCACAATCATTCTATGATCTTCTTTGGGATTCTTTTTTTTCTTTTCTCCATTTTACTGTAACAGAGTCTGGAGAATATATAACAGTTATTAGTATTTCCTGACATACAAATCCTTTAAAGGATATCTCTTTTTTTTTTTTTTTTTTTTTTTTTAATTTTTTTTTTCAACGTTTATTTATTTTTGGGACAGAGAGAGACAGAGCATGAACGGGGGAGGGGCAGAGAGAGAGGGAGACACAGAATCGGAAACAGGCTCCAGGCTCTGAGCCATCAGCCCAGAGCCCGACGCGGGGCTCGAACTCACGGAGCGCGAGATCGTGACCTGGCTGAAGTCGGACGCTTAACCGACTGCGCCACCCAGGCGCCCCCTAAAGGATATCTCTTAAGAAGAGGTGGGATGGAGCCAACCCATGAGAAAAGATAGGTGAAGAGTTTCCAAGAGAGTAGTCCACGTGACAGTGCAGAGTGAGAGAGACACCTAGGAAGGAACTGAGATGATAAAAGGAAAAGCAGTCCCTGACACAGAACATACTCAAGAGCTGTTTGCTGACTGAGAGAATAAACAGTAATAGAAGAATGAAATACCAGGATTCTAAAGGTGGAACAGAAATATTTTCCCAGCTACCTTGTTATTCCCAGACCCAGCATATATTTAATAAACATCTGATTTACATATTGTTTACATAAATACAAATGCTAACTACAACCCTGAATGATAAGAGTAACTCATGGGAAACACCACAGTCAGGGCTTGGCATACCTGAAATCCACAGATGAGCTTTATTTTTTACATTTTGAAGACACAGCAAAGATTAGGGCAAAAGTGTTGCATTCCTAAAGTTAACCTACAGGCCCATGCCACGTCACTGCCTAGACTAGGTCTAGCATTTGGCCAAGGTCAGTTGCTCCAACTCCAAACTCAGGCTTTCCTTTCCTGCTCCCTCTCCCTAATGGATTAGAACTCCTGGGCTCCATCTCTGAGCAACTATGTTAATTGCAAATGATCTTGATAAGCAATGAAGTCTGGATTTGAGGCTTGGTTTCTTACCTCGACTTTGAGACCCATTTCCCACCCACCAGCACCTGCCTTCATGGAGTTCACATACTCTCATTATGCTCATGAGATCTAAGGCTAGATCCAGAGTTCCTTTGAGCCTTCTTCCCAGCCCGCTTTTGTCCTGGTACCTCCTTAGCACATCCCCGCTCACCTACGTCTTACTCTGATTTTTCTGTCATTAGCCCATATCAAACTGCTTGCTGGGCATTTCTACATGCATATGTCAAATTCAAATTCCCTATGTCAAATTCAGAAGCACTGAAGCCAAATCCATTACTTATCCTCAAATCAGCTCCCTTCTTAACCTCCCTGGCATGGCTATGAGTCAATTAGAATGGATGCACAACCAGTCAGAAATTGACCTACCAGTCAGTAGTCAAATCAGTGCATTCGGTCCAATGTCAGCCTTGCCCATATCCTTCCAGCCACTTCTAGTACTACTCAGCTAAGCTTCTTGAGAGAGTTGTCCATTCTCACATTCTCCCTTCATCATCTCCTTTTCCTTCCATAATCCAAACATTTAACTCCCCCAGCCCCCAACACCAAAATTCCTCGTGACAAAGTCACCTATGGCCTTCTTTTTGCTAATACCAACGGATTCTTTTTATTTTATCTATCTATCTACCTATCTATTTAAAATTTTTTTTTTCAACGTTTATTTATTTTTGGGACAGAGAGAGACAGAGCATGAACGGGGAGGGGCAGAGAGAGAGGGAGACACAGAATCGGAAACAGGCTCCAGGCTCTGAGCCATCAGCCCAGAGCCGGACGCGGGGCTCGAACTCACGGACCGCGAGATCGTGACCTGGCTGAAGTCGGACGCTTAACCGACTGCGCCACCCAGGCGCCCCACTCTACCTATCTATTTTAAAGTTTATATGTTTATTTTGGGAGAGAGAGAAAGCACAAGTCAGGGAGGGGCAGAGAGAGAGAGTCCCAAGCAGACTCTGCAGCCCGATGATGGGCTTGAACCCACGAACTGTGAGATCATGACCTGAGCTAAAGTCAGATGCTTAACTGACTGAGCTACCCAGGTGCCCCATATTTATTTATTCATGTATTTAAAGTTTATTTATTTTGAGAGAAAGAGAGTGTGCATGTGAGCAGAAGAGGGGCAGGGAGAGAGGGAGAGAATCCCAAACAAGTTCCATGCTGTCAGCGTGAATTCTTTTTAGCTCTTATCTTACATGACCCTCCTGGTAGCATTTAATAATGCTGACCATTCCCTCCTTCCTGAAACACTCTTCCTTTAGCTTCTCTAACATCACACTCCTGATTGCATTTTGCCCATCTTTGACTGCTTTTTTATTGGCCTCCCCCAACCTGCTTTTCCTCTTGTTCCTTATCTCAATGGCACCACCATCTCCTAAGCTTCCAAACCAGAAACTAACTTCCTTAGCTTCTCCTCTTACTTGCTCCTAACATCCCTCAGTCATGGAGTCTTACTTATTCTTCTTCCTAGTTTGCCTCTTTTCATCCTCATTACCTGAATTTGTGGAGCACTTACTATGTGCCAGGCAGATGTGTTCTCGGTGCTTTAATCCTCACAGCAAGCCTCTAAGGTAAATTTTATTATCATCTCCAATTTTCAGATTAGGAAACAGAGACATAGGGTGGTTAAGTAACATGCATAAGGTCACTTGGCTATTAAGCAGCACAGCAGGATTCAAACCCAGGTGACCTGACTTAATTCTGTATCCAGCTCCACTATTCTCTCTTACTTACATTAGTCCAACAGTCTCCTTGTCGGTCTTCCAGCTTTCTGTCTTGACTTCTAATTCTCTACCCTGAAGCCTGAGTGATCTTGCTAAAACATGTCACTTTCTTGCTTAAAACTTTTAGTGGCTCCTAAACAAAAACAAAAACAAACAAAAAACTTTTACTGGCTCCTCACTGCCTTCAGGATAAAGTTGACACTTTAACTCCATAACCTGGTCAGCAAGGGTTCACCTCTTTGGCTTCATGGTTTTGGGCCTCATTTTAGTCACCACCCTAAATTCCCCACTAGCCACAGTAACAGGCTACATTTCTAGGCTTCTGCACATTGTCTGACCTACCAAGAACACTAACTCCTTCCCCATTCAGATTTTACTTTTTCTGATAAACCTTTTCTAACCTCTTAAAACCAGGCCATATGCCCCTCCTGTGAGTTCCCACCACCCCCAGTACTAATCTCTACATTAGCATTTATTTCACTGTTGTTTTGCCTACTAGTATCTTCTTGAGAACAAGGACCCTGTAGAGTTCACCCTCTAGTACTCGGTACTTAGTGCCTGCCTGGTGCACACTGGATGTTTAATAATCATTGAATCAATAAACCTTTATTGTCTTATCACATTCTTTAACACCTACTTATAAATATCCTATATTGTTTTCATTTTCATATGTGTTATCCTGATCTTTATAACCAGATTCTAAGTTTCTGGAAGATAGCAAATATACTCAGTATTTGAAGTTAGAGGTTACTGACACAAAAACTGACACAGCTGAAATTTATTCAGGGATGAATGAATACCAACAATCCAATGGGGTAGGTACTATTTTTCTCTCTCTCAAACTCCATTTAAGGAAACTGAGTCATAGAGAATTTAGTAGCTTTCCTAAGATGACATAGCTAGTAAGTGACAGCTGGGATTTGAATCTTGACATTGGTAGCTATACTCTTAACCATGATAATAACAGGCTAAGGAAACTCAGAATTATGGATGCTAAGTAATTTACCCCAGACCGTACTGTAGTGCTGAGACTGGAATCCAGGTCTTTCCAAAGCCTACACTCTGAATTATTTGACATAATGCTTCTCTTGCTTTAAATGTCAGCACTAAAGCTCATACTAGGTGTTGATAAATTTTAAAAGCTGCAGCTCCGGTTTACTGAGATTGAAGAATATTCGATTTTTCCAAAAGAGGCATAACTGTAGCTTGCTGGGTTAATTTACCTTAAATATCAACAGCTAGACTAGTCTTACCAGCCAATTAAATTTATAGTCTCCAGTGTTATCCCTGCAACACTGAAGACTGTGTTTTCCTCAAAGTGAAAACCATGTTTTCTAAGACTGGCCTCTAAGTAAAAATCTACTTGTGTTTGAGAAATTTATTCTTCCCTTTATTTCTCAAAACCAGTTATGTGACACTCCCAAGTTCTCTGCTTTTGGGTGGCTTCTCAGTTCCTCAGTGTGGAATGTCTTGTTTCTGAAAGTGACCTGTGATCCACAAGCCCTCTTGGCTGTTTTGTTTACCCTTAAAAAATTACTATTCTCTGTAGGCTTATTAGACTCTTTCTCTTTATGTGGTACTCTGCTTTTCCCCTTTCCTTCAAACATTTATTAAACACTTAACTGTGTATCAAAATGGAAATAATGTAATTCATTGAAGGCCATACTTTCAAAGAAAATGGCCTTGGGGTTTAGATATTGGCATATTATTTCCTTAACAAGGTTCATAAAATCATCTCCTGCTCAGTTTGCAATTATACACCCAAATATCTTTCAGCAAAATCTCAGTAGCTATATATATATATCTATATATATATATAACATATACATAATATATATTATATTAAATATAATATATATATTTAATGTTTATTTAAGAAAAAAATTTTTAGTATTTATTTATTTTTGAGAGAGAGAGGGAGAGAGACAGAGCATGAGCAGGGGAGGGGCAGAGAGAGAGGGAGGCACAGAATCCAAAGTAGGCTCCAGGCTCTGAGCTGTCAGCACAGAGCCCAACGCGGGGCTCGAACTCACAAACCACGAGATCATGACCTGAGCCGAAGTCGGACACTTAACCGACTGAGCCACCCAGGCGCCCTAATGTTTATTTTTGAGAGGTGGGGAGAGAGAGAGAGAGAGCGAGAGCATGAGCAGGAGAGGGGCAGAAAGAGAGGGAGACACAGAATCTGAAGCAGGCTCCTGGCTCTGAGCTGTCAGCGCAGAGCCTTATGTCAGGCTCAAACTCACAAACCGCAAGATCATGACCTGAGCCAAAGTTGGACACTAAACCCACTAAGCCGCCCAGGCGACCCAGTAGCTACTTCTAAAGCACATTATGGAGAGAATAGCTGGAGTCAACTCATTAGATCTTACTCCAAAGATTTTTACCAACACGTTAGCCCTCTTTTGCTGACAAAAGATTCATGTCTTTTAACAGCTTTATGGCTTCCTTACCAGAGCCCTTCCACTAACATACTCTGTTATCAAGATGAACTGCCCATCTTTCTTGGGAAATGCTTTGGAGGCTATTTCCTGAGTTAACAATACGGCTTTGTCTCTCTGGATCAGTACTGATTTAATATGAAACCAAGAGTCAAACATCCCTGAAATATTTAGTAAGAGTATTGTATTCACAACATTGTCCTCAGGGATATAAACAATCCAAAATGAGTATATGAGTAGTGCTGTATCATATTATTATTGCAGGAATATTTCCAGAAGAAATGTGAAATTTGGAGTAACTACAGGTCATGAAATATAGCCATATTGCTTCAATACATGACACAAAGTTCAAAACTAGATCAAGAAAAAGACCAAAACATCGTCAATGATGATGAAAGGCACATCTCTAACTAAGTCCAATTTCCCTGAGGAAAGAAGGTACTCAACCTATTATAATAGAATACGTCTTTGAAGGACTGAGAAACATGCCTATCATTCCTGAAAAAAATCAAATCACACTGATAAATACCTTACAGGCGAGAAAAAAAAGAGATGACTAAACTGAAAAAAATCTCCTCTGGCCTGTCTTATATCTTTTGTACCTTATATCTTCTGTACCTGATAAGACACATGGCACAAAATATGTTTTTTTCTGTATATCAAGGTGTGTAAATTACAGCAGATAGTAGTTTTCTGAATAGGAAACTTCGATAACAGAAACAGGTAAAGAAGCTTTGGGATTCTGAGGAAGAAATACTGGCACCTCTATATGGACCCAGTAGATAATCTGAAAATGGTACTACAGGCTTGTGCATAGCCTGTCTCTATTGTAACTGGAGGGGAAAGAATTATAATCTGGCAGAAGTAGCCCTTCAGAGTCTGAAGAGCTTTTCATCAGACAATAATTGAGCACTCACTGCATACAAAGGCAATAGATTAGCTGCTGAGGAATCAATCCAAAAGAACCCCCTGCTGCTGTGAAATTAAAAACTGCATTCTCAGAAAATAGTAATAATAAACTGCATTCTCATTTTTGCAAACCTATATATTTTATGTAATGAAACAAAATGTGTATCATATTTCTCTTGTAGTGGTGTAAGAGTAGGATCTGCAAGGAAAAAGGACCTCCTCTTTGGCCTTCTGCCTACAGAAAAAGCCTTTTGGTTCCCTGAAAATAGTGTAAGCTTTCTTTAGCAAGTGAAATACACCCCATTGTTCTCTCCTTGATCCTTTCACTTTTTTTTTTCATAACACTTAAGACCACCTGACACTTTATATATTTATCCTTTATCTTTCCCTACTAGATTGTAAGCTCCGTAAGGGCAGAGATTTCAAGTATTTTATTCACAGACAACTTCTCAGTATCTGGAACTATATCTAGTATGCAGTAAGTTCTCAAAAAATTGTAAAATTAATAAAAGTGTTTTTAAAAAGACCCCTGAATATGTGAAAATTATTATAAAATTTTGGCATATCTGTGTATATATATATACATGTGACTAAATTTACAGACTCTGTGTAATTTCTAGCATAGGGCAAGTCAGGAGTCAGAGGATCAGAAGTTTGTGTGGGGAGACAGGAGTGTGACTGCAAAAACAAAGCAACATGTTTTATTAAAGGGACTGAAGGAATCAAACACAGTCAGCAAACTTCTGTAAAAAGTAAACTAAGTTTATCTCTGTCCTTTCCACGTCTGAAATCTGACTGTAGTAAATTCAAATTCACTTCACGGTGGTTGGATTGACATTAGCTTTCTTCCTTGATAAAGCTTTTGAAACTTATTTAAGGAAGTTTTTTTTTTCTGCTCCCTAAATTACTGCCTAAAGATACAAGCCCTCCGATCGAAACAGTCTCTCATTTCTATTTTGAGATTTGCCTGAGTCACAAGGTAGTCCTGGAGAATCACTCTGTTCTGTCTCCACATTTACTGAGGCTTCAAACTGGGAACTCAAACTGTCAGCCAAACAGGAAGAGGACCCTTCTGCCTAACTCCAAAAGGCCTAAGTCATATGTATGTGGTGAGGTTTAATGATGGATATAAATCACTGTGAATGGATTTCCCACAGGGTGGAGGGGGGGAAAAAAAGCAAACATTTGACTTAACTTCCTCTATGAATCCAGGGCTGGTAGAAAGGGTAGACTATTAAATATAGCTGAGCAAATGTCCCAACGTTTGCCTAACATGTGTTTTAAACTAAAGAGACCTCTTCTGTATACCTAATATGTATGACACTCCAAAAATATAAACAAAGGAAAGTGACTGATCTGACCCTGGCAATGTCATACTGTTGTTTTTTTTTAAGTTCATAAAAACATATAAACCACAAAAGCCCTTTTTCTTTCTCAGGAATGAGTATAAAGAGTTACTTCCACCTAGATACTCTTTTTTGTGCCCCTTATGTGGTCTTGAATTCCTCCTACTAGTGTAGTTAGCACATTGTCCACCCTTGTGACTATAATTTCAAACCCTTCTCCCCACAATGATGCCTCTTGACAGAGTTACTCTTTCTGTACTCACACAAATGGAAACAGAAGAGATGAAAAGCCCTGAGGATGCAGTCAGTGTAGGTCTCAAACTGATCTTCTGCTAAGCACAACCTGAACTCTGCCTCTCTCTTCTCTGGGGGGAGTTTCTCTCTTGGCTTAGTGATCTTGCCTGGCATAGGAGGCTTAGGACCCAGGGGGCGCCTTTCAGCCGAAAAACACCTCGCTGCAGCAAGCTGGCTGGGAAGCTCCCAGTTCTAAAGAGAGGCTGTTTACCAGAAGAGCATAACAAGGGCAGGTCTGACTGCAAGGCTGGGACTGGGAGGCAGAGCCGACGCCAAGGGGACCCCGGCTGGGCACTGGTTGGTCAGTCACCTGCAAGACGAAGGAGAGGAGGATGCTCTTGGCCTGGGTGAAAACATTCCTCATCGGCAACATGCTCCTAGCAGAAGCCTATGGATCTGGAGGTGAGATTACAATCTTCCTTCCTGCAGCAACTTAATCAAGTAGAAAGGGTAAAGCTCCCTATTTCCTAAGCATGGCCAGGCTACACAGGAAGATGATAGGAAATGAAGCTTTTAGCTGGTTTCTGTTGTCCTATGAAGGCTTTTTTTTTTTTTTTTTCTTTCTCCTTTCCCTGTCAGTGGCTTGCAGCTCCATATTTGCCATTAAGAACAAAGGCAAGTAGCCACTTTCTTTTTCTTTTTCCTTGTCTGGGGCTCATGAGTGGGTGGAATTTGGGGTTCATCTCCCCTACTAAGTCCTACTCTTTTCAGGGGCTTTGCACAGCGTGGTTAGGGCATAGGCCCTCCTTCCCCAGCGTCTTCCTGTGACTCTCCTGCTGAGGGGAGTGGGAGTTTGGAGTCACATCCAGGCAGCGATGAGGCAGGTTCCCTCCGTTTGAGGCTTTTGCCCGAACGAATTAAGGCTTTTGAAGAATTCTCTTGGGAGGGAGTGTTGCTTGTCCAAGTGTGGTCACATCCGTGAAAGGAATACCCGAGTTTATGTAACATGGAATTACAACACAGGGATGAATTTCAGGGCTGGCTGTCCCCCCGACCCAAAACTCCGAACGTCTCCAAAAAGGAACCCGAACCCAGACCTCCCCCACACCCTCCTCTAAAGTGGCCACAAGTTCCAGAGTAACAACCCCTTGCACTTGTGCAGTGCTTTCTGGCTTGAAAGAAAGAAAGAAAAGGAAGGAAGGAAGGAAGAAAAGAAAAGAAAGAAAAATGAAATGAAATGAAATGCTAACAAGCTAACGTTGTCTGAGCAATGACTGAGGAGGGCCGGGCACCAGCAAGGGGCTTTAGAAGCGCTTTCTCTTCCTTCTCTTTCAGGCGTCACAACAACCCTTCAAGGCAGGTGGGGTTTTCCAAGTGAGGGCAGGGGGGCCCCGACGGGCCCAGCGTCGCCCAGCCGGGATAGACTCGGCTTCCCTGCCGGCCACTCAGTGTCCGGGGGGCTCCTCTTCATCACAGGCTGCTTCTGGGACAACGGCCACCTGTACCGGGCGGACCAGCCCTCCCCAGCGCCGGGCCTCCGATGCCTCAACTGGCTGGAGGCGCAGAGCGGCCTGGCGTCTGCCCCTGCGTCGGGTGGTGAGTGTCCGCCCCGGGCGGCGGGCGGGCGGCGACCGCGGTCTGGGTCCTGGCCCCGTCCCATGGCGCCTTCTCTCCCTTCCCAGACACCGGCAACCACAGCTATTGCCGGAACCCGGACCAGGACCCGCGCGGGCCCTGGTGCTACGTCAGGGGCGAGGCCGGCGCTCCCGAGAAGTGGCCTTGCGAGGACCTGCACTGCCCAGGTACCCGCCCAGACCCCGAAGCCCTCAGGACCCCAGAGCCCCCAGCACTTTGGGCAGCCTGGGAGCGGCCCTTACACCCGCTGCGCACGTGCGTCCGCGCGTCGCCGGTCGGCCCCGCCCCGCCCCCGCGCCACCCGATTGGCCAGGGCTGTCTCCAGGCCGCAGAGCTCAAAGCCCATTGGCCGCCGCCGCCTCTCTGAGTGAGCTCATCCTCCGCGAGCGCCTTGTAAACAACCGTGGGAGGCGAGGCCCCACCCCTTGGCCGCGAGCTCCATGCTTGGTGCGCAGCCTCGGGGAGCCCGCGGGACAGTAGTCCGGGTCTCAACGCCCTTAGGTAGCCCCTCCCTCAGCGTTTAGTGATCGTTTGGGGGAGCGTATGCTGTGTGTTAAGGTACTCTATTCACAGTCCCTCCTGGAAGGAAGCTGGTTGTGGGATCTGAGCCTCAGAGAAGTTTAGCGACGTATTCAAAGCAATGGCAAGGTCCAGATTTGACTCTGTTTCTCAGACTCCGGAACGAAGGCTTGTTGCTCCCGAGGCAGCAAGACCATTCCCTAGGGTTAGATTAAATGGAATATGTAAAGCATATAACATAGGGATTGGCAGGCAGTGTGGGCTCAGTAAATGTGAGCTGCTCACAGGGGTCGTGGATTGTTTCCTAGCGCAGAGGGGGACCCCCCTGGAGAAGATAGCAACTGAGCTGGGCCTTGGAAGATGGCAAGGATTCGAACAGATGAAGACGTGGGAGGCAGGAGAGGCTCTTTCTTATGTCCTTCCTCTCACATTTGCCTTGTCCCAACTGTAGTGTGACCCCATCAGACCTGGTCTTGCTCCTGGGGCAAGGATTGATTTCAGTATGTACAGACATTCTAAGGTGGACCCTCTCCCCCAACAGTTTCAGCTGTGGAGTTCACTCAGGCTACGCTAATGAGAGATATTTTACACTTCACTTCCAGAGACCACTTCCCAGTCCCCTCCAACCTTCACAACAGAAACTGAGGAGGCGTCTGAAGTGCCAAGTGGAGATGAGGTGCAGGTGTTCGCTCCTGCCAACGCCCTGCCTGCCCGGAGTGAGGCAGCAGCTGTGCAGCCAGTGATTGGGATCAGCCAGCGGGTGCGGGTGAACTCCAAGGAGAAAAAAGACCTGGGAACCCTGGGTACGATTGCCTCACCCATCCTTATGCGAATCATCAAGAAATATTTGCCGATGGGCTGGGGTGAGGCTAATGGGACCTTGTGTCCTGTCCTTGGCAGGCTATGTGCTGGGCATTACCATGATGGTGATCATCATCGCCATTGGAGCTGGCATCGTCTTGGGCTACACCTACAAGAGGTCAGTAGCTTCTCTTCTGGGCCCTCTGAAAGGACGGGAGGAAGGTACATAAAGTTGAATCAGACTTTTTTGTAGCATACATACCCAAAAAGGAAGTGAAGTATTAAAAGAGGAAAACAAGATGTACAGACTTGGTTCTAGTCTTTACCAGGTGGCCTTAGAAAACCCCTTTCCTTTAGTGTCTTTACTCCTCACCCAAAAGCATTGTGAGGTAGGAGTTCTTGTTCCTCATTTTACAGATGAGGAAGCTTTCATCAGAGAGGTGAAGTGACTTGCCCAAGGTCACACTCCCTGGGAGTGGCAGAACCTAGATTCAAACCCAGCTCTTTTGATACCAAATTCTCCACTGTCTAATCCAATATGCCTGGTATGGAAGCGAGTGGCACTGCAGAAATCAGTCTGGACACTCACTGCAGGGTCCCAGAGATTGAATTATTTCTGTGAGTTATAAAATTCTACTAGAAAAGGTTCCCAGCTACTCCTTTCACAGTTTGGGCTTGAATTTCCTGGGCCATAAGCAGGGATCTCCTATTTAGGACAGGAGGAAAAAAATGAGCTGGAGGATATAGAACCTGCTACTCATCACTACATATGAGAAAGCCAAAGAGGCTTCTCCTGGGAAACTCAGGGACCTGACCTGTGGCTGGGACAACAGGAGGAGGAATGCTCATTTTGAGAGGGCCCCTGAAATATCATGTGGAAAAGGCTCTCAAAGTCAGTGGTGGGTGCACGATAAGCCAGAGTTGCATTCATTTTTACAGTGCTGGCTTGTTCTGGGAAAATTATTTGCCGTTCTGGGCAAAATCAGGGGATTTGATTTCTAGCCCCGAGTGCTTTGATATGTCTCTTCTGAGGTCTGAGAAGGCTTCCTAAAAGGGATGTGACATGGTGGCCTGCATTTTCCAGTGGTAAGGGCTGTGAGTTCACAGCCCCAATGGATCACCCAGCATTAAATAAACCTGGGGTGTCCTTAGAGACAGTGTAGTCAACCTCCTCATTTTACAGATGAAAGGGGTGAAATAGTGGGTAAGAATAACAACAACAGGGGCGCCTGGGTGGCGCAGTCGGTTAGGTGTCCGACTTCAGCCAGGTCACGATCTCGCGGTCCGTGAGTTCGAGCCCCGCGTCAGGCTCTGGGCTGATGGCTCAGAGCCTGGAGCCTGTTTCCGATTCTGTGTCTCCCTCTCTCTCTGCCCCTCCCCCGTTCATGCTCTGTCTCTCTCTGTCCCAAAAATAAATAAACGTTGGAAAAAAAAAAAACAACAACAACAAGAAAGTGAACACTAACCATATGCCAGACCCTGCTTCAAGCAATTTGCATGCTTTAATTCAGTTCACACAATCACCCTTATGGTATTATGGTTACCATAATTTAATTTAATTTAATTTTTTATGGTTACCTCACACTTTATCTTATGAGGTAAATGCTGTTATTTACACGTTAGGAAACCAGTTTACATGTTAGGAAACAGAGGCAAGAGACGATACGTACCTTGCCTGAGGTCACACACCTAGCATTTGGTGGAGCCAAGTCTTAGTCCTGTCACTAGCTGTGTGACTTTGGGCAAGTTGCTTCTATTTCCTACTGCAGAGCACTGCTGTAGCTAAGGCATGTGATTGCTTAGCTCAGTGTGTAGCAGATACTAAGTGGTCAGTAAATAATAGTTTTTTTCTTTTCTGTAAAATGTGAGTACTGTACTAGCACTCTCTGAGCGCGTGTTTCTTCTCTGATTTTCTATGATTCAGGGAGCAGAGGTTCAAATAGAATAAGAATTGACCTAAGAGGGTCTCTTGACTTCCATTCCAAGGCTGTTTCCCTCAGTGGGATGGTTAACATGGCAGGTCCAGGGACACCTGTTTGTTCATTCAGAGAGTTAGAGGAAATGATGTGGTAGCCTTGGCCTACAAGTCATAATCAGACCTAAACCTGTTGGCTGAGTTTAGCCTTTGAAATATTTCCTCTTAACTCAGCCACTGGATAGAGTATGGCTTTACTCCAATCTTGTGACGGTTTCCAGGCCTCCAGGTATTTGAACTGACTTAAATGTTCTTAATTCTGAGCTCAATTCTCATGTGCAATGAGGAAGCCAGGCCTTTTTTTCTTCTAAATTTGCTTCTTTAGGCTGTTATAGGACTGCCCTGAAGCCTAGCATTTACTATCCTGTAAACTCAGGGCAAGGCACCAAGTCACCAGACTCCCTGTCACTAACTACTGGTCCACCCCTTTCCTCAGCAAAAGTGCTCTGAGAACAGACTATAACAGGAAACCGCATGTGGTCTAGAGGCAAGCTCTCAGCTCCCATCTCTCTCCAAAGTCAGAGAACAGAGTGTCCTGGAAAGAACTGTTGTGTATAGGTTCGGTCATT
The DNA here is from genome assembly GCF_028749965.1 of Puma concolor. Classification (NCBI taxonomy): domain Eukaryota; kingdom Metazoa; phylum Chordata; class Mammalia; order Carnivora; family Felidae; genus Puma; species Puma concolor. The sequence goes on from NC_141678.1 coordinate 21,911,573, forward strand.
CCTCTGCACCTCCATTTCTTGACTATTGAATAGGGATATATGCCCCCTCCATGCACCCATACCTACCCACCCAAGATTATCATAAGTATTAAATATAAGCAGTAGGACACCAATCATGTTAGATAATCATAATAGCAGCCAACATTTATTGCATGCTTTTTATTTTTATTTATATGTTTACTTATTTTTGAGAGAGAGAGACAGAGTGCGAGTGGGGGAGGGGCAGAGAGAGAGGGAGACACAGAATCCAAAGCAGGCTCCAGGCTCTGAGCTGTCAGCCCAGAGCCTGAAATGGGGCTTGAACCCATGAACCGTGAGATCATGACCTGAGCTGAAGTTGGACGCTTAACCGACTGAGCCATCCAGGCGCCTCTGTTGCATGCTTTTTAAATAAATAGGGCCCTACTGAATGCTCTTCCCTGATCATCTGGCCCAAGTCTCATGACCACACTAGAAGGATCACTTTTTATACTGTTTTACAGTGAGCTGCTGAGGCCTAGAAGAGTTAAGTGCCACATCCAGGCTACACAGCCAGTAAGATGTGTGCAAGGATTAACAATATCTCCCAAAAGCTCAGCGAGGTTCAGCAGTGTCCTGCAAATTTGAATTGCAAAGGATATTAGGAAAAATGGAAACTTTCAAAATAAAATAGCTGGACTTATAAGTCAAAAGAACCAGGATCTAGTTCTGCAACTGCCATCAATTCTGGGTGCAACACTGGACAAGTAATTTACGTTCCTCATCTGTAAAAAGTGCAAAGGTAGGAGGTTGGATATGATGATCCTCTCAGCTCTAATATTTCCTAAAAAGGCAATATTACCTGTTGGTGGCTGCAGACAGTACTGAGTTCAAATCCTAGTTCTGCTGTTTGCTTAAATAAATGATTTCACCTTTCTGCATCTGCCTTCCCATCTCTAATCCTAATAGATACCATACAGGTTTGTTGTGAGGATGAAATTAGACAGTATAGTTGGACATAGGTTTTGTGTTCATAGCCTTAGCTGCCTTGAGGAACTTTTCCTGAGTAGCAGTGTGGTACAGCACTGCTTTCAACTGGGCAAACAGTGAAAAGAATAATTGGAAGAAACTGTGTTGCCTGAAGGAAGTCTGGGGTGTCTCTGTCACTCCAAAGAGGATGTCAGATGTGGGCAGCAGCTCCATCCACGCTTGCTGTCTCTGGCCCTGGGGCAGTCGTGGATAGAATTACTGCAACCCCTGAACTCTGCCAAAGACCATGAGGCTAATGGGATGGAGATTTCCCCTGGCTGGGAAGGGCAAGCAGGAACCAGGCTTCCTCTCAGGGGAATAAGGATGGCAGGTGGGTGTGGGTGAGGGCTCAGCCTGTCGGGTCTTTGTCACGGTTGTCTAGGCTACAAGACTCAGCCAGCCAGTCTGCAGCTCCCTCTCCCTGCCCTAAGTGCAGTGTCTGTGCTATCCAGAGGGAGCATTTATTTTCTGATAAAAAGGCAAGGGAAAAACTGTAAGTCAACACCACTCCACCCCCTTAGGAGGAGCTGAGTCAGTGAATAAACCTTTTGTTCTATCTTGGCTGCCAGACAACAGCCTGCCCCCTATCCCCACCGCCACCCCCCCCCCCAAAAAAAAGACATAAGAAGGGGCTGAGCTGTTTGATGGTCAGTGCAGCAGGCCTGGTGGCCTCAGATCTTAAAAGGAGCTGGGGACATCCTCTGCATCTCCAGGACTCATAGGCACCATTAACAGGAGGCCTGTGGGGTTGGGTGTGTTTTGAGGCTTGTAAATGGATGAGACTGTAATCCAGATGAATCCGAGCATCTCCTTCCTTTACCCTGACTGTTCTTCCAGTCCTGCTCTGCTCCATTAATATGAATTGATTTTTTTCCCCCCTAAAGACTTGTTTTTGATGATGTATCCTGACTATTATCGATAGCTGGCCACAGCCAGATGCTCGGTAAAGGAGGTAGCTGAGGGGGGCACCTGGGTGGCTCAGTCAGTTAAGCATCCCACTCTTGATGTCAGCTCAGGTCACGATCTTGTGGTCATGGGATCAAGCCCTACATTGGGCTCCATGCTGAGTGTGGAGCCTCATTAGGATTCTCTCTACCTCTCTCTTTGCTCCTCCACCACGTGTGTGCACTCTGTCTCAAAATAATAAATTAAAAAAAAAAAAAAAGGTAGGGGTGCCTGGGTGGCTCAGTTGGTTAAGTGTCCAACTTCAGCTCAGGTCATGATCTCACAGTCCGTGAGTTTGAGCCCCGTGTCAGGCTCTGTGCTGACAGCTCAGAGCCTGGAGTCTGCTTTGGATTCTGTGTCTCCCTCTCTCTCTGCCCTTCCCCTGCACATGCTCTGTCTCTATCTCAAGAATAAATAAAAACATTAAAAAAAAAAAAAAGGTAGCTGAGGAAAGCAGGACAACTCCAAAGCCTCAGTTTGTCTATAAAATGTGGATAATACTATCTTGCAAATTTAGTGTGGAAATGGTACATGTATAAAGTGCATGGCATCCAGTAGGTGCATAGGTAGCTCTTATCCTGGGTAATGGGAAGGTCATTTCCTCGCACCTTAGTAGGCACTCCGGATGTATGAGTTCTCACTTTATCTCTTCCTTTAGCCCTTTAGAGTTTGAAACTCAGGCCCTGGCAAAGGAGACTTGCATACTCCACCTCTTTTGTTAATTGCCACTTGGCCTTCTGCTGGCTTGAGGGCTCCCTTAATAAAGTTAAACCCAGACCTACATAGGCAACCTTGAAGAATCTGGCCTTTTATTATGGAGGAAAGTGTTTCCTTCTGTAGTGGCAGCTGTAACTGATGAGCAGTGCCCAAGGGCAAAGTGAATCTTAGGCTGAGTGGGGATGCACTTGGTCCAGACAACTGTCTTCCCAGGTCCCTCCATTTCCTTTTTGGAGTGCTCTGGGGGTTATTCTGCTGCAAGAGTTGGTGGTGTCCAGTAGAGACAAATGATAAGGATGGGGCAAGTGCTCAGGGTTGCACATGCAAAAAATTCAGTCACCTAGGGTGACTCACAAATTTGTCTTCTGTGACCTTATGAGAATTAGGGAATCAGAGCACATCTCCTATGAGGGATCATCTAGAATATCAGGGGCCTTGGAGGTTATCAAGTCCAACTCCTTGTTTTAAAAATGATAAAATTAAGGCCCAGAGAGGAGGGGAGTTGCTGAGGTCACATAAACCTCAGCAAAATAATTGCCTTGGCTGGTCAGTAGGAGTTTCCTTGGGAAACCATATTAAGATAACATTGCTTGGTAAAGTCAAGTCATATTCAGGGCAAATCATAATAATCTCCTCTGTGAGTTTTACAGCAGTTCCAGTGTTTTCAAAATGCATTCACATTCATTGCTATTTTGAGGCAGATACTGTCCCCCTTTCATAGATGAGGAAACCAAGGCTCAGCAAGGCTGAGTGTCAGGTGTCACACAGTCAAGGCTGAGCTGGTACTAGAATACAAGAAAACTGGTTGATTTAAAGACAGTTCTGAGGCACCTGTGCAGCCCCCAGGCCCCTCCAGGCCCTGCTGTTTTCTCAATACTGTTTTCCAGTCTCTGGAAACTTGTCATTGCACCTTATACCATGATGAATATGTAATCCATCTGATCTCAGCTATCTTCCTGAGGTCTGAAGTAGGCTTTTTTTTTCACCTAGTCATCCATCAGCTGTCAGTTTCAAGGCCTCTTTGGGGTGGGCTCCTTCCAGAAAGATTTCCCATGACAGTTGAGCCCATGTTTCTAGTTGTGGCTTCAGAGTATGTTAGTGTGGACCCAGATCTGGGTCCTGGGTGCTGGTTATGGTATGCAGTGTGTTAGGCACTCACCAAACCCTTCAGCCTGCAACAGGGGTAATCCAGGCCAGTGGGAAGGACCCTACATGTGCAGCCAGAAGACTGGGTTTGAGTTCCTGTGCCACTATTTCTTTGGGGTGACTCTGATCGGTTCAGAACTTCTCTGAATATTAGTTGGAGTCCAGCAGACTTGGGTTTGAGCCCATTATGTTATTGGAGAATTCTTTCACTTCTCTGAGCTATTTCCTCATCTGTAAAATGAATGGTAAGACCTAATTCTTAGGGTTTAGCCAAGGATGAAGTGTGATAAGGTACACATCATCCTTAGCATGGAGTAAGCACTCCATTTGAGTAAAATGGGGCAACACCATGGCCTGAGTCATTAAGCACCATGAAAATTCAAAGATGTGTGAACCTAAAGGTGTCTGATGGTCAGTCTCATTGTTTCCCACTGACCTGATAGCCCTCAGTCCCTTTTGCCCACTGTGTGGGCTAGGGACAGTCCTTATTTCCAGCCAGGGCTCACACCTTCCAGCACTTTAGGACAAGACAGCTGTCTCAGAACAGGTCAGTTTTCTGCACAACTTTATGGGTTAGGACTGAGATGGTTCTCTGGGTCTCTTGGAGCCCTGGGCTTAAAGAACAAAATCGTTATCTTAAGTCTCTCTTCTATACACTATCTTCATTGAGCCTGTCTGCAGCTGTGTGAGATTCAGGCTGCTACACACCCATTTTACAGATGAGGAAGCAGAGACCAGAGGTGTAAGAACTTCGTGTCAGGGCAAAATGGAAATCTTATACCTCAGCTACTGAATTGCTGACCATGGTTAGCCTCAGCCCCTGCCTGAGCGCAGCATTGCTATTTAATGAGCAAAGCCATTCAGGAGGCACAGCCTCAATGCTTACCTCTTTTCCTGCCAGGGGGAAGGACCTGAAAGAGCAGCATGACCAGCGTGTGTGTGAGAGGGAGATGCAGCGAATCACCCTGCCCTTGTCTGCCTTCACCAATCCGACCTGTGAGATCGTGGATGAGAAGACTATTGTAGTCCACACCAACCAGACTCCAGTGGACCTTCAGGAGGGCAGTGCCCCTCTCATGGGCCAGGCAGGCACTCCTGGGGCCTGAGCTGCCAACAATGGGCAAGAGCCCATGCAGACACTGGTGCAGGACATCCTACTCTCCTTCAGCTGGGAGGATCTACACTTTTTGTTGTGGTTAAAATCCTCCCTCGACTTTTTGTTTTCTTAATTCTAAAACAGAAGCAGGTGGTGTGCTGAGGGCAAGTCTGGGTAGGGTCCTACCAATGCTCCTCCTCCATCCCTTGGAGCAGGGTTTTGCCTGTGGATGGAGACAGTGGCAGCCCCCACAGCAATGCTGCTGACAAGGGCTTCCAAACATTGCTTGTGCCCTGGATCTGAACCAGGGACAGGCAAGGAGCTCCCCCAGGTTCCTCTGTGCTTTATTATCTAAGATGGCCTCAGTCTCCGCCTTTCTGTTTGTTCTCCGTGTGCTTGAGTGGCGCATACTGTTATCCATAGTTCGGGACAGACAGGTCAGGAGGCAGTATTTCAAAAATACAGTTTTTAAAATATTTGGGATGGAACTCCCTACTGACTTTGAGAACCAGAAATGAATTTGTACAAAAGTCAAAACTATGGGTTGAGAATGGGATCTAGGTTGGAGGCTCCTGGGGGGTGCTCCAGCTTGCTAGCAGTGATGTGCCTTGATAACTGTGGGCTGGCCCTGGGCCCAGGGACTCTTCCTGTTTTGAAAGGAAAGGAAGGGAAGAATCGCACTGAACATTCCACTTGGGAAGAAGGCAGAGAAGGATCTATGGCTGCCTTAGGCCACAGGACTCAAGGGGGACCTGGGGAACCCTAGACAGTTTGTTCAGGGTGGACATTGGCCTCTTTTCATTTTGCAGGGGTAAGACATCAGCCAACTAACCTATGGGAATTACACTGTGGGGCCTTGTGAGCTGCTTCTGAGAGGTTAACTCAGAAACTAAGCTCAGAGGCAAGGTAATAAAGTGCTTCAGGGCTTGCCCCTGCAGTGGCTTGAGTTTGCAGGTGGCTCTGTGGCCTCCAGGCTAATGCATTCCCGTGAGGGTAGTACGGCTAGGCTCACAACCCCTAACTTGTAAAACAATCAACCATTGGAAGGGACCTTAGGGTTCCTCAAGCCTTTTAGACACAGGGACCCAGAGGGGGAAAGTGATGCCCAAGGTCATAGAGCATAGGCATGGCTGAGAGGAAAGTAACATTTCTCCACAGCACTGTGCTTCACTGAGCCAATGGCTCAGCAGGGCCTCCAAGTCCTGATGTCACACTTGGAGGCCTTAGCAGTGCTCCCTGCCCAGAGCTTCCTTCCACTGCCCCATGTGGAAAGGGGGCTTAGAGGGGCCCATTCTCTTCAGCAGACTATTCCTGGGAGTGGTTTGCTGAGGGGCCTAGGCCTCATGGGTCCCTTGGTGTTAGTGATGCTGAAGAAAAGAACAGTATATTACTGGTTTCTACTTTTCTATAAAAGCATTTCTCTGTGTACATGTTTTATATACCTCATTCTGATACCTGCATATAAAGTGCAGTAAATTGCTCTGCATTTGACTTGTATAAATTAAAAAAACAAAAAGCTGTGTATCACCAAGTTTTTATGGGGTACAAGGACATTCCTCCGCTAAGCTGGAAGTTTTTAGTTACCTTGTCCATACCTGTGTGGCAAGCTCTGGCTTTCCCTCATTAACTCTGGCCCTGTGTCTGGGAGATGGCAAGTGAGTGGTGTGTTAACTGTTGCCTCTGTTCTGTCATCACCAGGAATCATTCAGGTTGAAGCTGCAGGAAAGATGGGTATGCTGGTTTGGTCACTGCAAATCCTCTCCCCTTCACCATTTTTCCCAAGGTGGAGGTAGTTAAAATGAACATCCAGGCAGCCGTTGGCAGGGGCTGGAGACAGGTGTGATTGGTGGTGCTGCAGCAGCAAAAGGGAAGGATGGATGTGCAGAGGAGGCTGGGTCCTTGGGATGCAGGAAGCAGCTCTGAGCAGAGAAAGGCCCCTGGGGATGGTGAGGGAGGGGGGTGGGGTGGGGTGAGGGGAGTGGAGGGGAACTCCTAGAGCTCTAGAAGAAGTTACCAACAGGACTTTCAGCACAAGATTTCAACAACATGTTCTCTGCCTCTAGGAATACCCAGGGTGATCTCTGTCCATGCCTAGACATTGCTCTGTAGTTCTACAAATAAGGGGCACCCTAGAATATCAGTTTTGCCAGGAATTGGAGTCTGTCCTTAAGTTGAACTTAAGGGTATATGGATTTATACTGTGTCCAGGATCCCACTAGGCAGATAATATCCTGCCCAATGCTTCACATCTCCCATGTGTAGAAGTAAGAATAGGTCTTCTCTCAAGCATTTATAGGAAAACACAAGGTGTGGAGGTGACTTGCATTCATTTCTTCCCTTTATGAAGGTGGCACCCAACCCTGCAGGGAGGATATCCAGGCTTATAGGAGTGTACATGCATCAGAGAGTGGAAGTATATGGCCCCAAGGGAAGCACTTGGCTGGGAGGTCAGAGTCAGACCTGCTTGAAGGACTGGGTTGCCTCAGGTGGCATGTGCATGTTCTCTGGAGCAGGTTAGTATCTATATAAGAGGGGATTAGAGTTGGGGTGTGTGTGAGAACTCCTGCTATGGGGAGTCACAGGGCGGGGCCTGAAAGTGGCCAGCAGACCCTCCACATGTACCCTCCTCCTGCTGAGCCAAGCCCCAAGTCACTTTCTCACTCTCCGTATCATCAGTTATGTTAACTGCTCAATTTATTTGGTCTGTTCAACGGCCCACCGTGGGCCCACCACTCCCATGCTTGCTGGGGACAACTGAGGCACAACCAGCCACAAAATGCTGACTTAGGGCTGCTGGGAGCCAGGGCTCAATCCTACAGCAAGCTTGCACACTCCACACATTACGTATGGTCTATATAGCAGGTAAACTCTGTCCAGAGATGACATCTAATCCCACAATTTATCAGGTCTATGTACAGTATTTCACATATCACCCAACAGATACAGCAACAAAATAGTTTTAAAGTCAACCACTCTCCTGGATCACTCCCCACCACCACCTCCCCCATCCCCCAAACAACCACCACACATTGCAGTAACGTCCCAAACCCATTTCCAATTTGTTAAATATGGTGCAAGCTCACAGGAGGAAAATCTATTTGTGTTGAAGAGTCCCTGGAGCTCTGGAAGCCAAGGTGGAGGGTGCCTCTGGGGCTTTTCAGCACCCATGAGCTGTGTCAGGAAGATACAGCCAGGAGCTAGTGAGCTGGGCCAACCAACAAGGGAGGTAGAAGCCAGAAAGGCCAGCTCAGGGAGTGGTCTCCTCCAGCACCCCAGCTCTGGAGCTCTGCCACCACCACCTCCTGCCTAGGTTGCTGCCTGGACCAGGCATAGTGAAGAGTGAGCAGTGGTTGCCACAAGGACAAGACCAAGAGACTGCTGAGATTCCCACTCCCTTGGCTCATACACTGAGCCTGTGGCAAGCCACACAATCCTCCAGAACCCATCTAACACTAAGCTAAATGTCCTGGGCTTCTGACTGAGGTGCCCACCAGGCTATGAATGACAGCAGCCAGGATATGGGCTTTCTAGAAGACAGGGCCCCTTTCTAGCCCCTAGCCTCTTCCTGCACTTGTGGGTGAGTGCTTGTTGTAGGCAGAAAAGCCCAGGAGCTCTCAGCAAGAGCGGTAGTTTGTGAACATGAGGCGGAAGCTCCCCCTCACACTGATGTGGCCCCTAGGCCTGGGAGATGAGTAGAAACTAGCCCTTCCCTGACTCCTGGCCAGTTCCACCACAAACTAAGGAACTCTTCAAGACCTACTCCCTCAACCCTTGCCCCACAGGGGGGCGGGGCATGGGGTGGAAGGCGGGTAGCACCACTGTCATTTCACATCCTTGGATAGCCACCTGGCCACCAGTCTCTCTCTCATCCACACTCCCCCTTAAAGTCCTCCTGTATCCAGTGCGACCAGAGACTTCAGAGCCCACAGGCAGGTTCACCCTGGAATCCTGCCCAGCAGGTCTAGGTCACACTAATTATTGTAAGCAACAGCCTCCCAGAATCACACTGCCAGGGAGCTCCCGAGTGGTCATCAGTAACAGATTCCCCCAGCCCATGGGCCAGGCTTTTCTTTTTCTTTTCTTTTTTTTTTTTTTTTTCTTTCTTCACAGCTTTCAGGTGAGTGTTGGATTTACAGACAGTAACCAGAACCCCAAACCTGTGATGTGTTTCCTGGTGCTGCACCCGCTGGCCTCCTGGGGAGGTAGTAGGGATGGCTTGTTCTGCTTCTGAATAAGCCGCCAATCCACAGGAAGCCCGGACGGCCCTGCCCACAGCAGAGATGGGGTGCAGAGGGGGCAACGGTGGCTGCAGAACGCCCCCCTGCAGGGGGCTGGGCCAAGGCTAGGGAGGTGAGTCCCGGGTCAGGCCATACTGCATGCTCACAGTGTGGTCCAGCTCTTCCAGCTCTGCAGGCAGTGGGATGCCCAGCTCCCCCAGATAGAGGGAGAGAGCCTCAAAGGAGTCCTCCAGTTTTGAGAATGCCGGTCTAGAAAGAAAAGGGGCGAGTTGGAGGCAGGTGAGACACGGACAGGGCCACGGGGTGGTGTGAAAGGCACCCAGGCCTGCATCTCAACCACTTCCTAGTTGTGTGACCTTGGGAAAGCCCCTTAACCTGTGCCTCTGCAGGAAATGGGGATATAATGTTACTGCTAGTGTGTAGGGTTGTTGTGAAGATGGGAGATAATACTGTGATAAGGCTGGACTTGCTCAAAGGGGTAGCTTAAAAAAAGAAAGTCCAGGAGAAAAAAAGCTCCTCTCATGTCTTGGAGAAAATGCAATAATTTTAAGTGCCTTTTTAAAGATTCTTTCCAGTCCTTATACTGTCTTCACATCAATAGATCTGCTCAGGAAAGGACATTTCACAGACTCACCAGCTCTTCCCAAAGGGAAAACAAACACTGGGTTTCCAGTACTGTGGAAACAGTTTAGCTGCCCTGGAACCCTAAGACAGCTCAGGCTTACTCCACCTCCTCCATGTTTTTGTTTAACCGTCTTATCACCTTCTCAGCGGGGCCCACTCACCCTCACCACCGTATTTAAAATTACAACTTACAGGTGCCTGGGTGGCTCAGTCAGTTAAGCATCTGACTTCGACTCAGGTCATGATCTCGCAGTTTGTGGTTCAAGCCTCCCATCGGGCTCTCTGCTGTCAGCTCGGAGCCTGGAGCTTGCTTTGGATTCTGTCTTCCTGCTCTCTCTGCCCCTACCCCACTCACGTCTGTCTCTCTCTCAAAAATAAACATTAAAAAATTTTTTAGGGGTGCCTGGGTGGCTCAGTCGGTTAAGTGTCTGACTTCGGCTCAGGCCAATGATCTTGTGGTTTGAGCCCCACGTTGGGCTGTGTGCCTCTCTGCCCCTCCCATGCTCATGCTCTGTCTCTCTCTCGATAATAGATAAACGTTAAAAAAAAAAATTTTTTTTTAATTACAACTTTTACCCTACACATCCTCTTTCCTCAGCTCTGCTCTTTTCCCCATACTATTTGTCACTTTCTTTTGTTCAGTGAAGTTTATTCTATCTATTGTTTATCATCTCTTCTTATTAGAATGTGAGTTCTAGGAGAGCAGGCACCTTTGCTTTGTTCACTCCAGTGTTCAGGACAGTGTCTAACACATGGTAGGCACTCAGTCAATATTTTTTGAGTGACTTAAACACAGACATTTAGAATGACTAGGAAAGGATATTAGCAAACAAATACTGTGTAGCTTTACATTTTCTCCTCATGGTCTTACTCTGATGTTAGTGAAGGACTGCAGTCCTTTGGCCCATGAAGGAACAAAATGTAAAGCCTCCCACCAGCAAATCCCAACTCAAAACTTGACCTTGGAAACCATTTTATTTTTTATTAAAAACAATTTTTTTAATGTATTTATTTTTGAGAAAGAGATAACACGAGAAGGGGAGGAGCAGAGAGAGAGGGAGACACAGAATCTGAAGCAGGCTCCAGGCTCCTAGCTGTCAGCACAGAGCCCGATTGTGGGGCTTGAACTCATAAACTGTGAGATCATGACCTGAGCTTGATGTCAGACACTTACCCAGGTGCCACCTGGAAATCATTTTAAAATAAAGGTTATGTGCCAACTGGTTATCTTGAGGGGATGGAGCAGGAGAGTGAGGAGTGCTGGGGAGCACATTGGTTAGTAGATAATAGAAAATGTATACTTCCTGTGCTATATATTTTAGTAATACTTGAATTTGTTTTGTTTTTTTTTTTTTAAAGAAACAGGATTTTTGAGAGCAGGAAAAAGTACAGATTCTAGTTTTCTAATGTACAAACTTGAAAACAACCAGGGTAATAATGAAAACTATAACCTGAGATAAATAAAGGTCATTTAAAAAATATTTCTTTAAAGGAAAAAATTAGTTAAAATGAATAAAGATGCTCACTATAGTAATACCTATTGTAAGGAGAAACTGGAAAAACCTGAATATCTATATTACGTATATTATATGTTCAGACTATATCTTAAGTGAATTTCACATAGTCAACAAAAATGATAAATGGGAAGACTGGGTAGTATACTTTTTGCAGGGCAAAATATAAAACTTCTCTTTATTTGAGGGGTGGCTCAGTCAGTTAAACATCCGACTTCAGCTTAGATCATGATCTCCCGATTCATGAGTTTGGTCCCTACCTCAGGCTCCTTCCTGGCAGTGTGGAGCCTGCTTAGGACTCTCTCTCTCTGCCCCTCCCCCATTCACCCTTTCTCTTGCTTTCAAAATAAATACATAAACTTAAAAAAATTTTTTTTCTTTATCTGAGATTATAGCTATATGAAAAAAAATGTATGTGTTTGGAACAGATTCTGTTGGAATGGCACAGGTTTGTGTGAATTTTCTTCTGTTAAAATTTCTTTTCATGGCTGTGTCTTTGTTATATCCAGGTCACTCATGACAATGCCTTTGTCCCCCCTACCACCTCACCTGGCACATCAGAGTTGTTAGGGTGGCTTCAGTGGTTGGTATCCTTGAGCTCAAGGCTTTTGCCACCCTTGTGCCTGGGAAGGGCTTGGGGATGGCTGAAGGCTGGGGCAAGCATCCGGGCTTATGTGAGCTGGGGAGAAGGGGTAGGATACCAACCTGCTCTCGGGCTCCAGTTTGCAGCAGATGGCGGCCAGGGGGAAGAAGGCTGGGGGGCAGTCTGTGGGGACAAACTTCTCCCAGAAAAGCTTCACGTTGAGACCAAAGTCCAGTGTTCGGGGCAGGCAATCAGGATCTGCATACACCTGCCCGATGATCTGCAGGTGAGAAGATGGCTAGTCAGGAATGGGCTGTGGTGTGTGCGGCCATAGGGCAGGGGAGAGGGATACTGGTGTATGGACAAGAAGGATGGGCAGAAGAGGGAGGTAAAAAACCAAGGTTAGAAAGCTATCCTCCATGCCCAAATTTTGCTAGTCCAGACTTGTCTCTCAGCTGAGAGTCTGGTTACTGAGGAGGGTTTAGAAAAGACTTCTCTGCAGCAAAAGCACAATGTTCCAAATCTGGAGGAGGAGCTTCTATACATCCCACCCTGCCCTGCTGTGTGCCCTTGTGTCTATGTCCCCTGCCAGAGTTCAGGCTCTGTGAAGTGAGGTTCTGGGTCTGATGCATGTCTGAAACTTCTTGGCACCAGCCTCGTGCTTTGCACACAGTATATGCTCAATTGATCTCTATTAAAGAAAATGATTTTAAAAAACCCTCCTTCCATTATTCCAACTGTTCTTGTCTCTCCTCTACCACTCACCATTTTGTAGGAATTACAGAAGGCTCTGAACATATGTGTTTGATTGAGTGCTTTCAGACAGACTGAGCTAAGCTCCTAAGGGGAGGAATCTTTCCAAGACTCAGCCTATACACCTCACAGTGCTTAGAACTGTGCTAGACAGGCTAGCACTTCTTGTGATGGCTACTTCCACTTGTGGGGCTGAGGGCAACAGCACTATCAGGGCCTGGGGAATGGGGATCAGAGTCAAAGGTTACATTGGCCCAACAGCTAAATGGGACAACCATAAGGACAGCCTCATGCCTTTCCTAGTGGAGTTCCGAGTCTCACCTGCCCCTTACCGGCTATGTGACTAAGAGGAAGCTGCTGCCCCTTTCTGAGCCTCAGTTTCCTCACCTGAAAAAACCCTGCCCAGTCCTTCTCATGGGACTGATGAGACTCAAATGTGTCAACAGATGTGTGATAACTGCACAACCCTACATTCATGTTGACTTTATTGTGAGCTACTCATCGTTAGGAGAAGCAGTCCCAGTTCTGAGGCAGGGCAGAGCCATTAGGCCTTCTACCTCAGGCCTGGCCTCTGTGCAGGCCGGAGCTCACCTCGCAGAGAACGATCCCAAAAGAGAAGACATCCACCGTCTCATCGTAGCTCTTTCCTTGGAGAACACAGGAGAGCAGGCTGTTAGGTTTGGTCTCTTATCTGCTCTGCACTGAGTCTGGGGCCAAGCCAGGCCACAGCCAAGAACCAGGGCTAGAAGAGGCTCCATGGGGATGCCTTGAAGGCTTCCCAGGAGAGGTACCATCTGAACATCTTTCCTCAGCCCTGGGTGGGCTGCCTCAGAGAGATCTTATAAAACACACTATCCAAAATGAAACTACATTGGACATTGAAAGAGAAATGGATCAGGGTTCACCTGGACTCTGTCATTAGCTAGCTGTATGTTCCTGGGCAAACCGCTGAACTTCTCTGGGCCACAAGACTCCAAAAAGTGTTGGGGTGCCTGGGTGATTCAGTCAGTTAAGCACCCGACTCTTGATTTCAGCTCAGGTCATGATCTCACAGTTGTGAGACTGAGCCCCACATCAGGCTCTGCACTGAATGTGGAGCCTGTTTGGGGTTCTCTCTCTCCCTCTCTTGCTCTCTCTCAAAATAAATAAACATTAAAAAAAGATCACCAACAGCTTAAAAAAAGAAAAAAGACTCTAAAAAGGGTTAAACCAGCAGGCCATTTCTGAGACCTCACAACCCTGTATATTTCAAGAATCCCAGCCAGCATCTCTGGCTGGTTTGAACATTATCCACAAGGGGGCACCATAATTCAGTTCTCAGCAGGGAGAAGAAAAGGCTAAATCTCTTGTCAATAAACAGCCTGAGCTCTCAGCTACACTTGGGGCCCAAAAGCCACAGTCAGATCTCACCCTAAGCCCAGGACTTCAGGGAGGAAGGGGTTTATAAGGCCCAGTCTGGCAAGGGATAAAAATCATCCAGCTGTCAGCTCTGGGTATCTGGCCTTCCACTTCACCCAGGACTCTGATGCAAGATGTGGCTCCTAACTCCCCTCTGGGGACATGTCGCCTCCAGTGTCCAGTGTCAGGACTCACCATTCAGCATCTCAGGGGCCATCCAGTAGGGGTTTCCTACCACGGTATAGCGCTTCTTACGGTCATTCTTACGCAAGGTGCGTTTCTTGGTGGTGGCCTTCTCCACTGGGGGCTTTTTCCTCTCTTCAACTATGAGCCGTGACAGCCCAAAGTCTGCCACCACCACAGTCTTGTCCTGGTAGGACAAGGGCCAGATCAGGACTTGGTGAGGACATTCCCAAGAGAAATTGAGAAGGGGAGAAAAGGTATGTAGCAAAGGAGAGTCATAGCTCATGCTCTCTCTGGTAGATAAGGCTCAGTTATTTGTTTTCTAGCAGTCTGGTATCTGCTCCTCAGACTTCCCAGACTTGGGGGTGTTCACAACAGAGCCCCTGGAGCCTGGAGGAGTAAGGCTCTGGGACTTGCAGAGTGGAACTCAGAAGCAGGAAAAGGGATTTTTTTTCCTTTTTTTTTACCCCATCCTGCCAGTTCCCCAAAAGATTTAAGGCATGGCTAGAACCAGGATAAGACAGAAAAGGATAAGGTGTAGGGAGTCAGTGGGGGGATTTAGAGGGAGACAAGCTCTTCAAATAGCTACAGGGCAGTCATGTGGAAAAAGGGTTACGATTGTTTAGTGTGGATCTAGAGGGTGGAGCCAGGGCCAGTTAGTGGATACCTGAGAAGCTAGATTCCAAGTTAATCGGAGAAATGACATGCTAACAGCCAGAGCTGATGGTTGGTGGGAAAAAATGCTGGTCCCAAACTGGCCACTGTACATTTACTAGCTCTATGGCCTTAGACTGAGGCTTCAAGGTGCCACAGTTGTAGAATAGGGTCCTCAGTGAGCTGCTTTACAGAACTATCGTGGTGAAACCAGGAAAAACAACAGGGCTCTTTGTAGTGTTAAGGAACTTCTGAAGTCCCTTCTAACCAAAGGATTTCAAAGGCTGCTACTAGGAGGAGGTATTATTGTGTCTGCATGTGTTTGAGAGCCCCCAGAAGACAGGGGAGGGCATCAGGCGCAGCAGGAAGGGTAACACAGGAGTCCTAGTGACACCTGAGGTCTAAAGCACAAGGACAGTCTCCTTTGTGACAAGACATGAGGGCTGGCCCTGGGGAAGCCCAGGATGGTTGGGACATACCAGCTTGATAAGGCAGTTGTGTGAGTTCAGATCCCGGTGGATGATGCACATGGAGTGTAAATAGGCCTGGAACAGAAGTACGAGCTGAGGCCAATGGCCAGTAATTCAAGCAGATGCAGACCCTGGAACTGGGGGAGACTGCTCTTCTCCCAGGCCATCCCCACTCAGCTTCAGAACCCAACATGGACCTTAGGGCAAGGGCCTCCTGCTGTCACCCCCTTGTCCCAACACTAACAGAAAGCCAAAGACCGCCTGGGCTTCCTCTCTCTCCCTGCTGCCACCTCTTGCCCATCCTTTGGTTCGCTGACCCCAACCCAGTGCTGCTCTAGACCCTCATTGCTCCCTCCCAAAGTCCCCAACTCTACTGGGCCCTGGCCCTTGCATGCCCCCAGCACCTCTATCCATTTTATGTAGATCCAGGCCACCTGAAGTGAAGGTCCTCAGATGTACTGCTCCAGTCCCCCTCACCACCATCATCACCATAATCTCTGGCTTCAGCCACCCTCACCGCCAGTGATCAGAGAAGTGACTTCCTCCTGGCCAGCTGGCTCTGTATTTCTGACATTCTCCTTCCCTGAGACTCAGCACCCTCCTTGTTCTTCTACACTTTAACCTTTCCCTCTTCCTACCCCAATGTTTTCACACAAGTCTTTGCTATTTCCACCCCTAGTCTCCACTCCTGGCTCCTGTCACTCTCTGTAGCCACTTCCTTTTCTTTTCTCTTCCCCAGCAAATGTGGAAGGAGCTACTTCCCTCCTCCCCTGTCCTTTGCAATAATGCTTGCATCCCCTAGGCTCCTGGCTCTGCTCACATACCCAGGGAGCTCTTCCTGAATCATGGTAGCTCTTGTGACCTGCCTGCTTGCCTGTCCTTTCCCCAAAGGCTGCCAGAACTTCTCCCACGCTACCTGTTCCTGAGACTCCTGTGTGGCTGCTGTTTCCTTCTAGCCTCCTTGGTGTCAGCCCTTTTTAAAGCTGCCTTCTCTACATACGCTGATGCCCACTAACAGCACATCAGCTTCAGTCGACACTAGGTCTTCCCAAACCTGTTTCCCCAACATCACTGCCTCCCCAGTATCTGGTAAGTGACACCACCATTCTTCTAGGTACCTCAAAAAAGCACAGCTCTGCTCACAAAACTTCCTTACTTAAACATCTTTTACATCTGTCTAAAAAGATGCTTCCTGGGGCGCCTGGGTGGCGCAGTCGGTTAAGCGTCCGACTTCAGCCAGGTCACGATCTCGCGGTCCGTGAGTTCGAGCCCCGCGTCAGGCTCTGGGCTGACGGCTCAGAGCCTGGAGCCTGTTTCTGATTCTGTGTCTCCCTCTCTCTCTGCCCCTCCCCTGTTCATGCTCTGTCTCTCTCTGTCCCAAAAATAAATAAAACGTTGAAAAAAAAATAAAAAAATAAAAAGATGCTTCCTAAGCATCCTAAGTAAAATCCAGACTCCTTAGCCTGAAATATAGGGACCTTAATGTACCCGAGACCAACACTGTCTTAATGGACACCACATGAAGAGCGGTGATTAAAGCTTCAGGCTTGGGGTCAGACTGACAAGCCCAAGCTCCTCTCTCTTTCTAGCTTTCTAGCATCAGCTTCTCATCTGGAAACTGGGGCTGTCATGAGGAACAAACATATACATGCACGTCAGTCCCTCAGCTCAGTGCCTGGCATACAGAAAGCACTCAGCGACTGTCACTGGTACTACTACTACTATATAATTGGTATCATTCTTTCCCAGGTGAAATAGACTATTACTTCCTCTCTCCTCCCAGGTATTTGCTGCTATCATCACCTCAACCTTGGTGCCTCTCTGCCAAGAGGAACTTTTATCCAATTCTGACCCATCCTTCAGGGCTCAATTAGAACACTTCCCCCTCCTCTGATTTCATAGGCAGTGAGGTACCCTGCTTGTTCCAAGCTCCTGCAGTGGCTAGACGCTACTAGTTTGCCTCTCCAGTTTTCCCTTGAAGATTTGGAATTCTTTGAGGTAGATTGTGAGCTAAGAAAAACAACTGGGGGCAATTTCAACAGCCCAGAAAGAAGCTCAATAAATAGCTGCTGACTGACCCAGCCCATACAAGCTGCCCAGGATGGGGTCTTTGCCTTCCAGTGCCTGCCTGCAGTCCCTCCCCATCACCACCTCACCACCACTCCCACACCTGGCAGGGCTGTTGGCAGAACTCACCATTCCAGATGCGATGCCTTTGGCAAATCTGACCTTCTGCTGCCAGGGGAATGGGTCCTATGGGAAGGGGGAATGCCCATCAGAGGCTGTTGGGACCTGTCCCATTTGTTGTCCAGGCCCCATGGGTCAATATCGTCTGCCAGTGAACCCTCCCTGCCTGTGCCCAATCATGCTCAGCATGTCCCTTTGTAGGCAAAGCAGCGAGGGTGGTGTGCTCACCACACTGCGCAGAAAGTCCTTCAGCGTGCCCCCTTCAATGTACTCTGTCAGCAGGTTCAGCTTCTTGTCCTTGTACAGCACACCAATGAACTTGAGCACATTGGGGTGGTCCAGGCTGCGCATCACCTTCACCTGGGGGTGACGAGGCCAAGGAAGGTGGATGGTTACTTTCCACTATGTCTTCCTCACCCCTTCCCTCCAAGGAGTCAGTCTGATAACTGTTACCTGCATCTCCTACCTCTAGTCTTATGTGATGGGGCAGGACACCTCCACATGGATAGGGATGCCTCACAGGCCCCACCCTGGGATGCTGCCTTTCTAGGAATTGTACTGGGGGCAACTGGAATGGGAGGGTCCAGGAGTGAAACAAAGGCCTGGAGGGCAATACCTGAACCACAGGAGTACCAACCGAAGGAATGGAACAACTTGGGAGAGGTGGTAAAAACTGTGTAAATGCTCAAGAGATGGCAGTTCTCTGGAAGGCCCCACTCCAGGCTCCCTTAGCAGGGTGTTCAGGTGGTGAGTATAATATCTAGTTGTCCTAAATTGGCCTGTTTTCATGTCCATAACCCCCACTAACTGTAAGCTCCTCTGAACCACATCTCGTTTGTTACTGTATCCCTTGTACCCAGATCATGCTGTCTTTAGTAAATGTTTATTGAATAGGTCATTATGCTGTAATTTAGAAGGGGTAGGATATTCCTCTAGCGCTATTTTCTGCCCAGCTTTTAAGAAAGTGATTCTAAAATAAGTTTCCACCTAGGGGTGCCTGGGTGGCTCAGTCGGTTAAGCATTGACTTTGGCTCAGGTCATGATCTCATGGTTCGTGGTTCAAGCCCCACATCGGGCTCTGTGCTAACAGCTCAGAGCCTGGAGCCTGCTTTGGGTTCCGTGTCTCCCTCTCTCTTTGCCACTCCCATGCTTGCACTCTGTCTCCTCTATCGAAAAGAAACATTAGGGGTGCCTGGGTGGCTCAGTTGGTTAAGTGTCCGACTCGACTTAGGTCATGATGTCATGGTTTGTGGGTTTTAGCCCCACATCAGGCTCTGTGCTGACAGCTCAGAACCTAGAGCCTGCTTCAGATTCTGTGTCTCCCTCTCTCTGCCCCTTCCCTCACACATTCTTTCTCTCTCTCTCTCCCTCCCTCTCAAAAATAAACATTTAAAAAAAAATAGACATTAATTTTTTTAAAAAAAGTAACAAAATAAAACAAGTTTCCTCCTGAAACCATTATTTAGTAAGATCTACCCTCTTCCAAGAGTGACACCACACTCCTAACCCCTACCCCACCTTTTTACCTCAGTCAGAAAAGTCTTCTGTGTTTCCTCATCACACCGAATTAACTCCTTCATGACCATCACTTTGCCCGTGGCTTTGTGTGTTACCTAGTTACAAGGAGGACAACTATTAGTGGTGCAGAGTTCTGGGGAACTATGTGAAAATATATGCAACTGGCCATCCCATCCCTTGGAAGACATACTGAGCCAGATCAGACTGACAGAATTTATGTGTAGAAGACACAGCATGAGGCAACAGGGGCCTCAAAGGGGAGCGTACCCTCTTTGGAGAACGGGGCATGCATAGAGGGGAGGCAAGAATGCAGAAAAGGGAAGTGAGGAGGCAGGAAGGGACACTGCCAAGCCAAGCAGGGGCTCTGGTTATCTGACAAAGGAGTGAGTCCCTTGGGTGAACAGAAGTCTGGGGACAGTAGGGGTCAGTGCCACAGACATGCACCAGGGAACTAGGTGGGTCAGGGTGAGCTCTCCAGCCCCAATGCCCTGAAAGCTGAGACACATGGCTTACCTGACCCCCCCTCCCAGCTCTCAGCAGAGGAGGAGGAGAGAAAGAGAGAGAGGTTAGTCCCTAAGACTGTTCATCAGGGAGGCAGGAGCCACTCCCCTGTGTGCTCCCTGCAGTATACCCAACACTCAGGCCTCTGGGTACCTAAAAACATCCCTGCCTGGAGATGGCAGGGCCATGGGCAACAACTCATCCCAACCTGGGTCTCCAGGTCCACCAAGCTCACTACAACAGGAACGCTGCCCTTAGGTGGCCTGGGAGGGCAGGAGTGTAGCCCTCACACCATCACCTGCAGCAAGGAAGGGGCCTGGTGTCCTGCAGGGTATGTATGGGGTGAGACCATGTGGTAAGAGCTCCCCAAAAGAAGGTGAGAGAAGGGTAGGGGGCCGAGAAGCAGACCAGCTGCTGCCTGTGCTCACCTTGATGGCCTGTCCAAAGAAGCCCTTCCCCAGGATCTCCCCATGGATCAGGTCACATGGCCGGAAGATCTGCTGTGAGTAGCTGCTGGAACAGCGGAGGGATTCTGAGCGGCTGATGTCACGGCTAAAGAGCAGGGGCTCCTTTGGGGAGCTGGGGCCAGGGGACTTGGAGATGCTGTTACTGCGCCTGAAGATAAGGAAAGATGAGGGTAGGGATAGGGTAGTCCTCAGAGACTTGCCAGAAAAACCATGGAGGTAGAAACCCCAAAGCTACCTTACCACCCTATCCATCCCAATTTCTGTAGTTCAGGTGCTATGATGAGGGGAAGGAACTCTTATGTCAGACAGACATGCCATTTTGGGGCTACAAACATCAGTAGTTTATTTAAATACAATAAAACCACATTCAAAGCAGGAACCCTATAGTGCTCAATATAGGACAGCACTGTAGGATGGTAACCCACCACTCTACATGCCTGCTTGATTCAAGGTACGGAATTGGGTTAGAGTGGTAGCCTACCACCATCCGAAAAATGACCAAATGGGATTCTGGCTATTTTGCTCATTTTGTACCTGTCTATATTTCCTGAAATTTAAAATAATAAGCATGTATGATTTTTACAGCAATAAAACCAGTGTATTTACATTTTTAAAAGCAGCCAGTAATAATAATGGTTGATAACTGTTACCGACTTCCTGAAGGACAAGAAAGGTTGAAGTCCACAGCACTGCAGGTGAATTACAACCCTGCAACCTTCTCTCCAGCACATCTTCCTGTTCCATTTGGGCTACCCAGAAAGGACCACACACAGGCTTCTCAACTCTTGCTCTTTTGCTCTGCCTTCCACCAACTGTGCCCACAGAAGCACACAAGGTGTGCTGCCTTCTGCAGTATGGCCCTCCAGAGATCTGAGCAGTCCCTAGCCACCCCACATCTTCCTGCTTCCAAGCCATGTTCTCAGGCCTTCTCTGCCCTCTGGCACTTCGCCTCTACCAGCTCACTCGTTCTGAGGCCACAAAGACAGCCAGAAGTGCATGCCCAGAAATCTGTGGGGAGGGCCCTGTTTCCAAAGATGCCAGTCAAGGGCCCTGAGTGATTCAGTCTGTTTGATCAGGAGGGCGGATAAAGACCTGACTCCTAATGATACTAACAACACCTCACATTGAGTTAGTGCTGACCCTGTGATGTCACTGTGCCACTATGCATTCCTTTCCACACTGAATCCTTAAAGGATTGTCCTTACATAAAAGACAGCCACCTTTGTCTTAGAACTCCACTTTATAGATGCAGAAACAGAGGCTTAGAGACATGAAGTGATGTGTGAAGGGAGGGAGCTCAGCTCAAAAGCATGGTATGGGTGTGTCTGCCTGGAGAGCCACTGCTCCAGACTCCTGTTCTTTCAGTCTCCCTATTTGGCACCTGTACCCAGGGTGATTGCTCCCTCCCCATGGACTTGGAACTATGAGGTTTTGATTGTTGGTCCCTCAAATCTAAAACAGCTTGCATCCATCTCTTGCTTTACAGTTTTCAGTGTTCTTACTTCCACTTATTAATTCTTTCTGTGCCCCAACTCCAGCCTCTGAACCCCATGCTTTACCCATGGGCCATGCTGTCCTTTGGGGGTCAGCATTTCTGCCTCCTGAGTTCAGCTCAGAAGTTCAGTGGACAGAGCCGACTCTCTGGTTTCTAACGAAACCTGGCAGACAGCTGGGTCAGATCATGTACAGGCCCTGGCTGTGAACTGTGATCCCTATGGGGAGAGCTGGGTCAGCACAATCCTCATGGCCCATCTCTGGCCAGCGGGTTTCCTTCCTAACTCTGCTGGCCTCCCAAAGTCAGCTCAGCCTCATCTGAAGGATAGGCATGGGTCAGCATGGAATCAGGGTGGGAGGCAGCACCTCAGAGAGCGTCTCCTTAGTGTTCCTTCCAAATTCTCCTTGGTGTCCAAGGTGCTGAGAGTCGGGGAGTGTCCAGCATTCTGCATGCGGGGAGAGAGCCGTGCATCCAGCCGCAGCTGGTCCAGGCGCTGGGAGACAGGGTCATGTTCAATCAAGAGCTGAAGCGTCTGGCTTGTCTTGCTAATTGCATCCTCTACCTGTAGCCAAAAGCAGTGTAAGGCTGGCTCCCACAGGCTGTCCCATCCCAGGCCACCCACTGTCAGCCCACATGATCTTAGCACAGTATGGCCAATGCTCAAGTTGGCTAATGGTGGCCTCTAGCTGCCAGTAGCCCCAGTGCCCTCTCACTGGCATCCTGTCAGATATCCCATCTGTCAGGCCATCCCTACTGCCCTGAGAATGTGCCAGGCTGACACAGGTCATCAGTGGTCACAGGCTCAGTGGCAAGACAAAGAGATAGACTGGGGGTGGAGAAAGGCAAAGGTCCATAGCTTGATCTCCCAGAGGGTCTATACCATGTTCCACCCCCACAAGACAGACTGGACACACACTGTACCTCTTCCACTCGGAGTGTGCGGACAGGGGTCCCATTGATCTCCAGGATGCGGTCCCCGGGGTGGATGGCATTGCGGTTGTTGGGACTGATGTGCATCCGGTTGACCCTGGGCCAGACAAGAGTTGAGGCAGGAAGAAGGCATCCTAAAATTGTGCTTGACCAATTTTACTTGTATAGGAAGGTTCACCATGCCCCAGGCCCCTACATGCCTGCAAGGCCCAGACAACTCACAGGGGAAGTGCAACACCCTTTACAAGATGCCTCATCTCAGTGAAGGGCACCCCCACTCACCCAATGGCCTAAGCCAGAGCCTTGGATGGCATCTCCCCTATCCGGAGTTCTCTCACTGCTCCACAACCCTTACCGTCTTCGAGAATCCTGCCTTCACTTCATCATCATAGTTACCAACATTTCTCACCTGGATCTTTCCTGGTCTCTACATCTGTTCTAGATTTCAGCTCAGGTCACAATCCCAGGGTCGTGGGATTGAGCCCTGTGTCAGTGTGGAGCCTGTTTAAGATTCTCTCTCTCCCTCTCTGCCCCTCTCTCCCAGCTTGCACATGCCCTCTCTCTCTAAAAAGAACCTCTGGTCTAGACAGATATCTCAATGAACTAAAGAAGCTCAATCACCTCTGTTCTTCAAAAAAACTACCCATCACCAACACCATTGCTGATGTTTAAGTTTTTATTAACACCACCCTCTACATTTCCAGGCTTGCTCCTCTTCCATCCAACATCCATGCCAGCAATCCCTCTAGAACGCTAACCTGGTTGTATCACCTTGTTGCTTATCCCTTAAAAGACCTGCTGAGTGTTCATAATCCAGGCCCTATATAACTTAATAGCCCCCTTTTCTGGCTATTCCCAACCACCTAATTTACACCAGACACAATCATAGACTCCCACCTCTGCCCTGAACACAATTCCCTCCCATCTTCATCTAATGAGGTTTTAGTGCAGATCTCAACTCTTGGTGACTTCCCCAACCTTAATACCTCTCACCTGTACTGCAAGCACCTAGTAAGTGCACAATCGCTATTTATAGGGTTGGCAGCCATAGATTCCTCATTACTGGTATTAGACGAACACAGGCTCTTTCCCCATCTGGTCTCTGGCCTGGACCTAGGATGAAGTCTTAACCTCTTTCTCCTCCATCCTCCATTCACTCAACCAACAGAACAATAATCAATGAACATATACTACATGCCAGATACAGTTCCAGGACCTGGATATACAGTACTGAACAAGATTAAGTTCCAGAAGGAACTTGTTGGGAGGACAGATGATAAACTAATACACATAATCAAGCCAGATAATTTCAAAGAACAAACGTTATCTGAAACTTGACACATGAAAGGTGAGGGGTTCTGTCATTAAGTATCTTGTGGGAAGCAGCCTAGGCAGAAGGAAGAGTAAGTGCCAAGGCCCAGGTGCAGTTACAGCACAGTGAGCTCCAGGACAAAGATATGAGATGTGGGTGAAGAGAACTCTGCACCCCTTGAGGCCCATCTATGGACTCTGTGTAAGGACTCCTGCTTCTGGGGTTCTCAAAATACTCACTCTTTTACTTGCACAGTGGTGGCATAGTTGGAGCAGGCACTTTCCACAGACACAGAGAAGCCCCGTCTGCCCTCCGTGGTGGCTGGCATGGAGATATGTGTGACAGAGTAGGGCAGCTGGTCCTGAACAGACTCCGTGGAGAGTCTCTCAAACATGGGTGCCAGCACCACCTCATTGTGGCACTTCCCACTAGCAAGAGGAACATAAAGATGGTTAAGATCCTGGAGACCCACCTGGAAGCCCCCAGTAACCACTGTACCATGTGGCTTCAAGCAATAGTACCCACAATCCCACTATTACCATCCTTGCCATGATTCCAGTTGGTTGCTCAGAAAGAAGAGCCCAGGGTCTCTGGGGTAGGCTGGAAGTGGGGGTGAGATTGCCTGGGTTCTCTTCACTCTGCCTTTGATTCACAGTGAGAACCCAGCCCTCTTCTCCATTTTGGGGCTCAGCCTGACTTCTTTGCCAACTGAGGCAATTGCGCAAATGAACTCTAAGGGGCCTTTGCTTTTAATTTTCTGGGATCCTTCTCTGAGAGCACCTTCTGAGCCATTCTCTCCCTCTGGGAAGACTGCAGCACAAAGTGTCATTATTCTCACGGTCGGTAAGGACAGAGGGCAGAGAGATGTTACTTGTCTTGCTTACAGATTACAGAGCTGGTTATAGGCATTGCTGGGATAGGAATCCAGTGCTCTGATATCCCAGTACTGTTTCTGCCCAACTTGCACTGCCATCTGTTCCTCTCTCTTGACTGCTCTTGTAGGGGAGAGGGACACCATCTTACCAGTAAAGGGTGGCATGCTGCACCAGAGCATATGCATCCCCATCCTCGATGATCACCTTGCAGCTCATACAGGCAAAGCACTCTGGGTGGTACTTGAACTCCCCGGCCACCTGTGAGCAGGTGGGGAGAAGGGTAGACAGATGACAGATGGAGGAAGTGAATTGTCACTGTTGCTGGAAGGTAGGGGTGGGTGAGTGACCTCTTAACTGACTGAGACACCCAGGCGCCCCTAGAGAGACCTCTAATTAAGGATCTATAGGTCCTTTGCACAACTCTGCCCCAGAGCTTCCAGAGGACAAGTCAGATTGGTGCCTCTCTGTCATTTCTGAGATTACAAAAACTGTTTTGGTTCTAGCCAAGTCCCCAGAAGTCATCATCCTCACTAGAAAGACACATAGTTCCTCTAACACAGAGTTGGAAAATCCATGATTGGGCTTAAAGCCCTTTTCTGAAGCAGGTAGTGGAGGTGGAACCTCTCTCTACCAGCCCATTCCAGGGTCTCCTTTTCAGATTCCCTCTACACAACTTGGGTGTATTCTCCTCTCAACCTGTAATGCTCTCCTTCGAGGACTTTATCCATTGAATTAAGTCTCTGCCCTGCCCGCCCACCCACCCATTCCCAATATTGGACTGTTCAGTTTTGTTTTGTTTTTTTACCTTAAAAAAATGTTTATTTATTTGTTTTGAGAGAGAGACAGAGAGAGCACACATGCTGGGGAGGGGCAGAGAGAGAGAGGGAGACGGGAGAATCCCAAGCCATAGATTAAGCTATTAAGCACAGAGCCTGATGCAGGGCTCGAACCCACAAACCATGAGATCATGACCTGAGCTGAAATCAACAGTTGGACACTCAACCTACTGAGCTACCCAGGTGCCCCTGGACTGTTAAGTTTTTAAGGGAAGGATCCTACCTGGCACTTAATTGGTACTCAACAAACATCTGTTAAGTGAAGAAATAAAAGGGGAGGCCTTGGCTGATGGAAGACTAGAAGATGAAAGGCCATGGGAAACCAGAGGAGCTGTCAATGGACTCTGATGACTGAGAGGGACTCACTCACCATGACAGGCCCTGTCATCAGCAGAGAACACCCATGGCAGAACTCCCCAAACTTCCCCCAGTAGTCCTTGTGGCAATAAAGCTTCCCATCCTTCTCATAGTACCAGTTGGTGAGGGAATCCTGGCATTCTGAGCACCTGAAAGGCAAGACAAGAAAAAATTGTTGTGGATCCCTGGAACCAGGCTACATAGGCTGCCTCTGGCTCCCAGGTCTAACAACAAAATGGACAGACCTTTCCTTGATCCAAAGCCAGGATGGAGGAAAGTTACAGTTTACTGCCATCTCCCCAAAGGAAGCTGATTCAGAATAAAGAAGATCCCAGAAACCAGTTCTGTATTGTCTGCCTAACCTGGTAGACCAGTGTCTGTTTATTAATTTTTTTTAACATTTTTGTGTCTTGAAGCCCTTAGAGAATCTAGTAAGAATCAAGAAGCTGCTCTTGGAAAAAGGCATGTACAAGGAAAATGTACATATTATTTAGGTATGGGTGTGTGTGTGTGTGTGTGTGTGTGTGTAGGTCTGAAGCCTAGTCATGGCCCCAGCTAAGAACCTCTGTTCTAGATTTCAGCTCAGGTCACAATCCTAGGGTCATGGGATTGAGCCCTGTGTCAGTGTGGAGCCTGTTTAAGATTCTCTCTCTCCCCCTCTGCCCCTCTCTCCCAGCTTGCACATGCCCTCTCTCTCTAAAAAGAACCTCTGGTCTAGACAGATATCTCAATGAACTAAAGAAGCTCAATCACCTCTGTTCTTCAAAAAAACTACCCATCACCAACACCATTGCTGATGTTTAAGTTTTTATTAACATCATTAACATGTAGCATTCTTGTGAAAAAATTATGCTAACCATTAAGAAACAATCAGGCAAATCCAGAATGTGGGTCATTCTAAGACTACTGTTCTTGACTCTTCCAAAAAGTTAATGTCATGGGGAAAAAAAGGTACAGGGATTAAAAAAGCCTAGAGACACAGCAACCAAATGCAGCACCTAAACCTTGGATTCAATTCTGGATTGAAAAAGAAAGCAGCTATGACTGTCATTTTTGGAACTGAGGAAACTTGAATTTGGGCTATATATTATACTGTGACATTACTATCCATTTTCTTAGATGTAATAATGATACCTTGGTTAGATAGAAGAATTCTTAGAAGAAACATATTAGAGTAACTAAGGGTGAAAGTCAAGATATCTACAACTTACTTTTACATAGTTCAGCAAAAAATAAAATACATCATGTGTGTACATAGTTAAAGAGAAAGTGGCTTAAAGTTAAGTCTGGGTGAAGGATATATATGGGTGTTCTTTGAACATTTCCTTCAACTCTTCTATGTATTTGAAATTTTTCGAAATAAAATAATGGGCGGGGGGGGGAAACAAAATTCCACTAGCACTGTGCAAGATATACATGTTAGACTCCACAGCTCCTTTCCCCTCCAATTACCTGGTTGTAAAGCTCCACCCCTCAGTCAGGCTGGGTGTGTTTTCAGACCAAGTTTGCACAAGATAAGCATTTCTGAACCTCTCCTCATTTCTGAACCTCCCAGCACCCAGAGCTAAGGGCTCCCTGCCCTTGGGAGCCCATGCCACCTCTTTCTTTCCAGTGAAGACTCTATTCTTGTTGTCAAGGCTTCACACCACCCTTCACTGGCCAAATCCTTGCTTCTGAGAGGCAGGATGGAGTGGCCTCTTAGTGTGACTCCTGACCCTGCCACTTACTAGTTAGCTCATCTTGGGGAAGTTACTTCACTCCTCTGACCCAGTTTCCTCATCTGTCAAATGGACTACTGTGGAAAGGAAATAACATGTACCAAACTATATATAGTTTATATAAAAGGCTAAGTACAGTAGGAACTCATGAAGTGTTAAACTGCTATTAAAGATGATGATAATGGTAGCTGCTCACACTATTTGCCATTTTTCCTCCACTAGCTGGGTAGCTTTGGACTTCTCTCAGTTCTTCCTCCTTGACAAAATGTGACTAATAGCACAGTACTACAAAGAACACCGTGAAGACTAAATGAGCTAATGTATGAGGAAAGCCTTTTGCAAACTGTGAAGAGCGGAACTAGCTGTATTATTACAGCATCTTGCTAGGCACTGCAGATATAAGAGATAGATATACAAGGTTCCCTACTACAATTTCCAAGAGCTTATAATGGGCTGGGGAAGAGAAAGTCTAAAACAAAACTTAATTAACAATGAAAGGTGAGAGGTCACAATGGGTGCTACTACTACTGGGCACTGCAGGAGGGAGGAGGGAGACCAGAATGAGTTGAAGCAGCTATGGAAAGCAACTGAGCCAGGAAGGTCTAGAGAAGCAGGACCCTGAGAATCGCTCTTTATGGAGTGTCCACGTCTCTCTGGATGTTTAACACTGATGGCTTCTGCCATCAGTCATCCCCATCCTGTAGCATCTCCTACTTGTTTTTTTTTTTTTTTAATGTTTATTTATTTTTGAGAGAGACAGAATGCATGCAGGGGAGGGGCAGAGAGAGAGGGGGACAGATGATCCAAAGAAGCCTCTGCACCGACAGCAGCAAGCCCAATGTGGGGCTCAAACTCACAAACTGCGAGATCATGACCTGAGCCGAAGTTGGACGCCACCCAGGTGCCCCTCTCCTACTTGTTTTATGGACGCTGAACTTAAGGGACTTGAGAGCCAGACACAGCATGAAGAGTATGGATATGAAATACCTAGAATGGTACAGTGTGAACCATTAATTCTAGGAGGCAAAGGGGGAAGACCTGTTCTGGACATGCAGCTCAAATTCCTCTCAATGTAAAAGGCACGCTGGATGAGCTCTGAATTGGGAAGAGGCCTGGTTCAAGTTCTTGGGAGCTACAGGCTCTTGGACAAGGCCCTTTCTTTCTCCAGGTATAGTTTCTCCACCTATAAAATGAAGGAATTAGACTATACCCACATACCCTTAATTCCATGCATATCTATGTCTTTCCCTAGATGATCTAAAGTTCCAATCTCTGAACTACCACTTACCACCTAAGTGATCTTGGGCTGGCTGCTTCATTTCTCATTTGTGAAATGAGACAAAGGGCAACATCATCACCTATATTCAGGGTAGCAGTGCGGACATTAAATCCAGTTCTGAATGACTGTGAGGAGCCTAGCAAAGGGCCAGCACTAGGAGCAGGGACTTCCTTCTTGCCTCCCAGCTTCTGACTTGAAGCTCCTAGGTACCTATCTTTCTCCTTCATTAGAGTGTGAGTTCCCTGAGGACAGGAACAGTGTCCCATTTACTGTTGGTAGACTAAGCACCTAACAAAGAGCCCAGCACAGTAAGCCCTAGCAGAGGTTTCCAAACCGAAAATGGTGGGAGTGGCAAGAACCAGCAATCCAGGTGGAAGCACAAACATTCTGTGGCTCACGGTCAGCAGGTCCTGCCCTTCTGCTGTCTGCAACGGAGAAAAGCTGGTGCACACGTTATTTGCACCCAAATGCAGGCCTGGGCCCTGTTACACCCTCTCAATGGTATGTGTGCTGCAGGGCACAGGAGTACCAGAACACGTCCTCCTTTCCACTGCCAATATTCTGCTTTTGTTTGTTGCAGGTAGCCCTGGCCAGGCCCAGGAGAGTGGGGAGAGAAACGAGTGCAGACATGCAGGAGAGAGCCACGCCAGACTTCTGGGAAGAACACCTGCCTGGAGAGCGACATCACCAAGGCACACCATGTGTCAGGGAATGCCTTTGAAGGGCATGGCCAGAGAAACAGCCAAAGTTGGCTGACACAGGTATGTCTGAATAATAGGAAGGTGAACAGCTGATAGGAGGGCTGGTTGTGGGTCCCTAAGCTGTTTTGTCACAGAACACAATTGGTTCTCAGGTCACCCGAGTGGTAGACTTAAGAGTCCTAGCTTAGATATTAAGAACAATTACTGTCGACTGTTACTTAAATGCCAACCATATTCTGGGCACTCTATGAGGTGCCTTACTTATATCCTGGCCACATCCTGCAAAGTGATAGGATTATCCCTGTCTTATAGAACAATGAACAGCAGAGTCAAGTCACTTGTGCAAAGTTGCCTGACACACACAGGATGGAGCTAGAGTCTTAACCTATGTGTACTTGGCTATGAAGCCATTTCCACTAGACTACATCCCCTGAGCACCTGAGTAATGCAGCACATCTACTAAGCTGGGCCTCAGGATTTGCATCTGTGAAAATGAGAGCTCAAGTCCCCCTGAGTGTTAACACTTTGTGAGGGCTTCCCCTTAAATCCAAGTACTGAATTTAAATGGCACAATGATTCTCCTTCTTCCTTTAGTCCACAGCATTGTTCCCCAGCAGTCTCTGCCTTTTTAAGAAAAGAATCCATGGGGCACCTGGGTGGCTCAGTCTGTTAAGTGTTGGACTTCAGCTCAGGTCATGATCTCCTGGTTGGTGGGTTTGAGCCCCACATTGGGCTCTGTGCTGACAGCAGAGAGCCAGCTTTGGATCCTCTTGTCTCCCTGTCTCTCTCTGCCCCTCCCCAACTTGCGCTCTCGAGTTCTATCTCTCAAAAAGTAAATAAACATTATGGGGTGCCTAGGTGGCTCAGTTAAGCGTCCGACTTCGGCTCAGGTCATGATCTCACAATGTGCAGGGCGTTTCCTGCTTCGAGCCCCGCATCGCGTGGGTTCGAGCCCTGCTGTCAGCACAGAGTCCACTTCAGATCCTCTGACCCCCTCTCCCTGTCCCTCCCCTACTTGTTCTCTCTCTCTTTCAAAAATAAACATTAAAAAAAAAAAAAAAAGAAAGAAAAAAGTAAATAAACATAAAAATAAAAAGAATCCAAAACACACTCTGGAAATGTAAGGTGCTACCCCCAAAACGCCCCCCTCAGATTGCTAGAGGCTATGGCCACGATATGTTTCTCCCAAAGCCAAGCCTTTTTTATTGCAGCTTTCAATTTTTGAAAGTTTCAAGTGAATGTCAAAATCTGCCCTAGCAGCAGGTTGCCCAAGGGCATTCAGCTTGGAGGTAGTGGAGCTGGTGGTGGAACCCTAAATAGAGGTCTGAGGTATCAGACCCTCTCCTGAGCAACCAGAGGGAACAGAGCTGAAACCCTCCAGTCAGGGGAGATCACAGACAGGCCCACATGTGTTGAGGATAGCCGACAACCTTGAAAATTCCTCTCCCAAAGCACTATGGTCAGTTCAGTGGGCAGCTCAGATCCAAACTAAGGGCCTAAAAAAATTTAAAAAATTAAAAAAAAAAAGACTTTATTTTTAAGTAATTTCTACACTCAATGTAGGGTTCAAACTCACAACCTGATCAAGAGTCATATGTTCCACTGACTGAACCAGTTAGTGGCCCCAAACTAAGGACTTATGAGTCAGTAGGGAACACAGTTTAAAAAAAAAAAAAGAAAAAAGGAAAAAAAAAGATAATCAGGTTGAAATTCTCAAAATAACTCTTTCAAGATCTGGGTCCACATTCTTTCTTTGTCATTTACTATCTGTGTCACTTCAAGCCAGTTACTTTAGGACTCTGGGCCATAGTTTCCTTATTTGTATACCAGTGATGATAAAACCTCACCAGTTTATGAAAATTATGTACAGATGCTCAAGCAGGTGCCCAGTAAATGTCCATTTCCCTCCCTCCCCTCTTTAACTTGAGAACAGCAAGGGCAAAAGTAGACAGACTCCTTTCCCTCCTGTGCCTAAGCAATATGGATCTGCATCTTGGCCTGGAACCAAACAGATTTCTGTGAGTAAAGAAGGTCCTAAAATGAATCATTTATCTAATAAATTAGAAAACATTTATTATTATCAATTACTATCAATTAGGAAATAGTTACTGTGCATCTAGGATGTGCAAGACCAAACAGGCAAGGTGCTGTGCAGGGAGAGGCCAAGTGAGATAAGACATAATAAGCCCAGCCCTCACTCACATGCAAATTTTTCAGACCAAATGTTTACAGGTAATATTTCAACCTTATGTGGTTGAAGTAGTCACTATTACAGTAGATTTACACAAGTTAAAGAAAAAGCCCACCATGGGGTACCTGGGTGGCTCAGTCACTAAAGCATCCGACTCTTGATTTAGGCTCAGGTCATGAGCTCACAGTTTGTGACTTCAAGTCCCGTATTGGGCTATGCACACTAACAGCACCAAGCCTGCTTGGGATATTCTCTCCTCTCTCTCTGCCCCTCCCCCTCAAAATAAATAAACAAACTTAAAAAAAAAAAAAAAAAACAAAAACAAGCCCTCCCATGTCCTAGTAAAGGTCCGTTGGATGCTCATCGTTAGCCTCCTGAATGAGCACAGACTGTTGGGGAGAAGCTGTTTCTAGACCCTTGCCTCTGAGCTCTGACTGGGCTAAAAAGGGAAAATGGACAGGTCTCTGTGCCACAGCCTGAGGGTACTGTGACCAGGGATGCCAATTCTCCCCCAGGCACAGAAGGGTGGATGTAACAGGCACCTACAGATACTGGCCCATCAGAGCCCAGTCTCCTACCGCTAAAGATCCCTTTATTACTCCTCCTTCCTGTAGACTCCGTAGACTGAAACAGGCTGTCAGTGAAGCTGTAATTATTATAGACTATGATGCTATCCTGCTTAAAAAAAATTAACCAAACACATAACAAGCCTCTGATCAGCAAGAAGTGTTACCAGAGTGCGTTGATTCAGTTCCAACCAAAAGCCAGGAAACCTGTAGATTCAAGTAATTTGTGCAGTCATACTGAAGTTAAGGGTAGAGCCTCCATGATTAGTAAAAAAATGGAAAAGAGCCTGTGTGTCTTTGAGGAGCCACATGACTTGCAGAGTTGTAGGAATCATTCACCTGATCCAAGTCCTTCACTTTTTAGACGAGGAGTCAGGACCTAAGGCAGCTGCCAAAAAGTTACTGCTAAGCTGGGAAGAGTTAAGAATAATTTCTCTCTTTAAACACAGGTTGCTGGGGCGCCTGGGTGGCGCAGTCGGTTAAGCGTCCGACTTCAGCCAGGTCACGATCTCGCGGTCCGGGAGTTCGAGCCCCGCGTCAGGCTCTGGGCTGACGGCTCAGAGCCTGGAGCCTGTTTCCGATTCTGTGTCTCCCTCTCTCTCTGCCCCTCCCCCGTTCATGCTCTGTCTCTCTCTGTCCCCAAAATAAATAAACGTTGAAAAAAAATTAAAAAAAATAAAAAATAAAAAAATAAACACAGGTTGCTTTGGGATACAAAGATGCACCTATTCTCTTTAAGAGACAGTGTGTAAACCAAACCCATTAAATCAATGTTAGACATTAAGGGAAATTCTATAAAAAGAAAAATCCTTTAAAGATGTCAGACAAAAGTCACTCCTTAATTTACCTCTTCTGTAAATTCCAATTTGAGACATTTTCTTACTTGGAAGCACACCAAAACTGTATCTCCCCTTCACACTAGTGGCACTCTGCTGAGGGCAGTCTGTCAGGTAGGGGTGTATAGGGTACAGAAATTATATTCTTCATTCCCTGCTCCCTCTTCCTTCCCTTGTGCATTGTCACGCCTGATCATGTCCCCATGGAATCTGGTTGCATCACTTTCCTGCAACCACAGCCCTAGTCCAGTGGACTTTGTACTCCCCCAGAGACTTGAGGTCAAGGACTTAATTTGTTTCACAGAATCTGGCAAGGTTGTGTTCAGGGAGTCTAGGAAGCCCAATCCTATGCTCTGCAGAGGAGGAACTGAGGCCCAGGGAGGGGACTGGCACCAGGTCAGAAAGGAGCCCTTGAGAATGCCCTGTAATAAGGGAGGGGGCTGATGGTAGAAGCGATTTTCTGACCAGTGACAGTGGTGATCAATTAGACTGATACCTGGGAAAGCAGAAAGTCTGGGTGGTCCCTCCTGTGGGGCACAGAGCCCTGAGTGTTGGCTATCTCTTCAGAAGTGGCTCCAGAAATGTAGCCCCTCATCAGGGGAGGTGGGAGGGTCTAAAGCGAGTCAGTAACCCCCTGACTCCAGCTGGACAAATAAGAACTGGGGCAGAGAGAGGGTAGTCAGGTTCCCCAGAGGCATGGAGACAGAGCAAGACAAAGGACAGGTGGGACCTGGGTAGCATCAGTGTCATGACCCTCAAAGGTCCAGGTTGAGAGTTCATTATCTGCTTTAGCTCCTGAGTTGTGTCTTGTCCCGAGATTAAAAGGGGCACAGCATTCCTGGCTCCTAAGGGAACAACCCCTCCCCTAAACTGCCTTTCCAGGATTAAGAGTAAGAGGGATTAATGAGGCTCTGGCTAAAGTAGTGGCTATTTCAAACATTTGGCATCTTGATTCCACATGGTAAAACCTGCCTCCTAAACTCAAGATCAATTCCCATTGGCTCTTCAGAAAAGAATCTCTGCCATCCCTCCGATGTTCCAGGCAACCTATGGGGGCCCCTTCTGGATTCCCTCTGCTGGGAGAGAAAAGCAAATCTGAGACAGCCCTGGGGGGAGGTGCGAGCAGAGGAAGGTGCCTTTTGAAGGATGAAACAAACTCAGGAATACGACAAAGGCTGGCCAGAGAGACCCCACATGTTAACTCTGTTGAAAGTGGTTGCCTCTTCAGTAAAATGGGGATACTTAATGACATTAGGTTTTGAGAGAATCAAAGGATAAAGCGCCTAGGAGGGTGCCTGGAAGAGTCAGCCCTGAAGGCCAAGTTCTCTTCCCCCTCCCCCATATCCAAAGGCTTCCCATCACTCAACCAGGGTCCAGTAATTCCCTGAAACCACATGGTATTCTGCTTTTTTGCTCAGGGCATGGCCACCTGACTAGTATCCCAGCAGCAAGGTCTGGGCATGAAGCTGGGTTGGGGAAGCCAAAAGGGAGAAGTCGACCAGGACCACTGGTGAGGGGGAGGCAGCCCTTGGAACAACAGGCTGCTCCCAAAGAATGAAAACAAGCCCCACCCCAGCCAGGAATGGCTCCATTCAAGAAGGGACCCGGAGGGCCAGAAACCCCCTGGGGAGTTTCTGTTGGAGGTAGGGTGGGGCAGTGAGCAAAGAAAGGCAGGTCAGAAGTAGAAAGTTTCTACACCTCCGAGAAGCCCCATAGAAAAAGGCCCCCAGAAGTCTCAGGCCTGGGGACCTGACCTGCATGGGGCAGGGGTGGGGTGGGCTAGCCTGAAGCTAGCCAACTGCCCCAGTCTTGGAAGCACCTGCCCAGGCCTTTCCTTAGCAACTGTACTCACCTGAGAGCTCAGAAACCCTTAAAGCCAGAGGCAAATATGCCTGCCATTAATAGAAAAAGCGTTTATAGAGCGCCTACTGTGTACTAGGCTGCCCACACCCAGGTTTTGCCAGCTTCTTCCATGCCGTTTGGCAAAACCTGCCCATCCTGCTTGTTGAAGCAAATTCCTGGCAGACAGCAAGGCCTGCAGGTAAGACATGTGAGAGCTGGAAGAAAGCACCCCATTTGTGCTCTTCCCCCGGAAGCAGTAACACCAAGAACAGGCAGGGTCAGCGGCATCTTTTGGAGGCTCTTTCAGGTGTGCCTGGGAAGGAAGGAGAGCCGGAATTCCCCAAGAGCTTCCATCTGGGCATATCCCTCACCTCACCATTCCTAGACCATGGTGGGAGCCTTCAGCAGGCCTATTCTGCTTGGGAACAGCTTCTACTAGCTTCTGCCTGACAGAACCGATGGTCAAAGGATTAGTGAAATCTGAGGCCTCTGCCCTTCCCTCAGGACCAGGGGCCAGAAGAGGAGATGGAAAAGGGACTCTGAGCCCAACTCACCGAAAGGGGTCTCTGGAGGTGAAGTAAGCCGGGACGGACAAGTAACTCCCCATCTTCTTCCCACACCAGATAAACAAGCTCAGCTGCAAACCCGTCTGGGAGTGCCTCAGGCTGGCTGCAGACGGCCACCATGACAGGCCCAGGGCTCCCGGCACCTCTGGCTGCGGGCGGTCTGCCCAGCGCTCACCTCTCCCTCCGGAGCAGCCGAAGGGGCGTGAGGACTCCGGGCCACTTGCCCCCTGGCAGATTCCCGCAGGGGCTCATGGCTGGGATGGCTCCTCCCCAGTTCTCGGAAGCTCCAGCAGACGCTGGGGACTCCGGGAGAACCACCTCTCTGCAGAGGCTATACACACACACACACACACACACGCACACACACACAGGGATTCTTGGGCAGGGGCCGGTGACTAGCTAAGAAAGAAGCGCTGCTGTCAAGTTAGCCTTCTTCTTCGGTCCCTCCCCTGATGAGGGAGGGAGGGAGGAAGAGGAGGGGCTCCTCGCGGAACCGAGGTGTGTGGTTGGAGCAGCTATTAGGAAATAGACCTTGCAGGCAAGGGGTGGAGCTGGGCTGGAGGGAGGCTGCAGACTAGCGCCATAGACAATAACCAGGATTGGCTGAGCGTCCATCCCTGAACTTGGGGAAGGGCAGGGCAAGAGAGAGAGAGCCCATCTGCCCCCAAGTGTTCCTAGCCTGAGGAGTTGCCCAAAGTATAGTAACTCTGCTCGGAGGTGAAGCAAAACAAACATACCAACTCCAGGCCAAGCCACGCCTCCCCTCAAAAGGGGTAGGTGGGGGATGGTCTCTCCGGGTTGGAGAGACAGATCTAGAGACCCAGGTCCAGAGAACTACCCTCTAGGTTTTGTGCTCTGGGCTGGCATCTACTGGGTCCTAGTGTTAGGGTTCCCATTCATCCCTTCCCTCTGCCTGGCCTGAGGACAGCCCCCAGGGCTAGCCAATGGGGGCTGCCATTCCACTTCTGGGCAGAGCTGTGCTGGGAAAGAGGAAACAAGGCCTGGAGTGGTCACTGACACCTGACATTTCTCCATGTAGCAAGCACTGTGTAAGCACTCTCTTATTTCTCCGAGATGGGAATTACCTCTATAAACAAGGAGATAGAGGTTGAGAGATTAGCTAACTAACTCAGGTCAAAATACTAGTCAGTGGCAGGGCTGGGATTTAAATGTAGGCCCTTGTGAGAGCTCCAGAGCCAGAGCTCTGAGGCTGGAGCTTATTCTGACTCTTCAAGGGGAAACAGCTCCCTCAAAGCCCTTCTGCAAGTAGGAGACAGCATAGGGACTAGAGCCCAGATCACCTGTCACCCCTTTTTCATTTATTCTTTCATTGCCAGAATGCCATCCATTGGCCTCGGTGGGCAATGGCACTTTTTCCATTGTGTCCATGGTAACCAAGCTTCTCAAACAGAAAAATGAGGCATGATGGAGGACAAGGCTGGGAGTGCCTGTGGGGATGATGGGCCTTAGTATCTGGAGTAGTGGTCTGGCTGAAGAGCACTGGCTGAGGGGATGACCAAAACATAGCCCACCGTTGGGAAAGCCTCTTGTTCCCCTGAGTGCAGGACTGTGAGGGGAAAAGCAAGGTTGCTAGATTGGGACACATCCAGACCCCACTGCTGGACTTGAGGGAGTGACAGTAGCTCTCTCCCACCAGGCACACATTCCTCTCCACTGAAGTCACCCTATCACCGTGACAGGAAAGTCTGTGGCAAAGGTGGTGGCTGGATTACAAGGGAACCTTTTCCCATTCCTCTATTGATTGGATACACGGGTAACAATGAATGTGATAAAACAGATTGCGTTTGCACCCTGTAATAAGCTACCATTTATTAAACACTTAGTTCCTAGCTCTGTATTAAGAGCTCTGCATCTTTCATCTATCATACTTTAATTGCCAATATATGGGTATAGATGTTACCCCCATTTACCAGATAAGGAAACTGAGGTTCTGAAGGGTTATATCACTAGTCTGAAGACAAACAGCTAGTAAGTGGTATAGCTGGGTTTCAAAACCAGTAAGTGTGACTTACTGGTCACTTACAGGGTCAGGACACCTTTTCTGTAAAGGGCCAGAGAATAAATATTTTAGGCTTTGCAGGTCTACACAATTATAGATTGTCACAGCTACTCAACTCTGTCACTGCAGTGTGAAAGTGCCTGTATATAAAATGTAAACAAATGGATGTGACTATTTTCCAATAAACCTCTATTTATGGACAATGAAATTTGAATTTCATGTAATTTTCATGTAACATGAAACACTCTTTTGCTTCCCAACCCTCATTAAAAAATGTAAAAATCAGAGGCCATAGTTTGCCAACCTATGCTCTGCAGTGAAGGCACTCAACCACTCTGTTTACTGCCTCTAATAGTGAAGACCAGCTTTTGACATATGTACAGAACTCAGCCACCTTTATCCACTGCCATACAGATACCACACTCCAGCCCCCAGAAGCAGCCAGCAGGAACAAGCACTGGCCAGGCGCTCACCCTGCACCAAGAACTAACTGCCCACAGCACTCATACATATGAATGAATTTTAACCCACACTAGTCAGTAGTGCTAGGATTTCTCCCTTTTTACAGAGATAGGAATTGAAGCACAGTCTAAACTGCTTGTGTGAGGCTACCCAGCTGTACAAGTGTGAGGTGAAGCCAGGATTCGAACCCAGGC
Source organism: Puma concolor (assembly GCF_028749965.1). NCBI lineage: Eukaryota > Metazoa > Chordata > Mammalia > Carnivora > Felidae > Puma > Puma concolor. The sequence continues at coordinate 21,949,734 of NC_141678.1, forward strand.
TTTTTATACTGAGCTCCGCCATTGCTATGCTGGAGCCCAGTCTGGGCCCAGAGCCAGACTGTCTGGATTTGAATGTGACAACGAATTGCGCGTAAGCCCTTGGCACAGGGTCTGGAACACATTAAGGGTTGATAAATGTGAGCTGCTAATATCATTAAGACTATTGTTACTACCACTATGGGCTAGCTATGTGGCCTTCAGTAAGTTGTTGCCTCTGTCTGGGCCTTGGTTAGGTGTCTAAATAGCTTCCAGCTTCAACATTTGTCAGCCCTATGAAGTTGCAGAGGGCTGCTTGTTTTCCTTTGGTCTCTAGTGGAGTTTAAACCTCTTGAGCAAGCCCGGAGGTGAACAGGATCCCAACCTGGGGGCCACACAGGAGCCACAGAGGAGGTGGAGCACAGTGGAAAGGGGAAACACACAGGATACCAAAAGCCCTGTCCAGCTGGAGAGCTAAGAGCTCTCTTTCTCCCAGTGACAGAGCCAACTATTTCTCACCATAATCTATTATGTTCCCTTGTAATTCGATCAGGCAAGAAGGGGGCCCCAAATTAAGTTTGGAACTAGCAAATTATCTTCTAATTGCACCCTCTGATTTCCATCTGATGAACAGAGTGCAGATGGAAGAAAATGCAAGCCACAAAGAGACTGGGGCCAGGGAGCCCATGAGCATAACTCCTCTTGACATTTCACACAGCTCTGCTGTTCCAGCGGCGGCAGGCGCAGTGAGTCGGTGTCTAGGAATGCGAGCAGGAGGCTGCAGGCGTTCTCTATTCCCCCCACTCTGCTTACAAAGGATTCAGTGGGTGGGTGGGTGTGTGGGGAACTAGTGTGAGGGCTTCTCAATGCCATGAAAACTGCCTCCCCCTCAAAGAGGGGCAGCCATCTCCCCATGTCAAGAGCTGAAGTGGAAGCCCCTCCTAGGTGGAATCCATGTGACCTCCATAAATCCAGACTTCAGGAGGAACCACTGAAGGACTGATCACCAGATGTGATAAGCTGCTGGCTGCTCAGACCCAAGTGTGTGGTTCCTCAAGGCCAACTTCAAAGGGCCTAAACCACCCAGAACTGGGAGGTGAAAGGTTATACTGGAGACTATACTTCCCCCTCCTGCCCTTGCGTGGAAAGCTGCTCTTCTAGGTCCCTAGAGCAGCTGGCAGAGGATTCAACAGCTACAGCTGCCAGAGGCAACTGCAAGGATCCTTGTACTGGCAGTTATGGACAGGATAAGATGGCAGGAGAGGTACTAATCTCCTGCACATTTTACAAGTTGCAAACCTGACCAGAAGCCAAGCAATCTGATTCTTCAGGACCAGCTGAGACACAAGGCTTCAAGGTGTCTGTGAGAGGCTGGAGGCGACAGCCTTCAAGGCTGGTCGCCCTAAGCAAGCACTCTAGTGAGGAGTGGTGAATCACCCCTGGCAGCTCTGGTCAGATAATCCGAAGCCCAAGGAACTGTGTTGTGTGGGGCCCTCTATTGGCCAGGAGGACTCCAACCAAAAAATGGAACTGCTGGGACTCTACCACTTCTGAACCTTGAAAGGTGAGCATTTCCACTCCCATCTACTGACTATTGTTCCAGCCTCTGCTTCTCTTCTCTGTAGTGCGGAAACACTACAGCAGCCATCATCCTTCTAAAACAGGAGTCCTAGAAATTCCACTGATAGAAATTTTGCCCAGAGAAATATTTGTACGAATGTGCCAGGACATGTGTCCGGCACGATTTAATACTAAAAGATTAGAAACAGTCACGTGTCCATTAATAGGGGTGGGCTAAATATAATTATGCAGGCATACAATACAATATTACGCAGCTATTAAAAATAATTAGGTAGGGGCGCCTGGGTGGCTCAGTCGGTTAAGTGTCCGACTTCGGCTCAGGTCATGATCTCACAGTTCGTGAGTTTGAGCCCCGCGTCGGGCTCTGTGCTGACAGCTCAGAGCCTGGAGCCTACTTCAGATTCTGTGTCTCCCTCTCTCTCTGCCCCTCCCCTGCTCATGCTCTGTCTCTGTCTCAAAAATAAATAAACATTAAAAAAATTAAAAAAATAATAATAATTAGGTAGACCCTAGGTACTGAAACAGAAGTTGTCCCAGGTAAGGTGTTACGTTAAAAAATCCTATGGGAATGCAAGCTGGTGCAGCCACTCTGGAAAACAGTATGGAGGTTCCTCAAAAAACTAAAAATAGAACTACCCTACGAACCAGCAATTGCACTACTAGGCATTTATCCAAAGGATACAGGTGTGCTGTTTCGAAGGGACACATGCACCCCCATGTTTATAGCAGCACTAGCAACAATAGCCAATGTATGGAAAGAGCCCAAATGTCCATCGATGGATGAATGCATAAAGAAGATGTGGCATATATATACAATAGAGTATTAGTCAGCAATCAAAAAGAATGAAATCTTGCCATTTGCAACTACGGGGATGAAACTGGAGGGTATTATGCTAAGTGAAATTAGTCAGTCAGAGAAAGACAAAAATCATATGACTTCACCATATGAGGACTTTAAGAGACAAAACAGATGAACATAAGAGAAGGGAAACAAAAATAATATAAAAACAGGGAGGGGGACAAAACAGAAGAGACTCATAAATATGGAGAACAAACTAAGGGTTACTGGAGGGGTTGTGGGAGGGGGGATGGGCTAAATGGGTAAGGGGCACTAAGGAATCTACTCCTGAAATCACTGGTGTACTACATGCTAGTTTGGATGTAAATTAAAAAAATAATAATAATAAATAAATCCTATCATCAGAGAGTAAACATAATAATTCCATTTTTTAAAAATTCTATGTGCATAATCCTTAAAGACCATCTGGAAGATTGCACTACTTGGTTATCAGTTTCTCCTTTCAAGTAGTGAGATCTCTCGAAGCAGGGATAAAAACAGTATTAATTTTCTACCCTTTTGATACTGTTTCCATTTTTTCTTATACACTTAATTGCTGCTTTTTAAGGCGATAAATGAATAACAACAAAAAAGAAGCCCCAAGATTTAGAGCAAATGTCTCTTCACACTTTTTTCCTAGTGCTCTTGTCCAAAGACAAAGCCTGCCTGGGTATACTGCACACAGAACTCCTGGGGCTGTTTCTTCAGCTTCCCTACCAGGGTCATGGCTTTGGCCACCTCCGGCCCCACTCTACTTCTTGACCTGGCCACACAGGCTTTCCCAAACCTTTGCTCTCTTAGCTCTTTCTGTAGCCTCCTGTATCTTCAGGCTGGTGGTTGCCTCCTTTTTCTAGATCCAGCTCCAACAGAGCACTCAATCTCCTTTGGGAAGAGTTCCCTTGATGTGTCCCTAAGCACCACATGCAGGAAGGGCTCTGACCCCATATCTGTCTAGTGCCAGATCCAACGACATGAGGCCCATACCAGGCTCACCCTTCATCCACAGATGCCTACTAAATAAACATGTAACTCAGGACCCCCCATTATGAGCAACCACAGTACTAGAATGGCGGTGGTAACTAATGTTTATAAAGCATTTTTAATTTACAGAGGGCTTTTTTTTTTTTTTTTAATTTTTTTTTTCAACGTTTATTTATTTTTGGGACAGAGAGAGACAGAGCATGAACGGGGGAGGAGCAGAGAGAGAGGGAGACACAGAATCGGAAACAGGCTCCAGGCTCTGAGCCATCAGCCCAGAGCCCGATGCGGGGCTCGAACTCACAGACCGCGAGATCGTGACCTGGCTGAAGTCGGACGCTTAACCGACTGCGCCACCCAGGCGCCCCTACAGAGGGCTTTTATACTCATCATCCAGTTTAGTCCCTGTAACAACCTCATGAGGAATACCTATAGCACAGACCAGGTAAGGGCAGCCTAGAGGTATTAGGTGATTCATCCAAGGTTACTGCTGGGAAGTACAAGACTGAGATTAAAAGCTACCTTGCTGACCTCAAAACCCATACCTTTTCCTCAACATGAGCCCTAGCAAGGTGTTCAGGAATCCCACCTCTCCAATAGAGGGCCCCAAACTGCTGGGTGTGTTCAATTCCTGTATCTGATTTTTCTAGATTTCCTGCCCACATTCTTACTGTCAGGGTATCATGAAAGAGCTTATCAAATGTCTTAGGGAAATCAAGAGAGGGTCTCACAACTAGCAACCCAGTGAAAATATGAAGTCAAGTCTAATTAGTCATGGCTAATTCACTACTGCTGAATCCTAGTAATCGGCTCCTTTTCTAAGTGCTCACTGTCCACCTATTCCAATATCTGCAAATTTCCACAGAATTCCATCAGAATTTGGTGAAGAAGTCAAGTTAAAAGGATTATGAGTTCACTTTTTCCAGCATCTCTATTTCCTTCTTTTTGAAAACTCAGCCAGTTAGCCATTTCCATCTTTATTTCACTGATAGGTCCTTGGTATATGGCAGGTATGGCTCAAATAACCATTATACTTGGGGTACTGCCCCCATTCGGTTTCTCAAAAGTTACTAATAGAGGTTCTGTTATTATGCCACAAAGATTTTTCATTTTTTTCTTTTTTCAGTATACTGGGAAAGAATTTTCCAGTCTAAAAACTAAACACATTTCATGTGATTGGGTACCCTCATGCATCTTGGGCTTCACATCCTCCCTCCCTAGTTTCAAGTTCATGAGCTGTAAATCAAAGGATTGGACTAAATCTCTATGGTTCTTTCCAGATTGCCATGACACTTAAGACGAATGCCAAAGATTATCTTTTGCTGGTGTTTGTTAACATGACACCACATTCCAGAAGTTGTGGACACTTAGCTCCCACTCTGCAAAACACTGACTAAGTTCCAGGAGTTAGGCACTGAGGTGGGCTTGTTCACATATGCTTTCATTTAATTCTAAAAACTTTGTGAGGTTGAGGTTGCTATCTCCTTTTCACATATGAGGAGCTAAGGTTCACAATGAAAGCTATTATTCAAGGTCACAGGTCTAGCAATCGGCAGAGCTGGGATTTAACCCAAGTCTTTGGATTTCAGGTCTGAGACAGTAAAGTTGCCTCAAATAACTATTCTACACTTGCTATTTGATTTACAGTGGTATTTCTGAAAATGTGGTTGAAAATGTGGAATAGCAGCATCAGACTCCCGGGGGGAGCTTGTTGAAAATGAAGACTCCTGGACCTTACCCCAAGCCTACATAATAGGAATGGCTGAGACCATGCACAAGAATCTGCATTTTAAACAAGCCCCAGTGTTTCTGATGCACACTGAAGATGGAATCCACTACTTTACTCTTTCCTATGGGCTTTTTTTCCACTTGATTTCATTCTTTTCTCATACTAACCTTGAGAGGCAAGCAGAATAGGTCACTATTACCTCCTGGCTACAAATGAGGAAATGACTTGAAGATAGGCTGTTCACCTTCTTATTCTGGATTGAGAATAATTAAACATAAATGTTTACAAAATGTCTACATTTTGTAAAGCCTTGGCTCACTGGGGACTTTCACTTTCCTAGTGTTGTTCTTACTCATTTGCAACCCCATAGTAGCTGCCTCTCTTTTTCCTTCAGTGATACTGTAGTGTTACTCAGGGTATGGTGGGAAAAGAGGACTCCAGAATACAGGTCATCACATGAAAAGGCCACCTTTGGGACTGAAACAAAACACAAGGGCTGACATTAGCCAATTTCAGAAACAGCTGATGCTGCTGTAAGAGTCGGGGCTATTGATGGGAGCCCAGTGGAGCATCCTTGGATCTAAGCAGGATCACTACAGAACAGCCTCAGGAAGGTATTGCCAGAAGATGACCAACAGAGAGAAAAAAAATTACCCTCAAATCTGGCCTAAGGTACTTGGGAGGTTTTTCCTGGTAATGGTGACAAATGTGGAGAAAGAGAATTTGCTAGCACTCCTCCAAATACTGCCCAAGGGAAGGGGGGATTCCAGCCCTTGGAGGAAAAATACAAAGCAAATTAGCACAGTGGACTGCCACAGTGCAGAAGGCATGCCATAACTTGACCTTTGATAGATTTCAGCTTTGGAATGACACTTACGGACAGAGGTCTTACTCCATGCTCCCATTTCAGAAGAAAAGCTCTTGCCTGAAAGAATACTGTAGAGCAAAGAGAAGGTGAAGATGCATACTGAAAGGGCTTATCCATGTGTCCAAAGAGAAAGGTGGTCATTTGACAAAAACATCATTCGCCTAACAAACACTGAGCACCCACTGCATTCTGGGCACTCTGCTAAGCTCTGGGATACCAAGATGAACTAGATATGGCTTCAGACTTGAAGAATTTCATACTCTAAGAGTGTATGTGTAAACATACACTTAGATGTGTAAACTTAGATGTGTAAACAAATATTGACAGGACTATAACTGAGGTATGAGAATAACAAAGAGGAGGAAAGTCTCCTATGTTTGGTGGGGAAGGTTCAGGGTGGATTTGGCTAGGCTCCTCCACAGAGGATGAGGTGTATCAGTTGAATCTGAAGATTGATTACCAGGCAGACAAGAGGAATTCCAGCCTGAAGAAACAATACGTGCAAGTGCACTGAGGGAGAAGAGTATGGTCCGTAAGCTGCAGTGCAGGGCACATGTGAAGGGTGATCAAGAGGAGGCTGGGATGGTGGGAGAGGGCAAAGGCAGATCACCAAGCACCAGGTCTGCTAGGTGAAAGAGTCATCCACAGGCAGTGAAGAGTTATCAGAGGTATTTAAGTAAGCAGAGATTCTCAATTAATGGAACATAAAGCCTCAGACACCAAAGAGGGTGCTGGTTTTTAGTTGCCAATTAGTCTCCTTGAATGCGCATTTTTATCTCAAGTCTACAGCTGGCTGCACTTACGTCCATATGAAGTCTGCTGGCTAAGTGTTCACTAACGGCAGACCATGGCTTCATTCTCAGGCAACATCTCTACTGAGCTGGTCATTTTAACAACTGAGATTTGCCTGTATGGGCTGTAAGCACATAAGAGTGAAGTTGTAACCTCTTGTAAATAATCATCTACTGTTGCTATGTGATACAACTGAATGTCCAACCTTCGGTGTCTAATGCTATGTTTACATATTCTTCTCCTGGCCACAATGGGAAAAAAACACTTTGGATATCTTAACAAATCTGTAGGTAATGCCAGGAAAAGAACCCTGGCCTGAAAAGAGAAAAACTGAAAATGTGACTTGGCTAAAAACAGACTTGCTGTGTGATCTGAGGCAAGCCATTAAACCTCTCTGGGCTTTAATTTCTTCCTCTGTAAAAGGAAGGAGTTAAGTAAGCAAAAAATTCCACACACAGGAGGTCAATACTGAAGAGAGACATGAGGAAGGGGTTGTAGTCAGAGAAAGGTTGACTGGTTCACCATCTAGAGACCTCTCCAAGGCTAGCATTTTCTGGCTGAATGATCCTACTTCAATGAAGCCTTGTTTTTTTGGCTTCTGAGGTCCGGAAACAGGGCTTCATAGCACCTGGAGAGGTACAGACATTCTAGGATGCCTCTAACCATTTATCAATCCCACGGTCCATTTACGAGTTGACACTTTAACTTAGAATACCCACATCCCCCATACAAGTACTACCTTTAGACCCTTCCTGTTATCAAGATGCCCAAGAAGCTGAATTAGGCATCAGAAGGTTGTTTTGTGAGTATGGACTTAAAGGGAGATGAGCAGCCACAGAGAGAAATTTCATTCTGGTACTGGCAAGCCAGACAAATCAGCCCTGTCTATAACAAAGAACTCCCTTCTGGTGACCAAATCCAAATTAAATATTTTTATCTGGACATACTACTAATTTTGCCTCACTGATTTTTCACTTTCTGTTTCACTGCTGGCCACTCATTATTCTTCTGGGCTTTAAACTATTTTTTTCAGGGGCGCCTGGGTGGCTCAGTCGGCTGGGCGTCCAACTTCGGCTCAGGTCATGATCTCGCGGTCTGTGAGTTCGAGCCCCGCGTCAGGCTCTGTGCTGACAGCTCAGAGCCTGGAGCCTGTTTCAGATTCTGTGTCTCCCTCTCTCTCTGACCTTCCCCATTCATGCTCTGTCTCTCTCTGTCTCAAAAATGAATAAATGTTAAAAAAAAAATTAAAAAAAACCTTTTTTTCAAGTATTTATTAATGTTTCTTTATTTTTGACAGAGAGAAAGGAAGAGAGAGAGAGAGAACAAGTGAGCGGGGAAGGGGCAGGGAGGGGGGTGGGGGGGACAGAGGATCTGAAGCGGGTTCCACACCGTCAGCACAGAGCCAGATGTGGGGCTCAAACTCATGAACTGCGAGATCATGACTTGAGCCAAAGTTGGATGCTTAACCACCTGAGCCACCCAAGTGCCCCTCAAGTTTTAATTTAAATTCTAGTTAGCACATAGTGTAGTATTTGTTTCAGGAGTAGAATCTAGTGATTCATCACTTACATACAACACCCAGTGCTCACAACAAATGCCTTCCTTTAATGCCCATCACCCATTTAGCCCATCCCCCCACCCACCTCCCCTCCAGCAACCCTCAGTTTGTTCTCTATAGTTAAGAGTCTCATCATTTGCCTTCCTCTCTGTTATTTTCTTGCTTCCCCTATATTCATTTCTTTCTTAAATTTCACGAGTGAAATCATAGTATTTGTTTTTCTCTGACCTACTTATTTCACTTAGCATAATATACTCTAGCTTTATCCACATGGTTGCAAATGGCAAGATTTCATTCTTTTGATAGCCGAGTAACATTCCATTGTGTATATACCACAACTTCTTTATCCATTCATCAGTCGATGACATTTGGGTTCTTTCCATAATTTGGCTACTATTGATACTGCCGCTGTAAACATCAGGGTGCATATGCTCCTCCAAATCAGTACTTTTGTATACTTAGGGTAAATACCTAGTAGTGTAATTGCTGGGTCATAGGGTAGTTCTATTTTTAACTTTTTGAGGAACCTCCATACTGTTTTCCAGAGTGGCTGCCCCAGTTTAGTACAATATATTTTTTTTAAGTATTAATTTATTTTTGAGAGAGAGAGAGAGAGAGAGAGAGAAAGAGAGAGAGACAGACAGAGAGAGACAGAGTGTGAGTTGGGGAGGGGCAGAGAGAGAGGGAGACACAGTCCACTCTAGGCTCTAGGCTCTGTGCTGACAGCTCAGAGCCTGATGCAGGGCTTGAACTCACAAACCATAGGATCATGACCTGAGCTGAAGTTGGGATGCCTAACCAGCTGAGCCACCAAGGCACCCTGAATAAAATAATTTTTAATTGAAAAAAAATTAATTACTTCTTCAGATATATAACAATCACCAATTCACATATTATTCTGCTCTGGGAGACATTTGGCTCCTTAGTAGCTAATAATAAATGGCTAATACTCATGAGTGCTCACTGCACGTGAAGCCCTGTTCTTACCCAATACTACACAGGACTTCATTTATTTACCCCTCATAATAATATTAGGAACCAGACAAAAGGTTAGTATCTTCGTTTTACAGATGAGGAAATGAAACACAAAAAGGGTAAGTAACTTGCCCAATGTACACAAGCAATAAATGACAGAATCAGGATTCGAACCCAAGCAATCTGATTCTTGAGTCTGTGCTCTTAACTACCACATGATACTGTTCCTATTACATATAGATCTGACTAGTTTAACCCCCCAGAGGACAAACTTCATTTCCAACTTCTTGGGGAATCACCAACCTATTCACCCCCTCCCTGCCCCAAATCACCCATAAGTAAAAGATATTATGTAAATATTCAATTTTTTCCACTCTAAACTTAATGTACATCTTAAGCTAATATCATCTTTCAAAGATTTATAAAATTTAAAAAATAAAAAAAACTTACAATTAGAACTGAAACTTGTCAGATTTCAATTCATAATTAGTTTCGTCTAGAGTAGTTGGGCTCTTTCTTCCCTCTACTGCCTTTCTCTTCACAATTTGTTCCTGTCTGGCTGGTACCTACAAAGAAGCACAGCTCAAGACCTGCTGCTGAACAGGATTCCTGGGTCATCATCTCTGGCTCCTTTGGGGGCAGAAGACAAAGCTTTAACTTCTCACTTCAACATCGCAGGCAACTTTCCAAAACAACCCAATGTCTAGAACCAATTCCTCTCTGCCACTTACAGTAACTGCAGACACAGTGGCTGCTAAGGAAAGGATGTGGGGAAGAGGAAGGGCAGGGAAAGGCCTTGCTTACATCATGTCTCTTGGCCACCCTGGCAACTCATTCAACAAATATCCCTCACATGCCAATGATGTGCTCAGTGGTGACACAATGAAGGGCAAAATGTCCCATGGTCCGTGATCAGGTTATACTTACAGAATATTAGAGGTCTCAGGATGTTATTAAGGAGATGATCAAATGAATAAACGTAAAATTAAAACCACAAAAAAAAGCATCAAAGGGAAGGCCTATGAAAGCATAAAACAGGGGGTCATGACCTATTCTATAACTATTTCTTTGAGACATTCAGGTAAAGATCTGAAGGATGAGCAAGAGTTAATTAGGCCAAAAGAGAGTGAGGGGGCATTCCAGGCAGAGAGAACAGTGGGAACAGGAGGCTGTCAGAAGGAAGCGGGGTGTGTTTTGGACCCTGTGAGGAGGAGCAGTGAGACTGAAGTAGAGTGAGCAGGAGGCTATGGGGAGAGGCCAGGCCACGAGGGGCTCTGTAGGCCACATTAGGGACTGATTTTTATCCAAGAGCACTGCAAAATCATGGATGCATATAAGGATGGAGAGATGACAGTGTGACGTGCTCAGATTTTTTTTTAAGGTCACTCATTCTGGCCGCTCTGTAGAGAATGGATTGGGTGGTGCAAGTGACTATGCAGTTAGAAGGCTACTTTAGTCACCCAGGTGAGAGACAATAATAGCCTGGAATAGGGTGGTAGTAGGAGAAATGGAAAGAAATGGACACATTCAAAATATAACCTGGAGATAAAACTGACAGGTGTAGATATTGGGGATGAGAGAGAAGAGGTATCAAGAAGCACTTCCAGGTTCTGGCTTAGGCAGTGGGGTGGATGGTCATGCCATTCAATGAGACAGGTTATACTGAAGAGAAGCTAATTTGGGGAGGAAGAATGAAAGTCCAGCTGGATCTGGGATGCCTGGAAGACATTCAAATGGGCAGGAGAGGTTCATAGTAGGAAAGACAGGACAAGAGCCCAGTGGAAAGGTTTGGATTGTAGATACAAACTTTGCAGTCATCAGTGTGTGGAGGAAGCCATGGGTGTGGGTGAGATTGCCTAGGGAGAAACAGAGAGTGTGCCTGGAGGAACAGCAACATTTCAGAGTTAGATAGAGGATAAGTAAACTGGAATGACCAGAAAAGGTGGGGGGGGGGGGGGGGGAAGCAGGAGAGTATGGAATGTCATGGAAGTCGAGGGAAGAGAATGTTTCAAGAGTGACAAAAATACTGACATAATAATAAATGCTAACATCTATTAAGTCCTAATTATGGCCAGGCACTGTGCTAAGGGCTTTGAATACATGATCAAATTTAATGCTGCACAACAACCTTTTCAGGTGGGAAGCATTTTACTTCCCCTTTTATAGATGAGGAAACTGTGGAAAGAAACTCAAGGTCAGCTGACTCAAGAGAAACTGGGATGGAAACTCAAACAGGTTGACTCCAAAATCTTGTTCACTTTTCTCTACTAACCTCTAGTGTAACTTGGAAGGTCATACAAGATGAAGACTGAAGAGCAGCCAGTGGATGGACTGATGTGGCTGTCCCCTGGAAAGTTACTAAGGGAACACTGTTTCAGGGGAATGAGAGTAGAAGTCACACTAGAGCCCACTATTAGGACTGCTCCACATTATTACCGTTTTTCAGCTGTCTGAGGGAGCCAGTTAGGAGACCAGGCCAGTATGTTAAATCTGTATCCCCAACAGCATCTAATTTGGTGCCTGTGATATAGCAAATGATGCTCAAAATTATACGTGAACTGGTAACGTAAGCAGCACAAAATTCCCATGTGCTGCTCACTGCTAACCCTTCACATTACACCATCCTCATGTTTTCAGAGTGCTTTCTTTTGTGAGATCCTGACCTGAGCTGAAATCAAGAGTCAGATGCTTAACCAACTGAGCCACTCAGGTGCCCCTCAGAGTGCCTTCTTATCCATTACCTCCTTGATCCTCACAACAAGTTCATGAGGTGGATTACTTTTACTTTGAAGTTCACAGTGGCAAAGGAACTTGCCCACAGTTACAGCCGGCCTGGCTCAGCTAAGACCCAAATTCAGCTCTTCTGACTCTAAGTCTACTATTCTTTCTGGGGAGTCCTAGTGGAGAGAAGACCCTCTTCAGAGTCAGGGAGACCTGAGTTCAAATGTTAGCTCTGGGTGACCCTGAGCAAGTTCCTCTACCTTTCTGGACCTTCCTGTTTTTGTGTAAAATGCAGTTGTAGAGTTATTATGAGGGTTGAATCAGATAATCTAAGTGAAATTCTCAATACAATGCTTAATAAATATCTGTCTTCCATTACTGGCTCCACCCTACCCCTCTTCATCTCTGCCCCAGACAGCAGCTGTGGGGCTTCTCTGGGATCTTAGTTCTCTCTTCCCAAAGAACAGAGCAGTATTAAGGCATGCTGAAGGTAACATACTGCTGCTATATACTAGAAGTCCCACTCCGTGTTCACGCTGGAGTTGTTTGTGGGGGCAGAGGAAGGCCCAGCTGTTTGTCCTCTGTCAGGCAAGCCCTAGTCCGTTTAACTGCCAGCCTTAATGAGTTGCTGGCTGGCTCTTTCCTTAGAGATAAAGTAGACAAATAAGCCAACTAGAATCAAAGGCTTGGGTCAGTAAATGCGGCAGCAACATCAACATTACAACAGCAGATGGCAGGGTTGCTCCACGGACTCCCCCAGCAGGAGCCAGAGACCCAGGAGAAATGTATCGGCACTTTTGTTGACATTTGAGAGTTCATAAAGCTTTTGAATCAATACCCTTCAGTGTTAACTGACACCACCTGTGTGTGGCAAGCAGGGTGAGTGTTTTTACTCTGAAGCTACAGAAGAGGAAACTGAGCCTCAGGGAGGTTAAACAACCTGACCATATTCAGGAATGTAAAGAGATTCATTCTTGTAAGCAAGGAGTCAGAACACCTGGGTTCAAATCTCAGCTATGCTACTTACTAGCTCTATGACTGTCAGCAAGTAACTTTCATTTCCCTATCTGTAAAATATGTATGACCAGTACTACAGTTATTAGGTTGTTATAAGAATTAAGTTAGATGATACAAATGTGAAATGCTTAGGACAGTGTCTGGTACATAGTAAACACTCAAAAAATGGTAGTTCTTACTATAATTATGATGCACCATGCTTGTTTAGATGGGGGTGTAGGTAAGAAAATGAGCATGGCTTGCAGCATCACAGAAGATACCCTGTCGTCACCCAGCCCATTACACCACAGTCTCTGGTGGCTACGTGTAAATTTCTTCACCGGCCTTTCCTGGAATGACAAATTTAGCGGAAATGGTCTGTTGCCTGATGAAGTGACAACAGCTTTCTATCTGTATTATTCCTTTTCCAGAACATAGGCATTAGAAATCACTTCTCAAGGGGAGCCTGGGTGGTTCAGTTGGTTGAGCGACTGACTTCAGCTCAGGTCATGATCTCGTAGTTTGTGAGTTCGAGCTCCGCGTCGGGTTCTGTGCTGATAGCTCAGAGCCTGTAGCCTACTTCAGATTCTGTGTCTCCCCCTCTCTCTACCCCTCCCCTGCTCACGCTCTGTGTCTCTCTGTGTCTCAACAATAAATAAATGTTAAAAATAAAATAAAATAAAATAAAAAAAGAAATCCCTTCTCAAAAGAGAAAGCTCAGAGTCTGTTCATGATCCCAAGAAAGGAGGCCTTGAAGAGTTCCCAGGAGCCTTCAGGATGGTGGGTTTTTCCTTCTGACAATGCTATTAGGAACCAGGTCAAGTCAGAGAGTCCCAAGTAAGGACAACAAAGACTAATTAATAGAGGCAGTTTTTCCTCTTCCCACAACCCCTCCTCCTTGGCTAAACACTTCTGATGAGGGTGAAAGGACAATCATCAGAAAGCTTGTCAAGGTTCTTAGGTTTGCCAACATGCCAAGTCATTATACAACATGCCAGCTCCATACTTGACCTCAGCTACAAACAACATGTAGTCTGGCTGTTTTCCTGGCCTCCCCCATGGAGAGGGGAGCCAGTTTCAGAGAGCTTCAGAGAGAATGGCCCCAACTCTAGAACCAATGGCATTGCCAGGGGTACACAGAGTCCAAATAGGCCTGTTGGGAAGGTTGAGGAGAGGAAGCAGGAGGGCTGGTCAGCCAAGTATCCAGGGATCAGAAGGATCCTGGCCAGGCACCCAACTGTACCAGCACAGTTACAGACTAGGCTACTTCCAGGAGGTTTGTCAGCTGGCCTCTGCTGTACAGTCCCAGGTTCCAGCCTTCAGTGGCTTCCTATTGTCCGGGGCACCTGAGAATCTGGCGGAAGGCTATCAGAGATAGGATTACGGATGTGGCTGCAGATGCGGGGGATGGGGTAATGTAAGGAGAAGGAGAAGGGAGGAGAGTTTGGGCCACACCCCAGTAATTTCTTCATTGAATATCCAGCCCCACCCTGTGACTAGGAAAACAAAGGTGTGGGGGAAAGGGAAAAGAAAAGTCATTTCCTTTATTGTAACTAACTCAACTGGGTAAGAACAAGCCTGGAAGGGAATCACGAAAAATGAATTTCTTTGGATAGCATGGAGGGAGGGTCCTATTTTCAGCAGACCTGTGCCCAGACACTCTGAATTCATCAGAGAATCACAGATGAGCTAGGATGAAAGAAAATTTCAAAGACCATTCAGGCTGATGCCTCATGGTCCTTACAACCAGGTTACTTCTGGGGTCAAACAAATACAGTCCTTCTCAGCCCTGAAGATCTTCCTCCAAACTGGACAAAAGTCAGTTGGCTCCAAAGAAGCCAGTCTCTCCAGGGCAAATTACCAGGCTCCATCCAAGGACTTCATGTCATCCAGTTTTCGTGAGAAAGCTCAGGAATCAGGAAATGTGCTCCTTAAATAAAGCTGGATTAGAGAGATTATGTCCTTGAGACAAAACTATAAATAGGTCTCCTATTCCAGATGTTCTACTTCCCCCACAGGCATGATCTTTGGTGTAACTGTGCCAAGGTAGTTCAAAGTTAACTTTAATCCCTGAGGCTCTACATTAGAAGACCAAGAGGTGTGTAACAAGAGAAATAAATCCATGCACATAGGTGTATATAGACACACACTCACAATATAATATAAAGTGACAGCTACGGATTATTATGGGTATTCTATGTGTCAGGTGTTATGCTGAACAGTTTATCTAGGTTATTACATTTAATTGTGATAGCCTGTGGGATGAGTACTTAGCCCCATTTTATAGATGAGATGCCTAAAGCTCAAGGCAGTCAACCCAAGGACAGTTAATAAATTGCAAAGCCAGGATTTGAAACCAGACAGCCTCCTTCTAGAGCCTGCACTCATCCACCATGTTAACGTGCCTTACTTCTTTCTCTCTACACATATATTTCTCTCTACCCCCCACTCTGACACACACACAACATGCACACAAATATGTTCCCTAAGAAGCTAGCATCTGACCAGACCCACACGTGATGCAAGAATTCAGTACTAAGGTCAGCTCTGACCATCCATGACCTGTCTCTGTACCTCTTTTTGTCTTTTTGGTTTCAGGCCTCTCAACTGTGATATGAAGGGGTTATGTCACACAATAGGTGTGTGGTTCCCTTCTGGTTCTGAAGTTCTCTAGTGTTAAGAGAATCCAGAAATTCAAAAAATTAGCTTCTTCTACCCTGTCCTGCTTATTTTGGATGGAAAATATTAACACAAATAGGAAAACAGCAGGGATAAATATGACCCTATGGGTTGGTTAGGTGCCAAGGTGAGCCTCAGCCTGGGAATTCATCAGGATTAGCTTCAGCTCTAAATGAAAGTGGTAGCCAAAGGTTTTATCTGTAGGGTCCCCTTATAGCTCCGATATTCTGCTCTAATCCTTACTAAATAAAGGTAGTAAGTAAAGGTAGAATCAACTTCCTTGAGGGTAAAAGGAAGAACCAAGGCAATTAGATCCACAGAGAAGACTGGAGAGCTCTCTGAATTAGAGCTGAAAGGGCAGAAAAAATGCTAGTTCCTCTCCAACTCTTCCAGAGGCCAGAGCTCTCCAGGCCAACCCCCCACATAGTTCCCGGGTGGAGGCAAGTGCTTAAAGGTCAATTAAATTACTTGATATCAGCACGGGGGATGCTTTGCAACAAGAGCTGTGTGTGGGAGTTGGAATCTATAGCACATGGTGCTGTCTACAGTCTGTCTCATTCTCAGGATGTGAGCAACAGCCCCACCACTTCAGACCATGAGGGCACACATGCCCACCCAGCCTCCGATGTGGAATGACTGTAGGCCAGGCACTGTTTTATGTTCTGGAGAATGCAGACAAGCTCCCACTCTTGAAGATTCCAATCTCACAGGGGAAAGAAATAACCATTCAGTGGGTGCCTACCATGTGCTAGGCCCTTGGCATATATGATTTCATTCTATCTTAACAAATCTATGAGATAAATTTTTAACATCCGTGTTTTCCCGATGAGGAAACTGAGCCTCAGACAACAGGAACAAATCTGACTTTAAAGTCTCTGTTATTTTCAAGAAACTGGGCTGCCTTCAAACAACAATCTCAGAGCTACAATAAAATTAAATAACAAAAAGCAGGAAACTAGGGAGGCATCCTGTGGTGAAGAGCTGGCTCTGCCAACTGCACTCAAGAACAACCCTTGAGGCACCTGCGTCATCAGTAGTGTAGCTGTGGGAAAGTCATTCTTTCTGGGCCTCAGTTTCCTCATCTGTAAAGTGAAGGTGCTGGGATACCCTGGAAAAGGCTGCTCCAATCCCCCTACCCCATTTCTAGCTGTACCTTGCCCACATGTGGCTCTTCCATTTGTTCATGTGCTCTTCCTTGGCACATTCTTCCCTGTCCTCTCAACCCATACCAAAATGGAAACTCTCAAGTCAGAAGCTTGTTTTTGTATTTTCCAGAACACGCAGTAGTGGCTGGCAAAGACAGGAGGACAGACCCACTTACCGGAAACAAGAGCTGTGCCAGGCTTCGTTGACAGTCCTGTACCACCTCTGGCTTGGAGCAACGTGGTCCCCACAGCCCCGACACCTCCAGGCATCTTCACCTACACACAAAACCAGGAGGTTCAGAGGCCCAAAGTAGCAGGAGGCACAGGGACGGGATTCCTACCATCCAGAATAAGACCGAGTCAACAGACTTATATTGAAAGGGTGGTCCAGTGCTCTGCTAAATACACAATTCCTGCCTCCACAAGATCTTTGGTAAGCACTTATCCAGCTTGCTCATCTCCCCAGGGACAGGGAATTCATGACCTCAAAAGTAAGTCTCATTCCATTTTTTAGAAATGGTTCCGATTATTCCTTTTTCCACAAAACCTGCCTTTTCCTAGAACTTTCAGCCCTTGCTTATTATAGCTCTGAGTAGATTAAATGAACAAGGTCTCTTTCTTTTGACTTCCTATGACTGTTCTCAACCAGCACCCACAAAAACTTCTCTGGGTTAAACATGTTATTCCCTTTTCCGATTCCATCACTGAGTCCAGGAGCTCATTCATTCAACCAACATCATAGGTCCTCTTGTCAGACCTGTGGGTCCTCTCCAAGCTCTATGATGGAGACTGCTGGATAACATCATCTCTGTTCTTCAAGGAACAAATCCACTGAAAAAGAACCCTTCTTCCACATTATAATTTTTCCCTTAGTAGAAGCAAAGTGCTATTTTAGTTAGGAGAAATTATGGGTATAGAAGGGAAAGAACATTTAATGAACACCTCCTATATACCAAGCCTTGTACTAGCTGCTTTCACAGACCCAATTGCATTTAATTCTCAAAACAATCCTGTGAAAGAGGTATTAAATTCATTTAATGGGTGGGAGAACTCAAACCTAGGGCTAGAGGGTGACAGGCCACACAACAGATTTAGCATTCCAACTCAGGCCCAACTCATCCTAAAGCCCATGCTCTTTATACTCCACCATGTTAATTTCTGCTCACTCCACTTAGGGGAGTCAGAAAAATCTTTGTAGAGGAAGCTAATACTTGAGCTAAACCTTGAAGGATGGAGTAGATTTGCCAGGGGCTGAGAAAGGATGGAGAAAGGCTGTATAGGCTGAGAGATTAGCATGGGCAATAACACAGAGTAAATCCATGTCCCTCCAAAAGGGACAAAACACAATACTTCTGCTGTGGCTCAGATGCCAACTTCTTGAAATAAAGAAGGCAGCTGAGATCAAGCTATGGTACCTGACTCAGCCCTAGAAAGCAGGACAAGGTTGTTACAAGACTCCCTTGTACACTCCGTGTATGCAGCTTTGTTCTCTCTGGGTAACTCCAGACTGCCACAGGCACGGTGACAGTCACTGAACCCTGTTTCACAGGCACAGGGGTCATGAATAGACAATGCACATCTCCAGACACTTCAAGATTGCTCAGCAGCATTCTGGGGTAGCCAGAACACATAGGCAGCTGTCCTTATACCCCAGAGGAAAGTTAAACAAGCTGGCAGAAGGCTTTAAAACCTCGACCCACCTGCTCCTCTCCCCCAGTTCCATAGTGATAGGACATATATGCCATCATCACCTGAATCTAAAGTTCTCAGACTCTCAGGGCACCTGGGTGGCTCAGTTGGTTAAGTGTCCAACTTCAGCTCAGGTCATGATCTCAAGTTTTGAGTTCAAGCTCCGTGATGGGCTCTGTGCTGACAGCTCAGAGCCTGGAGCCTGCTTCAGAGTCTGTGTCCCTCTCTCAGCCCCTCTTCCACTGGGGCTCTGTCTCTCTAAAATAAATAAAAGGTTTAAAAAAAAATTAAAATTCTCAGACTCTCAAGAGGGGTCTTTTTGGTTTTTTGGATGGTAGTAATCAGAGTGTGCACTATAATCCTCACAAAGTCCAAGGTTCAAAGTCTGAGAGACTTACTCAAATTGGGTTATGGACAGTGGGTGAGACAAAGAATTAGTGCGAAGGTTTTCAATGAAGACAGGCATCCAAATGAATCTTCCAAGTTTGTTGTTGTTGTTTTTTTTAAGTTTATTTATTTCTTTTGAGAGAGAGCAAGCAGGGTAGGGGCAGAGAGAGAGAGAGAGAGGGAAGAGAGAGAATCCCAAGCAGACTCCACACCATCAGTGCAGAGCTTGATGTGGGGCTTGAACTCATGAACCATGAGATCATAACCTGAGCTGAAACCAAGAGTCAGACGCTTCCAACTTCTAGAGGTACAGATTTGAAACATTTTTGGAACTCTTGCATGGAAGGGTTTTTAGAGTCAGTTTGTGAACTGCTGTGTCCTACCCCCAGCAAGTCTCATTATTCTAAGCCATATCTTATTTCTCATTTTTACTTTTTAACTGAAAGGAATGGTTTCTAACTTGACCACCCACTTACTCAACAATTCAGCATTTTGGCCCTGGATGACCTCTGGCTGTTTACAAAATTCAAAAAGGATCAGGACTTTCCACTATGAAGATATCTGAGGTAACTTGTTATTGACACACCCTCCAGAGCATGCCCTTTCCCCAGTCTTGAGAAACTCAAAGCCACTGAATGAACACTTATTTAGAACCTGCTTTGTGCTAGGCTCCAGGAGCACAAAATCAAGACCCCTACTCCCTTCTCTCATACCCACCTGGTTCCACCTTCCAAATGTTTCTCTAATCCTTCCCTGTCCTTCACCACAGCCTGAGTTCAGGTCTTTGGCTTCTTTTCCCTATCTACCACACAGTCTTAGCTGGCTCACTCAGACTCCCCAGTGTCCACAGAAGAAAAGGCTCAATTGTTTAGCATGGCACTCCTGTAATAGATTCCATCTTATCCCACCTCTCAGAAGATGTGCACTTTCCATTATCTCTACCACTACTCCCTTCCCCATTGGCTCCTTCCAAGTATTATTTAAATTAGTTCAAGTCTTTCCCACTAAAAAAAAAAATCTGGATTCCATTTTCTGCTCTAGCTACCACCCTTCTTCCCCTTCACAGCCACACATATTAAAAAGCTGTCTACACATCACTGCTCTCATTTCCTCACTTCCCACCTGTTGCAATCTGACTTCCACCCTCACCATTTCTCTGAAACTGTCTCACCAAGGGCCAAAGTGACTGCTTATTGCTAAATTCAATGGACACGCTTCAGTCATTCTTTCAGCAAATATTTATTCTATGCCAACTATGTATCCAACCCTATACTGGGGAAAGAGCAGCAAATGAGAAAGAGATTCAACATAGATATTAAACAATAATATACTTATTTTAATTATAATTGGGGCAAGTGGTATGAAGGAGAAATCAAGTTCATAACTAGGAAAATGGGGTTGGGATAAAGCAAACAAGCATTCCTTAAGGAAATAATTTTTAAACTGAGCTCTAAAGGATGGATATGAGGGGTGCCTGGGTGGCAGTGTTGGTTAAGCATCCAACTTCAGCTCAGGTCATGATCTCCCAGTTCATGCATTTGAGTCCCACATTGGGCTCTGTGCTGGCAGCCTGGAGCCTGGAGCCTGCTTCGGATTCTCTCTCTCTCTGCCCCTCCCCTGTTCATGCTGTCTCTCTCTCTCTCTCAAAAATAAATAAAACATTAAAAACAAAAGGATGACATAAATTAACAGGCAGAGAGGAGGAGGGAAGGATAACACTGGAGATGGGAGTGGAAAGAAGACATGTGCAAAGGTCCTAAGGTAGGAACACAAAGTCCTCACATATCATTAAAGTTGGCTATTGTCAGCTCCAAAGGATGAGGGGAACCAAGACAGGTCCCTGGCCTACTGTAGTCCTTCAACAAACTTTTACTAAAGGAATGAATGGCCATCTACAAGGTGACCCCAAAGAACCTTTATCTCTCATCAGCAACAAAGGGATGCTCTAAATCACATCTTGATCTATTTTCTGTTTCTGCCATTCACATTTATGTTCTTGCATCCTAGCATTCACATCTTGAGCTATTCTGTGTTTAAGATACTTTACTGCCTTTTCCCTTAATCAAATTTCTATCCTCTTTGATGGTCCCCCAAAGGCAGACACTGTTTGTTCCATTTTGTCTATACCTGCTTTACATCATTTGTTTTGTAATTATAGTTCATTATGTTTCTATTTCCTTCAGTCCCACCCTCTCTGTGTCCCCCATCCCCACTCCCAGCTCTAAAGGACAAAGACTGCATCTTGATTATCTTCAAATCTCCAGGGCCTAGCATAAAACCTGGTACAGAACAGAAACTCTTTGTGTGGCAAATCCAACTGAAATGTTGGATCCAGCTGCCAACTATGAAGGTAATTTCCGAAGATAAGCTCCAACGGTCAGCAGGGATGATTCCACTCAATAAGTATTCAGGTTCTCAGGATGACTACTTATGGGTAAAGCCACATGTGGATGTGCAGGCCTCAGTTTATCTGTTATGCATTCACACTGTTTTTCAGTTAGAGTACCTGAGCAAGAATATTCACCCAGAACCTTCAGCTTCTCAAAACCAAATACTCTTCAAAAGAATACTCTTGGCTTCTTCAGCTCCCTACAGCCCTGAAAGTTGATGATCCTTTTGCATCTTTTTTTTTTTTTTTTAAGTAGGCTCTACACCCAATGTGGAGCCCAGTGTGGGACTCGAACTCACAACCCTGAGATCAAGACCTGAGCCAAGATCAAGAATAGGACACTTAACTGAACCACCCAGGCACCCCCAACTTTTTTTTAAAGTAGGCTCTACACCCATATGGGACTTGAACTCATGACCCCGAGATCAAGAGTTGCATGCTCCACTGACTGAGCCAGCCAGGCATCCCAACTCTCTTACAACCTTTATTCTAAGAAATGAAAGAGAAATATAATAATACAAAGACCTAGCAATTTCTGTGAGGCCAAATGAAAGACCCATCCAGAATCCAGTCTGCCTGGGAAATATTTCCTCTCAGAAAATACCTCATTGTACCAGGACATTTATTCTCTCCCTCCATAGTGTTTATCTCTCATATTTGCAGACTTATCAACAGTGGCTACTGATTGTCAGAGGCCAGAAAGGGAGTTTGATTAAGTATATGTCCCCAGTAGCCTCAAAACAATAAGGGGCCCTTAGTAAGTGTTTAATAATCAGAAAACTGTACCTTCACAGTTACTATTGGAATTTGTTGCTTTTAAGAAGTTGTAAATGTGCCATGCAAAGGGGGTGAGAATTACAACAAATGGTTCATTACAAAGGTTCTCACCTTCAGGATCTTTTGAATCCTGGTACAAAATATATTCAGTTTAAAAATATATATATATAAAATCAATTTACATATGCTTCTCTCCCCCAACTTAATAACTGATGATGTGATTCTCAAATAATCTGTGAATTCACTGGCGCAGGCACTAGGATGACAGGATGGTAAGGCTGGAAGGGCCTTTAAAAATCATCTACTCTAGTCCAATCCTTTCGTTTTTTTGAAAGAAAAATGGGCTTGAAGAAGGAGAGTCAAGTTGCCTAACCATCAGAAAGCTGGTCCGAGAGGGGCTCAAACCCAAGTTCTGAAACTACCAGACCAGTTGCATTTTTATTATTGTATGCAGCCTTAGACAAGTTAGGACTTGCTTAAGACTACACAGTTATTCAGTGGAAGGGCTCAGCCTGGTACTCCAGCCCACAGCCAGTGCATTTCCCACAAGACACTAACATTCCCCTTAATCTTGGTCTAAGAGCTGGGTTTCTGCAAACTAGTCCTTTTCAGACTTCAAAGTGGTGAGAAATTTCCAGGTACTGAAAGCTCATGAGACCATAAAGCCTAACCTGAACCAACATGCACAGATCCTATCCTTTCATTTGAGAAAAATCTTTGATGCTTCTCATGTTCCACTAGACAATGAGAACCAGGAACAAAACCCAGCCAATTCAGTG
The DNA here is from genome assembly GCF_028749965.1 of Puma concolor. Lineage (NCBI taxonomy): Eukaryota > Metazoa > Chordata > Mammalia > Carnivora > Felidae > Puma > Puma concolor. The sequence goes on from NC_141678.1 coordinate 21,972,591, forward strand.
CAGCACAAAACAACAAGGATGGTAACTGCTGTGCCCCCCTGGGAACTGGCAGGTCAGGTGTATAAATCCCACTTGTTCCAGGATAAAGCATGAAGCAGAGGGGCAGGGCAGCAACCGGTGATGAGCAGCCAAGAGAGAAAAGATCACCCTTTAATGAAGTAAGTACCAACAAGACTAACAGTATGATTAACGTTCCTCTAGATACTCTCCCCTATATCCCAAAGATTTTTCCTCTGCACTAGCTTCCAAATATTACCAAGGGGAGTGTCTATAGAAGAAATATGACATGATTTTTAAAGGACTTTCTGGACTTCTCTGAACCTTAGCTTCTTCTTTCATAAGAAGTGGGATCAAATTATTTCTTCTAGCTCTGAGTTAGTGACACCAAATGAGGGTCTCTCATTTTGCAGGTTAAGGCACATACACAGACATCTCAGAAGGTTGATTTTTGCTGTTGTTTCCATCTGCCCTTTAGTAGTAAGGGTCAACCAGAAGAGCTGGAGTAACCTAGGTGTGAAACCTGGTTCTGTGTCCTTGGGCAAATTATTTAACCTCTCTGAGCTTGTCTCCTTTAATCTTTAAAAAGAGAATAACCATTTATACCTTATAGGATTCCCAAGAGGATTAAGAGAAATAACTAAATATATGTGAAAATACTTCCTGCAGTGCCTGACACTTGGTTGGCAACTGAAAGCTTTTCTTCTTTCTTTCATGTATATCTAGGGGGTTGGCAAGGGAAAAGGTTGAGTTGAATTACACTAACCTCTAAAATCTGAAGGGAACATTTTCAAAACAAATTCAGCAAATTTTTTCTACGTGCCCATGTGCAAGACAAAGACTATGTCATGAACTTCTGGGGCCCTTGGTGAGTACTCAGGCGGGTGACAGAGACAAGGGGATATGTACAGAAATAACACGTCAGAGAGGGACAAACCAGTTGCTGGGAGCAGGGCAAACTTAGTAGGGTAATAGGATACTTGGTAGAGAAACAAGTGAGACAGATGGTTCCTGTGGCTTTCCAGCACTCAGGTTCTCACTTCCAACCATAAGTCTACTTAGCTGTGAATGAATAGGCATTTTCTTATCAGAGAACTGGTTAACCAATTAATACATTCCCAAACAGTAGTTCTCTACTCATTGTCAAAGATAGGGGGAAAAAAATTAACTACTTTGAGTCCTTACAATGTGCCTGGTGGTGTTCTAAGCGCTATGCAAACATGAACTAATCAAATATAAAGATCCTATAAGATGAAGACTAGTAATGAAGGATTATTATTGTTCCCATTTTATGAAGAGAAAATTGAAATGCTCAATTAACAAGTATTAGATCTGGGTTTAGACCACAAGTCTGCTAACTCCAAAGTCTATGTCTTTATATTTAGATTTTCTTCCCTAGAAAAAGGAAATTACAGGCAGAAAGACTTGACATAGAACACCAGGGTGGATGATCAAAGTATATTCTAAGAGAACTCGGCAATGGTTTCATGTTCTAGCTACTGTTGGGTATAGATTAATAGGTAAAAGAGTCTAATTCTTGCTACTATATAAACAAAGTCAACAGTGAGAAGGAAGATAGGCTTGTAAGAGAATGCTAGAGCTCTAGGTCCTCTCACTGAAATGCCAAACTGATCCTGCATACACACGAACTGATCCTGCATCCGTTCCTAATATGCCCCTGAACCCTAGCCCTTCCAGGTTGCAGGTAATTCCTGTGGTCAATGCCTTCTTCTCCATTCCTATCACTAACACTTCACCTCAGGGCCCACTGTATCACCCCCAGATTGGTGCCTTCCTTACTCTTGTCCAATCTATCATGCCCACCAATGCCAAATTGATACACACAAAATACACACATCATCATGTTCTCTGCCTCTAAACCTATGGTCTCTACTGTAGTCTGAAAAATTCCACAAATCTAGCATTAAACCCTCCACAGTCTGGCTTTACCTACCCTCTCAGCTTTATCTTTCACTTCCTGTAACTGCCCCATTTCTCCATTCTTGCCTCTATCACCCATATCAATTCACCATCCCTTGTGAGAACCTTGAAACTTGCCCAGCTATGCTTCCTACTTCCAGTTTCTTCCCTACCAGGGTATCATACTGCACCCTCACCCCCACCACTTTTAATCTACCCAAGACTTCTCAAATTTTACCTCCTAGAAGTATCTCCTGACCAAATCTGGTAGCCACCCTGGACACCTTGCTGTTGTTCAAACATGCCAAGTACATTCCGGGCTCAGGGCCTTTGCTCATTCCCTTCTATTCCCGACACCTTAAATGTTCTTCCCTCAGATACCCAAATGGCTTACTCCCTTCCTTCATTTCTCTGCTTCGATGTCATTAATCAGGGAGGCTACCCTTCCCTGACCTCCAACTGTTCCTATGACTTTATCCTACTTTATTTCTCTTCAGAGCATTTATCCCTGATGTTTGATACTCATATTTACATACTGTCTATCACTTCCATCAGAATACACACTCTGAGGGGTACGTTGATGGCTTAGTTGGTTGAGTGTCCCACTTCGGCTCAGGTTGTGATCTCACAGTTCCATTAGTGATTTAGACCCCCACATTGGGCTTGCTGCTGTCAGCCGGTCAGTGCAGAGCCCACATCAGATCCTCTGTCCACCTCTCTCTCTGCCCCTCCACCACTTGTGCTCTCCCCAAAATAAATAAATACTAAAAAAAAAAACAAAAAAAAACACACATACACATACTCTGTTAGGGAAGGGATTTGGTCTGTTTTGTTTCCTGTTGTTTCCCCCAGGGCCTAGAAGTGCCTGGCATGTAATATGAACTCAATATATATTTGTGGAATGGATGCATGAATAGAGTTCTCCAACATCTTTTAAATTCCATAATGTTATCACACACAGGCCTTCTAAAAATTTGTCCTGATTTGCCCATTTTTTTCTTAATTACTCTCAACTGACAGTGAATTTCTCAAAGGCACAAACCACATATTATTCATTTCTACAAATATTTATTAAGGACTTATTATGTGCTATGTCTCAAGTAGCCTGGAAAATTGGAAAGAGCACTGGAGGAGAAATCCTAGTTTAGTCCTGACTCTACCATTAGTTGAGTGACCCTAGACAAATCCATTTTTCTCCCTGGGCCTCAGTTTCTTCATACATGAAACAAGGAGAGTAACATTATCAAGTCTCTCCTGGCTCTAGCATCTGTTAAAATTTATAAGAGGTAAAACTTGGCCCAGCCCAGTGCCTTAGACATCACAGTACTCAGTAAATATTTGGTTTCTTTGTTGTTGATTCTCCCGTTACACAGGAATCTGAGTTGTCTTGGAACAGTTCGGACAGAACAAGGAAAAGTTTAAGCCCCACTTCCTTCTGACTCCACAGGATAATCTCATTCTAATGTTTGTGATAATAAAGAATTCTGGTGTTTGTGAGAGGATAAAGCACTGAATGTGAAGTTGGAAAATATGAATTCTCATCACCGCCATTTACTTGGCCGTACAACCTTGAACAAGTCATTTCTGAGCCTTAGTCTCCCCATCCATAAAAAAAGGCATATTGGCCTACTCACAGCTCTTCATAGGCACCTTTTAATGCTGCTCCATCTACCTGGAATGTTCTTTGCCCTTTCTTTGCTGGACTTACTCTCTACTTATTCTCAAGGATCAGCATAAACTTGCTTTTTAAAGGAAAAGTGTCTTCTTGCCACTCTCCTCACCCCTGGTGTACTCTTACAGCACTTACTTCCACTGTTTATCTCAAATTATTATAGCATTTATTTCTATTATTACCTCAATTATTTACTATCCGTCTCTAAGGCTGTATCCACCACAAAGGCAAGGACTGTATCCATTTTGTTCATCATTATACTACTCAGTGCTTGCATAAGCACAAAAGTATCCCACAGATATTCTTATGGACAAATGTCTAAACTAATACACCTAGACACTTTAATGCCTCTACAAAGCTTTTTGGTTCACTCAGAGAAATCTAATAAACACTTATTGCACTCTAAGATCTTTTACAAGTTTCTGAGAATCAAGGTTCGAGACAGGTAACTGACATACATGGAGGTTAGAAAAAAAGTCACTGGAAATCATTTGAACTGAAAAACTCTGGAAGCTTAAAAAAAAAAAAAATCAGAGAGAAAGGGACAGGGAACATTTTTACTCCTAGTCTTCTCCAGAAGCCTATTATCCAGAATGAAGAGAAAAATCCCAAGCTTCCATGGTAAGGAAATGACCCACTGGTGGCCTGGTCCTTGTATTCAGGATGGAGGAAGTGACTGTCCACAGGCTGAAAGCCAGGAAATGGGGGCAGATATCCAAGACAGCCTCCCTCCTCCACCATTCCCTTCTGTCACCTCTAGAAAGCTTCTGGATGCTGACCCTGGTCGACCTAGAGGTTGGGCCTCCCACACAGGTGGCTGGGAAACAGAGGCAACAGAAAGGGGGACAGGCCAGGAGGGCAGGAAGCTGCAGGGTAGTGTGTGAGGTGACCGAGAGGGGACTGTAGTCTCAGCTAATCTAACTCTGAAGCTACCCTTTACCTTTGGACAACCCTTCGCTCTAAGAGGTGTTTGGCCACATTCTTCTCCTGTCTCAGAGAGGCCAAGGGAAGACCCAGCTCCCATGGAGGGTCCAGAACCCGAAGTGGCCTACCTTCCCCAGGAAGAATGCTTCACTCTCTCCCTAACCCCTAATCCGTGTCCTAAACCCCAAGGGAGCCCACACTCCCAGCTTCCTGCAAAGAGCCCTAAGACCTGCCTAAGATCACAGGCACCAAGATACCCGTGAGACGCCCTGGATCCGGTCAGAAGTCACAACTATCCTCATTTCCCACAGAAAACCCAGAACCCAGGGTAACTCTCCATCCCCGTATAACTGGCCCAAACCCTGAGAATCCCTTCCTTATTCTCCATATTCCACAAAGCCCTCACTCCAAGAGAACTCAGGCCCCAGCTTTCTTAGAAAGAATTTTATTTTTTTTTAAGTTTTGATTTATTTATTTTGAGTGAGAGAGAGAGAGAGAGAGAGAGAGAGAGAGAGAGAGAATATGAGAATATGAATCCCGAGCAGGCTCGGCACAGTCAGCGCAGAACTCAATGCGGGGCTCAAACTTCCCAACCGTGAGAACATGACTTGAGCCAAAACCCAGAGTCGGAGGCTTAACCGACTGCGCCACCCAGGCGCCCCCTTAGAAAGTTTTCATTTGGGGACCTGCGGCCGCCAGATTCACAAAAAAAAGCTGGTTCCCTCACAGAGCCCAGCATCCCTTCCTCGAGGGACCTCAACCCTCAGCAGCCCAACCCGCATATCCCTTGCATCCTTCTGTCTTCGGCCCCCCAATTCCCGAAGCCCCACAACCTCCGAGTCCTCGGGGAGCGTTGTGCTCACTTCCCCAGTTCTCCTGCTAAAGTGCCGGGGTCCATGGGGGTCCACTCAGCCCGAAACTCCCAAGGCTGCCAGCTCCCTTCAGGCGTCCTGGGCCCGGGCTTCCGAGATAACGGCGGAACAGAACGGCGCGGCCCTTCCTTACCCGACTGCGCGGCCATGGTTCCGGGGACGCGGAAATGGGGAGGAGGTGGTGGGGACTACAGCAACTCCTCTCAACTCTCGCAGCCGTCTCAGGCGCGGGAGGATCGCGGCCCCCCGGCGCAAGCTGGATGCACCGCCTACGGCGCCCGGGGAGGACCAAACCGCACCTGGCACGGGGGCCCGCCCGCCGACGCCCCGCCCCGCTGACGCCAGGCCACGCCCCCCGACTCGGGCTCTGTGGGGGCCCTGGTGCCTCCCAGAGAGAGCGACGCCTTTTGTTGAGTGCCTGAGCTGGTAAGGGTGATTGTCCGCGGCCGTGAGGTGGTTTGTCAGCATAGTCCCCGGGACTCCTGGGAGGTCTCAACAGGAGACCCTCAGCCCATTTTACAGATGGGGGCAGCTGAGGACCCGAGGAAAGAAGTTCTATTACCTCAAAATGGCTCAGCTCACTAGGAGCAGAGGTGAGATGGGAACCCAGGTCGCCTAACTCCCAGGCAAAAGCTCTTTCTAGTAGAGTGTTTAGGACCAAGAATATGAATATGGAGGGGCGCCTGTCTGGCTCAGTCATTAGAGCATTCCATTCTTGATCTTGGGGTTGTAAATTCGAGCTCCGTGTTGAGTGTAGAGATTGCTTAAAAATAAAAATCTTAAAAAAAAAAAAAAAAGGAATATGAATATGGAGAAGCTACTCCACAAATAACTTTGGGGATTTAGAGTGGACTTTTCTTAGGCTTCCAGCTCAAAGAAGCCACTTATCTGCCCCACTGTGAGTAAGCTGGCACTTAGTAGATAATCTCTAGGTCAAAGATGGTGTGAAGGTGGTGCAACCAGCATTCTAGGGGCAGATTCTTATCGGGGCCAAACAGGTATATAAATAAATGCAGCACACCAGATCTTCCAAATTTTCAAGACAAGCCCAAACTCCAGGTATTTAGGTGAATTTTCCCACTTTTTAAAATGTTGGTAACAGTCAGAAATTCTAAAAATGCCACGTAGACTAAAGGGAACACACTTGTAGACTGGATTTGCTCTGCTGGCTCTTCTTTGTGGAGGAGAGAGCCCTGGACAAGGAGTCAGAACAGCAGGCTGGTTCCTGGCAGCTGCTAGCTGGCTGAGGGGCCTTGAGAACCACTTTCTTTCACTGGGTTTGGGAGGGAATTGGGGTCCTCTATGTGACAAAGGGTGGGCTGCATCAGCAGGACCCTGCAGTCCTTCCCATCTGATTCTCCTGTGATGCATGTTTGGCGACTGTCATTTCCTTAGACTGGATTTAGGTCATGGGAAAAGTGTTCAAATGACCAGGAAGAGGCAGGAATGGGGCCCAAGGAAATGGATCATGACACCCCCACTAAAGACAAAGTTCAGCTCTGCTGCTGTCTGGCTCCAGCACTCCAATAAGCAAAGGTGGGCACAATTCTCTTTTCTTCCTGACCTGTGTAATCCAAATAGGAAGCAGGTCAGATGTTTCTCCTCTGGGTGTGGCAGGTGGCTCCTGAAATCCTGAGTATAGAGAAAGTGCTGAGGGGGTGGGGGAGGGGATGTGCCTGACTTCCGGTAATTCCTGGGAACCCTCCAGCGGTTGGCTTTACAGTTTCTGAAGAATTTCTGGTCTGATTATAGCAACTACAGGATTGTGTGTTGAATTAAAGTGGCAGGGATCCAGGGGACTCTGACAAGCCACCTCATGGTAGGCAAAAAGGGAGCAGGGATTTTATTCAGCCTACACATGCAAAGAGGTAATGCTGTATTTTGCCAGGCACACAGGCACTGGAAGCTTTGGAACCAAGACCCCTGTTTGTCTTTCCTCTCCCTCAGCCCCACAGCAAGGCACCCAGGTCTGTCTTTTCTCCCTCCTTACCCTCTCTCTTTCCACTTCTTTCCCACCTCCAGCCTTATGGTGTTCACTAGCAGGGAGTAGGGGGATAACCAACTCCCCCAAGTTCCTTACAGGGAAGTTTAGGTAACTCTTGAGAAATGCAAATTGAAATGTAAAGAAAGAAAATAGCAATCTGTAGAAATGTATAACCAAAAGATATCTTTCCAGTATAGGCCCAAAGAATATTCCAAGATCACTTGTGAACTCCAGGGGGATTTCTGGAAGACAGAAAATCCTGGGTAGGGAGAAGATGTGAGTTTCTAGCACCCAAGTCACCCGTTCACACTTTGATTACCCCACCATAGTTTGGTCAGTCCCTAAGGCCAGATCCTGCTGACTGACAATCAACTCTTTGGACCTATAGAAATGAGAACCTGGACACTGAAAAACACCTGAAGGTTCTGACTCTGCCATCCTGAGGGAACGGGTCTACTGATTCCCAGCTATACCTTCCGATTGTCACTTACACTTTCATCAAATTGATCCTGTCTTTGGCCTCTAGTCTCTCCACTCCTAGAATCAGTCCCATCCAAGAGCAACTGATTAATCCTCCAGAATTATGTGTCTGTTCAAAAACCTTCAATAGCTCCCTGTTGCCAACAAAACAAAGGCTAAACCAGGCCCTCATGAGTGAACTACATCTCACTTTGCAGGCTTTTCTCCTACTCCCTTCACTCCAGAACTGTTTTTCCAGAATACATTCTGCCCTTGTACCACTCTACCATTTCCCTCCATGTTCTTTGTAATTTTGTTGCCCCTTTCTACCTATTCTAGTTTCTAAATGCTTAACACATTATCTTCAATTATATCATTTTGCAAACCCTGTGAACTAATCTAAATCTGCACTGATACAATAGCCATTAGCACGTGGCTATGTAAGTTAAAATGAAATAGAACTTAAAATTAAGTTCCTCCGTCCACTAGCCACATTTCATGTGCTTGCTAGCCACATGTGCCTAGTGGTTACTGTGTTGGACAGTCCAGATAGAGAACATCTCCATCATGACAGAAAGTCCTGTTTTAGACAATGATCAGTAAAGACTGCTAACATCACAAAAAGGGACTGCCAGGCATCATGTGCCTCATGAAATGATGCAACAAGAGGTATATAGTACCATTTATGACATAGTCTTACTAAATACCCAAGCCTGAACCTGGTCAAGCTTCTGGATTTAACAATTTACAGGAAATACAAGAGTAAGAGGAGCTTATTAACACCACAGTGATGCAAAACTTCAGCAAAACTGAAGTTGTGGGAAACTTAATAGGATAAATGACAGATAAACTGCAGGGTGCCTGGGTGGTTCAGTTGGTTAAGTATCCGACTTTGGCTCAGGTCATGATCTCACAGTTCATGGGTTTCAGCCCTGTGTTGGGCTCTGTGTTGACAACTCAGAGCCTGGAGCCTGCTTCAGATTCTATGTCTCCCGCTCTCTCTGCTCCTTCCCCACTTGCACTATGTCTCGCTTTCAAAGATAAATAAACCTTAAATTAAAAAAAAAACATGTAAACTGTAAAAGTAAGAAAAGAGGAACCTATGGATGTAATAAGAGACTTAGGAGACCTCCAATAGCAAGATATGGATCTGATTTGGATCTTAATGCAAGCAAACTGAACAAAAAAGTTGAGACAACTAGGAAAATTTGATCAATGATTGGATATATGATGACATTAAGGAATTATTGTTAATTTTTTCAGGTACATAAAATAGTATTTTGGTTGTTTTTGAAAATCCTTATCATTGAGATGCATATTTGAAATACTTCATAGATGGCATAGGACTAGGATTTGCTTCAAAATAGTCCAGGCAAGAGAAAGGGAGCAGTATGAGGGTGGGGACAAAACAGGATTGGACAGGAATTGATGGTTATTGGGGTTGGGTCATAGGTATGTAGAGGCTTTACTGTCCTAGTCTACTTCAGTGCATGTTTTGTTTTCCATCTCTTACTGGGCTTATGAGTTCTTGGAGATCACTGATCTTTGCATTTCCTACCATATCTTAGTGCTGTTCAACTTGATTAAAGCCTTAGGTCAAAGTGGAAGAGAGGGAGAAAAGAGACCTTTTCAGAGGGATGACCTTGTAGCTCTATTGTGTGTGGGGGGGTGGGGGGGGTGGAGCCTGAGGTGAGGCCAGGTTTGTAACCTATCTTCCGTCTCATACTCTGCTACTGAGGAACCTTAGGGAGCTGTACATCCAATGCTCCAGGTAGAGGGCTTGGCCAGGGTCCCATCTGCCCTGTTGCAGAGCATGTGAATAACCTGTGATTGTCCTCAAGGTTCTGATTGTCCACAAGCTAAGCTCCATTGTGGTAGCCTTAAGCTTAGGAATTCCATACACTTGTCAGGAGTAGGGCTGTCAGGTTACATCTTGGGTAGGACTGTATATGCAGCCAGTCCTCTAGCCTGTGCTTCTCATCCCTAATTATCGATGGCTGCCTGAAGACTGCTCCTCATTGTGACAGTCCCATGTATGCAGAAGTGTTTCCCAGAGGCCAAATCAGTGTGATCACTCCCCAACCCATTCACGCTCCCCCCCCCAGTTACACAGACAAGTCCACAGCTCACAGTAATGTAAAACCATTTGTTTAATTCTAAATCAAATCACTTTCACAACAGTGAAAATTAGTGACTGGTCAAGATGTGCCACTTTACATGGTGTCATTTTCTGACTGTGGTCAGGACCTGGTCCTAATCCACAAAGGTGGCAGGGGCGGGGGGGTGGGGGGGGCGGGCTGGACGCCAACATAGAAAACACACAAAAGAAACGAAAACTGCCTTGGCAGAGGGGCAAGGTGGTGAGCCTGCAGAGGGGTGGTGGGAAGGGGGTTTCCTGTTGGGGCTGAGCCAGCAGTCCCAAGTTGGCTCTCCTGCCCCAGCTCCCAGTAGAGGGTGAGTGGGGGGCCTAGAAGGTTCAAAATCAAAGGGTACATGGCCAACCTGCCTTGGCTCACAGGTTCCTGGGATGCCTTTGCTGGTGGAGTTCTCCTGGGCTCACTCTACTTCATCAAAGAGTCCCAATAATTTGTCTTCCTACCCACAACCCTTTCTTTTTTAACTTTTCTTCTGGAAACCCATTTCTGTTGGGCCCATCTATCTGAAGTCCTCTCTCTCACCACTAGGTGGGGCTACTGCACTGAGCGATCTCACCAATTCACTTGTGCTAAGAGGTTGGGGTCCCTCTGACTTTTGGGATTTCCAGGAGGTGATAAAAAGAGCACTCTTGAGTGCGTGTCCCAAGAATGTTTAAAATCCATCAGGGACACTGTAAAGCTGGTAGCTTAGTCCTACCAAATGGATTCGGCAAATGAACCACCTTTTCAACACTTAACGTTTTGTCTGATTAAACACTGAACTCTGGCATTGACAGGTACAGAAGGGAAGGGGTGGGGGCTGTGGACAGGAGAGGAGGACTTCCCCTGTCTTCCTCAAGGTCTTGGTTTCCACATGCTATGCAGAGCCACAGCTGGAAAAAAGCACTAGGTGGGGCTTTCTACCACTTATTGGCTATGGCTAGGGGTGAGCCAGGAGTAATGTGGACTGGTAAAGTGACAGAGAGGCCCCCAGAGGAAGTCCATCTTCCACGACCCCTGGGATCTCCTGGAAGAGGCTGAGTTTCTAGGAAAAGGCCTGACCAGGAGAGTGAGAACCATTCCACAAGTGAACTGTCCTCCTGCCTGGAACCACTCCCTCAATCAGATTCTGAGGAAAAAGTTTGTGAACTAGAAAAACAAGTCAAGGGCTTGGGAAAATGATTCCCCTGGAAATTTCCTGGGGAAAACCACACCATGTCATCGTGCTGAGGCTCTCTAGGCCCTGCTGTCTGGCATTAAAAATCATCAAGGGTTGCCTGCTCCGTAGTTGCATGATTCCCTGGTTTTAGTACACATACAAGGAGTTTTCAGGGGTATCCACCAAGCCATACCCAAATCAGGGTCATATGCGGATCTCCCCACTCCTGCTTCTTCATAAAGGACAATTTGGCTTCTGGGGAAGATGGTCTTCAACATGCGCTGACTTGACAAAGCCCCCAGTTCCCGTTGGGTGGGTCTGAGAGGACGCACTTGGAGCTTTTGTAGGCTTGGGGAAAGGGCTGCTTGTTCAGTTCCTACATCAGAGCTCCAAATCCCATCAGAGTCCCAATGGCAGGTCTTTCCTGATGCGTAGTCCTGGCTTCAGCAGCAGTCTCGGCTGTGTGTCCTCTGGCAGAGAGGCGCAGATGCACGTATTTTTGGGGGGAGAGAGGATGGGAAATCTGTGAGTGAAACCACATGTCTCTGGGGATAATACACACCAGGAAACCAGGAGGTCATTCAAGCCACTCTCTGCAGCCAGAGACTGAGCATGGCCTAGAGCCAATAAAAGATCTTTGGCTCTCTGGTGAATTCATGAAGTGACTCCAGCTTTAGATGCTGCAATTATGATCTTTAGAGGACAGCAATTTCTTGCATTTCTGCTAAGGAGGAGGAAGAAATAGAACACAGCAGCACTGGGATCTGGAGCCTCACTATATGGGGAGTCCCACTGATTTTGGAAGCCACTTACCAAGGGGTATTTAAAGAGATGAAAGAAAGTTTCTATTTGGTTCATCCCTTTGTTTTTGTAATATTAAATTCAGGTGAAATTGTACTGACAATTTCTCTTTTCCTGCCTCTTCCCTGTGCAGAGTCAGGACCTGCTAAGCTGGTTGGAACAGGACTTCATGGTGTAACTCATGAGAGACGACTCAATGCCAAAGACTGAGGTTACAGCAGGGTGTTTACAGCAGTGGCCATACTCCAGAGTCCTTGACAACAGGTCTTGAGTCCCAAAGCTCTGATGGAGAAGCAAAACTCCTTGATGTGTTACTGACCCCACCGATTCCAGGGGTCAGGATTAGCCAGGGAGCCAAACATCGAGAGTGGGTGTGGCATGTCACCAGTCCAGAGGCCCTGCCGTGGATATAGGCTGGGACCCAGCATTAGGCAATCAACAGCCAGAACATGATCACCAGGGCCACAAACAGGAAGAGGCGTGATAGGAACTGCTCATCCACATACTGGGGTGTTCCAGGGACAGCTGGAGAGAAAGGAGGGAGAAGAGAGGCTGTCAGAACACTGCAGCTGTGAGCACTGCCTGTCTGGGCCAGAATTGAGAACATCAATCTTCATCTCTTTAGAACAGAACTCTGCACACTAAAAAGATTTCCAAACCCCAAATAACATCGGGCAAAACAAAACTTGAATTATGAAGATATGTGGAATAATATAACAATGAGGACAAGGTCTCCAATTTATCCTAAGAGAGTCTGGTCTGCAGATGTACATAAAACAGGAAGCTCTTAGAGGAAACAATAAAAGAAAAGCTGCTGTTAAGCCTCTTCTGTGTGCTAAGTGTTTTGTACACACACCTTGCTGGGTATTATTATTCCCATTTTGTGTAAGTAGAAACTGAAGCACAGGTATGAGGTGACCTGCCCAAGATCACAAAGTTCACAAGTTAGTGGCAGAGCCCCAGTCATGCTCTCAGCCTCTCTGCATGCTGCCTTGAGTCACAGAGTCTCTAGATTCTGGCACTGTTGAGCATGGAGGGGTCTTAGCCCCACACAGAGTGCCTTCCTTTTCTAGAGGATAGAACTAGGGCCCAGACAAGGCAAAATGGCTTGTCTCTTCCATCACACAGCAAACTAGGGACAGAACTGGGCCTCCACTCCTCCCTGCTTTGAGAAAAGCTATGTAGGGCTCCCTGTCCAGACTTTGGGGGAATGAGTGTATGAAAACCAATCCAGGATGGGCAAACATATCAAACATGATAAAGGAAAACTGTGATTGTAGCATGGGGATAAAGTGATCTCTGGATCAGTCTAGTCTGGCTATAGAGCTCTCTTTAACTGAGAAACCCAGGTTGAGCCCTGGACCAGGAAGGGAAGGAAGCTGCCAAGCAGGTTCTTACTGCCTCTACAGGGCCCTGTCCCTCCTTCAGGGAAGGGTACACCCTGCCCTGTGGGGTCTCCTTCCTTTGAGAAAATATGTAAATGAAGGAGAAACCTTTGAGGTGAAGGAGGTACAAAGGGCATTTCAAGATTTCTTGATGCTATACTATTCCCCAGGTAGGTGCTCTGATGATTCATGCAGGCAGGCAGTCAACAAAGACTTACTGATTGCCTGCTATATGCCAAGCATCAGGGTAAAGGCCAAAGAAAACTGAGATGACCCAGGAGTAGGTTTCTGTCCCTAAGAGCATAAGCTTCTGGCCAGGAACCACACACTGGTTCCTTCTGCAAATACACTGAGTCCATCACAAATGAGGCTCCAATAAGTACAAGCAGAATTCAACCAACTTCAGCACCTCTGCAGATTCCATGGTAAGGATCTTGGCTCTGGTGTCAGATTGGGATAAAGTACAGGGTACCCACCTTGCCGCCTAGTTCTACATGGAATGCAGCTGGTACCTTTAAGCTGGCTGGAAAGAGAAAGGTAGTGGCAGGTAACAGACCTAGAAAGAGTTATCAAGGGGATGGGACTTGGGACCAGCCCCATGTGTATCCTGAGGGAAGCTGGACAGAGATGCCAGAGAATAGAGAGGCTCTGAATCCTGGTGGGTTGCCTCACTCTTCCCTGCCCCCAAATGGTGAAAGTGGGGGATACGTGAACAGGATGAGGCTTTTCTTCAGCTAGGTATACTAGGCATTATTTTATTCTTTTTCAATTTATAGGCACATAGTATGTCTTGGGAAACATACTGAGCATTTTCTGATTTGTGAAACGGAGCTAGCTAACTGCACACCCATCCCACAGGTGTACACAGGCTTGTGGTGAGGATCCCCTGGGTTTGTGATGGCAAATATTTTGAACATGCCTAATATTTGACAGGTGTGCAATATCATTATGACTACCAGTAATCTGGAAAGAGTTCACATTTTGAAAAGCCTAAACTTCCAAGCAGTGACAATTATCTGTAATCTTCATACTAATGAATTCCAAGGAGCCTCCAAGCAGGATTACCAAGGAGATAGGGTCTTACCTGGAGGAGGCCGCCCATCATTTATATTAAATGCTGTGGCAAATATCCCAAAGGGAAATGCCCCAATTCCAAAAGACATCTGGAAGCCACCATCTCCAAATCCAAATCCTTGAAATCCCTGTGTGGAAGAAGTGCAATTCAGAAGAACAAATACATTTCTCCTGCACCTGTCAAACATGTCACCTGCAGGTGGCACCTGCCTTTCCTCCCTATCCTCTGCCACATGTTTCCAAAGGGGGAGGGACATCTTTTCCTCCCATCTAGACCCCAAGGCAGAGGAACCCTGAGGTTCCCCTAAGGAACCCTGGTCCCGTTAGCCTTCAAGGAGTCCCAGCCAAGGAGTTGTGAATGCCAGAAAGGCCTGGTCCTGGTCCAAAGTAAAACAGTCTGCTGATGCAAGTCAGGGTTCTTAGAGCGCCAGTTTTTTCCCCAGAATCCCACACTAGTCAGTAAAATTTTCTACATGCTTTATAATAGCAAAATTGGCAACAATCCGTACACACACATTATTGGTAATAGCAAAAAAGTGGAACCCTAATTAACAGACAATGGAGGTCATGATCAAAATCTTGATACATGCTCTCTAAAGACCATTATGTTGATAGTGCAGCAACACAGAGAAGCTCTTGTGACCAAGTTATCAAACAAAACTGAACACTATGGTCACAAGTACATGACAACATGTAGGTATGTGAACAAGATACAGGTAAGTATTTTCCCTCAAAATTTTCTTTTAATATTTTTACAAAGAATTTTAAAAAATGTAAAATACTTTTTCTGATTACAAAAGTATATATGCTTGTTATAAGAAACTTATACATTAGAAGAATAGTGGACATAGAAAGTCAGAGGTCTCTTCATTCACCATTTCAAGGCCATGCTCTCTCCAATAAACACTGTTACCAGTTTGGTGTATTATCCTCAGCTTTCCCCCCATAACATGTTCTACACTACATCGTCTTTCATATGAAAAGACTCAGTAAAGGGGCACCTAGGTGGCTCAGTCGGTTAAGCATAGGACTTTGGCTCAGGTCATGATCTCATGGCTTGTGAGTTCAAGCCCTACGTCAGGCTCTGTGCTGACAGCTCAGAGCCTGGAGCTTGCTTCGGATTCTGTGTCTTCCTCCCTCTCCCCCTCCTTTGCTTGTGGTCTGTCTCTCTCTCTCTCTCAAAAATAAATAAACCTTAAAAAAAAAAAATAAGATTCAGTAAGAATTACAACACTGTGAATAAGCAACCCATTTTTTACCTTGACCAAGGTTGCACAGCTTGTAAAAGGGGTAGAGTTTAGACTGGAAACTAGGTCAATATGATCTGAAAACCCATGCTCTTAATTATTGTGCACATCTTACAAAAATTTTCTCTCCTCCCCCACATCCCTGGGTAGATCCTTAGAACAAATGATTAAAAAATAATAAGAAAATTTACTGGGTCAACTGCTCTCCACAAAGAGCTCACTGGCCTTCATTTGTGAGTCTTTTGCAAGTTATGAAAGTGGCTGTTCCTTATCCCATACCGAGCAGCCTGGCATCCAGCTCCAAACTTCTTGCTGGGTGGCACTACCTATAAAACCTAACAGCAGATAAACTAAGAGAACAAATCTACAGAGAAGAAAAACAACCAGTTTTCCATCTCCTCAGTATAGAAATGCCTCCTATTCAGACCCAGCATGGTTGAGTCTGAGGGCTCCTGGGACCGAGGCTGCCTTACCCAGAAAAGTGCAACTGTTTAATCAGGAACTACCACTCCATTGAGTGCAATCTCGAGGACTGACCTTCTGGCCTCCCTTTTAGCAACATCTATACAATCCCCTAAGTCCTTACATTTGGTGGGTATATGTTCTTGGGGCAAAGTAGACAAAAAGCATCACTGGTGGCTGTGGGTGCTTGTATATGCTGGAGGTGTGCACCACAGTAATTAAGGCCAGGGCCTCTGGCTTCCTGAGGTTAGGAGCCAAAGTTCTGCTGAGAAACAGAGCCTGGAAAGGTTAAGGTGATATTACATGGTAGTCAAGGGGTAGCGCTAGGTCAGTATGTCCAACAACCTATGATCCTAATTCTTTTGGAGAAATGAAAAACTCTTGTGAGGACCAAATTATCAGACAAAACTGAACACTATGGTCACAAGTATGCTCAGGACAATATGCTGGTAGGTGGACAAGATATAGATAAGTATTTTCCCTCAAAATTTTTCTTTGAATATTTTAATTTAGAGAAATAAAAATATACTTTTTTGGGGTTCTGGTAGTATGGATAAGTATTTTGCTTTTAAAATTTCTTTAGGGGTGCCTGGGTGGCTCAGTCCGTTAAGCATCCGACTTCAGGCTCAGGTCATGATCCCACCGTTCAGGAGTTCGGCCCCCGGGTCAGGCTCTGTGCTGACACTCAGAGCCTGGAACCTGCTTCGGATTCTGTGTATCCCTCTCTTTCTGCCCCTCCTCAGCTGCACTCTCTCTCTCTCAAAAATAAACATTTTTTAAAAATTAAAAAAAATAACATTTAATATTTTAACTGAAAATTTTAACACTAACATCAGATTTAAATGAGCAAATTTTTTGAGCTAGTGATTCTTCTATGAATTTGTCCTGGTAAAATAACCACAAACCTGCTAAAAAATGTATCTATAAGTTCATCAGAGTATTTTTAAAATAAAAAAAAGAAATGTTCAACAAAGGATCAAATAATGTTAAGTTCATACAACTAAATACTAAACAGCCTTTAAATAAAATATTACTGACATGTAAAATCTCAAGATACATCGTTAAAAGTCTCCCCCTCTGATATAAACTCCGTAAGTTTATCTCTGCTATGTTCACTGATCTATCACCAATGCCTAGAATAATGCCCAGCATAGAGAAGGCACTCAGAATGAATGAAATTTTAAAAAGAGTTACAGGAGCAAAATACTGTAAAAAAATAATAAAATATATGTATACATAATATATCTATAAATACATGCACATAAAGAGATATACAAAATTTATAGAATAGAAAATAGACCAAAATATTTCCAGCAGTTTTTTCTGGATGGTGTGATTTTAAGTGATTTTTTTCTTCTCTTTCTCCTTTATGTATTTTACAATTTTTCCTTTACTTTTATAATCAAGGAGAAAAAGTGTAGGGCCAAGATGGAAACTTCTAAAGCCATGAACTCATTTCTAGAGGCTTCTCCTAGAATGTTCCTCACCCCTCTGTTCTCTGGCTCTGGCCTCTGTCCTTGAGGACGAGGAGGGGTCTTCTCTCTGAAACAGAAACATTGTAAAATAAATATTATAAAATGTTTACAGCTGTTCCTTGAGTGGAGTGGGAGCTCTTCACCAACAGGGTAAGGTCCACTGTGCCTAGCATACGAACTTATGCCAAATTAAACCAAATCCTAACCTTCGTTCTACTTGCAATGGTTTTTTCAACCGTATAGAAAGCCAGGGAGAAAATTCACGTATAAGATGTTCACCATATTGCACTATAGCCTACTCCTCTCACAGAGAGCCTGGCTCAGACTGGTTATGAACGCTAGCCAGACACCCTCTCTGAACCTGTGTAGGGTTCAGAGGATAGGGGTCATGGATACTAAAAATCCCAAATCCAAACCAAAACAGAGCTGAGATTCAGGGTCTCTCTGATCTAGCCCTGTTAACTTCATCTTTACCTCCCATTATTCCTTGGTAAGTACTCTGCACTATGCTTTTTGCTTCTGGGTTTAGTCCCTACCATCATTCATCCCCAAAATACTAGACTAAGGGTTTGCTACCCATTAGGCACTAGGCAGGATATGACCAATACTAAGCCTGTGACAAACCCTACTCTTAAGGTGCTTATGGTTTAAATGGGGGTACACCGATCACAATACAGCATGAGAAGGGACTTCTTGAATAGAGGTATCAACTACCTAGGGTGGAAGCATGGATGAGAGCAACTAATGTGGGGAAGAAGGGTCACTTCAAGGAGGGGGTAACTTCAGGCCTGCTCATTAAAGACAGATAGAAATTACTTGAGGAGGAGGGTGTTGAGCTGGCCCAGGGAGGGCAGAAGAGGCAAAGGGAAAACAAATACAAAGGCTCATGAATGTGAAAGGGTAAGTTCCTTTAAGAGAGGTCCAGTATGTCCAGGTACAGGGTATGCTGGGGTGAGGTGGGTTAAGAGAAGGTAAGAGATACCGCTGGGGAGCTTCGGGGTGTGTGAGTGCATACATGTGTGTGTATGCATGCACCAGACTGAGACCAGCTCTCAGAACTTGTGTCTGTAGGAAGATCCACACATACTTCAAACTCTGCAAAGCTTTCCAGACCTCCTGTCTCCTCCTCCCTCTATACTTTATGTATCACTATTGCAGCAACCCCCTCCTTGCAAACTCTCCTGCTGGACACCCTGCTTCCAAAGCTGCTATTTCACAGCACTCTGCACACTTACAATTGTAATACCTTGTGTGCTGCCTAGCACACTGCCTGCCCACTGGCAGATGCTCAGTGTATTACAGTCCAGTGAGTGGCAACTTGGGCTTCCTCCCTTCCTGACAGACTGCCATCTGGATCCTAAGTGCCTCAAAACTGAGGGTAAGTACTTAATAAAGGGTGGGGTGGGGGCGCCTGGGTGGCGCAGTCGGTTAAGCGTCCGACTTCAGCCAGGTCACGATCTCGCGGTCCGTGAGTTCGAGCCCCGCGTCAGGCTCTGGGCTGATGGCTCAGAGCCTGGAGCCTGTTTCCGATTCTTCGTCTCCCTCTCTCTCTGCCCCTCCCCCGTTCATGCTCTGTCTCTCTCTGTCCCAAAAATAAATAAACGTTGAAAAAAAAAAAAAAAAAAAAAGGGTGGGGCGAGAAGGTGCTGAATGGAAGAGAATTCCTGTCCAAAGTAAGGAGTGGGTGTCAGAGGCCTCACCTGGGGTCCTGCTGCCCAGTGCTGCCCCTGCCATAGAGGGGGATGACCTTATCTCGGCTGATGCCAGCTTTGCAAACTGGACACACCTGTCTGTTAGGTCTGGTCTCCAACCACTGCAATCAGGAAAGAAAAATGCATGAATGGCGCAAGAAGCCCACCTCAGAGCAGTCAGGGTCAGAACAATATGGACCAGAGGCCTCAAACTGGAAACACCAGCACCAGCAGGGAACACTTCAAGGAGCCCAACTCCTGATTCCTACTCCTGGCACTCAATAAATATCTACCAGTGGTGAAATCAAAATTGCTTTTAAACACCATCATAAATTAAACAGGCTTCCTCATGCATCATGATCTCTAGTGGCTCCCAGCAATATAGCAGGAAGGAACTGCAAGCCTGGAGCTGTGTCAAGGAGTCTGACTGACCCAGCTGGTATAACGAGCTTTAAAATCTCTGCATTCCTCAGTAGACCAACTGTAAAAAATAAATTTTTCTCTCTGTGATTTCTCATTTTTACAGCATTTCCTCAACAACTTTGTATCCCAGGCATCAACATCTGAACATAACTTGGCCATTTTCTGGTGATTTACTATGTGCTAAAAGACAGACTTTGCTTATTATCTAAATTTGTTGTTTTTTAATGTACTTTCATTGATTTTTGCACTCAACTACTTCTTTCAATACTAAAAACACTAGAATTCTATTTTGGGTTTCCCAGGCTCTTTCACTAGTTGTAAAGCATTTTGCTTAACCTTCTCTAAAACAAATAAAAATGATAAGAACATATTATCTGTAGTGTCTTCGTAGACATTAAATAATTTAATACATATATATTTTCTCAGAATTTATCTTAGAACATAAATTGTATCTTTAGATCCAATGATATAAAGTTTATTATATAAATGTGAATCTAAGATTTTGGGGCCAAGGAGAAAGCATTTAGTGATTTTATATCCCACTTCCTTTATCTTACTGTTGAAAGCTTCAAAACTTATGTGTTATGTGCTCTTTATAAATTTACAGAAGACATGTTCTACCAGGTTCCTCTGGAGTCAGAATGCACAGCTCCGAACATAGTGGGAATCCCTCTCTTGTTTCTCCCGCTCCTTCCTCCTACCTGAATTCTGAGGCTCTAGAGGTCTGGAACTTCTGTCCTCCCCCAATGTTCCCAAGCCACCTACTACTATGGGGTTCTGCCAACAACCATGGGGACAGTCAGCACACAGTAATCATCCACAGCCAGTTGTAAATGCCAGGCCCTGCTCTGCCTCACCAAGCATGTGGCTGGGTCTTGGTGAATACTTACTAACTGGTTTTCATAATCATCTGAAGCTAGGAAAACAGATTTTCTCCCCTCTCACAAAAGCTCTCTGTTGAGACCAAAAAAATTTCCCTCTTTTTAACATTTTCATAGTTGATATGTAGGAAATACTTTTTGTAGAGGCCAAATCTCAAAAATAAACACCTAACATACTATCAAATCCAACCCAATCTACAGATGGAAAATTGTGAATCAGAGAGGTGGTGGCCTGCCAAGGCCACAAAGGCCATCAGTACAGTCAGAACCATCCCAGGTACTCCACTGACCCCTTCATCGGTAGGCAGATGTATAAAGAGGGTTGGGGGTAAAGCAAGCAAATGAACCCACAAACAGGGGAGATTGCACCTTCTAACGGTAGTCTCCTGAGACTAGGGGTGTCTTGTGCAACCATAGCTGATGAAAGACAAAGTAAAATGAAATGCATCTTACCTGATGTAAACATGGCCAACTGCCAGAGTCCCCAGGGCACCAGTCATCAAGGAGAAAGAGAATGGGGGTAAAGAGAGAAAAATGCTTTCATTAGCAGAGACACTGAGGGTGGGAGGAGTTTAAAACTGGGACACAAGGTGGAACTGTGGAGTACTGCAATCCCACCGAGTGTCTGTGGGGAATCACTAGTATCAGAAATTAGAAAAGATTGGGCTAAAATCACAGGAAAAATGAGGCAATACAGACAAGACCCCAGTCTCTACCCTTGGGATCCTACTTGTGAAGGACCTCCAGGTCCCAGACCATCCCAGACTCAGCTTCTCTACAAGTCAACCTTTGAGAGGTTGTGGAATCTGAAGGAATCCAATAAAAGCTAAAGACCCTTTGTACAGAAAAAAATTCATGGAGGCATTCTCATATATACATGCATACCTAAGTCTCACAATGTGTGACTCTAAATCTGGTTTAACAAAATCCTCAGGCTGTCCTCAACCCTGAGTGCTCTGCTGGCAGGAGGTAGCTTATAAATTCAAATCTACTATAAAAACATCTTTAAGTAATAAAAAGCATGGGGATGCTGCTTGGCAGAAAGGGCTACCTTCAGCTTATATGAGCTGCACTACAATGAATTGCTGCCCAGTCTCTCATTTTTCAAATGAGGAAACCAAACTCAGAAACATGAAATGACTTACCTACGGCACCAGGACTAAAAAGTAAGGAGGCTTCCTCCTTACTTCAGGAGGCTTCCTGACTATTCTATCACCCAGCACTAGATGCAAAACAAGACATTTACAGAATTGAAGGAAAAGTTTCTCTAACTCCAGATTTTTCACTTTTTCTCTCTTGATTCATTCATCCAACTAACAAATATCCACTGCACACCTATGAGCCAGGAGAGTGGAAAATGTGGACATGGTTTCTGTCCCTCATAAAACATGACTCCTCTAGCCGAGTAAAATTTGGACTCAGAGGATAATTCCTTTCCCAGTTCCTGAACCAGTTTAGCCTCACAATCCAGATATGCAATCTCACTGGATATAACAGACACATCTGACATCTGACTCCCACATTAACCTTGCAGTACCATTCCAAACTGAGCCTAAGGCACCTCAAATCATGGCAGATCTCCCCTAGCAACTTCCCTTAAAGGCTGTGGGGGAGAAGTGAAAGTAACTTTCCTTTAGGGGAAAGTTCAGAATTATAACAAAGATGGTGATCACTTCCATTTATTAAGCAACTATTGTGTGCCAGGCTGTGGCTGACAAGCTTTTCATTTATTAATATTACTGGAGGGTCATATTAACCTATGACAAAGTATAATTATCTCTTCATTGCACAGATGAGAAAACTGAAGTACAGAGAGGCTGGTAGATTTGCTCAGGAACAAACCACTCTAATTGGAAGCATCTGTTTCATTTTAGAGTCTGTGTTCTTTCCAATGGTACCTTCATTTAGTTCTTAATTATGACACTCATTTCAAGTCCTGGTTATATGATTCCCCAGAGAATATCCAATTTCTAGGAGACAATAGTTTCTGCATAAAACTTAATGATTAGGGCAAGAGCTACCAGAACAAAATCTGCCCCATTCTATTTATTCACCAATAAATTTATCTTTGTCACTGCTGCCAACTTAAACTCCCTTAAATACTGCTTAAACGTCCCTTTCTTCACACCACTTCCCTGCTCAAAAATATCCCACAGCTTTATGTCCTCAATCAAATCTGGGTTTGATAATCTGGCCCAACCCTCCCTTAACCACTCTTGTTTCCTAACACTTCTCAGCCTCCCATCCAGGGTGCTATTTGAGGTATACAGCAGCCTTGGGGTCTCAAGGTCTCATATCTAAGAGTGCATATGTCCATCCCTAGAAAATGCCTGCATTGGAGGGCACATATTCTTTGCCTTATCTGTCATTCTTACCCCTCCAGTTACTCCAATTCACTCTTCCAGGTCAAGTTCAAAATCAAGAGAGAAGAATAAAATCTCAATATTTACCCAGAATCTCAGAGCCAGGAGGGGCTTCTATAACGATGGAGGCCAGAATGAAACTAACCCTGCCACTTCATTTTGATACATGTAAAATATAGCAACAATTATTAGGATCATCTATTAGGATCAACACTAATACATAGTATTTACTGTGTGCCTCATGTTCTTCTAAGCTTTTTATGTATTTAGAGTCATTTGATGCTCACAAACAACCCTGTAAAATGAGACAGAGCGTGTGTAAGCATCTTGCCCAAGGTCATCCAGTAGGAAAGTAGCAGAGTCAGGATTCAGAACAAGGAAGTCTGGTTCTACTGTCCTTGCTCATAACCACTGTACATACTGCTTCTTTGCTCAGCACAGCAAGTGGCACATAGTAACTCCTCACTAACTGGTGAGTGTTTTCATTTCAGAGGTGGGGGTACAGAGTCCAGAGTTGGGACATGATTTGCCCAAGGCCACTCAACTCATCAGCAACAGAACTGGCATAAGAACCCAGGCCTCCTGCTTCTTGGGCCTGATTGTAGCAGGAGATCCAAAGTGGGTGTGAAACCCTTGTTCCAAAGCTGCCCAGTGTGTCTTCTGGGGTGGTGACAGGGATACTGACCAGAAGAGGTGGCCACACAGGCTGATGACGGCGTCCTTGGCTGTGTCCAGGCAGATGTTGCACTCGAAGGTGCTGTCCTGCCCTGCACTCTCACCAGCACCATTGCTGCTACCACTGGGCCCCCCTGCACTGGAGTTCTCAGGAGATGCAGAGGCCGAGGGCCCCTTGCTTGCCATCTTTGGCTGTCAGAAACGGAGTGAAGATTCTCCCCAGGAAAATCCTGAAAGACAGAGAGTCCTTGATTGCCCATTTCTACAGCCCACTCTCCCTAGATTCCATAGCAATACCTCCACTGTTTCTCAGTTCTGAAGTTCAGATTATGACTGGACCCCTAAACAGACTGCAGAGGCTACAGAGGATGACACTCATGGGGCACCACCCAGAGAACAATGACTCAGATACTTTCATGAACATGGACTAGAATGTACCACACAAATACACTGCACAAATACACAGCATCCTCCTTCCAGATGGTTCTCCAGAGGAACTGACAACCTTTCACACATGACCCTACATTCTCCCAGGATAACCAATCCAGGTAACAAACATGTGCTCGATAAAACTGAATGTGCACAGGCTGTCCTTTAACTTTAGACTGCAACTATATTGGTGGGTGAATCGGGTTAGGCCAGAAAAGTTGTGACTGGTATATGCCAGAATATAAGTGTTAACTGTGAAAGGTTAGGAAGCTAAGAAGAACCAGAAAGGCCATTCAGCCCAATGTCTTTGAAAATCTTTTGCATTCTGCCTTCTATCGGGTTAAAATACTATCTACTTTGGGGTGCCTGGGTGGCTCAGTCGGTTAAGCGTCCGACTTGGGCTCAGGTCATGATCTCGTGGTTTGTGGGTTCGAGCCCTGTGTTGGGCTCTGTGCTGACAGCTCAGAGCCTGGAGCCTGCTTCAGATTCTGTGTCTCCTCCTTTCTCTGCCCCTCCCATGCTCATGCTGTCTTTCTCTGTCCAAATAAACGTTTAAAAAGAATTTTTTAAAAATACTATCTACTTTATTTGGTCTAAATCTATCAACTCTTTAGACTCAATACATTAAAAAAAATTTTTTAATGTTTATTTATTTTTGAGACAGAGAGAGACAGAGCATGAATGGGAGGGTCAGAGAGAGAGGGAGACACAGAATCTGAAACAGGCTCCGGGCTCCAAGCTGTCAGCACAGAGCCCGATGCGGGGCTCGAACCCATGGACCGCGAGATCATGACCTGGGCTGAAGTCGGACGCTCAACTGACTGAGCCACCCAGGCGCCCCTAGACTCAATACATTTAAAGAAGAGATTTATGTCACTGCTGTACATGGAAAACCAGTATTAGTTACCATAAGTGAAAGATAACTACAAACATAATGATAGAAAAGCTGTTTATCCACATACTGAGATCATCTGGCACATACAATGTGTTGGGCAAACTTGATCTGGTCCAATCTCTTTAGGAAACTGCACCCCAAGACCTGTCCTCTAACTGATGAATATGGAGCTAAGACCGGGACTCATGACACCCAGTCTGTATTCAAACCATTGTACCACCATAGATTAAGCTGGCCAACAAATGCTAGGAGAAAGACACTATTGTTCAACACTGCCTCCAAATAAAAGAACCTGCCAGAAGCTGAACACAAAGAAGGACAAAACCAACACCAACCATACCCAGAAATTCTGGGTATAGATTAAGAATCTGTCAAGAGCCTGGTCCAGCCACCCTCACCACCCTAGAAATTCTAAGTAGGAGATGCTGGCTGGTAATCATAGCCAGAAAACCAGCAGCTTGGATGCTGACTTCAGTTGAGCCTCCAGCTTGCTAGGTGTTTTGGGAACCTCCCTTCTCCTCTGTGGCCAGTTTTTTCATCTGTAAACTGAGGCACTGGACTACATTGTCTCCTAGTTGTTTCCTTCCAGCTCTAAGACTGCCATCCCAGGTCATCTCATCCACTCTCTCCAAAGCAGGCAGCCCCACCACAAGTCTGGGACTCACCACTGGAGTACCAGAAGACTGTTCTGATTCCAGCTTCCAAAGTTCAAAGAGATGTAAACACCAAAAAGCCAGTCTTCTCAGACCAAGAAGCCTTCCTACACACCACCAACTTAGAACTCTAGACTCACAAGCACCCTCCTCACGATAGCAGCTCAGTGACTTGAGCAGGGAGAGGAAACCAGCTCACCACCACTTTTTCACATAGTTACATCATTTTACATAATGTCCCAGAAGGGCAGCTGGCTGCTGGCAGCACCAATGCCTCACTGGCCTCAGCTCCAAGTCCTTCCCCCTGACCCAGTGCTTCTTTCTCTCCATATACAAGTGTTCTCTCCTTCTTAGGATGGAGCGTGCTTCTGAGGGCCATGTTATGGCCTTCACATGTCGTTCCAGCTCAAGTACCTGACAGGTGTGAGTTTCTTTAAAATATATTTACCTTTTAAAATTAAGAACTGTGTATACAGAAGTAGAAAGACAATCATAAAGTCAGGTTCACTGATCAATCTTAATGATAGTCTCCTGCTGTGATGCAATAGGAAGTACGTATCACCAACAACGAAGCACTCTTAATACATAGACTCTAATCATATCTCTAAAATAAATTACCCACTTACAGAAAATTTGGGGCATAGATGCATGTGTTTAACAACTCCAGGAGGATGCAATCAGCAAATCCAGAATGTGGGACCTTTCATAGGGCAAATAATCCAAGTTCTCCAAAAAATAAATAGCATAAGTGGGGCGTGGAATTCTAGATTGAAACTTGAGACATATCTGCCACTGGAACTGTGTGGATCTCACTGGAACCAGGTTCAAACAAACCAACTGTAAAAAGACATTTGTGAGATGACTGTGAAAAATTAGATTTAGGCTGGATATTAGTGGTATTAAGGAATTATTATTAATTTTATTGAGTATGATAATGGTATTGCATAATTTAGAAAATATTCATCTGCTAGAAATCCACACTTAAGTATTTATGATGGAATGATATTTGGGATTGGCTTTAAAATACTCCAGGAGGAGAAGTGAAAATGGAGAGAAAAGATGAACAGGGAAGGTGATGGTTGTTGGAGCTGGATGATGAATGGCGATTTATTCCATTAGCTTATTTTTGTGTCCTTATAAACTTCCATAATAAAAGGTATTTTTAGAAACATGTTAGATTGCAAAAGAGTATGTGCCTGAACTTATTTGGGTAAAAACAAAATACATAAATGAATACACACACACATACACACAAATAAATATATGCAAAGAAAATGCCTAAAAGGCACAAACTAAACTATTGACAATTATTTCTCGGATCAGGGGCTGGGGAACTTTCGAGTTTCATATTCTTATTCTGATTTAATGTTTTATGACAAACAGGTATTACCTTTATAGTAACATTTAAAAAATTGGGGTTGCCTGGGTGGGTCAGTTGGTTAAATGTCTGACCACGGTTCATGGGTTCAAGCCCCATGTTGGGCTCTGTGCTGATAGCTCAGAGCCTGGAGCCTGCTTCAGATTGTCTCCCTCTCTCTCTCTCTGCCTCTCCCCCTGCTTCAAAAATAAACATTAAAAAAAAATTTTTTTAAAGAAATTGTAAAATGTATGTGTAATATTACATTTGTTACAATAATGATATTATTATAAAATGTCTTTTAAAGTGTGGAAAAACATACCAAACTGTTAATAGTGACTATCTGCATTGGTGGGAGCTTAGAGGTAGTGATTTATACTTTCTAAGTCCCCCACATTTACAAAACTGACATTTTTACATGTATTAATTTTGAAATGAGACAAAAGACCAACAGTACATTAAAAAAAAAAAAAAAAAAGAACACTTTCCAATCTTCTAGTTTCCTCCAATCCTGAAAAGTTCTGAGTTCAAGTCCTGACTACACCACTCTGGGTAGATACCTTGAAGGCTACAATCTCTGTTTTCACCTGAAAAGTGAGGGTGTCATGCCTCCTACAAAGGGCTGTGAAGGTGACCCTATGAGATAACACAGTGACCCAGAGGGCCCAGCAAGGTAGGCTGTTGCTACTGGGGAGATGTATATAGACACCTCTTACCCTGGTCCATTACCTCTCTGCTCCCTGAACCCAACAAGGCTCTGCATGGCTCCTATTCCTTAGGGATATAAGGCTTGAGGGGACAGTCAGGACCAAGGTAGGTGTTGGAGTGGGAATGGTCAGGAGACAGTTAACAGGACAGACAGCTCAGTGTGTAGGCAGTGGCAGGCCTGCAGCAGGTCAGGCATTGGGATAGGGCTGCACATTCCAACTCCAAGCAGACTACATCACTCTCATGTTAATTCTTAGTAGACTGACCACATGGTCGCTACTCAGGCTCTAAAGCCTCCTCCTAGTAGGCACTCAAATATTTGCTGAGTGAGTGGGTGCAGGCATGTGTGATTGGTTTTGGTCAACTCCCAGGCCAGCTGCTCATAAACCTCTCTTTGCAATAAATACATCCTGGGCCCCAGAGTCACACACCTATCCCCAGAGACCTCTCCACACCTCCTTTCTACCCTCCTGTACAGGAACCTCACCATACCAAGGCGACATGGCAGAGATGAGCAGCCTTCCCTGGGGACTGTCCACTAAACACCTGCAGAACAACAGAATGTGGCCACAGCTTCATGGGCCCAGGAATGGGACAGTGGCTCAGAGGACAAAGGGTCCTGGTTGGCTCAGGAAGTGGACAGAGTAAAAGGAAGGCAGGCCCTTAGCATGCCTGAGCTGCCATCTTACTCAAACTTTCTCCTGGTCCCTATAGGAACCAAGAACTTCAACCTGACTACATAGCAACCTTGTTGTGGCTGGTTCTATGCCCCTGTCCCTACTTTGACCATTCTTCACTCCTGATCTGAATCAGCTTTTCAAACATATTCACATCTATTACCACTCTGCTGAGGTAATAGCTTTTACTATTTTACACTCCATTTCACAGATGAGGTCATCAGGCCAGGGAGGTTAGAGGACTTGCACAAGGCCAGGCCATCACAGAGTGCCAAATTCAGACTTTCCAACACAACATCAGTGCTCTTTTCATTCTGACATGCTACCCTTTAATATGCAGCTTTACAAAATTAAATACCTGGTCTTTGTTTCGATCAAATTCATTGTGCAATGCTGCAACTGTTCTTTGGAGTGTGAAGCAAACTCATCACTCATGCATTTATACGTTCAATCCACAGATCTCCAATACCAACTACATTTGATGCTTGGGGCTACCAACTGTGTGTGTGGAGGGGGGTCACAAAGAAGAGCAAGGCCAAGTTGAGGCTCTGGAATCTAGAATAGGAGCTAACGAAGACACATGGATAATTATAAGAATTCTTAATAAGGGGCTCCATCAAACTTGCCTGTTTTTCCTAAACAAGGCACCCTCCCAGAAATCTGGTTCCTAGACCTCCTCAGTGATTTAAGTAGGATTTGGATCTGGATAGTGCCCAAGAATCTGTTTTTCAAATAAGAATCTTATTTTCAAATAAGGGTCCCTACTTTCCACTCCAGGTGATTCTTTGATGAAGAGTTTGGAAACCCAGCTCTCTAAAGGGGAAGAACTCTACCAAAAGTACAAAGCAATATGGCACAGCACAGAGTTTGGAAGGGACAGTGATCACAGGGCCTGTCCTTCAGAATATACACCCACCCCAGCTACAGTCCACAGGCACTATGAAGGTCAGATAAATCTTTGGGTTGGGGGACAAGTCTGCTGAGATCTCAGACCAGCATGTGCTCCATCCAAGACAGAGCTGATCATTAAAGAAACAAATTCATACCTAGTTTTAAAAAACATTCCTAAAGTTGAGATGTCCAGAGTGGCACCATATGGTGCTGGAACTAAAGCAGATTTGCAATACGTGATGATCCCTTAGGAATGCAGAACCTGGTAGCTGAAATTGATTGACCCAGCCTCACTCCTATTACCTTCCCAGAGCTGGCCTGGCCTACCTCACAGGAACTGAGCAAGGGAGAGAATGGAAAAGTTGCATGTCTCTGCAGGAAACAATGGGGAACTCGACCTCATGAAGAAATCTCTTCGTAACATTCTTGTATTCAAGAATTCTCACGTTCTAGAGAACTGTAGGTATTCAAAATCTGCCTTCTCTACCCCCTTAAAACTCTAAGAGTTCCTGGACCAGGGTGTACCAAGGCATCTAAGAATGTTAATCCTAGTTATGAAGATTACAAATTTGGGTGATAAATAATTGGCATGATCCAAGTGGGTACCCAGCAGAGTTCTTGTTCCTGTGGGCACATGCTTGTTCATACAGAAGCTTTCTTCCAGGAACTGTAGCTTGCCTGAGCCTGTCTCTGCTGCTCATTAGGATGCTGTTGGACCACATGTAGGCAGAGGCGAGACATGCATTCTGAGAATGCCTATATCACACTCACAGAAGTTTGGAGTGGGAAGAAATCTCAGTAAGCTGATTGGAACTTGGAACACATAGAAACCAGGCTCTAACGTTTTAGAGTCTAAAATGGAGTTTAGGTAGGTCCCAGAGGCCTGGCCCTCAAATACAGGACCAAGGGCATGAATGGCCTTTAAAGTCTCAAAGGACAGAGGAAGTTGAAAAGACTGGCCTCTTTTCCTTGGGGATGCACTGGTTCTTTTCTATGGCACCCTTTAACCTCCCTATCTGTTCAACCAACCCCTCTCTTACTTTCAAAGATTTATTAAACAGCTTATTTGCCAAGCATTCAGGATACAGAGATAAAGGATTTATCTAGGGAGACACAGACAAATAAACCAACAAGGCAACCTTACCTTCAGCACAGCGCTTAGCTTACTATCAGCACAGCGCTGAGTGCTGATAAAAATATGTACAGAGTGCGTGACGGCAGGCAGGGCATGGTGGGGAGGACGAAACACACAGCACATAGGACAAGTGGACAATTTATTGTGCTGAGTTCAATGGCTGGAGCCCAGGGCACATATAGGAGTGGCAAGACAACAAGGGTTGGGACTGAGGCAGGAAGAAAGGCCTTGGAGTCCTTGTGCCCTTCATGGGGCACAAATGGGGATTCTGGGGTCAGTTGTTCCTACTTCTTCAGATTTTCTTCTGCTATTTTTGAATCGAAAGGGTTTTTTGTTTTGTTTTGTTTTAAACTTCAATGCTTTTTCTTAAAGCTTATCAGGTTTCCTAAGAAAGGATGAAGCAAGATTTGGACAATCCCTGGCACAAGCTTTTAAGGGTCACCCAAGAGCTGCCTTTTGTCATCCTTTACTGTCTTAAAATGTTCTTTAACTTTTTAAGGACTTTTGTCCTTAAAAACACACATGGCAGAGGAATTTGATGGCTTTGGGTTCAAATCTCAGCTCTGCCACTTACTCTGTAACTTTACATGTTATTTTCTCTCTGAGCCTTTGTTTTACTCATGTATGTAAAAGGGGCTATTTCCTTCCTCATAGGATAGTTTATAAGAATTAAAGAGATGCAACAATAAGGGACTAGCACAGTGCCAACACAGTTAAGTGCTTAAGAAATGTTAATTTCCCCTCCCTGTAAGGTCTGACGGAGTACACTGAAGGTGTACTGCTTCTTTATATTCCCCACAGAGCTATGTAATCAGGTACTTGTTTAATTTGCTGAATGAATAAGTCACAACTTCCCTTTATGAATGATTATCATTCTTTGAAGGTATAGTAGGTAAAACATCAGAACCGTGTATGAGAAAATCCAGAATGTGACACACTTAGTTTGATCCAGGCAAAATCCGATTTTCCATGAAAGTATTAAAATTAGGAGTCATGTTATATATGTTATCACCATGAATAATATCAGCTAACACTCAGTGCCATTTACATGAATTACCTCATTTAATCTTTATACCCTGCCTTTGAGGTAAACACCACTATACCATTGTTAGCATCGCCTGGGATGTTAGATTAAAACTTAGATTAGTTAAATCATTGAATCATGGTCACAGAGCCAGTCAGAGGCAAAACTTCCCAACTCCCAAGCCAATGTGCTTAATAGTACCTCAGTGATCTGTTCATATGTCTTTCTCCTTGAGCCCAGACACAGCTTCCAGGTGCCTTACTCAGCACAGGGGCAGGCACCTCAAGGACACCTCATAAATGTGTGTGGGTTGATGGACCTGATGGCAAGGAGTACTTAGAACTATACAGCTCAATATGACTCAGTTTAGCCAATTGAAGTTGTAGAAATCAGTATCCTAAAAGAACAAGATATTCTTGGGGCTCCAGATATTCTGGGTGGCTCAGTTGGTTGAGTGTCCAACTTGGGCTCAGGTCATGATCTCTTGGTTCATGAGTTTGAGCCCCGCATCATGCTCTCTGCTGTCAGCATGGAGCCCACTTCAGATTCTCTCTTTCTCTCTCTTTGTACCTCCCCTATTCATACTCTCTCTCAAAAATAAAAAACATTAAAAAAAAAAAAAAAGACATTCTTCAGTGTTTTTCAGAACTGGAAATGTTAACATAACTGTTTTAGACCTTTTTTTTTTTTTTAAGTTAAATATTGCCCAAACTCTTAAAGAAATGAAAAAAAAAAAAAAATCAGGAATTTGCACCAGAAAAAGGTTTGGGTTTTCCCAAATTGGTACCCACCTCTATTAAAGATAACTACTGACACAGAGGTTGAATTATTCACTGAACTTTCTATTTTTCACTCTAAGTCAGACACCTCCTAGAGCCACAAGCACAGTTCCTGACACAAAGTAAATGTCTGATGAATGCATATGAATGAATGATGAGGATCTGCCAATTTCATTTCAAACCAATGTAATTGCATAAAATATTGTGTTAAAGCAAACATCTTCAGATTGGACAGATCTTAACTGAGGACTGTGGATTTCTAGGATAACACAGTGAAAGGAAGACTCTGGAGCCAGAGGACCTAGTCTGATGCTCAGCTCTGCCACTCACTAAGCCAGAGTCCTCACATGCAAATGGAATAATTGTATCTACCCTTCCTTTGTTATCAGAAAAAGTTTTCATTTTTTTTTTTTAAGTTTGTTTATTTGAGAGGGAGAGAGTTCAAGTGGGGGAGGAGCAGAGAGAGAGGAACAGAGTATCCAAAGGGTGCTCTGAACTGACAGCAGAGAGCTTGATGTGGGGGCTCGAACTCATGACCTGCAAGGATCATGACCTGAGCCAAAGTCATACACTTAACCAACTGAGCCACCCAGGCGCCCCCAGAAAAGTTTTCAAAATGAGACTTTTGCTTTTGTTTTCATGCAGTCAGTAAATCTTTGTTAATATAGATTCTATAAAATCTCATTAATTCAGATTTTACCTGAGGTTGAGCTAAAGAGTGCTAAAATATTCTGAAAGTAGAATAAAAAGAAAATGAATGACAAGATTTAACTAATTAATGAGAAAACTTTTTTTTTTAAATAAAATTTATTTTGAGGGAGGGAGAGGGAGAGAGAGAGAAAGAGAATGTGAGCAGGGGAGGGGCAGAGAGAGAGACAGAGAGAGAGAGAGAGAGGGAGGGAGAATCCCAAACAGGATCTGCGTGCTAGAGCAGAGCCTGACATGGGGCTCGAACTCAAGAAACATGAGATCATGACCTGAGCCAAACTCAAGAGTCAGACACTTAACCGACTGAGCCACCCAGATGCCCCAAGGAGAAAACTTTCTAAGAACTTAAAAACATCCATCCAGCTCAGGGGCGCCTGGGTGGCTCAGTTGGTTGAGCGTCCGACTTCAGCTCAGGTCATGATCTCGCAGTTTGTGAGTTCGAGCCCTGCGTCGGGCTCTGCGCTGACAGCTCAGAGCCTGAAGCCTGCTTCAGTTTCTGTGTCCCCCTTTCTCTCTCTGCCCCGTCCCCGCTCATACTCTCTCTCTCAAAAATGAACAAACGTTAAAAAAATTAAAAAAAAATAATTAAAAAAAAAACCCAAAAACATCCAGCTCATACTTGACAAAGCAATAATCTCACTTCTCCATTCAAAGGGAGGTCCCAAGGAGGACCATCAGGAGAACATATATAAGATAAAACAACTATGGTTTAAGATAATAAAACCAAAATGACATCATTTTGAATAATATGTAAGATTGACTTCTACAAATCAGATTTGTGTCCTGAGCCACCTGACATTAATTGCCAGAGCAGTTTGGGAAACATTTGGAGAATGGCCAAGAACTATGATCAATGAAATACTGAGCAATATTGAGCAATTAAATATAAATCAGACAAAGTCTGGTTCCTGTCCTCAAGAAGTCTATAGTCTAGTGAGAATTTAACTGACATTAAAGAAAAAAAAAAGCATCTCACACTGAAAACCCCCTCTGCAGAGATGGCAGTAAGTAAAGACAAGTAATTTTCCTGGGCTTTTGCCCAGTATCCACTCCCATATTCAGAGAGCTGTCCATCTTTAAAAACCCCCTCCATGCCTATTCCACAAGGCACTTCTGAGGAGCAACTGAGAGCATGGATATTAAATAATCAGGTGCTATAGAGACTACCAGGGGAGTCAACCTGGTCCCAGGGTGGAATGGCCAGCCAGACTCCTAGGCCATTTCCACAGAAACAGGCATAGCCTACTGCTTCTGATTTCTGTGTGTCCTTAGGCCAGCTGGGGGACAAAGGAGCCATTCAGTTATGTCATGTTCCCACTGCTCAATGGAGATGGATTTATGACATCCTAGCTGATGTGAAGAGTAGAAAAGTAGGGTCCATGATAGCTATGTGGCAGTTCAGGCCACTTCTGAGAATCTTAAGCCAAAACCCACTTGGTAGCTTTTTACATGCTTTAAATACTACATTTCTGGCAGTGGTTACTTGGTTAACACATCAATGGCACAAGCAAAGAAGAAAAAATAGACAGATTTCATGAAAATTTAAAAATTTTATGCATCAAAAGACACTATCTAAACAGAGTAAAAAGGCAACTTACAGAATGGGAGAAAATATTTGCAAATCATATATCTGAGAAATCAGTATCCAGAATATATAGACAATTCCTAAAACTCAACAATCGCTTTCAAAGAAGGACAAAGGACTTGAATAGACATTTCTCCAAAAATACACAAGTGACCAAAAACAACATGCAAAAATGCTTAACATCACTAACTAGAAAAATCCAAGGGGCACTTAGGTGGCTCAGTTGGTTGAGCGACCAACTCTCAATTTTGGTTCAGGTCACGAACCCAGGGTTATGGGACTGAGCCCTGCATCAGGCTCCATGCTTAGCCTGAAGTCTGCTTGGAATTCTCTCTCCTCCCTCTCTGCACCTCCCCCTCTCACATTCATGCGCACGCTCTCTCTCTCTCTCTCAAAAAACAAAAACGCATATATATATATCCATGTATATATGTGTATATATATATCCATATATCCAAATATATATATATATCCATATGGATATATATATAAGAAAAATCTAAATCAAAACTATGAAATACTACATACCAATTAGGATAGCTACTATTAAAAAAAACAAAAACAGGGGCGCCTGGGTGGCGCAGTCGGTTAAGCGTCCGACTTCAGCCAGGTCACGATCTCGCGGTCCGTGAGTTCGAGCCCCGCGTCAGGCTCTGGGCTGATGGCTCAGAGCCTGGAGCCTGTTTCCAATTCTGTGTCTCCCTCTCTCTCTGCCCCTCCCCCGTTCATGCTCTGTCTCTCTCTGTCCCAAAAATAAATAAAAACGTTGAAAAAAAAAATTAAAAAAAAAAAAACAAAAACAAAAACAAATATATAAAACAAAAATATATACAAATATATATAACAAAAACATATATAAATATATATATATAACAAATATATATATATAACAAAAACAAATATATAAAACAAAAATAAATATATCCATATGGATATATATATGAGAAAATCTAAATCAAAACTATGAAATACTACTTCATACCAATTAGGATAGCTACTATTAAAAAAAACAAAAACAAAACAAAAAATCCACCAAACAGAAAATAACAAGTGTTGGTGAGGAGGTGGGAGAAATTGAAACCTTTGTGCACTTTAGGTTGGAAAGTATAATGGCACAGCTGCTATGGAAAACACTATGGCAGTTCCTCAAAAAGTTAACAATAGAATTACCATATGATCCAGCAATTATGCTTCTGGGTATATATATCCAAAAGAACTGAAAGCAGGGTCTTGAAGAGATATTTGTACACCCATGTTCCTATCTGCATTATTCCCAATAGCTAAAACATGAAAGCAACCCAAGTTTCCATCCACACATAAATAAATGGATAAACACAATGTGGTATATGCATACCATGGAGCATTATTCAGCCCTAAAAAGGAAGAAAATTCTGATACACACTACAACATGGATGAACCTTGAGCACATTATGCTAAGTGAAATAAACCAGTAGCAAAAAGACAAATACTGTAGTACTCCACTTATGTAAAAAAATTTTTAATGTTTTTTTTGAGAGACAGAGAGAGACAGAGTGCAAGCGAGGGAGGGGTATAGAGAGAGGGAGACACAGAATCTGAAGCAGGATCCAGGCTCTTGAACTCACGGAGTGTGAGATCATGACCTGAGCTGAAGTTGGATGCTTAACCGACTGAGCCACCCAGGTGCCCCTGTAGTACTCCACTTATATGAGGTACTTAGAGTAGTCAAAATCATGGAGACAGAAAGAATTGTGGTTGCCAGGCATAGGTGAGAAAAGGGACTGACAAGCTACTGCTTAATGGGTATAGAGTTCCAGTTTTGCAAAATGAAGAATTCTGGAGATGGATAATGGTTGCACCACAATATGAATGTACTTAATACCACTGAACTATACACTTAAAAATGGTTGAGATGATAAATTTTATGTTATGTGTATTTTACTACAATAAAAAAAATTGGAGGGGCGCCTGGGTGGCTCAGTCAGTTAAGCATCTGACTTCGGCTCAGGTCATTATCTTGTGGTTCGTGGGTTAGGTTCCCATGTTGGGTTCTGTGCTGACAGCTCAGACCCTGTAGCCTGCTTTGGATTCTGTGTCTCCCCATCTCTTTGCCCCTCCCCCACTCACACTCTGTCTCTCTCTCTCAATCTCTCAAAAATAAACATCAAAAAAAAGGTGGAAAAAAGATCCCTATATTTCCACAAAAGGTAATTTATTATACGATTCCCTTAACAGAAAATATCTACAATAGGGGTGCCTGACTGGCTCAGTTGGTGGAGCATGACTTTTGATCTCAGGGTCGTGAATTCAAGCCCCATGATGGGTGTGGAGCCTACTTTAAAAAAATAAAATAAAAATGGGTGAATACTGTCTTTAAAAAAAAAAAAAAGAAAATATCTACAGAAGACAAATTCATAGAGACCAGAGTGGATTAAAAGTTACCAGGAACTAGGATGAGGGGCAAATGGAAGGTTATTGTTTAATGGGTATAGAGTTTCTGTTTGGGGTAATGATAAAGTTTTGGAAAGATAGTGATGATGGTTGCACAACATTGTGAATGTACTTAAATGCCACTGAATTGTACACTCAAAAATGGTTTTAAAATAGCAAATTCTGTGACGTATATTTTACCACAATAAAAGTTTTTAAAAAATAATCTGGGCTCCTTATTAGAAAGAAAACCATATTTCCACTCACTAAAAACATGCTGATTAATTGTTGTATATATCATTATCTATACAATAAGATTTACTGACTTATTAAATAAATGAATGGTTAAGTAAATGTATCAGAAGCAATGCTTACCGAAAAGGCTGGCAAAAGCATGGGGACATTAACATTACAATGCTAACAGGAAAAAGCAAGCTATAGAACTATGTGCAGTGAATGATTCTAACCACTAAAAATGTACACAGTGGAGGAGAAACAAGGAAATAAAGCAACTGTAACAAATGCTCTCTTCAGATAAGGAGCTAGAGATAATGGGGGGTGGGAAGAGAGGGAAGTTTCTCTGTAGTTTCCAAAATGTCTAAAATGAGTATATATTACTTTAACAATTAAACTTACTGTTTTGTGTCCCTCACCCAAAACAGTTTTAACCTAGAACTTCCTGATTGTTTCTAAAAACAAGTCCCGATGTTATTTGTCCTTTTTAAGGTACCGTGATACCAATTAATAAGGGAAATAGGGCTTACTAAAAAACAAAATGTGGAGAATTTATTTAGGTTGAAAGAAACCTCTGTATTTCATACAGTCCTAACTCCTTGTTAAATAACCCTCACTTCTTTGCATAATAGCTCCAACCTGAGGCTGGACACTGGACAAAGAAAAATTTAATGGTGGTCAGCAGACACCCCCCACCCCCTGCTAACACCTGCAAAGATACCTCTCTAGGACCTCCTGACACAACACTGCATAATTCACTGTACAAAGTACAAAAAGACTGGTTCGAAGAAGTATTAAACAGAAGTTATTATCAACACATTATCAATGTAGCTGATTACCAAGTCTAATCTAATCAATACAATATTTCTTTTGACCTAGCTGGTCATGTCCTTTAATTTCTCTATTTTATCATCTGCCTAACTGCACTTCTCTCCACCACATTATTATTAAGAGTATGCATGGGGCACCTGGGTGGCTCAGTCGGTTAAGCCTCAGACTTCGGCTCAGGTCATGGTCTTGCGGTTCATGAGTTCAAGCCCCACATCCCCACTGGAGCTTGTTTTGGATTCTGAGTCTCCCTGTCTCTCTCTCTGCCCTCCCTCCCTTGCTCACACTCTGTCTCTCTCAAAAATGAACATAAAAAAAATTTTTTTAAAGAGTATGTTTAATATCTCCAGAGATAATTTGTCTAGTACCTACTCCAGCGACTTGCTTCTCTAAGTTTTTCCCTAAGATCTTGTTTTCTACCCAACTTCACCAACCCACTTCTGTGGCCATTCTCTAAAATTTGTCATTAACTATTACTGGACTTTTTTTTTTTTTAAACGTTTATTCATTATTGAGAGACAGAGCAAGACAGAACATGAGTATGGGAGGGGCAGAGAGAGGAGGAGACACAGAATCTGAAGCAGGCTCCAGGCTCTGAGCAAGCAGTCAGCACAGAGCCTGATGTGGGGCTCAAACTCACACACGAGATCATGACCTGAGCCGAAGTCGGATGCTTAACCGACTGAGCCACCCAGGTGCCCCAACTATTACTGGACTTTTAAAACATGTATTTCAGGGGCACCTGGCTGGCTCAGTCAGTAGTGCATACAACTCTTGATTTCTTGATTTCATAAGTTCAAGCCCCGTGTTGGGCATAGAGCCTACTTAATTAAAAACAACAATAAAACATGTATTTCAGTAGTTTCATCATCTGACCACCACTTTCTAAATTCCAGCAAATTTCCTCCTCCTACTATTCAGTTTGATAAAACTTCAAATAACTGGGATGGCCAGTTCATTAACTTTACCCCTTTTTTACTGTATATCAAGACTCTTCAAGTCCTTACTTCCCTTTTATCTCATTTAGATCTCATGGTCCATCCTTTTATCCATATGCATACCTCCATAATTTCCTTCCTCTCCCTTAGTTTCCATCAAATAACTTACTTTAAAAAATGCAAACCTAAAATGTAAACCTAAAAAACAAACCAAAAAACCAAAAACCAAAAACCAAAAAACCAAAAAAAAAAACCCCAAAACAACAACAACAACAAAATGTAAACCACCTAAAATCATTGTTGCACTATATGCTAACTAACTTGGAAATGAATTACAGAAAAAATAAATAAATAAAAATTAGAAATAAACTTTATTATCACAACCATTAAAAAAAATGTAAACCAGCAAAATAATGCCTTCCTACTTATTGATACATTAAAAAAACTGAATATGTCCACACAAGGAAGAAGGAGATTTGGTGCAAATCACTTTACCGTGAATTTATGACCTCAAAAGACCCCTTGCAATTTCCAGCAATCCTTCCATAGTTTCAGAGTCAATCTAACTTACCAGTCTGTGAGGGCTGTTTCATAACTTTTTACTCCTTCAATTACAAATGGCCCCTACCTTCTCTTCACCTTCACTAATGACCATCCTTATGACTTCACTGAAAAAAATAAAAACACAATCTGCCTTATCTTCCTACTTCCAAATAGGACAACCTGGCTGTCTGTAGGCTTATATTCTTTTTTCTCTCTTTATTACCATGCATGAACTATCTCTGCTCTTAACTAAGGCTAAAGTTTCCATCCATACCATGGATTACATTTCCTCTCACCTGTTCAAGATATTTGCTCCCCAGAATATGCTTTTTTCCTTGCATCTTCAAAGTTTGGCCCTTGGCCAAATCTTTTCTTATTTCTAAATCAGTAAGAAAGATCTGTGCTATCTATACTGTAATGTCTCCCATTTAAATTTCTACATACTCTATTAAAATACTGTTAAATTGAGTGAATGACTAAATTAATGTTTTTCAGGAATATGCCTCTATTTGGTTCCTAATTGTGAGGATAACCATATCTCATTCCTCATCCCCCAGTTCTTCCACTCTCCTTTCACAGACCAACTAATCTCTGGAAAAGGAAACATATAGTTTCTAAACTTTCAGTCCTCTAATGCTAGGAAAGCTCCTAATATGGTATTAAGCCTGAAGTAAAGAAGGAATAGTGCATATTAGTCTTCTTGAACGGTCCCCTTTTAGTTGAATGTAAAGATTTTGCATTTTGGACTATATTTTTTTATTATGGACACAAATTCTACCAACAAATAAAATGCCTGAGGATAACATAGACAATCCTTGCTTGGCACAGTAGTGCACACAATAAAAATGCAAGCTGAAGCTATAAAAAATGATCATAATAATAAATGGGAAAAAAATCACAATTGTCCATGAATTTAAAAATTTTTATCACATTAAAAACACTCTTACTATTGGTACACATGTACAGTGAGGTGAAAAAGTAAAATTAATACTCATTTAGTTTACTGTAGCAAAATATTAGAAGCATTGAAAATTAAAATGTTTTTCTTTGTAAAAACTTGTATTTTTGAAAATATTTTTAAAGTTTATTTATTTTCAAGTTTATTTATTTTGAAAGAGAGCGAGAGCAAATAGGGCAAGGGGCAGAGAGAGGAGAGAGAATCCCAAGCAGGCACCATACTGTGAGCACAGAGCTTGATGTGGGGCTCAATCCTATGTACCATGAGATCATGGCCTGAGCCAAAATCGATACTTAACTGACTGAACCACCCAGGGGCCCCTATTTTATTCTGAGAGAGAGAGGGCATGCACACACATGGGAGGGACAGAAAGAGGGAGAGACAGAGAATCCCAAGCAGGCTCCACACTGTTAGCATGGAGCCCAATGTGGGGCTCGAACTCACAAAGTACGAGATCATGACCTGAGCTGAAATTAGAGTCGGACACTTAACTGAGCCACCCAGGTGCCCCATCTTGTAAAAACTTTTTCAAAATTATTGTTTTATTCTTAATTATATGTTTAAGATGATCTGGTTATATAGCCAAATGCTTTGGGGTCAAAACAGGCATGGGTGCACTGGTAGCTCTGCCACCAATATCACAAGTCCAGGGTATCCCAAACTGCCACTGACTCCTCTACTCCCTGTCTGTGACCAGACAACCATGAGAGTAGCTCCCAGGTGGCAGGATCTCCTAGTGGTCTTATCATATTTTGAATAATACTGTAGGACCTCTTTTACTTGACCATGGCCACCCCAGCTCTGCAAGATCAGCAGGAGTAGTTGGGGTTGAACAAGCTCTGAATGGTCAGCAGTTTCAAAGGAGCAATTACTCTGTGCTTCAGCATGTCAAATCCAACTCCATTCAGATCAGGGCGTTATTGGCATTGCCTCAGAGTTTGCAGTTCAGCTCACTCTACGTTACTTCAAGGGGCTTCAAGGAATCTGCAAAGTCTTTGAATA
The DNA here is from genome assembly GCF_028749965.1 of Puma concolor. Classification (NCBI taxonomy): domain Eukaryota; kingdom Metazoa; phylum Chordata; class Mammalia; order Carnivora; family Felidae; genus Puma; species Puma concolor. Next base: position 22,013,943 of record NC_141678.1, read on the forward strand.
CTTACATGCAAAATTGTGCATGGTGACAAATTACGCAATTACAAAATGGGCAAAGGATCTGAAAAGACATTTCACTAAAGAAGATACACAGATGGCCAATATGCACATGAAAAGATGTTCAATATCATCAGTCATTAGAAAAATGAAAATAAAAACTTCAACGAGATGCCACTTCACAACCACTAGGGTGGATATAACAACAACAACAACAACAACAACAACAACAACAACAACAACAAAGGACAAGAAAATTGTTGAAGAGGATGTGGAGAAAATGGAACCCTTACATATTGCTAATGAGAATATAAAATGGTGCAGCTGCTATGGAAAACAGTTTGGCAGTTTCTCAAAAAGTTAAACATAGAGTTGCCATATGATCCAGCAATTCCACTCCCAGGTATACACATCTAGGAGAACTGAAATTATGTTCAAATGAAAATTTGTACATGAATGTGCAGCGTTGGTCATAATAACCAAAAGGAAGAAACAACCTAAATGTTAATTAATTGATGAATGGATAAACAAAATGTGGTATAACCATACAACAAAATATTATTCATTAATAAAAAGTAAAGAAGTACTGATATAAAACACAACATGGATGAACCTTATGAAAACATTATGCTTAATCAAAGAAGCCAGACACAAAAGGCCACATATTGTAAAAAGGTCACATACTGTGTGAATCTATACTAATGGTTGCCAGGGGTGGGAAGAGGGGAGAATAAGGAGTGATTGTTACATGTACAGGTTTTCTTTTGGGAGACATGAAAACGCTCTGGGTTTAAAATAGTTGTGATGGTTGCACAACCTTGTGAACATACTAAAAACTACTGAACTCTTTAAAATGGTGAATTTTATGGGGCACCTGGGTGCCTCAGTAGGTTAAACGTCTGACTCTTGATTTCAGCTTAGGTCATGGTCTCACAGTTGTGAGATCCAGCCCTGTGTTGGGTTCTGCACTATCAGTACAGAGTCTGCCTGGGATTCTCTCTCTCCCTCTCTCTGCTCCTCCCCCACTCTCACATGCACATTCTCTCTCTCTCTCTCTCTCTCTCAAAATAATAAACACTTAAAATGGTGGATTTTACAATGTATTAATTCTGTTTCAGAGTTAATTGAAAGACATTCTACAAAATAATTGGCCAGTCCTCTTCAAAAGTTTATCGTCATGAAAGACAAAAAAAGACTGAGGAACTGTCTCAGATTGTTAGATATTAAGAAGCCTTGACAACTTGGGAATGCAAACTGGTGCAGCCACTCTGGAAAACAGTATGGAGGTTCCTCAAAAAATTAAAAATAGAACTACCCTATGACCCAGCAATTGCACTACTAGATATTTATCCAAGGGATACAGGTATGCTGTTTCAAAGGGGTACATGTACCCCAATGTTTACAGCAGCACTATCGACAATAGCCAAAGTACAGAACGAGCCCAAATGTCAATCAACGGATGAATGGATAAAGATGTGGTATATATATACAATGGAGTATTATCCGGCAATCAAAAAGAATGAAATCTTGCCATGGATGGAACTAGAGGGTATTATGCTAAGCAAAATTAATCGGAGAAAGACAAATATTATATGACTTCAATCACATGAGGACTTTTAAGATACAAAACAGATGGACATACAGGAAGGGAAGCAAAAATAATATAAAAACAGGGAAGGGGACAAAACATAAGAGACTCTTAAATATGGAGAACAAACAGAGGGTTGCAGGAGGGGTTGAGGGAGGGGGGGACAGGCTAAATGGGTAAGGGGCATTAAGGAATCTACTCCTGAAATCTCTGTTGCACCATATGCTAACTAACTTGGATACAAATTAAAAAAAAAAAAAAGAAGAAGAAGAAGACTTGACAACTAAATGCAATGTGGGAAACTGGATTGGGTACTGGAACAGAAAAAGGACATTAGTAGGACAAATGGCTAAATCTGAATAAAGTCTACAGATTCGTTAGTAGTACTAAATTAATGTTAAATTTCTTATTTAGATATTTTAAACACAGTTTTGTAAAATGTTAACATTAGGGAAAGTTGAGTGAGAAGTATACAAGAAGTTTGTGTATTATTTTTCCAAGTCTAAAATTATTTCAAAATAAAAAAGTTGAAAAAATGGGGGCGCCTGGGTGGCTCAGTCAGTTGAGTGTCTGACTTCAGCTCAGGTCATGATCTCATGGTTCGTGGGTTCAAGCCCCACGTCAGGCTCTGTGCTCAGAGCCTGGAGCCTGCTTTGGATTCTGTGCCTCCCCCTCTCTTTGCCCCTCCCCCACTCACACTGTGTCTCTCTCTCTCTTTCAAAAATAAATAAATATTTAAAAAAAATTTTTTTTAAGTTAAAAAAATTAACACGGTGTAAGTCAGGGACTAGCAAATTTTTTCTGTAAATGCCATATAATAAATATTTTAGACTTTGTGAACCATATGGTCTATGGGCAACTACTCAACTCTTCTGCCAAAGACAATCTGTAAATTAATGGGTGTGGCTGTGTTCCAATAAAATGTTATAGTTTTAATTTTCCTTTAATTTTCACATATCACAAAATGTCCTTCTTCTTTTTTTTAATGTTTATTTTTGAGAGAAAGAGGGAGAGTGTGAGTGGGGGAGGGGCAGAGAGGGGGAGACAGAGAATCAGAAGTGGGTTCCACTCTGATAGCAGAGAGCCTTGAGTGGGACTCAAACTCATGAACTGGGAGACCATGACCTGAGCCAAAGTCAGACACTTGATCAGTTCAGCCACCCAGGTGCCCTGAAAATATCATTCTTCTTTGGATTTATTCTCCACCATTTAAAAATGTAAACTTCATCCCTACCTCACATGCCATCCAAAAACAGACAATGGAGCAAGATTTGGCCCATAGGCCATAAAACGCAGACTCTCTAGGTCAGAATTTGCCAAAGTTAGGGGCACCTGGCTGGCTCACTCGGAAGAGCATGAAACTCTTGATCTTGGGGTCATGAGTTCAAGCCCCATGTTGGGTGTAGAGATTACTTAAATAAACTTTAAAAAAAAAAAGTATTTGCCAATGTGTGCTTCAATTAAAAAAAAAACCAGTGTTTTAGGGGTGCCTGAGTGACTCAGTCAGTTGAGCATCTGACTTTGGCTCAGGTCATGATTTCACAGTTCATGGGTTCGAGGGTTTGTGCTGACAGCAAGAAGCCTGCTTTAGATTCTCTGTCTCCCTCTCTCTCTGCTCCTCCTGGGCGTGCGCTCTCCCTCTCAAAAATAAATAAACAGTAAAAAAAAAAGTGCTTTACATCAATTAAGTTTGGCGACAGTACATTAAACAAGATTAGACATGTTTCTTTATTACAGGATATCTCAGTGCCTTTAATGTGGTACTATACACTGAGAAGTTCCAAGAAAAGATAATGATATACAGCATTTTCCAAATATATTTTTACTATAGAACACTTTTTTTCAGAGGCATATCTTAAGACTAGTGGCCTGAAGAACACACTTTGGAAATGCCAATTTAGGTGCTTTTTGAAAAGGAAATGTTCAGATTAAGAAGTGTTAAAGACATCACCAAATTACAATCATTTTACCCACCACCTGGATAATATCTGAAAAAGCATTCACATCCTTTTTGTTTAATCCTAGGAAACACAAGCAAAGCAGGAAGGTGAACACAAGCAGGAAGTCTTGGCTCAAACCCAAACTATTTTGGGTGGTGGAAAGGATGTGAGCAGAATTGGGTCATAATATGGAATCTTTGTTCCACAGGGCAATGTAAGCATTCCTACAGGTTTTGAAAAAGTTATCTGCTTGGAGTTTTCCTATCCACAGAATAGGAACTTTGACATTTGATTAGAAAGCTGAAAGATATGCTAGGAGCATTATCTGTAGTTTATGTTAGTGAGGATGAACTGGCAAGTCATGTCCCTAAGAGGACTGGTTTTAAATGCTGGATGAAAAGTTGGCTGACAGATTGCAAAAATTCTCTCATTAGACACAACAGCTATACAACACATTGCTGGAGAGAGGATTAAAGAGGGATTTACATCCCAGGGAGGAAAGGCTGGCCTGAACAACCCTGAGGGGCCCTTCTGATCAAGGGTCCTCAATTCCATGATCTTCAAAGAGTTCACTGGTTTCTACTAATCAAACACAAAGTCTTTAGCAGCATTTCCAAGTTATTCTAAGAACATAAGCTACAAACCAATAGGGTGGGGAATCTCCTTAGTTATTCAACAATAATGGGCCATTCCAAAGTCCTTGAAAAGAAGGATAGTGCACAGGACAACCAGGAACAGACTGCATTAATTCAAACCCACTGGCCTTCTAGAAAATGTAGGCTGGTGGGGATGGAGGTGTCAAGAAGAGAGGCCAGAAAAAAGAAGTCAATCAGCACCAGAAAGATTCAAAATAGTTATTCAGAATCACACATTTCAAATTGCAAAAGACTGCCATCTAATACCTATATACCTCTTTCAACAGGGAGTTCATTACCTTTGAAGGCAATCCATTCCATTGCTGGTCATCTCTGACCAGCATTAAGTTCTTCTATGAAGTCAAAACCTTCTCTTCCTGTAGAATCCACTTATTGGTCCTAGTCTGCCTCTTTCAACCCCAAAGATAAAAGTGGAAGCACTCTTAACCGTAACAATTCCCTGCCCCCCCCCCCCCCCCCCCTTAAAGACAGTTTCCTTCCACTGCTCTCTTTTCTGGGCTAAACATCCCATCTTTCAAAGATCCGGAACCGGCTCCAGCTGCTTCAAACCAAAGAATGGATAACTAGTTCCCACAGCAGGAAAGCACTTAAAATCAGTGGGCTTCAAACATCAGTATGTACAGAACCCCTGAGGTGTACGTTCAAAACGCAGTTTCCCAGGTTCCAACCCAGATTCTAATTCAGAGGTCTTATCTGAGTCTGAATGCAGAGGAATGCATTCAGAGTCTGAATGCAGGTAACCTGCATTATAAAGCATGTTCCCAGGGCATTTCAAAGCAGTGTAAGAACCATATTTTGACAAACACTGCCCTGTTTTACAAATGAGGAAACTGAGGGGCGCCTGGGTGGCTCAGTTGGTTGAGTGTCTGACTCAGATCATGATCTCGTGCGGTTCCTGAGTTCGAGCCCCGCGTCGGGCTCTGTGCTGACAGCTCAGAGCCTGGAGCCTGCTTCAGATTCTGTGTCCCCCTCTCTCTCCACCCCACCCCTGCTTGTGCTCTGTCTCTGTCTTTAAAAAATGAATAAACATTAAAAAAAATGAGGAAACTGAGGCCCAATAAAGGGAATGGATTGGGTCCATAGCGCACAATTAAAGTGGCTAAGTCTCTAATCGGCTCCCTTACTGCCAAGCCCAACTCTGTCCCCCACGATTCCCGGCCTTGGCCTCTCCACTCGAGGTAAAATCATTACAAGCACATCCATCTGAGAGAGGCGGCCTCAGGCCAGAGCCAAAGAGTTAGAATGAGTCCCTGCCTGGAAAGGAGAGCTTGTGGGAGCCATTTCCCTTCTCGTGGCCTCAGTTTCCCAAACTGTAATCACAGGACGGTAGAACACAACTCCAGCTCGAGCTCTCTTCTGGGGCGGAGGGCGCGGGGCAGAGCCGAGGTTGTTGTCTCTGCGCCGCTCGGGCAGGTGTCTCAACCCGTGGGCCCGGTAAAGGCAGAAACCCTGCCCGCGTCTCTCAACCTCGACGGCCCGTACGCTGCCACCCTAGCCCATCATGTACCTACCTCTATTCAATTAATGCCTCTGAGGACACCCCAGCGTATCCATCCGTCGTCCGCCCCGCCAGTCGTTCCCTTCAGGCTGTCGGATAAAACCTGCAATTCCCTCCTACGCGGACTCCGGTCACCTGACACAGGGCCGCCCCTCTCCGAGGAACTTCCGGCTACAACCGGAAGACGTTCGTCCGCAGCGCTGTTCTCCGCCCCAGTCGGCTCTAAGGTTCCGCCTGGAGGGCAGGAAGCGGAGAAACAGAGATCGGCCGCCTTTCAAAGAACCTGAGTCCGGGCAGGGAAAGTACCAGATAAGCTTGAAACATCTTGTTACACCAGAATGTAAGGATAATGGGCATCAGAATGATGGGAGCATGTCAAAGGACACGGGAGCTAACTTGAAGGAGCTACCACTGGCTCCTTCACACACAAACTGGCTGTTTGAGCATCAAAGTAACATGTTAGTGACAGTATAACTAATTGAATAAAATGGTAACCCATGAATCTTTACTGATATAAATAAGGAAGTAAATAAATAAATAGGGAGAAGGAAAAATTCCTTTTTTTAAAGATGTAGTTAGAAAATCAATTATGAATGATAAAAATAGAAGATGAATTATTTACACAGTAAAAGTGTCTCTCATAAATTACTTATTGACTACAAAAGGAAAATGGTAATTTTACAGAGGTATAACCTCGAAAAACAAGTGAATCAAAAATGATCAAAGTTAACATTACCAATTCTAGGTCAAGTAATGATCTTGTGTCTCCCAATGAGATGCACTGAGAAAGACACAACATCTCTTCTGTGATATTTCTGTCAAAAATGCATAACCCAAATCTCATGAGGAAGCATGACATAAACCCAAATCGAGGGCACTCTACAAAATAACTGTCAGTATTATGAAAGGCAGAGAAAGGCTGAGGAACTATCCTGGTTTGAAAAAGATTGAAGAGACATGACAACAAGATGTAGTATGTGATTGGATTCTGGACTGGGAAAACAAGAAGCAGAATAGGTGTAATGTACAATACTGGGACAAGTGACAAATTTGAATATGGATGTGGACTAGCTCTTAATGCATATTGTAGCAACATTAAATTTTCTAAATTTGATTACTGTATTGTAGTTAAGAGAATGTCCTTGTTCTTAGGAAATATTCACTGAAGTATTTAGGGATAAAAGGGCACACTGTCTCCAACTTAATTTCAAATTATTCAGAGAAACGTGTGTGTGTGTGTGTGTGTGTGTGTATTTGGGGGGGATGATTAAGCAAATAAAGCAAATATAAACAAGTAGTGAATCTAGGTAAAGGGTACATGGGAGTTCCTTACGTTCTTTTTACAATGATACAAAAATTAAAATTTATCCTCCAAATGGAGGCAGTTCCTGTGTTTTAGCCAATTTTTTTTTAAATTTTTTTTTTCAACGTTTATTTATTTTTGGGACAGAGAGAGACAGAGCATGAATGGGGGAGGGGAAGAGAGAGAGGGAGACACAGAATCGGAAACAGGCTCCAGGCTCTGAGCCATCAGCCCAGAGCCCGACGCGGGGCTCGAACTCACAGACCGCGAGATCGTGACCTGGCTGAAGTCGGACGCTTAACCGACTGCGCCACCCAGGCGCCCCTGTTTTAGCCAATTTACTTATTTATTTATCAAACATTTGTGTATGTGCTAGGCACTGGTGATATAGTAAGAGACAAGATCTTTGCTTTAATGCCTAGTGGGAAGAATATCAAACATGATCACAAAGCTAATGGAGTACTTATCCTGAAAATAACAATAGCTAACATTTGCTGAGCTGAAGTAAGCACACTCCACACAACAGTTAATTTGACCCTCATAGCAGTCCTTTGAATGATTTTGAAGATTATCTCCATTTTACAAAAGGGTAAAGAAAAACTTTTTAAAGTTTACACAATTTTATCATTTAATTAAAAATTTCCAAATCACATACTGATAAGTGGTGGAGATGCGATTTGCTCCTAGGCAGTTGTTCTCTGGAATTCTTGACATGTTCATTGTTTCATTAATTCAGCAAACATTTATTAACTGCCTACAATGATCCCAGGGACTGTATTAGAGGTTGAGTCTGAGTAGGTGGTGACGGTAGTAGATGAAATAAGTGCATAGATGAAATTCCTCATCTGCTAGTCTTCTTTTCAGGTTTCCTGTGGAAACACAGGAGATGTTTCGAGTCACACAAACCTGGATCTGAGTTCAGGCTCTGAGAAAAAGAAAAGCAATCTCTGATATCTAGGAGCTGGCCTGGCACTCACAGGTAGGTCTTGGTGTTCTCCTGTTGAACATACTCCCTGCCCCCAAAGTATTTAACACAAGCTCAAATCCTAAATGTCCTTTCTAACACTCTGGTACTGAGATGTCCCATCATTCCTCCTGATTCACATCCCCTGCTTTGCTGTAACAAGTAATAAACCTAGCCTGTCCAACCACAGGTGTGTTCTTGGTGGTCTTTGATTGAAGGGCATTTAAAGTCCCCATGCTTACTAGCTATGTGACTATAGACCAGCAGTTTCACTTACAGAAGCCTCCATTTCCTCATCTTTTTAACGTAGAAATTTGTTTCTTCCGCAAATGGTTGTTGTGAGGATATAGAACAGGCTTAGCACTGAATAAGCTCTCAGTATACTTTAAAAAATTCCTGCTTGAGCTATCTCCTTTGAAAAAGTCACCAAGTACCATCATTATGAAAAAGACATTGAAGCATTAGCTTCAGTTAAGACAAACTCATTGATTATATTCTCCTTTGCTGTATTTGTTGGGCTCATCAGGCAGACTTAAAGGCAAGAGTTCAACTTTTCCTTTGTCAGAAATCAGGTCATCCTCATGGTCTCTTCTTGAAAGCAATAACCACATTCCTGAAACTTTAATGTTAGGGAACCAGCACTGTTTATTTCTTCATGCTCTTGTTATTAAAGATGTTCCCAAGAAATAACAGAGTTGGAGCTACCAAACTTAGAAACACTTCAGCTTCAAAAATATATCGAGTAATATCTTCTCTATTTTAGCACACTAAGGCACTTATGGACCATAAAAGCACTGTTGGTGATGTTTGCATTTATCCTGCTAGGACCCAGCCTGGATTTCATATTATTTAATGCTTACAACAAATTATGCTGAATAAAAAATATTCAGTGGGAAAGAATAAAATAAATAGAAATGTTCTGATTTCTTCCTCTGCTTGCTCTGAGGATCCCAACGGTTCTCATTTTAATAGCTCTAACATTTCTCCTGCCCCGTCCCCTCCTCTCCCCTTACCCTTCTAATACTAATACTAATATTAATACTAATACTAGCAGCTAATATTTGTTGAATGTTTATTGATGTGCTACACATTATGCTAAGGGTTTTGTGCAATTTAATCCTCACCTTCAAATTGTGAAATAATACTATATATGAGGAGCTAGAGGCCCAGAGAAGTTAAGCAATATACCCAATGCCATACAACTGGTAAGACTCAAGCTCAAGATTAGACTCTGCCTACAAAACCTGCTCCTGTTGAAATGCGGCCTTACCACCCAGGGCCAGAGAGTAGGGTCTGTGAAGGGATGGAAGGAGGGGTGGGCTGGAAAGGAAGAAAAAGGTGGGGGGGGGGGGATGGTAATCCATGCAGAGGCATTCAGATCTTCTCCAGAGTACAAGGGGGAGAGGTGGAGATTAGGAGTATAAGACAAATAGGAGGCCAGTGTAGAGTCTCAGAGGGATCAGGAACCTCAGTCAAGGAGTTTGGGGGCCAGGAAGGTCTAATGGTGGGAAAAGAAAAGTAATTAGGTGGGAGAAAGCTGTGATTAAGGACTTGAGGCCACAGGTGTATATCTGCCAGGTGAGGAGAGGCCAAGAGTCTGGTACCTTCTGGCTTATTTGATCTGTTGAGGCTCATAGGTCCTTGCTCTTCTCTGAGCCTGTTTTTTCTTCTGTTCAGTGCAGGGAGAGAAAATTTCAGGATCCTAGGAACCAGCCCAGTTCTATTAAGGTAGCATCACTTTTTCCTCCAGTCTCCTCACATGACATAGGAAAGAATGTTCCCTGGGCATGGCACATCACCCACCCTCATCCCAGGTTGGGGTCAGTCTCCCCTCATGGGTATAGGAAGCTCAGAGAGGAAGACCTTGTCTGTAGACAGAAGGGTGAATATGCCAGATAAAGTGTCCCCTAATCCTACTGAACTCAATCCTTCCACAGAGAAGTTTGGCTGGTTAGGAACATGGCCTCATTTGTTACCCAACCTGAGGCAAATGTGCAAATCTTGCTGCATGGCCTTCAGGCACATTACCAAACCCCTGGGCCTTAGGCTCCTTTCATTCTCTGAGCTTGGGTCCTAAGGTTAGGATGAAGCTCACTGCCCCCCTACATTCAAGCCTTGTGCTCTGGGACAGCTCAGGGTCAAGTTCTTCTGCCTCCTGCTGGGGCCTGGCATAGGTCTCTGCCCATATGGTGACCCTGCTGGCTGAGGGCAGAATGAACAAGTCTGGGTTGCTAAGTTGGGGTCTGAATAATATTATTTGTTTAGGGACATGGCCACTAGGTGGTATCAGGGCCATATTTTGGAATCTACTGGGAGCTGGATCAAGAAGACCTTATTCCTGGGTGATAGGCTCTTCCCAGAGGATTCTGGGATGTTCCCAGCATAGATGAAGTGTGGACAAATCTCTAGAAAACCAAGGAATGGAAAAACCAATAAAGAAGAGGAAATAAAGAAGGCACTAAGAAATCATGGGGTCCAACCCCTGGACAGTGTAGGAAAGGAGATAGGGCATTCACTGGGCAGCCCATCTCTGCCCTGCACCTCTGGAAGTCCAAGAAGGAAGGGTTGAATGTTTACTCAGGGCCTAATAATATGTGCCAGGCCTAATGTGTGCTAGGCATTATGGAGAGATCGTTCTTTTTGTTATTGTTGGAAAATTTAAAAAAAATTTTTTTTAATGTTTATTTCTTTTTGAGAGAGAGAGACAGAGAGACAGAGGATGAGTGGGGGAGGGGCACAGAGAGAGGGAGACACAGAATTCGAAACAGGTCCAGGCTCTGAGCTGTCAGCACAGAGCTGGATGCGGGGCTTGAATACATGAACTGTGAGATTGTGACCTGAGCCAAAGTTGGATACTTAACCAACTGAGCCACCCAGTTGCCCTGGAAAAATTTTTTTAATGTTTATTTATTTTGAGAGAGAGGGATAGAGAATCCCAAGCCGGCTCTGATCTGTCAGCACAGAGCCCAAGGTGAGGCTTGATCTCACAAACCCTGAGATCCTGACCTGAGTTGAAACCAAGAGTTGGACGCTTAACTGACTGAGCCACCCAGTTACCTTTGGGAGATCCTTCTTAAAAAATTTTCTCAGTGAATCTTCTCAACAGGTCTTTAAGGAAAGAATTGTTGACTATCTTACAGAAGAGAAAGCTGAAGGTCAAAGTGATAAAGAAATGTGGCCAACATCACACAAGGAAGTAGAGCTAGATTCCGTGCTTCAGAGTCCTGGAGGACGAGCTAGAAGTCAGGTTGCCAAGTAGAAGACAACACCCAGTTAAATCTGAATTTCATACAAACAAACATCTGAGACATAATTATACTAAAAAATTATTTGTTGTAGGGTGTCTGGGTGGCTCAGTCCATTAAGCATCTGACTTTGGCTCAGGTCATAATCTCACCGTTGGTGAGTTCAAGCCCCACGTCAGGCTCTGTGCTGACAGTGCAGAGCCTGGAGCCTGCTTCAGATTCTGTGTCTCCCTCTCTTTGCCCCTCCCCTGCTCATACTCTGTCCCTCTCTCTCTCTCTCAAAAATAAATAAACATTAAAAAATTAAAAAATTATTTTTTGTTTATCGTAATTCAGATTTAAGTTGGTGACTTTTATTTTTTGCTAATCTAGCAATCCTAGGTAGAGGAAATGCCCATGGCCCCAACATGAGAATAGGCAGAGCCTAGGACTGTGGAGTCCAGGAGAGAAGTTTGAATGGCACTGTGACCCCCTCTCAAGTCTTGGGGACAAGTCCCAGGCACCAAGGCCACTTGTTCTCTGCCACCTGGACAGCTTCTGGTTAGGTGACCCTGGAAACTTTATTAGGGTCTGGGGGCAACAAAGACCTAAAGGAACAAAGATCCTCACACTCAGCTTTTTTTCACCCAGCACCCCCTTGGTTCACATTCAACCTCTCCCATTCCAGGAAATTGTTCCACCCTTTGTCCATCCGTGTTCATGCTAGAAACCTGGAATTACTCTTTTTTTCCCTCAAGACTAGATATAATTTGCATACAAAAAGGTCAAAGTCTTAAGTGTTCAGCTCCACAAATTTTTACATATGTACACATATGTAACAGCCACACAGATCAAGATACAGAGCTGTGCTGTCCAATACAGTGGCTTTTAGCCTCATGTAGCTACTGAGAGCTTGAAGTGTGGAATCCAAACTGAGACACACAGTAAGTTAAAATACCAGACTTCAAAGACTTAGTATAAAAAAATAAAGTAAAATAGATCATTAATAATTTTAAAATATTGATTACATGTTGAAATATTTTACACAGGGATTATGTGAAAATATGTCATTAAAATTCATTTCCCTTGTTTCTTTCACTTTTTAAACCGGAGCTAGAAAATTCCAAATTACTTTTTTGGCTCACATTAGTGTTATATTTTTCATCACTGGTATAGACAGAGTCTGATTTATTCATCTGTGAAAAAGGGACTCAGAGAGGTGGAGCTGACGTTCACACTGACCAACTGTGGCAGAATGAGATAGGAAATCAGGTCAGTTTTAACCCTGAGCCCATGGTTCCCCACGTGGACTGAGTGGACTGCCATTTGACCTCTTCCAGGGTGATATCTTCTTTGAAACCTAAATTATTCTTTAGTGGGGACCTAAAGTACACTTGCCCATCCTGGGTTGGGGGTGTCAAGGAAGAGGGGGCTTCCTGGAGGGAGTAATTAAATTGACACTTGAAGGATGAGTAGGAACAAGCCAGGTGAAAGAGAGTGTTTGGGGCAGAGGGAATAGCATGTACAAGGACCCTGAGAGGGACTTGTGATTGAGGAGATGAAGGTAGCTCTGTGTCGCTGGAGCAGAGAAGTGGGGACCTTGTAGGTCAGCCAGGCTCAGATCCTGCAGGGTATGACAGACTTTGACCTGAAGTTCAGGGTGGGTCAGGGGACAAACCTGGCTAGGCCTGTGCTTTAGAAAGATCAGGCCAGCTGCAATTTGGATAACCCTTATTCTAAAAGAGAAAACTGAGATCCAGAGAGACAAAGGGCTTGTCAGGGTTCCATAGCAAGTCAGAGGTAGAGCCCAGATAAGAAAGAACAGGCAGGTGCAAAAAGGGACGAGAAACTTGCAAAGACAGCCTTCCTTGTTCAGTTTCTCTAAGAGGTGTTGGTTTTGGGTGCCCACTAGATGGCAGCAGAAGCTCAACGAAATACTGTGGGTTCCGGAAAGGCCTACTGTGCTGTCCCACAGGCCTTCCTGCTCCCATGCCCTGGTATGGGCATAAGAGGGCTCCTCCCTGGGACCTCTTGTCCAGACCCCAGAGCAACAGGAAGAGTGCTGGGGATCCAGAGGCTCAAAGTCTGGTTCTAGCTCTAATTCCCATCTGCTGTTGACCTGGGGCAAATTCACAGAACTGTGCTTGAGAACTTGAGTCATTGGGTGTAGAAATGGGAGATTTATTATTTAGTCTGCCAGCACCTGAATTCTGCAGTCAGATCTCCTCTTACCCTCCTGATCTTTCCATTATGCTCCCCACCCACCCTCTTAATCTTGTTGAGTGAGTTAGACTCACAGAGCCCCTCAAGGGCCCCAAGGGCCAATCTAACCCCAAAAGGGAAGGAGGGGGTGTGAGCTAAGGTCTCTGAGTTATAGCCAACAAACAACCCAGGTTTCAACCTCAGCCAAAGAGCCCTGTGTAGAATGAAAAGGTGAATAAGCAGCAGAGCTTTGGGCAAGTCCAATCTCTACCCTGTACCTCCTCTGTGAAGTGAGGTAAAGAGTTGCTGCCCTGCTTGTCTTTCCTCACTGCTGGGTAGGGTAACCAGATATAGCAAATAAAAACACCGAAAACCCATTTAAATTATAATTTCAGATAATCAAAAATAATTACAATGTTGGGAGCATTCAATTACACTAAAAATTATTCACTGAGTTCTGAAATTCAAATGTAACTGGGCATCTCTATTTCATCTATCAACCCTACCACTTGGGCTTGGTGAGAATATAAAGGTCAAGTGCCATGTGAATAAGAGGGGTGTGATTCTTGCACTCAGTGGAATCCTGTCCCATATCCCAATGCCTTCTGTGCCCCCCATGTTGAGCTAGACAGAGCTCTCAGGGCCTATTTTGCCCGCTTGTTCCTGTTGGGTTTTCCTACATTTCTGGGGGTGGGATCTCATGCCACATGAGTGACTCATGTGGGCTATTCATGGCCTAATGTGAGGCTTTCCCCTCAGTAAGCTCCTTTTACATTCTCTGATCCTTACCATAGTCCCTGGGAAGTAAAAAAAAAAAAAAAAGAGGTAGGCATGAGCATATCAGTCAATAGATTACATCATGGGGATTCAGCCAAGACTAAGATGCCCAGTGAAAGGAAGTGGAGCCAGAGGTTGAATCCAGATAAGGATCTACTGAACCTCTTAGGACCCTACCAGCAGGCTGGAGTCAGTTGGGAGAATGGAAGGATGCCACATTCTGCAGCCTGGGGAACTGGGCATTAAATTAGTCACACTGCGATCCTGCCTGGCTCCTACCTTCAAATCCCCTTCTACTTATCAAAGCCTGCTATATGCCAGCCACTGAAGTACCTTATATACACTTATATTAATCCTCATGGTGTAGGTACTATTCTCATCTCCATTTTACCAATGAGGCACAAAGAGGCAAAAGGACTTGCCTAATATCCCACAGAAAGTAAGGGAGAAGATAGGACTCAAATCTGGGTCTGTCCTGGGCTTCTTCTATTCCATTACACTGCTTTCCCTACCCGAGGAATTGGATACATCTGCAGTTTCTAGGTAGCTAAATCACTCTACAAACAATGACAGTTTTGTTTCTTCCATTTCAAACTTGACAATTTGTATTTCTTTTTCTTATGTTATTACATTGGCTGGGACTTCCAATAGCATTAATAGTAGGCACCCATGACATATACCTGAATCCTTCTCTGTTAGTTGTGTATTGCTTTGTAATAACTATCTCAAAACAACAAACATTTATCATCTCACATAATTTCTGAAAGTTGGGAATTAGTAGCTTATTTGAGTGGTTCTGGATCAGGGTCTCACAAGGTTACAGTGAAGATATCTGCCAGATCTCTTCAAAGAAAATATGCAAATGACCAGTAAGCATGAAAAGATGAACAGCTGTTAGGAAAATGCAAACAAAACCCATAATGAGATGCCCACCAGGATGGATATAAGATAGATAATAACAAATATTGACAAAGATGTGGAGAAATCAAAATTCTCAAACACTGCTGGTGAGAATGTCCAATGGTGCAGCCACTTTGGAAACAGTCTGGCAGTTCTTCAAATGGCTAAAGATAAAGGCACCTGAGTGGCTTAGTTGGTTCAGTGCCTGACTCTTGATTTTGGCTCAGGTCATGATCTCACGGTTTGTGAGATCAAGCCCTGCATTGGGCTGCATGCTGACAGCACAGAACCTGCTTGGGATTCTCTCTCTCCCTCTCTCTCTCTCTCTCTCTCTCTCTGCCCCTCCCATGCTCTCTCACACATGCACGCACTCACTCTCTCTCTCTCTCTCTGTCTCTCAAAATAAATAAATGAACTTTAAACAAATAAACAAAGGGGTGCCTGGGTGGTGCAGTCGGTTAAGCATCTGACTCTTGATTTCAGCTTGGTCATGATCTCATGTTTTGTGGGTTTGAGCCCCACATTGAGCTTTGTGCTGACAGTGTGGAGCCTGTTTGGGATTCTCTCTCTCTCCTCTCTCTGCCCCCCCCCCCCCCCCCCGCGCGCTCTCTCTCTCTCTCTCTCAAAATAAATAAATAAATTAAAAAAATAAAACAAACAAATGGTTACAGATAGAGTTACCACATAACCCAGTAATTCTACTCCTAGGTATGTGCCCAAGAGAAATTATAACATATGTTCACACAAAAATGTTTACACGAATGTTTGTGAAAGCATTATTCATAATAACCAAAAAGTGGAAACAATCCAAAGGTCTGTCAGCTAATGAATGGATAAACAAAATGTGGTATATCTATACAATGAAATATTATCCACTCTTAAAGAGGAATGAAGTTCTAATATATGCTACAACTAGGGATGGTTCCACAACTTTAGATATACTTAAAACCATTAAGTTGTATACTTAAATGGGTGAATTGTATAGTATGTGAATCATATCTCAATAAAGCTATTACCAAAGGCGGTGGGTGTAGGGGAGGCCAGGTGGTGCAGTATTCATCTGAAGGCTTGACTGGGCCTTAAGGGTCTGCTTCCAAGTGGCTCACTTGCATGGCTGTTGACAGGAGCCCTCAGTTACTCACCACATAGGCCTTTTCATAGGGTTGCTTGAGTGTCCTCATGACACGTCAACTGGCTTCCCCAGAGCAAGTGATACAAGAGAAAGAGCAAGGAGGGAGGTACAATGCCTTCTATGACTTAGTCTCAGAAGTTACATCAGGTCCACCACATTTTATATATTAGAAACATGTGACTAAGTACAGTTCACACTGAAGGGGAGAGGAAGTAGTCTACACCACTTTACGGGAGGGGTATCAGAGAATTTGTGCCCATCTTTAAACCACCACAGCTTCTAATGTTCAATTAGAATAGCTTCCATGGTCCCTCTGACTCCCCATCTCTCTCTCTCTCTCCCTTTTCTACTCTAGTTTAATAAGCTGTTGAATTGAATCTAATGTGTTTTTTCTACATATTGAGATGTCTAGTTTTAAATACAGTGTGTCTCATTATTTATTCCCTCAGACCTAGGACTAGGCTTAGTTTATACCAGGTATTCTTGGGGCTGAACTCCTACCTGGAAATCTTATGAGGGATCGTCCTGTACCACAGAGAAGACTGCCTTCTGGGCTTCCTCCCAGATTTTAGACTCCATCTGCCCATTGAGTTTCCTCTTTTGGTCTGTAGTGGGGGCTGCCTCAGCCAAATGGGTAGATAAATTCCCAGGTGTGGCAGCATCAGCATCTGTAGCAGCATTGGAGTGGATGCCACTGTCCTCCTGGACAGCCCCCAACCAATGACTGGGCACAGCCAGGCACTAGGGCCTGCCTATTTCTGCCCAGCCAGGGCTCTTCCATGGGCAATTTTTACATCAGAGCTCCCTGTTGGCTGGCTGATGTTTGCTCAGAGTGGCACCTCAGTGTGATGCTCTTACCCAGTTCTCCATCCCTTCTACTCTCTCCCCATAGATGTCAAACTTGCAACACAGTCTGAAGGCTTTCCCTGCCCAATCCTTCTTCTTCCCTCCCCCCTTTATCTTTCACAGGCACTTCCTCCAATAAGTCTCTTGCACTTCTAGCTCCATCTTAGTGGTGGCTTCCTAGAGGACCCAAGTGACACTCAGGCCCTGGCTCCCCTGGGCTGCCAGACCCTGTCCCCTCAGGGGATGAGTTCTTCTCCATCTCCCTAGTTGAGCATGCTCTGTCCCCCTTCCCTCCTCTTTCTGTTCAGGGCTCCCCCTGTGCCTGGCAGTAGTGGACACTCAGTAACTATTTGTTTTTGAATGAATGCAGAATGTTCTGGAGCTAGGCACTGCCCACACCATTCTCCTGGCACAGAGAGCTGCAGAGAGCCCTCCTGGTGGGGTAGAGAAGGCAAGCTCCAAGGGCTCCAGGCAGTGGGGAGGAAGTCCCTGAGATGGGGAGGTGGTAGGGGAGCTGAGAGTCTCCCAGGATCACGGAAAATCCTCCCCACAGCCCAAGGAAAGTCTGACCTGGCTTTTCCCAAATCTACTGTGTGACTCCTGGCAAGTTACTTCCCTTTTGGAGACTCTCCATCCATCTCAATAGTCGATGAGAAGCCCTACCCTGCCTGTTTCCCTAGGGAGGGGCAGGGGTTGTGGGCATCAGATGAGACCATGGCTGGGAAAAGGTTGGGTACCCTGGGTCCTGGGCCTGGGGTGAGGGTGTGGAGGGGGAGAACAAACAGAGAAGGAAGGAAGAGAGAAGAATGAGGGGAGAGAAACAGACACAGACACACAGACACACACATAAGTGAGGAAACCATGAGACATAATGAGGGAATGAGTAAGAAAGAGAACAGGGAGGGAGGAGAAAAACCAGAAGACCCCAAGAAACAAAAAGGAAAACAGAGAGAGGGATAAAAATTAAGAGAGAAACAGGAAAAAGAGGGAAAGAGAGCCAGGGGAGAGGACAGGGATCCTCAGAGACACAAGGGCACAAGAAATGAGTTAGAGAGAGAGGGAGGGAGGGAGAGAAGCAGAGACAATAACACAGGGGGAGGGGCAGTGAAAAGCCACACAGACAGAGGAAAGAAAAAGAAATGGAGGGAGAAAATGAGATGGAGCGTTAGAATCAGAGAAAGATGGAGAGAGGGAGAGATACAGGAGAGAGAAAGAAATGAGGAGAATCAGGGCCAGAGAGGGAAAGAGACCAAGGGAGAGAAGGATGAGAGAGAAGCCAAAGGTGACAGAGCGATGGGGACCGATGGACAGAAAAGAGCGATAAATGATCAGACCCCACAGACCCCTGCCCCTCACTCACTCACTGTGAACCCTGCCCCACTCCAGACAGGTGGGGATCCAGAAGAAAGCCTCAGCTCCCCTTTTGTCTGCAGGGCCTGGCCTATCCTGTCCTGCTGGTTTGGCTCCTGCCATCCTCTGTGGCAAGGCTTTTGAGGGGCACCCAATGGGAGGCAGGGCTCCAAAGCTTGTCCTGTAGGTTGACTGACGTGGCCACTGGGTGGAATCTGAAGGGAAAACCCAGTGACACCTTCCCTTGAGGCCTGGGCAGGCCCCAGCCTGCCTTCTTTTGGGGCCCAGACTAAAAAAGACCTCAAAGGTCACTGCCATCATGCTCTTCGCTGTACAGAGGAGGAAATTGAGGCCTAGAGAGGGAGAGGGACAAGCCTGAAGTCACAAAACCAGGTCATGGCCTAGTTGGAACTAAATTTGATGGATGCTGAGGCCTGAAAATCTGGAGACTTGCTTTCTCCTGGTCAATTTGCTTCCTGCCCAGGGATGTCCTGAGACTTTAGTGACAGTATCCTAGATGCCAGTCCCTGGGTGGAGAGTTTTACCCAATATCCCGTGAACTGACTACTGTGATAAGACCCATCATACAGATAAGGAGACTGAGGCTCAGAGAAGTTAAGACTTCAAAGCCTGAGGTCACACAGTGTCAATACCCCAGATAGGTCTGTTTGACCTTGAAAGTTGGGTTCCTGCCATGGGACCTCCCAGCCACCGTGGGTAATGAGCTCTGTAATATGGAAAAGGTGGGCAGAGGTGGGTGGCCATTCCTCCAGTTAGGGAAAATTACCAGAACAATGGTTTCAAAACATTAGAATTCTTCCTAGAGGGACCCACCTTTGTTCAGTGGTGTTCCTACCTTTAGGAACCCCAGGTCTCCCTACCCTTCCCACCACCACACTCTATTCCACATCCCTTTTCTCAACCTCTGAAGAGAAGGAGTTTGGCTCTGGGCTACTCCCACCCTCTCTCCCTCTTCATTGTCCCCAGCCATGACCTCCTGAACCACAGGCCCAGGCTGGTTCTGAGTATAGAGGTGGGCCTGCACACCCTAAAGCCCCCCTTCTACCTGCTATGCACAGTGAGCATCTCCCCCAGCTCTGCCCGTGGCTCTGCCTCACTGGGGCTCACCCTCCTGGAAGAGACTTGGATGGAGATTGGGGAGGAATGTTGGAGGAGCAGTAGGCTGATGGGAAGAATGACAGACAATCACTTTCCCTACCAGCTCTGATCTCCCAGTAAAGCTTTCCAAGAACTATACTGCCAGCCTCTAACCCCTCCCTAGCTAGATCCTGTCCCCTGAGGTTTGCTCACCCTCAACGATCCTCAGTTTCTTCATCTGCATTATGGGTGTAAGCACCCCAACTTCCCTGGATGATTGGAAGGCGAATGATACGTTAGCTCTGGGACACAGGAACACGTGCTGGCTGTAAACTCTCCCTAGTGGAGAGGCCACTCCTCTTGGGGAGCACATGACGCTACTGTGTCCCACTGGTGGCTACAGTCCAAGGATGGAGATGGTTGCAGACTGAGACCGCTGCCCAGCCCTCTACTCCTCTGGGGGCCATAGTCCCTTTAAGTCTGGAGCATAGCTCCACCCCATGTTGCTCTCAAGTTCTGCTCTGGCTATGTTTCCACCATCAGATCAAGAGGGTTGCTGCATGGCCTGGCCTCTGCCTTTGAGTCCCAGGAAATAGAGAGCCCTGGGGTGCTGTTCCCTGATTATGCCAAGAGGCTTTCTTAGAACCAACCCTGGGTGATGGTGGGAGGGCACACTCCAGGTGGCCAGGAGATGGATGCTCCCTTTACCAGAAACCTCAGGAACTCCCAGGGTGGGGGTAGCTACAGGGCCCAAACCCTGCCCTCACCTCTTTCACCCAACTCTGGTAGAGGCCATGGCCCTCTGCCAACTTCATGGAGGTGGGTGTGGCAGCCACTACTGGGGTGGGAGTCTAAAGATGAGTTCTGGGAGCTTCCTCTGAGCCCCTGAACCCTCTTCCCTCCCTAGGAAGAAAGGGATCCCTTCCTGGCCCCCTGCCCCAGGGCCCAAGGCTTTGGCTCCCACAGTCCCCATCCAGGCGGGGCTGGCAGCAGGTGACTGGATGAGAAAGGCATGGTGAATGGGGGCGTGGGCCTTGGCAAGTACACTCCTTGGCCAATCAGCGGCCTGCCCAGCCGGTGGATTCAGTTACAAGCCAGAGATCACCCCATACTCCAGCCTCCTTCCTACTCCTCCCAAAGCTCCATTCATTGGCCCTGCCGCAGGGTCTGCAGGGCACCGCTTCCGCTCAGCTGCTTAAATCTGCTGCCTCGTGGGCTGCCAGGGGTAGGTGTTGTGGGGGCTTTGTCTGACTGGGCTGGGCCAGGACAGAATGGGGATTCCGGTAGTGCTGTTAGGGATGCTGAGCTTCCTGGGAGTGGCTGTGGGGAGCTCCTCTGCCCTCCTCTGGGACAGCACCTCCTGCCACTTGGCCAGGCCCATCCCCGGCAGCCCCTTGGGGACCCTGAGCTTTCTGGGCAAGAATGCCCAGGGACTGGCCCTGGTCCACACCCACTGGGATGAGCACGGGAGGCTGCAATCTTGTAGCCAGCAAGTCGAGCCAGAGCTCACTGCAGCCTTTAGTGCTCTCTGTACTGGTGAGATCACCCGGGGCACCTTCATCCACACCCCTGGACCTGAGCTGCAGAGAGCCCTGGCCACACTTCAGAGTCAGTGGGGAGCCTGCCGAGGGACTGAAGAGGGTCCAGCAGGGGCCAGGGAGAAGCGAGCAGCAGGGGTCAGGGAAGAGCAAGCAGAAGGACACAGAGGAGCACCCAGCAGCATAGGACACCAGCGGTTGAAGAGAGGCTGGACTATGCCTGGCACGCTGTGGTGTGGAGTCGGGGATTCTGCCGGAAACTCCACAGAGTTGGGTGAGTGATGGGGATGTGGACTAGGGGGTAGGGGAGGGAAGTGCAGGCTTTTGCCCTGGCCCCCATTCTTCCAGACTGTGTGTCCTTGGGGGAATGACTTAACCACTGTAAACTTCAATGTCCTCATCTGTAAAATGGGGTGACCATAAGTCTCATCATGGGTTGCTTGAATTAGGTCATAGATGGGAAACGTCCTAGTCAAACCTTGGAGTCCTCATTAATCACCATCCCAGGGAGGGGGTGGACTGGGATGGGTCCCAGGTTGTCCAAGCCAAAACACCATCACCTAAGAGGAGGCTTTATGAGGACAAGGTGCCCAGTGGAATGGACACTGAGACCCAAAGGCCTGGGTTAGCAAATTCAAGCTGAACAGGTCACTTCCCCTCTCTGAACCTTGGTTTTCTCACCTGAACCATGAAAGTGACATTTCCCTCGCAGGGCTGCTGTAAGCTTGGGTGTGGGAAGTGCCAGGCACTTGGGAAATACTCAGTAAAAGGCACTATTGCTTTTTACTGACAAACAAACATGGATGACTTTTTTGCACTGTCAGTACAGCTGTCTTTGTGCATGCATGGCAGGCTGGGGGCAGGCTTTGGCACCTGAGTTGGAGCAGACTGGCATCCTGACAATGCTTCATCGTGCCAATGAGAAAGGTTGCACCCTGCCTGTTTGCCATTCCATTCCACACACATTCATAACTTCTGAGTTTTATTTGGGGTGTGAGCTTGGGAGCTCTGGAGGCAGACTTTAGTCCCTGAGTAAGTCCCTTTCCTGGACAAGGGCTCCTGGGTGGGCTGCCTGGCACTTGGAGCTGCCCAGTAGAGGCTGCGCGTGGGTGCTCTCTTCAGGCTTTGAAACTGAGTGTCCCACAGAGAGTGGTCTGAGGCCGCCCAGGGCATCTGTGTCAGGGCTGGGGTGAGAATAAGGTCCCTGCTTCTTGCACTGGATGGGCATAGCCAGTGTGTGGTGCCCAGGACCCTGCTGAGCTGGTGCCCCTGCCCCTGCTTCCTGCAGGGATCTTCCAAGGCCCTGATCTCTGCTGCCGGGAACATGACCGATGCCCACAGAACATCTCGCCCTTCCAGTACAGCTATGGTATCAGAAACTACCGATTCCACACCATCTCCCACTGTGACTGTGATGCCAGGTTGGCAGTGGGCAGAGAGGGTTGGGGACTTACGGGTGGAGTAGTTCCTGGGTGCAGAGACTGGGATTCCAAAGAATCCTAAAGAATCAGCTAGTCAGACACCCTACCATGCAGGTGGGAAAGCTGACCCTAGGAGAAGAAGAGACTCTTGGATCCCAAACCACCTGGATGGTAGTGACTGGGTGGGCTGGAGGAGGAGCCAGGTGGCTCTCTGTGGTCCAGGGACCTGAGTACCAGCTCTGGGGCAGGTTCCAGCAATGCCTGAAGAACCAGCAGGACTCCATCTCGGACATCGTGGGTGTGGCCTTCTTCAATGTGCTGGAGGTCCCCTGCTTCGTGCTGGAGGAGCAGGAGGCGTGTGTGGCGTGGTACTGGTGGGGAGGGTATGTAGCTGCCCCCTTCAATCTCCTTCCCAACCAGAGAGGGAGCCCAGGGAGGGATGCCTGCCTGTATGTCTGTCCTCCAAGGAATGATGCCTCATCCTCCCTGTCTTCTCCTCAGGACAGGGCCAGGATGCAGACCTTCCCTGGGTGCCCAATACAACCCAGTGGGACAAGGGATGGGACTGGCAGAAACTTGGTCTCCATGGAGAGGAACCTAGGGCTTCTGGGAGGGGTATTATGAGTTACCAATTGCCACCTTCCAGGTGCAGAAGGTATGGCTCCATACCTCTTGCCCACCTCCAGCCCAGGACCCTCTATAATGCCTCCTGGAGCTCCCCAGCCACCCCCCAGCCTCCCAGCCTTCAGAACCCAGCCCCTAGCAAGCCACAACAGAACCAGCGTCCTCAGAAGCGACCACTGCAATGGAAAGGGTCTAAGCACCCCATCAAAACCAACACCACAGCCCTCCGGACCCCTGTGGCCTCCACCCAGCCTGATATGTCCCCCACAGCCTGGCTGGAGGTCACCCATCCAGGCCTCCAGGGGCCATGGAGTGGCCTAAAACCTCAGGGTGAGTTCCAAACCTAACTTTGGGGGTTCCTGATGTGGGAAGGTGTCCCTGCCTCTGTACAAGGTCGAGGACACTGTGTTGTTTCCCTTCCTGTTCCAAACTCCTCCTGGGGGTCTCCCAACCTCTCCCATCAAATCATGCTGCAGCCAGAGGGGTTTTCATAAGCCTTAAACTTAACCATATCACTCCTCACTGAGCCCCCACCTGGCTCCTCTTACTTCAGATGATGATGTCCCAACACCCAGGGGCCTTCAGGTGCTGGTCCTGCAGACTCTACTTCCCAGCTGAAACTCACAAACCTCATTTGGTTGCTCTCTCCCACCTCTGGGCCTTTGCTCATGCTGTTCCTTCTGCCTGGATCACTCTCCCGAATTTTTCTCCTAGCCTCGGTTTAGCAGTCTCTGCCTCCAAAAAGCCTTTCCTGATCACCCTGGGCTTCCCCTATGGAAGCCCATAGGCTTCTTCTGGGCTTCCCCTATGGTGGCACTGCCATGTGTGTTTGTGTGTGTGTGTGTGTGTGTGTGTGTGTGTGTGTGTGTGTGTGTGTGATGTGTGTGGCACTCTGAGGGCACGAAGGGCATGAGACACGAGGACACTGTGTTTGAGCGCATGTGCCTATGTTCCTCCTAAATGGCAGTGGGCATTGGAGGGCTTTGCTGGGGACTAGGCTACCCTCATCACCATGCTCCCCCAACCCAGATGTCCGCCGAGCCTGCCGCAGCTTCCGCCACTTGGATCAATGTGAGCAGCAGATCGGGCCTCAGGAAACAAAGTTCCAGCTGCTCAATAGTGCTCATGAGCCCCTCTTTCACTGCAACTGCACACGCCGGTGAGGCCTGCTTGGACCCTTGGGGGGTGGGAAGCCTGCTGCCAGTCACTAAGAGGGGGCTGCTGGGTGGCCAAGCACTACCCTAGCCTACTCCTGCCTCTGCCCTCAGCCTGGCACGCTTCCTGAGGCTCCACAGCCCACCTGCAGGCACCAGCGTACTTTGGGAGCTGCTAGGCACAACCTGTTTCAAGCTGACCCCTCCACTGGACTGTGCTGAGGGCACAGGGTAAGTCATGGCAAAGCCAGGAGGGAGGGGACATTTTCCCAAGGGGTGGGTTGCCTGTGGGGATGGGGATGTGTGCCAAGACTAAGGGGATGGAGAAAGGGGTTAGGGCACCTCTGAGCTCCATTTTCATCATACCCTACTCCCTGGTGCTCCAGGTTCAGCTCTGCAGTTGGTTCATATGGGTTGATGTTGATTCTTTCACTTCCTGTGTGACGTTGCAAGTTGAGTCACCTCTCCTTGTCTCCATTTTCTTATTTGTAAAATGGATGTAGAAGCCAAGGAAATGGCGTGTGTGACACATATAGCCCAAGGCCTGCCTGACACACAGTAAAAGGCTTACTTGCTTAACTCTTGCTTTTAACCTAAAATCTCATTTCAATTCTGATTCCCAGAGAAAGCTGCTTGTTACCTTTCCCTTTTCACAGGTGAGGAAACCGAGGTCCAGATTGGCCCGGGTTTCTGCAGCCAGCTAGCAGCAGAACTGGGGCCTCTGGGTGCTAGCCCAGGTTTATTCTGCCCCCTTCTAGATGTAACCCACCCTTCCCTGGCGCCAGCCCTGCTCCTCTCTAGGCCTCGGTCCCCCTGTCTGCAGAGCAGAGTGGGATCCTTGGCAGCCATGACCACCTGCCCCACTTTTCTCCGTTCACAGCTGTTTCAGAGACCCTAGGGCCATCAAGGTGTCAGCTCGGCACTTGCAGCGACTTCAGCAGAGGCGACTCCAGCTCTGGGGTGTGACCACAGATGAGGGGCAGGTATGGCCTTCAAATCACCCAAGAGCCCCCATGTCATTCTATGACCGGTGTCTGCAGCTGACCCAGGCAGCCTGGAGACCTGACAGGCAGCAGAAATCCTAGAACCACTGACCTCAGTTCCAGCTCTCCTGGGCACCAAACTGGACCTTGCTCCTGGCTCTGCTAGGCCCTGGGGGTCTTGGCCTACTCTCCATGTGTTAGATTGAAGCATAGCACAGGCCCTTGTGGACAGCCAGGAGGCTGGATGGGGGGAAGAGGGAGCAAGGCTGAAATGCTGGACCACGCCTCCTGCTGTGCTGAGCAATCTTGAGCTGGTGATACAACCCCTCTGTGCTTGGATGTGGTGTTCAAGAGGCTCATTCTGGGGAATGGGGAAAGGGTAACCTACTACAGCAGCCTCAGGAGGTACTAGTAAGAGGTACATGTATCTTCAGGTCGCAAAATTAATACGTGTCTCAAGACCCTGCTCAGAGGAACCCCAGCACCTATCTGCTGAGGCCTGAGACAGTAGGTCAGAAGATGGGATATCACAGAAGTGCCTGTGTCTGAATCCAGGAAAGAGGAGGGTGGCTAGAGAGGGCTTCCTAACTCTTCTCCCTGGGGGATCCCTTCTCTTAACAGCTGCCATGCCCTTCCTGGCCCAGCCCTGGCCCAAATCTCTGTGTCCTTGAGCAAGGGGCCTCCCTGACTCTGAGCCTTAGTTTCCTCCTCTGAAAAAGCAGGGTGTAATCAGGACCTACCTCATAGGATTGTTGAGGATTAAGTAAACCAATACATGGACAGTGCTTAGCACCTTGTAAATGTTCCCTCCCTGTAACATAGAGCCAAACTGTGGTTAGGTGTCTGATTTGGAGAGGTTCACCTCCTGGAGGCCTCAGTTTGCCCATCTGTGAAAGGGGTCTAAGAATTGCACTGAACTCAATACCACAACTCAGGGTTGTGGTGCAGATTAAAAGAGATGGCATGTGTAATGTATATATACAGCTTGTGCCTGGTAATTGTCAGATCTGTCATCGTCTTCCTCTAGAGTCTGATCCTCTGACTACCCCGACCCCCAGACTGCTAACAA
Organism: Puma concolor; assembly: GCF_028749965.1. Lineage (NCBI taxonomy): Eukaryota > Metazoa > Chordata > Mammalia > Carnivora > Felidae > Puma > Puma concolor. Next base: position 22,040,204 of record NC_141678.1, read on the forward strand.
GTTAGGAAGGAGTCAGGAGTGATGCTGGAGAATTTAATTTCTAATTGATGACCTCCAGGATTGCCCCCCCCATCCCAGATGGGGGCCAATAGGGCTTTGCTGATTGTCACAGTTGAGGTGCCGGGACTCAGTTTGGGGGACCCCAGATGGCCACCCCTGGCCAAGACAGTGGCAGGTGCGGATAAAGCTGGAGCAGCAGCAAGAGGGACACAGGTGGGTTTGCAGAAGATTGGGGCACAGTGGGGACTGCCTGGGCCCATCTGCCCATCCATCCTCAGGGCCCCAGGCCCCCTTCCTCTAGCCCCTGCCGGCCCTGGGGACTGGGAGACAGGCTATGAGGGGCTGGGGCTTCCCGATTAGGTCCCCAGGAACCGCCACCACCAGGGTCAACAGTCTCCAGGCGCAAGGCAGGCAGCAAGCCCAGGCTTCGAGGCACAGGTGGTGGGAAGGCCCAGGGACCAGGCAGCCCAGAGGGCCCCTCCTCACTACTGCCCCGGCTGCTACCATCATTGCCCCTGTCAGGGGCCATCCGAGGCAGGCGGCGGCTCTGGGGTGAGGGGCTGCGGCTGGCACCGCGGCGTTCACGGGATGAAGGCCGCAGGGCAAGGCCGGGGAAGCGGGCCAGGCCCGGGCTGCGGCTACGGTGTCTCTTGGACTTGCCAGGGCTGGGGCTGCGGGACTTGGGTGCAAGCAGCTCCAGGGTACTGTCATCCTCGTCCTCTGAGCTGGCACTTGAGCTATCTGTGCTGCTGCTGGCCAACTCCGAGGTAGGCAGCGAGATCTGGGAGGAAGGTTGGTTACTGGTTTGTCTCACTCCCCAACCAGCCACTCAAGGCATCTTGGAACCACTCCAACCCTAGCCATTGGCAGACCCAGGAAGGTTAGGCTACTTGTAGGAGATCATGGAGCAGAATGTGGAAGCTGGTGACATTTGAACAGGGGCTTTTAGTACCCCTGGTCCTGCAGTCTGACCTACTCACCTGGAAGGGCTCAGTGACACCGATGAGGATGCTGTGGGTGTGGCTATAATAGCCCAGTATGAAATCTCCATGGCCCTTGGGAAGTGACTCCTCACTGAAGGTCACCTGATGGGCCCAGGGCATAGGCCCAGGTTGGGGTCAGCCTCAAAGACTGACCAAGCCAAGTCCTGAGCCCAAGGGCCACAGGGACTTCCTCCCACTCTTCCCCTCCCCTTAAGTACCTGGTAGATGTTCCCATCCACATCCTCATGTTTGGCCCAGACATAAGCCACGTAGTCCTTACAGTGGCGGAAACCCACCTGGGGCGAGAGGAATCAGGGTTATGACTCCTATCACCTTACTCCAGTGGCCCCCCAGTGTAGCAACAAACTCTGGAGAAGCCAGTAATTCCCCCTAGGTACCCAGTTGCTCTTCCAGGCCCTCCCTTCCCTGAGTCACTGACCATCCCTGCCCTTCTCACCCGGTACAAGCCGATCCAGTCCCAAGAGCTGCGGGCGAACACTGTTTCTATGCGGTACCTCACCACAGCCTGCTCTGGCCGCACCCACTCATCTGCCACCTCCAGCCGCACTAGCGGCACGTCGTCCCTGTAGGCAAACTGCCCAGGGGCAGGGGGAACATCAGGGGAGACCCTCGAGTATCCCATGTACCTAGGGCCCTTGGGCCTGAGTCAGCAAAAATAGGCTGAGATAAAGGGTCTTTGAAACCACCTTACAGACTGGGAAACTGAGGCAAAACAGGTCTAGGATAGGGACGCCTGGGTGGCTCAGTCAGTTAAGCATCTGCCTCTTGATTTCGGCTTAGGTCATGATCTCATGGTTCATGGTTCAAGCCCTGCAGCGGGCTCTGTGCTGACAATGTGGAGTCTGTTTGGGATTCTCGGTCTCTTATTCTCTCTCTCTGCCCCTTCTCCCCGCCTCTCAAAATAAATAAACTTAAAAAAAAAAAAAAAAAAAAAAAAGAATAGGTCTAGGATAAATGCCGGGCTTTCTACCCTCCAGCCCAGGGCTCTTTATGCCCATAGCCTCGTAAGGGAGTAAGAATACAGCTTTGAAGTGAATAGTGTAGCCCTGTTTCTGTCATTGCTCTTTCTCTGTCCCTCAGGACTCAGATGGTGTGTCAGCCTCCAGCTTTTGTCTGCTCCCCTGTTTAAGTGGTTTCAGGTTTCCCTCACTCCTCAGTTTTTGAGCCAGGCTGTTCCAGAAGAAACCAGCACATCTTCTCCCTGTCCCTAGGTTCCTAACAGAAGGTTTGCCTGGGGTGGCCTCTTAGAAACGCTCTCCAGGGCCTTGCAGGTCAAAACTCCCACTAAGCCCCGTTCTGATTGTGTTGCTTTGGATGAGAGACTTAAGTTCTCTGAGCCTCATTTTCCTCACCAGTAAAACTAGGAGGAGAATTTTGATATCTCAGGGCCTACTAAGGCATTCAAAGGGATGACAAAGCCACAGGGACTAGCATGTATTAGGTGCTCGACAGGTAACATTCTGCAAGGGTCAGAGTCCTTGATGAGGAGGGGAGGTCAGGGTACCCAAAAGGAGTGGCACTCAAAAGTCACCCAGAAGGAGTGGTTCTGGAGGTGAGGCTCCTGACTGAAGGTTAAACTTCATACCCAAGTCTCTTACCAAAGATTATGGGAGGCCAGATGTGGGCAGATTTGCATTCCCAGCTGAGGATACTGGCCAATGGCCCACTGACTGACCACATGACAAAGTTACCAGGGAAAACATTCTCTGGTCTGCAGGGTTCCCTCTTATCAGATCAAGGGAATCGGAGAGCCCAGAGTTGGGTTTCAGGACTGGACAGGCGGGATCTACCCTCCTCTGCTGCTGAGAGTATGTGCAGCTTGGGGTACATGCCTACCCCACTGGAAGGCCTCAGTTTCCCCCATAGAAAAACAGAGTGTTGGACTACATGGTCTCTCAGGTCCCATTCTGACATTCTAGCATTTCTCCTTTTTACTTTGCCAACCAGAGACCTCAACCCTAAACACAATGTTAAATTATAGTAACTAGAATTTAGCTTTGTATTTTTCATGTCTCTACTCCTCCTCCCCATTACTACCTCACTTATAGCACCTGGCACATAGTAAAATGATAAACAAATAATGAATAAATATGAATAAAAACTATATGGAGTCTGAATGAACATTTTGATTTTGCTGGTCTTATTATATGAATATATAAAGCGAATTTTAGCATAAATTGCCCTAATCCTTTCTCAGAACAGAGTTAGGGATTAGTGGAAAAGGCATAGACTCTGAAATTAGGCTAGCTTGGGTTCAAATCCTAATTCTTCTGTTTATCAGCTGTGTGACCCTGGTATGATGCTGTGTCTCTGAGCCTCAGTTTCCTCATCTGAAAATGGAGATCATAACCCACTCCCACTCTGCTATGATGAATGGATGCTGCTGAAGGCAGGTGCAAGGGATTACTGGTGGGCCATGGGGATGTCCCCATGAAGGGATGCTGAGCTGGACCTGGGGATGTCATGAGGGGAACATGAAGCCAGGACTCACCTGCAGGATGAACTGAGCAGCCACGGGCTTGTGATCGCTGACTGTGTATTCCATGTGGCTACGGTAGCTGTACTGGGTCACCTTGAGCCGGTGGCTTTCCCGTCCTGAAGGGCTGGGACCCACACTTGGAGCCTTGACCTTCCACAGGATACGGTCTGTCCAGGCTGGCTTCCGCTTCTTGGCACTGCAGTGAGCAGGGGTGACCCAAGTTTCAGGGGATAGGGTTTGAGGCACAGCCCCCAGCCTTACTTCTTGCCCTGCTTTCTTCCCTATCCAGACGACTTCAGCCCACGTGTCCACCTCGTCCCAGTGCTGAGCTCACCTGGTATCATATTTGTTAGTACCCACATCAAACTTGAAGGTGGGTGCAAAGTTGAGGGGCCCCTCCTGGAAGCCCTTCAGGATGGGCCAGGTGTTCTTGGCCATGTTGAGCTGTGAAGGTCCAAAAGGGCAGAATTGGACAACAGCTTGGACAGGGCAGGTGAAGGCAAGGGCAAGAGCTGAGGATACAAAAGTGTGTCCAGTCATGCTCTGTGTGCTTGGTGTTTAGGGTGTGGGCTGGGATTCTATACCTGGTCCTTCTCCCAGAGCTGGTGGAGCTGATCACTGTCAATGGCAAACTTGACAAAGTGCAGGTCATAGCTCTCAATGCGGAAGTTGAGGTCCCCAAACCAGAACACGAGGCTGTTCAGGGGTGGGGGTCAGGAGGGTCCATGGGGCGAAAGATCCTTCTCTACCCCCATCCAACGACAGCACTGGATGCCCCTAGTGATGATGCAGTGGGTGGAGTGGGTGGCAGCATATCTACCCTGCCAAGGAGCAGCAGGGGGATGTGGATCTAGAACAAAGTTAGGTTCTGGGGCCTTCAGCAAGGCCCCACCCCTCAGCAAAGCTCCACCCAGCAGGCTCTGCCCCACCATCAAACTTACCAGCATTCGTGTTCCTAGATGTAGTTTAGGTGGTCACCCACCCCCATAGGCTCTGCCTCTCCCCCACAAGGTCCACCCAGGCTGGCCCTCAGGTTCCTGTGGCCAAGTATTTGTACTCTGTCTTCTGAGACCCACCCTTCCTTCACCAGCCCTGCCAGCTCCCATACTCGTGATCCAGGATGCCATGTGCCCCGGGCCCCTGGAACTGCTGGAGGCTAAGGATGGTTTGGAAGTTGTCCTTGCGCTGCTCTGCCTTGTCCATGTGCGCTGGCAAGTGGCAGTTCAGGAAGCAGAGCATGTGCCCGAAGGCCGCCAGTCGCACGCTCACTCCACCCTTGTTGCCCTTGGGAGACAGGGTGGAGTGAGTCAAGGGTGGGGCCTAGGCAAATAGAAGAGGCACTGAGCGGGGCAAGAGAGGGGCGAGGCCAGCCAGCCCTTAGAAAAGGCTTAGAGAGGGGTGGGTTCTAGGAAAGGATCGGAACACTGGGATGGGTCAGGAACAGAAAGAGGGCTGGGTCTAGAAAATGGTGTGGGGTGTTGGGCGGGGTTGGGGAGAAGTAAACCTCAGGGTAAGAGGTGGACAAAGGGGAGGGGACCTTGCCTATGCTTGGGGGACCAGGGAACTAATCTATAGACCCCTTGGGGCCTTGTCCCCTCCAGGGCTGTTCCCATGCTCACCCAATAGCCTCCCAGGCCAGTGCGTGTGCAATCAGTCTGCACGTCTCTCAGGAAAGGCAAGTGGTAGTACTTGGCAAACAGCAGCAGGATGACGCCCTGCATCCGCACAGTACTCACCTGCGGCGAGAGGCAACGTGGCTGAGGGACCCCACACAACTCTCCTGCCCCACTGTGCCCTTTCCCCAAGTCTTTCAGATCTGCTCCTCCATCCTCCTATTTCACAGACCTGGCAACAGAGGCCCAGCAGGCCCCACGGTGAGTCCAGGGGTCCAGGAGTCCAGGGGTCTCCACCCTTCCAGGGGCTGAGGGAAACATTACCAGCACGAAGTTGAAGGGTGCCAGCGCGTCCATGAAGAGCTCACTCCACTGGTCTGTGAAGAGTGCATCCTTGAGCCGCTTGTTGATCATGGAGTTCACTTCCTGCAACCTGGTGGTGGGGTCAGGGTGGGAGATGAGGTCGCTATGGGTCTGGGAGTGCCCTAGAAGCCCCTCCCATGGACAAAGCTCTGGGAGGCATAAGGGGTTCAGGAGCGGGGTCCACATGCCCTGCCCCCTCACCCAATGGCAATCATGTCCGACCCTTCACTGTCATCGCCACCGCTGCCCAGGTGGAGGAGGGATGTGACGTCGTCAGGGGGCATGGCGGTGCCCACGTTCCACGTGACCACAGTGATCCTGGGGGTGTAGGAGGGGTTATCACTGGGCACCACTCCCTCATCTTCAACCTCCCTCCCACAGGGCTCTTTCTGGGGAAATAAACTGAGGCAGGCGTGGGTGTAAGCTCTCAGAAGGACTGTGGGCCCAATATCCCTCCTATTAGATTCTCCCGGAGGGAGGCAGGGGTGGGCAAGTCCCTTAGCAGGAGATGCTGTCTTCTAAAGATCCCACAGTAGGCACAGCACCCGCAAGGAGTCTTCCTCAGGGAAATAAATTGGGGCAGTGTAGGGTAAGCCACCCTAGAAGAATGGCTACTTTTGGAGCTCAAGCCCCACCAACCCTCCTCGGGAGAGGGCCCCCTCACCAGAAGCCAGGGTCGCTCTTGCAGGTAGGCTGAGCTGACCAAGAGGATGATGAGGTGGATGTAGAAGGGGAGGTGGTGACCGGAGCTGGAGTTTCTTGGGGCTGAACACTGGGGCTCAGGTGTCCACTAGGTCCTGCCCCCTGGGTGCTAGGCCTGGGGAGGGCCATCTCAGGGGCGGGGGGGACGCAAGGGGAGCGGTTGGGAGAGCGGCTGGGGGAACGACTGGGAGACCTGGGTGGCTTGGGCAGAGGTGGGGGCACAGTCTGTGCCGAGGAGGCCCCTGGCCGGAAGGTGGGGGACAGAAGTCCTGGGGAACGGGTAGTAGGCTCTGGAGGGCTCTGGCTCACATCCAGAGGCAGGGTCTGGGGTGGCCGGGACAGGACAGGATCCTCAGGGCTGCTGCGGGGGGCCTCAGGACGGGCTCTGAATGAGGGGGAGATTCGGGGGTCTGGGGGTGTTTGGATCAAGGATGTGGAGCCCGAAGGACCAGATGTCTGAGCTGAAGGCTGGAGATGCCCTTCAGAAGAGGGGAGAGGTTTAGGGGCTGGGGCATCCCTCTGTTTAGCAGGTGTCCATCCCACAGAGGCTGGGGTTGGTATCACAGATGCTGGAGCCAGGGCCTGTTCCTGAGAAGATGACAAAACTGGGGAAGAGTTGGAGGGGGGCTGTGGTGTCTGCTCCTCAGATGCCAGGACCAGGCTCAGGCCCGAAGCAGCGAGTGCTGGCTTGGGTCCCACGGAGGCAGGTGGCACCTGCTTCTGGTCCCTGGATGTTGGAGCCAGCCTGGGCCCCAGAGTGGCTGTGGGAGGCCTTGGCCCTGCTGAAGCAGACATTACCAGCTGCCCCAGGGATGTTGGAGGCAGGACTGAGCCTGAGGTCACTGGAGGAGGCTTCGGCCCAGCTGGGGCAGACATGACTAACTGGCCCACAGACGTTGGAGCCAGGTTGGAACTGTGGTGGGCAGGAGCGGTTTTCTGCCTGCTAGGGGTAGACAGCGGAGCCAGGATGGGTCGGGGAGACACCAGAGCCAGCCTTGGCCCCTCTGTGGAAGGTGGATTAGCTGCTCGTGGCCCCACAGGTGCTAGAGCCAATCTTGGTTCGGAGGGTACTGGGGCTGCATTCTCCTTCGCTGGGAGCTGAAAACTTGAGTCCACCTTGCAGAAGACAAGTCAAAGACTTAGGGTAGCCCTAACCAGGGGCTTGGGCCCCAACTTCCATAGAGACCCCGGTCAACTCCATCTAGCTAAGAAACGCACATCTTTGCAAGGAAGTTCTTCCTAATTTCTCACCTCAATCCATTCTGCTGTGAATCACCTTCATTTTGGGAGGAAACAGGATGCAGAAACTTATCCCCTCCCTCAAGTCTGACACCTCTCCTAGATGGGGAAACTAAGACCCCAACTCAAAGGAGGCAAGGTGTGAGCCTGAACCTAAGGGTTATCTCCTTGCCTTCCTGGCTGACACCAACTCCCTGGTCATGCTGGAGCGTTGGATGGCTGAAGCCATCTTCCCTTGGAAACGCTCCTTGCATTTCCTGCTGCTCTCCTGGCTAAGGGGTACTGACCTGACACCCCAGATCTGTCCTCTCTGGACACTTCGGGTCTAGCTTATTAAATACCCCTCCTTCCCTTCACAGCACCCAGGAACCCTCAGGTTCATCGCTGCCAAGCATCCCGAACTCCTCGGTCGTGCTCCTGTTTGTCCTCCTCATCAGTACCCATAGTTCCATGTAGGAGCAAGACCCCAGGACTAAGACTGGCCATGTCAATTCCAAGCCCAGCTCCGTGTGACCTTAGGCAAGCACCTCTCTGCCCAAGACCTCAGTTTTTGTCTATAAAATGAAGGAATTTGGTGAAGGATCTCTGGCCACACCTTGTTCCTGAGAAGCCTTGGTCTCATAGTCTCTGCATTTATGACCCCAACATTTGCTAGGATTTCATTTGAGCCCGTGGAATCATCCATTCTCATCAAGTGTGATTCTAACATTCAAAGTCCAGGATTCTGTTGATCCTGGCATTGCACTTCTCTGTGCCCAAATTGTACCTTCTCCCCATCTCCCCTACCTTTGAGGACAGGCAAGCATGTACCCTCTTTTTGTCTGGCAGGTGGAGTGGGGGGACATGAGGCCCTGCTGGGACCTTCTCCCCCTTCCCATCTGTCCTCTGTTTCTGATGCCCCTGTCTCCAGAAGACGGGATAAAACGTCCTTTGCCAGGGAGAGCAGAAGGTTTACACTCGCCCTGAGGTGGCCCCATTCCTGCCTCCAGACATGCAGCTTTGTCTGTGTCCAGTGTCCTTCTCGGTTCAGAGAACCTGAAACTCTGCCTCCACCTTCCTCCCCAAACTTAGCTCTTTGAGGCTGCATTTTGGGCATCCTCCTTGGCTCCAAGTGTCCCCCCAACCACCACACCGCCTCCAGCACTAACAACTTAGACATCCCAGATGTCACCGTTTTAGTCTTCAGGGACAAAGACAAACCTCCTCATTTTGCATTGCTTCAGAGAGAACAAGCAACTTGCCCAAGGTCACACAGCAAAGCTGGAGCACAGCTGGATTCCCTGACACCCAGTCTAGGGCTCTCCTGGGGGCTCCTAGCTATGGATAACTCCATCTCTCTCTGGGTGTCCCATCACTGCCCTCTCAGCCCCCAAAGTGTCCTGTTTGCCTAGCCCCTGCTTGGTGGGCAAAGGAGAGTGCCAGCCCCTCAGCCAGGGGCACCAGGGTGCCTGCAGTGCGTGGGGGTGTGTGGGACCAAGGATCAGGGATGGGAGGGCTAGGTTTTAGGGGTCTTACCTTAGAAGGTGCCTCAGTTTGAGAAACCCCATGGGGCATGGGCAGGGGGCGCAGGCCAGCCCGGGTCCCTGGCCTCTTGCTGCCACTGCTGCTCTGGCCCTCCATGTCTGCAGCCCCTAGCAGCCCGGGCTCCCTCGGGCTCTGGCTCTAGCTCCTCCGCTCCCGGGAACCAGTGATGTCATCAGCCGTTTCAACCTGCTGAGAATTTAAAGACACAGGCACCCACTTCCCAGCCTAGAGGTGGCCTACCTTCTGGGAACCCTTCAGGCTGACTGCTGAGGCTGCAATGGCCATGGGGCAGGGTGGAGATTGTGCCCATTGGCCTGGCCTGGTTCCCAACTGGCAGCATGGAGGGGGCTGTCTGTCTGCCCCATCCTCCTGCCAGTAGGCCTGGTTGGCCCTTATTCAAGAGTAGGATATTGACACACCTGAGGATAAGGTAGAGACAGGTAGCTCAGAGGTCAGCACCCTTTTCAGGATGGCAGAGGCACCTGAATCCCTGCCATGATCCCGCAACCTTCTTGACTCCCTGCCAGCCCAGGGCTTGCCTTGGCCCCCACCTTTGCCCCATTTTCGGGCCTTGGTGCCCGCCCCAGCCTGGCTTGATCCTTTCCATCCCAGAGCCAGACACTCAGGCTCCAGCCACTGGAGTCCCCTCCCATTTCAGCCTCAGCACCACCCCCTGCTATCCTGCAAACACTTTGTCACCAGCCCAGGTTGCCTCCACAGGCCAGCCCCTCTCATCTTTCTTCTCAGGCACTCACTGGGTGTGGTTTGGGTGAGGGACTAGCTCAAGGTCACCTGGTGAGCTGGGGAGGTCTTGGGAGTTTCAGTGAGGAAAGGGAGTTTTCTCAGTGACCCAAGACCCGCAGGAACCAATTGGGGTATCTGGGGGTAGGGAACTAGGGTGGAGAAAGGCCCAGCAGTGGGGGAACAGACTGGCAGGTCAAATATAGGCTTGGGAAACTTAGAAGGCCAAGACCCAGCACGGGGTCTGGGGAAGTGTTTGCTGAATGAGCGGTTGACTCAATCACTGAGTGAGAAGAGTGAATGCGTGACAGGGCTCAGAGGTGGCCAGGGAGGATGGTGGGCCCTCTGCTTCTGCCTCTTTCCCTCTCTCACTTTTATCTGCTAAGCAGCCCCTGAAATCCTGATTCCTCTGGAATTGCTCGATTGTTCCAAGAGGAGTGATCTCACTCAGTTTAGGAAGAAAAGGTGCAGCGTTTTGTACCCAGAGCTCTCTGTTGGTCAATAGTCACCTCTGTATCCCCATGGGACTACGTGGCCCCTGTGTGAAAGCCATGTGGACAGATGCCTCATCCCCTTCTCCTGGATGGGCTTCCCACCTCTGCTTGACAGTCTCTGGGTCTAGTCTGTGTTTCCAGGCCAGCGTCTCTGTGAGGCTGGGATTTGCAGCAGCAGAGGCCCAGGTCACATTAGGGCCCTGGAGTAGAAAGGATCTGGGGGTGATGAAGGGTGGTGGAAGTGATGGTTACCGGGCAGGTGACTGTAGTGGTGGAGATAGTGATGTACACGATTATGATGTTGGAAGTGGAGGACTGACACGGATGATGGAGACTGTGGCGATGGTTCGTATAAATAGAGGTGGTGGAGGTGATAAGGGTTATAGATGTTGGCAATGGTTGAGGTAGTAGAATGAAGGGAGGATGGTGATGGTGATGAGGGTGATAGTAATGGGTGAAGGAGAGGTAGGGGCAGGGAGACAGTGGGGGGTGTTATGTTGATGGAGGAGGAGATGGTGGTAGAGCTGAAAGTGAAGGTGGAGGGGGTGGTGAAGGAAGAGGTGAGAGTGGACATGGTGGTGGTGCTCAAGCCACTAAAGAGGGAAGGACAATTTGAACTTAACCCTGCCCAGTCCTCTGACTCCTATTGTACAGAAAAGAAAGCTGAGGCCCCCATGAGTACTAGCCTCGGATGTAATCCCGGAAGCGGGGTGGGGGCAGGGACTGGGATCTGTCATAGGGCTCAGCCATCCAGGGGTAGGACAGGGGCATCAATGTCCTTCGGAAGCCAGGCAAATATCATGCAAATGAGCAAGAAGAGCGTTCCTGCACACTGCGGGACAGCCCAGGATTTTCTATCATCTTCTCTCCCTGAAGTCAGATCCCATAGGGGATTTTGTTTCTGGCCCTGCCACTGACTTACCTGGGGAGGTCACTCCGGTTTCTGATTTGTGTAAGGGAGATAAAAATGATACGTACCACCTAAGATTGCTGTGAAAATACAAGATAACACATATGAAGTGTTTAGCATGGAGCCCGGCACAAGCAAGCTCTCAGTAAGGGCAGCTGCTCTGAAGTTATCATCACCAGTGCCATCATCGTCATCAATATCACCATCATTATCTGCTCCAACCTGCCCATTTGGTTGATCTGAAACTGATCACTGGTGGCCCAGTGTTAGTTACATTCCTGGGGGGAAGGGAAAGGGGCTCTGAGACCCAGATGTGGCTTTGCCAGGGGAAGGAGGTGGGGGGGGGGGGCGGACCCTGGGTGAGAAGGGAGCAGGGTGAGAGCTATATTTGAGCTCCTGGTGTGATGACTCAGGAGGTTGATAACAGGCTCTGGGGCTCCGGGCGGCAGGCTGGGGGCAGCTGCCAGGGAGAACCGCCCCCCTGGAGACGGCTGTCTCCAAAGGCCCCTCCTGGCTCCCTCCTTTCACTCTAGGGAGTCGGGGTGGGGGGTGTACTAAGGCAGAGGGTACATCTTGTCCAACCCTCTCTTGGAAACTCTTAGTGCTACACTTCAGGCTGTTTAGGTCAGGAATAGGAAAGGAGGGAGCTGATGATTGACAAATTATCTCACTTACTCTCCATAGTAACCCTGTGAGGTTGGTAATAAGATCCCCATTCGACAGAGGAAGAAACTGAGCTCTAGGGATTACACAGCCAGTAGGGGTCAAAGAGTAAGGTTCCTGGGCAGGGAGTGAATAATTCTCCCCCGTAGAAGTGACTGTTGAACTCCTTCATTGAAGGAGAGTCAGTATTGCCAAATTGGAAAAAGGAGAAGTGTCCTGGGAAGCAGAGGGAGGAGCAGGGACAAAAGAATGGAGTATGGAAGGTCTGGGCTATGAAAGCGTGTAAAATTTGGATATGTGCCCTCATAGTCCTTTGGCTCAGAGTAAATCCACCATAAACAGGGAAGGCAGACTTTCTCTTTCCTATTCCTTTTCCTTGAGCCACCTCTCAAGAGCACCTGAGGATGGTAATGGTACAAAAGGGTGTGCCCTCCTTCCTTTTGCTCCCTGACCACCCTGACTGAGGCCCACAGTAAGGGAAGTCACACTGTGGCCACTAGCTGATAAATCTCTGGAGATGTACAGTGTGCCATAGGGTATTATGGGAAGGTGGAAGAGGTAAGCATTAAGGAGGTCTTCCCTGAGAAGGAAGTATACAGGGCACAGAAGAACATTTCTCCTCCCTTCACTCCAAGGTTCCTTACTGGTACTGAGTGCCACGTGTTATGTCATTGTCTCCTCATTCTCACCTTCTCGAGAGCACAGGTGTCATCCTCACCTCCCATTCTGCCCCACAGGCAATGGGTTTCAAGGAGAAGGAGTGACTTTCCCAAGGTCACACAGCTGGAGCTGAGCTCAGGCATCCCTCCTCCCTCTCTTTTGCTCCCCCTCCTCCCAGACAGCCCAGCACCCGCTGTCAGCTGCTCTGAAGTGAGTGGCTATTTTTATTCTGGTGCGAGGGGATCTTGGGCAGCAGAGCCATGTAGGTTAGAAGGCTCTAGGACACCGGCTTCGGCAAGGAAGGGGAGGCTTACTGCAAGAATATAAACTTGCTTGGGGGCTGTTGTTTCCTGCAGGCTGACCTGCCCTGGGCTCCCATGTATCCAGAAATTGCTTTTCTGGAGTTCAGAACTGTGCATAGAGCCAGACTAAACCCTGGCCCTGATCCCAGATCCAATTTGAACCCTAGTTTTGGTGTTAACTGAGCCCTGATCCCATGCCAAGACTAAGCCTATACCTTACCTTGACCAAAGTCTTAGATTGAACCGTGACTCTACACATGTACTAAACCCAATTGGGGCCCAAGGCTGATCCAACCCCTGAGGCTGATCCCAGTTTGAGACCTTGATTCTAGACCCAGATTAAGCCTTGATCCTCACCTAAGACTGAGCCATCGTCACAGACTGAATTCTAACCCCAGTCCAGACTAACCCTTGATTTAAGACTGAGCCCCAACCCCAGGTCTAGACTGAGCTCTGAGTCTAGTCATTAACTAACCCCTGAACCTGGTGGCAGATTGAGCTATGGACTCAGACACAGACTGAGCATGGAGCCAAATCACTGATTGAATCCTGACCTCAAAATGAGCTCTGACCCCAGGTCACACAACTCTGGTAGCACACTAAGCCCTGGATTCAGACTGTGCATGGAATGTGGTCAAAGGCTGAGCCCTGAGTGTAGTCATAGACTGAGCCTTGATCCTGGTCACTGACTGAGGCCCAAGCCCAGTTATTGACTGAGCCCTGCCCTGACTCCAGTCCCAGATTCAGTTCTAAACTTGGCCTTAGGCTAAGGGCTGCCTCAGACCCTGAGTCTGACCCCATCAGAGACAAAACCCCAAACCCAGACCCATCTGAGGAAAACTGCTAGCCTAGATTACAAAATGCCACTTAAGGGCATGGTTTACAAGCAGAGATCTGTTCTGGGAGCTCTGGGCCTCCCATGGGTACTGATGCCAGAATGTTCCCGGTACTGTTATGGCCAGTGTCTCTACCACTGGTTCTACTGGCTGGCTAGTCAACCCTCAGCAGCCCAGGCTGTGGCCCTTCTAGGCCACAGCATCTAGGCTAATGCAATGAGAGTGGTTTGTTGGCATCTGTCCAGTGAACAACGTGGGCCCATGAGGCACTGAGGTTTGGCTCTGTCAGCAGAAAAGCCACAGGCTCCATGGGACCACTGGCTTCAGCCACTCTGAGGCTCTTGCTGAGGTATGGGGTAAGGTTGAGGCAACCCATGGCATTTGTCCCATTATTTTTGTAAACAATGTTTACTGTTTATATTTAGCTAATACATATTTATTATGGAAAATATGGGAAAAAGTATAAAGGAGAAAAAATTCACCCTGTAATTTCATCTACCAAGAGATGACCATTTTGACTTCTTGGGGTGTTTCCTTCTAAATTCTGTTATTCGGTCTAGGCATATGTGTCTTTATATGTGTATTTTATAAAATTGGCTGGCTACTCTGTTGATGCTACAACATCCATTGGAGCCCATATCCTTGATAGGCTTCTGGAATGGGTCTCAACTGGTTAAGCCAATGAGCAATTTCCATTCCCCTAGCCATATGATTGGATCATGTATGGACTAGTGAGATATAAGGAGACTTTTGCTAAGGGCTATTGGGAAAGAAAGCTTGCTTTCTCTCCTGAGAAGTTTACCAAAAAATATCATCTTCCCTTAATTAGATATGAATAAAGAAGCCTGTGGTCCTGTTGGCAGCCATCTTGACACCATGCAGGTAACTGGCCTAATGACAAGCTGACACTATGGAAAGCAGAATGGAGAGAGATCAGGTCTTGGTGACTTTATCAACAGGATCAAAACTCACCTGAAGCCCTCCCTGCCATTAAATTTTTTTGTTATTTGAGCCAACAGATTTCATTTATTGTTTAAGTCAGTTTAACTTGGGGTTTCAATGACTTGCAGCCCAGAGCATCACAACTCCCAACTAATATTACTGTTTTATAGCTTGATTTTTTTAATACCATAACTATGAACATTCTCCATGTCATTCAACACTATGCTGCATCATTTAAAACAACTGCATGATTTTCTATCCTTTGGAGGTAGCATCACTTATTTAACTCATTCCTTGATGTGACATGCTTAGGTTGTGACTCCAGTTTTTCACTATTATAAACAGTCGTTTTCTGTTTTTTTAAATAATATATATTTTTAATATTTTAATTTTATTTTTAAGTAGGCTCCACAGCCAATGTGGGGCTCAAACTCATGACCCAAAGATCAAGAGTTGCATGCTCTATGACTAAACCAGCTGGGTTCCCTTGCTTGTTTGTTTGTTTGTTTTTCATACATTAAGAGATTTATTGCAAAAAACTGGCTTATACAACTGTAGAGGTGGATATGGCACACCTGAAATCTGTAGGACATGCCAGTAGTCTAGAAACTTCTGGGCAGAAGGGGCTGCTGCAGTCCATGGGTGGAATTTTCTCGTCCTCAGGGAAACTCCAGTTTTGCTTTTTGTTCCATAAATCCATGCCTCAAAACGCGAAAGCCGGAAGGTACAGGGAATCCAGTGCCCAGCGACACTCAGCAGCTCCTCCCACAGACACCACTGCCCATGCCTTGGGCATCAGAATTTGAGCCAGAGCATGGACCCCGAAGTCCACAGCTGGGTAAACAATGTTTTGATAACCTAACAATTGGTCCCTTCTCTGATGATTACTTTGGGCCAAATTCTGACAAGTGGAATGACTGGGTAGAAGAAATGCTTTTAGGGTTTTGATTTGTTGAGTCAAATTGCCCCTCGGAAAACTTGGATGAATTCACATTTCCACAGCAGTAAATAGAGTGTTAGACATAGCTTATCATGTCAATAGTCTGGACAAAACTAATTATATTTACAGCCCCTAATGTATTTACAAAGAATGGGTATTAAATAACAACTCTAATCCTATTATTATTATATCTTTACAATCAATTCAATGAATGTGAAATAGCAGGGTATAAGCAAAGAAACCTGACTTCATCCATTAGGCTCAGTGTCTAGGGCCCATGACACTTTTAGAGGTTATGAATATGTTTTAATTTTCATTTCTTTTAAAATTAAAAGAAAAAAACATATAATTAATCCAGTCAAGATTGTATTCATTTTTTTTAAATCAAAGCAGTTGTCAAATGCAATATTTAATGGATATTTATTTATTTATTTATTTATTTTAATGGACGAAAAGGCCCAGGAAGGCAGAAATGCCTAAGGGTCTATGAAAGTCATCATGCAGCTTTGGCTTGATGTTGAGAAGGATTCTGATTCCCAGTGTAGATTTAACAAGAAAGAGCACGGTGATTAATTTGCTGTGTCTGCCTCAGGCTTAAAGAGGGGAGGTGGTGTCCTTATCCAGTCATCATTGGTTTGATGAGATGAGCACAGGGATGTTTCAGGTTCAAATCCCAGATCCACAACCTCATCGCTCTACTTTTCTAAGCCTGTCTCTCAACTTGCAAAACAGAGTGCACAGGACCTTTATGAGGTAAGAAATGAAATAATGAAAGCTAACAATGTTCCCGGTACTGTTCTAAAGAGCTTTATGTGTAATTAAAACTTTTATCCTCCCAGCCCCTACAAAGTACGTAACATTGCACAGTCCGCCATCATGTGTACTCCAGGGGCTTGAAACCTAGATCAGAATTTCATCCAAAGCAATAAAAGACACAAACAAGAATTCCTCAAGCCTCAGTTTCCCCCATCTTCGAGTCGAGTGGTTGGCCCAGAAACTCCCTTGTCTGCATCCCTCCCGCGCCCCCTGCCGGCGTAAGGGAGCATTGTCTGGCCTCATCCTGCCGTAGCTTCTACGCTCTCGGCAGGCAGAGGGAGCGTGGACACTCTTGGGGCTGGAAAATTAGAGGCCTGAGGGCCAGAGGAGATTTCGGACCAGAGAAGACCCCGAACCTCGCTGGGAGAGAGCTAGAGGCCCCTGGGGAGGAGACCGACAGCTAGGGGCGTGGTCCCTAGCTGGGTGGGGCCTTGAGTGGGGGCGGGGCCAGCCGGTGGACCCAGACGTGGCGCAGGGGCCCAGCGGTTCGCCTCCTTCTTGCGGATCATCTTCGGCCCGGTTCCGATGCACCTCCCGCTTCCTCCACCGCCCCTGCTGCTGCTTCTTGCGGCTCTTGCGGCTGCCGTCACCACCTTCCGGCCCGACTGGAACCGCTTGCACGGCCTGGCCCGAGCCCGGGTAGAGGTAAGTGCGCTGGTCTCTAGCTCAGGGACCACTACCCACAACCCTGTGGCCTTTTAGCCTTGGAATCACCGCTCATTTTGACCCGACGACCCTCCCGACTCCCAAATTCCCCTCAGGGCCAGAACCATCCCTCCCCTCTCCCCAGCCTCAGGACGCCCCAGCACCCACCGTGGCAGCCCCCAGACATGCGATCTTGCGGCCTGGAAATACGAACTCCTCCCCAGTTTCCCATCCGGCCGGACAGCGGGTCCGCAGACACACTGGCCCTGTCCCCTAACTCTACTCCGGGCCTGTGACTCTTCTAAACTTGCCCTCTGGAGCCCAACTTTACATCCTCCCATTATTTCAGTTTTTACTGGAATTCCTCCCCCACCCCAGTTCCGGTTGTCTCTCCCTTGCCTGAGGGAAGGAAGACTCTGGGCGCTTGCCCCACCACACAAAAGCCAACTGCATTACCAACACTTAACTCAGCAGTAGTCCCTCGTCCTCCTCTGTGGGGAAATTACCCGCCAGAGCCCCTGTTTTGTGTGTGACTTGAATCATCACAGATCCTCTACGGGCCTTAGTTTACTGTCTGACAAAAGGAGGGGGAGGAGGAGGGAAGACTAGAATGGGTGTTCCTGGGGTCTGGACTCCTGCTGGGAGGTGGCACTCTCCCTCTGGGAGTGCTGGGGGAGAGCACCCCCCCCCATGTTGGAGAAGCAACCAAATGGAGGGGCAGTTCTTCATGGGGTTAGATGGGGACCAGATGGCAGGTATCTCTAATGGGATCTACCAGGGCAATTCTGAGCTGTTTACTTCTGGTCTGCCTTCACCCTGAGGCTTTAGGGGCCAAAGACCAGGCCCCGGTCTCTACTGCCTGAAAGAAGTAGAGTAATCATTTCTTTTGGGCATTGATTGGGAGTGAGTCAACAGTCAGTAAGGTGTGCAGGCAACAGCCCCAAGGCTGGTAAGTGCCCTTTGGGTCTCTGGTCTTGCTCTTCTCTCTCCTGATGTTCATAAGCCTCAGTTTTCCCATCTTTACAGAGTTCCCCCTTTTGCCCATAAGGAACCTCCATCTCCATACCTTGGGAGCTGCTGTTCCAGGGGTAATCCATAGCCCCACCCAACTCTGGGATGAGGGTAAAATGGTCTGGAGGGTGTGGTTGGGGCAGACATGAAGGACTTCTGACCTATCCCTTTTTGTCTCCCTCCAGACCTGTGGGGGATGACAGCTGAATCGCCTGAAGGAGGTAAGTTTGAAGGAAAGGGGTCTCCAGCTCTGTCACCACTGAACTTGAGGGGAGGGTAACATCCCAAAGATTGGGTGGGGGAAGTTCCCTGGGATGGGAGTCCAGGGCGTGTGACCTTAGCAGGCTTCCGTTTCCTGTTGGTGTTTGAAGGTGGTTGGGGTCTGATGCTCTGGTTCTTCCCCAGGTGAAGGCCTTCGTCACCCAGGATATCCCTTTATAGTATCCTTTTTTCCGTTCTGGGGGAGGGAGAATGGGGAGGAGGATCTGGGAGAATCTCCTTCCACTTAACTTCACAGATAGGGATGACAAATGGTTTTCATCTGACAAGTGGAATTGATTGATAGTGACTGGCCAGAGAATTTCTAGGTGGTAGGCAAGAGAAATTGACTAGTGATGGTTGCCACTGACACAGAAAAAGAGGGCCCTTTGCTTCTTTGAACTCTAATTTCCTCACATGTAAATGTGGATCCCTACCCTACCTGGGCTAAAGAGGCAGCGCTATTCACTTTCTGTTCGTAGGTGGGAGACCCCACCTGCCTCAGGTCACCACAACCCACCTTAACAACTCCAGTCACAACATGGTAATGAAACATCTCCCAGGGGCAGACCCAGAGCTAGTCCTGCTGGGCCACCGCTACGAAGAACTGGAGGTGAGGCCTTGGAAGCCAGACGGGGGGCGGGGCTAAGGGCGGGGCGAGGTGCACTGACCTCCCTCTTCTACTTCAAGCGAATCCCACTCAGCGAAATGACCCGCGAGGAGATTAATGAGCTTGTGCAGGAGCTCGGCTTCTACCGCAAGGCGGCGCCTGACGAACCTGTTCCCCCAGAGTACCTGCGGGCGCCTGCTAGGCCCGACGAAGGCGCTCCGGCCCGCGCTGACCTTTAAGTCCGGGTATGCGGGCCCGCTCCCTCCCTCGCCTGAGCCCTGGGGACAGAATGAAGCGCTCAGCGTCCCGGGAACACCTCCCTCGCTGAGGGCCGACGCCCCGTCCCAGAGCCGGCAGAGATGGAGTTGGGGGTTCTTGCTAACCCCCTTTCTTCCCTCCCCAGCTCAATTAAATCCTCTTCAGCCTTAACTGAGACTTGACTCCTTCTTTGTTGCGGGAGGGTGGGGAATAGGAGCCCCCCTAAGACTCCCAGCATCCCCAAATACTTGGCTGCTGGAGTGGGGATGTGTGCACACCTTGCCAAGCTACCCTCCATTCAACCCCCAAGACAGGCTGAGAGGAGTCAGGGTCGTTGAAAACCAATAATTTATCAAAACGCAGCGTGTGTATGCGGGGCAAGGTGTCGCGACAGACAGGGCAGCAGTGGGCAGGCGCAGAGGGAGGGGATGGTGCCTGGATGGTGGGGTCATCTTGCCGTAGGCTGGCCGTGCCGGCAGGGAGGCTAGACATTCTTGCCGCGCAGGCGCAGCTCGTGGCGCCTCAGGTGGTTGTAGAGCGACTGCACATAGGTGAAGACGCACTTGGGGTCGGGCTTCTTGCCCATGATCATCATGTCCTCCACCTCCACCAGGGGCACGCAGTCCACCAGCATCCTGCAGGAAGGGGGCACGGGGGTACTTGTCAGTGCTGGCCCCGTTTCCTGTGGCTACCCTCTATCCGGAGGTCTTTTCACTGCTTGCAGCCTGTTGGTCTTCCATAAACTCCAGATTCTTGATTGAGTGAAGGGATAAAAGCTTTCTGGGAAGACAGGAAACCCCAGGGCCCACTGACCCAAGCCTAGAAGCATCACTATGGGGAGCTAGGCCTAGCAGGTGTGGGTGGAGATGGGAGGAGAGCCATGCCCCATCCCACTCCGGGCAGGGTCCGGGTCTCTACCCCTAGCCCTGGAGGTTCCTGACTCCAGACCTCACCCATATTCTCTCTGGAGGGCCACTTCCTGCATACCCTCAATGGCACACTCCAGCTGGCAAAAGCCTCTGGGTTGGGCCATTGAATCCAGAGGGGCCTTACCAATGGCACACCTTTCTCTGCAGCCAGGACCCGCCCCAGTGACCCTCTGGGCATCTCTCAGATGCCTGGCCTGGTACCTCCTGTAGAGAGGCCTGGGAACCCCTGTCCTTGCCCCAGGGGACAATCCTGCTACAGGAGGTAGAAGACAGTGTGTGTGTGTGTGTGTGTAGTTCTTTAACCCTTACCCCCCTCCTTGGGTAGAGCAGGAGAAGCAGATGAGGGTCCCAAGCAATACAGACAGGACACCTACAACACGCTCAAGAGTGGGACCATCCATCTGTCATCCTCCAGAGTTCCAGCCATACTTTACAGAGGGAGACTGAGTCACAGAGCAGAATTCATTTGTTTCAGTTCCCATAGCTTGGTAGGTACAAGGCTGGGCCTCCTGGGACTTAAGTGCCCCAGCCCTGGGTGTTGACACCTGTCTGGAGCCCCTCTTCCCTACTGAAGAGTCATCTCCCCACTCTGGGGTGAATGGACTGCAGCTACTAAGCAACTGACAGCCCCAGAGCTCTAAAGCTAGAGTTTGCTCCCTGGCTCCATTTCCCCTCCTCTCCCAGAGCAAGTCCTCTTCTGCCTTGCCCCCTCCCGTAAGTCCACGTTAACTGAGTTTCCTTTGGCAGGGAAAGCATACAGGGAAGAACGGCTCCTATCGGTAACACACCAATGGGCCCAGGACTACCTTCCATCTTGTGCCATCAAGGTCAAACCTGGGACCATGGTAGGACTGGAGCCTACTCCTAGCTCACCTAGACTCCTTCATAAAGAAGCTTGGGAGGCAGAAGACCTCTGTTTCAGTCCACACTGTACCCTTGATCACCTGTGTGTGCTAGATAAAGCCCTGCCCTGTTCTGTGACTCAACTTTCCCATCTTTATAGCAACAAGTTCTCTGCCTCATTTGAGACCTTGGGAGCACTTAGATGAGTGAGGGGGTTTCTGACTCTGTTGCCGATGTGCTATGTGCCCTTGGCGTCTCTGCCCCAGACCGGACTTATTTTCCCAGCTATACTATGGTGAAGAAGGCAGCCTCTCTGTGCAGTTTCTTCAAACTGTGGCTATCTCTTCAGGGATCCTGGGCTCCCCAGCGTGGAGCTCCCTCCCACCTCTGGTGTCTTCCCTGGAGACCTTATAAAGCCATTGTTTACACTGGGGCTCACAGCTCAGGGCTTCAGCTGCCCCAGTGACAGGCCAAACAGAGGGCAATTCGAGCAACAGCACAGCTGAGTCACACTTTCCAACTGGATCAGGGCTGGGCTGGGCCCCTTTCCCTCCAGGCCAGTCTGCTGGGCAGCAGCTTGTAAG
Organism: Puma concolor; assembly: GCF_028749965.1. Taxonomy (NCBI): domain Eukaryota; kingdom Metazoa; phylum Chordata; class Mammalia; order Carnivora; family Felidae; genus Puma; species Puma concolor. The sequence continues at coordinate 22,061,570 of NC_141678.1, forward strand.
TCCATATATGACCTGGAGACAAAACCAAACCCATCCTCCTCTCACCTGCACGGCTTATCTATGGGTGGATGTGTCCACATGTGGGCTGCCCCCCACATGGCTCCAGGCCCTGAGGGGCATCTGAGTACATCCCTAGCTCTGTCCCTGACTCATTTGGGGAATCCCCTCCCTCTGGGTCTTTGACTTTTCTTCTCTCTGCACAATGGGTGGGAAAAGTGATGGGGTAGAGAAAAGAGCCTCTAAGTGGGGAATATGGAGTTCTAGTTTCCAGCAGTCTCTTGACCTAAAACCTCCAAGACTCTGAGCCACCTCTCTCCTTCTCTGAGCAACTTGTCTGGAATGGACAGTTAGCTCAGGACCTGAATTCCTACTGTAGCCATGAGGTAAGGTAACTAGAGAGAAAATGTCATAGCTGATTTGAAGACCCAGAACCCTAACCAGAAACATCTTCCTGTTATACTGGCCCTGCTCTTGAGCTCTCCAAGGAGTGTGGCACCACCAATTCCCCAGTGCCCAAACCTGAGGCCTAGTAGGCTTTCTTGAGCCTCCTTCTCCCCCTACCCCCAAACTGAATCCATCAGTCAGCCTCTCCTACTTCTAAGTTGCTCCAGCTATCTAGCACATTCCTTCACCACCCCCATCCCTCATCCAGACATTGTTCTAGAATGCTAACCAGACCCCTTCTCTGTTTGGAAATCTTTTATGACTCCTGTCTTTAGGAGGAAGTTCAAACTCCTGTGGCCCCTTCTCCTCTTCAAGCCCAGACTAAACTTCCTTCCCTTCTGCCCTTCATATGCAGACTAAACTTCCTTCTCTTCTCCCCTTCAAACCCAGACTAAACTTCCTTCCCTTCCTGAGTATGTATGCTACGCTCTCCATCTCTCTCGCCCCCAGCCCTGTACATAGACTCACCCTGCTGCCTGGGACTCCCTCTCCCTCCTCTAGCCTGAACTTGTTATTCAGATCCTAGCTTGGTTTGCACTTTTTTCAGATAGCTGTCCTGGACCTGTAGGCTGGGTCAGGTACCTCCTCTGGGGTTCCTTCCTGGGCTTCCTCCATCTCAGTCCTGCTCATGTGGGTCATCACTGCCCCATTAAAAGAACGGTCTTGCCTGCTAGGCCCTGAACTACCAGAAGACAGGGCCATGTCTGGCTCCTTCTGGCTCTTCTCGGGGTCCCCTTGCTTCTCCCACCCACCTCCCAGTCTCTCTCTGGGCCCCTCTGAGCAGATTCCAGCATACAGTGCAGGCAGGCGAGGAGGCATTTCTCACCGTGGGGCCCCTGAGCAGGGGTTAGGACTTTTTGGTTTTTACCAGCCCCTTCTGGACCAGACAGCGGTAGAACTCCTGGATGTACGTGTACACGCACTTCCAGTCAGGCTCTCGAAGCCGCACCATGTCCTCTGTGTCCAGGAGCTGCGGGCAGTCCGCATGGGTCCTGGGGAGGGTAGGGGGCCGGGAAGGGGCAGGGAGGCAGGGCCCAGGAGAGGAGAGGGGGAAGAGGCAGAGAAGAGAAAGGGGAGAACACAGAGACACACACATACACATACACACAGAGACAAGAGTTCAGTTACGTTCTCAGTGCTGCAGTCTGCCGGCCCCCCCCGCATGCCTCTTTCCCATTGTGGACGTGCCGCTCACTACCCATCACTAATGGTGTGCAATGCAGACAGGGGTGGGGGGCCAGACCAGTCACAGGTGCAGAGAACTCTTGGGGAAAGCGGGAATGGGGTGGGGGGCAATGGCGTTGGCACTGAGGTTGGAGAGGAGGGCTGTGCCCCAGGGAGGGGAGGTGAGGGAGGCGTGAAAGGAGGTGGGGGAGGAGGAAGAGGAAGAAATCTGGGGGAACCAGAAAGAGAAAAGGAGAGAAGGAAAGACAGATGGAGGGTGCTGAGGGTGAGGTGAGCAGACGGGGCAACGATTCCAAAGTGGAGGGCTTGCTAATGTCCTATATAAGCCTTTGGCGACACCTATATAGGCTGGACGGGCACGGTGCCCAGGCCAGGAGCCTCCTTTTGGAATCTCCAGCCGGGATCCCGTGGGAGCAGGAAGCTCTGGTGATAGTGGGAGGAGAGCAGGACAGAGAAAGGGAGAGAGAGAGGGAGTAAGGGGCAGAGGGAGGATGGAGGGGATATGGACAGGGCCACCTGGTGGGCCTTGGCCGGGGCTGGTAGGCGGGCCGGCGGCTCCTTCGTTCCGGCGGGCACCTGGCACACTCAGCAGCAGGTGGGCAGGGTGGAGAGGACAGGGGCTTTCTGGGGAAGGGGGTCTCAGCCGCTGTCTGACAGTGCAGCTGGCCAGCTTCAAGGGGCCTTGGGGCAGCTGGGCCTGGCCCAGATGCCCAGTCCCAGATGCCCAGCTGACACCAGCAGGACTGGGGCCCACACTTACTCAGCAGATGAGAAGGCCACCTCAAAGTTCTGACGCCGGTTCTGTGGGCTAAGCTGCCCATAGTCGAATGCCTCAGGGAAGAAGTTGTGCACCAGGGCACAGAAGGCCATCCCATCACTCCAACTTGAGGAGAAGTTCTGGATGTCCACGTGCTACGTATGGGTGGTGGGAGGACTGGTCAGCTTCCCTATGAGTTCTCTGCCCCCAGCATTTGGCATTCCAGGCATAGGGCAACTGGGGTCAGAGAGGCCCTATAGCTTGCCCAAGGCTGCACAGGGGATGGGCAGTGGGAACATGAGCATCCTTTAATTAAGTTTGTCAACTCCCTTGTCTACTACTTACAGTCACAGAGCAACCAGGAGGCCCAGCACCACCCAGCTAAGACCATGGTTATGTCTCCTTCACTCCTTTCCTTACTTACAGAAATTTACCAAGCCCCCTCACCTCCACCCCTACCCCCAAGAGCAATGAGGGGGGACTCGGAGGGTGAGGTCTGGCTCTGAACTGGGCCCTCATTAGGCCCTCCCACTTAATCACTTATTCTTGGATCTAGGGTATGTTGTGTGTCTTCCTTTGAGCCTGTTTCCTCATCCCAAAAGAGGGCTTCCATCGTCCCTGCCAGGTATGGGGACTATGAAAAGCACAGGGGGTGAGGAGTTCTGCCAAGAGGGAGGTGCGGAGCTGCAGGGTGGGGGTTGGGGGTAGGAGAAAGAAGGGCCGGGCTGCCTGGCCTTGTAGAGCTCACCTCATAACCACGTGTCTTTGCTCGGCACCAGTCCAGCAACATCTGCTTGATGCTGTTGGCATTGGGGACCCCAAAGCTGGTGGAACGCTGCACGGCTGCACGGGGTCCACCAGGGCTGCTGCAGGGGCACGTCAGGCAGGTCAGGCAGGTCACAAGGCGTGCTGCCTTGGTGGCCAACCCAGTGGGTTCCAGGCCCCGCCTTCCCTGTCCTTCAGGCCCCTCCCAGCTCTGCTCCCACAGCGCTTTCCCGTTTCTGGCCCCGCCCCATGCACTAATTAGGCCCCGCCCAGCCCCGCCCGCTGTCGCTCACCCAGAGGCGCCTTCCTTCTCCAGCTTCTCAATCATGGCCTTGCGCGCCTGGGAGGCTGAGGTCTTGGGCAGGCTCTGCGCCTTCATCAGCTCTTTCTTTTTCTCTGCTTGGCGTTTCTCGAGTGCGGCCAGGCTGCCGGGCCGTGGGCTGGCCTCATCCTCGCGGTCGAAGATACTGGGGGGGATAAGGAGGCGACTGTTAGGCCGCTCCTGAGCCTCAACCCCCAATTGCCAAGGGAAGGGACTTGTCGTGCTCCAGACTCTACACTCTGTGGTATATCCACAACCCACAAGCCGGCCCGCAAGGGAGTCGTCCTTATCACGTCTATTTTACAGGGTAGACTGAGGCTCAAAGGTGAAGAAGGTGGGAGCCACTCTTTTCCTTCAACAGACTTGGCCCTGGGGGCAGTTCTCTGAGAAGGCTCACTGCATGATCAAGTTACAGATGAGTTCAGATTCTGGGCACTAGCAACTAATAATACCTACCAGCATAATCATCATCATCATCATCATCATCATCATCATCATCATCATCATCTTATGTCTATTGAGCCTTTCCTATGTGCCATTTTAAATTTCACAAGGAGGGAGGGACCCTTATTTCCACTAAAGATGAGGAAACAGGCCCCTGGCCTCAGGTTTCAGAGGGCATGGGGGGCAGTGCACGAACACAGGTCTTTCTGAGTCAGAGTTCTTGGACGCCTGTGGTTTCCAGTATGAATTCTGCTCCTAACAGCCTTGATACACTCTGTATGATAGAGGTGTACTCCTCCCTCATGGGGCTAAAGTGCAAAGGTGCTCTGTGACATGGGATGTGGTCTGCAGACACTGAGAAGTGGCAGTGCCACCAGGCAGCTCATTGGCAGGCAGGCCTCTCTAAGGGCTCAACGCTATCACTGCCACTAAGAGCTGTGAGACCCTGAGCAAATCTCTGGCCTCCTCAGTGGTGTGGCTGAGGAATAGGTGAGATCATAAGGGGAGTAGGAGTGGTCTGACTCCTACTCTGACTCTCCCTGGCTGTATGCTTATCACCTTAAAGCACCTTGGTCTACCCCTCTGCAGAATGGGTATATAGTGAGGTCCCATGTGGCACTGACTCCTCTGTGGTCTAGGGATGGGTACCTATGCTCACCTGCCCATCTTCTTGGATGATGAAGAGGAGAAAGTCTTGGTTTGCACCATAGTACGGCCACCACCATCTGCAATAAAGGGGAAGAGGAGCAGGGTGAGGGCTTGGGCCTGGACATCAGGAGATAGGGCAGGGGGCTATTGTGGGGGGGATGGTGGTAGCCTCAGGCAGAGAAGAGAAAGTGACTGCTGGACAGAGAGACACACAGATGAAGGTACGGAGAGAGAGCTTGAGGATGAGTCTGAGGAAGTGGGCAGGCAGTCAGGCACAGGGCGACACCAGGCGGCCTTACTCTCCGAGCGCCTCACAAAACTCGACTCCACCGTGGTGGTGCGGGCCGTCCGTGTGCCATCATCTGGAGGGGCAGGGGATGAGAGGAAGAATATGAGCCATGGGGCCAGTGGGGTGGATATATTCCCACCTGGAGCCCTGAGCCTTGCTTGGCCTCTTACTGGAGTGGACGAGCCGCTCAGTCTTGGTGACAGTGCTGACAGCTGAGCCATCGGCTGCCCGCTGGCTGTGCCTCGTGGTGGTCTCAGTAGCTGTGTTGCCACGGCCCTCCCCTGGCCGGGCCCGTGCCTCTTGTAGCCGCCGTTCCCGTTCCTTGTCCCGCTGGTCTGGGTGGGGGATGCCCCATGCATGCCCAGAAGGGCCACCCATCACCCACAGAGCACATATGCACGGGCACACAAGATGGGGTGGGGGGGGGGCAACTTGTTAGAAATATTGAAGACACAGGGGACAAGGACCCTCTCTAGGAGTAGCTGAGGGTAAGGGGATAGCTATAACTTGGCAGGGGGTGGGGGAGAGGTGGTGTGTGGCAATGGACTCAGGGAGAAACAAAGGAATATGGAAGAGCTGAACTCAAAGGGGGAGTATTTGGATCCAAGAAGGGAATTTCTATGGGAATGAGTAGCTTCCAGAGTGAATATGCAGATCCAGCGAGGAAGTAGCAGAATTCAGGGAGGGAGAAGCTGAGTGAGGCTAGTAGCTGAGTGGGTCTTTAAATGAGTCTTAGGTGGGAGAAGAGCAGCTAGAAGAAGAAATATCTAGATCCAAGGAAGGAGTAATTGGAGGTACCTGAGAAGTAATTCAATCCGGGGAAAGAGTAGTTGAGAGAGAAGCTGGCAAAAGGGGTGACTGGGCCTAAAGAAGTAGGTAGGCAGGCATAGGAGCCAGGTGGCCATCAATGGGGCCTGGAGGAAGCAGTTAGATTCAGAGAGTATCTAGAGAAGGAAATAAATCTAGAATCCAAGCAAATGAATAGCTGGGTCCAGGGAGGAAGTAGCTGGGCTCAGAGAAGGGGAAGCTGGGTAGGGGCAGAGCTACAGTGGTCATCAGTGGAACTCAAGGAGAGAAAAGCAGCTGCTGGGAGGAGTATCTGGATTCAGGGAAGGAGTAGTTGGCAGTAGGTGGAGAAGCAATGGGATCCAAGAAGGAGTAGCTAGGAGAGGGAGTACCCGGGTCTTGGAAGGAGAAGAGAAGCTGGTTGGGGACAGTATAACTGGGGTGGTCAGGGGGAGAGATGTAGCTAGGGAAGGGAGAAGCTGGATCCAGGGAGAAGGAGGCAAGGGAACATTTGGGTCTAGAGAAGAAGCTGGGTAGGGCAGGTACTGAACTAGCATGTCCACGAATGGACCCCAGAGTAAAGGGAGCAGCTGGGGAATGGAGCAACTGGATCTAGGGTGGGGCAACCGGCTCTCTACCTCTCTTCTTTTGTCGGAGCTCACGTAGCGCAGCCCGGATGAGCTTCCGCTCCTCAAAGTCTGTAGTCTGATCCAGCTGCAGATAGAACCCCTGTCATTACCCACCTGGTGCCTGCTGGTCCCTGCTCCCTGCCAACCCCTAGTCCACCAGATCTGGCCATACCATCTTGTCCAGGATGCTTTCATCCTCGATGGCCATCAGCTCCTCAGTGTTCAGGGGACTCCGCGTCTCTGGTGCTTTGTCTACCCGGGTCTGCTCAGCACCATTAGCCACTTCCACTTCTGCAGACGGGGGCTCTGCTGGCTCTGGCTCCATCTGCAGGGTGGGGAGTGGGCATGGACTTTAAGGAGGGGTGTGGACGAAACCAACCATGCCCATGCCAATGGTTAGGGGACCGGGCCGTGGGTCTGCTGGCACAGCCTTGGAAATAACTACTAACCAGTCAGACTGCCTGTGCAAAGATGGCTGTCTGGTGTCAGACTCAGAGAAGAGGCACTGACAGCCTTGTTGTAGGGCTTCCCGTGTACGTGGAATTGCGTCAATAACGGTGATTTTCATTTGGTAGTAAGCATTGTATAAGCACTAGGGATTTTACTGTCCCTATTTAACACAAGGGAAAACTGAGGCTCAGGGTAGCTGCATGACTTGCCCATAGTCCTAGAAGTGTGATGTAACCTGGGGTCTGAGCTGAGCTTATCTCCTAAACCTGAGTTCTTTCTGCTGCTTCATTCCCAGCCTCCTCCCAAGCAGGCTGTGCTCTGTCCTGGAAGTTCCCAAGGCCTGAGCCCTCCTGGGCCAGTGCCCAGGCAGCACATGCCACACACACACACACACACACACACACACACACACACCCCAAAGGGGCTGGACCAGGGCCCTTGGGCTCCTGACCAGGTGTCTGACTGGGACTGCCCAGAGCCAAGTCCTCTCTGAAGCTTGCTCCTGCTCCCTGCTCCATACTGGGAACTACCCTCTAAAGGGCCTGTGGCCCCAACCTAGCACCCTACCCCTCCCAGGACATCTTCTAAGCACTTGCAGACAAGCCCCCAGCCCAACTATCACAGCCCCTCTCCTCCTGGCAGGGCCTCTCAGTCTGCTGTAAGGGTAAGGAGAGCTGAGGTGGCAGCTGCTCTAGGGAGACTCAGCCTGACTGGGGCATAGTAGGGGTGGGGGTGGGGACTGGGCCCTGGCCAGGGGCTGCTAGGGCAGCCGCCATGCATGCCTCAGGGCCAGGAGCCTGGCACTCTCTTGCCTGAGTGTTAGAGCACTAGCACTCCAGTCCCCTCTGCAGATATGTAAACTGAGGCTCAGAGAAGGTAGTGGCACACCAAAGGTCAGTCAGCAGGGGCAGAACCTGCTCAAAACCACCCCTGTCCCCCCAGCCCATAGGGACTTACGAGACTGCTGCTGCGGGCAGGGCCAGCAGAGGAGCGGCGGCGGGTGCTGAAGGCAGGCGGGTGGGCCACAGGGGTCCCGGCATCCTCAGCCGCCTGGAAGAGGGCCTCGGGGTCGGCAGCAGCCAGGAGCAGCTCACTGGGCTCCAGCTCAGGCTCAAGGTCAGGCACAAGTGGGACCCCCAGGCGCAGGCTCAGCACCTCCACCTGCCTGCCCAGTGCATCCAGCCGCCGGCTCAGTGCTGCTGTCTCCACCCGCAGCTCTTCAGCTGCCCGGGCCACTGGCTCCATGGCCGAGGCAGCTGCCTCAGCTGCCTGGGTCACTGCCGCCCGCCCTGCCTCAGCCACTGCCCGCAGCTCTTCCAACGCCAAGTGCAATCGTTCCTCAAGGGCTGCAGCCAGCTCAGACCCGGGCCCTGGTACCCCCGGCATGGTGATGGCAGGGGCTCTGTGGTGGGATGACGATGGGGACAGTGGTAGGGACAGTTGCCTCTGGCTGGCAGTGTCAGAGTCTTTGCAGCTGGCCTGAGGGCGAAGGCAAGGGCAGTGGGCCTGCTCCGCCCCTGCTGGCCTCCCAGCCTCCCAGCCTGCCACCCGCCAGCTGGGGCTGTGGCCCAAATAGAAACCTATTCTGGGCTCCTTGTGGAGGGGGTTGTGGGGGAGGGGTGGCCTGTCCAAGCAGGCAGACGGCCAGGCCTGGTGCTGGCCGTGCAAAGATCACAGACTGGCAACACAGCAAAGCTGCACAGGTTCTGAAGAATTACCTAGGCCAGGGCCCCATGCCCCACAGATGGGGAAACTGAGGCAGGAAGCAATAAATGGGCCTGCCTGGGCTACCATTTGCATTAGCTGTGAGGATCCAGTCTGCCAGACTCCAAGAGCCTGCACTCCTTTGCCTTCATGCCATGCTGTTTTAGAAATCCTTGAACAAATGGAGGAAATGGAGGCACAGAGAGGCGGGACTTTGAGCAATCTGCTATAACAAGCATCTCGTCCCTGAGATAAATATCCTCTGGCCTGTCTGTGGTGCTTGGATACAACCACAGACTTTGAGCACATTTTAGGTACTTTTCTGCTTTCCCTTGATTCTAGATGGGGAAATTGAGATGCGTTAGTGGTATCACATGCAGGGCTCACTGTTTCACCTCCCACCCACCCCAAGGGCCTCAGCTACCATCCCCTCACTCTCTTGGCAGAGAGCAGTTAAGTCCTGCTCTGTGGGGGTAAGGGTGCTTTCTTCCCCCTACCCTCTCCTTGTTACCCCTGAGAAGGCCCAAAGCTGGCTCTAGCCATCTCACCTCAACCAAAGTCCCATTCAGTCCCTGGTGCAGCACAGAGGACATTACCTGGGCAGTCAGGCGGCCCACTGGGGATCCCTTCCCCAGCTGAGCTTCCAGCCAGCTGATCCCAGGCTCAGGAATGAATAATGGAGGGATGCGGCGTATTCAGTTCCCGTGGCACCTGTTAGGCTGCTGCCTCACCTGACTGGCACCCCCTGCCTGTCCCCCCCATCAATGTTTCTGTTCAACCCCCCCTCCCCCAGAGATGTTGACGCAGATGGTAATCACTAATCTCCAATCTCCTAACAGGCTAGGCTGATCTTGGATGAGCAGATCAGCAGCTTTGCTTCTTGGGGCTGAGCTCCAGTATGGAGTAGGAACAGGGGCACTGGGGCCATCAGAAGAGGGGGCAAGTCCTCACCATCCTCTTTGAGCTTGAATTTTCCCATCTGTTCATTAGGAATCAACCAACCTATTTTGGACTAAAGACCAGAGATCAGCATGTGAGAAGCTTGAGGCCAGTACAGAGTAAGCTTCTGACACACCTAGTGGCTTGGTATACTAGGGTCTGCCTTTAGCTCTGCCACCAACTGGTTCTGGACTGTAGGTAGCCACCTTCTCTCTCTGGGCCTCAGTTTCCCCATGTGTTCAGTGGGGGAGGAATGGAGCAGAGGAATCCTGCTAGCCCTACATCCTGAAGCAGTTTATATAAGATTGCTGGATGGTGACGCTGGTGGGGTAAGAAGGGGCTCACCTTAATGCCGCAGCCTCCCCGGCTATCAGGGGAGGCATGGCTGAAGCTGGTGACGTGAGTGACGCTACCCAGGCGCGCCAGGGTCCCAGGGCTGCTGATATGGGTGATGGTGCTCTTGCCCCCACTGCTGGTGCTAAGGAGGGTGGGAGGCGCCCGTAGTCCCAGTGTCAGTTCTGGAGGAGGAGAAGGGCCACTGTTAGATCAGCTGGGGTGAGGGCAATGCCAGCCAAGGTTAATGGTGCCCCTTGCTCCCAGCACATCCTTTGGAGACACCCTGAAGCCTGACCACAGCACTCGTTCTATATGCAGAGCTGTCTGCAAATGCTCATCCCCAGCAGTGGGGAGACAGGGGGGAGGCCTACCTGCCCTCTGGTTGCCTGTGGGCAGCAGCACTCGGCCTGTGGATGCCTGGCCACGGCCATCCTTGATCTCGATGGTGAATGTGGTCTTCATACTGGCCCCTGGCTCAGCAGTGCCGACAGGCACAGGAAGCAGGGCACTGGGCTCCTCTGAGCGGGCCACGGGCCCCCCTGCTCTGTTTTCAAGGGGCCTGGCAGCCAAGCCCCGCCTCCCGGGGCCCTCCTCCCGGGGGCAGCTCTGAAGCTGGGCCAGGGGCCTGGCTGTTCCTCGTGGCTCCTTGCTGAGTCGGGAGGAGGTGTCGCTGGGGCCCCGTGAGGAGGAGCTGTTGGAAGAGGAGGCAGGAGTAGTGCTGATGTGGGAGGGGCCCAGGAGTCTTGTGGGGGTCGAGGGACCCAGGACCAACCGGGGTGGACCCTCCTGAAGCCCAGCAGCCATAGGAGAATCAGATGTGAACTTGCGCACACGATCCCGCACGGAGCCAGCCCGCTGGAATGAGGAAGGTCCACTGGCAAGAGTGGTGGGCTCTAGAAGGGACAGGAGGGTTATCAGTGACTGGGTGGGACAGGGACTGCCCCAAGTCTGCAATAGTGGGAACAGGTAGTACCTCGGTTCTGGGCTGGCTGGCAGGGACTGAGCATGGACAGGGAGCGTTGGCAGGGACGGGGTCCAGCCAGGTCTGGCAGTTTGGAGAGATGGCCAGGTGGGGAAAGACAGAGGAGAGTGGATATGGAAGTTCCGCCTCTCATAAGTCTCTCCTCCACACCTCCTCAGCTTCCCAACCCCTTCCTGTATTCCAGCCTCCCCGTCCCATGTTGCACCTCCCATAGCTCCTGGCCTCCCCACTCAGCTGTATCTCTCTTATAGGCTCCTCCTTCTCCTCCTGCACTGACCCTAGGATGACTTGGACACTCCTGGGGGCTTGGGCTAGGCTTAGGCTGGAGGAAGGGTGCCCAGATCCTTCCTGCTGATGGGGATACAGGACACCCCCCCCCTCCCCCCCCCCCGTCCAGCACTGCCCATGGCCTCAGCTGGGAGATGGGCGCACTCCCTTATTGGGGAAAAGAATGTGCCTGAGGCCCGTTGCCTTTCAAGGCTGCAGGGAGGCCTCTGGCCATGGGATGGGGGTTGGGGAGGGCCAGGCTGGGGGTGGGGACACTTCAGGGCAGTGGGAGGAGTGTTAGGGACTGCTTCCTCTTGAGGAAGCTGAAGCTGTCTAGGCATTAGAGCCCATTTTCCAGACAGGGAAGGGGAGGCCTATAGCTACCCCTATGGGGACCCTCACCTGCTCTCTTTGTGTCGGAGGGACCTTTGGTGGGGCCTTGGACAGCTGGGGGCTCTGTGGGGCCAGGCAGGAGCTGCAGGGGAGACATAGCATGGGCAGGGCCTGACTCCCAAACTGAGGAGCTCACCTGCTTGGCATCCCTGTCCCTCATCCAGACTCACCTTGTTGACCGCCTGCCTCTCAGTGCTGGGGGTGGCTGGCAGCTCCTGGGGCTCAGGGCTGGTGGCCCTGGGTGGGCTGGAGGGTGACTCGGGGCTGCCCACAGCCTCAGCAACAGGACACCGGGCCTCAGAAGGCTCTAGTGGAGGCTCAGGAGAAGCAGTGGTAGGTGAATTGACGGGTGAGGCAGGTAAGCTGGGTGTGCCCCCAGGTGGGGCCTGCACCAGGAGTGTCACTGTGGTCACATCTCGGCTGGTGCCCTGGGGGGTTGGGGTTGGCTCTGGGATCTCTGCCTGCTGCTTCTGTTTCTCTCGCTCCGGCACCTGTGGGAGACCCACATGATGCAGTCAAGGCTCCCCAGGCTGGCAGGTGCCCAGGGCAGGGCATGCAAAGCAGAGGGGTTAGGCATAGCTTCCTGTGGGCACACCTGCACATGCAGGGGCACTGGCACACCATGGGAGGTCTCTGATACTCACTTCCTAACCTCCTGGCACTGCCTGGTCAAGCGTGGTTCAAAGAGGACTAGATACTATACCAGGGGTTGGGGATGACAGGAGACCTCCTGGGGACTCCCAACCTTAACAGATCCCTGGAGCAGAGGCCTCTGACCCCTGATCCTGGCCTGGTTAATCAGAGTGTGTGGGAGGGGGCGGCAGCTTGGGGCGGGGTGGCGGGGAGGGGGAGTCCTTCAAGAACTGGGACCAGCGGCCTCTGCTGGCCACTGAAGGAACCTCCATGGCCGGACCTCTCACCCATACCCCCTGGAGAACAGTGCTCCACAGAGTCAGCTGGGGTGTGATATGTAGAGTCAAGCTAAGGATGTGGGCTGTCTGGAGGGAGAAGGACAGCCTCAGGCTAGGTTTAAGCTAGGGAGGTCAGGTTCAGATCTGCATTTCAGGGAGATTGCACTGGCTACTGAGTGGAGGCTGGATGGCCATGGTGGGGTGAAATGTAGTTATGGAAGCAGGCAGGCCAGCAAGTTGGTAAGGGAGACACACTCAGGAGCTGTGTAGACAGTCTGGCTTTGAGGGGAAGATACAAAGTCTGGATTGGGGGACATGTGGCCAGAGGTTATCCAAGAGACTAGGCAGAGGTGTGAGATAGTGTCCCCCAAACACCTCCCCACCCCATGAGGTACCAGTCTAGCAAAGACAAGTAGGTGCTCTGTGCTGCTAGCATCTGTGGGCACAGGACACTGGGCTACCCGCCCACCTTGCTCACATTCCTTACCTCACACCGTTCCAGCCTGTGTGCTGCCCGCCCCTTGCTCTCTTCTCTTGAGCCACTGTTGGGACGCCCGCTGCACAACCTCCCAGCCAACGTGGCAGCTGGAAGGGAAGGAAAACATGTCAGGTGAGTGGCCAGCAGGTGCTGTGGGTGGCATGCAGCAGTACACAGGGTAGGGCCAGGGCAGGGCACATACCCTCAATCTCCTGGGCCCTTATGCGGCGGATGGCAGCTCGGATCAGCTTGCGTTCCTCATACTCACCAGCACCTCGCAGCTATGGGTGAGAAACAGGCCGCAGGTGCTGGACTGTGGAGTCCAGGTCTTCCCCTGCCCTGCCACATCCCCTGCCCTGGGCCTCACCAGTGCAGTCAGCTCTTCCACGTCATTCATGGACTCCAGCTGCCCTGCCAGCCGCGCCAGAGCAGCTTGCTGCTCCGCTTCCTGCTGCTGAGAGCTGCAGGGACATCATGACTATAACTCCTACTGCCATAGCCAAGTCATGGAGGATGTGGGCTGAGGGTAGGGGCAGGACAGGGTACACAGAGGAGTAGGTAGCTAAGCACACCCTCTGGCTACATGCTGGCACATGCATGCCCATGTACGTGAGCACTAATACCACAGGCTCAGACGTGTTATCTACGTGGGTGTGTCCAGGACTCCATGACTGGTGAGTGGTCCATGCCCATAAACATCCCTGTATATTCCATATGCCTGCCTATACTGCCATTTGCACACCCACATGGGCAGCGGACACACCTGTGCTCGTGCCTGCCTGCACAACACAAGCCGAGCCCTGGCACATACTCCTCCCACCTGCATGACCATCCCTCCCTGGCCACTCACTGCAGCCAGTTCTCCTTGTTGTCCTGCCGCTCAGCACGGAAGCGCTTGGATGCCAGGGCCTCCTCCTCACGCTGCAGCTCCTGCCGCTGCAACTCCCGGATGGCTGAGCGGATGCGCCGCCGCTCTGCCAGATCCGCTGTGACCTCCAACTGTGGGGCAGGCGGGGGTGAGGGGCAAATCATTTTGGCTGCCAGGGGCGGAGGGCGGGCACCAGCTGCCCACAGCTTGGCCTGGGCCACAATGAGTGGTCTGTCTCCACTCTCTCTGCCACATGTCTGTCACGAGCCTGCCCTTCCACCCACGCAGGGTCTCAGGGAGACCTGGCTTATGGAACCAGAGCTCTTGGACAGCCTACTGTGCACTATGGTTCACAGAGTGGGCAGCCAGCAACTGCCCATCTGTGCCAGGTGCCAAGCCAGGCACTCCTTCTTGAGACTCAACTCCTGTCACTCAGAGTCCTTCATCAAATTCCCAAGGGCCAGGGAGTATTGCAGGAAGAAGGAGGCTACCCTACAGGGCCCCAACACTGTCCCTGGGGAAGGAAGGGTGATTAGGGCAGATGGAGTCCACCCTGTGAGCAAGGAAGACTCCCATGTTCTAGTCCCAAAGCACTACAGTCTTGCTGCGGGTGGCAGCCTCATCCACACTGGACTGATGGGAAAACTGAGGCAGGGGCAGGTGCTCAGGAGTCCTAGTTTATTGCTTGGCTGGGGGCTATTTTTTCCTGCCTGTACTGGCCCAGCACTATCCACCGTCAAAGGGGCCAAGGCCCAGAGTAGGAAGGTCAGTCCCTCAGATAATAGAGCTGCATTAGAGTCTACCCAGGGCCCTAGAGAGGGCATCAATGAGGGACAGGTGCTCCCACCAGCTTCTTAGCCCCTTAATTCCTGGGAAATTGGAGATGGTTGGTTTAACCACTCTCAGGAAAGGGCACCTTTTCTGGGCAGAGTCAGTCAATTCTGTTGCCTCCCCTACACTGCTACCACCCACCTCCCCAGCCCAATCTCAAGAGAGAGAGGACTGGCACAGGGACCCCAGGAAGATAATGGCTGAGATAAATCCCCGGTATGGGCCTGAGCCAAATAGGAGCAAGTATAGGCAAAGTGATTTCCTCTGTCCCCACTCCCCAAATCATTCAGGGGGAGGGTCCAGGAACCCTCTACTTCCTTTCTTTATAGCTCCTCCCCCATCATTCCTTCCTGTTCCCAGGTGGGGGTCCAAGTTACAACAGGGTGCATGGGCTGGCCCAACTCTGCCATCACTTGTCCCAGTCTGAAAAGAGTAGGGAGAGCCCCGGGAGACAGATCCCTCCATGGTTCCTTCAGGCTCCACATTGCTGAAGAGCTATGGGAGAGTCCCTGAGGCTCAGGCCAGAACCCCCAGCTTGCTCCAGCTTCAGTCCAGTCCTGGCTGGGTGGTCAGGAGCATGTCCTTAACCTCTCTGTGTCTTGTTTTTCTCATTTGCCAAATGGAACAATGACTCCCACCTCAGGGCAGTGGATGGGGATGGGGGCAGTGACTTGGGGTCCCCCCTTCATAGCTGTACATGCAGTAAACATCACCCCCTCCTTGGTTCCAGCCACTCAGAAGGAGAGAGAGGCAAGGGCAAAAGAGTACAAGATACGAGATATCAGTAACATTGAGAACCTATCTAACAGGTCCTGCGCTGAGTCCCCAGTTTGTCCTAATCTCACAGAAACCCTAGGTACCTTATTACTCCCATTTGACAGATGAAGAAACTGTGGCTCAGTGGGGAGAAGTCATTTGCTAAAGGCCAAATGACCCGAGCCAGGATTTGAACCCAGGTTTCTAGGACTCCAGAGTCTGCCTTGGGCTGAAGATAGCTCTGTTGCTGGGGTGTGTCTGCCATGGTGGGTACCTCAAGGACCTTGGCATACTATGTTAGGAACCCTCTCTAGTCTAGACTAGAGATAGACCAGAGGGTAGAGACAGAGACAGACAGAGGGTAAAGAGGCTAAGAGATAAAATGACTAGCCCTTTGTCTCCTGGGTACCCCTTCCCAATGCCCTGGATTCCAGAGACTGGGTTCTTATCTCTGAAAACAGCCTGATGTGGAAACTTGGCTACCTCTGTAATCCCTAGGAGCCTCACTATCCCCATCTGGAAAGTAGAAGTCCCTCCCTGGTCCCTGTCTGATACTCTCCCCAAGTGAGTGGGATGGGGCTGGGGGAAGGACAACCTCATTCCACTGATCATTCCCCAGCATGACCTTTCCCCTTTGGGCCTGAAAGCACAGGCCTGCCCACAGTAACCCTGCTGTGCATCCTATATTCCTTACCCTCTCAGGCCCCACCGTTGTGTGTGGAGGGGGCTGTGGGAGGGAGGGAAGGAAGTACAAAGCGCCATTGTCCACCAGAGGGAAGGGGAAGGGGATAGGGCGGTTTCTGAAACTGCCCAGTGAAATTCTCCCGGGAGGAAAGAGGGCACTTCCTCCTCCTGGGGGGCGGGTCTCCGGGCCTTTCTGCCCTCGCCGTTTGGGAGTGGGGGTGGGGTCTGACCCGCTCTGGCTCTCCCTGGGCCTCAGTCTCCTCACTAGCACAATACAGGAGACTTTCCAGGCATTCGCTCAGTCCCATGGGGGACGGGCCGGCAGTGGAGCGAGGCCTCGCCAGGGGGCGCTGAAGGTCCGAAGGCTCCGGAACCGCCCGCCCTCCCAGGCAGGGCACGGCCCACGCCTCTCCCGGGGAGCCCAGCACTAGGCGCCCAGTCGGGAGCCAGACAGGAAAGCCCCCCGCCACCGCCTGCTTTAATGTCTCTCGTTGCGGAGAAGAAATCGAAGTTCACAGAACTTAAGCAGCTTCCCTAGGTCACCCAGCTAGGGAGCGTCGGAACCTGAACTTGAACCCGGGACTGAGGAGGAGGGCGTCCGGTATGTGGCGGAGGGGCACGCGGCGTGCCTGTCCCCAAGTGCCCCCATCCCGCGCAGGCACCCCCGCCTCGTCCACAGGAATGTGCGGGAGCGGAGGCCGGAAGCGGCTGCCCGGGTCCCCAATCGGCCCGAAGCTGGGGCGCCGGCCAGCTTTCCCTTATAAGGCCCGACCCCGCGGGGAGGGGCCCGGCTTGGGACGCCGCCGTTCTTGCCACGAGGCCGGCGGGAGCCAGGCCGGAGCTCTGGGCGGGACCCTCGGCAATGCCCGGGCGAAGTAATGGCGGGGCGCCGGCCGTGGAGGAACCGGTCTGGGGGTGCGAAAGACTTTGGGCGGTTTTGCCGCCCCCAGACGAGGGGCAGCGAGTGGTTTAGTCCTTTCCCAGGGAGGGGGCGGGGCTGGGCCGATTACAGCTACCGCTCTGGCTTCTCTGAAAACCCAGCACCCAAACTCTGCATGGGGTTAGGGAGTGGCGACTGGAGAACCCTGAGCCTCAGAGTGGACCCCTAGAGATGGAGATGCGCGGGGACCTGGCTTTCTTTCTGGAACGCTCTGCGTCTACTACCCCCATCTGACTTCCTGACCTGAGGGGGGAGGTCGAGCTGACGTGGTGGGAACCCCTGGGAAACCAATCCAGCACACAGCTGGCTGTGGCGATGGCAGACACCCAGAGAGTCTAAGGTGCTGGTCTGACTGCCTTGGGTAGGTTATGGCACCACTGGACACTGCCGAGTGACCCCTGCGTCCGGAAGAATGGTATGGGGGTGGGTAGGTCACTTGCTTTCTATTAGGAAAGGTAAATCTTTAATCCCACTCCCCCTCCACTGTCCACCCTCACAAGGGTCAAGGGCGGAGCTGGGAGGGTGGGCGCAGAGCTCTGGCCCCTCCAGTGCTGCAGCTCCCTGCCTTTGATCGTGGGTACATGTCTGCCCTCTTTTGTTGCCCTAAAGCCTTTCTGTGCATGGCAATGGGGGAGGGGGGAGGCTATGGTTAGATAGGGCCTCAAGAAAGTGAGGAAAGAGTGGGCCCATCCTTCTTCCACCCTAAGATCTGGGCCCATGCCTCATTCCATCCCCATGCCAACTCTAGGACCTACATATATGTTTGCACACATCTCCAGCTCCCATTTTACAGGTAAAGAAACTGAGGCTCAGAAAAAAATGACAGACTAGAAGTGACAGAGCTTATAAGGGCCCCCAAAGCCTGTCTCTTTTTATGGGCTCTTCTGACCTTGACTTACCCAAGATATGGTCCCCCATGGCCCTCTTTGGGGTTTGTTTGGATCCTGGCACTCTATCTTCCTAGCAGGGTGCCCTAAGGGAGGTTATTTCACCTCTCTGAGCCACAGTGCCCTCTTGGCTTTTGGAGCTGCTGTGACCATTCTGTGAGATGGTCTAGCATCCAGCCTGACCCCTACTGTGCCCTGGCATTTTTAATCATTGCTGCTACTATTATCATTGGGCCAGCCTCCAGGGGTGGACACTGCCCAGGCTGTTGCTTGGGAGAGAAAATGTAGCCTCCCCACACCTGTGGTTACACATGGGCGAGTCCTCAGCAGTTACTGTTTAAACAGGTGGTAGCAGTGGGGGGACTGGGAGGGACCAGGCCTCAGCACCTGGCACAGACAGGCACATGCTACTGGGTCCTCTGCATCAGCCATGCATAACAGGTTTAGCCCTGTTCCCCTGAGCCCTCATCCTCCCCCCTCCCCTCCTCTTGTCAGCTGCGAGGTAGCCTGGACAGGCCCTGCCTCTGACCTGGCTTGCCTGTTATCACAGCAGGGATGATCGGGCCACTTACCAGCTTCCGCAGGGCTCCTTCGTCCAGCCCAGCTAAGGCCTCATCTGCCATCACGATGGCTCCTAGCTCTGTCCGTCCCCTCCTGGTGAGATCCCTGGTGCCTGTGGCACCTGACACCAGCTCAAGGAATCTGCAGGGGACAGACATGAATCAGGCCTGCTGGGACTTCTAGAAACCACAGGCACTTGGGCCCTGTGCCTCAGTTTCTCTAACCCATGATAATCTGTTGGTGTCCCATTCTTGCTACCTGTGGCTGCTGGCTGGGGGTTGCTCTCTGCCCTAGGGTGGTATTTTGAAAAACTTAAACCAAGTGTGGGAGTCCCTGGTTCCAGCACAGCGAACTCAATGCCAGCCTGCTGTGTGGCCTAAACTGGGCCCTCACCCTGTCTTAAGCATCAGAGAGCTTAGAGGATTGAGAAGGTCCACCACAGCCGTGCTCACCACCAGGGGGTGCCTGCCAGACTCATTTCCTGCCCCACCCACCCATCCCCAGGGCCTGCCCAGCCCCCACTCGGACCAAAAGTTCAGTCTCTGTGGGCTGAGCCCATATCCAAATCCTTGCTGCCACTTGCCCTCCTTACCCCAGGTGATTTAATCCATCAGAGGTAACCTCCTGTCTTCCAGTTCTTGAGGGCAGCCCTCTATACACACTCCTCTTTTCTCCTCCCCTTCCTGCCCTCCCCCTGATGCCAGTTGCCCAGACCTCATGAAGCCAGGTGTCCAGGCAACCGGCTCCTCCTGCCAATTTACACACTTAGAATCGAATTCCCCAGCTAGAATGGCCTACAGAACCTGACACATCCAGCCTCTGGATAGGCAAACTGAGGATTGGAGAGGGCAGGGATTTGTCACAAGGGGAAAGTAGGATTCCAAAGATCCAAAGAGCAGGAACGGATTTAATCAAAATCTTGGCCACTTCTGGCTTCTGAAGCCCCCCTCCAAAGTGCCCCTAGGGGCTTTTTTTGCTCCATCATTGCATCAAAATGGCCCCCTAAATCCTGGCCCAACCTCCTAGTGCAGCTCCTTCCTTCTTCCTGCAGCCCTCATGTCTATGGAATTTGAGGGCCCACAGCCTGACACACCATAGTTGCTTAGTTAATGTATGGTGACTGAAATGGTCCCAGGATTGCCACCCCCCCCCCCCCAATGATTCATCTCTCAGTCATGCCTTCCCCCTCCCCAGAACAGTCACTTGTTGAGTCACCCCATCCGGTATAGGGGTCTGAGGGGGGCTCCTAATTCATACAGTTGGGGTTCTTCAGACCCTGCCCGTTCAAGTCGCTGCTTGCTTGTCCCATCCCCTTAGGCGTGGGTGGGTGTCAACCACCCATCTTTCATCGGGGGGGGGGGGGTCCTTGCCTCTTATCTACCTACTTTGGGGTAACCCCAAGGGTGTCACTCAGCAATCACCAGACTTAGGTTCCATGGACACTGAATTCCCCCATGTCTACTGAAGGGCAGGGGTCGCTAATGCATAATCTAGGACGCCCAGGAAGTCCTTAGGGACTGCCGCTGCTGCGGGACAGGGCTCCCTGTCATACAAATAGTCTGGGGTCTCCGGGGATTGAGAGAAGCCTCAGTAATGTGGGACCTTCCCCAAGGCGTGTGCCCCCATAGTCTAGGGTCCCTGGGGGTTGTGGAGCCTCCTGGAGGTCCGTGATATCCTTTCCCGCAGTCTAGAACCTTATCTCATGGCTTAGAGCCCCCGTGGATGGGTGGGAGCTTCCACCTCTGGGAGTCCCAGAACCCTAGTTCAGATATCCGGGTTCCACCCCCAGGACCCGTCGAGGGTCCTGGTGCCGCCCAGAGGCCTGCACACCCACCTCTCAGTCCGGCCCACCCGTCCGGCGCGGGCTCAGGTTAGGTCACTCGGGATCCGACAGATAGACTAGGAACGGTCAGGCGGAAGGCGCCGCGACCGGGATCCCAGTCCCCCTCAGCAACCGTCCCCGAGATTCTGCAAGCGCCGCCCGTCCAGCCGCGCCAGCGGCCCTTCCAGCCCTGCCCCGAGCCGCCACGGCAGCCAATCCTTGGGAGGGTCCCGCCCATCCTCGTGCCCCATTGGGGAAATTCAATTTGACGACCACGCCCCTGTAGCAGGCCCCGCCCCTCGAGGGCAGGACTGTAGGGGCTTGTAGTCTTGGGGCCACTGCCGCCGGGGCCTTGGCTGGTTGGGCGGTAGTCGGCAGGAGGACGCATCTTTGCAGTAAAGTCGGGGAGGGCGCCGAAAGCCGGGGTAAGTGGCTCGGGATCGTCCGTCTGAAGATTCGCGGAATCTTCAGAACTGCCCCTCTCCGCCATCCTCTTTGTTCGTGAGACCCTGTCCCTTCCCCCGACTCCGCCCCCTTCTCGCGTTAGCATTTGGGCTTGGCTGCCGCCCAGGCTGCTTTTGGGACACCTGGTCCCGGCCACCTCAGAGCAGGGACTGTGACCGGCAGCACCTCGACCCTATGTTGGTGCATCACAAAGAACATCTCAGGTGGAGCAGGATCAATCACAGTAACTTTTCCTCAGTCGATACACCTTTGAACGGACGTTTCATTCATCTGTCATGCTTTTCCCTCCCCAGCCCCCTGAGGGTGCGCTTCTGGTTGCGCTAGTCCTAAATGGGGAATACAGAGTCCATGGTCTCATTCAACAAATGGGGGAAATTGAGGCCCAGACAGAGACAACATGCCCAAGACAACACCTGGAATCAGCCAGAGGACCCAAGAGCTTAGACCCACTGGGGAAAGCCACTTCATGTCGTGCTGGAGGCCCAGGACCCTCCCACAGATCCACAGATCCAGGGTCATTGGACCCTGCCTGTTTAAGGAACCCGGGAGGTGGGGTCTGGAGTCCTGTATGTCAAATAAAAACAATACCAACACATTTATTTTGCACTTGCGATGTACCAGGCATATAATCCCTATAACGACTGTTTTGAGCCCAACTGTTAATGCCCCATTTTACAGTTGAGGACGACAGCTGATAGGTAGTGGAACTGTGTGATTCATACCAACACCTTTTAAGTCCAGAATCTGCTTTTACCCATTATGAGGTGGGGTTGTGGGGGAGTGGTTTCAGCGTACTGTCCCAGCAGAGCCCCACAGCCGTGCTGTCCAGATCCTCTGGGACCACCCATCCCACCTCACCCCCATCTAGAGAGACTCCCAGACTCTTAAAAAGTGTCATCTTCTTTGATCCCCACATCTTGAGAGGTGGTTCCACTTTCCACATGGGAAGACCAAAACATAGAGAGGGAAGAGACTTGTGAAGGTCATACGGGAGGAGGAGCAAACAGAGCCCAATCAAGGCTAACTTGATTCTACTTCAAACCTGGGGTGCCCCTTGGAACAGTCCGTTGGGGTGGGGCACACCTAGGCTAGCTGGGATTCTCAGGGCCTGCCTGAGAATGTGGCTGTCTGCTCCAATGAATGGCTTGCTTAGAGCTAGTCCCGCCCCTCACCCCTCGCCCCTTCCTGCAGGCTGGGAGGAACCACACAGTTGAGTGTGCTCCCACCTACTTAATCTGTCACGCGTGCTCACCAGGTGTTTGCAGTAAGGAAGAGATGCTTGGGTCCTTCCCTGCTGTCAAGCCCTCAGGGCTGGGGTCCTCTTCCAGACCTACCTGCCTGATTCTTCCTTCCTCCCTGTAAGGGGGGGGGGGGGAGTGGATAGTGGTGGTGGTGAAACAAAGATCAAAGGGTAGCCGCATGCAGTGCTGGAGAAGCTTTCAGCCACAGTTTAGGAAGGAGTAAACAACCCATGAGGAGGGCCTGGCATTATCTGAGTACCTGCTGCATGTCAAACACAGGGTTTGCCCTATTGCAAGTTGAGCACTGTGCAAGACAAGTATTACCTGGATTTTACAGAGAAGGAAGCTTAGGTAGGTGAAGGCACCTTGGGCTGGTAATAGCACTCAAATGAGTGGAATTCTGCCTCATGCCTAAGGCCCTTTCCTCCATCTTGCTGCCTCTAGGATGGGGGAAATCCTGGAAGACTTCTTGGAGGAAGTGATGTGCAAACCGATCCTTGAGGAAGGATGCATAGAAATTCATCACCCAGAGAAGAGGGGGAAAGGCATTGTGGTAGGGGAATAGTGTGAGTAAAGGACAGGAGGTTTGTAAGTAGGAAAAGGAGGAGAGATGGGTTGTGGATGGAGCAAGAAATGGAGATAAGGGTCATCCCATCTGTGAAGGGCCCTGAATGCCAGGTGAGCAGAGTGAACATATCTTGTAGGCACTGGGGAGGCCTGGGCCTCATTCTATCCATCTGAAAAAGGATGGGATTGGACTGGCCTGCTTCTGGTCCTCCCGAGCAAGGGGCTATAATAGAAAGGGTCCAGATCCCTCCAGATCTAATCCTGGACTGGCAGAGCAGAGAGTGGCTGGAGCAGCTCAGGGGCCAAGGGTAATATTTTGCTCTAGTGCTTGAGTCTGAGAATAAATGTTTTACCAAGCCAGCAGTGCCAGATCCCTGAATTACCCTGGCTTCCTCTCCGCCCCACCCCCCCCCCCCCACCCCTATCTAGGGTCCTGCAAAAACAACCAAGGCCTGGGATCAGGAGGCAAGAAAGGTGATGGGTCTTAGCCCTGACTCTGCCCCAGGCAAAGATTTGGTCCTCTCAGAGCCTTGATTTTCTTATCTGCACAATGTAGGAATTATGGCCTGAGCTCCCTAAGTTCTCTCCCCCCAGACTAGACAACATAAAATACCAGGACTTTCAGGGAGACCCCACCTTGGGATACGTTCACAAGTACCTGTGAGGCCAGCCAAGGCCAGAACCTTGGGTCTATGAGGGCATCTGGGGGGCTGCTGGTTACAGGGAGGGATGTAGGGTTAGGCATGGGTCGGGGTTGGGCCTGCTGGTGGGGTCTCACAGCCTAGTCAGAGTGGGGGAGACACAGTATCTGGACCCTAAAAGCTGTACAAAATGAAGCCCTCACTTGCTGTTTGGCATGCTGCGGGGATGGGGAAGGGCAATCTGGTGAAGGGAACAGCATGAACAAAGGAAGGGAGGTAAGACTGTGAGGATTTTGTTGGGGAAAAGTCAAGCAGGTGAAGCTGGAGCATGAGGTCCTTGAGGACAACTGGTCCTTACTGAGGTTGGCAGGATCCAAGGGCTGTGACCTTCCTCCTCATGGGCAGAACTGGAGGCCCCCATGATCATGGCCAGCAGCCCCAGGAGTAGGACTGGGGACCTGTTTGGCAAACCAGTTTGACAAGGCTGTCTCCTCTATGATGTCATCCAGCTGCTGTGTTCTCTGAGCGACAGTGCCAGATAAACTTCCGGGCTTGGAGTAGAAGGGAGCCTGGCCTTAAGTGCTGAGGGATGGGAAAGGAATGACTCTTCCTTGGAAACTTGGAGGCAAGTGGGCTCTGGGAAGGAGAAGGAGGCCTGAGATGCCCACTGTGCAGTGATGAACCCCAGGAACTCAGCCTCATGGAAAAAGGAGAGGATTCTGGATGGGCTGGCCTGGACCTCTTGTGATTTCTGGGAGTTCCCTGATGCCTGACATCCATCTAGGTTCATGACAGGGGCTCCATGGGTTGGAGCATGGCTCTAGATCACCCTTATAATACATGAGAGGCTATTTTGTTATTACCAAGACCCTCACAGCTTGAGCCCTGTGAGGTAGGACCATCATTATACAGAAGAGGAGACAGGCTCAGTGAGGCCAAGCCTTGCTAGCACTTCATGCAGGATTTGAACCCAGAATCTTTATTCTTAACCATAGTACCCTGCTTTTTGCCATTTGGGATCTGTACCTGCCCACATGGGCCCTTATCCTATTTCTTAACTATTCAGCATAGCTGCTGCATCTTGGCATCACAGAATCCTAGATGCCTGCGTTATGATCCAAATAGATAATCTGAGTCCCAGAGAGGACAAGGAACAGGCTTCAGGTCACATAGCAATTTGGATGTGGAGCCACTCTGCACCCCAGATCCCCAGCATCCCAAATCTCTTATTTCCCCCTTGGCTTGGCACGCCCAAGCATGAAATAACAATAGCTGGCACATATTGAGTGCCTATTATGTGCCATTCACTCATTTAATCATCATCACCACCCTGTGCAGTAGGTGCTAAGATTATATCCATTTGAGAGATAAAGAAACTGAAGCTCAGAGAGGGAAGGTCACTTGTCCAAGTTGACACAGCATGTTGGTGGCAGGGCTGGGATTTGAACCCAGCTGTGTGTCCTTTTCTCCTTGATGGACCCAATAGATCTCATTGAAAGCATGAAGACCTCTATGCCAGAGCGTAGATGGCCCCTTTGCAGGCTCCAGAGGTGAGCAGTGTCCAATTCATAGTTTCCACGCAGACCTGGTCTCTCTGGAGTGGGTAAAGTGCTGAGGCTGTGGAAATGTTCTGAACCTTCCCAGAGGAGGCG
The DNA here is from genome assembly GCF_028749965.1 of Puma concolor. NCBI lineage: Eukaryota > Metazoa > Chordata > Mammalia > Carnivora > Felidae > Puma > Puma concolor. The sequence goes on from NC_141678.1 coordinate 22,086,214, forward strand.
GCCACAGTGGGAGGGAGTGTTTGGTGCAGACCTCAGAGCCAAGTGTAGACGTGGCAGCTGGACCGGCTGCAGGCGAGGGAGGGCAGGCGGGGTGGGGCCCAAACCCAAACCGGCCTCCAAGCAGCTTTCCCAGCCATCCACCAGCCAGGCCCAGCCCTGCCCACCCTTCTAGCTCCCCGTCTGGATTTGAAAGGAGGACTCTGGGCCTAATAATAGCTGAGTGGCAGCAAAGGCAATGCCTGGAGCTGCAGCCAGTGGATTGCTAGGGTCCCCTACTGTCTTGTGCTGGCCTGAAACAGGTTTCAGGACTTTAAAAATAAAAGCGAGTGCTTATGAAGTATATGCATGTGCCAAGCTTTGTGCTAAAGCTTAGCTCACAGTAACTCACTTATTCCTCATGGCCACTCCAATAAGATAAGACTATTATTAACGCTATTTGATGGCTAGAGAAACTGAGGCACAGAGACTTAAGCAACTCTCCTCTAATGATTATGGCAGCCTCTAATTGCTGAGCATATACATGTCTGTCCTGGATGCTGCACTAAGCATTTTCTGGGTATTTTCCCATTTGAGGTATTATGGGAAAATCATTTATTTTTATGAAGAAAAAAAGATCCAAAGAGAAAAGGGACTTGCCCAAAGTCATGTGGCTGAAGGGGCAGAGTTGAGACTCAAACCCAGGACTCTCAAACTCTAACCCAGGACTCTCAAACTCTAGGAAAGTTAAGACCTTGGCTTCTGGAATCAGATAAACCTGAGTATGCTGGGACATCACTGCTCCTTAGCTGTGTGGCTTTGGAAAATTGCATCACCTGCCTTAACTTCTGTTTTCTTCTCTGTAAAATGCGGGTTTGGTTGAGATGATACTAATACCACCTGCCAGATAGTAGGCGCCCACCTTGAGGATAGTGGGTTGTTTACATCGTGCATTTACATTATGTATTCACTCATTCAATTCTTTTTTCTTTTTAATTTTATTTTAATGTTTATTCACTTTTTGAGAGACAGAGTGTGAGCAGGGCAGGGGGCAGAGAGAGAGGGAGACACAGAATCGGAAGCAGGTTCCAGGCTCTGAGCTGTCAGCACAGAGCCCGACGCGGGGCTTGAACTCACGAACTGTGAGGTCATGACCTGAGTTGAAGTCAGACACTTAACTGACTGAGCCATCCAGGTGCCCCACACTCATTCAATTCTTACAGCAGCCTCCATGGTGGGGACTCTTCTTGCACCTGTTTTATAGAAGAGAGAGAAATGTGAGGCTCAGAGAGGAGAAGGGACTTGCCCAGGACAAACAGCAGGAGTCAGGATTGGAGGCCAGTGCTGTGATTCCAGAGGCTGAACTCTTCTCTCTTTACACTTTGCTTCCTGATACTGAGGCACAGAGTGGGGTGTGGGCTATGCCTGGGTCACACAGCAAAGTAGGTCTTTAGGGACATCTGATGTATGAAGGCCAGGAGGGGAAGAATCATCTGCTAGCCCCAGTTTACTGCAGTCACAGACGTTTCAGGCTTGGAGCTCAAGATGTTCTGTAGTCTCAAATTTCTGTAAGGATGCCCTGTTCTTCCAAAGGCTAGAGCAAGTTCCAGATTTTGGGACCTCTTCCCCCAGGAGGCTAGGGTGCTAGATTCTAGGTTCAGCTTGCAGAGGTGGAAAGGTTCCTTCTGGATGAAGAGGTCCATTTCTCAGAGTCACTAGCGAACCTTGGGGCTTGAAGAGTGCTTCAGGCTTTGCTTAAATCCCAATTCTTCCATTCACTATCTACTTCATCTTCCTGGGCCTCAGTTTCCTTGTCTTTCAAATGGGGGCACTAATACTTCCTGTAGTAGATAGTTTGCAAAAATTACTTCAATGCGGAGTGCCTGGGTGGCTCAGTCCATTAAGTGTCTGACTTCTGCTCCGGTCATGATCTCATAGTTCTTGAGTTCGAGTCCTGAATTGGGTTCTGTGCTGTCAGTGCAGAGCCTGCTTCAGATCCTCTGTCTCCCTCTCTCTCTGCCCCTCCCCCCTCTCAAAAATAAACATTAAAAAAAAAAAAACTTCAATGCTTTGCCTCCCTGTAAGCAAGCCCATTTGCAATGTGACGTTGAAACCCCATCCCATCAGGAGAATCTATTTCCTTACCCCCTGCATCAGGGCTCAGCCATATGACTAATTTTGGCCCATAGAATTCAGGGAAGTTGACATTGCCAGTTCTGAGCCTGGACTTTAAGAGATCCTGTAGCTTCTGCTTGTTCTGTTGGAACCTTCTCAGCTGTCACATGAACAAATCTGGGCTGTCCTGCATGAGGATGAGAGACCACTGGAACAGGAATGAGTTGTCCTAGCTGAGGCTGTGCTAGTCAGTCGCCAGCTGGTCCAACAGCTGACCACAGATGAATGAGTAAGCCCAGCTAAGACCAGAAGAACCTTTGGCTGAGCCCAGCCCAAATTGTCAATCCATGAAATCATGAGTTAAATAAATGGTTACTGTTTTATTGCACTCAGTTTGGGGTGATTTGTTATGCAGCATTGCTGTAGCAATTAATAACTGGCATACGGTTTTTATTAAGTTTATTTACTTATTTTGAGAGAGAGAGTACAAATGGGGGAGGGGCAGAGAAAGGGAATCCTAAGCAGACTCCACACTGCCAGAGCAGAGCCTGACACAGGGCTTGAACCCATGAACTGTGAGATCATGACCTGAGCTGAAGTTGGATGCTCAACCAACTGAGCCACCCAGGGGCCCCCAGTTTTTTTTTTTGTTTTTTTTTTAATGTTTATTTGTCTTTGAGAGGTGGGGGAGGAGTAGAGAGAGAGGAAGACAGAGGATCTGAAGTGGGCTCTGTGCTGAGAGCAGAGCCCGATATAAGGCTCGAACTCACTAACTGTGAGATCATGACCTGAAATGAAGTCAGATGTTCAACTGACTGAGCCACCCAGATGTCCCCCCCCCTTTTTTTTTAGTTTATTTATTTATTTAAGTAATGTTTACACCCAACGTGGGGCTTGAACTCATGGCCCTGAGATCAAGAGTCACATGCTCTTCCAACTGAGCCAGCCAGGCTGCCCCTGGTATACAGTTTCATTCAGTGTAATTAATGTAACAAACTGAAAATCTCAGTGGCTTAACCCAAGCAGAGTTTGTTTTTTTTTTTTTTTTTTTTTCAACGTTTATTTATTTTTGGGACAGAGAGAGACAGAGCATGAACAGGGGAGGGGCAGAGAGAGAGGGACACACAGAATCGGAAACAGGCTCCAGGCTCCGAGCCATCAGCCCAGAGCCTGACGCGGGGCTCGAACTCACGGACCAGGAGATCGTGACCTGGCTGAAGTCGGACGCTTAACCGACTGCGCCACCCAGGCGCCCCCAGAGTTTATTTTTTACTCACATAAAGTCTGATAAAGAGCAGCCCTCTCCTAACCCATTTCTCTTGGTAGGCACCTCTCTTCCAAGCAATGACTCCTTCAGGCCCTCCCTGGAATCCATTTTTGAATCTTCTGCATGTGGAAAGGGAGCCTAAAAATCAAATGAGGCTCACTTACTCTTAATTGCTTTGCCCAGGGGTGACATGTCATTTCATTGGCCAGAATATAGCCACATGACTCTACTAACTGCAAGGGAAGATGAGGATGCGCCCTTCCTTTGTGCCCAGGAGGAGGGAACATGGTGGAGAACATAAAGCATTGTTTCTGCCACATTCTCTCTCTCACCAGGCTGTCATGAAGGGTCAAGCAGAGACCTAATATCTAAAAAGAATTAATTCCAGGGGTGACTGGATGGCTCAGTCGGTTGAGTGTCCCACTTCAGCTCAGGTCATGATCTCACAGTTCATGAGTTTGAGCCCTGTGTCAGGCTCTGTGCTGACAGCTCAGAGACTGGAGCCTGCTTCGGATTCTGTGTCTCCCTCTCTCTCTACCCCAACCCACTCACATTCTGTCTCTGTCTCTCTCAAAAATAAATAAACATCAAAAAAAAATTTTTTTAAATTATTACCAGCACCTAGCACAGCGTGGTTTAAATAAGGGACAACTTGGGGCGCCTGGGTGGCGCAGTCGGTTAAGCGTCCGACTTCAGCCAGGTCACGATCTCGCGGTCCGTGAGTTCGAGCCCCGCATCAGGCTCTGGGCTGATGGCTCAGAGCCTGGAGCCTGTTTCCGATTCTGTGTCTCCCTCTCTCTCTGCCCCTCCCCCGTTCATGCTCTGTCTCTCTCTGTCCCAAAAATAAATAAACGTTGAAAAAAAAATTTAAAAAAAAAAATAAATAAGGGACAACTTATAGGTGAAGAATCTGAGGCTCAGAGAGGTTGAGGAATTTGCCTGAAATCATACAGCGAGGCAGATAGTAGCTATTTTGTGGTAGTGAAGCATTCAGGACAGATCTAGAGTTGGACAGGTCTGGTTATAAGTCTCAACTCTCACTTCTTCACTGTGTGACATTAGGCAAGTTACTTAGTTTCTCTGGGCTTCAGCTTTCTCATCCCCAAAATGGGGAGAGGAATAGTTCCAACCTCATAGGGTGGGGTGAACATTCAGGAGCTTATGTGCGTCAAGAGCTTAGCTTAGATCCTGGTATGTGGGCACTGCCTAATAAATGTGAGCCACCTGAACAGATGTGATGTTATTTCTGATCTTACCTTGCCAGGGTCAGCACATTTATTATGTTTTGTGCAAATTCTGTCCCTTCCTCCTACCTCTTGTGGTGTGTGTGAATGGTTTTATTTACTTGGTTAAGAGAAGAAAAAATTCCCTCGGTTGTATATTAGTCACTCAACAAACCTTTATAAGCACAAAGCCCCCAAGCACCCGTCTATTCTGCTGACAGAAGTCTAAAATGCCCTCATTATTGCTTCCTTTAGACTACAGTTTGGCCCTGTAAAATTCATTCCCTTCCCAATCCACTTCTAGGATTGTCCCATCACTGAGAAAGGGGCAGGGCAAGAGGGTCTGGAGCTAATGGGCTCCAGCTGGGGAAAGGCCAGAGCCAGCGCAGACCCTGCTGGGTGTGTGGTCTGGGCATTCTGAAAATGTCTGCTCACACAGAAGGAAAGGTCCAAGATGGGAAAGAGGTGGCCTCCCCTCCTTCCCCATTTAACCCATCTCTGAGCCTCCCTTTGCAGCCAGCCAGTCAGAGGTTCGTGAGCATATGCTGAGTCTTGACAGGTATTATGGAGCTGACAGTCTGTGACTGGAGTTTGAAGGGTAAGAGAGTGGGGGGAGGGGGGTGGGAATGAGAAGGGAGAGGGGAGCAGGAACCAGACCAAAGGGTCCCTATGGGTGGTACTAGCCATATAATTTGTGGGGTCTGGTGCAAAATGAAAACATGAAGCCCCTTGTTAAAAAAACAAACAAACAAACAAACTATTAAGAATTTCAAGATGGTAACAGTAGAGCATTAACCCAAGCACGGGACCCTGGGGAACTGCACAGATCATACACCTGTGAAGTTGGTCCTGCCTATGGACCACAGTAAGAAGGACTTCAATGTGAGGACTGTAGGGAGCCACTGAAGGCTTTTGAGCTAGGGATGATAAGATCTGATTTGCATAAGCTTTTGTTGCTGTCTCACAACACCACACCTGGATGATATGGGACCCTCTTCTCTGCACTGGTGGCCTGATTGATTTTCCTGAAATACTTTACTCAGAATGTCATTCCCTTGCTCAAGAACCTGCAGTGGCTTCTACCCCCTAATCAGATCCAGCCCAAACTCCCTACACAGACACTCAAGGTCCTTCATAATCTTTCCTCACATGATTTAGTTAACCTGTTGCTAACACAGGCTGTGTGTGAATCCCAGAGATGATGAACTAGCCTGAGGACACAAAGTAATTACAGGAGGGCAAGCCAGGACTAGAACCCAGGTCTCCTGCCATTTGCCCATCCTGTCTTGGAGAAGTGTGAAACCTCACAGTGTGCTTTGTAACCCCCAACCTCGCACAGAACCTTGCAATATGCCTGTGGCAGTGAGTTCCTCCTGGAGCACATCTGCTCAATATGCCTGTGGCAGTGAGTTCCTCCTGGAGCACATCTTTGCCAGTAAGGGTGTTCCAGAATCCGGGATGTAGGTAGCATCCTTCCTCACTCCTCTCCATCACCCTTACACCTCTAGATATTCACCAAACCTCACCGTACCCATGGTGCCCATTGGGCCAGGTCCTGCCCATAGACATGTGTCTGGCCTACAGGGCTTTTAAAAAGCTTTTTGGGGGCACCTGGGTAGCTCAGTCGTTTGAGCGTCTGACTCTTGATTTCAGCTCAGGTCATGATTCCAGGGTTGTGGGATCGAGCCCCACCTTGGGCTCCTCACTGAGCATGGAGCCTGCTCAAGATTCTCTCTCTCTCTCCCTCTGCCTCTCTCCCCTGCTTGTGCGTGCTCTCTCTCTAAAATAAAATTAAAAAAAAATTTTAAGGGCACCTGGGTGGCTCAGTTCGTTAAGCATCTAACTCTTGATTTTGGCTCAGGTCATGGTCTCATGGTTTGTGAGATCGAGCTCTGCATCAGCCTCCGAGCTAAGAGTGCAGAGCCTGTCTGGGATTCTCTCTCCCTCTCCCCATCTCTCTCTTCCCCTCCCCCGCTGGCGCATGCACACACACACACACACACACACACACACTCTCTCTCTCTCTCTCTCTCTCTCAAAATAAAGAAATAAACATTAGAAAAAAATAAAAAAAACACTTTTTGAATTTGTTGTTGACCTTTGAAAATCGGGAAATTTCACAGGGTAATCTGCATTTTTATTTCTCCCTCTTCTCCAGCCTGGGTCTGCATTCCCCCAGGGTAGCTGCTCCCTTCTGAAGTGAATCCTCCAAGGGGTTCTGCCCTAAGTCCCCAGTGGACCTGTGGAGATTGGGATCTTCGAAAGAATGCCTTACACCCCACCAAAGACCAGTCAGGATTCTGGAATCTGACCAATCAGGTGGATAACTCCCCCTTCTGGGGGCGGGGTCAGGAGAAGTAAACCCAGCCAAGTCTCTGCCAACAGGAAGGGGGTTCGCCCTGACCCCCTGTCCTGTCACTGATGTGGGTGGGAACCTGTAATGGGTCAGCTGGTTGACAATTAGGGAGTAATTAGTTACCAGCTAATTAATGCACAAGACAGCTAAGGGGCTGGGAAGAGAACAAGGGACTGAAGCTCAGAAAGGAACCTCAGGTCTCTTTCTGGAAAAAAATATATTTTCAATGTTTTTATTTTATTTTCGAGAGAGAGAGAGACAGAGTAGGAATGGGGGAGGGACAGAGAGCAAGAGGGAGACACAGAATCTCAAGCAGGCTCCAGGCTCTGAGCTGTCAGCACAGAGCCTGACGTGGGGCTCAAACTCAAGAACTGTGAGATCATGACCTGAGCTGAAGTCAGACACTTACCTGACTGAGGCACCCAGATGCCCCTCTTTCTGGAAAAATATTTTTTTTTTTTAATTTTTTTTTTCAACGTTTATTTATTTTTGGGACAGAGAGAGAGACAGAGCATGAACGGGGGAGAGGCAGAGAGAGAGGGAGACACAGAATCAGAAACAGGCTCCGAGCCATCAGCCCAGAGCCTGACGCGGGGCTCGAACTCACGGACCGTGAGATCGTGACCTGGCTGAAGTCGGACACTTAACCGACTGCGCCACCCAGGCGCCCCTCTGGAAAAATATTAAGAGAGGGCAATAAGGAATCCCCAGGGTAATGTTTGAAAACCCCTTTTATGTTGTTGAAGGAGATTTAAATGTCCCCCTACAAAGGACTTGATTCTTTTGAGAAGCAGATGGCTCTAACCAGGCTGTGGTGGTTGGGGCTGGAAGATAAGGAGTGGACTGAGGGAGAGTAAACCTTTCTGACCTTGGGGGGCAAACTGCTTTGTGGTATTTGGAAAGGTTCTTTGTTTGCAAAAACTAGAAACCTCCCTGGATCACATTGACCAAAATGAGACTCTGCTGGAAGGCCATCAGAAGTGGTATCAAGATTATAAAAACTTCAAGGTAGAAACAACAAAGGCGTTGTTTCAGTTCAAATTGTTTTCTGCTTTCCAGACCTCCTTGTGATCAGCTTGTTGGTTAGAAGTAAACACTTCTTGCATTCAGAGTGTGGTCTGTGGACCAGCAGCTTTGGCATCTTCTGGGCACTTGGTGGAAACACAGTCTTAGGCCTCACCCCAAACCTACCGAACCAGAATCTGTATTGCAAAAAGATTTTCAGGGGGATTCATGTGCACATTGTAGTTTGGGTTTGTGGCCACAAGAATCAACTGGGTGATAGGAGGGAGGAAGTCTCTTAAACCTGAAGGTTACTAGGCCTTTGAGAAGAGCTGTTGCCTTAGTGGTCTACAGGGGATGGTGTTTCCCAGGGCCCACTGGGGAGAGGTCAATAAAATTGGCAAATAGTCTTGAGCTGCTGCCACAAATTCCTGCCCAGGTGCTAGTGGGGCAAGAGTCCAACCTACAGCAGCTTGTGTCCCAGATATTAGATGGGTGGGAGAAACCCAGGCCTGTGACTTGTCCGGGAGGAAACTGCTCAGGACCCTGGAGGGAATGCCCTGTATGCTGCTGGGTCTCTACTTAGAGGGCTCTATTTTGAGGTGCTCATCTGCTTGGCTGAAGGAAGGCAGAGGGTGGCTTGTGCTGATGTCAGAGCTGGGGGGCTTCAACCTTCCTTCTTTGCTCTGGGCAAGCAGTTCCTAAAAGCTGCCCTTGGGACAGAATGGGAGAAGCAATATTGACTTGGTCCTATAGAAGTTCCAAAGCACTTTCATCCTCTATCATATTGATCTTCATAATGATCTGGTACAAAGAACCAGCCAAGCATGGATGGCTCCTGTCTCTGAATTCGGGGCGCCTGGGTGGTTCAGTCAGTTAAGCATCTGACTTTGGCTCAGGTCATGATCTCGCGATTCGTGAGTTCAGGCCCCATGTTGGCCTTTGTGCTGACAGCTCAGAGCCAGGAGCCTGCTTCGCGTTCTGTGTCTACCTCTCTCTCTGCCCCTCCCCTACTCCCACTCTCTCTCTTTCTCTCTCTCAAAGATAAATACACATTAGGAAAAAAAATTAAAAAGGTTGAATTCAACCTCAGGAGTGACTGTGACAGCTAAGGTTAGTGAGACCTGCTACTTAACTTGTGCCTCTTTCTTGGTTTGCTAAAGTCTTGTTCTCAAATTAGAAATTAGGAGGTTGAGTCAGGGGTGAGCTCATCCTTTGGCATTATGAAGTTGTTAGTTTAAAGTATGCCCATCTTAGGGGTGCCTGAGTGGTTCAGTCTGTTAAACATCTGACTCTTGACTTTGGCACAGGTCATCTCACCATCATGAGATCAAGCCCCATGTCGGGCTCTGCACTGGGCATGGAGCCTGCTTAAGATTCTCTCTCTCCTTCTCTTTCTGCTCTCTCTCCTAAATAAATAAATAAATAAATAAATACGTACATACATAAATGCATAAATAAATAAAGTATGCCCATGTTAGAGCACTCTGTAAGAGACAAGTATCCATCCAAGCTTGTTTAATACTCTGTGGGGTGTGAGAGTTTCCTTTTCAGGGCCAACACATTATTGGAGGAAGGCAATTCCTACTTCTTCCACTTATTTCTATCATGGAAGAAAGGACCTCCCACCTGCCACCCATGGGTCCCAGGTGTCACTCAACACCTTGAGGCAGCTCCCAAAATCATAGACAGAGATTCTGGAGGAAATTGTCAGTCTCTACAGGGCTCACCTTTTGTCTCCAAAACTTATTAAATGACATCACAAATAAGGCTTGGCAAATAGGCTGAGGGAGTCTGGTCAGTGAGAACAGACAGAAGCCTGCAGGCATGGATGCAGGCAGGATGGAAATGAAGACCTATGATAGGTGGAAGTGACAACAAAGTGGAGATCCCCAGAAGGAGAATGAACAATCCCAGCTAGCATTACAGAACACTTTCAACAAGCATGGTTCTCCTTTATCCTTGGCAGCCCTGGGTGGTAAGACAGAATTATACCCATTTTACAGATAAGGATCCTACGGTCTAGCAAGGTCATGGGGCCATTCATAACCAAGCCATTATCTTGGACCAGTGCTTAGTGAGTGTACAGTTGATGTTTGCGGAATAAAAGTAGAAAGTGTACATTTGATAGCACTTTTTATTTATTTATTTATTTATTTAATTTTTTTTCAACGTTTTTATTTATTTTTGGGACAGAGAGAGACAGAGCATGAACGGGGGAGGGGCAGAGAGAGAGGGAGACACAGAATCGGAAACAGGCTCCAGGCTCCGAGCCATCAGCCCAAAGCCTGACGCGGGGCTCGAACTCACGGACCGCGAGATCGTGACCTGGCCGAAGTCGGACGCTTAACCGACTGCGCCACCCAGGCGCCCCTTGATAGCACTTTTTAAATGATGAGAAATTTATATTTTTGTGTAGTCTTAACTATCTCCCCCACAAGATGCTTACTAATTACTAACGGGCCTTTTCAACAGAGAAACTTGCCAGATGCCTCCTTAACCAAGTGATCGATGTTAACATCACTGGTAATAAATCACGTTGACAGAATGTAGCCCCTGAATGATGCACTAAGAAGGGTACAGCATTGCTTCTGTGGCATTCTTGCCAAAAATGCATAATCTTGATCCAATTATGAGAAAACACTAGACATTCAAATTGAGGGCTATTTTGTAAAATGACTTACCATCACTCTTCAGTGTCAAGGTTACAAGAGAAAAGAGAGATTGGGGGAACTGTCACAGATTAGAGGAGACTAAGCAGACATAGCAATTAAATGCAATGTGGGATTCTGGATTATAGTAAAAGTAAAATGCAAAATTCAAACAAGCTCTGTAGGTTAGTTGATAGTATTCTATTAGTGGTAATTTCCTGGTTCTGATTGTTGTATCAAGGTCGTGTAAGATGTTAATATTAGGGGGAACTAGGTGAGGGGTACAGAAGGTGAAGACTTTAGCAGAACTCTGAACTACTTTTGCAACTTTCTATAAGTCTAAAATTATTTCATAATAAAATATTTTATACATTTGATATATGAATTATATCTCATTTTTTAAAAATAATAAAAATCTTGACAAAGTAAAGCATTAATATATAGCTTCTTCAGATGACACCTTCTCCTCTACCAGTACTTATTATTTTTCTCTTTGTTTTTTTTGTTTTTTTTTTAATTTTTTTTTTTCAACGTTTTTTTAAATTTATTTTTGGGACAGAGAGAGACAGAGCATGAACGGGGGAGGGGCAGAGAGAGAGAGAGACACAGAATCGGAAACAGGCTCCAGGCTCCGAGCCACCAGCCCAGAGCCCGACGTGGGGCTCGAACTCACTGACCGCGAGATCGTGACCTGGCTGAAGTCGGACGCTTAACCGACTGCGCCACCCAGGCGCCCCTATTATTTTTCTCTTTGAATTTGAAATGGCGTTTAGAATCTCTGTATATTCCACATATTCTCAGCTCAGATCTTCTTCCAAGAAGGTCTACTTGATCTCCACAGCTAGAAATCATGTCGTCTTCCCTTGAACTCCTGTGATACTTTATCTGCACTTTATTAGGGCATTTACCATCTCCACAACGGACATTTATGGTATTTTCCGCCCAGCCCTCTGGCCTAGATCTTCTTCCCTCTTCTGACTCCAACCATGACTTTTCATGGAAGCTGCCATGTTTTTACAGACCAATCCCAAGCCACAATTGATTGGTCCAGGGGTAGACACCTGGCTCAGTTGGGCCAATCAGACACTTTCCAGGATCCCTCCCCTCCCCCCTACTGGAACTGAGAAGTTAATTGATCTGTCTATGGTGGCATGAGTTATGAAACATGGAAGCTGTTAGCCATCACTTTCTCTGCTACGTGGGGGAACCCTATCTGCCACTAGAGAGGGAAGAACGGTAACAGAGAGAAGCAGAGAGCGAGAGTGTAACCGAGAGAGACCTAATTCTATTTGTTTTTGGAGTTTTCTGTCCTTGCCAGGTGTAGGTTGGTTGGTTGACCCTACTGTCTACTACATAATCCCTAGAATCCAATCTACCAATAAAATCCCTTCCCCAAAAATCTGTATTAAGGTAGCCAGGATAGTTTTATGTAGCTCTCAACCCAAAGACTCCCAAAGAATATAGCTACTCTGAATGATTTCTGTAGATGTTTTCTCTCTCCCACTCATCTGGGAATTGCCAAATGCCCACTTAGATACAGTTTGCATCGGCCTGCGGCTAGGGAGAAAACTAGAACAATGTGGTGAGTTATAAAGGTAATTTTTTTTAATTGCTAGATTCTGAGATTAGTCCTTATTAAATTTTTTGGTGAGAGTAGAAAGTAATGCTTTATTTTTCCTTTTCTTTAATGTTCTTTGACAAATAACAAAATGTGGCCGCATTTGGGGAGAACACTTTACTGGGATGTAAAATCCCCGAGTCTGGGAAGCACCCAGGTAATGATTCCTCTGGGGCAGAGTTCTCGCCTGGCTCTCAGCACAGCACGGCTACCGACACATGGTAGGGCAAGAGGTACCTCCGAAACGAATGAGATGAGCTAATGAGTTTAGAAAGCTGTTCTGGTCTCCTGCATGTCACGAGGGGATGATCTGATTCAGAACTGTTATAGCTTGTTCATTCACTTCATTCTTTTATGATTTTCAAATCAGGCCAGATTTCTTTATCTATCTGCAAAATGCCCTACTAGTCTTGCCTGACCTTTCCTTTCAAGTGGGCCTCAGATTCATTCTCTCTTTTTTTTTTAATTTTTAAAATATATTTTATTTTATTTATTTTAGAGAGAGAGCGTGAGTGGGGGAGGAGGCGGAGGGAGAGAGGGGCGGGGAGCGGGGTAGAGAAAATCTTAGGCAGGCTCCACGCTCAGCATGGAGCCTGACATGGGCTAGATCCCATGACCCTGGGTTCATGACCTGAGCCAGAATCAAGAATCTGAGCCACCCCCATTTTCTCTTTTATCCTTACATCTGTCTAGAGGTGGCTTGACTGGGAGGAGAGGTGAAAGCTCTCTTCTCAAAACGTGGAGGGTCAGCTTACTGTGATGGAGAGAGCACTGGAATGGGAGTCAGCATTGCAGCCTAATTCTGGTTGCCCCTCTGGCTGGTTGCTAATTCTCAGGCAAGTTGCTTTAGTTCTCTGAGCCTCGGTTTTCCCATCCATAAAATGGCGGTGCTGTCTAGCCTACCTTCTGCATGGGGCGGTTAGGAGGGCCTGAGCAGGCTTTGTTAGGCTTTGGCAGCAAATTGGAAAGTGGAAAAGGGGAGAATTGTTTTATAGGGGCAGGTGGAGGTATTTGAGTAGGGAAGTGATGATATCATAGAAATGGGAAGGTGGGGAAGTTGCTCCGTACTTCCTAGCTATTCCTAGCTATGTCTCTTACTTGCATGTGACCTCACTTCTCTGTGTCTCAGCTTCCTCGTCTGGGGATAGCCACGTCCCACAGTCAGAATCCCATACTGGACACCAAAGAACACATAGAGCTGGTGAGGGAGAGAGAGGCACTCCAGGTGGAGGAGACTGTAGCAAAGGCTTGGGATCAGGAATTATTGAGGCACAAATGAGAAACACTGGTCTCACGTGTTGTGTTTCATGGGTACAATAAAAATACTTCTCTATCGTGATGAGAATTAAGCAAGAGAATGCAGGCAGAACCCTCAGCACAGACTGGCACATAGCAAACTCAGTCATGGCGCTCGTCCTTACTGCTGTCATTTTATTTTACAGGTAAAGGAAACAGAATCTCTGAAAGGTGATGTGGCTGGCCTAGTCACACAGTTATCAGAGTCAGGCAGGATTTGAATCCACATCTTCTTGACTCTAGAGGCCAGGCTCTGGACAACTGTGCTACAGTCGCCTGTTTGTGGGGCCTCTGCTCCCGACCCCAGCTGTCTGCCTGACTCAGCAACTGTGGGTGGCCTTACTCCCATGCGTGGGCAGCAGAGCTGGTAAGAAGCCTCCCAGTTCCTTGAAAACCAAATATGGCCATACCAGGCCCTCTGAGGCCTGACCCCCAGGCTGGGCTTGCTCCTGCCTGCTCCTCTGGGCCGTGGGGCCTTACTCCCCGTACAAACTGCTGGGTTTGCCCCAAAGGACTCTGGGAGAGCCTGTAATCAGATCCCCTTCCTCATAGGATCCTGTTGAGCAAGTGAGACCAGTGTCTTATCCATGCTGTAATAATTCCTAACTCCAAACCTTTGCTCAGGGAGTGCCTCTCTCTAACCAACTCTTATGCTTTCGTTGGTGCCCAGTGTGAGGTCAGGAATAGTTACTTCCAGACTGTGTGACTTAGAGTAAGATACTCATCACATCCATCCATACCTTCCTTCCTTCCTTCCTCCCTCCCCTCCCCTTCCCTCTTTTTCCCTCTCCTTCCTACCTTTTCTCCTTCCTTCCTTCCTTCCTTCCTTCCTTCTTTCCTTCCATCCATCCAGTGGGCACCTACCTGTGCCAGACACTTTATATATAGTCTCTCCTTCCAGACTAGAAGCCTTGCAGACCAGGTGCCAGGAGATAATTATTCAACCAATATCCTTGGGCAAGGCTTGTCTTCACTACAGTCCTGATGAGGCTCTTGTTATCACCTCCATTTCACAGTTGGGAAGACTGACATGAAGAGAGGGGAAGTCCAAAGGATGCCCAGTGGAGATGGGTGGCACTGAGACTTGAACTCTGATCCACTGGACTCTAGAGGCAGTTCTGCCCAACTCTTAATGGACGGACAGACTGTGGTGAAGGTCAGGTCCTAGGGGAGAGCTGGGACCACTTCTTCACTTCTTAGCTTCTGAGTAGTTCCCTTAACCCAGAGCCTTTCCAATGCAACTATCCCTCACTCACTTTCCCTACTCCAGCCTCTCCATGGCTGATCTGATACTTGCTAGGGAGACTAGAAAGGATTAATTCTTTCCCTTGGTCCCCCATTTCTGAGCCTTTGAGAGTGCCTGTCCTATCTCATAGCTTGCAAATCCTTCTCAAGGTCACCAGCATCCTTACCTCAGCGCTGCAGAGTAAGGAGGATCTTCCCCATGGTTCCTATAGGGGAACTGAGGCCCCTGCACTGGTCATATGTTACATCAGGGTGTGGCCCAGCTGGGCTTGCAATCTCTTGCTTCAAGGAGCTAAGCACAGAATTAGCTGCTAGATCTTTCTTGAAGCCTGGTATGAAGTGTTTAGAGTCCAGAAGATCCAGCTCTGCTTCTCACTAACTGTGCAGCCTTGGGAGAGTCACTTCACTTTTCAGAACCTTATCTCCTCCTCTCACAAATGGGGATAGTGCTGGTACCCATTTGAGAGATGTTGGGAGGATGGAAAAAAATAATGCTTGTAAATCACTTAGCACAGTGCCTGGAACATAGTGGGTGCTCAGACAATGAGGTTATTACTGTGCTTAGTGCCTAACATAGAACATCAGATCAGGAGGGCTATCCAGGCCAAGGGTAATTTACTAACACTCCTTTATCACTACTATGTGCCAAACACATTCATCAGGACACAATCCCTATAACTCAGTGCCATTTTACAGATGAGGTGACTGAGGCTCAGAGAAGGAAAGTGACTGGCTCTAACTCCTGTCCAATCAGAGGAAGAGCCTGGGCCTGGACTCAAGTCTGTGTCTATAATGTCAGCTTTGTTTTGCTGGATTCTCCAACCTTATCATGCAAAGACCCAGAGAGGAAAAGGGAGTTACTCGGGGCTCCACAGCAGCTGGGAATAGGTCAGACCACACCGGGGAGGCCTTTTCCATCCTGGCAGCTCTGCACAGGTCTGGGTAATTCTCCAGTTCTAGGATTAAGGCAGGAGCTTACTGACACAGTCACAGTCCTCAGAAGGGTCCCAGAATCTGGTCCACAGTCTCAGGCCAGCTGGCAGATCTCAGCTTCCCCAGAAGCCCCCACTCTACCCTGTGACCACCCCTTCCCCACCTCCAGATTTCAACTTGTCCCCCCCCGCCGCCCTGCCCTTTTTTTTTTTTTTTTCCAATCAGTTGAACCTTCTGCCAAAGAAAACTCGTTGATGCCCGCAAACCAGCCAGCCGGGGAGGAGGCTGCTCTGGAATGTCGGAGGGGGGTCACCAAGCTGTTTGTGAGCAGGCCAACACAGAAATGTGAGCAGCTACCTTTTTTGGGGAAAGTCAGAACTCCCTCTGTGGGAAAGGATCCAGGGAAGGCTATCTCAGAGGCTCGGACCTCAGTTTCCCCTTGATCAACACCCTGGCATTTATGGGGTATGAGTAACTTCAGCTATTGATTCAATAGCTGTTGGTTGGGTGACTGCTGTGTTCCAGGCACTGAGCTGGCAGCTTGGGACACAGCTGACACAGAGCTAAGCCCTGTGCTCAGGGAGGACTTTTCAGCAGAAGGCAGTGTCTTAGTACGTCTCCCAGTGAACAAAAGGCAGGTGCCCCAGGCCTACAACCCCTGATCAACACTCTTGGGGCTGGTCAGGTTTCAGAACTCAGAATTTTGGGGGTTTTAAAAGGTGAGCTGGGGGGCGCCTGGGTGGCTCAGTCAGTTAAGCGTCTGACTTGACTCAGGTCATGATCTCACAGTTCATGAGTTCAAGCCCTGCATCGGGCTCTGTGCTGACAGCTCAGAGCCTGGAGCCTGCCTTGGATTCTGTGTCTCCCTCTCTCTCTGCCCCTCCCCTCCTCGCACTCTGTTTCTCTCTCTCTCGAAAATAAATAAACATTAAAAAATTTTTTTAATCTGGTGGGGACTGGGCCCACCCATCTCCAATCAAATATATGAATATTGCTGTAGTGAGAAGTTTAAGTATTGAGTCTAAGTGGGGCCCCAGGTTTGGCCTCCACACGAGTTTTCTTCAAATATATGGAAAAGCCCTTGGATATTTGGGCTTTGTGGACTGTAGAGTTGAAGACAAGGGACTGAAGCCCTGATTCATCTCCCCATTTTCTCAGATGAGAAAACTGAGGCTCAGGGCAGAGGAGTCACATACCCCAGGCCCTCGAGCAAGCAAATGGTGCAGGTGGGTAGAATGCAGGTCTCAGTGACTCCACATTCAGAGCTTGTCACCAGCAGGGACCCTGGCTGGGAGAGAAGCAAGGGCTGAGTAGAGAAGGCTCCCTAGCCAAACCTCAGCAGCCCACCAGCCAGTTCTGCCAGGAAGGAGTTAAGAGCAACCTGGGCCTCCGCCAGGCCTCTGCACGGCGGCTTCTTGCAGGGCCTGCCTGTCTGGGGCCTGTTTACCAGGCCACACTTGCATCACTGGCTTCAACGTGCAGTGCAAACACACTCACATTCTTGGGTCATGAGAAATGCACAATTATGATGACATCATGCCCAGAGAGAAGATTTTCGCCAGCCTCCCTTCTGCCCACAGTCAAAGCTGTTTAATTAGCACTCTTAACTGGAACTCTTGTCTTCTTGTAAAAACCAACTGGAAGAATTTATGGGTGGGGGTGACGGGGGTTGGAGTGAGTATGTGTGTGTGTGTGTTTTAAAGATAAAAATAGCTCATCTGGGACTCCTTTTGGGGTATTTGTGAGTATCAGTGCACCGCTGTTTATATTAAATCTATGTCACCCTGGACATTTTCGTCTGAATTTGGCTTGGAGACAGGACGAGAGAAACCACCCATGTCTTTTTGTTCCTTTTTGGGAAGGAGACACGTAGGCCAAGTAAAAGGGCCCTTGGAGACAATTTAGACCAACCATCATTATACAGCCAAGGAAAGGGAAGCCCAGAGAGGGGAAGGCCTTGCTTGAGGTCACACAGTGAGGCTCCAAGTTCTCACACCACTCATGCACTTTGCCACGCTGCCCGCAGCCCCTACTTCGGCTTTATGAGTTGGTTTTTCAGGGTGTTGAAAAGAGAGATACCTCTAGCTAGAGCTTCCTGGATATCTTTTGAGATCAAAATGGAGGAAATGGTGGTGTTGGGGGTGTTGGTATTGGTGTTGGGTGGATGCGGTGGTGGCCTGGGAGCAGAGGAGAGAAAGACTGGGACCACAGAAAGCCTCAACCTCACCCTCCTGCTCTCCCCCACCAAAAGGAACCTACCCTAGGGTTTGAAACATCTGTTCCTCTTCCAGGCACCCCCAGGCTTCCTTTAGCTCCTCCTTCCTAAGAAGTGCCACCTCCTCACTGGCTTCCTTCCATGACCATTGAAGACTTATTTCCCACCATGGGAGCTAGATTTTTAGCAAATGAAAATAGAAGACACCAGTTAAATTTGACTTTCAGAAGGGCACCTGGGTGGTTTGGTTGGTTGAGTGTCTGACTCTCGATTTTGGCTCAGGTCACAATCCCAGGGTTGTGGGATTGAGCCCTGCATCTGGTTCCATGCCACTGAGTGCAGAGCATGCTTGAGACTCTCTCTCTCTCTTTAAAAAAAACAAACAAACTGACTTTCATATAAGCAACAAATAATGTTTTAGTAGGAATATATCTCATGCAATATCAGGATACCTGGAAACCTTAGTCCCCTTCATCTTTATCATCACCATTGTGGCAGATAAAATGCTTCCCCACCAGCCTTCCCTCTCTTTCCTCATTAACTGAACCCTGATTTTTGTCTGGGGTGGGATTGTATCCCAGGCTATGAGTCAATCATGATTAGTCTAAGCTAGTCACAACAATCCTGTTCTCTTTTGCCTTTCCAGACTCCCTTGCAGTCAGGAATGGTCTGGTGGCCTTAAAATATGTCTGTAAATTTTTTTGACACCCTCCTTTTGAAAAGGTGGAAATTCATCCCCACAACCTTGAATGTAGGCTAGACTTAGTGACTCATTTCAAAGAGTGACTTCTGAGGGTAGGTCATGGAAACCATTGTTGCTGTTACCTTGCTCTCTTAGATTACTTGCTCTGGGGGAAATTAACCACCATGGTGTGAGGACACTCAACAGCCCTGTGGAGAGGCCCACATGGGAGGAACTAAGTCCTGCCACTAGTAGCCAGCACCAACATGCCAGGCATGTGAGTGAGAGACCTGGAAAGTGGCTCCAGCCCCAGTCAAACCTTTGAATGTGGGCCAACATTTTGACTTGCAGCATCAGCCAGAGATATCTTTGTATTAATCATATATTTTTTAAAATTTGATTTACTTATTTTTTAAACCTTTATTTATTTTTGAGGGAGAATGAGCATGAGCAGGGGAAGGGTAGAGAGAGAGAGAGAGAGAGAGAGAGAGAGAGAGAGGGAATCCAAAGCAGGCTCTGTGCTGACAGCAGAGAGCCTGATGTGGGGCTTGAGCCCACAAATGACAAAATCATGACCTGAACTGAAGTCAGATGCTTAACTGACTGAGCCACCAGGTGCCCTAAGATTTTTTAAGTAATATCTACACTCAATTTGGGGGTTGAACTTACAACCCTGAGATCAAGAGTCGCATGCTCTACCAATTGAGCCAGCCAGGCACCCCTGTATTAATCATATTTTAACTTTTCTATATTTTATGATGTTTAAACATCTTTGGGGGGCCTTGCTGGCTGGGAAAAGACTGCCCCACCCAGGGCTAGCTAATTCCTAGAGACAGTAAACAACCTGTTGGTGAGCCCACCTTTTATGCACAAACCAACCAATCCTGAGTCCATACCCCCCTGACACTTCTTTATCTAACTCATATACCAAGCAAATATTTCCCTTGACTTAGATCATCCCAAAGCCAGGTACTAGACAACTAGGGACAGCCCCTGTGCCCCGGAGCCCACTGGAATTACCCAAATTACCCAAACATTACCCTGCCTTTCCTTGCCTATCCCACAGAAACCCTAATGAAGGTTATGGCCTTAGCTTTCTCTTGCTCCTTTCTGCCTCCTGACCAACACTGGTGCTTCCCCCTATGGCCCCACACACATGCTGTGCCTCTTGTTTCTAGGAGAACTGTGAGTAATGTTAAACTTTTCTTTCAGTGGCATCGAACTCTCCATGTCATCATGTAGTCATCTTTATAAATGAAGACACAGGCACAAATCACCCCTAGGAGATCCTGATTCAGAACCACCAAACTACACCATCCCCAACTGACCCACAGAAACTGAGAGATAGGAAAATATGTACGGCAGTGTTAAGAATCTAGGTTTGGGGTTATTTGTTCCCCAGCAATGGGTAACTAATGTGAACGGTCATGTAACCTAGTTCTGACTAGTAAGACATAGGGAAAGTATGCTAGGGTGCTTCTAGGAAGCTTTCCTCATAAAAGGATCAAAAGGGAGAGGAGAGCTCAGGGGTATTACGCTCCTTAAACAAGGATGGTACTTATAGAAATGACAGCCATCTTGGGACCGTGAGGCCCTGAAAATAAGGTTAGAGGAGTGAAAAAGTAGAAAGGACCTGTGTTGGGGCACCTGGATGGCTCAGTTGGTTAAGCGTCCAACTTTGGCTCAGGTCATGATCTTGTGGTTTGTGAGTTTGAGTCCCACGTCAGCCTCTGTGCTGACAGCTCAGAGCTCGGAGCCTGATGCCTGCTTTGGATTCTGTGTCTCCCTCTCTCTCTGCCCCTCCCCTGCTCATGCATGAGCTCTCAATCTCTCTCTCTCTCTCTCTCTCTCTCTCAAAAATAAGTATTAATTTTTTTTTTTTTAAAAAAGGACCTGTGTCTTTATAACATCATTAAGCAGGTGGACTAACTCTATGCCCACCTGCATCCAGATTTGCAGACAAGCAAGCAATCAATGTGGTTATGGTTTAAGCTACTGTATCCTACAACTTGCAGCTTAATGCATCCCTAACCAATACGGTCCGCATGCACAATAGCAGCTCACTTAACTGGAGTAACTTGTGCAATGACTTCATCTATCTGCAAGCTGAAATGAAGCTAAAAGGCCAACTGAGTACCAAAACCAACACCACAATGTCCATACCAAGCACCTTACTCTCAGATAAGCTTTCCCTCACGTTTACTCATAGTCTTTTAGCTTTTACTTTAGACACAATTCTAACAAGCATTCCTAAGGTGTCTTCTTGGCCCACAGTAGCTTGGAAATCAAATTCAATTCAACAATCAATCATTTGCTATTGTGCAAAGCACTGTGGGAGGCCCTGCTTGACACTGTGTATCCATGAATGAGTTTTAAGAGAGTGAACAACATGATCTCATTGGTCAAAGTAACTTGGCCTGTAAAGTAGAGACCAGAGCGAGCCTGGAAAAAAGAAAAGAGAAAAGTTGCTAGTGAATGCCAATCTATTAAGAAAATATATGTTTAAAAGTATTTTTCCATGGAAAATTCCATCAACAGGACAAATCACTATAACTCTTCTTAATTGTTGCTAATACTGGTTTTCCAAAATACTCCACATACTTGTATGCTTTAACTTCCTGAATCCCTTAAAAGTTTTCACAAGTGAAATAGTGTGCCAGGCCTGGATCTGAGTTCAGAAGAAATGCAGAATGTAGCAATGCTAAGATATCCTGGTGCACAATTACTCTACCTGTATAGATGGGAATCTGAGGCCCAGGGGGAGGGAACAGCCCGGAGTGGCACAGTAAACTAGTGGCAGACTGAGGACTAGAACTCAGAATTCTGAACTTTCCCTTTCTCCAGTCAGTGAGGAAGGTAACAGTCATTCCCTCAAACCACCCAGACATTTTCTTTGTAAGGCGGAGAGTCTTCACCCTGCGCTGTCAGCTTCTCCCCACCACCCCCCACCCCGAGTCAGGAAGCTCTGCCTGCCCAGGATTTTCCTGTGTGTGGGAAAGAAACAGAATGGGCAGATAAATCCTCCGAGGCTTGTTTTCAAGTACATGAGGCCCTCTCCCTGGCCTCAAGGCCCTGGCCAAGATGACCAATCCATTGACATGTGTTTTTGTGTGTTTCTAAAAGTAATTCAAAAGGATGTCTGTGCATCCCTGAAGCACAAGGCTGGACATGGGAGGGGAGGAGAGTATGGGTCATTGTTCCTGAGCACGGGGAGCTGCCTTGGTTTGGGTCCTCCCAGAAGCAGACCCTAAAACAAATATTTAAGTGTCAGGAATCTATCTGGGAAGTGAACCCAGGGAATCCCTGTCAGGGAGTGGGGAAGCGAGACAGGGAGTGGAAGTGAGCCAGTAGGGGAAGCATTATCAGGGCAGTTACTGTGGTGAACAACCGGAGCTCCGCCCTACTAGGGACCTCCCAGAGACCGTGTAGGCCGTACCTCAGCCATCCCAACCAAAGGGTTAGGGAGTTGGGTTGTCTATCCACCAATTTTCTATCCTTCGATGGCCAAGGGCTACTTCTGGGGGTGCCAATTCTTGGCACTCCCAGTGTGCTCCTGAGGCCAGAACAACACCATCAGGCATTCAGTGAGCAGCCTTTGGTGGGTAGAGGTGATCGTCCATGGGATAGGGGCTATGTCTGCTCCAGGAGTTGACCACTAATTAGTTTTACATTCACAGGAAAAGGTGGACACAGGCCCAGGAGACACGTCTCTCCCTCTGGGGAAGGATGTGAAGGGTGTGTACTGCAACAGCAGGGGCTTTTTCCTGTCCAGGCCTCCATCACCCCTTTCTTCTCGTGTCAGGGAGCCACATTTCTGTGATAGTCAGCTAGTATGCATGAATATCCATCTCTTCCTCTTTGAGGCCCAGCTAGACCATACTTCCCAGTCTCTCTTGTAGTTAGGAGGGGCCATGTTCTCAGACAATGAAATGTGAGCAGAAGAGATGTGCACCTCTTCCAGACTCGGGCCAAAAAGCCCCTCCACATACTGTCCTTTTTCTTTCTTTCCCTTTCTGTGGCCAATTTAGAGGCCAATGGTGGAACGTCTTTAATGATGCTTTGGAGGAAGATGATATCATGCAAATTACTGCACAAATCACTACTGCTATTTGGCGTTAGCTCTAGGAGGAAAAAGGAACTAGGAACCACTTTGCCTCTTGATCCAGGCAGAGGGAACAGCATGGGCAAAGGCCACGGGGCAGGAAAGAGAAACCCAAACCAAGCCAGTGTAATGAGCACTGGGAGAGCAATGAAGGACAGTGACATGAGAGGAAGGTGCATGATCCTGATACAAGATTAATGGGTTTGTGGGAGGTTATTTGATGGGTTTGGGACAGACACAGCCTTGGCAGCCTCCGCATCACAGGGGCAGAGCATCAGTTTAAGAAACCAGATTGTAACTAGGAGGGGCTGAACCTAGTAACTTAAAATTTATGTGTGGCTTAGATAGTCATGGAGTTGAGTGGGCTCCATGCCTGGAGTCCCCTGTCCCAGAGTCAGGGCCCCCTGCCCCTCCCAGTGAGGGAAGGGCTTTTCTGTGTTCACAGCCCAGCCTCACCTTAAAGGATCATTCCCAGGTCACCTAGCCTGAATTTGGTGAGTCTTGAAATCAGGTGGCCCAGAACCTCTCTTGGGCTGAGTTCCTCTCATCCTACACAAATGACTCTCCAATATCAGACCTACAGGCTCTTCTTGTGGGCTAGCCTGGGAACCTCACCACATTGTTTTGTTAAACCTCGAGTGACTGACTTACTAATGAAGTGTTGGGCCGGAGCTGCTTGCCTGACCTCCGGGGCTGCTTTTTGCCTGCCCCACCCCCTCCCCCAAAGCAATGTCCTCTCGGGAAATGCAGCTGACCCAGCTGCATCCGTGGGAAGGCCTGGCCCCCACACCTCACCCTCCTAGCCCTGCTGAGGCCTCAGGAAATGACCCTTTTAGCAGCCACGAGCGATCCAGAGGACAATGACAGAGGGACGGAAGCCTGTTTGTCTCAGCTAACTTGTCCCCTTGGGTGGATGCCAGCTGCTGGAAATACAAAACTGAAGATTCAGTGGGAAAATATATTTTTTTTAAAAAAACAGACAATCCTATGGGCTTTAGCCAACTTCTGAGGCTCTGAGGGATTTTGTTTTCTTTAATTGTGTGTGTGTGTGAGTTTAAAACATATAAGGCTCAGAGCATCAAAGACTCTAAAGTTTGGAAGATCAGCTGTCCCACCCAAGCTGCAGGCCCCCCTGTGGCATCTGTCTTCGTGTGGCTGGGCCCCACCTCTCCACACCATTGTTAATCACATCACTCGGCTCTGGCACTGTCCCCACCCCACCTCCACTCACCACCTAGAAGCCCAAGAGCCGTTCTCAAACCCAAATCAAGTCACCCCTTCTAGGGCTCTGCAGGCCAGCTCTGCCTCAGCTCCAAGGGGCTTCCTCACCACCCTCTTTGAAACAGCACCTCTCAATTGTTCTCTCTCAGAGCACTCATTTTTGCACTTAACCCCATCTGGAGTGATCTGGTTTGTTTACACATGCCCGGTGCATAATACATATTCAGTAAATGTTGACTGACTGAATGTTTTTCAGTGGTAGTTGCATTCAGATCAGAGTTGGCTCAGAGAATCCAGTGTTCATTGTATTGCAACAAACATTTTTATTGGCTACAAACTGCGCCAGGGCCGGGAGGCAAATCAATCAAGAATTCCACTCATTTATTTACTCATTCATTTAGAGGGTAGAGCCCTGTATAGGTAGTGATTCCATGGGGGGGGGGGGGGGGGGAGGGGGCAGAGAACAGCTGGAAAACTTCATGGAAGAGGGGATATGGATTTTCCATCAAAAGAGAAGCCAAATGGGATGGTGGACTGTCCAACTTGAAGGAACTGTCTCGTTTGGAAAGTGTGAATGTGAATGTGTTTAAAAAAGGAAGAGAATCATGGAGTGTGGAATTTGATTTATTCCCACTTTGGACTGCCAGGGAAGGCAGAGACCTGGTTTTATGTGGGGCTGTAGAGGGGATACTCAACCTTGTTTGCTGAAACAACGGAGGGATGAATGTAAAGGGCTGAAGTGGGGAGGGGGTGAAGTTGTTCTGTTGCCGTGGAGGCCTTGAATGGCATGCTAGGCAGCCTGGGTTTTCCTCTATGGGCAAGAGTCTAATAAAAATAATGATTTTGAGAAGCCTGTTTTAAGGCTGATGTCAGTGACTCCTGAATTCCAGTTCTCTAGTGATGCAGACTACCACAAGATGCTTCTGGAAAATACAGTTGCCTGGGACCCATCTTGGGAGAATCTGATTCTCTGTAAGCTGGAGTTGGGGCCTGGTCATCTGCATTTTTATAACCTTTCCACACGTTCTCATCATTTACCAGGTTTGGTGACCACTGAGGCTCAGAGAGGTGAAGGCATGTGTCCAAGATTACCCAGCCAAACGGTGGTAGGCGGGGGGCCTTTGACCCAGGTCCATGTGGCCCTCCGTGTTTACCTGCTTCATCTGCAGCCTCCCTCTGGACTAGCTCCTTTCTCGAGTTTTCTTTTCTCCTGGATGCAAGAATCTGGGCCAGGGCTGAGGCTGCTGGCCCTGTTCTCCCTTCCCCTCCCCACCCCCAGCCTCAAAGGTCAGGTACCTCCCAGCCTCCTGCGGGCATGTCCATTTATGGCTCTGTTGTTCCAAAACGTGGCCAAATTTATAAACTCCCCCTTCCCGGAGACACGAAACAATTTGTGCAGAGTATAGTGCGGGGGCAGAGCTAGGAGCTTCATCCGGGGCTTGGACTGCAGCCCTGGCCCAAGCCCAACAAGTTTTGGCGTTGGCCAGGCTGCAGTCCCTCCCTGGGCCTCAGTTTCTCCACCTATAGAGCAAAGGAGCTGGACTAGATCATTCCTGAAGTCCTTTCTAAGTTTAGACACATCCAATTTACTGCTTACAAATGACAATTTCCTAAATCCACGGGCCCAGTAATTGTAAAAGATGGGCTGGAGGATGGACTGTAGCCTCTAGGCTCTTTTGCATTGCTTCTTTTCTTGCTTGCTTGCTTGCTTGCTTGTTTTAAGTTAAAAAATTATCCAAGGAGGGGCGCCTGGGTGGCTCAGTCAGTTGAGCATCCGACTTTGGCTCAGGTCATGATCTCACAGCTGGTGGGTTCGAGCCCCACAATGGGCTCTGTGCTAACAGCTTGGAGGCTGGAGCCTACTTCGGATTCTGTGTCTCCTCTCTCTGTCCCTCCCCTGCTCGCACTCTGTCTCTCTCTCAAAAATAAACATTAAAAGAAATTTAAAAAGTTTTTTTTCAATGTTTATTTTTGAGAGATAGAGACAGAGCATGAGTTGGGGAGGGGCAGAGAGAGAGAAAGGCACAGAATCTGAAGCAGGTTCTAGACTCTGAGCTGTCAGCACAGAGTCCGATGCGGAGCTCGAACCCACAAACCATGAGATCGTGACCTAAGCTGTTAATTGTCTGGCACTTAACCAACTGACCCACCCAGGCACCCCTCATGTTTTCTTTTCTTTAATTTTTTTTTTTTTTGCTAATATTCCATTGTACAGATATGCTACATTTTGCTTGTTCATTTGCCAGTTGGTGGACTCTAGGAGTGTATCCAGTTTGAGGCTATTAGGAATAATATTGCTATGAATGTTTGCATGCAAGTCTTTATGTGGGTATGTGTTCTCATTTCTCTTGGGTGGATACCTCATTCCCAACCTTTTAAACTGCTCTGGCATCCTTCAGTGGAAGGACACACTCTGGTGTTGTAACCAGTCCTCCATCAATGGACATTTAGATTGTTTGCGAGATTTTTATTCTCACAAACCCTGCTGCTCTGTGCTTCTTTGCCCCTCCATCTCTGGATGCATGTGCAAGAAGAGAGATGGTTGGGTTATAGAATATGTACATTTTACATTTGTTGAATTGTTCCCAAATCATCCTCCATGACACTTTTGCCTTCTCTTCTCTTCAAAGGAACAAGAATGGCGTGTGGGAGAGAATCCACTATAAAGTTATCACCACGACCCCTACCCTTCCCATTGAGCCGGAGGGACTGGACAAGGAGAAAGGCCACTTCTGGATAAAAGTCCCTAGGTGTGGCAGTCACAAGATAACTGAGGTCAAGCAGGAGAAAGCAGAGGCTGTTATAAGGACTAGAACTCTTCCTCCCAAGTTCTCCTTTGCAAGCATATAGGTAATGAGCTCTCTGTCACTGGAAATATGCAAGTGGAACCTGGCCAATCATTTGGCAGAGGCTGTAAAGGAGCTCTCAAAATCTGATGGGAAACTGGGCTGTATGGCTGGCTTCTGAGCAGCAGTTTGTCTAAGGGGTTAAGAACGTGGGCTTAGCTGGCAGTGGCCTCTGGTTTAAACCCCAGCTTTGCCATTTCCTAGCTCTCTTTCTTCCATCTTCAGGTAACCACAATTCTGACTCCTATCATCACAGATTTATCTTGCCCATTCTAGAAATTCATACAAATGTCATCACACTGAACATTCTCTTGTATCTGGCTTATTTCATTCAACATTATGTTCATGAATTCCTGAGGGTTTTTTTTTTTTTTTTTTCAAATCTCCCTCCATCCAGTAGGGGACACTCACCAACATTTCATCTTTCATTAATTTCTTCCATCATTGAGTCACTCATTCAACAAATATTTCTTGAGCCCTTGCTGTGTGGGGAGGGCTGGCCAAACAGAGTAACCCATGGCAAAGACTGATGAACTCTGGGTCTCCCAGAATGTTCTTTGACTCAAAACTATTTTGGATACAAATTACAATGGTGAGAGCCCTACTCTGAACTACTGCAGTACCAGGTAGTATCCCCAATAGACAGAGGCTGCACAGCTCAGGCTCTGGCATCCATACACGGGCACTTAGTAGGTGCTTCATAGAAAGTGGCTACAACTGTTCCCTTGGCACAGAAGCACTGTAAGGAGCAGAGACCTCCTCTTTTCTTTTTTTTTAAAGTTTGTTTATTTTGAGAGAAAGAGAGAGCACACACGTGTGAGTGTGAGCCAGGGAAGGGCAGAAAGAGAGAGAGCAAGAGAGAGAATCCCAAGCAGGCTCGTGCTGTCAGCACAGAGCCCAACAGGGGGCTCAATCCCACAAACAGTGATCATGAGCTGAGCCAAAATCAAGAGTCAAGAGTCAGAAGCTTAACGGACTGAACCACCCAGTCGCCGCCCTCCTCTTTCCTAATCCTTCACCGGACCTATATGTCCGGTACCATTTCAATCTACATTTGCCAATGAGGAAAGGATGCTCAGAGAGGTGAGGTAACTTTCCTGAGGTTGCACAGCTAATGAGTGGGTGAGCCTGAGATTCAAACCCAGTCATGCTGAGTGTCAAGTTTGAGCTTTCACCTCTGCTATGGGGAATCAGCTGATGCCTCCTCGCCCTTCCTTTAAGCCAGAATCGCTCTGGACAAAGGTTGTGAACTTTGCTTTGCCATTTCTTGTTGTCTTTCTTCCACTTTTGGGGGGGGGGGGGGTCAACCCAGGATGTTTTCCTGGTCTTGGATTTTGTCTGTTTCAGCTTAAAATCATATTGGAGAGGGTAGGGAGAAGCAGAACTCACCAACAGCAACTCCTGCCCTGCCCAGCACCCTGGGCCTGGGTTCTAGGTGATCTCACTGCAATTTGTCCCCCACCATCCTGCTTCTTGCAGACTGTCTACCTTGGGATCCCCCTGGACCCTCACTCTAAGGTTCTATTAAGTGATCCCTAACGGCAGCATTTTCCTAAGTGATAGGCACAAGATTATACATCTGGGCTAGTTGTTACCAACGCCCTGACTCACCCAGCTCATTCCCGTGAGTGAATGAGCCTTTCATTTTAACTGCTGGCTTTTAAAGGGCCACGCATCTGCTTTTCCAACCACGTAAAAAAGAAAAACGTGGTTCAAAGAAGTAGTTAAGTTTTCTCCATGGGAGCAAATTTTCCAGGGAAGAAAATGTCAATCTTATAATACAATTGAGTGGCCTTCAAAAAATATTTTTTTAGCACATGAAAGTGGAGCTTCTGTGATAGAAGGAGGAGGGTTTTGATTGCTGAGTGACACAGGTTCCCTCTCACTCCTTAGCTACCCACTTCTCTGTGACACTTAATGTTTCCACTGGATGTGGAACCCAGTTTGGGAACCTCTGAGAACACCCTGGCCCAGGAATCGAACCCTGGGTCTGAGCCCCAACGTCATGCTTCATTAGTATGTGACCTCAGAAAAGGGAGTGGCTTCTCTGGACTCAGTTTTCCCATCTGGGAAATAGCACAGTTGTACTAAGTATAAACTTCTTTCTAGTTCCAAGATTCTGTGTTACTAGGGAAAATTTAGTATGAAGCAGTAAACTGTTGGAAATACAGACTTGTGGAAAAAAGAAACAAAGTTCTCTTGTTTGAGGACATCCAGTAAGAAACCAACAGCTATAAAAGTGCTGTCTAGGGTCGCCTGGGTGGCTCAGTGGGTTAAGCATCTGACTCTCTCTCTTGTTTTTTTATTTATTTATTTATTTATTTTTGAGACAGAGAGAGACAGAGCATGAATGGGGGAGGGTCAGAGAGAGGGAGACACAGAATCTGAAACAGGCTCCAGGCTCTGAGCTGTCAGCACAGAGCCCGATGCGGGGCTCGAACCCACGGACCGCGAGATCATGGCCTGAGCTGAAGTCGGCCCCTCAACCGACTGAGCCACCCAGGCGCCCCTCTCTTTTGTTTTTTAATGTTTATTTATTTTTGAGAAGGGGGAGGGGCAGAGAGATAAGGAGATAGAGAATCTGAAGCAGTCTCCACACTATCAGTGGAAAGTCCAATGTGGGCTTGAATCCATGAACTGTGAGGTAATGACCTGAGCCAAAGTTGGACACTCAATTGACTGAGCCACCCAGGCACCCCAAATGCTTGACTCTTGGTCATGATCTTGTGGTTTGTGGGCTCGAGCCTCACCTTGGGCTCTGTGCTGACAGCAAGAAGAAGCTTGCTTGGGATTCTCTCTCTCTGCCCCTCCCCAGCTCAGGTGAGTGCTCTCTCTCAAAATAAATAAATAAGCATTTTTAAAAAGTGTTTTCTTTTTTTTTTTAATTTTTAAATGTTTTATTTATTTTTGAGAGAGAAAGACAAGAGTGTGAGCAGAGGAGGGGCAGAGAGAGAGAGGGAGACACAGAATCCAAAGCAGGCCCCAGGCTCTGAGCTGTCAGCACAGCACAGAGTCCGATGCCGGGCTCAAACTCACAAACTGCAAGATCAGGACCTGAGCTGAAGTCAGACACATAACCGACAACCGACTGAGCCACCCAGGAACCCCCCCCCCCCCCCCGCCAAAAAAAGTGCTTTCTAAGTAGAGGTGCTGTGGGTCTCCTTGCATGAATTGATAAATAAAGGTCAACAGTTTCATTTGCTTCATTATTAGAAAGTAGGTTAATGGGTGCCTGGGTGGCTCAGTCAGTTAGGTGTCTTGACTCTTGATTTTGGCTCAGGTCATGATCTCAAGGTTCATAGGTTCGAGCCCCATGTCAGGCTCCATGCTAACATCTCAGAGCCTGCTTGGGATTCTCTCTCTGCCTCTCCCCGATTCATGCTCTCTCTCTCTCTTTCTCAAAATAAATAAATAAACTTAAAAAAATTTTAAGAAGTGGGTTAAGTCAAATCATTATGCCGTACAGCTTAAACTTATTCAGTGCTGTGCATCAATTACATCCCAATAAAACTGAAAAAAATGGGGATAATATTAAAGTGTTGAGAAAAATAGTACTCAGGAAAAATGTTCTCATAAATCAATGCAAAAAGTCACTAATGTCATTACCATATGTGGCAAGGGGAAACACTCTAGGGGGAAAAAAAAAGAAGAAAGTAGGCTAAAGTTGTCCCCTGCTATCCCATCTGTGTAAATGATTTGTCAGTAATCCTTCTCTCATGCTCATTATATGAAACATACTAAGTAATGAAGAGTCAAACAACATTAATATAGGAAGATACTGAACATCAGACAATTTTAAAAAAATGAAACATGCACTGCAGCCTGGATAACCAATTATTCCTCTTTGCTTAGATTGATTGGTTTCTTGGGACACAGGGCTTCTAGTGCTAAAACCAGGAAAATCCCAGGCAGACTGGGATGAGCTGGTCACCCACCTGACATATCGCAGTTACTTTGTGCTAGACACTGTTCTGAACATTTTTCACATATTAACTTCTTAGATCTGCATCACACCCTTATAAGGGAGGTGCTATTATTATCTCTAGTTTGTAGATCCTCAGGGGGAAACTGAAGCTCAAAGAGGTAAGTGGCTTTTCCAAGGTCACACAATTGGTTGGAGGCATAGCCAAGATAAAAACCCACCCCATAAGTCTCTGATGCCTGTAACTGCTAATATCACATCAACTTGCTCCTAAATTGTGTCTTTGGCAAATCACAGAGCTGTGGCCAGTCTGTGACCAAGGCCAGCCAGGTACTCGGGAGACCCAGGCCTATCAGCTTCTTTGTATCCTGGCTTCCAGCTTGGTGAAATAAGGGGGCTGGTTGGGAACAATTTTTGTAAGCAGGAGAACTTGTCAGACAATCAGGACCCCAATATATAAAACAGACCATAGTCACAAAATTTACGTCGTCAGCATTTAGCTGGAAATTCTTCATGGTGTACAGAATTCCTGAAACTCTGCTCCATAGCCTGAGGCTTTCAGAAACAGAGTGTGAAAACTTGTGGCTTAATTGCTCTCTAAGGACTTTTGGGGCTTCAAAATTAAATCCAACGTTTAATTGAAACATTTCATTCGTTCATGCCACAACAATGTTTGAACTGCGGAAGATTTGCCAGGTGCTGGTCCAGGCACTGGGGCATCAGAGATGAGCTGGACCAGGATCTCTCCACTCTGGCACTATTATTATTTGGGGCTGGGTAATTCTTTGTCTTGTCTTATACCTTGCAAAATGTTTAGCAGCATTCCTGGTATCTACTCACTAGATGCCAGTAGCTCCTGCCCAGTGTGACAGCCTAGAATGTCTCCAGACACTGCCAAATGACCCGGGGCAGGGGGTAAAAAATCAACCCTGGTTAAGAATTACAGAGCTAAACTTATAAAGATCTCTCATCTCGTGAGCTTATGTTCCCTGGGGAGAGACAGACAGCAAATATTTAAAAAGAAATGTGTGGTAAAGTGAAAATGGTGTGATGAGACAGATGTTACTGGGGACCTTCTTCAGCTGGGTGAGCAGAGAAGGTATCTCTGAGAAGATGATATTTGATCTAGAACTGGAATGTGCAGTGGGAAGGAGCCAGTCATGCAAAGATCTGAAGAAAGAGTGCTTCAGTCAGAGGAAGGACTGAGAGCAAAGGCTGAGAGGCTGGACAAAACTTGGCTTGATTAAGGTACAGAATGAAGGCCAGTCTGCTAGGAACATTGAGGATCAGGGCAGAGGCAGGAGAGATGAGCTGATGGGGTATGGAGGACAGGTAGAAATGGGAAGGATCAGTTCATTGAGGGCCTTACAGGTCAAGGGAGGGAGGTTATTTTTAATTATGACCATCTGCTATGTGCTCCTGGGATAGGTCTGGGACACAAATGTGAATAAGATATCCCATAGAGGATGATACAATTAATTCTACCTGGGGTGAGTCTAGGCAGGCTTCATGGTGGAGGCGACATTGACGTTCACTTGAAGGATGAACAAGAATCCATTATGTGGAGAAAAGGGAGCAGTGTAAATTATTTCCCACACACTATGCATGCGATTCTCTCTATGCAAGTTGTTAAATTGCTGGCTTCTGGGTCCTATCCCCAGAGGTGCTAGGGCCCAGGAATCTGTATTTAACACAGCATTGTAATGATTCTGATACAGGTAGAGGGGACCCCACTTTGAGAATGCTGCTCTGTCACTTTCCTATCACTTGTCTGGCGCTCAGCGGAGTATGAATGTCTGGACAAGATTGTTCCAGTTGGAAGGCATTTACTAGTCTATTGTGTACCTGGACTCAGGGATAGAAAACAAAGGCAGAAGGACCCAGTCTCTGCCTCTCTATGTCCCCAGTTATCCCTTCTCTTGTATGAGGAAACAGAGACTCAGAGGGGATAAATGACTTCCTCAAGATCACACAGCTTAGCAGAGGCCCATCTGGACACCAAATTCAGGCCAATGGACTCCCCAGTCCAGTTCTCTTTCCCCTCCACTAGCCATATTCAGGATGTTCTTCCCTGGAGATTTATCCATACACCATCCATGAAGCCAGTGTCTACTGATTTGAAAATCAACTCTGACTCACACCAGAGGGAACGGATCAGTTCACTGAGCAGGCCAGTTGCCAAAAGACTGGGGAGGAGAATGTACACAGGGTGCCTCACACAAAGCTGTGAATGTGCAAGTGTCCCAAATGCTGGTTGTTTTTCTTCCAACTTGACACACATGGAGACGAAGGAAAAATATCCCACCAAAAATGTTCAGACCACAGGAAATATGTTGGCAACTGTCAGAGGTGTGGACAGGGGCTCTTGCAAGAACAGGCTGGTATGAGGTGGGAGCCAGAGATGAGAGTGGGCCTGACTGCTGGGAGTGTGACTAAGGGCCTTCCTTCCCTGAAATCCAACCTCCTTTCCTTGTTAAACCGGGTGTCTTTGCAGCTGAGACCACACCAGATCTGGAACTGGAGCTGTGTGAGTGGGTGATAAGCATGTAATTGTGTAAGCTTGCGATCAAATGAGTCTGTAATTGTGTAAGCGACCGGAGGAGTAATTGTGTTAGCACACGAGTGTGTAAGCACGTAAGAGGTACATGTGCAAGGAGATACGTGTGTGGCATGTAAGGAGGTAAACACGTAAGCTGGTAAGTGTGTCAGGATGTAATTGTGGAACGAGGTCAGGGAGGAAGCACCTAATGTGTGGGCAGAAAGTTTGTAAATAAGTAAACATGTAAGCAGGCAATCATATAAGTGGATTAGCATGTAAGTGGGTAAATGTGGAAGCATATGAGCATTTGGCTGCTGCTTGAGGTGAGACATGGAGCTTGCACACACCAAGCTGTTTTCTGAGTTTCTTTTTTTTTTTTTTTTTTTTTTAATTTTTTTTTTCAACGTTTATTTATTTTTGGGACAGAGAGAGACAGAGCATGAACGGGCGAGGGGCAGAGAGAGAGGGAGACACAGAATCGGAAACAGGCTCCAGGCTCTGAGCCATCAGCCCAGAGCCCGACACGGGGCTCGAACCCACGGACCGCGAGATCGTGACCTGGCTGAAGTCGGACGCTTAACCGACTGCGCCACCCAGGCGCCCCTGTTTTCTGAGTTTCAACCAGATCATGGTTTTGGCCTGTAATGTGGTGAGGTGACAGCATCAAAGACCCATTCTAGAGTTTCTCCTGGCACAAAATAGCCTTAGGTCATTTGGGACATTATTTCTACTCACCACACCGTCAGGCAGGGCAAACAAAGCTTCAGTCTCAGTGTGCTGTAGGGCTGGTTCCCCAAATTGGCCTTAGGTGTCCATGAAGTGATTTCAGGTGGTACAAGGATAAATACCTTTTATTTCCCTATCAATCATTACATGCATTGTAGAGGAAGACTTAAAACTGGTCCTCCAAACATATTAGCGTAGCCATTGTGTTCTTAGAAGGAGTTAAAATTGGTAATACATGTCATTCAGTTTTGTAACATGATTGGCCTACTCCACAACTGTGGCCCATATGGATAGCTTCATTTGCTGCCAGTAGGGGCAGGAGCAAAGTCTCAGCCATAATAACTTCCATTCCATAACCAGGGCACTGGTGGGCAGTCCCATCTATCCACAGTGGCAGCAGCAAGCAGCAGCAGCAGCAAAATCCTGTGTTTCCTTGCTTTTCTGGTATCCAGTGGCATAGGGAGTCCTAGGCCCAGCGGCATCTGCTCAACCCCACCACTGCCAGAAGGTCCTCGGTGACAGCAAGTGACCCAGAATAACACTTCTCCCCCACATATGGCACCATAAGGGATTGAGCAGGAACCTTAACATCACCAGAGGAGTGAAGCAGATTATTATAGCTGTACAAGGACTCAGAAAATTAGGCTGCCAGTGGAACTCAAGCCCACAGAAATAGGCCAGAACCTACAAGTGAACAGGGTGATTACCAAAATAGAAGATTTTAGTCGGATCAACAGCCCCCTAATACAATAACCAAAATGTCTAGGATGCAATAAAAAACCATCTGTCAGGGGTGCCTGGCTGGCTCAGTGGGAGGAGTGTGTGACTCTTCATCTTGGGATCATGAACTCAAGCTCCACATTAGGTGCAGTGATTACTTAAATAAATAAAACTTAAAAAATCATCTATTATACCAAGAACTAGGAAAATCATAATTTGGATGAGAAAAGAATCTTAACACGTGCTAATTATAAGATGAAATAGACGTTTGAATTGTCTGACAAACAGGATTTTAAAGCAGCCATCATAAGAATGCTCCAACAATAATTATAAATTCTCTTGAAACAATGTAAAAACAGAAAATCTCAACAAAGAAATAGAAGTTATAAAAAGAACCAAGTGGTAGCTACAGAACTAAAAACTACAATAACCAAAATAAAAGCTCATTAGGGGAGTGGACATGATAGAGAATAGAATTGTGAACTTGAAGACAGGACTATAGAACCTTCTCAATCTGCACAGCAGAGAGAAAAAGGACTGAAAAAAATACATAAAAGACATCTGATAAAGGACTCATCCAAAATATGCAAAGAACACTTAAAACTCAACAATAAGAAGGTAAAAAAATTAAAATTTTTTTGATTAAAATTTTGTTAAAAAAATTGGCCAAACATTTAACAGACACCTCACCAAAGAAGATATAAAGATGGCAAATAAGCATATGAAAAGATCGTGCAAAATGGCAACCACTTTGGAAGACATCTTGGCAGTTTTTTTACAAAACTAAACATACTCTTACATACAATCCAGCAATTGTGCTCCTTGCTATTTACCTAAAGGAGTGGAAAAGTATGTTTACACAAAAACCTATACATAAACTTTTATAGCAGCTTTATGTATAATTGCCAAAAATTGGAAAGAACCAAGGTATCTTTTTGTGAGGAATGGATAAATAAATTGTGGTACATACAGATAATGAAATACTATTCACCACTAAAAATAAATGAGCAATTAAGAAATGAAAGGAAAGACATGGTAAAACCGTAAATACATAGTATTAGGTGAAAGAGGTCAATCTGAAAAATTTACATACTGTATGATTCCAACTATATGATATTCTGGAAAAGGCAAAACTTATGTGGACAGTACAAATATAAGTGGTTACCAGGGGTTAGGGGTAGGGAGGGATGAATATGTAGAGCACAAAGGATACATATTGTTATACATTTGTCCAAACTGATAGACTATATAAAACCAAGAATGAAGCCTAAGATAACTATGGACTTTTGGTGATAATGATGTGTTACTATGGGTTCATCAGTTATTAACAAATGTACCTCTCTGGTGAGGAATATTGATAAGAAAGGCCATGCATGTATGGGGCATGGCAAATAAGGAAAATCTATCTACCTTCATCTCAGTTTCACTTTGAAACTAAAACTGCTTCAAAAAAATTTTTTTTTAAATATTGAAAAAAATTGAACAGAGACTCATGGATCTGTGGGACATGGATCTGTGGGACGATAACAAAGGATCTAACTTTCATATCATGTTCCAGAAGTGGAGAAAGAGTGTGGGACTAAAAAGATGTTCAAAGAAACAATATTTGAAAACTTCTCAAATTTGGTGAAAGACATAAAAATATAGATACATGAAGCTTAATGAACCCCAAATAGGATGAACTCAAAGAGATCCACATCAAGGTACATCATAATTAAACTTCTAAAAACCAAAGACAAAGAAAAAACTAAAAGCCACCAGAGAGAAATGATACATTACCAATAAAGGAATATTACCTTCAATGATAGCAACTTTCTCATCTGAAACCATAGAATCAGGATGTAAATAGCACAACATTTTTCAACTGCTGAATAAAATAAAAAAACTGTCAACTCCAAATCTTATATCTGGTGAAACTATCCTTGAGGAATGAAGGAGGAAATAAAACCATTCTAAGATGAATGAAAACTAAGAGAATTTGCTGCTAGCAGACTTGCCACTAAAGAATGGGTAAAGTTTATTCTCTCATCAGAAAGAAAATGACAGAACGTTTAGAAATTAAAGAGCAACGGAATGGGTAGAAATAAAAGTAAACTATCCTTCACCTCATGATTTTTAATCATATTTTATGATTGAAGCAAAATTTATAATATCATCTGATGTTGCACACAATGCATATAGAGGAACTATATAAGACAATTATCTCAAAAAAGTGGAAAGGTAAAGGGAACTAAATGGGAAATATCATTTCTAGACTTCACTCAGTGTGGTAAATATCAACACTAGTGGGCTGTGATGAATTACATAATTATATGGTAATACCTAGGAGAGTCACTCGAAACACTACAAATATATAAATTTGTATGTTATACATTCTGTACAATATATTGCACACTTCATATGTATATTGTGTCTGTATTCAAAGCAATATACTCAAAAACATC
Source organism: Puma concolor (assembly GCF_028749965.1). NCBI lineage: Eukaryota > Metazoa > Chordata > Mammalia > Carnivora > Felidae > Puma > Puma concolor. The sequence goes on from NC_141678.1 coordinate 22,123,313, forward strand.
ATAAATCAAACTGGAACTCTAAAAATGTTACCTTTACCTAAATGTTTAACCTATATGAAGGTAGTAAAAAGCAACAGGATGAGAAACAAAGGGAAAAAACAGAAAACACATAATAAAATGGCAGACTTAAGCCTAACATATCAATAGTTACTTCAAAATTATGATCCAACTATATGCTGTCTACAAGCAATTCATCTCGAACATAGTGTATAGGTAGGTTGAAAGTAAAATGATAAAAAAGTTATATCATGCAAATATTAATTTTAAAAAGAAGGAATGACTATATTAATAGTCAAAAAATTAGAATTCAGAGCAAGAAAATCACTAGAAACAAAGAACGACAATATTTAATGATAAAATGATCAATCCATGAAAAAGATATAGCAATCCTAAATGTATATGCAACAAACATCAGAGCTCCAAAATATACAAGCAAAAGTGATATAACCAGAAGGAGAAATAGATAAATCTACAATTGGGAATTTTAGCATATCATTCTCAGCAATTGATAGAACTACTAAACAAATCAGAAGAGATTTGGAGAATTGAACAACACCATCAACCAAAAGGGTCTAAAGGACATTTATAGAGCTCTCCACCTAACCAAAACAAAATATATATACCTTCCAAGTGACCAAGGAACATTCACCAAGGTGAACCATATCCTGGGTCATAAAACAAACTTAAACAAATTTTTAAAAATTAAAATCATACAGTGTATGTGCTCGGACCATAATGGAATCAAACTAGAAACCAGTAACAGAAACACAACAGGAAAATCTCCAAACTCCTGGAAATTAAATTAAACACTTTAATATAATTCATAGGTTAAAGAAAAAATATCAAAGGAAATTTAAAAAAATGTTTAATGTTTATTTATTTTTAAGAGAGAGAGACGGAGTGCAAGCAGGGGAGGGGCAGAGAGAGGAAAACACAAAATCTGAAGCAGGATCCACAAACTGTGAGATCATGACCTTGAGCCAAAGTCAGATGCTTAACCGACTGAGCCACCCAGGTGCCCCTACCAAAGGAAATTTTTAAAAAATGTATAACTGAATGAAAATGAAAATATAACATATTAACATTTGTGGGATGTAGCTAAATCAGTCCTGAGAGGGAAATTGATAGCACTAAAAAATCCTTACATTAGAAAATAGTAAAGATATTAAATTAATAATCTAAGTTCCCACCTCAAGAAACTAGAAAGAGAAAAATAAACCCAAAGCAGAGAGAAGAAAATAATAAATATAAGAGCAGAGAGAAATGAAATTGAAAACAGAAAAACAAACAAACAAAAAAGAAAACAGAAAAACAATGGAGAAAATTAATAAAATAAAAAGCTATTTCTTTGGGGAAATATTTAAAAATTGACAAACCTATGGCAAGACTGACAAAAAAGAGAAATCAATATCAGGATGGAATGGGAGATATCACAACAAATCATGCAGTTATTAAAAGGATAATAAAAGAATATTACAAATAACTTCACTGAAGAAACAACTTCTAAGTTCAGAAACAACTGAACTTAGAAGAGATGAACTAATTCTTCAAAACCTATAATCTACCAAAGCTCAGTCAAGGTGAAATAGATAGCCTTAATAATGCTTTAATTATTAAAAAATTAAAACTTTAAATGCTCTCAAAAACAAAACAAAACAAAACCCTCCAGGCCCTGATGGTTTACTGGAGAATGTTACCTAACAGTCAAGGAATTAACACCAATTATGCACACTCTCTCCCAGAATATAAAAGAAAAATTTTCACTTCCTAACTCATTTTATGAGGCTCGTACTGTCCCCATACCAAACACAGACAAAAGCAGCTCAAAAAGAAAAAACTACAGATCAGTATTTCTCATATATTTAGACACAAAAATTCTCAAAGAATTTTTAGGAAATCAAATCCAACAATGAATAAAAAGAATAATATACCACAACCAAGTGGAATTTATTCAAGGTATGCAAATCTGGTTCATTATTTGAAAATCAATTAATGTAACCCATCATTACATTTAAAATTGTACACTCAGGCCTAAGTCCAACAAAATATGAACAGAATCTGTCTGATGAAAATTATAAAATTCTGAAGAAACAAATCAAAGAAGCCCTAAATACTTAGAGAAACATATCATGTTCATGAATTGAAAGATTCATTATTACAAAGATGTCAATTCTGCTTACATTCATCTATGGATCTAACAAAATTTCTATCAAAATCTCAGCAAAAAATATTTTTTTTAGACAGTGACAATCTTATTCTAAAATTTATATGAAAAGGAAAGGGCTCAATTTTATTTTGTTTTATTTTGAAGTTTATTTATTTTGAGAGAGAGAGAGTGCCCATATGTGAGTGGGGGAGGGGCAGAGAGAGAGACAATCCCAAGCAGGCTTCATGCTTAACTTGGAGTCCAACACGGGGCTCAGTCCCACAACAGCAAGATACAACCTGAGCCAACATCAAGAGTCAGACACTCGGGGCGCCTGGGTGGCGCAGTCGGTTAAGCGTCCGACTTCAGCCGGGTCACGATCTCGCGGTCCGTGAGTTCGCCCCGCGTCAGGCTCTGGGCTGATGGCTCAGAGCCTGGAGCCTGTTTCCGATTCTGTGTCTCCCTCTCTCTCTGCCCCTCCCCCGTTCATGCTCTGTCTCTCTCTGTCCCCCCAAAAATAAATAAAACGTTGAAAAAAAAAAAAAAAAAAAGTCAGACACTCAATTGACTGAGCAACCCAGGCACCCCAACCAAAGCAATTTTTAAAAAGAATAAAATAGGAGGAATCACTTTCCCAATGTTAAGGCATACCATATAGCCACAGGACCTAATGCAGGAAATGTCAATGGAATAGGATAGAGAATCCAGAAATAGATCCACATAAATATGCCCAATTAATTTTTGACAAAAAGCAAAAGCAATTCAATAGAGGAAGGATAACTTTTTCAGTAAATGGTGCCAAAATGGCAAGAAGAAAAAAAGAAAAAAGAAAACCTCACACCTTATAAAAAGCAACTCAAAATGAATTATGAACTAAAGTGTGAAACATAAAGCTATAAAACATCTGGGAAAAATAAAACATAGGAGAAAATCTTTGAAACCCAGGACTAGGCAAAAAGTTTTTAGATTTGATACCAAAAGCATTGATCCATACAGTATGTTAAGTGAAATAAGCTATTCACAGATAGAAAAAAAAAAAAAAACAAACAACCCTACATGATCTCACTTACATGTCGAATCTAAAAAAGTCAAACTCATGGAACCCAGAGGGTATAACAGTGGTTATCAGGGGTTGGGTGGTGGGGTGGGGGGCATGGGGAGATATCGGTCAAAGGGTACAAAGTTGCTGTTATGTAAGGTGAGTAAACCTAGAGATTTATTGTACAGCATGATGACTATAGTTAATAATATTGGAAATTTGCTAACAGATTTTGCATGCTCTCATCACCAAGAAAAGAGTAACTATGTGAGGAGGTAAGTTAATTAACTTCACTGTAGTAATTGTTTCACTATATATGTACATCAAAGCATCGTGTTGTACACCTTTAATATATACAATTTTTATTTTTATTTTTTAAATGTTTAGTTATTTTTGAGAGAAAGTACAAGTGGGGGAGGAGCAGAAAGAGGGGGACAGAGGATCTGAAGCAGGCTCTGCAATGATAGCAGCTTTAGTGCAGCAAGCCCGATGTGGGGCTTGAACCCACAAACTGCTAGATCATGACCTGAGCCGAAGCTGGATGCTCAACTGACCACCCAGGTGCCCCACAATTCTTATTTTAAAAAGCATGGTCCATAATGGAAAATTGATAAATTGGAGCTTGCCAAAGTTAAAAACTTTTGCTCTACAGAAGACCAATAAGAGGATCAAAAGACAAATGATAGATTGGGAGAAAATATTTACAAACCACATATCAGACAAAAGAATAGTATCTTGAATATATAAAGAACTCTCAAAAACTGAACATTAAGAAAACCAAACACTCTGATTAGAAAATGGAGAAAAAACATGTACAGACATTGCATCGAAGAGGATATATACAGATGGCAAAAAGAAGCATGTACGAAAAGATGTTCAACATCGTTAGACATTAGTGAAATGCAAGTAAAATCACCACACACCTATTAGAACAAAATAATATGGAATTATAACACTAAATGCTGGTGAGGATGTGGAGAAATGGGATCATTCATATTGCTGGTGGGAGTATAAAATGGTACAGCATCTCTGGAAAACAGTTTCTTTCAAAACTAAAAATGGACCTACCATACAACCCATCAATGAAAACTTACTTTCTTACAGAAACACGTATACAAATATTCATAGAAGCTTTTTTCATAATATCCCCGAACTGAAAATTACCCAAATGTCCGTTAGTGGATGAATGGTGAAAAAACCCATGCTACATTCAGACCATGGATTACTACTCAGCAATAAATGAGTAAATAAATAAATAAATAAATAAATAAATAAATAAAACAAAAACAAAAAGAACCCTAAGAAACTATTCATACAGGCAATCATTTGGTTGAACGTCAAAGAAAGTATGCTGAGTGGAAAAAGTCAGCCTCAAAAGGATGTGTACTGCACAATTCTATTTATGTGACATTCATTAAATACCAGCTATAGAGATGGAGACTAGATTAGTGGTTGCCAGGGATGAAGGATGGGTAGGGAGTGGAGTGGGTGTGGCTACAAAGGAAGCAGGAGGGAGTCTTATGATGGTTCAGCCACACATGCAATAAAACTGCATAACACTACACACACACACACACACATACTCACATATACATACACAGACACAAGTGCATATCTGAATGTGTTCTGTGGATTATATCGAGATCAGCTTCCCGGTTTTGATATCAAAAGCATGGTCCATAAATTGTTAAATTATGTAAGATGTTGCCACTGGGGAGTCTGGGTGGAGTGCATGGGACCTCCCTGTACATTTCTTGCTCCTTCCAGTGAATCTATAATTATTTCAAAATAAAAATACTTATTTATTTATTTATTTATTTATTTATTTATTTATTTTTGAGAGAGAGAAGCATGTGTGCAAGTGTGGGGAAGGGGGAGGCAGAGGGAGAAGGAAAGAGAGAATCCCAAGCAGGCTCCAAGCTCAGTGGGGAGCCCAACACAGGGCTTGATCCCACCACCATGAGATTATGACCTGAGCCAAAATCAAGAGTCAGATGCTTAACTGACTGAGCCATCCAGGCGCTCCTGAAACAACTTTTTCAAGTGAGTTGATTTAAATAAAATTATTTTTTTAAGTTAGTTTGTTTGTTTGTTTGTTGAAGTGATCTCTATACCCAACCTTGGGCTCAAACCCATGACTCCAAGATCAAGAGTCACATGTTCTTTTGGCTGAGCCAGTCAAGCACCCTAATTTAAAGAAAATTATTGGGGGGCGCCTGGGTGGCGCAGTCGGTTAAGCGTCCGACTTCAGCCAGGTCATGATCTCGCGGTCCGGGAGTTCGAACCCCGCGTCAGGCTCTGGGCTGATGGCTCAGAGCCTGGAGCATGTTTCCGATTCTGTGTCTCCCTCTCTCTCTGCCTCTCCCCTGTTCATGCTCTGTCTCTCTCTGTCCCAAAAATAAATAAACGTTGAAAAAAAAAATAAAGAAAATTATTGGGGCACCTGGGTGGCTCAGTCGGTTGAGCGTCCGACTTCGGCCCAGGTCATGATCTCGCAGTCCGTGGGTTCGAGCCCCGCATCCGGCTCTGTGCTCTGTGCTCTGTGCTCTGTGCTCTGTGCTCTGTGCTCTGGCCCGGAGCCTGTTTCAGATTCTGTGTCTCCCTCTTTCTCTGACCCTCCCCTGTTCATGCTCTGTCTCTCTCTGTCTCAAAAATAAATAAACATTAAAAAAAATTTTTTTTAATAAAGAAAATTATTAAGTGATGCCTGAGTGGCTTAGTCAATTAAGCATCCGACTCTTGATTTTAGCTCAGGTCATGATCTCACAGTTTGTGAGATTGAGCCCCACATTGAGCTGTGTACTGAGTGTGGAGCCTGGTTAGGATTCTCTCTCTCTGCACCTCCCCTGCTCACCCACTCTTTCTCAAAATAAATAAATAAACATTTTTTTATTAAGTAAACAATAAGGGGCACAACCTACAGTTGCCAAGATGCCAACGTAAATGAAAGAAGCCCATTGGGCATAAAAAATAAAAAATAAAAACCAGTGAAAATAAAGGACAAAACCTACACAATCATCTCAATAGGTACAGGAAAATCTTCTGACAAAATCCAACACCTAGTAATAATAAAAATTCTCAATAAACTTAGAATAGAAGGTTACTACTTTCTTACACCGTACACAGAAATAAATTCAAAATGGATGAAAGACCTAAATGGGAGACAGGAAACCATCAAAATCTAGAGGAAAACACAGGCAGAAACCTCTTTGTCCTTGCTATAGCAACTTCTTACTAGACACATCTCTGGAGTCAAGGACAACAAAAGTGAAAATGAACTATTGGGACTTCATCAAGATAAAAACTTCTTCACAGCCAAGGAAGCAACAAAACTAAAAAACAACGTATGGAATAGAAGAAGATATTTGCAAAGGACATATCTGATAAAAGGCCAGAATCCAAAATCTATAAAAAAACTTGTCAAACTCAACACTCAAAAAATAAATAATCCAGTTAAGAAATGGGCAGAAGACATGAACAGACATTTCTCTAAAGAAGACATCCAGATGGCTAACAGACACATGAAAAAATGCTCAAGATCACTCATCATCAGGGAAATACAAATCAAAACCACAATGAGATACCACCTCACACCTGTCAGAATGGCTAAAATTAAACTCAAGAAACAAGAGATGTTGGTGAGGATGAGGAGAAAGGCAAACCCTCTTACACTGTTGGTAGGAATGAAAACTAGTGCAGACACTCTGGAAAACAGCATGGAAGTTCCTCAAAAGGTTAAAAATAGAACTACCCTATGACTCAGCAATTGTACTACTAGGTATTTATCCAAAGGATACAAAAGTACTGACTCAAAGGAGGACATGCACCCCAATGTTTATAGCAGCACTATCAACAATAGCCAATTATGGAAAGACCCAAAATGTCCATCAACAGATAAATGGATAAAGAAGATGTGGTGTACATATATACAATGGAATATTACTCAGGCATCAAAAAAAATGAAACCTTGCCATTTGCAATGACATGGATAGAACTAGAGTGTATTGCGCTAAGCAAAATAAGTCAGTCAGAGAAAGACAAATACCATATGATTTCACTCATGTGGAATTTAGGAAACACAACAGATGAACATAGGGGAAGGGGAGTAAAAATTAGGATAAAAACAGAGAGGAAGGCAAACCATAAGAGACTCTTAAATATGGAGATCAAGTTGAGGATTGCTGGAGGGGAGGTGGGTAGGGGAATGGGCTAAATGGGTGATGGACATTAAGGAGGGCACTTATGATGAGTATTGGGTGTTGTATGTAAGTGATGAATCACTAAATTCTACTCCTGAAGCCAATACTACACTGTATGTTAACTAACTTGAATTTGAATAAAATCTTGGAAGAAAAAAGAAGAATTTAATGAAAAACCTACGACTACCATCATTACGGTGAAAGATTGAAATGCCTTTTCTGCTAAGATCAGAAACAAGGCAAGGGTGTCCACTTTTGCCACTTGTATGCAACATTGTACTGGAGGTTCTAGATAGGCATCAAGGCAAAGAGAATGAAATGAAATTAAAGGCACCTTTGGGAATAAAAAAGTAGACCTGTGTTTATTCAGAGATAACATGGTCATCATATAGAAAATCCTAAAGAGGGGCACCTGACTAGCTCAGTCGGAAGAGCATGAGGCTCTTGTGAGTTCAAGCCCCATATTGGGTGTAGAGATTATTTAAAATACATTTAAATTTTTTTTAAATCCTAAGGAATTTCCCTCCCATCACACACACAAACTGTAAGAACTAATGAATGAGTTTAGTAAAGTTATAGGATACAAAGTTAATATAAAGGAAAATATAGTAGGGGTGCCTGGTTGGCTCAGTCAGTAGAACATGGGACTGTGGATCTCAGAGTTGTAAGTTTGAGCCCCATGTTGGGTGTAAAGATTACTTAAAAAATAAAATCTTAAAAACTTTTTTAAATGTTTAATTGTTTTTGAGAGAGACAGAGAGAGCACGAGGTGGAGAAGGGCAGAAAGAGAGCGGAACAGAGGATCCAAAGTGGGCTCTGCAGACAGAAGAGAGCCTGATGTGGGGATCAAACTCATGAACCATGAGATCATGACCTGACCTGAAGTCAGACACTTAATTGACTGAGCCACCCAGGCACCCCTAAAAAATAAAATCTTAAAACAAAATTGTATTTGTCTACGCTAGCAACAAATAATTTAAAAATGGAGTGAGAAAAATTATTCCATTCACATTAGCATAAAAAAAGAGAATAAAATGCTTAGGAATAAATTTATTAAAAGGAGTGCAAGATTATACACCAAAACTTACAAAACATTGCTGAGAGAAATTTAAGAATATTGGAATGTATGGAGAGGCATTCATGATCATGGACTTGTTAGGATGGCAATTTCCCCCAAATTGATCTACACTTTCAATACAATCCCAGTAAAATCCTAGCAGGATTTTTGTAGAAATTGTCATACCTATCCTAAAATTTATATGGAAATGCAAGTTTCTAAAATAGGCAAAAGAATTTGGAAAATAAAGAAGAGTTGGAGGACTTACACTGACCAAATACAAACTCAACTGGCAAATTGCTACATATATATCAATAAAATAGAATCAAGAGCCCAGAAATAAACCCTTATGTTTATGGTCAATTGATTTGCGACAAACTGTCAAGACAATTTGATAAAGAAAAGGTAGTTTTTTTTTCAGCAAATGGTTTTGGTACAATTGGATATCAATATGCAAATGATGAATTTACACCCTTACCTCACACCATACTGAAAAATGAATTGAAAAAAGGTCACAGACATAAATTTAAGAACTACAGCTCTACACCTTTTAGAAGAAAACACAGGAGAAAACCTTTGTGTTCTCAGATATGAACTAAAATAATGATCCACAAAAGAAAAAACTAAATTGGGTTTTAATAAAATGAAAAACTTTTGTTCTGTGAAGCACACATTTATAAAAAGATAAAAAGACAAATTACAGATTGGGAAACATATTTTTGAACCATATTATTTGATAAATAAGTTGTATCTGTAACATATAAATAACTTTTACAACTCAATAATAATAACACAGTACACTTTTAAAAAATGGACTAGAACCCAATAACAGAAAATAAGAACTATACACCATGACTAAGTGGAATTTATCCCAGGAATACGAGGTTGGTTAACATCCAAAAGTTAATTAATGTAATACATAATATCAATAGAATAAATAACAAAAACTACATGAATATCTCAATAGATGCAGAAAAAGCATTTGACAAAATCCAACACCTTTTCATGGTAAAAACATTCAATAAAATAAGAATAGAAGGGAACTTCAACATGATAAAAGGTAACTATGAAAAGCTTACAGCTATCATCATACTTGACACCAAAATTTCCCCTTAGGATCAGAAATAAGACAAAATGTCCACTCCTGCACTTCTCTTCACCATTGTGTTAAAGGTTCTAACCAGAAAAATTAAGCAAGAAAAATAATTGAACTGGAAAAGAAAAAGTAAATCTGCATTTGCCAATGACATGATTTGTATATAGAAAATCCAAAGGAACAGGTGTGCCTGGGTGACTCAGTTGGTTTAAGTGTCAGACTCTTTGATTTCAGCTCAGGTCATGATCTCATGATTCATGAGATCAAGCCCTGCATCTGGGAGCTCTGTGCTGACAGCACAGAGCCTGCTTGGTATTCTCTCTCTCCCCTCTCTCTCTCTCTCTCTCTGCTCCTCCCCTGCTCATGTTCTCTCTCTCTAAATAAACAAACATTAAAAAAAGAAGAAAATCCAAAGGAATACATTAAAAAAGCTTATAGTAGGAAACAAGTTCAGCAAAGTTGCAGGATACAAGATCAATATGCAAAATTACCAATTGTATTTCTATACAATTGCAATGAATAATCTTAAAATGAAATTAAGAGAATAATTATATTTACAATAGCATCAAAAAGGAAAAAATACTTAGGAACCATTTAACAAAAGATGCACAAAACATACTCCAAAAAAAAAAAAAAAAACCATTGTTGAGAGAAATGGGAGAAAAATCTAAATATATGGAAAAAGATGTCATGTTCATGAATTGGAAAGTCTATACTGTTAAATGGTAATACTCTCCAAAATGATCTACAGATTCAACACAATATCAGAATCCTAGCTGGCTTCTTTGTAGAAACTGACAAGCTGATTCTAGATTTCACATGGAATTGCCAAGAGTAACCAAAACAATCTTGAAAAAAAAAAGTTAGAGAACTCACACTTCCTAATTTCAAAACTTACTGCAAAGCAACAATAATCGAGACAGTGTGTTACTAGCATAAGGAAGAACATATAGATGAATGAAATAGAATTGAGAGTCCAAAAGTAAACCCATGTGTCTATGGCCAATTGATTTTTGACAAGGATGCCACCAACGTCATTTAATGGGAAAATAATAGTCTTCAATAAATAGTGCTGGGACAACTGGATCACTACGTGCAAAAGAATGAAGTTTGATTCTTATCTCACACCATATGTAAAAATTAGTGAAAAATAGATCAAAGACATAAGTGTAAGAGCTAGAAGTATAAAACTCTTAGAAGAAAATATAGGGTTATAGCTCATGACCTCGGATTTGGGAATGGATTCTTAGATATGCCACCAAAAGCATGAGGAACAAAAGAAAAAGAGAGAAACTGGACTTCACCAAAATTAAAAACTTTTATGCTTCAAAGTGGAACAGTTTAAAAGCATGAAGTTGAACAAAAATCAAAAGGGCTACCCTAATGCTTCAATAAGACTCGATTTTATTTTAAATGTTAATTTATTTATTTTGAGAGAGAGAGAGAGAATGAGACAGCACGAGAGAGTGGGGGAGGGGCAGAGAGAGAGAAGAAGGGAGACTCCCAAGCAGGCTCCAGCTGTCAGCATAGAGCCTGACACAGGGCTTGAAACATGAGATCATGACCTGAGCCATGCTTAACCAACTGAACCGCCCATGTGTCCCTCAAGGCTCTATTTTAAAGTAACATTTTTCCTCTCTTCTGCAAACCTCCCCTCCTCCCTTCTTAGCCTTTTGTTTGAAGAACTCAGTACCACCCTAAAGACCTGACAGAGGCTGGCAGCAAGTACACGATTCCTGTCAAAACCAGCTAGATCCTGTATTTCCCCATAACCCCCTGCCCCAGTCCCTTCCTCTCGGCAGGTGTGCAGTGTTTTGAAGGCCATATCCTGCTGCAGCCTCCTGTGCCTGGTAAAGCAATAAAGCTATTGTTCTTCTTTATCCCAAACTCTGTCTTCATGTTATATTTTGGCTCCAAAGCATGGAGGTCGGTTTTGGACAACAAATTGACAATGCAAGAAAATGAAATGAAAACCCAAAGAATGGGAGAAAATATTTACAAATCATATATCTGATAAGGGACTGATATCTAGAATATATAAACAATTTTTATAACTCAATAATAAAAAAGCCCAATAACCCAATTTAAAAATGGGCAAAAGTGGCACCTGGGTGGCTCAGTTGGTTAAGCTTCCAACTCTAGATTTTGGCTCAGGTCATGATCTCACAGTTTGTGAGTTTGAGCCCAGAGTCTAGCTCTGTGCTGACAGTGCAGAGCCTGCTTGGGATTCTCTCTCTGCCCCTCCCCTGCTCATGCTTGTTCTCTCTCTCATTCAAAATAAATAAACGTAAACAAAAATGAGCAAAAAACTTGAATAAGCATTTCTCCAAAGAAGATACACAAATAGTCAATACACACATGCAAAGATCCTCAAATTCGTTAGTCATCAGATAAATGCAAATCAAAACCATGATTCACACTCACTAGAATGGCCATACTCAAAAAGTCGATAACAAGTATTGGTGAGAATATGAAGAAATCAGAATCCTTACACACTGTTGATAGGGATGTAAAAAGTATGCTGCTTTGGAAAACACTAGGCACTAAACAGAATTAGTGCATTACTCAGCAGATACACTTCTAGGTATCAACCCAACAGAAATGAAAATATGTCCACACAAAAATTTGTATATGAATGTTCATGGCAGCATCACACATAATAGCCCCAAACTGGAAACAATCCAAAATGCCCACCAATTGGTGAATGGATAAACAAAATATGGTAACAATGGAAAATTATTCAGCATAGAATATTACTCAGCAATAAAAAGTAATGAAATACTGATACAAGCTACAACAGGGATGAACCTTGAAAACCTTATGCTAAATGAAAACAGCCAGACACACATGGTCTCATATTATATGATTCCACTTAAATGAAATGCCCAGAGGAGACATATTTGTAGACACAGAAAGTAGGTCATTGTTTGCCCAGGGCTGAGCTTGAAGTGGAGGTGAGTGTTTGCACTCACAGGGGAATGTGTTAGGGTTCTGGCAATATTCTAAAATAATTGTGGTGATGGTTGTATAACTTTATAAAGTTACCAAAATTGGTTTAATTGTATGCTTATCTTTCGTGAATTTTATTGTATAAATACCTCCATAAGGCTGGGAAAAAATCAGTAATGGGCCAAAAGTAGGGGGCGGGAGGCATATATGAAGCAGTTTTGGAAATATATAGATAGTTATTGAAGCTGGGTGATGGATAATGGGGAGTTGTAGTGGGTTGAATTGTGTCTCCTAAAAAGATATATTAAAGTCCTAACCTCTAGTATTGTTGATTATGACCTTATTTGGAAATAGGGCCTTTGCAGGTGTAATCAAGTTAAAATGCAGTCATACTGGATTAGAAGGGACCCTCAATCCTATGAGGATACAATGAGAGAGGTTTGGAGACACAGAGACACACAGGGAGAACCCATTATGTGAAGACAGAGGTAGAGATTGTTTCCAACAAGCCAAGGAACACCGAGGATTGCTGGAAATCACCAGAAGCTAGGAAGAAGCTAAGAAAGTTTTTTCCCTAGAGCCTTCAGAGGGAGCATGGCCCTGCTCATGTTTTGACTTCCTCCAGAACTGTGAAAAAATTAATTTCTGAAAAAAAAAACCTTAAAAAAATAAAATAAATTTCTGTTGTTTTAAGCCATCCAATCTATGGTAATTTCTAATAGCAGCCATAAGAAATGAATACAGAGTTCATTGTACTATTATTTCTGCTTTTCTGTATGTTTGATATAATAAAATGTTAGAAAAGAACATTGCGAGCCATCTCAGAGGCCTCCACGTTAGGAACATTATGGGTCGTAGTGACTATGACACATGCCTACAGAGGACATACCCTCTGTCTAAACAAGACCTCTCAGCTCCGGCGATTGCAGCACTGGGGAATAAGCGTCTAGTGCTCCCAGGGCTTCCAATTTGTCCAAAGAAACTGGGAATCCGTATTTTTCTGTGTGATCTCCTAAGTTTGAAATGTTTGTGGCTAATTCAAAATCTTAAAAACTTGTGTGGCTTTTCATTGCAAGACATGGCAACAGTGTGTGTGTGTGTGTGTGTGTGTGTGTGTGTGTGTGTGTGTGTGTGTTTGTGTGTGTTTTAATCTTTCAAATCCCCTCCGAAAAACAAGAGTAGGATAGAGATGCCTAGGTAGCTCAGCCACTTGAGCGTCTGACTCTTCATCTCTTGATTTAGGCTCATGTCATGATTTCATGGTTTGTGAGATCGAGCCCCTCGTCCCGCTCTATGCTGACAGCATGGAACCTACTTCGGATTCTCTCTCTTTCTCAAAGTAAATAAATATTAAAAAAAAAAAAAAAAAAAGAGTAGGATAACCAAAGAGCACCTCCCCCATCCCTTCCCCCACATATACCTTGTCCTTGTTTGGGCCAAACAGTCCTTGTTTCGGCCAACTAAGATTTCTGCTGGTTGGATTTTATACTCAGTTAACACTGGAAATACTGGTTTCTTAAGTGCCTATTATGTGTCAAACACTATGAAGGCATTTTATAGGTTGTATTTCTTTTAATCATCATGAGGTAGGTATTACTCATGAGGAACTGTTTTTTTTTTAAAGTAAGCTCTACTCCCATTGTGGGTTTTGAACTCAGAACCCTGAAATCAAGATTGCATGCTCTACCAACTGAGCCAGCCACGCACCCCTGATGAGTAAACTGAGGCAAAGACTTTGCCTGTGCTCTATTCCACTATAACCCATGAATTGTTTTGAAAGGTCTGTATCAACTGGTCTCAAAAGAATGGGCCCTGGAATCAGATAGATCTGGATTTAAGACACAGCTTTCAGGGTGCCTGGGTGTCTCAGTCAGTTAAGTGTCCAACTCTTGATTTTGGCCCAGGTCATGATCTCATGGTTCATGGGATCGAACCCTGTGTGGAGCCCCACATCAGGCTCCAAGCTATCATCATACAAGCCACTTGGGATTCTCTCTCTCCTTCTCTCTCTGCCCCTCCCCTGCTAGTGCTCTCTCTTTCTCAAAATAAATGAACTTAAAAAAAAAAAGACTCAGGGGTGCTTGGGTGTCTCAGCTGGTTAAGTGTCCAACTTCAGCTCAAGTCATGATCTCACCATTGTGAGTTCGAGCCCCACGTTGGGCTCTGTGCTGTGTGCTGACAGCTCAGAGCCTGGAGCCTGCTTCAGATTCTGTGTCTCCCTCTCTCTCTGCCCTTCCCCCACTCACACTGTCTCTCTCTGCCTCTCAACAATGAATAAACATTAAAAAAAAAAAAGACTCAGCTCTCAAGTTTTTTTTCCTTGTTGATAACTTGACTTATTGCCATCATCACCACTGGTATACCCTCTATTTTTCAGATTTGGTCTTTCTGTAGTTGGCAATTCACTGCATCCTCATGAGACACAGGAGATAGGTCCAAATCTCTGGCCCCTGCCACTCACAGGGCATTACTTGGAACATCGGAGCTCTCTGGAGTCTCTTTATGTTCCAGCCGATTTTGATTTATTTTCTTGTTCATCCTGTAGTAACAGACTATTATTGTTGGCTTTTCTGCTTTCTTTGTTTTTTTTGAATTCTGTTGAAGGCCTAACGTTGCCCTTGTGATTCCCTTTTGCACCTTGTCATTTTTTTTGTTGTTGGATTGACAGGAAATGTTCTGCTCCTTCCTTCCTTTGGTGCGTAGGGTTGGCCGTTTCATTCTTATGCTTGGTTGTTCTACATTTATGCTAGGTTCTTCTGGTGTGCACATCCCATCACCATATTTAAGCCTCCTAGTGATCTATCCCAGGGTTCCTGACCTCTATGTGTGTATATACACATACCCCCCCACCCTCCCTTAGGCAACAAGGAGCCACACCCTTTGGCTTTGGTCATCAAGGCACTGTTCCAGCCAATGGTAGCCCTGGGGTGGCTTCAACATCACAAAGCACTACTTTTAACACCTCTGTGGGTGGGGAGATGTAGAGTTGATGCTGTTGTTGTTCCTTTGACACCCCTAAAGACTGGTCCCAAAATGACTTGCCATGCTTCTTTATCTCCCATATACAATTCTGAAGGCAAACACAACATAGAGAGGGAGTTTCTTCCACTCATGCTCCATGGACACCCCTATTCTGTGGTTCATTCTGTTCTTCCTCACTCTTCACCATTACCTAGTATTTTGAATTTCTTACCTAAAATCTCTCTAAAGTAATAGGGCCATATTTAAGGCTATGGGATTTATTTATTTATTTATTTATTTATTTAAATTACCCGTTGCTCATCATGCCAAATGCACTTCCCAATCCACATCATTCATTTCACCCATCCCTCTACTTACCTCCCCTCTGGCAACCATCAGTTTGTTCTCTATAGTTAAGAGTCTCATCATCAGGGAAATACAAATCAAAACAACAATGAGATACCACCTCACAGCCATCAGAATGTCTAAAATTAACAACTCAGGCAACAACAGATGTTGGAGAGGATACAGAGAAAGAGGATCTCTTTTGCACTGTTGGTGGGAATGCAAACTGGTGCAGACATTCTGGAAAACAATATGGAGGTTCCTCAAAAAATACAAAATAGAACTACCCTCTGACTAAGCAATTGAACTAGTAGGTATTTATCCAAAGGATACAAACATGCTGATTTGAAGGAGCACATGCACCCCAATATTTATAGCAGTGCTACCAACAGTAGCCAAGTTATGGAAAGACCCCAAATGTCTATTGACTGATGAATGGATAAAGAAGATGTAGTATATATATACAATGGAATACTGTTCAGTGATGAAAAAGAATGAAATCTTGCCATTTGCAACAACATGGATGGAACTAGAGTGTAGTATGCTAAGCGAAATAAGTCAATCAGAGAAAGATAAATACCATATGATGTCACTCATACGTGGAATTTAAGAAACACAACAGATGAACATAGGGGAAGGGAGGGTAAAATAAGATAAAAGCAGAGAGGGATGCAAACCATAAGAGATTCTTAAATACAGAGAACAAGCTGAGGGTTGCTGGAGGGGAGGTCGATGGGGGGATGGGCCAAATGGGCAAGGGGAATTAAGGAGGGCACTTGTTGGGATGAGCACAGTGGGTGTTACGTGCTCATCATGAGTCACTAAATTATACTCCTGAAACCAATACTACACTATATATTAACTAACTTGAATACAAATAAATTTTTAAAAAAAGATTCTGTTTTTTGGTTTGTCTCTCTCCCTCCCTCCATCTGCAGTCTATGAGGAGATCTAAATCATCCCATTTCCCTACTATAAATCCCTCTTATGCACCTTGAAGACCAGTTACTTCTTAACTATCACCAGGAAACTTTTCCACCCACCTCCTTTTCCCCAGTGTCCATGTAGATTTCTTCAGTTTTTTTTTTTCCAGTCTGAAATCATTGCCTTCAAGCAGTCAAGACTTCAGTGACTAACCTTCTCCACTGCGTATCCTCATCTTGTTTTAAATCTTTCACTTCCAGTCCAGCATTCACCAGCTCTGTCATGGTCATCACTGCCATCATTCTCTTACTGCACTCTCCTTCCTATGCAGCAGCTGTTGAACTTGGGAACTATACATCGGGTTTGGTGCCATGCTCATGAAGCCTGGGTTCTTCAGCAGGCTGGTGGTATCAAAGATGATGACACCTCCCATGTGACTCGCTCTAAGCTTCAGCTCTGAGTCTTGTTGTGGGGATCCAGCTCCAAATCTTGCCCATGGTAGGCCACATCTCAGCTGTGCTTCTTTGAACTGGAGAGCTCTAGGCCCACTCTTCCACGGACTTTGCTGTAGGACAGGTCTATGCAGTTGGCCGGCTCACAGTCCTGCCTTGCCCCCGCAGAGCTCCTGAGTTTTCTGGAGGCTCCGGCTCTGTTACAGAAACAAATGGCATTGAACAGGTTCAGCTCAATGGATTCCCCTTAGAAGTGCACAGCAGCCTCAACATTTTCTACATTTCCTTCTGTTTAGG
Source organism: Puma concolor (assembly GCF_028749965.1). Taxonomy (NCBI): domain Eukaryota; kingdom Metazoa; phylum Chordata; class Mammalia; order Carnivora; family Felidae; genus Puma; species Puma concolor. Next base: position 22,140,778 of record NC_141678.1, read on the forward strand.
GACACTGTAACTTCTCAGCTGACAAGTTAAACACTATTTGATTGTGGGTAAGATACTAACATTCCAAGCATCTGTTTCCTTGTGTGTAAAATGGAGATGATATTAGTGCTTAATTCCTGGGGCTAATGAAGAATGAAAGAGACAGTGTATGTCAAATGCTTAGTCTGGTTCCTATAAAGGCAACTGGGAACTAGTAAGCATAAGCTATCATTATTGTTATTGTTATTTTAAAATATTATTGATAGGTGCAAGGATTTGTTTATAACTCCCCCAGCACATTCAAAATTAATGATTACAAAAAAAGAAAAAGAAAAAGAAAAACCTAACTAGCACTAAACTTTCTACAAAATTCCCCTGTGAAGAAATCTTTTGGTTTCCTTTTCTTTCTTTCTTTCTTTAAAATGTTTTTTAACATATTATTTATTCTAGAGAAAGAGAGAGAGACAGAGTGTGAGCTGAGAGAAGGACAGACAAAGGGGGAGACACAGAATCTGAAGCAGGCTCCAGGTTCTGAAATGTTAGCACAGAGCCTGATGCCGGACTGGAACCCAAGAACCATGAGATCATGACCTGAGCCGAAGTTGGATGTTAACCGACTGAGCCACCCAGGTTTTCTTCATTGTCTTTTAAGGCAAATGGATTATAATAGTTGTTTGCCATGTGTACAAGTAGCACACGTTCTGTAAAATGCCATGTTGCTTTCCTTGATGGATAACACCTGTTGCCAGGGACAGGCTTCTTCCTTTTCACCATGTGCTGGAGCGGGAACTGTCTGTCCAAGAGATTCCTGGCCTCTTGACTGTTTCTCCCTGTCTGTCCAGCAGATGGCCACTGGAGTTTTTGTTTTCCTTCCAGTTCAATGCTGCAGGATTGACTTTTGAGGGAATAAGCATGTTCCAGGGCAGAGTCTGATTTGCTCAGCTGGAACTTGATGTCCACCCCTGGGCCAATCAGCTGTGGTCTGGGAGGGTCATCTCTGTAGGGTGCTCTTGAGCACTGACTCTCTGAGAACAAGGGGCTTGGGTCATCAGGGCTGACAGGGTCATCCTGCTCGTGCAGTCAGACAAGAGTTGCTGGGATGTACAGGTTGATGCCAGAGATGACAACCATGGCTCCCTGGAGCACATCCCTGGGAGATGTTGTTAATAATTTTCTTTTTTGGATATGCACCAAGTTTATTAATGTATTAACTAATCTAATCCTCTGAGGATTAAGACTTCAAAACAGAAGAGAAAGATCTTCACTTTCTACATCTTTGTGTTTAGTTTTTTTTCTTTTTAATACACTTTATTTTTAGAACATTTTAGATTCACAGAAAAATTGACAAGATAGTATGGAGTACCCTGCATCTGATTTCCCTATTATTAACATCTTCCATTAGTATGATACATTTGCTTACAATTAGTGAATCATACTGATACATTACAATTAACTAAAATCCATACTTTATCCAGATTTTCTTAGTTTTCACCTAATGTCCTTCTTCTGTTCCAGGATTCCTCCAGGATACCACATTACACTAAGTTGTCATCTCTCCTTAGGCCCCTCTTGGCTGTGACTGTTTATCATATTTTCTGATTGTTGGTGACCTTGACAGTTTTGAGAACTACTGGTCAAGTATTTTCTAGGCTGCTCCACTGTTAGGCTTGTCTCATGATTTTGGGCTATTGGGAGGGAGACCACAGAGGTCTCCATTTTCATTACCTCATAGTAAGATACACGATTTATGACTGTTGATATTGGCCTTGATCACATGGCTGATGTAGTGTTTGTCAGGTTTCTCCACTGTTGTTACTCGTTGTTCCCCTTTCTATATTGTACACTTTGCAAGGAAGTCACTATGCACAGACTGTGCCTAATGGGTGAAGACTGATGCTCCCCCTCCTTGAGAGCAGAATATCTACATAAATTATTTAGAATTCTTTTGTGTATTAGTCCTAGAGCTGCCAATAACAAATTACCACCGACTGGGTGGTTTAAAACAACAGAAATGTATTCTCTCAGAGTTCTGGAGTCTAGAAGTCTGAAGTCAAAGTGTCGGCAGGGCCATGTTTCCTCTGAAGGATCTGGGAAATAATCCTTCTGTGGCTCTTCCAGCTTCTGGTAACCCCAGGCATTACTTAGTTTGTGACAGCATGACTCCAATCTCTGCCTCAACCTTCACATGGCCTTCTTTGTGTATCTCTGTGTCCTCTTCTCTTCTTATAAGGACACCAATCACTGGATTAAGGGCTCACTGTAAATCCAGTGGAACAGCTGAAGATCTTTAGCTAATTCTGTTTGCAAATAACCTATTTCCAAAGAAAGTCACATTCTGAGGTTCCAGTGAACATGAGTCTTTGAGGGACACTATTCAGCTCATTCCATTCTGTGTAGAAGACTTGTCGTCTTCTCTCCCTTTTCTTAATTTATTCAATCATTTATATCATTATGGACTAATGGATATTTATTTTTTGCTTTGTGTCATAATCCAGTACTACTTTTTTTCTTGCTCAAATTGTTTTAGCTTTGGCCATCAGGAACTGTTTCAGTTGGTTCCTGTGACATATTCTCATTAATTTTTTTTTTGAGTATTTCTTTACTCTTTGGCATTATATGATGATCCTGGATCATCTTGTGTATTTCCTGCACCTGTCCTAGAACCAACTATTTCTGCAAGGAGTTCTGGTTCCTTTTATTGAAGATCAGCATTAGAAACCAAGATCTGGACATTAGGCATTCTTGTGGCTACAGGAGTGTCATTTCTTTTAGGCCCTCTCAGCTGATAAAGCAAAAAATATTTGTGTTTTACTAACTATAACTATATACACACATGCGCACACACACATCTATGCATTTTTCTATATATAGCTATATATTTATATATATAGAGAGAGAGAGAGAGCTGAACATGAGCTCATGTTGATGTATCCAATACCACATGGATCATTCCAGGTTTCTACCTTTGGTTATCTGTAAACTCCTATTCCAACACAGAAAATTGCCACCTGATACCCATTTATTTAACCATTCTATTCCAGTATTCTTATATCAGAATTGTTAACCTGTACCCACATAGGAAACAATGATATCAATAGAGCAATGCTTCTGTGTATTTCCTTTTGCCTTTAAGACTGGACTTATTCCAAAGATTTGTTTAGATCAGTACCCGATCCCCTTCAGTGAAGTTGTTTCACCTACTCATACATTTATAGAGTCAAATTCTTTTACCATGGCCTGCCTTCCTTCCTAGGATCCCCCAACTTCCTATGTGACTTTTTAAAAATTTGCAGACATTAAGGTTCACTCTTTGTGTGGTACAGTTCTGAGTTTTGAGAATTGCAATAATGAATTGTATCCACCATTACAGGATCATAGAATTTCATTGCCTTAAAATCCCCTGTGCCTCATTATTCATCCCTCTCCATGAACCTCTGTGTGTACTTTTCCAACACCACAAGCAATTAACTCAATTAACTCAATTCTGACACTATCTGCCTGGAGAGAGCTTAAGATCCCACAGGTTGAGGGTTCAGTCCTACAAGACACAACCTCCCACCCCCCAACTCTTCAGAAGCTAATCACAAGTCTGGGTTGTCATTTGTGCTTCTGACCAATCGGCTATAGATCAAATATTCCCGTGACCCATCCGTGGGTTTTAGTAACTTGCTAGAGTGGCTCAAAGAATCAGACAAACATTTTACTTACCAAATTACCAGTTTGTTATAAAAAGATATAACTCAGGAACAGCCAGATGGGAGAGATGCATAAGGTAAGGTATGTGGGAAGAGGCCCAGAGTTTCCAGAAGGCATTCTGGAATTCTCTTGTCTTTCTATGTGTTCAACTTGGCGGCTCTCCAAACCCTGTCCTTTTGGGGTTTTTTGAAGGCTTCATAATATAGGTATGATTGAGTTCAATATCAAGCCCTTCTCCCCACCCTAGAGGTGGGGGTGGTGGTGGGACTGAAAATTCTAACCCTTGAATCACGTGGTTGTTGCTCTTGGGAAGGAGCCCCCACCCTTAGGTTACCTAGGGGTTTTCCAAAAGCCACTTCATTCACATAACAAAGACACATTTTGTCACTCTTGTCACTTAGCAAATTCCAAGGTTTTTAGGAGCTTTGTGTCAGAACAGGGATGAAGACCAAATACTTAATTCTTTTTTTTTTTTTTTTTGTATTTTTATTTAATTTTTTTTTTTTTTTTTTAATTTACATCCAAGTTAGTTAGCATATAGTGCAACAATGATTTCAGGAGTAGATTCCTTAATGCCCCTTACCAATTTAGTCCATCCCTCCTCCCACAACCCCTCCAGTAACCCTGTTTGTTCTCCATATTTAAGAATCTCTTATGTTTTGTCCCTCTCCCTGTTTCTATATTATTTTTGTTTCCATTCCCTTATGTTCATCTGTTTTGTATCTTAAGGTCCTCATTTGAGTGAAGTTATATGATATTTGTCTTTCTCTGACTGACTAATTTCACTTAGCATAATAGTTCCATCCACATAGTTGCAAATGGCAAGATTTCATTCTTTTTGATTGCAGAGTAATACTTCATTGTGTGTGTGTGTGTGTGTGTGTGTGTGTGTGTGTGTGTGCATACCACATCTTCTTTATCCACTCATCCATCGATGGACATTGGGGCTCTTTCCATACTTTGGCTATTGTTGATAGTGTTGCTATAAACATGAGGTTGCATGTGCCCCTTCGAAACAGCATACCTGTATCCCTTGGATAAATACCTAGTAGTGCAATTGCTGGGTCGTAGGGTAGTTCTATTTTCAGTTTTTTGAGGAACCTCCGTACTGTTTTCCAGACTGGCTGCACCAATTTGCATTCTCACGAACAGTGCAAAAGAGATCCTCTTTCTCTGCATCCTCACCAGCATCTGTTGTTGCCTGTGTTGTTAATGTCAGCCATTCTGACAGGTGTGAGGTGGTATCTCATTGTGGTTTTGATTTGCCAAATGCTTAATTCTTATTATAAATCACAATATCTCAACTAGCATCCACTGATTATTTTACTGTCTGTACAGTGTTGTGTTGTCCAGCTGGAATCATACAATTATAGCCTTTTCATATCAGCTTCTTTCACTCTGTAATACGCATTTAAGGTTTTTCCATGTCTTTTCATGGCTTAATAGCTTATTTCTTTACATTGCTGAATAACAATCCACTGTATCAATGTACTGTAGTTTAGTTATCCATTCATCTATTGAAAGACATTTTGATTGCTTCCGGTTTGGGGCAATTATGAATAAAGCTGCTATAAACATTTCCATGCAATTTCTTTGTATGAGGTGTTGATGATACTTTTGGGGTGTCTAGGGCATCTAGCTTTATCCCCACATTCTCAGCTATAGGATGAGAAACATCATTTACAGGTTTGCAGCTTTACAGTGGTGGTTCTGAGGGTCTCAGTCTATTCCTTTGGCTTAGAGAATCCTTCTCCTTTCAGTCCATGGCTTTGACTACCCAGCACATCGACAACTTGCCTGTTACCTGCTCCAGCTTGTCCCCAGAGGGCTCACTAATGTCTCACTGCTTCCTACTCCTCCACCTCCTTTCCACAAATCTCAAAATGAACTCATTACTTTCTCTGTCAAATCTGCACTAGGTTCTTTATTCAATCACTTGGTGGGGGCACCCATCCCCCTAACCCCAATGCCCTCCTCTACCTCTCATATCCAGTCAGTTATCCAGCTGGAGGGTTCACCCTGAAGTCTCCTCCTCCTCTGTTTCATCACCATTGATGCCACCTTAGGGAAGGTCAGAAAGCTCTTTTGATCTTTCCTTTCGATCTTGGTGCTTTTGAATCTTACGTTTTGAAATTGGAGCTTTATTTATTTATTTTAATGTTTATTTTTGAGACAGAGAGAGACAGAGCATGAACAGAGGAGGGTCAGAGAGAGAGGGAGACACAGAATCTGAAGCAGGCTCCAGGCTCTGAGCTGTCAGCACAGAGCCCGACACAGGGCTGGAACTCAAGGACCATGTGGTCATGACCTGAGCTGAAGTCAGACGCTTAACTGACTGGGTGACTGAGCCACCCAGGCGTCCCTGAACTTGGTGCTTTAGACAAACCATGCCATTTGTACCTCTGTGTCTTTTCATAAGCCCTTCCCTTTGCCAGTGTGTTGAGATTTGGGGGTGATGGTGGGGTTCGTGAGGTTCAGAGCCGATGGTCAAGAAAGATTCTTGAAGACGTCTTTGGTGCAAAAAGGTGATTTTATTAAAGCATGGGGACAGGACTTGCAGGAAGAGCTGCACTGTAGGGGTGGGGGCGGGATGGGGACCATTTTATGGAGTCAGGGGAGAGGGCGCTCCAAAGGGATTTTCATATGCTAAAGACTCACAGATTATTGAAGGCCTAGCTATTGTCAAGCTAATGTTGTTTTGCCATCTATCAAAGCATTAACATTAAGACAGTAGGGAGTTCCTGGACTTTAGGCTGTTGATGGGATTGCCTTTTTATTGTAAACTGCTTGAGACTCTATTCAGTTTAACCATTTTTCCCCATTTTCCTTTGTTTTTGGGCAGCCAAAATTCTTTTCCTTTGTTTTTGCCTGAGGAGTAACACATATCCCACTTTGGGGGGTGGTGTGTGTGCTAGCTTGTATTTTGCCCTCCATTTGCCTTGTGGTCCCTCTGTAATGCCCCCGATTTCAAATCCGAGAGACCACCAAGGAGCCGATACCAATGCAAATGCACGAGGGTTTATTTGCAAGCTTGAGCTTGGGCCCAAGTATACCCGACACAGCGGAGCTGTGGACCCCTAGGTTAAGAGGCGTAGCAGTTTTATAGGGGCCAGTGGCCAATGAGATTGTAACACACACAGAAAGTTGCATAGTCATGTCAGTCCACACGCAGGTAGCCAATTGAATTACAATTTACCCTATAGTAACTGTTTGAACTTGCTTATCACTCTGGTCAGAATTGGCACGCAAGTTTGGCGGGCAAAAGGTGGGGTTTAAGAATTGGCGCGCAAGTTTGGCGGTTAGGGGTTCCGCATTCCTATATGAGCCGATTTCCAGTAAGGGTGTGCTTAGCGGCTTGACTAGGGTGGGGGAGTGTCTTAAGCAATAAGTAGGTCATATGGGGGTTATACATGAGATGGTGGGTGTAGCACAAAATGGAGTTAGTCTTGCTCTGCTTGTCCAGAGGTGGGGGATTTTTGCTAAATTCCTTGGGTCCCACACCTCATCAAGGTAACTTTTCCCTCCTTAACTCACTGGGCAATTCATATTCATCTTTCAAAATTCTGTTCAGGCATCTGGAAAGCTCTGTTTATCTTCTATTTGTACGCTTGCTACCAAAAGTGTGGTGTGCAAATGACCACACTTTTGGCATCACCTGGAAATTGCTAGAAATGCAAAATCTCAGGCTCTATTCCAGGAGACCTACTGAATCAGGGGTCTGCCTTTTAAATGATCTCTAGGTGATGCATGTGCCTGTTAAAGTTTGAGAAGTGTAGCCCACTTCTGACACTGCACTTTCATTTTGACATGAGTTGCATTATTTTGTAACTATTTCTGTCAGTTTTCCCCTCAAGACGTGAGTTCCCTGGGGGCACCTGGGTGGTTCAGTCAGTTATGCGTCAGACTTTTGATTTAGGCTCAGGTCATGATCTAGTGGTTCCTGGGATGGAGTCTCATGCTTGGGATTCTCTCCCTCTCTCTCTCTCTGCCTCTCCTCTGCTCAAGCTCTCTCTCTCTCTCTCTCTCTCTCTCTCTCAAAATAAATAAATAAACTTCAAAAGAAAAAAAAGGCTGAATTTCCTGAGCTCAGAGTCAGTGTCAGGGTCAGGGTCCATGTACCATTCAGGGACAAGCCTAGTCTGTGGCAACTGAAATGGGGCCCAGATGTTTGTTTAACCTTCAGGGATTTTCAGACCTGGGTCCAAGCCCAGTGGCAAAAATTATAGAAGTGAGGTTCTTTTCAGCATTATTTTACTTTATCCTCACAAATATGTTACTAAACAATGCATATCCTTTCCCCACTCCCCACCCCCCCCCCGCCCCCAGGATGAATTCATAAAAGAATAAATGGAAAAATGAACAAAGGTTTATGTATGAGAGTGTTTATCATTATAAAAAACTAGAAGACTTAAATGTCCAACTAAATGCAACCATTAAAAATAGTATTATAAGAATATATATTAATGGAGAAAGATAATGTGCATTATATAAAGACTTATAAATCTTTATAATTTTTGAAAGTGATAAATTATGAATAAACTTAACAAATCCAAAATATAGAACTCTATGTGGGTAAGTATTAAAAGTAACAGTCTGGGGGCTCCTGGGTGGCTCAGGTTGAACGTCTGACTTCAGCTCAGGTCATGATCTCAGGGTCAATGGGTTCAAGCCCCACGTCTGGCTCTGTGCTGACAGCTCAGAGCCTGGAGTCTGCTTTGGATTCTGTCTCCCCCCTCTCTCTATGCCCTTCCCCCACTCACCCTCTGTCTCTCAAAAATGAATACATGTTTAAAAAAATTCTTGCCTGGAGCCTGTTTCCGATTCTGTGTCTCCCTCTCTCTCTGCCCCTCCCCCGTTCATGCTCTGTCTCTCTCTGTCCCAAAAATAAATAAACGTTGAAAAAAAAAAAATTAAAAAAAAAAAAAATTCTTAAAAAAAAACAAAGTAACAGTCTGTCTCCCAGAGACTGTTAACTAAAGGTTAACATCAGTTATCAGATGTTAATTTCTCGTCCACACATAAGGAGTGAAGTTATGTCCTAACATGGTGTTTAGTGATGGCTTCTAAAGTCAGTTCATAATGTAAAATTTTATTATTGTCAAAATTACCCCTAAAAGATTTCACATTTCATACAGTTCAGTATATGTGCTCTTAAGATATACTGTACCTTCTTTAGTAACTCCACCTAGTTTTCCTAAATCAGATCATTTTTTTCCACTTGAGTACCAGTTTGCATTTAGGGGTCAAGTTGCATTTCCATACACATAAATATACATATGTACACATATATCTCTATGTTTCTCTCTTTTTAATCTCCAAATCCTTTGAGTTATACCTAGGTAATTTAAATTGAACTCTTGTAGCCCATGTCTTGAGCATACTACAAAGACACAAGTTATGTCTTTCCATAATGTCACCCTTCTTCTATCATAAAGCAAGGTTAACGTAATTGTTAACCAGGATTCCAAACTCAATGACATTTCAGGAGGCATTTACCTTGGCTTCACACATGTCACACAAAGCAAGGCACAATACAAGCCAGCACAACAAGATACAATAAGGGGTAAGAAGTTAATGAACTGAATACCCAATCGGTCAGTGAGCCTGCAGTTGAAATGAGGACTCAGTCTGGTCCAGGTCTGTTCTAGGGTGTTATTGCTTATGTTGAAGCAGTGGAGGATCTCTATTATGTTCAGAGATCAATTGAGAGGAAGCTTTTTATTTTATTTTATTTTTACTTTATTTTGAGAGAGAGAGCATGAGCACGGGAGGGGCAGAGAGAGAGAGAGAGAGAATCCGGAGCAAGCTCTGTGCAGAGCCCGATGCATGGCTCAAACTCACAAACTGCGAGATCATGACCTGAGCCAAAACCAAGAGTTGGCTGCTTAATGGACTGAGCCACCCAGGCACCCCAAGAGGAAGGTTTGACGGAAGTTGCCTTTCAAATGCAGTCAGACATGGAAGGTTCAGCATCTAGAGAGTCTGACAGTTGGCTACAAAAGTCCTCCCTCCTTCTTTTTTTTTTTTTTTTTTTAATGTTTGTTTATTTTTGAGAGAGAGACAGAGTGTGAGCAGGGGAGAGGCAGAGAGAGAGGGAGACACAGAATTTGAAGCAGCCTCCAGGCTCTGAGGTGTCAGCACAGAGCCCGACACGGGGCTTGCATCCACAAACCATGAGATCATGACCTGAGATCATGACTTGGCCTGTGTCCCAAAAGTCCTCCCTTCTTAAAGGAGTTTAATCAGCCCTGGGTCTTTGCAGACGATTTCTGGTTCTAGTGATTATCAGCTCTTGCTTTTTCCAGGCTTTCTTGGCTTTGCTGGTTGTCTGAGTGCCACCAGACTATGCTGGTTTCAGTGATATCTGGTCTTACTTGCAACACCCTTGGCTGCTTATGTCACTGCTTAACATGAGTTACGGCTTGACATGAGTGACTCCATCTTGCTCTCTATACCCCACAGACATGAAACTATATTTTTTCTGCGATTTGCTTTCTTTAATATTTTTCCAAGTCCCTTCATGTAAAACTACCTCAATATTTTTAATAGCTATATCATCACTTACGAGGATACAATACTTTAACCACTCTCTTCCCTTGTTGACAGAGCTTTCCATTGCTTGCCATTTTTTGTTATTATGAACGATGTTGTGTGGAAATTAATAAAAGGAAACCTCATGTAGAATGAAGTCAGGGAGGTGCTTGGGTGGCTCAGTCGATTAAGCATCTGACTTTGGCTCAGGTCATGACCCCACAGTTCGTGAGTTCAGCCCCGCATCGGACTCTGTGCTGACAGCTCAGAGCCTGGAGCCTGCTTTGGATTCTGTGTCTCTGTCTCTCTCTGCCCCTACCTGGCTCATGCTCTTTTCTCTCTGTCTCTCAAAAATAAAATGAATGTTAAAAAAAAAAAAAAAAAAAAGAATGAAGTCAGGAAGCTGACAGGGGGCAGTCTCAAGCCCTATCACTTCTCAATTGCAGACCCTACAGGAAGAGACACACCTTGCATGTGGATACTTCTTTACTATCCCAGCAGGAGGAAGGCTTTCTTCCTCTCCTGGCAACAGCTTAGTCAAGGAGAGACTGTCACAGCTCAGCCAATGAAAAGCCACTATACTTCAAACTCCCAGTTTACGCCAATGGACTTTTTGTTTGTTTCTTTATTTATTTATTAAAAATGTTTATTTATTTTTGAGACAGACAAGCAGGGGAGGGTCAGAGAGAGACAGAGACACAGAATCTAAAGCAGGCTCCAGGCTCTGAGCTGTCAGCCCAGAGCCTGACGCGGGGCTTGAACTGATGAACTGTGAGATCATGACCTGAGCCCAAGTCACTAGTTTAACGAGATGAGCCACCCAGGCACCCCAATGGGCTTTTTGTTTATAAGAGTCCCTCCAATCTCCCCCTTTTCTCAATAACAAAGCATTCCTCTTCTTTGTTCTGTGGACTTGCCTCTATGGTTTTGCCATAGCTTGTTTGTCCCTGATTGCAATTCCCTGCCTTCCTGAATAAGCCAATTTTTGCTGGTAAAATAACTGGCAGTTTTATTTTTAAGGTTAAAGTTGTCATGAGCATCCATTAAAATATATATTTGAATTTTTTTTTATAAAATAACATTTTATGATTCAAAAATAATGCATATTTGTGATTAAATTTTTATTTATTTTTCTTTTATAATTATTAACTTTTTAAACATTTCTTTATTTTTGAGAGACAGAGAGAAAGCAGGGGAGGGGCAGAGAGAGAGAGGGGGGAGAGAGAATCCCAAGCAGGCTCTGCGCTGTAAGAGCAGAACCCGATGTCGGGCTCAAACTCACAAACCGTGAGATCATGACCTGAGCTGAAATCAAGAGTCAGCTGCTTAACTGACTGAGCCACCCAGGTGCTCCTGTAATTATTCTTTTAAAACATAACTTATTTTTAGGGTGGAGTGAATTTTGTTGTTGTTGTTGTTGTTGTTGTTTTGTTTTAGTAGGCTCTATGCCCAAAGTGGTGCTCAAACTTAGAACCCCTAGATCAAGAGTCACATGTTCTACTGACTTAGCCAGTCAGGATCATCTGTGGTTAAATGTTTAAAGAAAATTACAGAAATACAAACACATACAGATGAAAATAAAAAATCATCATTAATTTCATCACCATGACATATAGAGTCTCAGCTTTTTAAAATAAAACATTTAGGGACGCCTGGGTAGCTCAGTCGGTTGGGCGTCCGACTTCGGCTCAGGTCACGATCTTGCGGTCCACGAGTTGGAGCCCCGCATCGGGCTCTGGGCTGATGGCTCAGAGCCCGGAGCCTGCTTCCGATTCTGTGTTTCCCTCTCTCTCTGCCCCTCCCCCGTTCTTGCTGTGTCTCTCTCTGTCTCAAGAATGAATAAACGTTAAAAAAAATTTTTTTTAAATAAAACATTTAATTTATCTTACTAGAATTTAATAGAAGAAAAAGAACTGAAGTGAAACCAGAGTCTCCTTTTGCCTCCCTCAAATTCTCCTTTCTTTCTTTCTTTCTTTCTTTCTTTCTTTCTTTCTTTCTTTCTTTCTTTCAGTAGACTTCATGCCCAGTGCAGAGCCCAGTGTGGGGCTTGAACTCACAACTCTGAGATCAAGACCTGAACTGAGTGAGATCGAGAGTTAGACACTTAATTGACTGAGCCACCCTGGTGCCTCCCTTCTATAGCTAAAAAGAGATTGTGAAATAGTAAGGATGGGAACGGTGTGGGGTTTTTTTTCACTTTTATTTTTTTGTTATTATTTTAATTATTTTAATTTTTTAATTTAATTTTTTATTTTTTTAAATTTACATCCAAGTTAGTTAGCATATAGTGTAACAATGATTTCAGGAGTAGATTCCTTAATGCCCTTTACCAATTTATCCCATCCCCCCCCACAACCCCTCCAGTAACCCTCAGTTTGTTCTCCATATTTATGAGTCTCTTCTGTTTTGTCCCCCTCCCTGCTTTTATATTATTTTTGTTTCCCTTCCCTTATGTTCATCTGTTTTTTCTCTTAAAGTCCTCATATGAGTGAAATCATATGATTTTTGTCTTTCTCTAATTTCGCTTAGCATAATACCCTCTAGTTCCATCCACGTAGTTGCAAATGGCAGGATTTCATTCTTTTTGATTGCCGAGTAATACTCCATTGTATATATATACCACATCTTCTTTATCCATTCATCCATTGATGGACATTTGGGCTCTTTCCATACTTTGGCTATTTTTGCTAGTGCTGCTATAAACGTGGGGGTGCATGTGTCCCTTCGAAACAGCACACCTGTATCCCTTGGATAAATGCCTAGTAGTGCAATTGCTGGGCCGTAGGGTAGTTCTATTTTTAGTTTTTTGAGGAACCTCCATACTGTTTTCTAGAGTGGCTGCACCAGCTTGCATTCCCAGGGAACCTTGTGTTTTTGATTAAACTTTGTTTACTTAATAGATATAACTTTAAATTTCCATGTAATAAAATCTTGTCACCTGCCAAATGAAAATCAGAAGACAACTGTCATGGCTAAGTAGACAGTAAACACACACATACACTTTAAAAAAGATTTATTGAACAGGATAAGGATTTAAACCTGAACCCATTAGAAGAAAGCAATTGAGAAAGGCTGATCCAAGAAAAGATCCAATAAAAGTGACAGATTGCTTATAGGGATAAAAAAAAAAAAGACATCCTGTGAAAATACTTATTCCTGCTAGTTTAAACTCAACAAAGTCAATCGTGAATTCAGAATATTAATCTTACTTCTCTATCCATTTTTTTTTTTTTTGTCCAATAAGGGATGGGTAGTTTCATACTTGTTAAAAAACAAACAAACAAACAGCACTTTGCTATGCTTCAAACATGTACATTCAAGCACCTTGCTGAATGACCTGAGACCCAGGGGAATCTTGTAACGTTTTGGACTTATTCGAAATCAGATTCCTTCTATCCGTGATACCGAATTTAAGGGTGACCATGTGCAAACATGGTTTGACAATCTGCTTTGTGAACCAGCTAGACCATAAATCAGAATCTTGCCTTATTTGATGCATTCTTTTTTCCTGCCCTTTTATTTACTTCAGTTTTCACTCAGAGAGACCTGTGGAACTTGCATTTGAGTGGCATGGCTCTCCTGTGCCAGGAAGGCAATAAAGTCAGCTTTGTTTTAGACTATTTGGTGATTTTTGTTTCTCACTGTTTAAATCACAATCATTTGTCCAAAATCATGTGCATTTTAGCCTGACCATGATTTTCCAGTGTAGCTTGTATCTCACTCCTCACCCCACCTCCCTCCACCAATTTTTTTTAAGGTTTATTTATTTTTGAGAGAGAGAGAGAGACAGAGAGAGACAGAGAGAGAGTGTGAGCAGGGGAGGGGCAGAGAAAAAGAGGGAGACACAGAATCCAAAGCAGGTTCTAGGATCTGAGCTGTCAGCACAGAGCCCAATGCGGGGCTTGAACTCACAAACCAGTGAGATCATGACCTGAGCCAAAGTTGGATGCTTAACTGACTAAGCCACCCAGGTGCTCCTTCCACTGATTTTCTTAACTACATCCTCCTTTTTTGGCAGAGAGTCTTGTATCTTCACTTCACTTAAAAAAATTTTTTTTTTTTAATGTTTATTTTTGAGAGAGAGAGAGAGAGGGAGAGAGAGAGAGTGTGAGTAGGAGAAGGGCAGAGAGATGGAGGCACAGACTCTGAAAAGGCTCCAGGCTCTAAGCTGTCAGCACAGAACCAGATGCAGGGCTTGAACCTACCAGCTACAAGAGCATGACCAGTGCCGAAGTAGGACGCTTAACTGACTGAGCCACCCAGAAGCTCTTATCTTCACTTTTAAGGATTTTCAGATTTTTACTTAATTTGCACAATGACATCTATTTCTTTCCTACAGTTTTTGTCCCAAAGACAGCTAATATCCAATTCTGGTTTTGACAGATTGTATTGTAAGTCTGGTGAATAGCTGTTAGGTTGGATTTTTTTCAAACACTTTCTTGCTTTAGTTCCACTGTTCTTGGTTCTTTCTTTCTTTCTTTCTTTCTTTCTTTCTTTCTTTTTGAGAGAGAGAGAGGGCAGAAGTGAGTGAGGGGCAGAGAGAGTGAGGAGAGAGAGAGAAGGGGGGCTTACTTGAATCGGAGCTGGTGCTTACCTGAAGCAGGGCTGGAGCTCACCCAATGCAGGACTTGAACTCAGGAACTGTGAGAACATAACCTCGGCAAAAGTCAGATGCTTAAAGACTGAGCTACGCAGGCACCTGTTTTTTGTTTTTGTTTTTGTTTTTCCTGCTAGTCTTTTCCCTGGACTCCTTTATCAGTTTTGGAGTACTTTCTCAAGTGTTTTCCTTCAGAGGGGGTGTATAAGAGAAAGTTTCAGAGTCCCTGCCTGTCTTCAGATATCTTTTGTCCTCACATTTGCTTAACAGTATGGCTGGAGAGGGACTTTCCTTTCAGAATAATTTCTTCCATACAAAGTTTCATGTAAGAAACAGAATTTTTATTATTTTAACAATTGGTGTCAGAATTCATTTAAGGGAGGGGACTGTTTAAAGGATGGGAAAATATATACTGTTAAGTTCTTGTGGATAGAAGAGAAGGGCAGGAGTGTTTGGGAGAGACCAGGGGGAAAAGGATATCAGCCACACTGCTCATTATGAGACAAGGCTGGAGATTTGAACTGGTTCCAAGAGAGCAGAGGATTGGAGGGGGTGCCTGTCTAACGCCCAGGATGTAGTGAAATATATGGCTGATGTGGTGCTTTTGAAGAAATACGTCCATAAATTCTTTAATACTCCTGGGGCACATGGGTGGCTCAGTTGGTGAAGTGACTGAGTTGCTTAAGTGATCCAAGAGTCAGTGACTCTTTTTATTTTTTTTATTAAAAAAAATTTTTCTTTTTAACGTTTATTTATTTTTGAGACAGAGAGAGACAGAGCATGAACAGGGGAGGAGCAGAGAGAGAGGGAGACACAGAATCTGAAACAGGCTCCAGGCTCTGAGCTGTCAGCACAGAGCCCGACGTGGGGCTTGAACTCACGGACCGTGAGATCATGACCGGAGCCGAAGTCGGACGTTTAACTGACCAAGCCACCCAGGGGCCCCAAGAGTCAGTGACTCTTGATCTCAGCTCAGGTCTTGATCTCCGGGTTAAGAGTTCAAACCTTGCATTGGTCTCTGCACTGGGCGTGGAGCCTACTTAAAAAATAACAACAATAACAAATTCTTTAATACTCCTCTCTTCAAGAGATAGAACTTAGTTCTCTTTCCCTTAAGTGTGGGCTAAACTTGGTGATTTGTTTCTAATGAACAGAAAATAAAATAGAAGTAATGGTATGTGACTTTGGCACTGTGGTTCTGTTTTGATTACAGGATCTCCTCTTTCCTGGAATTCTTGCTCTGGGGGAAGCCACATAACGACATAGAAGTCTGACTATCCTGAGACTGCCATGCTGAGGCGAGCCCAAGCTAGTCATGTGGAAAGGCAGCGTCACAGAAAGTAACCCAACCTGCCTCCAGCTAGCCAACTGTTCTCAGCTCGGGTGCCATGCATCGACATGAGGGAGCCATCTTGGTCATTCCTGACCTAGAAGATACATCACAGAGAACAACTGAGGCCCCAGACAGATGGCCCTAGGTGAGCTGTTTCAGCCATCTATAGCCATATTAGGCATTCCAGTTGGTGTCCCAGATATCTAAGCACAGAGATGAATCATCCATCCTATATTCTGTGCAATTCTGACCCTATAGAATCATGAGTATATTAAATGGTTGTTATTTTATACTATGAAGTTTTGGGGTGGTTTGTTACATAATAATAAACAACTGGAATAATCACACAATTATAAATGTTAAACTAATTCAGGCATTCTTTTTTAAAATTTATTTATTTTTGGGGCGCCTGGGTGGCGCAGTCGGTTAAGCGTCCGGCTTCAGCCAGGTCACGATCTCGCAGTCCGGGAGTTCGAGCCCCACGTCAGGCTCTGGGCTGATGGCTCAGAGCCTGGAGCTTGTTTCCGATTCTGTGTCTCCCTCTCTCTCTGCCCCTCCCCCGTTCATGCTCTGTCTCTCTCTGTCCCAAAAATAAATAAACGTTGAAAAAAAAATTAAAAAAAAAAATTTATTTATTTTTATTATTTAAAAAAATTTTTTTAATGTTTATTTATTTTTGAGAGAGAGACAGAGTATGAATGGGGGAGGAGCAGAGAGCGAGGGAGACACAGAATCTGAAGCAGGCCCCAGGCTCTGAACTATCAGCACAGAGTCCGACATGGGGTTCGAACCCATGAACCATGAGATCATGACCTGAGCTGAAGTTGGACGCTTACCGACTGAGCCACCCAGGCGCCCCTAAACTAACTCAGGCATTCTTAAAAATATCTTTACTGGGGCACCTGGGTGGCTCAGTCAATTGAGGGTCCGACTTCACGTCAGGATCTTGTAGTGTGTGGGTTTGAGCCCCGCATCAATCTGGTTGCTGTCAGCCTGTCAGCATGGAATCTGCTTTGAATCTCCTGTCTCCCTCTCTCTGCCCCTCCCCAGCTTGCACTCTCCCATAAATAAATAAATCTTAAAAAAATATATTTGCTAAACTTTTTTTTTTTAATTGCAGGAATAATACCTGTTCGTTGTATCACATTCAAATATAGGAGTATTGTTTAGGGTTGGGACCTTGTGGTACTTATCTCCATGGCTTCAGTACCTAGGTTAAGGCCTGGACTTCCAGAAGCGTGACAAATTTACTGGATAAATGATTCTTGCCTTCCTTTTCTCATCTCCTTCCTTACTACCTTCCCTCTCACATTCAAAAGATCAAACCCTAAAAGTTCTGAAATGGTGCACCAGGGGTCGTTTTAGCTGCTCTGGGGGCCAGGGGATAATCAGACCTCATGAATGGTGGGCTGGCCAGGTCTCAGGAGAGGGGTGCTGGCTGTCTCTATTCCAAGCCCCTCTGAGCACCCCTCTTGGTTAGAGGTTAGGTTGTGGATTACACGAACCGAACTCTCCCAAGATTTTCTAGAGTAACAGATTGGGGGATATAACAGCTCAACTACAATGTTATGAGGCATTTGAAGGGGGGAGAAATTTCTGGATGACAACAGGCTATCTGGCTTTGGGCATGTCACCCATTCTCTGGCCTCACTTTTCTCTTTATGAGTCCCCTTTGCCAAAGCCCAGCCTGGGAAAAACCTGAGGTCATTAAAAGTGGGGTCTGGCAATCTCCCAAAATACCAAGAACAAGTTCACCCCTCCAATGCTTCCAATTCTTTAGAAAATGTGGGCTGACACTGTGGAAAGGACAAGCTACAAAACAGTCCGTACAGAGTGTTCTCTGTTCGTAACTTTATCTGGTCTCTCTGCATAGAACCAAGTTGGGGGAGGCTGTTTGCCAATATGTTATCTGTGGTTATCTGAGGGAGGGGAGGAAATTATTCCTGGTAATTTTTATTTTCTTTTTGGTGTGCCTCCAGATGTACTACAATGAATATCTATTACTTTGCATAATCAAGAAATTAAAAAAAATTTTTAATAGACAATTTGGCATGTGTTCTTTGTCATGCTCAGTAGGTACACAAGCTCTTCTAGGTAGAAGTGAAAAAAAAGAGGGAGCCCTGTTAGTGGAGACTGTGATGTTTTCTAATGTATTAGCTTTCTTTCCATTGCTGTGTAACAAATGAGTTAGGGACTTAGAGAAGCACACATTTATTACCTCACGGTTTCTGTGGGTTGAGAGTCCAGGCATGGCTTGGCTGACTCCTCTTCTCAAGGACTCCCAAGGCACCAGCCGAAGTGTTGGCCAGACTTCATTCTCATCAAGAGGCATGAATGGGGAAAAACCTGTTCACAAGGTCACTAAGGTTGTTAACAGAATTCAAGGCTGTAAGATCGAGGGCCCCAGCTTCTTCCTTTGTCTGGAGGCCACCCTTTGCTCCTAGAGGCTGTCTGTAATTTTTGCCATGTGGGCTTTCCCAACATGGCCACTTACTTCAACAAATCAGCAAGAAGAGCCGGTAGAGCAATTTTGCTAGCAAGATGGGGTTTTTATATAATGCAATGAAATCACAGAGGGACATCCCATCACTTTTGCCAGATGCTATTGGTTAGAAGCAAATCACAAGTCCCACTTCAGGGGGAAGTCCAACTGAAGCCGAATGGATTACTCAAAGGTGTTGTTATGAACTGAATGTTGTGTGTTATGAACAGAATCGTGTGGAAGCCTTAACCCCCGGCATGGCTGTATTTGGAGATGAGACCTCTACAGAAGAAATAAGAGGAGGTACCAAAGATCTCACTCTGTCCTCTCACACACACATTGAGGAAAGGCCATGTGAGGCTGTTGCAAAAAGGTAGTCATCTGCAAGCCAGGAGGAGAGCCCTCACTACAAACCAAATTGGCAGGTCACCCTGATCTCAGACTTCCAGCCTCTACAACTGTGAGAGAATAAGTTTTTGTTGAGTAGACCATCCAGTCTATGGTATTCTCTTATGGCACCCTGAGCTAAGACAGCTGTGAACGCCAGAAGGCACTGATCATAGTGGGGGCACCTTAGAGTTTGTCTGCCACAGTTAATATTGTGAAGTTGGCTGGAATTTTAAGTAAAAATTCCCAAAGCTTCTAGGTAACACACAGGATGTTAAAAAAATGCAGACTGTTCTCAGTTTCTCATTCTGTAGGCCAGTGTGTGGCCTGGGAAGTTTTAATGAGCTTTCTCATGGTGACTCTAATGCTGGGGTAGGGAGTCCACAGTTGAAGGTTAGAGTCAACAGCTTCAAATCCCCAGCCCTGCCATTTCTTATCTATAGGACCTGAGATCAGTGACTTCTCCTTTCAGCCAAAGTTTCTTAATCTGATATAATGTGGCAAGTTACTGAAATAAAAAAAGGAAAACACCCTCTAATGTCAGTAGTTCCTTTCTGCAGCTGAGCCCTAGCAAAAGGAGGCTGGAATTTCTGCCTTATACCCCCCATCCCCTTAGTGTTTAATGTTTCAAGGCCATGGAAAATTTGAAATCAGAAGGGGGACAAGGTTTGGAACATGTTCAAACATAGAAGTGACCTGGGTCTTGCTTGTCCTTGCATTGCTTCTTTTTGGGGGGAACTGAAATAAACCACTGGCAGTGAAGAAGGGGAAGGTCCAGGTGTATGTCTGAGGAACTGAGGTAAGGGCCAGTGTCCCTGGATACCAGAAGGAAAAGAAGTCCTCAGCCATAATGTCATGAGAAGGCAGAGAAGCCTCCATGTGGGGCCTGTTTTCTGACATTACAAAGAGCCCATGGCTGGGGTGGGGCTGTATGTGGGCAAGCTGACTCAGGGCAGTATTAAACGACCTAGAGAGAGATAAAGACTTAAGGAACTTTTTGCACTAGGGCTAGGGAATAAAACTCACACCAGAAAGGTGTCAAATTAGATGATGGTGTAAACTGCAGAGCACAGCACCTGGCACGAACTAAAGGTTTTTTTCTTAAATGAAAGTTATTATTCTATTATGTGAAAATCTCCTGGTTTCAATGCCTATAAAACTCTTACCTCTATTATTTATCCACCACCATGGGTCCCACTGATTTCCAGGCTGAAAGAGATCTGTCATTTAGAGGATGGGGTTTTGGTTAGAAATCTGAGTAGAAGACCACCTACAAGATGAGGGACTCAGGTTTTCCTCCTCTGTAATGACTAGAATATTCTGAGTATTAACTGAGTTAACAGGCAGAGGGCTTAGTTCCATTCTTAGCACTAATAAATGATAATTACTAGTACATATTATAATATTGATATACCAAATGCTGGCCAGAGTTGGCAGACTGAGTGGCATGGATGTGTTTCAGGCTGTTAACCAAAGGGTATTTGAGAGAAATATATCACCAGAACCAGATTCCTGGGCATGGGGCCTGCATGCATATTAGAAGAGTCCTGTGCTCAGGAGGGCCTCACATTGGCTTAATGCTCTGCTGCTGCCATCTTGAAATTCTTTTTTTAAAAAAATGTTTATTTATTTATTTTTGTGGGGCGGGGGGGAGGGACAGAGAGAGAGGGAGAGAATCCCAAGCAGGCTCTGTGCTGTCAGTGTAGAGCCCAACATGGGGCTCAAACTCACAAACTGTGAGATCATTACCTGAGCTGAAATCAAGAGTCAGATGCTTTACCCAACTGAGCTACCTAGGCACCCTGAGCCATCTTGAAATTCTTAATAATTTTTGAACAAGGGCCTTTGTCTTTTCATTTTGCACTGGGGTCCACAAATTATGTAACTGGACCTGTAACACCACATTTTGACTCAAGTTCATAGTAGTAACCTGAATATAGTTTTCAAATTTCTTACAGCCATTTTTCTTATGTCTCTATATATCTTGAGCACCTTCCTCCATAAAAAATTTCACAAGGTAGGGATAGAAGGTGGACACAATAGGATTAGGAAAAGGGGGAGAACCAGAGTTGGGGAGAGTATGTGAGGATCTTCTCCATATCAACTTGGTACACAGAGATGTGTAAAAGGAAGTTGGTTTCTTGAAAGGCCCATATGTGAGGAACATGGAAGCTTGACTCAAATTTTCTAAGTGGAAGAAAGACCAGAATGAGAGAAGCAAGGGAGGGGGAACAAGCAGGTTCTGCTTCTCCCTCTTAGGCCCAAGGACAAGCACAGAAAGTAAAGCCAAAAGTACCTACTTATCATAAAACAGGTCCAAATAGGCAAGGTCTGGCTCTGGAGGACAAAATATGATTAGAGTGGGGCTCTTTGCTTAAAAGAGGGGACTGGGAGAGGTATCTAGGCAAAGAGCCATAAATATAGCCTGAGCCCTCGTTCCCTTTTTGGGTGCCCAAGGCCCGAGGAAACAGCAATCTATTTGGCGAAGCGCTAAAAAAAACTTGGTATCAACTTGCTTGTCAGCCAAGGCCAAGGATGCCTGCTTTTATAGACGAGGTTTCTTGAAATTTTCCACATTTACTTTTGATTACTGAAAGATTTCCCATCATTAGAGAAAATGAAATATCTCAGAGTGGCTAGGGGTTTTGCTTTGGGGCAGGGAGTGATAGGAAGAAGCCATGTAATTACTTAGATTATCTGTAGGGACCACAGGAGGTTTGATGGTCTCCTGCCACAGGCTGCCTTTCATGGAGACCCCAGCTGAGCCCTGCCTTTGGGATGGCTTTCTGGGCTGTCTCAGCTCAGTGGTGATGGCAGCAGATATGTGTGGGTGGCCTTGGACTCTAATTTCATGCTTGTTTTGTCATAAACTTTTCAAAATTTGTGGTATAACTGATCACATTGTAAAATGAATTTTGTAACATATACACAACAATATACTTCAGCATAATTGTGCTGGTCACAATGCAACCAAAGGATTTAAACATGTTAATTCATAGTACGCTACAGGCAATGTGTTCTGAAGATGGGACAGAAGTTAACACCATCTTGAGGACTGTAGTCATTATCTTTTGACCATGTCAGGAAATCTTTGTGGTAAGAGTGAAGTGGGCTTGATGGTCCTCCTATCATCCTCTCCCTCCCTCCCACCAACTCCGCAGTCTTTGAAGCCCTGATCTGTGTATATCTCCAGAGTCCTGGACCATCTAAAACAGCATCTGAAGTTGAATACCTTCTCTGGGAAAACTATTTTCTCCCCAAATCCAGACAGTCCCAGACATCTTCTGAACTTGAGAAATCAGAGTTCTTGTCCAAAGAAGCCAGGCATTGAGTCAGCCAAACGTAGCTGGATGTTTCTGTTCTGTTGCTTTTGCCCCAGGAGAATGACAATAACGAGCTTGGGGCTTCCCGAGGCCCCTCAGTGCTTGCCACTTGATGAAATTTGGCTTTGGCCAATTTTCCCTGACCTAATGACTAGGTCTGATTTCAGCTACTTTCCTTAAGATTCGAAGTCATGGCAGTCCAGGATGGCAACCTGGGATAAAGCCATAGGTCTTCTGGGATAGTCAGAATTATACCTGAACAGAAAACAGAAAAATACTTTTTATTCTTGTTGGTGTGAATGATCAGGACTCTTAACTGTGACTTAAACCTGCTTGTTGTTGTTGTTGTTTTAAACAAGGAGCAGTTGGGAGTGCTGAGTCTCAATGTGACAGTGAAGTGGTGAGCCACTCATCTGTCTGGAGCATGCCCAGATTGGCCACCTGCTCTGACAGATGAGGAAGAACATGTTTCTATCAATGAGAATTGAGCCTCCTTAATCCAGGCTTTCTGCCACATTTGCTAACAGGCCAGCTGGCATGGGTGGCATCCAAGGACCTCAGCCCACAAGAGAAATGGAATGTGACATGTTTTGCTGCCACCAGCACTCCCAAGAGTGATAGGGCAAATAAGGAATTGATTTTTCTTATAAAAGAGATTGAATATGATGGCATGTATGCCATTGACACTGGCAAGTTGAGATTAAAAAGATGGCAGGGGAATGGCTGGCTGGCTGAGCTGAGAGGCTTCCAGGCTATTGTTGCCTTAATGTTACTACTAACAACAACTGCCATTTACTAAGGGCTTATTGGGTGCCAGGCACTGTGCTCAGTACTGTGTGTCCCAATCCTCACATTCTTTGAGATTGGGACTGTTGCTATTCTTCCTTTTATGAATAAAGAAATTGGCTCAGAGAGGTTAAGCAGCTTGCCAGAGTCTTCAGTTCTGTCAACGCAGAAACTTCTGTGGCTCAATCTACTGGAGTTAACAGGTTCTAAGTTTCTGCCTCTTATGGACTGATCTCATAATATTTTCTAAACATTACATGTCAGGTGCTGGTAATAAATTGAAATGGGATGGCTTAGTTAGGACTTTGTCCATTTCATGAAAAGAGAAGACAACTCAAATGAAATAGGTGAAAGTTGGATTTACTGGCTTGCAAAAAAAGGCCAGGGTTAGTTTAGCTTCAGGAATGGCTGGACCCCGGGGGGACAATATCTTTGAGGATGCTCTTTCTTAGGCCCCTGTGCATGTTCCATTCTCAGGCAGTCTCCTTAAGGTAGCAAGATGGTTACCAGCAGTACCAGACTGATAGCCTTACAGTTCTAAATTTGGTGGATCCAAAACAAAAAGAAATGCCTTTCTCCATTGTTTAAACACCCCTGCCCCCATCCTCTCACCTCTCAGAATTAACTTCTAGTTTCTATATGATTGGTTTGGCTTAGATCATGTGTTCATCCCTTACGTAAATACCCTGATCAAGGGGCTGCAGGGCTCTGGTCAGTAAGTCTTGGTTATGTGCTCACCCTGGAGCCAGGGGTAGTTAGCATACAAAAAGTCCTGGAGGGAAATTCAAAAGAAGTGGCGATGGATAATGAGAATACAAAAGCAATAGATGTCCACAGCAGTGGGAACTCCGTGAGCATAAAGAATGGGCACCTGGCTAATAAAGCAACTGATTATGATGGGAGACAAATGCCTAGTTCTTGACCTGACCAGTCATCCACCTAGGGCACTGCACTTTTTGTCAGTCCAGCTAGGGGGCAGATTGCTTTGGTAGCATAAAAATTAGAACAGATGGATTGAGAAGGTACTAAGAAATATTCCCATCAAAGTATTTGTGGGCAGATTAGGTTCAGCTGTGAAGGAGAGAAAACCTCAAGTACCAATTAGGTAAAGAGGATAGAAGCTTTTCTTATAAACAAAGCCCAGAGGTAAGCAGTTCAGGCGTATGGTGGCTCCGTATTCATCACAAACCTAAGCTCCTTCTAGCTTGTTGCTCCATCACCATTCACACACAGCTCCTTCTCCTTCATAGTCTATGACATGCTCAAGTTCCAGCCGCCAAGCCCACATTGCAGTCAGCAGAATGGAAGGAAGAGATGGGCACACATTCTTTTATGGACAAGTTGCAGCAGTTGCTCATGCCCTATTGGCTAAAATGTAGTCAGTGGGCTATACCTACATGCAAAGGAGGCTGGGAAATGTGTTTATTCTGGGCAGAACAGACACAAGGAGACAACCAATCTTTGTCAGAACGTGGCACCTTAATGAACAGCTCTTTGTTGCACAGAGTGGCCTATCCAAAGGCTAAGGACCTGTCACTTGGAAACCAAGCACGTTCAAAAAGCAACCCTAAATATGTAAAATGTAACTAACCATATTCTTTGTTGCCCTTTGATGATCATTCTTCCATTAGCATATTTTAATTACAAAATGTCCAGTTGCAATTTAATTGCTTCTTTAAAAAATATATTTAAATTGGGGTGCCTGGGTGGCTCAGATGATTAAGCATCTGACTTCAGCCTAGGTCATCATCTCGCCGTTCCCGGGTTTAAGCCCCACCTTGGGCTCTGTGCTTATAGCTTGGAGCCGGTTTCGGATTCTGTGTCTCTTTCTCTTTCTCTTCCCCTCCCCCACTCACGTTCTGTCTCTCTCTCTCTAAAATAAATAAACGTTAAAAATTAAAAAAAATATATATATATATTATTTCTTAGAAAGGAGTTCGTTTTTTATTTTAAAAAGGCATATATTTCCCACAACTAGTGAAACAATGCCAATATGTAGAAAGTACTAAATTTCTTCAAACTCTTCAGTTTACACCTAATAGTCTGCTGTGTGTCCACCTCTCTTTCATGATCATTTATTCACTGAGACATTTGTAGGTTTTGTTTTCACAAAAAGGGGCTCACGATATACATTATTCTGTAACTTTGTCTTTTCACCTAAACATATCATGGACATGCCACAAGAGCTAGAAATCTCACTTATTCTTTTATACAGCACCATAATACTCCAGAGTGTAGCTGTTCTATAAATGATTCAACCATTCCCCTTTGATGGACTCTCAAATTGTTTCCATTTTTCTGTTACCACAGGCTGTGTTGCAGCTAATGTCTCCTACTGATGTCCTTGTATCTCAGTGCTTTTAGTTCTTTGAGACAGTTTTTCAAAGTGGGACTGCTAGGTTAAAAGATGCATTTAAAATTGTAATTGATATGGCCAGATTATTTTAAAAGACTGGAACAATCCACATTTGCACCAACAATGTACAAAGTTGTCATTTATCCTAATTATTGCCAGCACTGATCATTGTTCTTTTAAATTTTGCATCTGATTGGCAGGTGACCAATGGTACTGGGTTTTGATTTACATTTCACTGACCAAGTGTACACTTGATCCGCTTTCATATGTTTATTGAAATGCCAGAGAGAATAATGGTTTGAAGCATGGACTCAAGAGTCGAATTACTTGGGTTTGTGTCATAGCTCAAGACGTGGGACCACCTATTGTATGACTTGGGCAAGTTACTTTACTCCTCTGAGCCTGTTTTCTTAGCTGTAAAATAAGGACATTACCTATCTCCAAGGGTAAATAATACTTGTAAAGTGAAACAATGTCTACCGCATAGCAAGTTATAAATAAATGGTTAGTGATAATTATTGTTGATCTTTTAGATTTCTTGCATTGCTATTGGGATGACTGTTTTGTAGTAATCAATACGTAGGAATTCTCTGTATACTAGGGATATTAATTCTATTTCTGTCACTTGTGTTGGAAAATTTTTCCCATCTGTCAGGTGTCTTTTATAGAACCAAGACTTGTTCTCCCCAAAGTTGCTCATGTAGTCAAATATGTCTATAATTTCCTTGAGGGCTTCTAGATTTTGTTTTGCTTATGATTCCCCATCATAAGATTACAAAGTCTCCTAAAAATGCTTCCAATATTTCATTTTAGCATTTAAATTTGTAGTCCCTCTGGCATTGTGTATCTTTTGAGTCAGGGATTTGGTTGCGTTTTAGGCATTTACTGTAGTTCTATATAGTAGTAACATATGATATTTAATTTAGAAACTTCATGGAAAGAGATATTTGGAAGAAAATATAGTATTCATAGAAATAGGTAATCAATTGGGTAGTTTTTTTTTTTTTTAAATCTTTTAATGTTTATTTTTAGGAGAGAGACAGAGCACGAGTGGGGGAGGGGCAGAGAGAGAGAGAGAGAGAGAGAGAGAGACTCTGAAGCAGGCTCCAGACTCTGAGCTGTCAGCACAAACAGCTGGGGCTCAAACTCATAGACTGAGAGCATGACCTGAGCTGAAGTCAGACGCTTAACCAACTGAGCCACCCAGGTGCCCCAATTGGGTAGTTATGAATACCAATGGGTTTTGATTTTATTCTTTTAATGGAATCTTCTCTTTACATACATGGAATCCGGGGCACCTGGGTGGTCAGTTAAGTGTCTGACTGGCTCAGGTCATAATCTTGCAGTTCTTGGGTTTGAGCCCCGTGTCAGGCTCTGTGCTGACAGCTCAGAACCTGGAGCCTGCTTTGGATTCTGTGTCTCCCTCTCTCTCTCTGCCCCTCCCCTGCTGTGCTCTGTCTCTCTCAAAAATAAATAAATAAAATAAATAAATAAATAAATAAATAAAAACTAAAAGAAACCACATGGAATCCTTTTTTCATATGAAATATTATAAGAAACTCCAATATATGAAGTTGAGCTGTTCCTGTTTCAAGTGGTGAAAGATAAAAGGCTTAAGATAACAAAAAGCCTTGTAAACATGGATAAAGTTCCAGAATAAAAATTGAGATTTTATTCTGAAACAATTGGAGAACCATTAAAAGGTTTTAGGCAGGGAGTGACTCAATCAGATCTGCGTATCAAAGATTACTCCAGCTGCTCTGTAAAGAACAGACTACAGTAGGACAACAGCAGAGACAGTGACACTAGAATGGCATCACAGTAGTCCTAGCAATAGATACATTGGACAAGGATGATAGAAGCAGACAGTTTTAAGGTGTATTTATTTACATGATACACCAAGAGAGTTTAATGACTAACAGGGACATCTGGGGTGACAGGGGAGAAGGAATTGACAAGAATAATTCCTGTGTTCTGGTTTGAGAAACAGGGTGGAGGGTGGTGCCATTTATCAAGAACAGAACACTAGAAGAGCAGATTTTGAGGGGGAAAATGATGGGGTCAGTGTGAAGTATCTGTGTGTTCATCAAGCAGAGGGACATCCAAATGCCAGGTGGACTTTCAGATCTAGAGCTCAGGAAATACATCTGGGCTGAAAATAGGACTCTGGAAGTTATCAACATATAGTTGGACACCAAAGCCATGGAAATTGAGATTTTTCAGAGTAGGGCAAGAAAGCCCAAGACATAGGAGGGGCACTGATTCACTTGGGGTTCTCTGACTGTAAGCAACAAAAATTGACCCTGGCTACAAGGGCCTCTGCATATGGTTATACAGGGATATCTTTCACAGCCATATGTAACAGCCTGTACGGCCAATGGAATTTATTGGAAGGATATAATAAGGCAGTTCCCAAGAATTAGAGAAGCTTAACATTCAAGAAAATCAGGAAATCTGGGCAACTGAGGAAGTCTCAGTAACATGAACTCATATGCCCCTTACAAATTATTTTCTGGTAGCATGGGAGAAGGGCAGTTTCCCAAAGGGAAGGTGAAGTGCTGCTTTCAAAGGAGGAAAAAGGCACTAGGCAGATGAATATAGCTGTCCATTATGTTACATCCTTTGGCTGTCCAGAACATGCATTCTTCAACATGAATAATTTTATAAATGTTTCCATTCAATATACTGTAGAAAATGGATTCTTCTCCCCCAGGAGAGAACTTAAAAATAATTTCCATGTATCACATTCAGTGTCAAACCTAAGATTTCTGGGTGATAGTCTCCTTCAGTTATTAAACTAAGGTGTGCCTTGAAATGTACAACTTATGCATCTGCTGGCATATTTAACCATCACCAACACACCTGTATACATTAGTGAAAAGACACTGCCAGTAGAACAGCTTTCTTATCCATTTAAAATTGTTCTATTGTCAACAGCTACCTGGTTATCCAAATTTTGCTGTCACTAGGCACATGCTTCCAAATGACAAGGGGGAAGTACCTGTACTGGCTCCTTTGCCAGTAAGAATCGCTCATTTCCCCCACCCTGGGACACAGAGCAAGTTTTTGCTGCTTGTATTTCAGTCTCAGTTCCAGATCTTCCATGTTCCTCAGGGTCTGAAGCTTAATTCCCTGGTATCAATTCCTGTTATCATTCAGTAATTTGGATGCAAGCAATACAAACCTGCTTTAGCTAACAAATGAAAAGGGAACATATTTTATGGATACATGGGGGTCTATAAAAATCAAAGTAAAACTTGGGATAGCTGGGCCTTGACAACAGGAACCAGGGAACCAAGAGGGATGTCCTTGCACCAATTCTGATAGAGTTTCCTTGGAACACTACCATCAGAATGACCCGGCTCCTGATTTTGGGTCACCTAAGACTCAAAAGTCATCCCAAAGAAAAGTGGGGATCTATCACTAAAGGAAAGGAGAAATGACTCAGGGGAGGCAAAAATCAATGGATGACCATTATACTAATATTTAAATGATGGGGAGAAGAAAAGTATCTACAGTGGAGCATAGCCAGAAAGGCAGGAAGAAAATGAGAAATGTCATAACACCTAAGGGAAAAAAGAGTGCCAAGGTGTGTTGGGAGCAGTCTGCTGGAAGTTCACGGAAGAGGTACATGTACTGGACTTTGCAATAAAAAGGCCACTATCGAACTTGACTGTAGTGAGGTAAGAATAACCAAGGATTTCAAAGAAAATGTGATTTTCCCCCCCTTCTACCTACCCAGTGTGAACACGGCAATAGGCCTTAGTAGATCAGTATCAGTTAAGAACTGGTGAATCACTGATGAACACTGATACTATGATATCCTGATAGCCCAAATACACTCATTTAAAGAGATAGGCTTGGATAATGAAAAAAAAACAATTACTGAATTCTGAGTTCCTCAAACAAGGTACAATGACCTTGTCAGTTTCAGTACTGGATGATGAATATATTTATCTAAATATTCACTAACATGAAGATAGGTATTTCATATTATTTGACAAAATAGGCTTGGTGGTAAGTAACTTGCCAGAGTCAAACAATAAGCAATAAATTTAATTTTTAAAATCTTTTATTTTAAATAAAGTTTAAAAGTAATGTGAGTAGTGTAAAATATTCAAATACAGAAATGTATAAAGTTGAAAGTCTCATGTAATCTACACTATTCGAAGAAAGCCATTAGTAGACTTTTCTATGCATCATAAACACAAATTTTTAAGTGAGTTCACACTATACATTTTTCTATTAATAGTTTCACTTACTATATCATGGCCATTTTCCCATGTCCATACACAATACATGTACTTTATTAATTTTAACAGACATGTAGATTTCCTTATATGGCTGAACCATATATTATTCAACAATCCTTTATGGATAAACACTTAGGTTTTCCTCTATATTTTTCTACCATGTAATTTTTATGCTTCTGTAGTAACTTAAACATTGTCACTTCTTGTTTCACTTTGTTTTCTGGCATGGAAAATAAATTTCAGTGTGGCCATGACCTCTAGTTTAATAAATATTTGGATTTGTCAAGTTTTGATATTGGTAGATAGTATTTAGTCAGGGCTGACTCAATTTTAAACAATAGAAACCCAACTCAAAGTAACTTAAAGCAAAAAAGGGTATTTATTGGCTCACATAACTGAAAAGTCCATAGGGATAAACTAGCTTCAGGCACGGTTGGATCCAGGGGCATAAACACTGTCATCAGGACTCAAGTCTCTCCATCATTTGGCTCTGCTTTCCTTTGCACTGGCTTCATTCTCTGGCTCATTTGATAGGGTGGGCCCTGTTGGTTAGAACTTTTCATACTACAAAGTCAAGCAATCTCAGTAAAGAGAGCTCCTGAGCCTCTCCTCCACAGTTCAGTAAAACTCCTAGGGCTGAGTATCACTGGACCAGCTTTAATCACACGGCCATTCCAGAACCAATTACTATGGTGAAGGAGATGGACCATGCTGATTGATCAGGTCTGAATTACATGTCCACCCAAGAAGCTTAAAGTTAGGCCAGACTGTTTGAACCATGTGGACTAGAAACAGGGAAGTGGTTCCAAGAAACATCAGAGTTGTTACAATGAGATGGAATGAATGCTGGTCAAAAACAACTGATGCAATGATAAGACCAGATACTAAAAAAGTTTAGTCTGTGTTCAGTAACAGCTGGCATTGTTACTTTCTTGACAATAAAAGAATTCTGAAAAAACGTCATGAGTAAGTTTGTCCTGTACTCAGGAAGCTTGTAATCCATTTGAATGGAATAATCATATCCAATAGCATACTTTGGATGATGCAATAAAGTTTCAATAAAAGTAAAACTCAGTGGCCATGAATCTGACAGCCCAACCATCTTGCTGACATGAAGCAGGACAACTAGCCTCCCACTGGCAAATAGTTCTGTGAGACTACTGAAGTCAGTGGTAAATTTTAAGTTCAGTGGAAAGCTCTTGTGTTTCTTTAGTCTTTCGCCAAGTTGAACTGGAACATTTCTGTCATCTCTGTATTATTGCAGAAGAGAGGAATGGACAGAGCTTGTAATCTGCTGTACTCCTTCAGATTGGGTGGAAAGGATCTCAGGTGCTGAAAATGATCAAATATATATAGGCATAGAGGCTTACTCTGCATTAAAAACAAAACAAAACAAACAAAAAGGCTGCTGGTCAAGGAGTACATAGCATGGTCCTTCCAGTTATGAACAGTAAGTCCTGGGGGCTGGGGGGGAGGTGAGGTGCAGGTTGCTTCTGTTCAAAATTCCCTGGTGGAACTGGGTGTAAGATAGGCTGATACCAGTTGCAGTCTTCTCAAGCACAGCCGGTCTGATTGCAACGTGTCAAAAAAGGCAGACGAGGGCTGAGTCAGGTAAACAGGTAAATAGAGTACCTTCAGCAGGGCTAGCCACACCAATAGCCAGGATGTGATCTGGAAGAATGGGCAGATTAATATCAGAGCTCTGTAAATTAGCTTTTACCCTGAGTCCTCCAGGGTTATTCCATAGGGTTGACTCTGGATACCATTTTCTGATCTTAAAGGGCCAGTCAGGTATAGCAGCTTTAATTTTCCTGTTTATCTGCCCAGGAACTTTCAGCTCAGTAGAAGGCTATATTCTCAATTCAGACTTGAGGTTCTGTTGAGGAGTCTATGCTACATCTGGGAATGACAAGGTTGGGAGAGCCAGATTCATCAAGGTTGGCCCTACTCTCTTTGGTAATCAAGTCTCCACCTTCTGAAACTCAGTCCATCTCTGAGAATCAGCTTAAAAACAAGGCCTTAGATTGGTGGGTGGTGCTGCTGAGACTTATATTGAGATCTCAAGCAGGGAGATAGTAGGTAAGATCCTAGGTTTCAGTTTTAGGCTTTCTGCATTTTCAACTATCAATTCTTATACACAGAGCACATTAGACTCTTGAACAGATGATCATCCTCACCTTAAGCCCCTCGTTTTGACTGCATTTGACAGGATTAAAGGGAATGACTGGCAGTGTAGACCAATGTCTTTTTCTGTAATGTACAGGAGAAAGAGAAAATTGAGCTGATGTTTTGAAGGTAGTAGAAAAATGGAGTCTGTAGATAACTTCTTATTAACAAACAATAGTTGTATATACAAGCAGCTAGTCATTAGATTTTTATTAGTTGAGGATGTGCAGGCCTTGTTTGATGATTTGTAGACAGAGTCATGTAATCAGGGTTAGTCTAAAGAGTAAGAGACAAAGATACAAAGAAATCATTCCCAACATTTAACCAGTGCATTCATTAAAGTAGTTGAGGACAGCTGCCCCTTAAGTAGACTGTGAAGTAAGAGAATGAGATTTTTCTCATGACAAAAATCGAAGTCTACTTGTTTGACATGATCTGGTCTGGGAGTTCATGAATTGAATCCATCCTGCAGAAACAGATAAGTGTCTTAATGCCTGAGAGTATCTCATAGCAAGGAATGAAGTCAGCCACTCTGAATCAGTGTAAAACAATATTGAGACAGATGAAATTCCATTAAAATATCCACAAGGACAAGACACTGTGGTCTTGTGACATTAGGAAGAAGCTGCAGGAAGCTCTTGAGTCTACTGATAAAATTCTTAGCTGCAGGCTTTGTAGATTTTTTTTCAAGTCAGTCTACATTTTCAGCAAAAAGGTAGATATGCAACTTGAGATGCCCAGCAAGCAAGCTCCATGGCCTGGTCAAAAGGTCTACCTCCAAATAATCCTAACACCTGTAGTTGATGGTACCTGACATCAAAAGGTCCATCATAAAAGAACATCTCTCATTGGTTAGAAGAAAATCTTCCAAAGGGTCACATTTAAAATCACATACATCAGAGGATGTTCAAAAATTGTCTCTTGTGGACCAGATGTTACCTGTAGTTAGAGCAGAATATTCATAATTTTGGAGCAGATATGCCAGTGATGGAGGAAATTTTGTTTTTTAAGGTTATTACCTCATTTATCCTGGAAACAGCAGTTAAACTGAATAAAAACCAAGGAGCAGTGTAACTGCCACTGGTTGAGTCATAGTGACTTGCAGTTTTGAGAATAACATGAATAACCGGGTACCTTTTTAGGTAATGTTGCCAGAATTTCAGTTCTGCTTTCATAGTTAATGGTTATCCCTTGCACACGAAGTAGAGTACCATGGCTGATGATGGGAGGTCCAATGTACAAGTTGGTCTTATATGGCCTCAACGAGGCATCATCAACTTTAGTACCAGCTTCAATACCTGGCGATTCAGGTATCCAAGGAGATCAAGACTTCAAAGTTATGTATTTCAAGTACCACTAGAGCATGTGGTGTTTGTGATAGAAGTTGGGTAAGGGAGTGTGTCAGTGTAGAGTACATATGCATTGCTCTCTGACTATATTGAATGCCAGGAATCACTCATTTGAAATCCATCTGGGGGTACAGGGCTGTTAATCTAGGTCCATTTGATATCACTTTCAGCCCACTTGACTACCCTGGGGTGGCAAAGATATGCCCATCTTCTTGCACTTTTCTGACTTTGCCCACAGTAAGCATTCCTAAGAATGTGCAGCATCGACTGAACATGGACTGGGTTGGGTAGAGGTACAGATCAGAATGCCATTCAGGTTGCACATGTTGTCTAGGGCAGTGGTTTTCAAACTGTGTTCTGAAGAATTCTAGGTGTTGTAAAGAAGTCTCCTTAGGGGTCACCATGGTGGTAAAGGAAGATGCTTGTGGCAGGTTTCAGGCCCCCCACTCCTGCTTCATCTACAGCAGCTTCTCTTTTATTCTGGGCTTCCACATAGTTTTCATTGAAAGGGCTTCATGGTCACAAAGCCTTTGGAAAACCAATGATCTAAGAATAAGTTGTTCACAAAATGCTGAAATACAAAAAATAGGTCACAGAAACCAGAAACTGTGAGCAAAGCCTGTGGTAAGCCAAGGTGTTTTCCTATTCATTCTTTCCTTAATACGGACCACATTACAGAATGATGAAGTTAACATTCAACTCTGCTATAAATTCTGATTGCCTCAAATTGGGTTTGTGACTATCAGTGAACAGGGCTATTGGTTTTAAGTGACAATAGCACTGGGATTTTTGCAGTCAGCATACAGCTGCAAAATGCTTTCATTTCTTTGCAAGTATTATCCCAAGTCCATGGTTAGATGACTTCTCTTCAAGATCTTTGAAGATCTCAATGGGCCACAACTCAAATTCTATGAAAATATTATTCTCCTCCCCCTTTTCTCCCACCATCCTTTTCCTCCTCCCTTCCCTTCCCAATCTCCTCACCCACCTGAGATACAATGCCCTTAAACTAGGTTTACAGCACAATTTTAGGGACAGAAAAATATGTTGTTAAATGTCATGGAATTCAACCAATTTGGGGGCAAAATAAACTTTTCCCCATTCTCTTCCCACATATCCCCACAAACCTTCTAGAGGTTCCTTTCACAGAAAATAAGAGGTAACGGTCAAGATGTAGGACTCTCAGATGATAAAGACATACAAATTCAAGCAGTTACTGACAAAAGTAAGAAAAGAGGGTGGTGGTTTCAAAGATTCCGTTTACTCCTGAGTCTTCAGGGCAATCAGGAAGCACTGGCTATACTGCTCCAAAGCAGTTTCTCTATTAAAAGGAATGCTCCCAAAAGAACAGTCTGTCCATGATTATACTACACACTAGGCTAAATATCTCAATGAGGCTCTTTGTTGCAAGTCTTCTGAGATCCTTTAATATGCTACACTCAATTGGGAAGGGAACACGTATTTTACCACCTTACAAGACTACACAAGCTCTACATATAGATGTTGTATGCATGCATCATATACATGCATACATACACATATGTGAACAGCACTGCTCTAAAGAAATGGAGGATCCATTTTAAGTAAATTTTGAGGGATAGAAAACCTTAGATAAGATCTCAGTGTCCAAGAGTACTAATAAAACTTTTTAAAAAATTTTACAAAGAACAAAACATGAAAAGGGATTTCCAATCAGGCCATTTGGGAATGTGAGAAGACTATGTGAACAACGGATCTAGAAGTAGCTTTGTGTTTCATGTTGTGTAGTCTTACTGTCAGATGACCATGTGCCATGTTGACTGGATAAATCTACCACTAAGGAGACAGTCTGCTCTTAAACCTTAGGGGTAGTGCCATAGAATTCTGGCTTAGATGGAGCCATCATAAAATTACACTTATGACATCCTGACTGACTGAGGGCACCAGATCAGGAAGTGGGAAACTTTTCTGGGGTTACCAAACTCCAGTCATTTTAACACTGCAGGTAAAGTAGAGGCTAAATTAATTCCATGGAGAGAACTGGACTGGGAGTCAGAAGGCCTGACCTTTATCACTTCGTAGCTATGTCACCTTGGATAACCTTTAAACTTCAATTTCCTCATTTGCAAAAAGAAATTATAATCTATTGTGTTGTTTTGATAATTGAGATTTATGCATGTAAAAGTGCTTTGAAACTATAAAGTGCTATATAAACATAAGGGATTACCATGATAGGTTCTACCTGGATGTATCAAGAGGACTTTTCTGGAATCTGACTGGAGCTTTGTGAGATGCTGTTAGATAAAGGGATTCCTTGGTAGAATTTCTTAGATTTGTGTGAAAAGTTCTGGTTCCTGAGTAATCCCAAAGATGCTGAGTTCACTGTGCCTTTGTTTTAATTCCAGTATCTGCTGGTCAGAATATCTGCTTTCTATTCAGTAGGCTACTACAGACTTGAAGTGGAAAAAGAATAGGGTCCCGTGATCTGGATAGGACCCTAGACACTTCACGAATTTCAATCATTCGAAATTGTGGGGTATGATCCAACGTCGTTCTTGAAAGATGTTACCACTCTTCAGTGTTGATAACTAAAAATCCCCTGGTCCAAATTTATTATGTGTCTCTGAAGGCTTTAATTGAAGAAACGAAATGCACACTCATGGAACAAACTGGGCCTTTTGCTGTGATAAAATAGCTTCAGCTATCTGGCTTGAATAGTTTGACTTCACTATAAAGGGCTGTGCTGAATCTGGGTAGAACACGACAGGAGTGGAGATGAAGGCCACATCATGATGGTTGAATGCCTCTTGGATCACCATGGTCCACTGGAATGGTGTCTTCTTCAGCAGTAAGGTGAAGGAATCACCATGGGCAAAAATCCAGGTACCAGATCTATAGGCTGATGGAACAGTACAAGGAAGGTGGTCAGAAGGTCCAGGTGAACACTCAGCCATCAGGAGGCACAGGACTGGAAGGGATAGGAACAAAACAGGTAAGATAACAAATGCACAGAATTACAAACACAGGACTCCTAACACTAGAGTGGGTCTACTGTCAGGATTATCAGCTGCTGGATGGGTACTAATTCTCAGTAAGCCTAGCTAAAAAGCTGACAGATGGGAAAATGGGGAATAATAATAATTTTTTTTAAAAAAGCCTTCTAATTAACAATTAGTGATGATAAGAACAGAAACAGTTCTCTGGCAGGGACTGCTTCCTGACTCTTGAGAACAAACTGTCTTAGGAAAGCAGCAAACAAGGAACTGCCTTAAGTCTCATATTCTGGGGGAGTAATGTGACTGTATTCAGGCTGTTGGGCAGTGGTTGATGGGGGGGGAGGGGGAAGAAGTGGCTCCATGGATAGCACAAGAACTGAATTTAAATTTACATAGAACACGAACCTAGATTTTGTCCTTCTTCCTTTTCCAATGCCTTGCTCAAATTATTTCAGGACCTTGCGCTTTCAAAAGCTTTTACTTTCATTTTAACAAGATGCCATCTTGAGTGGTAGAGAATAAGGTACTTGGGAAATAAGGCACTGTTCTTTGCATCCTTCTGTTAAATACCCTATGCAACGTATCAGTTTCTCTTCCATGTTTGAGGGCTCCCTAAATCTTTTAAAACTTAGAATTAAAAAAAAGAAATACATGAAACACAGAAAGAAACATGGCCCATACTAGTGATCTTTTGCCTAATCAAGAGTAATTAGACAACCACACAGCAATTAAACAAATGCTTACTAAATGTTTATTCTGAGATAGCCTTGTCTCTAAATTACTCCTTTCTATGAAATGCTTCATTACATATAGTAGTATGTGCAGCAAAGACTCTTAAAACAAAGCCTTTGCTTTCAAGGGCTTACTATCTGGAAAGAGAGCAAATGCTTGCAAATGACTACGAGGTATGCTCCGCATAGAGAGCTAAGAGGTAAACAACATGATATAATACTCAAAAAAAAAAAAGATAAAGTTAGGGAGACTCATGAAGAAGAGAATATCTGACTTGAATATTGAAGAAATGGCATTGTTCTGACAGGTGAAGAACCAGAGGAGAGCATTCCAGGGTAGAGAAGAGAGCATGAACGTAAGTGCAGAGATGTAAGAATAAGGCATTTTGGAAAATAGCAAGTACCGTAGTTCACTTTGGATGGAGCGTCACTAGAACTTGCAATGAAGCTCTGGCAGAGACTCAGGTCTTCAAATTCCCAGTAATAGCGCTGGTGGCAGTGCTTGCTCCATTGTTGTCTCTTCTCAAATCAAGGTCAACAGCCCCCAGATTCAAAAACAAGTATGTTCAGCTCCAGAGTCCCTGTCACATCCTGACGAGCTCTTCAGGTCCCAGGTGCAGTTCTTGAAAATCTGGAAATCGGGAGTCCATGCCGTGGCTACACAGAAAAGCATCTGCTGCAGCTAGTGCAGAACACTGTAGTGAAATCTTTTCGGCCTCCTATCCTGGACATCTCATGTTTTGTTACAGAATTTCAAGCTTTGAGTTCCAGTTGTTTTTTTTCCTCTTTTCTCCTGAGGAAAGCATCTTATAAGATCACCACAGTCTTAAGATTCTTTTGAGGTACATCCAGATAACAAAGGAGCTAAAAGACCAACACATTTTTCTCTACAACAGTCCTTTCTCTGGAAGTGAGATCATTTGTCTCTGCCCTTTACGTAAAAGGAATAGTCAATTGATTTTCTCAGACATTTGTATGAAATAACAAAACAGGTGAACACCTAACCAGACGAAATACACTTATATGTATTTATGTTTACTTGCTTAGAGCTGTACCACTGGTAAGCACCACTCCACAAAGAGAAAATGTTTGAAATACAACTGTTCAAACATTTCTATAGTGTTTGCTGGATAATGGCCTGGAATTTGATAAAAGCAGCTGACAATTAACAAAGAAGCAATAACTGGCATCTTGGCCATCTTAGTAACACACTTGCAAGCAAATAGAATACAAAGCAGGCCAGGAAAAAAGTAAGCACTGAAACACTTCCAAATCTACTGATTTTGAAGTTCAGCCAAAGTCATAACAAAATTTCAGAGAATGCTAACCTTCAATTAATAAAGATAAGCCCCCAAACATCTTCAAGAATTCCATGCCTGGTTTAGTCTGTTCCAGTGAGCCAGCTTGCTAAAAATCCACCTGCACCATTAATTAGCTGGACTCGGCAGCACCATTTAAAAATAAGCCTGCTCACTACCAACCGCAGAGACTAAAGATATACAATAGAAGCAAGTAATGGATGGCAACCATGGTCGTGGAAAATGGTCAATGAAAGGGAAAGGTAGTCAGGCACCAGTATAAGCAGCAGAAAAACAAGAGTTGCTGGGCCAAGGATTAAATAGGTTTCTCGATACTAGGGAACACATCCATTTCTAGTTTCAGCTGCTTTACATTGCGTGCCATAAACCATACCATACACGTCAGCCAGCGTTCAGGCACCCCATGGTAAAAGGAAAGGACTCAGAATAGAAGCCAAGCAGTGGAGTGTTGTTACCCCAAATATCCATTATGCATAGAAACAGCTCACATATCCCAGGGATCCTAACAGGGGCTTCAAATCGGTTGTGAAGGGTCCCAAATGACATCTAGGCCTCAGTTTCCTCCTCGTGGCATTACGGAATTGTAGTTCTTAACTCTTCTGGGTCACAGCCCCCCTTTGAAAACTTGCTGGCGATGGATCCTCATTCCCCCAAATGCACACTCCCACTATTTCTGCATACAATTTCGGGGGAACTTGGGGGCTTCCAACTCCAATCCAAGGTTCCCAGGTTCAAAATCCAAGAACTGGGCAATTGCTAACTTTTCTTACAACTCAAAAAAAACCCCATTACAAACAATAATCATCCCTTACGTACACCGACGCTTTATAGTTTACAAAGCGCTTTCAACCCCACAAACATTGATAGGCAGAGGAGGAAACTGAGGCGCTGACAAATTACAGAGTGATTTGCCTAAGGTCACTCGGCCAGCTGGTGGCTAGGCCCGGAAGCAAACCCAGCTCTTCCGACTCCGGGGCTTGTCTCCCCGCCCCGGAGCTGCCGCCAAAGCTCCCGCCCCTCACTAAGGGGGCATGAGGAGGAAAAGACAAAGTAGAAAGCCCACCACCAACCATCCCCCAGCCCCTTCTTGCCCCCCCAACTGGGTCCTTGCAGGCCCCGAAGGGTGGCGCCAGGCCTCCACGCCGGCCC
Source organism: Puma concolor (assembly GCF_028749965.1). Taxonomy (NCBI): domain Eukaryota; kingdom Metazoa; phylum Chordata; class Mammalia; order Carnivora; family Felidae; genus Puma; species Puma concolor. The sequence goes on from NC_141678.1 coordinate 22,180,190, forward strand.
CGGCCACCCCCGCCTCCCCGGCCGCGCCAAATCCCGCCGCCGCCGCCGCCTCCCCGGGAGCGGGGCGGAGCAGCTGCCCGCCGCCGCCAACCACCCGGACGACTCCTCGTCGAATCGCAAACGCATAGGCCGCCGCCCGAGTTCTGCGTACGAGAAGAAAGACGCGGCGCGAGCGCCAACGGCCACCGGGCGCGCGCCGCGGCGGCCGGGCCTGCGCCCCAAGAGCTGGATGCCAGAGCAGGAGAAAGAGCCGCCAACCGATCGCTCGATCGACCGCGCGCCCGCTCCTTCGCCCTACCAGACCGGGGAGGGGGGGAGGGCGCGCCAGGGCGTCTTCGAGTTAGGGGCCTGACTCCCCGGCGACGAGACAAGATGGCTCCTCCGGTCCGCGCCGCAGCTACCGTCCCGGCTGCGTCGCTCGGCCCGCCCCCGGTACTGTTTCTTTAAATGGCGGAGAGGGTCATGAAAGCAGGAAGAGAGGCGCGCGCTCTCACGTGACAGGGGCGGGCCCGGCTAACAAGATCCGGTCACGTGGAGACACGCTACCCACCAATCAGGAGGCGTCGCATCAGGGCGGGGGCGGGAGGAGCTGTGGCTCTGTGATTGGCCTAATGCACCGCGGAGGCCTCGGGGGCTTGGGGCGTCGGGGAGTGCGCGAGGTGGCTCGGGTTGTGTGCTCTAGCGGAGACAAAGCAGTGGCTGAGGTGGCTGTGGCGGCTGCGGCAGCGGCGGCAGAACACCTATAAACAACGAATTCTGTGGTGTTGAGTCCTGTCATCTCATCCAGCGCGGCGCGTGGGCGGCTGGTCTCGCGGCGGCGGCGGCAGCGGCGGAGGCGGAGGCAGCACATGGTTCCAAGAGCGCGCTGCGGTTGTTGGGTTCCAATTCCGTGGGGAGGGACAAAGGCAGCTTTGAGCACCCGGCAACGCCGGGTCGGGTGCTGCGCTCGCCACCCTGCCCTCGATCCGGGCCTTGAAAGCTGGGACTAACTCCTCTCTGTGAGGAGGAGGAGGAGGCGGCGGCCTCGGGACTGAGGCCCTGGAAGGGCCTGAGAGCCGGAGGCCTCTGTCTGAGGGAAGTGGGGGGAGGGGCGCTCCCCGCCTGAGGTGATTTGGGCGGGTCAATTCTGAGGCGTTTTTGTGGGTCAGTGTGAGGTAATTTGACCCACTACCCTGAGGAGATTGCGACGGGACCACAAGCTAGGTCTGTTCTGGGCTTTCGAAACGGAAATCGCCGTCAGCGATTAGGAGACTTCAGTTGGGAGGTGGTGAAGCGGGAACTAACGCCATATGCACTCCGTCGACTTCGTGGCCGCCAGCCTGGGGCCTCTTTAAGAATCACAGGATCTTTGGTGAAGACATGGGTGGCTGTCCAGTTTTATGACAGAAGTTGGTAGCTTTCCGGATTGATAAATTTCCTGGCCGGAAATTTAGAGGAACAAAAAAGCTCGAAGAACGTGAAGATGGAGCAGTAATAAAACCTCTCAAGTCCAATACTGTCTACTCCCAAGACCGTCCACATTCGACTCCTTGAACTATCGCAACTTAAACTAAAGCTTAAGACTACAAACCTATGACATAGTTTTTTTCAGAATATTACATCATAGTTACATCATAGTCATTAAGAAGATAAAAAAGCTTGCAGAGATCAATTGTAGTTTTAGACATCTCTTTCAATATATTTTGGATAGACACCAGTTAACCTTGTTTAACAGTAAGGAGCACAGACTTAACCAAACCTTTACTGGGAGGAATCCTGGAAAATCTATTCCATTATAAAGTTATAGTTCCCAGTTAGTGGGTGAAGGACTGGAGACCTCACCGCACTCATGGCTTTCACAAATTACAGCAGTCTGAATCGAGCTCAGCTAACCTTTGAATATCTACATACAAATTCGTAAGTATTCTTTAGGTGCCACTGAGGTCACTGATAACTCATTCCTTGATAATACGAAAATCATTTTCCCAGAAAATTCTGCTTTTTTTTACTTTATGGGATGTATCACTGGATGAGTCTTGAGCTCTGTATTGAAGAACTGAGATAAGTGAGATATTTGTTGCTAATCCAGAAGAATACGATCTTCATTTGTTGGATCAAAATTTATTTGATCAAATGCAAATTTTAGTTATTTGAAGTCAATATATTGAGGTGTTTGATTCAAGTGTTTGATAGGAATCCAACAAGTGCTGTTCTTTGGATCCCCAGGAGTTGGACTATTCTCATATCAACTTTCTTTTTAGCGACAACAGCCAAAACAGTTGGGTTATAACAAGTCTTCTTTTTCCTAACAAGAAAAAGAAAAGAATGAAGATCTTTAAATGACAACTTGTGAGAAGAAATTACTAATTTTTGTTTTCAGCAAACAGTTGGCCTTATCTTCCTGGGAAATTCGTCCCTAATTCCAATGAAATTTTTATGTGCTAGGCAGAAAATAGCAACTTGTTTAAACCCATAATTTAAGTAGCCTTTCCCCAAAATGTGTGCAAATCACAGAACACATATGGTGTTTATGTTCGAGCTCATGAGGAGATTATCATTATTCTGTGTTGATCTGGAATGTTTCAGGGTTAACTGTTATGCCACTCTCTTGGAAGTAATTCAGTGGGGTCATAACTACTTAGTGTTCTAATACATTCATTCATCACTTTTGAGATGAAGGTAAGTATTCTACCATTTTAGTATCTGCAGAGGTGATGAGCGGCTACATGAATGGCTCAGAGATCTGAAGAACCGCTTTGAGGGTTGAGATGATAGACTTCAAACATCTAGTAACAGTAAACTAATTTTTAGCTTTTTATGGGAAAGGGCAACATGTTATGGAGTCTGTAATTTTTTTTTTTGCTTTTTTTTCCTATCAAGGAAATAAAAATTTTGAGTAGTGAATTGCCAAATGGTGATAGTCTGGTTTTATTTTTTGTTTAGGAAGTTTATTAGTGAACTAGAACTGGTTTTAGAGTAGGTACTGTAGGGCCTGAGAGGCGAAGTCTCATGCTACGGAAGATGAATCTGAAGCCCACTTAGATAGGTTGGTGATGCTTATTTAGCTAATTAATAACGTCTTGGGCAAGACCCTCAGTATCCTTTTTTATATTTGAATTGTGTTTAAGAACAAGCATTTGAAGGCCACTTAGATGTTCACCGGTGATTGTATTTAATAATTGGTTACTTCAGTTCTGAATTGTGGAATGAGGGGCCAAATTTGGAATGACAAGACTATATGATAATCTTGGAAGAGCTTCCCCAAAGACTTTTTTGATAATAATAGTAACAACAGTTAATTGCTTCTTGCCAGTCACTTTTAAACGTGTAAAATAATCCTTATAGTAACCTTGCTGGAGTAAGGATTATTCCTATTTTGCATTTGAGGAAACTGGGCTCAGAGTAACATGCCAGAAGTTACACATCTGCTAAGTGGCAGGTTTAAGGCATCAAGATTTAAGGCAATAAGTTTTACCTGGCCATAATGGTTAGTATTTTTAGCTATCAGGCAGTACTAACTCTAGTCGAGTATACTTTTAAGGGCTTGTTTTCTTATAAAGCAAAGGGTTTACTTTCTACTTTGAAAGTCTATTCAGTTTTAGTTTATCTCAAATTTTTTAATTTGAGGTTCTGGAATACTCTTATATTGCCATTTTATAACTTATTAACAATAGGTGAACAGAACTAAGGTATAGAATAAAATTCTAGTTAAGTCACTTGTTTAAAATACAGCTGGAGAATTCTCTGTGAATTTGACTTTCCCATATTGAGTTGGAACCACCTGCTTGCATGAACATTTGAGGGTTGAATGTATCATTTTGGAAGCTCTAGATTTTCTAATCTGGATCACACCTTTGAAGTTGTATACTTTAGGATGTATCTAATCCTGCCAGAAGAAAATATGAACCCTGGAATACCAAGATAAGTTGGTTTGTAACCAGTTTGAAGATTTATTTATCATGGTAATGTGACTAGAAATTCATTTCTAGAGGAAACAAATGTTTAAATTTTCCTAAGCCGTGACTTGTTACTCGTTATGATGGTAGATGGATCTTCTCTGTGTTAAGTGATGCAAGGTCACCTTCAGAAATGGGAAAATTTTTCTTAGAGTACCTTCTCCTTTGTTCTGTTACAATTTTTAAAACACAAAACCATTATAGAGTGTCTGACATCTACAATATTGCTATATTGTGAATTATGTAAGGTATGGCCCTTTGCTTACCTCCCGTGTAACATAGACTTGCAGGTGGAACACAGGCAGACTAGAAGGATAGAAATCAGTGTGGTGCAATGGAGAGAGCATACATAGGCTTGGGAGCCAGCCAGGCTTGGACTTGACTGCTTCCTGGTTGAGTTTTTGGGCAGATTGATTTCCCTGAGCCTCTGTTTCTTCACCTATAAAATGGAGCTAATCTGACAGTGTTTATGAGGAGTATGTTAAATAATGTTTATAAAGTAATTAGCTCATACATGGTACATGATGATCATTGAATAGATGGTGATTATTGTTTATTCGGTGTATGATTTATATAAACCACAAGTTGGTCAATATGGTAGCAAGTTGCTGTTTGGTGGTATTCATTAGACAGATACATTCTTAGGAGCATTTACTGGAGACAATAAACATCTGTCTTGAATTTTTTTTTTTTTTGTATGATGTCTGTGGTAAGTGTTGATGGTTATTGGTTACGTCAGCATTAAGGTTTAAAGCAGGCCTGTGAAATTTTCATAACATGAAAGTCTTAGCCTTGGTTATTTTCTTTTAATACTGGGTGTTGCAATTACGAAATGATAAGAGTTTTTGAATAAAAGGAGTTTTATACAGTTACTGGTCTTTAGTGGTGGGTTTTGTGACTGTTAGTAAAAAGTTCACGGCAATCTAGGTGCTAGATTCCAGATATAGTGATGGTAGTGATGTTCCTTTGTGACAAGATGCGTGTCTTATGTCAGTGTTTGCTGTACTGCTAAGTGGTCTGAGAGAGCAGGATGCTTAAGTATAAGATGACTGCTTTCCATGTCTTTTCCTCTTGGCACGTTTGATAAATTATCTTGGCCATATGATACTTTGGTTTGTTTTATTTATATATGTAGTGAATGAACATAGAGGAACCTGTCACCTCTAGAGACTTAATAGTTTTGGGGACTTACAATCCTGTTGAAATGTGGGTTCACGCTCTAAATATATTAAAGCTATTTGAATGTAAAAATTGTTGCTCTAGTTTCTCAGCTTTATTTTCTAGCAGTTAAGGCAATTAACTGTTGTCAACATCTCCAAGAACACAGCAGAAGCTATCACTGTATGATAGACTTGTGGGTAATCTATTGGTTTAAATTCAGGCTGAATATAAATAGGGACAGCATATTCCTTATGTAATGAGTAGATTTACCCGTGAATTTGTCACTGGAAATGCTGAGCTGCAAAACTATTTTGATCATGGCACAAATGGCATAAAAGCCAAGATCACTTGAAAGTGAGAGTTTGTTAAAAATCCTTGTCTTTTTCCAGATGGTTGACCTTTCTTTGATAACATGCAAAGAATCTTTACATCTGTGAAAATAATTTTCTTTGATACTTGCTCAGATATCTGTTTCAAATGCTAGCAAGCAATGAGTGTGCCTCTTTGAATATTATTTGAAAAAAGGAGAGAACTTATGCAGTCAGTATGTTTTTGATTCTTCTGATTTTAAAAAACATTTAGAACTCTGATTTTAGAATTTGTTAGTAGGACCCATTAATCAGTTGAAGGTCTGGAGAAGAGATGTGCGTTGTTTCTGACTTTCCCAACAGTTGTCACAAAAGGCCCCTTTTGTGATGTGTCAGTATACATCACAATAATATTCCTTAGCTACACTTTTTAAATTTTATTCTTATTTTTTTAATGTTTATTTTTGAGAGAGAGAGAGCACACGTGTGTGTGAGCGGAGGAGGAGCAGAGAGAGGGAGACACAGAATCCAAAGCAGGCTCCAGGCTCTGAGCTGTCAGCACAGAGCCTGACATGGGGCTCAAACTCATGGACCATGAGATCATGACCTGAGCCGAAGTCAGATGCTTAACTGACTGAGCCACCCAGGAGCTCCCACTTTATTTTTTTAAAAAACATGTCTATTTATTTTGAGAGGGAATGTGTGTGTGTGTGCACACAAGCTAGTCAGGGGAGGAGTAGAGAGAGAGGGAGAAAGAGGATCCCGAGCAGTCTCCGTGCTGTCAGCACAGAGCCCAATGTAGGGCTCAATCCCATGAACCATGAGATCATGACCTGAGCTCAAGAGTCTGACACTTAACTGACTGAGCCACCCAAGTGCCCCTCCCTTGGTTACATTTTAAAGATATTTGTTAGCTTGTCTGAAATAGTTACGTGTGGAACAGCATTGATACTATGTGGAACAACAAAAGCCATTTGGAATGTTTTCTTTAAATTCTAAATATACAAGGCACATTTCTAAACATGGTGTAGAAAGCAGTGAAAACTTAGCCAGAGATACTTTGTCCTTGCCCTATTGAGATCTTGAATTCTGAATGTCTCTCATTTTCATGTGAAGCAGTTTTCATGTGAAGCAATCAGAAATATGTATTGCTGAGAAGCAGTCACCATTTCTTTTTTTTAAATTTTTTTTAATGTTTATTCATTTTTGAGAGAGAGAGAGAGAGAGGCAGCGAGCAAGCAAGGGAGGGGCAGAGAGAGAGACGGAGCCACAGAATCCTAAACAGGCTCTAGGCTCTGAGCTGTCAGCATAGAGCCTGATGTGGAGCTTGAACTCACAAACCGCGAGGTCATGACCTGAACTGACGCCTAATCGACTGAGCCACCCAGGTGCCCCTATGGTCACCATTTTCTGTTTGTGATTTCTTTGCCCTGATAGTAAAGGGTATTAGAGTAAGTTTTGAAGACTATTCATATTCATTGTTTTCACTACCAAAGGCCAGTTCTTCATTCTTTGATGTATTCCAGAGATTCCTGCATATAAATTGTAGTTCACTCTCTTATGGTTGTTCTGTTTGTTTGTTTGTTTGTTTGTTTGTTTGGGTTTTTTTGGTTTACAGGAGTTTTATTTCTGAATTTCCTTGACTATATTAAAGTATAACTTTTTATTGAAATAAGTATTGCAATAGAATTTGTTATTTTATATAACAATCCTCAAAATTAAAAAAATTTTGAAGATGGAGAGTAATTCACTTTGTTAAGTTTTTAGCTACTTCTATTCAGACAGGAAAATGACTGAAAGCTTGAGAGCAAATGTTAGATTCACTTTTAAATTATATTACCTTTAGTAAATCACCTTTAATTTTCTAACATTTTTCTCTATTTCTTTAGTGTAGTAATCTACAGAATACTTCTTTGTTTCTTCAGATGATAATTTGAAGAATTTAAGATGATTCTAGAAACTTAAATATTTTTAATTAAAGACACATATGTTTTATGCAGGTGTTTTTTTCATAGAAATTGTTTTTCTTTAAAAAAAATTTTTTTGGGGCGCCTGGGTGGCGCAGTCGGTTAAGCGTCCGACTTCAGCCAGGTCACGATCTCACGGTCCGTGAGTTTGAGCCCCGCGTCGGGCTCTGGGCTGATGGCTCAGAGCCTGGAGCCTGTTTCCGATTCTGTGTCTCCCTCTCTCTCTGCCCCTCCCCCGTTCATGCTCTGTCTCTCTCTGTCCCAAAAATAAAAATAAAACGTTGAAAAAAAAAAATTTTTTTTTAATGGTTATTTAGTTTAGAGAGAGAGAGAGAGAGAGCGCCAGTGGGGGAGGGGCAGAGAGAGAGGGAGACAGAGTCCTAAGCAGGCTCCAGGCTCTGAGCTGTCAGCACAGCCCGATGGCAGGGCTCAAACCCATGAGCATCAAGATCATGATCTGAGCTGATGTCTGATGCTTAACTGACTGAGCCACCCAGGTGCCCCTGAAATTGTTTTTCTTTTCATGTAAAATAATTAAGGATTGGATTTTGGTCAGAAGAATTTGAACTCTATTTTCTAAGTGAATTGGAGATAAATTTCTACTTTTTACTAAGACCTATTTATTGATGCCATCTTGGATTAGCAACAGATATAATCACTGATCTCACGGGGGAAAAGTTCTTCCTAAAATTCCAATATTTTTTTTTTCTTTTAGTAACAGTTTTAATTCAAAATTTGTAGTTGTAAAAATTTGTGGGTTTACTTGAGGGGAAACCAGGGTTTCTGGACAGTTCAGCTTTGGGTGTTTATTTTATAAGCAAATATTTTACAATTTGTTTTAAGTTTTACATGATATAGTAAGTGATCAGAGATCCTGGACACTGGTTATTTAATTTTGGTATATTTCATTCTAAATTTTTAGAAATTTTCACTTTAATGGCTACAACAGTTATACCAAAAAAAAAAAATCAATGGGTATAATTTGTGTATTTTTGAAAAATTGATGATGGTAATGTACTTAGGTTAATGATTTTACATTTTCTTTAATCAAAAGTCAAGGTTTCTAGGGGGACGCATTTTACTCTTATACCTAAAGAGGACTATTATGGAAAATAGCACAAAGAGAGTGTAAGTGGAGAAGTAATTTAAGGATGCATCTTAGGCACACATATTTATTGAGTTATGAATAATAATGGTAATTGTGTATTTATCTAACCCAACTTTGAGCAGCCTCCTGGAAGAGAGATGACCTTGAAGGGGCTAACAGGGACCTTAGGAAGAACACACCATGCTATTGTCCTCCTAAGAGGAATTGTTCAACAGGGTCTTGGATTCCCTTCTTTAATGTGGAGAAAGCTGTTTTTGGCTAGAATTGGAAAGTCAGGAAATAGATTATCCTCTCCTTTCTCCTCACTTTCAAATGGAATATTTTGCTTATAAACTGCACAAAAGCAAATGGGTTTTCTTCTTTTACCAATAGATAACACATAAGTACTGATAAAGCAGAATGTTAGCAAGTCACCCATTGAGCATGCTTAGAGATATGCGGAAACTGATAGCTGGTTAAGGCAATGAAAAATAAAATACAGACATTTTTTCTAGCCAGAACATGAGTAGTGGAAAATGCTGCTTTTAAAATAGCGTATACACATAGGAATCTTAATGCTTCAGAGTGGGTTTCTTAACATAGTAAGAATAGACATGAGTAGACAGCAAGATTTAATAGATTAACATTTGAGGGGGCTTAGCAACTCTTAAAGGTTTCGAGTTGTGGGGAAATTTCAGTAGTGTAAAGTGACAATGCAAATGGCAATTTTAGATTTTCTAAAAACTTTAATATTTTATAACCTTGACTTATTAGGTGTCATAGTTCAATTCTGTAATTCTTTTGCTGATTCTTAGTATTTATCATTTCAGAACTACTCATGAATTCTTGTTTGGTGCTCTTGCTGAACTGGTTGATAATGCAAGGTATGTAGTCTTTTAGGCATACAAGCTGTGCTTGAAAACTTTTTGGGTCCTTGTGACTATTGTTTTCTGAAGACTTAGGAAGGAGACAGTTCTGTAAGCAGCTGCAATTCCCTCTTAAGAGGCCTCTTACCCCAAAAGTATTTTTAATAGCGTGTTAGTTGATACTTCTACTTTACTTGATTAACTTTAATTCACCCATTGCTTGTCCTAAAAATAGTGAACTTATGACCTTCCAAGTTATCTTCCCTTGTGTATTAGAGCAAGATAATTGCAATGAAATGCAAGGAATTAAGATAGGAATTTAGCAATCAAGGTAATGGGACAGACAAGATCTTATTTAATTTGTGTTACCAAAAATGTACACCATCTAAAGTCTTTAAAATTATGCCAGAGTGTGTTCCTAAAATGTATATTTAATTGACTCTAGTTGATCAAAGTATCTTCTGTTATTAGTAGCTGTGTTTGGAAGAAAGTCTTCAGCACTGTGTTATGTTGAGTTCTTAGTGATGGAAGTCTATAAATGTTATGTGCAAGACTAGAAAGTTTAGGTTGCCTCAAAGATAAGCAAATAGGAACATCCAAATCACGATTCTGTTCATAATTATGAAAATATTCTCTCAGTTTTGTTTCTGAATGCAGACATAAAATTCAGACACATTGCTTATTGACCAAGTGTTGATGACTAATGAAGGAAGAGGGTAAGAATTGAGAGTAGAGTACTTCCATTTTTTTAAATTAGTTAACTTATTTTGAGAGAGAGAATGCATATGTGCATGTGCACATGAGCAGGGGAAGGGCAGGGAGAGAGAGAGAGAGAGAGAGAGAGAGAGAGAGAATCCCAAGCAGGCTCTGTGCTGTCATTGTGGAGACTGACGTGAGGCTCAATCCCACAAACTGGGAGATCATGACCTGGACCAAACTTAAGAGTCAGATGCCTAACTGACTGAGCCACCTAGGTGCCCTGAGAGTAGAAGTACTTTCTAAACAGATCCCTAGTTAATGAGCTGCTGGGTAATTTTCTGTTTGTATCTATATCTATACTATAAATCTATGCTATTATTACTTTTATTGTTATTCACTGGACTGTTCATGAAAGTGTGCTTGTTAATAAGTTGTTTAACCAGAAAAGTTCCATTTTGTTTCAATCCTGGTTGAGTCATAATTTTTGTATTCAATTTAAAAATGCTGTAGCTTAATGGAACTATGACTTTGCCACTTATTAGCTTTGTGAGACCATGGTGTGTTGTGGCAGACTGTCTTTTTTTATATCCTATGGTGAATTGGAGATTCCTAGGAGTATATGTTACTGTTCATGCACACATTTTGCTAATTTTTCTCATATTTGAAAATGTTTTTATGTTTTTAGGAATAGGTACATATAGAACTGAATGGACTTGAGTGGGTTTTTTTTCCCCCCACTTAAAACTGATGAAACTTAGGGTACCTGGGTGGCTCAGTCGGTTGAGTGACTTTGGCTCAGGTCATGATCTCACGGTTTGTGGGTTCAAGCCCCGCATTGGGCTCTGTACTGACAGCTCAGAGCCTGGAGCCTGCTTCGGATTCTGTGTCTCCTTTCTCTGCCCCTCCCCTACTTGTGCTTTGTCTGTCTGTCTGTCTGTCTCTCTCTCTCTCTCTCTTTCTCCAAATAATAAAAAACCTTTAAAAATTAAAAAAATAAAATAAAACTGATGAAACTCTCCGTGCCTCATTTTCCTTGCCTGCAGTTGGCAGAATTGGACTAGATTACCTTCAAGCTGCTCTTGATGACTGAACCTGTTATTTCAGCTAATGGTTGGAGTCTGATGGAGTGCCCCAACTTCCTTTTAGGTTAGGATAAGATTATGGGCTTGTGAATTAGTATGTTGACTGTAGTGTGTATACTATGAGACCTGATTTTTCATAGGCTTCGTGGCAGATGATTTTTTTTCCCTTAACATTTTGTGACAAAGAAAAATGGACAAGTTACTGGAAGATTTTTTTATGATTGCAATCAAATGAGTGAGAGAAACACAGTTGTGAGTCATTTTTTAGTGTGTAAAAGATGGTGTTCTTTCTTATTCTCTAGATGTTTTTACTGTGAAATCTGTATTTAAAAAATGTATCCAGGCCCTATGTGTCATGTGATTATTTTAAATAGTTCAGAGCTTCAGAAGTGTTTCACAGACACATAAGGAAAACAGTATTACTAAGTGTGAAAGTGTAATGGATACAGAATTTCTGTGTGACTTCCTGAAAATAGACTCAAAATAGTATGCATCCCACTTAAAATATTGTACATTTTGATGGTTGATACTTCATATTTTCAACTGGATCTTGATTTTTTTCTTTTAATTTTGCAGAGATGCTGATGCCACCAGAATAGATATTTATGCAGGTAAGTCAAAGTTACATGTCAGTCCTTTCCTCTGACGTTCAGTTCCTTTGAATGAATTTATTGCTATGCCTAAGAAGAAATGCTTAAGAGCTTGATTATTCCAGGTCACAGGTAGAAACAGGGCATTCCTGGTCAGGCATATAATAGAAACCAAAAATTTTGGTGCGAGGGAACTAACATGTGGTGTCCAGATCTATAGATCTACTTAAGTAGCCACTGAGAGATTTATGGGTTAATGGAGTAGAGTAGTGGGGAACAAAGTGACCAAGTACCAGTGATTTGATTGGTTGGCTTACTGATTAGTTGATTTTACTGCTACCTGAGGCCAAAAAGAGCTTATTGGAGGCCACTTCCTCTCTCTGCAACCTCAGCAAGGACTTGGAGGGTTGCTGGTGTCAGTTGCCTAAAACAGGTGGGTTAACTGGGTTGGTGCTGGAATTCGCTGAGATGTTCTCAGGCAGAAATGTCAGAAAGGAGGGCTGCTTTGCTTGGAATTTAAAGATACTAACAGTGTCTACTGTTTTGCTTATTTATTTTTTTCTTTTAATTTTTTTTTTTCAACGTTTATTTTTGGGACAGAGAGAGACAGAGCATGAACGGGGGAGGGGCAGAGAGAGAGGGAGACACAGAATCGGAAACAGGCTCCAGGCTCTGAGCCATCAGCCCAGAGCCTGACGCGGGGCTCGAACTCACGGACCGCGAGATCGTGACCTGGCTGAAGTCTGACGCTTAACCGACTGCGCCACCCAGGCGCCCCTTGTTTTGCTTATTTAATTGGCTCTGCTGTTTGGTAGTAAAATTCTTTTTTTTTCTGGAGTAGGTACAATAGTGGAAGAATTCTTAGTCATTATCATTGGCTTTTTAAAAATTTTAAATTATCATTTTTAGTTTGCTTTCTGCCTGTTCAGTGTTTGTACCAGCATGTTTTTTGGTAATTTGAATGCTAGAAATTTGGAAGGGGAATAGGGGAAGATAGCTTTTAAATCCAATTTGGCTAGCATACTCTGTTTTTCTGATAAACTTTTCTAAAGTCTTCTGAAAGGTTTAGGCTAATATTTTGAATAACATTGACTAACATCTGAGAATACTGGTAGTTTTTGTGGGAATATACAATTATCAAATAGCCCCTCTTCATGGACTCACTCATTTGATAAATGGGAACAAGCACATAACTAAGAAGTGATTCTCAGAACCTCAGTGTTATATAATTATGATGAATCTCCCTAGATATGATGGATTTCTCATGCACATTTTCTTTAGAGCAAAGAAAATCATTCAGGACAGCTAAACGTCAGCTATACTGTTTAAATTCTGAAAGCCTTCGGGGCGCCTGGGTGGCGCAGTCGGTTAAGCGACCAACTTCAGCCAGGTCACGATCTCGCGGTCCGTGAGTTCGAGCCCCGCGTCGGGCTCTGGGCTGATGGCTCGGAGCCTGGAGCCTGTTTCCGATTCTGTGTCTCCCTCTCTCTCTGCCCCTCCCCCGTTCATGCTCTGTCTCTCTCTGTCCCAAAAATAAATAAACGTTGAGAAAAAAAAAATTAAAAAAAAAAAAAAATTCTGAAAGCCTTCTCAAAAAGCTATGCCGAAGTGGTGAAAATAAGACTTCTTTTATTTTTAGAAGAAAGGAACAGGAAAAAGGCATAGCAGAAGAGTCTTAGAAGATGGTTACTTAAACCCTAAGGCCAAATGGAGGAACCATTCCCAAGTTACTGTGTATCTTACATCTCAAGTGTGCTATAATGAGGAGCAATTACAGCTACCTCTGAAAGAATCAGCAGTTGTCTTAATCATTGCACAGATGGTAAAGCAGAGAAAGGGCCTCTACTCCAAGTGACATTGAAAGGAAAAATCATCAGAGCTGAGTCTATCTGAAAGAAACAGTTTTAAACAGAGATCATCTCTGTTCCCTCCTTCCACCTTCGGCGGGTGAATTTCACTAAGAAAATTTTGTCCATTATACTCAAAATGGAGCATAACAGTTGGATTTCAATTTAAATGAAAAGGGCCAACTGTGCATTTATTCTGTGCTCACTGTTCTTACTGCTGTTGTGCTTTGGGAGGAGTCCAGAGAGGATGTGATGGGGCCTTTTCTAAGTTCTCATTAGAGAACTTAAGTCTCTAATTGGAGAGACAGCACTCTGCAGATGATTAGAGAACAATAACTTGGTCTTAAGGGAATTGTCAAGGCAGTTAAAGATTAAATGGTATGATAGAATCAGTAAGGACTACAGCATTTTGGAAAAAGACTTGATTTACTCCAAATAGCTCGAGATTGGGAGTCTTGGCTGAGGTATCACTTCACTCTTTTCTATCTCAGAGCCTTATTAACACATTCAACAGGAGGAATAAAAGCAACCTCATTTTACAAGTAGAATAATAAAATCAGTAATATCCTAGTACTATAAAGTTCTTATTGTTGGTACAGAGGGGAAAGTATTTTCCTGTCTCCCGTTCTGAAACTAGATTGATACTGAACTTGGAAATCCCCTCAAACATCAGATTTAGTTTGAATTCACTACAAATTCACATTTTGAAAGATTGTATTTAAACCTAAGAAGGGTGACAAAGGAACCAGGCTCTTAAAGTGCAGAGGTGTTCACTCACCCAAAACATTCCTATTAGATGGGGTCATACCATAATGTGCCTGTCAGAAGTAGCTTTGGTATTTTTATTGACTTTCTTGACTTCTTTGTATAGGAGTGTCACTTCTCAAAGAAAGATCTCTTTTGTGATGCCGAATCATAGAAATGGAAAATTAGAGCATGTGAACCTGAAATGTATAGTGCTCAGATGGCAAAAGAACAAGAACTTGGATGTCATTTTATTACAACTTCTGCTGAGGACATTATTTTATCATCTCTGACTTTTGATTTATTAGCTCCATTTTACATTTCTTCTGCTTCTATTTCCTGTCTTCTCCCCAGTGAGAGTTGGATGATGGGATGTGGGATGTCAGGCTGATTTGGAGAAGCTAGACTTAGCCATATTGGGGGGAGCTTAGATGTGCATCCTTCCAAATTTGTTCTGATAATCTTACATAGCTGCTACCAGGATCTGAGGCACAACTGCAAAGAAGGCAGTTTGGCTTTGCCCTCCCTGTCTTGGTTCCAAAATGTATGATGGGAGTGGAAGCATACAACCCCCAGCTGCTTAGACTCTCCTCTCTCCAGAATTCCCTGTTCTTCATCAAAATCCTTTGCTTGGAGGCTTCATATATCACTCAAATGACTGACAAAGTAAATATCAGGTGTTAGGAATACATCTCTAACTTGTGGAATGTCTGAGGAGATTGTTTTAAGCAGGGATGCAATGGGTTCTTTATTCTCTAGTTCAGTGCTTCTCAAAGAGTGGTCTGTTGATGGACAGCGTCACCTGTGGAGCTTGTTAGAAATAAAAATTCTGGGGCGCCTGGGTGGCTCAGTCGGTTGAGCGTCTGACTTCTGCTCAGGTCATGATCTCGTGGTTCCTGAGTTCGAGCCCCGAGTTGGGCTCTGTGCTGACAGCTTGGAGCCTGGAGCCTGCTTTGGATTCTGCGTCTCCCTCTCTCTCTGCGTCTCCCCTGCTCATGCTCTGTCTCTCTCTGTCTCAAAAATAAAAACATTTTTAAAAATTAAAAAAAAAAAAAGAAATAAAAATTCTTAGGTACCACCTCAGATTCACACAGACTTTCCAGGGTAGAGCCCAGAATCTGTATTTTTAACAAGGTCTTCAGCTGATTCTTAACGCAGACTACATTTTGCTCTTGCTGTTACTCTTCTTGGTCTCCTGCTTAAACCCTCCTGATTACCTAACCTTCTACAGAGAGTAGCAGCTTTTGGACTCTAAGCTCTGTGAAGGCAGTGATCATATCTGTATTGTTTACTGTTGTTTTTATCACAGAGCCAGGCACAGAGGAAGTGCTCAGTAAATGCTCATTGAATAAATGAGTGATTAGGATAAGCATTGTAGCCAGGTAAAGATACCACATTGCATATTTACAAAGTTGAAGAAGTGACTGCTGTGTCAGCTAGTCTCTCTTGGCCCTGAGGCAGTGTTGCACTTGATCATGGACTTGGTTACTACTAGCTGCATACAGGCTGTTGATCACTGTGTGGCCAGGAGGATCCTCTATTGGTGGATCTCTTAACCCTCGTAAACCATATGAAAAATCTTTGAAATGAAGTCTTTGAACAAGAAAGGTATCTCAGACCCCCTGTTAAGTGGTGATTTTGTGTTAAAACAGCCTGCAAATCCTATTCTAACAAACACAAGGGCCTAGAGTAACTTCCTATTTAGTGTTCCAGAAATGCCAGTAATCTTTGAAGACTTTTGAAATGCACTTGGCTTGAACCAATTTCTGAATCCCGAAGCACAGTCTTCATGTACATTTTATGGCTGAAGTGTACAGCAAATGGCTCTTGGTTAGATTTAGAACACTTTTACCATGTTCTGTATCTGACCCAGATTGAGTCTCCATGTGATACCTTGCTTCCTCCAGAAGGAAATTTTTGAAGTCTTTTTGCACTTTTCTTGCACTTGCTCTTGCTTACTAGATCTTATTTGGATTCTCCATACTTTGATAAGAGGCACTGCCATAAGGAGAAATTTTCTTATCTACTAGTAGTACTTCCAGGAAGATCCTTGTTCTTGAACTTTCAAGAAGCACTTGTTATTAACGTTTTAGTAGAGCTAAATTCCTGAACACTTAGTGATACTTGAAAATCTCTGTGCTTTATAGTACTTTTGAAATAGCGTTTTAAATTGCACTAACTAGTTCATTTAACGAAGGTGATCATGACTCCCTTGAATCTTTAGCCTTAGGAGAGGACAAAGAGTGTTTTAAACTGAGATTTCTCAGCTTGGATAGTGTATGAAGTTGGTGAACCTCAGCTTAGGGGAGACAAAAAAGTTCTCAGGAAGTAGTCTCCAAAACAGTCTTGGGCTTGTCTCCGTAGTACCTTACATAGACCTTTCTTTTAATAGAAGTGCTCTCCTGATTCCAAAGCCCGTGCTGTTCCTCCTTTGCCAACACAGTACTCATCATTGGTCAAAGGCACCTTGGAAACTCCAGTATGGTCCCCTTCCCTATTTGAGAATCTTTTCTTTAGTGTTTGTGAGATGCTTAGACCCAGACTACTTTGAGTAACCACCTGCTGCTGCAGAAGACAGCTACCGAAAGAAGAGGTTCTTCCACCTACTGAAATGGCAGTCAGTTTGTTTTGTTCCCTTCCTGTTGACCAGGAAGCCTTGCCATGGCTGCACTGTCAAAGGACTTCTTTTGTCAAAAGACTGCTCCTCCTTCCAGTTGAGCAAGTCCAGCTGGGAACCAGGAAGTTCTCACGACACCTTGTGCCATCTCATTCCTAGGTTAGGGAGCCATTTCAAGGACCCGTACCAAGCAGAAGATGTGGCAATGAATACATATAGCCCAGAAACTAAAGTTAGCCTGGGGCTAGTCACACATAGACATAGCAGTTTGTCTGGATAGTAGCTGTCACCGCTGTGCCCGTGGTGTGTCTGGCTTGATTGCTTTGTGTGATGGCTACCCCAAACTTAACCCACAAAGGAGATGCTCTGTTGAATTTGAGGAGTATTGATAAGGTAGAGTGTGTAGTAGTTGGAATGCTTTAGTGGCTTGGGGTCCATGGCAGAGGGCAGAGGTAGAAGTAATCCAGGTGGAAGAGGCAGAAGGATGATTGAGGCTTGTGTGAAATACATGATATTTAGTGGTCCTTGGTGTGGTTAGTCTAGTGGACCAGGTATTTCCTGCCCTCAAAGATTCTCTCAAGCTTTGTCATGAACTAGAAAGCATTGGAGAACCTTTGATAGTAAGGCCCACCCTCAAGGGCTCTGACATTTACTTCACACTAGCTAAGGCTGTTAGAAGGAGGAGCTAGATTTGGCATTCTAACCTTTTTGGATCAAACGTCACATTGGTATACATTCTGATTTTACCCGTGTTGCCACCCTCTGATAGGTAACTACCCAGTAATGGCAACTGCTTCTTTTACAGAAAGGCGAGAGGACCTTCGAGGAGGATTTATGCTTTGCTTTTTGGATGATGGAGCAGGAATGGATCCAAGTAAGTGATGAGATGATTGCTTCTTTGGGGGAGGACGTAACTCTTTTTACAAAAAACTTATCGTGTTGTTTTTGTTACCTCACTATTGTGATTAGAAGATCCATCTGGAGAGAGAGGTCTGTTGCAGGATCATAGGCTTAATTCCACTAATGGATTTGCCAGGTCTTGTCCTAGCATGGGAGATAGGATCTGAGTGGCAACCTAAAGTCAGTCAGATTACCTGTCTCTTGACAGTGTACTTATCAGCTTGCACAACATCCTAGAGCTAGAACTAAAGAGGTCTCCCTCAGCCTTCATACCATGTTCTGGTAACAGAATAAGGTCATAGCGATGGTGGTGCTGACAGGCCAGTCTGAGATTGCCTCCATACACACAGCCCTGCTTGGATTTAACAAGGTTCAGACCTTTGATTTTTGAGGATCCTGGGAAAGAAATGCAAATGCTTCACTTTCTTTTGTGCCTGCCACTTCAGGTGATGCTGCCAGTGTGATCCAGTTTGGGAAGTCAGCCAAGCGAACGCCTGAGTCCACCCAGATTGGGCAGTATGGGAATGGGTTAAAATCGTAAGTATACCAGAAACCTGTCATAGGACTCTGTACAAAATCAAGCAGTGCTCTCTTGCTTCTGTCCAATGAAAATTTTCCTGCTCCTTATCCCTTCATCACTGTAACTCTGGAACAGAAGAAAAGTCAAAAAGAAGTGGTAGTTTGGGGACTTAGTAACTGTTGTTCTAAATCTGTAGTTTTCCTTACAGATTGAAAAGTATGAACATCTTAAACCAATTGGGGTGAGTGGAGTTGTAGTTTTCTCTTGGCACACACAAGAGGTTTCTCTGGAACCACATCTCTCCTCCTGAGGAAAATTCTTATTTTTACCCTGTGGTTGAGGTGGTTGTTTTTGGGGTTAGGATATCTCAGATGGTAAAGGGTTGTTTCATGTCACAGCACTGTTCCCTGAGCGCCTGCCATATGGGGATCCAGGGTGAGTAAAAGATCTGAACCCTCCCTCCCAGAAGACAGGGTCTCCACTCATATGTCCTGCTGGACTCTGTAGCAGGGACGTACCTAATGTCTTCAAATCTCTTGGGACTTCTTTCTCAGCCCTTGGTTCCCACTTGTTTGGTGTTTGGAATGTGTTGTTCTGATTTTCAGTGAAGCCCCAAGAGAAAGGTTTCTATTTCTGAAGTGCTCACTTCCAGCTGTACATACCTTTGGATGGAATAAGATTTAGAGTTTGTACAAATGGAATTCTGAGTCACGTTTCCAGTCTTGCTGTGGAAACGTGTTGTTTTGTTTGAGAGAGGATGGTGCTTTGGTTAGTTAACGGTATCAGTAGTCCCTCACATGCAGTGTGCTTTGGGTGTGTGGCAGGGGAAGAGAATGCTTACAAAGACATGAGGGACATGGTACCTGGACTTTTTTGATTTGTCTTTCAGGGGAGAAACCAAATGGAAATAATAGGCACTTATCATGTGCCAGGCACCATGCTAAAAACTTTACTTGGATGATTTCGTTTAATTCTCATTATACCCCTTTGTGGTGTAGGGAGTATTATTTTCATTTTCTACTGAGGAAATTGAGGTTTATGGGGATGAAGTGATTTCCTCAGAGTTACAAAAATATTGGCCCGAGCGTATAGCTGGGATAAGAACCAGGTCCTTCTGACTGCAGAGCTGGAGCTGTTCTCCATCTCACTTCAGTCACACAAACTAAAGTTCAAATCTCACCTCAGCCACTTAATTACTTCTTTGACCCTCAGTTTCTTCCTTTGTAAATTGGGATTATAATACATACTGAATAAGTTAAGGATTAAATGCTCTCATTGCTGTGAGAGCCCTAGACTAGTTTCTGGATTTTTTTCTTTTTTAAGTTTATTTATTTATTTTGAGAGGGAAAGAGAGAGAAAGCAAGCAGGGGAGGGGCAGAGAGAGAAAATCCCAAGCATGCTCTGTGCTGTAAGCACAGAGCCCGATGTGGGGCCAGAACTCACAACTGTGAGATCATGACCTGAGCCGAAACCAAGAGTTGGATGTGTAACCAGCTGAGCCACCCAGGCACCCCTAGTTTCTGGATTCTTACTTTATTTCTCTTTTGATCTTTCCATGGCAGATTCCTGGCCTGATTCACTGGGTCTGTGGGTTCCGTGGGTTCCCCAGGTGATTCCAGCACCAGTGCTCTAAGTCCCCAATGACTGTAGTCTCCTAGAGTCAGTGTGATAGAAGAAGCCCTGACTTCCCTTCTGGATTATAGGCTAATGTCCTCCTAACTGGTCTTAGTAATTTTGTGACCTTAGGCAAGCTGTTTCATGTCTCTGAAATCTATTTCCTAATCTAGAAAGTGGGGTTCTACTCTTTGACATTCTCTCTTACAAAGCAAGCTTAAGGAGCAAACAAAATGTGACTCTGACTGTGCTTAGAATTAGAAGACCAGGAAGTTGAGAGTGTTATTAGCATAATTTAGTACAATGATATTTGTAAAGGACCCATTGAGGTTGGAGCCATCTAGTGTTGAGAGTGTATTTATTTTGATACCAGTTCAGAAGTTGAAAAAGTGTTTCGGGAGGGAGTGATTTGTGCTGAGAATAGGGCTGAGAAGCAAGGAAGCCAGCAGACATGGTATTTTTGGGGTTGTTGCTCTTCAGCCTCCAAGGTCAGGTTCAAAGAGGGAAGAAAGAGGCACAGAGTGAGAGTTTTTGCCAAATTAGGGCAAGAGTAAGCTTTGACAGAAGGCAAGGTAATGTGCCTCATTTTGCCACCCATAAGCTTCAGAGAAGAAGGAGGAGGGCTGTGAAATTGTCAGGGGAAGGAACATTGCCAATGTCTTAGGAACTAGAGGATGAAAAACAGAACTTGGCAGCCCCCAGGGTGTCTCTCGATAGTGTCCTGGGTGTTTTCCTGAGCATTTGGGGGAAATGGGACATGGCATTCATTTGTGTGTTTGGCATGCTAGCCTGGTTTGTGTTTGTACATAGAAGAGAGTATTGAGGCTTCCCATTGCCATCCTCTCCCTGGGGTATTATGGAGACTAATGAGATAATAGCCATAAAGCCCCAGAAGCTACTCAGAAGAAGGGAGCTAAACAGTCCCATTGTTCATTGGGCAATGAATTGTTAGAACTTCTGCCCTGTTCCACGTTGCCCAGAAAGGCTTGTCCTTGCCTGTTCCTCAGATGATTGAATGTGGCCAGAGGAAGGAAGCAGTTGATTCCATTCAGACTTTTGCCTTGTGGAACCCAGCCTCGAGGCACATTTCCCAGAACCAGTTGCATACAGAAGCAGGGGCCACCTATGTCATAATGAGCTTGAGGTGGCAAAACAATTTTGAGACAGAAGATGGTTATAGTTCTAAGATATGAGCCAATTATAGGCCTTAAAAACTGTAATTAAGAATTATATTGTGTATGGTTGGGGGGGTCAGGTTTAGCTGAGCTTTGGGGTTATACCGCTGGGTTTTTTTTGTTGTTTTTTGTTTTGTTTTTTTTTGAGAACTTATGAGCATAGATCGTGGGCTATGCCCTTGATGGTTCTGCCATTTGATGAGTGAATGAGAAATACCTGACTGGAACTGGATGTGGTCAGCATGTTGAAGGTGTCAGTTCCTGGAGGGAAACTTGATGGTGACACATTTAAAGAGTACAGCAGCCCTTGTGTAGCTGAGATGAACCTGGTGCATGGGCAGCAGGATTACTTGTTACTATTGTGGCAGCAGGTTGGGGGTGACACTAACTTGGGGCTGATGATCGCTGGTGAATGTGCCCTATAAGGGTGGTGAAGGAGCCCTGTATGGTGGGTAAGTGGGGTCAGGCAAGTTGTGAGGAGTGATGAAAGTTGATGGAAGAACAGAGGAATGAGGGCCGTGGGCCTCAGCTCAGGGTCCTAGGATGGAGGGAGGTCTTGAGAAGAGCCTCCTAAAGGCAGTTTTAGTCACGTCCAGAGAGTGAATTTGCTTCTTTTTCAGATGAGTTTTTGAATCCCTGGGAGAATAATCCATTTTTGCTTCCCTTTCAGGGGCTCAATGCGCATTGGGAAGGATTTTATACTCTTCACCAAGAAGGAGGATACCATGACTTGCCTCTTCTTGTCCAGGACCTTTCATGAAGAGGAAGGCATTGATGAGGTAGGTCCTATCCTTGTGGTTCGAGTTGCCATTTAACATTTTCCAGATCTGGGGCACCTGGATGGCCCAGTCAGCTAAGCATCCAACTCTTGATTTTGTCTCAGGTCGTGATCTCATAATTCATGAGTTTGAGCCCCGCGTCGGGCTCTGCACTGACAGCATGAAGCCTGCTTGGGATTCTCTGTCTCTCTCTGCCTCTCTTTCTCTCTCCAAAAATAAATAAACATTAAAAACAAGCACACAAATAGACATTTCCCACATCTGACCAGGGTCTTTCTGTAGGTCATTTGCCATCGATGCTGGACTCATTGATGTTGCAGGATTACAGCCACACCCCTGTTATTGGATTAGCTGGTTGGATGAATTGGTTGAAGCATCAGGCAGACCTTTTAGTTTAAGAGAAGGTAAAATCTCAAAGCTTCAGAGAACAGTTGTCCTGTTTCTGAGAATGGGGTCATCAAATGGCAGGAACCAAGGATTTATACCTTCTTTAGAGCTGCAGCCTGAATTCATTCTGGCAGGGTGTCAATATGGAGTTGTTTTATCAAGGGGAGTGTTTTGGCTTCATAACTATGGGTGGAGACCACAGGCTATAATAATAATAGGAACTAATAATTGGAGCAGCATAGTCTTTCCTATATGATGGTGATTTTGTGGAATGTGCTATGAATGTATTTTCCTTTTGAAGAAATATGTTGCTTTAATCGTCTGTATCAGAAGGTACAAGTCAGATCCCTATAGGGCCTGGGTAGGTAGTGAAGCAGGTGGTGAGTGTATGGAAATCATTGTTGTAAGTTCTTCACTAAATGGCAGATGACAAATAGCCCCAGGTCATCATTGCTATATTGGAAGGAAGTTCTAATGAATCTAGAATATTCTGATTTTAAAACGTGTTGGTAATTAACTATGTAAGCTAAACACGTGCTCCATTGATTTTCTTTGTGGCCTGGTGGTTCACATATCTGCAGAGCTGGTCTGGTGAGGTCTGTGCTTCCTCATGGTGGGGATCAGGGATAGCCTCAGTCTTCCCAGCCTCAGACTGGACTCTTACCTCCTTTCATGTGTGAGAAGTGGTGACTAGAGCTTTAGAGAGGGGGTTAAGAGGGTTTTCAGAGAGAAATCCATGGCTGTTGTATAAATAGATAGGTGAATTTGGTCAGGTTTTCAATCTGATTAATCTCTGGTGGTTAGCTGTGGGTAAATTTGTGCTGGCCCTGTTTAGATGAGCCTAAATCATAGCAAACAAGTTCATGTTGGGAATGACAGGTTGTCTTTTTCCACTGCCTTTCCTTGGCAAGCCGGTGGATGTATTTGCCTTTTTGGTGCACTGCGTCAGTTCACCCATCATACATGGAGTGAGAGGGGTGCTGTGGCTGGAAAGAACAGTCTCTTGGGAGAAGGTAGGGCAGGAGAACTTTTGCCCATGCTGCGATTTTCAGGAATGTTTCCTGATGGACTGTGGGTGGTAGGAGGTGGGTGGTGAAGTCCATGGAAATCATCTGTTCAAGGCCATCACCTTCCCTTGTGGGAAGGGACTTGGCAGAGGTGCCACCTGAAGAAAGGTGGTGGCCTCTGGAGATCAGGGAGGGTCAGTCAGGCTTGACCTCAGGGCCTTGGTGAGTGTGCAGGACTTAAAACGGCAAGCTTCAACGGGATTTTAAGCAAAGGTGTAGCAGTATCAGTATCTTTTATAAAAAGGTCAGTTTGGTTGTTGTGTGGTGATTAGATTGGAAAGATAGAGGTGTTGGAGTAAACTAGTTGAGATGCCCTGGCTATGTGTAGCCTGCAGGGCTGCAGTAGGGAGGCGAGAGATGTAGGAAGAATTGTCATCTCTTTAGCATGCGGGGCCCACAAACCTGATGTTTGATTAGCAGAAAGGGGAAGGAGGGTCACGATGCAGGTTCTGATGTGGCAGCTGGGGCATAGTGGGCTGTCCGGAGCTGGTGAAGAATGGAAGACAGTGACATCCACTTCTGCTAGTCTTTGCTGAAGAACTTAAGTTTTCTCCTGGACACGCAGTCGGGTCTGGGTCCAGAGCTTGAGGGGAGGCCTAGGCTCTGGAAACCTTGGTAGCAGATGAGCTCACCTAAAGGAGCATGCAGAGTGAGAAGAGGACTTGGGATCTCAGGGATGCTAACATTTAAAGTGTAGGAAGAGGAGAAAGTGGCAAAAAAGACAGGAGTGGGTAGGAGGAAAACCAGTAGAGTGGTGACATTGAAACTAAAGAAGTGTCCCAATGGCAGGGATGGGTGCCAGTGGAAGTACATGCAGTTTAAAATAATATTATTGTCAAAAAAACAAAAAACAAAAAAAAAGCTCTTATCACCTGGGGCTGCTGTGAAAAATGGGAGTTGCAGTGTGAGGTACAGATTCACAGAACACAAATGGAACTCGGTTCCCCTGGTGAAAAAGCTAGGTTGAAATTTTTTCCTTACTTGGTGCTAGAAGGTCACTATTTTGGATTGTACTCTAGTGCAAACTCAGCCAAGATTTCAAAATAAGATCATTTTTGGCTGGTTAGGAATGTGTCCAAACCAGCTCTAGGGACGAATACCATCAGACATTAAGCTTCTTAGAAACCAGTAAAATCTCTTCCAACAGTTTTATCACCCTGGCACTTGTTAAAATGCAGTGTCCCTTTTTCCTTAGGTGGAGGGGGCATGTGATTTGAACCTTTGAGGTATCTGGACTGGTTTGCTCTACAGAGGGAATCAAGCAGTCAGCCATCCCTAGGCTCTCATGGGCAGCTGGCTGGGGGAGGAGTACATCTAAGCCTGTGGGAGTGGCACTTGAGGATACAGTTTTAGCAGAAAGAGGATTTTTTTCCTCTTAGTTTTATTGAGGTATAGTTGATAAGGGTAGGATTTTTAAAAACATAAACATAAGATTAAATTCCATAATATGAAAGAGTATATTAAAATATGGGTACAGTTGGGAGAAGAAGTATAAAGTGAACATGATAGCTGCCATGATAGACTGATACTAGGAGTTCCCAGTGTGCCCCTCACCAGTTGTATTCCTTATTGCACCTCTGAAGGAGCTGCCTTCAGGTAGGTTTTGTGATGATTGCCTTGTTTCTCTTTATAGTTTTGTCACCTGTATTGTGTGTACGCATTCTTGAGTAACAGTTTAGTTTTGTGTGTTTATGACTTTTATAGAAGTGGGCTCCTACCATAGGTTTTTTTTCCACTTTGCCTTTTTCACCTAACGTTGTTTTTGAGATCCATCCATGTTGATGTTAGTAGCTGTTTGTTCATTGTCGTCACTACACAGTATTCCGTTGTATAAATATACAACAGTGTAATTTATCTATTCTGTATTGGATATTTGTGTTACCCTTACATGTTTGCTGGTACATAAGTGTGGAAGTTTCTGCTAGGATATAACCTGGGGATGGAATTGCTGAGTTGTAGGTTTATTTGTATCTTTGGATTTACTAGATAATAACAAATATTTTTTTGGTAGTAGAGTAGAATTATTAGCAGATTAGGAGGATGGCCAGGGGCATCCCAAGCAGGGCACCACTCATGCAGAGACCCCCCAACAGCATAAATCAGCACATCCCAGAGGATCTAGTGCTGTGACGCTGAGTCTTGGGAAGGGGCAGAAGCCACAGAGCCTCTGGTGCCAAGCTGCAAAGTTTGGACCTCACCACTGGGGCATTGTGGAGCCACTGTGGAGAGGGATGAGATGGATACACATTTTGGGGGAAGGCTGTTCTGGGTCCTCCCTCAAAGTATCTGCCCATGTTTACTCCAAAGGTGATAGTTCCATTGCCCACCTGGAATGCTCGCACCCGGGAACCTGTCACAGACAATGTGGAGAAGTTTGCCATTGAGACAGAACTCATCTATAAGTATTCTCCCTTCCGCAATGAAGAGGAGGTTATGTCTCAGTTCATGAAGATTCCTGGGGACAGTGGTAAGTAGGCTTTGAGCCTGCAGCCCCTAGAATCCAGTAGCTCCAGAGCCATGAGGAGTTTGGGGATGGGTAGGGGGCACCTGGAGAATGAAAGGATTTGTTTCCCAGGAACACTGGTGATCATTTTCAATCTCAAACTCATGGATAATGGAGAGCCAGAGCTAGACATAATCTCAAATCCAAGAGATATCCAGATGGCAGAGACTTCCCCAGAGGGCACGTGAGTGTGGCTGGGAAGGGAGGGAAGGCTTGGAACTGGTGTTCCATTTTCTCAGGGAGGGAAAGCTCTGGAGGTGACTTCAGGGAGTGGGGGAGAGCTTGTTCCCTGAATTTCCCAGTATTGGAGTTGATGAAGCTGAGCATGCCCATGTCTTCTTGCCCCAAGCAGAGGGATGACTAGGACAGCAGCTCTTCAGCTAAGCCAAAAGAAAAGGTTAATTATCTCTGGTTCCAGTTCCTTGATTTGACAGAAGAAACCAGAGTCTAGAGAGGGGAGAGGATTTGCTGGGTCTGTAGTGGGGCCAGTGGTAGGGCCGGGTCAAGTGTCTGTGGAGTGCCTGTGCTGGAGACGTGAGGGGTGTGGTGCCCACAGTGAGGGAGCAGCCCTTCAGGGTGGTGAGAGAAGCCAAGATGTGAGGTGGAAAGGTGAAGGGCCTGCAGAGAGTTTGTCCTACCTTACCTGTGGTCAAGCTGATTGTGGGGTAGGTGATAGCACTCCTTTGTTCCTGCCACCTCTAGGAAGCCAGAGCGGCGCTCATTCCGCGCCTATGCTGCCGTGCTCTATATTGATCCCCGGATGCGGATCTTCATTCATGGGCACAAGGTGCAGACCAAGAGACTCTCCTGCTGCCTGTATAAGCCCAGGTAGGGGCCTGCCCACCCTGGTCTGCTGTTTCCCTTGAGCTGAGAATGGGGCCTCGGCTGTGATTCTCTGGAGCATTGTTGGAATGATGCTAGGAATGATGATAAGAGGCTCTGACAGTGTTGATTGCACTTGGGCCTTTAAGCTGCTTGTGATTTACCACATAGAAACTTTTGAGTCCTGAGGGAGGGACACAGATGGCTGATAAGCTATGGAGGTTGGCTGGTGAAGCTCGTTGAGCATGAGTGCCTTCTCTGACATGGAGGGTGCCCTGCCTGGCACCGTGAACTATCTGAGCCTCTCAGCTTCAGGGCCAAGGGGCCTTTAGACACTACACAGGAGAGCAAAGGCCCTGGCTGATTGCTGAGATTTATTTCTGCTGTGAGATTAATGACACACCTGGTGAGTAGTGGGGTTGCTAATCAAAGGTGGAGGAAGGGGCCAGTGGAATAAGGAATTTAGTCTTTTTTGCTGAAATGTTTGTTTTTGACTCATTATCAGTGTAGCCTGGGAGGAGGCAGGAAGGCAGAGTGTTTCCTGAGTTGCTCGGGTTGCTGTCCTACCCCACTGCTGCTTGTGTCTTCAGGTTGCTTTTTCCCCTGTTCAGGATGTACAAGTACACATCAAGCCGTTTCAAGACTCGTGCAGAGCAGGAGGTGAAGAAAGCTGAACATGTGGCACGGATTGGTAATGTCCCCCACCCCCTGGACAGGAGTAGTCAGGTTGGGGTTGTCTGGGGAATACTTGTGGCCACAGCAGGATCCAAAAAAGCTCCGTCCAGCACCCAGGAGCAAGTTGTTCTCCTAAACCACTGGTCTGGTTCCTCTTGTACCCCTCGCCCTGCATGCCAATCCTCTCAGCAGTTTTTCTCCCCAGACTTTACTTTCTCTTTATCAGCCATTTATAGGGACTTACCTATAACTGACAACTCTTCAGCTTGCCTAGAGTGAAGAATCTTACGGTCTTCTGGCCCAAATACTTGTGAAACTGATTATCCTGACTCCAGGGCAAAAATCTCAAGGTCTCTCATGCTGACAGGGCTTCGGAGCTGCTTGATGGAGAGTGATTGGCTGAGTACTTTGATAAGTTCCTGCTCCTGCTGAGGCTGTAATTCTGGTTGCCTTGGGCAGTTTTTGACCTGTTCTCGTTCATTTGTAAAGTTTAAAAAGCACGTCTCAAGTATAAATAGTGCCTGTTTTCTTTAGGGCCTCCAAACAAAAGGATGTTCCTTTTTGTACCAACTCTACATTCCAGGCAGGGAGGTTGCTTTCCCAGCTGTCCTATTGAAAGTGCATACACATCTTGTCCAGTGGGAGCTACACTGTTGGATTCAGGAAGGATGACTAAGAATTTTGAACCTTTGAATTCCTTTTCATGATTTCTTCTGGGTTTTAGCTGAGGAGAAGGCACGGGAGGCGGAGAGCAAAGCTCGGACGTTAGAAGTTCGCCTAGGTGGAGACCTCACACGGGACTCTAGGGTAAGGCCCTAGATCTGAGCAGCTGTTGTCTAGCATTTCTGGCATTAGGATCCCAGAGCTGGCCTGGCTCAGCTCCAGTGTAGTCATGAACTCCTTGCCCTAAAGCTGCAAAATGGGATGTTTCCATAATCACTGTTGAATACACTGTATGTGAGAATCTTGGCTAATCATTTCAACATCCTGACAACCATGTAAAGTGGATACTGTTAGTATTCTCAGTTTATAGAAAGGAAGAATGAAGTGAAGATGGTCGCTTGCCCTGGGTCACACACAGTAGTGATAGTCTGAGCAGTTTTCTACCCTTTCCTGTCTGACACACATGTCTGTAGACTATTATTTCAGTTGGGGGTGTTTCCTCCTTCACGTGAGTGAGCCTGGTCAGGTGAAACACAGCTTTTGAATTTGTCCTCATCAAGACCACTTTCTGTAGAAAGAAGTAAGTCTCTGAATGTGGTTTTGAATTCCTGTGATTTAAAGAAGTTTTAGATGTTTGTTATAATATTGCCTGCTGTGGCCCAGAGCACCTCCTGCCTCACTTGCGCCAATGTACATTTCCAGGTAATGTTGCGGCAGGTCCAGAACACAGCCATTACCCTGCGCAGGGAAGCTGATGTCAAGAAGCGGATCAAGGAGGCCAAGCAGCGGTGAGTGCCAGGGCTGGCTTTTGGTTTTTTAAAATTCTGTAACTTTTGTAGTCGTTATTGACAAAGAGCTTGGGGAATCCTTCCCCCTCCTGTGCCATTTTTGTCACAAAGATTGCTTTGAGAAAACTGTTGATGTTGTGATCCCAAATGCTTGTCACATGCCCACTGCAGGTTTCTTGGCTGAGGTAGGAAAAGCCAGGGCAGGGCCAATCTCTGGAATTGAACACCAGACCTTCTTTCCTGGAAACTCCCTTTCTTTCCTTCCTTCCTCCCTCCCTTTATTCCTTTCTTTCTTTTCTTTTTGTTTCCTCACTCCCTCTCTTCTTTTTTTTCCTTCTATCCTCTCTTGTCCTTTTTTGTTTTTCCCTTTTCATTTAAAGGATGTAGAAAATGCTTATTGTATAAAACTTGTAAAGCACAGATCATTTAAGAAATAGGATTTTAAAACTCCCTTTTATTTATATTATTTGTTAGTATCTTAATATTTTATCTGTGGTTACAAATGTGAAATAATGCTGTAAATTGAGTTTTGGACCTTTTTCATCTGGAATGGGCACTTGTCCTGGCTCATTTGATTATCTCCATGTCCCACCTTATGTCTGGAGCTTCTTGGGGCTCTGGACCTTGAATTCCTGGGTTGCTGCTTCATGGCCTTCCTATCATAGGCATCAATTTCAGGTTTCTTCTAAGTCATTTCACTGCTCCATTCATCTGCTTTCCAGCTCCATGGTTTTGTTGATCTGTATCACATGATAGTCTCTTCTCTCACATACATGTTCATTGTGCCGGTGAATTTTTGTCTTTTTAAGATTAATTACTGTCACGTTAGTAGAATAGGTATAACCTTGTGTTTGGTCCACCATGTAACTATCTTTGCAGCGATTTGTAGCCATTTCACAGTATCCCATTTATATTTAAATCCATCCCTGTTTTGTTACCAAAAGCCAAAGTCATATGCTTTTAATTTGGGATGTTTAGAGTCACTGTGCTTCATGTATCCTCACCAAGTCTAATAGGTTACACACTGAATGGAAATGCAAAACTTTTTGCTTAACATGTCTCAAGTTTCAAGCGTAAGCTAACATATCTTAAACACCATGGTGTTTGTGTGTTAATGGGTTGATCTGCTTGAATTTATCTCCTGTCTTCTCAGAGCACTTAAAGAACCTAAGGAACTGAATTTTGTTTTTGGGGTCAACATTGAACACCGGGACCTGGATGGCATGTTCATCTATAACTGTAGCCGCCTGATCAAGATGTATGAGAAAGTGGGCCCACAGCTGGAAGGGGGCATGTGAGTATTCCCCAAGGAGGACTTTTCAGCCCAAGGCAGATGGCAGGGAGGGTTTTGGCCAATGGGGTGACAGAGCTATGTCTTCTTTCTCCCTGCAGGGCATGTGGTGGAGTTGTTGGGGTGGTTGATGTGCCCTACCTGGTCCTGGAACCTACACACAACAAGCAGGACTTTGCTGATGCCAAGGAGTACCGGCACCTGTTGAGGGCGATGGGGGAGCATCTGGCACAGTACTGGAAGGACATTGCGATTGGTAATTACCTTTTTGTTCACTTCTAATCTTAGGATACTCTTAGCACCCAAGGGTGTGAATTTAGGAAGAGCGAGAGGCTAGCTCCTAATATGATGTGTGGGTGTTTGCTTTCTAGCCCAGAGGGGAATCATCAAGTTCTGGGATGAGTTTGGCTACCTCTCTGCCAACTGGAACCAGCCCCCATCCAGTGAGCTACGTTACAAGCGTCGGAGAGCTATGGAAATCCCAACCACAATCCAGTGTGGTGAGCCAGTGGTCAGAACCCCCTTCTGACTCCCATGTGATATAGTCCATGAACCTCTTTTACTGTACCCTTGCTGGCCTCCTGACTTGACTAACATTCATGGACTTTTGGTCCCACTGGGGATGTCTGTTTGGTGATGGCCCTGGGAGCTCAGCCTTGGGGCTGTGCCAGGTTCTACCTGTCCCTCCTGAATGAGGCAGAAGGTGTCTAACCTGCCAGACCTCATTTGGTTTGGTACCACATTGTTAACAGTGTGAGTAGTGACTGAGCCAGGATCCTGTTGGAGGGAGAGGGGCTGGGAGTGTTGAAAGTCCACGATGTAAAGTGTCTATTCTTGCTGGAATTACTGTCCCTGAGAAGAATTACTGTTCTTCAAGGAAGGCAGAGTTGAAGCCAGAGTGAAGATCTTTGCATGGAAAGTCGGGGGGCATCTTTGCCTTGTGCCTGCTTGGGAGGAACCTGCTTACAATTGTTGTCGGGTATAGCTGATGTTTGTTGGGGCGTTTTCTGTGTCACAGATTTGTGTCTGAAGTGGCGAACCCTCCCCTTCCAGCTGAGTTCTGTGGAAAAAGATTACCCTGATACCTGGGTTTGCTCCATGAACCCTGATCCTGAGCAGGACCGGTGAGCACTTGCTCTAACAAGGAGATTGTGGGTATCTCCTATCTCTTCCACTATATTCTCTCCACTCTTTGGGTAAATAACTCGCTGTACATCTTGAAGTCATTGCTGATATCCTCATATTTCTGTCTTGCTGCAAATAATAAGTGCCCTGGAAATACGAATACATGTCTGTCTTGCAGTGAGTATTAATTCTGTACATTTGAGAACCCTGAGGTTGTTATACTATGGTAAGAGAATGGGTTGACTGAGGAAGAAGGACCATGTCCTACTTAGAACCCTGTTTTTTAGGTTTATTTATTTTGAGAGAGAGAGAAAGCAGGAGCCAGGGAGGAGCAGAGAGAGAGGAGGAGAGAGAATCTGAAGCAGGCTCTGCACTTACAGTGCCCGACGCAGGGCTTGAACTCATGAACCGTGAGATCATGACCTGAGCTGAAATCAAGAGTTGGATGCTTAACCGACTGAGCCACCCGGGGACCCCTAGAGCCCTATTTTGCTACAACCGTCCTAGCACCTTTTCTCAACAGATGTGAGGCTTCTGAACAGAAGCAGAAGGTTCCCCTGGGGACATTCAGAAAGGACCTGAAGACACAAGAAGAGAAGCAGAAGCAGCTGACAGAGAAAATTCGCCAGCAGCAGGAGAAGCTAGAGGCCCTGCAGGTACATGGGTCATGGGCAATGGGCAGAGCCAGCCTGTATCAGGGATCTGTCTGGGATGGGACAGGAACCCTCAGTGACTCACTGGTTCATGAGTACACCATGAGCGTTTAAAAAAATTTTTTAAGGGTTTGTTTTTGAGAGAGTGAGGGAGCACGCACAAGTGGGGGAGGAGCAGAGAGAGAGAGAGAGAGAATCTGAAGCAGGCTCCAGGCTCTGAGCTATCAACACAGACCCCGTTTCAGGGCTTGAATCCATGAACCGTGAGATCATGATCTGAGCCAAAGTCAGACACTTAACCTACTGAGCCATGCAGGCACCTGGCCTTTTTTTTTTTTTTTCCTTTTTTCTTTTTTCATGATGATCATTTTAAAAGAGCAAACTGTCTTATTTATATGTTCCCAAGTGGTCAGAAAATAAATATTCTACCATAGAGGTAACCACCACTAACATATTCTTCTAATTTTTTATGATTGCCTACATAGTCATAAATATATATATATTAATAAAAATATGGAGGTCATGATATATATATAATGTCATCACACACACACACAAACTGTTTTTTTAGCACACAATTTTCTTGGGATAATTTTCTAGGAAATTTCAAATAATAAAAGGGTTTATAAAATTTTATGGCTTTTTATAACTGCTTCCAAATTATCTTCTAGAAGATGTGTTAATTTCTGTTTTTTTACAAGCAGAACATTTATTTTAGGGTATTTTTTGCACATTTGACAGACAAAGCTATGCATCTTAGAATTTCTTTCATATTTCTAAATTGGATAATTTTTTTACTTTTCTGTTTTTTCAGATTTGTTTATTTTTTTATTAATTGATTTGTCAGGTTTTTGAGATATATTTGAGGTATTAATCCTTTATTGTATTTATTATAAAAGTTGTTTTTTTTTTTTTTCTGGCTTCCCTGTCTGTGGAGATGGTCACACTAACCTGGATGTCTTATGCGTGCCTTCCTGTCTACTGAATCTCACTTGTCCCTTCTGGCCTTGTCCGTCAAGCTTTTCCTACTTTTTCTGGCTTCTTTTATAGGAATTTAGTCCATTGACACTTTTTCCTGGTCTCTCCAATGCTAGGTTAATCAGACATAGAATCCTGTAGTTTGCTGATGGTTTAGTGACTTTATTTTTTGTCTCCCCAGTGAGAATGGGATTCTTATCATAGTAGGGAGTTTTATAATAAACCTAGGTTTTCTTTTTTGTTTTCCCACTGTCCCAGACACATAGTAGGGATCCAAAAAGAGTTTTGTTTGAATGTACCAAGATACGCAAACAACCTCATCATCATGTTTCCTGTGCAGAAAACCACACCTATCCGTTCCCAAGCTGACCTGAAGAAATTGCCTTTGGAAGTGACCACCAGACCTTCCACTGAGGTAAAGCCCAGGCACAGGGGAGGAGCTTTTCCTTAGGTGTCTTGTACTAGGATCAGTGTTCTCACTTTCTCTGGATCTTTTTTAGGAACCTGCACGTAGACCTCAGCGACCTCGATCACCTCCTTTACCTGCTGTCATCAAGAATGCCCCAAGCAGGCCCCCTTCTTTGCAAGCTCCCAGGCCAGCCAGCCAGCCCCGAAAGGCTGCTGTCATCAACACCACCCCAAAGCCTCCTGTCCTGGCAGCCCGGGAGGAGGCCAGTACATCCAGGCTTCTCCAACCACCGGAGGCACCCCGGAAGCCTGCTAACACGCCGGTCAAGACTGCATCCCGGCCCACCCCCATGGTGCAGCCACTATCACCATCTCTGCTGCCCAACTCCAAGAGCCCTCGGGAGGTCCCTGCTCCCAGAGCAATCAAGACTCCAGTGGTCAAGAAGCCAGAGCCACCCAGTAAACTCTCCCCAGTGAGATGCTTTTCCAACCTGAACCTACCTTCAGTGGTGTAGGAGTGGAATCAGGCTGTGTCAAAGCTGTACTGGGGGAGCTTTCTGTTGCCCTTCAGGAGGAGTCTAAATAATTGAAGGGAGTTCTTCACTGCTCCCTTTGAATATTGGTCTGCCATAAATTTGAGTCACTTCCATCAGCTTCTATGCCGTGGGCATAGGTTGGCAGCCTGGTGGCAGCATTGGTGGGCCGCAGCAGATGGTCAGTATGTTTCAGGGACATCACACCTGGCTGGCCAGGCAGGCTAAGAGAGAAGTGAACTGAGAGGCTCCCCCTACGGCAGCTTTGAGCAAAGGTCCTCATGGCCACAGGGACTAGGAGGTTGCTGTGTACTGAGTAATGTCAGGGAAGCTTCAGCCCTGGGGGTACTGAGAAGCATACAAGTAGAACAGCTTTAGGCCAGATGAAATCTTCCTGCACCTCAAGGGCTGACAGGGCCCCTCACATTCCCTCTCCTGTTGCTGTAGACCACTCCTAGTCGGAAGCGGACTCTTGGGGTTTCTGACGAGGAAGAAGCTGAGGAAGAGGCTGAGAGGAGGAAAGAGAGGTCTAAGCGGGGCAAGTTTGCTGTGAAGGAGGAAAAGAAGGACTTGAATGAGGTAGGTGGTCCCATGTGAGGTTAGAGCCTCCTTCCCTAGGGTTGCAGTCTGCACCAGCTCTGTTTCTGTTTTGTGACCTCAGCCTTCCAGAAACCCAGTTCATCTCTGTAGGACTCTTAGTTATGCAGATGATTTAGAAACATGGTGTCAGGTAGGCTTCTGAGTGAGACTGGCTTCTGGCTCTAATCACAGGCTGGAGATCACATACAGATGAGGAAGGCTTGAAACCCTTTGCTTCCCTGTGTCTGTGATTTTCTGTCCTTTGTGTGTTATCTTGTTTATACAAGGTAGATGATTTAGAGAACAGCTCTTGGTGAGGCATGGAGATTTAAACAGCCATATAATGCAGTATGAAGTGATAGCTGATGACCCTGGGTGGTCAATCATGCAAAAATCTGCTCTTCAGGGGCATTGGGGATGCCTCTAACAGACTGTTCTCCTTGCAGCTCTCGGACAGTGCTGGGGAAGAGGATCCAGCTGACCTTAAGAGGGCTCAGAAAGGTGAGTTTGGGGAGGTTCCTGGCAGCCTGTGGGGGAAGGGGGTATTCGGACCCCTCGGCCAGCAACAGCTTATCTTAAAGACTCTTGGAGGCTTTCCTGGCTCTGAGCTTTTGTGCAGCAATCATTCCAAGTCTGATCCCAAGAAGAAGTCTGAAGAGAACACACCCTTATGTGTATTTTTAGCACAAATTTCTTGGCTTGCACCTCTAGCAGTCACTCATCCTGCTGCTCTTTGGTACCTTCATGGTAGATGGGGAAGGAGACTAGGGTGGCTGGGCTGCATGTTCCTGGAAAAGTGCAGGGCAAGCATCTAGGGGATTCTTGTCCCTGCAAATCCTGGGGCTGCCTCTGTCAAGGTGACCCTGGCTGAGTGGGGGAGTCTATAGTTTTCTGACACTCACTCCATCCTCATTGTCTCAGATAAAGGGTTGCACGTGGAGGTGCGTGTGAACAGGGAGTGGTACACGGGCCGTGTCACAGCTGTGGAGGTGGGCAAGCATGTGGTGCGGTGGAAGGTGAAGTTTGACTACGTGCCCACAGACACCACTCCGAGAGACCGCTGGTAATGCCCCTTTCCAGAGGCTGACAAAATTGGCCAGGTGGGGGGGTGGGTGTGTCCCTAGCTTCCCTGCAGACAGCCCATCCTGGGAGTCTGGGACACACATAATAAATGCTATGTGCCTCCTAGGGTGGAGAAAGGCAGTGAGGATGTGCGGCTGATGAAACCTCCTTCTCCAGAGTACCAGAGCCCTGACACTCAGCAGGAGGGTGGGGAGGAGGAGGAAGAGGAGGAGGAAGAGGAGGTGGTGGTGGCCCAGCAGGCTGTAGCCATGGCAGAGCCCTCCACTTCTGACTGCATCCGCATAGAGCCTGACACCACCGCCCCCAGCACCAACCACGAGACCATTGACCTGCTCGTTCAGATCCTCCGGTGCGTGTGTCTTCCCGCTCGGGCTAGCAGTGGCTCTCCACCTTGTTCTTGCTGTTCTGAATTCCTGTCCCCGCTTTCTTTTTTTAGGAATTGTTTACGGTACTTCCTGCCTCCAAGTTTCCCCATCTCCAAGAAGGAGCTGAGTGTTATGAATTCAGATGAGCTAATATCATTTCCTCTGGTGAGTCTGGCCTAATCTTTGGGGTGTTTTGTTTTTTTTTTTAACTGCACATGCCCCTGCCCCTTTGTGCTTGTGATTACAGGCTCTCAGCTGTGTTCCCACCCCCCAGCCAGTACCCCCCCTTTTTTTTTTTTTTTTGCTAAAAGGAATAGGAGACTTACTGTAGAAAAAGAAGCAGCTTAGCTGGATATGATTGTGGTGTGCAGAAGCCGACCACACCCTACCATAAGATGCTGGGGCTGAATCCTCATGGATAGAAGCCTAGTTTCACATTTTACAATGAATATGTCCTTTTTCCTCTATCCTGGCAGATGGAGTAAACTTGTCCCAAGCAATAGTGAAGAACTTAGGTTCAAAGTACCTAAAAGTTGACTCTTAGAGGAAGGTAGAGATGTGTGGAAGCAAGCACTGGGTGGTGGTATGCTGTTGTGTCACAGGCCCTCTGCTGGACCTTTTAATGAGCAACAAAAGAGAGTGCTGCCTACAGGGGACTAAAGATTTAGTAGAGACTGAATTTTTACCAGGTAGCTGGACAAGAGACCAATGAGAGCAGTCAGTGCTGTGGAAGCAGGTAGTTGGCCTGTGGCAGCCTTGGGGAAGGAGAGACCAGCAGCCTGAAGAAGATGTGGATTTCTGCAAGTGCCTGTGTAAGTGATGGGCAAGGTTTGAGGCAGGGGAACTTTTGTGAGTGAGGTGTCAGAGGAATGAAAGTTCCCAAGTCAAGGCAGCAGGCATGTGGTGAGCATTTAGGGAAGAAGAGGGCCTGAGAGCCAAGTTATGGTGTGTCTTGAATGTCTGATCTTAGCTATAGTAGTTTAAACCTTGTGTGAAGTGGAGGGCCAGCAAAAGTTTGGAGCTTGGGGGTGTTGTTAGTCTGAACCTGGTCTAGGGGAGGGGTCAAAAAATTTTTCTGTAGAGGGCCAGTTAGCAAATATTTTCAGCTTTGTGGGTCTTAGAGTCTCTGTGGCGACTATTCCACTATTAGAGCGTGAAAGCTGCAGATTATTTTTAAGGAATGGATGTGGTTGTGCTTCAGTAAAGCTTTATTTATAAAAATAGGCAGCTGATTTGGCCTGGGGCTCTAGTTTACTGACCCTGTCCTAAGAGGATACCTCTAGTGGCAGATTGTTTGGGTGGATGGAAGATGCAAGGGCAAGGGGGCAGGTCCAGTCGTGAAAGGTCAGAGATGAGGGAACGGGAACAGGAACAAGAGTGGTGAAAGTGGACTGGCCAGTAAAAGGTCTGTGTCAGAAGTTGTTGACAGCAAGCAACTGATGGGGGAGGAGGCAGAGGCCACATGCTTCCCTGTGTCTCAGGCCTGTGGGAAATGATGACAAAGCTATTAACTGGAGAGAAAACAGAGGGTGAGGGTAAGAGAGGTGATGAATTGTGATTTGTGTTGGGCTGGAAGCACTGGCACCTACAGTTCTGGTGATGTCCATTGGGCAGGTGGAGACTGGGGACTCTCAGTCCAAGTTCTCAACTTGGAGGGGCAGGAAGGCCAGGGCTGCAGATGGGATCTGTGAGTTGTCTACATCAAATGGGATAGATATCTTTATGGTTGGAATAGTTTAAGTTTTCAGGGAGGAGTTTCTAGAAAATAGAACTAGAATCAAAACTGCAGGGCTAGTATATTCAAGATGTCAGGCCCACATGTGGCAGGTATGTGCTTGAGGAAAGAGATGGGGATTTTAACCTCCATTAGACAGTGAGGTTAGGAGTTGAAGAAACAGGCTCAGAGAGGTAGAGTCTGTTGTAATAGAGCCCAGATTTGACTCCAGGTGCTTCTTTAGGACAAGGGTCTTGCCCTTCTCCCAGTGCTGCCTTGCTTCCCTGTCAGATGAGAAGGCAGGTGCAAGCTAAGGAAGCTAGAGGATGGCAGAGCTCATGGCAGCTTCCCAGAAAGCTCCGTACCTCAACTCTTGACCTTGTTGAGGCTGCAGGTGCTGTCTGAAAGTTCCAGGAAAAAAAACGCTGATAGGCTGGCTAGGATGGCCTGGCATCCTGTCAGTCAGATTTGTTGCTTTTGGCTTAAGGTTGTTGCCAGACTCAGAGCAAACTCTGGGTGCAGTGGGATCTCTGCTGCTCAGACCGTAAACACAGCCAGAAGCATCTGAGCAATGCTTGTAAAAGGAGGTATACCACCAAGGCATCAACTTTATAGTCTGCTGACCAGAATGTGTAAAATAAGTCAAACTGGTTTTTTTTAATGTCACGGACAAAACAGTCTAATGGTCATTATGTTCTTGTCTGTCTGTAAAAGATCATCCTTTTTCCCTTCATGCTGGACTAGGAGTTCCATAAAGCCATCCGAAGGTCTCGCAAATGTTAGATTCATATATATGAATATATATGAATATATGAATATATATGTTTAAAATAATATAACCATGCAAATCTGTGATAGAAAGTTAAAGAGATAAATGAACACAGATCATGGGCTCAAAACATCATATAATTAAAGTTTTAATACTTTGGAGCCTGCTTGAACACTTAATTTGTGCTGCCAAGGTAATTATTTTCTACACAGAACTTGAAATTTCTCTTGCCATTTTGGTTTAATAGGATAATATTCTAAAATTGTAAGGTAAGTACTTGTAGCAAAATAGTTTTTAAAAACAGCAGTAAGGAACTGCTAAATGCCATATAGCTCGTACATAGAAGCATGTAAATGCAGGAGTTGATATTACCGCAATGGTCACTCAGGACCACTCATTTTCATCAAAATGGTTTTATCGTTCTCATTGGTGACTTATGAGTAAGTTATGTTATAAATTTGAATTTTAAAAATAAACGTCAAGAGCTCCTGCTCAAATTTTTTAATGAGATTCCATGTAACATTGCTTTTGAAGCAAGTTTTCTGCTACCTTTTAAAAGTTTGAAAAGCCTCATGTCTAGAGAAACTGCTAGTTAACATCATTTCCCCACACGTTGGAAGTTTCAGGTACTCAGGAAAGATAGTAAAAGCTCTGATCCTGCTTATATATTATACAAATCTGAGGTATCTGCTATTGGTGGGTGCTTGATAAATGTTTCTGGAACAGGATTTTTGGTTCTGACATTGTGGGATGTGACTTGGAATGGACTGCTGAAAGGGCTGTGGTGAAGTTAGATGTGATTGAGCTGGGAGGGAGACTCATCTTTTTTGTCCTAACTGGAGTGGAAGAATCTTGCCTCACATTTCCTGACGGCTTGCTGTCTGCCAAGGCATTTTGCTGAGTGCTTCACATGAGTAATCTCATCTCCATCCTCATGGCAGCCCCACGAGATGGGCATCGGGTCTTCCACTCTGGAACTAAAGAGCCCACTTGTCCCTTATATGGATATCCCTTCACACATCCTTGTGCTGAGCTAGTTGGGGATACTAGTGCCTATCTAGAGGGGCCCTGGGGACCCCTGTAAGCCCATGCACTCACTCTCTGGGTTTCTTCCCTACAGAAAGAGTACTTCAAGCAGTATGAAGTGGGGCTCCAGAATCTGTGCCATTCCTACCAGAGCCGTGCTGACTCACGGGCCAAGGCCTCTGAGGAGAGCCTGCGCACTTCTGAGAGAAAGCTCCGAGAGACAGAGGAGAAGTTGCAGAAGCTGAGGACCAACATCGTGGCGCTCCTGCAAAAGGTGCAGGAGGTGAGCCAGGCAGCCCTCTCATTGCAGCTGGACCACCTGGTGTCTCAGGGAGGGGGGCCTGGGCACCTCCTGCTCCCTTCTCCCCACTCACAGGAATCTGTGGTTTCAACCCTGGCTGCACAGCATCCTGACCAAGAGGGCTGGAGGTGGTGCGGCTGCCTGGGCCTCATCCCAGCCAGACCCACGGTATCAGATTTTTGCCCTTGTTTAGATCTTCTGATTTATAGCCTGGTTTGAAAATCCTCCACGCCATGAAACAAAGATGTTCTCACTGTTCCAGATGACGCCCAGATGGGATTGGGTTGCCTAGAAGTGGGGAATACCCCTAGAGGGTCTCAGTCCTTCATCCAGGCAGTGAAAACTGAGGACATGGCTCTGTGTCTCTCTTGTGGATACCGGGTGAACCAGATAGGCAAGATAAAGGTCCCTATCCTCATGGCCCAACAGTGGTAAAGGACACAGAATATTGATTATGGGAAGTCCTGTGAAGTAAATACAAGAGAAGAAAAACAGGGAGGCCACTTTACTAGGGTGTTCAGGGATGGCCTGAGAAAGGGGTATTAATATTTGAGCTGAGAGTAGAATCAGTCATACAAGATTGGCTGTGTGAGTGCTTTAGGCAGATGTAAGAGTAGGACCTGAGGCCCAGGGCAGGGAGTTGTGGGCCATAGGAGAAGAGGCAGGGCTTGTACAAGGTGGGATGTCCCTGGAGGGTTGTGGCACAATCCAGTTTGCAACCCAAGACATTTACTCTGTTGGTTGTAGGAAGGCCTGGAGTGGGGTGGAGGTTAGAACCCAGGACTTGGGTGGGAGATTTTGGTGGCCTGATTCTTGGTTGGTGACAGTGAGAAACACAGATTTGTATTATCTGAGGGAAAAAGGAAACGGGTGATTCTTCGGTTTGTCTTGAGTCCCTAGGTGAGGGAAGGTGGTAGCCTGTACTGAGATGGATGCAACCTGGGGTGGGTCGGTGCATTTGGCCTGTTTTGAATGTACTGATTCTTAGAAGCCTGCAACACATCTAAGGCAACCAGAAACCTGGGGTAGAGGCAGGGAAGTAGCAAGAAATCTGGGCGTCATCTGTGCATAGAGGATGGGGAGGGGGGGAGAATGACCAAGATGGGATAGGGCTGACAGGGCGGAGGGGGAAGAGGAGGGGACTCTGGGCTCAGGCTCCATGGGCTGCAAGAAGGATGGGGAGGTGGTGGGCCCCCTCACCGCTTTCAGGCCCCCAGCTGACTGCTCCCTTCTATTCCAGGACATAGACATCAACACAGATGATGAGCTGGATGCCTACATCGAGGACCTGATCACCAAGGGGGACTGAAGGGCTCGGAGCCAAAAACCAGCTCCTCTGCCCTTCAAGGCAGAGCCCTCGGGGGGCGGTGTTTTGTTCTTGGGTTGGTGGACTTACCTTGGTTTGATTCACATGAAACATTTGTGCTTTTGGAGGGAAAAATACTCTGATTCTTTGAATCTTCCTCCCTAAGTTTATAAATATTTATTTTTTAAAAGAAATAAGATGCTGCACCTGCTGTGAGACCATACATTTTTTTTGGTAACCATTGGGCAAAGAACAGAGAACTGGGATGCCAAGCTCCTTCTCTTGGCTCCTGGCTTCTCAAGATGTGGTAAATCCAGTGCCACCTGGAAGTCGGAGAGGCTTCAGGGGCAGGGCTGGTCTCTCCTAGAAGATGAACAGTGTTGGGATCTGAGGGGTGGGGGGACGGAAAGACCCTCCAGAGTGGTGCTTCTTCTGGGGGCTCTAATCTGGAAGACCTCTGGGGGTAGTGGGTCAGGATAGAGAAACAGCACTGAGCAGGTCCTGTCTCAGGTCAGGGACGTGAATGTCGGCCCATCCTGCTGTCAGTCATTATGGCTGTGGCATTGTCCAGACAGCTTGGGGAAGAAAGAGCCTCCCATTCACCCTCCCCATCTACCACTCAAGTTCTCCCTGTGGCAGTGATTTCTTTCAGTTAACTGTGGACAGTGATATATCCCACCGCAAAAATTTGAGTCCAGGTTGAGTAGTAGACAGATCTGACTCTGGTGGGTTGCACACTGAATGAATGTTTGAATTCCAAAGGATTCTTTTTGAGAAAGCCCCTTGTGACAGAACCCCTGGTGCTGATTTGGTGGTGACCTCCATCTGTGGGTTTGGCAGAGTCCGGAGAAAGCATGCTGCCTTAGATGGTGCTGGCTAATCTGGAGAACCTGCCGCTGCTGCTTTTACTGTTTTCCCCTGTACCTGGCCCCACCAGTCCCTGCTCTGGGCCAGACAGGAGAGGGGGTCACTGAGCCACAGGGACTCCAGAGGCAGCTCTTCAGGAAACACACCATGCCTTCCCTCCCTTCTAGTCAGGGCCTCACACAGCTGTGTCCCTCAGGCAACTTCTCAGGGTCAAAGACAAAGGCAAGAGTTGCTGAGTTTCTCTTTAGTGGTCATTGGAAAAATTTTGGTTTGATTTCCTCCAACTCTCTTCTGTCCTCTCTTTATCTGGGGACTTTGTGTTTTCTAGAGGCACGAGAGTTATGACTTGGTACCACTGATCTGTGATTCAAACCTTTCTTGGTGTGTTTCTGGCATCTACCTATCCCAGGTCAACAGTGGCCCACATGCCGCTCTGTGGAGTCTGCAAAAAACTGGGAGGCACTGGTGAGGGAAGTCTTTACCCATTTGTGTGTGGGCCCAGAAGCACCTGCAACTTGTGGGTTTGAGGCTTCCCCAAACCACATCCCTGGGGGGAGGGTTATTTAGGGAAATACCACTCAGAACCTGGCCTCTTCTTCCAGAAGATTCTCTGAATCTTGGGGTTTGTTGAGCTGGTGATTCCTCTCCCATCCAGTTCTCTCTCATCATCCCAGGCAGCATGTGGTTCATTTTTGTCCCCAAACCTACTGTTTTAATCTAAAAGGAAGTTGGTTCTGCATTTTTACCATAGGATAATAGATAATACCCAAGTTTTTTATTTACACACCTGTAATCAAAATGCAATACTATAAAACTTGGTGAGACTCCTGAACTCAGTCTGTTTTCTTCTCTTAGTAAAATTCAGCACCTTATTTCCTCTTCATTCTTTCTGCTACTATGGCTTTAAACTGTCTTCACATTCTTCCTCATCACCATCTTCCTTTTTCTGTCTTCACCCTCCTTAACATCCACAGAAACAGAAATGCTGAATTTCTTAAACATTTTAGCGTGAAATTCTCAATGTATGCACTTTGCTTTTTTTTTTTTTTTTTTTTTTTAATTTTAGCACAAGCAGGGGAGAGGGGCAGAGGGAAAGTGAGAAAGGATCAAGCAGACATAGGACTCGATCCCATGATCCTGTGATCGTGACCTGAGCCAAAATCTAGAGTTGGATACGCAAGCTGCTCGACTGACTAAGCCACCCAGGCACACCCCACCCCCTCCACATCCACTTTGGTGTTTATATCCAATCACAGCTGTACTGAATGCAGCCTGTTTCCCAGACGGAGCTCCTGTCATTCTGGGTGGGAAGATAAAATGCAGTGTCTCTCCCCTTTCCTGTCATAGGACCTGCTTGGGATTGTCTGAGGACTTGGGAGGAGGGTGTGGTCTGGATGATCTGTGGCAGGAAAAGTCCATAGCACACAGCTGCAAAAAGGTGAATGTACAGCATCACTGTTTTTAAGGAATGGGAGCAATGGGGACTTTAAGTGACACATGCATACAGTAAAACTTAAAATAGTACAAAAATTTCAAACAGTACAAAATGCTACACTATGAAAAGCAAGGCTCCCTTTCACTCTTGATCCCTGAAAAGAATATTCATGCTGAGCATACAAATATACATCCACTCTGTTCTGTTTCTGCCTGTTTCCCACTCAATGTATCTTGGAACCTGTTTCAAAATAGCCCATATGGGTCTTTTTTCTTTAGAACAACCTCATAGCACTTCATTGTCTTGGATGTACTGTCATTTAAGAGTCTTCTACTTACAAACATTTGGGTTAACATTTATGGAAAATGGTATGATGAGTGTGTGTGTGTGTGTTCATTAATTCAGATCCATATGTATGCATGGTAAATTCCAAAGAGAAGTGGCTGTGTCAAATGGTAGATATTAATATTACAAATATTAAGATACAGTCCAGAAAAACCCCCAGTTTTAACTCCTACCAACAGTATTCCCCACCCACCCTGCCTATACTTATCAGTATGCAGTCTCTTGCATCCTGTACTAATGTGAAAGGTGAAAAGTGAGGTATTTTTGAATTGATTTGAACTAATTTAAGATTGAGCATCTTCATTGGTCAGTTGTGTCTCTGATGCAGGGCTGTAGTTCTGAATCTGGGTTAGGGACTCTACAAAAGAGCTTACAAAAAAAGATGAAAAACCAAGGAGTGAAGTCCTCAGGAAAAGGTTCACCTTGTATGATCCCTTCACACCCTAAGTGTCCCATGGATTTAGGATTAAAACCCCCCACTTTAGGATCAATACCATATTACCTACTAATAGTATTACTAGGTCAGGACAAGGGTTTGATATGTTTGTTTACTCAAGGAAGGCATGAGTTAATAGGTTGAGAAAAACTTTTTTATATCTATCTGAGTAATACTATTTTTTGGCTGTTCTTGTTGGGTCCAGTTCCCCATGTCTACATGACCGCTTTTCAAATGTGGTTCAAGCAGTGGTAGCCAAGAATTCATAGCTCTAAGGGTCAATTAGTGATAAGACTGAGAAAGCTCAAATTTCTTTGCCATTTACATATTCTGTGTACTCTTGTATTCTACAAGTGTTGACTGGAGTGGGCAGTGCTTCTTCAGTACTTGTCCCTGTTGGAAGGTGTTCTCGAGCTGGGCCAGACTGTAAGGGACCTGTTGCTGGGTGGTCACCAAGGTGCCTGAAACATCCCTCAGAATTCCACTGGAGGGTTCTGGCCTTTTTTGGAGATGGAAGCTTTCTTTGGATGATCACATTGCTTTTGTTTCCCTGAATGGGTCAATGGCCAGCTTGGTTATGAAAGGCAAGAGCTCCAAGGAACATGCTTTCTCTGCTGCCCTGTTTGAGGCTGCAGACTATTCTCTGCCTGTTCTCAGCACAAATAGGGTCATCCTCCAGT
The DNA here is from genome assembly GCF_028749965.1 of Puma concolor. Taxonomy (NCBI): domain Eukaryota; kingdom Metazoa; phylum Chordata; class Mammalia; order Carnivora; family Felidae; genus Puma; species Puma concolor. Next base: position 22,224,880 of record NC_141678.1, read on the forward strand.
GAGCAAGAAAAAGACTGGGCAGAGGAAGTGCCTGGCAAGGCACATCTCACTCAGCAATGAGCCAAAATATTGATGAGTCTGTGGCCTTTTTCATTTGGAAACTTGGCAATGTGCCAGGCCTAATTAGGGCTCCTGGTGGATCCTGTAGAAATTCTACCAGCTCACAAGGCCTGAGACAAATCACTGCCCATCCTGGCTTATTTAGCCTCAAGGCTAGTTTTCTACCTGAAAGTTATTCAGAGGCACATTATAGATAGCCACTAATCTGGTGCTGGTCTGACTGAAGTTAGAATGGGGGTCCAAAGCCCTTGTTGCCCTGACCCCGAGTTTTTGTGTCCAAGATTCACTGGTCCCTACCTGCTACCTACCTCTAGGCATTCCACTGCTTACTGAGTGCCCCTAACCCATAGCTATCCTCATGGCCTAAACTATTTGGCCTGTTTCAGTATATCCTAAGGGTGAGGAGGGGCAGGGCTTCCATCCAGCCTCCTTTGGGCCTGCCCTTCAGGTTTCGTATGGTATGTTCTGGCGCTGATATTCTGGGTAGCTGCCAGCCAAGGCCTCACACCACTGGGGCAAACTTAGACCACTTGGTAGATGGGTCTGACAGACCTATCCTTTCCCCTTTGCTCTTTGGACTCGGCTGAGATGCTTCCATGAGACTTGGTGGGTCCACCTCCTTTCCAAGAAAGCTGTGACCAGCTCTAATCCACCACTTTAAATTTACTTTCCTTCCCTTTACATTTATGTTTTCCTCTAGTGAAGCTCTGGGCTCTCACTCCCCTCCCTAATGCCCCCATTTAAGACAGTCTGCCACTAACCGGGTTTGGGGCCCTGTGGTGGGAAGAGAACCCCTATTTGTTAGAAAGGAAAGCGTTTTTTCCTCTAAATCCTCTATCACAATACAACATGGGCTGGAGAGCAGGCTGCAGAACTGGCTGCAAATTCTTAACCCTGTCCAGAAGACGCGGCCGGGACCCAGCCGCAGCCCCAAACAAGCGCCGGCCTTCCAACCCGCCAACGTTTGTGGTCCGTCGAGGGCGCCCCTTCGCCTGTTCTCCAGACCCTCGAGGCTGGCACGTAACAGCGCCTGCGTGATGCAGCTGTCCAGCACGTGCGGCTGCGCCCGTGCACCCGTCTGAGACAAAACGAGCCTGCCTATGGGGTTGGAGCCCGGAGGCGCTCGGTGGGGGGCGGGGGGCGTGGAGGAAGCGTTGTGACCTTACGCAGATGTTCGAGGCTGGTCTCAGGGTCGAGATGTGGGGACCTCGCGGCACCACCGCAAGTATCCAAACTGGGGGCAAACAGGGTGGGAGGTATCGTCCCCAGGGGTTTCATATCCTAGGGCATGGGGGAAAGGCCTTGGGGATCCAATGGCCTGACCACAACCCAAGCAGAAAAGTGGTTATTTAATATTTTTTTAAATTCTGGCGCCTGCATATTAAGCCCGAGAGTAGATAAAAAAATTTTCCCTGGTTGTTTCTTTAACTTTTTAAAGCCACTGCAGAAAGCATTTTTTGCATAGATGACTTTGTGGTGTGGTGGTTTTATATCTGCAAGACGGAGGACCTGGAAAGGAAGCTGCATGTTTTACGTCTTAAAATAGCCATTTCCAGGTAATTTTCCTTGAAGGTCCAGCCTACTTGCCAGCCTGTTGGCCTCTCCCAGGACCTGAGACCTCTTGCACTTCACAACCATGGCCCATTTTCTACTGGTTTGTCTTAGCTTGGTAGAAGACTGTTACTTGGAAGGTAAACATTTTTAGGTTTTGGGGTTTCCTATCATGCTTAGGAAAACCTTTCCTCTTCCCTCCATCGCCATCCCTCAAACGTTCTCTTACTCTTTGTTGAAATACTAAAAAAAAATTTTTTGTCAATGTCTGCTCCCTGTGGGATACATTTTAGTTTAAGCAGTAAGGCAAGAGTCAAGCTTTGCTTCTTTTTCCAAATGGAAATTCACTATGCTCGCCCCATTAAGTGAACCATCTTGGTCATTATTTATATTCCACTATTAGATGGGCTTGAGATGCCCCTTAGACATGTCAGTGAAGACATCCTGTTGGACAGGTGGTTCTGGTGTGAGAGGTGAGGTCCTAGCTGAAACTAGAATTTTGAGCATCATCAGCATCTAGATGGATCAGTCTCCCCCCTACCCCCAACCTTTTAAAAAGACTTTTCCGGCTATTCTTAGAATTCATTCTGTTAAGTGAAATTTAAAATCATGTTACCCAATTTTTCCCATCCTTGCCAAAGAAAAAGTTCCATTGGGATTTAAATTATAACTGTATTAAATTTAGATGTAAGTTACGAGAAGGTTGACATTTTTATGACCTTAATTAAATATCCCCAGAGGATAAAAACTGGTTTTTCATTTGTTTGACTCTTTAGATCCCACGATAAGATTTTATAATTTCTTCATACAAGTTCTGTAACTTTCTCATTTTTCTAAGCGTTTTATAACTGTATTTATCAGTATTGTGAATGGGTTATTTTTTCCATCTCTATTCCTGAGTATTAATATAGAGAAGACCAAACAACTTATTTTCTATGTTATGAACTCTGGCAGTTTTAAAAATAAACTGTGTGCGTTTTTTTCTTTTTAATAGATGAAAGGTGCAAATTTGCCAGTGTGTCAGTTTAATTGCCATTTTGCTTTGGCTAGAACCTCTGACGCAATGCAACAGTGTTGAATAATTATCTGGGTCTTGTTTCTGATGGGATGGAAATCTACATTAGGGTTGAACAGAATATATATTGGCTGTTGGTTTTGGTGAATGGCCTTTAAAATGTGGAAAGAATTTCCATCTTGTTTTAACTTGGGGCTTCAGTGGTGGAGCCGTGGCTGCCAGTCCTACCTGAGTGGAGCACCAGGGGGCACTAGTTACATAGACTGCAATGTGGGTTAGGGGCACACAACTGTCAGGCACACAACCTGGACTGTATGTTTTTGGTGTCCTCCCCCCTTTAATAATTATTTTTATTAGACACTGAGTAGCTACAAAAGAATACTGTATTTATAAAATGTTTATATGGTAAGAATATGCAGTGTACACCTATCATCTTGGTTTTTTTTAAATACTTTTTTAATGTTTATTTATTTTTGAGAGACAGAGTGTGAGTGGGGATGGGCAGAGAGAGAGAGGGGGAGACACAGAATCTGAATAAGTCTCCAGGCTCTGAGCTGTCAGCACAGAGCCTCATGCAGGGTTTGAATCCATGAACTGTGAGATCATGACCTGAGCTAAAGTCAGACCCTTAACCAACTGAGCCACCCAGGTACCCCTCTGTCTAACTTATTTTAATAAATCCTTCCCTAGAGGCACCTAGGTGGTTCAGTTGGTTAAGTGTCTGACTCTTGATTTTGGCTCAGGTCATGATCTCACACTGATAGCACAGAGCCTGCTTGGGATTTTCTCTCTCCCTCCCTGTCTGCCTCTCCCCTGCTCATGATCTCTCTCAAAATAAATAAATAAACATTGAGGGAAAAAAATCTTTAAGTCATGAAGATACTGTTTTATATTATAGAGGCTTTATAGTTTTGTCTTTCACATATAGATCTTTAATCCACCTGGAATTGATTTTTGTTTTTGTTTTGTTTTGTTTTAATTTTTTTTAACATTTATTCATTTTTGAGAGACAGAGTGTGAGCAGAGTAGGGGGAGAGAGAAAGGGAGACACAGAATCCGAAGCGGGCTCCAGGCTCTGAGCCGTCAGCACAGGGCCTGATGCGGGGCTCGAACTCACGAGCTGTGAGATCATGACCTGAGCTGAAGTCAGATACCCAACCGACTGAGCCACCCAGGCGCCCCTGGAATTGATTTTTGTATATGGTTTGAGGTAGAGCTCTAATTCCTTCCTTCTTCCTGATTGTCCCTACATCCTTTAATGAAAAGTCTTATCTTTCTCCATTAATCTGCAGTGCTACCTCTCTTATATATCAAATGTTTAGATATGTATAAATCTGTTTCTGGATTTTTATTGTTACATTTGTCTCTTGTTTTTTCTATGCCAGTACCACACTGATTTAATTATTATCATTTTACAGTAAGTTTTTATAATTAGTATAGCCAGTTCTACCACTTTTTATGCTTCAAGAGTGTCTTGACTATTCTTGGCCCTTTGTATTTCCATATAAATTTTAGAATTATTTAAACTCCATAAGAAAACCTGTAGGGGTTTCACTGGAATTGATTGTATGTGATCAGTTTGAGAAAAATTGATATCTTTTTAAGTCTTCCAAACCATGAAGATGGTATTGGTGTCCATTAATTTAGATCCTCCTTTCTTTATATCTCTCAAGAAAGTATTATAATTTTCCCTTGAAAAGGTCTTACATTTCCTTGATTAGATGTATCCTAGATACCTGATGGGTTTTGATGCTACTGTAAATGATATTTTTAAAACTTCATTTGCTGATGGTTTGTTGCTAGCATATAAAAATGTAACTGATTTTCATGTTATTCTAATTTATCTTTAGATTCTTTTGAGTTTTCTATTACATATCATCTGTGAGCAATGATAATTTTGTCAATTCTCACATTTCATATATTTTTCTTGCCTTATTGCATTGGCTAGGGCTGCCAGTACAATGTTGAATGTAAAGGGTAAAAGCAGGTATTTTTTTGTTCTCTATCTCACAGACAAAGCTGTTTTTTTGTTTTTGTTTTTGTTTTGTTAGATACCATTCATCAGATTAAGGAAGTTTCCCTCTATTTCTATTTTAAAGTATTTTTTTCCCTTTTAAATATCATGGATGCATGTTGGATTCTATAAAGTGTTTTCTGCATCTATTGAGATGACCATGTCGTGTTCTCCTTTACTTTGTTAATGTGGTGAATTATATTTATTACTTTTTCATAGGGTAAACTAACCTTGCATTTCTGGAATAATGATTGTAAGTTTTCTATATTTCTAGACTTGTATATTGTTTTGAATTATAGATCATGTGACACCAGTTTGTAATTTTCCTCTATCCTACTGTCCTTGTTAGGTTTTGGTGACCAGATTATGCTAGTCTCAAGAAATGAGTTGGGGACTATTTCCTCTACTTTTGGGATAGTTTCTGTAAAGCTGGTTATTCCTAGGTCAGCTGTGTGTGGAGAATTTTGTGTATATATGTGAGAGGAGTTTTTTTTTTTTTAACTGATTTAACTTTTTTTTAATGATTGTAATACTACTCAGGTTTTTCTAATTTTTGAGTCATTTTAAAGTTATATTTTTCTAGAACCTTATCTCAGTTTTTAAAGTTACTGTTTTTTGTAGCGTCTGTATTTATGTATTCTTTTTATTTCAAATATTGTTTTTTGGGGTTCATCCATTTCCTCTCTCCTTCCTTCCCTTTCTCTGTCTTCCTTATCAGTAAAGTCTTGTCCATTTTAGTTTTTCAAAGAATCAACCTTAGCTTAAATGGTCCTCTCTGTTTGTTTTTTCTTTAATTTCTGATATTTATTTCCTTTGAGTTTGTCTTAATGTTCATTTTCTTAGATTGGATGGTTAGCTCATCATTTTTAGTCTTTCTTCTTTTACAACATGAGCTTTTAATGCTCTAAGCTTTTCTCTTAGTACTGCTTTACCTCTATCCTAAGTTTTGATATGTGGCATTTTAATGTTTAACTATTTTATAATTTCTGTTGTTTTCTTCTTTGGTCCACCAGTTATTTAAAAGTGTATTTCTTTTTTTTTTTTTTTAATTTTTTTTAATGTTTATTTATTTTTGAGACAGAGAGAGACAGAGCATGAACGGGGGAGGGTCAGAGAGAGAGAGGGAGACACAGAATCTGAAACACGCTCCAGGCTCTGAGCCGTCAGCACAGAGCCCGACGCAGGGCCCGAACTCACGAACCGTGAGATCATGACCTGAGCCAAAGTCGGACGCTTAACCAACTGAGCCACCCAGGCGCCCCTAAAAGTGTATTTCTTAATGCTCAAGAGTTTGGTCTGAGAATGTGGTCTGTATATTAGTCTTTTGAAATTTGCTGAGGCATTATGACTGGCCCAGATATGTGGTTAATATTAATAAATGTTCCATGTGCACTTTAAAACTATATATTCTGCTGTTATGTGTAATACCCCATGTGTGCCCATTACACCAAGTTTGTGAATTGTGTTGTTGGAAACCTTGCTGATATGCTATGTCTGAGCTCTCACTACACGGAGAGATATGTTAAAAAATCTTCCATTATGATTGTGGATTTATCTATTTCTCCTTGTGATTGTGTCCATTTATCTTGAGATGTTATTAGGTGTATAGGAGTTTTAGAACTTTATGAATTCTACCTTTTATCCTTATAAAGTGACCTTTTTATTTCTAGGAGTTGACATACAGAAATACATTTTTGCCTTAAAGCCTATCTTGTCTGTATATTTATGTTTTTAGTGTATTCTTGTGAATAGCATATGGCCAGATTTTTAAATTCTAGATATTTTTGTTCTTACTTGAAGATTTAATTTACTTAAATTTTCTGTATTATTGTTGCATCGATAATTGACTTATGTTTGTCTTATTTTAAAATTTTTATTCCACCTTATCTGCATTCCTTTTTCCTCTTTCTTCTTGCCTTTAGATTGAAAAAATTTCCCCCCACATACAATGTTCTCCTTTGTTTCATAAATGTTATTCTTCCTTTAGCCATTACTTTGTATATTTCACATAATAGTTAACTCATCAAAGTCTACTCAAGACTCTCAGTATTGTTTTAATAAGTTTTTATTAAAAGATTTATTTTCCTTTGGTTCCTGAAAGATATTTTCACTGGGAATACTGACATTATCCCCTCTACTTTGGAGATCTCACTTTGTCTTCTTTTTTTGTTTTTTAGAGTTTATTTATTTTGAGAGAGAGTGCGTGTAAGTGGGGGAGGGGCAGAGAGAGGAAGAGAGAGAATCCCAAACCACACTGACAGTGCAGAGCCCAATGTGGGGCTCAAACTCCTGAACCGTGAGATCGTGACCTGAGCCTAAGTCAGATGCTTAACTGACTGAGCCACCGAGGTGCCCCACTTTGTCTTCTTAACTAGGAAGTCAGCTCTAAGTCTGATTGGTGATCCTTGAAGGTAATTACCACTGCCCACCCCAAATCTGGCTGCTTTTAAGATTTTGTTGAGTCTTGCAAATTCACTATATTATACTTAGCTGTGAATGCTTATTTACCTGACTAGGATGTGTTGAGATTAACTCTGTATATTGGTGTTTCTCATGACTTCTTGGAAATTTTTTAGGTATTCAGTCTTTAAAGATTGCTTCTGCTCCATTTTGATTAGCGACATATGGGAACTTCTCACTTTATTCTCCATGTCTCTTTTATATTTTTCACTTCTTTGTGTCTTTATGTTGCATTCTGAATACTTTTTTAAAAAAATATTTGAGAGAGAGCACGCATGTGGAAGTGGGGAGGGGGCAGAGAGAGAATACCAAGCAGGCTCTGCGCTGTCAGCTCAGAGTTGGATGCAGAGCTCAAACTCACGAACAGTGAGATCGTGACCTGAGCTGCAATCAAGAGTTGGGCGCTCAACCGACTGAGCCACCCAGGCACCCCAGCATTCTGATACTTTATTTTTTTTTATTTTTAAAAAAAATTTTTTTTTTCAACGTTTATTTATTTTTGGGACAGAGAGAGACAGAGCATGAACAGGGGAGGGGCAGAGAGAGAGGGAGACACAGAATCCGAAACAGGCTCCAGGCTCTGAGCCATCAGCCCAGAGCCCGACGCGGGGCTCGAACTCACAGAGTGCGAGATTGTGACCTGGCTGAAGTCGGACGCTTAACCGACTGCGCCACCCAGGCGCCCCTCTGATACTTTCTTTAGGTCTTACTTCCATGTCACTAATATGCTCTTCAGTAGTGTAATCTGTTATAAAATTATTTTCAGTGATTTTTTTTCAATTTCTGGAAATTCCTTAGTTTATTTAAAAAAAATTTGAAATGTTTATTCGTTTTTTGAGAGAGCGAGGCTGAGCGTGAGTGGGGGAGGGGCAGAGAAAGAGGGAAACACAGAATCTGAAGCAGGCTCCAGGCTCTGAGCTGTCAGCACAGAGCCCGACATGGGGCTCTAACTCACTAACCTCAAGATCATGACCTAAGCTGAAGTCAGATGCTTAACCAACTGAGGCCACCACAGGTGCCCCTGTAAGTTCCTTTTATTTTTAAAAAATACCCTTCATTTTTAGGAATGAGAATTCTAGAAACCTATTTCTAGAAATATATTACACATGCTTATTTTATATTGTGTCTGATAATTTCACTACATGGAGGAGTTTTATGTCTTATTCTGCTGTTATTTATGCTGTCCTGTGCTCACGTGCCCACTTGTGTGCTGTTTCCTTGTGTCTTTAGAGATGTCACATTGTTAGCTATTCATTTTCCTTGCAACTTCCCATCTGAGATTCCATAAGGTCTGGAATGAAGGGGAGAGCCTCCAGAGAGGCTTTCTTTGCTTCTCTTGTGGGACTCGGGACATTGCCATTTTGAGACCATGTTATAGTCTCTGCTAGATGTTTTATTTGACCATCTGGGTAGTATATATTTGGGCTATAAAACCAAACCAAGTCAGGCCGTGCTCCTGATTACAAATTCTTAGGGGATTCTTTTCTGCTCTGCGTAGGACTGATCTTGTATTTGATTTTCCTGTATTTGATTTTGGATTCATCATTATATTGAAGGTATAGACCTTTGGGAGTCCAGCTTTACAGCAGACACCTCCTATTAGATACCCTACCTTGGAAGGGTCATTTGAGGCAGTGAAAACTTAGGCTCGCTGGGTACAGTAAGTGGCTCTGAGGCAAAAACAGACTTCAGAGTTCTTTCCATGTTTCTACAGTCACTTAATATTTGGCCCAAGTATTCCTTATATTCTTTCCAACTCATGGATGCTTTTAGGATATTTTAAAGTGTTATCTAGCATGCCTAGTTTTACATAAGGGAAGGTTATCCAGGTACCTAGTCTACCATATTGGCAGAAAGATAAGTCCTCCTTGAACTGGTTGATGTAATGAGTGATTTACAATGAGACACTTCCAACACTGACCCATTCTCGCATTTCTGTGGTAAACCTAACTTGGGCATGGGTTTACCAACTGAGGTATCAGTCTTTTGTACGTGGCTGGATTCTATTTGCTCTTTGGGCTTTTGAAAATTCTATTCTTAAAGTGAGATTGAAATATATATTCTATTTTCAAAAATATTTCAAGATAGAGCATGAGTTGGGGAGGGGCAGAGAGAGGGAGATAGAGAATCCCAAGCAGGCTCCATGCTCAGTGCAGAGCCTGATGCAGGGCTTGATCTCATGACTGTGCTGAGCCCCAGCCCAGGGGATAAGGGAACCTCAGGCCTCCTCCCCCACAGTCTGTCAGGAGCAAAGATTTGGACTCTGGAGTTTGTGGGAGCAGGAGTTTCCTGGGACCTGAGGTTCAACTCTTCCCCGTTGCATCTCTGAGGCCCCCTTACAATTTGACACTGCAGTCACACTTCCCAGTGGCCCCAGGGAGTGTCCCCCTGAGCCTTTGCTCTGGCTGGGCCTTCTGGCCTGGAATTAATTCAACACCTATTTACTGAGCATCTCCTATGTGCCAGGCACTGGGGATGCTACAGTGTATAAGACATGATTCCTACTCTCATGAAGCTCACAGTCCACTGGGGGGGTGGGGGAGACAGTCAACAAATGAGTAAAATACATGGTATTACACATGGTGCCAGAATGCAGTGGAGAAAAATGCAATTCTTTTGGTAGCTTTCTAGCATGTTTGGGTATCTGCAGGTCAAGTCCACATCCCCTACCTTCTTCTTAAGAATTGCTGTACTATTTTTTGTTCAATTACTCTCTCATGCAAATTTCACAATCCACTTGTCAAGTGTCTGAAAAATATTGGTAAGATTTTCATTTGGATCATGTTGGATTTGTAGATTTGGAAGAACCCACATAACTGAGTTGGCCACCTATGAAGATGGTGTTTTTCCCTTTAACTCAGGTCTTATTACTCAGTAAAAATTTAAAGTTGTATCTATAAAGGTCTTTTGCATCTTTTTGTCAGATGTATTATGAGGCCCCTTATGGCCTTTGTTGCAGAATCTTTTCTATGACATTTTCAACTCAGTGATGGCTAGTGGATAGACTACTGAGTGTAGGCGGAACCTGTGTGATCTGGTCAGAGCGGTTTCTAGAACATCAACCTGATGTCACTCCCTGTTCAGAGCTCTGTCTGGCTTCACTCTAGGCTCTTCCTTTACTTTGCCTAAGTGGACTGGCTTCTGTCACCTCTGGGCCTTGTCCATGCAGCCTATCTTCTCCCCTGGCAGACCTGCTTCCACTGCCCTCCCCCATCTCGGGGTTCAGGTTCATACTGGGGTTGTCTCACTGCCTTGCATCTTCTAGCCAGTGAGAGCTGCAGGACTCACCAGTGACTGCCTCCTCACAGATGGGAAAGCAAGGCTTGGGTAAGGAAGGAGTTGTGCAGGGCCAGCCTTGGATCCCACAGTGCTGGGGTTTCAGGGCAGGCAGTTGGAGCCTGGCTCTGATGCCCCTGTGGTGCCCTGCCCCACCACATTCTCTCACCTGGAAGCACTGGCAGTGGGAGGCCCCACCACAGTGGGCCAGACCAAGCCGTTCATGGCCAGTCCTGGGAGCTAGTAATCCGAGTTGCTTGGCAACCTGGGACAACAGAAGCAGTCCAGGTCATGGTTGTCCAGTAACCTTAGAATTCACCAAGGTGGGTGTTACCTCAAAGAGAAGAGCGTGGCAGGTGCCATGGCTTGGCTCTAGACAGTCCCAGGCAAAGCTGTGACCCCTCTTCTAGGTGCTGTCTCAGCCCTCCGCAGCCTACCTGGCCCTGACCCTACCAGGTCTTCCACCCCCTTCTCACCCCCACCCCCTCATTTAGACCACCTTCCAATTGCTGGGCTCAGTGCTGAGCAGAATAAAGCCTGGGGGCTCCTCCCCCATGCTGCCATACAGGTGGTTACCTGTTCTGTGCATCAGCCCTAATCCACCCAGTCACAGACTCAGGGACAAGGCCTTGGAAAACTCCAAATCCAAGGTTTTTATTACCGGTCAGAAGGTGCTCCCTCACAAACAGTGTGGAGAAGAGGTACATTGCACAGCTCTGCTGTGGGCGTGGTGGGGCCACCCTGCCCGCCCTGCCTCTTGAGTGGGCACCCTAAGGCATTTCACATGTTGGTGTTTTCACTTTTTTTATTTTTTTATTTTATAAAAACAAACGCAGTCCTGGAATATACAGAAAAAACCCTGTGATGAATTTTCAGGACCAAACTGAAGTGGGAGGGTTTGGAATGGGGGTTCTGAGGGGCTGGATAATGGCCACTGTGGCCCAGTACCCCCCTACCATTGGCAGGAGCCCTTGGAAGGGGGTCCGAGGAGAGGGTAGGACACAGCTGACAGGAGAGCCAAACTCAGACAGGGGTGCCCTGTCTTCATCATTTTTTAACTTCCACATACCATAGAAATTTAAGCAAAATAGCTATTTTTTATATATTTATATATCATATATATATAAATCAGGCAAATAAAGAGTTCAGGGGGTGCGGAGATGGGCACCCCGGAGGTGCCTGAGGCCGAGGCAGGACACTGGGCCTCTGGTGCCTGGGGGCACCAGCCCAGGCTGAGCCAAGTGTTTGTTCTTATTGCTGATTTGGGGCCTGGTTCTGGGGTGGGGAGCACCTGCAGGCCCTGCCCCCAGCCCTTCCTGACCTCTCTGGGGCTGGGGAGCAGCCCCTGCATGGCCAAAGCTAGGCAAGGGGCTGTTACCCCCAAATCTATCTGGGGACCCTTGGGCATCCCCTCCCCCACAGTGGGTGCTGCTGTAGCTCTGGAGACAACTGACTTGTGCTCTCCTGGGCCAGGTGGCCCTTCCAGTTCCCTTCTCTCTGGAGTCCTGTGCTCCTGGTGACCCTGCTATGTTGAGCTACAAAATGCTCCCTGCTCAAAGGGGTCTAGCTTCCTGATGTCTTAAAAAGAAGGGGCTCTTGCCAGGACACATTTGTGGCAAGAAAGCACACTTAGAAAGTGGTCTGCTAAGTGCTGTACTAAAAATATTTACTAAACGTCTTGGCTAGAAAGAAAATGGAGATCGTTTTTCTAAAAAAGTCAAAAGTGGCTCCCCAGTGGGGGACAGTGCCTCCCTTGGTGGGGCTGGTGACTGGGGCAGCCCAGGGCCCGGGCCAGCCTGCCTGAGTTGTGGTAACTGGGAGCTGGGGTCCCAGTGGGACCCAAGTCCAAAATGATGGGGCTTGGGTGACCCAGGGCACCTGGGGGCTGGAGAGAATGCAGATCAGCACTTGCTCCTTCCAAGGTGGAAGCCCCAAAAAAGTGTTAAAAAAAAAAAAAAAAAAAAAAAGGAAAGGGAAAAGGTGTAAGGGGGAGGGCCACTGAGTACTAAATTGAGTGTATTAAAGAAAAGGTGGACCAGGCTGTACAGGCGCCTGTATTTGCAGGAGGGGATGGAGCTCAGAAGATGTTGGGACACATGTGCCAGTCCTGCCTCTCCTTGGCCTCCCAGTAGCCGCCCTTGTACATGCAGGCGGTCTCCCCGGTCAGTGGGTCCAGCCTCTTCTCGAACCACAGCGGCACGTACACATCGGCTTCTTTCTCTGCTGGGCAGGCACAGTGGGCGTGCGGGTGGGCGGTGGTGTACTCCCAGGCTCTCTCCCACCCTTCCCCCCACGCCATTCCCCCCGCCCCTAGGACCCTGCTGCCTTCCACCCTGTCCCTGCGGTACCCCTTCCCTCCCTCCCCCACCCCATCCCTTTCTTGTGGGAACCCGCTCCCCATACCCAGGGTACCTTCTCTCACCGCCTCCCCACCCAGCCTCACCTTCCTCCGTGCCACAGCCCCGTGAGCAGGCCTCCAGCCGCCGGCGCCGCGACACGCGCTGCTTCTCCTCCAGCCGCTGCTTCTCCGTGTTGGCCTCGTCCCAGTGCCCCTTCTCCATCAGCCGCTGGTCTGGCCGCAGGCGGCTGTCCGTGGGCGCCACGCCCTCCTCGTGCTCGTTGAGGGTCAGGGCCAGCTCCGAGAAGTAGTACATGTTCTCCGCGTTCTCCCTGCGGCGGCACGGCATGGCTGTGTGAGGGCTCCGCACGGCCTCCCCCACCCCGCTGTTCCCAGGGTCCCCGTGTCCACCACCACGAGGAGGTATCTTTCCTCCTCACACCTTGTGTACTGGCTCCACTGACCCGCATCAGTCTTGCTACCTTCTGCTTCTCTGGGCATTTGCCTATTTCTATCAGTTTTTCAAGTAGATCAGCGTGACGTTGTTTCACCATCCCCTCATTTACTACTGCTTTAATATCTGTGACATGGCGACGTCCTCTTTTGCATTTGTGATGTGGGTTATACATGCCTTCCCTCCATTCCAAACAGTCATGGCAGAGGTTTGTCCGTTCCCTTCCTTCATTGGTTGAAGATGAAACTGTTGATTCTATTTTAGGTTTTTCTGCTTCACTGAGTTTGCTTTTATCCTCTCCTGCTTTGTTGGGGTTTATTTTGCTGTTCTTTTTCTAACTTCATGAGATCGTTGCTTATTAGCTCATGATTTTTCAGCTGTTCTTTTCGAGTATACACATTTTAGGTTACGCATTACACTCCAAGTACTGCATTAGATGAATCTCACGGTTTTTGTATGTATTACTTTATCATGCAGTTATATTTTCTAGTATCTAATATCAGTGTATGTTCTTTGATTTGTGGATTAGTTTGGAAGCATATTTCTTGAATTTATAAACATCTGGGTTTTTTTTTTTAGTCATCTTTATTTCTAGTATAATTGCCATGGAGTCAGACAGTATGCCCGTATAATCTCAGTTCTTTAAAATTTGCTGAAAGGCCCAGTAAATGGCCAGTTTTTTGCAGATGCTCCAGGTGTGCCTGAAGAGACTGTGTTTCCTGCAGTTGTTCAGTGTGTTCTACAACTGTCCAGTACATTCTATGGTTCAAACTCTTTTCATTTTTTTTTTATTTCTAGCCATTACTAAGAGAGGTATATTAAAATGTCATCTCTTGTAGTTAATCCATTGTAAATCAATCCATTTCTCCTTATAGTTCTACCAGCTTTTGCTGTAAATATTTTGAGGCTCTGTTTTTAGGTACAGGATACCTTCTTCCTAGTGAATTGAACCTTTATCATTATGTCCCTTACCTCTCCTCTTACCTTTTGTTTTAAAATCTGTTTTTGTGACATTAATCTAGCTACAGTAGCTTTTGTTTGTTGTATCTATGGACATCTCTTTTTGTATTCTGTTATTCCAGTCTTTCTTTACTTTCTTACTTAGATGTATCTCTTGTAAATCACATATATTTGGATTTTTAAAACTTATCTGAAATCTTACACTTATAATGGGAGTACTTAATGTAATTACTGATATGCTGGATTTAAATGTGTCTTATTTCGTTTTTTTTTTTTTTTTTTTTTTTTTTTTTTGTTCTCCTTTTTTGGACCTCAAGTGCACAGCTTTGGATTAAACATGATCCTTGCTACATGACACCCTCTTTTTATTGGTCCTTGCATGGTCTGCTTGTATTAATGCAACTCTGCCACCAGAAAACCCTCTAGACAAAAGGTATAATCCTGACAAAACCTACATATAATCATATGGAAAACTCATCAATCCATCTCCTTCTCAGGTAGCCATCCACAAGACTCCTGGGTTCATCAGTCCCTTGCCTACCATTTAATGTAATTTTACTGCATCTTTCAATAGTCTTAATTGGGCAGGTATGTGTGTACATGTGTGTTCATTTACATATACGTACATACATACTTGTTTTTAACTGTATAAAAAGAATTCCATGATATATGTAACCTTGTGGGACTTTTTTCCCCTTAATATTACATTGCTAAAATTTATATTGTTGCATGTTTCTGTTGTTTGTTAATTTCAACTACTGTGTAATATTCCCTCCTGTGACTAATACCCCCGTTATTCATTCAATAAATCTGGGTTGTTTAAAGTTTTTGCTTTGGAGTAATCTTATGCATGTTTCCTATTGTACATTTGCAGGAATTTCTCTTGTGTATATACCTAGAAGTGGAATTGCTGGGCTATAGTGTCTGTGATGTTCTTCTTTAGGAGGTAAGGCCAACCTGCTTTCCAACATGGTGGCACCAATTCACATTCCCACTAGTGATGCATAAGAGATATTGTGGATCTGTATCATCTTCAACACTTGATACTGTCAGATTTTTTCTTTTTCTTTCTAATTAAATGAAGGTAAAATGGTCTCACTGTGGTTTTGATTTGAATTTCCCTAATTACCAACGATGTTGATAACCAGTCCTATGATGACTGGTCATACGTGTTTCTTCTCAAGTGAAATTCTTGCTTGTGACTCGCACTTTTTCTGCTGGATGTTTTTGTCTTATTCATGGGTTAGGTGTTCTTGATTTTTTTAATTATTGTTTTTAATTGTGGTCAAATACTCTTTATGTATCTCCATACTGATCTTTTGTTGGGTGTTAAGTATTATGATTCTCTTCTGCAAGTTTATATATTCACTTAAAAAATTTTTTTTTTAATGTTTATTTATTTTTGAGAGAGAGACAGACTGTGAGTGGGAGAGAGGCAAAGAGAGAGGGAGACACAGAATCTGAAGCAGGCTCCAGGCTCTGAGCTGTCAGAACAGAGCCTGACGCAGGGCTTGAACTCATGAGTTGTGAGATCATGGCCTGAGCTGAAGTCAGGATGCCTGACTGAGCCACCCAGGTGCCCCATATATATTCACTTTCTTTAGACTGTCTTTTAACAAGCAAAGTTTCTTTTTTTTAAATTATTTATTTTATTATTTATTTTTTAAAAATTTATATCCAAGTTAGTTAGCATATAGTGCAATGATTTCAGGAGTAGAATCCTGGGATTCATCCCCTACATATAACACCCAGTGCTCACCCCAGCAAGTGTCTTCCTTAATGCCTCTTGCCCATTTAGCCCATCCCCCCACCAACAACCCCTCCAGCAACCCTCAGTTTGTTCTCTGTATTTAAGAGTCTCTTATGGTTTGTCCCCCTCCCTGTTTTTATATTATTTTTGCTTCCCTTCCCTTATGTTTGTCTATTTTGTATCTTAAATTCCAC
The DNA here is from genome assembly GCF_028749965.1 of Puma concolor. NCBI lineage: Eukaryota > Metazoa > Chordata > Mammalia > Carnivora > Felidae > Puma > Puma concolor. Next base: position 22,240,952 of record NC_141678.1, read on the forward strand.
ATATGAGTGAAGTCATATGATATTTGTCTTTCTCTGACTAATTTCACTTAGCATAATACACTTTAGTTCCATCCACGTTGTTGAAGCAAAATTTAATGAAAAAAATATTTTAATATAGTTGAATGCATAAATACTGTTCTGTGTCTTAAGATGTATTTCCTTAAGGTCTAAAAGATATTCATCTATATTTTCCCTTAGAGTTTAACCTCTTGCTTAACAGCAAGTTAAGCTTAATACTTTTTGTAAGACCTTTACCTTGAGTCAATTTCTGTTACAATGTAAGGGAGAGATTCAGTTAATCTTTTTACATAAGGGTAACCATCTCCCCAACCTCCTTCAGTGAACAGTGCCATCTTTCCACACGATGCCATGTTACTTTTGTTATACACCAAAGATACATACATCCATGGGTCCGTTTCCAGGCTCACTGTTCTATTCCGGTTTCAAAGTAAGTCTTGATGTCTAGTAGGGCTAGTCCTTATTTCTCTGTTGTTCTTGTTTAGAAATGTTCTGGCCCTTTATTCTTAAGTATAAATTTAAAAATGATAATATCAAGCAGTGAAAATCACCATTGCAATTTTGTTTGATCTACTCTTTAGATACTGATGTCTTTGTAATACTAAGTCTTTCTGTTTATGAACACTGTATCTTTATCCATTGATTTAGCTCTTTTTTTTGATATCTCAGTAAAGTTTTATAATTTTCCCTATAGAGATCTTGAATATAAGATTCATTACAAGGTCCTTGATGTTCTCTGATATAATTATCTTCTCTTTTTTAAAAAAAATTTTTAATGTTTATTTTTGAGAGAGAGAGAGAGAGAGCCCAAGCAACGGAGGGGCAGAGAGAGAGAGGGAGACACAGAATCCGAAGCAGGCTCCAGGCTCTGAGCTGTCATTACAGAGCCTGACACGGGGCTCGAACTCACAAACTGTGAGATCATGACCCAAGCTGAAGTTGGATACCCAACCAACTGAGCCACCCAGGTGCCCCTATAATTGTCTTCTCTTAAATTGTATTTTCTAGGGGCGCCTGGGTGGCGCAGTCGGTTGAGCGTCCGACTTCAGCCAGGTCACGATCTCGCGGTCCGTGAGTTCGAGCCCCGCGTCGGGCTCTGGGCTGATGGCTCAGAGCCTGGAGCCTGTTTCCGATTCTGTGTCTCCCTCTCTCTCTGCCCCTCCCCCGTTCATGCTCTGTCTCTCTCTGTCCCAAAAATAAATAAACGTTGAAAAAAAAAATTTAAAAAAAAAAATTGTATTTTCTAGTTGTTTTCTTTTAGTGTATAGAAATGCAATTGACTTTTGCATATTAACCTTATACTAAGATACCTAAAATGCTTTTTCTGAATCTACGGAGATTGTTTTTTTTTTTTTTTTTTTTTTTTTGAGAGAGAGAGAGAGAGAGAATGAGAATGAGCCCAGGGAGGGGCAGAGGAAGAGGGATAGAGAATATATATTTTTTTAATTTTATTTTTCAATGTTTATTTTTGAGAAAGAGAAACACAAAGTGTGAGTGGGGGAGGGGCAGAGAGAGAGGGAGACAGAATCTGAAGCAGGCTCTAGGCTCTGAGCTGTCAGAACAGAGCCTGACATAAAGCACGAACTTATGAACCATTAGATCATGACCTGCCAAAGTCAGACACTTAACCATCTGAGCCACCCAGGCGCCCAAAGAGAGAGAGAGAATCTTAAGCAGGCTCCACACTCAGTGTGGAGGCCGATGTGGGGGTTGATCTCATGACTGTGAGATCATGACCTGAGCCAAAATCAAGAGTCGGACATCTGACCGACTGAGCCACAGAGGCGCCCCTTTTTAAAATAAAAAAAACATTTTTTTCTTAATGAGATTTGTTAATGTGATGAATTAATTTGTAGATTTTCTAATATAAAATCATCCTTGCATGCCTAGGATTAACTCAACAGGACTGATTGTTTTCTTTTTTATACACTGTTGGATTGGATTTTTTTGATGTCTTGTTTTGGAATTTTGCTGATATATTCATGAGTGAAATAGGGCAGAACTTTAATTTTCTTACTACTCTTCTTGCTTAGTTCAACATCAGTGTTATCCTGGCCTCACAGTATAAGAAAGGGGGAACATTTCTTCTTTTCCTTTGATCTGGAAGATTTTTATACAATACTAGGATAATATATTTCTGGAAAACTTGGTAGAATTCACCTCCAGAATTATCTGGGCTTTGTGTTTTCCTTGTGGGGATTTTTAAATTACTGCTTCAGTTTCTTTAATTATTATAGGACTACTCATGGCTTTTTATTTCTTCTAGACTCAGTTCTTATTTTTCTAATTTGTGCTTCTGAATTTTAATGATCTCTTTGTACTTTATATGTCTTATTAAAGCCTTTTTTAATATTTATTTCTAGGAGCACCTGGGTGGCTCAGTAGGTTAAGTATCCGATTTCAACTCAGGTCATGATTGCACGGTTCATGAGTTTGAGTTCTGCATCAGGCTCTAGCACTGCGGAGCCCACTTCAGATCCTCTCTCCCCCTCTCTCTCTGCCCCTCCCCTGCTCATGTTCTCTTTCTCAAAAATAAATAAACATTAAAAAATAATGTTTATTTCTATACTCTCTCTTCATTAGTCTTGCCAGTAGTTTTCTGTCAGTTTTTTTCCCCCCAAAGAATCAAATTTTGGCTTTTTAAACTCTATTTTATTTTTTTCTATTTCATTAATCTCTGCTCTTATTTAAAAAAAAATTTAATGTTTATTTTTGAGAGAGAGAGAGAGAGACAGAGTGTGAACAGGGGAGGGTGAGAGAGAGGGAGACACAGAATCTGAAGCAGGCTTCAGGCTCTGAGTTGTCAGCACAGAGCCCGACGTGGGGCTCGAACTCGAGAACCGTGAGATCATGACCTGAGCTGAAGTCAGATGCTTAACTGACTGAGCCACCCAGGCACCCCTCTGCTCTTATTTTTAAAGTCTGTTTTCTTCTTTCTTTGGTTTTGTATGTTGAACTTTCTTTAATTTCTTCAATTAGAAACTCAGAAAAGAAAGTCTCAAAATTAATGCACTTACGTGCCTATTTAAGGCAATCCATTTCCTTTGCGGCGTTGCCTTTGTTACATCCAGCCAGTTTTGATATCTCTTCATTCTCAATTATAGGTATTTTAGAATTCCCATTCTAATTTATTATTTTACCCATGCATTATTTAGCAGCGTAACAAGTTTTTCCAAACATGTGGAGACTTTTTCCAAACACTGTGGGGCTTTTTGTCACCTTGTTCATAACTTCTGACTTACCGTCTTATCATAGATGTGGTCTGTACACTACCTATGATTTTGTTGAGTCTTTCTTTAGGGTTCAGTACATGATTGACTTTTGCCTACACTCCATGTCTACTAGGGTAAAAAGTATGTTCTCTGATTGTTGCACCTGCAAGTATGTTGGCATCCTGTGTTGTTTTGATCTCCTGCAGACCCTTGTTGGCTCCCCCACTGCCGACCGATCAACAAATGAGAGGGGTGTATTGAAATCTCTCTGTCTCCCACCACAGTGATGGATTTATCAATTTCTCCCTTTACTATCAATTCATGCTTGTATATTTTTGAAGCTGTTTCATTGCCCGCATAATGGAACTCTTAGATCTTCTTGAAGAACTCAGACTTTTATCATGCAGCAACTCTTCCATCCCTAATAATGTCTTTTTCTTATTAAAGTCTATTTTGTCTGATTTGAAGATAGTTATTGTAGCTTTTTTGGTGAGTGTTTCCATGATATGTCAATCTTTTACTTTCAACCTTTGCACATTTTTGTCTTTGACATCTCTTAGAAGATGCATGTATCTGGATTTTAAAAATCCACTCAATCAGTATTTTGCTTTTTGACTGGTGAGTGTCATCTATTTATATTTGTTATGCTTGGGCCTATTCCCACTGTGTTGATATACTGTTCTTATTTGTACTTTTTCTTTTTAGTCTTTTCTTACTATTTGAAACATCTTATATTTGTCTCTTCCTTCCAATAAGAACTCAGCATTCCTTCATATCCCTCAGCCTCCTTTTCAACTCTCCTCAAACCCTGTCATGTCAACATTATCTACATCTTAAGTTCTGGATTATTATGGGAATATTTTCTCTTTTTCTTTGGTCTTAGTAATTGTTAAAAAAAAAAAACCACAGCTTTTACTTCATGTGTCTGTTGCAGCAACGTCTGGACTTTTTTCTCCCCCTTTTAAAGTACTATGTCTAATACCTTTTTTATTGTGCGTTTTGTGTGGCAAACCTTCTGAGGCTGTTTGCTTGATGACTTTTTTTTATGTCGTCATATTTAAATGATAGCTTGGTTGGTTAAAAATCCTAACCTTTTAATTTTTTCATCTTCATTACCTTGAAAATATTACTCCAAATATTGGTTATTGAAAGATCTGATGTCAGGGCTCCCAGGTGCTCAGTTGGAGAGCAGGGTCTAACTATTTCTCCTTTCCATTTTTCTTTCATTCTTTTCCTTCTGGGATTCCAATTAGACGTTATTTTAGTGGTTATTGTAGGAATTACAAATGTAGGAAGTACTTCACATGTGTACTTCACAGAAAGTAATACATGTCTGACTTCAGCTCAGGTCATGGTCTCACAGTTTGTGGGTTTGAGTCCCACATCGAGCTCTGTGCTGACAGCTCAGAGCCTGGAGCCTGTTTTGGATTCTGTGTCTCTCTCTCTCCGCCCTTCCCCTGCTCATGCTCTGTCTCTCTCAAAAAATAATAAAAACATTTTTTTAAAGAAAGATCTGATGTCAATCTGATTCTTCATCCTTGACTGCAATCTTCTTGTACTCCTCTCTGGGAGCTATGAGAATTTTCTCCTTGGTATTCTTAAATTTCACTATAGTGTGGTCGAGGTGAAAGCTTTTCTTTCTCTCTTCTCTCTGAAACTCTACTAACTCTGCAACCCAAGGTCTCCCATCTCTTTGTTTTTATTCTGGGAAATTTATCTCCACTATTTAACTATTTCTCTCTCCTTTCCATTTTTCTTTCATTCTTTTCCTTCTGGATTCCAAGTAAACATTATTTTAGTGGTTATTGTAGGAATTACAATATGCGTACTTCACACAGCCAAAAGTTCATGTGCATCTTGCCCTCCTTGCGTAACAGAAAGGCCTTTGAGAAGTTTCCCGCTTCCTACTTATGCGATCACACAGTTGTATTTTTTTGTTTAGATTCTAAACCCCACAAGACATCGCTGTTCTTATTTACTGTTGACTTAGGTTCACATAGTTTTTGTTCTTCATTCATACATCTCAGATCTTCCCTCGGGGATCACTTTCCTTCTGCAGGAGGCATATCCTTTAATACAGGCCTGCTGGTGGCGAAAGGAGTTTCAGTCATAGTCTGAAAGTGCCTATTTCAGTTTCATTTTGTAAAGGTGTTCTTGCTGGGTGTAGGATTCTAGGCTGGCGGGGAGTCTTCCTGCACGCGGAAGATGTTGTTTGACTGTCTTCAAGCTTCCACTATTGCTGAGGAGGACAGAGCTGTCTGTCTGTCCCTCAGAAAGTAATACATGTCTTCTTCAAATCTGGCTGCTTAATATTTCCTCTTTGATTTAGTGTCAACAGTTCCACTGTGTGGATTTGGTGTGGAAAATTCTCTGATGTTTGCTCTTCAGATATGGTCCCTTTCCTTCCGGACTCTAACTAGAAGGATGTTAGACCCTGCTCTCCAACGTGACAGGCACACAGCTGCCCTGGGGATCTTCCTGACACTCTGCACTCTTACGGGCTCCTGGGCTGCTGGTGATGCTGCTCCAGGGACTCACTCCGGGTCACAACGTGGTAAGCTTTCTCCGTTAGCTTCTTGTCTTTGCCAGGCTTTGTCTGTCTGCAGTGTTTATTTCTTCTGACCTGGGTTCAGTTGATGGATTCTGTTAGGCCTTCCCAATGGAGTTCTCAAATTCAGTTACTTAATTTTTCCTTTGTAGAGTTTCTGTTTTGTGCTCTTTGGAATCTGCTGTACCGCTTTTTATAGTTTTCTATTTCTTGTACTTATTTTCACATTTGGTTTTCATTCCTTGGAGTGTGGGGACTCTGTGCTTATCAGTCTGCTTAAGGTCTCTGCATAGGACTCGCTACCACCCGAGACTGTCACGCTTACTTACAGTTGGGTGTCTGGCTCCCACCCTGGGATGCCAGGCACACAACAAGGTCTCTGCCTCCATGCGGACAGAATCTTCCCAACCCCAGGGCCCGCTGCTCACTTCTTGTCTGGCCGAGCAGGGTCCCCTGCCTCCGTCTCCCCCTCCCCCTGTGCTCTTCGCCAGCCCTGCAGCCCCACTCACGGCAGCGGGTACTTCTTCCACAGCAGCTTGGCTGGCAGTGTCTGGTACACTGTCTTCTGCTTCCCATCCGAGCCGGGGCTGCTGGGGCTGCTTTGCACGATCTTGGCGCACTCCATCTGTTCATCCCACGAACCTGACAGCACGTAGTGGGCTTTGCCTTGGCTGTCACTCACCACTCCTGTTACCTGTGGACATTGGCACTCTGGCATAGGCCTGCACTTCCCCCCGCTCCAGACCCCTGGGACCCTGAGGGGCAGCCTTGCTTACCTTCCGGGCGACCTCTTTGGAGAAGTAGCTGTAGGGCAAGAACTTCAGCTGGCACCGGTCCTTGGTCTTATGGTTCACAATCTCGATATCCCCTGTCTGGTGAGTGACGGTAGTGGTCAGCGGCCCAACTCCGGGCCACACACCCCCTCCCTGAGGGCACCCCCTGACCTGGTCGATCCAGAGCTTGCCCACGATGATGTTATGCACAGTCGAGGTGCTCTTCCTCCACACGTAGTGATTCCCACTGGCCTGGAATTCTAAGTGGATGGCACCTGGAGGCCAGATACAGGGTCAGAGGTCAGGGCTTGTCATGCTAGGCCCCAGCCAGCCTGCCTGCCCACAGTCCCAGGGTCCTGACAAGTGGAAGCAGTATTCATGTAGACTGGGGACAGGACATAGGCCAGGGAGGCATCCAGGAAGCTTGGGGAGGTGGGGAGCAGACTTGCAGAGAGACTAATGTCACTCCTAGAGGCCCAAGATGACTTCTGGGTTGGCAAAACCCTCCCCCTTATCCAGAATGTCTTTCTGTCCTGGGAGAGCACAGGGCTCTAGCTCACCTAGCGGCATGATGGAGAGGTATTTTCCCCGGAACTTGCTGGAGATGGTGATCTCCTGCCAGAGGCTCCAGCCATGCTTGGAGAACACGTAGTGGGCGGCTGATGGTGGGTGGTGGCTCACCTGAGACCAGACCCACAGGACATGAGTGTCTGCTGACATGGGCCCAGGCCTGCCCCCCAACCAGCCGGCAGGGACAGCCTGCCCTGTGCTCGGCAGGAACGGCTCCATGGCCCTGGGAGCAGGCCTGGCTGCTCCTCTACGGGCCACAAACCTATAGCAGCCGCTGGGAAGGATGGTGCTCTGAGTGGAAGAGCAAGGGTGTGGCAGTGGGACCAGCTTGGGTGGCTGTCCTGGCCTTGCTGTGGTCGAGAGAAGAGGGCTGAGGCATCTCTATGCTGGACTCGGGCTATGAAATGGGGTGATGACAAAGCCTGGCCTCAAGGACGCACCTGTGACAGGCTGTGCCGAGGGCTAGGAAGTGAAGTATGATGCTCTCCCGAAGGCTTCTGTGCCCACTTTCTAGTTAGCCTCCCCACTTGCCTGCAAAGGGGAGCCTCTACCAGTGTGCCATGTTACACAGGAGGCCCAGGCTGGGGAAGCCATTTCAGCTGAGGGGCAGAGTTGGACCCAGCCTCCCTCCTGGCCAGCATGCTCCGTCATGGGAGTCCATGTCCGTGTCCTGCCCCGGGCCTGGAGGGCAGTGCAGCCAGCTGTGCACACCCACATGGGGCCCCCAGAACCTCCACCTTCCTCTCACAGACACCAGGGTGCCCCTGATGTCTGTCCCACCTGCCAGGACACCCCCATCAACTTCCCCTTGTTTGTTTTTCCTCATTTCTGTGGTTCCTTTGGTCGCAGGCTGCTTGGGCTCAGCCTCTCCCAGGCTTCTCACTTCCTAGGGCACTTTGTCACTGTGTCATGGCCTCAGGCTCCTGCCTCGCAGCCTGGCTGCCCGCTGGACACCTCCACTCAGGTGGCTGTTTGGACTGACCAGAGCTCCTGACATGCCCGCCTGCATCTCTCATTGTCTCCTGTCACTGTAAGTGGCACTCACTTCGTTTCTAGTCTCAGAAGCACAGGCCAAACCTGCCAACCACTCCTTGTCACCTATAGTCAGGGCCCCACATGCCCTAAAACCTACCCCACTGGCAAACTCAGGGACGTGACCCCCAAGGGGCTGGCCCTGGAACTCTGTGTCATGGCTTCCTGCAGGCCAATGATAGAGTCTTTTTTTTTTTAATGTTTATTTTTGAGAGAGAGAGAGAGAGAGAGAGAGAGAATTAGCAGGGGAGGGGCAGAGAGAGAGGGAGACACAATCTGAAGCAGGCTCCAGGCTCTGAGCTGTCAGCACAGAGCCCGACGTGGGATTTGAACTCACGAACTGCGAGATCATGACCTGAGCCAAAGTCGGGGGCTTAACCAACTGAGCCACCCAGGCACCCCACAATGATCTAGTCTTAACAGCTGCTCACACCAAATTCTCTGGAGTCCTCCCTGGCCCTCTTTCTTGTGTTCCTCCTCTAATTCTTAGCAAATGCATCTAGAATCCATCCCTCCCCCTCACCAGGCCACAGTGGGTGGCACAAAGCCTCTTCGGGCTTCACTCTCTGCTGTACCCAGGGGGACCCCATAAAACAAGTCAGGTGTCATGATTCCTCCACCTGCCACATGGAGTGGAAGCAGAGACCTCTGGCTGCCCCCCTGCTTCCTCTCTGACCTGTGTGCCTTTCTCCCTCTGTGCCTCAGCTGGCTTTCTAAAGGAGCCAGAACCATCTGATGTACACAGTCCTATCCTTCCCTCCCCCCTCATGAGAACAGGTGCCCCATCTGCTCACTTCCCAGCAGCCTATATAGCACCTGGTACACTGTGGGCACTTCGTCAACTCTACTGAGTGAAGAAATGTGTTCACTTAGTAGTTCAGGCCAAGAACGCTGGGGTCATTCTTGCTGCCTTCCCTTGCCTCCCTCGCTCCCATGCCCTGTCTCCCCACATCCAAAGCATGAGCCAGTCTCCAGCTCTACTTTCTAAGCATGCCTGTGCTCTGCCCTCCCGCTTCCCCCTGGTGTGGCCACCACAACCGCCTCCTGTAGGGCTACACTGCAGCCAGAATGCGCATTTTAAACTAGCCACCAGACCGTAATCCCAGAACAGTGCTTGGCACACCACTAACATTCAGCAGCCCAAGCAGGAAGCTCTATTTTGGGTGCCTTTACACAGCACTTGCCTGGGTCCTCCCAGCACCAGGGAGGGACCAAGAGAACCACCCCTCTTCAGACAAGGGTGCCAAAGGCTGAGGTGCTACTGCTGAGGTTCCCAGACCGCAGGGCCCGGTTTTGGCTCTGCTCTGTGGGGAGAATACACATCTCTGCGGGGAAGGCTTGGAGAAGGGATGGAAGCGAGCTGACCTCTGTCCCCCCCACCCCCACCACGCCCAGGACAGGACCCCTGCGCCCCAGAAGCTCCTCACACCCCAGACCTGCACCGTCCCTGACCAGGGGCCCCACAGGGTGCAGGCTTCTCTTGCCTGCCACCTTCCCCACTCTAGCCCACCGGGACTCCCTAAGAGCACCCTCGCACATTGTCCCTCGACGGCTGCCACATGGCTCCTGGCTGGGAGGGGGAACATCCTCTTTCCGGCACACCAGCCCTGACTCTGTCCTTACCAAGGTGTCTCTGGGAGGCCTGTTGGGATGGCACGTTCCTGGACCTGCCCCTGTTGCAGGAGGCCCGCCTTCTGCCTGGACCTTGGTTTGGCCCCGTGGGCACCGGCACGTTGGGGTCAGAAGCCGGTCCCATTCGTCTCGCCCTGCCCCCCAGGCCTGGCAGGAGCAGCTCGGGTGGAGTGTGAGTGGGCCTCACCTGCTCGCAGAGGGAGCGCAGGCCCATATCATCGAGGCGGTCCAGCTCAAAGGTCTCCCCCAGCATGGGGTTGAAGGGCTTGGCGATGCGGTGCACCGTGGTGGAGTAGGAGGACACGGAGAAGGCGGCCACCAGGCACATCTGCTCCACCGAGCTGGTGCAGTGCACCGCCTTGTCCAGCAGGTGGTGGTACTCCAGGTCCTCTGTCAGCCGCTGGAGCATAGACAGGGGCTCATTAAAGTTGACCTGCGGGCGGGCGGGCGGGCGGTCAGGCCACTGCTTCCGGCACAGACCTGGGGTGGGCACGGCACCCTTGCCTTCCTCAGATGTTCGCAGACTGCTGCTCAGATGGCACCTTCACAGTGAGGTTCCTCTGATGACCCTGTCTACGGCAGCGGCTCCATGCACTCACCTCCCCAGTGCCTCCTGCCTCGGTTTCCTCCACAGCCTCACCACTTTCTGACCTGCTGTACCTCGTACCCTTTCATGATGGTTACTGTCACTCTCCCGTCCTAGAATGTAAATGCCATAAAGGCCAGGGTTTCTGACTTGTTGAGCACTGAGTCATAGAATCAGGTAGTGAGTGAGTGAGTGAATGAACGAATGAACAGATTGTGGGTTTTCCCTCTTATTCTGAGCTATTATGCAAGTGTTCTGTTGAAAGCTCCTGTGGATGCCCCTGCCCTCCAACCTGGCCTCAGACATGGCAGGGTTGCTCACTCCTTGTGATGCTGGGCTGCGACCTTTGGCCAGCCATTGGGCACAGCCAGTCTTCCCTGTGTTCTCTCCTTTCATCCTCCCAAACACTGTTATGTGGGTGCTGTTATTCTCCCCACTTTGCAGATGTGGACACAGAGGCCAGAGATGTAAGGGGTTTGTCCCGGCGCACACAGTGAAACCAAGTCTGGCCCAGAACCCCCAAACTCTTCCTCCTGGAGATGCCATCACAGCCCGGTGGCACGAGGATGGTGTAGGTGCCAGGGACAGATCCCAGCACAGAGGGGGGCCTACCCGTCCATACACACGGCCCAATCCTGCCACCCCCTTGTCTATGAGGTCAGGACAGTCAGGACATCGTGAGGCTCTGTCAGGTGCAGAGGCACTCTGGAGGTCCCTACATCACTCCTTAGCTCCTTCCCTCAGAGCCTGAGACCTCTGCTGTTGGGGGGATTTTGGCAATGTCCTTGAACACAATTTGATAATTTGTTACATGCTCCTTGGGTATCATCAAGAAAATGACACCCAGCGCCACTTGCCCTTCACACAGGCCATTACTTTCCATCCACGCAGAGAAGAGAGCCTACCAGGACCCACTGAGGCTGCCCTGCCCCAGCCCCCTACCGGCATGGGGATCTTGGAGAGCTCCCGGCCGATGCAGTTCTTCATGATGCTCCAGAGATTAAGGCTGTAGTTGGGTTTGTCAGGGATGCGGACACGTCTCTTGACTTTGGGGGGGCCCTTGGGCACAAGTGAGGCACCATCTAGCACCTGCCAGAGAGGCAGAATGTACCTATCAGTGGAGGCCAGCATGCCCCTTCAGCCCTCCCGCCCTGGCCCTCACTAACCCCAGTGCGGTTAGAGGACGGAGCTGGCCACTGGCATATGGTTGGCAAAGGGCCAGGCTGGCTCCACCTGAAGCAGAGGGAAGGCAGCCAGGGCACCAAGCCCGCCCCAGCGGCCCTGAGCCCAAAGTGTCAGCCTGCCCTCCAGCCACCCTTGGGGTCTCTCCCTCTCACTCACATTGTCTGATGACGTCCAGTCCACTGAGCCTGTGGTTCCACCCTCAGCTTTTCTGCAGGGAACACAAAAGGGGAGGCAAGTTATTTATAAATCCTGAGGCCTCCTAGGGACATGGCCACCTTCTGTGCAGACACCTCCGGTGAGGTGCCAGGGGCAGCCACCCCAAGGCTGCTTCTCCAGTGGGGCATCTCCAGTTTGGGACATTCAGCTGGGCTGAGAGGCCCAGGGCAGCAATTTGGAGGGGCTCCCACCCACTGATGCCCTGTGGGAACAGCTGCTCAAGCAAAGTCCCGTGAGGTCCCTGTACACAACCCCCTCCTGGAACTGGCTGACCCAGGACCCAGATGACGCTGGGGATGGCTATATCCTCTGGCAGAGCCTCCTAGGGCCCTGTGGGCGCTCTCTGTCACAGACAAGACCCCACTGTGTCCTCACTCTCTCCTGGTCTGATTCCTGCACTAGACTGGGATTCCAGAAGGGCAGGACGTGGATCAGATGCATCCCTGTGTCTGAGTGCTTGTGGAGGGATGGTTGGCCAGAGCAGCAGGGGGCGCTATGGCCAAGGGGCCCAGGCTCTGAGGGAGCCCCAAGGAGGGGTGACCTGGGCCAACTGGGGCAGGGGACAGGTACTTGGCAGTCAGGGCCTCAGGGAATGGGAAGGATTTATTGGTCGCTGGGGGAAGAGGAAGGGGACCAGGGGCCACCTTGGCAGAGGACCTGCCTGATGCCCAGAGTCCTCTGCCTGATGTCCAGAGTAGCTGCACCACCAGGGAAGGGGCTGGTTTGGGCCTCGGGGCCATGTTGGGAACCTCGGGAGCCAATGAAGAGTGTTGAGTACAGGGGTCACCTGCTTGCTGGTCGAGTGGCAGCAGAGGGGCCTGGGGCTGTTGGCTGAGGTGTGGCAGGTGGCTGGGATGGGGGCAGGAAGGAGGAGGCTGAGCCGAGGCCCCTGGGGACTGCAGGTATGGGAGGGGTGGGTGGGGACATGGAGGGATCCAAGAGGGTGACATGCTAGGTTATAAAGTGAAAGGAAATTCAGAAAGGCTAAGCCAAGCTAATTTTGAGAGCAAATTTTAAAATACTACTGGAAAATGGAACGTGACTGAGTTGGAAATACAATGTTGATAGGACCAGAAACTCCGGAAGGGGTTAGAGAGATCCGAACAGCTCTTCCCCTGGAAGAAACCAGGACAGGGAGGTGGTGACACATGTTGGTCCACAGATGCAAAAAAAGGAGCAGCCAGGGGTTTTTACCAGCCTCCGTGACCCCTGGACTGGGCTTCAGGGAGTCCATCCATGGAAGGCAGCGTGGGATGTGGCAGGCAGCAGAACAGATTCGGGGAGTAAGGCTGCTAGAAAGCCTGCACTTCCTCATCCACAAGGAGCTGAGCACCCTGCCTGAGGGCAGCCTGTGAGTGAGCCCGGGAGACTCCGTGGCTCTGATGTGCCCCATGGGGGAAGGTGGCAGTGAGCAGCACAGGCTGTGGTCAGTTAGGTCACCGTTCCAGGACTTGGAGTGGCAGCTCCTCCCCAGGCCATGGGGGTTGGGGGCAGACACCGGTGGGGCTCAGTGGCCTCCTCTCTGGCCCCCAATGCTGCCAGACTCACGAGCCTTCTATTGTTAGGGCCTGAAGCAATGTAATGAGAATAAAAGATCCTAATGAGGGAACTCCTAATTAGAGCAAAATCTACGTTCAAGCCCCAGGGTGCTGCCCTTTGACTCGGCCTGCCCACCCACATCTCTGCTTGTCTGGCACCAGCACGATCTGACCCATGGGCACTTCCTGAGGACCCCAGAGTCTGACAACAGCGTCCCAGTTACTACTGTATTCTACTGGGTATTCAGAAACATCCTGAATGAGCAGGTTTTTATGAAAAAATGAAACCAAGGCTTGGAAATAGAAAATAAATGGGACTTCCTGCATCTCTGGTCTGTTCTGGAATGCTGATGTACTGGAGGGAGTGGCTGGGACTGTGTGTAGCTCCGGAGGCAAGAATGAGCAGCCACTGCCTTCTAGGCCCCAGCCCTTGGGTCACAGCCTCAACCCCCACCTCCTCCGGCTGGAACTAGATCCAGCCACTGCCTTGTTCTCCGGCTCCACTTAAAATTAAACCCTGATTCAAACTCTATTTGGGCATTCTGGATCAAAGGAAGAACAGAACAAATCTAACCAAAATATAATTTGGAGCAAGGCTTAAAAGAAAGCCCCGAGTACAGAGGGTAAGAAGAACAAGGCAGGGAAGGCTAACCCTGGGAGAGGCTCCTTCCAGGGACAGCCAGCCCTGCCTGGAGAACCCACCTGTCCTCCTTGGCCTCAGTGATCACCGTGATGAAAGATGTAGAGTCTTCCATGGCATCGAAGTACTCGGTATCTTCATCTTCCTCACTGTCCTCTCCTTTGGGAGTTAAGAGGCTTCCTAGAGACACATGTAAAACCACCACCTCAGTCTGCAACTCTGAAAACTCAACTGCCTGAGGAAGTCCAGAGCCCAAAGGGTAACTTCCACTTTGGACCCTGCTCCTTACCCCTGCCCCTCGCCCCCTCCCCACTCTAGTCACCTGGTCCCCATTAACCTGGCTGTGGCTGCCCTCCCTCCCCTTCCTGGAATGAGTTTCCCTCTCGGTGCTCTGGCTCAGAGGCCTCCCTACTTCTGGAAGCCTCCCCTGATCTCTCAACATGCCAGTCAGTCTGTCTAGGGCCGAGCTTCCCTTTGAAGGACCCCCTTCCTGGGGTACCTGTCACCCCCAGGCCAACCCCAGGGCAGCCCTGCCACAGAGGGCCAGTTGGGCTCACTGGACTCTTCTTATGAGAACTAGAACTTAAACACAGGGAGATAATTGCCCTTTGAGTGTGGCTGTGGGACATACAAAGTCACATAGGCACATCCAAATGCGGGCATGTCAAGGGCTATGTGTATTAGTGGCCTGTGTAAGCAGAGCCGGCTGGCAGAGACAGGAGTAGGCGAAGCACCAGTTGGATGGACAGAGGCTGAGCAGCCCCAGAGCAAGGGACCTAGCCAGGCTGGGCGGCCCTCACCCACTCACCTTCGCTGAAGCTCTTGGTGGGGTTGGTGGCCCGGCCGGGGGCACTGCGGAAGGCCCGTTCGAGACTATTGTGCTGCTTGGCTAGCTGCTCAATGGTCTCTTCCAGGTGGATGCGCTGTTCTTGCTCATACTGTAATGCACGCTGCCATTTCCGGCTGTGTGTCTCTGCTAGTTCCAAGAAGTCCTTGCAGGCCTTGGGAGGGAGGAGTGGCGGTGAGCACAGGGCCTGGGGCAGCGGGCCTGTCCGCCCCCACACCCTACCTGCCAGCTGCGGGTCAGCGAGGAAGGCCCTGGGGTGCTCTCACCCTTCCCCCTCCCTTAGTTGGGGTGCTCAGAAACACCTTTGCTGCCCCTTTTAGCTGCCATGGGGACATGGGGACCCTGGCTTTCTCAGAGCCAGCCCGGGGACTGGCATCTGCCCTGGCCGGCATCCCACAGTCAGGATGCCATCTGAGAGCACCAAAGCCGGGTGTGACTGGCGGATGCTGCCGCACCAGCAGCAGCTGGGGAGGCTGGGTTTCCATATGGTTGGGGCCCAAGTTCAGCTGCCACATCCTCACTGTGTGCTGGACCTGAGGTCTGTCGCAACCTCTGTCCCCACTAGAGCCCAAGACCTGTGGTGCTCAGGCCAGTCCCCGCCTTTGGCACAGAAGGAAGGAAAGCCACATTCTGCTGTACTTCCTGGTTTAGAGAGGTGAAGACTTGTCTGGCAGAGGAGCTGAGACTGGACCTTTCCCCAAGGTTGCCTCCAAGTCTGTACCACATAACTCTGCCTTTAAGTGAGGTTCCCCCTTCAAACTTGTGGCCTACATTCACATCCAGATTCTTTTCAGCTTCCAAGGTTCATAGTGGTTCTACCACACTCTTATGAAGCAGGGGTTGAGCATTCTGCCCCTGTCATCCCAGCAGAGAGGAGGGCGCTGGGCTCAGCTGTCCCTGGAGGGCATTGAGGTCCGAGCCAGCAGCCTCTGGATTTGTCCCTTCTGGACTCCTTCAATGCAGTAGGAAGTATCCTCAGCCCGACCTGCGTCACTGGTCTCTGGCCACCACTCCCCAGCAATCCCTTCCCACTCCCGTTGCACCAGCCACAGGGTTCCACACACATTACATGCTGTCTGACCCTGAGGGTTAGAGTCACGCTTTTCCGGAGGGACAGAGGTACACAGCCCCTCGTCTGTGACACAGGGACAACGTGGCACTATCTTGAGGGCAGTCGGAAGGAACCATGGAGGTCCTGTGCAGTGACTGGCCAAGTAGCACGCCACAGACACTCCCTCAGGGACACCACAGGCATCAGCACCTGCCTACCGGCTACCCAACTGCTGCTCAGACCTCTCTCACGTCTCCCCCAGGAAAAGCTCCTGTGCCAGCTCAGTCAGGTTCCCCCAGACACTCCTACTCCCACCCCCCAATCTCACGTCTGCAAATTAGCTTCTCTAGTGACTGTGCTGGTTTCTCT
This sequence comes from Puma concolor, assembly GCF_028749965.1. Lineage (NCBI taxonomy): Eukaryota > Metazoa > Chordata > Mammalia > Carnivora > Felidae > Puma > Puma concolor. The sequence goes on from NC_141678.1 coordinate 22,257,169, forward strand.
TGGTCCCGCAGAACCCCCAAACTCAGCAGCGGCTCCGCACACTTGCTGGGTGAGGGAACACCCTCCTAGGGATGGGTGTCGGGGCCTCTCAGGAGAATGGGGAGGGACAGCGCCTCACCAGAGGGGGCAAGCTCCTGTGGGGAAGGGTCCCAGCCTGGGACCCAGAGGGCTGGCCGCCCAGCAGGCCCCAGCAGGCATCTCACTCCTCAAGCCCACCCCCTTGTGCCTTCCTGTCTCTCTCATCTCCCCTCCCAGCACCCATGTGGAGTGGGCTGGGCCAGGCTTCCTCCCCATACCCCCTCATCCCCACACACCATTCTAAAGATGTGATGGGGGCCCAAGGGAACCAGCAAAGTATAATGAAAAAGGCTTGTTATCAGGAGTGGGAAGGCCTGGGTTCCTGCACAAGCCACTCTGCCCCTCTGAGCCTGTGTCCTGTGATGCAGAACAGTAATATTGGATAGATCCTGTGCTCTCAGGTTCCCTGTCCAGCTTTGCCCAGGAAAATCCTTGAGGTAGGAGGAGTGGGATCATCCCCAATTAACAAATGAGGAAACTGAGGCTCAGTTTCCAGCAGCTGCCCTGCAAGGCTCTGGGGAGGAGGTGTATTCAGTCCACCTCAGATTCAGGGGCTTCCCCACCCTCCCCAGAATGTTCCTGCCTGGCCATACCTAAGCCCCTGTAACCGGCTTCTCCAGAAGGGGCAGGGATTTATACTGGCAGGTGACTTGGCACAGGGTGGGGCGGGAGTTAAATCCTTACAAATTTAACAGGCTCTGGAGACAGGAGAGGCTGCACCCAGGGCAGCCGCAGATCCGGGGCTATTTTGAGTTTGCAAATTAAGGATCTGTGAGGTTCCCCCACTGGTGTGGAGCTGCATTCATGGTCTGTCATGCAATTTGGGGATGAGGCCACACCTGACTGGCCTGTGACTTGGAGCCAAGCTTTCACCACCCAGGGTCCCACAAGGCTTCAGTCCTTGTCCTGGGTCCCTGCTCCTCCCTCACCACTGCAGGCCTCAGGCCACATGGCTACCCATTCCAAAGGCCAAAGTAGAAGGCACCGCTTTGCTGGGTCTGCACCAGTGAGTATAAGAAGTAGTTGTAGAGGGTGGGGGGTGGGGTATCCCCTGGAGTCCTATGAAATGGGTGGGTAGGGACCCCCCCCACCCCATTCCAAAGATGGTGAAACCGAGGCTCCGAGGTCCCACAGCAAGAGGTAGCAGACCGAGACCCAGAACCCAGGTCCTCACCCCAGAGTTCAGTCCACCCTGAGACGTTACTCCCTTGAGACTCCTGTCCCACATCCTCCTTGTCTCCCCACAGCCTTAAGCTCAGCCACGGTGTCCAGCCAAGCTAGTCTCAGTTCCTGCCACCTGTTTGCTGATCAAGTAAGGAGTCCTAACACTGCAGGGGTGCCGGCCGACTCTGCCACTGGCCCTGGCAGCTTGCTAGGCCCTGCTGAGCCGGGTGCACCGTGCATGTCAGAAGGAGGCCCAGTGCTGCTGGAGGAGGAGCACCCTTGTTTCCCTGGGTGGGCACAAGCATGGGGCACACCGCTCCAGGAAAGCCCCTTGCCGGGTCCCCTGTCCCGAGACTGAGGCCCAGGGAGAAGGGGCTGCCCAAGGGACAGGCAGGATGGGCCCCAGAGCCATGCTTCCCCCATAGAGCCAGGCCTGCATGTCTTGGGGTGAGGGTACAGAGGCCCAGGCTGTGCCGCACACACGGCCTTTTTTTTTTTTTTTTCCAACGTTTATTTATTTTTGGGACAGAGAGAGACAGAGCATGAACGGGGGAGGGGCAGAGAGAGAGGGAGACACAGAATCGGAAACAGGCTCCAGGCTCTGAGCCATCAGCCCAGAGCCCGACGCGGGGCTCGAACTCACGGACCGCGAGATCGTGACCTGGCTGAAGTCGGACGCTTAACCGACTGCGCCACCCAGGCGCCCCACACACGGCCTTTTTATGGGCAAGACACACAATGGGTGCTTCAAGGTTTTCTGGGTTCTTCTCGGTCTGTGGGTGCTCTGCCCCGTGGCATGTTGCCTGTCCCCCTTCCCCAGATTGGCCTGGCAGCGGCACCACGCCCCTTACCTCCACCCTTGCCCTCCACCAGCACCACTCCTTCATACCTGCCACCGTCACTCCCCGGTAGCCCTCTATAGTTCCTGTTGCCATCTCTCTGTCACTGGGCTTTGACACTGATGGGCACTTTGATATCATGTAACTGATGGCATTTAAAAGAAGACTGGTAAAAGAGCCACAAACCACAGTATAAAACAGTAGCCAGAGGTCATGATAACTACCTCCCACAAATCCACGTCGGAGGACTCTATGTGGCCTTTGGGCTTTCTGGCTACAAAAGCAAAGAGGGAGAGATGATCATAGTGCAGAGATGAATTAGACTCCCTATCTCCCACCCCTGATGTTCTGATGTTCACGAACTCAAAATGTTTTAGAAGCTACCATCTTTTCTTCCAAGAGAAAATGGAATGTTTGGTGTATTTTGTGCAATAGCTGACAGCCTCTTATAGACCTGGCCTCCTATCCTCTCCAGACTCACCCCCCGGAGCCCCATCCTTCCCCACTCACATGTGGCCCATCAGACTCCTAGCTCATCTGCAATAAATGAAATGCCCCGGTCACTGTACAGGCTGTGGGGAGTTCATCCACCCCTTCCACCCTGATGTGCCTACCTGGTGTCCATCCTCAACTCCCAAGGTTTCCTCTGCCGCTGCCCACCTTCTCCAGGCCCCATCCCAGCCACGCCGTAGAGGGAGACAGGTGCTGGCCTGGCCCAGCTGCCCTGGAATGCTGAGCTGGTCTGTGCACTGTGCATTCACTAAGCTGGATTAGGCCTGGGGCCTGCTGGGGGGCCGGCTGGGGGCAGCTTCCAGGGCCCAGGGAGGGGCCTGGCTTACCCACACCCTGAACATGGTCACATTTCCTCTCTGCCACAACTCTCAGAGAGCTCGGGCCCAGCCTTAAGAGCGGTGCCCTAGGCCACCACGAAGCCCCCTCCCACACCGTACATGCTCTTAAATGAAGCAAGGGACGAGGAATGGACAGAACAAGGAGGCTGGCCTCTTGGGCCGTGGTGTCCTCATGGGAAAAATAGAGGGCTGAACCCCAAGACTCGTACAGAGTCCCTGATTTCATGGCCCATTGGGTAACTGCCCTCTGGGTGGAAACAAGGTTCCAGTCTCCAAGCCCTGCCCCTTCCTCCTACCCTCAGGGCTGTCGAGAGGGTGCCCGAGATGAAGAGGTGCGGGGTCCTGCAGGCAATGCAGTTCTACCTCTGTGTGGAGGGTGGGGAGCCTGCTGAGCTGCCCCAAAGCAGAGTGAGAACCAAAAAGCCCAGGACAGAAAAGGCAGCCTCCCAAACTGGGGCTAGCTCTGCTCAGCAACAGGCTGGGGGGCCGGTAGACCATTCCTTCCCACGAGGGGCTCTGCCTTCTCAGAAGCCTCGCCTTGGTGAAGGGGGCTGTGAGGCCTGCCCACCTGAGCCGTGTGAGCTCCAAGGGGAGCTGCTGCCGGTCCTCCTGACAGGGATCCGGGGGGATGGACGCCGTGTCTCTGAGCTAGAAACCTTTGTCCAGCTGTGGCCAGGAGGAAGGAGGACAAACTCTAATCGCTTTTGTCGTCCCTAATCCTAATCCTGACAACGATCTCACTGCTCCCCAAATATGGGCGGGTGAGCAGGGCGTGGGGTCAGCCAGCCTGGGCCCTGTGCCTGTCCTGCCTGTGGCCCCAGGCAGCCCCTCAAGCTCTCAGAAGGGTCTGCAGAGCCGAGACCCTGCTTAAGCCTGGCCCCTGTGCAGTCACTGCCCTCCTAGATATGGGCTTGAGGAAGGAGCCAGGGGACTGCTGGACGCTGGGGCAGGTGGCCCTTGGGCTCATGGAGGAGGTGGGGAGATGGGGCAAATGCCCAGAAGTTCTAGGCTGAGTGGGTTCCTTGGGTTGACAGGGGCCAGCTTGGTGACTGGCTCTGTATCTAGTCACCAGCGGACAGCAAATTCTGGTAACCATGGATGCAGGGAGGACAGGAGAAAGGGCCGCATTTCCACCTGCAGCCAGCCAGGACCCGCCAGATGTCTGACTGCCATGTCTGGCCTGCAGGCACCCTCAGGCTTTGGGGCTCCCAGGTATCTGCCCCCCATGCTGCTGGGGCTGAGGCTGCCCACCCACCATCTACCCCACCATACTGGTCCTCACATGGCCAGCATGACTGTAGTCTTGCCTCTAACTGGCCTGTCATCATAAAAGTAGCAAACAGGAGGAAGTCGTGCAGACTCACAGTCTCTCTGAGCCACTCTGCATGTCCAGAAGCTCACACCTGGGGACACACTGAGGTCAACAACATCCCCCCACCACCCCCGGCCTCCCACCAAGAAGTAGTAGGCTGTCCTCAGTACACACATCCTAAAGGCAGGTAGGGGAAATGTCGAGGTTCACGCTAGGCCTGCAAGGCTCAGAGGCTACTATAGCAGGAGACACACAGCCATCTCAGGCCTCCAAGACCAAGAGTGGGGACCTCTGGAGCCAGGACAGTAGTGCTGGGCTAACCTGGGGCTTGGGGGTAGAGTCCCCCTGGGTCAGGACCAGCCAAAATGCCATGCTGGGTGTTCAGCACTGTCCTGGCCCCTGGAAACCAAGCCTCTCAGCGGGGGCTGGGCCAGCCACCTGCCTGTTCCCGCTCCTCATGCAGCACTCAGAATAGACCGTGCGACTCACACAGGGCCGAGCCCTTCCCAGACACCGAGGGGACGGTTATGGCTTCTCCTTGATGTGGCTCACTCATGGCATTGGGGAGGCAGCTTTTCACTTCAATTCAAACTTTAAAATAGTCCTTTCCACATTCAAAATAGTTTACCCCTTGCACACAGGAACCAGCACCATCTGGCCGTCAGTTTGCCAACCGATTTTAAACAGTTATGGAATCTATTTTTATTCATCTCCCCAGGCCTCAAATGAGCAAGCTGTCAGGAGCAGAATAGTGGTCAGCTGGACAGGAACCTGCCCACGGGCCCCAGAAGGACAAGGGAAGGCAGCTCCCCTCACCACTGCTCTGTTTGGGTGGGCGCAAGGACCCCTCTGTGGTCTCCAAACAAGGCTGAGAGAAGCCTCAGAGCATTTCCAGCACAAATAGTTCCGATCTGGGACTTTATTTCTGTGGTGCCCCAAATCTGAGTGCTCTGAGTTGCTGCATCTATATCTGCATACATCTCCCACCTGGCCCTACTTGCCCACCTGTCCCCGTCTGCCCCCACCTGTCCCTGCCTGCCCTGCAGTTTGCTCTTACAGCTCCCTTCAACTGGAGTTGGGGGCCCACTCCCTCCCAGTCTGGATGTGCTGAGTGCCTCCCTCCACAGGCTCTCCTGCGTCCCTGCCGTCAGGATCCACACCGTCATCCTGCTCAGCCAGCTCTCCGGCAGGCAGCAAAGGGTGTCCCTCGTGAGCCTCTTCCTTCCTCGGTAAACTGAGAGCCCCAGAGTGTGCTGTCTCGTCAGGCCCTTTGAGGTAGGCCTGATGGGTAACCATCTTCTGTTGGTCAGTACCACTTCCTGTCCCCATTGGGCACTTTTGGTCTTTGGTCTCCCGTGGGGTTCACCCACTGCCCGGCTCTGCTCACTCGCTGGCTGCACAAAACTTGTTTCTGGGAAAGGCCCTCCTGCATCCTACCTGAATCCATGGGACTGACCACTGAGTCCATGTCTAGCATTGTGAGGGTGGAGGTGGGGGTCAGACAGCAAGGGCCACCCATTCCTCTAGTGGCGCATGCCCACACCTTGCAGTTCCCTGAGAGCCCTGATCTCTCCCTTCACATCTGATCTGCTGGCCCTACCGTCAACACACAAAGCAGCCGGGCTAGCCACGCCAGCTCCTCGCTGCCCCCTCCAGTCTAAGCCACCAACCCACCACAGGGGACAACAGGGGCCTGCTAAAGGGGCTCTAAGCACCTGCCCCTGCCTTGCCTGTAGCTCATTCTCCAAGCAGCAGGGGGCTCTTGCTAAAATGTGAGTCAGATCATAGTCCTTGGCTGTGGGCTCATTCAGAGTGGAAAGCACAGTGTTCTCCATGAGCGCACAAAGTCTCCTGTGAGTGGCTCTGTCTCCCCAGGCCTCTCCTCCATGATGGCCAGCACTCACCCCGGCCTCCCATTGCTCCAGACCTGCCTGAAAACCCAGAACTGGCTCTTTCCCCACCTCCCTCCAGGTTCTGCTCCCCTCCCCTCCAGCCAGTCAGTGCCCGGGACCTCCCACCCCACCCCACCCGCCCATTCTGTTTCCTCTGAAGATCTTTTCGCCTCTGACATGCCCTATCATCTGCATGGTTACATCTTCCCGAGAGGATACAGGTTCTATGAAGCTGGGCTTTGTTTCCTGTGTGCCCAGGGCCTAGACCAGGGCCTGACTGGATCACGGAGGGATCACGGAGGGCCTCTTGTGCCTCAGTGTCCACCAGCAGCTGCACATCGCCCTGCTGCAAAGTGCTCAGTGGGTGCGAGTCAGGCTGACCTGAACTCATAGCTCCTAAGGGCCATGGGGTGGTCACGTGGTTGGAGGAGCCAAGTCCTGGGCCCCAACAAGAGTCACGAACTCTGAGGAGCTTCTCACAACTCAAGGGTGGGGGCTGTGTCAGGAGCAGTCTGCCTTGCTTGGGGGCAGCTTCCGCACTGCGAGGGCCCGGAGGAGCAGCCAGTAGGGAACAGAGGCTGCCAGCCCACCGAGGGGGCTCAGCACTGGAGGAAGTTGACACCGGCACCTGCCACACAGCCCTCAGTGCCTTCTAATTGGACTGTGGCTGCCACGGCCCAGAGGAGGAGCTGTGAGCTGGTGGCATGAGGAGGTTCCCAGGGCTCAATGGCAGGGAAGTGGGCCGCATGCAAGTCACAGAAACACCATTTCCCCAGCCAGGCTCCATTGTTTGGGACCTGCCGATAGAGCCTGCTTCCACAGGCCAAGGGAAGGGAGACTGGCACTCGCATCACTCCAGGCTGGCTCCCTGGAGGGTCTCTTCTGCAGGGGGCAGGGGCCATGAGGCTGGAATGCAGGGCTCAAGGGCAACCCATGGGAAGCCCAGGTCATCCAGGAAAGCCCAGGTATGCTGGGCCTGGAGACAGGTGATGCACTTCAGCCCTTGTGCACAGACCCCACAGCCAGCACTGGGGACTGCCCAGGGGCCAGTGGCTGTGACTCCAAGTGCTCATGTAATAGCCAGGCCTGCCACTCTTGGGCAAAATGACTGTTCTGGGCCTTAGGGGGCACCTGAATAGTACAAATGACGCTGATGACAAGGAAGCCATGATGACACCAACCTCAGTGGCCACTGTGAGGAGCAAAGTACTGGGAAGAAACTGGGGCAGGCTGCCACCTTCCTGGAGGCCCGCCCTACAAGCCAGGACACTCTGCTTTACAGCAAAGATAAATTTACAGGAAAAGAGAATGAAACTGGAGTTTATTCTTTTCACTTTATGGAAACTAACACCCAAAGCATGAGCTACTAATATGTATTAATTCAATCATTTTCCACCTTAAACCGTGTGACCAGCTCAATGCTAGTACACCAGGCACATCTTGGTTCCCAAGAGGGATGCTGTACAACAGGTGCACTGAGGTTCAAGACTCCTCCATCTAAGAACCAAAGTCATTTAACAGTGCTGTGAGGCTCCTCTGATGGCAGGCTAATCCAGTTACCCAAACAGTCATCCATGCAGGGGGCTGCTGAGCTGCCTTTGATCAGACTCACAAAATCCCCCACCAGGGAGTTCTGCCAGGAAGACGCCATGCCACCACGGCTCCTGCATTCTCACTACCTGCTTGCTCTCAGTCATTCGCTGAGGCTCCTGGACTCCGGGCACTGTGTTGGATGGGGAAGGTCCGGGGCTTCTGACAGGATGCCCAGCCCAGCAGAAGGATGGGCAAGACGCTGCAGCACAAAAGTCCGTCAGATGCTGTGGCCCCACAGACAGATGTGGCCACTATTCACACTTCCCTTCCCTGCCTGTGAGTGACTTTCCTCACATGTACAGGCCCCACTCTGTGGCCACTACATTTGCAAGATGTGCCCTGGCACCCAGGATGTATAATTAGCACCCAAGGGTCACTCTCTTGGTGGGCTGTGGTCAGCTGGGCTTGAGCTCACCTTCCGGCCAACCGTGAACCTCCCCAGCCCTTTGCCAGGCCTTCTACACACTTGGCCTTCAAAAGTGGGCACGTGAGCTGCTATCCCTGCAGCTCCTTGAGAAGGTTGCACCCACATGTGACAGGGTGTCACTATGTGAGTCCTCTGGACTGTGAGCTCTGGGGGTCGGGTGGAGTCCCTGCCTGGCCCAAGCCCTGGGAAGGCTCAGTGGGAAGCTGCTCAGGTCTGGGTTCAATTCCCAACAGGCAGGACTTTCCTAACTGCATGAGCCATGTGGTCACGGCTTCACTAGGTGATAAGAAGAGTGGAAGGGGTTGCCCTGAGTTCACTGCTGTGCTGCGGGCCAATCTCTGAGTCCTAGCAACCAAACCACAAGTAGAGGGAGGGAGGCTGGGGCTAAGTATAGCCCTCCTGTGAAAAACGCAGTTAGTTATGAATTAATTTCATAAAGCACTGTTCCTATTTCTCTGTGACCAGGCTGGGTCATTTCTCTGCAAGGTGGAGTGACAACGGTGGCATGGGGCAGTGACACATGGTTCTGCCTGCCAAGGGCTGGGTGCAGGGCCTACTTTCTGACTGACCTTGTTCAAGTGGGGAAATGGAACAAGAATGGCTTTGTAAATGGTGAACAGCAGGCAAACATGAGATGCTGCTACTTAGAATTTCTTTTCTGACATGACACCCACTGTGGTTGGAACATCACATATTAGGTGTTCCCACTGGGCTACTGTTGGGGACACAGGTGACTTGAGATCTGGGGGCACAGGGATGCCTGGGTGGCTCAGTCGGTTAAGTGTCCGACTTGGGCTCAGGTCATGATCTCCTGATGTGTGGGTTTGAGCCACACGTCAGGGTCTGGGCTGACAGCTCAGAGCTTGCAGCCTGCTACGGATCCTGTGTCTCCCTCTCTTTCTGCTCCTCCCCCACTCACATTCTGTCTCTATCTCTCTCAAAAATAAACATTAAAAAAATAAAAAAAAAGATCTGGGGGCACAAAGCCTGGTGAGGGGGAGATGTAGAGTAACAGGGGAAACTCTGCACAGTGGGCTCAGTGAGGCACAGCAGTGCCCCTAGGTTCCACGGGGTTCAAGCCAGAGGAATGGCTTTCCTGACAGGAAGCTTGGAAAGTCTTCTGGCCATGGTAACATCCATGTGGGGTTCTGAAGGATGAAAAGGGATCTACCAGGCATCTAAAGGGTGGAGAAATTTCTAGAAGGTACAGCATAGGCAAAGGCACAAAGAGGTGGAACACTGTGATACTGTTCAACCTTCCTGATCCAGAAACTTCCTCTGCGTGTCCTGTTCCCTCAAACACTTACAGAAGGGGCCATGCTTGACTCGAGGTAAGTCTCACTGCACCTGGGAGCAATGGCACAGGAATGGGCTGTGTCAGTAACCACAGTTCCTGGGGTCTTAGGAATTGTCCAGGGAGCGCTCTCTCCACCCTGCTAGGAGCTGGGCTTGTGATATCAGTACCCTTTCCCAAATTTGAAAGAGATTTAATTGTCCCTCTGACTTTTCTCCTGAAGGCTGAACAACTCCAGATTCCTGGCCACTTTGGGGAAAAGTGAAGGCGACACAGCTGATCCCTCTCTATGTGGGAAGGGAATTTAGACATTTGGTGTCTGACAACCGTGTAAACTGCGCTCCCAGAGCTGACTCGGTTCCTGCCAGGTGAGGCAGGAAGCATCAGGAAGGGTCCCCAGTAGAAACACGGGCCTCTGTACCAGCCTGGGCTATTAGCACAGCCTGTTGGGGCCAACACCACACTTCTGTGTGCACCCCCCACTATGGAGGTAGATGGGAGAGGTCCTCACATCAGCTTCATGCTAGCAGGTGGGCAGAGCCCAGCCGGGAGTACGGCTCTTGGTCACTTGGGTCGACTTTCCTGGTGCCAGAACTGCAGTCTTCTGTAATCAACCCTAGGGGCTTGCTTCCCACCAAACAATTCATTATGCACTTATATGGCAAACTGTTTTTATGGCTTCCTAAATACAGACAAGTCTCTGATGCCTGATAAAAGATTGCTATTAAAGACGTCAGTTGAGAAGTTCATTATCTGGGAAAAGCCAAAACTGCTTACTCAAGACAAAGCGGCTTCACTCTCAGGAGGCGGAGAGGCAGAGCCAGGGAAGCCTCACGTGAGGATGGCTTCTAGGATGGACGGGAAATACAAATGTACCATCGTATCATTAAATGCTTAATATCTGTGCCTGTCGCTGGAAGAAGTGCAGTGACCCAGACCCGTAGAGTCTGGGGGCTCTAAGGAGGCCAGCTGGCCGAGAGGGTTAACACAGGAAGATGACAGTATGACCAATGATGGGATTAACCCGCAGGGCGGCAGCACGGCTGTGACCCAGCAGCCTCTCAGCAGGCAAGCACCAAATACCCCTGAACGCTGTGGACAAAGGTCTGCACTTGCTGAGCTCAGGGAGCCAAGCACTGTGGATGCTGTGCCTGGGAAGAGGGGCGCACGTCCTCAGCCCCAGGCCCCAGGGTATAGATTCCTAAGGCTTCCTCCTGCACCAGGGGTGGCTCCAGTGGCAGGGTGGGTGTGGGTGGTGGATGTGGTCTACTCGCCCCAAATGGACTGCCCATTGTCCCAGTGAATCAGGCTCGGGGCAAGTCTCTGATGCCCCGGGGTCTCTTTTGCCCAGGGGTCTTGGCCTGCAGTGGGCTCCAGCCTCCACCTTCCCACCCTGCCCTGGATGTACAGCCTAGTCCCAACTCCTGACCCTGCTCTGGTATGAACCCCTTGATTTGGAAGCTGGATCCCCCATCTGGCGCTTGCTGGGCACCAGTACTGTCCATTGTCTGTGGCCAGCCTGATAGTCTGCCTGAACCACCTTCTCTGGACATGGGCCGCCTCCTCTGAGGTGGCCTCCATTTCTCCACATCTCCCCTTTCTGGTCCCTTTGCCAACATGCCACCCTGGTTCTGATGTGTTCCTCCTGGGGGCCGTCCCTGGGAGGAGGCTATTGCAGTGAGACCTGTGTCTGCATGGGAGAGGCCTAGAAGAGCATACACATCTCAGGGAAAAACTTACCAGGCAGAAGGGAGAAGGTCCCAGAAGCACAGTTAAGCATTATATTCTCTGCCACTATGAAAAGACCCTCCCAGCTCCCAGTCACAGCAATGTGGTTTCTAGAAACCCATGGAAAGCAATGACCCCCAAGGCTGTGCCTCTTAATTTACAGACCGTGGCTACTCATTTGGCTACTATCAGGTTGGTATGACCCATGATGGCAGGTTCATCTTTAAGCTCTTCTGGTTAAAGGAACCCCCAATGCCCGTCTTCTACCCGCGTACATGCCCCTGTGGTTACTGGGTCCTGATCCTGTTACATGTGAATGGTGAACTAGGGGAAAGAGCAGTAGCAGTTGTTGTGGGTCAACGTGGCAGCTGTGTCCCTAATGTGTGGGCAGAGCCACCTGCTCAACTCGGGCCCTGGGCTTCCTCAGCTAGGCCCGAATCACCTGCAAGCCTCGAGATTCCAACCCCCGCTCTGGTTTCCACCAGACAATCACAAAGAACACAGGAGGGAGTTCTTTGGGAACTGACCTGCTTTGGGAAATGACCTGAAGCCACCAAGAAACGGAGTCAGGGTTTGTCAAGCACCCCGGCCGCCCACTCAGGGACTGTGGTGCTGGTGTCGGGGAGCCGCCTCCCTTCTGGGGAGCCCTGGGCCAAGGCAGTGATGCCAGTGCGCACTTACATTGATCATAGCATTTGAGGTGATGCGGAAGAGGGTGGCCCGTTCGTTCACAGCCTTCAGCTTCTCACTGCTCTCGTATGGGATTTTGAGGCTGTCCAGCTCACTCAGCGAGCGCTGGAGGGCGGCACCGTGCTTGGCGATGAGGTCATTGCACGTGCTGAGGTCGTCCAACTTCAAGGAGAGACTCTTGATGGTGCTGTGTAGCTCGCTCTTGTCAGCTGGAGAGGCAGTCTCGTCGTCTTCGTCCCCAGAGTCATCTGTGGAAGGAAAACGAGTCGCCATGGTTATTAACCGACCAGCACAGCACCAAGGGGCCTACATGGCCTGGGCCCAGGAGGAAGAAGCAGATAGAGCCACTCAAAAGAGTGCACTGGATGGTGCCAGCTCCTGCTCCTGGCCAGCCTTCCAGGGTAGGCACAGGCCCTCCTGAGTCAGGGGGAAGGGATGCAAGGGGAGACCAGCTCGATGGACGAGGCCTGGCCTGCACTTTGGGGGAGAAGGCCTGCAGGCACCCGCCTGCATGTGGGGCACCAGTCCCCTAAGCTGCACCTTACAGGCCAGGGTGGACTGTGCTGGGTGGAGAGGTGGGGGCTGTTGTGAGGAGCAGCTCTCGTTGCAGACCAGGGACCCCGGATGAAGGCAGGCTCCTTTCCCTAAATCACAGACTCAGCCTAAACTGACCCACACTTTCCTGCCGGCCTCACTTTGCTCTCTGCCCATGCCCAGCCATGCCCAGCTGCCCCCTGTTCCCTGCGACACTTGAGTGCTCATGCTCGGGGCCTGTGTCTTTACAGCCTGAAACCTCCTCACACCTCCCCTACCTTCTCAGAGGTCTCACCCCAGCCAGCCCCAGCCCAATGCCACCCTATCTTCAAAGCCTGCCTGAAGACCCCCCAGGCCGTACTCCCCTGCCCTGTTTCTGCCCCATGTCATCTTCCCACAGGCCCCACCCAACTCCCCTGCAGTAGCCGGGCCCCTCTCATTTATCAAATGTCTTTCTGTCCAGACGCTGGCTGTAGCATCTCCATGGCCTTGTCAGGCGAGGGACTATACCACCCCCCAGGGACAGACAGGTAGCTGAGGACCAGAGAGGTGAAGTCATGCCCCAGGCCATCCAGCTAGTCTGTCTGACTTTACAGCTACCTTCTTCATGCCAGGCTGCTGGGGCCTCTGTGAGTGGGCCAGGCTGGTGCCCACTCTCCTCTGTGCCAACCCCTCTCACCTCTCACAAAGCTGCCCAGGTGCCCTTCCTGGGAGTCCGGGGTGCCTTGGAGCCCAGCCCACTGCCAGCCCTGGCTGTGTCCAAAGGGAGGCGGGGCTATGGGGACCCCGAGGGGGTGCACTGCAGTGGGTGGAGTAGGTGGGCAGCTCACCTGGCCCCCGCTGCTGCTTTAACAGACGGCACGGGACAATAAAGAACCCAGAACCTGTAACTCCCAGGGGTTTCTGAAATGCCTTTCTTCAGAAATAATCAGCACAAAACTTTTTTTTTTTTTGTAAAGGAAATCTGTAACCCAAGATACAAAATTAAAAAAAAAAGTATACTGTGACAGAATAGAGTTCTTCCCACGGCAGGCAGGGTGCGTGGGGGTGGCCACGGCTGAGTTACTGCTCTGAGCATGCCCTGAGCTGGTGGCAGTGCCAGGACAGCCAGCAGCGTGGGGCCTGGGTGGGTTGGAGGCTGGGGGTGCAGTGTCCACTGCAACCCTGTCCCTGCTGGTCATGGGGGCTAGCGGCCAGCATCCAGGCTTGGGGCAGAGAGGGCTCTCCCTCTGACCACCACAGCCAGCCCAACTACAGCGCAGAAATGACCCAGTGTCAGGAGACCACACATGCTGGGTCAGTGTCTGGGCCCCTCGCTTGATCAGTGTGAATCCTGAGCCTCATGGTGGTCAGCAGACAGTGAGAAATGAGAAAACGCAGGTTCTGAGACACCAAGCCACCAGTTTAGGGCCCTGCTGTCAAGGGGGCAGAGCCGTTTCTGAATCCAGGTCTGTCTGGCTTAGAGCCTGGTCTCTCAGTTACAATGCAATCTCCTGTCACCTTTCCAGGTTCAACATGTCCAACAACCAGATTGGTCAGCCACCGACCTGTCAGAACAGCTGCAATTGTACGCTGGGAGGGGTGTGTGGGGACACACTGGCTGCGGGTCAGCCTGAACGGGACCTTCTGTGCTCTAAGCAAGAACTGATGAGAGGCATGACTAGGCTACTTCTGAGCATCTGTCTGTGTGGTGGGCAGAGGTGGGTAACCACACCTCTACTTAACTCGTTGTTATGCAGTACACCTTAGTAAGCAGCTCTTAGGGTCCAAGTTCAGGTCCAGTGGCCGGGGACACGAGGATGTACTTGTTCTGCTCCCAAGCTGTGAGCTGTGTTGTTCGGGCAGGGATGGGAAGATTCTTGGGTCAGCGGTTACTGACCAGCACAGTGTGTTCTATGGGGATGGGCAAGGAGAGTCTCTCCCAGAGGGACAGTGAGATCAGGAGAATGAGGGAGGGAGGGCGGGTGTGTGGGCAGGGCAAGAGGGAGGGAGGGAGTGGGTGAGTGACGGAATGAATGATCTTGGGCTTTTCACGAGGCCCATCCACAATTCTCAGTGGCATGCATGGAGGTAGCAGGTCACACACACCAGTGTAGTGTCTGGAGAGAGGCATGAGCAGCAGGAGTGAGGCACTGAGGAATTGACTGGAGAGGGGGGATGGTAAAGGGCCTCTGGCACAGCTAAGGAGACTGGGCCTTCATCCCTTGTCAAGAGGGAGAGTGTGGGCATTTAAATAGAGGTCCCTGGGAAAGATGAGATGGGTGGTAAGTGGCAGGATGAGCAGACTGAAGGGCCAGAGTAGCCACAGGAGGCCAGGGGTTGGAAAGAACAGGACCCCTGAGCCCAGCCCAGATGTGCTGACGGCAGCACCCACCCAGCACCCACCGAGCCCCAAGGCCATGACCATCTAGTGATGGCCGCACTCCCAGGCAGTGCCCGTCCCCAGCCAGTCCTCTAAGAGGAGCGGGTAGATGTCACTCAGAAGCTGATGTGCGGCCCAGCCTCTCGCTTTCCCACAGGGTCATGGCTGTTCAGACACATTCCTGAGCATAGTGCTGTGAACCCCCACCCAAGCCTGGGTGGAAGCAGAGCTGAACCAGGAAAGGGACTCTGCCTCTAAAATGATGAACCCTGGGGCACCTGGGTGGCTCAGTCAATTAGGCGTTTGACTTCGGCTCAGGTCATGATCTCACAGTTCATGGGTTTGAGCCCCTACGAGGGGGCTTTGTGCTGATAGCTCAGATTCTGCTTCTGCTTCTGTCTCCCCCTCTCTCTGTCCCTCCCTGTTTGAATTCTGTCCCTTTCTCTCTCAAAAATAAACATTAAAAGAAATTTTTTTAAAATGATGAACCCTGACCATGCTGAGTCCCCAGGTCTCAATTTGGGGTCAGGGGTCCTTGCAATGAGCAGACTCACACTGGAAAGAGATATGAAACTCATTATTAGAGATGTAAATAAAACTAATGTGATACTAGTCAAGTTAGAAAAAAGAATGAATGGTGCTGGATTAGCTTAGGCTTTCTGAAGGATAAACTGGCAGATACCCATCAAGAGTTCTGAAAATGGCTCTTCAGCTTCTCCCTTTCAAGTTTTTTTTTTTTTTTTTGAGAGAGAGAAACAGTAGGGGAGAGGCAGAGAGGAGGCAGAGAGAGAGAGAGAGAGAGAGAGAGAGAGAGAGAGAGAGTGAGAGAAAATCCTAAGCAGTGTCCATGCTGTCAGTGCAGAGTTGGACGTGGGGCTTAATTCCATGAACCATGGAAATCATGACCTGAGCTGAGATCAAGGGTTGGACACTTAACTGACTGAGCCACCCAGATCCCAGATGCCCCCCGCTTCTTCCTTTGATGGGGGCACTCTATTGGTGGGGATTTGGTCCAAAGGAAGGCAAACACTTGTATGCACAAGGTTGTTCAGGCCTATGGCTCTCAAGTTTATGGTCTTGGACTCTCACGCTTTTTATGACCCCACGTATCCCCTTTGTTCAGTCCCCATCTCCACAAAACAGCAAACACGAAACCATCCACAAATGTAATATCCTATAGAAATTTTGCAGTTTTGTATATTAATACAAGAACAGCAGGAACTGAAACCTAGGGCCAAGTCAAAGCCATGCTCCTGGGCACAGAGGGCCCCCTTGCCTGCCTCAAAGCCCACGTGAAGGCCAGGATTTAGTATGCTGAGCAGTTCTTGGGGGTGGGGGCTGCCAGGTTGTCCTGGGGTGGTATAAAAATGAGGTGGTCAGAGTGAACAGGCATGAATGCTGCTTTGTGTGGCTGTCTTCCTTCTCTGAGCCTTGGGATCCTCGGGTGGACAGCAAAGACACCAACACCCACCTCACAGGTCTGGGATGCAACTGAGTGTCAGGTGGGCCACATCAGGTGGGATTATCCCCAGCGACAGCAGCAGCCACACCAAGGGGATTTCTGTGCACCTGGCCTGGGAAACGAGATGCAACGTTCGGAGAAGCACACCCTGGTTTTCATGTGGTGGCTGAACCCAATGCCCCTCCATGACCTTCTAGAAAATGCTGGTCCTTTAAATGGAGGTCTACCTGAGCACTGGGAGGGTGAAATGTTTTATCAGCCAGGACCCGGTGCCAACCCGGGCTCGGCCCCAGCCGAGTTTCAGTGGAGACTGGGAAGGAGGATCCCTAGCAGGTGGTGTCTCTGCATAAGGCCCAGGGGTTAAGCCAGGAGTGGGGGACTGGGGGTGGGAGAGCTGCACTGCTGAAGTGCTGAGGCAGGGAGGGAGGCCAGCGGGGCAGGGATGTGGCCCCAGGCTCAGAGCTGTGGTGGCACCTTCTAGGGCTTCTCAGGGCCGCTGTGGAGAGCATCAGAAAATGTCCTACTTTTCTGGGCCCCTCCTCAGCTGTTGCTTTGTCTCCATTCAGAACAACTGGTAGAGCTTCTGGGGAGGCTGACTCTGGCCCTCAGATAAAGGACAAGTGTCTAATGGTGAGGGTGGCCCAACAGGACAAGAGGAGGTGATGGAGGAGCATGGCTCCCAGCCTTCACTGTCTCTTCCACTCACTTCTCTCGTTTTCTTCACAGTTGCTGTCAGCTGATACAAGCATGGCAAGAGCATTCTGGCAGCCTCTTAGGCTGTCGGGTGACACAGGATGGTTGTGGCATGGCCAGGATAAACCCAAGAAGGCAGACTGGTCCACGAACTCCCTCCAGAGCATGGATGCTTTTCGGTTGTGCCCATTGCCTCCAGGCCATGCCTTTGCTTTCAGATGGGAAAACTGAGGCCCAGAAGGAGAGAGGTGCTTGGTCAAGGTCAGATGCTGGAGCAGCAGCAATGGCAGCTGTAATTTGCTTTGACTGAGCCCCCAGTCTGTCAGATACTGCCTAGACCTTGGGCAGGCTCTTTCCAAGTGGCTAAGGTGCATTTGTTGAGGGCTCAGAGCCTGGGTTTTGGGGCAGATGATCCAGATACCTCTCCCAGGAGGGGAGTACATGGGGAGCACTGCTGCTATCAGAGCCTCCTCCCCAGGCGGTGGGAGGCTGGCCTCTGATCCCATATCACGCACAAGCTGCTGATATCAGGAGCCCACAGCGCTGAGCGCGGGCACTCAGGTCTGCTGGGGCAGAGTGCTGGGGCTCACTTTTTCTCTCAGCACAGCCTGAGGGTGGGGGAAGATAGGAGAGGACAGGGGACTGCCTTTACTGGGCAGCAGGTGCGAGCAAAAGGGCCAGTGAAAGGACCCCGAAGTGCACATGGCACCTGTCCTTAGCTTGGTGAGGATCCTTCTGCCCATCCTTCCTGTCAAATCTCTATCCCTTCACGGGGCTCATCTTTCCCCTTCTCTCCATGCACTGTCATGCTGGCCCTGCAATGCCCCTCACTGGCTGCCTCCACCAAGCTCCCTGCAGTCAGTTGCTCTGTTTCACTCATTTGGCTTCTGGCTGGCTCTGCGCCTCGCTGGTGCCCTCCGGAAATGCTGCGTGAGTTGCACTCAGACCCAGCTTGGGTCTCAGCAGCTCAGGAAGCAAGGTCTGGAAGAGGCAGCTTCCCGCAGCGATGAAGCAGCTGGATGAGATGGCAGCATCCTATCCTTGTACCCTTAGCACACTCATTTTACAGGTGAGGAAACTGAGGCTCAGAGCAGGATGGATCCTATGTGAGTGGCAGAGTTGGGGTGTCACGTCCCCCCTGCCCTGTCATCATGGCCATTTTCCACCCCTCAGTGCTGGCCACACTGCGGGGATCTCTGTGCATCTGGCCTGGGAGATAAGCAGTAAGGCCAGGAGAGACACCCTGGCTTCTGGGAGACCATGCACTATCCTCTAGTCCCGGAGCGAGTGCCCACCCTCACCCTGCACAGTGATTTCTCTTTATTGCAGGACTAACGCATCTCATCTTGCCCTGCTCTTCCCAGCCGAGGTCATCTCATGCCCCCTCCGAAACTGTCAGGTTTGCCAGGAGGAGGACAGAGCCAGAGTGTCTGCAGTCGGGGGGCCTGAGGACCCTGCCACCCTGTGCCCTCATCTCCGCGAGACGGCTGAGGCTCAGGGCAGGGGGTGTCTGGGCCAAGGCCACCAGAGTCAGGGCAGGAGCCCACATCCCCACACTGCTGGCCTCCAAGGACACAGCTCACAGAGGACAATGACCCCAGGGAACCTACCTTGAGGGGCAGTGATAGGGAGTACAGGAGAGCTGAAGGGGGCAAGATGAGGGCCTCTGGCAGGATGCAGGCAGCATGGGACTTCTGCACGGGCAATGCTCATGCCCTGCTTTGCAAAGGACCGGCTTCTCCCCTTCTGTGCCTCCCAGCAGGGCTGCCAGGGCCATCTTGCTGAACTCCCACCTCGCTTCCCCAGGCCTTTGCTCTGTCTGTGTATGGCTGATCCCAGCACGCTAACACTCAGATCAAACCTTCACAGAAAAGTGACTAAGCAGGAATCCTGGTGAGTTGCATTGTCATCTAGAAACATCTAGAGATGTTTCAGAAGGCTGTGGCTTCTGAAACAAGGACGCTGGACATGGAAGATGGAGAAGCCGACTCTGCTCTTCATCTTCCCCAGAGAGGGCGCTGGGCCAAAGAGGACCTGCACCTTCTAGCAAAAACAACTTCTCAGTAACTGCTGAGGAGCTTGGCCTGACATTCCTCAGCCAGTGGCACTCCCAAGCCTCCTTCACTAAAGCAACAGAAGCAAATAGCAGCTCCAGACTATGAAACATGAAAGAACAACTGACCTGGCCTCCAAGGCAGACTCAGGACAAGGCACAGGCAGCTCTTGAGACAGCGAGGCCATGTAAAACAAACGTTCCAGCCTATTCTCAGACACCACCATTTCCAGAAAAGTACGGATTCCTAAAATACCCATCAGCTTTCACCAGCTACACACCAGAATGAACTTTTTGTTAGAAGAGAATAAATCCACAAAACTCAGGTTACCAGTGTTATAAAGGCAGCAGTCACAACTTCTCTGTCCATCATGGCCAGGCCAGCAGAGTGTGGCAGTGGCCTCCCATCCACAGCAAGCTCTCTGAGTGTATGAGTTTCCAACCCTTAGTTGCTATACTAGCTTGGCTAGTGTTCCCTGACCTCCACCCCAAAATTCATGTCCTTCCTGGAACTTCAGAATGTAAAGTTACATTTCAGTTACAGAGGTAATTGGTTAAGATGAGGTCATACTGGAATAGGGTGGGTCCTTAATCTATGACTGATGTCCTTATAAGAGGAGGAGAAAAGACACAGAAATATACATGATAACAGAGACAGAGACCTAGGGGACGGATGTATTCACAAGCCAAAGATCTATGCCAACTGTTGTCGGCAACACCAGAAGCTGAGAAAAGCCTGGAACAGGTTCTTAGGCCTTTGGAGAGCACGGCTGTGCCAACACCTTGATTTCAGACTTCTGGCATCCAGAACTGTGCAAGAATAAACTTCTGTGGTTTTACGCCACCAGTTTGTGGTGATTTGTGATGGTGACCCTAGGACATGAAAAGGCCAGCTTAAACGCTTATTCATTACCTTACAGTTGCTGAGGTCATAAGTTGTAAAATCAAGGTGTTTTAGGGCCCTGATATCAGCCCTAAAATCAGGGCTGAATTCCTCTGGAGGCTCCAGGGGAGACTCTGTTTCTGTGGCCTTTCTGGCTTGTAGAGGCTGCCCCTGTTCCTCAGCCTGTGGCCCCTGCCTCCATCCTCAAAGCCAAGAGAGTAGCATCTCTGCGACTCTCAGCCTCCTGCCTCCCTCCTATAAGGATGCTTGTGATTCTACTGGGCCAGGTGGATAATCCAGGAGAGTCTCCCTATCTCAACATTCTTAAATACATCTGCAAAGCCCCTCTGCCATGCACAGGTTCTGGAAACTAGGCCTTGGACATCTTTAGGGGCCACACGAAGTAGCTGTGGCTGAGCTGCATAGCAGGCCACATTCTCACCTGTCCTGCTTCATCATGTTTGATTTGCTGCCCTGGGGTGTGGTTCCTGGATGCTCTCTCATTAAATGTGGAGACCTCTACCTGGGCACAGAGGCCTCACAAATTCCTCTGTACCCCCTCAAAGCCTGGCACATATATCTTCCTGACCCAGGGAGGAGTTGGGTTCTGAGCCAGGCAGTCCTGCTTTGACCCCACGTGCTCTGGGTTAAGTGCGCTCATCCATATGCTTGGGGATATCAATACCTGCTCTGGAAAAGGATTTAAGCAGCCAGTGTGCAACCAGGGCAGAACTGGGAGTTACTGGTCTGTGGCCCACCAAGATCCCTGTCACCCTTATCAGTATAGCTCACTTTTGCACAGAACCAGTCTTGAGTTTACTTCAAATCGTAGAGGCTGGGAGCCACAGGGAGAGAGTCCCTGTATATTGGCTGTGCCCCCGCCCCTGCTCCCCACTCGGGCTCTCCTCAATGCCTTTAATAGCCAGCTCTGGCTGAGGAGCCTGCTGGGGACCCGCACCAGGGCTGGGACCCTCATTCACCCTCTTTCACTGGGGGGCCTCCTGGGAAGGATTGGGTTGCTATGGAAATAGTGCAGTGGAGCCAGGTAGGCTATTTTTAGAAGTAGAGCTTTTTTTTTCATCTTTGGAGGAAAATGGATCAGATTTCTGGGTGGGGAAGCCCAGTCAGGGGCAGCAAACACAAGCTTGGAACTAACAAAAGGCTGTGAAGGCTGGTTTGGAGAGGGCAGGGAGACATGGCGGGGACGCGGGAGTCACAGGCCCTGGGGCCACCCCATATTGTACTACCTCTTGCTTGTTTCTCTGGGAAGCCTGGCTTTGCCCTCACCTGCCCATGAACTCCTTGGGATCAAGGCATGAGATGGCCAGGGGACACCCCTCCCCTCACATGCTATGCTGGAGATGTGCTGGAGACGAGGCCCTGGCTGCGAAGGGACCTCAGGACAGGCAAAGCCAAGGCCAGAGGGAGCCAAGCACACACCCCTCCCCCTCTGCACCTGCACCCAGCACTAGACTGGATGAGTTTTATGAGGAGGTGGTGCAGCGATGGGTCCTGACCACAGGGGAAGAGGACAGGTCTATGGGGGTGGAGGGACAAGCACAGAGGCCCCAGCAGGGTCCTGGGCAGGGAGGAACATTGAGGAACATTCAGAAGGCTCATTCATCTCTGGGCGCCAAAAAGGCAGGAACTCCCCGGCCCCCACGCCCAGGCCCAGCTTGGAGCAGCACCTGCCATTGCCCCTCTTTGCTTCTCCTTCCTGGCTCTTCAGCTCACCCTGTGCCTCAGGTGGAGATCTCACAGCCTCGGTGTTTTTCCACTTTGGCCCCATTGCCTGGATTTCTTTCCCCCTCTACTCTGTCTGGCAGCCGGCTACTTCCCCGAGGCCCAGGACCCACGTTGTCTCAGTGTCTGTGTGTCCTTGCTCGCCCCAGGCTGGCCCCACTGGCCCTGTCCTGGCCTTCCACAGGGAGAGAGACCCTGCTCCTGTCACATGGCTGGAGCCCGCATTAGTGCAGCATGGGCCCCACTGCGCCTGGGGCCTGAGACCCAACTTCCCAGCGGCAGCTGCCGGGCACTTACATCACCAGCAGGACTAACCCTGACCCAGTGGTGCCCCCTTGAGCCAGCAACACGGTTAATGGGGACAGGCACTGCTCCCTTTCCTCCCTCAGTGGCCACATCTCCCTGGGGCTCCCAGATGCCCCACCGGGAGGACTTTCATCCCCATCCTGAGCCAGAAGGACTCTGCGCAGGGAGCGCATCCTCGTAGTTTGCAGTCTGGCTGTGCAAAGAGACACCCCACTGCAGGGCCTCTGAGGAGACACAAACAAAGCAGGTATCACTTTCAAGTGAGAACCGCGGGGGCACGGCACTCTTGGCAGAAAACAGCCATTTCCAAGCTGCAACGTTAGCGCCCTGAAAATTCAATTACAGCAGGTTTGGTGGCTTTTCTTTAGATTTCGGGAGGTTTGTTAAGCTGCCGGAATTTGATCGCAGAATCTAATCAGCTGGCTGCTGAGAACAGAAACAGGCCTTGAGGCAGGTCTGCGGGATGTCAAGTGACTTCAGTGGGTCTGAGAATGAACAGCCTGGTTGCTCAGTGACTGCCTGCCCTGAGCTTCCATATGTTGTGTCGTTCCCACGTCCAACACAGTACTCGGCAAGAATCACACCCAAAGAGGAAAGGATGGCATGGAAAGCTAAGGATCATGCCCAAGACCCCAAGGCTCCCAAGAGGTGGAGCTGGAATTGGCAGCATGTACAGAGAGCCTGATGGCACCTGCCACTCCATATCCCTGGAGACGGGGGTCCTGCAGCAGCTTGCCTGCACCCAGCCCTGAGATGAGGCCCATGCCTGCCCTGGAGTGGGCAGGCAGGGAGGCGAGACTTACTTGGGGGGGTGGCGCTGTGCCTCTGGTCCCCTGCCCTGGAGGAGACACGCCAGCACTCTGCCCCACTAGAGCAAGGGGGAGAGGGAGGCTAAGAGGTATTTGGGTGCTCCTGAGTGCACAGGGAGCCTCGGACCTCTGACAGAGAAGGGGCTCAGGAGCCCCAGGGTGAGAGTGTTGGAGAGGGGACTTCAGGCTGGGGTAGGGCCCCAAGAGGCCTTTAGGAGGAGGTGGCTGCCTTACAGATGCATATATTATAGAGGGGTGATGCTACAGGGAGAGGAAGGAGCGGGAGCACCAGGCCGGAGCACTGAGTATGACCACTCCTGACATGCAATGCATGAGGCAGGTCGGAGGCCTTGGTCCTGGACAGTGAAGCACATGGACCAGGTCACATGTGACAGGGAGCCACCAAGGGCTCATGGGCATGGGGGTGGCTGCCAAGGCACTGCCAGTCCTTCCTGACTGGGGAAGGTCTGCTTTCCCCTAAGTAGGTCCTGTGGGGCATTAGTCCTGTAGGGAGTTCTGCAAAAAAAGGAATCGATGATAGAAAACAAAAAACTTTGGAAAATAGGATGAATGACATCCCTCCCCAAAGGGGGGCAAGTGTGACTCAATGCTTGGAGAAGCTCAGCCTTTAGGGCACTAGAAGGTGTGTCAGGATCTGATTGGATGGAAAAATCAGATAATAATAAATAATAAATTGTGAGATCCTGGCAGGCAGATGGAAAACAAAGCCAGAGTACCATCATTGTCTTGGCCTTTGGTCTGTGACTCATCTCCCCTCCTCTTTCACTGGTGACCAGCACAGGGTGTGTTGAGGGCATCGGGGTCCCAGTGAGACATCTGGGCTCTCTAGCAACTTCCCCTGGAGTGGGGTACAGGGGTGGAACCCTAACTAGGGACAGCTATCAACAAGGCCAAGGGATGGGGGCCGAGGATGGGCACCCTAGGCTGACATAGAAACTGGGCTTTCCTTCCATTCTGCTGGAGCTGCAAAGAGGCAGAACCCTCATCCCACAAACACATCTGTGGCAGCCAAATCTCTGATCTTCCCAGGAAAAAACACTCACTGGGACCCCTTGGCAGGCTACAGACTCCAGCAAGCAGAAGGCTGGCAAAAATCCCCAAGGGCAAAGAAACCCATCTCCTTTCCTCTCACTTGGAGGGGGCTGGGGCACAGGGTCAAAGCCAGGAGCCACAGTGAAGGGTGAAAAATAAGTACACACGACTGACAGGATGCCCACAGAACCTGGTGCCTCCCCTACTCAGCAGAAGGCTGTGATCAGGAGCCACACACACAGTATTCTGAGGATACTGAACAGCTCTGGAAGCAGGGCCCACCTCCTCCAGGGAAATGAACACTGGCACAGAGATGGAACATAAAAATAGAGGCGCATGCTCCAATTATGGCAGCTGCTGTGATGCTGAGGCCAACCTGCCGCCCACGGCCTCCTCCGTCCGGCAGAGTGCCTAGCCTACCTTGAGCTTCCACTTCTAGGGGGTGTCCTTGAAGGAATAGGGGTGCTGTTCAGGGTCTAGCACTGCAGGGAGCTGACCCCCCTCCCAGGGCTTCTGGTTCACTTGCCCGCCTTGTCTTGCTTGGTTTGAGTCTCGCCCCAGGGTCCCAAGGTGCAGAAGTGGGTTGCTCCCCAGCCAGCTGGAGGCAGTTGCATGGGGGCTGGGCCCCATGCTACTGCAGCCCCCTCCCCCAGTGTAAGCTTACTGGGGCAAGAAGCTGCAGCTTTCACCTGAACCCTTGGTTAATGGGCATGGGACCAGGGAGAATGATCCTTTAATGGACCACAAGGAACCCCATCTGGGGGTTTTGCTCAGCGCAGACATCTGTCTCAAGGCCAAAGCAAGGGGAACTAAACTCTAAAGCAAGGTCTGGCAACCTACACGTGCGAACCCACTGATCTGTCCCAGACGGCGCCAGTGCTGTTGAGCAGGTCACTGGAAACTACTAGTTTACATTTTCCTGGCCTGTAGACAGCCACGGCTGCTTATCCTTGGAAACCATCTAATGCCCATGTAACCACACTAAAGAACTTTCCACATGCAGCTGCCTCTAGGCGTCAATGACAAGGAGTGAGCTGAAGCAGGGGGCCCCAGGGTGGGGAGAAGGGTCCCATCACTAGGAGCCATGTCTTCCTGGTTGATCCTCACACCCTCAAGCCAGGCACGGAGGAAATGCTAACTAGGAACCTGCTGAATGAATGGATGACACCAGAGACAACGGGTAGAAAAGTGTTTTGCGAGCTGCAGCAGCATGCAGGCATGAGTGGTGGGGAGGATTATGGTGCTCTGGGATTAGGAGAAAGGTCCAGGTTCAGGGTCTTCCTTTATGCTGCCCCTGGCTCTTGAGTTACGGCAGGAATCCAAAGTGAAGTGAATCACAACCCAGGTGCCCTGTGACTCACCCCCTTGGCCAGGCCTCACTACGCAGTCCTTGCAAAGATCCTCTTTCCCACCCTGCAGACCTTCTTCGGGCACCCTTCCTCCTCTTCTGGCTGCAGGGGGGCAGGTGGGGCCCCTGGCCCTGGCGGAACTCTGCAGGGAGGGCGAGGAAGAGACCCAGGGTCCAGGTCAAGGTGGAGTCTCATACCATGTTCCACTTTTTGGCAGAGAGGCAAATCCGTGTCTTAAACGAACAAGGGGATACAGTAGCCCCTCTCATTTAATTGCCTGAGTAAGAGATGTTCTCCCCTTTCATGAGTCTAGCAGACCTGGAATTTATTACCACTGTGACCCTGTACAGCTATTTAATATCTTAACCTTCAGTTCTTCATCTGTAAAATGGGTTAATGCCTATAAAGTGCTCAACACAGTGCCACAAATAGCGGCCATTATTACCTGGCCATAAAAATGATTCACATTTATGGTAGAAAAACTGAAAAGCTCTGTAGAGAAAAGCATAAAGTAGCAAAGAAACAATCCCTGGCAATTCTTCAGATAACCTGATGCCTGTTGTAACTCCTCCCTGCCTCACTCAAACGTGCTGTGCAGAACAGGGGTTGCCTCCCTCGTTTCAATTCCATGCCTGCCAAGTGACCAAGAACACCCAACTAAGAGACCTTTCTGGGGCCAGGAGAGCAGGTGGGCACTCTCATCACTTGAAAGGCATGTGTCCTGGGGGCTTGGAACCAGGTTAACATCGTTACCAGCTCCCCGCCAGTCTGCGTCCCTGGAGGCGGACCCTGAGCCCCGGCCAGCCAGGCATGCAGAGACTGAGCGAACAGACGTGCCTGCAGAGCTGAGGACCGGGCTGGCAGAGGTGCCACCTAGGGAAGGCCTGTCTGATGGCAACACCAGAAAAGTACCCTTGGCAGGATATGTTTAAAGTAAACAGGCTCAGAGTGAGGCTGAGAGAAAGGGGTGGGGGTGGGGATTACTTTTGTGGAGGCTATTTTGGCTCCTCCAAAGCTCCTTTTATTCCTCTCCTAGTTCTGGGTCACTGTCCGTGCAACTGGGAGCCTGGCATGTGCTCTGTATTTGCCAGCATCTGAACATTCTTCCTGAAGGACACCAAGGGCACTGGACAGCCCTCCCTTGTGGGGGCTTTGGGGAAGCCAAAGGTGCCCTTGGGCTGCTAAGCAGGTGTGAGCCCCGACCCAGAACTGATGGGGAGAGGCCGATGTGAGGGTCAGTGAGGCCAAGGAAAGACCTAGAAGACTTTAAGGCCTTTCCAATTGCCAATGTAGTCCTTTGTTTTCTGTTTTCTATGTTCCTATATCAATAGGGAGGGTGCTGGGTGGGCACGTCCTTAGTTTAAGAGTTGGTTTGGACACCAAAAGACTATGTGACTTTGAGCCAGTCCCTTTCCTTCCCTGGGCCTCAGTGTTTGCTCCTGTAAGAGGAAGGCCCTCTACTGGGCAGACCCCCTCACCTCTGCAGAGATGCCCTGTCAGCTGTGGGTAGATTCACAGAGGCGTGCCCTCAACCCTGGGCCAGGGCCAGGGACCCCTCAGCCAGTTGCACTCTGAGGACGATATGACCATGTAAACAACGGCTTCCTCTGGACTTGACGATTCAGCAGAATTGCTCATTTATGAAGAAGCCTTGTGAACCAGGCCAGAGGCCAGGATCCATGGGCATCCCTACCACTGTGAGATGGAGCAGAAAGCTGACTGAGGATAACTGCATCCAGCCAGGCAGGCTGAGCCCAGATCTACCAGCTGGGGATTCTGATCTGAGGCTCAAATCCAGAGTAGGGAGAAGGCGAAAGAGCTGAGGAAAGGTCTGCAGCAAGAAAGACTCGAGGGAATCATTCATCAGCACCCTCTCCCCTCTGCTCTGTGCCCTCCTCCATCAGTCAGTGTGGAAGCAGCTCCCAGGGAGGCTGTGTCCCTTCCCAGGTCCACCATCACCTCCCTGCCCTGTCCTGTACCCGCACCTGCTGGACTGAGAGTGGGTGGTCACCGCCCACAGTTGAGGGACCCTACCAGCAGGACCAGCGCAAACACCACTGCGGGAAGGTGGCTTCCAAGACTTGGCTTGGGGGGAAGCTATCCAAGTTGCTGCTAAAGAGGAAAATCAATCTGAAAATAATGAGGTCTCAGAAAAGTCCACATTCAGGAAGAAAGCTGCTTAACAGGAGCTTGGCCAGAGACAAACCACGTGGGATTTAGCCGGCCTTTTCCTCGAGAGGCTGAGAGTGAAGGCCATGAACCCAGGCTCCCCACAACCCTGAACACCTGCTTGTCCAGCCTCCTTCAGAGGAGAACTGATTTCTACTGGGCCAGCGAGCTTCATTCTCAGGTTCTTGGCAGTTACATTTCTTGCTGTAAAGTAATAAATTGGTTTTTTATTTACTAAAAGAAATGGAAATTAGAAATTCCTACATGTGTGATCGTATTGGTCAAGAAACTAAAGGTGACTATTCCTAAAAACTAAAGGGAGCTATTTCTAACTGCCAAGTCCTGGTGACTAGGAGCTGGTTCCTAGGCAGGAAATACCACCTCAGGAAACCTTGATGGGGGGGGGGGGGTTGTTACACAGTGGAAGTGAGAGATACTGTGGGGCCAGGGGAGGGAAAAACCTGCTGAAGGAGGTAGGAGTGATAGCCTGCTGAGGTAGAGGTGGGGTTGGTGAGAATGCGAGAGGAAAAACCTCATCTCAGAGCACAGCCTGAGAGGAGGGCCACTTGCCCACACCCCAGTTCTGGGCCCCCCACTACTCAGCAGCTGCTCTGAGTCAGCAGGGGGGCTCTTCACAGCCTAAGCAACATCAGGTCCCCAGAGCTTGGCTGGGACCTTCCCCTCAACTGTGGAGCCACTTTGTGCCTAGGCTCTTCTCACATAGGCTGTGGGGCTGAGAGAGAAACACGGACACGCCCAGAGATGCACACACCACGCAGTCTGCGAGGTGTCAGAATATGATCTGGCAAAATCCAAAACCCCACAGCCAGGTGCACTTGAATTACAACCATTCTGCAGAGAGCCAACATCTTTGGGCCAAGTTTCCACGCAAGACCCATTTCAGATAGGTTCCATGCTGGCCTGGTGGTGTTCCCCTTACACAGGTCATTCTGTGGCTAAGAATTTTCTGGTGTCCTTGCCCTAAGGCTACCCATGCTAGAAGGGGGAAAGAATGATGAAGCGTGTAGTGGGGGGCCATGAGGCCTTTGGAGGGCTGTGCTGAGGAATGTCCAAGGCCATTTAGGACCAGAGGGCCTCGGGGCCTTAGAATGACCAAGTCCCAAGAAGAGCCCCTTTTCTGGAGCAGGTGAGCCTGAGACAGAGGTCCCGGCAACAACAGCAGTGGCCACTGCCTGCTGACAACACAAGTTACTTTATAGTTCCTTAAGCACTCTGCTAGACAGTTCCCCCTGGGCTCACCACACTGCCGTGCTGTGGGCTCCACTTCCGGCCCCCTTAAATGTCAGGAGTGCTGAGAGGTACCATGAGGTAAGGTTCCTGTCCACAGTCATCTGTGAGCAGTTGTGACTCTGAGCCTTAGCTACTGGGGTCCGAAGAAGGGATGTGCCAGGGCAGTGGGCACATAAGCCAGAAGACAAAGAAGAAACAACTTCTTTACAGTTTGAAAGAAGAAAAGACCCTAGAATTATATAGCTCACAAAAATGTCTTTCAAACGTAAAGGCGAAAGAAAGTTAAATAAAACCTGAGAGAATTTGTGGCTAGTTGACCTGCACTGTAAGAAATGTTAAAGCAAGTTCTTCAAGTTGAGAGAAAATGATACCAAATGGAAACTCAGATCCAGACAAAGGAATGAGGAGTGCTAAAAAGGATGAATATGTGAGTAAATATAAAAGATTCTGGTTTTATCACTTCTAAGTTTCAATTAGAGATAACTGATTGTACAGAGCAAGAAAAAAAGTATATTGTAGGATTTACATCATCTTCAAAAGTAAAACAGGATACAGCAGAGAGGACTGGGGCAATGGAAAAGCATTGTTTTAAGGTTCTTATAGCTGAAACAGTGTATGACCTGAAAGAAGGCTGTGCTACATTAAAGATGTGTAATGTACACCCTAGAGCAACCTACCAAGGAGAGAGATGTATAGTTATGGGTTAATAAAGGGGGAAAAAATGGAATGCTAAAAATCATACCACAGATGGTAGACAAAGAGGAAAAAAAAGTGCTTGAAAATAGACGAGACCAAAACATATAGTAAAATGGTAGATTTAAACCCAACCATATCAGTAATTACACTAAATTAAAATGGTCTCAACACTCTAATTAAAAGGTAGAAACTTTATTGGACTGTATAAAAAAGCAAAACTCATGATATGCTATCTATAATAAAATCCCTTTAAATTTAAAAGCATAGATAAAATAATCAACCATATGCTTTCTACAAGAAACACACTTTAAATATAAAGATACCAATGGTTTAAAAGAAAAGACTGGAAAAAGAAACACCAGGAAAACAGCAATTATTATAAGACCAACATCCAAAAGGAGGCTTGAGGACAGAGATAAAGAGGAAAATTTCATAATGACAACAGATATCAATTCCTCAAGATGATCCAAATTCCTGAATCTGCATGCACCTTAGGGCAGAGTTTGAAAGTACGTGAAACAAAACCAGAAATGAATGGAGAAAGGGACAAACCTACAATTACAGTTAGAGATTTCAGTACTACTTTGGTAGGAACTGATAGAAGTACATAAAGTGAATGAGGATTTAGAGGACATGAATCTTCAAGTATCCTTTATTGGCCAACCTGACCTACTGGATATTTTTAGAACACTATACCCTACAATGGCAGGATACACATTCTTTTCAACAATTCACGAAACATTTCCCAAGTCAGTGCATATGCTGGGCCACAAATCAAATCTTAAATTTAAATTATAGGATGCATGTTCTCTGGTTGGTACAGAATTAGAAAGCAGTAACAAAAAAGTATCTGGAAAATACCCAAATACGTGGAAATTAAATCACACATGTCTAAATAACTGATGGGTCAAATAACCACACAGGAAATTAGAAAATATTCTGAAATGAGTGATGAAGAAAATGCAACACATTGAATCTGCAGGATGCAGTTAAAGCAGTGTTTGGAGGGAAATGCACAGTTTTAAACGCTTATTGTAGAAAAGAAGAAAGGTTTAAAAGATCTATTTATGATAATCTAAGATGATAATAGATCTGTAAGATCTATTTATGATGATCTATTTATGGATGATCTAAGCTTCTACCTTGAGAAACTAGAAAACGAAAAGCAAAATACACTCAAAATTAAGTAGAAGGAATAAAATGGATAACAGCAAAAATCAATGAAATAGAAAACAGAATAACAATGGAAAAATTAAATTAAAAACTTTGAAAAGATTTTCTTTGACATGATCAAGAAATTGATACTCCTCTAGCTAGAACCATCAAGAAAGAAGGAACATGCAAATTACCAATAACAGAAATGAAAGAAGAAACATCACTATAGCTCCTATTGACATTAAAGGGGTATTAAAAGAATATGATGTAAAATGTTATGCCAATAAGTCTGACACCTTTGATGAAATGGAATATTTCTTGAAAGAACAAATTACCAGAAATGACACAAGAGGAAAAAAAAAAAAAGCCCTTTAGGAAGAAACTGAATTCAAAAATGAAAACCTTTCCCTTAAAGAAAACTCAGGTACAAATGGCTGCACTGGTGAATTCTACCAAATATTTAGGGAAGAAATAGTACAATTAGTATACAAACTTTGTCAAAAAATAGAAGAGGGAGAAATAATTCTCATTGATTCTCTCAATGATCTTACGAGGCACTATTACCTCATCTTATGAGGTACCAGTAATATACATACCAAAAGTAGACAAAGACATTATAAGAAAAGAAAACTATAGCCCAAGATCCCTCATGAATATAGAAGCAAAATTCCTTGACAAAATATTAGCTGATAAAATTCAGCTAAAAAGGATAAAACATCATGAACAAGTGGGGTTTATCTTAGGAATGCAAGGTTTAACATTTGAAATTAATACAATTCATATTAACAGTATGAAGAAAACAGTATAAAGAGTCAACAGAATCAACTCAATAAATATTTAAAAAGTATCTGACAAGGGACACCTGGGTGGCTCAGTCCGACTTTGGCTCAGGTCATGATCTCGCGGTTTGTGAGTTCAAGCCCTGTGTCGGGCTCTGTGCTGACAGCTCAGAGCCTGGAGCCTGCTTCGGATTCTGTGTCTTCTTCTCTCTCTGCCCCTCCCTCACTTGTGCTCTGTCTCTCTCTATCAAAAATAAATAAATGTAATAAAAAAATTTTTTTAAAGTATCTGACAGGGGCGCCTGGGTGGCGCAGTCGGTTAAGCGTCCGACTTCAGCCAGGTTACGATCTCACCGTCTGTGAGTTCGAGCCCCGCGTCGGGCTCTGGGCTGATGGCTCAGAGCCTGGAGCCTGTTTCTGATTCTGTGTCTCCCTCTCTCTCTGCCCCTCCCCCGTTCATGCTCTGTCTCTCTCTGTCCCAAAAATAAATAAACGTTGAAAAAAAAAATTTAAAAAATTTAAAGTATCTGACAAAACTCAACGCCCATTTAAGACAAAAACTCAGAAAAAAAAAAGGGGACCTTCTCACCATTACATAAGACATCTATAAAAATCCTACAGTTGTCTTCATACTTAATGATGAAAAGTTGAACTTTTTCCCCTAAGAACAGGAACAAGGCAAATCTGCTCTACTTCTATTCAATATTACACTGGAGGCCCTAGCCAGTGCAATAAGGAAATTAAAAAAAAAAAAAAAATCAAACACATATAAGTTAGAAAGGAAGAGGTAAAAAGCCTTTTAGGTACAGACAACATGATTACATATACAGGAAATCCTGAGGAACCTAAGAAAAGCCACTAGAACTAACAGGTGAATTTAGCACAGGATAGCAGAATAAAAGGTTACATACAACAATTGTATTTCTGTAACACTAGCAACAAACAGCTGGAAAATAAAAATTTAAAAATACTATTTATAGGGGTGCCTGCATCGTTCAGTTGGTTGAGAGTCTGACTCTTGATTTT
The DNA here is from genome assembly GCF_028749965.1 of Puma concolor. Classification (NCBI taxonomy): domain Eukaryota; kingdom Metazoa; phylum Chordata; class Mammalia; order Carnivora; family Felidae; genus Puma; species Puma concolor. The sequence continues at coordinate 22,289,360 of NC_141678.1, forward strand.
GGCTCAGCTCATGATCTCAGGGTCATGGGATCAAGCCCCACAAATGGGTTCCACGCTGGACTTGTTCTCTCTCCCTCTCCCCTCTCCCCCAGTCTCGTGCGCTTGCTTTCTCTCTAAAATAAAGTTAAAAAAATACTATTTATAAGAGCATCAAAACCAGGTAAATTTAACAAAATATGTGCAAGAAAACACATAGCTTAGAGAAATTAAAGAAAAATAAATATCATATTCATGAATTAGAAACTTCAATCAGTTCTCCACAAATTGATCTATAGATTGAATACAATCCCAATCAACATCCCAGCAGACTTTTTTGTAGGAACTGACATGCCAATTCTAAAATTTATAGAGAAACACAAGAAAGAACAAGAAATAGCCAAAACCATTTGGGAAAAGAGCAAACCTAGAGGACTGACACTACACAATATCATGCATTACTCTACAGCTATAGTCATCAAGACAGTGTAGTATTGGCATCAGTATAGATTTATAATGGAACACAACAGAGTTCAGAAACAGACTTATAAATGTGTGATCAACTGATTTTCAAGTAAAGTGTCAAGGTCAGTCAATGAGAGAAATGCTTTATTTAAAAAAAATGGTGTTTGAATAACTGGACATTCACATGGAGAAAAAAAAAAAAAACAAAACTACCTCACACCATAGACAAAATTAACTGAAAGTGGATCTTACACCTAAATGTAAAAGCTAAAACTACAAAACGTATAGAAGGAAACAAGACTATCTTGAGGAGTCAAAAAATTCTTAGAACACGAAAAGCATTAATCATAAAAGAACTGACAGATCTAGTCAAAATTAAAACCCTGTGCTCCCAGAAAGATATCATTAAAAATGAAAAGGTAAACCCAGAGATTAGAAGAACTTTTTCTAAGTACATATTCCTAAAAAAGAACTTGTATTCAGAATATATAAAGAACTCTTAAAACTTATTAATAAAGCAAACAGCCCCCACCCCCCCCCCCCCCACCGCCGACAGATTGGTAAAATATTCGAAAAGGCACTTTATGAAAAGATATATACAAATGACTAATAAGTATGTGAAAAGATGCTCAACATCATTAGTAATTCATGAAAAATAAATTAAAACTATAATGAGGGTGCCTGGGTGGCTCAGTCAGTTGATCATCTGACTCTTGCTTTTAGCTCAGGTCATGATCCCAGAGTGTGGGATAGAGCCCTGTGTTGGGCTCCACAGTGAGCATGGAGCCTGCTTAAGATTCTCTCTCTCTCTCTCTCTCTCTCTCTCTCTCTCTCTCTCTGCTCCCTTCCCCCACTCGTACCCTCCCTCTTAAAAAAAACTACAACGAGAAACCACTAAATGCTCACTAGAGTAGGTGAATTTTAAAAAGACCAACAATAGCAAGTATTGGCATGATGTAGGGTAACTCACATACATTGCTGGTTGATGTAATGTGGTACAAGCATTTGGGAAAATAGACAGTTACTTATAAAGATAAACATACAATATGACCCACAATTCTTCTTGTAGGTATACCCAAGAGAAATAAAAATTTACGTCCACAAAATACATGCATTTTAAATGCTCATAGCAGCTTTCTGGCTCATAGCAGCCCCAAAGTGAAAACAACCCAAATGTCCATTAACAGGTGAATACGGGTAATTGCAGTATATTCACACTATGAAAAACCACTCAGCAATAAAAAGGAACAAATTATGTATTCACACAAGAATGAACCCTGAAAACATCATGCTGAATGAAAGAAACCACACATACTATTATTCGATTCCATTATATAAAATTCTAGAACAAATAAAAAGAGATCAGTGTTTGTATGGGGCTAGGTATGAAAGGCACTGGCTGCAAAAGGACATGAGGAAACTTTTGGGGATGATAAAAATGTTCTGTATCTTTTTTTTTTCTTTTTTGAGTAGGCTCCATGCCAGCACAAAGCCCACTGCAGGGCTTGACCTCATGACCCTGAGATTAAGACCTGAGTTGAGATCAAGAGTCAGACGCTCAACCAAATGAGCCACCCAAGTGCCCCCAAAATGTTCTATATCTTATTTGGAGTGGTGGCTATACAGTTGTATACATTTTTTAAAACTTGCAGAATGGTTAAAATCAGTTCATTTGATTGTACTTAATACATCAATAAAGTTGATTTAAAAAGAAAAAAAGAGAATAATCACCTACTGATCCAGTTGTAGTAATATAGCATACAGATATGCAGTTACACGTGCAGATATGTGGCCAAAGATTGATGTATAATAAATGTACATTTCAGCATTGTTTGCAGTAGTAATGAGTCTATAAACATCTTAGATGCCTTTCAGAATGGATTGGTTATTAAACTATGATACATGCATATAAAAGCATATTGTACAGATGTAAGAGAATCCATGAGCTTCTGTGTGATGTGAAAAAACATTGAAGACATAGTCAATGAAAAAGATCAAGGGGCAGAACAGTATAGTATGATTCAGTTTACTTTTTAAAAGGGTATCTATAATACATACATTTTTAAAGAGCACATAAGAAAAACAGTAGATAAGGGGCGCCTGGGTGGCGCAGTCGGTTAAGCGTTCGACTTCAGCCAGGTCACGATCTCACCGTCCGTGAGTTCGAGCCCCGCGTCAGGCTCTGGGCTGATGGCTCAGAGCCTGGAGCCTGTTTCTGATTCTGTGTCTCCCTCTCTCTCTGCCCCTCCCCCGTTCATGCTCTGTCTCTCTCTGTCCCAAAAATAAATAAACGTTGAAAAAAAAAATTTTTTTTTAAAAAATAAAAAAAAAAGAAAAGAAAAACAGTAGATAAGACCAATGAAACCAAAATCTGATTCTTTGAAAATATCAATAAAATCTATATACTTCTAGCCAGATTGAGGAAGAATAAAAAAAGTATAACCTATTACTAATATCAGCAATGAAAGAGGGAACATCACTACAGACTTTAAAAGATAATAAGGAAGTACTGTGAATGAGTTGGTGCCCACAGATTCAACAACTTAGATGAAATAAACAAATCCTTGAAATACAAAAATACAGCAAGTTACTCAGTTAAAAAAACAAACAAACACACGAGCAGTCTATTAAAAAAATTGATTTTATAGTTAAACATCTTTAAGGAAACTCAGGGTTCAGAAGGATCTGCTGATAAGTTCTACCAAACACTTAAAGAAGAAATGATATCAATTCTATATAGAGTCTCAGAAAATTAAAGAGGAGGGAGTATCAACCGATTCATTTTATAAGGCCAGAATTACCTGATACCAAAACCAGGCAAGGACATTACAAAGCAAACACTGAAAAACCCTATAGGCCAATATTCCTCATGAACAAAGACACAAAGGTCCTCAAAAAAGTATTAAACAAATATAATCTAGCAATATATAAAAAGGTATGTAATACATCATGGGATGCTTGGGTGGCTCAGTTGGTTAAGCATCGGACTCTTGATTTCGTTCAGGTCACGATCTCATGGTTTGTGAATTTGAGCCTTTGCACTGACAGTGCAGAGCCTGCTTGGGATTCTCTCTTTCCTTCTCTCTCTGCCCCTACCTCACTCTCTCTCAAAATAAAGAAATACACTTTTAAAAAAAGGGTAATTCATCTTGATTAACTGAAGTTTATCCCAGAAATGCAAACTTGGTTTAACATTCAAATATCAATCAGTGAAAGACAATCTAATTAAAAAATGGGATTTGAAAATAATAAATAAAAAAACAAGTAAATAAATAAATAAATGGATCTGAACAGCCATATCTCCAAAGAAGATATACAGATAGCCAATAAGTACATGAAAAAAATGCTCGGTGTCAGTCATCAAAAGAAGAAAATAATAAGCATTGATAAGGATGCAGAAAAACTGGAACTTTCATCCTAATGGGAATATAAAATAGTACAGCTGCTTTAGAAAACAGTTTTTTGGTAGTTATTACACAACTCAGCAATCCTATCTTAGGTATAAACGAAAACATGTGTCTACATGAAAACTTGCACATGAATGTTTATTGTACAGTAGTGTTAGTCATAATGTCCAAAAAGTGAAAACAACCAAAATGTCCATCAGCTGATAAGGACTACAGAGGAAGAAACCAGGACAGTGTCGGCACCAAGGTTTAGCTCCAGTGACCCCATTGATCAGATTGCTTCCGTCATTCCTTGAGCTTCACTCCCAACCTGAGTCTGCGAAGAACCACATCACAACCTCAGCCTCTGGCTGACAGCAACGTGAGTGAGCAGCTGGTGCGCAAAGTCTGGCCACAAGCTACGCCTATAAACCAGCACACAGCTGGTGGCATGGCCCACCTCCTTCAAACAGAGGTGTGGGAGGAACTCCCCTACAAGAGAGGTTTTGGTAGTTTCCTTGCTTTTGCATCACTGCAGGAGCACAAAACCACATCCCTACCCCCCACCCCCCAACATGAAACAGATAAGGAAGCCAAGGTCCTCTGGAGCTAAAGACAAACTATATACATTGGGACTGGGGTGAAAACTCTGTCTCTTGATCCCCAGCACACTGCACCACTCAAAAATACTGCCTGATGACAGCTTGGGAACACAGTAATTCAATTTAGCATCTTTAATCTGTTGAATTGGTTCCTTAATCACATTACTCACTTAACATGTGTTGACTGTTGTGTGCCAGCTACCATGTGGGGTGCTGGGGACACAAGCAGCAGTCCCTAAGGATCACTAAGTCCCCAAGCCTCATTCTCCAGCCAACATCAACCCACTTCTTGGGGTGTCTGGTTCTCTCCTGTCCCAACTGCCCACTCTGTCTGCTAACCCCAGGTCATCTGTCCTGCTGAATCTTACCTGCTCTAAGGCAGCTCTTCTCTTGACCACAACTGCATCTCTGCCTAGAAAACTGCCCCAAAATATCAAACTGGTGGTAAATATCTTTGGAAAACTTTCCCTGAAATATCTCAAGAAGGAAAGCAGGAGATGATTAAACCTCAAATGAACCAGATCTTGTTACATTTAAATTTTACTTACTTTCCCTTTGCCAGGCAAAGCAGCAGAAAGGGGAAAGGTCTTAAACTTTCAACTGGTAGAGCAACTGTGATTTGTATGTGATTGTTGTTCAGCGATGCAGAGTTCAGAGGCTAAGAGAGTGAGCTGTGATCCTAACTGCCTGAGTCCAAACAAGCCTGGCTCTGTCAGGGATGTAACCTCTCTAGACTCAGTTTTCTCATATGTAAAATGGGAATAAATATAAAATCACCCTGATATGCTACAGGACTTGATCTACAAGATATCAAAATGTATTATAAAGTGCTTAAGACAGCATGGTACTAGTAAAAGGGAAAAGCAGTCCTATGAAGTGAGAGAAGAGTCCCAAAGAGATCCAAGCATATGTGGAACTTTGATAGTTGCCAGAGGTAATCGAGCAGATCAGTGGGGGGAAAAAAGAACTGTTCAATAAACAGTACCAGGCCAAGTAATTGACCACATGGGGAAAAATGAAATTAACTACACATTTCACATCTTATCCAGAAATCAATTCTGGATGTATTAAGGACTTCATTGTGAAACTTTAAAACTTACAAGGAGAAAATATAGAAAAATATGTTATCTTTAGGTAGAAACCTAAGACTGAATATATCATTAGACTGATAAATTCAACTAAATTAAAATTAAGAGTGTCTCTTGACAGTGTGGTAATGGCATGAGGATATACATATAGATCAATGGGACAGAACTGAGAATCTAGAAACAAATCCTTACGTTTATGGCCAATTGATTTTCTTTAAAAAACATTTTTTTAATGTTTATTTATTTATTTATTTAAAAAAAATTTTTTTTTCAACGTTTATTTATTTTTTTTTTTTGGGACAGAGAGAGACAGAGCATGAACGGGGGAGGGGCAGAGAGAGAGGGAGACACAGAATCAGGAACAGGCTCCAGGCTCTGAGCCATCAGCCCAGAGCCTGACGCGGGGCTCGAACTCATGGACCGTGAGATCGTGACCTGGCTGAAGTCGGACGCTTAGCCGACTGCGCCACCCAGGCGCCCCTATTTATTTTTATTTATTTATTTATTTATTTTAATTTTTTTTTTCAACGTTTATTTATTTTTGGGACAGAGAGAGACAGAGCATGAATGGGGGATGGGCAGAGAGAGAGGGAGACACAGAATCGGAAACAGGCTCCAGGCTCTGAGCCATCAGCCCAGAGCCTGACGCGGGGCTCGAACTCACGGACCGCGAGATCGTGACCTGGCTGAAGTCGGACACTTAACCGACTGCGCCACCCAGGCGCCCGCCCCTATTTATTTTTAAAAGAGAGATTGACAGAATGTGAGTAGGAGAGGTGCAGAGAGAGAGGAAGACACAGAATCTGAAGCAGGCTCCAGGCTCCGAGCTGTCAGCACAGAGCCTGATGCGGGGCTCAAACTCACTAACTGGGAGATCATGACCTGAACCAAAGTCAGAAGCTCAACCTACTGAGCCACACAAGTGCCCCTATAGCCAATTGATTTTCAATAAGGACGCTAAGACAATTAAGTACAGAAAAAGTAATCTTTTTAAAAAATGCTGGAAAACACACAAAAGAATGAAGTTGGACCCCTACCTCACACCACAGACAAAAACTAACTCAAAATGGATCATCCCCCTAAATGTTAAGGGCTAAAAGTATAAAATACTTTGAAGAAACACAGAAGTTAATCTTCATGAGTTTGGATTAGGCCAGTGGATACCTAGATATGACACCAAAAGCACACATGACAAAAGAAAAAAAAAAATAGATCAATCAGACACTAACAAAATTAAAACTTTTGTGCTACAAATGATACCATCAAGAGAGTGAAAAGACATGAGAGGAAACATCTGCAAATGATACAGCTGATAAAAGACATCCAGAAAATATAAAGAACTCATATAATAAAACTCAAACAGTAGTGCCTGGGTGGCTCAGTCAGTTAAGTATCTGAGTCTTGATTTCAGCTCAGATTATGATCTCATGGTTCATGGGATCAAGCCCCACATTGGGCTATGAGCTGACAGTGAGGAGCCTGCTTGGGATTCTCTCTCTCTACTTCTGCCCCTCTCCCCATGCTCTTGCACTCAAAATAAGTAAATAAACATTAAAAAAAAGTAACTCAAATAAAACATGGACAAAGGTTAGAATAGACATTTCTCCAAAGAAGATATATGAATGACCAACAAATACATGAAAAAATGCCCAACATTCTTAGTCATTAGGAAAATGAAAATCAAAGCCACAATGAGATAGCATTTCACACCCACTAGGATGGCAATAATAATAATAATCATAAAATAACAAGTGTTGGCAAAGAAATGGAGAAATTGCAACCCTAATACACTGCTGCCCGTGGTAATGTGAAATGGTACAGTCGTGGTAATGTGAAATGGTACAGTCGCGGCGAAAAACAGTTTGGCAGTACCTTTAAAACGTTAAACTGTATAACTCAGCAATACGATGGTATGACCCAGCAATCCCACTCGTGGGCATCTACCCAAGAGAAATGAAGGCACACATCCACACGGAAACTTATACACCAATGTTCACAGCAGCATTACTCATAATGGCCAAAAAGGAGAAATAGTACAAATGCCAATCAACTGATGAATAGATAAAATGAAATGTTGTATAACCACACAATGAGTCATTATATGGTGACAAAAAGGAGAGAAGTACTGATACATGCTATGACATGGATAAACCTTGAAAACATTATGCTAAATGAAAGAAACCAGACATAAAAATATATGACATTTATATGAAATATCTAGAATAGGCAAACCTATAGAGACAAAAAGTAGGTCAGTGGTTGCTTGGGGTTGGTAGAGGAGGGATGTGGAATGACTGCTATGGTTTCCTTTAGGAGGGACAAAAATATAATTTAGATTATGGTTGTACACCCTGTGAATACAATAAAAAACACTGAATTATACACTTTATATTAGTGAGTTTGTGGTATATGAATATTCCAATGAAGCTATTTAAACATTAGTGTGTTAAGGGGCGCCTGGGTGGCTTAGTCAGTTAAGCATCAGACTTTTGGTTTCAGCTCAGGTCACGATCTCATGGTTTCGCGAGTTTGAGAGCCCCGCACCAGGCTTTGCGCAGTCGGTACAGAGCCTGCTTGGGATTCTTTCTCTCCCTCTCTCTCTCTACCCCTCCCCTGCTCACACTGTTTCTGTCTCTCTCAAAATAAATAAATAAAAATTAAAATAAAATTAAAAAAAATAAGTATGTTTATCAGAAGACATCATAAATAAAATGATACAAAAATACAAACTAAGGGTGCCTTGGTGGCTCAGTAGGTTGAGTGCCCGACTCTTGGCCTCAGCTCAGGTCATGATTTCATGGTTCATGGGATTAAGCCCCACACTGGGCTCTGTTCCTATGGCATGGAGCCTGCTTGGGATTTTTCTCTCTTTTTGTCTCTCTGCTCCTCCCCTGTTCACACATGCTCTCTATATCAAAATGAATGGATAAACATTAAAAAAATTTTTTTTAACAAATTAAAAAAAAACAAACTAAAAGCTTATCACTGACAAATGGTAGGTATCAAGATTATATAAAGAGCTCCTACAGAAACATAAAAAAAGACGAACTACCAACAGAAAAATGCATTTCACATAAGATATATATACTCACCAATAAAATGCTTACACTATTCTGATATGAAGGAAATGCCAATTAAGATTATACAGAAATACCATTTAAGGGCCATCAGATTTGCAAGAATACATGTCACAAAACCAAGTGTTAAAGAGAATGGCAATCAAAGGGAACTCACCCATATTTACCCAATGAGAAAGTAAATCAGTACAACCATTCTGAAAAACAATCTGGTATTATTTTTCAAAACTCATCCTTTGTATATCCCATGACTGGAAATGGCTTACCTAGGTAACCCCTTGGCAAACTTTTGTACTTGGAGATGTGTACAGTAATGTTCATAGCAGCAAAGCTCATTACTGCCAAGTATCAGAAACATATCTCATGTCCATCAACAGAGAAAGGGTACATGAATTGTGATATAGTCACACAAAAGAATATTAGAAGCTGTGGAAATGAACAATAGCCACACCCAACAATGTAGATTAATCTTAAAAGCATAATGGTGAAAGAGAAAAAAACAAGTCCTAAAAGATGCATAGAGTCTGATTTTTATTTGAGCTAAAATAAAAAAATAAACAGTATACCTTCCAAACAAAATGATGTTAGAAATAAGACTATATTTTTTAAAAAAACAATCACATGATAAATACAAAATTTAGGATAGTGGTTCACTGCAGGAAGAAGAAGGAAGGTACAGGGGATAGGGTAAGAGGTAAATGGATATACGCAGGTAAGTGGTAATATCCTAGCTAATTCTTGGGCTAAATTCATTCACAGAATTATTCTATGCTTTGCAGGTGACATTCGTTAAATGCACATCATCTATCTCTCTCTTGAATGTGTCCTCTCATGATGAGCCTCGTGTATACTTTTCTACATTCAGTACCATCCCATGGTATTTTTCCTGTTCAGTCAAGTACTTCTCTAAAAATTTACCAATATTTTAAGCTTCAAAACACATGTCAAACTCAAATGCATCTTCCCACGTTAGGGTTTAACAAAATTAAAATTATTTGTGATTATCTCTGTGCAGTAGAATTACAGGTGCTTTTTCTTTTCTTCTAAGTGCTTTTTCTTTACTAAATTTTCTACACTGAGCATGAATTATCTTTGTAATCTGGAAAAAATGTCAAAAATCATTTAAATAGCCAAATGGCAATGATTTGGGACTGCGTCCACTGATCTCATCTAGCAGTGGATGGCTGGCTCCGTGGATTCCCAACTGTGCCAACTGTGTGTTTCCAGGCCTCAGTTTCCTTGTCTGTACCATTAGCGCTAGGTGAATCACCTACAAGATCCCTCTAACTGTGACAGTCATGGATTCTGTGGCTACATGATTTTCCTTCGTATGGGTAACTGAACCCTTCTCAACTTAATGTGTAATTCATATCAATACCTTCCTGATTCAAACTTTGAAAAATATAAAACATGGAAAACAAACAAACGAACGAACAAAATCCACGACTGTAAGGACACATTTCTCATGACAGTAAGAGCTAAATCAAGTCAAGGACCATTTAAGAAAGCTCCAAACTCTATGTAATTCATGGGGAGAATGCAGGAGGCACATTCCAGGAACTGTCCTCCAGGTCCCCTGCAGAATGCCACTACTGAGAACACACACCAGGGTTCACATACTCTCCTTCTTTGGAAATCCATTTGTTCCATTCAGAATGCCACCATGTTTTGGAGCCCCCTCTGAAGTTAACATTCCCCACCTCCACCCCCAGAACCCCTGCTGTTTGCAGGGGGAACATGGGGACTGGGATCAGGGAGACAGCTTGGCATTTCCAATTAAGAGCAAGTGCAACTAGCTACTGATTATCAGCAGCTATCTGCAGCCACCTGGATTAGCAACTTGTCTCTACAGAAGCAACAACTCCTCCTAGCCCTGGGCTGGCAAGAAGAGGCTCAGGAGGGGGAAGGCAAGACAGAAGTGGGAAAGGCAAAGGTCAAAGTGCACACAGGAAAAACAGCACAGGATGTTATTAAATATTCAGGGCAGTGAGGTACTTCTTGTTCTGCTTGGCAAAGGTAGGTGAAGATGAGCAGGAGGGACAGCTCTCTATCAGAAAGAGCCACTAGGGGTCAGGGTGAGGTGTAAGTGGGCACAGAAATGGCCACTGAGAAAAAGTCCAGGGCGGGGGAGACCTGGGAGGGTAAACAGCCAATGTCAGTCAAGAGCAGCAGGAGCAGGGCCTCATGTCAGAAGCCCATCCATATCTGGATCTGGAATCTCTGCATCTCAACTAGGCCTTAGGAAAGCTGAAGGGTGGATTCGGCACAGTCAGGCAAACCACTTCCAAACTCTCTCCACTGCCAATTAGATGACTCCAAGGAGTGGACGAACGGGGGCCACCACAGGCATGTGACCTGCACAGTCACACAGGGCCCAAAGTCAGAAGGTTCTCATGCTTGGTTTAATGTTCAGCTGCCTCCCTCTTGAAACTTTTTTTTTTTTTAATGTTTATTTATTTTTGAAAGAGAGAGAGAGAGACAGAGCATGAGTGGGGGAGGGGCAGAGAGAGACACAGAATCCGAAGCAGGCTCCAGGCTCTGAGCTGTCAGCACAGAGCCCTACGCAGGGCTCGAACCCACAAACCAGGAGATCATGACCTGAGCCCAAGTCGGACGCTTAACTGACTGTGCTACCCAGGTGCCCCTCCCTCTTGAAACTCTTAATAATTTTCAAACAAGGGGCCTCACAAGTTAGGCAGAGGATCCTGCTAGGGGATAACAGTTCCAAGGACCATTTCTCAGAACCTCACCCACCAAGCAAAGTGGAGCAGTGCCAGGGTCCCAGGCAGTCCTGTCTGGCTTGGGTTCGAGCCATGTCTGATGTAAACCAACAACACTCATAATGCTACCCTTTGGGTTTCCACACAGGGCAGGAAAAGATGTAGCTGATGAGCCATGGAAGGGTAACCACAAATAATAATGAAATTCGCATGTAGGAGGAAATTCATCCTTTCTGCTTAGTTAAATGCAAGTTAAAACACTAATAAGGCACAATCTTATGCCTGGCTAAAAAATACTCACAGAATGATGGAAGGCTAGTGCAGGGCAGGGGGAGAGGACAAGATGTCCACACCCAGCCCCGAGAGCGTGATGGACCAGAACACTTTGGGCCCAGGGCCATGGAGTTGCCAGAGGGAAGCAATCACTCTCTTTGACTCAGCAACAGTACTCTTGGGAATTTGTCCGGAAAGAGACACCAAAGAAAAATCTTATGTGCCAAAGATGCTCAGGCAGCAGTTTGGCTCTGGTGACAATCTGGGAAGAAATGAAATGTCTAACAGAAGGAAAAGATGTTCCACAGCCATTCAACAGATACTTCTTAAGCCTGTGATAACGTGGGAAAGTGCTTATGATGTACAAGCCATGTGAAAATGGTATTTTTTTTTTTTTTTGGTATCTCAATGATGTAAAAAGGATGTTTGCATAAAGGAAAAACACTGACTAAAAATAGAGACCTAAAAACAGCGATGTGAGTTATGGAAACACCAGGATCTTGAACATCTGGAATTGTTGCTTTAATGGTAAACAACCCTTAAAAATAATGAATGTGCAGGATGCAGAAGATTGGCCAAGATGAACCCCAGTTTGGCTAAGAATAAAGTCTGTGTGTGTGTCTGTTGGGGGAGGTGAAGAGTGGGTATGGGGAGGGGATTTCATCACACAGAAAAGCAGCTTCTAAATGGTTAATGAGCCAAGAGTCATGCTCTAGGGGCCCCTCCAAACAAACTGCGCTGCTTCTGATGCAGGCAGAGGGTGGGACCCAGGGGGCTTTGCTGGCTGTCAGTTCTAGCCTCTCAGGGAAAACATCTGTCCATGAACCAGCTCCCACCGATAGCCACAAGGACACTGGGCCCACCAGGCCAGGACGCAGAGCGCTGCCCACGTGGGGATCCCCCTTCCTTGAGTCCGTGGCCTCCTTTGACCTCACCACACCATCCAGCCTGAGTAGCTACTATTTCTGAAGATGTGCGTCAGGTGTCATTATTCAACACACACGTCAGAGGAAAACAGGACATAAAAGGAAATTTATCTCTGGCAGCCTGAACCCCATAACCTCATCTTTATTCACATTGTTCATCTATTTGATCAGATGCTGCTGCTGGTCTGTGCTGACTGGCACTTTACAGGAAAACCAGGCAGCCAGGGAACGACTTGTTTCTGCAGAGGGCAGTACTGCACGCTGTAGGACACTCACTCATGAGGTCAGAGGAATAAGTACCTACTGCAAACCTCTCAGTCCCCATGAAGACTGACTCAGGCTGCCTCTTTCTCCCGTGGCTTGGAGGCCTCTCTATTTTGCCGGCTTCCCTGAGGCCTCTGCACATAGCTTCACATGGCATCTCTGAGTCCTTCTCCCACTTTGGCCTATGCCAGGCTCCCTGCAGTCATCTCTCTTGGCATGGCACCTGGACAGCCCTCTCTCTCTTTGCCTAGAGACAACAGAGGTCGTTGTGTAATCCTTGGGGCCAAACATTGCTCTTAGGAAGTGTTGATATTAACAGGGCTATTGCTTATGGTTGAGCTGGTTGCCCACTGCACAACCATAGGGGGCACCTTTCACAACAGACACTGTATATTTGTTTTTATTACAACAGCAAATGAAGAAAAAAAGAGCACTGCTCTAACAAAATTAGTATACTACAACAGTTTCAGGTTAAGTGGAGGTAAAAGATCTTGAAGGAGGGGTGCCCTTTTCTAAAGATGGGCACCAAGGGGGCTCACTGCAGCCCTGCACACCAGCCTGTGAGCAGTCAGTGAACCAGCTCCCCAGAGAACACATCACACTCTCCAGGCTCCTTGCAGCCACCAATGGCAACAGAACCCTGGCTGGGGCAGCCCAGGGCCCATTACAGTCTTGTCACCTCCATGCTGCCAGTACCCTCCTCACTGGCATGCTGCTGCTCAAGGGCACAGCAATGAATGCACAAGCAGCTTCTATTCTCTACTGTCCTCCAAGTAGAGGCCACTTCTGTTCATGACCCTCTTTTCCCTCTCAGCCCTCAAATCCAGCACAGGGGTCCACTTGCCACCTAGGGGCTCAGAGTTTACACAGGAAGCCTATTTGCAGACAGGGAATTCTGCACAGCCAGTCCAGAGCACTGGGGGAAGCCCACTCTGCCCACCTTTCTCCACTCCCCACCCCCCGCTCTCTGTTCTCCCTACCTGATGGCCTCCCCCTTACACATGGTGATACCCACATGCTCTCCCACGTGCAGCCCTCCTCAGTATCCCCAACATGTCGTTCTCTCTACCTGCGATGCCCCTGCATGCAGCCCATCCAACCCACCCACCCTACTTAGCTGCCTGCCCAGAGTGGGCCCTCCATGCTGGGCTCCCTGCCTACCTACCTGTCGCATCACTGCCCCCTAGCAGAGCTCATGGACTCCTGAGAGCTTCATGCTGTGTGAATAAGCTCAAATCTTCTCCACAAGGCATGAACTCCTGAGTTCTGAATTTGGCCAGCCAGGGCCATGCTCATCATCCATTCCTTCCCAGGGGCAAAGGGGTGGCAGGAGAGGAACCCATGTGGTGGCTCAGAAGGATGTGGGCAGGGCTCCAGCATGCCCAGCCCCTTTGGGCTAGATTCCTGTCACCTGGCTGTGGATGCTGTGTGTTCCATACAGCTACTGGGACAGTTCTTAGCATAGAGTGAATGACTAACCAGATTTCCTGCTAAAATAGAAAAGAAAAATTCTGGGGCGCCTGGGTGGCGCAGTCGGTTAAGCGTCCAACTTCAGCCAGGTCACGATCTCGCGGTCCGTGAGTTCAAGCCCCGCGTCAGGCTCTGGGCTGATGGCTGGGAGCCTGGAGCCTGTTTCCGATTCTGTGTCTCCCTCTCTCTCTGCCCCTCCCCCGTTCATGCTCTGTCTCTCTCTGTCCCAAAAATAAATAAAAAACGTTGAAAAAAAATTAAAAAAAAAAGAAAAAAAAGAAAAGAAGAATTCTACTGTCTTCTCTTACCATTTAATGCTCTTCACTCTGACCCAAAAGCATTGAAACATTTAAAACTTCCCCCTGGCATTTAGCCTTTTCTTTTTTTAAAAAAAATTTTTTTTTCAACGTTTTTTTATTTATTTTTGGGACAGAGAGAGACAGAGCATGAACGGGGGAGGGGCAGAGAGAGAGGGAGACACAGAATCGGAAACAGGCTCCAGGCTCTGAGCCATCAGCCCAGAGCCCGACGCGGGGCTCGAACTCCCGGAGCGCGAGATCGTGACCTGGCTGAAGTCGGACGCTTAACCGACTGCGCCACCCAGGCGCCCCTAGCCTTTTCAATAAGGAATCCCCCCCAAATCACCACACTTAGCACTTCCCATGTTCTGCCCCAGAAATTGAGGCCCAGGCCTCACCAATGTGGCCTCTAGCTAGGCCAGGCTTGTTCAGAGTCCAGCAGATTCTTGGTCTATACCGTTCCCTTGCTGGCCTTCCCCTGCCCCTTAACCATCCATTCTACTGACACACGATAAATGCTGGCAGAGCATGCAGGCTCTGGGTCCCACTTAAGCCTGTGATCTTGGGAAAGTCTTTTAGCTTCAGTTTCCCCATCCACAGAATGATACAGTACAATGATACAATAATCATCATATTTGCCACTACTGATTAAGCCCCCTTATGTGTGCCAAGGGCTTCACATTCCCTTTCATTTCAAGCTCCACAAAGTAATAGTAATAAGGATGAGCAGCTACAGGTAGGCAGACAGAGGCTCCCACCAGGCAACATGCTTGTGAGAGAATGTCCTCCTTCCATGCATCACACCAAGTAATGGTGACCACTCGTGAGGTCAGATGTCCTTCCCAGGGTGGACATAAATGGGGTCAATGCTACTCTAAAGCCTCCTTTGTACAAGCCATACACCACCTGCAGAGCCAGCAGAGCTCACATCCTTTCCTGCCTACCTGTCCTTTTGGATCCAACCCACCAGTGAGGCTCTGCTCCGCCTCTTGCCTGTCAAGGGCCCTGACAGCTCGCTCAAGCCTAACTGAGCACCTGCCTATCCCCACCCCCTACCTGCCCACTCATCCCCATCCTCCAACACCCATCTGGGCACCACCTCCTCCAGGAAGTTCCTTATGATCTCCCACATTTACCTAAGAGCCCCACTTCCTCATACCTCTGAGCTTCCCTGGTTGTTCCAGGGGAGGCACTTACCATGGTAGGATGAGAAGAGGCAAAGCAGGACAGATTCCACCCCTTGCTCCAATATTTAAATGTATTTGTATTTTCTTTTAGAGAGTGTTTGTGTGTGTGTGTGTGAGCAGGGGACAGGGGCAGAGGGAGAGAGAGAAAACAGAGAGAGAATCTTAAACAGGTTCCATGTTCAGCACGGAGCCTGATAATGAGGCTCAAACCACAACGCTGGGATCATGACCTGTGCTGAAATTGAGTTGGATGCCTAACCAAGTGAGACACCCAGGAGCCTCTATTCCTTCAATCTTGAGTTAGGAGAGTTCCAGTGAACCAGGAGAAACCTGTTTCCCAGAGGGAAAACAGGAGGCTGAGAACCCCAGCTTCAAGGGGAAGACACCAGCCAAGAATGCTCCTGACCACTCAGCCTCAGATGGCCCTTCCCTCCATTCACTTCCATGCTGGTGGGTTGGTTATGGAATAGCAATTTGCAAAGGGCCAAGTACCAGGAGTAGGGGGCACATCACAGACACAGGCGGAACCCAGGCTCCACCTTTGGGAGCTTACAGCCTCTGAGGGGGACATGGCTTGTAGTCAAACAACCCAGGTCCGCTACAGGAGGCAGGCCCAGGAGAGGCCTGAGGGGAGAGGTAACCTTTGAGGGGTTTGGGGAAGCTTCAGGAAGAACTAGGATGGGCACAGGGACTCCAAGGAAGAATCTGATTAACATGTGAGGGATGAGCAAAGGCATTCGGCTGAGTGGGCAGAGCAGAGTGAGGCTGGACTGGGTGGGCTGTGAGGCCAGGCCCAGTGAGGTCAGAATTGCTAATCTCCAGGCACTGCACTAGGGGGCCATTCAGTACACACACAGAAAATGATTAGCACAGAGAGCTAGTCTTTCACTTTGTGCCTCAGTCCTTCTTCCCAAGGACCTCAGCAGACACCTGGGAGCACAATGCAGGGAAACACAAGATCAGTTGGCAAGCCCCAAAATGAACACAAAAGAACCCCACCTATGACTTTTTGAAGGACACCATACCCAACAGCAATTCTCAGCTGATGTTCCATGGGAAGCAGTCTCTGAGAATGGTACCTGTTCTAGGCCTCAAAGATGCAAAAACAAACAAACAAACAAACAAACAAACAAACAACCCTCATCAAAACAACAGGCCCTCAGAACAGTCAAGTACCTGGCACTATATCATACCTACACTCTAGAAGCTGGAGCATGCTTGCCACTGACTCTGTTGGGAGCCTGTGCAAAGACACCTGACCTGCCTGACCCCATAAACTTGCCCTTGATGATGGCTCATGTTGCTACCATTGCCCCGATCCCCTCCTGTTTCCGTGACACATCACCCAGTCTTCGCCAAGCTCAGTTCAGCCTCTCTCCACTGTGCAAGTGCTGCCAATCAGAGCTGGGCTTAGAAGATGGAGGCTGGCTCATGGGTACACAGGGGCTCTTTGAGGCCACAAATGGGAAAGTGGCAACCTCAGCAGAGCTGCAGACAGGCCAAGGTCACCTGGCTCTGACCTCTGGTGAGTCTTCGTGGCCAGGGCAAGGGGTCCCTATTTTCTGCTCTTTCAGAACTTCAGTTAAGCATCCAACTCTTGGTTTCAGCTCAGGTCATGATCTCACTGTTCTCAGAGTTCACTGCTGGTGGGGAGTTTGCTTAGGATTCTCTCTCTCCTTCTCTCTCCGCTCCTCCACTTCTCTCTCTCTCAAAATAAATAAGGTTTTCTAAAAAAGAGAACTTTACATTCCAAAAAGATGCAGAAGTTCTATATACAACTGTCCACATGTGCACACACAAGCAAATAAGTGAACAGCCAATGGCTGAATTCAGAGCTTACGAGAGACCCTGAATGGGCATTTCCTCATCTGTGGTTCCTGGCTCTGTTTGAAACACAGGGACACACAGATTGATTGATTGACTAATTAGTAGGTGTGGATATATATTATCTTATTTCAATTTCCTAGCAATCTTGCCAGGTAAGTAGGTTTAATGCCATCTTTTAGACAAGAAAATTGCAGATCAGAAAGGTCAAGAAGCTAGCTGAAGGTCAGGCAAGCACTGGAGGTGTGGTTTGAATAGCCCATTGCCCACTGAGGAGCAGCCTCCCGTCAACAGACCCCCAGGGCTCCTTTTCACAAGCCCAGGTCTGAGGGCAGGACAGACACTAGGCCTTCTCAACCCACTCCTCTCTGTCATTTACAGAGGCGGGAGCATCCCCCCTCCACAGAGGGACAGGGACTTGCCCATGGTCACACAGCCCAGCAGCAGAGTCAGGAGAAGTACTCAGGCCCCCTGACACCCTGGATCCACGGTGGGAACCCACCCCCACGCAGAGTAATAGCCCATGTGATGAACCTCTACAGGTCCAGATGCCACCCTGCCACCTAAATGATCACTACCTGGATCTCAGCCCCTAGTGCCTAGGGCAGGCTGCTAGCCCAGCTCTCTCTTCAACCTGCACAATTTCACCGGGACCCTTCTCTGAGGGTAGATGTGTCTAGAATGGCCTCTCATTGCAATACCCTTCAATGTCTCTGAAAGGAGAAGGCCAGTCTCACCTCATTTGCAAGCTGGGGATGAGGGCCCCACCTGTGCCTGTTACACCCACACTTGAGGGGCCAAGAGGCTCCCACCTCCCAGAGCTGACCGCTAACCAGGCCCCCCGCAGGGTCCATCTCTGAGCTTCTCATTCTGCTCTTTCTAGCTGGCCAGGTTTGCAAGCATTATCCTGCCCACAGAAATGTTCTGTTTGGTCTTACAGAATGTTTACTCACATGGCACCAGAGGGACACACTCTGCAGTCTGCCCCCAGGGCATCTGACATTGAGGCTGAATCCTGGCTGCTCTTGACCCACTGTGCTGGCTCCTGGGGCTCCTCCCACAGCCGAGCAAGCTCCCTTCCAGGTCCTGTTCTAAGCACCATGCCCACCCAATGACAACTTCCACAGCTCCTCATCCTCAGACCTACTGTGGAGAGTGGGACACAAGAGAGGTAAGAAGGAAGGTCTGGCCTGGAGGGGTCTAGCAGTCAAAGAGGTTACTCTTGGGGCATGTGGATGGCTCAGGTGGTTAAGCATCCAACTCCTGATTTCAGTTCAGGTCATGATCTCACAGTTTTTGAGTTCAAGCTGCATCAGGCTCTGCGCTGACAGTGTGGAGCCTGCTTGGAATTCTCTCTCTCTCTCCCTCTGCCCCTCCCCCACTCATGCCGTGTGTGTGTGTGTGTGTGTGTGTGTGTGTGTGTGTGTGTGTGTGTACAAAACAAAAGAAGTTACTGTCATCAGTCCTGAGGTACAGCTGCTTTTTAGCTTTCAGACAAAGATGAGCATCCTCACAACCAAGCAGAAAGCAAGTGGATATGAAGCCCAATGCTCCCTGTCAGCAGCCAAATGTTCAAGAGAATGGTGACCAAGAAAATCATCAGCAGGACAATAGAAGAAAAACAGCTTAATACCTAACTGTATATTCTCTTCTTTTTAAAAAAATTAACTCCAAAATTCACCCTCAGAATAAATTCATCCAAAGTGATAACAGGAACATCATTTAAACTTTTCATTAAGAACATAACTGCATTAGAAATGACACTATATCCAAAATAAAAGTTGGAAATCAAAACCAATCTAAAACCAGAAGACATACTTTAGACAAAATTCACTTGGAAGTTTCTGTAAAGGATTCTCAAGATGGAGCCACAGCATCAGCTCCCAGTAAAATAAATTTCAAATGTTTGTAATTACAAACACTCCATGACTTCAGATGGTGTTTTCAGGAGACTCTGCATGATTAAACCTGACTCCAGGGCTGAGGCTTGGAGTCTACAACTTCAAGGATGTCTGCCCTAAACCAGGGCTTTATAAAGCTATTAGTGTGACCAGTCAGCAAAATTAATTACAAGGCTCATTACAGATCAGAGGGAGTTAATTTCTAAAAGGAGCTCTTTCTAACAAATTCATGTTAAGTGAATTTAACTGCCTCTGTGTCTTCTAGATCTAGAGAGTCAAAGAACCCTATTTTTTCTTAGAGTTTGAAATTATAACAAACAATACGGTAAATACAGCAAGTTTCACTCGTGCAAAATCTCCAAAAATGCAAGTTTCACGCATCAGGAACCGCAAGCAGGAGCTTCACCAGTTTGCAAGGCTTTAACCTTAACAACAGCTAAGGTTCCCCCCCCCCCCCCCCCCCCCCCCCGCAACGCTGACAAAGGGCTCCCTGGCTAGCACGCCTGCACACCCCTGGGCTGTCGTTCAAGACCACAAGACCACATTGCCTGCGGGCGGCATCCTCAAAGCTGGTCCTAGCTTAAACCCAGGTGGCCACTTACACGGACTCTCCTGATCTGTCACAGCTTGCTCAAAGGGCAAAGAGAAGTTGGTTGGGTCATGCACTGAGCACAGCTGACACCACTGTTAGCCCCAGGACCCCAGGACGAGGCCCTTGGGGGCAAAGCAGCAATTCTACCAGCGCTCCAGGGGCACGCGGGCCCCAAGCCTACTCTGGGGAACTAAGCGGGGGGAGGGCTACACAGGGACCGCCTCTTCCTTATTTCCAGAAAGCTCTGTATTATACTTTGTTTCTTTTGCAGCTGTTAATCAGTCGGACGTGTCTAGAGCCACAGCCCTCTCTCCAAAATGCTCCGCGCTTGAAGCGAGTCCGGAGCGCACGCTGGCTAGGTACTGGGACAGGGGTTTCCCGAGGCTCTCCGTGCTCCCCACGCAGCGAGGGAGTGACATCAGAGGCTCGAGTGGACTGATCATGGAGCCCGCCCGGCGCCAGGCGGGCGGGCGTGCGCAGGGATCCGAGCCTTTAGGCGGAAGCCAGGCAGCACTAACCCTTCTTAAATTTATTCAGGCAGCCGGAGCTGCAGAAGGAGCGCACGGAGGCCGACTCCCAGCAGCCGCGTCCCTTCATCCCCGTGGCGGGGCAGCCTCCGAGTAGCCGGGCGCTACATGGCGCCGGCCCGAGGGCCCCCCACAGACGCGCGCACAGCTTGGCGGGCCTCCCGGCGGAGGTGGCGAGTGCTCTCGGTCCCGGCGCTGCGTTACCACAATGCACCACTGCTGCCCGCCCGCCGCCCGGTGCACGAGCCCGTTAACCCCGTCGGCGCCACAGGAGTCGAGCGGAGCTCTAGCTGCGGCCTCCCGGTCTCTTCTCCCTGGAGCGGGGACCCGGCCCGCCCGCCAGGTACCCCGTGTGACCCCGAGGGCATCCAGGTCGGACTCAGGTGTCCGGCGGGCTCCTCAATTAAACGTCACATTTTAATGAGAAAATCCGGCCGAAGGTGCCGCCTCCTGTAGCAGCAGGATTGGCGTTGCTTTATTTCAAAGAGAAAGGTGCCCTTGAGAGCTAAGGGCACATGGGAAATGAGGATGGCCCAGGGCCTGACGGTGATTCCAAGAAATCGGGGTCACCTCTGAGACCTGGTCACCCTCTGATTCCCCTGTGGCGCCCGGTGAGCCTGGTGCACCTGTTTCTGACCACCTGCAGACACCTGTCCACCGTCCTAGAGTAAGGCAACAGGCGGGGCCCAGGGAGCCGGCTACCTTGGCACTGCTACCGCAGGGCTGCAGGCACCTGGGAACAAGAGTCTCTCTTCTCTCCTCAGACCTCTCTGAACACAATTCGCCTGTCCAGCTGCGGGCACGAGTTCTCCATGGGATGTCTGATGGACAACCCAAACCTAACTGACCAAGTCTGAGCTCCCAAGGGCACCCCCAACCTGTGACTTCATCCTTCCTGCAGTCCTCCCCACCTCACCTAGGACACTGCCATTCTTCCAGTTGCTCAGGACAGAAACCTGGAAGTCATCCTTGA
This sequence comes from Puma concolor, assembly GCF_028749965.1. Taxonomy (NCBI): domain Eukaryota; kingdom Metazoa; phylum Chordata; class Mammalia; order Carnivora; family Felidae; genus Puma; species Puma concolor. The sequence goes on from NC_141678.1 coordinate 22,310,910, forward strand.
CTCCTATGTCTCTTAGACCCACCTCCAGTAGGTCAGCACATCCTGACAAGCAATAGTCTTAGAATACAGCCAGGATCTCATCCCTTCTCACCACCCCCACTACTGCCACCCAGGCCAGACACACCATCATCTTCCCTGTGGATTCTTCCAGAGCCTCCCAGCAGGTCTCCTGCTTCCACTTTGGTCCCTCACAGCCTACACTGAATACAACAGCCAAAAGAATCTGTTCCAATGTATCCCAGACTCTTGTCACCCTTCCACTCAGTGGTCTCTACATCCCCACAAACATACCTATCCTGTCTCCCTCCCTCTCTCAGCTTTAGCTACACTGACACCTTGGCTTGAACACTCACTGGAAGGCAGTCTAAGCCCAGGCTGGCCATACTTATTGGCCCTGGCTCCCACCTTACTCTGCCCTGTTTAGATCTTGTTTCCCTCACTGGCCTACAGATTCTGGGCCCTGGGACTGGGTTTCAGCCCTTGTTCCACCCTTGACAAAGCCCTCCTCAACACCACCTCTTCACAGGAGTTCAGTCAAGGGAATTTACCAAATGTAATCTAATGCAACTGAGTCAAGTTTCACCAATTTAAAGGTTTTCAAATATTCAATGAAGCTCCTGTTATAATAAACTCAGGGTAAGCGGTGCCGGGTCAATAATTCCCTTCTGTGCCTTTGAAGCAACTGAGTATTTCTTCCACCTAGAGGATCAATCTAGAGCAATTGTGTTAGATTCGCTGGCCCAGGGGATATAAGGCATTTAGCCACTCTGGGCCTTGAATTTTTGGCTACAAAATGAAGAGCATGAGAATAATGCAAATGGCGACCAGTGGAGGAGTGCTGACTGAATGCCACATGCTGGGCTTCAAGCTTTACCTACATTTCCTGCAGTGCCTCATGGTAATAGCCTTTGGTATGGTCCACCAACATCTTCTTTTACAGATGAGGAAACTAAGGCTCTGAGGTAAAGTGACTTGCCTAGGGTCACCAGGCTTGGACCTAACCTGTTCTGGCTGACCTGGGAGGCACACTCTGAACCACATTCTGTGGGGTCCCTTAAGCAGAATATTGCTTCCCAGGCTCCCAGATGCCTCGTAAGGAAAAGTGGGGTGAGACTGGAGCAGTGCTCTGAGTGCTTTGGGAACCTTTCATGAACACACCAGCTATTTTTAAAAGATTTGCATGTAGAAGAACAATCCAACTCAGGATATTTAACCAGATACTCTGAGTTTCATGGACTCTGGAAGCTGGAAGAATCTTTCAAACTCAGAGCCGTGCCCTCCATCTCAGAGCTGAGGAAGGGGAAGGCACAGGGGCTGAGTACCTGGTGCCTATCCTCACAGTGAGTGGATGCTGGGGTCACCGACCCTGTTTCCTTTGTCCACTTCCCCTTACTTAGAGCTGTATAATGGAGGAGACAGGGAACAAAACACACCCAGGGAGGAAACTAAAACAGTAAAGAGAAATATGAAAGAAAATCATGCAGTCCTACTAAGGCAAACACATATCTTCTCCTTGCTACATAATTGTCTTCTGCTATAAGTGATGTCAAACAATTATCAGATTCTGCTCATGTGAAATACTTTAAAAATCTGCAACCTAGCTTCGCAGGCAGCCAGAACAGCATCTATTTGTCCTTAAAGGAGAAGATACACTAGCTGAAATGTCTTAGTTGACCCAGCAGCGAGAAATCCAAGAGACAGAGCAGGAGATGATGGATGGGTAATTCAGGCCCTGAGGCCTGTCCAAGTTTCCTTCCTGTCCATGTGTGGGTCAGGCTGAACCCCAATCCACTCCTGCCCCTCATCTTCATGAGTGCATAGAGGGCAGCTCCTGAACAGCTCCAGGTGGACAGCCACCAACATCTTAAACATGATGTCCTAAAATCAAGTGCACTAACTCTGTAACCTTCCTGAGATCCACTCACCCCAAATACCCTGCACTGACAATCCTGGAGGCAACTTCAACCCTGTCTGTAGGCTGTAATTGACCCTACATCAAGACCAGTTGATTTGGTCACGTCAGAGTTTTTGGCTTCCCCTCATGTCTATGGTGACCACTCCTTCGTCACAGCTCCTCTGGGCTGCTGCTGCTACAACAGCCCCCCTACAGGCTGACCTCCTCACTTCCACTTGCTACCAGGACATTGTTACACAGGCTCTGTTTCCAGTATGTTTCCTCCTTTGCTCAGTAATATGGCAGACACACCCACTCAGCCAAAATTCACACATACATATCTGTGTGTGTTTGTGTGCACATGCACATGTGGGGTAGATAGGTATACTTGTTGTCCATCCCAGTACTGGGGGTAACAGAGAAATAGGTACCTGGAAACTGGTCCCAGGCCTCAAGAGGGGTGGAGGAACATGTGGTAGCACACTGTAAGAACCATGGACACACATCCACACCCTCCAGCCCAGAATAATGAATCCCCTGGGATTCATCACAAGTGAACAGTGGGAAAGGAGCACAAAGTTCTGCATCCAATGCCATTTGTTGCAAAAACCTAGAAGCAACCTAACAATATAATAGCAGGCAAATGTTTATTTCATCAACTTCGCGGAATATCACGGAGCCATTTAGACTTATGTATGTGATGACTCTGCAGAAATAAGAAACTGTGCTTAAAAAGAAAATGCTAAGAGGAAAAAGGCAAATCATGCAATATATTTATAATTGTGTGAAAACTATCCATACACAGAATGTTAATATAGTAGGATCATAGGCGAATCTCCCCCAGCCTGGGCTCCCAGAATGCCCCAAGGTTCTTTCTTTCCCAGGACCTAACTCGCCCTACTGTGGGGGTTCCTACTTACTTGTGTATCTCCCACACCAGACTGCAAACTCCTTAAGGGCAGAGACTGTGGTCTTTTCTTACTGCTCCCAGCCTCTAGCATGGCCCAGCACATGGTAGGCACACACTGAATGAATGAACACAGGAATAAACAAATAAATCAATTCATTGATAAATCAATCAATGAAAGCAACTTTATCAGGAGCCCTATTTGGCCCAGCCTACACACTCACACACTACCTTCTTGCCTTCCCAAGCTTTCTGTCACCGTCCTTCCCCTCCCAGCAGATGGCCCCTCATAGATGGCATTTCTGGTGCACACCATCAGGCAGCCCCTTCCCCTCTGCACCTCTGCCCTTGACTGGACCTTGACTAGACCATGCAAAGGTGAGCACAGGTTGAGGAGGTCCCCAAGGGCAGGATCCAATGGTGGCTTCCTGGCCTGAGTTGGTCACAGCCCTCCACAGCTGTGGGACTTAGGGACCTTTGGTTCCCCCTCTGGGCCTCAAACTCATCACTAATGAAGGGCTCAGGCCCTCAGGAGAGAGGCATTGACCTCTGTGTTGTCTGGAGAATCAACCTCTCCAAGGGCCTGCCTAGCATACGTGTTCCTTGTGGAGGTATCTTAAGAATGAAGTCCTTTAAAACAGCAGTGTTCTAAGAATAGCTGCTCATAGATGCTGACTGCTATCCTCATTAATAAATGATTCTGCACCAAAGCCAAATAATTAATTTCAGAGCAATTTATGATAATGTGTTGCTAGGCAATTAAAATAAACTTCCGAGGGGGGAAAACTTCAATTTGTTGTTGATTATTTTAGATCAGAAAGATGGAAAAGGGGAGAGTGCACTTGGTCAAACTAGCTTAAAAAACGGCAAACACAAGATAGAGTTCACTAGGGACAGTGCCTTAGGCCTGACTCTGCCTGCACGTCCCTTCTGCTGCTAGTAACAGCCCCAGAGACCACTTCTCTGGGAGCTGAGTCTGGTGGGCTTTGCTCTGGAGTGAGCCAGGGGCTACTGTATCCCTGCACATATGTTTGGAAGAAGTGGCCTGCCTGAAGACCAGGTCGCCTAGAGGACCCTGTGGAGAACGAGGGTCAGGTCCCACCAGGCAGTTCTGAGGATGCTTGGCCTCTTTTCAGCCCTTTTTGTTCACAGAAGTGGCTGGCCCCCAGCTGGCCCATTCGATTGCTTATACCACTTATTGACCAAAAGGCCTTTTGCTTGTTGAGGTCTAAGTAACACTTTGACCAACAAATCCCTCAAGACATCCAAAGGGCTGGGATTCCCAGGTGATTAGTATCCATTTGTTTAGTCTTCAATTATTTCTTTTTCAAAAAACTTATTTTTAAAAAAAAAGCAACAACAAAAATGATTGAAAATACAAATCTATTGCAGAATGTTCCTCCTTCATGGAAAAAAAAAAGTACAAATTAAAGCAGCTTTGAGGTAGGTAGCTTTTAAAGCATATTAAAATGGCCCAAAATGTATTGAATTATTAACACCAAATGCAAATGAGATGGCAGTGAAGCTGGCGGCATGGAACAACAGTATGCTCATTCCAGAAAGAGATATTACAGCTCATCAAGGTGCTGTGATGATGTTGCCTTTCTCAACTCAGTAATCTGACTCCTGGGAATTTACCCTCAGGAAATAATTCAAGAGAAGCAAAGAGCATTCAGTACAAAGACATTCATTGCATCATTATCTATAATAGCATAAATGGGGAAACTCAAATGCACAAAAATCAGACGGTAATTCAAAACATTAGAGTACATCAACTCAGTGGAATATTACACAGCCATTAAAATGATCATTATAAAGATAGAGAGATTGTAAGTTATAATGTGGGGTGAAAAAGGCAGAGCATAAGGGCCATATTTAATATGATGCCAACGATGTGAAATACAAGGGTATGTGCAGAGTGGGGAAGAGAAGGTAATGTGCAAAAGTCAAAAACAGTTTTGTGAGGGTGTGAGATTACTGGGGAGTTACTCATATTCCAAATGCTCTTTATCTTACTGTGGAATCTTTTTCCACAACAACAACAACAATTGAGCAAGCTACATTCAGTCAAATGAATTATTTGAAACCCTTTTCCAAGGGGCCAAAGGAGGTACAGAAGAGTCAGCCAGCCGGGAATAGGTGTCCTGCCTTGCTTAGGGAGCATGGAGTATGAGGCAACAGGATGGCAGGGGAACAGGATGGGTGGGACCAATGAACAGGAAGTCATGGCAGTGGAACCAAAGCAGTCCCAGCATCACTCAGGCTGCCCCGGGGAGGCCTGCACTTAGGGTTCAGATGCATGGGTCTGAGCACAGAGCTGCAACCCGCTCACCAGGTGACATGAACCAAGTGCAGGAGCCTCTCTGAGCCTCACTTTCCTGATTCTTATCCAGATACAGTGCTCGCTCCCTATTATCGGCTGAATTGTGTCCACCCAACCCAAATTCATATGTGGAAGTTCAAACCCACAGTACCTCAGAATGTGACTGTATTTGGAGAAAGAGCCTTTAGAGAGGTGACTAAGGTAAAATGAGGTCATATAGGTGGGCCCCTATTCCATATGACTGGTGTTTTTATATGAAGAGATCAAAGGGCACCTGGGGGGCTCAGTCGGTTAAGCATCTGATTCTTTTTTTTTTTTTTTGATGTTTATTTATGTTTGAGAGAGACAGAGGGAGAGAGAGTGCATGCGCAAGCAAGCGGAGGAGGGGCAGAGAGAGGAGACACAGAATCCGAAGCAGGCTCCAGGCTCTAAGTTGTCAGCACAGAGCCCAACGTGGGCTTGAGCTCATGGAGCGCGAGATCATGACCTGATCCAAAGATGGATGCGCAACCGACTGAGCCACCCAGGTGCCCTAAGCATCTGACTCTTGATCTTGGCTCAAGTATTGATCTTTCAGTTTGTGAGATTGAGCCCCGAGTTGGGCTCTGCACTGACAGCACAGAGCCTCCTCGAGATTCTCTCTCTCCAACCTCCCCGCCCCTCCCTCACTTACTCTCTTTCTCTCAAAAATAAATAAATAAACTAAAAAAAAAAGAAAGAAAAAAATTAAAAAGAAAAAAAAAGAAGAGGAGATCAGGACACACACAGACACGTGCAGACCGAGGGATGACCATGTGAGGAGACAACTAGAAAGCAACAACATATAAACCAAGGAGAGAGGCCTCAGAAGAAACCAAACCTGCTGACACCTTGATCTCAGACTTCTAGCCTCCAGAGCTGTGAGGAAATACATTTTTGTTGCTTAAGCCAGCCAGTATGTGGTATTTCATGGCAACCGGAACAAAGGTATACACCTCCCTTTGCAGAGCCACAAGGATGACATCACCAGCACAGGGCAGGAACTCAAAAGACACATGGGAAAAGTGAACCAGGTCTGAGGCAGGTCTTGGCACCCTGAAAACCACTGCCTCAGACAAGGCCTGTGCTGGAAGACTGGGCCTCAATGTCTATCGGTGAGTTAGTTTAACTGTGAGGTTTAGAATGGCTATGGAGTTCTGCAAGACAGCTTCTGTGATCCTCATGGCAACTGGGATGAGGTTGGGCAGGAGAGACAACACTGTACATAGCTGGCAAAATTAAAGTTTAATAAAGTTAAGGGGTTTTATTCAAAGCCAAAGAGCAAAAACAGACCAGAGAAGGGTCACTAATGCAACATCTTAAACATCCAAGCTCCACTTTTCCACACTACTAAAAAATAAGGCTCTGACTGATTGATCTTACAACATGAAAGCTTGGAAATTCCATAGCACCAAAGCCACCATAAATCAAGTTAAAAGATAAGCAACACAGAAAATACTTGCAAAATACATAATTGACAAAGGAGAAAGAACCATAACTCAGAATGAGCTCCTACAGATCAGCATAAAACCATAAATATCTAAACAGCAAAATGGCAATAAATATAAATATACAAGTCACAAAATGTGCATGATTGGTCAATAAACAGATAAGAGTAGACTCAATCTCTATCAGTAATAAGAGAAATGCAATGACAACCCACACTGTTGGGACATATAAATTTATGCCCTCTTTTTGGCTGACAATTTGATAGTGTCTGTTGTTATCCATCATGGGTATCCTCTGGATATAAACTGGCAATCCTACTGCTAGCAATCTATGCTTTGGAAAAACTTACACACATGCACAAATTTGCATGCACAAGAAGGTCTACTACAGCATTACAGTGAAACTAATAAAATGTAAAGAACCTACTGCCCATCAAGAGGGAGACAATTAGGGGCGCCTGGGTGGCTCAGTCAGTTGAGCGTCTGACTTCGGCTCAGGTCATGATCTCACGGATTATGAGTTCGAGCCCCACGTCGGGCTCTGTGCTGACAGCCCAGAGCCTGGAGCCTGCTTCAGATTCGGTGTCTCCTCCTCTCTCTGTCTCTCCCTTCCATGCTCATGCTCTCTGTCTCTCAATAATAAATAAATGTTTAAAAAAAATTTTTTTAAAGAGGGAGATGATTAAATACATTATGACACACTTTAGAATTCCATGCAGTTATTTTAAAAATGAGATCGGTCTATATGTACTGACACATAAGGATCTCCAAAATATATCAGTAAGGGAAAAAGCAAGCTGCTTATCAATATGCACAATACGATCTCATTTATATATATGTAACTATGTGTGTGTGTGTGTGTGTGTGCTTACATGGCTTTGTAAAAGCATGGGAAAAATCTGGAAAAGTATCACTGGTAACCAATGCGTGTGTATATTCCTTGGGAAGGAGGTACTGAAAGATGACTACGTTGTATGTTATTTATTCTAGAGTCATTTAAATATTTTACAATTTTGTATTTCCTAATGAATGTTATCTCTCAACAAATTAAAATTGGCAAGAATCAACTCCTGCTTGTGTTGAATTCTGAGACCCTACAAAAGACTCTCTAATGGTGGAAGGTCAGGCATGAAGGGAGGTTCATAATGAGTGAGTTTTGGGAGCAGGAGGGTCCAGAAATCACATCAGAGAAGCCACCACATCAGTGCACACAGACCAACCTGGAAGGCAGCAATCAGAGAGGGGCTGGATCATTTGACGCACCCGTGGCACAATCCCCATGAGGCGGAGGAACAGAGCCGCCCATGGTGACGGGCCCTGCAAAGAACGGACACAGATGCAACCAAGTGTGGGAGGCAAAAGGCTCAGGCACCTGTCATTTGGCCAGGTTGCAGGCCTCACCCCACCCTCAGCCACCAGGCTGTTGGTAGGTGCTCTTGGCTACAGACACCAGTGACCTTGAGAGTAGTGGCTATGGCTCAGGGATGAGGCTCAGGAGGGGCCGCCATGTTGATGTCCAGGCATCCACCTGTGCTCACTTCACCAGGGCTGCTCTGGGTTGCATGGTCCAGAGAGGTGTTAGGAAAAATGTCAGAAAAGGAGAGAGGACGTTGTAGGCAAGTAGAGACTGCAGATAGAGGGAAGAAGTGACAGATAAGCTGCTGCTCAAAAGAGTCACCCCTGAATGCAGCAGCCCCATGTGATGCCCTCTCTAGTGCCCTTACTGTGGCAGGCATGAGTCACACCAGTGGCCCCTTTTTGAAACACCCTGCTTCCTGCTCCTGTGGCCACACACCCATTGTCCTCCACCCTCCTCTCTCCCTGCTCCCAGGCAAGATTCAGTCCTCACTCCCATGTTCTTCCCACTTCATGCTGGGTGGGGCCCAAATGATGATGTCCATGCCCACGACTCATTGTCCTGTCTCCCTGTTCATGTTTCCCCATCTGTACCATTGCTATGGTCCTCCCCTTCAAGCCCCAGATATCCATGGCTACCTGGATGACACCCACACTCAACCTGTCCCCACTGAGCCCAGTATCTTGCCTCTGCTCCCTCAGGACAACCTTTCCCTCTCCAGACAATTCTTTCTGCCCCCAGGTACCAGGCTGGAGACTTGAGGGTCAGCTCCTATGTTCTCTCCCTCACCTTGGGCCCCTACGTGCAATGCATCCCCAAGTCCTGAGGACGTTAACTTCAAAATAGCTTCCAAATTCATACCCTCTTCTCCCCCTCGGGTGAGTAAGCCACCCCCCAGCTCACTTTCAAGGTCTCAGATTCTACATTTACCCCTTCTGATCCATCCTTCAAGCTGCCATGGAGACAATTTACTGAAAATACACCATCCACTCTGTCACTTCCCTTCCATGGGTCCTCGATACCCACAGAAGCAAGTTCAAGTTCAAACTCCTTGGCAAACCACAGCCAACCAGGAGGTAAGCCTTGTGGGCCTCAGCACTCCTTACTCCTTAGCTTCACCCCTGCTCCTCCCTCCCTTGCCTTTACTCACCTGGCTGAGATGCCCTGCCTTTCCCTCCCTTGGCTGGCTCCTATCATCTCTGGATACTGAGTGTGGGCCCCTCCCTAAGGAGCCTTACTTGACAGCTGCCACCCCAGAGAGGGATGGAAAGCTATCTGGAGAGGGTCCTTCCTCAGGGTTCTCCTCACACCTTTGCCCATCACAAGCTGTACTCATCACACTGACTCATAAGGATCTTGTCTGTCCCCCTGCAAATAAATAGTCAGTGCCTTGAGGTCCGGGAAGGGGGCATACTCTCTGTATTAGCTTCCTAGGGCCACCACACACTAGGTGGCTTCAAACAACAGAAATTTATTCTCTCACAATTCTGAAGGCTAGAAGTCCACCATCAAGGTGTTGGTAGGGTCATGCTCCCTCTGAAGGTTGTAGGGAAGGATCTCTCCTTGCCTCTTTTAGTTTCTGGTGGCCCGGGGTGTTCTTTGGCCTGTGGAGGCATAAATCCAATCTCTGCTTCCATCTTCACATGGCCTTCCCCTCTGTGTATGTGTCTGAGTCCAAATTTCCCTCTTTTTAGAAGGACATCAGTCATATTGGATTCAGGACCATGCTCGTGACCTCATCTTAACTTGATTACATCTGTGAAGACCCTATTTCTAGTCACATTCACAGGTACTGAAGGGGTAGGTCTTCAATATATCTTTGGGGAGGGGGGGGACACACTACAACCCATAGCCCTTACTTTGGTATCACTATTGCCAAGAACTGTTAATGGATGGCTGAGCCAGTGTGCTCTAGGTCTAGACAGGGGAGGAACAGTCAGATGAAGAAGGCATCTTGAAGTTGGACCTGGAGGAGATGGGAGGGAAGAAGCATGTCCAGGTGGAAGGAGGAAAACTGTATGGGAGAGGAGGGAGAGCTGGGCTGCATGAGAGGCCTCGGCTCTGTGCTTTGTGGTGCAGGGAGCTGGGCCAGTCTGCAGAAAGGCTTTCAGGCTGGGCTGAAGCATCTGCCCTGGTACTGTGGAAGCAGTAGGCAGCCATCAGGAAAGCAGTGACAAGAGCAGAACAAGTGTTCCTGAAAGATTAATCTTCCTGAGGCATAGAGGGGCAAGTCTAAAAGGAGCCTTCCCTATGCAGGGAGTTACCAATAATGAGGAACTAAACCAGGGCAGTGGCAGCGGGGCAAGGAGAGAATCCAGAGAAAATGTGATGGGAGAATGGACAGGGCATGACCTCAGGCAGCAAGGAGAGGAAGAGGCTGAAGCTTGAAGGGGTTCAGTGGCCAGTGACTGAAAACAGCAGCCCAGGGAGAGCACTGTGCCTGCAGAAGCGGCAATTCAGTTTAGCCTCATGAAATACCATTCAATTTAAAAAGCAAGCTCATGGGTACACTCATTAAGTAATCACTGAAGCAGGGCATGTGTGCAAAACAGCTGTAAGAGTCCACACACTTTGTAAATAACTCAAGTTTATGGGAAACAAACACGTCTTTTTATATCAATGCCTGGTACCCTGGCTGTTAGCAGCAGGCATTTTGGAAGAAAGGTCTCAAGCCAAGGGAACTAGAAATTCAACTGAATAACCTTTAAATTACCTCATCACCTTGGGCAATGGAAATCAATGCAGTCTGCAAAGGGCTACCATGTGCCAGCAGAGGCCAGATGGAGCTGGTTCCCAGGCAGGGGATCCAGGGGCAGAGGGAGCTGTCCACCATGGGGGCATCTCTGGGATCGGTAGAGGTCCTGGGACTTCGGAGGCCCTTTCTGAGAGAGCCACCAGCAACACCCCAGACTTACCAGAGAGGCATTGCTGAGGCACGGCATTAGGAGAGGCTCTTGCCTTGGGAGATAGAATAAAGACCCTTCTCTCCACTCCCCCCACCTTCATGGATGATTCATTCCCTCTCTGGGCCTCAGGCACTTCATATCACCAGAGGATAGCCTCATTGATTTCCAAGGGCTCTTCTACCTTCCAGCTCTGCTTACGGCTGTGGCTACCACCCCTGTTGCCTGATCACAAGCCTCATCCCAGGTGGGGATGAGAAGATCTGGCAAACCTGAAAGGGAAGGTCTCAGACACTAACTCCTCCAAGTTGTGATTCTGTACAGCTGATCCTAACCCTTGCTTTTTCTTCTTCCTCTGGCCACCCAGCGATGGGTGCTATCACCTCAGTGTGAGAAGGATGCACTGTGAGCCTGGAGATCAAGGCGACTCTGGGTGTGTTGCTCCCCTTTTCTGTGCCACCAGCTCATCTGTGAGGCCCTCTCCTCATGCTGGAGAGGTGGGTGCCACGGTCAGACCTTGGGCACCTATGATGTAACATCTGAGAATGTCTCCTCATTCACATGATAGGGATGGTAATGGTTTTATTTCACAGGGTTGTTATGAGGATTGAGTTACTACAGAAAAGCCTGGCCAGTGTTAGCTGCTAGTACCACAGGGTCTGGGGGACATAAGCAGGACGAGAAGACATGCATTATTGGAGGAACAGCAGCAGCCTCTCCCCACAAGAAAGCATCCCCTGCCACAAGTCCTTTCCTGGAAGGGGTTTCTCTGAACAGAGACCCCTCATGGCCTTTGACATTTAGGCTCCTTCTTCCTGGAGGGAACACTCCCCTTGTCTCCTTTTGCCCAAGCTCCACTGCTGGTCAGCTAAGGTCCCTGGATGACAGCAGACCCAAGTACAGTCCCTACCTTGGAAACACTACCTCCAGCAGGACCAGGCTACCCCAAAGCAAACTATTGAGTCCTTTCATGACCCTCACAGTTTCAATATAAACATCAATGTGTGGGGATTTTTGTCTCAATATGCTCAGATTCTTCTAATAAGTGGTGATGGTAGGCCATGGCAAGAGATTTCAAGGATAACATTGAGCCCCTACAATCCTGTGCTGTTTACATAGTAGGCAGCTGTTACTTTCTCTATTTTTCATATGATAAAACCGAGGCTCAGAGAGGCTCAATCACAGGATGTAGTTAGTAAGAGGTAAAATGGGAATTTTGAGGTTGCTCAATCTACAAAGCGAGGCCTTTTTTCACTTCCTTTACACAACACAGCTGTGACCACCATCTCAAACAACAAGATGAACTGTATTCACCAAAATGAAACTTGTTCAATTGCCATATATTCATTACTATATCATGTTCTGTTGCTGTATATATCTTTATTTCCTGCCTTGGCCTTGAGAAATCCAGTCAGAAAAGTTCTGTTCATGTTTTCCATGCACATTTTATAATTTTACATAGATGCTGGCTTGCATATGATAAAAGCAAGTGCAGGACTTCTGAACAGAGACTGTGAGCTGGATCTAGGACTATGTAGCATCTAGACAACCGTCAAATGTTATCTTCCTCAGTTACAGAGGAGAACTTGAGCCCACCTTAATTATTGAGGAGGTTTTAAGTTGCTCAGATTGTGAATAAAAATAGGTAGCCTGATGGCATTACAGGCAGAGAGCATGCTAAATATATGCATGTATATATATGCACACACACCCCAACTTGATCTAGTTACAGAAAACTTTGGGCCTATAAATGTATTTTCAAAATAAACAACAAGCAAAGCTCAAATATATTGTTTTCCCAAAGCAAAAGCAATGGCTTGCTGCTTGGCCAGCCTGCCATTATGCATTTTGGACTTCATATTTTTATGAACGAAGTCAGCAAGGATCTCAAAGTACAGTTATGAGTCAGTCATCCTTCCTGACAACTATTCTCTAAAGAGGTTTACTCATCTGGCCAAGATACAAAGTGTTGACATGGTAAGTAAAAACTTAACTACTGTAAACAAAAATGCTTTTGGGTGGGAAAAAAGTGGTCAAGAATAATGTAAATCAAGTACATGATAGATATGCAGTTATTGTACTTTCTCCGGTATGACTTTTCCTCTCTTCAGAACACTGGCCAGGGATAAATGGTACCCGGTACCGAATGGTACCCAGTAATGCTACCACGTCCTTGGCATACATTTCCATCAGCACTGCAGCACCATTGCAGCTCACACTGACCCTAAAACCAGCACATCATCTCATACATCTTCTCTACCTCTCCTTCATTTCATCAGCACCATCATCAGCATCCGATGATCCAAGGAAGTTGCCCACCAGAGTCATTTCTGATGCACATAGCTTAGGCTAGACAGTCAAAACAAAACACAGACCCCAGCCCTCCAGCATGAGCCTGTTGAGATTCAGAGGCTTCATTTACAGCCACCTGGTTACAATAAGCACTTTACAAGGCTTGGCATCTAGACTTCTTCAGGGCCCTGGAGGACAGTCCCTCCAACTCCACCCCTCCTTCCTTCCACCCCTTCACCTCCCCAACACACCAAAAGTCCTTTGTCGAGGCAGTAGAGCCCCCCAACAGCCCACCCATCAGGTTCTAGGAGTCAAGAGGTCTATCTGTCTGACCTTGCCAGGTGATGGAGATGGGAACCGAATGCTGGTGGGATCGAAGGCAGAGGTGACCCATCAAGTTTAAACACATCTCCCCCTTCAGTGGATGGCTCAAGGCAGGAGGGGGGGGGAGCTTTAAGGGCCGAGGAAGCTCAAGGCTCCTGGCTGGGTAGTTGCCCAGCCTGACCCCAAACTGCTTACTCAGAGGCACAGGCTGGCTGGAGAAGGGCTTTTCCTGTGACAGGCACCACTGGAGTTTAAAATCCCCTTTGCGTGCTGGGAACACACACACACACACACACACACACACACACACACACACACACAGTAGCAGGAAGTGCCTGCCCAGTATCCACTCCAAAGCTCTTCTGCCTGAGTCCAGCTCACTTACAACAGCCAGGTGCACTGAAGTGACCCTTGCCCTTGAAGCTCTGGTAATGGCAGCTCAGGTGCCTAAGGAGACTGGAGGAAGGCAGGGAAAGGGCTTTACCTCTTGATTGAAGCCCCTGGGGAAGGCTCAAGCCTACCTTCCCTGCTAAAAGATGGCTGGCCTCTGTCTGGGCTATATTCCAGTGGCTGGTCTACATGGGGCCAATCCCCTGCACTGAAAGGGGAGAGTATCATCCCTGTGACACCAACCTGGGCAAACATCCCTTCTCAGTATCATATAGTGGGCTGCACCCAGGGTGGTGAAGGGGACATGCTTAGTGACTGCCCTTAGACTTCTAGCTAAACCCTTTGTCCCCTGGCTTGTGAGGGCAGAGCGGCCTGCCCTCTATCCCAGGACTAAGTGCCAGGGCAGAGATCTGATCCCTCAGTCCTGTAGGCTGCTCAAGATGAGGGCTAGAAGAAATTTACAATAGGTAAGGAAAATTTAAAAGCCCAAGAGATCCCATGCCTCAAGGACCCGCCTGCCCCATGCTTGCTCCGCTCGCCCCAACTCACCCCAGAAAGGGGCTCCCGGGTGTGGAAGTGGGTCTGGCCCCGAGGCTGTGGGGGCTCTTGCAGCTGCCGCCGACGCCGCCGCCTTCCCGCCGCCGAGCTCTCAGTCCATCTCGGTGCAGTGCCGGCTGCCACCGCCGCGCCAAGCCCGGGAGAAGGACGGCGGTCCCCGGATTGGGTGTGTGCTACCCGGCGGCCCCGGGCCCGCCTCCCCGCCGCGGCCGCCCCTTCAGCACCGCGGATAGCGGCCAGCCCAAGCTCTCTGAGTGCAGCCCAGCCAAGAGGTGCCCTGAGCCCGGCTCCGTACGCCCGCCAGTCAGCCTGAGCGCGGCAGGGGCGCGGCGAGCCGCGTCTTCATTCCTCCAGCCTCCTTCCCACCCGCCTGAGGTGGCCGCCTCTCCCTCAGGGCCCCGCTCCAAGAGCGAAGGGCGCCGCGAGGCCACCAGACAGTCCGCGGAGGACGGGACGCGCCTCCTCCAGCCCGGTCTGGGGCAGGGACTAGCGCTCTCCTCCCGCTCAGCGGGCTAGACAAAGGCGAGCTCTCAGTGTCTGGACGCCAACGGGCGGCGGAAAGCTCAGCTCAGCCTCTTAAAATGCGGGAGCATGGCCCGGAACCCGACCCGACCCTAAGGGCGCTATCGCGGCTCAATCGAGGCCAAAGAGGGCTGGCCCTTCGCCTGAGTCCAGTGGGGGAGGGGCCCTTGGCTCAAGCCCTCATTTCTCCACTGTCATATGCCCCGGGGTTGTAAGGAGTTAACCAGTTAGAGTGTCTTGGGAACTAGGGGAGGGTGAGCCGTTGGGGTTCCATCCCCATCTGGAATCCAATTCCCTCCTCCACATCCTTGGTGCCAGAGCGTCAATCAACCAACAGATGGGACTGCTGGAGCCTGGTGACATCACGCAGAATGCTTCCACGTTTTTCATTTCTGTTCAAATCCCTCCTACTCCTCCTTGTCCCCTGCCAGGAAAGTTCCCAACTGAGAGCAGGGGCCCTAGTTCTGACAGCCTCTGCCACAGATCAGAAACATGACCTGGGCCACCCTTACCTCTGCCCTCAGTGAGCCTCAGCTTCTCCTCTTGGCTTGTGGGGGTGGAGCAACCTTTGGTTCCAAGTCTGAGATAACTCAGCTTGTCTATCTGGCCAGGCAGAGAGAAGAATCCACAGCATGGACAGCCACCCCCAGCCCTGTCCACTTCATGGCCCCTCGCAGGCCTTTATAGAGTACAAGGTGAGGGGGCCCTTCTTTCCACTCAGTGAAACTGGCAACTCTTATCTAATTCTTTCTAAAGCAACCACAACTTTTATGCCTCATTAATTCAAATCCAAAGACATATTCATTTTTGCCATTTGGTTGAGTCCCCAGTTTAAAGGGGAAGACCAATGAAATGAGTTCAAGTCGAGGTTAATAAATGCTACCCAAGTAGGCATGAGGCACTCTGCTCAAACATTCACAGATCAAGGTTGCTACACAAACAGCCCAGAGCTGAAACCTTCAGGAAGAGCACGGCAGGAACAGGACTGAACATTTGCCATCCAGGAAATGTGGCAAGGGGCTGGGGAGAGTCAGGTGGGGGAAAGAGGGGCAGGGACTCCTTTAGTTTCCACAAGGAAGAATCACAATCCACATGTGGTGCCTTAAAAAAGAAACAAAACCACTACCTGTACCTTTTAACATCTTTTTTTTCCTCCTTTGAAAATTACTTCCAAGAGGCTTTTTTTTTTTTTTTTTTTTTTTTTTTTTTTTTTTTTTTGTAGCATACCATCAAAATCCAAAGACAAGAAACAAGTCAGGTTCCAGGGCACAGGTTATGTGGGCTTTCTGCTGCACTGGTCACAGGCATCAGATGGGGGAATGGGGTGCCCATCTACCTCCCAAACATCCAACATTTGCCCAGTGGGCATGTTGACTAATAGGAGGAAAATCTCAAGTCTTTCTTTGTGCATTTCCTCATTTGGAATTTAATTTCTTGAGTATTTTGTGACAAAGGATTCCTTCAATTTAACTCTTTTAATTGTCTAACTTATGGCACATTCAGCAATCACCAGCATGTCTGCATCCTTACGTTCCAGGAGATCAGAGAGGGACCCAGTGAAGCCCATTTCCATGGACACACACACCACTAGCACAAAACCTACAATTTCTACTGACACAAGAGGCTCACAGATACACTGAAGACCATGAAACGTTCACGATTTGGAGCAACAGAAACAATCTAAGCCACATATCAAGATTTTAAATTTCAGTTCAGTTATTCAGTTATTCTCTAGGTTCTGGAAAAGCCAAAAAACTGGAATACATTCCAATGATTCTTAACCACAAAGGCAGGAAGACACATCTGCCCAAGGCCCCATTCCTCCCTCTGCCTCAGGGCTCAAACCCTGCTCTTTGACCTCACTACAAAATCTCTTCTTTGTGGGCAGACTATGCCTGCCACTCCTGCTGACAACTGCCAGTGTGGCTGGTAAATCCCAACCAAATCCATTCTTCCCAGCCCAGCTATACTTTGCTCCCTCTGCTATGCCCTGAAAGAAAACATGAGCATGTCCTTGGCTTGTCCCTTCCTCCTCCCTTACAACCAGCCTGTCTCAGGTTTCACCAGTGCTTTCTTAGCCCACTCTTTCCTTCTCACCCAACTAGGGACCTGGACCTAGCCTTCTTCCTCTCTCCCTTGTCCACCATAGCACCTCTTCCCTGTCCCCTCTCTTAACCTCCTCTCTGGCCATATGACTCTTCTTAAGATACCTAGGACAGGTACCTGTCTCTACCTCTGTTACAAGCCTAAAATGCTACCATCCCACTACTAACCATGCAAGGTTCAACTTCCAAGCCTAACCCTCTGGATCCTAGGCAGACATACCTTTTGTATTCCATTTCCCAGGCCGCCCTAGTGACAGTTCTGCTCCCTGGCCATGATGTCTCAGGTCTTTGCCTCATGACCCTGACCATCCCTTGCCAACTCTGAGAATCTGCTCCACTATCCCTTACCTGACATCCAAGTTCCTATCCACCCACTGGAGCTCCAAAGCTCTCCAGAAGTGCTCCCAAGTGCTGCTGTGGCCAATGCTGGGACTGGTGCTGGCAGTGCTTACCATCCTGAGGCATGGCTCCTCATCTTGGCCTCCAGTTACACTTCCTTGAGTTTTTAGAGTACTCCCTGCCAGTACCATGCAGTACCAGACACTTAATCATTCCAACCATCTATACAACTACCTACCTGTCCCATGCCCAGGCATCTTACCTCTCCGGAAAGTCAATAAGAGTTCTTGCCTTCTGTTTTTATGGGGGCCTGTCGCTTCCTAGCAAAGTGTTCATAGCACTATTGAGAGGTCCTCAATAGTTCTTGAATGAGCAAACTCAGCATGGGTAATACCAAGAAAAGGATAATTTTAAATCTAGTTTTGAATTTTATCTAATTCATATTTTCTTTGTCTTTCCTCACTCCCAGGCCACATCCTGCCAAGCTGAGCTTGGGATAGCAGGCAGGGGAGAAAGAGGCTCTAGGTTGCCAGAGAATCACAGAACAAGTTCATTGCCAGTGGGTGATAAAGACAAGACTGATAAGGCATTCTGTGGTATGTTATTGCATAGCTGTATTCGGGACTCCTCAAGTAACTCTGTAAACCAAACAACAGAGCAAATTGGAACTTACTGACAGGCTGGGGAACAGATATTCTCACCATAGCAATACCTCAAAAACATAGCTGTTGCCAGTGACTGCTCCATAGGAGTGGTGAGGGGCTGGACAAACAACAATTCATTTTCTGAAGACTGGAAACTGTATTCACTGCTTCCATCAAAGTAGTAACTGACAGTACTCTAGGAACAAAGCAAACTGGCAACCAGCTATAAAAAAGCATCAGATGTGAAATCAGGCCAGGGACAGACTCCTAGCTCTGCCATACACTAGCTAGGAAACCCAGGGCAAGTCAGTTTCGCACGTTGGGCTTCAGTTTCCTTGTCTGTAGTAAGAAGGCATTGGATTAACTAATTCTGGCAGTCTATTTTACCTCTAAAAATTCAATAGGTCTTCAGAAATAAACCCTTATATGTATAGCCAAAGGTTTTTTTGTTTTGTTTTGTTTTTTTAGTCAAAGGCTTTTTGTCAAGGGTGCCAAGACCATGCAGTGGAGAAAGGACAGTCTTTTCAACAAATAGTGCTGGGAAAACTGCATGTCCACATGCAAAAGAATGAAATTGAACCGCACCTAACACTATGTACAAAAATTAACTCAAATGGATCAAAGACCTAAATGTAAGATCTAACAGTAAGACTCTTAGAAGAAAATATAGGACAAAAACTTCAAAACATTAGATTTGGCAATGACTTCTTAGATATGACACCAAAGGCACAGGAAGCAGAAGAAAAAATAAACAAATTTAAAAACTTCTGTGCATCTAAGGATACTATCAACCGAGTAAAAAGCCAATCCACAGAATGGGAGAAAACATTTGCAAATTCTATCTGATATAGGGTTAATAACCAGAATATATAAAGAACTCCTAAAACTGAGCAACAAAAACCCCACCTGATTCAAAAATGGGCAAAGGACTTGAATAGACATTTCTCCAAAGAAGATATACAAATGGGCAATAAACACATGAAAAGATGCTCAACATCACCAGTCATTAGAGGAATGCAAATCTAAAACCATAATGAGATATCACCTCACATCTATTAGAATGGCTAATATTAAAAACAAACAAACAAACAAACAAACAAACAGGGGTTCCTGGGTGGCTCAGCCAGTTAAGCGTCCGACTTCTGCTCAGGTCACAATGTCATGGCTTGTGGGTTCGAGCCCTGCATCCAGCTCTGCACTGACAGCTCAGAGCCTGGAGCCTGCTTCGGATTCTGTGTCTCCCTCTCTCTCTGTCCCTTCCCTGCTTGTGTTCTCTCTCTCTCTCTCTCAAAAATTAAAAAAAAAAAACATTGAAAGAACAAAACAACAAGTATTGGTGAGGATGTGGAGAAATTGGGAACCATGTGCACTGTTAGTGGGAATATAAAATGGTGCAGATTATGGAAAACAGCATCATGGGTTCCTCAAAAAATTAAAAATAGAATTATCATATGGTCAAGGAATCCTACATCTGAGTACATACCCAAAAGAACTGAAAGCAGGGTTTTAAAAAGCTATTTCTACACCCATGTTCATTCATAGCAGCATTATTTATAATAGCCAAAAGATGGAAGCAACCCAAGTCTCCACTGATAGATGAAAGAAATAAAATGTGATATATACATATAGTGTAATATTATTCAGCCTTGAAAAGGAAGGAAATTCTGACACATGCTACAACATGAATGAAACTTGAAGATGTTATGCTAAGTAAAATAAGCCACTAACAAAAAGAAAAATACTTTACGATTCCACTTATATGACATATCCAGAGTAGTGAAATTCATAGATACAGAAAGTAGAATGTTGTCACGGGGGGGGGGGGGCTGAGGTGGGGGGGGACAGATTTATTGTTTCTTGGGTATAGCATTTCAGTTTTGCAAGATAAGAGTTCTGAAACAAATGGTGGTGATGGTTGAACAATATGACTATTTAATACCAATGAACTGCACACTTAAAAATGGTTAAAACTGAGGCACCTGGGTGGCTCAGTTGGTTAAGCATTTGACTCTTTGATTTCGGCTGAGGTTATGATCTCACAGTTGTGAGATGAAGTCCCGTGTTGGACTCTGTGGTGAGCATGGAAACTGCTTAAGATTCTCCTCTCTCTCTCCCTCTGCCCCTCCACTCCTTGCACACTCTCTCTCTCAGAAAAAAAAAAAAAAAGGTTAAAATTTCAGGGGTGCCTGGGTGGTCCAGTCAGTAGAGCATCCAACTCTTGATCTCAGGGTCATGTGTTCAAGCCCCATGTTGGGTGTGAAGCTTACTTTTAAAAATGTTAAAATTTCAAATATGTGACATATTATAATAATATTATTAATATTAAAAAAATCTTATCTGAAGTATATATATTTACAGTGTGGAAGAGAATTTTTTAAAACATTGAGTATTTAGTTAAGCTTAATATTAGTTATTTCCCCTGTAAATACATTTTTAATGTTTAAAACAAATAAATTCAACCCTGAATACCATCCTTGTAGTTTTGACTGACCAAGGGGCTCTCAGTTAGGTGGATCCAAGCCCAAGAAATCAGATTTCCCTCAGCAGTTGCCAAGCAGCCACATCTACATATACTGGGGGCTCTGTGTCTTCATAGAGTCTGGTAAATTCTCAAAGACTTAATGTTCTCCCTGCATGAAGCCCACGGACAGTTAGGGAAACCTAAGAAAATATTACCAAAGAGAAATGTAAACCTTCAAATATGCAGATGGCTGAAATGTCAAGAGCCAGTAAGAAGAGCCACTTGGCATATCTAGTGTGTCCTAAGCAGCTTGATTGGCAAGAAGGTAACTTCAGAAAAACTATGATTAATAAGTTTAAAAAAAATACAAAATGGATACATAGATGTAGCATTTCAACAGAACTGGAAATCTATAAAAGTAATCAGATGGACATTCCAGAATTTAAAAATACAATATCTGAAATTAAGAATTCATTGCATTGGCTTCACAACAGAATGGGTAAAGTAGAAAGCAGGATTAATGAACTCAAAGTCTGGTTAATTAAAAATATCCAGAGAGAAAAAAAGATGGAAAAGACAGAACAGAACATAAAGGTCACATGGGCAATCATCAAAAGGTCTAACATACATGTAATCTGAGTCCCACAGAGAGACAGATAGAGGATAAGCCAGAAGCAGTCATGGAGTGGTGCCTCCTTGGTGGCTCAGTGGGTTAAGCAACCAAGTTGATCTCAGCTCAGCCTCATGTTGGGGTCCATGCTGTGAGTGGAGCCTACTTGAGAAAAGGAAAAGAAAAGAAAAGAAAAGAAAAGAAAAGAAAAGAAAAGAAAAGAAAAGAAAAGAAAAGAAAAGAAAAGAAAAAGAAAAAGGAAAAGGAAAAGGAAAAGGAAAAGGAAAAGGAAAAGGAAAAGGAAAAGAAAAAGAAAAAGAAAAAGAAAAAGAAAAAGAAAAAGCAGTCAAAAGAAAAGAAAAGAAAAAGCAGTCATGGAAGAAATAATAACCATGAATTTTCCCAAATCTGGTTAGTCCACAGATTCAAGATGCTCAGTGAGCCCTAAGAAGGAGAACTATAAGTCAAACCCTATTTAGGCACATTACTAGCCAGTCCTAAAAATCAACAGAGGGAAAAAAAATAAACTTAAAAGCAGCTGGAGAAAAAAGAGATACACTATTTCAAAGGAGCAAGAAGACTGTTGTCTTTTCAATATAAAATAGAGAAGAAAGAAGACAATGGGATCTTTAAAGCTTAAAAAAGGAGGGAAAGGAGGAAGGGAGGGAGGAAAGGTGGGAGGATGGACTGCTAATCTAGTATTCTATACCCAGGGAAAAGATCCTTCAAAAATTAAGGTGAAAAAGAGATATTTTAAGGCAAAATAAAAAACAAGAAGCAAAGAGTTCCACTGCTAGTAGACATGCATCACAAGAAATATTAAAGTTCTTTGCACAGAAGGAAAATGGCCCCAGACATAAGAAAAGAAATGCAGAAAGGGATAAAGAACATCAGAATTGGGGGGCACCTCGGTTGCTCAGTCAGTTGAATATCCGATTTTGGGTCAGGTCATGGTCTCATTGTTCGTGAGTTAAGGCCCCATGTCAGGCTCTGAGTTGACAGCTTGAAGCCTGGAGTCGGCTTCAGAGTCTGTGTCTCCCTCTCTCTCTGCTCCTCCCCTGCTTACACACACACACTCTCTCTCTCAAAAATAAACAAACATTAAAAAAAATAAAAATAAAATAAAAGAACATCAGAATTGTTTTTTTTAATTTTTTAAAGAAATATTTGTTTATTTTTGAGAGAGAGACACAGAG
Source organism: Puma concolor (assembly GCF_028749965.1). Taxonomy (NCBI): domain Eukaryota; kingdom Metazoa; phylum Chordata; class Mammalia; order Carnivora; family Felidae; genus Puma; species Puma concolor. The sequence continues at coordinate 22,333,201 of NC_141678.1, forward strand.
CATGAGCGAGGGAGGGGCAGAGAAAGAGGGAGACACAGAATCTGAAGCAGGCTCCAGGCTCTGAGCTGTCAGCACAGATCCTGATGTGGACCTTGAACTCACAAACCATGAGATCACAACCTGAGCTGAAGTTGGACACTTAACCAACTGAGCCACACAGGCGCCCCCAGAATTGACTTTTTAAATGTAGCTAAATATAAGTAAATATTGCTTAAAATAACAACAATTATAGTGATCTGTGGAATTTATAACATACAAGTGAATGCATATAAAAACAAAAAGAAGAACAAGAAGAGATAAATGGAATTTAACTTGTGAAGTTCTTAAATTGGGAAGTGGTAAAATTACTAATTTAAAGTAGACTCTGATATATCAAAAATTCACATTATAGCCTCTTTTATTAAAAGAATAAGAGAAAGGGGGCATTAGGCATCCAACTCTTGATTTGGGTTCAGGTCATGATATCATGGTCATGAGATTGAGCCCAGCATTGAGCTCCATGTTGGGCATGGAGCCTGCTTAAGATTCTCTCTCCCTCGGGGTACCTGGGTGGCTCAGTCAGTTGAGCATCTGACTTTGGCTCGGGTCATGATCTCACAGTTCATGGGTTCAAGCCCCATATTGGGCTCCGTTCTGACAGTGTGGAGCCTGCTTGGGATTCTCTCCCTCTCTCTCTCTCTCTCTCTCTCTCTCTGCCTCTCCCCCCTCAAAGTAAATAAACTTAAAAAAAAAAAAAAAGATTCTCTCTCCCTCTCCCTCTGCTCCTCTCCTGTTCACACTCTCATAAATAAATAAATAAATAAATAAATAAATAAATAAATAAACAAACAAATAGAAGGTATAACTAAGAATGAATAGAGAAGAGAATAAAATCACCAAAAAATGCTTGATTAATAATAAAAAATGAAAGAGAAGGAACATTAATGTTGTAGCATATATCAGAATTTCCTTTCTTTTCATGGCTGAATAAAATTCCATTGTATGGATAGACCACATTTTGTGTATCCAATTATTGTCAACAGACACTTGGGCTACTTCCACCTTTCAGCTATTGTGAATAATGCTTCTAAGAATATGAATATTTGTACAACCCGAATCACATTTGAAATCAACCTTTTAGCTGAAACACAACCTTAATCACTTGTACTTTCAGTGTTCAGACAATGTAGTAGACAGTATGAAGCAGAGAACCTGAAGTCAGATAGACCTGGATTCAAAGTCAGTCTCCGCCACTTGCTGAGTGACTGTAACAACTTTCTTGGAGAGTTACACATAACGTATGTGAAAATGCCAGGCACACAGCAGGCACACATGGTAGCAATTATTCATGTTATGCTCATGAGGTCAGAGCACCCTTCTGATGTCAGGTGGGCTGGGGAATGTCCCAGACTCTGGGTCCTCAAAGTACTGATAGAGAAGATGCCTGATGCTTATGATTTTCATATTGTTTGTTTTTTCCCCAACAGGCAAAAAGACAAAACAAAACTTCTAACAGCTGCCAATCAACTTTTATCCTATAAAACATGTTGTCAACCAATGAGAATTTGCCAAAGAATTTACTTTACATTGTGCTTAAAAATATTGTTTCTCGGGGTGCCTGGGTGGCGCAGTCGGTTAAGCGTCCGTCTTCAGCCAGGTCACGATCTCGCGGTCCGTGAGTTCGAGCCCCGCGTCAGGCTCTGGGCTGATGGCTCAGAGCCTGGAGCCTGTTTCCGATTCTGTGTCTCCCTCTCTCTCTGCCCCTCCCCCGTTCATGCTCTGTCTCTCTCTGTCCCAAAAATAAATAAACGTTGAAAAAAAATTAAAAAAAAATATATTGTTTCTCTTCATCTGACTTTAACTGCCATGTGCCGGTGGCAAACCCAGATTATGAATGATTCATGCACAGACACAATGACTAATTAAACCCAATAGAGACTATTCATTAAAAAATAGAAATGCAAACTTTTACCCAAGGGTTTGCAAGTAAATGTCTGCAGGAAGCATTTGAGGAAGGTTTATAACCTCAGCTTCTTCAGTAAACAACACTGCAGATGGTGGATGAAAAGAATACTTGCATGCATAAACAATTTCTTATCATGCAAACCATGGTGACCGAAGTTTTTGTATACAGTTCCTAAATACTTAGGAGCTGTTTTGTTAAATGCTTATGTATACATTTCCTAAATACTTAGGAGCTGTTTTGTTAAATGCTTATGGATGTTTTAATCATGAGCCTTTTGACTTTATTTCTATATTTTGGTGATGTCTATCTATGTACCCATTGATTAGGGGATAGGGTAGGCGGCTAGCTGGCATCTTAATAAAACTATTTACTGCAAAGGCTCATGAAATCCCCACTGGCCTGGACCCAGCCCTGGGACATCACTGTGACCCTCTCAGTCTTGCTGCTCTCTGCTAGCTAAGGCATCTGCCAGTCCACAATTTGTTTTTCTCTATCCACAGAGTGAAATTATGATTGACAACATATTTCATAAGACTGTGGCACAGATATGGTAAAGAGATAGGACTGTTAATATCTGGGAACCTGGAAAAGAGCAGTGTTTGAAACGGGGATCATGTTGCTCTTGACTGTCAAAGACCTTCCAAGCAATGGAACTTAAAAACCAATGAAACAGATCCTATTCCCCCTGGTTTCAGGGCAGCCATATGATACAATGAGGCAAGTACAGAGATAATAGAAGAAACATCCCTTAACTGATTTTTAAATTGTTGATCCAAGAGCTTATGAGTCTTGAAATGACCCTTAACCACATTTGCCAGTGGATTCTTAGCAAGTTACCACATCTCAAACAATTTAACATATAAAGTATTCCCCCACCTTTCTTTCTCTCTTCTCTTCCTCCCTTCCACTCCCCCTCCCTCCCTCTGTCTCTCAAATACAGTTTGCTACATCCCTTAGGGGTTGTTGTTTGCATGTCTTAAGAGTCTTGCTGAAAGATTTCCTGAAAGCCATAGGCATACTGGTTATGAGAGCAATCAGCAGTAGAAACTGTGCTCTGTGTGCTCTATAAGACGTGTACACAACCTTTCTCTCTTCTCTCTTCTTTCTCTCTCAACCAGCCCTCAAAGTGATATCTACTTGATAGCTCAAGACTAATGTGGAGCTTCTGGCTTTGTCCTCTTTCCTATCTCCCTCCAAATCCATGATGGATTGTGTGTGTGTGTGTGTGTGTGTGTGTGTGTGTGTGTGTGTGTGTGTGTAAATTAGATATGCAGCCAAAACTCCTACAAATGAGTGATGCAGTTTCAAGTTGTCAAATCTTTTCTATCCCTTCTCTCCCTTTCTCCCTAAAAAAGGGGTCAAACAGAAGTGCCACATATTTTCATGGGGCAAGGTCTTTCTGGAACCTGGGAGTATGTGGAGGCAGAGGGTGACACTTGAAAGGATAGAGACAATAAGCTCTGCGAGTCATCCAGCCAACCACTGCTTCCAGCCCAAGGATCACACGCAGTCAGTCACGGCAACAAACTACAAGTCCACCAAGCCCAGGGGCCTGTGCCCTCCTTCTGAAGCCCAGTCACCTTGTAGCATGGAGACAGAGTCACCCCCCACCCCCACTACCCTCCTTCTGATGACAGCCATTGTCACATAGAGAGAGATGCACAAGAAACAACATGTGTTCTGAGATTCACATCCCTCCTACCCCCAAATAACATGGCACAAAATGAAATTAAGCTGTGTTCTAAATGGAAGCAGAGTTTCCACCAGAAGAGGAGGCAAAGCTGCTACAGAGAAAGACTCTCAAGGGCAGACTCTGTTCTTAGAGAAAAGTTCATCCTGCCTTGTGCTCTTGGGGTTAAAACTGAATGAAGTCTGTCTACCTTCTGGTCATTAGTGTTGCCTTCCAAAAGGCTGCATTCAAACAATCTCCAATCAAACCATTTCTTTCTCTTTAGGGTGACTTGGACTTGAGAGCCTCCAGTGGACTTTGGAGCCTTAGTCAATGCTTCTTCTATGTGGTGAACCCCAAGAGGGCACTGGGTTGTCCTGGGGCTCTTTTGATTTTTTTTTTTTTCTGATTTTGGTGTGCTCTGTAAGTTGATTTTTCTCTCTGAGAGTATCTGAACCGAGTTGGTGAGTTAATGGAAGGGAGACCTTGTTCCTCGTGTTAGCTACTAGCTCCTGGAATTGGTTGGAAGATGTGCAATCTGGAAAGATGAGCCAGATAATTTATAAGAGGAAACAGATTTCACTGGCCTGAAATCCTGGTGTTTGAATGCACAGAGGATGCAGTCTCCACCTGCTGGCCAGTCTCAGGCCCTCCCTCTCTGGTCAGGACTGGACTTCTTCCAGAGCCCCTCCCCACAACCTCCAGCATGCATCTCAGAGATGGAAGAATACCTTCCAAGATCCTCCATCTAAGCTTAAAAATAGCACAGTTCTTTCCAAGAGGGTGCAACAACCAAAAGCTGATGCTTCACCAGTCAATACCAGGAGCAGACATTTCACGTTCATTTTTCCTTTATGGCACAGTCTCTGAGATGGCCAACAGATAGTGCAGGCATACAGAGCAATGGCCTCATGACAAGTCCTTTTGGCCCTTTCATGGTATTGCATGTAGATTTGCCCAAAGCTATTAAAAATTAATTATCACTCCCAAAGAAACCCTGAATCAAAAGTCAATATTTACAACTTACTAATTAACACGGTCTTTGGCATGAGAGACTTATTACGCTGGAGCCATGATGCTAATCTAATTTTACATGAAAGGAGACATGTAAATGCAGGAGCTCTGCAAGTCTGAGCCACAGCAAAATCATTTTATGCTCCTCTTTGAATCTGTCAGATTAAATCATACCAGAGGCCTTGGCTGGTTTGCCAGTCACCCCAGAGCACATTCAGCCTTCTGACTGAGGGCCCCGAGTGAAAGGGGAATAATGTGGCTAGGAGGTCAGGGCCTGGCTCTGAGCACACCATCCACCACCAGCTCTCCATGCTGCAGGGAGTTGGGTTTTCTCCACTGAAGGCTTCTCCTTAAAGGAAGATCTCCCAAGGGAACTGGGTGGGATTCTGCATCCAGTGCCTCAGCAGCAATCTCACAGGGATCGACATAGCACTAGGGAAATAGTAGATAAGAGGGGATGGTATCACTCCCTTCCCCTCCCCTTTCCCACTCAGCAGGACATTTCGCAGCTGATCAAACTGTCCCCCCTACCAGCATCATTGCTGTCACTTGTATTGGTGCCATACAGGCCAGGCACAGTGTTGATACTTTACACATCCTCACAACAGCCTGATTCTTCAAATAATGGAACTGGGGCTCGGGAAGATGGGGGGTTGGGTTAGATCATTTGTCCCAGGTCATGTGGCTGGAAAGTGACACAGCTGAGATCCCAATGTGGTTGGGTTCTGGTACTGAAGACACCATAAGGAACAAACAGGACACAGAGCTTGGCTCTGCCCCATGAAGCTCTCAAATCCCAGTGCTTCTCTCCTCCCCCACTGCCAGTGCACCCTGTCCCCAGTCCTGCCTCGCTCTGACATACTGTTCATCCCACAGCCAGAGGAGCAAAGCTGAGAGAGCCAGGTTCCGGAATAGCACATTTCTTACAGACTCAGCCCTTCTTGGGATCCAGCGGGGAGTCTGGCTGGGAAGGCCTTTCATGATCCATGATCTGGCCGCTCCAGCCTCATGTTGGGACATCCCCACCCCATCCCAGCCTTCCCTGCTTGGGCCACTCTCAAACTATCTATAGCTCTCAGACAGTCATGTTCCTCTTCACCTCCAGACTCACTTTCACTTGTATTCCCCATACTTTACCAGGTCAATTCCTCCTTGACCTTTAGGCCTCAGCTTACACATCACTTCCTCAGGCAGCCTTCCCTGACCCTCCAAACTGGGCTAGGTGCCCTCTCCAGGTTTTAGCCTTATATGCCATCCACCGTGATTTTCTGTTGTCTGTTTCCTCACAGCAGGCAGCAAGGTCCCTGGCAGCAATGACTGGTTTTGTTTTCCATTAAATCCTCATCTCCTAGCACTGTCTAGCACAGAGAGGTGCACAGTAAATATTTATCATGTACCGACTTAAAATATACTAACTTCTATAAAATTTAGCAAGGAAGCAAGTTTTCTAACTCAGAAATATTAAGAACTGCTTTAGATATACGAGTAAAATTATTCAAAGAACAAAACATGGCCTACACATTACATGGGTAGAAAGGAAAAATTATCTACGATTAAGATGCAACCCCAAACAAAATCCCAAGGGGATAATTTAAATAAAACATATACTGATTCTAAAATTGATACAGAAGGGGGAAATCCCAATACATTTTTGAAATTAAAGTACAGTGTGGGAGGATTTATCTGACCAGCTGTCAAGCTACAGGGACTTTACTGTGGGATATAGGCAGAAGGCATGATAAAGAGATCAATGAAGAGTAGTATTCAAATGCAGAATAAATTCTCCTGGGAAAAAGAAGATACACTTTTGGAACATATAAAATTAGATGCCTACCTCATATCTTGCATAAAAACAAATTCCAGAGGCTATAACTTAAAACATACTCATTAATGGTCTCTCCTTTCCCAAGTGATTTGAATGTCATCTATATCACTAAGTGAATTCCCATAAATACATAAATCTATTTCTGGAGATGACATTCTGGTTTTAAGAATGAAAAACAAGGATTACCACCTACAGCATTTTATTTTTTTTTCAAGTTTTTTTTTTCTTTGAGAGAGAGAGAAGGAGAGAGGGAGACAGAGAATGAGTCGGGGAGGGGCAGAAAGAAAGGGAGAGAGAGAATCCCAAGCAGGTTCCGTGCTCTCAGCACAGAGCCTGACATGGGGCTTGAACTCACAAACTGTGAGATCATGACCTGAGTCAAAATCAAGAGTTGATGCTTAACCAGCTGAGCCACCCAGGTGCCCTCACCTATAGCATTTTAGTAAGTAACCACAGACACGGCTCTGTGAGACTACTCACTCAGGAGAGGACTGTGGACGCTTAATGCCCACCTCTGAAAATGCTGTCCCCTGCTTCTGAAGCCTCTTCATGGGAGGAAATAGTCATTCTGCAGATACACGCTGAAGACAACTTTCAATTAACGTGGTCCTAAGTAATTACAGTGAACATTTCTGAGACCCACGCTCTCCTCTCCATCACCTGCCTGGCTGACCCAAGTAGGTGTGGCTCTGGGAAGCTTCCAGGGTTCATGGGCAATGTTGGTGAGGTACACCAAGTAGAGAGAAAAGGCACATTTTTCATCAAGGTGCCACAGTTTTTCTATTTCCAAAAGACTCTCCATGAATTGCATTCTTATGCAAATATTTGCAAAGGCAAAGATTTATATGATCAGTCAGATTTGGGGAACAACACTGTTAGGAGTGTTATGGGGTTATTCATTTACCGTTAGACAGACATATGCTCTCTGAACAGGCCTCCTGTTCTGAGATGTGATATTTCATGTCCCAGGGGAATGAAAACAGACAGAACCTGTGTCTGCAGTAAGCTGCCTTCACTAATTCCCCCAGGGCACCAACGAAGAGGGCAGTATGTGCACAGGTCTCCTACTTCTTGAAGCATAAAAAACAAAAACAAAAAACAAATTAAAAAAAACATATAAGACACTATAATTCCTGACAAAACATACAATCATTTTTTTTTAAGGCAAAATGATTGCTCATCAAGAAAGCCTGTGCTCAACATTTCTTTAGGTTGTCCTGGGATGGTAGACTCAGTGTCCTCCAGCCTGGCCCCTCCCACACTTCTGGCAGGCATTTAAATAGTACGTCTACTTTGGAAGACAGTTTGGCAGTTTCTTAGTTAAACATGTATCTACTACCCTACAGCCTAGCCATTGCAATCTAGGTGTTTACCCAAGAGAAAAGAAAGCATATGTCCATACAAAGATTTGGACATGAACGTTCATGGCAGCTCTATCTGTGACAGTTAAAACCTAGAAAAAAAACAAATGTCTATATCAACAGGCAATGGCAGACATTCCGTCCAACAATGGAATACTGCTTGGCAATGACAAGGAAAAAACTAGTGATATATGCCACAACACGAATGGATTTCAAAATAGTTATGCTGGGGTGAAAGAAGACAAATAGAGCATATACTGTACAATTCTATTTGTATACAATTCTAGAAAATGCAAACTAACCTGTTGTGGCAGAAAGCATAAGTGGTTATCTGGGGAGGTAGGAAGGGCTGAAGAGGAATTACAGAAGGGCATGGGAAGACATTGGAGGTGACAAATATGGCCATTATCTTGATTGTGGTGATGGTTTCGTGGGTGCATATGTATGTCAAAACTTATCAAATTAGGCACTTTAAATATAGGCAGTTTATTTCAAGTCAATTATACCTCAGTAAGGATTTTTTAAGTTAGTTTAGAGAGAGAGAGAGCATGAGCATAAGCAAAGGAGAGGGGCAGATGGGGAGCAGGGGGAGAGAGAAAGAATCTTAAGAGAATCTTATGCTCAGCATAGATCCTGATGCAGGGCTCGATCCCACAATCCTGGGATCATGACCTGAGCCAAAATCAAGAGTTGGGCACAACTAACTGAGCTACTCAAGCCCTCCAGTAAAGATTGCTTTAAAAGACATATATTGAAGACCAAAATAAGTGGCTGTCCATCAAAGACCCCTGTGCTCCCCATGTCCTCCAGCTGGGACAGTGGCTGCAAGCCAGCAGGAACATAAGGCCTGGCACCTTCATGTTGTTGGACATCTCACGGCAGTCTCCCTGTCCACTGGGACCGCCAGCCCCAACCTCCCCTGCTGGGCAGGCACTCCTCCCCAGTCAGCCCATACAAAGCCAGTGCATAGTCCATCATCCACGCAGGGCCACCATTCACGTTCCCTGGGGAATCCTCCCCCCAACTGGCTAGGACCTTTGTAGGAGGCAGAGGTGTTCTGACATAATTCAATTTGTGACCATAGATCACCTTCTCGAGATGCTTTTAGGCAGGACACCAGCACCATAGCTAATAAAAATCCAACTCACATGCTTTATTTCCCTCTCCCTGAGGTTCAGTGTAGTAAAACTGCTATTCCAAGAAAGCAAGAGAGTACCTGGACTTTTAGGAATCTGCATTAATTCTTTCAAGCCTGCAGAGCTCCATGGCCATCTACTGGGCAAATGTCCCTACCAAATAATAAACAAAATCATCCTTACTTGTTCCTGTCCTTCACTATGTTCTCATCCAGGGGATGCAACAAGGCCTAGCTTTGAAGCTGCGAAAGTCTGTGTTTGGATTTTGGTGCCACCATGCATTCACTGGATATTTCCTGAGCATCTCCTATGGCAGGCCCTGCACTCAGCACTCTTCTTGAAGTAGATAGTCTAGTTGCGCAGCCAGATGTCGATCAAAGCATCATTACTTCCTAACAGTGATTTCCAAAAAGGCACTGAGGTCCTCCTCTGTAAACAGGGAAAATGTTCCCTCCCTCTCAGTGGGATTACTTGACTCATGGAGATGGTGCCCCAGACATGCCCTGCACAGAACCCAGCACTGCCTATGGTCAGTCTTAGGACCTAGGTGCAGGGAAAGGACGTCCCTTAATGGGTCTCCTTCCCTCCAAGCAGCCCAAGATCAGAAGGCTTCAACCCACTTCAGGGGCATTTTTCACAAAGAAACATGAAGAGTCAGTGTGTCTCTGGGGAGTGGAGGCTCCAAAGGAGACGTGGAGAGGTAGATGATAGATTTCCTGGCCGAGAGATCCCCAGGCTCCACACTGGCCTCTCCACACCCACAACTCAAGTTGAGGCCTGAGCCTCAGATGACTCAGATGACTCAGAGTGTGGCAGGAACCACAGAGTTAACCAAATGCAGGGATGCTGCCTTTGGGGGGAGGATGATTTTTAATATTAAAGTAAAATTAATACATGGCATTTACTTTTGGGTTGCTTGGAATGAGTGCATGAAGCCTAAGGAATGGGAAGGTGATTTGACAGAAGTTAGATCCACAAATGCCAAAGAGATTCAGTGAAAATGGTGTAATGGTATCTTAATGGCCAGGGTGCCCTATAGCGGAATGTGGAAAGTGCCAGAGCTACAGCCCAGTGGCATCTTATAAGCGTCGGTTTGTTACACAGAGTAGGGGCTGAGTAAAGCTCACTGATGACATTTGCAGCTGCTTTTCCACTCACCGGTGCCCAAATTTGTCCCCAGGAACTGCTGCAAGGATAATCACTTCACTGTGTTTGAGAAGAGATGGATCACTATGGCATACTTACTGCAAAAGCATTGGCATGGGCATGCAAGAAATGATGCTGGGTGACTCGTGGTTTTCAGATAACTGCACCCTTCAGCTCACCCAGGGCTGTGAGCCCCTTAAGGGCTGAATGCTTAGCCTGAATAATCATTCAATTCAAGCACCTATGTTTGGTTTTATTTATTTTTTTTTTAATTTTTTTTTCAACGTTTATTTATTTTTGGGACAGAGAGAGACAGAGCATGAACGGGGAAGGGGCAGAGAGAGGGGGAGACACAGAATCGGAAACAGGCTCCAGGCTCTGAGCCATCAGCCCAGAGCCTGACGCGGGGCTCGAACTCATGGACCGCGAGATCATGACCTGGCTGAAGTCGGACGCTTAACCGACTGCGCCACCCAGGCGCCCCACCTATGTTTGGTTTTAAATAGACTACAAATAGATTAAAATTTTTGCTTCATGTTGAATGAAAATCTGACTGGCACACATGAAATACTCCTCTGAAAGGAAAAATGAAAAACAAAGGAATATTGAAGAGCAAGAAGACAGCCTGAGGAGTGGGGATGAGCTGGATTTCTGTGTAGGGAGGAGCTGGGAGCAAACGTGAGGGAGAGAGGACAAGCTAAGGTCAGTGCCACCAGGGATGGGCCAGGGCGGGTGGCAAGAACCAGGGAAAAGAATACCCAACCACCAAAGGGGCCACGGTCCTTCTGCCTCGAGTCTGTTCCTGCCGCTCAAGCACAAAACTGAACCCCTCCTTTGTTCCCTTGGCTCTATTTCAAATTCATTCTGGAAAGGAGCTGGGGATACTTAAAGGAAAAAAAAGGTGCTTCCTTTCTATCTGGAGCTTTCCCGGGGAAGGACAGGATATGTGTTGCTGTCAACCAGAGTCACTTCTGTCCAGCCACTGCAGCAACAAGTGCATCTAGGAGGTGCAGGGGGCCAAGGTGGTTAAGACAGAAAAGCATCAGTTTCCTGAGTAAGCTGAAGCCCAGCTGAAGTACAGAAGCAGGCCAGGTGGCAGTGCTTCCTGGGATCACCTTTTGGAAGCTTTGTCAAATGTCTGTGGAATGCCACTCGGTGCTGGGAAGTGGGCACAGGGAGTAAGTTAGAGGGTGGTGCTGGCCCTCAAAGAACACACAGGCCAGATGTCCAAGCTGTTAGGGTTATGCACAGCCCCCCAATAAAACAAGATTGACCAGTCGCCCCCAATTTATGAACAGTTATTTGTAAATTATACACATGTCGTACTATTTGACTTAACCCTTTATGCTCTAGTACCCTCCCGCAGGGCACTCATCCCCTTCTTGAAAACAACTGGGCTGGAGGGCAGTGGAATCAAGAACCACAGTACCATTTGCACCCCGTCTCCAACACAACTTTTCCTAGGAAAGCATCACAGGAGAGGACAGCTGCATGCATGGACATTATATTCTTTTTTTTTTTTTTTAATTTTTTTTTCAACGTTTTTATTTATTTTTGGGACAGAGAGAGACAGAGCATGAACGGGGGAGGGGCAGAGAGAGAGGGAGACACAGAATCGGAAACAGGCTCCAGGCTCCGAGCCATCAGCCCAGAGCCCGACGCGGGGCTCGAACTCACGGACCGCGAGATCGTGACCTGGCTGAAGTCGGACGCTTAACCGACTGCGCCACCCAGGCGCCCCTGGACATTATATTCTTAACAGGCCATAACTGGAAGCTGCTCGGTGTCCAGTCGAAGGACAGCAGGGTAAGAAAACTAGGGCTAGAAGCAAGCATAAAAAGTGATCAGCCAAGGCCACAGAACAGCCTGGAATACTAATGCTGTGAAGTCGAGTGAAATGAGAATGTGTTGGTCACCACAACTTCAGCTGTGTGGGGGTAGGAGTGGAGGGTGGGATATGAGTGGGGCCCCAAAGGCATGGCCATGGCTGGAATCATGGCATTACTTTCATTTCTTCTTTCCATTGTCCTTTAATGCCACTACAATGTCTTTAATAGCACAGGAGGTCGTTTACATGAATGGCAGAGGTTGGTTTTTCTCACTAGTTCTCTCTTCCTCTCCTCTTCCGAAAGAGTATCGATTTCCTACCACCAGCTTCCTACTTCCTCCCTCACCTCCCCTAGCTTCCAGACTGATGATCCAGCCCAGCTCCACTAATGGGGCCTCTGTCTTCCTGCACTTCGAGGCTGTGGCCATCACTCTCCCCGACAGCTCCTTGCCCTCTTTCGGCTCAAGGTCCTGTGGGCTGTCACAGTGGACGCCACACCACAGCATTTTTCTCCTGCATTTCGTTATCAATCAATGGCCTTGAGCTGCTGTGGCATCTGAGAGACCCTTCGCCCAGTGTGACAGAGCATTTCTATACAAATGGGAAGTAGTGGGACTTTTACATGAGCTGTGGCAAAGGATTAACACACAGACATTTCCAGGAAGTACTTTCTCTTAACCAAGACATCCATTTTCTGCTAAGGACAGTGTAAACTGGAAGCTTTATGAGGGATAACTTGGCAATGGAATCAAAATGGAAAACACGCACCTGATCAAGTAATTTCTTTTCTAAGAATTAACCCTTCAGAAATAATCACACTAATGCCAAAAAAAAAAAAAAGAAAGAACAGAAATGTTTGTGCCAGTACTTTTTTTTGATAATAAGGAAACATTGCAAACATCCTAAATGGCTAAAAAGTATTTAATTAAATTATGCTATATCCATTCAGTGGAATATTATGCACCATTTAAAATTATGTTATAATTAGATATTTAAACAGGTGATATTAAAGAATTGTCATTTCAGGTGTATTAGTGGTCCTGAATTTACACTTTTACAAGAGTCCTTGTTTTTTAGAGATACACAGTAAGCTGTTTACAGATGGGGCTTTAAAAAAAATAATAGGTGGGAAAGAAGATTAAAGGAGATGGGGGAAATAGGGAGTGACTGTTTAATGGGTATGGGGTTTCTTTCAGGGGTAATGAAAATGTTTGGCACAAAAACAGATACTCAGATCAATGGAACAGAATAGAGAACCCAGAAATGGACCCACAAATGTATGGCCAACTAATTTTTGACAAAGCAGGAAAGAATATCCAATGGAATAAAGACAGTCTCTTCAGCAAGTGGTGCTGGGAAAACTGGACAGCGACATGCAGAAGAATAAACCTGGACCACTTTCTTACACCATACACAAAAATAAACTCAAAATGGATGAAAGACCTCAATGTAAGACAGGAAACCATCAAAATCCTTGAGGAGAAAGCAGGCAAAAACCTCTTTGATCTTGGTTGCAGTAATTTCTTACTCAACACGTCTCCAGAGGCAATGGAAACAAAAGCAAAAATGAACTATTGGGACCTCATCAAAATAAAAAGCTTCTGCACAGCAAAGGAAACAATTGGCAAAACTAAAAGGCAACCGATGGAATGGGAGAAGATATTTGCAAATGACATATCAGATAAAGGGTTAGTATCCAAAATCCATAAAGAACTTATCAAACACAACACCCAAAATACAAATAGTCCAGTGAAGAAATGAGCAAAAGACATGAATAGACACTTCTCCAAAGAAGACATCCAGATGGCCAACCAACACATGAAAAAAATGCTCACCATCACTCATCATCAGGGAAATACAAATCAAAACCACAATGAGATACCACCTCACACCTGTCAGAATGGCTAACATTAACAACTCAGGCAACAACAGATGTTGGTGAGGATGTGGAGAAAGAGGATCTCTTTTGCACTGCTGGTGGGAATGCAAGCTGGTACAGCCACTCTGGAAAATAGGATGGAGGTTCCTCAAAAAATTAAAAATAGAACTATCCTATGACCCAGCAATTGCACTACTAGGTATTTATCCAAGGGATACAATACAGGTATACTGTTTATAAGGGGCACATGCACCCCAATGTTTATAGCAGCACTATCAACAATAGCCAAAGTATGGAAAGAGCCCAAATGTCCATCGATGGATGAATGGATAAAGAAGATGTGGTATATATATACAATGGAGTATTACTCGGCAATCAAAAAGAATGAAATCTTGCCACTTGCAACTACGTGGATGGAACTAGAAGGTATTATGCTAAACAAAATTAGTCAGAAAAGACAAATATATGACTTAACTCTATGAGGATTTTAAGACTCAGAACAGATGAGCACAAGAGAAGGGAAGCAAAAATAATATAAAAAAAGGGGAGGGGGAGGGGCGCCTGGGTGGCTCAGTAAGTCAAGCGTTCGACTTCAGCTCAGGTCATGATCTCACAGTCTGTGAGTTCGAGCCCCGCGTCAGGCTCTGGGCTGATGGCTCAGAGCCTGGAGCCTGTTTCGGATTCTGTGTCTCCCTCTCTCTCTGACCCTCCCCCGTTCATGCGCTGTCTCTCTCTGTCTCAAAAATAAATAAATGTTAAAAAATAAAAAAAAAAAGGGAAGGGGACAAAACATAAGAGAATCTTAAATATGGAGAACAGAGGGTTACTGGAGGGCTGTGGGGGGGAGGCTAAATGGGTAAGGGGCATTAAAGAATCTACTCCTGAAATCATTGTTGCACTATATGCTAACTTGGATGTAAATTTAAAAAATAAAATAAAATACAGTAAAATATTTAAAAAAAAGAAAAAGTGCTTTGGAACTAGATAGAGGTAATGGTTGCATGGCACTGTAAATGTGCTAAATATCATTAATGGTGAATTTTATGTTATGGGTATTTACCACAATAAAAAATAGTAATAGGGAGTACAGAACATGGGGTGAGATAAGATTGGCTGTAATTGATAATTGTTCAAAAGTGAGTGATAAGAACATTGGGCTATATGTGTGCATTTATATACATTTATGTAACTTGCTAGGAAGTTTATGCAATAAGTGATGCTGTAGATGTATTAGCATGGCATGTCCACAACATGCTGAGTTTAGGGACTCAATTACAAAACTGAATACTGGGAATTTCCCCCAATGATGTGAAATTATATACCTAGATCTAAATGCACATATATGCATAAATAAAATGTTTGTGGGGTGCCTGGGTGGCTCTGTCAGTTAAGCATCCGACTCTTGATTTTGACTCAGGTCATGATCTCACAGTTTGTGAGTTCAAGCCCCACACCAGGCTTCTTGCTGACAGCATGGAGCATGGTTGGATAGATCTCCCCCTCTCTCTGCCCTTCTCCCATGCGCTCTCTCTGTCTCTCTCTCTCTCTCTCTCTCTCAAATAAATAAATAAACCCAAAAAATAAATAAAATGTTTGTAATTCTGTTCAGTAAAGAACATTTCAATTTCACAGCGATCATTTCTGGGTTAGTAGATTTGAGGAGATTTTTCTCCCTTTTATTTATTTTTTCAGTATGGTTTACTCTTTTCTTTTTCCACCGAGTATTTTTTATAAAACAATAAAGCTTTTTTTCTTTAAAGGCAGAAATGCACTTCTAGAATCCTGATGGAATGGTCCTGGATAATGGCACATTCCTAACAAAAGCCACCTGGAACCTGGCACTTACTCCACCAATGACAATGGCTGTCTATGATGACCATCGCTCCATGGAGGGGCAGAGGAGGGCCCAACTTTATTGTTGAACACCTCTGCCAATGACAACCCCAACAGTGACCCCCAGGCACTCTTTCTTGACCATATTCCTCCAGACTCATAGCCACCCTGTGAAGTCAGCTGGGCCAGGACCAAGGCTGTCCCTATTTCAGAGATGATGATGCTAAAGCCAGTGCCCACATACCACAGCTGAGAAACTGAGGCCGGACCCAGCCCCACATGGACTCTTCCTTCTCCCAGGAATGATTCCTCATTAGTGGTTAGGACCCTGCTGCTGGGCTGAGGCCAGCCGCCTACCCAGGAGGTGAAGACCACTATACATTGATCTTGCATAAAGAAGCAAAACCCTAACACATGTAGTATTGCTCACAGCCAAGTGTTTCCAGCCCCTACTGCATTTCTTGTGAACAGCACCCACTGGAGGGCTAAATACGGTGACCACTGTTGGTGACTTAGCAACTGCCCATTCCTAAGGACACTGATGCTCCCTTGCGGTCTCTCTAGATTAGCTGCCTGGAGTTACTGTGAAGTCCCTCCTGATCTCCCACATTCCCAGTAATGCCCTTCAGAAGGACATGCTCTTCAAACTCGGCTCTGTAGGATCCCCCTGCAACTTATCCGAATGACCTGAAGGCTCCACACCCAGAAAGTATGAATGAAAGGAACCACTGTGTCTGGTCAAAGCACTGGACACCCTCTTCTACGTTCATTCTTTCATCTATTCTTCCTCCCTCCATCCCTTGCTTTATCCACCCAACTAATAGTTGCTGCATGTCTACTCTGAGATGGGAGAGGCCTAGGCACCAGGATTATCAGGGAAGTCAGACATTAAACAGATAAGCACACAAGTGTATAATAACCACAGTGTGGTGAGCTCTACGAAGGAGAGGCACCAGGGGCTGGGAGAGCACCTGCTGCAGGTGGGAAGCAGCTGGGCTGGGCTGGGCTGGGCTGGGCTAGAAGGTGTCCTACAGAAGAACACTCGTGACATAACAGCCATTCTGTATGTGCATGACACTGCACAGTGTGTGGGGCTCACACCAGCTGTCTAACTGCCTAGGGGCTCTCGTTTCCCTTCTACAGACAGGAACCTGAGTTCCAGAGAGACAAAGGCAACAGAGGACAGCATTCAGCTGAGGAGAGGGAAAATCAGACCTTACCATGGCATCAAAGCCAGGCCTAACCAGTCACTGGCTTCCCTGGAGCCAGCAGGAGCTGCTAATAGGATGGTGGGGCTCTAGGGCTTCTGTGGCCAGGCCCTGAAGGTGACTCTTCTGGCGGAGCTCACAAGACAGCTATGAATAGGAGCTCTCTGCAAAGGCAGAGCTGCCTCATCAATGACAAGATGTCTCATGGGCCAGTCTGGCCTCCCTACTTCTGGTGTTTAACAGAGATGAGGAAAGACAGGTTCATTGTAGCTGCAACTCTTCCAAAGCAGGCATGGCACCATGACTCAAGAGCCTAATTAAAATGAAAATCCCATTCCTCAAGAGAGGCCGCCTCATCTCTGAGCAATCAAGTGTTTCCGACTGCCTTCTACAGAAAAATGTAAGTAAGGTATGCTAGCAGGAGAGGAAAACCCACCACTCAGTCATCTAAAAGCAGAACTCGCCCACCAGGATCTCAGCTTGCAGTCTCTATCCTGGCCCTGCACGAACCCACTAGGAGGATTTCTTCTCTTTCTATAGAAGGCTGCGTCCCAGGCTGCAGGAGCTGCCAACTCCCGCCGGCGCAGCCAGAGGTAGCCCACATTCAGCCTGGCTCTCAGGGCTTGTGGCTGCCTGTTGGGTCAGCTTCACTCTTCCCTGCTCCCATCTGGACTAACACAGCCTACAAGCATGCAGCACTGTGCACACCAAACATCTGAGTGCTGGACAGAATGTTCTTTCTGCATCCAGGCATTAGGGGTACAGCTTTTGTTCTTTCCATGAGAGAAGAAAGGACCCCTAATGTGGGGGCCCCTGGAGAGCAATGCCAGCTAAACAGGCAAGAGCAAACCCAGACCAAGGTCTGTGAAGCCTTCCAGGGAGGTGGGGAACAGGGAGATCATGAAAATGGCCAGGCCCTGCCCCCTGTCCAGCCCTTGCCACCCTCAGGCTCAGCCTTGGTTTCAAAGCTAATGCTGACCTCGGGTGACAGCTCTGGACCAATGGTTCTTAACCCTTTTGCAGTAGAATCTACTTTTCAAATAGATGTCCTTCACCAGACACCACCAGAACAAGGGAAGCTACTTAGGCTGACAGAGTGGGAAGAGGCCAGCCCAGAGCCCCCCCCCCCCCCCACTGGCCCAAGGTGCAGGAATTATGCCAAGGCCCCGGGCTGCCAGGGCCACTGTGCCCAGGTGTGCCACATGTGGACCGTGCTGCTGAGAGCCAGTCTCCATTGAGCCCAGCTCTTTCCGTGCTCACAAGGCCCTCCCTGACAACTCAGCCACTTTTGAGGAGGCTCCAGAAGTTTCCATGACTCCTGCCTCTGCTTCCAGGGGACTTGTCTTGCCCCCCAATGATTCTCTTCCATAATTCATGGTTATCGCACCCACCTGCTGGCCTGGCCTCCCTTCAGAGCCAGGTGTGAGCTCACTGAGGTTCCTGGGTCTGGGCTGGATGTGGGCAAGGGGCAGCCACAGAACATGTAGAACACATACAGCTGCTCTCTGCCCTCTTGTTCTTTTTCCTGCTCCTGATCTTGCTCCTGCTCCTGGTGGGGACAGTGAGGGGCCACTGGATAGAAGCTGGAGATGATCAGGGTAGGGTCTACAGAAGAGGTCATATCTCAGAAGGATTTCAGAGGGGGCAGGATTTCTCCCTCACTAAACACATTCAGGTTGCCCTCAGGTATGACCCTGTCCCCTCTAGCCACACCTGATGGGACCAGGACTGGGTACCTGCTCCAAGCTGCTCTGGAGCCTCTCACCCAAAAATTTGAAACTGGGGCACAGAGACAGCAGCACAAAGCTGGGCACAGCCAGGGCAGGGCAGGCCCACTGGCAGAACAAGGTTATAGGAGGAACACAGAAGCCCACCTGCACAGGGGAAGAAAACAGAGGGGATACCAGAAGAGAGCCAGAAATGGAACAGTCAGAAGCAGCAGCTGCCGACACATTTGGTCCCTCTAGGATACACCCTGGGCATAACTCCCTACTTTTCCTTAGGATAGTTTGAGTGGGTTTTAATTCTCTGCCACTGACCCTGAATAGAAAATCATGACAAAATAATTTTTTTTAATGTATGTTTATTTTTGAGAGAGAGATAGAGTGTGAGCAGGGGAGGGGCAGAGAGAGAGGGAGACACAGGATCTGAAGCAGGCTCCAGGCTCCGAGCTTTCAGCACAGAGCCAGATGCTTGAACTCACAAGCTGTGCGATCATGACCTGAGCCAAAGTTGGACACTCAACCGACTGAGCCACCCAGGCTCCTCGACAAAATAATAATTAAAAATTAGTAAACAGGTCCCTGTCTACAAAGGTGCTTCCAGTGCAGTTAGGAGACATCCCCACATGCATGAGACCATCACACACAGATCTGTGGCCAACTGGGGATATGGGCTGAAGAGCCAAGGAAAGTGGGTGGTGGTAATGACTGACATTGATCAACTGTACCACGTGGTCCCCTCTCACCTAGAGTTGTTTTGTATTCTTTTATTAGTGTTGTTCTTGTTATTTATCCTCATAACCATCTTGTGATACAGATATTATTCTTCCCTTTGAGAGGCAGGGAAATTGAGGCTTTGAAGGTCTCATCCAAAGTCACAAAGTGACTCAGAGCAAAGCCAGGATTCCAAATTTTGCACCCCTTTTACTTAACCACACCCCTTCACAACACCATGCAATTGAGACTCAACAACTTCCTGGGAGTCCAGCAGAGCCCAGCCTTCCACATCTATATCCCAGAGTTCCTAGCCTTGACCTTTCAAAGTTTATCTCCAAATCAAATCTCAAACTGGCAAAGTAAGGTGCAGAAGGAACCCAGGAAGATGTCCCAGACAATGTGTCTTGGGCTTATGTCACATGTCTTGACCTGGCCCCCTGACCCCTCTGCCTTGGGAGCTAGCGACATAGTGAGCTGACAGCCTCACCTGTGTCCAAGCTTGGCACTCATGCCCACAGATGCACAAGCAGGTTAATATCTAGATGGTAACAAAATATAAGCCTATGAATCTGATAATTACAAAGGAAAGTGCTATTATGTCCTTCAGTTACAAAGAAAGCAATCAGTAACCAAGGTAATTCCCTGGGCAGGAAAACAATGCTTAAAACCATCTTAATGGTAAGACTGTATCAAATGTAGACAGTGACTGTTTTGTCTACTTTTTTAGTCAAATGACTATGACCTACTAACCCTCTTATGACGACCACCTCCCAATGCAAACACATTTCAGAATTCCTAGTTTCTGCTGAAATAAGAGGGGCATCTTTAGGCTGGCTCCTGGGCTTAGGAGGCAGGCAGAGGGTCTTAAACGAAGAGTTGGAAGTCAGAACAGACGCAGCCTATCATCCTCACTGTGAAAATCCAACTCAATTTCTCTGAGGACTGAACATCAATCTCTTTAAATTCTGCACATACGTTCAAACTTGCCGGTGACCCATTTACCCTGAGCCTCTTTCAGCTAGCACTGATTTATATGAGTCCCTCGGGGGTAAGCTGCTGCCATCTGTGTGGGTCACAGGGTCACATCTAAATCCAAATTGTCAACACCCCCTACAGAACAAATATCATCACGTTGCTAAGTTCCCTTCTGGTGCCTCTTGCCCTTGTTACTTGAGAACTGACTCTAGCTCATGACCTGCTCTTTACCTTGCAGGGCCTCCTGGCAAGGCCAAACCAACAGGAGTCTCCATCCTTCCATGACCTTCTGAGCCATGCCACGCCCTGCTTCTTTATGAAGGGCCAGAATTTTCTCCCAGCTGAGGGATGCTAACTTCCTCTTTGGTTTTTTCAGACTCTGAATAAAGCCCTGCCTTCTCTGCTGGAAGTACAGGTGTGCCCCCCTTTCTCAGTCACTGCATTCCTATTTCTAATTCCCTTCTACCCTCTTGAGCACCAGTGAGAGAACTGGTTCCCTTAAATAAACCTCATTCCAAAGCACTGTTAATTTTTTAGATGTGATAACTGTATTTTGGTTATGTTAAATTTTAAAGAATGAGTCCTTACTCTTTTAAAGGTGCATCCTGGAGCACATGGGTGGCTCAGCCAGTTGAGTGTCCAACTTCGGTTCAGGTAATGATCTCACAGTTTCATGAGTTCAAGCCCACATCAGGCTCTCTGCTGTCAGTGTGGAGCCTGCTTTGGATCCTCTGTCCCCCTCTCTCTCTGCCCCTCCTCCACTTGTGCTCTCTCAAAAATAAAATAAAATAAGATAAAATAAAATAAAGGTACATCTGAAATATTGACAAATGGAATGACATAATGTCTGCAATTGGCTTCAAAATGACACAGGATAAGGGAAGAGGATGGAGGTAGAGACAAGGTTGAAGGACAGGTGTGTGGGTTCCTGAGACTCTTCTGTCCACTTCTCTTTATGTGTTAAATTTTCCATAACAACAAAAAGGTTTTACAAAATCCCCTCCCTGGGATTTTACAGCATCCTTGAGTCCAACTGTCCCACCTGAGCTTTTCTCTGCATCCTTTTCAATTGGCACATGTTTACTGAGCAACTACTACACTCAAGGTATTGCTAAAGCTGCAGAATAAAATTGACTGGCCCTGCCAATGAGCCCTCAGGATGTTGTCCTGTCCTGCAGAGTCCTGTCCTTTGTTTTAACAAAGTCTCCAAAGCTTCATTTCTCCAACTGGGACTGATTTTTCTCTCCTCCAAGCCAAGGTGGACAGTCAGGGCCTCCCTTTCCCTGGCCACATGGAATGGAGTGAGCACAGCTTCCTGTCCTGGCATCACTAAGGGGATACCAACTCCTGTTCTTCCCTCACTCCAACTGAATGAGGTGGCCCAGGTGTGGGGCAGGGCAGAGAAGAGTTTCAGAGAAAGAGAGGCTGACTCATCCACATTTTGGAGGGTTTGGGTGAGGTCAACCACTCTGTTTAACAACTTGTGGACAAAGGACCAAGGGCCAGGACATGTCCTGCCTCCCTTCAGGACCAGAAGCATAGAGAGAAGTACTGAAACCACTAGAGGCTCAACGCATGGACATAGGACACAGCCTTGTCCAAAGAGCTCCAAACCAGAAACCAACTTCCTTTCCAAACTAGGCACAGATATGTTGATTTGTTAAGAAGTCTGTGCAGTATTCTCAGGGAAGGCTGAACTCACAGCCAAAGTGGGGAAGGAATTTCCACCATGAGCTGTTGACCTATCAACATGCAATTTGCTGCCCTCCCAGGTAATGTTAAATGTTTCTCCTGGGGCCACCATAGAAATGGAAGCCAGTCCTGTCAGTCAGTAACACCCTTCACTACCATCAACTTCAATAACCAATAATTCACACCCATATTCCCATTCTCTCAGTTCAGTAAGGACCAGGAAGAGAATCTGATGAGTAAAGGGTATAGCACTCCCAATATAGATATAATCTCTCTTCTCAGGTAGAAAAAAGGCTGCACCTATGCCTGGAAAACAGGGGCCAAGAATTTGGATACGAATGCACCTGGTGATCACCTTACCCTGTCTCTTTTGCCTCTCTATATCCACTGCATTAAATAAAAATGTGGGTAAAACAGAACTAAATCCCCATTCCATGGAAACCAGGAAATTTGGAAATGGAGGAATCAAGCCAGCTGTGGCAAACAATGCAGGGAGTCTCAACAGATGATATTTCTTTCTTTTTTTTTTTAACATTTATTTATTTTTGAGAGACAGAGAGAATCAGAGTGGGAGCAGGGGAGGCTCAGAGAGAGAAGAAGACACAGAATCCAAAGCATGCTCCAGGCTCTGAGCTACCAGCCTGACGCAGGGCTCAAAACAATGAACCATGAGATCATGAGCTGAGCCGAAGTCAGATGCTTAACTGACTGAGACACCAAGGTGCCCCTGAACAGGTAACATTTCTTAACATGAGCATTGTGTGGAACACTTATTAAAAATGGGGATTCCAGAAAAACACAGGGGTTCCCAGGTACCACATGACCATGACATAAGAATCTTGGTGGTCCTCCCCTAAGACTTTTAACATGCTCATCCCAGGGTACTTTATGCCCACCTACCAAAGTTAAAGAGAAGTTACTCAGGTTGTGTGTGTGTGTGTGTGTGTGTTGTTTAATCAATGCCAGTCAATATTTTACTAACTTAATAAGCTCACAAGAGACCTCATTACACCTTCTGGCCAACTAGGCAGATAGGGATCTTCCTCTTTGGGACTGAGAGCTAATAACTTGAACGTGACCGCATTTTCCCTTTGTGCTAAAAAGGCCACAGCCCTGTCCCCACCCAATCTCTAGGGATTGAAGATGGAGGCAGTGGCCACAGAAGAATCCACCATGGCTCAGTACTTGCAGGCATTCTCCAAACATTAAAGGACAACTCCTTGCAACAAGACACCCTGCATTTGAGGAAGTCATTCCTTCAAATGGAAAGAGAAGAGTGTTGAGCAGTCCAAGAAGAGACCACCATTTCTCCAGGCCACTTGCATCCCAGCACACAAAGGCAGCAGGTTTTCCAGGAACTATTTACAGAGCCAGAACAAACCCACGTTCCCCAGGAATTTATTTCCACCTCTGGAGACCAGGGCAAACAGGGACAGAAAGAAAGCCTTTGAAGTCCTACCTTTTAGAGGATTTTCATTTTGGAGCAATTAGATGGCAGACTGCCCAGATATTCTTTAGGGTCAACCCCTAGGGCCAGCAGCCACCCATACCCCCCTCACCCCCTTGCTCAAATGCCAGCCTTGGTTGCTCTACAGGCAGAATCTGGGATGCCTGGGATAATTCCAAGCACTGGGCTGTGATGTCAGAATAGGGCTATGACATCAATGTGAAGATAGGCCAGTCTAGGGAAGCTGGGTACTAGAGAGGGAGCCCCCGAGGAGCTGGACCAGCCCCCTAGAAGTAAGGGCAAGGGAGAGAGGTGGCTGGCTCTGTGGTCACTTATTGTTTCTCTCAGAGCCACACTGGGAGGCAGACCTGCAGATCTTCTAAAAATGATTCACAAGTACTGAGAGGTAAATTGCAAGCATGCTTGCCCATGCTTCCTTAGACAGCAACTTAGGAGCAGAGAAAGTGAACAACCATCCTCTAGCTCCCCCCTGCGTCAAGTGAAAAAATACTCTCTATTTTCTGACTGGGAGGTTCAACATTGGACCCCACCCAGGGAGTCAGGAGCACAGCTCCCAAATGGGTTGAATATCATGGTCTCCCAGGATATAGTTAAATGCAGAGACATAAAATGCAAGACAATCCTTACATTTGAATTCCAGATACACAATAAATAAATTTTAGTATATGCCCCAACTATTGCATAGGACATACTTATATTAAAACATTATTTGTGAGGCATCTGGGTGGCTTAGTCGGTTAAGCATCCGACTTCGGCTCAGGTCATGATCTTGCAGTTTGTGGGCTCAAGCCCCACATCGGGCTCTGTGCTGACAGCTCAGAGCCTGGAGTCGGCTTCAGATTCTGTCTCTCTCTCTCTCTCTCTCTGACCCTCCCCTGCTCACACTCTCTTTCTCAAAAATAAACATTTTTTAAAAACACCATTATTTGCTGTGTATCTGAAGTTCAGATTAAACTAGGTGATCTGTATTTTATCTGCTAAATTTGGCACTCCTACCTAAGGAGATTTTTTTTTTAATGCAGGTACCCTCCCCCCACCCTACTCAGGACTTTTCTCATTCATTCAGATTTATCAGGGCAGGGAGGCCTGGGAACCTGTATTTTTTTAAAGCTGCCAAGATGGCTATTATCAGTAACTACAGCTAATTGTTCTTGGGCATTTGCCAAGCCAAGTGCTAAGTTCTTTCCATGCATTACCTAATAAGTTAGTCCTCACAGCACCTCTAAGGGGTGGTTCTATTATTAAGTCCATTTGACAAAGGAGAGAATGAGGCAAAAGACAGCAAGCAACTTGCCTAAGGTCACACAGCTGGTAATTAAGGTAGCCATGGTTTGAGCCCAGGGAGGCTGGCTCCCAGGGACTTAGAAATCTTTGAACTGGAAGGACCCTGGGAGGCACATAATAGAAGCCTCCAGTGAACTGACAAATGGGGAATCTGAGGCTCTGGGAAGCCCATATTCATATTAACCGCTAGCTACTGTGTACACGGGGCTAAGCCAAGTTGCAGAGAGCAAGCATCTGGCCCCAGCAGGAGGCTGGCTCAGGGAAAGTTTCCAGAATGGTCTCTCCTTGAAGAAGCAGATTTAAAGGGAAGCAAGGTGTGGGAAAAGGGCTGGGTGCTAGGGAAAAGGGTTTGCAGGTAAGAGGTTCAGCATGCCTGGCAACAAGCAGTGTGCTGATGAAGAGAGGGGAAGCTGGGAGGGCAGGGGAGAGCCAAAGGAGGAATACGAATCAAAATTGCATTTTGTTTCAAATTAGCCTGCAGCAAATTTTACTTTTTCGTCATACAGTTTTATGCATTTTAACACATGTGTAGATTCATTAAAACACCTCCACAACTAGGACATAGAGTAGTTCCATCACCCTCAAAACACTCCCTCATCCTGTAACTTTGTATCACACCCTCCCTCCACCCCTCACCCCTGGCAATCACTGATCTGTCCTTCATCTCTACAGTTTTTACCTTTTCCAGAATGTTATATAAATGGAGTCCTACAACTTTTTGAGAATGGCGTCTTTTGCTTGGCATAATGCCTTTGAGATTCATCCAAGTTGTTGCATGTCTGGGTAACTCATTCATTGTTATTGCTGAGTGGTACTCCATTATGTTGTGGACCTGAGTTTGTTCAGTCATTTACCCATTGAAAGACATTTGGGTAGTTTCCTGTACTTTGCCATTAAAACCAGTGCTGTTCTGTATGCAGGCTGTTGAGTGAACCTAAGTTTCCATTTCTCTAGGATAAATATGCAGGGGTGTGACTGCTGGGTCATATGGTAATTGCATGTTTAGCATTGTAAGAAACTGCCAAACTATTTTCCAGGGTAGCTGTACCATCCTATATTCCCACCAGCAATGTATATGACAGATCCTTGCCAGCATTTGGTATCATCACTATTTTTTATTTTAGCTCATGTAATAAGTATGCAGTCATATATTATAATGATCTTAATTTGCATTTCTCTAATAGCTAATGATAATAATCACCTTTTCATGTATTTATTTGTCAACTTTATCTTCTCTTCAGTGAAATATCTGTTCATGTTTTATTTCCCCATTTATAGTTAGATTGTCTTTTTATTGTTGACTTTTTAGATTTCTTTATATATTCTAGATACTAGTCCTCTGTTGGACAAGTAGTTTGCAAATATTTTCTCCCAGTCTGTACTTTGTCTTTCCATCCTTTTGATAGGGTCTTTTGCAATGCAAAAGTTTTCCAATTTGAAGTCCAATTTATTAAGGTTTTCTTTTATGGAGTGTGTTTCTCATGTCTTAGACACGATCTCATCTCTGAGAACTCTTCATCTATCCCTACATCCCAAAGATATCCTATGTCTTTGAAAGTTTTATAGTTTTACATTTAAAACTATGCTCCATTTTGGATTAATTTCTGTATACTATATGGTGCTTAGGTTGAGGTTCATTTTTTTTGCCTATGGATGTCCAGTGACTCCAGCATAATTTGTTGAGAGGACTATTTTGCCTGCATGAAATTTCTTTAGTATCTCTGTCAAAAAATCAGTTTGGTGTATTTGTGTTTATTTCTGCTTTTTTTTTATTCTGTTAGTTTGTCTATAGGTCTCTGTTTCTCCACCAACATTATATTGTCTTGATCATTCTAGCTATATAGTAAAGTCTTAGCATCAGGTAAAGAGATTTCTTCCAGTTTATTTTATTTCAAAATGTTTTTTGATTTCTTAATGTTTATTTATTTTTTTAATTTGTTTTATTATTATTTTTTTAAATTTACATCCAAATTAGTTAGCATATAGTGCAACAATGATTTCAGGAGTAGATTCCTTAGTGCCCTTTACCCAATTAGCCCATCCCCCCTCCCACAACCCCTCCAGTAACCCTCAGTTTGTTCTCCATATTTATGAGTCTCTTCTGTTTTGCCCCCCCCCCCGTTTTTATATTATTTTTGTTTCCCTTCCCTTATGTTCATCTGTTTTGTCTCTTAAAGTCCTCATATGAGTGAAGTCATATGATTTTTGTCTTTTTCTGACTAATTTCAGTTAGCATTAATACCCTCCAGTTCTATCCATGTAGTTGCAAATGGCATGATTTCATTCTTTTTGATTGCCGAGTAATACTCCATTGTATGTATATATAGCACATCTTCTTTATCCATTCATCCATCGATGGACATTTGGGCTTTTTCCATACTTTGGCTATTGTTGCTAGGGCTGCTATAAACATGGGGGTGCATGTGTCCCTTCGAAACAGCACACCTGTATCCCTTGGATAAATGCCTAGTAGTGCAATTGCTGGGTTGTAGGGTAGTTCTATTTTTAGTTTTTTGAACAACCTCCATACTGTTTTCCAGAGTGGCTGCACCAGCTTGCATTCCCACCAACAATGCAAAAGAGATCCTCCTTCTCTGCATCCTCACCAACATCTGTTGTTGCCTGAGTTGATAACGTTAGCCATTCTGACAGGTGTAAGGTAATATCTCATTGTGGTTTTGATTTGTATTTCCCTGATGATGAGTGATGTTGACCATTTTTTCATGTGTTGGTTGGCCATCTGGATGTCTTCTTTGGAGATTTTTTTCAAAATGGTTTTAGCTGCTCTAGTTCCTTTGTGTTTCCATATAAAATTTAGAGTAAGTTAAAAAAATATCTTGCTAGGATTTTGATAGAAATTGTTTTAAACACATAGATCAATTTAGGGAAAACTCACATCTTTACTATGTTGAGTCTCCCAGTCCATGGCTATGGTATGTCTTTCCATTTCTTCAGATATTTGATTTCTTTTCATAAGCATTTTGTAATTTTTAGCAAACAGACCCTGTACAAGTTTTGTTAGATTTATACTTAAGTATTTCATTCTGAGGAAATAATAAGTGGTATGGTGTTTTGGTTTTTTTTAAGTTTAAGAGAGAGAGACAGACAGAACGAGCAGGAGAGGGGCAGAGAGAGAGGGAAAGAGAGAAACCCAAGCAGGCTCTTCACTGTCAGCTTGCAGCCAGACTCAGGGCCTGAACTCATGAACCATGAGATCATGACCTGAGCTGAAACCAAGAATCAGACAGTTAACCGACTGAGCCACCCAGGTGCCCCAATGGTATTATGTTTTAAATTTCTGTTCCCATATGTTCTTTGCCAATATATAGGTATATGATTGATTTTTGTTTTTTGATCTTATATCCTACAACTTTCTTGAACTCACTTATTAGTTCTATGCACTTTGGGGAGTTATTTAGATTTTTACTGTTGAGTTTTAAAATTCTTAACATAGTTTGGATACAAGTCTTATATTGAATATATGATTTGCTAGTCTATAGCTTAACTTTTTTGGTCTCTTTGCAGTGTCTTTTGCAGAGTAAAAGTTTTACATTTTTGATGTATACCAACATATCAATTTTTTTCTTTTATGGATTATGCTTTTGATGTCATGTTTAAGAGATCATATTTAAGAACTTATTGCTTAATCTTAAGTCACAAAAGTTTTCTCCTATGTTTTTTTCTAAAAGTGTTATAGTTTTGTGTTTTATATTTTGAGTTAACCTTTATATGAGTAAGGCTTAGATCAAGATACTTTTTTAACATATAAATGTCTAATTGTTCCAACATTACTTGTTGAAAAGATTATCCTTTCTCAATTGAATATTGCTTTCGTAACTTTGTCAAAATCCTACTGCCCTTATTTGTGTAGGTCCACTTTTGGACTATTCTGTCCCATTAATATACGTGTCTCTTTGCCAACACAACACTATCTTCATTACAGTTCTTTATAGTAGGTCTTAAAATTGGGAAATTAATCCAACCTTATCCTTTTCAAAATTGTTTTAGCTTCTCTAGTTCATTTGTCTTCCCATATAAATTTATAATAATCTTGTCTACAATGAAAAAAATCTTGCTGGGATTTTTATTGGAATGGCATTAAATCTATTGATCAATTTGGGGAGGACTGACATCTTTGTCAGTCTGTTGAATCTTCTGATCCATG
Organism: Puma concolor; assembly: GCF_028749965.1. NCBI lineage: Eukaryota > Metazoa > Chordata > Mammalia > Carnivora > Felidae > Puma > Puma concolor. Next base: position 22,362,067 of record NC_141678.1, read on the forward strand.
AGCATTGTATGTCTCTCCATTTATTTTGGTCTTTTATCTGCATTTTATAGTTTTTGGTACACAGATACTATATGTTTTGCAATATTTATACCTAAGTATTTCATGGGGGCACATTATAAATTTTAAAAATTTGGCTTCCAAAGGCTCACTGCTAGTACACAGAAATATATTGGGGCACCTTGGTGGCTCAGTTGGTTGAGTGTCCCAACTTTGTCTCAGGTCATGATCTCATGGTTTGTGGGTTCGAGCCCTATATCAGGCTCTGTGCTGACAGCTCAGAGCCTGGAGCCTGCTTTGGATTCTGTGTGTCTCTCTCTCCCCATCCCTGCTTACACTCTGCCTCTCTCTCAAAAATAAATAAAACATTTAAAAAATTTAAAAAAAAGAAATACAATTGACCTTTGTGTATTGATCCTGTATTCCATAGCTTTGCTAAACTCACTTATCCTAAGAGTATTTTTGTAGATTTCTTAGGATCTTCTATATGGCTATCTTGTCATTTGCAAATAGGGGTAAGTTTTTGTTTCTTCCTTTCTAATCTGAATGTCTTTGATTTCTTTTTCTTGCTTTATTATACTGGCTAGGACTTCTAGTATGAAGATGAATATGAGTTATGAGGATAGACATCCCTGCCTTGTTAATGATCCTAGGAGTCTTTCACCATTAAGTACAATGTAGGTTTTTTAAAGTTGCTCTTAATCAGGTGGAAGAATTCCTTCACTTGGAGCAATTCCCAGTTTGCTGAATGTTTTTACCATGAATGATACTGAATTTTTTTCAAGTGCTTTTTCTGAATCAATAGACATGATCATGTAGTCTTTATTTGGACCATTAAGATGGTGATTACATCGATTGATTTTCAAATACTGAATCCATATTGCACAGCTAGTATGAATCCCACTCAATCATTGTGTATTATTCTACTTATATATTGCTATATTCAAATTACTAATAGTTTGTTGAGGACTTTATCATCTATGTTCATGATATATATTGGTCTGAGGTTTCCTTGTACTATCTTTGTCCAGTTTGATATCAGGGTAATGCTGTCCTCATAAAATGAGGACAGATTAATGCAAATGGTGTTATTCCTTCTTCAAATGTTTGATAGAACTCGCCAATGAAATCACCTGGGCCTGAAGATCTTTTTTTTTTTCCTCAATGTTTATTTATTTTTGAGAGACAGAGAGAGACAGAGCATGATCGGGGAAGGGGCAGAGGGGAGAGGAATACACAGAATCCGAAGCAGGCTCCAGATTCTGAGCTTTCAGAATGAAGCCTGATGCGGGGCTCAAACTCAAGAACTGCGAGATCATGACCTGAGCTGAAGTCAGACACTTAACCAACTGAGCCACACAGGTGCTCAGTTTTCTTTTTTTTTTTTTTTTCTTTTAAGCTTTTAAACTATGAATGCAATTTTTTTAATACTTAAAGGATTATTCAGATTATGTGCTTGATCTTGGGTACATTCTGGAGTTTATGATTTTTGAAGAACCAGTTTATTTCATCTAAGTTGTCAGAATTGTGGGCAGAGTTACTTGTAGTATTCCTTTATTATTCTGTTATGTCTGCTAATTGCTTCTTTCATTCCCAGTGTTGATACTTTGATATTTTCATTTTAGTAGGCAATTGACCTAGGTGGGTTCAAACCATAAGTTCTAATCAAACTCCTCCTGGTGATGGTTTCATTGTCAATTCCCCTTTCCATACCTTTGTAGTGCACTGAATCGCTCCCTCATATATGCCAGCCAGTGGCCACTGGGACCTTGGTATTCACGTGGGTTTTAGGTCAGTTCTCAAAGTATGCAGTTTAGGATCTGAATCATGCATGTGCAGCTTGGATGTGAACCTAGAAGTTCATAAACAACTTTATGGAGTCACTTTACCAAGCTCCTCTCTGTAATATCTTGGTGTTTCCCAGTTCCCAAGGGCTCTCTCTTTCTGTCCTCTGGCCCACAACTTGGGCTTAATTTACTTATCTCCCCTGCCCATTTCCCATAACTGCACCCACATCTGGGGCCAAGTGGATGGGAGGAGAAAGAGAAGATTGCAACAGGTCCTCACTCACCCTCTTGGGACCACAGCCCTTTCTACTGGAGAGGAGAGCTCCCCTCAGAGCTTGAGGGGCCTGTAGCTCCTGCTGCCACCATCACTGCCAGGAGAACTTTCCTGCTACTTGGGTCTGAACAAGAGGGCTTGTCCTGGAGCTCTCTCTGTCTGCTTACTCAGAGGTCTCCCCTGAGTCCAGACTGGAAAATACTGGAAGGAAAAAAGTTATAAATTCACCACCTGTTCAGTGTTAATTCAAATTATGGTCTTCTCCAATCTGCTTGTGGCTATTTAACATCTAGGGTGCTCAAACAGCTCCCCCACGCATTCTGTCAAGGTTTTCTAGCTGCACAAAGTGAAGTATTCTCATTTCATCCTACTCAGAACTGGAATTGGGCTGAACTGAATTTTAGAAGACTTACTCTGGCTGTTGGAGTCTCTCGAGTCCACAGTCTGGGAACCCAGGTGGCCGAACCAAGGTAGAGGCCATACAGGTGAAGGACAGCAGGCAGATACAAAACTGTTCAGGGCTGGTGCTCACAGGATCTCATGACAGCTGAATTTGAGAGGTGAAGGAGGGCAGGAGTAAACAGGACATTCAGGACACTTGGCCAACTGCCAGATCTGGAAGATAACCTAAGACTATGATGAGGGCAGTTTCAAGGCAGTGGGCAGTGGGTCAGGTGGGGCAGTAGGAAGAAGCCAGGAGAGGAGTTGAGGCTACAGGAGAGAAAGAACAGCAGTGTAACCAGGTCCCTTTGGAGTCACACAGGGGTGCATGCAGGGAGGTTGCTAAGTCTGACGGCAGAGAGCTGAGGTGGTCCAGAAGGTGGGTTTTTTGGTTCTATGGAATGAGAAGGAGGCAAGGTCTTTTTCTGGAGTGTAGTGAGGATATGTAGAGTGGCAAGGACTTCAAGAGTCACTAGAAGATAGGGAAGGAGGCTGTCAGGGGAACCCCTAGAAGGGCTGGCACTGATAAAGGCCCAGCAGAAGCCCTGGGTCTGAGGGTGTGCTATCTATATGGTTGGGAGGGGTCGACCCTAAAGCTTGACTGTGTGGCATGTGTACCTTGGCTCAGCAAAGGGGCCCTACTAATACTGCCTGAAGGCAGAATGTGCAGTACTGAAGGGTCATCACCAAAACAGCAACAGCCTCACTGCTGTCAACTGAACAGCTACCACACTCAAGCTGCTGAGCTGAGCAGTTTGTGATATGATTTAATTTATTCCTCTTGACAACCGTAAGTGGTCTTTATCAATAGACATGCTTTGAGGGTAAGGAAGCAGAGTCACAAAGTGGTCAAGCAACACTGCCAAAGTGACCCAGCTAGCAAGTGGCACAGCCAGGATTCAAGCCCAGGGTTATCCGTTCCTGGGCTGCCACACGGTTAGGCAGAGGATACGTGGGTGTGACAGAAGCTAGACAACCAGGTGAGGGAGGAAGACCCTTCCAAGGAGGAACTGAGAGATAGATACTGGGCCAGGCTAAGCAAGGGAGAAAAAAGGAAGAAGGCAGCTGCAGGAGGAGGAGCCAGGGTCTAGAAGGGAACTGGGAGGGTAGCTACTATGGCAACCAGAAAAGGGCCAGCCTCTGACTTCAAATTACTGAGCCAGAGCCCCAGGGTCCAGAGGTAGTTGTGTTGGGGAGGCGGAAATCTGAAGATGAAAGAGTGTGCCAATCAGAGGGCAAGGCCCAAGAGCTTGAGGACAAGCTCCACATCCAAGCTCCCTGTTGGACCTGAGGGCTGAGATGGTGGAAAGCAATCCCAGCAGGGGCACCAAGATGCCAGGATTTGGATGAATGACGGGCTTGGGGAGGTGAATGCTGGAGATGGGCATGACCCTGGTCCTAGTCCCCAGCCCCTCTCAGACCGAGGGGGCTGCCTAGATGTAAGTTCATTTTCCTGATTGTGTTCTTCTTCCTGGAGGTACCACATTCTGATGAACCCACAGGGACCTTTTTAAAAAGATGAGTGATTGAGGGGCGACTGGGTGGCTCAGTTGGTTAAGCGTCTGACTTCGGCTTAGGTCATGATCTCACGGTTTGTGAGTTCGAGCCCCATATCAGGCTCTGTGCTGACAGTTCGCAGCTCGCAGCTCGGAGCCTGGAGCCTGCTCCCAATTCTGTGTCTCCTTCTCTCTCTGCCCCTCCCCCACTTGTGCTCTGTCTCTCTCTATCAAAAATAAATAAATGTAAAAAAAATAAAAAATAAAAAAATAAAAAGATGAGTGATGGAGCAAAGGCGCATGTGCAAGCCAGCCCTAGCAGGCCCAGCACAACCTCAGAAGATCCAGCCACTAGATGGCAGCTGTAGACATCAGATAAAGCCTTCCATAGTCAAAGGACACCTGCATTTAGAAGCTACTAAAAGAGCAGATCATCCAGTCCTGGGGTTGCCTGATTCCACATCAGAATATCAAGAAGACTCCATGCCCTTCCTTACACAGATTCTTCTAGCAACACACGAGAAAAGGCTTGTGAATCTGAGATGAAGGAAAGACTCTCCTGAAACACTGGTGAGCTCTGCTCTTTCTAGTGACATGGGGCCCTGCCCATCTCCAGCCCGGCCAGAAGGTCCCCTGATCAGCTGCCCAGGACATCACCTGAGGCCCCAGCCACCAGCCTCCTAGAGCTCCATGTGCTCACTCTTCCCAGGCTCCCCTTGTCTGGCATGCTGCCTGAGGCGGGAAGCCTGACCATTCACTAGCTGCAGCCTATGTAGGCGTAGATGTTGTCTTGAGCATTCCATGGCAACTGGGCAGAGGCCCACAGGAGTACACAAGCAGGATGATCCCAGATTGGGGTTTAGCAGGTGGATATGCTGAAAGTTCAAGAGGCCAACAAGGGCCTGGCAAGGAAGGGGCTTCATGGGAGACCCATGGGAAAGGCTGCATAGCGGGAAGGGTGGGTGGACAGAAGAAGGCAGGGGGGTCAAAGGACAAGGGTCTTCGGGAGCTTGAAGACAGATGTGGGGACGATCAGTAATGGGGACAGCAAGATATGGTCAGCAATGACAAAACAATAGAAGACTTGTGAGGGGTAGGGGGAGAGGGGACAGTCCTAAGAGATGGCCAAAGATGATGCCAGAACTTGCAACCTTCAGTGAAGTTGCAGGAGATAAGGGTGAGCAGCAGGAGCCCTGCATGTAGAGCAGCTCCACGTAAAAGAGTCAGGCACTTCTGGGGCAGGCCACCACCTGACACAGGCTTCCCTGAAGCTGAAAAAGAGCCTCCAAGAAAGACCAAAGGACAAGGAGGGGAGCAGGGTATGCCACAGGGTGCGGTGTAAGTGAGGGGCACAGAGAGAAGGCTAGGGAGGGAAGAGCCCTCCAGCACAAAGGAGAAACAGAGGACAGTGGCTGAGGATAGCAGGGACAGGTGGGTTCATTTCTTCCTAAGAAGCAGTAAGGACAATAAACAAGGAAAAGAGAACTCCATTTAAAACAAGCCAATAAGTTTTGTTGGTTGTTTCCTTTGCTGTGCAGAAGCTTTTTATCTTTATAAGGTCCCAGTAATTCATTTTTGCTTTTAATTCCCTTGCCTTTGGGGATGTGTCAAGAAATTGCTACGGCTGAGGTCAGAGGGGTCTTTTCCTGCTTTCTCCTCTAGGGTTTTGATGGTTTCCTATCTCATCTTCAGGTCCTTTATCCATTTTGAGTTTATTTTTGTGAATGGTGTGAGAAAGTGGTCTAGTTTCAATCTTCTGCATGTTGCTGTCCAGTTCTCCCAGCACCATTTGTTAAAGAGACTGTCTTTTTTCCATTGGATATTCTTTCCTGCTTTGTCAAAGATTAGTTGGCCATATGTTTGTGGGTCTAGTTCTGGGGTTTCTATTCTATTCCATTGGTCTATGTGTCTGTTTTTGTGCCAATACCATGCTGTCTTGATGATTACAGCTTTGTAGTAGAGGCTAAAGTCTGGGATTGTGATGCCTCCTGCTTTGGTCTTCTTCAAAATTACTTTGGCTATTCAGGGCCTTTTGTGGTTCCATATGAATTTTAGGATTGCGTGTTCTAGTTTCGAGAAGAATGCTGGTGAAATTTTGATTGGGATTGCACTGAATATGTAGATAGCTTTGGAAGCTTCTGCACAGCAAAGGAAACAACCAACAAAACTAAAAGGCAACCAATGGAATGGGAAAAGATATTTGCAAATGACATATCGGACAAAGGGTTAGTATCCAAAATCTATAAAGAGCTCACCAAACTCCACACCCGAAAAACAAATAAGCCAGTGAAGAAATGGGCAGAAAACATGAATAGACACTTCCTTAAAGAAGACATCCGGATGGCCAACAGGCACATGAAAAGATGCTCAACGTCGCTCCTCATCAGGGAAATACAAATCAAAACCACACTCAGATACCACCTCACACCAGTCAGAGTGGCCAAAATGAACAAATCAGGAGACTATAGATGCTGGAGAGGATGTGGAGAAACGGGAACCCTCCTGCACTGTTGGTGGGAATGCAAACTGGTGCAGCCACTCTGGAAAACAGTGTGGAGGTTCCTCAAAAAATTAAAAATAGACCTACCCTATGATCCAGCAATAGCACTGCTAGGAATTTACCCAAGGGATACAGAAGTTACTGATGCATAGGGGCACTTGTACCCCAATGTTTATAGCAGCACTCTCAACAATAGCCAAATTATGGAAAGAGCCTAAATGTCCATCAACTGATGAATGGATGAAGAAATTATGGTTTATATACACAATGGAGTACTACGTGGCAATGAGAAAGAATGAAATATGGCCCTTTGTAGCAACGTGGATGGAACTGGAGAGTGTGATGCTAAGTGAAATAAGTCATACAGAGAAAGACAGATACCATATGTTTTCACTTTTACGCAGATCCTGAGAAACTTAACAGAAACCCATGGGGGAGGGGAAGGAAAAAAAAAAAAAGAGGTTAGAGTGGGAGAGAGCCAAAGCATAAGAGACTCTTAAAAACTGAGAACAAACTGAGGGTTGATGGGGGGTGGGAGGAGGGCACCTTTTGGGATGAGCACTGGGTGTTGTATGGAAACCAATTTGACAATAAATTTCATATATTGACTAAATAAATAAATAAATAAATAAATAAATAAATAAAACAAGCCAATAAAAACAAGGTAGTTGCCTTGGCGCCTGGGTGGCTTATTCAGTTAAGCATCTGACTCTTGATCTTGGCTTAGTTCATGATCTCGCAGTTTGTGGGATCGAGCCCTGCACCAGCACAGATCCTGCTTAGGATTCTCTCTGTCCCTCTCCCTCTCTCTGCCCCTCTCCCTCTTGTGCTCTCTCTCTCTCTCTCTCTCAAAATAAATAAATAAACTTAAAAATAATTTTTTAAAAACCAAGGTAGTTGCACTACCCTGGTAGTGAGCACTGCCCTCGACAGATATTTTGCGAGGCATCGCCATCGCGTGGACATGGAGGACTGTAACAGCATCTCTGGGTCCTGTGGATGAGATGCCACAGTAGCTGCACGCTACCAGGGCAGGCAATCCCAGCCCTAGCAAGAACTGGTCCTGTAGGGTCTTGGCCTTCTGACCTCATCCCTTGAGGCATTTTTAGAAGTTATAGTCAGCCTTGGGGCCCGGCTGCCTATAGCACAGCAGGCCAAAGGGACCAGGTATAGCAGCCAGAAGGCCAGGACCCAATGGGAAAGCAAAGGCTGGAGAGAAGTGAACCATGTGGCCTGGAGTCAGCGAGGGGCAGGGCTCAGAGTACACCATCAGGGTGGACCCCACATCCATGCCTGCTGTTGCTCTCAGTTCAAGTGTCCTCCTGACGGTGGCCCTGTCCTGTAATCCTTCCTTCCACTGTTCCCTTGTGAAAGGCTCCTCAACCTGCCCCATCTGATAGGGGGGCTCAGCTTGCCTCTCTCATCCCATATCCTCTATCCCCTCCTTTGGGAGTACTGGCCTAGGCTGGGCTGCCGCTTAGTCCAACGCCAGCTCCCTTTTCCCACAATGGGTTCTGGGGCATGTATCCCTGTGTCCTTGGCCTCCTTCTCACTCTGCCTTCAGGCATAGCTCATCTCAACCTCCAATGGGTCAGGGGCACCATGGCTGCCTACTCTCAACCCCAGCCAGAGAGCTCCTCCAAGGCTGGGTCCAAGCCTGTGCCTGCTCATCTCTGACTTCCCCACACATGGCCCAGCCTCCAGGACCCAAGGGGACACCAATCAAGAGCCCTGCATGACATATGCATGCACTTTAGCGTATAAGAAACATTTAGGCTTCAAGAAACCTCATGTTACTGTACTGCTTTCTTTCTTTCACAGACAGAAAAGAAGGCTTCTAGAGTCCACAATAAAAAGCAACTATAAAATGAGGGAGCAGTAAATGAAAAAACAACATCTAGGGAGTTTGAGCATCCCCTCGTGCACTTGGGGAAGTCTGCCCAATTTTTGGCTAAAAATCCATTTCTTTAGTGATTATTTACAAAAGATTAAAATAAAAATCTTTTTTCCCCCACATAGCAGAAAGAAAGATTTGACAACTGTGTCAATGTCATTTTTGTAAGTGCTGTGTGCTTCTGATCTCTTGGGACCTGATCAATGTGACATAGTATTTGGGTGTGACAAATAAGGACAAGTAAACTCAAACAAGGAACCCCAGATACATAGGTAAGAGGTAGTGTAAGAGCCTTCACTAAGCAAAAAGGAAGAAATCTAACACTGATTGGAGAAAAGGACATTGGATTTTAGGGCATTTGACAGGACATGATGCTTCAGTGCTTCCAAATCCTTGTGATAATTTGAAATATGTGTAAGTAATTTGCAGGCAAATAGGACCTTGCCCAGGAAAAGCCCAATGATAGCTGTTAGCCAAACCCTTTTTCAAAGGGGTCCAAATAACTGAAGTATTCAAATCTTCTGATGCAAGGTCCCTGGGCAAAAAGTCATTCTGCTGTATGGGGGATTCTGCCACTGACCAAAGGTGCTCAGGCCTCCTGGGACGGGCACGTGGCTTCTGTGCTCTGGCTGCTGAACCAGGCAGTCCTCCTGGCTAAACTCTCCCTTCAGGAGCCCTGTGCACACAGCCAGATGGAGGCCCTAGCCCCAGATATTCCCAAGCCCACCCCTACCAGACTGTTCTCAAACCTCCCCTTGGTGACTGCCAGGCTGAGGGACGATGCAGCCCAAATGCATGTCCCCAGCCACAGAGAACCCCCACAGTCCCTGAACACATCCTCCCCTCTGCTCCAGACATTCCCACTGCCTGGATAGTCTTCCTTCTTCCCTTCTCTTCTCACCTCCATCTCCATATTTCAAGCTCTTCTCTGTCCCTTAAAACCCAGCTCAGGTCTCAGCTCCTACAAGTGACCTTCCCTGACTTTGTTCCCCTCTCCCACCCATCCCAGTGGTGACAGCCTCCTACCTTACACTGTGCTAACTCACCTGAAAATTACTCTAACCTCCATGGGAACTGTCACGCCTCGTTCATAAAGTTTGAGTTCATGTAGGACTGTGCCATTTGAATGACATCCATTTCCTCTGAAATGTTAATATACAAGAGCACATACTGTGCAGAGGTCTATTAGGGGTTATTTTTTATATAATAAAAATTATTGTGGCCTGGAAATAGGTGGTTCCCTCCTTTTGCCCATTTTAATCTTTTTTTTTTTTTTAAGTAGGATCCATGCTCAGCATGGGCTTGAACTTACAACTCTGAAATTGAGAGGTGCGTGCTCTACTGACTGAACCAGCCAGGTGCCCCCAACTTTTGCTCATTTTAGACAACTGGCAGGTTAAAGCCAGAAATATAAAACTGGAAGAATATTCCAATATACCAATATACTCAAGAATACAATATTCCAATATACTCAAGAATATTTACAAAGATAGCAAATAAAAAAATAGATTAATATTTTAAAAAACTGGAAGAGCTCAAAAGGCCAAGTTTCAGGTGCCCAAGAGATCAGTTATTTCTACAGAGAGCAGGGGCAGATATGCACAGCTGAGGGGTGGGCTCCAGGAGTGTGTCCAGGTCCTGGGCTCTGCAGAAGGTCCACAGCTAGGGCAGGGCTGGCAGGGGAAGGGCCACTGTCACAGCACCCACACTCCTGACTGACACAGACACTTCTTTAGGAGGTGCAGGCATACCCCCAAGGTGATCATGACTTGTCCCTCTGCATCTACCAGTGACATGTCCCCACCCAGAGGGGAGGGCAGCTGCCTTCTCAGAGATACAGCCCCCTGGGGCTGCTGTGCCACATTTCATGCTGTTGGAGGTAGGTCATTTTAAGACAGTGAAAGAATATTTTTCCCCTTCCCTTTTCAAACACCCTGGGGTGCTTGACCTTCTGCGGTTGATTCTGTCCTATCACTTACTACCAGCTGTGGGCAGGATGATTTATGAGTGCTGGGGCACACTCCCCAACAACAGTGCTGGGATGAATGGAATTACTAGCACCCATAGCAGTACACACCTCCCATGTGTTATCACGTAATCCTCCTGGCAACTGAGCAGGAGTGTGAAAGATGAGGAATCTGGAACTCAGAAATATTCACCGGTTTGACCAAGGCCCCAGAGCTGGATGGGAGCTCACAGAAAAGCCTTGCCAACCACCCATTTTATAGATAGAGTGAGGTCCCAAGGGACACAGTGACTTGCCCAAGGTCAGATCTAACCCTCCTTGACTCAGCACCCTGTCCATAGTACCACAGAACATTCTACCAAATTTGGAAAGTGAATGGCACAAGAAACACAAAGTAGCCCAGAAAGACAACCTTGGAGTCATGAAGTACCCTTGGGACCCCCAGCCCCAGCCCAGCTCTGTGCTGGAACCTCCCATCATGTCCCCTACCAACACTTTCCCTTTTGTAGTCCACTGATCTGTTTCCCAGACTAAGCAGAAATCAGTCTCACCCCTTTCTCCACTGGTTCTGCTTATGTCTTCCAGTGCCACAAGAACAAAAACAAAAACAGAAACACAGGTCTGCATCCTTATTCACATTCTCTGACCCTTCAAATTTTCAGTATGAGTAGGCTCTACCTGGCCTTCCCTTCTCCAGATTAAACGTCATCAGTTCCTTCATCTGTTCTAGTGGTGACAGGTATAGAGAAACCACAACACCCCATTTGTCCTCTCCAAAGATGATTCTAGCATGGACAAGGGTGTCCTGGCTGCTCTGCACACTGGCCCCACAACAGATCCTCCAGTGCCAAGCCCAGTGGTGGGCCCTGAGGTCACCATGGAAACAAGATACACAGGATCTCTCTGCCCTGGAGGAACTAAGGTTTTATGAAAAGGATGGATAATAAGTAAATAAACAAGTCAGTCAACTAATAATGAAAAATTGCAGTGGAGAAAATAACAAGGATTCTGTCATGAAGCTGTCCTAAGAAGGGAACAACTTAAAACACTCTGAAGTGTTATTAAGCTGAGACCTGAAGGATGAAAGCCAGGCAGGCCAAGAGTAGGAGCAGGAGTGTTCTAGGCAGAGAAGAAAGGCCAATGAGTACAAAGGTCCTGAGGCAGGAGCTGAATATAGTGAGGAGGGAGACAGGCGGGGAAGGAGGCCATAGACTGTCATACAGCATAAGGAACTCAGATTTTACCCTAAGAGCACTGACAAGGCACCTGAGATTACTGTGTGTGTGTGGTAAAATATACATAACATTTAACATTTTAAACATTTTACATATATAATTCAGTGATATTTAGTACATTCACAATGTTATGCAACCATCACAACATTTTCACTACCCAAAAAGAAATCCTGTACCCACTAAGCAGACACTTCTCAACCTCTTTCCCCAGTTCCTGGCAACCACTACTCTGCTTTCTGTCTCTCTGGACTTGCCTATTGTGGACATTTCATGTGAACAGAATCATAAAACATATGGCCTTCTGTATCTGTCTTCTTAACCTGGGTTCAAGGTTCATCCATGTCATAGCATGCATTAGTACTTCGTCCCTTTTCCTTGCTCAGTAATATTCCACTGAATGGACATACCACACTTATTCATTCATTCATCTGATGATGGACATTTGGGCTATGTTCACCTTTTGGCTCTTGTGGATAGTGATGCTATTAAGATTCATGTACAAGTTTTTGTTTGAAAACATGTTTTCAGTTCTTTTTTGCTTGAAAACGTGTTTTCAGTTCTTTCAGTGTTCAGTTCTTTCCACTGAATGGAGTGGAAGTGCTAGGATCATAGGGGTAATTATGCTTAACTCAGTGAGAAAGCACTAGAACATTTTCCATAGTAGCTGCACTATTTTACATTCCTACTGGCAATGTATGAGGGTTCCTATCTTCCATATCCCTGCCAATGCTTACTTTCCATTGTTTTGTTGTTGGGTTTTTGTTTTTGTTTTGATAATAGCCATCCTAATAGGTGTGAAGTGGTATTTCGTGATTCAGATTTTCATTTTCTTAATGACTAACAATGTTGATTATCTTTTCATGTGTTTATTGGCCATTTGTGTCTTCTTTGAGGAAATGTCTATTCAAGTACTCTGCCCACTAATATTCTGGATACTAGCCTCATCAAAAACATGTCTTGCAAATATTCTCTCCCATTCTGTGAGTTGTCTTTTCCCTTTCTTAATAAATGTCCTTAGATGCACAAAAGTTTTAAATTTTGATAAAGTGTAATTTATGTTTTTTTTTTTTTTTTTTTTTTTTTTTTGTCTTTGGCTGCCTGTGCTTTTGGTGTTATATCTAAACAACCACTGCCAAACCCAAGGTCATGAAGATTTACTCCTTTTTCTTCCTTCGGGTATTATGGTTTTGGCCCTTATATTTAGGTCTTTGATGCATTTGAGTTAAGTCTTTGTATATGGAGTGAGGTAGGAGTCTAACTTCATTCTTTTACATGTGGACATCCAGCCATCTCAGCACCTTTGTTGAAGAGACTATCCTTTCTCCATTGAATGACCTTGGTACCCTCGCTGAAAATCCATTGGTCACAGATGTATAGTTTATTTCTAGACTCTTAATTTTATTTCATTCATCTGTATGTCTGTCCTTAGGTCAGTACCATACTGTTTTGATTTATAGTAAACTAGCTTTATAGTAAGTTTTGATGTTGAAAAGAGTTCTCTTAACTTTGTCTTCCTTTCCAAGATTGTTTTGACTACTTTGGGTTCCCTGGAATGTTTTTTTCTACCTCTAAGAAAAAAGGTCATTGTAATTTTGATATGGATTATACTGAATCTATACATTGCTTTGGGTTGTATTGTTGTCTTAGTAATATTAAGCCTTCCAATCCATGAACACAGATGTCTTTCCATTTATTTAGGTTTTCATTAATTTCTTTCAGTAATTTTTTTAATTTAAAAATTTTTTAAGTTTTCAGTGAAATTTCATATTCTTGGTTAAATTTACTCTTCAGAATTTATTTGTGATGATGCTTAAAGGAAATCGTTTTCTTAATCTCTTTTTTTTGGATTGTTCATTGTGGGTATATAGAAATATAAGTGATATTTGTTGATCTTGTGCCCTGCAGCTTTGATGAATTTGTTTATTAGCTCTCATAGGGTTTTTTTGTGGATTCTTTGGCATTTTCTATATGTAGAATTGTATCATCTATGTGCCAATAGAAAGTTTTACTTCTTCCTTTCCAATGTTTCCTTTTGTTTCCTTTTCTTGTCTAGAACTTCAAGTACAATGTTGAATAGCCATGGTGAAAATGGGATCCTTGTCTTGTTCCTCATCTTAGGGGAAAACTTCAGTTTTTTACCATTGAATATGAAGCCAGCTGTGGGTTTTTCATAAATGGCCTTCATCATATTTGCTGATGTTTTTTTATCAAGAAAGGGTGTTAGATTTTGTCAAATCCTTTTTCTGCATCAATTGAGATGATCACATAAGTGAGGATTTTTTCCTTCAATCAGTGAAGTATACTATATTGATTGGTTTCTTATGTTGAACTGCCCTTGTAATTCCTGGGATAAATCCCACATGGTCATGGTGTATAATCCTTTTGATATGCTGTTGGATTTTGTTTGCCAGTATTGTGTTGAGGAGTTGAGGGGTTGAGATGTTGAATCTATATTCATAAGGGATAATGGTCTATAGTTTTCCTTTCTTGTGATGCCTTTGTTTGGCTTTGGTATAGGGGCAGACTCACAGAATAAGTTAGTGTTTCCCTCCCCTTAATTTTTTTGGAAGAGTTTGAGAAAGACTGGTATTAATTCTTCTTTAAATGTTTAGTAGAATTCATCAGTGAAACCATCTAGTCCTGGGCTTTTCTTTGTTGGGAGACTTTTGAGGACTGATTCAATCTCTTATTACAGAACTGCTAAGATTTTCTATTTCTTCTTTAGTTGGTTTAGTAACTTGTGTGTTTCTAGGAATTTGTCCATTTCATCTATGTAGTCTAATTTATTGGCGTACAATTATTCACAGTATTGTTTTATAATCCCTTTTATTTCTGTAATGTCAGCAGTAATGTCCTCACTTTCATTTCTGATTTTAGTAATTTGAGTCTTCTCTCTTTTTTTCCTAATCAGTCTAGTGGAAGGTTTGCCAACTTTGTTGATCACCTTAAAGAAGCAACTTTTAGTTTCATTGATTTTTTTTATTATTTTTCTATTCTCTATTTCATTTATCTCAACTCTGATATTTGTTGTTTCCTTCCTTCTACTAGTTTTGAGTTTAGTTTGGTCTTCCTTAAAATGTGAGATGTAAAGCTTGATTACTGATTTGAGATTTTCTGTCTTTTTAAATGTATATTTTATAGCTATAAATTTCCCTCTGAGTACTGCTTTTGCTGTATCCCATAAATTATGGCATGTTGTGTTTTCATTTTCATTCTTCTCAAAGTATTTTTTTAATTTCCCTTGTGATTTCATCTTTGAATCAAGGGTTGTTCAAGAGTGTGTTATTTAATATCTACATATTTTTTAATTTTCTTCTGTAATTGATTTCTAGTTTCATTTCACTGTGGTTAGAAAAGATACTTTGTATGCTTTCAATCTTCTTAAACTTATTGAGACTTGTTTTGTGGCCTAACATTTAGTGTATCATGGAGAACTTTCTACATGCACTTGAGAAGAGTATGTGTGTTCCACTGTTGTTGGGTGAGTGTTCTGTATATGTTTGTTAAGTCTAGTTGGTTTATAGCACTCAAGAGGTGTAAGTAATGCAGTGATATGATCAGATTCCCACTTTTTAACATGTCATTTTCCCTGCTGTTTGGGGAACTGACTGAAAGCAGGAAGACAGTGAGGAGGTTTTCAGACATTCAGGTAAGAGGGGATGGTGCCTGGACTGGGGTTGTGAGGGGTGGCAGAAAAGCTAGAGAGTAGGCTTCCTGATGGATGAGAGATAGTCCATAGCCTAGGAAGGGACAGATAGGCCTTGGGATGACCTGAAGGGGGTCCATCTGGAGCACCATCTATGCCCTTGACCCAGCTGGTAGCTATGAGCCAGAGTCAAGGAGAACCACACTAGGCTGTCTTCCCTTATTTGGGGTTACCTGAATCTGACCCCATGTGAAAAGTTGCAAACCACAACTCTTTAACATCAGCCTGAGAACTGTGGGAGAAAGATATTGCCTTGCAGAGATGCCACCACAAGAACTCTTTCTCAAGAAATAATCAGGTAACCCCAACCTTTTTATAAAAGCACAGTACCTTTTTGAAGTCTTCACCTTCACATGCGTTAGTTCATTTATGTTTCAAAACACCAAAAGGAGAGGAATCCTACCATTTCTCATTAACACATAGCAAGTGCTACCTTGAATTGTACCTGAATGTTTGCCCTATGTCCCTACCCAGGAGGCTAACCCCTTGGGAACACAAGACATGTGCTATGTCTCCAGCCCCTGACCATGCCTAAGGGGTATGAAACGAAGGAAGGTGAGCCTGAGGCAACTCCCTCAGGGGTCCCAACCCTCTTAGAGGAAGTCCAGGCTTAGAAATTACTAGCACTTCCCAGCTGAGTTAACAAGTACTTCCACCCCAGGTGCAGAAGAAACTCTGTCCATTGGCTGTCCCAGGAAAATTGTTCCAGAATGATGAATCCAATAAATACTACCTGCTACGTTATTTTCAGAAGGTTCCTAGAATATGATTCAATTATTTTTTTTTCTTTTTTTTTTTAATACGAAGTTTATTCGTCAAATTGGTTTCCATACAACACCCAGTGCTCATCCCAACAGGTGCCCTCCTCAATACCCATCACCCACTTTCCCCTCCCTCCCACCCCCCATCAACCCTCAGTTTATTCTGTTTTTAAGAGTCTCTTATGGTTTGCCTCCCTCCCTCTGTAACTTCCCCCCCCCTTCCCCTCCCCCATGGTCTTCTGTTAAGTTTCTCAGGATCCACATAAGAGTGAAAACATATGGTATCTGTCTTTCTCTGTATGACTTATTTCACTTAGCATCACACTCTCCAGTTCCATCCACGTTGCTACAAAGGGCCACATTTCATTCTTTCTCATTGCCAAGTAGTATTCCATTGTATATATAAACCACAACTTCTTCATCCATTCATCAGTTGATGGACATTTAGGTTATTTCCAAAATTTGGCTATTGTTGAAAGTGCTGCTATAAACATTAGGGTACAAGTGCCCCTATGCATCAGCACTCTTGTATCCCTTGGGTAAATTCCTAGCAGTGCTATTGCTGGATCATAGGGTAGGTCTATTTTTAATTTTTTGAGGAACCTCCACACTGTTTTCCAGAGTGGCTGCACCAGTTTGCATTCCCACCAACAGTGCAAGAGAGTTCCCATTTCTCCACATCCTCTCCAGCATCTATAGTCTCCTGATTTGTTCATTTTAGCCACTCTGACTGACATGAGGTGATATCTCAGTGTGGTTTTCATTTGTATTTCCCTGATGAGGAGTGACATTGAGCATCTTTTCATGTGCCTGTTGGCCATCTGGATGTCTTCTTTAGAGAAGTGTCTATTCATATCTTCTGCCCATTTCTTCACTGGATTATTTTTTTTTTTTCAGGTGTGGAGTTTGGTGAGTTCTTTATAGATTTTGGAAACTAGCCCTTTGTCCAATATGTCATTTGCATATATCTTTTCCCATTCCATCAATTGCCTTTTAGTTTTGCTCATTGTTTCTTTTGCAGTGCAGAAGCTTTTTATCTTCATGAGGTCCCAATAGTTCATTTCTGCTTTTAATTCCCTTGCCTTTGGGGATGTGTCAAGTAAGAAATTGCTGCGGCTGAAGTCAGAGAGGTTTTTTCCTGCTTTCTCCTCTATGGTTTTGATGGTTTCCTGTCTCACATTCAGGTCCTTCATCCATTTTGAGTTTATTTTTGTGAATGGTGTAAGAAAGTGGTCTAGTTTCATTCTTCTGCATGTTGCTGTCCAGTTATCCCAGCACCATTTGTTAAAGAGACTGTCTTTTTTTCCATTGGATATTCTTTCCTGCTTTGTCAAAGATTAGTTGGCCATACTTTTGTGGGTCCAGTTCTGGAGTCTCTATTCTATTGCATTGGTATACCTGTCTGTTTTTGTACCAATGCCATGCTGTCTTGATGATTACAGCTTTGTAGTAGAGGCTAAGGTCTGGGATTGTGATGCCTCCTGCTTTGGTCTTCTTCTTCAATATTACTTTGGCTATTTGGGGTCTTTTGTGGTTCCGTACAAATTTTAGGATTGCTTGTTCTAGCTTCAAGAAGAATGCTGGTGCAATTTTGATTGGGATTGCATTGAATATGTAGATTGCTTTGGGTAGTGTTGACATTTTAACAATATTTATTCTTCCAATCCATGAGCATGGAATGTTTTTCCATTTCTTCGTATCTTCTTCAATTTCCTTCATAAGCTTTCTATAGTTTTCAGCATACAGATCCTTTACATCTTGGGTTAGATTTATTCCTAGGTATTTTATGATTCTTGGTGCAATTGTGAGTGGGATCAGTTTCTTTATTTGTCTTTCTGCTGCTTCATTATTACTGTATAAGAATGCAACTGATTTCTGTACATTAATTTTGTATCCTGCGACTTTGCTGAATTTATGAAACAATCATTTTAATTATTTCATTTTATTTTACTCACGAGAAGCTAGAAAGAGGAAACTCATTCTTCCATGACCATCAGTGCTCCTACACTTAGCCAATGGGTGTCTTGAGCCATGTCATCCACACCACCAGCCACACCACCCACCATGTCATCCACCACAGTGGCTTTCCATAGACCTCCAAACAGAAAGCACAGGTCCTACTGGGGGTCCCAGCACAGCCCATGCCTGAAATGGCTCCAAAACCCTCCTTCACTGAGAAATGGAGTGGTATCTTGGGGATCCTGTGTCAAAGTCAGCATCACTGTTGACACACCAGAGTCACATGAGTGATGATCCCAAGGAAAAATCACCGGGGGTAAGGGGGAATCCATGCTCCAAATATGTGAGACCAAAAGAGAAGGTCAGAATGATATTAAATGACCATCAATGTGCACTGAGAAGCTAGTGCTGGGGGAGACCCCAATACAATAGACCAGGTATGGGGCATGGTGACTGACATTACCAGTCCCTCTCATCCTGTTTTGTGCTAGAGCTCCTTCCATAGGACTCAATGTCTCCCCAACCAGCCTGTGAGATAATCCTGGAGCGGAGAGGCTGTGATTTGTTCTCACATGGAGTCCTGCCTTCCTAAAAGAACCCCACATAGGTCTGAGAAAACACACGCCATTTTGCTTTAACTTCAGAAGAGTTACAGCTTCCCAATATCTCCTCCCTGAGTGTGTGTGGACCTAGTTTTCACCCATCAGAAACATTTGCTATCACTCTGGGTGGACACAGCTATGGGAGGCAGACATTCTCACACACTGCTACAGTCATCTGATATTACAACCCTTATGGAAGTTAGCTTGACAATCTCTCAGAATTACAAAGGCACACTGCTATTAACCCAGCAACCCTACTTTCTAGAATGTATACTTCATTTATACTTTTACGAATGTGAAACAAAATGCAAGATTACTCATTGCAGTGCAGCATGTCATAGCAAAATAAACAACCTAAATTGTTCATCAACAGGTTTTGGGTTAAATAAACTATGATATATCCATACAACAAAGTACTATACTGCTGTAAAAACAAGGAGGAAGCTTTTTATGTACTGATAGGGAAGAAATTCCAAGATATATTGCTAAGTGGAAAGAAAGGAAAGTGGAAGACTGCATTTATTTTAAAATAAGTACCAATTTTAATAAATATGTAAAAGACAGAAGGTAGGTCTGGTTGCCTCTGGGAGGGATAATAGGGTGGTTGGCTGGGAACAAGAGTCAAGGGCAGGTGTCACTGCATGTGCTTTTGAAACTTCTGGTTTATGAATCACATAAAGACATATTAAAAAAATAAATGCAGGTATTAAACAATTAAATGTCTTGCTCAGGATATCTGAGCTGGTCTACCACCTCAGCAAAGACAACAGCTCTGGCTAAATAGCTTTCAATCTCCATAATGGGCCTGGGAAAAAGTCTGGCCCACGGCACAGGTACATGATCCGGGACTCCCACCTCTGCTGCTGCTTCTGGATCTCACTCACTGCAGCATCTGAAGGTTCTGTTAAAATCTAGGAACCATACTTGCTCAAAGAAAGATACACACAACCCTCCTCATCACAAATATTTCTATCCCAAGACCTGTCCACCCAACCTTGACCACCTAAGCATCTCATTGCTGAGGACACACAGAGTTGAATGGGAAGGGTAAACACATATCCCAACCTTCCAGGGTTGGTCTGGACTAGCCTGGGCCTCCTGGTCACCACCACCCCCCAAACACTTTCAAGTCCCACTCTCTCTGGATCCATGACACTGCATGTATACCCGCTCACCAAGTGCTCACTACCTGAGTGGCTGCTCATCATGCAGACAGCCTTGGCCTTGGCCAGCTCCAGGGCGGTGATCCACTGCTGCCGCTCTACCTCCGAGCTGGCCTTGAGGTGGTAGGTCCTTGCCCCACTGGTCAGCACGATACTGCAAGAGTCCTCCGTGTCAAAGTGCGCGGTGGACAGGTTGATGGTGCCACGACAGGTGTGGGCCATTTCACCCTGATTTCTGTAGGATGCAAGAGAAGGTATGGGGTGAGGCTCCCAAACTCAATACCTCTAGACTGCTCAAGGCAAATCCTCAGAACCTCAGACCCTTAGAACTGAGAGAGTCCCTGGAGTCAGAGCAGGGAGATAATGCCTGATGGGATTGACTGGTAGGGGCTTGGCTGAGGGGCGCTCAGTGGGGAGATAGCAAAGGGAGGAGGGCCTGCATTAGTGCCAACTGCAGGGCATGCTGGCTGTGGGTTAAGCCCTTGCAGACATGAGGAAATGGAGAAGGGTGACTGTCTAGAGACCTGTGAGGCAGCATAGACCACTAACTCCAACCCAGCCTCCTTCCACTAAGTCTCAGAACCACAGAGCTGGAGCAGGATGGCAAATACCACTGAAACTGAGATTAGAGACCCAGAACCCCAGAGGGTGGATTTGGAGGCACACCCTGCCAGGAGTGACCTAGGAACAGAGATCCACAGAGCAAGGATGCCACCACACTCTTCTGGCCCCACAACAAATGGGAAGAAGGCAATGGCGGGACTAACACAGTGCTGCCTCATGACGGACATGACCTTATAACCTTTGCTGGTTTTAAGATTATGGAGCTAATGGTACCAAAGTAAGGGGAAATGGAAGTGACTGAAGTGCAGGCCATTTCCAACTGTGACCAATGTCTAAAAACAGATCCAACCATCATGACTGGATCTACCTAACTTAGTCCTTCACATACTTAAAGGAAATTTGGAACCCTCACAACATACCAAATCTCTTTTCACAGAGAGTATTGGAAAAGGAAGAGCAATTGGTGGTCAGCATGTAACACAGCCAGTGGCAGAAGCTCATTTGGCAAATTCTGCTGCCCTTTGATGCTGGTTGTTCCTCATGTTATTTTCTTGATTCTTCTACCAGTTCTAAAGTCAAATGACTTCACACTCAACAAGACATTCAGCTTTTATGTGAACAGCTTATGCCTTTTCCAATTCCCTCCTGCTTTGGCTACATTCCTTAGAGAAGATGACATAGTTTATACTTGAGGAAAAGTCCCGCTCCTAGGTGCTGACATGTTCTACTTGAAGAAAACTCCTTCTAATTAACAAAACTGGCAAAGATGAGCATACCTGTTGGAAGTCTGCCCTTTTTGATTCAAGGACTTTTTGGCTAGAGGCTGTTCAGGTGTTAAACAATACAGTAACTAACCAAAAAGGCCACTATGGCTCAGCTCAAAAAGAAGGCGGGGAGGTGGTGACCATTCTAGGCAGGGGGAACAGAAAGGGCAAAGAACATAAGGCAAGGTGAACTTTACAGGTTTCAAAAAAGAAGAAAAGTTTCCGTGTAGTAAGAGCATTGAGAACAACAGAGTGAATGAGAAAAAGGTGAAGCTAGAAAATTACATAGGGGCCAGATGCAATACCTTGTGGGTTATGTTAGGATTTAGACTTTTATCTCAAAACTAAAACAGTGGGCCTCCTAGGCCTAATGTTAGGAAAGAAGCAGAGGTGGCCAAGAGTTACAGAAATTCCTATGGAAAACGGGGAATAGAAGTACCTGGTATGAGATGGGATATGGAAGCCAGGCCACTGTGTGGTATCAGAGTGGGCTGGAAGTTATCCAGTGGCTATTGTATTGGATTACAACCCATCAACTAAAATAAATACCCCTGAGTTCATGCTGATATAAGCAAATAGTTGAAGGGATAAATAAATGGGGGAAAAGGGACAGATCTTCTTTAATAAAAGTAGATGTGATCACAGATATAGAAACTCACTAAATGCAATGTAGGATTCTAGATTGGATTACAAGATAGAAAAAGACATTAGAGAAAAACTTGTGAAATATGAATAAAGCTGGAGGTTTAGTTAATAGTATCATATCATGTTAATTTTCTGGTTTTGATAATTGTACTTTGCTGAGATAAGATATTAACATTAGGGGAAGCTAGATGATGGATACTTGAACTTTTCTTTTTTTTTTTTATAAATTTTTTTTTTTTTCAACATTTATTTATTTTTGGGACAGAGAGAGACAGAGCATGAACGGGGGAGGGGCAGAGAGAGAGGGAGACACAGAATCGGAAACAGGCTCCAGGCTCTGAGCCATCAGCCCAGAGCCCGACGCGGGGCTCGAACTCACGGAGCGCGAGATCGTGACCTGGCTGAAGTCGGACGCTTAACCGACTGCGCCACCCAGGCGCCCCTGAACTTTTCTATAAGACTCCTCCTCCTCCTCTTCAGCCTCTTCCTCCTCCTCCTCTTCCTCCTCCTCCTTTTCCTTCTCCTCCTCCTCTTCCTTCCTTCCTTCCTTCCATCATTCTTCCTTCTTCTTTCTTTCTTCTTTCTTCTTCTTCCTTCTACTCCTCCTTCTCCTCCTCCTCTTTCTTCTTTGTAGATCACCAGTTTATTTTAAAAGTACACAACACAGGAATAGCCAGATGGAAGAGATAAATAGGAAAAAAGTGTAGAGTTTCCATGCTCTCTGAGCATGTCACTGTCCCCATATCTCCACATGTTCACCATGAAAACTCTGGAAACTCTCCAAACCACAGTATAAGTTATTTCAAAATTAAAAATAAAAATTTTAATGCTGCTATCACACTCTTCCCAGAGTCATAGCTGAAATGAAGTCTTGTGGCCAGAACCTGAACTCACTTGCTGTCAGGCTCAGTGACAGGGTGGGTGGGATATGTTCCCAATGTTACTGAAGAACAGAAGCCCTAAGTCCCTATTATAAGGCCTAGCTCTGGACTGGGCTCTCCAGAGTGAGGTGCAGGAACTTTGAAAATCACTAGAGGGTTGCCTGTGTGGCTCAGCCAGTTGAGCATCTGACTTTGGCTCAGGTCATGATCTTACAGTTTGTGAGTTCAAGCCCCACATTGGGCTCACTGATGTCAACATGGAGCCCTCTTCAGATCCTCTGTTCCCCTCTTTCTCCAACCTTCCCCAGTTTGCACTCTCTCTCAAAAATAAATAAACATTTAAACAAACAAACAAACAAACAAACAAAACTTAAGATTTTTTGTAAGGTTTATTCATTTTTGAGAGACAGAGCATGAGCAGGGGAGGGGTGGAGAGAGAAGGAGACACAGATTCTGAAGCAGGCCCCAGGCTCTGAGCTGTCAGCACAGAGCCTGACCTGGGGCTCAAACCATCAGCCACAAGATCATGACTTGAGCCAAAGTCAGATGCTTAACGAACTGAGCCAACCAGGTGCCCCTTAAGTAAAACATTTTTTTTTTAATTTTTTTTTCAACGTTTTTATTTATTTTTGGGAGAGAGAGAGACAGAGCATGAACGGGGGAGGGGCAGAGAGAGAGGGAGACACAGAATCGGAAACAGGCTCCAGGCTCCGAGCCACCAGCCCAGAGCCCAACACGGGGCTCGAACTCACGGACCGCGAGATCGTGACCTGGCTGAAGTCGGACGCTTAACCGACTGCGCCACCCAGGCGCCCCAAGTAAAACATTTTTAAAAATCACTAGACAAAAAGTAAAGTTGTGGGTAAGGCTCACGGAGGGAGAGAGAAACTCCCCACTCAAGACAAACTGGAAACCAAACTTTAAAATCAATGAAGAAAATCAATGCTAACAAAGAAGCCAACAAAGTCAAATGCTCAGCAGATGAATCACTTCAGACAAAATGGATGTATCAGAACAATATTTTAAAAATGAATGTAAATAGGTTTAATATTCTAAAGATGAAGGAATAATATCAATAAAAGAGAAATAATTTGTGAAACAAAGCTGGTAAAAATGAAACAAGAACAAGTAGACATGAAAAAGTAACAGGGAATTTCAGAAAATGAAAATATAAGCAGATAAGCTTTACCAGTCACCCAGCATCCACATCTAAATTTAACCTTAACTCTTTGTAACTAGAGTTACTTTTCATTAAAAGATTTGAGGGGAGATTGATTTTTCGTTTTATTTTTCTGCATTATTGGAAGAAATTATGTAGCAACACATGGGAATTTAGGAATTAAAGGTCCATTAAAATCATCAAGGTCCAATATATTTACTTGTCTTGGAATTTAACTCTGTTCTTTTTTTCTTTCATTTAGATGTTTTGTGGTCAATCCATTTTCCACGAGTAGCCAAAGTGATATTTTTTGTCCTGTTACTCAGTTTTTAAGATTTCAATGCCTTCAAAGTAAGTCACAAAAGGGTCCAAAATTCAGAGTCATATCATAAAATTCAGGTTGTTTTTTGGGAGTGGTGCACCTACCCATGTTGTATATAAGTTTTTGTTTCTCCCATTGTAAGTTCTGGCTGAGGTAACTTCTCCTATGAGAGTCAACCTTCCAGGGCCACCCAAGAGTCCAGATGGTGGAAAGGTTAAAGTCCCACTCATGGCACACTGTGGACTTGGGTCTGCAAGCTGCAGTGGCAATTCCTATCCTACCCACCCTGGAAGGAGAGCTTTGGAGGTGTGCAACAACCCAGAACCATCTATTCTCATTGAGCCCTAGGCATATTTAGTGCCTCAAGACAAACCAGGCCATGTGATAGGGTTTGCCAGTTATATGAGAGCTCATATCCAGCACACATGATCAAGTATCTTCTGCCAGTTTTTAAAAGAATATGTTTTGTGGCATTACTTTACATTCAGTGAATGTTTTAAGTATTTAGAACAAGTAGAGACAAAATATGGAACACCTGCAGTAAACTTAACTGTAAGAGAGGCTACCATAACTAACATTCTTCTAAGTGAGTCACACTGACTCTCAACCAAATAATATTCAGCTGTTCTGATGGCCAGTGTCCTTGCCACAGATAAGAATATGACATCAGCTATCAGAACTTGGAAGCCCGTAATAGTTTATATAGAACTTCCTAAGCACTAACTAAGCTGTAATAATTAATGTAGCATTTTGGCTAGTGACTACCCACCTGTATTGGATATAAACCTTGTGCACCAGCTCAGAGACCACTTACCACCTCCTTTATTATCTCTTGGTACCCCATGTGGCTTGGGACACTCCTCCATTTCTGAGCTTGGAAGGATGCTGAATCTCAGAGTGTGGGATCTGGCTTCTTGAGTGGCCATCAAGAGGCTAGATTTTTGCAATCCACTAGTTTAGAAAGGTTTTCACCTCACAGGCTGAACAATGACCAGTGGGAAGTGGGAAATAGATGGGAAGCAGGCAGATAAATACTCCTCATTCTTCCCTCAGTGGACCTCTCCAAAGTATGCTTTATGCTTGAAAACCTTTTGGAGAAGTCCATGAGCCCAGAGAACGAGTAGCTCCTATGACCCTTGCAGTCTGCTGTGAGGTCATAGCCAACCTATTAAAGTATTGCATCACTTTGTATCTTTCCCTTACCTTTACCTTTTTGCCTCCACATCACCAATGTTTGTCTCGCTGAGTGTCCAACCTGTCAGCAGGAGGGACTGACACAACCTTCATGGTATAACCCAGTCTTTGGGAAGAATAAGACATCCATCAACTAGATCAAACAGCTTTCACTTGGTGGGGCAGGGGGAGGGGAGACTGAGCAATTTGTCCTTACTGGAATCCATGTGTTTTCTGGTAATAGGGTTGCCTCCAGCAGCCCTATAGTCCATAGTTATCAAATCCTCATATGCCTGCCTGGATTCTCATAGGACACAGCCTCAGATTAAGTCACCCACTTCAACTAAGGAAGTGAACAAATAACTCCTGATTGGAGTTCGCCTATCTTACTGTGAACCCTGCTGCCACTCGGGAGCAGCCAACCTGACAGAAGAATGGAATGGCCTAGTGAAGGCTCAGCTGGGGCACCTACTAAGGAGATGTCTATGGGCTTGAGCATCAATCCCCCAGGATGAAGTATATGCCCTGAACTGACAACTGATATCTGGATGACCTGTATAATTACAGAAGATGGGTCCAGGAGTGGCCCTGTTCACTGTTACACATAGTGACCCCTAGCAGAGTCTATGCTTCTCATCAGCTGGGCTAAGCTGGGTTAGAGGTTCTGCTTCCAGGGAAAGGGGAAACACAACACAATAAGGCTTCCATTAAATCGGAAGCTGATGCTACCCCCTGGCCACTTTCTGCTCCTCCTGACAGTGACCAACAGACCAAGAAGGGAGTGACAATACTACTGGGTCGCTAATACCAACTTCCATGAAGATTTAGGTTAGTGGTACATATGGGGATGGGAGAGGAATGTCTGGAATAGAGCTGAAGGGATTCCCCCAGAGACTCTCTTAATACTTTTATGTCTGGTAATGGTTATTAATGGGCAAGGCAACAAGGAACTCAAACCCCTCAGGACAAATGTCACAGACCAGCCAAAGTGCTAGCAGAGAATGAAGAGGATCTAGAATGGGTGGGGGGGAGGAATATGATGAATATCAATTACAGCACTGGGACCAGACATAGCAGCAGCAAATGAACTTGTTTCATAGCCTTCTTACTTCAGTTTTCCGGGCAACCTCAGTTAGCCACCAGCAAGGGGACTCTGTCATTGATTGGACTTGCACCTCCAAGGAAGGGGTAAAGATGTCTTCATTCTCTCAAGAGAATGGATGTCCCCACATCGTAGTAGGAAAGCTGACACCATGGGAGGGCACAAGAGGACCTGAGTAGCGCAAGGTGTGAAGCATATTGGACACAAACCTTGTGCACCTTCTCAGATTCCCTCGACCACCTCCTTCTCTGTCTCTCTCGGTCGGTACCTCAGCCTTGCCCAATTGTCCTTCCGCTTCTGGACTTTCATGAAATGCCACAGTGGGAGACAGGAGGTGGAAGAAAAGGGGGCAGATAAATTCCACCTCCATTCTTCCTTCTGCAGACTTCTCAGAGGTGTGTTTTCTCCTTGCATATCTTCTGGAGAAGTCCATGTGCCAGACCTGCTGTCTCTCTGCAGCTCACTGTGATGGGACATCCATCCTTCCACTTCCTGTTTCTGCCTCACCACCCTGGGACCGCATCTCTCAGAGTGTCAGCCCTTTTATCCTTGCCTTGGCTCTGTTGTCTAGAGGACCTTCATAAAAATTGTCCATAGGCAGGAAGAAAATTGATAAGCAACAAATTTGAATCCAGACACACAGAAAGACAAAAGCTACTAATTTGGAGCAAAGCACTTATCCTTGTGTATGACTTTCATTCAATTGCTAGCTCAAGCTGAGTCTGATTCACCCGGCAAATTCCACTCTAATCTTCCAAATCCAAATTCAGCAAGTACTTCCTATGGGCTA
The DNA here is from genome assembly GCF_028749965.1 of Puma concolor. Taxonomy (NCBI): domain Eukaryota; kingdom Metazoa; phylum Chordata; class Mammalia; order Carnivora; family Felidae; genus Puma; species Puma concolor. The sequence goes on from NC_141678.1 coordinate 22,389,248, forward strand.
CTATATAAAGGAATTGTGCTAGAAACTGGAGAGAGGGTAAATATAAAGATAAATGAAACACATTTTCGGGCCTCAAAGAACATTCCATCTTGTGAAAGAGACAGACCTGTAAATGGTAAACTGCTATTTAATAGGCAGAGGAAAATAAACTCAAAATAAAAGGAGCATTTACTTTATGAAAATTCATTGAGTTGTGTCCTTATAATTTACCTACTTTTCTGCATGTATGTTACACACATACAGTATGTTGTATGCTACATACATAGCCATTGTTAATAAACAGTTTGCTTTAAGAACAAACTCAAGGGGCGCCTGGGTGGCGCAGTCGGTTAAGCGTCCGACTTCAGCTAGGTCACGATCTCGCGGTCCGTGAGTTCGAGCCCCGCGTCGGGCTCTGGGCTGATGGCTCAGAGCCTGGAGCCTGTTTCCGATTCTGTGTCTCCCTCTCTCTCTGCCCCTCGCCCGTTCATGCTCTGTCTCTCTCTGTCCCAAAAATAAATAAACGTTGAAAAAAAAAATTTAAAAAAAATAAAAATAAAAACAAACTCAAAATGGAAGGATAAGTCGCCAGTGGTGGGAGCTCAGGAGACAGAATGACACTTTCCTTTCCAGATGGATCAAGGAGGTACATACACTGGAGCAGAATTTCAAACAATGAGGGGACTCTGCCCAGGCAAAGGCTAGGAGGAGGACCAGGCCAACCCAGAGCAGCGATGTGGAGGCATGTGGCTCTGGGAAAGCCCGGGGATCTAGGACAGCCAAAGGAGAGGGTCTACACATGGCCAGGCTTGACGATGAGTATTGAGTTAAACTGTGCCCCCCAGGAAGATATTGTGAAGTCCTAACCCCTAGTAGTACCTGCAAATATGACCTTATTAGGAAATATGGTCTTTGAAGATATAATCAAGTTAAGATGAGGTCATTAGGGTGGGCCCTAATCCAGTATGACTGGTGTCCTTATAAGAAGAAGAGAGAGAGACAGAGGCACAGAGGGCAGTAGAGATGGGAATGATGCATCTACAAGCCAAGGAGCACCAAGGATTACTGGCAAACATCAGAAGGTAGCCAGGCCTGGAAGAAAACCTCCCCTACAGCCTGCAGAGAGAGTACAGTGCTGCTAGCCCTTTGATTTTAGACTTCTAGCCTCTGGAAATGTGAGGCAGTAAATTTCTGCTGTCTTTAGCCACCCAGTTTATGGTGTTTTATTACTGCATCCCTAGGACACTAAACATGATGGCTGAACAGATGAGTGCAGGAAGGGCCCTTTGGAAGTTCCCATACAGCTGAGCTGGTTTATCTCTACATATCGATCATGGGACTGCATTTCAACCCCCACCCCCACCCCCAATCACCACTGAGAACACTCAGTCACCACAGCACCCATATGGCTCTTTTTTCCCTAGAACAGCCCTGCCCCCAAACCACCCATCGCAGCTCAGAGCTTTCCCCTTTTCCTATACCATTGAGGTTGGAGCACCCAAAATGACCCGCAGCAAAGATTCCAAGGATTCAGGTTCCATCAATGACATGACACGTATTAACTGCAGAAGCAAGTTAGGATGGAACTGAGCAGGAGAAAAGTTATTCATTGTGGTGGCAGGAACTGTGACAGAGGGAGCAGGATTTTGTTGCCATTGGCTTCCTGATTCCGTGGCTCCCTGCAGCAGCAGCCGCCTACCAGCAGAGCTAGTGAGAGTCTGGGGACCCTCAATACTCCTGACTTTCAGCTTCCAGCTGCTTTTCCAGCCCTCCCAGCAACTAGGAAGCTACCTCACCCCTGGCAGCATAGCCTTTCAGCTAACACTAGCCAGACTCATTTCTGGTATGTGCAGCTGAGTCCTGGCCAAGGCACCTTCCTAGAGGCTACAACATCTCAGAATGAATATCCAAGACTGCAAATAAGGTTTGATGTGTGCTGTTTGGGATCTCTAGCAACCAAGGCACCCATAGGCTCATCCCATGCATTTGCAAAGATTTTAAAATCTGGATCCAGAGATGCAAAATGTATAGCCAACAACCCAATTTAAAAATAGGCAAAAGAGGGGCACCTGGGTGGCTCACTCAGTTAACCATCTGACTTTGGCTCAGGTATGATCTCGCGGTTCATGGGTTCAAGCCCCACGTCGAGCTCTGGGCTGACAGCTCAGAGCCTGGAGCCTGCTTTGGATTCTGTGTCTCCCCCTCTCTGCCCCTCCCCTGCTTGTATTCTCCCTCTCTCTCAAAAATAAATAAATAAACATTAAATAAAAATAAAAATAGGCAAAGGATTTGAACAGATACTTCACAAAAGGGGATCTCTGAATAACTAATGAACATATGAAAAAGGGCTCAACCTCATCAGTAATTAGTAAACATACATGTGCACCATGATCCAGCAATTCCATTCCTATGGACCTCCCCATTAGGGATATATGCATGTGGTTACCAAAGACATGTGCTGGAGTATCTGCAGCCTTCTTCTTAAAAGCCCCAAACTGCAACAACCCACATGTCCATCCATACCATCCATACTAGAATCGATAAGCAAATGGTGGCTTATCCAATTCATGGCTTATCCAAATGGTAGAGTATTATACAGAAATGAGAATAAATCCATAAGAACCACGCAAATGACCTGGAAGAACCTCAAATATAATGTTGAGCAGAAGTCAGACACAAAGAAGACGTATTGTGTGAGTCTACTTAGACAAAGCACAGTTACAGGCAAACCTAAGATCTGGGGTGAGAAGTCACGGTAGCAGTTACCCTTAAGGACCAATGAGTGGAGGGGAGACATGGGGAGGCTCCTGGGGGTGGGGGGGAGCTGGTCATGTTTTATTTCTTTAGCAGGGTCAACGGCTATCTAATGTGTTCATTTGGGGAACATCTCCTGAGCTGTATATATATTTACCACTTGTCTCTATGCATATCAAACCTCATTAAAATGGCATTTAAAAAGAACAGAGATGCAGGGAATCCTTTCCTGGCAGTGGAGGCAGCAACAACTGGTTCTCTAGGGCAGCAGAAGTAGCAAAGCCTAGGGAGCACCAACATCCAGTGCCCAGGTGGCAATGTCCCCTCCAGGACAGTTTTGTGACATGATTTTGGTCATAGACCTGGCTACTAGCCTGCCTTGTTCTCCCCCCCTCTGAGACCTCTGTCCTCCTACCTTTCCAGGAATCCTGTCTGTGAGTTCCTGAACATCCTTCCAGTAAATACATCTTTTTTTTTTTTTTCTCCTTAAAATATCCAGAGCTGGGTTTCTGTTGTTCTGCTAGGACAGGTGGACAGCGGCCACAGAAGGGATGTCAGAAGGCAGAGAAGACAGTGAAGAAGGTCGTACAAAAGACACATGCAGGAGAAACAGATTTCGGTTCTTTTATCTCTCAGGGCATGGGGATGTTGTTAGGATCCTTCCAGATCTAAGTAACAAAGCTCAGCTTATTCATTCTAACTACCACATCCTGAGGACTTACCTTAGAGGTGTCTCACATGGATTAGCCACTTAAGATGTGATAGGAAAGGCAGGAATGACCTCCCTGTTCCAGAGGCAGAGGCTGAGGCTGAGGCTTGGCTAAGTGGGCAGCTCATTGCAGGTTCTAAAGGGGACCAAGCCAGTCTCACCCATTCACCTGCAGCCCTGTTTCTTACCCAGAGGGGTGCATGGACTTGTCCCCAGGCTTCATTTCTACTCTTAAAAGTCATCAAAGCTGGTTAGGGGCACCTGGGTGGCTCAGTTGGTTAAGTACCCAACTCTTGATTTTACCTCAGGTCATAATCTCATGGTTCATGGGATCAAGCCCCTCATCAGGTAAACATTAAGAAAAAAAGTCATCAAAGCTGGTTAAATGGTGCCATCCAGAAAATGCTCAGTATGGCAACTGTCAGAAGTGGCCAAACAGAAGCATTTACTGTGCAGATGAGATTGTCACCATGAGACCTGACACCGTTTCACTTTGCTTCTGGCCTCATTCTTTTCCATTTAGAGCTTCCCTCGAGAAATGCTCAAAAAATGCTGCTGCAAATTCTACAGGAAGGACATTTCCAATGTAATTTTTTTTCAATAAAAAAGGAGACTTGGGAGCCATTCTCCAGTAACTGAAATTCACATTGCTGCATGTTTACACAAATGGAGGATGACAGATGGTGATTTACAAAGGCCAGTACACTTATCAATACAACTTACATCTAGGTAGTACCTCACTTTCCATGGGAGGCTAGAAAACAGGATTCCTTCAATCCTCGCAAGAACCCATAAAGTAGGCAAAGCAGACATTGATTTGTTTAGCAAATATTTATCAAGTATATTCTAAATGGCAGGCCCCTGCAGGAGGGAATTAGCCTCATTTTATAGCCAAGAAAGGGGAGGAGGCCAGGAAAAGGTGACTCATGTTTCCCTGTCCATAAAACTGGTAAACAATAAGGGGTACCTGGGTGGCTCAGTCAGTTAAGCATCTGCCTCTTGGTTTCAGCTCAGGTCATGATCTCACAGTGTGTGAGTTCATGCCCCACACCAGGCTCTTTGCTGATAGAGTGGAGCCTGCTTGGGATTCTCTCTCCCTCTCTCTCTGCCCCTCCCCTGTTTGCTTGCTCTCTCTCTCAAAATAAATAAACAAACTTAGGGGCGCCTGGGTGGCGCAGTCGGTTAAGCGTCCGACTTCAGCCAGGTCACGATCTCGCGGTCCGTGGGTTCGAGCCCCGCATCAGGCTCTGGGCTGATGGCTCAGAGCCTGGAGCCTGTTTCCGATTCTGTGTCTCCCTCTCTCTCTGCTGCTCCCCCGTTCATGCTCTGTCTCTCTCTGTCCCAAAAATAAATAAACGTTGAAAAAAAATAAATAAACAAACTTAAAAAAATTTTTTTAACTGTAAACCAATAAATCCAGGCTGGAACTCAGTTTCTCTGCCACCAGCACAGGGCTCTGTCCATGCAGAATACTGGGATATCCATCCAGAAAAATGTTTTGCTTTACCTGGTCATTGTTTCTATTTGCCACTTGCAAGTGAGAACACACTTGTGGCCTATCCTGTCCCTGCCCACGTCAGAGCTGACACGTGGTGAGAGCTCAGGGATGGTGGGCAAGCTGAGTGAATTAATACAGGAGTGTTACACAGCAAAGGAATAAACCCAGGGAGATGACCCAGCCCTGGAACCACCCAAAGTCCTGCCAAACTCACATTCTTAAGGTAGAACAGTAGGGTAACACCCTACCCTTGAACATCACTCACTGAAAAACCACTAGACCCTTTTTGTGGTTCCACCAAAATGTTAGAATACCATGTACTAGCCACATATAAGGTGGTTCCTAAGAATATTAAGTGAAAATCCTGTCACAGAATATTAAGCAAATACTTTACATCTCAAATTTAGACTAAAATGTCTCATCAGGTAGAAAATGGATGAACATGCTGCTTTTGCTGCCAATGCAATAACAACAAACCACAATATTTTCCCAAGTTACTGCACTTTTAAAGTGTGATGTTGGTCAGGCAAAAGCCTGACCCCTGGACTTCACCAAGCAGAATTCCAAGTCCTCTCCAGCATGCCTCCTCAATCTCTCTCAAATCCACCCCCTTCACTGAAGCTGTCCCGCTCAGCCCTGCACTGGGCCATGGTCATCTCTCACCAGGACATACCCACAGCTCCTCCATCAGCCTCTGCCTTGCCCCTGAAAGTCCACTCGTGCTACATTTTTCTAAAACTTCAGTCTGAGTCTGTCAATATGCTGCTTTATTTTTTTTTTAATTTTTTTTTCAACGTTTATTTATTTTTGGGACAGAGAGAGACAGAGCATGAATGGGGGAGCAGCAGAGAGAGAGGGAGACACAGAATCGGAAACAGGCTCCAGGCTCTGAGCCATCAGCCCAGAGCCTGACGCGGGGCTCGAACTCACGGACCGCGAGATCATGACCTGGCTGAAGTCGGACGCTTAACCGACTGCGCCACCCAGGCGCCCCAATATGCTGCTTTAAACCTTCAACTAATCTCCTCTTTCTTTTCTTTTTTTTTTCTTTTTTCTTTTCTTTTCTTTTCTTTTCTTTTCTTTTCTTTTCTTTTCTTTTCTTTTCTTTCCTCCTCCACCTCCTCCTCCTGCTGCTGCTGCTGCTGCTGCTTCTCCTCCTCCTCCTTCTCCTCTTCCTCCTCCTTCTTCTTTTTTTTTTTTTTGTTTTTTGTTTTTTGTTTTAGAGAGAGTGATAGAGGGAGAGAGAGAATGCTAAGCAGGCTCCATATCCATACCCAGCATGGAGCCCCATGTAGAGCTTGATTCCAAAATGCTGAGATCATGAACTGAGCTGAAATCAGGAGTCAGACACTCAACCAACTGAGCCACCCAGGAGGCCCTAATATCCTCTTTCTTCAGGACAAATTCCTTGCTCCTGAATAAGACTTACCAGCTCTTCCTGAGCTAAAGTGCCACAACATTTTTCAAGGGCTGAAAGTAAAGAACTGTCAACTCAGAATCCAGTGAAAATATCCTCCAAGAATGATGGAAAGGTAAGGCGATTCTCAGATGAAGGAAAACAAACATTCTTTTAGACCAGCATACCTACCCTAAAAGAATGGCAAGAGAAAGATTCTCTAGAAATAAAGGAAATGATACAAGAAGGAATCTTAGAACATCAAAGAGGAAAAAAGAACATGATAAACAAAAATATGGATTAAGACAATAGATATTTCTTCTCTTGAGTTTTTAAACTATGTTTGACGGCTGAAGCAAAAATTAAAACACTGTATGATGTGATTCTACATGTATATAGAGGAAAATGTAAGACTACACTATCCTATTAATAGGGGAAGGTAAAGGAACTTACAGGGAAGTAAAGTTTCTATACTTCATTGAAACTAATTAAATGACATCAACAGATGTGATAAATTATATATATATACACACACACACATACATACATACATAATGTGTGGAGGAACCACTAAAAAAGTTATCCAAAGATATATACTCAAAAACACTTTAGAATTATTAAATATAGTTACCATATGATCCAGCACTTCCAAGAGAAATATAACCAAGAGAAATGAAAACATACGTCCACACAAAAACCTGTACACAAACTTTTATAATAGCATTACACATAAATGGTGGAAATAACCCAGATATCCATCAATAGATGAATGGACACAAAAAATGGTATGTTATACAGTGAAATTATATTCACACAATGGAATATTATTCAGTCATAAAAAGGAACAAAGAACTGATATATGCTACAACTTGGATGAACCTTGAACATAGTGCTAAGTGAAAGAAGCCAGTCACAAAAGTCCATGCATTGTATGATTCCATCTGTATGAAAGTCCACAAAAGGGAAATACATAGAGACAGAAAGTATATGAGTGGTTGCTTAGGACTGGGGGGAGATTCAGGGGTGGAGAGATGGGTAAGGGAGTGATAACTAAATGGTATGGGGTGTCTTTGGGAGGTAATGAAAATGTTCAAAAATTGACTATGATAGTTGCACATATCGGTGAATATATTAAAAATTATTGGGGCGCCTGGGTGGCGCAGTCGGTTAAGCGTCCGACTTCAGCCAGGTCACGATCTTGCGGTACGTGGGTTCGAGCCCCGCGTCAGGCTCTGGGCTGATGGCTCAGAGCCTGGAGCCTGTTTCCGATTCTGTGTCTCCCTCTCTCTCTGCCCCTCCCCCATTCATGCTCTGTCTCTCTCTGTCCCAAAAATAAATAAACGTTGAAAAAAAAATTATTAAGTTGTAGACTTTAAATTCATGGTATATGAATCATATCTCAAAGATTAGAACAAGAATAACAACTGAAATACACCAAATGGCACCAAGTCAAGAAGTTCATAATGATGCTTAAAAAATAAGTCATTAGTGACCCTGGAGAGATGCTAGAGGTCCAACTCATTTGTCTGATAACTGGTGAATAAAGGAAATCATGGTGCATTTTTCCTACTGTTTCCATAGTAACTAAACTACTGGGTAACCAAATGGTTAGATGAGGGGAAGTTTCTCTTTATAGAATTATTTTCACTAATAACTACAAAAGGAATGATAGAATATTATCATTTTGCACCCTGTACTGAACTAATGGGTCTAGGAATTTGTCCTCAATGACTGCTGGTGTGTATGTGTGTATGTATGTGTGTGTGTGAGAAAGAGAGGGAAGAACTAGACAACACGTGTCCCCTTTTAATATATCTATGAATCATTTTGCCAATATAATTGAAACTTACTCTGAATTTCTATTCATCAGTTTACAGTAAATAAAGGAGATAGAAGGGTATCATAAATAGCATTATAGAGATGAAATCAGCAAAATCCAGTCTGTGGGAAACTACAGAACAAATGACCTAGTTTTTTCAACCAATAAATTGCAAGAGAAAAATAAAGAGATGGGGAGAACCTATAAATCACAAGAGACTGGGGAACCCCTTCTCCTTTTCCAGGCTGTGCTCAGCCATGAGCATCAGGGCAGCCAGGCCCTAAGGCAGAGAGGTTTGGCTGGCATAACCAGCAATATCAGCAATACCAAGGTCAAGAAAATTCATCCAATATGACTGGGTGTGGAGGAACAGAGGAGATTTGTTCAGCATGGCTGGAAGAGTAGTTTTATATAGGAAACTGAGCAAATAAGTAAATATATTAAGGATAGTGGGAACCAGAGCTCTTATTGTTAGATTCTGAAGTTGGAAATATGGAAGGGGAACATGAGGAAAAAAACTGTCTCTATCCACATAGAAAGCCTAGAAGCAGTGATGTCCCAATGACAATAAGCACACCCAGCACTCAGAATTTGGCTTCTAGATACCACTTTCTACTAAAAGGAACCAGGCTCATCAGAGAAACACACAGTCCAGTACAAGATAAACCAGGGACATTTTGTTGTGCCAAAAGTAAGGAAATGTCCAGAGTGATAGGAAATGTCAAAAAGACACAGGAGCAAAAGACTCCTCCTATCCAAAGCTGGGACAATTTGAGTATCAGTATAAATGAGAGTTACTGATAATAACTCACTGGATGAGACAGAAATCCATGAGGTCATATTGATAAAAACAGATGAGCAGACAAATAAATAAAAAGTTCCTCTTTATAGCACAACACCTTCTAATAAATATGCAAAGAATGGTTATAAAAAAAACCACCAACTGGCAACCATCAAAATGATAACTTATTTGATTTGGCCAAGAATAACCAAAGTGTACTAAAAACCAGGGGATGTGTTAAAGAACAGGGTTTTACCTAGCTTCAAAGTGTCTCCCCATAAAAATACATTCTAATTCTGGGGTGCCTGGGTAGCTCAGTCAGCTGAACTTCTGACTCTTGATTTTGGCTCAGGTCATGATCCCACGGTCATGGGATTGAGCCCCATGTCAGGCTCCATGCTGGGCATGGAATTTGTTTAAGATTCTCTCTCTCTCCCCCTCTGTGCCTCTCCCTGCTCACATGCTCTCTCTCTCTCTAAAAATATAATACATCTTTTAAAAATACATTTTAGGGGCGCCTGGGTGGCGCAGTCGGTTAAGCGTCCGACTTCAGCCAGGTCACGATCTCGCGGTCCGTGAGTTCGAGCCCCGCGTCGGGCTCTGGGCTGATGGCTCAGAGCCTGGAGCCTGTTTCCGATTCTGTGTCTCCCTCTCTCTCTGCCCCTCCCCCGTTCATGCTCTGTCTCTCTCTGTCCCAAAAATAAATAAACGTTGAAAAAAAAAAATTTTAAAAAAAAAAAAATAAAAAAAAATAAAAAAAAATAAAAATACATTTTAATTTAATTCTAATTAATTACACATTATTATACCAATTATATTCTCATTTCATTCTAACTAATCATCCCAATTAACTACACTATAATTTAATTCTAATAAATTACTTATCGATTCTAATTGTTTATAATTCCAATTATTTATTAATTCTAATTAATTAGTTCTTAGTTCTGATTAATTACTTATTAATCAATAATTGTAAGTTAGCTTTACAGTAGAGAAATCTGGCAAACACCATCTTAACCAAATGATAAAAGTTACATCACTAGTAGTAGGACAATCAACATCATGTGCCTCTTGATATGGCACTGTGAAGGACACAGTAGTGTACCCTGTGGTGTTCCAAAACAAACGCAGGCCCTGAATCTAAACATAAGGGAACACTGGGCAATTCCAAATTGAGGCACATTCTACAAAGTAACTGGCTATATTTATCAAAAATGTTCATGTCATGAAAGACAAGAAAAAATGGAGGAACTATTCCACACTGAAACTCAAGTGACAAGACAAGACAACCAAATGCAATTGATGATCCTGGATTGGCTCTTGCACCTCTAAAGGACATTATTGGGACAAATGGCAAAATCCGGATGGGGTCCATGGATTAGATGGTAGCATTGTATCAATGTTTACACTGTGAATATAGGAAAATGCCCTTATTTTAAGGAATACACATTGAAGTATTAAGTGATAATAGGTATCATGTCTGAAACTTACTTTTAAATGCTTAAGAAATATTATATATAAATATAACATAGAAAATGATAAGGTAAATGGAGTATAGCAACAATTGGGGGTTCTCAGGGATGAGTACATAGGAGTTCTCTGTGCTATTCTTGAAACTCCCTGCTAAGTTTGAAATTATTTCAAAACAAAAAATTTATTTAAAAAATCTGGTGAGAAATATCAACAATTGCAATAAATGGACCTTATTTGGATCCTGATCTCTAGAAACTGTAAAAAATGTTTTTAAGTCAATGGGGAAATTTTAATATTGACTGAATATTTGATAACATTAAGGAATCATTGTTAAACTTTTGGGCTTGTTAATGCCATTTTGATTACGTTTTTTTTAAAAACCTGCTATCTCTATAGAGAAACTGAAATATTTGCAAATATTTATTATTAAAACTATTTTTAATGTTTATTTATTTATTTTTGATAGAATGCACACGCTTTGGGGAGGGGCAGAAAGGGAGGGGGGACAGAGGCTCAGAAGCAGGCTCTGTCTGTGCTGACAGCAGAGAGGCCAATGTTTGAACTCACAAACCTGTGAGATCATGACCTGAGCCAAGATCAAGAGTTGGATACTTAACCAACTGAGCCACCCAGGTGCCCCTCTTTATTTATTTTTAAGCAAATTCTACACCCAACATGGGACCCCTTATTAAAGTTATTTTTACTTTAAATCATTTTTAACTTAAATCATTTTTAAACTTAGTCATTAAAATTGGATTAAAGGTATCTTGGATCTGCTTCAAATTAAGTGAGGGTAGAGAGACCATAGACTGATCCAAAAGTAAGACTTGCTCACATTGAGTGATGGGGACACGGGGCTCATTATACCAACATCTCTACTTGTATGTGTTTGAAATTCCCCATAGTAAAAATAAAATCCATTTGAAATTCATTGCATTGGGTGCCTGGGTGGCTCAGTCGGTTAAGCATCCAACTTCAGCTCAGGTCATGATCTCACAGTTCGTGAGTTCGAGTCCTGTGTCAGGCTCTGTGCTGACAGCTCAGAGCCTGGAGACTGGTTTGGATTCTGTGTCTCCCTCTCTCTCACTGCCCTTCTTCTACTCATGCTCTCTCTCTCTCTCTCTCTCTCTCTCTCTCTCTCTCTTAAAAATAAACATTAAAAAAATTTTTTTAGTTAAAAAAAAAAAAAGCGATCCATTGCATTTTAAATTCTTCCCTGTGTCGGGGCGCCTGGGTGGCCCAGTTGGTTAAGTGTCCGACTTTGGGTCACGTCATGATCTCGCAGTTGGTGAGTTAAAGCCCCATGTCGGTCTCTGTGCTGACAGCTCGGAGCCTGGAGCCTGCTTCGGATTCTGCATCTCCCTCTCTCTCTGTTCCTCCCCTACTCTCACTCTGTCTCTCTCTCTCTCTCTCAAAAATAAATAAAGATTAAAAAAAAATTTAAATTCTTCCCCGTGTGTAATGGCAACCAACAGCAGTGCTGAACTTTTTTTTTTTTTTAATTTTTTTTTCAACGTTTATTTATTTTTTGGGGGACAAAGAGAGACAGAGCATGAACGGGGGAGGGGCAGAGAGAGAGGGAGACAGAATCGGAAACAGGCTCCAGGCTCTGAGCCATCAGCCCAGAGCCTGATGCGGGGCTCGAACTCACGGACCGTGAGATCGTGACCTGGCTGAAGTCAGACGCTTAACCGACTGCACCACCCAGGCGCCCCCTGAACTGTTTTTTTTTAAAGGATTTTTATTTATTTATTTATTTACTTACTTATTTTTAAAGTTGACTTATTTATTCTGAGAAAGAGGAGAGAGAGCATGTGCAGGGGAGGGACAGAGAGGGAGAAAGAGAATCCCAAGCAGGCTCTAGGCTGACAGTGCATAGCCCAATGCAGGGCTTGAACTCATGAACCCATGAGATCATAACCTGAGCCAAGATCAAGTCAGATGCTTAACTGACTGAGCCACCCAGGCATCCCTATTTATCTATTTTTAAGTAAACTCTACGCCCAACATGGGGCTTGAACTCACAGCCCTGAGATCAGTCATATGCTCCACCAACTGAGGCAGCCAGGCACCCCTGGGCTGAATTACTTTAATGATGAAGGGGACCTCTTGAGTCCCAGTGAGCCTGGCACAGGAATGAGGCTGTGCACTGAGTGTCTCAGGAGGAGATAAAAGATGACAGGTCCCCAGGGCAAAGGGATGGATCTATTTCAAGACCTAGTCATGGGTACAGAACAATTCAGGATAGTTGAACAGATTTGTTTTTTTAAATCATCACACAATCTCTGGAGCTGCAGCCACAATCTACAGAATGTTCTAGCAACCTAGATTCTTCCTTTTACAAGTGATCTATTAGCTTAAAATTTCAGCAACACTAAACATATCCCCCTACCAAATACTACACTAAACAAAGAAGGTTCTAAAAAAGAAAATCAGCTAGCAAGCTAAGCAAAAGACTAGAACACTACAAATTAGAAGTCAATTAAGGAAACACTTAGATTGAATTTTAACACACGAAAACCAATTACAAATTTAAATGCACAGATTACAATACAAACTTACAGATCTGACGGTGAGACACATAATTTATTCAGGAATTCTATTCCTTCCTTTCATGGCCTCCAGTATTACGAACACTGATATTAATATTAGATGGAATAATCTTATGTGAAAGTGACTCCCACTGAGCTTCAAGTGAAGCAGAAATGGCAGCTAAACTCCAATCAAAACATGACAGCAGCCTGCAAAACTGAAGGTCTCACACCACAGGCAGCCACAGATTTCCCAAACAGAGACTGTGTTTAAAACAACTCTCACCCCCACTTGTCATGTTCACTGTTTCATTCAGTCAGTGTGGCAGGCCAGGCAGTAGGTTCAGACCATTGAAAAAAACAGCACAGGTCCAGGCCTCCATGGGGTGGTGGCTCTCCTGGGCCCCCAGAGAATCCAACAAGAGTGAATGAGCTTCTGTCTCTCCTCTACCATTTGGACTGAATGAGGGAAGGGCCCTGTCAGCAGAGAGGGGTCTTCCTATGAACACGTTTCTGAACTCCAGAAGGATAGTGCACAGCATGGGTACACCCAAAAGAGCCCTCAAATATGTCTTCTCCATCCTCTGGCAAATCTAGCCCTGCTTTCCTTGATTGTACATGTTAAACAGGAGTGTGAGGTTAAACAGGAGGTTTTCACTAGTTAAGCATTTACTACTAGCAAAATCCTTACATTCAAAACATCTCTTTCACTTCTGAAAGAGTTTACCAAGTACTTCCTCATGGTTTGTTTTGAACAGTCAAGTTGGGTTGTTTATAGATCACAAAAGTGGGGGCCACAGAGGTTTGGAGACTTTCTCCCACATTGGCAGGGACGATTGTGTAACTAACAGGGTACTGTGGAAATTACATAGTCAAAAAGGTCAAAAAGGCTTTAAAAATTGTGATTTCTGCTTGCTCTCTCTTGGATCACTCTCTCTGGAAAAAGCCAGCTGCCATGCTGTGAGGACACTCAAATAGCTCTTTGGAGAGGTCCAAAGAGAGAGACACCGAGGCCAGCATCACTTTGCAAGGCACATGAGTGAGCCATCTTGAAAGTGAAGCCTCCAGCCCCAGTCAAGCCTTCAAGTGAGTGCAGCTCTCATGAGACATCCCAAGCCAGAATCACCCCAACTAACCGCCCACTCAGGAATTCTAGACCCACAGAAACTGTGAGATAATGTTAATTGTTGTTTTAAGCCACTAAATTTTAGGATGATTTGTTATGCAGCAAGAAAGAATACACAGGGACACAGAGCCAGCATCTCTGAGGATGAAGAATATGGCTGCATGGAATGGATAAGTCCATCCTTGTGGGACAGAGAAACATTCCATTGAGCATGGGTGTTGCCTGGAAAGCTATCTCAGCTCAACAGAGGGAAAACTTTCTAACAGTCCAAGTTATCTAAGGAATACCAGCTTGTCTTGGAAGATAGGTCTGTTCTCTGTCACCACAGAGGTTTGCTCAGAGGCTGGTGCTGATGGGGCAGATATGCCATAGGAAGCAGTCAATGAACAGAGAGATGGTTAGATTGGATGACATTTAAGTTCCTTTCCTACCAAAGATTCTTTCACTGCCACACCATGCAGGGACCTGGAGAACCTTGCTCACCAGCTTCCTAGGCACCAATGACATGCCCGTACAATGTGTGTCTGGCTAACAGTTTCTGAAAACAGATTCTTTCTGGGAGGAAGCAGACAACACATGATCTACTGGTCCTGCCTTCAAACAGCTGTACATGCACATGAGTGGCATATTGCCACCAAGTACAATCTAGGGCTGACAGGGGAAGGGAGGCAGGAGGGCTTCAGCCCGAAGTCATTAATGTCTAAAAGGTTGCAAAGGCAGGGCACATTGTGAGGCACTCAGGTAAATGCAAGTGACAGAGAAAACACTATGGAAATCTGCTCAGGGGTTAAGAATGCCCTAATCACATCTCCTGAAGGCAATGACTCAGTAAACTGGCAGACAAAATAAATTCAAACTTAGAACTGCAGGACTCAAAAGGAAATTACTTCTGTGCCTGCATCTGGCAAAATAATTTCATTTTCTAAAAATGGAAAATTCAAGGAAAATGTCTGTTTTTTAATGTTTATTTATTTATTTATTTATTTATTTATTTATTTATTTAGAGACAGAGAGAGACAGAGCATGGGCAGGGGAGGGGCAGTGAGAGAGAGGGAGTTACAGAATCCGAAGCAGGCTCCAGGCTCTGAGCTGTCAGCACAGCAGGGCTCAAACTCACCAGCCGTGAGATCATGACCTGAGCTGAAGTCGGACGCTTAACCAACTGAGCCACCCAGGTGCCCCAAGGAAGGTGTCTTTCTTGTCACAGCATGTGAACAATGTAGCAAAAGGCGGTACGCTCCCACACTCAGCCTGCTTGCAAGTCTCCCCAAACTGGGAACAGGAACACACCATTAGCCCATCTGTGGCTCAGCAAAACCAGCCCCAGCTCCAGCTGCCTGGACTCTGATCTCTAAGCCACTAAGTCAATAGACATTTCCATGCCATGCCCAGATCATCTTTGATATTTCATATCTCTTCCAACTTCTTTTAATCAGCTCCCCATCAAATTCTCAGGAAGCTGGAGCTAAAAGGAACCCCATAGTTCTCCCAGTCCAGGCCCTTTATTTTACAGATGATTAGTGGGATCATTGGAAGGAAGGTTAGAGGCTGGGACAGACTGAAGTATTTTCCCCAATTCCTAATGTCCTTCATGAATTACAATTACATGTCCACACCCTTTGTCATTGGACTTTGGAGGATCACTCACTACAGTGGGGAGTGGGTACCCACTGGCCCCACTGATATTGGAAGAGGCCATATGCCTTGATTCAGCCAACACAATGTGGACCAGAGTAAAGGTGTGCAGGCTCGAGCCAGGGTGCTTCCTTTCCTGCTCGGCCTCCTACACTTCTACCATCATGGGGAGAAGACTGACTCTGCTAGCCTACTTGTTCAAAGCAGAGGAGTGTCCCAGGTGCTGCTGCTGCTGGAGGCAAAGCTGCCCCAGACATCTGCAGACGTGCAAACAAGAATAAGCCCCCCTTGCTTTAAACCTCTGAATTTTGGGGTGATTTATTTTGGGGCTGCCTGATCCAGGAGTACAAGTGAGATGAGGACCCAGTTCTAACTCTCATCTACCCTCTCCCCTGTTAAGAATACACATGGGGCGCCTGGGTGGCTCAGTCGGTTAAGCATCTGACTTTGGCTCAGGTCATGATCTCACAGTTTGTGAGTTCAAGCCCCACATTGGGCTCTGTGCTGACAGCTCAGAGCCTAGAGCCTGCTTTGTGGATTCTGTCTCCTGTTCTCTCTGCCTCTCCCCTGCTCGTACTCTGTCTCTCTCTCAAAAATAAATAAAACATTTTAAAAAATTAAAAAAAAAAAAGAGTACACAGAGCCCATTGTCACTGTGGTATGACAGTAGAGGAAGAAACCAGAAGATGATCTTGGAGAGGCAGAGATGAGGCTGGTCCTAAGAATAAGCAGTGGTTGTATGTATTTGGGATGCTTAGAAGATGAAAAAGGAGTCTCTTGTGCCAAAATGCAGATACCTGTCAGCAATCTTTGTCAGCAACCTAACTGAATGCTTTTGATTTCAACCCACTTTCTCTTATGCTATCACAATCATTTTTTTTTTTTTTGCAAGTGGGGGGCTTAGTAGCTGGTTACAGAAACCTAGAGATGTGGGAAGGGAACTTAGATGTCTGTTTTCTTGGATAAACTTCCCACAGTCCCAGACAACGGAGCTGCAAGTGGACCCTGAAATGGCACAATGTCCTATCCAATAAGTATACATGTTTTCCAAATAGGTTTGATTTTCATCCTTGCATATATGGTGCCAAGGGTACTAAGACCACTCAATGGGGAAAGGACATCTTCAGCCAATGGTTCTGGGAAAACTGAATGTCTACATGCAAAAGAATGAAATTGGAGCCTTGACTGACTCCAGGGTTGGGACAAGACAAGTGCAAGAGCCTGGAACATGTTTTCAAGCTAGACACAGGAAACTCTTAATCCCATCAGAGTCCTATCCAAAGGACTCCAGAACCAACTGAAGAGGCCCCCCTGAGGGCAAAGACAAGGCAGGACAATAGAAACATCATTAAGTGCAATACAACAGTGGGTCGACACACGGCAAACATGTTTGTATCCATGAAATGATAGTGGTTTTGAGAAAACAAACCAAACAGATTGGTCACCATTAGAAGATAAGAACCAACTCATGATTTTGAAATCTTGTGATTAAAGGGAAGAACACATTACCTCCTGGATCAAGTTTCTAGATCCATCTGCTGAATTAAAGAACTACAGAGGACACAGGAACTTGTTAACTGACACCAAGAGAATGCAATCAGCAAAACCCAGACTGTGTGAAATTCTATGGGTGGACCTCATTTTGGTCCTTGTACAAACAAATGTATCAAAAAACCATTCACAACATTTGAGACAATTAAAACTGTGGACACTGGATATTTGGTGATAATCAGGAATTATTATTATTTTTAGTGTAACAATGGTATTGCAGATAAGTTCTTAAAAATCCTTATCCTTTAGAGAGATATACTGAACAATTTACAGGTGAAATGTGATATTTGTGATTCACTTTGAAATGGTATTGGCAGGAGACTGAGATGAAATAAGATTGGCCAGAAACTTAGTAATTGCTAAAACTGGGTAATGGGTGCACGGGGGTTTATTATACTATTGTCTACTAATGCATATGTTTAAACTTCTTCACCAAAGTTTTATTTATTTTTTTAATGTTTACTCATTTATTTTGAGAGAGAGAGAGAGTACACAAGCAGGGGAGGGGCAGAGAAAGAGGGAGAGAATCCCAAGCAGGCTCTGCACTGTCAGCACAGAGCCTGACATGGGTCTCCATCCCATCAACCATGAGATCATGACCTGAGCCAAAATCAAGAGTCCAACACTTAACTCACTGAGTCATCCAGACACCCCTCTCCAAAGAATTTAAAAAAACTTTTTAGTGTTTTATTTATTCTTGAGAGAGAGAGAGACAGAGCACGAGCAGAGGAGGGGCAGAGTGAGAGAGGGACACAGAATCTGAAGCAGGCTCCAGGCTCTGAGCTGTCAGCACAGAGCCCAGCCTGGGGCTTGAACTCACAAGCCGTGAGATCATGACCTGAACCGAAGTCAGATGCTTTACTGACTGAGCCACCCAGGCGCCCCAATTAAATACAAATGAGTACAATGAATTCTCAATAATGTCACATATCCTTGGTTCACAATAAGCCTCAGAAAAGGAGCGAAAATCTGAGTGATGTATAGCCTCTGTGGTCACTCCGTTTCTCCTGGCAATTCAGTGATGTCCCCTGGGCTATTGCAATAGCATGTTGAGTCTTTATAGCATGTAAAAATAAATAAATAAATAAAATTACAAAAAGTCTTCTATTAAAAAAAAAAAAAAAAGACTTCACAGGAATTTGAGACTCTACTAAGTAGAAGACACTATGCCTGGGGTGCCTGGGTGGCTCAGTCGGTTAAGCGTCCGACTTCAGCTCAGGTCACGATCTCACGATCTCGCGGTCCGTGAGTTCGAGCCCCGCGTCGGGCTCTGCGCTGACAGCTCAGAGCCTGGAGCCTGCTTCGGATTCTGTGTCTCCCTCTCTCTCCGCCCCTCCCCCGTTCATGCTCTGTCTCTCTCTGTCTCAAAAATAAATAAACATTAAAAAAAAATTTTTTTTAATTAAAAAAAAAAAAAAAAGACACTATGCCCAGAACCCTAGGGAACACTACAGTGAGAAAACACAGCCCCAGGCTATGGAGTGGAGGAGCCAGGTATTAATCTTATAGAGGGAGATAAACCAAAATCCTGCTAATAGGGGTGCACAGCCAAATGATATAATACAAAACAAAAGAGCGTCAGAGGAAGAATGGTTCTGCCAGCCCAGCTCGTCACAGAGGAATCCAGGCAGGTTCATCCTGAGATGACTTGGAATTAAGACTGTCAGTTAGGATGTCTATAGCAATGAAGAGGGGATGAAGGGATGGCCAGTATAGAGATTTGAATAGGATACTGAAGGTCATGTGGTTTGCAGAGGGGAAATAAGGCAAATTAGATAGAAGAAGGGTCAAGGCCAGGGGATTGAGAGAGAGGGAGGGGGAGAAAGGGAGGGGGCACTCAGCTGGGAAGGACAATGAATGGTGAGCCCAGTAAAGTCACACACTATATTTCAGGAAGACAGTACCTACTGCTGCTTCAGAACAACACAATCTGGCAGTTTTCTATGCAAGCTCAGCAATGCCATATGCCCTCTTCTTGGTTTAGGCAATGGCCCAGCAAAGCAGATCAAATGGTATGAGTCAAGATTGTTAAATCAGCCTTCAATGCACAGAGCTATGGCTGAGCATGTGATGAGGTGTCAAGAGGAGTGAAGCTTAGTGATCAGAACTCTTAAAAACGGAAACAGACGCAGGAAGTAGTCCCATATAAAAGAAAAAAAAAAAAACATACAACACCCAGCATGACCCTGAAACTCACTGACAGTTTGCTTCATGTGTGTGATTATGAAAGGAGCCTCTTAAAGCCACATCTCTGTGTGGTGACACCTGGTATGTGTGATTCACCACACATCAAGCTGCCAATTTCAATTTTGTTCAGGGTGTTTCTTACCATCTCCTACTCCTTGTATGTGAGTTTACAGTATAGTGTACTTCTCTCCCCCTAGGACAAGCAGACATTGATCCTAGTTAAGGAAACTCACACCCTTTTCACAGACCTGTCTTTCTTTGCTGACATAGTCTATGAACTATACCCCAGAAGACTACAGAGGCATGAAAGCTGCATGCTTGGATACCCAACTTCCTGGGAGCTCCCCCACAACACTGTGTCTGAACTGCTGGCCTTTTACTTAATGGCCAGGATGGGTATGGATTCCCCTCCTCCCCTTCCTCCTCCACCCAGTGGTTTGATGGTGGTATGCATGTCTATCTCCCACACTGCCTTATAGATCGTTGGCCCTCAATAAAAGATACAACCAGAGCTGGTGTATGCTTACTGTTGCAAATGTTCCAGACTGCTCATCAGGCCCCAATCTTGGATTAACAGACCCTTCCCGAAGAAGGCACAAGCGTCAGTAGCAGCTGAAGAACTCACACCAGACATTCCATCAAAGGCACAAAAGTACTTGCAGAGGAAGTCCATGTAGCAAGTGTACCCTAGACATATGCAAAATCCAAGTCACCAAAGGGTACTGGGGAAGGTCTAGATTACAAAAGTGTCTTTGAAACAATAAAGGGACAACCAAGTGACCAGAACTCCATAGAGAAGGCCCTCAGACATACAGAGCAGCAGGCCACACCCATACCCTGCACGACTGGCACATGCTTTCTCTGATAGAAAATAAGAAGCCACTCTGCCACTCAAAGCCAAAGGTAAGCACTTACTCTCCTTGAACCAGAGCAAGTGTTGGCCCTTACCCCTGCCTGACATCACTGAAGTCTGCAAGGAGGAAGGAAGTCAGAGCTGTGCAGAAAAGAATTAACACGGCTGGCCTGAGACCACTTACCCTTTGAAAGGCCTGCACCTGAGATTTGCCCTTGGCCGGCATCTGGGAACCTGGATTTGGGGAAGTCTCCCCCCATTCACTAACTGCTAAAGGTGGCTCATTGTGCCTAAACTACTTGTACAAAACTGTGGTCTCTGCTGAATACCTTCTTTCCTTCTGGGAGTCTGGACTTTGGGTATATGCCAGGCAGAGGGTACCCATGTGGTCAGCCCCCAGTAAAAACCATGGCCACTGAGTCTCTAATGAGTTTCTCTGGCTGACAACATTTCACATTTCATTGCTGGAGGTATTGAGCATGTTCTGTGTGACTCCACTGGGAAAGGACTCTCAGAAGCTTGCACCTGGTTTCCCCAGACTTCGCCCCATGCCCTCTCCTTCCTCTTGCTGATGGTGCTTTGCCCCCTTTCACTGTAATAAAGCATAGCTGTAAGCACAAATAGATGCTGAGTCATAGGAGTCCTCCTAGCTCCTTATGTAACCTGGAGTTAGTCAACACAAGACCACACTAGGGGTCTCCCCAATGTGAGGTGATAGAGTTCGTGAGCTGTCCCTGGTGCTGTCCATGAGCTCCTACTTTTTGTTCCAAATAATAGAACAGCACTCCTGGTCTGCACTCCTCACTGAAACCATGAGCTGGAAATCCCTCTGATATCTGCGGAGAATCCCACAGATATGAGGGCCTATTACCTGATTGGTTCTAACATTTTGGGGTGGGAGCCTCACCTCTGATCCATGGCCTGCTTCCCACAGGGTCTTACACATGGAGCGTGTGCAAAGCAAACCATCTGGTGAACATGAAACTAGTTTTGAAGGAGCGATAAAATCACAAAAAGCCCTTTTAATAGCTTTATCTTTGCTCCCCATTCCTCCAACTTTATGAAGTGACAAATCGTCTTAGGTATATAGAGACCATATGCACAAACACTTGTAACCCTATGGGAATACAAATGAGGAACACAGAAAGAGGTTACTGTTTCATTGAAAAGCCTATTTCAACACATTCAAATCTGTCAACATAATATATCCAGATAATCTCTATTTTATAACTATAGCTTTTCCGGCACGCCAGGCTTAAGCCAGTAATCTCCCACTTATCATCCAAATCTCCTTCCAGCAAACAAGTTTTTAAAACTGAAAACAAATTAAGAAAATCCAAGTTTGGCACTAACATACTTGGCTTTCTGAAATCTCATAAAATTGCAGGCAATTCTCATTCATTCACTTACTCATCCATTCAGATTAACCAAGCTACTGAGAACATACCAGCAGCAAAGCACCCTGCTAGGCTCTATGCAGAATACAAAGATGCTGCACTTGGCCATGATGTTCCTTTGCTGCAAAGCTATCTGCAGAGATGCCTACAGGCACACTGTGTGTATGTGGCACCCAGAGAAGGAAGACATGGCCCTTGGATCAGTCAGGGGCCACTGTGGGCATTTCAAACAGGAGAAAACCAATGCAGGGATGTATGAACACAAGGGATGGAACTGTTGAAAAAGAATCCTGGAGAAGACAAGGCAACTCCAGGGCCACTGGGTGGGGATGAGCTGTCCAGAGCAGAATTTGGAAGCTGGGACACCAGTGAAGCAGAAGGCAGACCTGAACCACAATGTGGCACTAGGAACGGAGAGGAGGGACTAGAGGAGAAAGACAGGCAGAGCTCACAATTCCATCTGATGTCGGAATAGGGAGGGAGGAGGCAGCAAGCATGACTCAGAGGTTTGCAGCTATTCATAGAAAGAAAAGTTAGCAGGAGGAGCAGGCTTGGTGGGGAAAATTACAATTCATGTCACCAGACCTTGCTAAGAATGTTGGTGTGTACCGTGCTTCTCCAAAGTATGCTACCAGTCCACTCATGACCTTTTTGCCACACCCTTATGCTAAATGTGAAGAAAATAGACTTCAAACAAATGTGGACACATTAGCAACCAACGCATTTCTTCTCAGCTTCCTAACGGTCTCACGGTATGAAACACTGAATGATATTTTAAAGCCGAATCCAATATGGTAAGGCCACCATCTTCTAGGGTAGAGACCCCAGTGGCTTAACCTGCAGACCCGCACTCTTAACTTCACGTTTTTCAGGGACATTTTGCAACTTTCCCATATCTGTCCTATGAGTATTACCTAAAGTGACACTGAGGACACTACTATTTCCTGGCACCCAGTCTCTGTGACAGTGGCTTTTGAGAGATGGCCTCGCTGGAAGAATGAGTGCACGATCCATCCTAGAGGCAAAGATGTCTTGGTGTGCCATCTTCTCTCACCTGACCACAACCCCACAATGGGCCCAGCTCACCAAATGTTCAATGGTCTTCCTCACCAAAAGGCTTTCAAATTTTACTCTCACTTGACTGAAGCCTTCTTTCTTACAGACCCAGACTAATTTCTTTGAGGCCTCCCTTGCTAACTGCCTTAGCCATTCCTACCTGCACAGATCAGCCTGAACAACAAATAAATTAAAACAAATGCTCCTGTTTGAAATCATTTCCTGGGAAACAAATGTCATTTATAGTGTCACTGAATAAGCAACTGGTATAAACAAAGCTGAATTCTGCTTAACCAAATCAATTTTGTCATTAATGTCGATAAAGCAATATGCGTGAAATGGTCTTTCCCTAAGGACTTGCTGAAGACGACACCTTTGAAAATTCCACATCATTTATGAATTTTTCCTTAATGTCATGTAATCACATGTTCTCTGTGAGATGAGAGAACTAGGGATACATGGGAACCAACAACCAAAAGAAAAAAAAAAAAACTGAGCGCAAACCATATTCTCTTTGTTTGTATCCAAACAGATATGTGATTAAGAATGCCAGCAATGGAGGGGCATCTGTGTGACTCAGTCAGTTAAGCTTCCAACTCTGAATTTTGGCTCAGGTCATGATCTCACAGTTTGTGAGTCCGAGCCCCACATCTCCACTGTCAGTGCAAAGCCTGCTTGGGAGTCTCTCTCTCTCTCTCTCTCTCTCTCTCTCACTGCCCCTCCCCTGCTTGTGCTCTCTCTCTTTCAAAATAAATAAATAAACAAACAAACAAACAAACTTAAAAAAAAAAGAATGTTAGCAATGGAATAAGAACCGTAACTCCTGTATTTATTTATATTCCTAGCACATTGTTGGAAAGAAGTAAATACCTGCCAACAATTCCTGATACTTCCCAGAAATTGTTTTTACACGTGACAATATTTAGAGTATTTTTTTAATCCTGATAACATGACTGTTACTAAGCCCAGCTGTTGGCACTATGCACTTTCTCTCACTATGTACCTAGAATAAGCTTAGGTGATCAAATGAGCTTCTCAAGCAAAATCCAGGAGAGAAGTACCTGAAGAAGTCACACTTAATAGAGAAATTCTAATCCAAACCTCCACTGACTTTACATTAAGGTAAAAATAATGAGCAATTCAGGCCAAAATGACAAGATACCAGAGTATGCCTATTTGATTGGTAAAAATCAATGCTGATGATACCAAGTGTTGCAAAGAATACAAATCCACAAAATCTATTAACTGCCAGTGGGAGTCTAAATTGATACAACTGCTTTGGCTAACAGTTTGGGCATTATATAAGGGGAATTTTCACATTCCTACCTGGCAATTTCCTGGCAATTTCAATTCAAACCTGGCAATTTCACCCAAGAGAAACCCCTGCATGTGTACTAGAATTATCATGGTCACCCATCAACAGGAAAATGCATAAATGAAAGTGGCACACTCACATCCTGGACTGTTATACAGCAGTCAAAATGAGCCCCCCTCTCCAAATCATATATTGTACAATACTCTTTTTATCAAGTTAAAAATGGCTGAAATGAAAAATATGGGGCTCTTAAACTGTACATAAAGGAGGTAAAACTAAATAAGGAGGAAAGAAAGAGGATAGTGAGCAAAATTTGGGATGGTGGCTACCCTGGAGGGAGGGAGGCTGGAGGATGGGATTAGGAGAGAGAGCACAAGAAATGTGTGCCCACATTTTCTCTGAAGACATTTCTCCAAACACCAGGCTTCACTTAGTTAAAAAATAATAATAAAATAAAATCAGAGTGGTCTTTCCAAAAGGGAAGCTTGTGAGAGAAATGGCTCTGATTCCTTCTCCACCCGGGTGCATCAGCCCAACAGGTTAAACCTGGCTCTACCTGGCCCCTAAGGAAGAGAGATCATGAACAAAAATTCTCTCACCCTGTCTGCAGCCCACAAGCTTGTATCTTGCCTCTCTTCTAGTCACACACACACTTAGAGAACTACTGAGAGCCGGGGTTCCAGGGAGGGTGAGGAGAGAACACACATGAACAGGCACAGACAGAGCCCTGGGTAACCCACCCCACTGCTGTCAGCACCGTGAGCGACAGGCCTACAGGGCACTCAATCCTTGACCACAGCAGGCAGGATGGCAGGATTCAGATCAGAAGCAGGGACAGGAGAGCGGTGTGGTGTCAAACATCTGAACTGCTGAGAAGCACAAGGAGGGCCAGACCAAAGGGTCTTCCAGAGGGCAGAACAGAAGTGCCAGGAAGAAGTGGCAATTTTGGCTCCGCTTCAGAAGGGCCTTTTCTGTACTGGGAGACTTACCCATCTCCAGTGGCACCACGTACAAGTGGGCACCTCTGGGTAAGCCACTGAAGTTTGGTCATTTGGCTTCAGTTTCTCTTCCTATAAAATGGGAATGAGGACATATTCATGGAAAGGCTCACATGGGACTAAATGATGGCACAGGGCTGTACAAATGTCAGGAATCATTCACTCCACCCGGACAAGTCAAATAACTATTCTGCCCATCTTGGAGTCTAGAAATGTCCAAAAGCAAAACTACAGAGCCAGACTATGCAAGGACACACACAAGAAACTTGTTCCATCCCCCTCCACCCCACAAACCAGTATCTGTCCCCACAACCTTATCAGCAAGCAATAAGAATTTTTCTTGTTACCCAAAGAATCTGCACATTTAAGATAACCTTGAAATGCCAACTGTCTACACACAGTTATTTTTAAGAAAAGAAAATGAGACATCTTTGCCCTTTCAACTAGAATAAAACAAAACAAAAGTGAATGCAATCAGGTTTTACTTCCACTAGCACTGGGGGACCCCATATTCATAAACATTACCTTGATCCCTATAGGTTAGTAATACCTGGTAAATACAGATGATTCAACAATGCTAATTCAGAGATGCGTGGGCATCCGGACACACATCTGGGACAGGCACAGACCATGGAGTACTAAAGGCCCAGGTCAGAATCTCTCTCCATTGCCTATTGGGCCAGTGACTCCTGACAAGCTACATCCTCCTGTCAAACCTCAGAACCCCTCATTTGTACAACAGTGTGGTGGTGAGGATGATGTGAATGTAACGTAAAACTGTGTGGTCTATAGCTGACAATGACACATTTATAACAAATCACTGATGATCCCTATCATTGCATGTCTTGGTGAAGTGTTTATACACCTGACAGAGAATGATAAGTGGGATAAAACACCATTTGGAAAAGGTCCTCTTTTCATTTGGTTGCCTAACTCTAAGAACACTGTTCTGTGTGATCCGGATGACACAGCTGAGTGAGCTTAGGGACACCAAGACATCACATGAGAAAAGCACATGAAAAGTGTCAGCTTTCTCTCTTTTCAGGAATTAACAACAGTGATCCCCATTTTGGAGTGGGAGCCATCACTTAAGTCCAGTGGAGCTCTTGAATTCTCAGGGGCATCATAGACTGAAACATCCTCTAGAAGCTGTGTCCCAAGAAAGCTGGAGAAGGTCATATAAATCCTATAGTGAGTGACCTGAAGGCATACTGCTTGGCCAAGTGAAGTGACCAAGGTGACCTGAGTTTCAGCAAACAGCAAGGCAGTGCCCTCCTGTTTGCAATGACGATGGAGCAGTTCTTCTCAGACCATGGTCCAGAGCAGCAGCATCTGGGAACTTGGGAGAAATGCCAAATCTCAGGTCCTCCTAGACTCACTGCCTCAGAAACACATCAGAGGGGCAAGTACTTTGTGGCCCTTCTGGGAATTCCGCTGATGGCTCAGGTTTGAGGACCAATGGCATAGAGTGATCTAAGACCTCGATGTTGAAACTAACCATCCCCAGGAAATACACTAAGGCAATAGCCAGTAAGAAAGGAGAGAAAGCCTTCAGTATCTTTCCCCCTTTCATCCATTTCAGTGGGCAGTGTTAGCTATCTCACTACCTGACTTCAATTTTGAAACCCATGCTGCTTGAAACCCAGCAGGACACTTCTGGTTTTCCACAGAACGCTAAGATGGGCCCTTAAAATGCAGACACTGTGTCTGATGCATCTGTGAGTCTGCTGTGCCCCTCCCAAGGCCTGGCAACCAGGGGTGTCAGGAAAAGTGGGAAATAAACTAAGTGACCAACTAAGGGGGGAACAAACAGTCCCAAGTACTGTGGGTCCCAAGGTACTGAACAAGGTGACTGCCCCCCTCAGTCCTTAACTGAGGACTTAGGTCCTGAACCAGAATCAAAGACTTTGGGGGAACTGACTCTGATTGGCTGCCTGAGGTTCCACAGTTACCAAGACCAGAGGGGCCTGGAGGCCCCAGATCACTCTCTCCCTCCATGTCCCCACTCACTCCTTTAACCCAAGCTTGTCAGAGGTCCTGTCAGAGGAGGTGGAGGTGGGAGGCGGGGGGCTCCCCCATTAGAGGTCAGGGCCCCCAGCCTTTAGAGGTTGGCCAGAGATATTATTTCTCCTGCTAGGGGCTTGTTCCCAAACATCCCTAGGCTAGTGGCAGTGTCCTCCAACCCTAGACGCCCTCTGTCACCATCACTGTAGCATCACCACCCTCCAACGTCAGATGCCCCAACTTGGCACATTCCTACCTGTAGTAAGACAGCAGGCCGTTGCTGAGCACGAACCAGCGCCGCTGGTAGCCTTTCAGGTAGTTGGTCCACTTGAGCAGCCAGCCCTTGAAGCTGTCCAGAGGCAGTAAAGCCATGGGCGCAGTGGAGGTCGTGTCAGTCCCTGACATTGGAACCCCAAGAGGCGTCCTCGCATGTCCAGGTCGCCCAAGGGGTAGCGGCTTTGACGCCAGCAGCGACCCGGACTCGGGTTTGGTCCAGGGCACGCTCCCCGCTACTGGCCCGAGTGCCGATAGCTGCTCTGGCGAGGTCTTGTGGAAGGGTCCAGCCCCTACACTTGAGCCCAACTCTTGCCAGGGCCCTGACCCCCGCCCCAATCCCAGCAGCAGTTCCGTTCCCGGTCTGGACTCTGGCCTTGGGTCGGACGTCTTCTCAGACGCAGGTTCCAGTCTTGGCACCGGCTCAGAAACTGGCTCCGACACCTGTTGTGACACAGGGTGCCGCTCAGGCTTCGGCACTGGCTGGGGCTGAGGCTTGGGCTGGGGCTTGGGCTCCGGCCCGGGGCCAGGCGTGGAAGCGCTCATGCTCGGCGCCGCCGTGTGGCAGGACAGGCAGGGGACAACCGTGAACAGCGACGAGAGTCCGCGGGAGCGGCCGCCACAGCCGCCGCCTCGGCACAGAGCGGCCGCTTTCCCCATAGAGCCCGCCGACCGGAGCGCGGCGGAGTCGCTGGGAGGGGGAAGCCGGAGGCGGAGGCCGGGGGCGGGGCCGGGGGCGCCGTCACGAGCGCGCGGCACGGGGCGGGAGCACGCGCAGGTCCCCTCGCGGCCCCGTGCGCCCCGTGCTGCCTGCGCCAGCTGAGTGTTGTCCTCCCCGCGCTCAGCGGGCCAGACTTGGACCCTTGTCCCTCTCTCGCGTCGCCAGCGCCTGGCTCAGGTCTGGCCCTGGGAAGGCTCTCTGGAAACACCTGTGGCGCTAGAGCTTGGCGACTGGCGACGCGGAAGGGACCGCGCGCTTCAGGCCACCATCCCTGCCTGCGCCCCAACCCGTGCCAGGCGCTGGGGGAACAATGATGAATGCGGAGCCCGCCGGCTTCCAGCACAGCTCTGCCTGCGGCGCCCAGCGCCGGCGTTCCCTGTCAGGGGTGGGTTCGCTCCCCAAAACCCAGGAAAGCGGGGGTGGGGCGGTGCGGAGAGCGGGTGGTGCCGTGCTCAAAAACCGTGAAATGCGCCCGAAGCACCGGGACCCAGCCGGATGATGCTAAAAGCTGAGGAGGACACCCACCGCCCCCAACGGGAGTCATTACCTATCTGTGGGTCCTTACCCCCCGCCCCCGACTAGCCGACGATCTGTCTCAATGGCCGAAGCCACTGCCGCCTCCGCCTCCTGAGCAAGCTGGCCTCTAGTTCAAGGCCAGCAGGGCACTTCGCTGCAAGTGGCGACATAGTTCAGGCTCTCTAAAGAATAGAGAGTTTTTGTAAACTGAGCGTTTTAAGTATATATATAAAGGAACATCTAAAAGCAGAGTTCTTAACTTGGACCTCCTGGATATCCTGGGTAATCTTGGCTGGCTGGCTGCGAAGCTTCTGCGATAGGCTGCAGAGTTTTATGTATCTGTGCGTTTTCTAGGGAGATGGACCACGGTTTTCATGAGATTCCTAAAGGAGTCTGTGATACCAGAAAAGTTAAATATCACTGATTTTTTAATGTTTATTAATTTTTGAGAGAGTGCTCTCTTTATTAATTATTAGTATTAGTATTATATATATATTATATAATATTAATCTATTTAATCTATTAATAAAATAATAAATTTTATTAATTTTTGGTGGGGGTGGGGCAGAGAGAGGGAGAGAGAGAATCCAAGCAGGCTCTGCACTGTTAGCAGAGCCTGACCTCACCAATGGTAAGATCATGACCGGAGTTGGATGCTTAACCGAATGAACCACCCAGGCGCCCCTAAATAATACTGATTTTTTAAAAATTTTTAATGTTTATTTTTGAGAGAGAGAGAGACAGAGTGCAAGCAAGGGAGGGGCAGAGAGAAAGAGAGAGGGAGACACAGAATCTGAAGCAGGCTCCAAGCTCAGAACTGTCAGCACAGAGCCCAGTGTGGGGCTAGAACTCACAAACTGTGAGATCATGACCTGAGCCAAAGTCAGATGCTTAACGGACTGAGCCACCCAAGTGCCCCAATAATACTGATATTAAAGGGAAAGGTTCATGGCTACCACAAATAATGGGAAATACAAATGGAAATGTTAGATTTGCAACTCCTACCCAGACCCTTCCATCTCTAGACCTCTGTGCAGGCTCCCCTCTGTTCATCCTAATGTGTCTTACCTTCCCTTTGCCCAGTTCTTTCTTGATCTTTGCTTGTGATAAGACTGCCTGTGCAGGGACCACCCTCCTACATGAAGTGATAGACTGAGCAGAGCAAGTTGGAAAGTCCTAGAAAAGGGTGGTGTAGGCACTGCCCAAACAGAACTCCTTGCCATCTTTGCTGGTGACTCTGGGACCTGCCCTTGAATGGTGATCTTACCTGCAGATTTTTGTGGGCTCTGGAGTGCAGACACCTGCTTCTCTTGATGTATTGGCTAAATACAAAGATGGCCCTCAAACTTCAGTGTGTGGAGTCAAGGAAAAGTGGTTGCCTCTGAGAACTGGGCAATTGGGGAATGGAGCTGGGGTGTTTGCTTTTTTCATTTATATCCTTTGAACCTTTTGAATGTTTTAACTGTGTGTGTTTCACATATTCAAAAAATAATAATTGTTTCAGCTCATCCCAAGGAAGCTTATTAGAAATTCAGTTTCCCATCCCCATCTCCCTGGGATTCTGAGTCAGTAGATCTGGAATGGAATCCAAGAGTGTGCATTTTAATGAACTCCCCAGGGGTTTCTGAAGTGGGTGGATCATTGACCACACTTTGATGGACAGTGATGTGGAGGGAAATCTTGGGCTTTGTGCGTCAGATCCACTACAGAAATTCCAGCCCAGCCACTACCTAGCTATGGGAACTTCAGCCACCTCACTTAGCTTCCTCTTGCTCATCTGTAAAATGAGGATAATAATCCCTACCTCACTGACTGAGAGTAATAAAATCATGTCTGTAAAGCACATTTGGCATAGTAGGTGTTTAGTAAGTATTTTCTAGCTATTTAACTAGAGGGTGCTCTGTGAAATGTATTAAACAGAAGCCAGAGCAGGAAGAGATGAGACCAAGGTTAATAAGCTTGGAAAATAGCCACAACGATAGGAAAAGCTCAGTGCCTGCTATGTATGTGCCAGATGTGTTTGCAACCCCAAGGAAGGAAGCCAACTATTAAAAGTTTAATGATCTGTTTTGACTACTTCAATAAATGGATGATAGGATCTAAGTTACCCGCCAGAGTGAGTGAAGAAGGTGTCACAGAAAGGGCAAGGTTTGGGGGGTGGGGCGCCTGGGTGGCTCAGTCGGTTAAGCATCCGACTTTGGCTCAAGTCATGATCTCACTGTTCATGGGTTCGAGCCCCATATCGGGTTCTATGCTGACAGCTCAGAGCCTGGAGCCTGCTTCAGATTCTGTGTCTCCCTCTCTGCTCCTCCCCCACTCGCCCTCTGTCTCTCAAAAATGAATAAACATTAAATTTTTTTTAAAAAAAGAAAGGTCAAGGCTTGCACTGAGTCAGAGGGGCAGGAAGTGGAAGGGCATTTAAGACAAAGGAATCAGTGTGCACAAAGTCCCAAATCAGGAGAGAAGACCTTGTCTGGGAAATGACAAAGAGCTCAGCATATTTGAAAAAGCTGGAAAGGAGATAAAACAGGGAGCTAAGCTAGATGGGCACCATACAATCAGGAATACCCTATATCGTACAGAAAGTGGGCCTCCTGGGCACTGGAGTCTCCTGGGAGATTTTTTTTACATTTAAAGTGCCAGATTCCACCTAATGGAGAAATGGCTGTCTCCAAGTCTGGGGCAGGAAATATGCGAGATGAGCCTGCCTGAGATATTTTGTCATGCCAGAAAGTAAAGAGGCTAGTCAAGACCACTGTGTGTCAAAAGGACTCAGACACCATCTTTAAAGGGACTCCCACAGGCCAAAGACAGGACAACTTGAGCATCCAAAAGAATAATGATTACAATGGGTCAAAACACCAAATATATAAAGATCCAGAAGTTAGGCCCACAAGTTCCTAAAGTTACAAAAAAAACAAAAACAAAAACAAAAATTTATAGGTTGCTTTTGGTGACCAGCACCAATTCATTTTTCTGAAAACTGAAAATAAAGAGAAAGAATTAAGTCTGTATCCTTCCTTTCTTATACAAACCCTATCTCATAGTAACCAAAGAGTTTATGAGGGAAAAATCTTTATAGACATATTAGCTAATGAATGCAGAAGGAATAATAAAATTAGTGGCGCCTAGGTGGCTCAATCGGTTAAGTGTCCGACTTCAGCTCAGGTCATGATCTCATGGTTCATGGGTTCGAGCCCCACGTTGGGCTCTATGCTGACAGCTCACAGCCTGGAGCCTGCTTTGGATTCTGTGTCTCCCTCTGTCTCTGGCCCTCCTCTGTTCATGCTCTGTCTCTCAAAAATAAATGTTTAAAAAATAAAATAAAATTTAGAAGAAAACATCATCTTTTGGCAACCCCAAATGAAATAATGGATCCAGGCAATGATCATCAAAGCTTCCTAGTGATGGGGTATATGGGCAACTTCATAAAGACTGATCAGGCTGTTGTCAGCTGAATCTACAGATCGAACTCACATCACTGAAAGTGAAACCACAGGATATTATGTGCTTCTGGATATGACGCAGTAGGAAACTCATAGCACCACCTATGAAGTATTTTTACTTCTCCCTCCTTTTCCCTCCAAAAGAAACCTCTAAACCTGAAACTAATCAAGCTTCTAGCTTGATCAATACAAAAGAAATGCAGAGGACAGAGGAACATGCTAAATGACCCAAGGAGTCAATCAGTCAAATTCATAAAATAGGAAAATCTAATCAGCAAAACTAAAGGGCAACCAATGGAATGGGAGAAGATATTTGCAAATGACATATCAGATAAAGGGTTAGTATCCAAAATCTATGAAGAACTTATCAAACTCAACACCCAAAAACCAAATAATCCAGTGAAGAAATGGGAAAAAGACATGAATAGACACTTTTCCAAAGAAGACATCCAGATGGCCAACAGACACATGAAAAAAAAAATGCTCAACATCACTCATCATCAAGGAAATGCAAATTAAAACCATAAAATAAGAAAATCTATATTCAAATGACCTATTCAATAAATACATGGCCTAGGAAAAAAGATGGGAAAAGGAAAATGTTATCAATTTTAAAGACTTAAGAGACATATCAACCAGATGCAGTATGTGAACCTTGTTTGGGTCTTGATTCAAACAAACCAACTGTAAAAAATATATTTCTGGAACAGTTGGGTAATATTGAACAAAGAGTGGGTTTTAAGAAATATTAAGAAATTGTTAATTTTGCTATATGTATTATAATGGTATTGTGATTTTTTAAAAGGATTTATCTATAGAGATACATTCTGATGTATTTATGAGTGAAATTATATGATATTTGGATTTACTTTAAAATAATACAGTTTTAGGGGCACCTGATTGGCTCAGCCAATTAAGCATCCCAACTTCTCTTAGGTCATGATCTCATAGTCCGTGAGTTCGAGCCCCATGTTGGGTTCTGTGCTGACAGCTTGGAGCCTGGAGCCTACTTCGGATTCTGTGTCTTCCTCTCTTTCTGCCCCTCCCCTGCTTGCACTCTGTCTCTCTCTACCTGTGCGTCTCTCTCTCAAAGATAAATAAACATTTAAAAAATTACAAAAAAAAAAATAATACAGCTTTAAAAAGAATGAGGTGGGTGGGGAGCAGATGAAAAAAGAATGGCCAGATGTTGACAGTGTTGAAGTTGGGTACACAGGCATACATTATATTGTTTCCTCTGTTTTTGTGTAGGTTTGAAAATTACCACGAAACTGCTTTTGTTTTACAAATGTTGGGCCTTTTACAGAACTCACCTCCTACCTTTCCAACAACTCTGTAAGTTCCCCTATGTTTACATAATAGGAAATTGAGGTTCACAGAGCTAAAGGCCTGCCCCCAGTCACACCATGGGCAAATGGGAAGCCAAGATTCAAACAGAAGGTTTTCTATCCACAAAGCCTGTCCACCTGTGCCAGAATAGAGACTCCAGACACCTGCCTCCCACCCCCAAAAGAAGCCTTCCCTGACTGTCCCTGAGGACCTTAGGAACAGGAAAATACTAAGAGTGACAGTCAGTGAAGGCCCTTGTGAGCCGAAAGACCCTGGGATAGCTGATCCAACCTCATGCAACAGAGCTGGTCACAGCCACCACTTACACCCGAGGTCAGCTCAAGGTCACATTGCTAACTGGATAAGAACTAGGCCTTTCAGTTCCCATTGGTCTTTGTTCAAAATCCAGACAGATTCTCCTATAGGCTTGTAGGCACAGATGTCGACAGTAGTTTGTGCCTCATTTTCCCCAGGAAAAGATATGCATGAGCTGAGAGGGAGGCAGAACGGCAGGTAGCTAAGAGCACAAGTTTGGAAGGAAGGCTTCTGTTCAAATCCCAGGTTAGCCACTTTCTGGCTGTATGCCCATTAGTGAGTACCTCGTAAAATGAGTTGGTGTGGGTTTCTTCTGCTATTACACAATTAGGTCTGTTGTACCTCTGGCCCTTTTGCTAAATGAGAATAGCTGGCTGGAAGCCCTGTGTGAGGGAGAATCACAGATAGCAGAGTCAGGAGGCTTCTATTCTGTGGTGCCAACATCCACACTGCAAGCTCTAGGTGACTAGTAAAAAAAATTTTTTTAAATATTTTATCATTTTTTTGAGAGCAAATATGAGCAGTCAGTGTGTGTGTGTGTGTGTGTGTGTGTGTGTGTGTGTGTGTGTGTTGACAGAGAGAATCCTAAGCAGGCTCCACACTGTCAGTACAGAGCGAGATGTGGGGTTCAATCCCATGGACTGGGAGATCATGACCTAAGCTGAAATTAAAAGTCGGATGCTTAACCGACTGAGCCAACCAGGAGCCCCTGACCTGAGATATTTAATTCAATTTCTTTAGAGAAGAGCCATACTGTTTTCTGCCTGGGAGAAATGTTACCTGCACTTTGGAAACTTGAGTATAGAGAAGGGTAGGACAGTAGGTTGGAGCGGTTATCCAACCCCCTCTCCATTCCCATCCACCCCAGGTTGTGTATGAGTTTATTATATACTGAGTAGATACAAAAGAATATTATAAACTATGTGTAGGACATACAAATAACAGTACAAGTGACACCCATGAGCTTACTAACTAGCTTAAGGAATAAAATGTCCTATTTTAGTTCACTTTTCTCCCTCCTCCCTTCTTCCATAACCTGTTGACTTTGAGCCCAAAGCCTCCATGGATTTTTTTCAAGCCAACTGCCTCCTGTCTCCTCTTTAGTTGGCTAAGAGAATATTCTCGACTGCTACTTCCACCTGATTCATTCATCAAGAGCTCTCATCCTCTTCCACATTCCAAGCACCTGTTGAAATTTCTCATTCATCAGTTATCCATCTTTAAAACTGAAACGCCCCAACATGGCCTCACCAAGCCCCCTTAACTGTTTTCTTTATCTCCGACAGAATTTGTCACCTTCTAAATGATTTCTTTGGTTTATTTATGTCTCTTCTTATTAGAATATAAGCTCCAGGATGGCAGAAATTTTTATCAGATTTATTTCACTGCTCTACCATCAAGGCCTAGAAGAAGACTTTTCATATAATATGACTTCAATGAATACCTGTTAAATGAAGTCTTCTTTCTAGTTCTCTTTGCTGTTGAGTGTTTAGTACTTTTAGAACTTACTATACTTCTTTTTCACTGGAGTCTCAAGAAAGATGGGAGCCCAACATGGGTGCTACTAGTGCCTCCTGAACTAGAAGTCTCAAAGTCAGTGGTTCTTAATGTGTGTGTGTGGGGGGGGGGGGGAAGAGATTGAGGACCCTTATAAGATTTTGATGAAACCTACAGAATCTATAAATCAGCATTTACATCTAAAATTTTACATATAGTTTATGAAGACCATGAACTTCATCTTAAGGACCTGTGATCTTAGAACATTTCTGGAAAGATGCATAGAAACTGTTAACTTGGTTGTCCCAGAGAGGAGGAAGTGGGGAGTTCTCATTTCATTATGTACCCTGTACATTTCAATTGTGTATAAAGTGTAAGTTTAAAGTTGTAGAAACTAGTTAAATATTTTAAAGGAATCTATGTTCTGGCACTTAGGGGTGATCACAAACTCACATGTCTTCAGGGGCCAGGGAGGTAAACGCACTTGGCCAATGGTGGTGGTTGGGGCTGTTGCTAATCAGAACTTGGATATCCCACTCAAAGTGCTTAACTTTCACAGCACGGAAAACATGGTGTTGATCAAACTCGATATCCCCACTGTCAGCCCTCAGAGGACTATTGGTTAGCAACCTCTGTTTTGCCCTCTGCTTAGAGTGATAGAAATCCTAGGTTGTGTTTGAAAACCTTTCTGGGTAGTCAAAGAATCCTCAGTGCTAAGGTATGCAGAATCTCTGAAGCGGTAGAAGGAAAAAGAAAATAGAAAACCTCTTGGAAATGACCTGGGAGCTCCAGAGAAAATGGTGGTGCATGACACAAATTTTACAAAGGGGTAGCCAAGTCTCCCTTTTGCCTATTTGTCCAACCCCTACCTAGTGGGGCCTCCCAGTCCCATTAGAGAAAAAAGGGAGGATGGTAGACAATGACAACACCAGGTATGAGAGACAGATGGGGTAGGTCTAGGTCCAGGAAGGAGAGCTAACCTCAGGGCAGGCTTCATGAAGGTGGACCAGGAGTCAGGCCCTGAAGGGTCTGGGCTGAATATCAAGTGGAGAGGTGGGAGGGCTGTATTCCTAGCAGAGTAAACAGTAGGATCAAAGGTTCCAGGTAGAAAATCAAGAGGCCTCGGGGCGCCTGGGTGGCGCAGTCGGTTAAGCGTCCGACTTCAGCCAGGTCACGATCTCGCGGTCCGTGAGTTCAAGCCCCGCGTCAGGCTCTGGGCTGATGGCTCAGAGCCTGGAGCCTGTTTCCGATTCTGTGTCTCCCTCTCTCTCTGACCCTCCCCCGTTCATGCTCTGTCTCTCTGTCCCAAAAATAAATAAAAACGTTGAAAAAAAAAATTTAAAAAAATAAAAATAAAAAAAAAGAAAATCAAGAGGCCTCTTTGGAGAAGAGAATTCATGAGGTTTGGCTCATGGGAAGAAACACAGGAAATAAGCTTGGAAAGCTAGGTTCCACAGGATTAGGTGCTCCTGGTCCTCTAATTTACATTTGGAACGAAGCTAAGGAACTGTTTTTTCCCCTGTGACCACTTCATCCTGCAGAGCCTGTGTACTTGGCCCCATAGAACCACCAGAGGAAGGCTTGGTTGGGGTCCCCCAGTGACTGACCACTGCTCCATGACCAGGTTCCCCCAGGTAGTCATTGACTTACAGAGGCTCTGAGGCCCTGAATGGGTTATAGATGTATCTCAGTCCATCCTTTTCCTCCTGAGCAATTAACTAAAATTCAGGGAAGAGAGAAGTCCATCAAGACCCAGAGATGGGATGTATGTTGCCCAGGGTCTCAGAGCAAATTGGGGGGCTCACTCTCCTCTTTTTTCCTCAGGCTGTCTCTTAAAAATAAAAAAGCTTATTTATTTATTTTGAGAGAGAGAGAAAGAGAGAAAGCATGTGCACAAGCAGGGGAGGGGCAGAGAGAAAGGGAGAGAATCCCAAGCAGGCTCCTCACCGTCAACATGCTGCCTGACACGGGGCTCGATCCCACAAACTATGAGATCATGACCTGAGCTTAACCAACTGAGCCACCTAGGCGCCCCGCACCAGGCTGCCTCTTGAGGTTTACATGTCAACTCCAAGTACATCTCAACGATCGCCACCACAATCCTCTTCATATTTACCCCATGAAGTGCCAGGCCTCATGCCATGTTCCTGATGTGAGCATTAGCTCACTGAGTTCTAAGAACAAGCCTATAATGTAGATACCACAGTTATTCCCATTATCAGATGAGGAACTAAAGCTCTGAATGGGGGGGGGGGGGGTGGAGGGTAAAATAGCTTTCTCCTGAGAGATAGGGCTGAGATTCCGACTCAGAGTCATCCAACTACAGAGCCCATGTACATCAGATGAATGAAACCTCACTGTGGCAGTGAAGAATGAGGACACATGAATCCTCAAGGCTTGTGGGCAGCATTTCCAGTGGCTAAAGGGTTGAACAGGGCAAGTGCAGCCCCAATAGTTCTTCCTGTAGAACCCAAAGGAGGTACCAGCCACCAACAGCCAGGATTTTCATCTGATTCATTTTCCCCCACTAGGGACTATTCAAATGTAACCTCCATGAGGGCAAAGGATTTGAGCCAGCCAGCAGCTGAGAGATCTAATGTGAATAATGGAGGGCAGGAGGGCATGTGCACTTGAATGACAGTGACTTGGTGACAGAACCTTTAAAATGCTCCCAGATGAGCAGAGTGGCTAAAGTAATCTCATTAGGAATTATTCTGCCAAGTGATAAATAACATTAGTAAAGCAAAGTTCAGCCTGAATTATCATTTGGGATAAACCTGGATTAGCTAAGAGCAGGAGTTTCTCCCACCCATTCAAATGCAGTTATTTATGGGGCATTATGTGTGCAAAGCCCTTTGCCACATCTCAGGAGCTGAGAACTGGAAGGAAGTGCAGGTATCAGCCACCAGGTTGCAGGTGGGAAAGCTAAAGCCCAGAGAAAGCTTACTTGAGAAGGTAGGGAGCCCCAGGCCTGCCTCTAGCTCTGCCTCCTCAGCCCTCACAGCTGGGCAGAATTCCAAAGTCATCAGCTGGACCAGGCTCTGTACTACAATACCCAAAGTAACACTTCTCAATTCAACAAGGGGCTGGACTGGGATAGGTCCCCACCTCTCTGTGCTACGGGTCCCCAGGAATTGAATGACTTGGCCTCCCTCCCAGACCCCAGCACACAAGCTCCTGCCTTCCAGCAGATCCTGACTGAGCTCACAACTGTCTGCTGACCCCTTGTGGTCACTGTGGGATCTGTCCTGGCCCAGTAGCCTGGGCCTTGGTTGCTCCTCTGGGACATTCTGGCCTAGTAACCTCACTTCTCAAGGCGCTTTCCCACCACTTACCTTGTGGGGTCCTCCCTACAATCCCAGGAGGCTAGGAGAGCCAGGATCCCCACTCCCACTTTACAAATGAGTGGCAGCATCCTGCAATCCAGTCCTAAATCCACCATGAATTCCTTACTTAACCTTGACAAATCAGTTCCCCTCTCCCTGCCTCACTTACCCACCAGTAAAATAAGAGAAGTGCACCAGACAGCCCTAAGGTTTTTTGAGCCCCACAAACTCCCAGAGTGGAGAGGTGACTTGCCCACCCAAGGTCAAAGTGAAGCCAGGCAGAAGCACTCCCAGTCGGCAGGCCACCCCACTTCTCCCCACTGATCAGGAAAACTGAGAGGCATCACAGCAAACAAGAAAATGAGTTAATCCACCTTTGTGTTCTCATTATGTGCTGAAGGGCCACATGGATAGTTGAGTGGATGGATGGATGGATGGATGGATGGATGGAGGAATGGATGGATGGATGGATGGATGGACGGACAGACGGACTACTGGGGTGGATATGTAAGAATTCTGGGTTCACTCTGAGCTGCAGCTGTAGCAGCCAGCTGCCTCCCCCTGCTCCCTGACAAGCTGCGGCTATAATTCTAGCTGTTTAGCCCCTTGGCAGCCCACATTCCCCTGCTTGGGTTCCAAAGCCACTGCCCCAGTCTGACAGCCTGGAGCTGGGACCCGCCATGAGGGGATTGAGTCTTCATTTAATACTTCCTCCCCACCATGTCACTGACCACCGTGGCCAACAGCAGTAGCCAGGAAGAAAGTCAGCGGCCAAGGCCATGAATAGGCCCACAACATGGGTATCCCTCAACAGAGCAATTTCTGCAGCCAACAATGGCTGGAATTGGGTTCGGTGCTGACAGTGAGGCTAAGGATCACCAGAGTGACTGGATGGTATGGAAAGAGTGTGCCCTATGCATTTCATGGGCTGGATCAAACCTACTGACTCTGAGCAAGTTCCTTAGCCTCTCTGTGCCTTGGTTTTCTCACCTGCGAAATGGACATCATACCTGACAACTATTGTGAGGATTGAATCAGGTAAAATATGAAATGCCTTGCATGAAACAGGTGCTCAGTAAATAGAAGCTCCCTCCTTTTGTTCCAGGTCATGGAGAAATTCTGGAAGGAAAACAAGGTCCACTGTGCACCCAGTACATTTTATACACTGGGAATTTTTTCCAAGTACTCTAAAGTAGTAACATGCATGTGGTGATAGAGGAGGAGGGAATGAAATGTATTTTCAGCAAGAATTAAAGGTGTGCTGAAACAGACTCGATCCCTTTCAAAGAGATTATATTCATCTGTGCCCTGCCCTCAGCATAGCTCCTCAGACACAAAAGATATCCCACAGAGATTTCCTGAGGGTGAAACTGGGAACATGTCTTCACAGCCAGTGGGCAGTAGGTGGGACTCCTGTGCCCTACTTCATCTCGCTCATCTCTATCTCCCTAGCCCAGCCTAACTCTCCTTAAACAGCCTATCCATCCCAGGATCACTGACAAGGTCTTCTTAGCCACCTGGCAGAAGGCAGACCTGGGCTTTAGTCCAGCTGCTATTACAGCTGAGGCTCCTGCAACACCATCTGTGAAATCATGCTCCAGAAGGCTCTAGGTTCCAGGCCCTCCACTTTCAACTAGAGTAATAAAGATGGGAAACTTAACACATGGTGGTTAGGAGATGGTCTTCAGAGTGAGACAGGCTTAGGGTGGCTTTTGTCACTTATTAGGTGCCCAACCTTAGACAGGATTCTTACTCTCTGAGCCTTCTCACCTATAAAATGGGGCTAATAAAATTACCTACTTTGTCATTGGGAGGATTCAATGACTCATGTTTGAAAAGAGCTGAGCCTTGTGCCTGGCACATGAGTGCTAAATAAATGTTAATATGGCAAAAGTCTTGATTACCATAATGGGCTTCCAGGCAAAATTTCATTTGAACTAATAGTTTCACACATGTGTGCATGCATGTATGTGTATCCACTGAACTAAAGAATCTCTAAACCTCCTTAACTTCAAGATTCTATTTCTTGAACAATATCATCCCATCCAACACCCCTCCATTCTTTCCTTGCTGATTTTTCTTCTCTTTAAACTTCTTTTTCCCACCCAACAATTAAGTGGAGTCTCCAGAATTCTATCCTGTCTTGTTCCCTGCTTAAATGCACCATCCCGTTTTTAATTTTTTAAAAAAAAATTTTAATGTTTATTTATTTTTGAGAGAGAGGGAGACAGAGTGCAAATGGGAAAAGGGCAGAGACAGAGGGAGACACAGAATCTGAAGCAGGATCCAGGCTCTGAGCTGTCAGCAGAGAGCCCAATGCAGGGCTTGAACTCACAGACCTCGGGATCATCACCTAAGCCAAAGTAGGACGCTTAACTGAGCCACCCAGGCACCCCTTTTTAATTTTTTTTTTAACATTTATTTATTTTTGAGAGATAGAGAGAGACAAAGCATGAGTGGGGGAGGGTCAGAGAGAAAGGTAGACACAGAATCCAAAGCAGGCTCCAGGCTCCGAGGTGTCACCACAGAGCCCAACAAGGGGCTCAAACCCACAAACTGTGAGATCATGACCTGAGCCGAAGTTGGATGTCCAACCGACTGAGCCACCGAGGTGCCACAACATTCCCTGGTTTTTAATGTGAAAATGGGAAGACTAAGTCCACACAATCAGAGGTGAAGTAGTGACCTATAACATGACTCATTAGGTTGACATCTCAGCTCCACCACCTGCTCCACTCCCAAGGATCCCCCAATCCTTCCAGCCACAGCAAGAGGATGCAAAGACCCTCAGCCAAGGCCAGCCATCCAGGGGAGAAAGGTGCATGTGGCTGGAGGCTAGACTGGGGTAAGGCTCAGAGAGAATGCATTAAATGAGATCCAGGAAGCAGGGAGACCCTGGGGACAGTTTGGAGAAAGAGGGGCTGGGGCTGCTCTGTGTGTCCTGTAAAGACTCCAGGATCCCCAGAGCCTTTCCCCTTTCCTGGTACATCAGCTGATGGTCAAGGGAAAATATTTGTGGAAAGGAAACAAATACACCAAATTTAGGAAAGACACCAAAGCGCTAACAATGGTTGATCTAACAGAAGAGGTCTTTGGCAAATGTGGTCATATTGCTTGTTTGATAAAATTTAAACATTGAAAATATTAAAATAAAATTTAAATATTGAAAATCAATTATTCTAATCAGTTGTGATCAGCCAAGGAAACAGATAAGAGTCTGGGAAAAGACTGCTTTTACCCCTACTGAAAAGCAGCACACTCCAGTTCTCAAAGGAAGACCATAAAGGAGGAAAAGAAAAACATCATGAACATCTCCCCCTCCCCCTCCATCTGCAGGCCACCTGGGCTGGGGACTCCTGGAAATTCAGCCTAGAGGAAGGTCTGCTGCCAGACAGCAAGACTGGAGAGGGCATGGTGAGGACAGTGAGGACAGCCACTGAGAGTACTGATGTCCTTACCTAGCAGGTGTTGTGATGCAGAATGACCACTCCATGGCAGTAAGGAAACCTGCTTCTAGTTCTCTGCCATTAACATGCTGCATGACCTTGGGTATATCAGGTCACCTCTCTGGCCTCAGTTTCCTTATCTGGAAAATGAGGGGACTTGGTTAACTTAAAAAATATATATATACTAGGCCCTTGCTCTATGCACTGTGCTAAAGCTATAATACAAAGAGGAACCAGTCATTTATTTAAAAAAAAAACAACAACAACAAAAAAAAACACCAAGTGCCTACTCCATTTACTAGGCATTGTGGTTACAGATGAGTAAGTCAGGGTTCCTGCCATTAAGACATTCACAATCTGGTTAGGGAGACAGTGAGCAAACAAGAAATGGCCAACCATATACTCAGTGCAGACAGAGGTGTGGGCACAGGAAGGAGTGGCCTTTTCCACTGGGGCCAGGTGGGGCAAGTGTCACAGAAGAAGCCTGGACTGAATCTTGGAGGATCCTTCGTCCCTGCTCTTGAA
Source organism: Puma concolor (assembly GCF_028749965.1). Lineage (NCBI taxonomy): Eukaryota > Metazoa > Chordata > Mammalia > Carnivora > Felidae > Puma > Puma concolor. The sequence goes on from NC_141678.1 coordinate 22,431,704, forward strand.
GTCCGTACCATCTAATCGGGGTTAGGACAAATGCCCAAACAGCTACCACCTAAGGCAGAATGAAGCCACCCTGGGTAATCCAAGTTCAGAGGGGAGAAGAAACCCATGTGACAAAGGCAGGGTGGGAGAAGGGTCAGGCAGGAGGCAGAGGAGGTCAGAAACACTTTGCAGGAAATGGCATTGAGATAAACTGAAAGATGAAGAGTTTTCTGACAGCACTGGGGGGCTGAAGGAGTGTTCTGGATAAGGGGCCTGTGCATGTAAAGGCACAATGTGAGGACTGTCAAGAGTGTAGTTGGAACAGCAGGCAGGCCAGGAAGTGAGAACTGGCAAGGCTGGAAGCCAACGGGAGCCATCATGATAAGAGCCATCAGCAGGCCCCAGGCCAACCACACCACACACCACATCCTCACACCAGTTCTTGGAGGTTGGTTCCCTCACTACTAGCCCACTCTTTCAGATAGGAAAACAGAGGCTCAGAGAGGTTACAAAGTCACACAGCTGAGGGGTAGCAGATATAGCCCTTAACCTAGGTCTGTCCAATGCCCCACCTTGACCCCCTTACCACTAGGCAGTGGCACTATTGAATCCTTCCCATTTAAGGTACTACTGTCCCAGGACACCTGGCCTAGCATTTCACTTCAGACACATGGGTACCAGAGGTTGATCTTTGCCTTAACCATGGAAACCAGCTTGATTCAGCCTCCTCCCAGTTAGGCAGCTACAGGACCTTCAGGATCACCTTTACCAGAACAGATGGGATGGGTAGGGGAAGGAATATTACAGTGGCTGAGGGTTTTGGTGCTCCACTGTCCGCTGATCTTAGTTTATTATGGTTCTGTGATGGTGTAGGCTGGCTAGTTTCTAAGTCTCCTCCTCCTGTAGTCTAGTGTCATCATGGTTCAGGGGCAGATTATTCTGCCTTGACTAGGGTGGCTGGCTTTTCCTGTGAGGATGGAGGTTGAACTGGACCTTGCATACTTGGATGCTTCCCAGGTACTGCTGGATGTTCATGGATTCCCGTCTCCAGCACCCCAGCTTTCTGAGCTGGTCGGTCATGAACTTTTTCTTCAGATGGTCATACAAGTGGCTCATCTTTCTCTTGGTCTTGTCTGAAGTTCTTATCTGACAAAAAACAGAGGCGACGTTAGGATGAAGAGGCTACTTCACAGAAAGAGAAATGCTCATGCTGCTGATATGGGGGTGGAAAATGTGCCAGATGGACCCAATATTCCATAAATATATTGACTCATAGGGAACCTCAGTTTCCCTATTTGTAAAATGTGGGCATCGAGCTAGATTACCCCTAGAGTACCTCCAACAGTCGGCAGCCCAGGGGCCTGATTTTGACCTCAACATCTCTATTTGAAAACTGGTCAGAAAGACGTGTGGGTGGGGAGGGTGGAGGAAAAGACCATCTTGTTCCTCCTCCTCCTCAAATCCTATCACCCCGTCCCTATGATTCATTCAGTGCTTACCACATATTGTCTGCGACATCCTCTGTATCACACTGAACTCTACTTATTTCATCTATCATATCATTTCCGTCCTGTCCCCAACAAGACTAGAAACTCTGGGAAGGCACATTCTCTATCTTATTCACTCATATACTTATTCCAATGAGCTAGCTGTGAGGAGGATACTGACAAAAATCAACCACAGGTCTTCATGACAACTACAACATAGTCAGGAAGGTGGGGCACATGCCCAAATATTTCTAAGTGAGGCACAGAGTGCTATATCCCTAAAAGTACAGAGTTCAAAGAAGGGAGATATCAAGAAAAGCCTCCTGTAAGAGTGACATATAAATTGGGGTTGGGGTTTGAAGGATGGGGAAGGGTTGGGCGTGTGAAATAAGAATCAGGTGGGAGGTGATCTTGGGGTTGACATTTTCACAAACTCTCCCAGGGACTCTAAAAACGGATGCTGTCTCAAAACCCAGCACAATATAAGCAAAGGAAAACTCCATAAAGGCCAGTCAGTGTTGCCATGATTATGTGACAAAGGGAGTTAAAGAACCTAAGTGGATCTTGGGAACAAGGGATAAAGAGGGAGGGTGGGTGATTTCTCTCCATGTGCTCAGATTATTCCCAAGACACAAGGCCTTTGCTGTTCTTGTCAAGGTCCTGAGAAATCAGTGGCTAGTCAAAGCTGCCTCTTTTCCTAATGTGCTTCTTTTCCCCTCTGTGGGGAGACAGAAAGACTGCCATGCTGGGCCCTTAGCAAGTCACCAGGTCTACAAATAAGAAGATAGTCTTTGTCCTTAAGGGAAGATGTCCCATACCGTGGTCAGTCAGACCCAGGTTTGCAATTCTACAATGATGCACTGTATGATCTTAATGAATTTACTCCATCTCTCTGAGCCTCAATTTCCTGAACTAGTAAGTAGGTTAATAATACATAATGGACACTGAGTATCTAAAACACATAAGGGCTCGATATAGCTTTAAAAGGAGAACTTCTGGATGGCTGGAGGGTGTTTGGCACAGCCCTCTGGTACATATAAAGCACTTCAGGAGAGTCTCCAGTTACAGTATCTCAGGGATCCTCAACCCATTTGCCAGAGGTATAACATCCCCTCCCCCACTGGTTATAGGAATTGACCCCCAATCCATCCTGGGCCAATCAGAATAGCTCATACCCACTGGCCACACTGACCGGGGCAACAATGGACCAGTGACACATCCTGGGCCAATAGGAGTCCTTCTCCAGGAACTGTCTAATGTGAGCAACAGTGGAAACACTCCATTTCCTTTCTAGGCTACAGGCCAAGGTTTCTTGGGGCCATGCTCCCCAGGGATAGCCAGCCAACATGCAAAAAGACACAGGAAAGAGATGAAAAGGGAAAATGGAAGATACATCCAATGGTATTGGAGCCCCTGGCTCCTCTCATCCCAAACATTGGTGATCCTGCCCTACCTATCCTTGATTATGTAAACACACTGTTCTCCATTTACTTGTACTAGTTCAAGTTCAGTTTGAGTCACCTGCAACCAAAAGGATCCTAATAGATCCTAGTTTACAAACGAGAAAGAGTCCTACAGGAAATGTGATTCCCCAAGGTCACACAAAGCTGGCTTGCCCATTGCCAAGTCCACCCTCTTTCCACTACACAGTGCCATTGAAGTTTAGCAGAAGGAGAAACACCCAGACCCCTGCTCCTCTTTTGGCCTCTAAGACCTTTAAGAGGAATTAGCATCATCTCCCGAGCCTCTTCTACTCTCTTTAATGTCAGAATCTCATAGGCCCATCCAGATTTGGGCCTGGAATGTTGGAGAGAAGTCAGTAGAGTCAAGAAGGGGGCAGCAACTCAACTCTGGGCTGCCTGCTCTGCTTGAAGAAATGAGTACATTCTCATAGTCCATTGTGTTCACCAGCCTCTTCCTAGTGCCCAACACAGTGCCTATCCCAAAAAGCCCCTAATGATATAGTTAATGAATTAATTGAGCCTGTGTGGTGAAAACACTGTTTTCTCTCCCATTCTTCTGTGGGCTTTTGGGTAAGCAGGTCTAACCCTACTTAAAAGCAAAAAAAAAAAAAAAAGGGGGGGGTGGGCTTCAGTTCTCCTCCAGAAAACAGGGGGAATCTCTGAGGGAAAAAACAGACCTAATAGTGTTGATGCCACTTCAAACTCTAAGACCCAAGATTTCTTTCTACAGGATATAGTAGAATCCATTTATGGATTCCCTAAATAGAGAAATAACATGATTGGAGGGGGAGAAATGCCACAAGAGCCAAGAAACATAGAATCCTCTCCCTAGCTCCCGCAGCCCAAGAATCGCTAGGACATCTGGGGTAAATCAGTAACCCTGAATCTCAGTTGCCTCCTCTGTAAAATGGGACTAGCTTTAAAGCACCTTGATGGCCCCCTATCACCTCTGAGATCTGTAATCTGCACCCCCCAAGGCTACTGGGGAGAGTGAAGTGAACACGGGTCAAGCCACTAATGCCCTCTAAGCCAAAAGCTTTTGATGACTTTACCTCCATCTCATAGACTCGTTGTGCACTGAGGTTGTCACGAATAATCACCCGGGGTAAGTTGCTCTTGGGTAAAAATTTTTTCACTGCTGCTTCACTGGAATTCATTAAGCTGGAAATGGAAGGGAAAAGTGGTGCAGGGTGAGATGGCTGGGGACATATGGCAGGGCTAGGACAGGGACTGATTTGCTGGGGTCCTAGGGGAATGACTAAGGCTTCTCCAGGATATTCTTAGGAGAGACACAACTCTGTCATAATTGTCAGAGGAACAAAGGAGTAGGCCTAGGCTACTCCTCTTGCAGAAAATGCACTAAAGGGGTATTTCCTGGATGTTGAAAGGAAAAGCCATCCTGAGAAGGATGTAGAAAGGCCCAGAGCAGTCCACAAGAAAAGTGTGAACAGGACTCAGAACTGTCCTCAGAAGCAGCCATCTTAAGGAGAAAATGTAGGATGAGATGGAAGGTGGGGGTCTTAGTGGAAAGGAGCAAAAGTTGTACGATAAGGATCAGAGGGAGGTGAGGAGGGGAGCATTTGCTCCAGAGCCTAGGTCTAAGAAAGACTGGAAGGGGGAGGGATCAGGGGAAGCAGGGAAAAAGAGAGGTTTGGAGGTTAGGCTGGTTAATAGGGAAATTCTAAGGGAAGAAGGTTTGGAAAAAGTCTAGAAAAGTGAGGGAAATCTGTGGTGGAGAAAGGTTTGAGAAAACCCTCTGAGATGAGAAATAAAGATGGGATGGGAGGGAGGCGGGTGGGGTGGGGAGGGGAACAGAATGGAGCCAAGTGCTCCAGGTGAAACTAGAGATAAAAATTTGGCCAAAATGAAGAATTTGGGTCAAAAATGGATATGCCAAGTTTTCACTTTTTGATAATTTGGTTGCACCATAAAATGGTTTTGCAAATATGTACCTTTAAGTGTTTTTGCCTATTTCAAAATAATTCTTCATATTTTCTTCCTAAAATTTGTAAACTAAATGTACAATAGGGAAGCAATTGAATAAATCATAATTAGGTCATGCAATAAAATACTATGCAGCCATGAATAAAACAGACATCCATGGCGTATTAGAGGAGGGGGGAGCAGATAGATAACACAAGAGTGAACTTTCTTGTGACAAAATTTTTCCCTAAAAGATGTATCACTATGTTGTGGTACATATATATGAATGGATCTGGAAAAATATACACGGTGGTTGTATGTGGCCATACATTTTGCTTGTTTGTCTGGTCTGGTTTTCCTATAAGTGTATATTACTTTGATAGGACAAAAAGGGCAATTTTTAAAGGTTAAAACATTTTGAAGGATTAAAAAATGTTTTTTTTGTTTACTTTCAGCCAATTTCAAACTATCGTTTTATGAATGTTTCTACATTTTCAGACTAGTATAAACAAATGTCCCCAGTCCCGCATTTACATTTTTCTGACAGCAAAGGCATGAAATGAAAAAGGCTCACATACAAAAAGATGCTCACATACGAAAGTCTCCTAATTCCTATTTTTTTTTTTTAAAAAGACCAAAAATATTTAAAGATAATATAAAACACTCTTCACCCACTCAGTGGTGCACCAAATTTACCAATACTTCCTGGGAAAATTTAAAAAGGGGGGGCGGGGTCAGTGACTGTACGTATCCCCTTTCAAGTAATAAGTGGTCATTTTGAACCAAATTGCTTTCCAACCCAAGGCCTTTGTGGGAGCCTAGAGGATGCTGCCAGGGTTGTGGAATGGACGGGAAGGAGGGGAAGTTGGAGTCTGTGGGGACTGGAGCTGAGCTGAGGGGCTTTGTCAGGACTACTGGGGAACAGAGAGGCTGAAGACAGGGATGTCAGAGGCCTGAGGGGGCCTGGGACTTGCTAGGCTCTAAGGAAATTCAAGGCTGGCCCAAAGGGCGCTGGGGACCCTGGCGCCACGTGATGTCAAGCTTGGGTGACTGAAGGGCCCGGGAGATTTGGAAGACATGTGGGTGGGAGATGGAGATTCCAACTTCTCCTGGGAGTCCGGGCTGAGGGCGTTTGGGCTCCCGGGGATGCGAGGAGCTGGACTGGGAAGGAGCTGAGGGGCTCGCACCTGCGAGAAATCCAGACTCTCTTGTAGTTTCACGAAGTGCCAGGCTCTGAGGGGCTCGGGGCTCTGGGAGAGCCAAGGGGGGGGGGGGGGGGGGAGTCCCAAGGCCGCTGGGGGAGCGGGGATCTGAGAGATTTCCAGGTCTGAGCAAAGCCCTGGGCACCTGGGCCGCACCTGAAGAGCACCGGCAGCTGCGCTGTCCGCGGCCGCAGGAAGCAGATCTGCGGGTGGGTCCCTACGTTGATTTCGGGGTGAGAGCCGAGCCTATCGCGCTGGAAGGTCCAGGCCGTTGTGGTGCCGGAACTGGTGGTGGCCTGGGCGGCGGTCGAATAACCCAAAGGCGAGCCCAGGTTCCATGTGACCGAGGGCCTGGGTTGCTGGGCAGCCGCATCTACCACACTGGAGAACGACTCGGAAATGGTAACCAGATGATAAGCCATGCTCGGAGGGCGCGGGCGGACACCGAGTGAGTCCCAGGGCACACACGTTGCGCAAACCCATGCGCGTTGTCCGGGGGACTAGGTGGGACCTGGAGGCGGGACTTGTGCCAGGAGCCCCGGAGGCTGCGGGCGCGGCAGGATTGTCCCTCGGCGGCCGCCGTACTGCGGCCGGGTGCGTTGCCGTGGAAACGAGCTGGGCTAGACTCAGCGGGCTGCGGAGAGCGTGGCAGATACTACCTCACCGCTAAAACTGATGTGGCCCGGGCGTGATCGAAGGGCGGGTAACCTGGCGAGGGCGGGCGGGACAGCTCCAGAGAGCGGAGAGGAGGCCGGGGTTTCTCCGAAGACCCGGCCCTGAGGATCCCTCACCTCGAGGAAGGACCATCGCTATGGAAACCAGAGCGTGGGACGGCCCGGGATTGTGGCTCCCGGATGGTGGTGACCGGTCTTCTCTCTCCCCGAGACCCTCGCCCACTTCGGGCGAGGTTGCTTCCTGAACGAACCTGCTCTCTCGCCCACGAGAGAAAGGTAAGATTATGGGGGTCTTAACACCCAGCAGGCGAAAGAGCCTATTCCAACATTAACTCCCCCAGGAAACCTATGTGACTCACCCCTGGAAGGGGCTATTTGCTCTTGTCAACCCGTGGACCTCGTTCCATGCTTTTAACCCAGTATTAATGAACGCCCCGCGGTGTTTGCTGACTTTTCTCGCCCATAATGAGACCATAAAGATCAGCTTTAGGACCTTGCTTCGTGACCCTAGATAGATCCTTTTCTCCTCTCTATCTCACTTTCCCCGTGTGTATAATGGAGATACTAACTCCAGACACCAGCCTGTTATGTTGGTTTGAAGACAGAACCAGATCAGGGAAGCCAAAGACTTTGTAGGCTATAAAACGGTGAAATTAATCTCCACCACCCTCCCCTTCATGCTGAATATTTTTCAAATCTTTGTGTCATTTCTTGAGGCAATCATTGCAACTCCCTCACCCCCAGCCTGAAATAAATCCCTTTATTCTTCACTCCCATAATGCCCTGCATTTCAACGTCCTTAACAGCAGCTAGTTACCATAGCTTACTCTGTGCCAGGCCCTGTTAAGCACTTTATCTAGGTTACCTCATTTCATCCTCAGAAGATCCTTATAAGATAGGCACTGTTTTCCCTGTTTTCCAGCTCTGTTGTGCTTATTATTGTCTATTTAATGTCTTCTGTCTCTCTTACTGGACTTTTTGCTCTGTGAGGAAGGGCCATGACTCTCTTTTACACTTGATTTTCCTGGCACCTAATACAGAGCCTGATAAATATTTCTTGACTAGCATGAAAATGTCTCCTCCCATCACTACCCTCACCTTCAAGAGAAGTGTATTCTCTGCAAACTTTTTGTCACTGTGATCAATAGCATCCTCTATACCTGTTACCCACTGGGCACTAATTTTGGGGACCCTCAGTCCACTTTTCTCTGGATTTTCGGGCGATAAAGATCCTTCATTTTGGGTAATGGACATCCCATAGCATTTAGGCTTTCAACTGAGTTTTGAGGGGATTTTTCTCTGCCCCCACATGACCTTTAGAACAAACACCCCATCTGCCATTCCTGAGGTGAGCCTGATGCTTTGGGGCATTGGCTGGTAGGATTTGCCTATGTAGCCTTTGGCCATCCTCTCCAGCAGCTTAGGAATCATTCTTACTTCTACTAAGCTCTTCGCCCAAACTCTAGACAAAAAAAAGCCAGGGAACTCATCTTTTCCAGAAGATCTCTCAGAACGCAGAGTTGTGGCTGTTAGAGTCATTCCTTCGTTTAACAAATATTTATCAAGCACCTACTTGTAGGGACACAGAACTTAGCATTAGTGATATGGTAGAAGTAAAGATAGTTACAGTGAATCTCAATAGAACTCACAGACAAATCAAGGCAAAACCCCATCTTCAGGAAATGGTAGGAAGAAGAACACTCAGGGCTTAGAAAGCCTGGAGCAGGGACTTGATCAAATGTGGGAGAGGGGTATGGTTCCAGGAGGTTTCCCTCAGGAAGCGACCCTTGACTAAGATCCCAAGTCCTCTGCTGAATGGAATAGATCAGGATCTGATAGGCTTGTAGAGAAGGAGGGTTCTGGGCTGAGAGAGAGCAGCAAAGGCCCTGGGCCAGAGAGAACCAGGTGTCCATAAGGCACTGCTAATGGCTCAGCCTAGCTAAGGCCCTTCAGGATGTAGGAAAAGCTAATAAGAGGCTAGAGATGGGCAGGAGCCAGACCACAAATGGCCTTGACAGCCAAGCCAAGGGGCTCTATCTCATCCTGACAGTGGGGAGCCAGTGAAATATATTAAGCAGGGGAACAGAACTTCTGCTCCTCATTTGTCTATGCCTAATGAAGGCTGCTATTTGGCCTTGAGAAGTGTGCGTTAAATATGAATACTCCTATTTCAGTGGAACATGTGAAAATGTGCTATTTTTTTACAGCTATGTTCAAGACTAGGAGAATGAAGGGCCAGGGATTTCTTAGGAGAAAACAGGGCTATGCCCCTCCATGGGGTGCATGCCACAGCCCTGCTGCACACAGCATCATGCTGGTGTAGCTTGTCTACCTGAGGCCCCTCTGCTTCTCTGCACTTGCTCCTGGGAGCTGCTATATAGTGTGCCTTATGCTGGCCTCCAGGAAGCTTTCAGCCACCCTCTTCCCCAGGCATTCCTTAGAGGCAAGGTGTAGGAACTTGGTTAGTGATGTAGTACTCTGTGATTTACATCACTTCTACAGGGGCACATCTGGTCTCTTCAAAGGGGTAGTTCTTGAAGGGGGGAAGCTGAGACCCTACGTCCTCTTATACCACTAGTGACTCCCAGCACAGTAGGCTCTGGTACCGTATCACTGGTTCAGAGTCTCATGATTTAAGCATAAAGTCAGAAGAGAAGGAAAGCTGTGTGAGTAGTTCCCACTTAGAGGGAGAAGAGGGCCGTGTGAACCTGGGTAGAGAGGCCAGGCCACATCTGATGGACACCAGTCAGCCTACCCAGCTAGAGACATGGAGCCCCTCAAGGGAGGCCTTGAGTTCCAGACTTGAAGATAAGTTCTCTGGCTAATTCTGCTGTGATGGCCAGAAGACCACCTTGGGGATTCTGCTGTAGATCCATCCATCCATTTCCCAGGAATCCCCTGCAGTTGGCTTTCTGGCCCAGCTGGGCTCCTGCTCTCTAAACATTCTCTCCCTCCTTGCAGTTTCCCATGGCACAGCCTAGCAGAAAGATGCAGCCTTTGTGCCTCACTGGCCGCTGACCCACTGGCCTGATGACAGCACCCCCGTGTACCTTTCCGGTTCAGTTCCGGCAGCCATCAGTCAGCGGCCTCTCACAGATCACCAGCAGCCTATACATCAGCAATGGGGTGGCTGCCAACAACAAGCTCATGCTCTCCAGCAACCGGATCACCACGGTCATCAATGTCTCGGTAGAAGTGGTGAACACTTTATACGAGGACATCCAGTATGTACAGGTGCCAGTGGCTGACACACCCATCTCACGTCTCTGTGACTTCTTTGACCCCATTGCTGACCACATCCACAGTGTGGAGATGAAGCAGGGCCGCACACTGCTGCACTGCGCTGCTGGCGTGAGCCGCTCAGCTGCCCTCTGCCTTGCCTACCTCATGAAGTACCATGCCATGTCCCTGCTGGACGCCCACACGTGGACCAAGTCATGCCGGCCCATCATCCGGCCCAACAATGGCTTTTGGGAGCAGCTCATCCACTATGAGTTCCAGCTCTTTGGCAAGAACTCCGTGCACATGGTCAGCTCCCCTATGGGAGTAATCCCTGACATCTACGAGAAGGAGGTCCATTTGATGATTCCACTGTGAGCCGTCTCACCAGCCTCTGTGCCCAGGTCAAAGGTGCAGATCTGCTGTTGACCGAGATCTGAACTTAAACGTTCTACTGTTGTTACAGAAAAAACAGATGATGCCTTTTATAAGGATCAGAAAAAAAAGGAAAGGTGCTGTAGTTTTTAACCTTATTATCCATATCTTCAAAGATTAAATTCACTAACTGTACGATGGTGCAGGTAAGTTTCCTACCCTGTGAGTGACAGGTCATGGCTGCTGGCCAGATGGGAGAGAGAGGCAAGTGCCCAGGTCAAATGGACCAGTGCCTAAAGCATATGGCAAGCTTGGAAGCCTACTGCCCTCCCGCAGACCGACCAACCCACAAACGAGTCAGCCACCATTCCACTTCACTCTTTTAAACCCAAAGCCAGAGCCTTAAGCATCATGGCGCCTCCTGTGCCACTCACAGTCAGTGCCAACCTACTAGATAAATGGCCTTCAGGTGGTGCTCTGGGAGCCCTGGGGGCCCAGGCCAACCCTGCTTCTACCTTCAGCCACAGGGACCCAACTCTGGTTTTCTGGATTGGATTTACACATGACATAGTTTTCAAAGAAAGCATTCCATTGTATAAAACTAAAAAAAAATTTTTTTTTTAGTGCTATTGTAGGTGGCAAGGTCTCAAAGTACCCATGGCAGTCCCCCGCCGGCCTTTGATGGTGGCATTAGTTTCCTTCTTAGAGGCACACTTGGAGAGCAGGCCTGACATCAGGCTTCAGGGGTTCCTCTCACAGGTCTTGATTTGGAAGGCCAGAGCTGCAGACTGGAACCTAGCCTTGTCACCTCCTCCCTATATGATTTGGGACCTCTTGGAGCCTCAGCTTTCTCATCTGTCCAAGCAATTACAGCCCTTTTCTCCCAGCATTGTCATGAAGATTCAGCAATTCCTTAACTTGGTGCCTGACACATGGTCAGGGCTTATGGTAGCAACTCTAGGCATGAATGATGCTTTGGCCCTGCTGGTCCCGGTTATCGCGGTCATCCTCACAATGGCATTTCCCCTATCTTTGCACAACCCTTTACTGTTTACAAAATGTTCTTCCAAAAAGTCCTCCTGTGTGAAAAAAAAAAAATGGTTTAAGTCCCTTCACACCCTACTTTAGAAGAGGCCTAGCTTCTTAGCCTTTTCAGAGTTCCCATTGCATTTAATCCATGCATGCCCTGGGGGTCCTAAAGCAAGGAGAACTCTTCCAGATTCCCCACAAAGGCCTTGTTTAGATTGCTGACCACTAAAGCCAGTGCCCTGGTCTGGCTAACCACCTGGGTCTATGAGGGCACATGACAAAGGGACAAATGAGTGGGCCCAACCTATAGACCCTGAAATCCATGATGGTTCAAACCTCCCAAGGACCTGAGGATCTGACTCAAGACCAGCAATTCTAATCCAGAGGTTTTCAAATGAACAATATAGGAGACAAAAGCACAACTTCTCTGTGGGTCGAGTCCAGTGGAAGCCAAATGCCTTCTACCCCACCCCCACTTCCATGACGGGCATGCCCAAGGGTACAATTTTAGAGTGTGGGAGAGAAGGAAAATCACTGCTGTAGACTGACTTCTCGTTTTATAGGCGAATAAACAGACCCCCAAACACCAGGGCTGGTGTGGCAGAGCCCCCACAAAGCAGACTTTCTGGAATAAACCCAAGTGGGAAATTTCTTCTATAGCCTTCTTAAAAAGAAATTGATTGGGACATGTTTTATCTTCATTTTTAAAAACTTTGAATTAATATACCATAAAATTAACTTTTTTGTATGTACAGTTCTGTTTTAACACATTTGTGTAACTACCTCTGCAGTTAGAACACAGCAGTTCCATCACCCAAAAAATTATCTGATGCCACCTCTTTGTTGTCAAACCTTTGCTCCACTCAAGCCTCTGGCACACACCAATCTGTTCTCCATTCCTGAAGATTTGCCTTTTCTAGAATGTCACATCCATAGCATCATAGAGGATGTAATCTCTGGAGACTGGCTTCTTTAGTATGTCTTTGAGATTCATTCAGGTTGTTTTTTATAGCTAAGTAGTGTTCCAATGTGCAGATGTACCACAGTTTGTTTTTTAACATTCACCCATTGAAGGATATTTGGGTTGTTTCCAGTTTGGGGTGATTTTGAATAAAACTGCTACAAACATTTGTGTATAGGTTTTTATGTCAACATAAGTTTTCATTTGTCTAGGGTATATGCCAAGAGTGGGATTGATCAGTTATATGGTAAAGGTTATATTTAACTTCATAAAATAACTACCAGACTTCCAGAGTGGCTGCATACTGTTTTGTGTTCCACTATGAGAGATCCACTTCCTCACTAGGATTTGGTATTGCCAATAGTTTTTATTTTAGCCATTCTGATAGATGTGTGGTATTAGCTCAATTTGCATATTCCTAATGGTTCATGATGGTGAGCATCTTTTTGTGTACTTAATTGCCTTCCACCTGCCTTCTTTGGTGAAATGTCTATTCAGCTCTTTTGCCTATTTTAAAATTGGACTGTTTTCTCACTCTTAAGGGTTGGGAATTCTTTATATATTCTGGATACAAGTCATTTGTCAGATATAGATTTGTAAATATTTTTCCCAGTCTGACTTGTCTTTGCATCTCTCTTAGAAATGTCTTTTGCAGAACAAAAGTCTTTCATTTTGATGAAGGGCTACTTGCCAATTTTTCCTTTCATAGATTGTTGTTTTGGTGTCATGTCTAAGAATTCTTTGCCTAACCCCAGAGCACAAAGCTTTTCTCCAATATTAAAGATTGGGGGGTTAAATTTTTCACTTATTTTTATTATCCTTTGGTATGAGGTGTGAGGTTTAGTTTGAGGTTCATATTTTTTTCATATAGATGTCTAATGGTTTCACCTACATTTGTTGAAGACTGTCTTTATTGGTTGCATTTGCTCCTTTGTTTAGGTCTATTTTGGATTCTTTATTCTGTGTAATATATGTATCTTTCTCTTCACCTGTACCATAACTGTCTTGATTACTGTGGCTTTATAGTAAGTTTTAAAGTCTGATAGTATGAGTCCTCCAATTTTTCTTCTTTAAAAAAAATTGTTTGGGTTATTCTGGTTTCTTTGCCTTTCATATGAATTTTAGAACCAATTTGTCTGTATCAACAACAACAAAAATAAACTTCTACTGGGATTTCAATTGAAAATGTGTTAAATCTATTGGCCAATTTGGGGGAGAATTGCCATCTTTACTCTGTTGAATCTTCTGATCCATGAATATAGTATATCTCTCCATTTAGTTAGTCTTTGATGTCTTCCATCAGTGTTTCGTGGTTTTTCAGCATACAAATCTTATAGATTTTACTGTATTTATACCTAAGTATTTCACTGAGAGAGGGAATTGTTAAAAAAAATTTTTTTTTAATGTTGGTTTCCAATTGTTCATTGTTGGTACCATATAGAAATACAATTGATTTTTGTGTGTTGGCCTTGTATCCTATGACTTTTCTAAGAACATTTTTGTAGATTCCTTGGCAATCTGCATGTAGACAATCATGTAATATTCAAATAGAAATAGTTTTATTTCTTCCTTTCCAATCTGAATGTCTTTATTACTACACTGGCTACAACTTCCAGTATGATGATGAATATGGGATGAAAATAGACATTCTTGCTTTGTTCCTGATCTTAGAAAATGTTCAATCTTTTACCACTAATTATGATGTTAACTATAGGTTTTTGTAGTTAAGGAAACCCTTTATTAAGTTAAGGAAGTTAAGGATGAGTAGGAAAGTATTTTCTCTTCTTCTGTTTACTGAAAGAGATGTATGAATTGGTGTTATTTCTTTAAATGTTTGATAGAATTCACCAGGGAAACTGTCTGGACCTAGAGATGTCTTTTTCAGAAGTATTTAACAATGAATTCAATTCTTTTAATAGTTAGAAGGTTGTTCAAGTTATCTCATCTTGGGTGAGTTTTGGTAGTTTGTGAATTTTGAGGAATAGCTCCATTTCATTGAAATTGTCAAATCTATGGATGTAGACTTATGTGTGGTATTCCTTATTAGCTTTATTATCTGCAGGGTCCACAGAGACATCACCTTTTCATTCTTTGTGCTGATAATTTGTCTTCTCTCTTTATTTCTTTATTAGTCTGGCTACAGGTTTATCAACTTTTAAAGTCTTTTTAAAGAACCACCTACGGGGCACCTGGGTGGCTTAGCCGGTTAAGCTTCCGACTTCAGCTCAGGTCATGATCTCGAAATCTGTGAGTTTGAACCTTTGTTGGGCTCTGTGCTGACAGCTTAGAGTCTGGAGCCTGCTTTGGAATCTGTGTCTCCCTTTCTCTCTCTCCCCCTTCCCCGCTCGTTCTCTTTCTCTCTCTCTCTCTGTCTCAAAAGTAAATAAACATTAAAAGAAATAAAGAACTACCTATCTTGTTTTTTATTTTCTCTATTGTTCTTCCCTTTTCTACTTCTTTTTTTTAATTTTTTATTTACATTTACTTATTTATTTTTGAGAGACAGAGAGAGAGCACAAGCGAGGGATGGGCAGAGAGAGAAGGAGACACAGAATCTGAAGCAGGCACCAGGCTCCGAGCTGTCAGCACAGAGCCGGACGTGGGGCTTGAACTCATAAACCACGAGATCATGACCTGAGCTGAAGTCAGATGCTCAACCAACTGAGTCACCCAGGTGCCCCAATCCCCTTTTCTACTTCTTGATTTCTGTTATTATTTCTACAATTGTGCTTGTTTCAAATTTATTTTGTTCTTTTTTCTAATTTCATAAAGTAGAAACTTAGATTATTGATTTCAGACCTGCATCCCGTAAATTTTAATATGCTGCATTTTCGTTTTGTTCATTTCAGAATATTTTCTAATTTCTCTTGAAATGTCCTCCTTTACCCATGTATTACTTAGAAGTGTATAGTTTTAATTTGTAAGTATTTGAAAATTTTACAACCATCTCTCTGTTACTGGTTTCTATTCCATCATGATGAAACATCATAAGAGGACATCATAAGTCGTATGCTTTCATTTCTTTTAAATTTGGGGCACCTGCGTGGTTCAGTGGGTTAAATGTCCAACTTCAGCTCAGTTCATGATCTCTCAGTGTGTGAGTTCAAGTCTCGCATTGGGCTCTGTGCTGACAGCTCAGAACCTGGAGCCTGTTTCAGATTCTGTCTCCCTCTTGCTCTCTGCCCCTCCCCCACTCATGCTCTGTCTCTCTTGCTTTCAAAACTAAATTTTAAAAAAACATAAACTTTTTTTTAATTTGTCAATGTTCACTTTATCATGTAGGATATGGTCTATCATGGTGAATGCTTTATGTGCACTTGAGGAAAAAAGGTTATTTTCGATAGAGTGGTCAATAAATGTAAATTTATTGATTGAAATTTATTGATTGATGGTGATGGTGGTGTCAGTTCTTTTACACTCATCCTGATTTTCTGTTTACTTATTCTACTGATTACCGGGAAAAGAGTGTTGAGATATTTAACTGAAGTTGTAGATTTGTCTACACCTCCTTTCAATTCTATTAATTTTTGTTTCATGTATTTTGAAGCTTTGTTGTTAGGTACATACATATTTAGGATTGTTACGTCTTCATGGTGAATTGACCCTTTTTCAATATGCAATGTCTCTTTATCCATCTTAAGTTTTTGAAGTCTACTTTGATATTAATATAGCCACTCCAGCTTTGTTTTGAGTAGTATTTACATACTTTTACATCCTTTTACTTTGAACCTACTATATCATTATATTGAAAATGGGTTTTTTTGAGACACAATATGGTTACGTTTTGTTTTTACACATCCAATAGGTCTTTAAATTGGTGTGTTTAGACCAAAATTATCAATATTTGGATTTAGGTCTACCATTTTGTTTTCCATTTGCCCTCTTTTCTATTTGTTTCCCTTTTCCTGCTCTCTTTTGGATTATTGAATACTTTTAAAGTATTCCATTTTAATTTTATATAGTTTTCTTAGAGGTTACACTAGAGAATATAATATACATACTTAACTTTTCAGAATCTATTTAGAATTAATATCTTAATCACTTCCCTTTGATGTTCAGTGGATAATGTATTAGTTTTCTCTTGCTGCTGGAACAAATTGCCACAAACTCAGTGGCTTAAAACAATACCTATCAATATTTCACAATTTCTATAGGTCAGAAGTCTTGTTGGGCTTGACTGAATCCTTTGCGTAGGGTCTCACAAGGCCAAAATCAAGATATTTCATAAGGCTGAAATTACATGCGTTTTGTTGTTGTTGTTGTTTTTTGTCTTGTTTTTTACTGGAGGCACTAAGGAAGGATTCTGCTTCCAAGTGTATTGAAGTTGTTGACTGAATTCAGTTTCTTATAATTGTAGCACAAAAGACCCATTTCCTTGCTGTCAGGTGGGGGCTGGTCTTTTCTCCTGGAAGCTGCCCACATTCCTTCAAAGGCTTTCCAGCAGGTTGAGTCCCTCTCACACTTTGAATACTGTGACTTTTCCCTCTGTTGCATCACTCTAAATCTAGCCAGAGAAAATTCTCTGCTTTTAAGGATTCATGTGATTAGATTAGGCCCGCCCAACATTCCAGATAATATTCATATTATTTTTAATGTTTTTATTTATTTTTTATTTTTGAGAGAGAGAGAGTATGAGTGAAGGAGAGGGGGCAGAAAGAGAGGGAGACACAAAATCCAAAGCAAGCTCCAGGCTCTAAGCTGTAAGCACAGAGCCTGACACAGGGCTTGAATTTGTGAACCTCGGGATTATGACCTGAGCCGAACTCAGAAGCTTAACTGACTGGGCCAGCCAGGCACCCCAGGTAATCCTCATTTTAAAGTCCATAAGCTCAATTAGATCTAAATGTTCCTTTTGGCATATAAAGTGACATTCACTGTTTCCAGAAAATTGGGCAGGACATCTTTGAGAGGGGTGGGCATTTCACCCACTTGATCTATCTTCAAGTTTACAGACTTTCCTTTATCATCTCCATTCTGCTACTAAGGCCATCCAGTATATTTTCTAATTTTGATGAATATAATTTCTTAGTTTAAAACTTTCTATTTAGTTTTTTTCTATAGCTTCTATTTTTCTGCTAAGTTTTTTCATTTCTAAAGTCTTTTTCCAATAATTCCGTCCAGGTCATCTCAGTGTTCAGACTTTCTTCGTTCTTTCTACATAGAGTAATTTTGGATTGTATCCTGAACATTTTGAATACTATGTTATGAGGCTGTAGGTCTTAGTTAAATCCTATGGAAAATGGTGAGTTTTTGTTTTAAGAGGCAGTTGCCCCATTGAGGTTCAGTTCTGATCTGCCTCCTATAGACTGTTAAAAACAACACTACAAACAGAAAGCACAAAATGGAGTCATTTATGCTGAGCCCCATGTCACCAAACTGAGACTTTATTTAATTACAGTTTTGGCTCTACCAGAAATGGAATATTAAACCAGTCAATCAGAAGTTGCATGATCAGTACTAGTTAGGTAATCTGCCTGAAAAATCCCTGCCATCCCCTAAAGAAAAATTACCTTGCAATAACCTACCCACTGTTTTGCCTAAAATAACTTTCTTGTACCTGCTCCCTTCTGTTTAAAAATGTCTTTCATTTTGTACAACTCCTTAGAGCTCCTTTCTTTCTGCTAGATTGGATGCTGTCAGATTCATGAATTGTTGAATAAAGCCAATAAGATCTTTAAAATCTACTCAGTTGAAGTTTGTGTTTTAAAAGAGCCATAGTTCCAACATCATTTCAATTTTCAAAACTTTTGCAATGTAGTTTAGATCTGTCCTAAGTTTGTGCCACTCAGGGGCCAGTCTGAAATCTGGGTAGTCTACCTAGTTTAGTTCTGGAAGTCATTGGAATACTGTTTAGAGTCAGATCCATGCATGGAGCCTACCAGTTCATGTGGAACTTTATGGGATCTATTTCTCAAGCTCTCTCTTCTCCACGATCTCTGCCACACTTACGAGTTTTCTAGACCACCCATTCCCTGTTCCTCCAGCTAGAAATCAGGCCCTTTTGGCCTGCCTGCTCTGCAGCATACATTCTGTGACTGGGTCTGCTCTGGGGCCAAGCGACAGGATGAAGAGATAAAAGGTAATGAGAATTCCTCCCCCTGCCCCTCCCTTCCTCCCTCCATACACACTTTTCTTATGGCAACAGTTCTTTTGGTCAGAGAGCAGGATTCCCCTCAGAGTTTGGTGTGCTTTCCTAGCTGCCACTGCCACTGCTGCTGCCCTGAGTTCTAACTTAAGTATGAGGCTTGCCTGGGGATAGGGCAAAAGAAGAGAAAAGTCGGGGTGGGGGGGGAGGATTTCCCTTACTTTGTTCTAAAGGGGCCCTCCTTTCTACTCCTCACACCAGGAAGATGGCTTCTCTTGGACTGTTTTCTTCCACGTCCAGTGCACAGGTCCAGGAGTCACGCTGCCTCTGAGACCAGGCCAGGAGATACAGGAACAAAAAACAAAACAGGAAGCTCACCGCCAGATTGTTAATACTTCAAGATCTGATTCCCTTTCCCAAACCACCTGCTACACTTTCATTTTCAGAGTCCTCAGAGAGCTGCTCCATTCTGTCCAGTGTTTTTAGTTGCATTTGGGGGAAGGACAGATGATGCTTACTCTATCTTACTCAGAACTGGAACCCTAAGAAATTTATTTTTAAAAATATGTGCCCATTTGCAGAAAAAGGAAAACAAATATAGTCCACCTACAATACTATCTTCAGGCAATAACGAAGTCAGCATTCTAGTGTACTGGTATATTTCCTTCTATGCATTTTTTTTTTGTAGTTGGAGAAATATAATTTTGGATCTTCCTTTTGAAAATAATCTTTTTAATTTTCAGAATTGGTTGTGGTAGGACCAGGATTTCACATCCTAAGTGGAGGAGGTTGAGATCAAGGGCTCTTGGGAGGGTTCAAGTCCTTATCCCAAAAAGTTCACTTCATTCCTTCAGACTCAGGAGAGTAGCCCTTTACTCAAACAACATAGGAAAAGTAGGTCATGTTGGAGCTTTGACATAGTCTTGTAATAGGGGAAAATGAAGTGATCCTCACAGCCCAACATCCTGGCCTGGAGCAGGGATTCCAGGTTCCAGGTCTCTGTGAGATTTTATGAACCTTTAACTTTCCCACTTTATTTTTTTTTAAGCTTATTTATTTATTTTGAGAGAGACAGGGACTGTGAGAGTGGGGGAGGGGCAGAGAGAAAGGGAAAGAGAGAGAGAATCCCAAGCAGGCTCTACACTGCCAGCACAGAGCCTGATTCAGGGCTCAAACTCATGAACCTGTAAAATCATGACCTGAGCCAAAACCAAGAGTTAGACACTTAACAAACTGAGCCACCCAGGTGCCCCTAACTTTCCCACCTTAAAAGTCCAGAATTACTTTCTTTCTTTATGATGAATTAAAGAATTAATGTGGTTTAAGAAGTTTCTGTGAAATTCATAATACCCTGTCAGATAAATAGTGACATGATAGTGGCCCTGGTGATTTCCCTGAACAACATGTGTTAAGATGGTGATCCTATTACAAACCCCAAGGACAGTTAGCTCTCGACCCTGAAGCACACAACCCTGCTTACCTATCTCTGGGATGTTACATCCAAATGCCCTAAGAATCCTTCAAACTCTACCTCTGGATTTAGGATCTAGATCACGTAACAAGCTTGAAAGAGAATCAAAAGATGGATTTTCATCCTGCTTTGTGAGTTCAGGCAGACCCTGGAATTTTTCTGGAATTCTGCCCGCTCTGTAAAATGCGAGGGACAATGGCATCTATGGTGATTCTAAGAATGTGTCCCACAGACCTCCAATAACAGAAAGAAATACTGACCAAGGGCAGGGTGAAATCCATCACCATGTTTATGCTGAGGCTTGATTTCCCTCAAACTCCTTCTAGCCAGTTCCTGAGTACAGCAGGGATGTACTCAGTAAGGCAGACCCAGTCCTAGGAGACGTGGGACTCTTCTGGTTGGCTTCTTTGGCTCAAGGACTCTGATGGCCCTGCCGAACCTTCCTTAGACTGCAGCATGGTCAGGAACGTTTCTCCCCAACCATGCTCCCTTCTCTCCTCCACTCAGAGTCTGATTTAAATCATGATCTGACAACTCTCCCAGCCTCCCCAGCTTCCTTCCCATTTTCTCTCACAAACGTTTGCCCTCATAAAACCCTTGTACTTTTCATTCCACCTTGGTGTCTGCTTCTCAGAGGACCCAGAGTAATACACCATCCTACCCACCTCTCAGAGTTTCCAAGAGACACCCAAAAGCAGAAAGCTCTCAACACATGTAACAGCCTCTTGCCACAAATCTTTTTAGACTTCCCCTTGACAAAACATTTGTAATTCTTTCCCCCTGAGGACAAAAATGTTTTGTTGACTGAGCTGGGGGATACCTGGCTGGTAGCTTCTATGACAGACACTCCCTGTCAACCTGAGCCAGACCCTGCATACCTCCATAACTTCACACCCTGGCTCTGTTCTCAGAGCACAGTGGGGAGCAGGATATGGCAGAATCCAAAAACTTAGGAGGTGAAATCCTAGCCCTGCTGTTCATTCTTTGCATAAGATTTTTGCTATGGTCTGAATATTTGTGTCCGCACCCCCCACTCAATTCATATGTTGAAAGCTTAATGCCCAAGATGATGGTATTAGGAGGCAGGGTCTTTGGGAGGTGTTGGGGTCATGAGAGTGTACCCATCATAAATGAGATTAGTGCCCTTATAAAAGAGGCCCTAGAGAGCCAGCTAGCCCCATCTGCCTTGTAAGGATACAACAAAGTGACCCAGAAGAGGCCCCTCACCGACCATGCTGGCACCCAGGTCTCAGACCTCCAGTCTCCAAAACTGTAAGAAATTTCTGTTGTTTATTTCTTACAGTTTTGGAGCCTGTGGAATTTTGTTACAGCAGCCTGAACAGACTAAGATAATCATCTTGGTTCTTCCTCCTCTTTGGGCTTTAGTTTCCTCATATGTTTGACAAGGACTGAATTAGATCTGTGGTTTTCAAACAGGGTTCCTGGGAAATTTAGCAGCAATGCCTCAGGGGTAAGAGGTTTCCTGGTTCATCTAAGGTTCAGCTTTCATTTGCTATCCGACTTCAGCATAGTATGCAGGGACAAGTGTTCTTCCACCAAAGAAAGTTTATGTACAAAGAGAAATGGCCTAGTCCAGGCAGCAGGTGCTGCTGGGCCAGAATCTACCCAGTTGGGATGCTTGGCAGTGCTTAGAGAAGGAAGGAGGGTCACATGAGGGTTGTGGCTGTCAGGAGCAGGCAGTAGGAGGTCTAGATACTGGAAGGTTCCATCAGGCACCGGGAGCAGATCTGGCCTCATATAACTGGAAGAAATCAGAGGGAGGGGACTTGGAGATATCAGAGCATCCAGGGCTTCAAATAGACCAAGGAGTCTGCAAGTGGGGAGCAGAGAAAGCAGCCTCCAGCCCTCATTGAGCAAACATTTGCCAAGTGACCATGGTGGGCAGGATCATATAGTATTTTATCAGGGAGGATGCGGAGATATGGTTGACAAGATCCACCTGGAGCAGGAGGCTCCCAGACTAATTCCCCATGGCCCCAAGCTGTGTCCTCCTCAATCACTCACTCAGCCAACATTCACTAATGTGGTAGCCAGCCTGAGATGACCTCAAAGATCCTCTACTCTTGGCATTCATGCCCTAATGGTAGTCAAGGTGGGAGGGCCCATACTGAATGGAGTTGACCTAAGCTAGCAGAGAAATAACAGTATTAGAATTAAATAATAAATGAAGATATTAGAGAAATGAGTGTGACTTTTGAGATTGAGTCAAGAAGGCCATTGTGGCTTTTTGCTCTCTTTATCACTCACTCTGATGGAAACCAACTACCATGTCATGAGGACACTCAAGATGCCTTGTGGAGAGGCCCATGTGGCAAGGAACTGAGGCCTCCTGCAGCCATGTGAATGACCCATCTTGGAAGTGGACCCTCCAGCCCCAGCCAAACTTGCATATGACCACAGCCCTGGCCGATATCCAGAATTATTCCACTAAGCCACTCCCAAATACCTGATGCACAGAAACTGTGAAATAATTCATATGTGCTGCTTTAAGCCATAATGTCTAGAGATAATTTGTTACCCCAAACCTATACAATTTATGGTACTCTGTGCTGTGCCCAAAACACTGTTCCCATTGTCCTCTGAACCACTACAATACCTCTTCCCTGGTCTTTCTACCTCCTGTCAATTTCCCCTCCACATAGGATCCAGACTGTACCAAAGGGCCATTATCAGGAAATGCTTATTGAACATCATGGCTCTTGCCTGCTCAAAACCTCTCATGGCTCTCCATCACATTTTGTGTTATTTCCAGGACGTATTGGCAACTGAGCAGGAGCAGTGAGATGGTGGAGTTTCTGGCATCCCAGAGCTAATTCTGGAGCAGAGCAGAGAGCGAGAAGAGTCCTTGTTTGCACTGGCCCCCTGGAATGACAATCCAAGGGCCCCCTGGGGAGGCCGGGAGGGGCCTCCTGGCAGCTGGGGCTAAGACAAGGCAGCAGCTTTGTTCTGAATCCACAATGGCAGGATGCCCAGCACAGACCCAGCTTCCCTGGCTTCCTCCAAAGCAGGGCAAGGGGGCGGGAGCTAGGGCATCCACCCCGCTGTGCTCCAAAAGCACTCTCTGGGGGCTCTCAGTGTGCAGTGGAAGGCTGGGTGGGAGGGGGATGGCTAGTGTGAAAAGCCTTGGGAAGGAACTGTGAAGTGTCTGTGTGAGTTAGTCTGCTAACATTTCTTAAGGCCTATTAAGTTTCAGGTACTATTGCTAAGCACTTCCTACACATTAGCCCACTGCAGCCTCCTGGAGCTAGACAGGGTTGGGTTCTACTGCTGCCCCCACTTAACACACAGAGGCACAGGCGAAGGCCTTTTTCCCGGGTCACACAGCTTAGACACACCAGGGCTGGGGTTTGAACCCAAGTCTGACCCCTAGTATTCTCTTCCACCTACTCTATCCATGCCAGGTATTGGTACTGGGGAGACAGCCATGAGCAGGACAGCTGTCTTGGCCCTCCCAGAGCCCCTCCTGGTGAAGAGAGGTGATAAACTAGTTCTAAGAGTGGGATGTGCTCAACGCCCCGCCTGAAGTACAGGGAGCTGGGCTGACCTTTAGCTGTGGCTCTCAGCTCAGCTTGGCATGGGGCAGGGCAGCGGTGCGGTTAGGAAAGAGTTTCCCAAGGAAGGGGACATCTGTTCTCCTGGGTACAGACATTGAGGCGTGGAGAGGCAGAGTGACTTGCCCAGGGCAATCATCTAGTAAGAAGCAGAGCCTAGAGGGGCAGGGGCCCTTGGTGGGGATCACCCCCCACTAAGCCTTTCTTACCAGTTATTCTAGCAATCCTCACTGCCCACTCCTAATGAAATGACTCTGTGATGCCAAGAGAGACCAAAACAGATCACACTGTGAGAAAGCGTTTTCTGATGGGGCGGGGGGGGGGGGGGTGTGCTTTAAACATGACCTTGAGGGAATCTCCTCAATGCAGGATGGTCCTGAGTCTGGTGACAAGCCAGCCCCCCCCCCCCCCCCCCGCCAAGCACAGCTCCAATTCCCCCCTGCCCTATCCCCACAACCACCAAGGGCTGGCTTTGATCTGCCGGGTTTGGGGATGGGGGTGGGATAGGCTCACTCTTCAGCCAAGCATTCCATGGGGACCCAGGAGCCAGGGCAAGGGTGCTACATGGAGGATCTTGCTATGGCTGTGGGATCCCTTGAATGGGGGAAGGGTCCTGGGTACCAGTGAGGTTCTGCCGAACCAAAGATATCTAATCTGTCCTCTCCGGCCAAGCCTCAGAGCGGAGGCTGGAAATGCCCAGGCTGCACAGGGACAGGGCTGGGCCAGTGGCATCTCTGAGTCACAGGCAGGGTGGGTAGTGAGTGACTCAGCCTGGGCCCACTTCCCCTCCACAAGGCCAGCCGGGTGGAGGCCAGGGCCAGGAAACCCTGTGCCTGTCCTTCCCAGGCCAGGTGCCTGAAGGAAGTCAGCGAGGATGGAAGGTAGAGCCCAAGGAGAGGAGAAGTGAGACAGGAGCCTGGTGAGGCCACAGGGGCCAGACCCCGGGGATCTTATGGTCTGGGGCAGGAAGTTCTGACTTTGTCCCAGAAGCAGTATAGAGCCCCAGAAGGTGTGTGTTTTAGAAAGATCCCTCTGGGGCTACGTGTAAGGTGGAGTGGAGGGGCCAGAGCAGAGCAGGGAGGAAGCTACTGCCACCATCCAGAATATGAGCAATGGTGGCCTGGCCAGTGGAGGGACTTTAGAGAAGGGGGCTAGGTTGGTGACCCAGACAGGCTATGACGGGTAAGGAAGGATGTCCCCGTTTCTGGGTGGGTGGCGGTTGCCAGCAGGCCCAGAGCTCTCCCTGTATTTCCTTGGCTGTAACCCTGAGCAATGACACAGGTATACAAGCAAAAATAGTTTATTTAAGGATGGAAGACCCAAAATTGGGGGGCCCAGGGGTGAGGCTACAGCAGCTGCCTGGAATTGGCATAGATGACCCCAATCCCCAGGGGATCCCAGCAACAAAGAAGCCCTTCCCTGGGCCCCCTAGCTGCCTCCCCCACTTCCTGGAGGAAGGATTGTGCAATCGCCAAGAATCATCATCGTCGTCATCAGAACATGGTGAGGTTTTCCAAATTTTTGGAGTAGTAGTTGATGCTAAATCATAATAATCAGTCCGACAAGCACAGTGACTGTGCCAGGTCTGGACCCACCATCCAGTGGTGAGTGAGGTCTGTGATGAGAGGCAGGCAGGGACAGGAGGTGGGTGTCTGGGAATCCCCATGCCAGCTTCCAAGGTGGCCTTTCCAGAAGGCCCCTCTCTCTCCCATGGCCCCAGTAGCTGCCTGCTCTCCACTTTTCCCATGGCCACTGGCCGAGGTTGGATTCAGGCTGGGGCTGTTCCAGGAGCCCACATATTCCCCTAGATGTCATAGACCCTTGCCAGTCTGGTCCCTCCGCCAGAGGCCACGGCGGGCAGCCCAGGAGGCCACGAACTCGCAATTGTGGTAAAGGAACATTCCTGAAAGGGTGAGTGCAATGCCCACATAGCTGAGGGCGCTGAGGCGGCTGCCAAACAGGAGCCGGGACAGGATGAGGTTGCCCACGACAGTGAGGTTGCCCAGGACATGGACGGTGAGGGCAGAGGTGAGAGCCAGCAGGGAGAAGCTGGCCAAGTTGTAGAGCACGGACAGGAGGCAGCTGATCAGGATGCAGGCCCAGAGGTGGGAGTTGGTGGGAGCGGGCGGCGGTGCCACACCAGCCTCCAGCACCAGGGCCGCGCCCGCCAGCAGGCAGAAGCTGGGCAGCGAGGTGGCGTACAGCAGGGTCACCGCGTCCAGCCTCTCCTCCTGCAGCAGGGCACCTGCAACCAGGACAGCAGCCATCAGCAACCGGAGGCAGACAACCCCCACTTGGCTAATCCGGCATGGCCTCCGGGGCGCATCATTCTGGAAGCCTGCCTCAATCCCTCGGGCAGAATCAGTGGCTCCTGCTCCCTAACATGACGGACAAGAACCCAGTCACACCACCTGGGTTGTGACCTGTATCCACTCCTTACCAGCTGTGACCTCGTACTTAACCTCTGTATCACCTGCAAAGTTCGGTGATAACCACACCTAATAT
The DNA here is from genome assembly GCF_028749965.1 of Puma concolor. NCBI lineage: Eukaryota > Metazoa > Chordata > Mammalia > Carnivora > Felidae > Puma > Puma concolor. Next base: position 22,457,649 of record NC_141678.1, read on the forward strand.
GCAGCATTGTTGTAAAGATTAAAATAGATAACATTTATAAAGCCTTTGTAAGGTAAATGCTCAGTAAATGTAAAAAGATATGATCAATAAACATGAAGCATGGCTCTAAAAAAAATCTTCAGGGGCTCCACAGGCCCTGGAGAAAAATATCCGAGGTTCTTAACCTGCTCAGAAGGTCCTGTGCCAAGGGACGCCGACCCACCTTTCTTGGCCTTAGTCCTTACCACACCCACTACTCCACACCGCAGCTCCCACCACCAAAACAGGGACAGACCAGTAGAAGGTCCCAGCTCCGCCACTGACTAGCCAAAAAAAAAAAAAAAAAAAAAAAAAAAAAGAGTGTTACAATAATGAATTGTTTGAGTCAAATGGTGGGTTCATTCATTGCTTCATTCACTTATGACCCCTGGGATGACTAAGAACAACAAGAAAGTCATTGTTTGCGCTTGGCTGTCACTCACTGTTTATAACTGATCACTAAGGCTTGTCAAGATGAATCCAGGCCTAAGAGGAAACCTTTTAGTTTTGCAGAGAAGGAAAGGATCCTACCAGCTTGCATACGTGTGATTGTCTGCCTGCATGTGTGTGTGTGTGTGTGTGTGTGTGTGTGTGCACATATGTGTTATTGCCCAGCTGGTTCACAAAGGAAGCAGTGCCCATCACCAAAGTCAGACACTGCTTCGGTGAAATGATAGTATTTGCACGGGCAATGATGTTTTGGGGCCTCCTCCAAGCTTTAGTGGAGAGAGATGAGTAATCGATGGAGGCCCCCCTCCCAGGGCTCTTGGAGCCTCTGTGCATTTTCTGACACACGCTTTCCAAAGAGCTACAAGGGGTGCTTACTCATAGGCTAGAAGAGGAAAACTGTATTTCTCTCTCTCGATTTCATTTTGATGTTTTGGCTTTGTTCTCTAGGCAACAGTTCCTCCAGCGTTTCTAGAAATGAACAGATAATTGAAATGTCTCCTGCTCATTCACTCCAAATTTAGCACCATTACAAGCAGTGTGTGGCTTGTACGTCTAAGGTCCAATCGTTGGAAGGTGTTTAGGGTTTCAGGTGAACTTCACCTCTGTGAGGCAGCCAGGGAGGAAAGTCCTAACCTCCCCCCACCATCCCCAGCCCCTTGTGCCTATTCTACATCCCACCCAGCCCTCTGCCTCCCTTCCCTGCAGCCCAGGGGAAAAAGCAATGATCCTCCACCACAGGCCACTCACCCCACCCAAGCCCCCCCAAATGCCAGCCTCTCATCCTGCCTCCTTAATGACCTCTCCCCTGTTAGCCCCACCAAACCCTCTATCTCAACCTCTCCTTCTCTAAAGGCATTTTTGTTTCAGCATCTGAACACACCCAGGCTTCTGCCACATTCAGACAAACATGTCCTCTAGACCCTCTGTTCCACTGCCTGCTGGCTTATCCCATTTTTGTTCCTTCACTTGCTGTGTGACATCACACAAGTCACTCTGTGTCTCGTCTCCTCATGTGTGCCTGGGGAAGGTGACAACAGCCCCCTCACTGGAGTGTGTGAGATGCTGAGCTTAGGGACTGGTGCCCAGCAGCAACTGCTCACTATGACAGCTGTCATGATCCCCCACACAGCTCCTGCTAGCTGACACCTGTGCCCTGGCAAGGTCTGCTTCCCACTCCCAGAATGCCCTCCTGCATAGAGCTGGGCACAGTGGGGGCACATAGTGAGGGCTCAGCAAGTGTTCACTACTACTATGATCTTATTTTTATCATCATTGCATGCCTCCTCCCCCAGGTAGCCTCCCCTGGTCTCCCCAGGAGGAAGAAACCACCCCTGACCACACCTGTGCCCACCTTGGCTCTAGAACTTTTCTCTTGCCATAGTAATCTCTGTTTCTGAGTGCATCTCCCCACCAGCCGGAGAGCTCAGGCAGGGATCAGGTTAGGTTGCTCTCTGATGCAGGTGGGTACAGCTAAAAGCAAGTTCAGCAAGCTGCCCCCCCACTTTCCAGTCTTTTTGTGAGTATAGACCCCTGGGCCTGCAACTGGCCCAGGTCGGAAGGAAGCTACTGGCCCTGCCTGTGGCTGCCTGGATGCTCCTCTTCCTGGACTTTCATGCCTACTGCCATGGAGTCTGCTCTCAGGAAAGGAGCTGATATCTGTCATTTACACTCTAGTCTGAATCTGGAACCCCTGGAAGTAGACACCTCCTCTTGTCCAAAACCCAACTCATTTCCTGGCTCCAGTCTGTTTCTCCCCATCCCACCTCTGTTAGTGAGGCCTCCAGCCTCCCAAGCGCCCTCCTTAACACTCTAGGCCATGTAGCCTAACCAGCCTGCCAATTATTCTGTCAGAGCCATTAATAACACCACCGCCTAAGGAGTACTTGCCCTGTTCCAGGCCTCAGGCCAGGTGTTGGGGACAAGGAGACGCCCAAAACCAGTCCATGCCCACTCAGAGCTCCTGTCTGGGGGGACACAGACAGGTAACCAAGTGGCTACAATACAGGACATTCAGAGTTGTGATAGGGGAAGTAGAAGATGCTGTGGAAGCCTGGAGGAAGCACCCAACCAAGCCACCTCGAGGGCCAGGCAGTTGACACTTGAGAGAGAAGGCTGGCAGCAGCCAAGAAGCAGCCCAATGCCAGGCACCTGCTGTTCCGTGCCTGTGTGCCTGTGGCCTGGGCGAGAAGCACTGGCCTCAGCAGGCATGGCATGGGCCTGGAAGCTGGGGCCTTCCCAGGTAAGGTGGGGGGGCAAGAGGTCAGGTTTCCCATTGCAACTCCTGCCCAGAGCTCAGGCCCGAGCTTAGTCACCAGCTCTCATGTAACTGGGAGGGCAAAAATAGAACTGAGCTTTGGCCATGCCTCAGGGCCCAGTATGGGGACAAGGCCTCTGAGTGCTGGCTCTGAAGATGCCAGGGCAGGGGCTGAGCTCTAACTTCAACTTTCTCTTGCCTTCAGGCTGCCCCAAACCCCAGCCTAGCACCCTTGGAGCCCCCTCTTCCTTCTCCCAGGCTTGGGTCACAGATCTCAGAGCTGGAAGGGAGAGAGAGCAAGAGACCCCTGGGACTCCCAACAACTCCAACCCTCCTCCACTGAACAGATAAGGAGACTGAGGCCCAGATAAGACCCAGATCTGCTGAAGGCTGACCAACAAGTATGAACAAGGGTGTGGCTAGAACCCAGGCCTCTTACCCCAAATGGGCACCTTGCCTTCCCCAGCCTCTCCCTTCAGTTGAGGAAGAGAGAGAGTGAGGACTGTGACTTGGATGCCCCTTGATAAGCCACAGGAAGGCATCCTCCACCGTCAGACACAGTGATTTGGCAGGGTCTAGGCCTGGAGCCTCCACTTCACCTTCTCCCAGAGCCCCCTGGCTCCTTTCCTCAGAGGTGAGGTGACCCGGGGCACCTCTAGGTCTCAGTTCCATGGGCTATAAAACAGGGATGAAGGTGGTGGTTGCCATGACAATTCAAGGTCAACACCCAGCATGGGGCCTGTTACACTGCAGCTCCCACTAAGTATCACCTCACCTCCCAGATCCCAGCTCAAAGTCTTGCCCTCTTTCTCTCTCCCAGGTCCCCACTATCAGATTCCCCTCTGGGTCCACAGCCTTATACCACATCACTTGGACAGCATGGAGTCTGACTGCCTGGGTTCAGATCTTGTCTCTGCTGCTCACTGGCCACATGACCCAGGACAAGTCTCTCTACCTGTCAGTGGGAACAATATTGTGCCTTCCTTAATCAGGGCAGTATGGAGATCCAAAGAGATAAAGGGCTTGAAAAAACACGAGACACAGATCAACGGCAACTATTATTAAATATCAGTTGGGGTCTAGAGCCTAAGTTTGGGGCCTGGAATTCACTGAGCTGTTGGCCCTTTCTGAGTCTCAGTTTCTGCCTCTTCCAAAGTCATGAACCTCAGTTTCTTCATCTGGAAAATGGGATAACAGCCATGCCCCTCCCAGGATGACCCAGGCCACACAACCACCCCAGTCCCCACCTCCTCAACCACTCACTCTGCTGAATGGACTTGAGGCCACGGAGGCAGGTAGCAGCCAACAGGAAGCCACAGCCAGCAGGAGGTGTCCGGAGCTCACCAGCCAAGCTGCAGGCAGCCCCCAGGCAGAGTGGGCCCATGGCAGCAAATTGTAGCGGGTGGTGGCGACGGCCGAGCAGCAGCGCTGACAGGGCCAGCGTGATCAGTGGTGTAGTAGTGGTGGCCAGTTGTGCCAGGTCTAGGGGCACAGCGCTCAGGCCCACGTTGCCACAGGCCATCGAGGTGCCGAAGGTGAAGCTAAGCAGCAGCACTTGGCGGCGGGTGCGGCTGGGCATGGGGCGCTGTGCCCCCCAGCGGCATGCCAATGCTGCTGCCAGCATGTGTAGCGCTGAGAGCAGGAGGGGCCGCCCGAAGCCATGCACAGTGAAGATCCACTTGTTGAGGCTCGACATGCTGGCTCCTGCCAGCAGCCACACCAGCGCTGCCACTGCCACCCTGACCCGGCCAGGCCGACCAAGGGCCTGGGGAGTGTCGGGGGGCCACTCGGGGGACCCAGCCACCCGAGCACCACTGGCCACTGCCACTGCCTCCGCTGAGGTCATCCTGCCGTCATGGTGCTCCAGTGGGCAGCGACACATCCGTACCTGTGGGTCTGGGGCAGAAGGACAGCTCCCCAGTGACCAGCTCTGGGCCACCAGAGAGTCCCACTCTGGGCCAGGCCTGATCCCAAGTTCCTCGGGTCCTGGGCCCAGTCTCAGACAGGTTAAGGCACTGCTTCTTGTGCCAGGCCTGTGCCAGCCAGGGTCCAGGAGCTATGCTGTATTCCTGGCTCGGGCAGGACAGAACCCAGGTCGTAGCTGCTGGGATGCCAGGCTCTCTGGTGCTCCAGCCTGGCCTAGTAAGCTGCAGGCACCTCTGCTCAGTCCTAGGTGAAGTCTCCACTCTTCTTCCCGCTTTTAAGCCCACTCCACAATTAGATGGAACCCTCGTTCCTTTTTCTCTTCGGTCCAGACCCCGCGACCTAATGCTTGTTCAGGCCGGGCCCAGGCCTGGCAGGGGCGATCCGGGCACACGCTCCCGGTGGTGTCCGGTGGTCGCGGCTCGCTCCTCCGCCAGTGCGCCCAGGCCCTGCGGCTGGCTGACACACCGGCCCGCGCTCAGGCTGGTGCCAGGCGACGAGCTCGGCTCGGTTAGGCTGCGGCAAGGCCTGTATTTTAGCCCCGGCTCCGGCTCCAGCTCCTGGCGGCTCCGGCTCCCGGCGGCTCGGGCTGCGGCTGCGGCTCCGGCAGCACCTCCCGCCAGGCTTCAGCCCGAGCCGGCGCGGCGGGCGAGGCCCCGCGCTCTAGACCCCGCCTCCACCGCCGCCGCCCGCGCCCCACCCGGAAAGTTGGGGGGAGCCCCCAGCACCGCCCCTGGCCAGGCACCGCCCCCGGAGCCGGGTGGGCGGTCTCGCTCCGCCCCCACGCCGCCTGCTCACAGCCCCTCCTCCATCCTCCAAGAAGTCCTCCCCTCAGCCGAGCCCCCCAGCTGGAGTGTTCAGGCTGCCTGTTCCTTACTCCTCCCACCAGTGCGGGATCAGACCCCTTCACACCCAGCGCCAAGGCAAGCCCCCATAGAGACCAACACGAGGCGGGGGCAACAGGGTGCCTTTCTGAGGGATCTCAATAAAATCCCCCAGCCTCACAGGAGACTGCACCTTCAAGGACCCCCACCCAGGAACCCCCATTCCAGGACCAGTCTCGGGGCCACACGATCTCTGGCTACAGTTACTCCGTGGGACCTCGGCATCCAGATGAGTTGGACCACCGGGCCCCTTAGGCCCCTCCATAGCCCCTCCCTACTCTCAGCACCTCCTCCCTCTCCCAGCCCAGGGCCGGCCCCTTCTAGGCAGGCGCAAGGAAACTGAATCACCAAGGCCACCGACATTTGTGGAAGCGGGGTGCCAGCCAGCATCTATCCCTAGCCAACAGCCCCTGTCCCGTCCCCTGGGCACTCAGAGCTGACTCATAACTGGACTTTCTGGGGTCCACCCTCTGCCCCCTAACAGGACAAAGAGCCCTGGGTGGGCTGGGAGCCAGAGCAGCAGCCACTAAGCCCTTGCCCCTGTTTCGGTCTCCGTTTTCCCATCTGAACAACGGATGCTCTCTGAGCTCAGAGTTGGGTAAACAACGCACCCCAGAACAGAACAAGCTGTTTTGGATTCCAGGCGCGACTCTGAGCTCTGAAGTGTGCGCCAAGAACCAAGGTGGAATGAATGTCTGGAGCAGGTAGGTGCCCACTGCCAACTGTGAGCCTCTTTCCTGACGTCCGGCTTCCTTTCCTGCGGAAGCTCCTGCCCACTGGAACACGGCTCAACCTTGGCCTGCTGTCTGAGAAGCAAGTCCTGATGACCGCAGCCCTGTTCTGAGGAACAAGATCCCAAAGGGGAACCATTTAGCTCGGTCCGCGGCGCCCCGCCGTGGTCAGACCGCGGGATGACAGCAAGCGTCCCCCAAGCCCCATCACAATCACGGGGCAAGGATTAGTACCGTGTCCTCCCCCGACGCTTGTCCCCAGCTTCACTGGAGGGCTGCTGAATCATACGGTTTCTGGTGGGCCCAGGAATCTGCATTTTTACACTTGCCTCTGGTGATTCTGATGCCTGCTGGAGCCTGCAAATAGCTGCTTAATAGCCCAAATTGTAGGGTAAGGGATTTCTAGGTCAAGGACTAAAATAAGGGAGTATTTGGACAGGGTTTCTCTAGGAAGGGTTGTGGGAGAGAAACTGAGCCAGCCAAGGGGGCAACCTCCCTCCTTCCATATTTCCTGAAGAAGAGGAATCAGTGCCACCTAAGAGTTATATTCTTTTTGAGATTCTGTCAGTTTTCCAGTAAGTTTCCTTTAATTAAAAAAATAATAATAATGATTTTAAAGATAGTAAATACCCTGGCCTTCTCAGAGCTGAGCTCCCAGGGAGGGGTAAACAGTGTTTACAACTCCTCCAAGACCGCCACAAAGCAGCTCACCTCCTACCTGCCCTGCCTGGTAAGGGATGGGCTATGAGTAATGAAGATTAGTCAAGATAAGGCCTGAGTGGGCCATGGCAGGATAGAGAGAGCTGCCCATGTTGTGGTGGGAGACGAGGCAGCAGCTGAGAGCACAGCCCAAAGCAGGGGTTGTGCAGCCTGAGTGCTGGTGGGGGCATTCAGATTAGTTTTGCCTGGGTCCAGAGCCCCAGTTTTTTAACCTGCCTTGACTTGTAGGCAGCAAGATTCTCTATAGAATATTTCCTTGTGCAAAAATGGGAGCAGGGGGTTCCTTCCATATCCCTGGGGTCCACCCAAAAGCCCAGAGCAGTCTCTCCTTGCCCACAGACTCCCAAATCCTTTAGATCCAAGTTCTGCCCATGGGGGGCCCAGGGTACTATGGGAAGCAGGTAATTCAGAGAGGGACTCTGGGTGGCACCAGGAGCAGGAGAACCCATTTCTAGCAACTGTGTTACAGAGGCTGTGAGATAGACCTCTCCTCTGGTCACTGCATGTCCCTAGATAAATCACTGCTAGGACCTCAGTTTCCCATCTGTGATATGATTATGATAGGAGAAGACAGGATTCAGTAGGCAGAGAGGAAAAGATTAGGGCCTGAGGTCCCTGTGTGGGGAAAAACACCTATTTTGGAACAATGCTGGGAGTGTCCAGGTTCCTCTTAAGAGTGTAACAGGCCCCAGCTACTCCACCTCAGGTTTCCCTTCTGGAATTTGACAAAAGACCTAAGTATGGCCATTGACCATCCCTCACCACCAATCAGGAATGGACAACCCAGCACCTAGAACTATCAAGCCAAAAAGGGTAGAACTTGGGAAGGAACAAGGGGGAAAGGAAGGGGGAGGGCTGACCAGAACCTTATAAAACAGGGACCCTTGCCTTATAGTCCTCGGGCGTTCACTTTTGAATGTCTCTTCTCTGTAAAGAGAGCTTTCCTATTCTTCTTCCTTTCTAATCTTATATTCTAATAAACTTTTGCCGGCTGTTCATTTTGTGTCCACCTCTTCATTCTTCAAAGCAGTGAGACAACGAATCCTGGGTATTGTGGTAAAAAATCCTGCAACATGATGAGCTGATAAGCATGAACATGCTGTGTAAACCCAGGCACCATCGTATAGCTGTGAAAGAGGGGAAGTGGTTTGTCTGGAGGTCTACAGATCTAAGTTAAGGCTAAATACAAACCTGGTCCCCAATCCCCAGGGAGGGCCTCTGTTTATCTCTGTTTATCTCTTATGGTGGGGCCCTGCACCAGACATGATTGTGCTCTTACACACACCCCTTCTCAGGGGACCAGCAGATTGTGCCAGACTAGACACCTAGCCCAGAATCCACAGGTGGGCTGGGCTGGGCAGACCCCTCTCCAGGCTATGGAACATGGGCTGAGAAAATGAGAGGGAGCTGGGAAATTGAACTGGAAAGTGACAAAGCCACTGCTGGGGCCACATTCAGAAGAAGCTGACTGAGGGGGAAGATACAGAGAGTAGGGAGCATTAGCAGAGCTGAAGGAACCTTGAGCCCCAACTTCTGTTTCTCTACCACCCTTGGCTGCCCCTGAGTTGGTGAGCTGGGCTTTTTCAGCAAATAGGCTTTGATTTGAGCAGGACTGAGTAGTCCCTGCTCCTCAGAGCCAAACACATCCTTGACTACAATAATCCCTTTGGAAGGGGTAGATCACACCTAGTACATATGCCCTTGAAAGCCCGTGCAGGGGGCTCTCCCTAGCCTGGCCTGAGACCTGCCACTGCCAGCTGGTGAGGAGGAAGCAGGGTGGTACAGTGGCAAGTGCCCGAGGGCTGGCATCAATGGCTCTGACACCTCCAGGCTATGTGACCTAAGGCAAGCCTCAGGCCTCTCTGAGTCTCCACCCTTCTTTGTCAGGATTATAAAACCAAGGAGCACAGAGCAGGTTCTGAAGCCTCTGAGAAGTGCTCCTGATGGTGACTAAGGTGGGGCAAGGGAACAAGCACTCTGGGGTTCTGGGCACATACATTTCACCTTCAAAGCAGGCTGCATATCTTCATTTGGCTTTCTGGTACTTTGACGCTTGTTTCAATATAAGAATTTTTAAATCGCCTACTTCCCCTTCCAATCCAGATGCTAAATATTTGAAACTGGAGCCCTAGGAAGAGGCATATATGTAATATGCAGGTTTGATAACTTTGTAGCGCTGTAGCTCAGAAAGCCCCTCTGAGACAAGCCCCCTTCCTAACCTCGGTGAGGTGGGGCATGTGGGGTGTCTCCTTGGCCTGAACCCCACTTCCTGAGGTTCCCAAGGTCAGCTCGGGGTTCAGGGCCCTCCCACTAACAGGCAAGGTTCTGGGGCCTGGCTGCTGGGGGCTGGGGTGGTACCCTGACTGTGTGTTGGGCAAAGCAGAAGCGAGAGCCCAAGCTCTAGGGTCCTGGGCCTCAGGTTGCCTTTGGGTTCTGCCATATAGTCATAACAACCATGGGAACCCCCAACTTTCAGTGTTTGAGTGGAAGAGCCAGGAGGCCACCCCAGGCCCGGTCTGTCTCCTAAGGCACGTCCCCTGCCTGACATTGTAGGTGAGTCACATGTCCTCTTTGAGTACCAATTTCCTTAACTGTAAGGCAGAGATGGAAACAAAAATATCCACAACCTCAGAGTCATGCAAGAAAGTGTCTAGCAAGTACATGCTCCCTAAACAGCAATCACCTTTGCTACAGCCTGCATCACTCCCCCAGCACCCAGGAGAAGGCTCACCCACCTTCCTTTGCTCCCCTGCAGGTACCTCTTCCTTCTGTGTTCCAGCCCCCGGCACTCACTCGCCAACTTGAGGCATCAGGACGCTGGGGCAGGTGCACAAACACTTTAATCATTTCATAGGCAGGGTTTGAGCGTCTGTGCGGAGCCCCCACCAGCTACTATGCCACAGCAAGCACTGGGGCCACCCCCATGAAGGTGGAGTTGAGAGCTGGGATCAGGGCTGTAGCCCCTGGGCCATAGAGGTCTCCTTGCAGGGCTTCAATCCCAGAGGGGCAGTCCTCATAGCACCAGTAGCCAGTGACTTCTCCTCCTTGTGTTGAGGAGTCGGAGATGCTTTATACCCTACAGACCATGCATGGCCTTCAAAGGATGCCTGTGTGGCCAGACTGGGCCAGACTGGAGCAGACAGCCCTCCCAGGGAAAGCGCTTGGTTAACTGATCCAGGGTGGATGATAGCTTAGGACCTTCACAAGGGTGGTAGCTGGAATGATCCAGGGGACCCTATCCAAGTGCACATGAGGTAGCAGCAGGGTTGGGCTGTTACAGCGATGTCTGGAGGGAAGGCAGAAGCCCAGGGAGTGGGCAAGGCTGCTGGGGTGAGTGAGCGCAGAAGCTACCAGGTAGCCAGCCTCAGCTCAATGGTTTCTCCATCCTTGGGGGTGTATTCAGCAATACCTGCAGAAACAGATTGAGCAGGGGGGTTAACAGGGAAGAGAATCCTATCCCCAACCTCTTCTTATGGACAAGCACCCTGAGGCCAGGGTCTATAAGACCCACTCAGGGCTTGGTGGTGGGAAAGTGGGAACTATCCAGAGCTGTCTGGAAACTGAAATTAGCTGTAACCTCGGGTCCCTAAGGCCCACAGGCTTATTTTAAGGTGGGGGAGCCCCCCAGGGGGGTATACAGGACAGCATTCTGGATAACTAACACAGGGTGAAAGGAGCCAGAGACCCCTTGACAACACCTGGTGGGCAGGTGTTGAAGACAGGGTCACTGTCTTCATAGTCCCCTGTGGGGCCAATGGGAAGAGGGACTTGCTCAGTGTGGTCTGAAGGAAGAACCAAGACTGTGAGTGAAGTCTCCTTCAGGGCCAGCCTCTGATCACTAGAGACAAACCAGGCTCCAGCATGATACCTGGGTTCAAGCCCCAGCTCTTCACTCATCAGCGGTATGACTTTGAGCAAGTTATTTAACCTCTGTGAGTGCTAGTTTTCCCATCTAAAATGGGGACAATAATGGTATCAACAACCAGGCATTCCTTTTTCCCCATAAGAGGGGGTTCAAGCTGGACTGGAGGGCTAGGGGGTGAGAGATAGAGGACACATGGCCCACATCTGCCTCATGATTGAGTTGTCCCAGGCTACCCTCCCTGCGCCACCCCCTTCCTTCCCCACAGCCCAGCCTCAGTAATTAGAGGCCAGATCTGGGGTCTCCATATGCCACGTCTTTGTTTTATTACTCAATCTTCTCAGAAGCCAGGCAGAGAAAGAGAATGCTTTTTCTTGGACTCCTTCAGAAAGTCCCACATTCTGGAAAGCACTTAGCTCAATTCCTGGCACATGACAGGTGCCCAACAGAAGCTCCAGGTAGCAAGAGCAGGGACAGATGACCCTTAAGAGTCTGCCTGGTGACTGGGGGCTGATGCACAAGGATGCTCATGACAGCTTGAGGTGTAAGAGTTAAAACTGGAGACACCCCAAATATCTAGCAGAAATCAAGAAGCTGCAGCCTATCCATCTCACTCCATGCCCCACCGCAGCACACAGTGCCAGGGCAGGCCCTGACTGGCCTAAACCAGGTGTGTGGCAATCCTTGCTCTCCAGCCAATGGTGAGTGCAGAACCTGAACCAGCTCCTAGCAACAGGGATGGGTCCAGGAATGTGCCTGTGTCCCAATTCCACCTTTGTCTGCTGGGGGCAAACAAAGTTCTAAAAGGGAGCAGCTCTGGGAAGACATAAGAAGGGTGTGGAAGCCAACAGAGAAAGGAGTATGGAATCACAGGGGAGCAGGGCTGGAGACCAGGTTACACCAGCCCTGAAGTCCTCAGTCCAAGACACTCTGGACTTGGGTCACAACAACCCAATGGATGTCATACAGTGGAAGCTAGTTTGCATCGTGTTTCCTGTTACTTGCAGCTCAAAGCATCCTCGTGAGTGATATATTCTACGTGGCTATTACAAAGGAAGGGGGAAATCTACATACAGCAACACAGAAAGATGTCTACAATACATTAAGAATGAAAAAAGGGGCGCCTGGGTGGCTCAGTTGGTAGAGCATGTGACTCTTGATCTCAGGGTCATGAGTTCGAGTCCCACACTGAGCACAGAGCTTACTTTAAAATAAACAAACAAACAAACAAATAAAATGTTTAAAAAAAAGAACAAAAATTAAAAAAAAATAAGTTGCAAAACAATATACAGGGCTCTGCCATGCAGTATGCTAGCACTAGCCACATGCAGCTATACAGTGTTTGAAATCTTAGTACAGAAAAAGCATGCAAAATGTCACTAATAATTTTACACTGATTATAACTTGGAATGATAATATTTTGGATATATTTGGTTAAATAAGATACATTATTAATATTAGTGTCACCAACTAGAAAATTTAGAATTACACATGTGCCTTGCATTTTACTTCTGTTGGACAGTATTGCTACAGAGCATGGCTCCATTTTTATGAAAAAATAAACTTATGTATTTAAAAAATTAGGTAGAAAAAATACACCAACAGTTAAAAACAAGAAATAAAAAGCAAAAACAAAAACAAAAAAAAAGAAAAAAGAAAGGAAAAGAAAATATATCAATAGTTAAAAGAAGTTATTTCCGGGTAGCAAATTATAGGTGATTTTAACTTTCTTCTTTTTTGCCTGATTTCCTAGAGTTGCCACAGTAACTTACATAAAAATTCTTAAGCATTCAGTTAAATAACGTACAAGCAACCTTGAGCATCAGTGATTATCTGAGGCTGAGGCCCAGAAAGATTCAGAGGAAAGCTGAGGTGTGCTGGCCTCACTGCAACAATCCCATCCTCACTGCTGGATGGGGGAAATGTCCAGAGGTAGCTGGTCACCAGACCTACCCTGTAGCAGTGGGGTGTCAGGGGCTCGGAGGAGCTGCCAGAACTCACGTTCCCCAGCTTCTTTTCCCATCACAGAGGTCAGGAAGGGGCCTGACAAGGTGTTCTGCGTTCCATACCTACCAAAGGGACAAAGAGAGGGAGAAGTGACTTTTGCTTCCACTGACCCAACAGCAGGAGCAGAACTTCCCCCACCAAGAAAGTCCTGGCCTCTCCCTTAGGGCCAGAGTCCTTCCCAGGCCATAGGCCTCACCTCCATGCCTCCTCTGCAGCCCCCTGACACTGCCCACCCAGGGGACTTCACCCTCTCTGCATTGACCAGGACCATGGCCTACAGGAAGGGACACCTATTATATTAACAACTCAGCAGCTGCCCCCTCTCTGGGAGCTGATATTGCAGGGGTGACGGTCAGAAGATGCCAGCCCCATATATAAGATGCCAATGCCCAATGAGAGAGGGTGAAGCCAGCATGCAGATAAAAGCAGGAACATGTGAGATGGAGACACCTGGTGGTGGCATTGGGTCTCTGGTTCTGGAAATTTTATGACTCAGTGGCACTCCCCTCTTCTTGTGGCAAGATTGCTCAGTCTTCTCTCTGATTCTACACACCCCATGTTCCCCATTACCAGAGAAAGTTGGAGTTAGATTTCTGACCTTTGCAACCAAGAGACTCCTTATTCACACCACCCCCACCCTGAGCTCCTGGTCTCCAACTCTGTGTTTCTCCAGACCACGTGGATGCTGCTGCCAAAGGGATCCTCTTAAATCCATAGGCCATGTTCTTCCTCTCCCCAAAAGGCTTATCAACGTTTCTGTCTTAGAGAGGGAGGGTTTTTACAGTTTTAAGAAACAGAAAACCACTCATGGTGACTTAGTCAAAGGGAAAGTGTTATTTGAGGGGGTGTCATGGAGCAGTCCCCATTGCCCTGTCATTCCCTAACTCTATGGGTCCATGTGGCTGCTTGGAGCACGTCTCTCTGTTTCTCTCTCTCTCCTCTCTTTCTCTCAGGAATCTCTCTGCAGTCCAGCTTTCCCTGCCATGCATTCATGTGCCGTCAGACATGGCCTTCCTGCCTGGCCTCTGCACCCAGTTCAGACACCTACTTCCACTAACAGAATTGCTTCTCTGATTAATATCCCTGATGTCTTCTCAGAGGCTTTGGAATTCTGAATTAAAACGTTAAGTTCTTTTATTTATTTATGTATTTATTTTTTCATTTTGATGACATTTTACAGACAGGAAGGCCAGCAGGTTCTGGGTAATCTCAATGCCTGCTGGACTGTGGCCTGCCAAAGGTGCTCGGTGTGTGTGGCCGTCTGGGACTGTGTTGGCTCCCAGCAGTATTGCTGTATGAGCTGCAGGCTACCAGGAAGAGAACTGAGGTGGGCTTAGTAGGTAACTCATCACAGGGAGTAGACCAAGCCCATGTGATAATAAAAATTCTTATTCTTATGAAAGCTAACATGTATTGAGCTTACTAAGTGTGGGACCCTGCATATATAATAAGCATGTTCCATGTCTTCCTTGTGCACTAATTCCTAGACTCTTTGCATGGGCCCCGTGAGGAGCAGGGTACAGCTGGTGTCTTCAATGGCTCATTGGAAATAACGGGTTCTGGGCCTGTAGCTGGGGAGTGGTGGAGCTGGGATTCCAGTGTGGGTACTCTGCCTCCAGAGCATGTTTTCATAGCTACAGAACAACGCTGGCCCATGGCTGTCTGTTTCCACTACAGCGTGAGCTATCAGGGTTGGAGAAGGTGGAAGCAGAGCCTGGGCCGGCACCTCTCTTGAGGGAGCCTTCTCTTCCATCCTCGTCCCATCCAAGTTCTGTTTCAGGGGTGTGGGGTCAGGAGGGGGTGAGGGCTGGGAGGTGGGGGTCTCACATGAATCCTCTGAGCTTCTGGGCCTTCTTAAGGACATCTTCCAAGGAGGACCCAGCAGGGACAGAGATGGAGTTTATGTATGGTGGCGAGACACTGGGGACCTTCAGCACGACGCGGATGACCTCTTGGGGCGATGAAGGGGTCTCCACAACTGGTTCCAACATGACTATGTCAGGGAGAGAGGAAGGGGCAGCTGGTGTGAGGGCAAGGAGCCAGGTGTTGGTGTTCCTTTCTTCCCTCGAAGACACTGTGGCTCTTCAGAACCTTTTCCTGCCCCTTGGTCCCATCTCAGCCAGCACCACCAGCTGCCATCCCAGCCTCCCTTGTCCCTTAGCCCCCCAGTTCCCCAGCTGCCCAAAGTTGGGCCCCTCACTGGTTTTTCTGCCTCCAGTATCCCCCTTCCCACATAGCACCCCAGAGGGCTCTTTCTAGAACATGCATTTATTCATATGACTCCCCTGTTACCTCTGAAGGTCTCCTCTCTTCATTCTCCTGCCTGTAAGCCCAGCTCATTCTCCCAGACCCTACTCTCTAGTAAGACCTTCCCCAAAATTTCAGTCTTTTCCACCTCGGTGCCTGTTCTTGCTGCCTCCTCTCTCCTCTGCCCTTACTACCTTCTTCCTCCACTAGCAGATCCCACTCCCCAACTCAAGTCCGTCTCCCAGATGAAGCCCTGATTCAAGCTGCTAATTGGAACTCATTACGATGTATCAGAGCTACCCAAAATGTGTCTCTCCCATTCATTCATTCAAACATTTCTATATCGGGCATCATGCAAGGGGCTGCAGATTCATGGCCCACCCAGAGCTCTCTATTTGGTATCTCTCTCCTCATACTGTGGCTTTCTAGAAACTGTGACTGCATCTTAGCTGACAGTATGTCCCACGTGCACCCCCAAACCCCCGTTGACTCAGCAAATCAGGACTAAGCAACTTCCCTTCCCTGACACATGCAGACTTCAGGAAGGGCCCTGCAGACTGAAAAGAACAGGGCTCCCCTGAAAGGCCTAGCTACCTCTTGGTGCCTCACAGTCTGGGGAGATGAGATCCACATAGCTCTTGCCATTCAGGACAGGCAGCAGCTGGGAAATCATGAGAGCGTTCTGGAAGGCCCCGTCCTGCACACTGGCCAACAGAGCAGCCCTTGCCTTAAGGCACGCTGTGCCCAGCTCCACCCCAGGCATGGAGGACTTCATCAGTAACTGGTGACAGAACGGGGAAGAGAAGGAGGAGGTGAGGTGGGTCAGCTGGCATGGAGGGGGCAGGTCTTCCAGCCTCTGACCAGGCCACCTCCCACCAAACACCAGGGTGGGCTATGGCCCCAAGCTCTCCTTCCTACCTGTAGTGCCAGAGGGGTGCTGTAGACATTTCCAAAGTAGCCCTCAGGGGTCTGGGCCTTTAGGATCTTCTCTCGTATGTTCTCAATGGCCCGGGTGATCTGGTGTTTCCGATTGGGGTTGAGGTTGGAGTGCTCTAGACAGGTGAAGGCCAAGCCTGCCATGGCCACTGTGTCTGCAGGGGACAGAGCCAATTGGGGTCAGACCAGGCAGGGCCCTGGGGCAATAGGTGACCACCCAAGGCCTCGAAGAAGGGCCATAATCAGATCAGCAGTTTAGAAAGTTTTCACCAGCTAAAGGGAACAACTCAGTCCAGTGTGCCTAGAGTTTGCTCAGTTTGGCCACTGTAAGTCCAGAGTCCTGGAAGCCCCTTAGTTCCAGGCAAATGGGGATGATAGGTCACCCTACCCCTGTCTATTATTTAAGGGTTAGAGGTTAGGGAGAGAACCTGGAGGAGAGACAAGAGGACTTTATCTTACACCACTCATTCCCAAACCTGCCTGCCCTTTGAAATCACCAGGGAAGTCTGGAACTCACTGATAGCTGGGTCTACCTCCAGCTAGATTTAATAGGTCCAGGCAGCCTCCTGGGCCCCAAGGTGATTACTGTGTCCACAGTGGTTTTTCTACAAGCCTCGGGCAGAGAAAGCTTCCTACTGCCTTCTCTCTGGGGCACCTCCTTGCCCTCCCAACCTACTCCATCCTACCCCCACCCTATGCGAGGCACACACACTCACTCACAGAATGCCAGAACTGAAAGAGACCCTGAATCACAGTGACAAGAAAGGGCACTGGAAGCCCAAGGTCACATAGTGAGGTAGCAGTTCCAAAATCCACGTCTCAGTCTTCCAAGCTCATATAATGACAAGATCATAACTATGTATCCAGAACTTCTCTGTGCCAAGCACCAATCTAAGTCCTTTATTTATAAGGCATCTTCTATCAAGATACTGCTGGGAGGTTATTTTACAGGAGAGGCTGAACCAGAAAGGCCAGCTGGCTTGCCCAGGGTGTCCTACAATCAGTGTGTGTGACAGAGCAGGGGTCAGGATCTCAGTTCAGCTCCAACACTAGCTCACAACCACTGTACCACACTCAAGAGTCCTCACCATTTCACTCCTAAGGGACTCATGAGGAGGGGCCCCAAGGAAAGGTGATCTTGGGCAGAGGGGTAGAGGCCCTCAGTTGGGGCTGGGGACTGGAGGAGTGCCAGCCTGGCTTTAGCAGGGTCTAGCCCACTCACCCACAGAGAGGTGGCCCTGGTGGAGATGCTGTTCATGTTCCACGGCATACAGGAGCTTTCCCACCACACTGTCATGGAGCCGCTTCTGGTGAACACACAGGGCCAGGATGCCCAGGCCATACTGATAGTAGCTGGTGTGGGGCTGGCCTTTGTTATTGTGTCCTGGGAGGGAGAAAACCATGGGGCAGGGACTTCATACCAGGCCTGAAGGGTTGCCTCTCTGCCCACTCCCAGCAACCAGCCCAGCCGGCACACAGGACCCCCTTGCCTATGCTTCCTGACACCCTCCTTTGGGTCGCGAGATCCTTCATTCCTTCATTCCCTCAATCCGTTCTTGCTGAAGATCCACTACGTGTCAGGTGCTGTGCTCAGAGTGATGACCAAGCCGGTGGTGACCGGCCAGGCACAGCACAGCCAGGGTCTCCAACAGTAACACAACCTGTACTCATGACAGCATGATTAGTACTGAAATGTGGACCGAGGTCTCTGGGGCCATATGGTAGAGGTCTTTGACTAGCTGGGGAGTCAGAGCAGGATTCTCTAAGACAGTGATGCTGGGATGGTGGGCGGGGGGGGGGGGGGGGGGAGCTAAGGTGGAGCAGGAGTAAGCTAGAAGGGGAGGGAAATCTTCTAGATTGAGAAAACATATATTAAGACCTTGATCTGCAAGCTGAGAGATCAGTGTGGCCAGAGCCAGAGGGGCAGGTGAGTGGGTGAGCCAGAGAATGGGAGAGCAGGTCTTAGAGAGGAGAAGAAGGGCAGACAGACTGGGCTTGAGGTGCTGTGGACACAGCAGTGGGCAGCCTGTGCAGGGTTTGAGCAGGGCTAATAACATCAGATTTACATTTAAAATGCTTGCTCTGGCTGTCATGTGCCGGGCCGAATCAGGAGGCAAGACAGTTGGCAGAGAGAGGCTGAGGAGTAAGTAGTACAGGGGCTGTGCCAGGGGTCGACAGTCAGGTCAGTCATGGTGGCTGAGCAGTAGAACTTGTCAACAGAGTATATGTAGAGTGCAGGAAAGGCTTGATCAAGGATGGCAACTGCAGCAGGCCTAAGCCTCTAGGTGGATAGTGACACAGGCAGAATGGGGGGTAGGAAAGAAGCCTGAGGAGAAAACCCAAAGTTCTGACTTAGATGCTCCCCCACAGAATACTACCTGATGAGCCCCACCCCCCAACACTTGGCAGACCACGTCCCCCTCACCAATGGCCTTTTTCTCGTCCTCCAGGAACCGCTTCAGCTGCGAGACCAGCCTGTCCCCCTTGCGGCCCTCAACAAGCTCACAGTTAGCCCTGAGAGCTAGCAGGTAGAGGGCCAGCTGGCCCATGGAGGGCTTGTCCTGGTAGTCACTGTTGTCATCGTTGAAGGTAAGCCTAGGAAAAAGCCAGTTAACAACACTTCTGTAAGAAAGTGCCACCCTCTCAGTTGGTTAAGCTTCCGACTTCGGCTCAGGTCACGATCTCATGGTCCGTGAGTTCGAGCCCCGCGTCGGGCTCTGTGCTGACAGCTCAGAGCCTGGAGCCTGTTTCAGATTGTGTCTCCCTCTCTCTGACCCTCCCCCGTTCATGCTCTGTCTCTCTCTGTCTCAAAAATAAATAAACGTTAAAAAAAAAATTAAAAAAAAAAAAAAAGAAAGTGCCACCCTGGTGAGCCTGGCTTGGGGCACCCCCCTCAACATCATAAAGTGAAAAAAAACCTAACAATAAGAAACTTTGAACTGCCCAAAGCAGATGTAATCAGCTGTGCAAGTTGTAAGGTGCATGCCACACATATTTCATAAAGATGAAAAATTAGACTCAAGGACAAACCCTGAGGGTTCTCACATCCAAATGACCTGTGCTTACCCCACCATTTTGATCACACTTTGCCTACACAGTCTTCCCTTTCTTCCCTCTCCCTGCCCTGCATCCACTCTTTGAGAGGGAGTCCAAGCAGGACAGGCTTCATGGTGTTCCTGATCCTTCACCTCTCATTCAAACTCCCACAGTGAGCCTCAGAACAGGTCTTCCTTAATGCCCCTGGAAAGGGAGCACAGAGTTAGATGCTGCTAGATGCTGCTTCTGGGCTTAGTATGGAAGATTGCAGTCATGGATTAGTGATGTCTGCCTTAGCATGGGAGGGAAGCACAGACGGATGCTGCTTCTGGGCTCAGTATGGGATGGGGGGCAGAGGGGGAACTGTGGTCATGGATTAGTGATGTCTGCCTCCAATCTGGTCAAGCCAACCCCATTCTACAGATGGAGAAAGTGCCAAAGGAGACAAACTTGCCCAAAATCTCCCAACAAATCAATGGCAGCCCAAACGAGAATATAGTTCTCCTGTCTCTTAGGATGTGGAGCAAGGTGTGGGGAAAGGAGAAGAAAGTGAACAGCAATACCCCAGGAGGCTGTGCTGGTAACTGAGTTTGAGGATGTGCAGATAGAAGGCCTCCCTGGCCCCGGCCTGCAAGCTGGAGAGGCGCAGACCCACGTAGATACTGGGGTTCAGGTGCTCCAGAGAGAGCCAGTCCATCCAGGGCAAGAGGCGCTGGCCCAGCCTCTCCACCAGCTTGCTATCCACCTGTGGTATTTCTTAGGAAAGAGAACAGACCAAGTGAGGTCACAAGGCTAGGCCACCGGCAAGGAACTGCTTTTACCTTACCAGGGCCTTCTCCGGGGTATAAACAGCTCTACTCCCTCTCCATCCAGTACACACCCTACTTGTATGGGAAAATATGGCTGTAATAAAAGGCAGTATGTAAATAGGGGAAAGTAGATTTCCCAGAAGAGCAGTTGGAGTGGGCCAGGGAGAGGTGGCGGGCTGAGGGCAGAGGAAGCTGGTACCGGGCAACCAGTCTGCCATCAGGAGTAACAGGGAATGGAGGCCAAGCCGTGTGATATGCTCCAGCCACTGTGCCCGACCTCACTTGGTCCTCATGCCAGCCCTGTGGCATAAGTACTGTCATCATTGCTTTGCATAAAAGAGGAAACAGCCATTCAGAATCAGGTTGTGTCTTCCAGAAGGTTGCATGGCCAAGGATAAACCTGCCTACAAAACCCCTGTTCTCTGGTGCTCGGCTAAATTCACGTTCTATCCATTTACACAAACTGCAACCCACATGCAGAACATGTTACATACCCAGTTTTAAAACTCTGCTGGCTGCCTATGGCTAACTGGGGCTCTCCTGGTGAGCTTCCTCTGTATAGATCTCAAAATAATGCTTTTCCTATCACATCTGTTTAGGTGAAGGGGACCTGAGATTGAGGGGTGAATCCTTGGAAAGCCATCATCGTTTACAACCATTTCTCTGTGTGCTTTGGGATTTGCCTGAAACTGTGTAACCAAAATGCTGACATACCAGGGGAAGCCTCAGGGATATTTTCTAGCTCCAGCTGACTGCTGCCTTCTGCCCTTAGGGAAGGAAACTTGAGCTCAGTAGGTGGCCCTGGAGGCACTTTGGACTTTTCCCCATTTACTGCCTCCCAGTTGCTGTAGGGCTCCAGCTACTTCCACTGGGCCACATCTCAGGATGCTGGGCAGGCCACCCCTCCCAGGAGATTCAGCAATGGAACTGCCAACCAGAGCTCTTCACCTGCCTCTTGGGCCTTCTGATACGAGGACAGGGTTCCTCTCATACAGGCCCACCTTTCTTGGTTTGGGTCCCACCATTTTTTTTTTAAAGTAATCTCTACCCTCAACGTGGGGCTTGAACTCACGACCCTAAGATCAAGCGTCCCATGTTCTACAGACTGAGCTAGCCAGGTGCCTAATGGGTCCCACCATCTTATGCCTCTTTTCCCAAAAGTCACAGGTATTTGTTGCTACCTGTGGAGGTGGTGAGGGTAAGGGGTAAGGGTGACTTTTCTTTCTCTTTCTCTTTCTCAGTGCCTTTCTGTATCTGCTTCCATTTCTTTTTTTTTTTTTTTTTTCTTTTTTTATTCTGCTTCCATTTCCTCATTCTCTCTGGATCTGTCTTAGTCTCTACCTCTTTCAGCCTATCTCTCTGGTCATCTGTCTCTCTGTAACTCTCTTTCCCTCTCTCTTTTCTTCAAACTGGTAGGGGAGCCTCACCCCCACTCCAGGCTTTGACCTCCAGCAGATGAGTCAGCCCTGGGGCTACAAGTGATAAAAAGAGGAGCCAGAGCTATAAAGAGAGGCTGATAACCACAATTCAGCCTCCTTAAAAGGAAGGAGCCAGGCAGATTCACCTCAGTAATAAAAGTGGCACTGGGCAAGCTCCCTCCCATGGTGCCTCCTGCTCACAGGGCCACCCAGCATTGCCAGCTGACTGGCTTTGACATACAGAAGCATAGAAGCCTACCCTGGGCAAGCATTAGTGCAGCATCCTTGTCAATTTCACAACTGCACAGAGCTTTAAGCTGGTAAAGCAGATGTTATGGGATCCTTCACACCACACCAAGGAGGAAGGCCAGGAAGCATTCTTAGACCATTTTGCAGGTGAGGGAATGAGGGTTGAGCAGGTAAGTGGCTCAGCAGTAGTGGGCTGTACCCCCAAACCCTGCCCAGGGCTTCTGTCTTGACTATGGGCCCACTATTGAATGGTTCATGCCCAGTGAGGATGAGGACTGGGTCCCAGGTCTCCCCTGGGGACTATCTAGACAGGAACCAAGATCCAATAGTGAGGGGCCTGGTTGCATTTATGGAACACAGGTTGGAGGCTCCTGGTGCTCAGGGAAGACCCTGGCCTGGAATTCTGAGAACTGAGTCCAACAAAGCCCCGACAGGTCACCGGGCTCCTCCAACCCTTGACAGACTCATCTGTCACTTGGACATGACTGAACCTGCCTCTCGATTTCTCCAAAGATCACAAGAGACACTGGGAGTGAAAGCATATTGCACAGTGTAAGGCTGTGGGCAGAATATAAGGAGGGAGGAGAGGTGGGTAGCCCCAAAACACAGAGGCTTCCCTGCCTGCCTTCTGCTTTCTGCCCATCGCCAGTGCACAAATAGCCCCAGGCCTGTGTGCTCAGACTCCCAAGGGTTCCCAGAGAGACTCCTGGGGACACGGGCACACAGAGCTGAAGCAGCCAGGCTCCTATGCTAGTATGCAAATGCCTTGCCATGACCTGCCACCTGTGCCTCTCTCGGGCTTGTCTCCTGTAACAGTGACTGCATACTAGCTTCCCTCTGCCTGGGATGCCCGTTCTACCCCCAAACACACTCCTTTTCTTGCCAGCTCCTTTTCTTCCTCTGGGCCTCAATCCCCCTGTCACCCCTGGTCCTCGGAAATCCTTCCCTGAACGCTCTTCCTGAATCAGTGGCCCCCAGCTCTCCACCTCCATGCCTGGCTCACTTCCTTTGGTGCTTACCACGGCCCCCAAATACAGCACTGATTTGTCTCTTGACTTCTTTTGTCTGTCCCCTTTACTAGAACAGATGGACTAGGAAGACAAGGATGGGACCTGTCTTGCTCCTTGTTCTTTCCCCAAAGTCTAACACTGCACTGACACAGAGAAGTCTTAGTCAATGCATGTTGAATGAATAAATAAACAGATGAGTGAATGAATGGGAGCATTTTTGTACGGTGGGCTATCAGACATACACAGTTGACCCTTCAACAACATGTGTTTGAACTGCATGGGTCCACTTATATGTGAATTTTTCTTAATACAGTACAGTACTTTAAATGTATTTTCTGTGGTGCCTGGGTAGCTCAGTCACTTAAGTGCCTGACTCTTGGTTTTAGCTCAAGTCATGACTTCACAGTCTGTGGGTTCGAGCCCCAATCTGGCTCTGCACTATCAATGCAGGGATTCTCTCTCCCTCTCTCTCTGCCCCTCCCCTGCTCACACTCTTTCTCTGTCTCAAAATAAATAAACTTAAAAAAAATGTACTTTCTTTACCTTGTGATTTTTTTTGTTTTTAATATTTTTTTAATGTTTATTTATTTTTGAGACAATGCGAGAGACAGAGTGCAAGCAGCAGAGGGGCAGACAGAGGGAGACACAAAATCGGAAGTGGGCTCCAGGCTCTGAGCTGTCAGCCCAAGGCCAACGCAGGGCTCAAACTCATGAACTGTGAGATCGTGACCTGAGCCAAAGTCGGACGCTTAACTGACTGAGCCACCCAGGTGCCCCTACCTTGTGATTTTCTTAATAATATTTTTTTCTAGCCTACTTTATCATAAGAGTTCAGTATATAATACATATAACATACAAAACATGTGTTAATTGACTGTTTACCTTATCAGTAAGGCTTCTTTCCAGTCAACAGTAGGCTATTGGTAGTTAAGTTTTAGGGGAGTCAAAAGTTATACATGGATTTTTGGCTGCATGGAGGGTTGGCAGCCCTAACCCATGTTTTTCGAGGGTCAACTATAACTAATCTCATTATAGTGTGTCAAACATTGAGGTCCAGCTAAGTCCCAACTGTTAATGAAGCCCAAAGGGGCAGATACAATGCACCCTCCCACACACCCCAGCCTACTTCCCCAGGTATTATATAATCAGGGGCTTGGACATTATAGTCCTCCCTCCTAAGGACCCAGGAGGAAAGAGGCGCAGGATAGATCTGGTTACTCACCACAGATATCAGCGAGAGCCCCCAGGCCCCCAAGCAGGAAGAGGAGGACTCCAAGGTGCCCCATGGCAGGAGCAGGTGGGTGAGCAGCAGGCGGGAAGCTGGACAGACTCCTAGGGCTGGTCTTGCAGAGGCTTTCCTAACCACAGCCGGTCACGGCTCTAGAAGAGGCAGCTTCCTGTCACTGATTAATCCCTCCACGCCAAGCAGCAAACTGCTAAGTCAACAGAGAGAAAGAGGAAAAGATCTGTAGCTGAGGGAAAAGGAAGGGCAAAGAACAGAGGAAGGAAGGGCAGAGCAGTCTTCCTGGAGGTAGGGAATGGCGGGGGGGGGGGGGGGGGGGGGGGGAGGGGGTGGGGCAAGTAGGAATGGTATGAGACACCTTGAGGCCAGCCACATTCTGTCTTGCTGCCTAAAGAGCCCTGGGCAAGCACAGAAGGCCTGACATCTGATCTGCCCAAGTCTGTCCAACTGTGCCTGTGTGGTATCCCTTTCACTGTTCCAGCTGTGGACAGGAAGGACTGGGGTGCCTACCTGGTACCCCCCACCCCCAACAGAAGGAGACCCTGGAAGTGCTCACCCAGTTCTGGGACAGGGAGCAAACAGAAAGCTGTAGTGGTCACATGAGTGACTGCTGGCGTCAGCTGTTCTCTGCCTGCCCGCCCAGAGTTGGGGGTGGAAGGGGCTGGACCCGGGCCAGTTTTTTCAACCGGCCAGGAAAGCTGGAGGCCTCCTGAAGACAAAACGAAACAAGGAACAGGATTTAATCATTTGAGACACGAAGCGCTGGGTAGCAGGGCTACTTATTAGGTCTAGGAAAGTTACCTTAAAAAAATCTGTAAGGAGAAGAGAGAACAAAGGATTCCTCATCTGCCTAACTACACAGGAGAATCAATGTCTAAGAGTTAACCCTGGTGGTACTGTATGGCCTTGGCCAGGTCACTTAACCTCTCTGAGTTTGAAATAGTTTCTTCTGTATGAGATGACAGGGTTGGATGAGATCATTCTAAGCTCCTTTCCAGCTCAACTTGTGAAAATGTTATGATCTTAAAACACCTATAATCATTTCCTCTAATGAGGAATGCAGTCATATTATGGCTAATTGCCAAGGTTTAGCCTTTCAAGATAATCTGGTTTTGTGCCTGACTTATCACAATTCAAGCTCTTGACATCAATAAATACAAGTATATGTATCTGTTTACAGAAATACTTTACAAATTAAAATTAGATTCTCTGGTGCAAGAAGACTGGGTGTGGCCCATAGGAGTGAGGTTCTTGGGAAGGAGGGAGGCCAGCTGGAGGCCCAACATCTGCAGATTCTCAGGTTTGGACCTCCAGGGGACCCTCAGCAATTTGTGTGCAATGGAGTTGTCTTGATCTGGGACAGGACCGTCCTGGCCCCCCAACCCTCTGCCTGTGGTGGGTGGTGGTGATTCTGATTCCTGCCACTTCCAGGAAGGCAGCCTGGAGGAGGTAACCATGATGGAGGAACTCCCCATCCCCCAGCCTCTGGTGAGAAACAGTTTCCTTTAGGAGGATCACCTCTGATTCCCACAGACTCAAAAGTACTGTGGTGACCAACCAGGGAGGAGGCACATTTCCCATAGCTTATCAGAAACAGAATCACTGGGGGCAAAGCTGGGCTGTTTTAGGTAATACCGTCTAGAAAAGTGAAAAAGAAAGATGACTAAAATGTTTGGTTCAGGATTTCTACTTAGGGATCTACACCAAGAAAGTAAAAGTTAGCTTGGAATGAACAAGTGAAAGTCTGCCCTGTCCATGCATCAGGACAGGTACCGATAAAGTCAGCTGCAATGTTAACAGGAAACATTTTTCCCAAGGTCATGTTACAGCTATAAAGTGTCCCAATAATCATGTTCTTTGAGTGACTATTACTTTTTTACTGAGATTTCTTTGTTTTCCCCCTAAAATCATAAATTTGCTATTTGAAATCATAATTATAAGAAAGAAACATGCCTGGAGGAGCTAAGTCACTTTGACACAGAGAAGCAGCCTCAGGTAAGGAGTTTCTGGATACAACATTACACACCCAACCTTGTAATTTCCAAGGGAACAGGACTTTGGGTCCACTTTGCTGTCCAGGTCTGAAGTTGACCCCTCTCACGCAGCCCTGCAATGCATTGAGTCTATCGAAACACTGCTTGGTTTACATTTCATCTAACCACAGCCTTTTGCCAAATACTTCAATAACCTCTCTGTTTGTGTGGTCAGACCCCCATAGTTGCTCTGCTCCACAGAGGAGCCTGCAGATTCAAAACAGTCCCAAGGATCTGTCTGAGAAGTTCTCTTGGGACCTGCCAGCAGGGATCCAGTGTGTTCTCTCCAAGGGTCCTGGTCAGAGCAACCAGCCTTTGAGGATGGAGGGAGTTTCAGGTGAAAGAAGGAAAATAGCACTGCTAGGAATTTACCCAAGGGATACAGAAGTTACTGATGCATAGGGGCACTTGTACCCCAATGTTTATAGCAGCACTCTCGACAATAGCCAAATTATGGAAAGAGCCTAAATGTCCATCAACTGATGAATGGATAAAGAAATTGTGGTTTATATACACAATGGAGTACTATGTGGCAATGAGAAAGAACGAAATATGGCCTTTTGTAGCAACGTGGATGGAACTGGAGAGTGTGATGCTAAGTGAAATAAGCCATACAGAGAAAGACAGATACCATATGGTTTCACTCATGTGGATCCTGAGAAACTTAACAGAAACCCATGGGGGAGGGGAAGGAAAAAAAAAAAGAGGTTAGAGTGGGAGAGAGCCAAAGCATAAGAGACTCTTAAAAACTGAGAACAAACTGAGGGTTGATGGGGGGTGGGAGGGAGGGGAGGGTGGGTGATGGGTATTGAGGAGGGCACCTTTTGGGACGAGCACTGGGTGTTGTATGGAAACCAATTTGACAATAAATTTCATATATCGAAAAAAAAAACTACAATGAAAAAAAAAGAAAAGAAGGAAATGCTGTCAGACAGGATTACTCAGATTGTCTGATGTTGCCCAGCATTGCATGGATTAAGATAGTCTAACAGTCTTGTGTCACGTGCAAGTCTGTTTTCTCTTACTAAGCTGGAATCCAGACCTTTGGAGATGGGAAACTTGCTAAGTGGACATTTAACTCTTCCCCTGTAGCGTTCTTTCCTGGATTTTGATAGTTAGCCATTAATAAGCACTAAAATGGAATGAGCTTGAACCATATGCCTACCACTGTGCTAAGCAGTTCACAAACATTCTCATCTGATCCTAATGAGAAACCTAGGAGTACAGTATTACACTCCCATTTTATAAGAAACGGGCTTGGACAACCATCTCAGCACATGGCAGAAGGAAATGGTAGGTCTTTAAGAATGTACTTCAGGGGCACCTGGGTGGCTCAGTCAGTTAAGTGTTCAACTTCGGCTCAGGTCAAGATCTCGCCATTTGTGGGTTTGAGCCCCAAGTCAGTCTCTGGGCTGACAGCTCAAAGCCTGGAACCTGTTTTCAGATTCTGTGTCTCCCTCTCTCTCTGCCCCTCTCCAGCTCGCTCGCTCTCTCTCTCCCTCAAAAAATAAAAAATATAATAAAAAAATAAAAGAATGTACTTCAAACCTAGGCTTCAAAGAATTCCAAAAGTCAAAGAGATAAAACAATGTGAACAGTAAACTGAACAAAATATGTATGGGATTGGAGCTCTGGGCTGGCTCAGTTGGTGGAGCATGCAACTCTTGATCTCAGGGTCATGAGTTCAAACCCCACACTGGGTGTGAAGCCTACTTAAAAAAAATGTATAGGATCTATACGTAGAAAACTCTAAAATGTTGATAAAAGAAATCAAGGAAGATCTAAATAAATGGAGAAATATCCTGTATCCATGGACTGGAAGATTCAATATTGTTAAGATGTCATGGTGACACTGATGTCAATGTGATCTAGAAATTCGAATGACCCCATTCAAAATCCCAGTAAGCTATTTTGTGGATGTTGATAAACTGATTCTAAAGCTTGTATGGAGAAGCAAAATACCGAGAATAATCAACTACTGAAAAAGTACAAAGTTGAAGGACTGACACTATCTAATTTCAGGATTTACTATAAAGCTACAATAATCAAGATGGTGTTGGGGCACCTGGGTGGCTCAGTCAGTTAAGTGTCTGACTTCTGCTCAGGTCATCATCTCGTGATTCATGGGTTTGAGCCCTGTGTCAGGTTCTGAGCTAATGCTGACCACTCAGAGCCTGGAGCCTGGTTCAGATTCTGTGTCTCCCTCTCTCTCTGCCCCTCTCCTGCTCGCACTCTGTCTCTCAAAAATAAATAAACATTAACAAATATATATATGGTATAGAACTGGTGAAAGAATCAATGGATTGGCTAATGGAACAGAATAAAGACCCCAGAAATAGACCCACACAAAAATTGTCCACTGATATCTTGACAAAGAAGCAAAGGAAATTGACAATGGAAAAAGGATAGTAATTTTGTGTTCTAGTACAACAAATGTGCTAGAACAAATTGGATGTCCATAAGCAAAAAAAAAAAAAAAAAAAAAAGTCTATGTAGGGATATGTCTTATTAAAAAATGAGAGCTAAATGTAAGATACAAAGCTATAAAACTTCTAGAAGAGGCAATAACTTTTTATTTCTTATTTTCATTTTTTAAGATTTTTAAGTTTTTTAAAAGTAATCTTTACCTCCAACATGGGGCTCAAACCTATAATCCAAAGATCAAGAGTCACACGCTCTACTGACAGAGACAGCCAGGCGCCCTGAGGTGATGACTTTTTAGATACAACATCAAGGTCATGATCTGTGAAAGAAATAACTGATAAGCTGAGCTTCATTAAAATTAAAAACTTCTGTTCTGCTGAGGACAGTCAGGAGAATGAGAAGACAAGCCATGAACTGGGAGGAAATACTTGCAAAAGACATTTATGGTAAAAGACTGTTACCCAAAATATACGAAGAACTCTTAAAACTCAACATTAAGAAAACAAGCAATCCATTTTAAAAATGGGCAAAAGACCTGAACAGACACCTCATCAAAGATGATATATAAATGGCAAATAAGCATCTGAAAAGATACTCCATGTCATATGTCATTAGGAAATTGCAAATTCAAACAACAGTGATACCACTACACACCAATAGTGCTCAAAATCCAAAACACTGACAACATCAAATGCTGGTGAGTCTGCAGATCAACAGAAACTGCCATTCATTGTTGGTGGGAATGCCAGGTGGAACAGTCACTTTGGAAGACAGTTTGGCAGTTTCCTAAAAGCAAAACATAGTCTTACTATCAGATCCTGCAGTCATATTCCTAGCTATTTACCCAACTGGAGGTCCACACAAAATTCTTCATGTGTAACTTTACAACAACTTTATTCATAATTACCAAAAACTGGAAGCAACCAAGATATTTTTTAAAAAATTTTTTAGTGTTTATTTATTTTTGAGAGAGAGAGAGAGAGAGAGAGCAAGCATGAGTGAGGGAAGGGTAGAAAGAGGGAGAAACAGAACTTGAAGAAGTCTCCAGGCTCTGAGCTGTCAGCACAGAGCCAGAGCCGGGGCTCAAACCCATGAACCACGAGATGATGACCTCAGCTGAAGTCAGATGCTTAACTGACTAAGCCACCCAGGCACCGTCCCCCAAGATATTCTTTAATGGGTAAATGGATAAACAAATTCTCACACACATATATAATGAAATATGGTATAAATTTATTTTTTTTTAATTTTTTTTTTCAACGTTTATTTATTTTTGGGACAGAGAGAGACAGAGCATGAACGGGGGAGGGGCAGAGAGAGAGGGAGACACAGAATCGGAAACAGGCTCCAGGCTCTGAGCCATCAGCCCAGAGCCCGACACGGGGCTCGAACTCACGGACCGTGAGATCCTGACCTGGCTGAAGTCGGACGCTTAACCGACTGCGCCACCCAGGCGCCCCGAAATATGGTATAAATTTAAATAGCAATCAAAAGAAATGGGAAAACAAGCCACAAAGACACACAAATGAAACCTAAAGGCCTATTAATGAGTGAAGAAAGAAGAGAGTCTGAAAAGTCTACCTAGTATATGATTGTAATATAACATTCTAGGAAAGGCAAAACTATAGAGATAGTAAGATCAGGAGTTCCCAGAGACTGGGGGGAAGAAGCTAGGGTAGGGGGATTGAATAGGTAAAGCAAGAACAGGGCATTTTTTTAACACAGTAAAACTATTCTGTATGATAGTAATATGGTGGATACATAATATATGTATTTCTCAAGACCTATAGAACTTTACAACACATAGAGTGAATTTAGTGCATGCAAATTAAAAAAAATGACTGAGGAGATCAGGAGATTCCAGGATAGAAAGCAGAATGTGATAAGCAATCTAGTCTGTATTACCAATATATGAAACAACCTCACTGAAAGGATGGAGGAAAGGATGCTGACCTAAGAAACTTTGAAAATGAGTGGGATCGTAAGAATAATGGCAAAAGGATTTGCATATAAGCACTGTACTCTAAGTTGTATATCATGAGGGTATGAGTTAATTCTGATACTATTAGGCATGTGTACTGGAACTGAACAATTAAGTAAATGGATGGCAGATTATGGAAGGTAGGTTTCTCACAGCTGGAGAGGGAATTTACAGATGAGCAAGGGGAGGTTAGAATGATCCAGATGATAATGGATTAGCACTGGAGGCATCACTATGAAGTCATATTTAGCTTAACGTAGACAAAGATGGTTACATATAGAATATGTATAGATTTGTGTGTACAAAACAGAACAGTATTGTGAAAATTAAAAAAAGGAAACCTTGTTTACAATGGCATTGAGAAGCCAGCAGGGGGAGCTCTCGTGGCCTACCACTTGTCTTCAGTTGCAGACCCTCTAAGAGACTTTGCACGTGGATACCCTAGTGTCCTAGCTGGAGGAAGGAAGATTTCCTCCTCCCCTGGCAACCACATAGCCAATGAGAGACAGTCAAAGTTCAGCAAATAAGAAGCCACTATTCTTAGAACTCCCAGTCTACTCCAATGGACTATTTACAACAGCCCTTCCAAATCCCCCTTTTCTCTATAAAAAAAAGTGTTCCTCTCATTTTTTCTCCTGACTCACTTATGGTTTTGCTGTAGCTTGCCTGTCCTGGATTGCAATTCTCAGCTATTCCCAAGTAAAGCCATCTTTTGCCGGTAAAATAATTGGCACTTTTACTTCTAAGGTTAACAGCGTACATACATATATTTTTTGCTATCAGCTGTGAAGGCCTAGAAGCAAAGACACCACAGTAGCAATAAGATTACCTAGTGCCCAGATTTTGGTTTATAATACTATTCTCCAATAAGAGAGAGGAAGGCTCCCTGGAAAATAGCCTGATTCTAGGACTGGGGTAAGAAATATACAAGATGAGCCTGGAACACCTTACAGTGCCAGAAAGTAAAGAAGTGTGTACACGCCAGCCCCCCCCCCTTTCACACACACACACACACACACACACACACACACACACACACACACACACACAGAGGCATGTATGCATCTGATGGAGTGTGCCAAGGGAATAGAGAAGTCAATGAAAAGAACCCCCTACTGGCCAAAGCTGGAACAATCTGAGCAACAAAATAAAGAAGTATTAGAATTAGAATATAACTCCCAAAACAACAATATCATTAAGTCCATACTGATTTAATAAATGATTGAATAAGTAAACAAATGGTGCCATAGGCTGCACATTTATGTCTTCCCAAAATTCATGTATTGAAACTTAATCCAATCTGCAACCAATGTGATGGTATTTGGAGGTGGGGCCTTTGGGAGGTGATTAGGAGCCCTCATAAGTGGAATTAGTCCCCTTATAAAAAACACCCCAGGAAGCTCCTTTACTCCTTCAGTCATGTGAAGAACACAGTGAAAAGACAACTGTCTACAAACCAGAAAGCAGGTCCTCCCCAGATATCAAATCTGCTGGCATCTTGATCATGGACTTTCCAGCTTCCAGAAATGTGAAAAATGAATTTCTATTGTGTATAAGCCACCTAGTCTACAGTATTTTGTTATAGCAGCCTTAACAGACTAAGACAAATGGATAAGAGACAAATATCTTATGCAGAAGAACTCCAAATAATGTGTGTAGATATTCTGCCTTCTTGAAGTGGGGAGTTATGCTCCCCACTCCACAAGTATGGGCTATGCATAGTGACTTCCTTCAGAAGAGTACAGTATGGAAAGGAAGTGGGAGGAAGAGCAACTTTACAGTTGAGAAAAGATATAAATCCTCAGAATGAGGAATACCAGTGAATCTCAAGCCAGAGAAATATAAACAAATCCAAACTTCCTTACAGGAGGAAAGTCTAAGATGTAAGAAAGAACAAGAGCAAAGAAAATGTCAAGCTTGAGGACAAATGTAAACAAATATTGACTATGTAAAACAATGCAAATAATGTCTAATATACAGGGCATAACATCAAGATAAAAATAAAGTACAATTGTATATAAGTGTAGAGGGTTCAGATTGGAATTAAAGGAAATAAAGGTCTGTGTATTTTTCCTGAGAAGAATAAAATAATGATTAACTTTAGGATCTGCTAAGTCAAAGGTGTAAGTTAAAATTTGGGGGTAATCATTAGAAGAACAGAAACAGTATATAAACTAGTAGAGAGAAAAACAGAATTAATATGGGGAGAATGAATCCAAAAGAAAACAAAAAGCAGTGGAGGGGTGGGGGGCGAAACCTAGAAAAAGTGAATAGATAGAACAAAAGTTAGACAGAAGACATAAACCCAAATATATCAGCTATCACAGTCCATGTACTAACAGTGTCTTGAGTCTACAAGGAGAGGATAATTTGAAACTCTACCTTTGGTACTTTCCTAGACTCCACCCTATATGTCTCATCTCTTGGCTGATTTTAATCTGCATCCTTTGCCTGTAATAAATTGTAAACATGAGTATAACAGCTTTCACTGAGTTTTGAAAATCCATCCTTCTAGTAAATTATCAAACCTGAGGATGATCTTAGGAACCCCTGAACTTGTAATTATTGTCAGAAGTGTGGACTATTCCCTATCTTCCCAGTTGGTGAACTTTTTGCACTATCTAGTCTCCACCAAAAATAACATGGATAAAGTATGGCATATTCTGTATAGCAATGAGAATGAATGGACATTCACACAATAAGGATGAATTTCATAAACATAATGTTGAATGAAAGAAGCCAGACAAAAAAGAAAACAACGTGGAAGGAAATAAAACGTCCATGGCTGTCTCGGTGCTCCTATAGAAAACCCTAGTCTCCTAAGATGTGGACATGTATATGATATAAAGATAGGCAATGCTCACTTTCAATTCAACATTCAACTTTTCAGGTATCACGAGAGTTTAATCTGTAGCCATTTGTCTAGTTAATTTAAGTCCTATCCAAAAGCATAATAAAACTTCTCTTATTTCCCTGAGAAGGCCACGTGGGTACAATCTAACTAGGCCCCTGGCTTAAGCTCCCAAGGTTCCAGGAAGACTGGAGTGCTATTCTCCCCATGTACTTACTTGTCAAAATGGATAAAGCCCAGATACCCCAAACATCTCTACATCATAAGAGCCAGATACTGGGGCTTATCCAGTTCTTGGAAGGATGTATTTACAATCTGTCAGATTAGGGTAAGTACCTAGGAGCTTTTGCATTCAGTGTCCAATAAACAGAGATATTTCTCTTTCAAGAGGGAAGGAGAAGGCAGCTGCTTTTTTCCTACATATAGAAGTGGGGAAAAACCATTGTTTTCCATCTCTCACTTATGAGGTATGACTCACCACTCACACAGAAAGCCTCCATTAGCTGTAGTATACTGAATTGTCTGTGGGTCTAGGTGCAGGGAACCAATGCTACAGTGCTACTCTAGCTATTGATCTGGTTGTGGGTATAAAGCAAAAATTCTTTCCCTGACCCAGAGGCCTCATGTTTCTGCAGTGTTTATATATAAAATTACATATCTGTGAGAGTGGGTTAACACCTTGGACCCTTCACAGTTCTTAACAAAACAATCGAGAGTCAATTGATACAAAGTTCAAAAACAGGCAATGCTAAGGTATGATTTGGGAAGTCAAATTAGTGATTCTCTTTGAGGAATAGGAACTAAAAGGGAACACAGTTTGGAGGACTTCCAGGTTGCTGGTCACATTCTGTTTCCTTATCTGGGTGCTGGTTCTATGGATATGCTTACTTTGAACCATCAACAAGCTATGAACCTATGACTGGCTATGTTAGTCCAGGTTCTCCAAGAACAGATGCCAAGATGAGATTAGGGGTGCATAGGATTGACTGGGGAGAATTCTCTGGGAGGGAGCCAGAGGAGGCCAGGGGACCCATCAGCCTGGGGTACAGGTCTAAACCCTGTGAAGGAGAGAGGGAAAGAAGGAAATAAGTAAGGGAGATCAAAGGCTGGTGTATAGCTCTAAGAAAGTTTTAACAAGACTGATAATGAGCCCTCAAATCAGTCACTATAGTGTCTGTGTCTGAAAATAAGCTTTTTATTTTTTTTTTAACTTTTATTTATTTTTGGAACAGAGAGAGACAGAGCATGAACGGGGGAGGGGCAGAGAGAGAGGGAGACACAGAATCGGAAACAGGCTCCAGGCTCCCAGCCATCAGCCCAGAGCCTGACGCGGGGCTCGAACTCACGGAGCGGGGCTCGAACTCACGGACCGCGAGATCCTGACCTGGCTGAAGTCGGACGCTTAACCGACTGCGCCACCCAGGCGCCCCTAGCTTTTTAAAAATTGTAATAGAAGTGCCTGACATTAAACTTTTGATTGCCAAGGCATCCATTTCAAGGACATTCATCTGAAATAAACATATTGCCAACTTATGTGATCCAGTTACTAGCTAACCAAACAGATAAGAGAGGCAGTCCCCATTCATGCAGTCTCCATGTTATTAAGCCCTGGATAACCTATATGACTGCCCATTGAGCGACCCTGCTTTTCTCCTCTGGTGCCCTATTTCCTGTTCTTATGTTTTTAATTTGCCAATGAAGAGTGAAACCTCAAAACCATAGGCAACCCATCCTTGACCCTAATAAAGGCAAAACCCCTGGTGCATGCTCTATCTCCCTCTACCCATGACCTTGCTGTATGGCCCTGGGCATGTCATGTACCCTCTAGAATCTGTGAGTAATAAACCTTTTTTTTTTTTTAATCTCCCTGATGGTTATTGTTAAGGTATGTTTTGCAATCATAATAGGAAGCACAAGGGCCAGTCTGACCACAACACTGGCTCCAGTCTGGGCAATGTCTGTGGGGGCCCATCACAAGTTGTACAGCCCCAGAGGAGTGCCTCACATTCCTAGCTGAGAGCATCACTATCAATAGCTGAGATGGACACAAAACAATCACGCAATAGAGGAGTCCTGTGATCCTAAGGAACAAGTCTGTATCCTTGCTGTGCTCAGTCATTGGCTGAGAGCAGCCCCATGGGAAGAGTCATCTTGGCACTAACATGTGATAAACTTCATAGCACAGCTGGGGCAGTCAGACAATTGTGCTTCCCACAGTAGGAGATCTAAGGGGTGTGTTTTGCAGCCATTACAGTCCACCCCTTGTGCTATATATATTGGCTTCTCCACACAGGTTCAGGGAATAGCTCCACAGGCCTCGTTTCCTGAGCAGAACTTTAAAAGAGGGAAGTTCATGGAATAAATTACAACACCCCATTGTTTCAGTTGTTCTCGGGGTTGCAACTGGTACTCCTCCTCTCTGTCTTCCACTATCCATTCTAAATTTACCTGACCCTCAGCTCTCAACTCAGCAGGTCTTGATGGCTAACTCAGTGGTGTAATCCAAACCTTATTGCTGAGGGTCCTGAGCCCTTGGAATGCTAACTGTCTTCATGGCAGGGCATTCCATGTGTCCACTCACAGCTGCAATGGGCAATGGAATACAAGGAAGCTCCCACAATTCACCTGTGCCCTATACATATTGCCCCATCCCCACTGAATAAAGTGGCCTGACCTCTTCTTCCAGCTGGTCAGAGTCAATTACTCCTACCAGTACAGTGACTCCTTTTCAAACCTGATGGTCCCTGGACAACAAGAGGTCAAAGCATCCAGGTGGCAGCCATAACTTATAGTTCAATGGGACCTTTTCTGTGGATCCTGGAAAAAGCATGTCCCCTTTGAGAACCAGGGTTTCCAGCTCTGCAGAGCCCAGAGTTACGAGGATGAGAAGTATAATATCCTCCCAGTGGGTCATTGGGTATAATTGGAATGAGTTCCCATTGTTGCAGAGTATTTTCTCCAACCTGATGCTTCAGCTATGCCGTAGAAGACCATTCCAGTATTCTGTGATGCTGGCTGCTTCTGGATGGTGCAATAAGTGATACAACCACTGAATCCCACGGCCACCTGCTGACTCCTATGTAACGTTACATGTGAAATGGGTCCCCTGGTTGAATGAAATGACATGTATCAGGAATTCCATAGGCTGCTGGATAGTGATGCTGGCTGAGACTCTCCAGGCAGAAAAGACAAACCTTACCCAGATTATGTATCTATCCCTGTGAGGACAAACCAGTGACCTTTCCAGGACAAAGAGTGTACACTGTGGCTAAACTGCCATTGAGTGGCCAGTTGTCTGCCTCAAAGAATAGTGGCATATTGGGGGATCAGTGATTTCTCTATTACTTTCACCATCACATCCATCAACATACATCTACCCCACAGCCAAACCATTAATTACTGCCCAGGAATCTATGTGTATTCTTCTCTTGGGCCACTTTATCTTCCATATAGAGCAGATGACTGGTTACTGCCCCACCCATTGGGAAGATCTTCCATCTCTACTGTCTTTCAAGACCAACCCTGAAAGTAGCTATGATGTATCATCTATGGTCTATTTTTGCCTTGTACCTGTCTACTGAGCCTAGTCATCCATAAATCAAGCTTGAGTATTTTCCTCCTCCTTCAGCTAGTCAAATGGGACCTCCATACAGCCTTTGGTACAAAGTGAGGAGGGATTCTGGAGCAACTGTTGTGTGTAATAGAGAGGCCTTAGGCTACCTGTTCATGTTGCTTACTTGTGCCCTCTGGTCCCATAAAGCCTTGGTTATACTTCCCACCATGAAAAACACTATGGAGGTTCCTCAAAAAATTAAAAATAGAGGGGTGCCTGGGTGGCTCAGTCAGTTAAGCATCTGACTCTTGATTTCAGCTCAGGTCATGATCTCACAGTTCATGAGTTCAAGCCCCATGTTGGACTCTGTGCTGTCAGTGCAGAGCCTGCTTAGAATTCTCTCTCCCCCTTTCTCTCTGCCCGTACTCTCCTCTCTCTCTGTCTCTCTCTCAAAATAAATAAATAAACTTAAAAATTTTTAATTAAAAATAGAAATACCATATGATCCAGTAATTTTACTACTGGGTATTTGCCCAAAGAAACCAAAAACACTCATTTGAAAAGATATATATACCCCTATGTTCATTGAAGCATTATTTACAATAGCCAAGATACAGAAGCAACCCAAAGTGTCCATGGATAGATGAACAGATAAAGAAGATATGGTATATGTTGTGTACAATGAAATATTACTCAGCCATAAAAAATAGTGAAATCTTGCCATCTGGGACAACATGGATGTACCTAGGTTGTACTAAGCTAAATGAAATAAGTCAGACAGAAAAAGACAAATGCCACATGATTTCACTCATATGTAGAATCTAAAACAAACAAACAAACAAAACAAAGCTAAATAGACTCTTAAAATACAGACAACAAACTGGTGGTTGCCAGAGGGGTGGCATGTTAAATAGGTAAAGTGGATTAACAGATACAAACTTACAATTATAAAATAAATAAGTCATGGAGATGAAAAGTATAGCATAGAGAATTTTAAAAAATAGTTTGGTATAAGGATATACATACAGACCAATGTAATAGAATGGAGGGACCAAAGATAAATCCTCGCATATATAGCAAATGATTTTTGACTTATTACTTGTCTCATTACCTTTTTTTCCCATCCATTTCAGCAAGGTTGTTTCATACATTTGTAAAACCTTTAGACTGTTTTGTCACATTCTGCCTTCCATGCTGGGATTCCACCAGCCTCCTAAGTGGTTCTTTTTCTGTGGTTAATTTGCACACATTAAGATTCACTCTTTGTGCTGTGACATTCCATGGGTTTTGACAAATGCATAGTGTCATACATCCTCCTATACCGTATCACACAGGATAGTTTCACCACCCTAAAAAACTCCTTGTGTTTCATCTATTCAACCCTCTTTCGCCCTTACCACCAAACTGCTGTCAACCATTGACCTTTTAACTGTCTATAGTTTGCCTTTTTCAGAATGTCACAAGATTGAAATCTTAAGATATGTAGGCTTTGCTGACTGGCTTCTTTCGCTTAGCAATGTGTATTTAAGATTTATCCATTCTTCTCATGGCTTGATGACGCATTTCTTTTTATTGTGGAGTAATATTCATTGTATGGTATATACATAATATATCATAGTATGATTTGTTTATCCATCTGCCTATTGAAGGATATCTTGGTTCCTTTTAAATCTTGGCAATTATGAATAAAGTTGCTGTAAATATTCAGGTGCAGGTTTTATGTGTATATTTAGTGATGAAGGAGCATAAGGCAAGCTGACAGGCTGCAAATACCCCCACACACCCCCAGGTGGGATATGTGTGATATTCCTCAGGCGGCCCAAGAACAAAGGAAAGGGGAAAAACAAATGGTTAACTGGGAGAGATCACAGTCATGCAGGACCCGAGTCTCCATCTATTTACAAATATCTTAGTAAATCACAAGAAAAAGGCAATCTCATCAATAGCCTAATCTCCAGAAAACTATAGACTCCGTTTCCTGGAGCCCCAACATCACCCCTCCATAGTGATGTGGAAACAAAGGCAGAAGGAAACGACAGGTAGAACTAAATTTCCTTATAACCTGCAGCCCATTGACAAATACTTGAGGTCAGCAGAGTAAAAAGTTTCTCCAGGAACTCCCTATGTCTTAATGCTAATGCTTTGCTGGAGGGAAAAACCTTAGCCTGACAATAGGTAGGCCTCCAGGAGCCTGCGAGTCCTCTATAACATGAAAATCCCATTGGAAACTTCCCCAGGACTTTGATCTCCACAGTATATAATCAGTCTCTTCTCATGTTCCCTGGGCAGCTCTTTTCTGCCCACGGGTCCTTTTCCTGTGCTTTAATAAAATCACCTTTTTGCACCTAAGATGTCTTCAAGAATTCTTTCTTGGTCATCAGCTCCGGACCCCACAAACCCCACTGTCACCCCAAAAACCTCATCATTTAATATTCACATCAGTTGAGTAAATACGTAAAAGTGTTGTTATTGGATAGTATGGTAACACCACATTTAGTTTTGTAAAAAAAACAAAAAAACAAAACCTGCCAAACTATCTTCCAAAGTAGCTGGATCACAATTGCCTGTTTAAAAAAATAATTTAACAATATTTATATCAACAACTACTTTGTGTTTTCCCCGTTTTACAATTGAGGAAGTGTGGTACAGAGGGGTAAAGTGGCTTGTCCATAGCTTGGGGATAAAGCCAGATGTGTCTACCTGCAGAGACTGGGTTCTTCAACCACAATGGTGAAGAATGAATTCTGTGAGTGCACAGGAGGGAGAGAATAAAGGCAAAGGAAATGTAAGTAAAATTAAATTTCCTTACAACTTGCAGCCCATTAACAAATACTTGAGACAGGCAAAGTATGACATTCATCCGGGAACTGACAATTGTCTTTTAAAGTTAATGCCTTGCTAGAGGCAAAAAGCAACCTTAGCTTTAAGATAGCAAGACCTCCAGGATCCTGTTAAGTCTTCTTTAACATAGGGAAATTCTTTTGGAAACTTCCTTTCTGTGTGTCCCTCCTCAACTTAAAAGTGTATAACCAATCATTACTCACAAATCCTGGGTGGCTCCTTGTACCCATGGGTCCTGTGCCCATGCTTTAGTAAAACCACCTTTTGAAAGAGCGGACCTAGGCCGGCCGACTTCATTTTGTTCTGTGTCCTCCATCTTGAGTGACTATATCCCCGACATGGCCCCCTTTCCGGGAAAACCACAGAAAGAAATTCCAGCTCAAACCTCAGACCACGCCTCCTCCCCTTGAGTAACTTCCCGCTCACCCGTTCAAACTTCCCATTCAAACCACACCCGGCAACCTGCGCAACGGGACTCTGACCCTTCCCCAGCCAATCAGCTAAGGCCACGACCATTACCCCACCAGCCGCCCCTAGATCCCTATAAAACCTTTGTGCTTTTGAAACTCGCTCTCTCTCTCTCTCCCCGGCATCTTACTGCTGCATCGGTGCCGGTAGGGGATTGAGCTCGAACTAGCTCGAATAAAGGCTCTTTGCTTTTGCATCGGACTCGGCTCCCTGGTGGTCTTTGGGGATCACGAATTCTGGGCATAACACTTTTTTGCACTGAAAATGTCTCAAGAATTCTTTCTTGACTATCTGCTCCCAGAGCCCACATCATATCACATCAGACAGATCTTAAGATTAAAAACCTCTTCCCTCACCCTCTTGCACTGTTGGTGGGAATGCAAACTGGTGGAGCCACTCTGGAAAACAATGTGGCGGTTCCTCAAAAAACTAAAAATAGAACTACCCTATGACCCAGTAATAGCACTGCTAGGAATTTACCCAAGGGATACAGGAGTGCGGATGCGTGGGGGCACATGTACCCCAATGTTTATAGCAGCACTTTCAACAATAGCCAAATTATGGAAAGAGCCTAAATGTCCATCAACTGACGAATGGATAAAGAAGATGTGGTTTATATACACAATGGAATACTACTTTGGCAATAAGAATGAAATCTGGTAATTTGCAGCAACTGGATGAAACTGGAGGGTATTATGCTAAGTTAAGTAAGTCAGTCAGAGAAAGATACCGTATGTTTTCACTCATGTGGATCTTGAGAAACTTAACAGAAGACCTTGTGTAAGGGTTAAATTGTAGTGTAGGGCTAACCTGTAGCCTTAAGAAATAACAGCTTTAACACTGTAGATTAAGAGATAACCACCTTGTCCTATCAATCAAGGGAACAAAAGTTCAAGCAAAATCAACTGGATTAGTGTTTGATTGGATTGGGGCTGTTTCCACCACCATCTGGGAACTATTTCTTTGTTCTGTTACCAGGTGATGATAAGACGATGTGGTCAGCTATAAAAACTACCCCGGCTGTTCGAGACCGCACTCTGGTCAAGAGTGTCGGTCCCAATCAGTTGGCCTTGCCTCTCATTGCAATAAACTTTGTTGTGACTGTCACTGGTGCCCATAGCATTGGGGGAGAGGAAGGGAAAAAAAAGTTACAGAAAGGGAGGGAGGCAAACCATAAGAGACTCTTGGATACTGAGAACAAACTGAGGGTTGAGGGGGGTGGGGGAGTGGGGAAAGTGGGTGATGGGCATTGAGGAGGGCACTTGGGATGAGCACTGGGTATTGTATGGAAACCAATTTGACAGTAAATTATATTATAAAAAAAAAAGACAGCTTTTCAGGCACAGAGGTTAAAGCTTCTCTGTCTTATCCCTACTTTTAATAAAAAATAAAACAAAAAAACTCTTCCCTTTATGGAACTAAAGTCTGCCTCACATTGTCCTGGAGTTACACAACACTTTCCATAAGACAGGAGTGAACTAAGCCTTACATGCCTGAATTGAGCCTGTCTACAGCTCTTCAGGCAGTGGAATGTGCATTCAGCAGTGGCTTCTTCAGCCAATTTACCTTGGGTGCAGTGACCTTGGGTAAGTCCTTTCACTTCCCTGAGACTCAGATACCTATAAATATCTGGTACCTATATGACCTCGATTTTGAGTTCTGCACCTAAATGTACAACTGCTTTCCTAGATACCTCCACTTGTGTCTTCTACTGACCCCTCAAGATCAATGTAAGCAAAACAAGGTCCCTCCTGTGAACAGGACCAACTGATACTAAGAATAAAGGCAAAAGAAATGTAGAAAAAACTAAATCTCCTTACAATTTGCAGTCTATCGACAAGTACTTGGGACAGGCAGAGTAACCTTCCTCCAGGAACTCAACTGCCTAGATGTTAATATTTCACTAGAGACAGGCAACCTTAGCTTGACATTAGCTGACCTCCAGGATCCTGTAAGTCTTCTTTAACATATGAAAATCCCCTTGGAAACTTCCTTTATTTCTAACCACCCAAGATACAGGTTAGCAATCATCCTCCAAGCCCACTGATTACCTCTGAAGGGTCTCATGACTTAAGAGTTTGCTAGACAGTAGTAAATGACCTTACTTAATAGCAGCTAGCCCCTCAAGGTGCTGGAAGCTTTGCTTCCGAATTCCTTAGAGACTTACACTATCCCTAACTCCTAGTAACTAAAAAGTATATAATCAGTCACTCCTCACAATCCCAGTGCAGCTCTTTCTACCCATGGGTCCTGTCCCCATGCTTTAATAAAACAACCTTTTTTGTACCAAAGACGTCTCAAGAATTCTTTACTGACCGTTCACTCCTGACCCCCATAACATCATATCACCAGCTACATGATTTATCAGGGGCAGTGTGAAATGAAAATGCAGGGTACCTTGTTAAAAAATTGTTAAGAATTTCAAGACAGTGGGACAACCGGGTGGCTCAATCGGTTGATTGTCCAACTCTTGATTTCAGCTCAGGTCATGATCCCAGGGTCGTGGGATCAAGCTCAGTGTCAGGCTCTGTGCTGAGCATGGAGCCTGCTTAAGAATTTCTCTCTCTTTCTCCCTCTGCCCTTCTCCCCCACTCGCATGCTCTCTCTCAAAAAGAGAGAGAGAGAATTTCAAGATAGCAATGGAGAGAGTACTGGATCAAGCACAGGGCCAGGAACAACTGCCCAGGTCACATGTCTCATACAGGTCTCACTCCCATCTTCCTTTTAGGAAACCAGCCACTACTGACCTCTCGTGTCCATCATCTCCTTTTGTCCAGTCACACCCTCCAGGCTCCAGTCATAATGGACTTCTGCAATCTGTCATTCTTCAAATCACCCAAACTTTTGCCTCTGGCCTGGGCAGTCTCTTTCTCCTTCATCCTTGCTCCACTCCTATTGTCCTCAGATTCTTTGTGAAACACTCCTCAGTCTTCTGCTGTTAACATCACATGTCCCTGGTTTTCCTCACACTTCTCTCTGGCAAGTTTCTTCAAAGTCTTTGCCAGCTCACTTTGCCCTACCTGGTTTTTATTTCATTTTTCATTGTTTGTGAAATTGCTGGATCTTTATTTTAGCTTTAGTTTAAGGTCGATAATAGACTTCACACAGTTCAAAACAAGCATCAGCCAGTGTTTAACGTCTGTCTCTACCTCTAAAGGATGAACTCTGTGACCATGACTTTGGGCTAGGTCAGATTCACAAAAGCATCAAAGTTAAACTTTCAAGGCAATATCTAAATGGGAGTTTGGAGGCCTTAAAATTTTTATCTACTTCCCAAGACCACACTGATGTGGAGAAAAAAGGCAAAAGGAAAAAAATTAAACTTCCTTATAATTTATAGCCCATTGACAAGTACAT
This sequence comes from Puma concolor, assembly GCF_028749965.1. Classification (NCBI taxonomy): domain Eukaryota; kingdom Metazoa; phylum Chordata; class Mammalia; order Carnivora; family Felidae; genus Puma; species Puma concolor. The sequence continues at coordinate 22,500,954 of NC_141678.1, forward strand.
GGGACAGGCAGAGTGACCTTCCTCCAGGAACTCAACTGCCTTAATGCTTTGCTAGAGGCCAAAGGCAAACTTAGCTTGACATTAGTCCAACCTCCAGGATCCTATAAGTCTTTTTTAACATATAAAAATCCCTATGGAAACTTCCTTTATCTCTACCACTCCTCCCAAGATATATGTTAGCAATCATCCTCCAAGCATATGGCCCACTGATATATATCTGAAGTGTCTCACGACTAAGGGTTTACTAGGCAGTAGTAAATGACCTTACTTAACAACAGCTAGCCCCTCAAGGTCCTGGAAACCTTGCTTCCAAACTCCTTAGAGACGTACACTATCCCTAACTGCCTCCCAACTTGAAAGTATGTAATGTCACTCCTCACAAACCCAGTGCAGCCCTTTCTGCCCATGAGTCCTGTCCCCATGCTTTAATAAAACCACCTTTTTGCACTGAAAATATCTCAAGAATTCTTTCTTGTCCATTTGCTCCCAGACCCCAACATTTCACGTCTTTCAGGGCCCAATGTGGGGCCTGAGTCTTCTCATCTGGACTCTGAGGCTAGGTGCAAGATTCATGAGTATCTCCTCTTCTATTCCTTTACTTTCATTCCAGGAGCTTTTCAAGGAGTATGGTCTTATCGGAACACTTTCATGTCAATTGTTCAGGCTGCAATGCTCTAGCCCCTGGCTGCTTTATGGGGAGGAATTAAAAGCCTGCCTTTTGACTCGAAGTTAGTACCATGGCCAGAATGATAATAAGACCCAGAAACTTGTTCCCCTCTCTTCATTCATGTCCTTATACAAAGGTGTCTGTCTTGGGCACAGGACAGCCACCTAAGTCACAAGGACAGCTGCAAATCTTGACTCCCATGTGAGGTTTCCTCCTAATTGGTTTAATGTGATCCACTCCACATCTCTGGTTTAGCCACTTCTGGCCACAAGACCTCCACTCGGAGCCAGCCCAAACTAGTACCCAATTGAATTAAAACCCAACCAGGAACGATTTCTTAGGGAACGTGGCTTTAAAATATGTGTTAGAAAGTTTTTCAGACCATAATGGATTTCTACCTTTACTGTTTCTCATCAATGCTCCCTATTAACTACTTAAATTACAAAATTGGGTAATTTCCCCTTTTAAAACTTTTCTAGTGTTTTCCATGGGTTAAAAAGGGTAGGTTCTTTAAGGCATGGTATGGCATGGCATGGTGCAGTGTGTCACAGTATCTCGGCCCATACACCAGCACCCATTTGTAGTCTAGAATGCAATAGGGAAGCAGGGGACTGCTGGCATCCCTCCTACAGGTCAGGGCACTGATCATAGTGATTTCATTTGAGGGACACCTCAGGTCACTTTGACACCAGGAACTTCTGACATATCCTGCATGGGATGCCACCGGGGAGTTGGAGGTGATTTTTTTGGGTAATGGACCTTCTCTACTTTTCCAGGATCTTCTTCAGTTCCCAAGTACTCTTCCTTTTAATGCACTGGAAACAATTCAGATTGCAAAATTTAAGAAAAGCCTGATCTTCTTCTGTAACATTGGATGGCTTTAATACTCCTTAGGAGACGAGGAAAAATGGTTCATTAAAGGAAAATTAAGCTTCAATAAATCAGTTAGATTTCTTCTGCAGGAAACAGAGTAAATGGATGGAATGTACTCTATGTCCAGCCCTGCATGGCCCCAAATCAGAACCCTGATCTAAGGGCATTTTGCAGAATGTGTTTGGCCACTAACCAGGCTGGTAAACTCCCTCCTGACAATGGATAACTATCTAAACAGGTTTCCTCCTAAACCCAGGTTGCTGGAGGAAACACAGACCATCCCTAACGAAGGGGATGCTGACCCTCTCTCACTGTTCCTCCTAGTAGATGTGGGGGCTTCTTCTTCATTCATTTCCTGGGTTAATGGCTATGATCATTGGAGCCAACTGTGCTCAGTCTACCTTGGGATGGGGACTTTAAAGAATATTCCCAAGCAGCTGCTGAAACTCCTTGTATCAGGGGAGTTTTCTGTTTTCTCTGGCCTGACATAGACCACCTACTTTTACTTGTTGGAAGAAAAAACATGGCATCTGCTCATCTGTCTGAGATGATAAGCTTTAGAACCAGAAGTCCTCTTTCTGGCTCTCAGGCAGCCCCTCACTTCTTCTGCCTCCCTCTCCCCCTCTTCCTGTTTCTGTACCACGTTGGGTGTAGTCTGCATCACTGGCTCCTGTACCATTCGGCATGCCTCTGGCACCATGGGCTCCTCCTCCTACCCTCACTGTCAAGGAGTGAAGAGCACCCCCTTGAAGTGGGTGAACTCCACCCACTTCAGATTTCCCCACTGGTGCCCCAGGTAAAATTGACATTGGGGAACAAATTGACTGACTTTTAAGGAGACCCAGGTGGAACATATTTGGTATTTAAACTAATTTAAGTTTGTTGGTTTAATTAAGATAGACATGTCTTTGGAGTTATCAGCATTAAATTTGAAACTTTTATTCTACCCTGGTTTACTGAAGGTCAAATTAGCTCATGTTACCTGTTGCAATTTGTCAGCAAAACAGTGACTTAAAATGGTTAATTTTGTCTGTCTCAATGTTTTCATGGGTAATTAAGATAGTCTTTGGCAACCTGAAACTTTAAAGTTTTGCTTGGGTGATAAATTGGATTGAATTCATTGGACATCTAGACCTTTTCCAAATAGGAGGGAGTGCTAAAGCACGGATTCCTGCATGTAGGTTTGTGCTTTTGGCTTCTTATTGCAAAGAAACTAAGGATATTTGGGTCTGTTGGAAAACATGCTTTGTGCTTAAATGTATTCATAAATTTGCTATCTAAAGAATTCTGGCACAACAGACAGTTCACAATTGATTAGTACTTAGTTTTCACTGGAGACTAAGATTTCTAAGAGTTAAAATTCTGCTAAATGTAATTAAGACTGATAGATATAAGGGAAGCAACTCTGTATGTAGGGAAAGTAGGAGATGTATGAGAAAGATATAAGGAACAGGAATACATTTTTGTTGAAGGAAAAAGAAAGTAATTTTGTCCTAAAATGAGACTGGCTGTTTGGAGAGAAATGGATTGGGGCAAAATCTGAATACAAAAGCAACTTGTAGAAGGTTTGTGAAGGCAAATCTTTGGAAAGGAATTTTATGTGTGGTCAGGATGGACTAGATTGAAATGAATGGATTTAAAAAACAATTTTTTTAAATCTTCATTTACCTTTGAGAGAGAGAGAGAGAGAGAGAGAGAGAGAGAGAGAGCCAGAGGGGGAGGAACAGAGAGAGAGGGAGACACAGAATCCAAAGCAGGCTCCAGGCTGTCATCACAGAGCCGAACATGGGGCTCGAACCCACAAACCGTGAGATCATGACCTGAGCCAAAGTTGGACATCCAACGGACTGTGCCACCCAGGCTCCCATGAAATGAATAGATTTTAAAAGTACACTTGTATAAGACTGAAAATCTGCTTTCTCCTGTTAAAAAGACAAGGTTTTCTTGGATTACTGATCTGTTCTTGGCAAGAAAATGTAAACAAAGTTGTTTTTTCTTTGGCTGCCCAGAAAAACCAGTTTCTATGTTTTGTTTTTATCAGGTCTTTGATGATTCCTAATCCTACTTAGGCTTGTGCTTTAAAACGTTCTGAGGTTTTTAAACAAACTTCCCCAAGATTTAAATCTTAAGCTCAGTCTCTGACTAATTAGGCTTGTTTATTTGGTATGTTATGTTCTGGTATAAGGTCAGCACTTGATATTCTGATTATTGAAGAATATCAATAACTGAATTTCCTTGTCAATTGCATTATAGTCCTTTTGTCATTTGTGAAACGTGTTTAATCTCCAAGGAGATTCATAAAAAGGTCTTTTGACAAATACAGGTATTTGGTATCTTTATGATCCTAAAACTGAAGTGGGGAATAATTTCCAGAACTAACTAAAAAGCTGCATTCAAACTGAACAAGAATTAGTAACATGGGACTAAATGAATTAAGGAAGAGGATTACAGTTGTTGTGACTCTTGTTTGAAACACTGCTGGTTCTCTAATGTTGGCTCCTCCTGATTAAGGAAACTTTCTCTTAAGATAACTATGACTTACAAAAATGTAATGAAAGTATTCATTTGTGAACAAATGGAAGCACTTTTTCTCCCTACCTGAACCCTCTGAAATTCAAAAAGTCTCAGTATTTTTCCCCCATGGCAATTATAATCCTTTGCATAAGTTCAGTAAGAAGCTGTTCTCCTTGTAACAAGACACCACTGGAAACACTGCTTTGTTGTTGTTGTTGTTGTTGTTGTTGTTGTTGTTGTTGTTGTTGTTTTTAAACCAAGGCTTTGACTGGAATGTCATATTTGAGAGAGACATGCATAGACTCAGATATGACCAGATGACTTTAAGGAATTAAGGTTGGCTTTATGGAGTCAATAAAGCCCTTAGAAATGTTGGCCTGATACCTTGCTTATAGAGTTCCCAGCAGACTTACCAGGTAAGTAAAGAATGTCACTTCCTGGCAGGTACAGAAACCTCAGGATATTGTGGGGATCTTTAGAAGAGGAATTTGCCCAAATCTACAGCTCTTTCAAGTATGTCTGATGGCAAGTGTTCGGCTTGGCTATTGGCCTAGAGGGGCTACTAAAAGTTTAATCTAGATTCCTTATTAAAGCTGCAGCCAGGGGCGCCTGGGTGGCTCAGTTGGTTAAGTGTCCGACTTCAGCTCAGGTCATGATCTCACAGTTCATGAGTTTGAGCCCCATGTTGGGCTCACTGCTGTCAGCACAGAGCCTTCTTTGGATCCTCTGTCCCTCTCTCTCTCTGCCCCTTCCCTGCTCATGCACGCACTGTCACTCTCTCTCAAAAATAAATATACTGTAAAAAATAGAAAATAAGAAAAGTTGATTAATAAAAAAAAAAAAGGAAAAAAAAGAAAAAGAAAAAAAGTTCCAGCCAAACAGATTTTGAAAGATCTGTACGATCAATCACTATTCTTGCCGAACTTATGTAAACAATTAGGCCAAGTTGGTTAAAATTGGACTTGTTTTACAAACAAATTAGTCTTGATTTGGCTATCTCTGGAAATAAGGGTGAATTTAAAGAAAAATTATGTTTCAGGAACACACCTTTGCAGATGTTAAATTCTAGTTTTGATTGTCTTTGAATATTTGTTAGTTGTCTAAGGTAGACAACTTGAGGTAAACTTCCAAAAAATTGCCACAATAGCTCATGTATAGACAATCTTCATGTTTGTTATTCTGTGGGGATAATAACAGGACCCCATGGGCATATGATTATTTGAATAGCCAGAAAATGGGAGGGATTCCTCAACAATTGCATAACTCAACTATCATCTTGACCAATTCTGTGTGGCTGGGATGAAAAAATCACTTCTTAAAAGCTGTTGTAGACTCTGGGTCTAAAATTCTCTCTTGTCTAGCAAGAGAGCAGAACACAGGATTAAAAGTGAGAGATGGCTAATGTCCTGGAAAAGACAAGAGCCCCAAATAAGGGTCCTTGCCCTCTATTTATTAAGATCAGAAGGCTTACAAACGTGATGGATGTGCATAAAGAGACAAAGAAACTAGGAACATCAACTTGGGGATGTGAGGGGAAAGGGGGTTTTGAAGATATATGGTGTTTGGGGTTTGGGTCAATATAAAACAAAATCCTGGCACCAAGCAAATGGGCAGATTGTTGTTAACAGCAGACAGGAGGCACCCTGTCTGTTTATCTTAGTTAGCCTAGGGGATAAGGCAGATAGGGGGAATAACCTGAGGGTTAACAAGACAACTTTTCTTTTGTTAACCATTTCCACTCTGGGCTGCTTCACCTGCAGTGCAGAGGTCTGTAGCTCAATTTACCAGTTTACCTAACTTCGTCCTTTCCTCCTGTGAAAGCAGCTTTTTGCTATAGTACTAAATTGGGGGATGCTTCCATCCTGAACACCTAATCTTGTTTACCTCATATACCTTTGTATTGGGTGCCTTTGTGCCCCTTCCTCTCTATTCTGGGGGCTCTGTACCTCCTCTATTTGGGGGTGCCTTTGCACCTCCCTATTCCAGGTTGCCAATGTTATTTACCCAAACTCGGGTGTAAGCATCCTATGGCTTTGTATTTCTTTATGCCTTGTTAACCTACTGGTGAAGCCCAGGGGATTCCTACATTTATTCCCCACAAAAAGCCGGAGTGCACCTCACTCCATGGGGTTAACTATGGACTTGTGGAGATAATGGATGGCCCCACTTTCCTCATGACTGTATTGGATATTGCACTTGGGGATGCCCATATCCCCAGACAAGTTTTCTCCTACTTGCCAGTGATTCCTCATAATTAGGATATTGTTAAAGTTAGACATCAAACAAAGAAGGTTTCTTGATGGTTTTATCCCTTAGCCATATTTGTCCCAGGAGTTGCCTCTAATGATATAAAATTGCAAGTAGAGGCTTCAGCCAAGCATACAACAGCCGCCTTTAACCAGACCCAACTCGTTGTCAACCACAAGTTCAAAAGTTGGCCCTCTAAAACCGAATGACCCTTGATATCCTGACTGCATCCCGAGGAGGCCCAGAATTAGATGGCTGGCTCCTAATGAGACCCAATGTCTATGCAGCTCTAACCTGTGGTCATGGTTTCCCCCAAGCTGGATAGATTGCTGTACTCTGGGTTTTGCCTGGATGCACAGATGCATTATTAAAACCATTACCAACCCAGCCAACCTTCCTAATTTAAAACAACCATGGACACATTCTGTGGCAACAAAAATGTTACTGTGTTTCTAACTGGCATGAATACTCAAATGGTCACTTTATTATTTTTTAAGTTTATTTTGAGAGAGAGCAAGCACTGCCCAGAAAAGGGTCAGAGAGAGGAAGAGAGAATTTCCTTTCAGTGCAGAGCCTGATGTGGGGCTCAGAGTCACAGTGAGACTGTGACCTGAGCTGAAATCAAGAGCCAGATGTTCAACCAGCTAAGCCACCCAGATGCCCCTCAAATGGGCACTTATAAACGATCCCTCTCTTTCCTTTAATGATTGGTTAAACTCCTAGACTGGAGATGATTTTTGTCAACTATCAAAGGACTCTTATTTGGGCTTCTTCTTCTTTTTGTTATTCTAATCATGTTTTGCTGTTTTCTCCCATACCGCCCACCTGGTGACTAGACTCCTTCACTGCCATATCGTCAAGTTGGCAGATGATCCCTTCCACTCAGGGAGATCCATATATGCAGTCTCCCTTAGATTCAGCTGTCTCTACTTTTCATAACTCCTATATATATGTCTCCAAGTGACCATAGGTAGGGACATCTCTACACCCCTATTCAGCAAGAAGTTACAGAAGATAAGACCTTCCAACCTCAGCAACCTTAAAGATTTTAGGGTCAAGATTATTCGGAGGGGCGGGGCAATGATTTGGAGAACAAAGGCAAAAGAAAAAAAAAATTAAACTTCCTTATGACTTACAGCCTACTGACAAGTACTTGAGACAGGCAGAGTGACCATTCTCCAGGAACTCAACTGCCTCGATGTTAATACTTTGCTAGAGACAAAAGGCAACCTTATCTTAACATTAGCCCAAAATCTCCAGGATCCTGTAAGTCTTCTTTAATATGTAAAAATCTCTATGGAAACTGCCTTTTTCTCTACCCTCTGCCCCAAGATATATGTTAGCAATCATCCTCCAAGCATATGGCCCACTGATACACATCTGAAGGGTCTCATGACTAAGGGTTTACTAGACAGTAGTAAATGACCTTGTCTTAAGAGCAGCTAGCCCCTCAAAGTCCTAGAAACCTTGCATCCAAATTCCTTAGAGACTTACACTATCCCTGCCTCCAACTTGAAAGTATATAATCAGTCACTCCTCACAAACCCAGTGCAGCTCTTTCTGCCCATGGGTCCTAGCCCAGTGTTTTAATAAAACCACCTATTTGCACCAGAGACATCTCAAGAATTCTTTCTTGACTGTTGGCTCCCAGATCCCAACATTTCACATCACACACCATCTGAAGGTGGTGTGAATATTTGTATAAACCTTGTAATCATCCTTTGAGGAACACATACGGAAGACATATGTACATTTAAAAAGCTCAAATGTGCTGAATGTACATTTAAAATACCACAAGTTCCATAACTCTACTTGGCCTTTTGCCATTTTTCAATCCACCGCTAAGGCTCGGTATATATGAGTGGCTTCTCAAGTCACTATACTTCTGTGAGGAAAAGTCTGCTTTTGATCTACTTTATCCCCACTAAGAGCCAAAGAACCAAAGGAAAACCCACACAGGCCAGCGGGGAACAGAGTCCAGCTTCACTCAGCGCCCCTGGCGGTGGCTTTTCCTCCACGGAGGCCAAATTCCCAAGTTCCCACGACGCCTAGCAACCGTTACCGGGACAACGCCACTGCCGCTCACGCACCTCAGAGTGTAGCCGTTCTTGGAATCCCAGAAGGTACTGCGCTGCAGCCGCAGGGCCTTCCGCCTCCCTCCATCCCAACATGCAACGGGGCTCATAAAGTCAAGCGATCGTCATCAGGATATCTATAGAAACGCCTGAAAATCTGCGTTCGCTGAAACATTAAAACTGTCTAAAATAGGTCCACAGATGGAAAAGAACTCTAAAGAGAGGTCTCAGTGAATTTTTTTTCCAGAAAGTTCAGTAGTAAATTTCGAGGAGGAAAGTCAAATAATTCCCCAGACTCGCTCAGGCACCTCATCGGGCAGCCCGCGCAGACCCGCGGCGTAGGGGCCTCGGGACCCTAAGCGGGGCACGTTGCGGGAGGAAGTGGCGCCGTCTGCCCACGGGGCGCTAGTAGACCCTTCAACGTGGAGCCATGGGAGGCCTAGAGAAGAAGAAGGTAAGTGGGGCATATGACCAGGCGGGGTGGCGCTGGGGCGGGGGGGGGCGGGTGGTGGGAGGTGGGAGCGACGGAGCCAGGGGACTGCGCCTTTCCCGGCCTCAGCCCTTCATGCGTACAGAAACGGCTGGGATCAGCGCAATGAGAAACAGCCACGAGATGGGGTCCGAGAATAGGCGAGGACGGCTATTCGTCCGATGAAGTTCAGGAAAGAACCTTGGAGTAGGGCTGTAAAACAAAGTTGGGGTTGCCAAGCACCCCAAATGCAGCCCCGGTCGAAAGGCAACTGTTTACTGAAACAGTAATAAACATTATGAGAAGTTTATCGTTCGGTCAAGTTTATCATTTCCAAAACTTGTTATTCTCTTTTCTGTTAGACTTGCCCTTGACATTGGAGAGGGAAACGTAAACAAATGGATGTGGACACCCAACAAAACGATCACAGATTGTTAAATGTGATGTGAAAGATAAGGCTGGTGGATAGAAAAAGCTACTTACTTTAGTTGGTGTTGTCTTGGAAGGTCTCTCCTATTCAACATTTAAGCCGCAATCAGAAAGTTCAGAAGATCTCACATGGGTTCTGGGCCATGGGAGTGCTTAGCGAGCAAACCTGGCGGGGGAAACTCAGTGCCAGGACCCTCAGGTGGGAAAAGTTTTCTGTGCGCGAGGAATTAAGACATCAAGATGGCTTAGGGTATAGTAAACCAAGGGAAGGGAAGAATGGCATTTGGTGAGGTTGAGGTTAGACAGGGACCAGATGTATAAGGCCTGTGAGCCACAGTGAGGAGCTTGGATTTTATTCCAAGTGCAGTACAACTCAGCTAAAGGGAAAGTACCACGATACAGTTTTTCAAGGGTTTCTTGTTGCCGTATGGAGAATCACCTTAGTGGTATGAAAAGATGGGGGAAGGGATGAAGGTGAGGAAGATGTAGTTGTCTTGTGTTTTCTTCAGATTGAAAGTTTCTGTTGCCTGTTTATATTTAACCCAATACACTGTTGAACAACCAGTAAGTGCTAGTGTTTAGAATCACAAAGATTTAAGATAGAAAATTTTTCCTTGCAGCACAGGTGCAGATATGTAAACAAGTCACGACAGTTGTTAAAGCTGGGTTTCACAACCATTTTGAGCCACATAATGCTTTGTTGTGGAAAGACCTGTCCTGTGCATTGTAGGATGTTTAGTATCATCCTGACTTCTTACGCACTAGATGCCAGTGCCACTCAACAACCCAAAATGCCTAATTCCCTTCCCTCCATCTCACACACACCCAGGGAGTAAAATCATCCCAGTTGAGAACTATTTATCCACTTGCTATTTAAAAGGATAAGCATAATGACAGACATATATGTAATGGAAAACACTTTTAAACCCAACTTTCTGAGGCAGTCTGAAGCTCATCTTTGTATCCCCAGTGGACAATGTCTGGAAAGAATAAATGAAAGTGTGTTTTATGATGGGGGGTGATCATAAACCTCTTGAGGGGTATAGGTTTATCTCTTTAGAGCTGGACCTGGCCATCAGGTCCCTGCTGTTTTACTGCAGAGGATGATCTTGTTTGGAAAGGACACGCTTGGTACCTTGAACTGCTACTCTTTATCAGGAATACAGAGATATGAGCATGAGGCAGCATCTTGGCACTACAGACATCCACATGATTGCATCAGACAGTATGCTCCTGCCCTCATAGCATCTTGCTTAATATTTGGAACATGGTAGAGATACTCTTATTTTCTGTTAAGTGAATGAATGATGGAGGGGAGAGGTTTTTTAGCTTAGGGCATGCATTTTCAACCAGATATCACCCCCAAAGGAACAAAAATTAGTTGAAGGGATCTTAGATTTTTCCATGGTTTGTGGCCCTCTAAAAGACCACATTAAACAGATCTTGGTATGTCTGTAGTATTAACATTTCGTGGGGTTGTGAGAGGGGATGATTAAGGGGGAGGTCTAAAAAACCTTCTGGTGTAAGGGTTGGTTGTAGTGAAAAAGTTGAAAAAACCAGTTTAGGGGATTAGGCACTGAGGCTTAGGACTCAGACCTACGTTTGAATCCCAGCCCTTAAAAATCTGTGTGACCTGGACACAAGCCATGGTTGTTGTGAGGATTAAATAAAATAATTGCTGATCAAAGTAGCCAATACTTAGAGCCACTACTAAGTGCTTTTGGTATAGCACCTGATCCATAGCAACCTCATGGTCCCCAGCATCATGCAGATGTGTGTGTCCTTTATGCTGAGTACTGCAAGGACAGTACAGGAGAGCTTGTTCAGGTGGGTGGACTCCCTCCCTATAGCATTTCCTGTCCCAGAAGCCTATCAGCTGGTTATGCACAGTGATAGTTACCCCTAGCATGAGGCATGCCCAGAGATTGATGCCATCACTGCAATCATTGCTAATGGTCACTTGGGTTTTTTTCTCCCCAAGTATGAACGAGGCTCTGCCACCAACTACATCACCCGAAACAAAGCCCGGAAGAAGCTGCAGCTGAGCCTGGCCGACTTCAGGTGAGGTTGGAGAGGAGTGGCATAAGGGGGCCACGGGGGTTCCTGAGCAATGAATCATGCTCAGTAACGGTGAAAACTCAGCCACATCCCTATCTTCCCTGTGCCACCACAAACTCTGTCCAGAATTCTGACCTTTCTCATTCTCTTCCTCATCTGGCTTTGCTGTAAGTGAGCTGTGCTTTGCCAGGTGTGGTCTCTAGGGAAGCTGGAGAATGGGTCATGCCACCCTTAATCATCAGAATGGGTCCACTGGTACAAGGCATTGCTACTCTCTGGCTGGGTCTTTGTCACCCATTCCCTCCGTTCTGGCAGAAGAGACCCCTGATCCTGCAGCGAGGGGTTCTCAACTCCTCATAGAGTCAAATCATATCTTTCCACAGCCTGTGGGCCCTGCCACATGGCCCACTTTTAGTCACACAGCACTTTTCGCTCCTACAGCCTCTGTCCTTCCTAGGATGCCTTTCCCTCTACCTTTTATATGGCTGAAGTGTGAGTTTCTCAGCAAGGCCTTTCCTGACTCCCTTTGTGAAAAAAGGATACCTGCCATCTGGCCCCTGTTAGCATTCTGATTGTTTCCTTTCTGGTGCTTGTGACAGTCTACATTAGGTGGTTTTGGGGGAACTTGGGATTGTCAGATCCTGCACTAAGATGTGAATTCTCTAAGGGCAAGGCCCCCATTTTCATTGTTCACTGCTGTTTTGCTGGCCTGATGTGGCCAGTGTTTAGTACATTTACCTACAGAAGGAATAATTTTTATCTTCCAGGCGGCTGTGCATCCTGAAGGGCATTTATCCCCATGAACCCAAACATAAGAAGAAGGTTAACAAGGGCTCCACAGCAGCCCGAACTTTTTACCTTCTCAAAGACATCAAGTTCCTCCTCCACGAACCTATTGTCAACAAGTTCCGGGAGTACAAGGTAAGGCCTAGGCTCTAGTGTCTGGATGGGGTCCATCGCTGCTCTGTGACCCACCACCCGTGACCTTGGGCAGATTGTTTAACCTCTCTGAGCAAGCCTATGGAAGGGTGAAGTAATTCTACCTCAAAGGAATGTCTTGAGGATTAACCAAATGAGATCACATGTGTGGAAATCATTTGCACAGAACCTGGCAAATGATTAATGCTTTACCTGTTGTACCTTTCCCCTGGGTCTTTTGGAAGAATAAATTTATTGCCTTTGAAGCAAAGGTGGTACTATTTGAGGGGCTTTTTTGTGTATTCTTCTTTGCCCAAAGAAACCACTGCTTTTTGAATTCGTTCTGGAATTGCTCCCAGGAGACCAAGCTTTTTATTCCACGAATAGAAACTATTAAATGCTTAAATGCCACAGGGAAAGTAGAAACTTCATAGACCAAATGCAGGTAATTGAGAGTAGACTACTGTTACTGAAGCCTTCACTGAGCTGCAGGACCAGGCTGAGGCCCTGTGCTAGGAAGGGTGAGGCGCCGCCTGGTGGCCACAGGAGACTGGCCAGCGCCTGCTGCTGGCCCTCTTGTGGAAAATGGCTGTCTTGGAGCTGCTGTTCACGACACTAGCAGAGGCAGCTTTAGAGCCTTTGAAGAGCACCAGGGGCAGGCCTGACCAAAAGTACTTATAGGGAAGAAATCAGTTGGCTTGGAGGACCTTCGGGCCCATGCCTGGCCTCAGCTGCATTTTCCTGTGTGACCTAGCCCCATATGTGGGCCCGTGGCTTGCTTCGTGCCCGTGCAGACTGGTGCTGAGAATGAAGGCCAGCCTTCCTGGCCCTGAGCTGCTTTGCTGGCGAGTCACTTGGCCTCAGTTGGAAAATAGAGCTGAAAACATGTTTTCATGTAAATGTGAGGAGTCAGCCTTCTAAGTGGTTATCTCTGGTCATCCATCATGGGTGCAGCAAGCTGGCTCTGATTATCAGTGTGGGTCAGTTTTGATGTTTTTTGGAGTTTGCTGTTTTATACATCCTGGGCTTGAGGGGGTCAGATGACACAATCAGACAGCTGTGGTCAGCTTCAGAAGGCCTTGAGAGTCCTCCTGCCCCATGCATCCCTCTTCGATGAAAGAGGGGTCTCCAGGAGCCTTTGGTCCCAGCATCAGTGATCTTCTCTCACCCAGGTGTTCGTCCGGAAGCTCCGGAAGGCCTATGGGAAGAGTGAGTGGAACACGGTAGAGCGTCTGAAGGACAACAAACCAAACTACAGACTTGATCACATTGTCAAGGAGCGGTGAGTTGGGGACTCAGTCCAAGCACTGGGATTAAGACGAGGACCCTGCTTATGTTGCTGGCATCCTTTTGGAGGAAGCCGACCAAAAAAAAAAAAAAAACCAAACAAACAAATTGCTATAATGATTGCAAGTCACAGCAAGAGCCATGTGGGATGCTAACAATGTAAAGAGATCTAGGGGACATATGTTAGTTACAGGTTTGTCAGATAAGTCTTTGGGGGCAGACGTTTCAGCCAGCCAAAGGAAGCCTGGTCAAAGCAGAGGAAACAGCAGGTGTATAGGCCCTGTGGTGATTGAGAGCCAGAGTTCTGGGAGTGCACACCAGGCACATGGTCACACCTGGCAGACATGGCTGGCTGCCTCTGATCTTAAGTGTTTTTTGCCCAGCCTACTCAGCAGTCCCACTCATCCATTGGCAAAGTCAGTGGTTCTTAACCAAGCAGTTTTGGCCCCTAGGAGACATTTGGCAATGTCTGGAGGCACTTGTGGTTCTTGTGACTTGGGCTTGGGGGGCGGGGGAGGAGTCTTACTGGTGTTTAATGGGTAAAGGTCAGGGATGCTGCTAAATAGTCCCCACCACACAGAACAACCTGGCCCAAATTGTCAGTAGTGGTAAGGTTCTGAAATTTTGGGCTAGTGAATGTCTGCTTTCTCTTGGGGGCTGATGGCCTGGGAACACTTAGTTCCAGGCCGGATGGACTTGGCTCATTGAGTCAGGCCAGCCATGGGCTAGCATGGGAAAAGCCCTGGCTTAGGAGCCCAACATGTGTCCTCACCATAGCTCTGCAGCCTGGGTGGCCTGAGAACAGTTCCTGCTCTGAGCAAGTTCTCTCAGAGAGAGACGATAGCTCCTGCCCTGCCTGTGACACACAGCTGTTGTGTGGAGCAAATGTAAAATTACACACAAAAAAAATCAAGTGTCTGGATTCATGCCCACACCAGGTGGCTGTGTGGTTGTGGTGTTCCAAGTGTGTGTCACCCCCATTTCCTTAGCCATCCGTTTAAAAAAAAAAAGCAGGTGGCTCAGGTGCTATTTCTACAAAGGCCCTGGATTGGTGGGTTTGTCAATGAGGTGTAGAGAGGAAAACTTTGAGGCACCAGAGGGGGCCAGTTGAGGTTCCCATCTCCACACAAGAAAACCAGATGCCTCTCTTCCTGTTGTCTTTGGAGAGGCCCCTGCAGCCTTTCTTCCATCTTGGTATGGTTCGAAGACTGGCAGGTTCCTCCTGAGGCATTGCAAGGAGTTTTGCCCTGGAAGGACTATGGCCACCTCTGGTCTCGTGGCTTTCAGAGTTCCTTTTTGAAGCAGCAGAACCCTTTCTTCAAAAGAAAACTTCCTGGAAGGCAGTTAGGGTGCCAGAGCCCCTGACAACCACTCTGGCTGGGGGAGGGAGACCTGAGGCCCTGTCTGCCCACTTGTCCCCAAGTGTTTCCAGGGAGCTGCAGGAGCCCAGCTTTAAACCAATAGTCTGTTCCAACAATGTCATTTTCCAAATGATATCACTAGGGTTGTGTGAGGCAAAGTGACCCATTCTGGGTCACAGCTGGGACGAATCCAGGTGTCCTTACATGTACTCCAGTGTCCTCTCCATGACCCAGGCCCCCATCCCTCAGCAGGGCAGATGTGCAGTAGTGGATCCTCCACCGCCATGGATGACTCATTCTCGTCAGCTTCCTAATTTACCACAGGATTCCTGGAGGCACTTTCTTGCTCTGACTTTTCCTGCCCCAGGACTGAAAAAATTCCAGCATTTTTATCATCTGATTCTAATTGGTTCTGCAAACTTAGAGGTCTGGGTGGTGAGGCACAAGACATAACCCACTCTGGTGACCTGTGGCTGGGCCAAGCTGTAAGTGCTGCTGAGTGTGGGCAGGCCCCACCCTCCCCCTTGGTCCACTAGGTCAGCATCACATTTTTCTGCTTTCTGTTTTGGACATCCAGATATATTTGCTTTGAACTGCAGTTTCCACCTTGAAAAAGAGTTAGCGAGCCACTGACTCAGTCTACGCTCTTTGGCCACAAATAGAAATGGGTCCAGGCGGAGACTGGTGAGCAGTGGGTGTCTTCAGAACCTCCATTGGGATTTCTCTGATCCTCAGAGCTAAGTGGGCATTTCCTCATTCCATGGTTCCTCCCAAGGCTATAGGGAAGCTGGCACTGCCAGGCCCCTGGGCTTTGCCCAACTTTGTGGTCAGGAGATGAGAGTGGCAAAGCCTGATTGGGAATGGGTCCTCTGGGGTGACTAACAGGGTGGGCAAGGGATTCAGGGTCCCCCTTGAAACCCAGACTGACCAAGCCTCTGGGCACTGTCCTCTTGGTCCTGCAGGTACCCCACATTCATAGACGCTCTACGGGACCTGGACGACGCCCTCTCCATGTGCTTCCTCTTCTCCACCTTCCCGCGGACTGGCAAGTGCCACGTGCAGACCATTCATCTGTGCCGCCGGCTCACTGTGGAGTTTATGCACTATGTCATTGCTGCCCGTGCCCTGCGCAAGGTAAGCCCAGGGCCTCCTGGGGAAGGGGGGACCGCCCAGCTCCCTCCTTTGCCTGTCCTTTTCACCACACTGTCTCTCCCCATAGGTCTTCCTGTCCATCAAAGGCATTTACTACCAGGCTGAAGTGCTGGGGCAGCCCATCGTGTGGATCACACCGTATGCTTTCTCCCATGACGTGAGTATGCTCATGGGGAAGGCAGGGGCCTGTGCTGGGCCATTGCTCCTTCTCTGGCTCCTACACAGAGATGAGGACTTGGGCAGAGTGGGGGATTTTGTTGTCCTGCATAGTCCAGCATGTGCTGGGTTCCTGCGTGTGGCCGGGGCTAGGATGTGGGGTGAGGAGTGTACTGCACAGCATCATAGTAAGAACTGGAGTCAGCCTGTCTCCAGCATCCTCCAGCTGGGTGACCTTGGACATGTTCCTGCACCTCTCTGTGCCTCAGTTGATGTGCTTCCACTTTCTAAGCCTTGTCCTGAGGATTTAAGAAAAAATAAAATCTTTCAAAGTGCTTGGTGCCTGGCCCTTTGGGGTTGCTGAGTGAACAGTGAGCAACTGCCAAGGCTTGGATGAGCCTAACCCTACCTTCAGACCCATGGGGTCGTCATCTCACTCTGCCGCTAGTGGCTGCCAGACCTTGGCCAGGCTGCTTTGCGTAACTCCTCAGCTTCCCCTGACCGCTACCCAGGGCTGGGGGGACTGGGAGAGATGGAGGAGGATGAGCACATGAGAAGGTTTTAGCACATGGTACTAATTATTTATTTTGGTTTAAACTGGGAATTTTTGGCAGGGATCCACAGAGAGAAATCCTGGTTTTGCCTCCTCGTGGGACAGCATTAGCCTCTATTCCCCTCCACAGTCTCGGCCAGGCTGTCCCTCTGCCTGACTTGTCATCTTGTGGGCCTGCATTTGACCCAGTTTCCTGCCTGTGCCTTGAGCAGCAAATGCACCAGCCTGGCTGGACAGTGTGTTCACCCGCCAAGTTATCGGGTGCTCCAGGTTGAGCTGGGGGTCTGGGCCCCTCCCCTTTTCTCTGGGTTGGCAGGGGTCCGAGGCCAGAACCCACTCTGACCACAGGGCAGTGGAGGTGTTTGGGGGTAGGCTGCAGTCTGTGGGTAAGAGGTAGCTTGGTCCTCAGCAATCCCCTCTTCCCACTCTTCAAGGCACTTGTGTGCCAAAGCCTTTGGCCCTTCCCTCTTCCTTGTTCCTTCCCTTCTGTCCTCCTCCTTCCTTCCTGTCTTCCTGCCATGCTTCCTTCCTCTCTGGCCCTCTCTCTCCTTCCTTCTCTCTGATGTCCCACCCCCGTGCTGCTCAGACTGATCTTTGTATGTCCTCTGGGTAGTGAATAGGGCCCTGTGGAGGCCAGCCTCCACACAGCTGACCCTGGGGGAAGGGAACAGACTGCCCATTCCTCCTTCCTCCCTGCCAGCTTACTGCTACTTCCTCTCAGCAGGAGAATGGGGGACCAGTCCTGGGTCATAGCTAAGGCCCTTGTGTCCTCTTTCCCTGAGCAGCCAGTGCTGGGCTCTTCAAAGTACGACCCAGGCAGGCAGTAGGATGGGGGGTGGGGGTTGGAGGGACCCTGCTCAGCACTATGCGGTTCAGAATGGAGTTGTCCTCAGATGCTCTTGGAAAGATGGAGGTGTGAGTAGGGGGACAGGTGGGGTACCTCTTGGTCCCTGCATCCTCACACTCACACTGCCCAGTGGCAAGATACAGAAACAGTTCAAAGTCACAGGCATGGCCAGCATAAAAAGGGACGTTGTGATCACTACTAACTTTGACATTGTTCGGTATATCCTGCCATCCAGGTCCCGGAGGTCAGCAGAGCTGGGCTAGCCTCCCGGGTTGTTGGGGGCAGTGCTGCTCAAGAGACGAGGCTGTTTTTCTGGCTTTCAGATCCTTTCCGAATTTTGCTTTATCAACTCCTCAAGGGCAAAGATGAGTCCTTTGATGTTCCCTACTTGCTGGGTTGGCTGCTCTTGAGGGTAGCTGTGTGCCTTTGCCCCAAGCAAGCAGCTTTTCTCCCACCATTTCTCCAGAGCTTCCTGGGGCTGAGCCAGGCAGCTGTTCCACCCTATCTTGGATCCTTAAGTTGTGCCTTTGTCTCTGGCTTGGGGCTGGGGCTGAGTTGCTGAATTGAGTCTCCATCCCTCCTGCCAAGGCTTGAGGATGCTGAGTTCTGTCCACCCAGGGTGACAGACTGCTTGCTGCAGGGCCGCCTCTCCCAGCTGGACTGGCGATGGAGTGGGGCTCTGGGAGGCTAGCAGCCTAGGCCTGGAGAAGACATTTAATGAAGATTATGGGATGACTGATGCATAGGAATGAGCTGTGACCAGACTGGCCCTGGAAGGCCACCTCTGTGACCGAAGTCTGGTCTGAGCTGGGATTTATAGGATGATTGGGGAGCTTGGGCAGGGGCAGGGGAGCTCCATCCAGTCCTGGGAGCAGCATGACAGAACTTTCCCTTTTCTCCTTTTCATCTCCCCCTTTCTGGCTCAGGGATTTGGACTGACCTCAGGATGCCCCTAACCTTTGGGACCCCTGTCCAGAGCCTCAGCCAAAATGCTCCCGGGTAGGACATGCCACATGGCTCCTTCTCATGGAACAGAGCTCTGAAGGCAGAGCTACCATGGTAGAGCTTCAGGCAGGCTGGAGTCCCCTGCCCCATGTGGGTTGTCCGTGCTGTCTTTCCCCTGTACCTGCACCTGCACTGCCAACGGGTCTTGTGTGCCCCCCAGCACCCAACAGATGTTGACTACAGGGTCATGGCCACCTTCACCGAGTTCTACACCACCCTACTGGGCTTCGTCAACTTCCGCCTCTACCAGTCGATCAACCTGCACTACCCGCCCAAGGTAGGGTCCCAGCCTGGGTCTTTCTCAGTGTGCAGGGGCTGTGGCCCTTCTCCCCACATGGATGTAGGGGGCTGTGGCATCTTCTCCCTCTGATCTTCACCCCTGCCTTGCAGCTGGAGGGTCAGGCCCATGCAGAGGTGAAGGCCAGTGAGGACACCTATGCCTTGGACTCTGAGAGCTCTATGGAGGTGAGAGAAGCTTCCAGAGCACTGGCCCTGCATCCCCTCAGAAGGGTGGGTCCTGGCCTGGGGGTGGGACTGTGCGTGGCTAGATGAGTGGGCTTGGGGCTTGCCCTTGCAACGCAAGCCCACTGATGTCCCAGAACTGTTGCTGCTCCACCTTCTCCACCCTGACCGTGCACCCAGACAAGATCTCCCACCTGCAAGCAACAGCCCTGCTTCTTTCCTATAGAAACTGGCGGCCCTCGGTGCCAGTCTGGCCCGCATGGTAGTGCCTGTGGAGGAGGAGGCCGAGGTGGACGAGTTTCCTGCTGATGGGGTGAGGACTGCGTGCTGGGGTAGTGGCGGGCGTTGGGACTGAGGGACCTAGATGGAAGCTGAGGACCATCTCCGCCCTCTGCCCTCCAGTGCGGGTGTGGGCAGGTCTGATGGTGCCATGGCCCCTTTTGTGGCAGGAGATGACGGCACAGGAGGAGGACCGCAGGAAGGAGCTGGAGGCGCAAGAAAAGCACAAGAAGCTCTTTGAGGGCCTGAAGTTCTTCCTGAACCGTGAGGTGCCCCGCGAGGCCCTGGCTTTTGTCATCAGGTGGGAAGCTGATGGCATTGGCTCTGCCACACTCTGGGCTGCGTCCCGCCCCAGATGCCCGACAGTAATATCAGGGTGGTGTCAGCATCCACCCCTCAGGGCGCTTGTGCAGATTCACCTGTGTGGGCTTGGAGAGTGCTTGGCTCGCTCTGGAGTATGCGGCAAGCACTTGTCAGAGGGCAGCTGGCACCACTTTCTCACCGGCTTAGGGCAGGCCTCCACTGGGCTGGCACTTGATATGTTAGCCTGACGACAGGGCTGATCCTGGTGTGGGGTGGGGACAGGAGTGTCCTGGGAGGGTGAGCTTGTGGGCCAGTGGGTCCCAGGACAGCCACTTCATACTGAATACTCTTGTGGGCTCTTCCTGTGCCTGTAGGAGTTTTGGGGGGGATGTGTCCTGGGACAAGTCTCTGTGCATTGGGGCCACATATGATGTCACAGACTCCTGCATCACCCACCAGATTGTGGACCGGCCTGGGCAGCAGACACCTGTTATTGGCAGGTAAGCCCCCAAGGCTCTCATCTTCCTCCTCCTGTTTGGGTTTCTGGGTGTAGAGGTCTGTCTCAAGCGCAGATGCAGTGGGGCTTCAGGTTGCTTCCATGACCTGTCTCCACCACCAGGTATTATGTGCAGCCCCAGTGGGTGTTTGACTGTGTAAACGCTCGGCTCCTCCTCCCCGTGGCGGACTACTTCCCTGGAGTGCAGTTGCCTCCACACCTCTCACCCTTCGTATCAGAGAAGGAAGGAGATTACATCCCTCCTGAGAAGCTGAAGCTGCTGGCCCTGCAGCGGGGAGAGCACCCAGGTGAGTGGGCCAGGAGATGGGGTGGATGGATGCCTCCAGGCTGGTTTTGGCCTCGGCCCCACCTGGTTGTTTCCCTTCTTGGCTACAAAGATAGCAAACTCCTGAGAGTGGGCAGCAGGGGCACAAAGCCCTTTAAGCCTACCTTTGGAGTAAGGCTTAGGAGAAGGCAACGTTTGTATTCTATGATCACCTGTTGATGTTGAGAGTAACTGAGCACGAGGGGTTTGGAAGTTGTCATCAGTATTTATATAGGAGGTGGCAGAGCTCAGGAGGAGGCGCCTTGAGTTTCCTCTGAAGGTGTTGGGGGCTGTGGGGAGAGGTGCCGGAAGGAGCTGTGGTTGGGGCAGCCCTGCACCGTCTCTGGAATGTCTTCGTGGCTGAGGAATGTGGTGCCTGGCCCCAGTTCTCACCCTGCAAGGAGAAGAGCAAGCTCAGAAGTCGTTGGTTATTTACAGGAAGTATGGATGAATCTGAAGAGAAGGATGAAGAGGAAGACAATGATAGTGATGGTGATGAAGGGGGAGAAAACGAAGAGGAGGAGGAAGAAGATGTGGAGGCCGTTTCAGAAAAGGAAGAAGAGGCCCGACTGACAGCCCTGGAGGAGGAGAGGATGGAGGGGAAGGTACTGGGAAGCTGACTGGGGGTGCAGTCTGGAAAGCAGCTCCACTGGCCATCTTTGGTACCAGCCCTGGGCCAGAAGGGCAAGAGCCAGGGGACTGGTGGGGGTGGGGCATCCGCAAGTGTTGACCCTGTGTCCCCAGAAGCCCAGAGTGATGGCAGGCACTGTGAAGCTGGAGGACAAGCAGCGGCTGGCCCAGGAGGAGGAGAATGAAGCCAAGCGCCTAGCCATCATGATGATGAAGAAGCGGGAGAAGTATCTTTATAACAAGATCATGTTTGGCAAGAGGCGCAAAATCCGAGAGGTGAGTCCCTGCCATCTGCCTGAGACTCCAGGTATGGCCACCAGATGTGGCTGCACATGTGAACTCTGGGGCCAGCTTGCTCTCCTCTGTGCTGATTCCATCCCTTTTGTAGCTTATACAAGTGGCCTGTTACCTGCTGATAGGATTGGATTGTTTTTCATTTTGAGGCATTCTTAGAAAATATCCTTGAGCACATCCCTTTGAAGTCTCTGCAGGGTAAATTCTTAGGCATGTCATTGCCAGGTTGAGAGGCCTATGTGTGTTTTGTAGTAGGTATTGCCAAATGTTCCCCAGGGGAAAAGACTACTGTTCCAGGTTGACACCTCCCCAGCAGCCTGGTGAAGGTTTGATTGGCACTCAGCTTTCCCAAGGAGAAGGGTAAATGGGGCAGTTGCCTCTGGCTCTAGGAATGTGGGATCCTACTAACTTGCTGTGGGTCCATAACATAATAGAGTCATAAAGGCAAAGGTAAAGGCATGTTTAATGACCTGAGGTGGTTCAAATAATTGTTTTTTCTCCTGGTAATTTGCTTTTTTAGTTTCTGCGGAAGCTCTGCTTTTAAGGGATGGCCTTGAGTAGGAGAAGTACCCTACAATCACAGCTTGATCCCCCTTTCCTCCTCACAGGCCACCAAATTGGCAGCGAAGCGGAAAGCCCACGACGACGCTGTGAGGTCTCAGAAGAAAGCCAAGAAGGCCAGGCCCGTGTGAGTGGTGGCAGCCTCTTGATGGGCGAGGCCCGCTCCTGGCAGCTGGACTTGGCACAGGCAGGCCAGAGGACCCAGGCTTGGTGGCAGACCAGAGTCTCTTCTCTTTTCATCCCCTTCCTCCCCCTGCCAGCCCTGGCTTCCTCTCAAGCTCTCTGGCTGGATCCCCAGCCTCCCTTGGATGGAGCTCCCTGCTGGTGGCTGGGCAGAAGAGAGGCCTTTGTGCCCAGCCCAACTTGATGCTCCCAGGAATCCGTGACATGGGGGGCAGGACCAGCCCCTCACCAGTTGCTCCCTGTTCTCTGGTTTTCTGCAGTGCACCCCTCCCTCCAAGGTTGGACTGGTGATTTTCCTCCTGCTGTGATGGGGTGAGGGTGAGGAAGCATTTGTTATTAAACAGCTGGAGTTTTGGAACGATTGAATTGTGTCCCATTAGCCTTCTTGGGGTTGGAGAAGGGACGCCTAGTGACGTGGAGTCTACCCTTTGTTCACATTCCAGCCCAGGTACTTTCCCCCTATAAACATTGTTTCCTTGTGTGTAAATTAGGGGTAGAAATTCTGGAGCCTCTCTGGGGAGCCAGGAGTGCTGTAGGTGAGGAAGGTTCAGTGATAATGTTATGCAGACTTAGTATCAAGGTCTAGAAAGTAAGGTACTCTATAAATACCAACTGTGATTGTCATAGCTTTCTGCTGGAGTAAGACCAGAGGTGAAAGCCAGTGCCTAAAGGATTTGTGAGGCTTGAGTTGAGGGGTACCTAGCTTTACCTTGTTGGCTCATGGTCAGAACTACCCAGTAACCCCCAGTGTGGGCATTGCCACCAGTCTGACTTGTGACCCTTGCTGGGACAGCCTTACAGCTTCCCACCTGACCCTGACAGTGCCCTTGCTGAGGCCTGGAGAAACATGCCTTTGCCTAGACTGCTAGGACCCCACAGCAGAGCCAGGGCCAGAAACCAGGGCTCAGGACGGTGCTCAAGGCTATCAGGAGCTGGGGCCAGGGTGGTGGAGTGTGGCTTTGGACTGGGGTTCCATGTCCCCCCAATCGGCATCTGAGGGCCTTGGTCTGTGCCCAGGCTCTCTCAAAGTGTTTTGGGCAGTGGCTGCAGGCTCACCGTGTGCAGGGGGGAAGACCAGAGTTTGGCAGGCTCTGGCAGAGGGACCAGAGAACCCAGGGCCCCCCTCTTGGCTGGGCCTTGCTGTGGGTGGGGAGGGTTATGTTCTACTCTGGCATGCTCATGGGGGTAGGGTGGTATATGTCCGTGCAGAGGCAGGGATGGGGTCAGGGCCTCTGGAGCCAAAGCCTGCTGCCCTAGGGAATGCCTTGGGCCTGCCTCGGTGCATGTGCATCCCAGGACCATGGCAAGAGTGCCAGGGCAAGGCTGGAAAGCAAGCCCATCAGATATGGAAAAATCCCCGGCAGCCATGATGATGTGGAATTTTCCCCATTCCAGAGTCGCCCATAATGGTGGGGGCAGTGGGGCTGTGACGTGGCCCATGCCCCACTGAGTGGCCAGCTGGTTTTGCACTGCCCACAGCTGGAGCTGTGCCTTCCCAACTCAGGCGGGCATTACTTCCTATCCTTGGTCCTCTAGGGTGAGGAGGGAAGCCAGGAACTGAAAAAAGGTGGATGGGGATGGGGCACCTGCAGCCTGTGCTATGCTCAACCCTTATGGGCACCCTGGAGAGGTGTGACAGCTGAGACCTCCTAGAGGCATGACTGGTTGCAGATAGGTCCCTTGTCTGAGCTTCCCTCAAGGGATTCTGGCACGACCCCCACCCCTCTCATCCACATTTTGGACCCCAAAAATATGTCCCCAGCTTGCCCTGACTTTTGAACCAGGAGCCCATACCTTACATTGGATCTTTAGGGCTCCGGAACCCCCAATAAAAGTTCACCAATTGGTCTAGCCACCTCCCTTTTCCCAGAGCTGGGCTGCCCTCATCACCACCACCACGCCACCCCGTTTCCCAGGCACCCTCGAATCCCCTTCCGGGGCTGGGAGCTCAGCCCAGCCTCAGGGTCCGGCGGTGGGACAATGGCCCCGTTGGCGCTTCCGAGACAAACGCGCCTTGTTGAGCCGGCGGCGGGGGCGCGGCGCTGCGCTCGGGGACGCTGAATGCGGCTTCTGTGCGTTCCGGGCGGGCGCGGAGGGGCCGGGAGGGGGCCGGGGCCAGGGCGCCTATTGGCCGCAGCACCGGGGGACGGGCCAGGCGGCCGCACCTGGCCGGAGTAAGTGCGGCGGCGGCGGAGGCGGGAGCATGGTCCAGGCCCGGTGGAGTCGGGGGCCCGGGCGGGTACGCCCCGCCGCCTAGTAAGGGCCCGGGCGGCGCGGCCCGGGACGAACCAGCCACGCCAAGCCCGAGGAGAACGGGGCCAAGGTATGTTCTGGGGGCCCAGGACCCACCGCCAGCTTGTGCCCTGCCGGGGGTCTCGGCCGGTACTCCCCAAACCTCCAAACTGGGACCGCAGTCAGACTCAGACTCAGAGCTGAGTGTTTGGGGAGTGCTGCACAACTGCTCCAGGGTCCCAGTGCCCCTGCCGCTGACAGAGGGTGGGCAGGTGGGGGCAGGGAGGGGGCAGGTTGGTGTGTGCCCTGCCCTTGATTTCTTCCTGGTAGACCCCTGTCCAGGGTTTTCCCAGTCCTTGGATGTGGGGTGGGTGGAGCTGGGTTGGAGCTGGAAGTCCATTAATGATTAATCTTGGACACAGCAGCCTGAGCTCTGGAGGAGGAAGGGCAGGGATCTCCCCTGTTCCCACCAGCGCTCTCCCCAAGGAGGAGGGGCATCCGACCAGGGGCTAGGGGCCAGGAGAAGGGATGGGTCCCCTCTGCTTGGGGAAGGCCCTGTTCTAAACCACAGAGGGGGCAAGGCCACCAAAGAGAGGCATGTGGGAGTAGGACAAACCTTGATATCCAGGAAGGGCCCACAGGAAATCCAGCCAGTTGAGTTTCCAGCACCAGTGCCCAGGAGGGGGTCCAGCTTGGTCTGTCCCCTCAGTATCAAGCCAGTATTTGGTCACAGCACAGAGCAAGACTGTGGTCTCTTCCCAGTGGAGCCCTTCTCCCCACCTGTCTTGAGCAGGAGAGGGTATGATCACACATCTGGCTGCAGTAACCCACACCAGTGGGGGGGAGGGAGAGAGGGCTGCAGACCTGACACCTGATCGCCTGTGTTGCCAAGGTGACAGGTGCCATGAAAATCGTCAGGAGGACAATCCCGTTGGGAGAATCCAACCTCTTCCTTTACCAAGGGGGTGACCCAAGGTCCAGGGAGGGTAAGGCACGAGCAGGCCTGGGCCAGAGCAGCCCCAATACTGCTGCACTGTATTTTGCCCTGCAGCAGAGACATTGCTACCATCCCCATTATCCTTATGGAGAAACTGAGGCTCCAGGCAATTCAGTGACTTGCCCAAGGTCACATAGTTCAAAGGTGGCTGAGTTGACTACAGATCACAGGAGTCCTGTCCCAGCCTGCATCTCAGGACCAAAGCCCTGCTCAAGACCTCTCTGCTGCTCTGGGGTCCTGGGCTCTTGGATCTGCCTGTGCTGCCCCAAACCCCTAGCTCAGGACCCCTCCCCCTCCTTGCCTTCCTAGCTCCCAGCTCTGCCTGACACTCAGGGGGTGGGCAGGCTGCTACCCTGGGAGCAGAGACAACAGAGCCCTGTTCCCAGCTGCCACCTCGGGCTGCTTCATTCCCTGCTTCTCACTCAGGCAGAGCCCTGCCTGAAGGAAGCTCCCTGTGGACAAAGAAGCCTGCCTGCTTCCCACATATCCCCTTGTCCGATGGACATGGGTCTGCTGTTTGAGAGCATGGGTTGGAGGCCCTCTTGGCACCCCGCAAGAAAGGGGTGTATCCCTGACAGTCCCCACTCTGGGCCCTAACAGACTGTGTCACCCCAGTGAGAGGCAGTGATTAACCTGGGAGAATGAGACACAGATGGTAGAATTCCAGGCATGGCAGCAGGCTTGTGAAGGGCTTCTTGCTTCACTTTGAGTGAGGAATATGAAGAACAACCCCTTTTGTGAGCCTTATTCTACTCCAGACGGGAAGGGCAGGATGGAGCAGAGGTGCCCATGGGGATCAGTGGGCTGGGGGCTGGAGGAATCCCCAGGTGAGGAGTGATGGTTGGAAAGAACTGGCGTCCCAGACAATACCTTCTTTCCCACCTGCCAGTTCCAGGTGGCTTGGGCACTCCCAGGCCTGGTCCCAACAGTGCCCTGACTTGTCATGGGACCTTAGGCAAGTCTTTTCTTATCTGTGCCTCAGCTTCCCCCGATGTGAAACCTGGGGGTTAGGGAACTTGGGTTTGGAGCATGGGAAGTACGGGTGTTTGGATGAGGAGGGTAGCCTCCCAGAAGTCTGCACTGGTGGGTTCTGTTTTTCCTGCCAAGTGGGTCTAGAAGGGTCATGATAATAATCTGAGGTATGAGCAAAGGGCTCTGCATGCCTCGTCCGTCTCATTTGATCCTCACAGCAAGCCCTTGAGAGGGTCAAAGTATTCCCATTTTTAAGAGGTGAGGCTCAGAGAGGTGAAGTCACCTGCCCAAGACTGCCCAGCTGGGGAGTGATGGAGCCAGACTTCATAGCCAGAGCATCTCAGCCTCTCCAGGAGGGGAGAGGCAGGTGGGCGGACCTAGGACGTGGTGCAGAGCAACTGCTCAGCACTTTGGAAAAACCTTTATATTGTTACATATTTTTATGCAAACAAGTGCATGGCATTCCTTTAAAAAACATTTCAGTCAGAGTGCCTGGGTGGCTCATTCAGTTGAGCGTCCCACTTTGGCTCAGGTCGTGATCTTGTGGTTCCTGAGGTTGAGTCCCAAATCAGGCTCACTGTTGTCAACACAGAGCCCGCTTCGGATCCTCCGGCCCCCTCTCTCTCCCTGTCCCTCCCCTGTTCATGCTCTCTCTCTCTCTCTCTCTCTCTCTCAAATATTAAAAAAAAAATAAGTAAGTGAAAACAGTTCAGTCATGCTAGAAGATACAGAGAATGATATTACCAACCTCCACATACTCACCTCTGGTGTTCTCAGTAATTTTGGTGCCAATAAAGAAATGACTGACTTCTTGGTTAACCTGTTCTTTGCCACTCTGAGGCTACTTTGGGGCAACTCCAGTCTGGTGGTGATTTTGCCCAGGCAAGGCAGTGTAGCAGGAAGAGCTTGCCTGTAGTTCTGACTTTGCCCATTTAGCCCCTCCACAAGTTTCTGGGCCTCAGTTTTCCCACCTGTCACATGGACCAGCAGGTGACACTGGGAAACCTGTTGAGGTCCCAGGTATGGGTGCCATTTGAAACAGTAAAGACAGGTGACCCTGCAAGTTCAAAAAGTGCTTTCTGAGTCATCAAAGACATTGCCCTCTTTTCAGTCAGCTGCCAGGCCTGGTACCCAACTGGCAGCCATTCCCCCAGCCAAGGGGGCAGTAGGAGCAAGATGTCAGGGCTGACAGTTTGGGGGGGATCCTGCAAGCCAGCAAGTTGGGGTTCAGCTTAAGTGCCTCTCTGGGCGATCCTACCCATCTCTACTCCAGCACCCCACTCCAGAGGGACAGAGTGAGGAAGCTTCTGGGTCCTTGCGGGTCACTGCCCCAGGACTCCCGGGTGGAGGGCCAACCTCTCCCATCTGCACCTTTAACTGTGCAGCCCACACTTCCCAGATTCTCTGTCCCATGCCCCTGCTGCCTTTTCCCCACTGTAGGACACTGAGGCTCAGAGAGGGCTATGGTCACACAGCAAGGTGGCGTATGGTTCAGACTAGCCACTTCTCCCTCCTTCACCAGTCAGACTAGTTTTTCAAAATGGAAATATCTTTATTTTTCATTTTAGTTTTTTTCCCCAAGTAATACAGACTCTTGGTAAAACAAAATTATATATGTGTGTATATATATTTTCACTTCATTATGTATTGTGGACACCACTTAAATGAATACATAACAAACCATGGGGTTAATGGCACGTAATATTTTTAACCATCCCCTATCATTGGACATTTAAGTTGTTTCTCTCCTCTTTGCTAAACTTTTGCACCCATCTCAGATCTCCTGTTAGATTATCTTCTGTGAACAAAGTACCACAGATGGTATTGCTGGGTCTGAGATTGGACACTTTTAGAACTATAATAAGTTGCTGTCAAACCTGCAGTGTGAGCACTGTAGGGAGAGGTTTTTTGCTCCACTTTTGAAGTGTCCTCCCCATGAGATTCCCTTCCAGCTACAAGAAACAACCCTAGGACACCCTCACCCATTCAGCTTCTCTGCCAGAGCCCTGTTGCTATGCACACTGAGCAAACAGCATTGATGACCAACAGTCAGGGAATGGTTCATGGGGAGCAGTGTTCCACAGAATGTTCTACAGGGAGTGGCTCTAGAGGCAACCTTTATCTTTATCTCCTTGGGGGGCTCGTCCCCTCCCTGCTCTCTTAAGTTCAGGGCTCTTCACCTTCCTCACCCTTTCTTTGATGATCCCATCTGCCCCTCCGACCTCAGTCCCCACCTCTGTGCCCATGACCCCCAACCTCTTTCTCCTGAGGTCTCCCTCTTATGCTCCAGGCAAGGGATCCTATTGCTCTTTGCACACTCTACAAGCATCCCCCACACACCCCAGACTTAACTGGTCCTAAATGGAAACTGAAAATTGAAACACAACTCCAATAGTAAACATATGGCTCTCTTATCTGCCCCCCACTCAGGGACTAGCTCCACCCCCAGCCAGCCAGTCACCCAATAGGAGTTCTTCCTTCCCCTCTTCCACACCCTATCACTCACCAAATGTTGTCTTTCCATGGCCTACAGATGGTCCCAGTTCATTCCCAGTGCTTTCCTTGGTCCAGGTCATTTCACACCTGGACAGCTATAACAACCACTGTCAAGGTCTGCTGGCTTCTCCCAGTCCTTCCCCACCTCTACTGTTTGTTTTCCATCCAGCAGCCTGATGGGAATCCCATCTCCTCACTCCTCTGCTGAAGACCTTCCCAGGGTTCTCCATTGCCCACAGGATCCAGCCCAGATTCCTTAGCATGCCTCCCAAAGTCTTGCATCTCCTGCCTGCCCCTGCCCCCTTCCTGGCTGTGCCTCCAGTCTCCCCTGTACACCCAACCTCTGACATACACACATACTGGACAGGCCAGCCAAGCTGAACATTTGTTAGTTTCTCGAGTCCCCTGGGTCTTTGCACATGCTTTTCTGTCTGCCTCCTGGCTCATTCTAGGGTAACAAGTGCATTAATTAATGCTAGCTGCTGTAACAGACAAGCCCCAAGTTCCAAAAGGCTTGACACACTGGAAGTTTAGTTGTCATTTTGAAATGGGTGTTAGGAGAGTGGTCAAGCGAATACCAGGCTCCTCCCATTCGTAGCCCTGCCCACTTCCAGATCCTTAAAGACCACCTCATTCATCCAGCCTATGGGAAAGGAGACCACAGAGAAGGCCTGCCCGCTTAACATCAACAGTTATTATTCTGCTTACATTCCATTGGCCAGAATTCCGTCACATAAGGACACTGAACTGCAAGGGAGGATGGGAGATGTAGTTTGGCCATGTACTCCAGGAGAAAAGGGAACTAACTGCCTTTAAATTGGAAAACATGCAGCAGCTTCTGCTACCAGGGCCCTGTAAGCCCAGGAAGCTTCCCTGACGATGCTTTTCCTGCTCCCCAGGCTGGATCAGGTGTTTGTGTTCCAGCAAGGCCCACCAATGTGTCCTCCATCACAACCTGCAGCTGTCTGCTCCTCTCACCCCCAGGAATGTGAGCCCAGAGCTCTGGCACAGGACAACATGAACCCCAGCACTGGGCATGGTGCAGGTGCTCCCTAAGTATCTGTGGAACAGATCAATTTAAAACTCATTTTGGTCATGAAAAAGATATCCACAATCTATTGATATGTGGGAGGAGCCTGGGGAGCAAGTTAAAAACAAAATGTGCTTCCCTGAAGAGACCCTTCTGTCATCTGTATGGGTTAATATAGACAGAAAAAATACGGGGAGGCTTGTGCTAAAGTTTTAAGGACAGTGGCCTCCTTTAATGGTCTTCTTTACATTTTTCTGTAATTGTCTGGTTTTTTTTTTCAGTGAGCATGCACTGCTTTTATGATTAAAATAAATTTTGCCAGGGTTTAGGGGTTGAACTGGCCAGAGATGGTGTCACTATCAATATTCTGAGAAGAGAAGCCTCTGGCAGGGCTGAAAGCATAGGTTCTGCTATCAATGCTTCCTACTCTAGAAAGCTTTCCTTCACGAGGCTCTTCTTTACTGGCCTTCCCACCCCACCCATGACCTCACCTTTGGTTCAGGAGCCTGAGCTCCACTCCCACCTGCCTGAGGTCCTTAACCTTGTGTGTCATATCTGGTCCTTGAGACTCAGCTCCCTCCTCTATAAACTAGAGGTGGTAACAGGGCCTCCCAGTGGCAAGGATTAGGGGTGTGTGTGATGCATGGGAAGTCCCAGGCACCAGACTGTGTTTGGTCAGAAGTCCACACTCATAAACCACCTCTCTGCTGTTTGATGCCCGCTCTGCCCTGACTCACGCCCATACATTTATCTGTCTTCAGACTAGCTTGATCCAGGACAGATAAAACGACTCTACTCCATGCCCTGGACCAATCCAGCACTCACAGATATAAGGACTCTCAGCCTCCCCAGTGGCTGTTTAAACTCTGGTATTTCATGGGTACTTGAGGGTTGCTCCCAGGCTGTGTGGGGCTCTGGGGGAAAGAGCAAAATGTCAGAGCAGTGTCAGATGCCTGCTGTTCCCTGGGAGGAGCTGGCAGCCGCTCACCTTATGACAGTGCTCAGTGTGGGATACATGATTGTCACAATAATGGTTACTATTAGCTGAGAGTGACACCTTGGTCCCTAGAGCCCCCCATGCCTGAAGGAAGGGTGTGAGGTGCTTTTCTGGGCATTCTCTGTTCATGGGCAAGGCTGAATCCAGACCTGAAGACAGACCTGAACCCAGCTAAGAGCGAGGTATAAGAGATTTCAGTGCCTGGGCTGAGCCTGAGGGCCACTGGGGTTTGGGACTAGGGCCCCTAGAACTGCCTCTTCCTGTCAAGACCTTGGGAAATATTGGCAACTGCAGTCAGGACAGGCATGATCCATACTGCCTCTTTGATGAAGGACTTGGAGCTCAGAGAGGTGAAATCTCATCAGATACCTCCTCCCAGAGCTGGTCAGGTTTTCCGCCTCCAGGAGGCCTCCCAGGCTGGGTTACTCCCAGAGCTCTCTGGGCTCCCAGAGATTTTAGACAAACCTTGGTCTCTGGTTGTGTCTTAGAATCTTGAAGCCTTGGAGTTTGGCAAGTCTGCATTTGGACTCTGGCTCTGACTGCCCCCTGCTAACTGTGTGACCGTGGACAGATGAGTTCACCTCTCTGAGCCTTGGTTTCTTCACCTTGTGAGTGGGCTAATCCTGGTGCTTCCTGCCTAGGGCAGGCGTGCAACTTAAATGAGGTGCAGCTTCAGGAGCAATTAACCTCCCTGCCCCACTTGCCTTCCTGTCCCTTCCATGGCCTTTGAGCCTATCCCAGACTCTCTGCAGGGCTCTGCGGCTGCTTGTGTCCTTTATCCAAGGACACCTGAGACCTTGCTGAGCCCTTTGGATGAAGGAGCTGCCTGGCTGCTGAGGTCTAGAGACAGTCAGGGACCACCCAGAGGGTGCTCCTGGCAGAGGGCCAAGGCAGCACCTGCAAGGTATAGACACATGCCACCTGCTATCCCCAGGGAGGGAGCTCATGAATATTCACACCCGCTGGAGCGTGAGGGAGCCAGCCAGAATACTGCTGGGTGTCATTGGAGCGTTCCTGTTTCCCAGTGACCGCAGAGGCAGCCTGAGAGTCAGACGTGGCTCATACAGGGAGAGGAAAGGGGCAACCAGCTACGGCCCGAGGTGAGTGTGTCTTCCTCCACTCCTGCATTTAGGTCCCTGGGAGAGCAGGACACCTGGAACCAAGGCCTGCCAGTAGTGATGCTGTAGGACAGAAGGTTTACCATCCTGGGCTCGGTTTCCCTATGTGCACACTGTGGGGATGAGTCCTGTTTCTCTTTCATTCTCTAGAGGATGCTGGTCCAACGAAACAGGAGGATTGCTGGGCCTGGCCTGGAGCCAGCTGTCAGCACAGATGGAAGGTGATGTGGCTAGGGTAACCAAGAAGGACAGGAATAGATGGGGTGGACTAGGGAGGGGGTGCCATCTACCCTGAGTGCCTGGAACTGTCACGACCATAGGCAGAGGAAGAGAGACCCAGGTTCTAGTTCTGTCTCTGCTATGGCTGTGCTGTGTGACCTTGAGGGTGGCCCTGTCCTCTCTGAGCCTTAGCCTCTCTGCCGTCTGTCTTCCAGATTGGAAGCTGTGAGGCTTGGGCCACACTGAAATTGTGCCTGGTACCCCATGGCCTTGGACCTGGGGCTTTTTTAGCTGACTGCAAGCCTCCATCACGGGCCAGTGAGCACACACCTTGAAGCACCTGTGACTGGGACCTGGGAGGGTAATAATAATGATGATAATAATAATAATAATGGTGGCAGCTCCTGCACAGGGAGTGTCTGCTCTGTGCCAGCCCTGTGCTGGGCACTTTCTTTGTGGGATGCTTTCTGCAGAGCACCCTGTGATGGAGAGTTGGTGGCATCATTTTGGAGGAGAAACTGAGAACCAGAGAGAGACACAGCCTTGCCTAGGGCACACACACAGAAAGGAAGCAGCACAACTGGGTTTCAAATCCAGGGCCTTGGCCCCAAGGTGCTGGCTCCAGGTGCCTCTCATATGTGTGACTCACATATGTGGCTCTCACACTTTTATTAGCCCTGGCCATGCTCTGCTCTGAAGGTCAGGGGGGTCATTCATCAAACATTTACCAGGTGCCAGGCTCCAAGAGCTCAGGGATGAGTTAGCTTCAGGCTTGCGTGTGGCTGGGCACAGAGGAGATCTCTCCTTCCATAAGCCTGGGACTGCGAACCAGGACTGGGCCCTGGTCAATAGTGATAATAATAATTAATGTGGATTGATCTCCATTCGTGTGCATACATTCTCTCATTCAAATCTCAGTCTCATGACTATTTCCTTTCTGCCAGGCTCCTGGCTGCCAGCCAGCCCCTCTCTGGGCCTCGGTCTACCCAGGGGCTCTACCAAGGGCCCTGTTTGCCCCTATCTTGCTGTTGTGTGTCCATTGTACATGTGAGGAGACTGAGACTCTTGAGAGGGTGAGCGACATGCCTAAGTTCACAGAGGCCAGGCAGGAAGGAAACCACTAGCCTTGAATGCTTCAGGCTGACACAGTAGGGACCAGCCACCAAGGCCCCCCGTCTGTCCACTCTTCATCCTGGCTGCCCTAGCCCAGCCCACAGAGGCCAGAATCTGCTGTGCTGCTGAGAGAGAGCCCCATTAGCCACACTGTGGCCTCCTGCAGTGGATCTTCTGGCTGCACACTCACTTCCTGCAGGCTTGGGACCAGGCCTGGGACGTGCCAGGCAGAGGCTGTCATGGACAGAGCTGGAAACTGCATATTGGAGGCCGACAGACTTGGGCTTCAATCCCGGCCCTGCCCCCTGCCTTACCTGGGCAAGTCACATCACCTCCTGGAGCCCCAGTTTCCCCATCTGCAAAATGGGGGTGACAGTGGGGTCTGCCTGGCAGGATAGCTGAGCAGAACCCATGAGATGCTCTAGAGAAACCCCTGTCCAGGGCCTGCCTCATAGCAGGGGCTCAAAAGTGAAACCTGAGGGCCGGCATGGTTTGAGGAAGCCCAAGTGGTGGAGTGAAGTAGTGACGCAGTGATGGGAGGGTTGGGGGCGCTGTCCTGGGCAAGTCTAGGCAGAGCCTGATTGGTGGTTTTGGGAAGCTGGTCTGCCCCCTACTGCTGGGCCTCCACCCCAGAGCCTGTGCCTTCAGCTTCCAGATTTCTGGAAAGTGCCCTGGTGAGTTGCGCTGCTGGGACAAGGGTGGGCCCTTGGGATCTAGGGAGGGCAAGAATTTTACCCTTCCCTGTTTTAAAGTCAGAGAACCTGAGGCCTAGGGCCTCATTCAGGGTTTGGGCCCGAGTCTGAGGCTCTGGCCTGGCCCAAGGTTCTGCCCTGTTCCCCCCTAACCACCTCCTCGCTGGGCCCCCAGGGAGCGGGAGGCCAAATGGGGCACTTGATGCATGGGGCCAGTTTGTGCTTGGTGGGGGACAGGGAAAGGGGGGGGGAGACGGCGGGGGGCTAGCAGCCACTCCTTGTTCAGGAGAGCTCACCCTGACAGAGACCAGGAGCAGGTCCCCAGGAGCTCAGGAGGGAAACAGCTAATACTCTTTGAGAGAGACCTATGTGTTAATTGCTTTGCCTACTCCCATCTCTGGAAGAGCCAGTGAGGGGGTCTATCAGCTTCCCAATTTCAGAGATGAGAAACTGAGGCTCTCAGGTTCCTGTGATTGAAACACAGGCCTGGGGCTTCCAGAGCCTGAGGTCGGCACCTCCCCCTCCATTACCATACTGTCTAGTCACCTTACCCCACCTGGCAAGCTTTATAACCTATTATTTAAACATATTAAATATATTTTATTGCCTTTTTATTAAAAAATCCATATTCCCTTTTGGGGCACCTGGGTGGCTCAGTCAGTTAAGCGTCTGACTCTTGATTTCGGGTCAGGTCATGTTCTCATGGTTTGTGGAGTCAACCTCCATCCCCAACCACTGGTTGCCTGCTTCGGATTCTCTCTCTCCCTTTCTGCCCCTCCCCTGCACATGTGTGCTCTCCCTCTCAAAATAAACTTAAAAAAATATATAACTCCTTTTTAAAAAAGTAATTGTTACAGAAACGCATAATATTGAAAAATATTCCATTATGTGCCCCTTTCCAAGCTATGTAGAGGATACTACGGCTCAAATTGAGAATACTGCCCTCCAGTTGTTTCTGGGCCTGCATGTATATTTACCTATATATGCATATGGATGTGGGGGCATAAAGTTCTGGAACTTTCTTTTTTCACATTAATAGATCATGTGCTTTTTTTTTTTCTAGTATTAAAAAAAAAATTTATTCATTTTGAGAAAGAGAGAGAGAGAATCCCAAGCAGGCCCTTTGCTGTCAGTGCAGAGCCCAACTTGGGGCTCAATCTCACGTGAGATCGTGACCTGAGCTGAGATCAAGAGTCGGTCACTTAACTGACTGAGCCACCCAGGCGCCCCAGATCATGATGTTTTTTGAGTCAGTCCACTTAGCTCTGCCTTGTTTTGTTATTTGGTACAGATGACTCCATCTGGGAAAAGGCCTTGGTTTGTGTAACAGTCCTCCCCCCCCCCCCCCCATAGACACAGATTGTTTTTAGTTTTTCAAATTTCTGACTAAACTTCTATGAACACCGTTACATGTGTGACTTTGTCCAAGTGTTTCTGTAGAATGGTTGGAATTTGGAGAGCTTATACCTTCCTCCTTTGATAGAATAAACGGCTCTCTGGAAACATTCTCCCCCATTCTCATTTACTCCTGACCTGTCCACCTTGCCCACCTAAGAGTGAACAGGGATATGTCATTGTCATGAGGGAAGCCAAATTCCCTCTCACATAGTTTCTTCCTCTGCAACTTGTTTCTTCATGTCCTTTCCGGTGACGAGAAATTTCTAGATAAGCAGAAGACTCAGGGATGGGTGCTGGCTGGTGGGGTTGGCCTGGAGTGCTCCTTCTCTGAGAAGCGTTTATGTGTGCCTTGGGTAACTTTCCCAGAGGGGAGTGTGGGGTCCCCCTCCAGGCTGGTTATTTAGCCTCTGCCCCAGGGATGGTGGGAACGTGCCATGCGTGTGGTCACGGGGCAGCATGCATGACTTCTTGTGGCCTCAGGGGCCCAAGGCCCCCATGCAGCTTGTGTCAGAACAGGAGTGGAAAGTTTCATGCCCTGGGCTTATAGCTAAAGGGAGGTAGGAAGGCATCCTGAGCCCCAGCTCTCTCCTGGACTCCCATCCCTCAGCATGAACTACCTCCATTACAGTTCATGCCTCATTCCTCTGCTATTAGGGTTGCCACAATTAGACCAAAACTAGACTGAAAACTTTCCCCAAGCCCGCCGCCCCCCCCAAAAAAAACCAGGACACCAAACTAAATTTAATTTTCAGATAGACATTGAATAATTTTTATTGTGTCCTGTATAATATTAAAATTAAATTTTATTCATTGTTTATCTGAAATTCAGGATTACCTGGGCAAACCTGCCTGCTGGAAATTAGAGAAGAGGTAGGCATGTGGGCAGAGGCTGTGCTGTGTGACTTGAACCCTCTCCTTCCTCGCTCTGAGCCTCAGTTTCTCCATCTGCCTGCCCTACAGATGCAGGGACATAGGGGCCAGCGAAAGGAGCGGAAGAGCCTCAACCCTTCACCAGGCAGCTGGGAAGGGTGGCACGGGGAACAGGTGGGACTGGTTAGGTCCTTTGAAAGGTGAGACATCCAGGCCCTGGGAGGTCCCTGGCCCCAGGCCTGGGGGGACAGGGCGTTGGGAGACGGTCTTCTTCTCCATCTGAGAAAATGATTTCATTATGAAGCACAAAAATGTATAAGAAATACACTGATGAACACCCAGGTATCCACCCTACCCCTCAGCTTAAAAATTAAAACCAAGGGGCACCTTGGTGGCTCAGTCAGTTAAGCATCCGACTTCAGCTCAGGTCATGATCTTGCAGTTCACGAGTTCAAGTCCCACATCAGGTGAGCTCGAGCCCTGCTTCAGGCTCCTCACTGACAGTGTGGAGCCTGTGTGGGATTCTCTCTCTCGACCTCTTGCTTACTCTCACCCTCTCTCTCCCCCCCAAAAATGAAAATTAATTAATTAATCAATTAAAATATTTATTTTATTAAAATTTTTTAATGTTTATTTAATTTTGAGAGAGAGAGAGAGAGACAGAGCAGGAGTGGGGGAGGGGCAGAGAGAGAGGGAGACACAGATCCGAAGCAGGCTTCAGGCTCTGAGCTGTCAGCACAGAGCCCGATATGGGGCTCGAACCCACAAACTGGGAGAACGTGACTTGAGCTGAAGTCTGCCACTTAACCAACTGAGCCACCCAGGCACTCATCAATTTAAAAAAAATTTTTTTTTATTAAAAATTTTTTTTAACGTTTATTTATTGTTGAGACAGAGAGAGACAGAGCATGAACGGGGGAGGGGCAGAGAAAGAGGGAGACACAGAATCGGAAGCAGGCTCCAGGCTCTGAGCTGTCTGCACAGAGCCCGACGCGGGGCTCGAACTCATGGACCGCGAGATCGTGACCTGAGCTGAAGTTGGACGCTTGACCGACTGAGCCACCCAGGCGCCCCTAAAAAATTTTTTAAAACCAAACCATACAGTAGAACCTTCTCCCTTCTCCTTGTCCCATTCCCGGGTCTCTGTCTGCATTGGCTTTGCCCACTATCTCTGTCTGCAACCCTGTTTCTCCCTCTCCATGTGTTTGTCACACTGTCCCTGTATAGACCTTGCTGGGGCCACAGAGCTGGCAGAGGCCAGT
The DNA here is from genome assembly GCF_028749965.1 of Puma concolor. NCBI lineage: Eukaryota > Metazoa > Chordata > Mammalia > Carnivora > Felidae > Puma > Puma concolor. Next base: position 22,538,494 of record NC_141678.1, read on the forward strand.
CCCAATGTCAAAGGCTTCCCCTCAACCCAGCCAGGCCTGGGGTAGCAGTGGAGGCTCCCTGGGGCCGGCCTCCTAATGCTTGCCCTGTTCTCTGCTCCCTCAGTTGTCTGAGATGCCGCTGCCGCAGAAGAAGCGCTGGGTGTCCATGGCCAAGGGGCTGGTGCTGGGAGCACTCTTCACTAGCTTCCTGCTGCTGCTGTACTCCTATGCTGTCCCCCCGCTGCACGCTGGCCTGGCCTCCACGTGAGTGGCCCTCCTGGAGGGCCAAGGGGTGGGAGGGTTGGGGTGAGGGGGCACCCTGTACCCTGTACCATGCTGTGCTGGGCAGAAACTGTACTGAGGGCAGAGCTTGCTGTGTAATCCTGGGCCTCAGTGTCCTCATCTGTGAAGTGGGCATAATAGAGCCTGCCTCGTGGATCATGTGAAGAAAATAACACTGTCTGTGTACAGGGCTGGGATTATCATCTGAGGTTGCAATGGGACTGGGAGGCGGGGGTGACTTGTCCAAGAGAACTCACTGGCACAGGGCCGAGATTCAGACTGCGGTCTGTCTGCCTCCAAGCCTGGCTCTTAGCCATGAGGCTCTCCCACCTCCTCGTGGGGCTGCTCAGCCAGGCCTGGCATGGCTTGTGCTCTTAGTTGGTGGTATTAAGTTGAACTAGAGGAAATTACCGATTATTGACTTTCTGGTCAAAAACTGACCTACAAAATATGTGGTTCAACCTAATCCTAGTTCATGATAAATGTAGGATGTGGTGGCCATGGATGAGACAAGAACCAGCAAGCTTGACCTCACACCAACACCGCAAATGGGGCCTGTTATTTTCCCCATTTCATAGATAAGGAAAGTGAGGCCCAAGAGACCACACCACCTGCCCACGCATCACAGCCTGGACACAGGCCTGTCTGGTCCCCTGGCCTGCCTCTCCTGCTATCACCATCCTCAACAACCCTGATCTTTAGATACCAGTGGGCAGGGGGTGCTGAGTCCTGAGGGCCCCAGCAGACCCTGAGGCTCTCCCCACCATTTCATCCACAGCAGGACCCCAGAGGGCACAGCACCCTGCTCCCCGGCCCCGGGTGAGCCAGAGGTGCCCACCCTCGCCAACGGCTCTGCAGGAGGGTGCCAGCCTCGGCGCCACATCGTGTTCATGAAGACGCACAAGACGGCCAGCAGCACGCTGCTCAACATCCTGTTCCGCTTTGGCCAGAAGCACGGACTCAAGTTCGCCTTCCCCAACGGCCGCAACGACTTCGACTACCCGGCTTTCTTCGCCCGCAGCCTGGTGCAGGACTACCGGCCCGGGGCCTGCTTCAACATCATCTGCAACCACATGCGCTTCCACTACGACGAGGTCCGGGGCCTGGTGCCCCCCAACGCCACCTTCATCACTGTGCTCCGTGACCCAGCCCGCCTCTTCGAGTCCTCCTTCCACTACTTCGGCTCAGTGGTGCCCTTCACGTGGAAGCTCTCGGGCCACGACAAGCTGGCCGAGTTCCTGCAGGACCCAGACCGCTACTATGACCCCAACGGCTACAACGCCCACTACCTCCGCAACCTGCTCTTCTTCGACCTGGGCTACGACAGTGGCCTGGACCCGGGCAACCCGCAGGTGCAGGAGCACATCCTGGAGGTGGAGCGCCGCTTCCACCTGGTGCTCCTGCAGGAGTACTTCGACGAGTCCCTGGTGCTGCTCAAGGACCTGCTGTGCTGGGAGCTGGAGGACGTGCTCTACTTCAAGCTCAATGCCCGCCGCGCCTCAGCCGTGCCGCGCCTCTCCGGGGAGCTGTACCAGCGCGCCACGGCCTGGAATGTGCTGGACGCCCGCCTCTACCGCCACTTCAATGCCAGCTTCTGGCGCAAGGTGGAGGCGTTCGGGAGGGAGCGCATGGCCCGCGAGGTGGCCGCCCTGCGGCGCGCCAACGAGCGCATGCGGCACATCTGTATCGACGGGGGCCGAGCCGTGGATGCCGCCGCCATCCAGGACTCGGCCATGCAACCCTGGCAGCCGCTGGGCGCCAAGTCCATCCTGGGCTACAACCTCAAGAAGAGCATCGGGCAGCGGCACGCGGAGCTTTGCCGTCGCATGCTCACGCCTGAGATCCAGTACCTGATGGACCTCGGTGTCAACCTGTGGGTCACTAAGCTCTGGAAGCTCATCCGGGACTTTCTCAAGTGGTGACATCCGGCCCACTGGCAGCCCCCTCTGCCCGCTGCATCGCTGAGGAGGGGCCGGGCAGGGGCCTGCTGGCCTCCCCTATGCCCTCCTGGTGCCACCCCGGCTCTGGGGGTAAGGTGGGGCTGCTGCAGGGGCGCAGCCAGCCAGGACTGGGCCCAGGCACACAGGGCCTGAGATCAGTATTTGACTAGTTATAGCTTTTTTAAAAGTTAAATCTCCTCCCCTCCAAAAACGAATGTTCTGTTTCCTGCCTCCTCTTAAAGGGGAGACTTGAGAAGTAAAAGAATTTGATGTTGTGTTTTTTGTTAATCAGCCTCAGTGGTGCTGACTGATGGGGCCCTGGGTGGGAGGTGACTGAGGATGGGGGGACCTGCAAGAGAGCATGGCGGGTACCTGAGAGTGTCTGTGGGACAGAGCCCATTTGACGTGACGGGGTTTGATGTGCACCTGTTACATGCTGAAGCCCTGAGTGGTTGAAGGACTCCCATGATTTACCAAGACCTGGAAGAGCGTGTGTGTGTGTGATCATCCTGGGACTATTCCAGTCACTTACTCCAACTGAACATTGGTTATGTGCCCAGCGTTGGGCTAAGTGGGTTGGTTATCTCAGTTCATCTTCGTCAAAACTTAGCAACGTGGGAACTGTTATTTTCTCATGCCAGAGATGAGGAAGGGAGCTCAGAGAGAGAAAGTCGTTTGGCCAAGATCACACAGCAAGTAAGTGGTAGGACTGGAACAGAGGCTGGGAAGGATGGTGTGTGCAGCCAGATTTGAGACCGTCCAAGTGGTGTGTGTGTGTGTGTGTGTGTGTGTGTGTGTGTGACAGGGAGTACTTGGTGTAGCGCTGAGCAGCAAGCCCCGGGCCCAGGCTGAGTTCCTTGTGTAATCTCATTAATCCTCACAATCACCCTTTGCAGTAGGCACAGTTACCATCCCATGTTACAGATGTGGGAATTGACATTCTGAGTGACAGCAAAAGGGACTTTCCCGAGATCTTGCAGGTACACATTAGACCCAAAACTAAACCTTCTTCTCCCTGGGACCCCAGATGCCTTGCCTCAATGCCTGTGCACCCTGTCCCTGTTTACCCCATCTCTCCACTGACCACTCCAGGCTGCCTCACCATCTGCTTGTACTCCACCCTGCCCAGGCTCTGGGTTTCCCCCTTCCACCCTGGGGTTCAGTTTAATTAATCCAAAAAAATTTGGCATTTATCAGATAGCTGCTGTGCCCCCCAGCCCTGAGCTGGCCCTGAGCATACAACAGTCAGCAAGTTGATCCCTGCCCTCCTGGAGCTCAGGTCCAGAGACAAAGATAGAGGCCAAGCAATCAAGTCACATTGAGTATGACCAACCAAGGTGGGGATGCGTCAGTTCTAACCATCTGTCTCCCTCGGCCTCCCCAGGGGGACAACAGCCCTTTCTGGGGCACGGGACTCTTAGATCTCTAACTAAGAGCCAGCAGCCAGACACAAAAGGCAGAAACCACAGCCAAGTGACTTTATTGGAGACCTGTCTGTACCAGGCTCCAAACCACATGCTTGCACACCTTATCTGAATATCTACAACATCCCAGCTTTATAAACCAAAGCTCAGAGAGGTTAAGTGACCTACCCAAGGCCACACATCTAATTAGTGCCAGTACCACATTTCAAAGCCAGATTAGTCAGCTCTTATCTTAAGCCCTCCCTGAGTTTGAGTCACTGTTTCTCCTGGGAGCAAGTTTCTGGCCCAAACAGGCTGGGAAGAAGTTAGGGTGACCAGCTGTCTCAATTTCCTCGGACTGTCCCAGTTTTTGCACCAAAAGGTCTCACATCCCAGGAAACTCCTCAGTCCTGGGCAACCAGGATGGTTGCTCAGCCTGGAACAGTTTTGACCCCACCAGCCCCCAGGAGCTACTGTCTATACCTTCTTAAAGTTTCTTTGCAGCAAGCAATAAGCACATCTTTGAGGGCTTTAAATCATATGGAGAAAACTAAGCAGAAGAAAAAAGAAAGAAAGAAAGAAAGAAAGAAAAGAAAGAAAGAAAGAGAGAGAAAGAAAGAAAGAAAGAAAGAAAGAAAGAAAGAAAGAAAGAAAAAGTTATTATTGACTCCAAATTCATGAGATAATCCCCCTCCCTTTTTAGTAATCAAAAAGAGATGTGACTTAGTGCAATATGAAAGTATCTTGGGTTTGTGGAACCCCATAATTTTATTTCATTGGATCTTTAGGGGCCTAAAACTGCCAATAATAATATTATATGTCATCAAATTATTTATTATTAATACTGGCACTTCTAAGCCCTTAGGGACCCAAGGAGAATAAATCTGGCAAATAATAGATGCCAAGAATATAAATTGTCCCATTAGCATTTACTATCTGCCTGATTTGTTTTACGAACATTATAGTTATTAACTCATTTATTAACATAATTAATATTTAACAATACGTAGTTGCGTGGTACTGAACAAGCACTCTGCACCATACAGGAACATGGACAATTCCCTTTGCTCTCCTGAGGAGGCAGCCAAGACTCAGAGAAGCTGAGTAACAAGCCCTACGGTCACTCAGCCAGGCAGCCATAGAGGCAGGATGCAAACCCAGGTCTGTCAGACACCAAGGCTGGTGTTTGCAGGCTCCAGACCTTCAGTGCCATTCCAGCCGGCCATCTCAGCCTCAGGACCGAGGTTTTTTCCATGGTTGAAAATGTATGAGGTCTCCGAGGGGCTCTGCAGCTCGTAGCTCGCAGGAACCAGCCTGCTCTAGCCACACCTGGCAGCAGAGGGCGCCATGGTGCCAAATTTGGTCTCAGCCTGTCAAGACATTCCCAGCAGTGGGGGCTGAGGGCACCCACAGTTAGGGCTGAGCCTACAAGCGAAAGCCAGGGTGAGGGTCATGCTGTTCCCTGAGAGAAATTCAGCGGAACTCCCTGTTCCTCTCTGTTATAGGATGAATTGTATCCCCTAAAAAGATATGTTGAAATCCTAACCCCCAGTTCTCTATGACTGATCTTATTTGGAAATAAGGTCTTTGTACATGTAATCAAGTTAAGATGAAGTCATTAGGGTGGGGGCTAATCCAATATGGCCATAGCTGGTGTCCTTAAAAGAAGTGGCAATGTCATGTGAAGATACAGACCACAGGGACAGTGCCACGTGAAGACAGGCAGAGATTGGCATGATGCAGTTATAAGCCAAAGGCTGATGGTGACCTCCAGAAGCTAAGAAGAGGCAATGAAGGATTCTACCCAGAGTCTCAGAGGGAACAAGGCCCTGCTGACACTTTGATTTTGGACTTCCAGCCTGCAGAACTGTGCAAGAATAAATTTCTGTTGTTCTAAGCCATCCAGTTTGTGTACTTTGTTACAGCAGCCTCAGGACACAAATACATTCTCTGTGCCCAGGGCCCTGCTCTAGGTCAAGCCTCTGCCCTTTACCTGGACTCCTTCCCCGGCTCCCTCCCCCAGGCTTGCTCCTGTGATCCACCCTTCACCTGCAACCAGAGGCCATCCTCTGCTCCGAGCCCTCCATGGTCCCCCTTTCCCTCGGGGAGAAGCCATGCAACTGCAAGCATCTGCGGCTTTGCACGTGCTGTTCCCTCTACCATAAGGCCCCTTTCCCATTGCAGGTCTAACACTGCTGAGTGTTTTCAAAGCAAGCTCTGCTGCCTCCTCTGGACATTCTCTGACAGCCTAGCCCTCAAGCTAGCCTGGGGCTTCTGGGCTCCCCCATCTCAGTCCTGCTCACTCAGGGCCACAACTATGGATACGTTTGTCTGCGAGGCCCCGATGGTATGCTCCTCCAGGACAGGAAAAAACACAATCAGCCTCTAGTGCCCAGTCCATTGCCTGGCACACAGTTGGTTTTCAATAAATATTGAAAGAGGAAAAAAAGAAAAGAAAGAAAGAAAGAAAGAAAGAAGGAAAGAAAGAACGTAGTGATAAAGGAAAGAAGGAAGGAAGAGAGGAAAGAAGGAAAGGAGGGAAGGTGGAAGAGAAGAAGCAGAAAAGGGAGAGCAGGGAGTGCCTGGGTGGCTCAGTTGGTTAAGTGTCTGACTTTGGCACAGGTCATGATCTCATGATTTTGTGAGTTCAAGCCCCGCTTCAGGAGAGCTCCGCTCCAAGCTCCTCACTCTCTCTCCCTCTCTCTCTGCCCCTCACTCACGTTAGTCCCCGCTGGGACTGAGCTCTGCTTTATATCCTTGGTTACCCTCCCTGTATACCTGCCTCCCATGTTTGGTCTCACTACCTCCACTGCCCTACTTGGGTTTTCCAGGATCACCTCTGGAATAAACTCCCTACACTGGAACCCTTGTCTCAGGGTCTGCCTCTGGGTGAACAAGACTAAGACAAGTACCTACTGTGTGCAAGACCCCCTGCACACAGCATGATCTTTTTACCTGACCGAAGTAGGTCCGCTCCTTGGTGAGCTATAGGAAGAGACTACACCAGGTGGCCTTGCTTCTCAAAGTTTTGGGTTTTTTTAAATTTTTTTTTTCAACGTTTATTTATTTTTGAGACAGAGAGAGACAAAGCATGAACAGGGGAGGGGCAGAGACAGAGGGAGACACAGAATCGGAAACAGGCTGCAGGCTCTGAGCGGTCAGCACAGAGCCCGACGCGGGGCTCGAACTCTCGGGCCGTGAGATCATGACCTGAGCCGAAGTCCCGAAGTCGGACGCTTAACCAACCAAGCCACCCAGGCGCCCCTCAAAGTTATTTTTTTTTAATTTTTTTTTCAACGTTTATTTATTTTTGGGACAGAGAGAGACAGAGCATGAACGGGGGAGGGGCAGAGAGAGAGGGAGACACAGAATCGGAAACAGGCTCCAGGCTCTGAGCCATCAGCCCAGAGCCTGATGCGGGGCTCGAACCCACGGACCGCGAGCTCATGACCTGGCTGAAGTCGGACGCTTAACCGACTGCGCCACCCAGGCGCCCCCAAAGTTATTTTTAATAAGAAGATCACAGGGAATAATTCCCAAAGCAGTGACTCCCTGAACAGGAGTAAACAGGCTCCTTTTATTAGGGTTTGGGGTGAATATTCAGAAAGAGATTTTAACATTATAATGAGGCTATCTGTTGGGCATTTAATCACCTGCATAGGCATGGTCCTCAGATGTGTCTTTTCCTGTTCCAGAAATTTGTCAGTTAGTTTCCAAAAGATGAAATTGACAGTTAGGCAGAAGCTTCCAGGAATTTCCCGAGTTTAGGGAGTCAGGGGGTCTTGCCAGTAACAGTCTCATGTGTCCTTGTCTTGGGCTCTGGCTTTCTGCTTGTCCAGAGGGTATGGAGGCAGACTATAGCCAGGAGTCCCCCATCACCCCTCACCCAAAGGTCAGGCTGTACATTCACCTGCTGGGTCTGGACCTGGGACGTCTCTCCTCACCCTGAAGCCACGTGCTGTTTGAATCATGGACAGTTGCACCTGACACATCAGGTGGTAGATGGAGCCTGGGACAATTTGGGACACAATGACAATGGGTTCCAGGCCTTTGTTGGGGGTGAGCAGAGGCCAACCCAGCTCAAGGAGGCATCTGATGGGACCACAGGAGTAGAGAGTGGGGAACTGAGGCAGGATGGACAGCAGCCCCTATGTATGTGTGTGACAACAGATGGTGTCCTTCCAACACACCCACATCAACACCGTGGGGAAAGCACCACTGTCCTCATTTTACAAATGACTTTTTGAACCCAGGGCAGCAAGTCTAGGGGCCAGTGCCTCAGGCATCTAGCAAGGAATGGGCCCTACAAGTCACCTTGAGGTAGAGAATAGAGGCCCGGCAGGAAGGAGCTGTCTCTCCGGGGAGGGGTAGGCATGGTGGGCTGCCACTGGGTAAAAGAAAGGAGGTCTGGAGGAGGTCACAGGGCAGGACCTGGACCCCAGACCAGAGACTCAGACACCAGCCTGGCCACCTTGTGTTACGGGGCAAGACTTTAGGCCAGGTAAGTTGGTTTCTTCTTCTGGCCCAGAAAAGGCAGCACCCGAGGCCCCTGAAGTCACTCTGAGCTCTATAGCTCTGGGTTTCTTCCCAACTCTGAGAGTCTTGGTGGCCAGAGGCCACACCAGTGCTATCCATTAGAAATATAACACAAATCACAAAGGCAAGACAAATGTGTCATTTCAAATTTTCTAGTAGCCGCATTCAACAAAGTAAAAAGAAACCAGTGACATAAATTCAATAATATATTTTATTTAACCTGATACAGTCAAATTATTATCATTTCAATATGTAATCAATATAGAAATTATTACTGAGATTTTTTGGGGGGTGGGTACCAAGTCTTTGGAATCCTATGTGTATTTTGTGTATGTCATACTCACAGCAGATTTCAGTTTGGACCAGCCACATCGAGTGGCTCATATTGGATGGCACAGGTAAGGACTGCTAGCCCTGTGAGGGGAGCCTGGCATGGCAGGTCACGACCTTTAGCTGTGACTAGGAAGCAGGAGCAGGTGTGAGTTTTCGTCTCTAGACTGGGAGGAGTATCTCATAGGATCTTAGGGTCCTTCCCTTGTGGTTGTTAATGGCAAGTGTGGGCTCCAGTGAAATTCACACACTTTCATGAACATTGAGGGAGTGACTGGGCAGTGGAGGTCCCGACTCCTGCCTTCGAAGTGTTCCATCAGAGAGGGCATATTCCTCCCAGGACAGGAATAAATCCTGTTACAAGACAGCTGGGGTCAAGAATTGGGTCCAGATCTCATCTGAGCAAATCAAGTCACAAGTTCAAGCCTCAGTTTCCTCACCTGGGGAACGGGTATAAAAGCAGTATCATGTCAGGGTTAATTTAATGCTTAGTCCAGAGCCAAACACTCCTTTGTGTCCTTGAAGACAAAGGTTAACAGCTTATTTGGGGTAGGGGGCCCAGAGAAAGTCCTTTGAACGCTCTTTTAGAAGCTGAGGAAACTGGGACCCGGAGAGAGAGGAAGTGACCCAATCAAGGCCACACTGGAGCTGCTGACTTCTTGTCCAGTGCTCTTTCGCCACTATTGAAGTTTGTCTTTGGCCCACAGTCAGCAACCGACTCTTGGGCTTGCCTGTGGAAGATCCTCTCCCAGGCTAGGTCAAACTGCCCTTCACTCAGGCCTGGACAATGGGCTCTGGGCCAGATGTGTGATCTGGCTCCCAACTCTGCTACTTGCTGGCTGTGTGATGATGGTCGGGCAAATTGCATGACCTCTCTGAGCCTCAGATTCCATGTAGCACCACAATCTGCTCTGAAGATGTGGATTACAGGTGTAAAGATGGCCCCTCCCTGCCCCTATAGACCTGAGGGAAGAGTCTGTCACATAACCCCAAACTGCATTTGATCCACATTTAATCCTTTCTGAAGCTTTGGGAAACTGGCTTGTTATTATCCCATTTCACAGAAGGAGAAAGCTAATGCCTGACTTGACCCAAGCCTTGGCTCCTCCAGCGGGAATGGGTCCTCTCCTAAGGGCAGGTGAGATCTGAAGGCCTGAGGGGTGCTGGCACCACAGAGCCCCTCTGACCTTGGTCTTTCCCAATCTGTCCCTCATTCTAGGATAATATCCAGGATGTGCTATCTGTCCTGCCCACCCTGATGACTACTCCTTCCTACTCTGGCTCAAAGTGAGGACGGAGGGTGGAGTGGGATGAGGTCAAGGGTAAAAAGAGGAGTGTATTGTGTATCTATTGCTATATCTACATCTGTTATGACAAGTTACTCCAAAACATAGCCATTTATTTAAAACAACCATAAACATTTCTTATCTCCCAGTGTCTGTGGTCAGGAATTATGGTAGAGCTGACTTGTTCCGGCTCAGGGTCTCCATTGTTACAGGTAAGATGTCAGCCAGCACTGCAGTCGTCTGAAGGGTCAACATCATTCCTGCAATATCCTCTTTTTTTTTTTTTAATTTTTTTTTAACGTTTATTTATTTTTTTGGGACAGAGACAGACAGAGCATGAACGGGGGAGGGGCAGAGAGAGAGGGAGACACAGAATCAGAAACAGGCTCCAGGCTCTGAACCATCAGCCCAGAGCCCGACGCGGGGCTCGAACTCACGGACCGCGAGATCGTGACCTGGCTGAAGTCGGACGCTTAACCGACTGCGCCACCCAGGCGCCCCTGCAATATCCTCTTGATTACACAGGTCAGCCCTGCTTGGTGTCAGAGGGGGTTGAACAAGGCCATGAAAACCAGGAGTTGTGGATCATTGGGAACCATTTTGGAGGTGGCTACCGCAAGGAGTAATAATAATTACTGCTATCTGTTGAGGACTTATTCTGTGCCAGGCACTGAGGAAGATAATTTTTGTTTATTGTCATATTGTTGTTTTGTATTGTTTTGGTTCTGGTTTTGGTTTTGTTTGTTGTTTTTTTTTTTTTTTTGCACAACAACCCAGTGAGGAAGATACTATTATCAGCCCTATTTTTCATTGGAGGTAACTGGCTCAGAGATGTTAAACCACTTGATTAAAGTCACTCAGCCAGCAAGTGGCAAAGCCAGGTCAGTCTGATGTTAGAGGCCAATTGTTTAACATCCTCCCAGAGAAAGAGTTTGGAGAAAAGGATAGGGAAGAGGTTTGCTCTTGAGATATACATTGGAATCCCAGGAATCTGAATGCACACAAAGGAAACCCCTTGTCCTTGGCCCTGAGAATGTGGCAGGAGTTCTTGGACTCCTTCTCCATAGGATAGGGCTGGAATCACTTTTGGCTGCTGTGAGGAAGCCAATATAAGCCATGTTGATGGTCACACATACCCCAACTATTGCTGAGTACACAAAAATTCCCATCCCCTAATGGAGCAAGCATGCATGGAATACTTAATATGTGATGAACAGCTTTTGTAAATCTTTGAGGGCCACTTGCCTCTGAATGTAGTCTAGTTTATCCAAGTTATGACACTTTCTCAGAGCAAAGCCTTTGCTCGGACAGTTCCCTCCACCCACAATGCCCCTCAGACGGCCACCAAATCAGAAAAGAATCCCTCCTGGAGTCCTAAAGACCCAGTCTAATCCCATCCATGCCTCTTACTAGCTGGGTGGAACCCAGGACAGGTGACTGAGGCCTCAGTTTCCTTGTCTGTTCATGAGAAACTAGACTCTCTTGTCTGCCCACCAGGTCCATGTGAAGTCAATGCAGTGATCAATGCTGGGGCTCTGCAGACCAAGTGAAACCACTCAGTTCTCATCAGCCAGGGGCACTTAGTGGAAGTGCTGCAGAAGCAGGAGTGTGAGCCCAGAGGAACAATTCTGGGCCAAGAGAGCCAGGGGATCACTGCAGCAGCTGGGGTTGGCCCTGGGGCGAAGGCCTGGGTTGCCAGCCTATAGGGACTGCTAAGTAAGACCTGATTTGCATTTGTTTCTAGCATCCATGTTTTTCTGATTATAATATCAGGGCACGCTTATCATGGAAAATCTGGAAAGTGTAGATAAAGAGAAGCACCATGAGGGTTATAGAAATAACCTGTAATCCCACCATCACCATTATATATTTACATATAATTATTTTTTCACACAATTGAGTTCCTATATTATATACTGTTTTGTTCACTGCTAATTTCAGGAACCTCTCTCCAAGTCATTAAAAAATTTCTTCTTCCCAGGGCTCCTGGGTGGCTCAGTCTGTTGAGAGTCTGACTCTTGATTTCAGCTCAGGTCATGATCTCAGGGTTTGTGAGATCGAGCCCTGCATCGATCGGGCTCTGCATCTGCCAGCATGGAGCCTGTTTGGGATTCTCTCTCTCTCTCTGCTCCCCTCCCTCCCTCTTTCTCTCTCTCTCTCTTAAAAAAAACCTTTTTTTTAATCTTAAAAAATATTTCTTCTCTAGTATAGTTATAAGGCTGCAGAATGTTCCAGTGGGTGACTCTATGTGATTGATTTAAATGCTCCCTTCCTGGAAGCCCGACTTTCAGTGGGACAGAACTGGTTCCATCTGCTCCATGAACCTCTTGAATTATAAATTTGACGACTGAAGAGTGGCTGGCAATGGTGAAGTGCTCTATTGTCACGTTATTATTATTTTTTTTAAGTTTATGGGGCACCTGGGTGGCTCAGTTGGTTGAGCGTCCGACTTCGGCTCAGGTCATGATCTCGCAGTCTGTGAGTTCGAGCCCTGCATCGGGCTCTGTGCTGCCAGCTCAGAGCCTGGAGCCTGCTTCGGATTCTGTGTCTCCCTCTCTCTCTGCCCCTCCCCACTCATGCTCTGTCTCTCTGTCAAAAATAAACATTTAAAAAAACCATTTTTAAAAAAATAAAGTTTATACAGGGGATATCTGAAAATATTCTCATTATAAAAAATCCAAACCTTTCTGATAACATTGAAGCCTCCTGAGCCCCCCAAAATAACCATTGTCACCAGTTTCTGTGTATCTTGCAGACTCTTTTCAATACATTTCCATGCATACACACAGAAATATGCATATAAATATACAAAATATAATATAGAATAGGAGTACCTGGGTGGTTCAGTTGGTTAAGCGTCTGATTTCAGCTCAGGTCATGATCTCGTGGTTCGTGAGTTTGAGTTCCGTGTCAGGCTCTGTGCTGACAGCTCGGAGCCTGGAGCCTGCCTCTAATCTGTGTCTCCCTCTCTCTCTGCCCCTCCCCCACTCGCACTCTATCTCTCTTTCAAAAAAAATTAAATAAACATTAAAAGATTTTTTAAGAGTATAGATAGAATATCAACAATATAATAAAATAGAAATACCAAGAACACATGACTTAATATATTATAAGAATTATTCTGTAACTTGCTCTTTTTATTAGATAATACATATGGCTTGCAGATTTGTCCGAGAATGTTTTAATACACCTTGTCCTTTTTAATGATTGTATAGTATTTCACAGGGTAGAGGGGTCAGCATTTACATAACCAGCCCACTAGGGGTGGACATTCAGGTTGTTTCCAATGTTTCATTATTACGAACTCTTCAATGTGGAAAACCTACACACTTTCCTTACACAAATGTGTGAGTGTTTTTCTCAGGTGGATCTCAAGAGGTGGGGCCACTGGGTCATGGGCTGCCTTAACTGAGAGGCAAGAAAATTGAACTCTAACAGAGAAGGGAATGGCTCAAAGTCACAGGTTGGTGACAGTGTGGAGATGTGACCTTTTGGGTTATCCACCTTATGGTTTTTTAAGTTTATTTATTAATTTTAGAGAGAGAGTGTGTGTGCATGCACAAGTAGGGGAGGGGCAGAGAGAGAGGGAAAGAGAGAATCCCAAGCAAGATCTGTGTTGCTGTCAACGCAGAGTCCAGCGCGGGGCTCGATCACATGAACCATGAGATCATGACCTGAGCCAAAATCAAGAGTCAGACCCTTAACCAACTGAACTACCCAGGTGTCCCTCCTCCTTATGTATTTTAAGTCATTCACAGTCTGAACCAGTAGTTCTCAAAGTGTGGTCCTGGAACCCTGAGGGCTCCCAAGACCCTTTCAGGGGGCCCTCAAGGTCTAAACTATTTTCATAATAATATCTAGATGTTATTTGCCTTTTTCACTCTCATCCTTTCAGTATATACACCAGAGTTTCCCAGAGGCTACATGATGTGTGATGACATTCTTGCTCTGAATCTAAGGGACTGCATTGGGTTTCTTTTATCACTGGTGTGGTAAGAATTTTTCTTAATGCTAATTGATGTTTTAATTTTTTGTTTATTTATTGCCTCCTGGTATCTCTTGCCCATTTTCTAGAAAAGTATTTTTGCTATTGATTTATAAGTGCTCTTTACATATTAAGTGCATTGACCTTTTCTGTCATATTTGTGGCATGTTCCCCAGTTTGTAGTTTTCCTGCTATCTTTGGCTTTTGACTTTGTGTTATGTTACATTCATGGGGCTTTTCCTTTGGTTTCTCCATTGCTTTTATGTTTCAGTAGTTCATACCTATTGTAGGATATGTTAGATATTTTCCTCTGCTTTTTTTTTTAAGTTTGTTTGTTTTGAGAGAGAGAGACCACATGAACATGAGGGAGGGGCAGAGAGGGAGGGAGAGAGAGAGAATCCCAAGCAGGCTCTGAACTGTCAGCAAGGTGCCCAGTGTGGGACTTGAACTCATGAACCATGAGATGATGACCTGAGCCGAAATCAAGAGTCAGATGCTTAACTGACTGTGCCACCCAGGTGACCCTACCTCTGCTTTCTTCTACTTTGTTCCTACAATAACATTTCCTTTGTCTATGGACCACCATTGGCTATCTCAGAGCAGCTTGTGGGAGAGCTGACACAAGCTTGCCCCCAGTTCTGGGGGTGCTGGAGCTGTAGATGCTGAGGGGAGAGGCTGATTGGAAGTTCAGTCTCTAAGGGAAAGGAAGACCAGGTCAGAGATAGCCCCTCCTCGGCTTTGGGTTCCATGAGGTGCTAGTCTGAGTCCCTACTAAGATGGCTAAGGGGCCAACACCTGGACAGATGAGGGCAGGGTACTGGGTCTAGAGGGGCAGACCTGGGGGCAGGAACTGGTCAACACAGGTGCATATAGTAAACCCCCAGCCTAGATTTACAGTCTCTTAGCTTCTTCCCCTAGGGGCACCAGAAGCATGCCAGGGTTAGGAAGCAGTATGCCACAGGAAAGCACTGGGCTTGGCGTCTCTTGCCTCTTTCAAGCCTTCCTGAGACCCCACAGGTCCCCTCTCCTCCTCCCACAGGCAATGGAAGCAGGAGCTGCCAAAGTTCATCAGCCCTGAGCAGCTGCCCATGGAGTTTGGGGGGACCATGACTGATCCTGATGGCAACCCCAAGTGCCTGACCAAGGTACCGGGTGCCCAGAGGGTGAGAAGGGAGGGCTGATGGCTGGGGTCAGTGCTCACTCAGCAGCCCTCACCCACAGATCAACTATGGGGGTGAGGTGCCCAAGAGCTACTACCTGCGCAACCAGGTGAGGATGCAGTATGAGCACAAGATGACCGTGGCCCGAGGCTCCTTCGTGCAGGTGGAGAACGAAATCCTGTTCCCAGGCTGTGTGCTCAGGTAGGGATGGCGGCCACTCCACACCTGGGCCCAGCTGGGAGCGGCCCCGGAGCCCCAGCTGGTGGTCATTAGTAGGGCCCTGTCCCCTACAGGTGGCAGTTCGCATCACATGGGGCAGACATCGGCTTCGGGGTTTTCCTGAAGACCAAGACGTGTGAGCGGAAGCGGGCGGGGGAGATGGTGGAGGTGCTCCCCATCCGGCCCTACAAAGCCCACCTGGTACCTGAGGATGGGAGCCTCGCCTGCCTCGAGGCTGGCATCTGTCAGTATTGGCAGCGAACAGCTCCACTAGGAGCTGGGGGGCTGGAGGCAGGCGCCTCAAGGTGCATCCAGGCTTTGCCACGTGGGGGCCCCTGGCTCTGGTAGACACAATGTATAGCCAGCTTCAGGCTCTCAGGCATGACAATGGCTCCCTGGTCTGGGTCCTGGTACAAGGATTTACACCATGGAGGATGAGGTCCTGGGTGGGTCACCCTGTCTGAATGTCTGTCCCTCAATGCAGATGTCTTGAGGTTTGATAACACTTATAGCCTAGTTCATTCCAAACACATCAACTCCACTGTGGAGGTGCTGCTCACTGACCAAACCTTTGTGGAGAAGACGGAGAGATCCTGGGCAAACCTTGTGGCTCCCACAGCCTCCCCTTTGATCTCTGGGTCCACAGTGAATTCACAGCCTTCCCTGGCCAGACCCCCTCCAACCTCCCCAGGGATGGGAATCCTACAACAGCTGCT
Source organism: Puma concolor (assembly GCF_028749965.1). NCBI lineage: Eukaryota > Metazoa > Chordata > Mammalia > Carnivora > Felidae > Puma > Puma concolor. The sequence continues at coordinate 22,554,330 of NC_141678.1, forward strand.
CCCAGCCCATCTGTCACAGTGGGTCAGCGTATAAGGACCGTGTCACTGCTGGGACCATGTCCCGGTGGCCAGACAGCCACAGCAAAGCAACCAAAACACTCTATCCTCCTGGGACCTCAGGCTCAGTGAAAACTCTAGGCTCTTTTCTATGAGCCAATACCAAGTCATGAGTTACTGTTCTAACACTTGAGGTATAGTAAGACCAACAGATCTGGAAACAATTGCCGTTCTTGAAAAGATAATTTATTACTCACAGTTCCCAAGAGGAGGAGATGGAGATGCCAAGCCACAGAAAGCCACATGGAGAAATCGACAAATGGAATAAACGTCAGGGTTCCTCGTGAGGTAGAGGGGGAGAGGAACTGGGCGGGAGTTTTGGTTATGGTTTTCCCTGGAAGGAATGGGTGCGGCGGGGAAATCTTTAGGATTAGCTAGTTTGCATAATGTCAGCAGGCTCTGGGGCATAGGGACTGCCCCCAGGTAATAGGGTGATCAGGGCAAGGAAATAGTGTGGCCCTAAGTGCTAGAGCCAGCACTGGAGGTGGTTGGAGTGTAGGCTCTGTATTAGTTGGTTTGCATTTGAAAAGCGCAATCCTGGGTGAGTTGTTTGCTATCTCTAGGAACTGGCTATCCCTGGGAGACACAGTTCCTCCCAGGGTCAGCAAGGCCCCAGATGTCAGAGCATCAGAATGTAGAAAATAGAAGACAAGGTTGATACAGTTAATACAGAAGACAAGGCAATACAGCAATCACCACTCTGAATTGAAATTCAGCCTCTGGGGCACCTGGGTGGCTCAGTGGGCTGAGCTTCCAACTTTGGCTCAGGTCATGATCTCATGGTGCCTGAGTTCGGGCCCCACATAGGGCTGACTGCTGTCAACCTGTCAACGTTAGAGCCCGCTTCAGATCCTCTGTACCCCTCTCTCTGCCCCTCCCCCACTGGCATTTTGCCCAAAATAAATAAATATTTTTAAAAAAGGAATTCAGGGGCGCCTGGGTGGCGCAGTCGGTTAAGCGTCCGACTTCAGCCAGGTCATGATCTCACGGTCTGTGAGTTCGAGCCCCGCGTCAGGCTCTGGGCTGATGGCTCAGAGCCTGGAGCCTGTTTCCGATTCTGTGTCTCCCTCTCTCTCTGCCCCTCCCCTGTTCATGCTCTGTCTCTCTCTGTCTCAAAAATAAATAAACGTTGAAAAAAAAATTTTTTTTTTTTTAAAAAAGGAATTCAACCTTAGAGCTTTCCCCATCTAGAAAGAAATTTTGACTCATAAACTTTCCATTCCAGTGTTAGGGCATCTGAGAACGTCTTCATTGTCTGGTTCTCCATCTAAACTCTCCATTAAGATTTTATTTTATTTTATTTTCAGTTTATGTATTTATTTTGAGAGAGCACAAGTGCACAAATAGGGGAGGAGCAGAGAGAGAGAGAGGGAGAGAGACAGAATCCCAAGCAGGCTCTGCACTGTCAGCGCACAGCCCGACACAGGGCTCAGACTCACCAACCGTGAGATTGTGACCCAAGCTGAAGTCAGAGGCTTAACTGACTGAGCCACCCAGGCGCCCCTTCATTAAGATTTTAGACTCAGCCTCGGACTGAGCTGATGTCAGGTCCCACAGGTGCATTAGGTTAGATCTCAACAGAGATTCTGGCCTAAGCATTCCACTACTCACACACATTGTCCCCGCTTGCTGTCAGTATGGTTGCCAGCCAAACTACTTCCTTCATTGGCCACTTGGCAAACATGGCCAAATATGGCCACCTGTGCAAATATGGAAATGTGGGCATTCAACAGGTCTTTCTTAGGGACCCCACATAGGCTCCTAGGGGTCATTGCCTTCATTTTTAAGGGCTCACCGTAATCCACCCCTACTCAACAATCTGTCCCAGAATTTTGGTAGCAAGTTTACTCAACTGATTCCTGATTGGCTGGTTCTTACCATCCTCCATGATTCTACCATGTTATCTCGCACAGACGGCACCAAGGAACTGGGGTTGGCAGGGAGGGGAGGTGGTTGAGGGAGGTTAGCTGGAGGTGCCATGTGGGCTGCAGCTCAGTGGGGGAGGGGAGGGCACTGGGGAGCCAAGGCAAGGGTCGAGGGGTTTCCCATGATCTGCCATATCCCACCCATCACCCCATCTGCTTCTAGCATCTGCCCTTGCTACAGTCTTCTTGAAACGTGGGCCGAAGGCCAGAGCCATTGGCCAGATAATGGACATGTCCACAGCTGTCCCCACCTGCCTCCTCTCCCACTGTCCCCCCACCCAAAGCCTCCACTCCAGGCTCACCCTCCCCTGCCCCAAATCTCTGTCTTTGTTCAAGCTGTCTCCTCACCTAGAAGGCCTGCCTTTCTCCCCCTGTGCAAATTTTCTCTCCAGCAGGCAGTGCTGAGTCAGAGTGAGGGCATGTACTTAGTAATTTATACCTGTGGGACTCTTTCTTTTTATCATACAATCCCGGGAGCTTTGACAAATGCATACAGTCCCATAACCACTGCCACAATCAGGACACATAGCAGCTCCATCACCCCCCAAATTCCCTCCTGCTATCCCTTTGATGAGGTTTTGGAGTGGTGGGGGTCTGGAGCTGATGGCCAAGAAAGAATTCTTGAGACATCTTTGGTGCAAAAAGGTGATTTTTATTGAAGCACAGGGACAGGACCCCTGGGCAGAAAGGGCCTCACTGGGGTTGTGAGGAGTGACTGATCACATACTATGGAGTTGGGGGAGGTAAAGGCAAAAGGGAGGCCTGTAAAAGGACTTTCATATGCTTCTAAGATAATGGAGGCTTTGCTATTGTCCCGGTAAGGTTGTTTTCCCTCTAGTACGACATTAACATTAAGACAGTGGGCAGTTGGGGCACCTGGGTGGCTCAGTCAGTTAAGCAAGTGGCTGACTTCAGTTGAGGTCATGATCTCATGGTTTGTGAGTTGGAGTCCTGCCTTGGGCTCCGGCTAGAGTTCCAGCCTCATATCAGGCTCTCTGCCCCACACAGGGCTCTGCATGCTGACAGTGCCTGCTTGGGATTCTCTCCCTCTCTCTCTGCCCCTCCCCGACTTGTTCTCTTCCTCTCTCTCTCTCTCTGTCTCTCAAAATAAATAAATGAACTTAAAAAAGAGAAAGAGTAGGGAATTGCTGGAGAAATGTTATACTCTGTATACGCCTTAAGTCAATGAGCAACAGGTTATAAAGAAATTTAATTTTACCTACCATTTCCTTCTTGTCTTTGTTCCCCACAACACTATGGAGGGGAGGGTGATGTTGGGGCTCCAGGAAACTGAGTCTATAGGTTTCTGGAGATGAGGCTATTGATAAGATAGCCTTTTTCTTGTAATTTACTAAGACATTTGTAAACTGACGGAGACTCAGGTCCTATGTGACTGTGATCTCCATCAGTTAACCATTTGTTTTTGCCTCGTAGCTTTACGGCAGCCAGGAGTGCCTGAGGAACATCACACATATCTCATGGGGTGGGGGAGAATGGGGTGGTGTTTGCTAGCTTGTGCTTTGTCCTCAGCTTGCCTTATGTTCCCTCATCACCTTTGTGGTCAACCCCTCCCCCAGCCCAGCCCTGACAACTGCTGATCCCCTCCCCCAGCCCAGCCCTGACAACTGCTGATCTGTTCTGTAACGCTGCAGTTGACTTTTCCGAAATGCCATGCGGATGGCATCATACAGTATGTGGCCTTTTGGAGCTGGCTTTCTTCACTCGGCGTACTGCCCAGAGATTCATCTGTGTTGTTGCATGTGATTGGTTCCTTTTTGTGGCTGAGTAATATTCTGTTGTGCCGATGCACCACAGAGTGTTTATCCGTTTCCCAGTTGAAGACTAGCTGCGCTTCTAGTTTGGAGCAATGACTAATGAAACTGCTAGGTGCATTTGCGTCAGGTTTTTGTGTGATCCTGTCTTCATCGATCCAGGGTAAATGCCCAGGGGTGGGATCACCGCTGAGCTGCTGGTTGGGTTTAATGTTGTAGGAAACTGGCCAACTGTTTTGCATCACTTTGCATTCCCACCAGAGTGTTTGAGTGCTCCGTTTGCTCCACATCCAGGGCCTTGGTATTACTAGTTATTCTGGTGTAGCTACTCTAGAAGGTACGTGGTTATGTTTCTGTGGTTTTAATTTACATTGCTAATGACTAGTGATGTTGAGCATCTTTTCGAAAATAGGGCACAGTCTGTGAGATAAGGCAGACCCAAGTTCAAGTCCTTTTTCTGGCACTTGTCTGACCTTAACCAGATCTCTCTGAGGCTGTTTCCTCACTGGAAAGTGGGGAAGCCAACAGTACTTAGAGTGGCTGCTATGAGGAGAAATGAGAGCCACAGGCACAGAGCAAGTGGGTGGGGAACAGCAGCTACTAATGGGTGCTGATAACAAGTGTTAGACACCTACCTGCCCCTGTCCCACAAGCCTTGCCCAGACAGCTTCATCTCTCCCCCTGGCTAGCCCAAAAGTCCCTCTGTTATTTACCCTGGCTCTGATCTCCCAGTGCACTGCGGTGCCCTCCACCATCTCCCCCCCAGCTGGCTGCTGGCGTCCTAGTGTGGCCAACCCTGACCCTGATCTCTTGCACATAGGACTCAGTGACCCCCCTTATATCTGCCCCTGAATTTTACCTTCTCACTTACCCTGTTCCTGGACTTTCTTCTCTTAATTCAGCCAATAGCTCAAAACACCTGCTCTCCTCAGGCCATTAGAGAGCCGTCCCCCATTCCCCCCTGCAGGGACTGCTTGGCCAGATCCGGGGCACGTGTCTTATGTTCTCTGTGGCCCAGTCCAGCCTGTGCTGATTCAGTGCCCATTTGCTTCCACTGCCATTAGCTTGTGAACTTACACATCTTTCCATAGACTCTTTGCTCTGGATGGTGAGTGCCCCTCCAGACCTGGGAGAATCATCCTTAGTAAATGATCTTGCATCTATTCCAACTCAACAAATTTCATGGAGTGGTAATGCAGACTGCAGCCACCCACTTGGGCTCTGGATGCTGGGCATTAGGTCTGCGAACTATCCGGCTCTCAGAATATCCCCCATTCTGGGGTCAGTGCAATCTTGGCCATGAGGCAATGACTCTGGCAGCAGGGTAAGAAGCCCCCTTGTGCAGTGCATGTCCCCCCCACCCCTGCTGCCCTGGCCAGGCCTGGGATTGTCCACTCACCCCAGGCCTCCAGGACACCACCACCCTGCAGCCATATAAGAGGCTGCTAGTGTACCTTAGGGGCAGAGAGGAAAGGAAGCCTAGAGGTCCTCTTCTGGGAGCACACATGGCCCTTGGCCAAGACCTGGGTGGGCTTCTGGCCTGAAGGACCTATTGTAGGCAGCTGAGGGTTGGCAGTACATGCAGGAGCTCCTGATGTTTCCCATCCACAGTTTCCACTGACCGTCTCCAGCACTGGGCCAGTGCAGGGCATGGAGCTGTTGGATACTGAATGAATAAACGATGCCAAGTTCCTCCTCCTCTGCTGTGCATAAGGCTCTGATGAATTTCTGGGATGCTCTGCTAAGAGGCTCGTCCTCTGCACCATAACCCCAGGGGCTCCTGTCACATCCATGGTCTCCTGGGCCTGGGCTTCAGGCTCTCAGTCAAAGGCAGCCTCTGTGAGCAGAAGCCCCCCATGTCCTGCAGCCTGAACTCAACAAGCAATGGGTGTCCGACCAGCCTCACCACCAGAACAGGCCTAGGGGCTGAGCCTTCCCGAGTTCAGGCTTCAGAAAACTAGTCCCCCTGCCAAGGACTGGGGAGGCTTTGGTGTGGCTCCACTCACAAGGCTCTTCCAAGTCCTTGATGCTCATTCTACAGCTCCTGACTCTTCTAAAGGGTCCCTAGTCATCCTTTTGTCTCTCTTTCTGTCTCCTCAATCCTGCCCTACACTTGGGCTTAACTTTCTATTCCAAAGACCCTCTCTTCCTGTCTCTCTATGCCTTCCCACTGAGCATGTCCTGTCTAGAGGAGATGGCCAGGCCCCACGGGGCCTATGTACTGACACTTCCCAGATGGGACACCTGGGGTTGGGGAGAGCAGGGACTCCAGAGTCCTGGGCTCTTTGTGCTTCTGCCTTTAAGAAAAAAAAAATCGTGTTCCTCAAAATTAAAAAAAAAATTTTAATGTTTGTTTATTTTTGAGAGAGACAGAGAGACAGAGAGTGAGTGGAGGAGGGACAGAGAAAGAAGGAGACACAAAATCCGAAGTGAGCACCAGGCTCTGAGCTGTCAGCACAGAGCCTGATGCAGGGCTCAAACCCATAGACTGTGAGATCATGACCTGAGCCAAAGTTGGCTGCTTAACCGACTGAACCACCCAGGCGGCCCTGTGTTCCTCAAAATTTAAACATAGAATTGTCATATGACCTAGTAATTCTACTCCTAGGTAGATACCCACAAGACTTGAAAAACAAGGGTTCAGGGGTGCCTGGGTGGCTCAGTCGGCTAAGCATCTGACTTCAGTTCAGGTCACGATCTCATGGTTCGTGAGTTTGAGCCCTGCATTGGGTTCTGCTGACAGCTCAGAGCCTGGAGCCTGCTTTGGATTCTGTGTCTCTCTCTCTCTCTGCCCCTCCCTTGCTACTGCTCTGTCTCTCTCACTCTCTCAAAAATAGATAAACATTTAAAAAATTGTTTTAGAAAAACAGGGGTTCAAACAAAGACTTGTACACCCAGGTTCACAGCAGCACTATTCACAATAGCTAAAAGGTAAAAACAACCAAGAGTCCATCAATAGATGAATGGATAAATACAATGGGTATATCTACACAATAGAATAGTATTCATTCATAAAAAGGAATGAAGTACTGATGCACATTATAACATGGATGACCCCTGAAAACATTGTGCTAAGTGAACAAAGCCACACACAAAAGATCACATATTGTATGATGCATTGAATGTGAATTATCCAGAATAGGTAAATCCAGAGACAGAAAGCATATTGGTGGTTGCCAGAAGCTAGGGAAAGGTGGGAAATGGGCAGTGATTGTTTAATGGGGGTTCTCCACACCTGGGTGGCTCAGTCAGTTAAACATCCGACTTCGGCTCAGGTCATGATCTCACGGTTTGTGGGTTCAAGCCCCATGTTAGGTTCTGTACTGACAGCTCAGAGCCTAGAGCCTATTTAGGATTCTGTCTCCCTCTCTCTCTGCCCCTCCCCAGTTGTGCTCTGTCTCTCTCTCTCTCTCTCTCTCTCTCTCTCTCTCTCTCTCAAAAATAAACAAACATTTAAAAAATTTAATAGAGTTTCTCCTTTTGGGTTGATGAAATGTTTTGGAACTAGGTAGAGGTAGTGGTTGGACAACATTTTGACAAATAATGCCACTGAATGGCACACTTTAAATTAGTTAATTTTATGTTATGCAAATTTTACTCCAATAAGAAATTTTTAAAAAATAACATTTGTGGGGGCACCTGGTTGGCTCAGTGGGTAGAGCATGTGACTCTTGATCTCAGGGTTGTGAGTTGGAGCCCCACATTGGGAGAGAGTTTACTCAAAAAATAATAAGTAAATAAAAATAAAATAACACTTGTGGATTCCTTCATCTCAAATATATAAGCAATACACATGCAAAGAAATAAAATCCATGGGGAGATACGAGTTGTCCACACAGTCATGGAAAAATAAAGAACTACATAAAGAACAGAAGGGCTGACCAACTTTATAAAGTCAGACTTTATAATAGGTGAGAAGGGGGTCAAAGAAGGGGCCACACACAATAACCAAGAAGAAGGATGTGTCAATAGTATGTTCTAAGACTGTGCGGTCCAATACAGTGGTAATCAGCCACGATTTAAATTTAAACAACTAAAATAAAAAATTCAGTTCTTCAGTTCATTAGCCATATTTCAAGGACTCAGTAGCCACATGTGGTTAGTGGCTGCTGCAAAGACTTTCTCCTTGACCAAGTTCAGCATGGCTTCTAGCTGCTTGTGCCCGTCCCTAGGATTGCCCCAATTCCCTTAAAATGCCCACTGACAAGCTTGCAATTATAAATCCTTTCTCTACCCCTTTGAGAGGTAAATCATCTACCACCCAAAACTATTGCATCAAGGACCTGAAAGCCATCTCTTTCAAAGTCAAACATTCAAGAAGATGACTTTTGATCCTGCTCCCAGTTCCTGTGGGAGGTAAAAGCCTAAGTTTGGGGCTGGGAGTGAATGGGAGGGAGGATGCTTACTCCAACTAGCACTGCTACCTCCCTAAAAATACAAGAATTTTGTTTGCCTTAACTAGTTAGTGTCTGGCTTTGTTGCTCCTTGGCATTACCAAGTTACACAGCGTGGACATAGGACATGTCCATCATTGGGGAAAATTCTATTGGGCAGTGCTATATAACATGATGACATCACGAAATCTTCCCAAGGGAAGGGGGGCCCCTGAGCCAAACTGATCCTTTATCTCCTTGGAGAGGACACCTCCAAATAGCTCAACCAATGAAGCAGAATATTTAAAAAGCAAACCAGACCAATGATTCATAATAACAGAAAAGCATAAAAAGCCATTTTGGAGAAAGGAAGGGCACTTTAAGTTGTAAACAAACAAGTGAACCGTGTGTAAAAGGTGTGAACTTTAAGTCTGACTGAGGTAACAAGTAAAGTTTATAGACAGTCAATTCAGTCTGGCTTTAATCCCCTTGGGAGAAAACCCCAGATTCCGTGCTCCCCTAGTCCAGTTAATTGGCCTGTAACTCAGAACTGTGACACCAAGAAGTATTTACATTTTCACCTGGGCCTATTCAAATTACAACTCCAACAAAATAATTAAAGTGTAACATTGAAATTCAGCCGAGATGTCAAATTATAGAGCTGTAACCCTGTGGTTATGTTATAGGAAGGTATGAAAGAAGTATAGAAATAACCAATAAAAAAATGAAGTTCAAGTGGAATATTTAGGAACAAGCTTAAGTATTATTGTAGCAATTTTGAGAATCATTGGATTTCTGCCTTTGCTGTTCAAAGTATTTGAAGTGCTCAAAATTACCACTTGTAATGAATTGGTAATTTACAGGTAGAGTATAACTCCCACAGACCAGTCAGGCACTGAGCAACTTTCAGCCTTCATATTCCCCAAGCAAGTTTGCCAACAGGGTGCCGGTTTGGGATAGAGGTGAGACTCTGACCTGTCCCTGATCACTGTTTGCTGTTTCCTCTCCCACATCCACCATGAATTTATGCAATAGCCTCCTGACCAGTTTCCTGCTCTGAACATCTGCTCTGTCATTCTTCACTTGGGCCCAGGGTTATCTTCCTGGCACAGGGAGAATCATCAGTTTCTGCCTCTAAAGCTATCACTTTCTTTTTTCCCTTTCTTTCTTTCTTTCTTGAGAGTGGGGCAGAGGGAGAGGGAGAGAGACAATCTTTTCCTTTTAATATTTATTTATTTTGGGGAGAGTGCAAGCAGGGGAGGGGCAGAAAGAGGAGGAGAGATGATCCAAAGTGGGCTCTGTGCTGACACACTGATAGCAGTGAGCCTGATGTGGGGCTCAAACTCATGAATTGCGAGATCATGCCTGAACCAAAGTTGGATGCTCAACCGAGCCACCCAGGTGCCCTGGGAGAGAGAGAATCTTGGGCTCCTTGCCCAGCACAGAGCCTGATGCAGGACTTGATTTCATAACCATGAGATCATAACCTGAGCAAAAATCAAGAGCCATCCAGGGACCCCTCTAAACTTTCAAAGGCTCCCCACCAATGACAAGACATGGCCCAAAGTCCCCAACATGGCCTGAAGTTCTTTCATGACCTGACCTCGATCTTTTTGAAGTCCCTGCCCTCATGGCCCCTCTCCCCTCTCTTACCTCTATGAGTTTCTTCGTCTCTACCCAGAATGTCTTCTTCCCGTTCCCACCTTAGAGGCCCAGCCCAAAGACCATCTCCTCTGGGGGACATTTCAGGACCCCCCTAGTGCAGAGTTCTTGCTTATGTCTTTACTAAAACACTCTATCTTCAGGGATCCAAAACAGGTAGTGGTTAAAGATCCAGGCCTTGGGTATAGACAAATAAGGGTTCAAATCCTAGCTCTGGGGGCGCCTGGGTGGCGCAGTCGGTTAAGCGTCCGACTTCAGCCAGGTCACGATCTCGCGGTCCGTGAGTTCGAGCCCCGCGTCGGGCTCTGGGCTGATGGCTCAGAGCCTGGAGCCTGTTTCCGATTCTGTGTCTCCCTCTCTCTCTGCCCCTCGCCCGTTCATGCTCTGTCTCTCTCTGTCCCAAAAATAAATAAAAAAAAACGTTGAAAAAAAAAAAAAAATCCTAGCTCTGGGTCTTACTAGCCTCTCAGTTGCTGCCCATGTAAATGAGCACATGGGTCCAATGGTGAGCACAACAAATATGGCCTGTGCCTTCATGGGGCTGACAGTTAAGGGGGTGAGTCAAATAGTCGAATCAAGCAATGTCTAATGAGAACAATATTCTGGAATAGAGGAGCACGGTTCTGTCTGAGCATTTAACTGGGGATCAGAGAAGTTGAGGCAGCACTAATGAGGCAGTGCAGGAAAAGGAGGCAAGGAAAGAATATTCAAGTTGAGAGAATGGCGTGTGCAAAGGCCCTATGGCAGGAGAGAGCAGCAAGGGGAGAGAGATAGCTCTATACACTCCCTACCTGATGTTCTGTGGCTTGGGAAGGGCCAGAGACCTCCTGGCTTTTGTGAGGGAAGAAAGATAGAAATGCAGTTGTGGTCCCAGACCCCTAAGCCATGTTTTTCCTCCCTGGTCCCAGGTCTTTAGGGTTGTTCGTCAGGCTCCCACTGCCCACCCCTCCCTCTCCCAGACCCTTGTGACTACCTCCCTTCTTAGAGTTAGAGCGTAGAGGATATGTGGCCACACCAGACCCCACCTTTTCCTGGGGCCATCCTGAGTTGGTGGTGGGAGCCAGCAGAACTTTCCCCCAGCTGCTGTAAAGCCTAATCTCCACTTCCCAAGCAGGCTCAGGCATGAGGCCACACCTGCCCTGGGCATCTGTGTCAGGTAGATACTCCTTTCCAAACTCTGCACCTAGGGTAACCCAAGCCACATCCTACATATTTGGAGAGACATTCAGTGGCATCTGTCCAGCCAACAGGTCTGACGGGTAGGACTGATTTAGCCATGATGTGGAGGGGCAGAGCAGGCAGGGGCTCCTGCAAAGAATGATCCCACTCCAACAACAGAGATGCCATTCACTCCCACAGAACTTCCTTCAGTTGGTAGGTTTTAGGCTTGAATTAGGACTGCAAGCAGAGCACTTATGGCCCCTGAGAGATGCCAGGAGTTTCCAGAGCACCCAGAAGGTGGGCAGGAGAGGAAGTGCAGTGAGTGGTCAGGAAGTGTGGGATTCGGGTTACATACCATGATGATACCACCATTGTGGTTTAGCTTCTCAGCCCATGGGTCAGGGGGGACCACGGGAATGAGCTTGAGAAGGCAGGGGGAGACAGGCACACCATGGAAGAGGGGAAGTATCTGTCCCTCAAAGCACTGGATGGTTAGAATGAAAGTCCTCCAGGGCGTCTGGGTGGCTAAGTGGGTTCAGCGTCTGACTCTTGATTTCGGGTCACGATCTCACGGTTTGGGGGTTCCAGCCCCAAGTCCGGCTCGGCACTGTCAGTGCGAAGCCTGCTTGGGATTCTCTCTCTGCCCCTCCCCTGCTCTCTCTCTCTAAGTAAATAAATAAACTTAAATATATTATATATGAATAAAGAATATGAAAATTCTTAAAAAAAAAAAAAAAAGAATGAAAGTACTCCACAACCAGCCAGTAGATGACGTTTGAGGAGGTGGCATAGTGCTACAGGGTCAGGGGGAGGACATCTGCCCCTGTTAGCATGACAGGACTTGAGGGTAACCTGGAAGCACGGAGCTCGGCAGGCAGAAGGACACGACATGGGCGATGAGTGCCTGGACCGGCACCAGCCTGCCTGGCTTTGCTGCTTGCTGGCTCTGAGACCTCAGAGGCTCCTTGAGCTTCAGTTTCCTGGTCCCTAAGGGGGGTGATCACAGTGCCAATCTCAGAATGTGCCAGGAGGACCACATGAACCAACCCCGCACTGTTCAAGAAGGCAACCACTAACCACCTGTGGTAGTTTGCTAGGATTGCCCTAATAAAGCACCCCAAACTGAGTGGCTTATGCAACAACATTTATTCTCTCACAGTTCTGGAGGCTGCAAGTCCAAGATTAAAATGTCAGCAGGCTTCATTCCGAGGGCTGAGGGAGAATCTGTTCCCTGCATCTCCCCTGGCTTCTGATGGTTTCCCCACAATCTTTGGCATTTCTTGGCTTGTGGAAGCATCACCCCAATCTCTGTCTTCACCCTCACACGGTATTCTCCCCGTGGGTATGTCAGTATCCAAATTCCCCCTCTTGTTAAGGACACCAGTCACAGTGAAATAGGGGCCCATCCTTCTCCAGTATGACCTCATCTAAACTAATTACATATGCAATGACCCTGTTTCCAGGTAAGGCCACATTCTGAGATACTGAGGATTAGGGCTTCGGCATATGAATTTGGGAGGGGACACAATTCAATCTAAAACACCACATGTGGCTCATTGAGCGTTTGAAATGTGGCTGGTCAGAGTTGAAATGAAATACTACATACTAAGCTGAAATACTAAATACACACTGTATTTCAGAGGCTTTGTACAAAAAAAATGCAAGATATCTCACTATTAATTTTTTAATGAGATAATTATCTTCTTTATGGATCGTGTTTACAGGTGACAAAATGATAATATTTTGGCTACCCTGTGTTAAATAAAGCATTATTAAAATGAGATTTTTTTTTAACATGGCTGCTAGAGAATTTGAAGTTACCTTTGTGAGGGTGTCTGGGTGGCTCAGTCGGTTAAGCGTCCCACTCTTGATTTTGGCTCAGGTCACCATCTCATGATTGTGAGATTGAGCCCCGAGAAGGACTCTGCACTGGGTGTGGACACTGCTTAAGATTTTCTCACTCTCTCTGTCTCTCCCCCCACCCTTCTCTCCCTCAAATAAATTAAAAAAAAAAAAAATTAAAGTTACCCATGTGGCTTTCATTATTTATCTACTGGACAGTACTGAACTAATATTTACAAAGCCCTTGGAACAGGCCCGGCCCAAGGGAAATGCCTATAAGTGCTGTTAAGTAAAGGCTTCTCTTTGAAGGCGACTTGTTACTTGTGGCATTTTAAAAATACGACTTTCCCCACTTCTCGGAGACTGGGAAAAGTTGGGAACATATTCCTTGCCTGGGCTTCCTTTTATTGAATGGACTTTGTTGTCTATTCTGGAAGCATATGGCATATATAACGTGGTCTCATCTTTGCCAAATTGTTCCACGGTATTTTTTTTTCTGTGTCATTATAAACTCTTCATCAACCACATTAAGCACTGTGGTTTCTGGAAAAATTGTTTCCAATTTTCCTATTAACAATGCACACATAACTTTAAGTTGAAAATCCTTTCTGTTGGGCACCTGGGTGGCTCAGTCATTTAAGCGTCTGACTTCAGCTCAGGTCATGATCTCACAGTTTGTGGGTTCGAGCCGCATGTCGGGCTCTGGGCAGACAGCCCAGAGCCTGGAGCCTGCTTCAGATTCTGTCTCCCTCTCTCTCTGCCCCTCCCCCACTCTCTGTCTCTTTGTCTCTCAAAAATAAACAAACATTAAGAAAACTTAAAAAAAAAAAAAAAGAAAATCCTTTCTGTTAGTTAGGATTGTTATTGGACAAAGTGGTAAACTATTGAAGGATCCAATGCATATTGTCAGGTCATTTTCTAGAAAAGCTGAATTAATTACCAGTCCTGCCAGCAATGTATACATATCTCCATTTCACCAGCTTCTTCCTTTATTTTTTTTTTTTAATTTAATGTTTATTTATTTTTTAGAGAGAGAGAGAGAGAGAGAGAGAGAGAGAGAGTGTGAGCAGGGAATGGGCAGAGAGAGAAGGAGACACAAAATCTGAAGCAGGCTCCAGGCTCCAAGTTGTCAGCACAGAACCTGGCCAGGGCTTGAACCCACGAACCGTGAGATCATGACCTGAGCTGAAGTCCAGAACTTAACCGACTGAGCCACCCACGTGCCCCCAGCTTCTTCCTTTATTATCAGATTATTTAAAAAAAAGATGGGTGTGTGTGTGTGTGTGTGTGTGTGTGTGTGTGTGTGTGTGGTTTGGTTTGTTCTGAGGCTGATTTAGCCAGGGGAAAAAAAGTATCTCATTGCTTGTATACCCATTTCTTTGATGACCTGGAATTTGAGCATTTATCCATTTGATTATTTCCCCTGTGCATTTCCTCTTCTGACAGTGTGTTGAGTCCTTTGTCCATTTCTTAGTGCCTTCCTATTTTTCTTATTAATTTACATGGATTCTTTATACAAATATCAATTTTTGTATATTATTTTTACAAATTCACATTAGCAAATGCTGACCTAGTTGTGTGTCTTGTTTAACAGATTTTTGCATTTGTATGTAGTCAAATCGACTGTCCCCTTTGTGATTTCTGTCATTGCTTTTAAATTAAAAAAAAATAATGTTTATTTATTACTTTGAGAGAGAGAGAAAGACAGCATGAGCAGGGGAGGGGCAGAGAGAGAGACACACACACATAATCCAAAGCAGGCTCCAGGCTCTGGGCTGTCAGCACAGAAGCTGAAGCAGGGCTCAAACCCACAAACTGTGAGATCATTACCTGAGCCAAAGCCAGCCACTTAATCAACTGAGCCACCCTGGCACCCCTGTCATTGCTTTTATTTTTTTTTTTATTTTTTTTTCTTAAGTTTATTTATTTTTGAGACAGAGAGAGACAGAGCATGAACGGGGGAGAGAGAGAGGGAGACACAGAATCGGAAGCAGGCTCCAGGCTCTGAGCCATCAGCCCAGAGCCTGACGCGGGGCTCGAACTCATGGACTGCGAGATCGTGACCTGAGCTGAAGTCGGACGCTTAACTGACTGAGCCACCCAGGCGCCCCTGTCATTGCTTTTAAACAAAGACCATGCCCTTCCAGAGATGGGCTGTCAGTTTCACTTTCTTTTAGCTTTTTACAATTTTGTTTTTTTCTATTTGGGCGGAGAGGGAAGGGCAGAGGAGAGAGAGAGAGAGAGAGAGAGAGAGAGAGAGAGAGAGAGAGAATCCCAAGCAGGCTCCATGCTCAGCACAGAGCCCACAATGGGGCTCAATCCCACCACCCTGAGATCATGACTTAAGCCAAAATCATGAGTCAGACGCTCAACTGATTAAGCCACCCAGGCTACAATTTTTTTTTTTTAATTAAGATTTTAAATCCCTCTAGGGCAGTGCTGTCCAAATGAAATAGAATGCAAGTCACAAATGTGAGCCACACATGCAATTGAAAATTTTCTGGTAGCCACATTTTTTTAAAAACTAAAAAGAAAAGAGCACAGAGGATTTTTAGTGAAAATAGTAAAAGTATTCTGTATGGTACCACAATGGTAAATATATGTCACTACATATTTGTCCAAACCCACAAAATGTACAGCACCAGAAGTAAGCCCTAATGTAAACTGTGGACTTTGGGTGATAATGATGTGTCAGTATAGGCTTATCAGTTGTAACAAATGTCCCACCCTGGTAGAGACTGTCCATAGTGGCAGAGGCTGTGCGTGTGGTGGGGAGAACAGAATATATGAGACGTCTCTATACTTTCCACTCAATTTTGCTGTAAATCTAAAACTGCCCTAAAAAATAAAACTTATTCATTTAAAAAAATTCTAAATTATAAAAAATATTTTAAAGAAACAGATGAAATCAATTTTAATAATATATCTTATTTATCCCAATATTTCAAAAAAATTATTCCAATATTATAATCAATGTAAGAAATTAATTAATGAAATCTTTCATTCTGGGGGTGTTAAGTCTTCAAAATTTAACGTGTATTTTACACTTACGGCACATCTCTATTCCGCGACAGTGACGAGCCAAGGTCCCAATACTTAACAGCCCCATGTGGCTCATGGCAACCAGATTGGTCAGTACAGGTCTAGAACTTGGTTCAGCCTCGAGGGAGGGCAGAGGGAGAAAGGTTCTGGTGGCTTGATTTACCTCCTCCTTCAGTTTCCACCTGCTCCTCTCTTGAAAATTCCTGCCCAGCCAAGCTGTTTTCTCACCTTTTCCATGACCTTTGCCTGCTTCCTGGATGCCATCCTGGCCACCTGTGTCAGCCGCCTCCCACCCTTGGCCTCCTGACTCCTCCATCACCCCACCCGGGGCTTCCAGCCATCCACTGCCACCTCCCATTCGCCAGCCTTCAGGCTGTAGATCTTACCCAGGAGCTCACCAGCGTGGGGCCGTCCCAGAATTTCCACCTCTGCAGCTCCCTGCTCTGGTGAACGCATCAATAATAATAATGATGATACAATATTCCTGCACACCGACTGGTGGTGCAATGCCAGGCTAACCCCAGGTGGATCATCTTATCTAATCCTCCTGACCATCTTGAAGGCTGGAACCATTTGGCACATAAAGGCTTCTATCAGCCAGTGAACACAGACAGGGCCCACACAGCCTGTGTTCAAGGCCAGGGGAGGGAGGATGGCGTCCCTCAGGGCAGAAGGTCCTGGGGATCACCTAGAGCGTTGAGCCAGGTTTATAGAAGGTCCCTCCATATTGCGGGGGGGGGGGGGTGGGAGTGGGGGGGTGGATCTAGGTGTGTTCCCCAGAACTTGCCCACATGTTCTTTATGCCCGCCCCCCTTCCCCTACCACGCAGGAACCTGTGGAAGCCTTGGGATGAGGACACCTGGAGGTGGTGACACCTACAGCCCTCCCCTGGAGTCTGCGCTCCGGGAACCCTCTGGAGCCGGTCACCTCCCAGCCCCGGGTAGGGTGAGTCCTGGCCACCGCCTCCAAACAAGCCGAGGGGAGGGGAGAACTGAGCGGGGCGGGGCAGGGCTGGTCCTCTCCCGTCGGGGCGGGACCAACATCTGATCGGCGGGGCAAAACCAGGCGGCGGCTAGGCCAGGCTGCGGGCCGAAGACTCCAGACACACCAGCGCCCCGCGACCCCCTGCACCCACGGGCACCATGAGCGGCCGAGTCGGGGACCTGAGCCCCCAGCAGCAGGAGGCGCTGGCCAGGGTGAGGGGCTTCGAGGGCGGGAAGGCTTCGGGAGGGGGCGAGCTGCCTGATGCTGCCCACCAGGTCTGGAACCCCCATTGTTCCAGAAAAGGGACCCAAGAGAGCGCCCGCCCCCTTCGGGACGCAGTTGCTGAGGCGGCCTTATGCGGGACAGCACACTTGAGCCCTTCCCTGGGCTACCCGCGCGGGGGGTATCCGGCTTTGCACTCCTGCCCTCTCCGGACCCCCGGGCTTTGGCCCTTGTCCCCTGGTTGTGGGGGTAGGGTGGTGCTGCCATTCCTCTGGGCAGTCTGGGGCAGACAGACTAGCAGATCTCCTGCCGGAATCGCAACATTTGTTTGGTTTCTTTTTGTGCCTTTCTGGCTCCCCGGGGGTCCAAGGCTTCTTCCTATTGTCAATGTTTTCATTAAACAGGAATGGGCCAGCTTTGGTGACAGTCCTGCAGGCTGCAGCTGAGAGTGTCACCCCATGGGGAAAGAGGAGCATATTCAGGTCTTAGGTGCCACAGCATTAATTTGGTTTGCAGATGGCAAGGCCTAGAAACTGTGACTTCGGGTTAGGGGAGTGAGGGTTACAGGCCTGGTTCACACTTTGGACAGCTTCAGACTTGTGGAAAATAGTTTCTTTTGTGACTCCCACCCTGGGAAGGGTCCGCCAGGGAAGAATGAGGATCCCTGATGAAGGAGGGGAATCCTGGGTGAATTCCTAGCAAAGTAAAGAAGGGTCCCAGGTGAAGAGTGGGGTCCCTGAGGGAATTGCCAGGTCAAGGAGGAGGTGCCAGGAGCTGAGGGTCCTTAGCTGAAGGAGGTGTCCCCAGGTGAAGGAGGAGGGGGAGTCCCCTGGTTAGCCCTCTCCCTCCCCACTGGCAATGACCTCAAGGAAGCCCCAGCCACTAGGCTCATGGGAAGGGCTGGACACCTGGACTTGGGGGTGAATTATGATGGTGATGCTTGTGGGTCAAAGAGCTTTAAGTAATGTAAAACGAGTTTATTCTTATTTTTTCCATTACTTAAAAAAAATGAATGGTAGTTGTTTTACAATTTAGGGAAAAGGGAAAAGTAGGAAAAAGAAGAAGTCACCCATGGTCCCAGAGGTCTAGACAACCATGCCTAGGAGCGTTTCCTTCCAGCTTTTTCTGAAGCCTGGTTTTTACCACCTTTGGTCGCACTGCCAGAGGCTACTTTCTCCCTATGGCATCTTTGTTAAGATAGTGTTTTCTTCAAGTTACTCGAGACCCTCTCCAGCACCTGCTTAGTGGCTTTCTCTCTTACTTGATGTGCTTTCCAAAGATGGAGTGGCGTTGGGATTGGAAACTGTGGAGTCCTCCTAGCCTTATAGCTCCCCCACTCTGTCCCTGGGGAAGACCCTCCACCGCCAGCCTCAGTGTCCTCATCCACAAAGCAGGGATGTGACATTTGCTCCTCCTGCCCTAGGGCACATCCTGAGGTTCAAAGGGGGGACTCTGGTAATCTGGAAGGGCGGAGGGGTGCAGAGTTACTGTTTCTCGGTTATTGTTACTGCCTTTGCTCCCACTAAAAAACCTCCTCGAAGCCCAGAGGTTGCAGTTGATCAATGTGCAAGAACCTCCATTCCAGGAGCCTGGAGGTGGACTGGGGGTGATGATAGCACGTGCTGTCATTCATGTGACTTGTTAACACTGGAGATGTTTAATCCTATTATTCGCTTTTAATTATGTGAGCAATACATGAATACATTCTTATTTGAAACATCATCCATGAAGCTAAAGGAGGTTTGGTGGATGGCTGTCCAGCTAGCTTCCTGTGGCGTTGCTAGCATTGGCTTCTAATCCCAAATTCCCATGCATGGGTCCCCCTGCAAACCCGCTCCTCCAGGACTTGCCTTCAGCTCCCTTAGTCCCCATGGAAGTGAGGTCTCTTCTCCGTCCCAGACCTGAGCCTCAGTCCCGTGCCCAAACTTTCAGTGGCTTCCCCAAACTTTGTCGGTAGGAAGAAGCTCTGGCAGCAGGTCAGCCCCCCTCTTTCTCCAGCCTCCATGGCGCCTGATGAGGCATCCCTGGCTTCTATTTCAGTTCCTCCCTGCTGACCTTTGCCTGGGGTTGTTTCCACAAAGACTCCACTGTCCAGAGCTCCGGGCAGCCCAAGTTTGCTGAGTGCCCACATTTTTTTGGCACCTGTTGCAAGCCAGGACTGACACTAAGTGCTTTACCTGTGCACACTCCTTTGATTAGCACAAGTTTATCTTTATCTCCACTTCACAGATGAGGAAATTGAGGCTCGGAGTGGTTAAGTAACTTGCTTCCAAATTTAGACCCTCGAGATACGGTATATCGAGGGCAAGGTTCCTACAATGTTCTGGTTTGCTCACATCAGCTTCTCCAGGGATCTTTCTGAAAATAGGGATGGCAGGGCTCTACCTCAGACCTCTAGAATGAGGATCTTGGGGAGGTGTAGAACCTTCAAAGTTTGAGAAGGACCCAACTCTTCCTGCCATGGTGGGCTGAGGGGTGCCCCATTCTCAGGTGGCAAAAAGGTCCAGGCAGCTGCTGCTAGCTGTGCAGGGTCCCCCACCCTGCAGGGTCCCTGGACAGGACTGACTGGCAGACTGAGTTTGGGAAGGGTCAGGGATGGGGTAGGGAGCACAGGGGTCATGGGAGCCCCTTTGACCATTGTATCTCCCCCTCAGTTCCAGGACAACCTCCAGGACCTGCTGCCCACCCTGCCCAATGCTGACGAATACTTCCTCCTGCGCTGGCTCCGAGGTGAGGCTGGCGGCGTCAGGGAGCAGAGAGGGAGAGAGGGCAGAAGGGTTTCAGGAAAGTGGGTGGGGCTTTGGGAGACAGTGGAGAATGTAGGCCCTGGAATCAGCCTGCTTTGGACTGGAGTCTGAGCTCCCCTCCAAATCAGCATGGCATAAAAAACCCATTGAGCCTCAGTTTCTTCATCTGTAAAGTGGGGATGGGGCTACCTCCCCGAGCGTTGTTGTCAGTGTCAAATGCCAGGCACTGGGTGGGCATATGGTCCAGGTGAGGTTAGAGTTCACACCTGGGAAGTTCTCAGGATGACTGGCCTGGCCAGGCCTTTGAGTCTGATAACCCTGAATATACTCTGCACGACTTGCCTTTGGGTCTGTCTCCAGTTCCTTGAAGACAGGGCTGTGTCATCCCCCTGGGAAACCTGGAAACTGAGCAGGTGCCCGGCAAACACTTCAGGAAGTCGATGCAGTTAAAGGTAGAGAAGCAGTTTCTTCTAGGAATTGCCACAGTGGTGTAAAATTAGAATAACAGAAACCTTAGGGAAAAATTCGTTTCAACTCAACACACCCCATGGGATGGATTTTGAACTTGAAATGGGAGAGAAGTCAGAAGCGGGGCTGGAAAGTGCACACACAGTGTGGTGATAATAACCAGCCTTGGACTCAGGCACACATGCTATTGAATCCCAGCTCTGCCCCGTGCTAGCAGTGTGCCTATGGCAATTACCCACTGTGTCTCAGTCTTACTTTTCTCTTCTGGGTAATGGGTGTAAAACTGCTTCCCACCTTTAAGACGCCGTGAATCAGATATGAGGTCAGGGGCGTGCACAGCGCCTGCACAGAGGAAACCCTCCCTCCCTCCTGTTCTGTTCTGTTTGGTTACTTTTTAAAATTACCATTTTCTACAAACTTTATTTTTTAGGTTGGTTTGGATTTACAGAAGTGTTGCGAAGATAGTACAGGAAGCCCCCATATACGCTGCACCCAGTTTCCCCATCAACATTTTTCATTCCTATTTCATTCATTTTTCATTTGTTACAATTAATGAGCCAATATTTTTTTTAATGTTTTTATTTTATTTTTGAGAAAGAGACAGAGTGTGAGCAGGGGAGGGGCAGAGAGAGAGGGAGACACAGAATCTGAAGCAGGCTCCAGGCTCTGAGCTGTCAGCCCAGAGCCTGACACGGGGCTTGAACCCATGGGCTGTGAGATCGTGACCTGAGCTGACATCGGACACTTAACTGACTGAGCCACCCAGGTGCCCCTTAATGAACCAATATTGATACGTGACTATTAACTAAAATCTCTACTTTACTTAGATTTCCTGAGTTTTTCTGTTCCAGGATCCCATCTAGGATGCCACATTAAACTTGTTAGGCGCTCTCGGCTGTGGCAATTTCTATTCTGTTTTTGACAAGTTATGTCCATGTCATTCTCTTCGGCTAAAGAAGGAGTGAGGACAGTAGATTCCTTTTTTTTAAATTAAAAAAAAAAAACTCATTGAGAATCTCTGGGATGGTAGTTATCGCCTCCTGACCTACAGGGAGGAACCAACACTATAGGAAATCGCTCAGAAATCACACAATCCCAACATCTCTAGCTAACACAGGAAGGACCAAAATCATTTCTCTGAAAATTGGTCAGGCTTTGTTCATCCAAGAAGGGTTGGGAGGACAGATGCAAAAGGGACCATCACATGATACTGGGGGTGAGATGGGGGTATGTTGGACCCCAAGCTAGCTTCTCAAAAACCAGGGGAGAAATAGATCCACTTCTTCTCTGGGGGTGGAGTTCCTGGTCACCAAGGGAGTTTCTTACCCTTGATGAGGCTGTCGCTGCCTCAGGGAAAACTTTCATTCTGTAGGTTCAAGACAAGGTTGTCAGCAGTGAGATAGATTATGGTTCTGTGATGTGGCAATCGTCTTGGAGATGTTCTGGGCTGCCTGGATCTTGTGAAGTTTGACATAGCAGGGTTCTTGCTCAGGGCTTCTCCAAGGTGAGCAGGGTGGGGTTAAGGGTTCACACAAGGCCCGGTCTCAACGCCTGACCCCATCCTTACTCCTCTAGCCCTTCTCTGGGCTGTCAGATCCAAGTGGTGCTCAGATGGCTCGTGCCTAGTCCCACCTTGGCCCCCAGACAGTAGATTTCTTGAAGCCCCTTGATACAGCATCAGACCTCTCTCCTCCTTTGGAGTCTTTCTGGGGTTAAAAACCAACTTTTCAGGTAGCTGGTGTGTCCTTGAGAAAGGAGTGAAGTCACAGATCCTGTAGGCTGCTGGGTCACGGGAAAGGAAAACGACCTAAGGAAAAGCACACCTAAGGACACCAGGTGTCCTGATGCCTCCCATTGTCTGTTGTGGCAGACCTGCTGATGTGGCCCTGTCCCCTTCAACTTCACCTCTGTAGCCACTTCCTGCCTCACTAGCTCAAGACCCAGGCAACAGGGAGAGTGATCACTGGGGCTGAACTTGGAACCTTCCCCCTCAGTCCAGACACAGAGAACCCCCTCTCTGAAGTCGCTTCCCTTTGTTTTCTTTATCTCCATTCCATGACTGTGTCCATCTCTCCCACTCAGATGCCAGCCCCATGAGGGCAGGGACTGTGCCTGCCACATACCTCCAGCCTGACACATAGTAGGTGCTACTAAAAAAGTTGTGAGGGTCCATCAACAGCACCCAAACCACTTTCTATAGAACAAGAAAACACCCTGGTTCTCAGTAAAAAAAATCTATAGACACCACAGAGATTTTTTAAAAAGCTAATAAATATTAAAGGGGCACCTGGGTGGCTCAGTTGGTTAAATGTCCGACTTTGGCTCAGGTCATGATCTCGCAGTTCGTGAGTTCGAGCCCTGCATTGGACTCTGTGCTGACAGCTCAGAGCCTGGAGCCTGCTTCGGATTCTGTGTCTCCCTCTCTCTCTGCCCCTCCCCCACTCATGCTCGCTCGCTCTCTCTCTCTCTCTCTCTCTCTCTGAAAAATAAGCGTTAAAAAAAGTTTAAAAATAAAAAAGTAAAAAAAAGTAAAAAGCCAATAAATATTAAAGACACATAAGTGGTACTAAAAAGCTTTCCTCTTTCCAAAACTCAGACCCCAATGGCTTTACAGGTGAATTTTTCCAAAGTTTTAAGACTAGCTAATACCTACTTTTATAAATTGTTTGAGTTGCTTTAAAATATATAAAAAATTGAAAGTTGGGACACATGGGTGGCTCAGTCAGTTAAGCCTCCAACTCTTAATTTTGGCTCAGGTCATGATCTCACAGTTGTGAGATCAAGCCCTGCATGGGGCTCTATGCTGGGTGGTGGAGTCTGCTTAAGATTCTCTCCTTTCTCTCTCTCTCTCTCCTTCTGTTCCTCCCCTGCTCGCATGCACTATCTCTCTCTCTCTCTCTCTCTCTCTCTCTCTCTCTCAAAAAAAAAAAAAAAAAGTGAAAGTTACTTTATGAGGCTTGAGTAAGTTTGATTCCAAAATGAGATCAGGACAATAAAAGACAATTCTAGGCTTGTTTCACTTATTAATGTAGATGTAAGGAAATCTAAGTAAAACATTACATAATAGAATCCGATAGGGTATTAAAATTACACAGCATGGTGAAGGGGAGTTTATCTTAGGTATGCAGGAAGAATTCAACTTTAGAAAATCTATCAGTGTCATTGCACACATTAATAGAATTAAAAATGAGAATGATGTGGCTATCTTAATGCAGGAAAAACATTTGAAAAGGTTCAAATCCTATTTATAATATAAAAACAAAATAAAAGTCTTACCAAACTAGAAATAGAAGGGAATTTCCTTGGCTTGGCTTGGTAATGCTTATGTAGCAAAACTCTTACAATACATGCTATGCTTAAGTAGAAGGTTTAGATTCGTTTTCTTTAAAATCAGGAACAAGTAGGCACACCTGGGTGGCTCAGTCGGTTTGGCATCCAGCTTCAGCTCAGGTCATGATCTCATGGTTTGTGGGTTTAGGCCTCACACTGGGTTCACTACTATCAGCACGAGTCCACTTCGGATCCTCTGTCCATTCTCTCTTTGCCCCTCCCATTCTCGTGCTCTCTCTCTCAAAAATAAATAAAACATTTAAAAATAGATAGATAGATAAATAAAATCAGGAACAAGGAAAGGATGTCAAACAACATTACAGTTTAAATAGAACTAGACCCTTGCCAATGTTATAAGGAAAGAAAAAAAGTAATCAGTGGTGTAAAGACTAGAAGGGAGGAGTTAAATTTCTTTTCTAAATTTAGAAATTTTGTTTTTAAAATAAAGCACCACATTTTCAATTAAAATGAATTTATTTCTTCAAAAGAAGAAGTCACAACAATAGTTTCTATTTACTAAGAAGTTACTGGGAGCCAGGTAATGTGCCAAGCACTTTACATGTTTTATCTCATGTCATCCTTTGAATACCTGAAAAAGATACTATTCCTGTTTAGCAGATTAAAAAACTAAGAGTCAGAGAAGGTAAGTGAGTTGCTCAATGTTGCACAGCAAATAAAAGGACAAAACTAGAATTCAGACCCAAGTCTGTCTGACTCCAAAGTCCATGCTCCTCACTAGCCTTAACACTGAGGAGGTCTGTGCTCCCATGGGGACGTCAAATATTACAGGTTAGATCAGCCTCTGGAATGAACAGTTTAAAAAGTCCGGGATACTGAAATCAAGGGCCTCCAACATCTTCTACAGGATTAAAGATCCTTGCTTTTATTTATTTATTTAATGTTTTATTTATTTTTGAGAGAGACAGAGACAGAATGTGAATGGGTTATGGGCAGAGAGAGAGGGAGACACAGAAGCAGAAGCAGGCTCCAGGCTCCGAGCTGTCAGCACAGAGCCCGACGTGGGGCTCGAACTCACGAGCTGTGAGATCATGACCTGAGCTGAAGTCGGACGCTCAACGGACTGAGCCACCCAGGCGCCCCAAAGATCCTTGCTTTTAAAAATAATGTCTAGGCGGCTCCTGGATGGCTCAGTCCGTTGAGCGTCCAACTTTGGCTTAAGTCATGATCTCACAGCTCGTGAGTTCAAGCCCCGCATCGGGCTCTGTGCTGACAGCTCGGAGCCTGGAGCCTGCTTCCGATTCTGTGTCTCCCTTCTCTCTGCCCCTAACCCATTCGCATTCTGTTTCTATCTCTCTCAAAAATAAATAAATATTTAAAAAAAATTAAAAATAATGTGTAGACCCCCAGTGTATTCTCGGGATGTCATGAAAGGCTCAGGCACCCCCGCTATTTCCTCATGAGTTTTCAGGAAACTGTGAGTTCTAGTCCGGCCTCAAGCCTCCTCTTACCTTGGCTCTTCTTGCAGCTCAGAACTTTGACCTGCAGAAATCTGAGGACATGCTCCGGAAGGTGAGGCCCCATACTCATGAGTGTCCTGCCTCCCACACACTGTACCCCAGGGATCATCGACAAAGGGTGGGGACTCTTGTCCTGTCCTGTTCTCATGTGTTTCCTCCCTTCCTCCTTGGATCCCTTTATGCATCAGACCTGGGTCTCCCACAGCCCTCCTCCTGGCATTGCCATTCCCGGTTCTGTGAGTAGAGCCTGGGGATGCTCTTGCAGGGTCTTGGCTCAGAGGGACTTGGCCTGATGCCCTCAGGTGCCCTCAAGACCTTTGTAGCAGGCAGTCCTCAGGTCCTGCAATTTCTCTGCAGCACATAGAATTCCGGAAGCAACAGGACCTGGACAACATCCTCACATGGCAGCCCCCAGAGGTGAGCCCCATGCAGCACCCCCAAGACAGGCAGATGTCCCTCAGACCTCCTCACATCCAGCCATCTGATGGAGCAGGGACATGGCCTGGTAGACTGGTTTGAGTTAAGATCTCACCCCCGTGCCCAGGTGATCCAGCTGTACGACTCTGGTGGTCTGAGCGGCTATGACCCTGAAGGCTGCCCCGTGTGGTTCGACATCATTGGGACCCTTGACCCCAAGGGTCTTCTCCTGTCAGCCTCCAAGGAAGAGCTGATCCGGAAGCGCATCAAGATCTGTGAGCTGCTTTTGCGGGAGTGTGAGCTGCAGAGTCAAAAGGTAAGTGACTGGGTCTAGGATGGGAAGCATATGGTGGACCCGATCTGTCTAAAGGGTGGCACCAGGACCAGGTAGGAAGGACACCCTGTCTCTGCTTTTCCCCAGGCCTGAGCACTCTGGGCCTTGGGGGAACGTGGCTTCTCCCAAAGTTACCCATCCATGAGCATCTAACATGTGCGTGGCACTCTCTGCTGGCAGGTGCCAAGGAACACCAAAGCCCTTTCCCCTCTGACCTTGGGTGAGAGGTTGACCTTGGGTGCAGTGAATGCTCTAGCTCTCTTCCCTGGGAACTCTAGAACAGTGGATGGTCAGCTTTGCCTATGGAAAAGATGTTCCCAGTTGTAAACTGCATAACTATAACACCTGACGGGGGAGACATTGCTTTGGGTATCCGCAAGAACAGTGACCCTTGAAACTTGGTGCATCCTTTGTGGATCCCTAGAAGCTAATATGGAATTACTACAGAAAAAAATATTGAGTTCTGTGGGGCATTGGGATTCCAAGCCAAGAAGGACCCACACCCACCTGTGCAGATCTTCTCTTTGCCCTGGCTCTGTGTTTCCCGGTTCATACCCTTCAGAATGAATCCAATGCCAAACATGATCTGTTGGCCTTGAGTCTAAGTGTCTACATGAGCCTAAGAAGAACACTGGCAGGGAGCTGTGATGTCACTGTGGGATGAGTTGCCTAATGACGAGGACCGGGCGTGCATCCCCAGTGTCTGTCATGGTGTCAGACACAAAGTAGGCCCTCTGCACAAAGATGTGTGGCAAGCCTAAGAAAATTGCAAAGCACCCTATTCAGTGCCTAGTTTGAACAGATGTGTGTCTTTCGAACAACGTGGCTGACCTTATGGGGTCACAACAGTATCTTCTACTTCATGGGCGTTTCCAGTTGGAGCTGATAATTGTGGTGATGATGATACTAGTAATAACATCTGCTGATATTTACCAGGGACCAGCGTGTGTCAGGCACGGGGCTCTTTGTGAGTTATCTCACTGAATCTTCACAGAAATTCCGTCAGAACCTGGAACTATCCCCCCTTCACAGAGGAAAAAAACAAGGCTCAGAGCACTTAAAAACCCACCCAAGGCCACACAGTCTGCCAGCAGTGTAGCTCTGGTTTGACACACCATGGGACTGCAGACACTGTGCTATTGTACGTGAAGATGCCCAATGAGCGATGAGTGATATCTTTAATTCTACAGTTAACTAATTCCAGGCAATCGTGTTGAGCAAACAGTGGGATAAAGGAGACTGTGCCAGTGCTCAGATGCAGTATCTTCTTAGATCCTGGGTGGGCTCTGTTTAGAAATCGCTGTGGGCAATTGGGGTTGAGGGTAGCTGGAGGGTGGGAGCAGTGAGTTCCAGGTCTCCCTGACCAGGACCTCCTGGCTGGAGTTATTGTCTGACCTATGTATCTGTGCTGTCCCATGTAGCTGGGCAGGAAGATCGAGATGGTACTGATGGTGTTTGACTTGGAGGGGTTCGGCCTGAAACACCTGTGGAAGCCAGCTGTAGAGATCTACCAGCAGGTAGGTAGGCAGCTGTCTCGAGGCTAACGGGGAGCCACTCTCCACACCAGCTTCCCATCCATGGAGGAGGAATTGGCCCCCCAGAGGCCCCCAGAGCAGCCAGAGAAGCTGGCCTGGGGTTTCCCCCTCCAAGGAGAAAGAGGAGCACGAACATCACAGAGAACGAAGTACATCTCATGGGGGAAGTGGATGGCCGGGGGCGTGGGGGTTGGCATGGGCTCTGGTCTCAGCAGGATTAGAAGCCACCAAGTCCAGGCATAGAGTGTGTTGGAGTGTGACCTTGACGAGACTTTTCTTGCCACAGTTTTTTGCCATCCTGGAAGCAAATTATCCTGGGACGCTGAAGAATTTAATTGTCATTCGAGGTGAGCCCATAATGGGAATGACTCTTTGGGGAAGGGGGAAGGGGAAGAGGGGGGAACAGTGGACAAATCACCCAGTACAGGGCTTCTCAAGCCATGCTTTGAGAAGGTCAGGTTTTTGTTTTTTGTTTTTTCAGTCAGCCTTTCACAGACCGATACTTTTGGAGTATACAAACTCATGCTCTGGTGCGTGGCAGCAAATATCAAATAAGTTCTGTTTCTAAACGTACACCCTTATTTTCTTTACCTCTCTGGGTGTGGATTGGTGGCAACAGACAGTTCGTGGATCACACTGGTTGACAGACGTGCGCTGAGTGGGCGTGTTCCCTGTCTGTGATGGTTGTAGAGTGAGGGGGCCACCATGTGTGTCCTGGGGTCAGATGATCTGCTTTCCAATCTAGCTAGTTCTGTGATTTTGATCAAGTCTACTTAACCTTACCGAGCCTCAGTTTTCCCAACCCGTAAAATAGGGGTGCAGTGGCACCTCCCTGTAGGGCAGCTGTGAGTTTAAATGAGACACTTTATGGAGGAGTCACACAGAGTCTGGCCCATAGAAAGCACCCAGTAAGTATAAGTAATTCAAGTGGGACGTGAGGTCTAACGCAGATGCCACATCAACTTGTACCCCCAGAGAATTCCAAGACAACTTGGGAAAACTGTGAGTGTGGAAAAAAAAAGAGTCACCATTGGGAAATCCACATTATTGGCACCCTCCAACTGGGTAGGGGAGGCACCCATTTATTGAGAGCCAGACACTATGCCAAGTGTTATGCATACATTGGTTAAATTTCTCCATTTTCTAGTTAATAGCACTAAGACTCAGAGAGGGTGAGTAACTAGCTGAAGGTCACACAGCAGGAAATAGCAGAATCTAGATCTATCCAACCCCTGTCCAGCTTATGCTCTTGGCCATGACTATACCTCCAAGTCCTCTAGCCCAGCTTCCCAAAGGAGCTTCATGTGTTTCAGCCCCCAAGCTCTTCCCTGTGGCCTTCAACTTGGTCAAGATGTTCATGAGTGAGGAAACACAAAGGAAGATAGTGATTCTGGGAGGTGAGTGACCTGGTGTCCTGGCTGTACCTGTCTCCGCATCTACCAGAGAAGCAGAGGTCAATGTGAAAGGCCCCATTTCTCCCTGGCTCATCCTCTTTACTCAGGTACTGACTTTGGCCTGACCCCTGCTGGCCTTTGCACACTCAGGTGATATTTCAGCCCGAGACCCCAGCCTGAGTGGCCATATAAAGCATTTGGGTGTTCTCTGCAGTAGGTGCATAGGGGAGCAAGCCAAGGTCACATCAGGTTTCCTCCCTGGACTTGGCTCCTCTCCCTTCTGTTGAGCATCCCTGATTTCCCCACAGCTCCCCCCCCCCACCTTACTCCCACAGGCAACTGGAAGCAGGAGCTGCCAAAGTTCATCAGCCCTGAGCAGCTGCCCATGGAGTTTGGGGGGACCATGACTGATCCTGATGGCAACCCCAAGTGCCTGACCAAGGTACCGGGTGCCCAGAGGGTGAGAAGGGAGGGCTGATGGCTGGGGTCAGTGCTCACTCAGCAGCCCTCACCCACAGATCAACTATGGGGGTGAGGTGCCCAAGAGCTACTACCTGCGCAACCAGGTGAGGATGCAGTATGAGCACAAGATGACCGTGGCCCGAGGCTCCTTCATGCAGGTGGAGAACGAAATCCTGTTCCCAGGCTGTGTGCTCAGGTAGGGATGGCGGCCACTCCACACCTGGGCCCAGCTGGGAGCGGCCCCGGAGCCCCAGCTGGTGGTCATTAGTAGGGCCCTGTCCCCTGCAGGTGGCAGTTCGCATCACATGGGGCAGGCATCGGCTTCGGGGTTTTCCTGAAGACCAAGACGTGTGAGCGGAAGCGGGCGGGGGAGATGGTGGAGGTGCTCCCCATCCGGCACTACAAAGCCCACCTGGTACCTGAGGACGGGAGCCTCACCTGCCTCAAGCCCGGCATCTGTAAGAGCTGTAGGATTCATTGGAATCTGTTTTCCTCCTTCTGGCAGAGAAATGAGCTGATATCTCTTGCCAGGCTGTCCTGTTTGCCCTCTATTTCTGGCTCTCGGGGAGGGTGTGGGGGTTTGTGTGAGCTCCTAGATCCCGTGGTTGCCCGGGGAATTGGCTTCAGGGTGTTGGATCTGGTGAGTGGCCCCTGGGTGTGGGTACAAAGGCAGAGATGCATTTTGGAAAGTGGGATGCATAGCCCAGAACCATAAACTCAACTCCCGGGAAGCCCTTACACAGCACTCAACAAGCTAAGAGACAGATAAGTAAACAGCCGTGCGCTTAGCTTCCGGGGTCCCAGCCTGCCCAGGAGCATAAGCAGACCCACTGTGGGAGTCCCAAAGAGATGATTCTTCCATGTGCTTATCCTTCATTCTCAGGCCACCCAGGCCAGATGAACATTCCCCAGGAACTGTGCTGACCTCCCGCCTCAATCAGCAACAGAGCTAGGAGAAGGGGAACCCAAGGTTGAGGAGCACAGGTTTTACTAATGCTTTGGTTTAATACATACCTAGTTCACCTTTGTGGAAAGGGAGAATTAGAAGGGTGGAGCCCAAGAAATCTGGATGACTTACCACCTCCCAGAGTTCACTCTGCATCTTGGCGTTGAAGGGAATGCCTTCTTTGAAAGGCGAGACGGAAAAGTGGCTTAAGGAGCTCAGCCCCCTCCTCTGGCGAGAGCAGGGCTCCTCTCTGGGTTGGAGCATCAGGATAAGGGAATCCTAGTCCCTCCCTTCCCTAGCTCGGCACTCATTAGATAGTTCCATCTATCTCTGTAGGCCTCAGCTTCCCCATCCTTAAAATGGGGGTGATAGTACCTTCTGTGGGGCTGCTTTGAGGATTCAGACAGCTGTGAGTGCAGATGTGATGCCTGGTGCATAGAAGGGGTTGGTGCGTGCCGGCTGGTTATTATTATTCCGTTAGTTATCACAAGGAGATGGTCCTGAGCAGTGGGCTGGGGGCTGGGGGCTGGGTCGTGGCTCACCCTCCAACACCCACAGCCCTGGGCCCATTCTCAAGGGCACCACCAGGCGTGCAGATGAGTTGGGTTTACTTCGCCTGACGACTTCTCCATCCTTGCAGACGTACTGCACTTCGACAACACCTACAGCCTGATACACACCAAGAAGGTCAGCTACACTGTGGAGGTGCTGCTCCCAGACAAGACCTCTGAAGAGAAGATTCAGGGTCTTGAGGCAAGGAGACCGTCCCCAGCGCAATGAAGACCCCTGATACCTCTCAGTCCCTGTGCTCTTCAACCCCTTAGTACCCCCTCCCTGTCCCTTTCCCTCCTGAGCAGCGTGGTGTTCGGAGGAGCCACCCCCCTCCCCGCATCACCATCTCGGCTCTTCGTGGGCTCACCTGGCACGGTGGCAGAGCAGGAAGGGGACATCCAGCTCATAGGCCACCTTGAGGATTCAGACAGGCACCTGATCTCCTGTTTGCAGAGACTGAGAATGGGGACGCTGAGGATGAACCAGGAGCCACTGAGGGAGGGTCCTGCCCACAGAAGCTGCCCTTATGTCACTCCTGATGAGGTCCACCGTCTCAGGACTCACCCACACCTAGTGACCCGGCTTGGGGGCGTGTGCATGAGTCCCAGGCCAGGCAGGGAGCACAGCGTCAAGTCTGAAGAGCAGGGAAGCCCCCATCTCTGCATGTGGGGGCTCAACATGGATAGACAAGGCCAGCTGGAGGCAGCTGGGTGGAGGGATGGGACCAGCCGGGTGGTGGAGCTGAGGGTCTTGGTTCTGGCAGGGCACCAAAGCCTCTTCAGAGTCTCCTTACTGCCTTTGGAGGGAAGATCAGAAATGGAGCATGAGGCCCAGCGGGGATAATCATCAGGAAAAGCCACGCTCAGCCACACAGAGCTAAATGGGTGAAGACTGAGTCTCTCGGAATTCTCAGTGACCCCCGCCTCCTCCTCACCTGCTGTGATCCAGCTGACATTCAGCTTGGGTTCTTTCTGGCTCTGAGTAAGGACCAGGATTGTAGCAGAGCTGGAGTGAGGTGGAACATGCTGGAATAAGGTAGAACGCACCTGGGTGGGGCTGCCATCCCAGGGTACTCATCCCAGACTTGATTTACTTCTTGGAGAAACATCAAGCTTTTCCTCCGTCTTTGTGTGTCACTAGAGGGACAGCTAATGTCTGCCAGCTCCCTACCAACCCACCCCAAATGCGACTCCGTAGCTGGCCAGTGATGGCTTCCATTTCCCAAAGGCTGGCTCTCCTGGTGCCCTACGCCCACAGTCAGGACCGCAGTCCGCTCTTCTGGACAAACCGCACCCAGCAGAGCAGACCTTGCCCGGAATGAGCCAGTGAAGCTGCTGAGTGGTCAGATGTCCCTGTCAAAGGGGATCCTTGCTGCAAAGGATTAACATCCTGGGCATCGAGACCCTTGCCAGAGACCGGAAGCCTCAGCAAACAGCAACATCCAGGTGCTTTGTGAATAAGAACCCGGTTCTAGCCCCCTTCTTGCTCTCAGATTCTGTGATTTCATTTTCACTATTTAATAGAGTTCCTGATTTCCCAGGGCCTGTTCTTCCCAGGTAAGAAAATGATGAGGCTTGTGAAGGTGGGTCTTCAGGTGAGCTCTGTGAGGTCCTTGGGGCCCCAGGCCCGCCCTCTGTGGCAGCCGCATCACCCATGGTTCAGCACATAGTCTGAACAGGGGGCTCTGCTGCTGTGAAAAGCAAACTAACTAAAGGAAATAAAATACGAAAAGCTGGTGCACTGAGGCATTCCTGGCCCAACAGTGTTTGAGGAGTTTGGCAAGAAAAAAATTTTTGTGCCAGCTCCAAGGAGATAGCCTGGGGCTGTCAGGTGAAAATCACAAGACATCCTTGGGTCCAAGTGCCGCTCCTGCATCCCCGATGCAAGAAGCTTTCCCAGCACCCCCACTGCACTGTGTGGCCACCCTCTGTACAGCCTCCCCAGATGCAGAGACACTTGGGTGTTCCAGAGCCATCTTCCCACTGGGCCAGCGGGGGTTGTAAGGTATCCCCTGACAGGTTTCCCTGGGCCCACCTGTTGTCCTGACTGGGGGCTCATGATGCCTCCCTTCAACCTCACAACCCCGGCCTAAAAACAAGGTGTTCATGGATTTGAACCCTGATCCTTGCTTTTCCAACCACCCACGCTCATTTTCCACCATCAGCACAGCCTCTGGTTTCCTTGTAGGTAGCAGATTGGCTCACACCATGCCCAAGGGTTTAATTTGCACGGGACTGCCTGGGGAGTAGCAAGTCACAGAGGGGTCGGGTTCAGGGAACCAGTGACGAATCTCAGAGCTGGCAGAGTGCACCTCATATTAAGCAGTGAGTACAGTGGTCACCTTCGGAAGTGAGGACAGGACCTCCTATCTGGCAAGGTGGACAGGGGGCATGTCCTCCACAACTCCATCCCTTACTCAATACCATCACTTCTTTACAGAAAAAAAAAAAAAAAAAAAAAAGAAGTAGCCCAGAGAGGGGCTGGCTCACCTAAAATTTGCTTCTTCCTTCCATTCATTCGTCAATGTTTATTGAGTCTGTCCCCAGTGCCCAGGCACTGCAGGCCCTGGGGACACCGGGGATGCTGGGCTTACCCGACTTTGCGAGCAGGAAGCTTGCCTGTATTGAGGGAGGCCAAAATGACTCTGATGGGCATTCTCAGGTGGGCAGCTTGGTGGGACAGGAGCCAAATTCTGAGGGAGCATCCAGCAAAAAAAGTCTGATGGGGGATCAGACATGCTTTGCCCGAGGCAGGAACCCCTGAAGGGAGAGCTGAGGGTGTGGGCGAGCCTTCCAGACTGAGGAATGGGGTGAAGGCAACCGTGGGGTGTTTGAAGCCAGAGGAAAGCCAGGAGGGCCCTTGGGTGATGCAGGTAATAGGTCACTGATGTTTGCTATTTCTTGTGAACAACTGAGTACACATTAGGTAGTCGTTAATAAAACCATTTCATAATGGAGGTTACAAAACAGAGACTTATTGTTCTTCAGGAAAGAATGACAAAATCTTGGCAGGAAGCCATGGATCAAAACTCTTGCTCAAAATGAGGTGGTTGGAAATAGGCCTTACCTTTCCAGAGGAATGGGGGCGGGGCCTGTCCTTCCCCAGGGCGTATCTCCTAACTGGAGAGCCCCACAGTCTTCCAGGGCAGGCAGGCGGATAAGCAGGGGGGTACCGCTAGGGTTTTTTGAGGGCAGTTGGAAAGGCTCCCTTGTCCCCAAAACTCTACCTCAGTTCAGCTCACGTTCCAAGTCCCCAGGCCAGAAGGGACACCAGTGTGGGACAATCACAGCGGCCCAGAACAAGTCTTCAGCAGGGCTCCAGGCCATGGTCCTCCACAGTTTGTACAGCTCCTTTACATGCATCCCTGAAGCAGACAGGGATTATAGTCAGGAAACGAAGGCTCAGTGAGGGGGAGTGCCTTGGCCAAAGGCTGAGAATCCTGTGGCAGAGTTAGAGCCAGCACCTGGGTTAGCTGCCAGGGGTGACCCGGCCCTGTGTTGCAAGGGAGGAGAGGGCCAATGCAGGCAGGTGTGTTTCTGCCAGGGAGGTCCAGCCTGGGCCAGAGGGCACACAGTGGGGCACAGTGGCACTGACCAGAGCCTGAGGAAGCTGCCTCTTTGTGGGTTGGGACAGTGCCAGCTCCGCTCCATGCCTACCGTGTGCCAGGCCCAAGCTGATGCGGGAAGCATCATCCCCTGTTTACTAATGAGGAGGGGGAGGCCTAGGGCAGGAAGTGATTTGTCATGTCTCACAACATAAAGAGGGGAAGGTAAGACGTGAAGTGGGGTTCAGGGGCGCCTGGCTGGCTCAGTTGGTTAAGCATCTGATTCTTGGTTTCAGCTCAGGTCATGACCTCACAGTTCATGAGTTCAAGCCCTGCATTGGGCTCTGCACTGGCAGTGTGGAGCCTGCTTGGGATTCTTTCTCTCTGTGCCTCCCTCACTCGCACTATCTCTCTCAAAATAAATAAACTCAAAGAAAAAAAGACGTGAAATGGTGTTCACCAATCCAGATAGGCCAGGTGCTGAGCACACTGGGTGAGCAGGCTTCACACTTGGTGACCTCAGAGAGCAGGCTTGAGCCGATGGCATTCAGCTAACATTGGCGATCTCTGCTCTTAGCCACCGGGGGGTAGTGTTGAGCCAACTGTGTCTCTTTCCCTGTGGCAGAAGCAGGAACCAGGCCCCTCAGCATCCCGCTCACGAAGGCTGGTTTTATAGGCGGGGTGAGGCAAAATTCACTGGGCCTGAGCTATTTGTGGGCCCATCTGGAGCAGCAGAAAGAGGTGGTCCCACCTTGGTTCGGATCCTGGTTCTGCCACTTGCCTGGCTTTCTTTCTAAACCCTTGCGGGCTCCATCTTCTATCCCGTGCCTGCCACCCTAGTAAGGGCCTCCATCATCTCTTGCTTGCATTATTAGAAAGGAGTCCATGAGTCTCCCTGTGCCCATTCCTGCCACCTCCCATGAGAGTCCACAGGACAGCCAGACAAAATCTTTCTGAAATGAAAATCTGATCATCACTTCCTGTATAGGCCCTTCACTGGCTCCTCATTTCTCCCCCAGGGAAAGTTCAGTTTCATTGGTGGCTTATAAGGCTCTCTGTGACCTGGCTATGACACCCTCATTGCAGTTTCACCCAATGACTTGAATTCTATCAACGACTTGAATTCAATCTATCAGACTGGTTTCTGCGTCCCTGCTTTTGCTCATGCTGTTCCCTCAGTCTAGGACTCCCTTCCCAGTCTTGTTCTGTTCACCCTCAAGGTCCTTAGGGCCTTCTTTGCCTATCCAACCCCCCTAGTCTCTAGCAGAGTTAGAGTCTCTTCTGCATGCTCTTGGAGCAACAGGGCCAGTGTTTATCATGCAGTAGAGTCATTATCTGCCTTGTGTCTGTCTCCTATTCCCCACCAGCCACCAGTCCAGGCTACACTCCCCAGATGCTCAATAAAGCCTTGCAAAAACAATAGATAACCATTTACTGAGCACCTATGTAGGCCTGCTGCCCTTGTGCTATCTTGTTTAATCTTCATGGCAGCCTTGTCAAATAAATATAGTCATCTTGGTTATATAGGGGAGGAAAGTAAGTCTCAGAGACAGTTATTTGCTCAGTGATGGCATCAGGACTGGAATTCAGGGGGTGCCTGGGTGGCTCAGTCGGTTAAGCATCGACTTCAGCTCAGGTCATGATCTCACAGTTGTGGGTTCGAGTCTCGTGTTGGGCTCTGTGCTGACAGCTCAGAGCCTGGAGCCTGCTTCAGATTCTACCTATCTCTCCACCCCTCCCCAGTGCACACTCTGTCTCAAAAATAAATAAACATTAAAAAAAAAAAAAAAAGACTGGAATCTAGGATGTTTGACTCCAGAGCAAGGTGTCTCCCTTGCCCATCCACTCCCAGAAGTTGGGTCATACCAGGAGCATTGCCAAAAAGCGGAGCATAACAGCATGACTCAGCACCAGCAAGAGACCCAACGAGAGGGTTGGACAGCCACAGAACAGAGGAGTAGGAACCAGAAAGGAGTGGCTCGGCTAGCTGTGCCCTCGTCCTGGAGTGGATGGTAGGCTGGGTGACCAGCCTGACAATAACTGTAAAAGCCAACATTATTGGGGCACCTGGCTGGCTCAGCTGGAAGATCATAAAACTCTTGATCTTGGGGTGTAGAGATTACTTTAAAAAGTAAATAAACTTTAAAAAAATAAAATAAAAGCCAGCACTATTGGTCACTTACTGTGAGCCAGGCAGTGGGTGGTACTGGCTTCTAACCATTTCAGTAGCCCTATAAGAGGGGGATGTTATTTGCCCCAGTTTACAGGTGAGAAAACTGAGACTCAAAATCATACAGTACATTAAAGGTGAAGCCAGGATTCAAACCCAGGCACCCAGGCTATGTTTCAGTACCATCCATTTCTGAACTACTTGGGGATTATTTGCTCAGTGTTGGGAGAGGAATTAAGCTGCTTGGGTGGTTTTTTTGTGGTCACCCCCAGACTCAGCCTCCCCCACAGTACTCTTGGGCACTCCAGGTTTCCCAAGGGTGATAATAAAAACAGAGAGCAGTTTGGCATGAAGAACTCAGAATACTCAATACTCTTATGGTGCTCCCAGGTATTGTGAGAAGGGATATGCCAGCTCCTGCTCTGGAAAGTGTATAAGCTACCCTACTTTGCAGTCTCCTTCACTATCCACCCCCATGTTCCTATCACCATAGCAACCCATTCCTATGATAAGCAGCATATGAGAGAAGGAAGGAAAGAGATTATGAACTTGACCAGTCCAGTTTTGTCACCAACTCAGAGAGTTCTTTGAGATCTCCTCCAGCGAGAGTTTTGATTCTCCGTGGCTCTTGGCACTCCATGGTGCAGACATCAGAAGCAACTGTACCACCAACATCGTCATCACCACTGTTATACTTAATTTTATTCTTTGATCAAGAAAGGAAATTAAACAATGAGGAATATGTACCAGAAAAAAAAATTAGAGCTGCCAATTTCAGCCAGGTTGCAGAATACAAGCGTAGTATGCAAAAATCAGTTGTATTTCTACACATTGACACGGAACATTCAAAAAATGAAATTAAGAGGGGCGCCTGGGTGGCTCAGTCGGTTAAGGGCCCGACTTCAGCTGAGGTCACGATCTCGCGGTCCGCGAGTTCGAGCCCCGCGTCGGGCTCTGGGCTGATGGCTCAGAGGCTGGAGCTTGCTTCCGATTCTGTGTCTCCCTCTCTCTCTGCCCCTCCCCCGTTCATGCTGTGTCTCTCTCTGTCTCAAAAATAAATAAACGTTAAAAAAAAATGAAATTAAGAACACAATTTCATTTACATCAGCATCAAAAAGTAAAATACTCAAGAATAACCTTAACTAAAGTAGTGCACGATTTGTACACTGAAAACCACAAAATATTGTTGAAGGAAATTAAAGACTACATAAGTGAAAAGACACCTATGTTTATGTTTCAGAAGGCTTAATACTGTGAAGGTGGCAATATTCCCTAAAGTGATCCACAATTTCAGTGCAATCTCTACCAAAATCCCAGCTGCTTTTTTTTGCAGAAGTGGACAAGCTGATCCCAAAGTTCATGTGGAAACACAAGGGACTCAGAATAGCCCAAACAATCTTGGAAAAGTAAAATGAAGTTAGGGAGGACTCACACTTCCTGATTTCAAATTTAATACTAAGCTGCTGTAGTCAAAAACAATGTGGTACTGGCATAACGATAGACATACAGACCAATGGAATAGAATTGAGAGTCCAAAAATCCACTCAACTATGGTCAAGTGATTTTCAACAAGTGTACAAAGACCATTCAATGGGAAAAGAATAATCTCTTCAACAAATAGTGCTGGGACAAGTGTACTACAACATGGATGAACCTTAAAAACATTATGCCAAGTGAAAGAAGCCAGTCTCAAAAGACTCTATGATTCTCTTCATATGAAATATCCGGAACAGGGAAATCTATAGAGATAGAAAGTAGATTTGTAGTTGCCAAAGGCTGGAGTAGGGGAGCAGGGAATGAGAAATGACTGCTAACGGGTACAGGGGTTGTTTTTGGGGGGGGGGGTGATGAAAATGTTCTGTAATTAGATAGTAGTGATAGTTGCACAACCTTGTGAATATACTAAAAATCACTGAATTTACACTTCAAGGATAGTGAATTTATGGTATGTGAATTATAACACCACAAGTTTTTAAATTTTTAAAAAATTATTTATTTTTGAGAGAGAGAGAGCGTGCAAGAGGAGGAGGGGCCGAGAGACAGGGAGAGAGAGGATCTGAAGCAGGCTACACGCTGAAAGCAGAGAGCCCAACACAGGGCTTGAACTCATGAACCATGAGATCATGACCTGAGCCAAAGTTGGATGTTTAACTGACTGAGCCACCCAGGCACTCCTAAAGTTTTTTAATTTAAGAAGGAGACAAAACTGCCCAAAAGTATAGATGGGAAGTATACTGTCTCAGATTGCTACCCAGAGTGTCATCAGAACTCTGGTGAGGCACCCCCAATTCCCCTCCACCTCCCCTTTTCAGGCCATCCCCATCTCACCTTACAGCCATCTGAACCCTTCCTACTTGCCTCTCCCCAGCAACAGTCACCCCATGGTGATGCTTCTCCTGGGCCCCCTCTGTACTCACCCAACTGGTTCTGGTATGACTTATTTAGGGGAAGGTGGGCAGAAATATGACCATGCTGGGGCCCAAGGGGCCTGAGGGGCAGCCTTTTCACATTTCCTAGTAACCGCCTAGAAGGAGGGATTCCAGGGCGTGGTGTGGGTGGCCCCATCTGCCCCCCGCCACTGTTTGCTTCTGTGGCTGTTGCCATGTTCCCCTGAGAGTTTGGCAAGCTAGTAGCTAAACACAATCTGGGGATTTACTTGGAGAAGACATGTACTGGGTTTGGGGGTTGGAGGTTCTCCTTTGCCAGGGCCTTTGTTTCAGAGGAGGAAAATTAATTCTGCTGGCCTCAAAACACTCTGTAGCCCGAGGGGTGTGGACCCAGGCTTCCTAGCACACGATGATGATTTAGACCATTTATTGAGCACTTACAATGTTCCAGACACAATGTGCCTGGAACAAATGTGCCTTCCAAGGGAAGGCGAGGTTGGGCTGTGGTTCTGCTGCAGGTTCCACAATCAAACAGGCTTGGGTTCATATCTTGGCTCCCCTTTTCCTGGCTGAGTGACCTCAGAAAATTTTCTTAATCTCTCTGATCTTCCATTTGTTTGTAGAATGGGGATACCCTCATCTATTTCCAAATGGTCCCATAACGATGCAATAATACTCAGAGGAAATGCTCCACAAATGGGAGACTGTGAGCTCCATGCAGGCAGAGACCTAATCCATCTTGTTTACTGCAATATCTCCAGCATTGCACACACTCCTCACTTTCCCACCCCCATGACTTTGCCCATGCTGGTCCCTCCACCTGGAATGCCCTTTCCTCTACTCCAATCCACTAACTCACATCCTTCCTTTCGCTCAAATACCACTTGCATCCCATTGGGGTGACTTCTGTGTCTGGGTCCTCTCCCTGATTAGGACGGAAACTCCTGGAGCTGAGACTGTGCAACAACAGAGCACTTAATTGCCTGGGCTTAACTCTGGCTAAGTTACTTAACTTCTCTATACCTCAGTTTGCTTGTCTGTAAAACGGGCTTAATAATGGTACCTACCCCTAGGGGTGTTCTGAGGCTTCAACGAGGTAATGCATTTAGGATGGAGCTTGGCATGGGATACGCCTTCAATAAGTGTAGTGAACCTGCACTGTTCAATATGGTAGCCACAAACCACATGGGGTGATTTAAAGTAAAATTCATTAAAATTAATCAAAATTGAATTTAATTCAATTCACACTTATATTTCCCAGCCTCACTAACCATTTTCCTATCTAACTAGAAGCTACCAAGTATGTCCAATAGGACACCCAAATACAGAACATTTCCATCATTGTGGAAAGTTCTATTGGATGCTGCTATGAATGATGATGCCGTGGGCGCAATAGGCACTCCTCCTGACTCTCCCTGCCCTGCCTCTGATGTCCCTAGAAATAACTGGGGCACCTCACATTAGAGGGATGAGGGAGAGAAAGGAGACTGGTGGGAAATGGGCAGGATTAGGGGCTAATGAGAGAGCAGTGGAGAAACCCAATCTCCATCTGCCACCAGTCTGGCAGGAAGTGGGTGTGGACAGCAGCCGGGGCTTTGCAGAAAGACGCTGGAATGTGAAGTGGGGTGGGGCTGAGGTGTGGAGTTACCTAACTGCTCCTGAGTATGCCTGGCCAGGTGCCTCAGATGGAAGGAGATGGCCAAAGATGTCCCCCCTTCTCCTGGGCCAGACTCTATCAGGGCCCAGAGCAAAGAAGGTGTGCAGCACTAACTGATGTCAGCTGGCCTAAAGAAGTCCCAAGATAGTCCAGGGATGGGAACACAGGATGCTTACAGACAGGGAACCTGGGAGAGCCCTGGGCTAGCCCAGGGGCCATTTCAGCCCACCTGGACCACCTCAAGTCCTGGAAGAGGTGACCACATGGATATGCTGTGATCTCAAGCAGATGCACCTCTGGTTTCTTTATAGGTAGCCATTGACAATGTGGCCTCTGCTTTCTTGGAGTTTCTGGCAGCTGGACAAGAATAATCCCTTAGATGTTATGACCCTTGACAGTCTATATGTCTCCTTAGATCTTCTCTCTGACTGCATAAGGACAGGGCAAGCACTGATAGCCCCATTCCATAAATGAGACAAGCGACACTCAGAGATGTTATCCTGAAGGGGATGTCTCATAGAGGAATGGGGAGGAGGGCCGGGCCTCGCAGGCATTTCTAATGGTGGAACATCAAGCAGCATGACAGAAATCAAAAGGCAGGGAAATCCTCTGGGCTTCCTTCATCACCTCGCATACTTGGTGGACACCCCTCACTGATCAGGCGTTTGAAATCCGAAGGGTGCCTGGGTGGCTCAGTAGGTTAAGCATCCGACTTGACTCTGTCTCCTTAGATCAGGTGACAGATTTTGGCTCAGGTCATGATCTCACAGTTTGTGAGTCTGAGCCCTGTGTTGAGCTCTGTGCTGACAGTATGGAACTTGCTTGGGATCCTCTCTCTCTCCCTCTCCCTCTCTGCCCCTACCCAGCTTGTGCACACTCTCTGTTAAATAAATAAACATTTAAAAAATCTCAAAAAACACCCTCACTGTCTCCCAAGACTATCAATATGCACCACCTCTCCCTTAGGGCCCAGGGCATGAGGGATCGCAGTGATGGGAAAGCAGGCAACAGGGTGGGGGTGCTCAGCCCTTCCTCATGCTGAAGGTTCAGGGTCAGCATTGCATCATAGAAATCCTATGATCCTGTGGAAAAAAACAAACCTTCAGCAAGGACACATTTGAGTTCCATTTTTCTGCCCTAGCCTGTCTCTTCTTAAATATGGATGCTTGGTGAAAAAGGATGTGAGTTTCCCACCCCCAACAAACTGAATGAATTATTTACTGGATTGGCCAAGTCCCTGACTCTTACCAGTCAGAGCTGGGTGTAGGGGGTGACCTTTGCATAACTCCAGGTGTGGTGTCTCTTCATTAGGGAGATGGGGAGACTGAGGATGGGAGAGAAAGAGTGCCTGCAGGGAGAAGTCCTCACTCCTCCTGACATTGCCCCCTTCTCTAGAGGTCTGGGAGCATGGATGGAGGTTTTACAGGCACCCAGCCTGGACAACCATGCCCTCTGGCATGCTATCCTGTGCCCGCCTGCCCCCCAGACCTGTCTCAGAGCCAAGCACGGGACCTCACTTAATCCCAATTATGTAACGTGCAATCCAACAGTTGGCTAAGGAGGAGGGGCCTGGAGCCACACCCAGGAGTGGGGCAAAAGGCTCTAGCTGGGTCAGGGCCACAGATCAAGCTTGGCTTCTGCCTGAAGCGTCCCCCACTCCTCCAGCCGCAACCAGACACCATGAGTGGCCGAGTCGGAGACCTGAGCCCCAAGCAGGCAGAGACCCTGGCCAAGGTGAGAGACCCTTTCCCTGGACCCCCAGAAGAAAAGGGTTGAGGGGCAAGGGGAGGAGGTGGCCAGAGCCCTGGCCCACTCTGTTGGCTTAGAGTGTCTTTGATATTTTCCCTTTATTGTCACCTTACCCAGGGCCATGCTCCAAAGCGGCCAGTGACATCAGCTCTGTCCAGGGCAGGAGTTGATGGAACAGTACCGCATCCAAGCAATAATAGTGTGTGCGCCAGATCAAACTTGACTTCTCATGTAGGAATCAGAACTAGAGAGCTCTACCAAACAGCTGCCCCCTTCCTATCCCTCCCAGGCCCCTTAGGTGGGAGACTAAGGATGCTAATGGTCTGCACCTCTGAGTCTGT
Source organism: Puma concolor (assembly GCF_028749965.1). Taxonomy (NCBI): domain Eukaryota; kingdom Metazoa; phylum Chordata; class Mammalia; order Carnivora; family Felidae; genus Puma; species Puma concolor. The sequence goes on from NC_141678.1 coordinate 22,596,881, forward strand.
TCCCCCTCCTTCCCCAGGACCCTGAAAGACAACCTGTCTGGAAGAGCGAGATAGGGCAGGGTGTGTTGTCATCCCCATGGTCAATGGGGAAGGGGACACGTAATCACTAACCATGCTTTTGTAGAAAATGGAATGAAAAAAGGCAGAAGCCTTGGTGAGTCAGCACATGGAAAGAACTATGGATACCTCCATACTCCAATCCACTTGCCCACATCCCACCCACTCATTTATCCTTTCTTTCATCCAACCCTGCACCCCACCCACCCATCTATCCATCCCCCCTGCTCTCTATTCACCCACCAATCTCTTCTTTCTCTACTCAACTATCTCTCTCTCCTTCCATCCATTGATTTCTCCTTCCTTCTTTTTCCATCCACCCACCCATTCCTCTATTCATTCTTCTTTCTATTCATTTACTTAGCATCTATCCTTACTTGCATTCACCTACCCATCTATCCATATATCCATCCAATAATCCATCTCTCCTTCTACCCATCTGCCCACCCATCCTTCCACCATTATGCACCAGACTGCATGTGTAAGAGAAGGGATGATGAAAATAATTATTGGGTCTGGAGGCAAAGGCTAAGTGCAGAAGCCACTTTAACCAGCATCTCCCTTCCCAGTTCCGAGAAAATGTGCAGGATGTGTTGCCTGCCCTGCCCAATCCTGATGACTATTTCCTTCTGCGCTGGCTCCGAGGTGAGGGCAGAGGTTGGGGGGTGGGGGGCGGATCAGGTTGAGGGGCAGCAAGAGGGGCCTTGTCCCAACTGTTCCACAACAACTCATGGCTCTCAGAATCCAGCCATGCCATCTCACTTCATATGTTCAGGTCCAGGAGAAGGGAGGGTGCAGAGAATGAAGGTCCTTCCCCGGGCCCCCAGTGCCATGCCTAGCTCCTCACAGCCCAGAACGAGGACGAGGTAACCACAAGGTAGCCTCTCTGTCGCCTCACACCTTCCTTCCATCTTCACACAGCTCGAAATTTTGACCTGCAGAAATCAGAGGCCATGCTCCGCAAGGTGAGACGCATCCACCCCCGGAGATTTGGGGAAAGGCTTTGTGGGGGGCAATCCATGTCTTGAGCCCCCATCTCAGAGGTGCTGGGAGCCTGTGAGACCTTACCTCTCCTCTCTCTTTCAGTACATGGAGTTCCGGAAGTCCATGGACATTGATCACATCCTTGATTGGCAGCCCCCAGAGGTGAGCCAACCGTCCCCCCCCCCACACACACACATCCCAAGTTTTTACAGACACAGCGTTCAAACAGCCTCTGGCTCACTGGAAAGCTTGAGTGAAGGCCAGAAAGCCTGGGAAGCTTGTGGAACTGCCCACAGGCCTACAGGCACCTCTCCTATGATAATTATGAATATTTCCTGGGTGTTTATGAGATTCTGACCTGAGTTAAAACTTTAGCCGCATGAACTTATTTAGTCCTCACAGCTCAGTGAGGTGGGTGCAAGTGTTCCCATTTTACAGATGCAGACACTGAGGTCCAGCAAAGGTTAAGCAGCCTACCCAAAGTCCCACAGCCCCAATGTGGAGCTGGGATTTGAATTCATGAAGCTGGGTTCTTCACCACCACAGTCAGCTTGTGCCTCTGAACCCTCACCTCTAGGGTCTTGCTCAGAACATCCTGTCTGATGGGAAAGAAACTTAACCCACTAAGGAGTTGGAGAGAACAGTCCCACCCACTGGCACCTTAGTAAAACAATGGACATGGTTGCATTTGTAGAGCGTGAACTGTGGGCCAGTCACTGATACTGGGGAGTTTCCCCAACAGTCCCCTAAGGGAGGAAGTATCTAAACCATTTTACAGAAGAGGGAATGGAATGGGACTCAGAGAGATAGTGTCACTTGTTCAAGGATGCACAACAAGGAAGCAGTAGTGTCTGTATTTGAACCAGACATGTTGACCTTCAGAATCCATGTTTCCCATCACTAAACCTAACTTCTCCCAATGGAAAAGAATGTGGGAGATGTTGGGGGGGGGGTACTCCAGAACATTAAGGACTCCAGAAGCCTTCAGCCAGGCCCAGGTAAGGCCTGGCTCTGCCATGTACTCATTGTAAGGCCCTCCCCTGAAGGTCCCTTAGTTTTCTCACCTGGACAATAGTGCCACCTTCAGGGAAGGGACAGTGATTGTATCATGTTGTGTGTAGGCTTGGGCCACCCAAGTTAACCTAGTCTGGGGGTCTCCGGGAGGTGAATAATGCCAAGTTCTGTGTATCTTTTCCATGCCCAGGTGATCCAGAAGTACATGCCTGGAGGCCTGTGTGGCTATGACCGGGATGGCTGCCCCGTGTGGTATGACATCATTGGACCGCTTGACCCAAAGGGCCTGCTCTTCTCAGTCACCAAGCAGGACTTGCTTAAGACCAAGATGAGGGACTGCGAGCGCATCTTGCATGAGTGTGACCTGCAGACAGAGCGGGTAAGGCCAGCTCCTGTGTGGGGAGGTGAGGCTGCCAGGGAACATGGTCCCAGGAATACAACTGTGCTCTCTACTATCACCATCAAAGGACTCTGGAGTTAAATTTCAGCTCTGCTGCTTCCTAGCTGTGTGGTCTTGGAGAGTGGTCTCCCCTCTCTGAGCCTGTTCCTCACCTATAAATAATAAATAATGGTTGCAAAGATTAAATGAGATAATGCAAATGTATGGCCCAGCACACAGAGCCTCATGCATATTTCTCAACCCTAGTTACTGGTATTCCCTCTGAGGCTGCCCCTTCTGTTCCTTCTGTCTGGATAACTCTACTTCCAGCACACCCCTACCTCCCACACTCCCCTTGGCTCTTTCCCTTCTATCTTTCATGTCTCAAACTTAGATGTCACCTTCTCTGATGTCCCCGTCATATATGGGTTAACATATATTCTCACAGTTCCTGTGCTGTTTATTTGCAGCATCTATCTCAGAACTTATAGTGATCTAGTTGCTTGTCAGTCTCTCTAAGCAGGCTGTGAACCCTTTGAGGACCAGAACTGTGGATTATTGAGTATTATATGTTATACTCTCAGTGTCTGGCACAAAATAGGTGCTTCATAAATATCAGTTGGACAAATGGAGGGATGAATGGTTGATTGAATGGCAGTAAGAAAGGATGGATGGGTGAATTGATGGATGGGTGGGCCAATTAATGGATGAATGGACAAATGGATGGATGGATGGATGGATTATAAATGGATAATGGATGAATGGATGGAGGGATGGGTGGGTGGATGTGTGGGTAAATGCATTCACTGTTTTGTTCACTTGTTCAGAGTAGGGGACAGGAAGAATCTCTGAGGGGTCATGTGCTAGGGTCACCATTTCCCAAGTTTTGAGCCTGCACCCTAAACCTGGGTACTGGTCTTTGTTTTCATCCTTGCAGCTGGGAAAGAAGATTGAGACCATTGTGATGATATTTGACTGCGAGGGCCTGGGACTGAAGCACTTCTGGAAACCTCTGGTGGAAGTGTACCAAGAGGTGAGGAGAAGGCCCCTGGGTGACCCCTGCCTACTTTAATGATGAGTTCGGTCTGCAGTGACCTTCTTGCTCACTCAGAGCCAGGATTTGGTAAAAGACAGTGGACTTTCTGGGCCCCAGCACCTAAATGGCTCAGGACCTAAATGGCCTTAATGTGTTTCCTGAAAGAGCCCACAAATCAGGCCTCAGATTCAACACTGTACTGACACTACCAGGACCACCTTCTGCCAACCCTTCCCAGCTCTGTCATCCCTAGCTCTGTGACTCCAGCAAGTCACTTCACCCCTCCATGTTTCAGTTTCCTCACCTACAAAATGGGGACACTGATATTCTGCATTTCAAAGGGATGTGGGGATATTCCAGTGAGTTGATATATAAAATGTGTACACAGTGCTTGGCAAATAATGAACATTTAATATATAATAGTCATTAATATTGCTATACTATAATTACTATAAGATTTACTCTAAAAATAATTATTATTAAAATGTGGTTGTTATAGTCTGAGGTGCGAAGCTGTCCTCCAGAGGCCAGTGGAGGTGATGAAAAGAAGGGAAACCCTCTATCTCTCTTTGAACACTCCAGATGGGAGATTGCAAAGGTGATGGGGATAGGAGAAGATGAGATGTAGGCTCTGATGGGGTCTTTCTTGGTTCCACAGTTCTTTGGCCTCCTTGAAGAGAATTACCCGGAGACCCTGAAGTACATGCTCATTGTGAAAGGTGTGGCAAGTGACTTCACTTTTTCGTACCTCTGTTTCCTCATTTGAGCCCTGGGGACAACAAAAGTGCCTTCTTTCCTGGGTAGTAGTGAGGCAGGTTGGTTGCTTGGCTTCATAAAAATCACTTAGAGTGCTTGGAACAAAGTAAGTGCTCCATAAATAGCGATTTCTATGGTTGGCCTTACTGCAAGAAGAGGCAGTTCCAACACTAGCTCTTCTAGGAATCCTCCCTCTTATCTCCCACCCACATTGATCTCTCCATTCCCAAACTGCTTGTGGTACTGGCATCTGGAACATTCAAGTCTGGCCTCTCCTGTCTGCTGTCTTCTGGAGGCCTCTAGTTGTCTTATGTGTGTTCATCCTGGTTTTTTTCCTGAGTTGTCTGCTCCTTGAAGGCAGGGCCTCTGATTTTCAACTTCTGTTGTATCTTTTGTAGGCCTGGGACCATGTGGATGTTCAATAGGTATTTGTGTTGTTGTTTGAGTGGATTGGTAGATGGAAGGGTGTGTGGATATTTGATAGTTGGCTGGTTAATTGGTTGATTTGTTGATTAGCTGCTTAGTTGATTGTCTAGTTTACTGGCAAGTTGGTTGGCTGTCTAGTTGAATGACTGGTGTTTGGTTGGATAGTTTGGTTGGTTGGTTGGTTGGTTGGTTGATTGGGTGACTGGTTGGTTTGTTGTATAGTTGTTAGTTTGGTCGACTGAGTGATCAGCTGGCATTTTTGGTTGAGTAGGTAAGTGAGTAGCTAGTTGGCAGATTGGTTGGTTGGCTGACTGGTTTGTTGTTTGGCTAGATCTTCTGCTGGCTGCAGAAGGTAATTGGCTGGGTGGTTAGCTGGTTGCTTAACAGGCTGATGGGTTTTCTGGTTGGCTGATTTGATAATTGGTTGTTTGACTATTTGGTAGGTTGGCTGACTGGTTGGTGGTTAACTGGTGGGCTGAATAGAAGATAAGTTGATTGGCCATTCTGTTGGTTTGTTGATAGATTGGATGAATGGTTGGGTGGTTGGTTGCTTGCTTGCTTGTTGGCTGGTTGACCAGTTGTTGAATGGTTTGTCAGGTGCAGGGCATTTTCCAATTCATGACTCCTCCATATGATTGGCTATGAATGTTATGGAGAGAATGGCCCAATGGAATTATTTTCTCCTCCATTATCTCTGCTTATATCTCTCCAGCCACCAAACTGTTCCCTGTGGGCTACAACCTCATGAAGCCCTTCCTGAGTGAAGACACTCGCAGAAAAATTATAGTATTGGGAAGTAAGTAATTCCAGTTCTCTCCCCTGAGCTCTGTGCCACTTAGACTCAGAAATGTGTCCCCAAAAGTGAAGCAAAATGTATTTTACATGACAAAGTCTTTCCAGTTACCTCTGCTTCATTCCCTGTCTTTGGTGACTAAGGCCTTCACACCTTCTTCCTTATCAGTTTCAGTTTGGTTGATAGTCAATCAACCAATGAGCCTATGAGCCTCATTTTCCTTTCAACACTCAACACCTCAGTGCTTCTAAAGCCAATTTGGGCTGGGGAGGATGAGGAGGAACAGTAGAAGAGAAGATGTGATTCAGAGAAGGAAAGGTCAATAAATGCCACTTATGTGCTGTATGGTCCCCCACAAGGTCCTTGACCTCATAAGGCTTTAAAGTCTCCTTGAGAGGGGAACCTGGGTGACTCAGTAGGTTAAGCATCCAGCTTTGGCTCAGGTCATGATCTCATGATTCGTGGGTTTGAGCCCCACATCAGGCTCTGTGCTGACAGCTCAGAGCCTGGAGCCTGCTTTGGATTCTGTCTCCCTCCCTCTCTACCCCTCCCCCACTCATGCTCTGTCTCTCTCAAAAATAAACATTTTTAAAAAATAAAGTCTTCTTGAGACAATTAGATAATTCTTATCTTCATTACTCATGACTGGAAGACCCTCAAAAATGTGCCAACCCATCACCTAGGAGGAAACATGTTTCCATAGCAACATAATGTTGGAAGACACTTCCTGCAGTCTGAGGCCTGGGAAGCTGAGGAATTGGCCCTGGAAGCCTAATCCTTGTAGGGTTTCTCCCCAAGCTCAGGTCCCCCTGGTGGGAATGAGGGGCTGACAAGTCCCCTCCATGCCTGGTAACAACTCTTCAACCCCTCTGCCCACAGGCAACTGGAAGGACGGTTTGCTGAAACTAATCAGTCCCGAGGAACTGCCTGTTCAGTTTGGGGGGACTCTGACTGACCCAGATGGGAACCCCAAATGTTTAACTAAGGTATGAAGAACCCCAGACAGGGGAGGGGAAAGGAATAGAGCTGAGTTCCTTTCTCACCCATTCATTCATTCCACAAATGTCTATGGAGAAACCCCTGTGAGCCAGGTATTGAGCTAGACAGTCCCAGCCCTACCATCACCGAGCTCTCAGAAGCTGTATAGGCAAACAAGAAATGAGGAAAATTTGACTCAGAGGGATGAACTGGAAGGGGAAGTTTCCAGAAGAGGCCTTGACCCTGTAGGGTCAGGGAAGGTTCCCCAGGGGGTGGGAGAAGACAGGGTGAGCAGGATACTTCCAGAAGATGTTGAAAGCATCTCAAGCAGATGAAACAGCACAAACAATGCAATGGCCAAAAGAGAGAAGCAGCCCATTTTGTCCTGTGTCTGCAGATTAACTACGGTGGGGAGATCCCCAAGTCCATGTATGTGCGGGACCAAGTGAAGACTCAGTATGAGCACTCAGTGCAGATCAACCGTGGCTCCTCACACCAGGTGGAATATGAGATTCTGTTCCCAGGCTGTGTCCTCAGGTAAGCGCCAGGCCACCAACCCATCCCTGGCTGTGTCTTAGACCCTCAAGTTCCCATCAGACTGAGCAGGAACTTGTCCTCCTCCCGCTCATCCAGGTGGCAGTTCTCATCCGATGGTGCAGACATTGGTTTTGGTGTTTTCCTGAAGACCAAGATGGGGGAGCGACAGAGGGCTGGGGAGATGACAGAAGTGCTGCCCAGCCAGCGCTACAATGCCCACATGGTGCCTGAAGACGGGAGCCTCACCTGCTCAGAAGCTGGTGTATGTAAGTCTACACTGGCTGGGCCCCAGCTCTGGAAGGCCACCTGTCTCACAGTTTAGAGGGAGAAAAAGAGGATCAGTAACCACCCCCTTCCCCAGGAACATACAGCCTAGGTTAGTGCTATTCATTCACACAGTTGTTCATTCAGACCCCACTCTCAAGCATTTGCTACACACCAAGAGCCAGAGACACATAGGCCTTGCAGGGAGTGAGAGCACTCCAGACACAGGCAGAGAATAGGGCAGATGCAACATTTTTCAGGAGGAAACTGGGGCTCTGAGAAGTAAATCAACTTGTCCAGAGCCACAGAGCTGAGTGTGATGCCAGGGTCCCACCTCAGCTTCATGGTAGCTGCATTACACTGGGCAAAATCTTACCAATCCAGACCCTTAGCTTGCTAATCTGTGAAGCAGAGGTTACAAACCCTGCCTTTTGGGGTGGTTGTGAGGAAGTAGAGGGTGTGCACAGGCCTTATCCAGCATCTCACTTTATCCAAGGAGGCTGAGAGGCCTTTGACATTCTCAACTGCCCACCCCACACCTCTATCATGCGATGTCCAGGTGTAGAGACAATAGGATGGAATGGCCATTGTTCTCATTGTCGGTTGGAGCAACTAAAGCCAGCCTGGGCACATGCCAAGAGGAGGTCAGTGTCTGTTTACAGACATGGCTCAAGGGTGACAGCTCCCATGGGAAAGGGACAGGAGTAGTGAGAACTTGCCCCAGCTTAGCAAACACAGCAATTAGGAACAGAGCCTGTCATCCTTCCGGTGGCCAGGGCAGAGACATGGGGAGTATGAAGCCAGATCTAACTACCCATCTGTCCATTTTTTCCCCCAGATGTCCTGCGCTTTGACAACACTTATAGCTTTGTTCACGCCAAGAAGGTCAGCTTCACAGTGGAGGTGCTGCTCCCAGACGAGGGCATGCAGAAGTATGACAAGGAGCTCACCCCTGTCTAGGCAGCCCCCTAACTTCTCAGAGACCCCCGACCCTCTCCTTTGTCTATCTATATACTATCCCCTCAGAAATTGATCATTACTCCTCTTGACACTGAGACTAGTGTGTAGAGAAAAAGCTGCCTTGGGGAAGACTTATATGCTGTGGTTAGATCAGGAAAGGTATGAGAGGCACAGTTTTTGAGGATGCCAAGATTGCATAGGGGAAGAAGCAAGGCAGAAGCAAGAGGTGAATGTCACTGAAACCCAAGAAATAGGAAATGAATCCTTAGCTTTTGTCCTCACTTCTTCTAAGGCATTTGTGTGTGTGTTTGAATTTCTTCCCTATCATCTATGAGCCACGTGGGTTACAGGTATATCTAAATTCTTTCTTTTTACTTCTACTCCATATACAGTAGATGGTCAGTGTATACTTGTGAAGTTGAATTAAGGTAATGAGCAAGTAATTCACGGGTATGCCTGACAAGAAGGAACCTTACCCGGAGCAGGTTTCAGCACCTCGGACAGAGACAGGGCTGTGGAAGCAGGGGACTCTCCTGCAGGACCCAGGTGATCTAGCCCCCAGGTTTCTGGGAGTGGCTGCCCCCTCAGGTAGGTAGGAGATGCCTGCATAAGGCTTTGTCTGACTCAGCACACAGCTTTCCCAACCCATCACTCTGACCCTTACCCTTTTCCCTTGGAATTCACAGCTTATATTTTAAACAATTAAAGAAATTTTACTGGAAGCAAAGGAAGTCCTATCTGGTTCTAGCTGCTGCCTGGCAGTAAAAATTTAAAAATCGCAGCTATCATCTGGTAAGTGATGTCTTGCATATCACACATGGTGCCAAGTGCTTAATGAATTTAGCCCATTTCACACTCAAACCTTCCCTGGGACCACTTATCATGGCCATCTTATGGATAGAAAACTAAGGCTTAGAGAGGTGAAGTCACTCCCAACGTCATACAACTCTTAAGTGGCAGATTCAAGATCCAGGGTTTTTGTTGTTGCTGTTGTTGTTGTTGTTGTTTCTTTATTCCAAAGACATTGCTTTTAATTGTCCCTTAATACCACTTCCTAAGAGCCTACTTACACAAAGAAGGAGAGAAGGAATGATTTGTTTGTCCTAGAGCTTCCAGTAGATGTGTCCTTAGTTGACACCCAGGACAAAATATGTATTATGCCCATTGGGAAGCTGAGGCAATAGAGACCCACCAGTACTCAACTGCATAATGTTTGTTCAAGGAAACTCAAGGGAAAATGGGCCAGCTTCTAAACTTTATGCTTCTAAACCTTATGCTTCTAAACCTAGCATGCTGTCCACTGTTCACATGGCCTCTGAGAAGCATGACCTTCTGACACCCACTATGGCCCTGGGTGACTGAGGGAGAAGTAGGGTCTCCCCGATGTTCCTACTCCAAGTCAGGGACTTGGAGTCCCTCACTGGCTTGAGCCCTACATCCTGACACAACTCTTGCCAGGAGGAAACAAATTACACAGAGAACATGGGTGGGTGGGAACCAAAGGGCTAACTGGTCCTTGGGAATGGGTTGCCCAGGACCAAGGCTGCTGGAGTGAGCCAGAGTGGGAGGCCTGACTCTGAAACCAATCAAGCAAACGTTCAGCAGCAGCTAGCACTTTCCATCTGCGCTTACAGGTACAGGATTTTATCTCCACTTTATAGATGGGAAACTGAGCTCCCAAAAGGCACTGGCCTTGTTTCCTTTGGCCCATGCATGGCAGAAATAGCACTGAAGTTAAGGCTACCCTCCCCACCTGCTCACTCCCACCAAATTCATGTTACTACAGCAACATGCCAGAATAAGACTGCCAACTCTCAGAGGTGGGGAGGGTGAGGGAGGGAGAAAGAGAGGAAAAGGAGGAGAGGGTTGTCAGATTTATGGGGGGAAATGCAATATTTGGGACATACTTAAAATTTATTGTTTATCTGAAATTAAAACTTAATGGGACATCCTGTATTTTATCTGGCCACCCTACAAATGAGGGAGAAGGGAGGGTGAAGCAAGGGAGAAAGGGAAGAGGAGGATGGGCTCACTGTCTTGGAAGACTGTATTAGCATCAGCAATGTGGGCCAAGGGGTCCTTGGGAGAGGTTGGCTCAGGCATCAGTGGTGCATGGTAGATGGACATGGCGCTCTCACCCTTGCCCCCGAGGGAAAGGATTCCACATTGCAGAGGAGTCAGAAAGAGGATGAGGGGGTGGACCTTTGCACCCTCGAAGCTGAGGCAGCCATAAGCACCACTGGATGCCCTCATTTGCCTCACCTCCTCTACTGCTGCTCAGGGATATCACTTTGAGCAGAAGGGTACTTGCTACCAAAAGACAGGGCAGCACAGGGAGCCCAGGCCAGGGCTGGAGCTGAGAACCAAAAAGTGTCCCTCAGCATCTGCTGACACCCAGCCATGGCAAATCAGCTCCCACCTCATTTCCACCACCAGTGGAGAAACAGCCCTCCCCAGCTCCCAGCCTCACTCAGGGACCACTTAGCTCCAGTTCTGAATGTCCAGGAGGTGGTGTAGGGGGAGGGGAAAAGGCCCTACTTTGTTACCTTGGCTGACAGACACCCCATTACAGCGTCTGGTTCTACCATCCAGGTAGAACAGCAGTGGTCGGCAAGCAGTGTAGGGGCAGAAAGACTGAGGTCTGCATGCTCCCTACAGTGTGTGAAGGTCAATTACCTTTCAGTTCCAATGGCCCAGAACTGACTGGGAAGGAAAGGCCTCAGCTTCCCTTGGTAGCTACGGGCTGTTTCCCATAAGAGGGATAAAATTTGGCAGTCTGGGACACTTACCATGCAGACCCCAGGCCAGGGCAACCCACAGGCAGAGAACAAGCCAAATGGTGCCAAACAGGCACCTTCCTCAGGAAGCCACCACTGCAGTGGCCTCTCCAGAGAGCCCACTTTCACACCATGCAGTTAAGAGGTCCGATTTGACCCCCAACACACGGTGCTAACATACACAAGTGCCAGCCAGAGAGAGTTAACCCAAGACAAGAGCACTAGAGAAATAGAAAATTTTATTGTGTGCAAAAGAGTGGTTTAGTTGTCTTCTGAAGGGCCTGCTGCCTCCAAGCTTTCCTTGATGGAAGACTGGGACACCATATCAATCTCCTCCTCAGAAGAGGGTCTCTCCATTGCTTCAGCCACTGGTTTCAACTCCTGGCATCTTGGGTTGGCCAGCATGCTCCCTAGGCAGCCAAGGGGAGAGTGCAGCGCAAAGGCCTGGACTAACTTCTTCAGGGCCAGTAGGAACAGGATCGGTAGCAGAGTGACACAGCTGAAGGCCAGCACCACTGCCACCAAGTGCTTCAGTGTCTTTCAAGAGGCTGGGAAGGATGGGGCCAGGGAGTGGCTCAGGACTGCCTGGAGGTTAGGGCAGGCCACACAAGACAGCTGGGGCAGACTTTGAGCCCAGAGTTATTCAAAGGAGAAAAAGAAAAACCAGGAACATGTGGGGAAAAACAGGATGTGGCTTGGGATAAGATAGGGCAGGGAGATCAGGACCAAGAGCAAGTGTCCACGAACCTGGATGGTAGAACCAGACCTTTTGGGGCCTAGGCTGCCTCCCAGCCCTGCACCTACTTTTAAACCATGACATCAGCAGCTTCTTGATTGTCAGTGGCCCCACGACTATCATATGGGTGTTCCCTTCACCTGGAACTCTGTGGAGGGGAAGCTGTTAGCCCTGGCATCTTCCTCCCCTCCCAGCCCTTGGCAGAGACTCGGAGCCAGGTAACTCCTAAGCAGGTGTGTGTTCAACTACTAAATGGGGGCAGGGGGCAAAGGACAGTGAGCTGTCACTTAACAGGGTTTAAGAGAAAATACTAAAGAGCACAAATATCCATCCACAAGGGACCAAATAAATTCTAATATCTCCATTCCACGGTTCGTACGGTCATAAATGTAAAAGAGATATCTGACCTACAGAGCTGTCTGCAGAGTATTATAGAATACTGGAATACAGAATAAAAACTGGACCATTATATTAATGTGTATATACAACAAAAGCTGTCTGGATATGGTTACACTAAGATGCTAGTTAACAGTGGTCTGAGTTGTAGGTTTAGATCTTTTTGAAGTCTCTAAATTGTCTTGGATGGTTACATACTTATTATATTTGTTTGGTAAAGGAGGGCAGGGGAATGTTATTAGTATACATATCATGAGGTCCTGGCACCAAGCAGGGTTGCCCTCACCAGAGCAAGCTTCCTCCTCAAGGCACCCACATGGGTTACCCAACAGCCCACAGCCCATCCCACCCAAGCTACAATTTCTTCCTGGCCCCTGCCCCCCGACTCACCACCTTGCTACCTTCCCAGCCCAGGGGCTGTGCCCATGGCAGATTCAGTAACATCCATCTTCCCACACAAGCCGAAGGCCCCCAATAGCCCTTCTAACCTGGTCCCGCTCTGCCTTACCACGGCGCCGGCCTCTTTTTGGGTGGGAACAGCCAAAGTCACAGCAGTCACACACAGAGCTCTCCCACTTATCTGTCAGTTGTCAGCTGCCAGTGGTCCAGACAGAAAGACACGCTCAGTCAGGAAGGTAGGAGGGGGACAGTCTACCCCATGTCCGATTCCAGCATGGCAGTATTAGCTGGGTGACAGCAGGCCATCACTTGGCCTCCCTGGACCTTCCTCTCCCTGGTTTGCCTATACCAGGGAGAGGCCACCTATATTTCCAGGGTAAGGGTTTCCACTGGTCCAGATGAAGCATCCCAGTACAGGGCCAGGTGAGGCCTTTCAACCTCTCTCCGTTGGCCAGCTTCCAGGACTTAAGGCCCACATATCATGGCAGCAAACATGCTCATTTTAGAAATGGGGGTCCTGAAGACCCAAAATAGTGAAAGGGCTTGTCCAGCGTCCCACAGCTTGAAACAGAGAACACTCACCTCTATGAGGAAGTGTTATAAAAACAGGATTTCCAACCAGACTCAAAGGGTCTTGTCCAACTCCAGGTGCTCAGTCAGCAAGTGATATACACCTGGAAGGATGGATTAAGGAAGAATCTGGGACCCCAACACCCACTTAGAGGTTCCTCCTGGGCACCCATGGCCCCTGACAGCCACCCACATGTAGAACCATGTTATATCTTATTTATCTCCCTGAGCTGGGCACTGCAGAGAGGAAGTCAGGCCAGTCTGTGGAAGGCACAGCCCCAGTCTATTACAGGTCCTTAGAGGGAAAGAAAATTCTTATTTTCCCTTATCTATGAGTATTTTCTCACTGCAGTCCTGGTTTCGAACAGGGCCCTGGTTAAGCTACAACCTGGTCAGACACTGGGTTCTATGTAGCTGTTAACTTTCATAAGAGAATACAAAAATGTTCTCCTATGCAGAGAAATGTGCTTAATGTTGAGAGTGGGGGCCAGACACAAATTCTGTAATGGCACATAGAATTCTATTTTATAGGGGTTCTTGGATGGCTCAGTTGGTTAAGTGTCCGACTCTTGGTTTCGGCTCAGGTCATGATCTCACAGTTCGTGAGTTTGAGCCCCGTCAGGCTCAGTGTAGACATTGCGGAGCCTGCTTGGGATTCTCTCTCTCTCTCTCCCTCTCTCTCTCTGCACACCCCCCAGTCACATGCACTCTCGCATGCTCTCTCAAAATAAATAAACATTAAAAAAAAGAATCCTGGGGCGCCTGGGTGGCGCAGTCGGTTAAGCGTCCGACTTCAGCCAGGTCACGATCTCGCGGTCCAGGAGTTCGAGCCCCGCGTCAGGCTCTGGGCTGATGGCTCGGAGCCTGGAGCCTGTTTCCGATTCTGTGTCTCCCTCTCTCTCTGCCCCTCCCCTGTTCATGCTCTGTCTCTCTCTGTCCCAAAAATAAATAAACGTTGAAAAAAAAAATTAAAAAAAAAAAAAGAATCCTATTTTACAAAACACTAACTTAGCATATATACAAATATTAGTGATTCTCAGGATTTCATGATTTTCATTTCCTGTTCTATGCATGAGTTAACAAGTAAATCGAGAAAAGAAAGAAAGCAAAGAGTCAAGTGTCAAGTATAGCTCTTTATAAATAGACATACACTTAGGAAATTCCAGTGCCATCTTGGGACAACCATCAAGCAGTGACAGTTGTCTGTTGCACATCTGTACTTCCCATGATGACAGTATCTTAGGAAGATGCAAAGGAAGGAAGCTCCAAGTAGCCCCAGGCTTTCAGCATCCAGAGGGACAGAAGCCATGGTTACCCAGGTTCCTTCACTCATAATCACATTTATCAAGATCTCTCTGGGGTGAGTGGTAATTCCCAACACCCACCCCCAACATGCAATCCTTGAGCCAGGCCTGATCCCAAACTTGATCCCACACATGGAAATGTGAGACCCTGAGGGACTCACCTTATGGTCAGAGCTGCAGCCAAAGCCAGTGCTGTGGGTGTTATCCCACCTCTGTATCCCTATCCCACTGCCATTCTCAGGGGTTAGGGTTGCCAGATAAAATTCAGAGCACCCAGTTAAATCTTTCAAAATTTAGTATAAATCAGTCTCATGCAATATTTGGGACATATTTATACTAAAAAATTCATTATTTATTTGAAATTCAAGCTTAACTGGATATCCTATATTTTTATTTGTAGACCCTATCAGGGGATCCAGCACTCCCTTTCTGGGCTGACCTCCAGCTCTGCCCAAAATAGCTCTGGGAAAGGAAGCAAAGTAACAGGAAGAGAGTCCCCAACACCTCCAGCTGGGCCTGAGGCATGGTCCTCGCCTCATTCTCTTCCACATCATTGTTGAGCATGAAGGCCTCCACGCTGAACTGTAGTGTCTCATTATCCTGCCTGGACCAAGGGCCAGATCTGGGGCCTATTGAGAGGCACCCGGGGGACAGCCAAGGGGACCACAGGGATCTTCAACTCAGAGACTGGCTGGAACAAGTTTCCTGTGAATCCACAGAGAAGCTCATACTATGGGACCTTCTTGCTCCTTAAAGCCTCATTAAAGAATGTCCACCCCATTACCAGAGTTCAAGGACAGTTGTGTTTAGCCTGAGCAAACGGCAGATGTTACAAAATCAGCCACAAGTGACAAGACCCTAAGGCCTCTATAGTCACTCAACAGCTTGCATCCTGGCTGGCAAGGACAGCCCATCCTTTGCCAAACTCACAGCCCAGGTGGCAGGTTCAGACCCAGACAAGTTCAGATCAGACACAAAAAAAGGCTGGTCACCAATGACCAAGTACAACAAGATAGACCCCTCTACATTATCACACCAATGGCCCAGCTCAGCAAGACATCAGGGTAGGGATAAGCCCCTGCTCTCCCTCTTACTCCCTCTGTAGCCTCTTAGACCCTCAGTTGAAGACAAGGGTGTATATTCTCTGGGAGTGGTTCAGGTAATGGCTCTGAGAGCCCACACACTCATCCACGTAGAATTTCATGGCCTAGTTTGACACAAGCTGGATGTAGGCTTCAAGAGTCAGCCATGAGCCTTCTACATGGGGAGGTGGCAAGGCATCTGGGGGAAGAGAGGGAAGAGGGTTATTCCTGGTAAGTCGTCATGGCCACCTCCTAACAAGTATATACTGCATGCCTGTTAGGTCACAACCATAATTCCATTTATTCCTGAATGGTCCTAGAAGTGTTTGCTAGACCCATTTTACAGGTAGGATGATGGAGGCTCAGAGAGACGGTTGAACCTCAGTTCTCTACCCCAGTCTCATCTACCAAATAGGTGCGCACCTGTTCCACCAAGGGCAGAAGACTGAGGCCAGACACAAGATGGTATAGGTAGACCACACTCTGACCTCCCCCTTAGGCAATCCTCGGGGGTCCACACTCCATCCCCCCCCCCCCACGCATATACACAACAGCCCAAGACTCACCATGCAGTACCTGGAGAGTCACCTGCTGGGGCTTTGTGATACAGGGTGAAGGCTCCTGGAAGGGGTTCTTCAGAGGGCCATGCCGGGTCAATGACAGGCCACCTGCAACAGAACTGTTCACCTCCTGCCCAAGGAGTGGCCTAGGCTGAGTGGTTGCAGAGAAAGAGGCACCACAGGTCAAGGGCGTTTGGTGGGTCCCCACAGCCAGACTGAAGGGCAAGCCCTGGGCAAGTTACCCCAGGGGAGGTAATGGGGTGGGAAGGCCAAAGAGAAGCTGCTCAAATGAGCTTGACCAGCACTGAGTATCATCATAGCTGCCATTTGGGGCAATTTCACACATACTTTGTGAACTGCACAACCACTTCTATTTTTCAGATGTGGACACTGAGGCAGGAAGTCCTGCTGCCATCTGCCCATGGGTGTTACATGCAGCTTCTCAGCTGCAGAACTCAGATTCAAACTCCCAAGCAAGGTCTCTTCCAGAAATATATTTAATTCAAAATTTTTTCTTTTCTTATAGTTTATTTGCTTTTGATAGAGGGAGAGACAGAGAGAGAGAGAGCAGGGGAGGGGCAGAGAGAGAGGGAGACACAGAATCCAAAGCAGGCTCCAGGCTCTGAGCTGTCAGCACAGAGCCCAACGTGGGGCTTGAACTCATGAATTGTGAAATCATGACCTGAGCTGAAGTTGGATGTTCAACTGACTGAGCCACCCAGGTGCCCCAGAAATATTTTTTTAAATGTTTATTTACTTTGAGTGAGAGAGAGAGAATGTGTGATCATGAAAGGGGCAGAGAGAGAGGGAGAGAGAGAGAGAGAGAGAGAGAGAGAGAGAGAGAGAGAGAGAGAATTCCAAGCAGGCTCCTAGCTGTCAGCACAGAGCCCAATGTAGGGCTCGAACTCCTAAACTGTGAGATCATGACCTGGTCCAAAATCAAGAGTCAGACACTTAACCATCTGAGCCACCCAGGTGCCCCTCTTCCAGAAATATTTAAAGGTTGGAGTTCTCATATGGCAAGACTCTAAGGATACCAAACAGCATTAAAATAAAACCTGAGTTTGGGGTGCCTGGGTGGCTCAGTTGGTTAAGCGTCCGACTTCAGCTCAGGTCGTGATCTCTTGGTTTGTGGATTTGAGCCCTGCATCCGGGCTCTGTGCTGACAGCTTGGAACCTAGAGCCTGGAGCCTGCTTCAGATTCTGTGTCTCCTTCTCTCTACCCCTCCCCCACTTGTGCTCTCTCTCTCTCTCTTTCAAAAATAAATTTTTTTTTCAAAAATTAAAAAAAAATGAAACCTGAGTTTACCTTTCCCTATTTCTTCTCGTCTGTGTGAGCAATGGTGTAAAAGCACACTCACCCCTGCATAGCCCCAATTAATTCTTTTCACCATTTGGGCTCCTGACCACCTTGCCACCCTGTCTGAGGAAGGATTATCTCATCCCAGAGGGCAATGGCAGACCAAAGACCAGAAAGGAGTTTTAGGCTTTTTGGGTGTTCATTTGTTTTTTTTAAGATACGAATGTAAGGCATCTGTTTAGCGTTTGCTAGGTGTTTACTGCATGACAAGCTCTGCCTTAGAAGCCAGGGGTGCATAACTGGGGGGGGGCCTCTGCCGCCCAAGTTTGCCTGGCTGGGGACCCCGAGCCTCAAGAAGCAGGACTGCCTGGACTCCAGGAGGATCCTGCTCAGCCTAGGACAAGGCTGAAAGACTCCCAAGAAGCAGGGTGAAGGTCAGGGAAGAAGAATGGGTGACCCAGGGTTCTAGTGTCATTAGCTCTCAGTGGGGGAAGCAGCAAGGAACTCCAGGGGCTGGAGGCGTTAGGAGGTGAGGCCAAGTGTTGAAAGGCAACCAGCACAGCCACTCACAGGCCATCAGGAAAGAAGTCCCCTCCTCCAGGTATCCCCAGGATGCCAAGTCTGCTCCTGCTGCTCTTCAAGTTATCCTCAAAGGGGCTCACCATGTGCACTGCTGATAGGGGGAGGCTCAGCTCAGGGAGGGGGGGGAAGGACCCCCACCCAGCACTCCAGGTCCCAAGGGATCCCCATTGCCCAGAACTTACCCAGCTGCAGCAAGACCAGAGCAACCTGCAGAAGGCCCCTGGGGGCGGTGATAATGAAAAGAAACACTGCTGCCCCCCCTCTACAAGCCCCCTTAAAATGGTCCAGAGGAGGCTGGGGAGGGAACAAGCCTCCTCTGGAGCCCACAGGTGAGCCTAGGGCATGGCTGAGCTGGGCACAGGCCAAATACTTCCACACTCCCCCATCTGCCTGCAGTGCCTCCTGATTTTAGAAAAGATACCAACATCCTCCTTACTCATGAGGATTTAGTGAGGTCTGTAAGAGTTAATGCTGATGGAAGGCTTACCGCACAGTGGGCTTCATGTTCTCATCTGTAGGATGAGAACCTACTGCACTGGCTCTGGTGGAGGTTGTATAACACAGTGCTTAGTACAGTGCCTGGCACACAGTAAGTGCTCCATCCATGTTTGCTCTCAGTCTTTCATAACTCTTGTCCAAGGGGAGGGGGGGCATGATGATGGAGGGGGCTGCACAGCAAGATGATGCTGTCTGGAGAAAAAGTCGAGAAGCGTTCATGGGGCAGGTACCATCAGAGCTGGGGCTGGCAACAGAAGAACACGGAAGTGGAGAGGGCACAGCCTGGGTGAAGGCGCAGAGGCTAACGCACAGGGCACATCCAGGGAACGGTGAGGAGTCAGCAGAGGCAGGAATGCAGGTGCAGGGGTGAGTCGTGATGAGAGACGAGGCTGTCAAGGCCTCAAGGCTCTGAATGCCACGCTGAGGTGCTCGGACTGGATCGTGGAGGCTGCCTGGAGTCATTCGAGGTATAGAACAGAAGGCCCTTGGGGAGATTCAGCCACCAGCACGATCAGCTCAGAAGAATGTTCCTTTATGCATTGGGCATTTAAGGAGTTCCCAAGATCTTAGTTCGTACAGATAAGACCACGACGATCACCTTCAGCTGCACATCTTTGGACAATCATCCAATTATTTCCTCTGAATAAATTCTTAGGGAGTGAAATCCTTGAAGCATATAACTGGCATAATTTATATCTGGATTAGTCATCAGATGGAATGATTCAATCAATTGCCCTTGAAGTAGAGGTCTCTTGACACACTAATAATGGCCAGTGTTTGTGGAGCTCTCTCTGTGAGCCCTGCTCTGGCTGAATGCTTTGTGAGCCATTTCTCCTGTAATCCTGGCAGCAGTTTTAGGAGCTCATTATAGAAGATTGTATGGTGAGGAAACCGAGGCTCAGAGAGGTTAGGTAACTTGCCCATGGTCACACAGCCTGTGAATCAGCTCTGCCCTTGCTGTGTAGAGAACCATGAGTTGGAAGACAATGGGAACAGAATCAGAATTGGGCTGGGGGGAGAGAGGTTACGGGAGGAGGGAGAGAGGGAAGTTAGAAGAACTGGAGAGAATGTTGAGTTACATGGGAGGGCAGGTAGGGGTGGGGGACAGACTGTGTGAGCTTAGGCTAGTGACTCCAACTCCAAGAAACACAGACCTAACTATGATGTGGTTGTAAAGAGTAAATGAACCACATGGCAGGAAGTGCTTAGCACAGGACTTGGTGCAGGCCCCCAGGGGTTCACTAACATGCTGTTCTCAAAAACCCTGGAGGCAGTTTGAAACAGCCAGCAAAGCATGTTTGGTGGTGCTGCCTCTTTGCGGTGATGCTGAGCATTGCATGAAGTGGCCACCGGGGAGACCCAATTCCCAGAATGCTCTCGGACAAAGGCCTGGGGGGCATTGGGAAAAGACAAACCTCCCTGCCCGTGAATCCCAAAAGGGGCCTGCCCCTCCTTTCAGGCAATGGAGGAAGTATCAGGCTGGAGGGAGCCCAGAGGAAGCTACCAAGCCAGCACTAGGGGGTCAGAGGGTACTTTGAGGGGGAAGGAATTGAGTAGGCTGTAGTCAGGGGAGGGAGGGTGGGCCTACAGTGTGAGGTGGGGTAAAGGTTGGAAGGGAGTGTCCAGTAGGAGGGAACACTGTATGAGAAAGCCCAGTCAAGACAAACGTCAGATCTAAGAAACCAAAAAGGACAGAATGGCTGAAATGAAGATTTAGGGGAAGGGGCAAGGGTGGGGTCATCCATACCATGTAGGGATCTAAGTAAGAGTCCCCACAAGGAGTCTGGACTCTGTTCTGAACATTTTAAGAATGTTGGCTAGGGGCGCCTGGGTGGCGCAGTCGGTTAAGCATCCGACTTCAGCCAGGTCACGATCTCGCGGTCCGGGAGTTCGAGCCCCGCGTCAGGCTCTGGGCTGATGGCTCAGAGCCTGGAGCCTGTTTCCAATTCTGTGTCTCCCTCTCTCTCTGCCCCTCCCCCGTTCATGCTCTGTCTCTCTCTGTCCCAAAAATAAATAAATGTTGAAAAAAAAATTAAATAAAAAAAAGAATGTTGGCTAGATAGAAAAGCCAGGGGCGGGGGGGGGGGGGGCGGCGAGGGGGAGATAAGCCAGAGGCTGCTGCCCTCATCCAAGACTGGAGGGGACAGATAGGACATGTGGTGGCAGAGGATTGGGGCAGAAACTATATGAGTGAATGGGAACACCCAGGGAAGAGCGAGAAGGGCCTGAGCCAGAGCATCAGGTGCTGGGGTAGCAGCCGGAGGAAAGCTGGAGTGAAGGCTCCAGAGGGGCAAGGGTTGCAGCCGAGGCCACCTTTCCTTCTCCCCACCTGGCTTTTTTGGGAGAAGGAGCAGACCAGGGATGAGTCTTACCTATGACCTTACAGGCTGTGAGGCCTCTGCCAGGTCACTTGCCCTCTCTGATCCTAGATGTGGGTCTATACAGGGGGATGGTGGTGCTGTGACCCACCTCCTGGGTTGGCAGGAAGGCCAGAGCAGTAGTGTGCTGGTAAATGTTTAATTTACTGGCTCCCCAGGCAAGAGGACCCTGATTTGTTGATCTTCGTGGTATAAACAGTGCCATCAAGGAGCACCTGGGTGGCTCAGTCAGTTAAGCGTCCAACTTCAGCTCAGGTCATGATCTCATGGTTTGTGAGTTTGAGCCCTGCAGCAGGCTCTGTACTGATAGTTCAGAGCCTGAAGACGGCTTCAGATTCTGTCTCCTCTCCTGTTCGTGCTCTCTCTCCAAAATAAACATTAAAAAAAATTTTAATAGTCCCATTGTGACCTATTGCAAGCTACCCAAGAGAAGTTACTGAACACAGAGTTGTAGAAGCAACATGCTAATACTCTAATAGAGTATAGCCACCAAACAGATAAGAAGAAATATAAATAACCTCAAGAGCGTAGATAATAATAAAGTCTAGTAAAATCACCAAGAAGCAACATGTTTTGAGTGTTACTACCTGTTCTTTTTTGGTTGAGTGTGTGTGTGTGTGTGTGTGTGTGTGTGTGTGTGTGTGGTTTTTTGAGATATAATTGACATTATATTAGTTTTGGGTGTAGATGATTTGCAGTTTGGATATATTGCAAAATGATTACAATCGTCTAGTGAACATCCATTACCACACATAGCTACAAATTTTTCTTCGTGATGGTAACTTTTCAGTACCTTTGTTTTTAATGTAACACATTTTTGTCAAGTTTTACTTATTTAAGTAATCTCTACACCCTACATGGGGCTTGAATCCATGACCGCAAGATCAAGAGCTGCACTGAGCCAACCAGGTGCCCCAATATATCACATTTATTTATTTATTTATTTGGGGGGAGAAAATCAAGGGCACAAGTAATCAAGGGCAGAGAGAGAGAGAGAGAGAGAGAGAGAGAGAGAGAGAGAGAGAGAAGCGGGGCTCATGTTCATCTGAGCAGGGTTCAAGCTCACCCGATGAGGGGTTTGTGCTCACCCGAAGCAGGGCTCGAACTCATGAACCATGAGATCCTGACCTCAGCCAAAGTCAGATACTTAACCAGCTGAGCCACTCATGTGCCCCAATATAATGCATTTAAATCTAAGTTTATATCCTTTTTTTCACCTTATTTAATTTTTTTTTCCAGCTCTTCCCTAATTTCTTGGCTTGGGCCTCCCCATTGGAACTGGGCGGGTCCAGAAGCACAGCAGTGGCCCCTTGCCACTCTGCCGTGGCTAGACCCGGGCCGGAGACTCTTCCGGTTATTACAGCAACCAGGCCCTTGACGCTCTGACACACTGCAGGCATCTTGCACCAGCCTCTCCCCCTCATTTAATTTTTAATAATGGCTCTGTTTAAAATGATTCGTAAATCGGGGCGCCTGGGTGGCGCAGTCGGTTAAGCGTCCGACTTCAGCCAGGTCACGATCTCGCGGTCCATGAGTTCGAGCCCCGCGTCAGGCTCTGGGCTGATGGCTCAGAGCCTGGAGCCTGTTTCCGATTCTGTGTCTCCCTCTCTCTCTGCCCCTCCCCCGTTCATGCTCTGTCTCTCTCTGTCCCAAAAATAAATAAACGTTGAAAAAATAAAATAAAATAAAATGATTCGTAAAAAGGTAACAATATCAGCTCTGGCCCCTATGAACAGCACTAGCACACCACTCATTGGCCCACAGCAAGAGGATGTGCAAAGTAAGCCTCCAGATGGGCCCGGGTCTCAGGCATCCAGGAGAGGCCCAACCTCTGCCTAGGGGGCTGCTGGGCAAATATTAGAGGAGACAAGGAGAAGCACCCTAGTCTCAGTGTCCCCGGGCAAGCCACAGGTTTGCCCACCACCCCACCACTCCTGCCCAGGTTCACATTTGGCAGGCACAAGGTCTGCTTATTCCCAGGGGCATCGCCTCATAGAAGACCCAACACTAGCTCCTGCTTTGGGGGGCCTTATTTCCCCAAACTGCCTCAGGAAAATCATAAGTAATAGAGTCATTGGTGAACATCTCTTTATTGGAAAACTTCGGTAGGGGTTGAGGGCTCCTTAGACCCTGCTGCTTAGGCCTGCAGCTGGACATGTCTGCAAGGCTCTGTGCCCTGAGCCAGCGGCAGTGGGTGAAGATGCAGAAGCCCATGCCTAGGATAGACATCAACACCACCATGAGCAGAGTCCCTGACATCTGCATCAGCAACAGCATCAGCAAGCTGGGGAGACTCCCTGGTGTAAGAGGCAGAGGTTGATCAGGGCCTGGAGAAGCCGTAAGTACACCAGCAAGGGCTGGAAAGGGGCTGGGCAACAGCTTCCACCCCCCAGACTGTGTTGTTGACTTGGAGAGAACGGGTGTACTGGGCTAAGTGGTGCCTATGTGACCTCAAGCCTCAGTTTCCTCATCTCTAAAATGGGGCTGGTCATTTACCACGTCTACTGCATAGGATTCTTAGGAGAATCAAATGAGGTCATCACAGAAAAATGGAAGCTGCCAGGCAACAAAGGATAGCATTTATTAATATATAGTGGGTGGCAGTTACCCTTCTTCAGGGTGAGGAGGCTCAGAGGGGTGAGTGGCTTCCACAGGGATGGGGTGAGCGAGCTTAAAGCTAACTTGTCTGTGATTTTGGGCTTTACTCTGGCAGGCCATGAATGAGGGCCAAGTGGGGGAAGGGGGAAGGAAGAAGCCAGAACCAGGTTCTACTGGGATTGCCAAGGGTCCCCGAACCTGGGGCCCCAGTGTCTTCCACTGTGAAGGGGACCCTGAAAAGGGCCCAAACTCTGGAAAGGGACTCCCTCGCTCACCTCTGGGCTCTCTGGAGTCAGAAGCCTAACTCAACTAAAAGGACCATGTCATCTGGTGGGAAGCCTCCTCAGTGGCCTTGCCAGAGGCTGGAAGATAAAGATATCCCACCAGAAGGCTTTAAGCCATCCACCCACCCAACCTCTACACACCTCTAACCTTCTGACCTAGTATCTGCCCACTGGTGCTGAAAGTTGAGAGAAAATGAAGCTATTTATCTCAAAGCAAGAACAGAACATGTTTACACCATGATGTCAGTGACTAAGAGCCTTCTCTCAGTAAGGCACTTACCAAGACTGTATGAATGGAGTTGAATGAGTCTCTAGGCATCTGTTTAATAAAGATGAGACCAGAAGCTCAAAAGTGGCAGACCAAGCTTAATGCCCTCATTTTATACTTGGGGAAATTGAGGCTCAGAGAGGGAAGGGATTTGCCCAAGATCACACATAGAAGGGGGCGAAGGGGGCTCTCCAGAGGCCAGATCCCTCTTTGATTCTCCTGATCAACAGATAACTTGAGTGGGTCTCATAGTTTGGAAGGGCCAGGGTCAGCTTCCTCAAAGGTCTTCAGAAGCACGACAGTACCTTCCATAGGCCCATCCCCCCACTGCTATGAGTGCCTCAGAGCCTACCCCTAACCCCTACCTACAAAACCAAGAGACTCCAACCTGCCAAGGCTCTTTGATGGGGTGACCAGGGGCAGGTAACCACACAACAGGTGCACACTCTCAGAAAGAGCTGAGGGGCAATACAGAAGGGGCATCGGGGCTGGTTATGAAGAATGTTCAAGGTTGACTAAGAGGAAAAGTATTTCCGGCTGAGGAAGAGTGTGGGGTGGGATAAGAGAGGCTAGGAGGCAGGTGATAGGGAAGAACACAAGGCTGGGGCAGGTCCAAGAGCTGTGCCCCAAAACACAGAGGTCTGACTCTGGCCAGCACCTCCCAGTTTTAGGGGGAACTCAGAGGGTGGAAGGTTAGAGACTAACTGAGCAGGGAACTGGTGGTAGAACCCAGATGT
Source organism: Puma concolor (assembly GCF_028749965.1). Taxonomy (NCBI): domain Eukaryota; kingdom Metazoa; phylum Chordata; class Mammalia; order Carnivora; family Felidae; genus Puma; species Puma concolor. The sequence continues at coordinate 22,621,534 of NC_141678.1, forward strand.
CATAGGGATGCTGGTGTGAACCTGGTGGGGGGTACAGGGCGATGCAGGACTGGAGAGGGGCATAGAAGGGGGCAGAGAAAGGGCTGGAGAATTGCAGGGGCTCAGAGCATTTAAGGGAGCCGGAGGGAGCAGCAGGAGACTGAGCAGAGGTCAGGGAGGGCCTGAGAAAGGAACCCAGCTGCTGTGGGATGAGAAGGGCAGCAGAGAAAGGCTCACCGTCAGAGACCCCCAGACATCAGACTCACCCTGCAGCTGCAGACACCCCCAGAGCATGAGCCACAACTGGAGCCCCCATCTTGTCTCACTAGCTGTCCTGCCCAGTCCCTTGGCTCCTATAAGTCCCCATCCAGGTGCAGGGGGTCTCTCTGGGGTGGGGTTAGCCCCCCCAGTCTGTACCTGGGCTGCAAGGGGCATGGCCAGGGTCTCAGCTGGAACCGATTTGTGGCTTGGAGCAGTGCTGAGTGACAGAGACCTAGGCCTGTTTCTGCTCCACATCCAAAACCCCATTCCCCACCTCTCTACCCCTCCGAGTTGTTAACAGCCAAAAAAGGGGCTGGCCCAGAATCAAGGAGGAATGTCTCCCTTCCTACAGTGCTCCCAGGGACAGCCCCTGTGCCCTACTACCGGGTCACTCTTTTTTCTCCAAGATTCCTGAGTCTTCTGTGATACTCATATGGGGGCTGTCTTCACCTCAGGCACCTTCAGGTTCAGGTGGTTCCTGCCCAACAGGCTCCCCTTCCAGAAGTATTGGTGCTTTAGGCTTGCAAAGAGGTCAATGCCCAAAGGAGGCTGACAGCACCAAGGGTGGGATCCCAGGCATCTGCAGGGGAGCACTGGTGGGTGGGGAGGTACAGACAGGCCCAGTGCTGGCTATTGCAAGCAATGCATAGCCAAAGTTGGCCTCCACCTCTGAGGGCCCCCAGGCTTGCTCCCCACCACCACACCCCTGCTCATCCCCAAGAGGAAAGGAGAAGAGAACTCAACTTTTTGAGGATTTATTGGGCCGGGGGCTGTCCTGTCTTCCAGGCAGGTCCGAGCAGCTCCTGCACCAGGGATGGGCTGGCCGGAGAATCAGTCCTGAGGGTGCCCGCCACTGCACTGCTACATTTCTCCGTGTGTCTGCTGCTCCTCCGTCCAGCCATACTGCCATAGGGCCAAGCCACTGGGACTCCTGGGTCCCCAGCTTGCCAAGTGATCTTGGCTGTATTCCTGGCCCTGTCTGGGCCTCAGTCTGCTTATCCTCCATGGGAGGATGTTACTTCCTTGTCAAAAGACAGGTCCACTCCCACTCAGTATCACGGATTCCATGGAAGCAAATAGGGTTCAGGTGTCCCCTTTCTGTGAGTTACTGCAGCTGCTGCTCCTTGAGGCCTTTGTCTCTCACTTTCCATTGGGCTCAAATATACTCAGACGCCAGGGCCTCAGACCCCAGAAAGCCAGGCATCCACACCCCTGGCAAGAGGAGGAAGTTGGACCAGAGCAGGGAGTAGGCCAACTCACAGACCAGGTACCAGGGCGGGATCAGGAGGAGCTGGGCTTCTCCACTGAAGGGTAGAGCTTGCGCAGGCTGGAGTCCAGGAGGAAGTCCACTGATCTGTGGGACAGTGGACAGTGATGAGCAGGTGACCAATGGGTGCTAGTGGGGGAATGGGAGGCACGAGGTCAGGGCCAGCGAAGGGATTCCTAGATGCAGGACACAGTGCCATTTCTCTATTCAGTTGGGGAAACTGAGGCACAGAGAGGTTAAAAGGCTCACCCTTGGGCCTTTGGGTCAGCTATGTTCCCTCGGAAAAAGACTGCTCCTCCCACTCTATGTTGATCTAGGTTGGCCCATCTTTGGTTCTATGAGCAGGCACATGACCCACGCCTGGCCAATCAGAAAAGGGAAATTGGCTCAGGACTAGGCACTCAGTCCAGAATAGACCAATGACAGCCTTCCTTGGGATTTTTTCCTTCCTTCCTTCCTGCCTTCCTCCCTCCCTCCCTCCCTCCCTCCCTCCCTCCCTCCTTCCTTCCTTCCTTCCTTCCTTCCTTCCTTCCTTCCTTCCTTCCTTCCTTCCTTCTCAACTATAAGAAGCTTGCTATGGGTCTTGCTAAGCTGGTAGGATGGAAGCTGGGAACTGCTGGAAGCCATCTCTGCTCCCCTGTGGAGAATATGAGTGAAGCCAATAGGGGGTGGTGTCAGAAGACGGACAGCAGGATGGGGAGACCAAGACCCCTAATGACATCATTTGGGTGCCTAGATCCAGCCATGCCTGAAAGCAGCATAACTCTGGACTTTTCAATTTCATGAAGCAATTAATTCTTATTTTACTTAGCCCAGTTTCAGGTGGGCTCCTGTCACCAAAATCTCCCCAAACCCATCCCCTCCAATGCGCACCTGTTCCTGCCTGCCTCCGGTTGTTTTGTAACACTAGGTTTTCTTTCTAGAACTTACTGGTCCTGTGTCCCATACCCTCAAGGCATCCTCCTTATGTTTACTGCCAAAGTACCTGCCAGGATCATATGACGAGGACACAGACTGTCCTTTCTACCTGAGGAGTCCTGAGTGCCAGCCCTGCCTCTGCTGCTACCGTTGTGTGCAAAGTGGGGACACCATGTCTCTCAGAGCTTATCTCCACCTGTAGAGTGGATGATCCCTGAGGCTGGAAGGGGCACTCACCTGTCAATGGGGTGGATGATAACAGGGATGACCAGAAGCCCCAGTGCAGTGGTAGTCCACTTGCGGATGGACAGAGGCCAGCGGGTGGCAGTGCCCAGGATGTAGAGAGAGGCAGCACACACACGGTTGATAGTGAAGCCTGGGATGGCCACAGAAGCCAGAGCCTGCCACACGAAAGTGTCCACCACAGCCACAGTCACCCTGGTGCTGCGGCCTGCTTCAGGGCTTCGTACCTGGTAGGGACAAGAGATACTTCATCCAGCAGGGCAGAGGTGGGAAACGCTGTGGACAAGGGGCATGAGGTTGGACCAGGGGAGGGAAGTGGCTGGTTGGGGGTGTCGGGTTCTGGACTGTACCAATTCAGGGCTGGGGGCAGGATGTAGCACCCTACAAACAGGATGGGGGTATGGACTGCACCAGGCAAGGTTGTAGGGGTTGGACTGTCCCACAAGGGATTTTACCACATGCAAGGCTGGGGACTAAATCACAAGGGAGTGGACTAGGGTCGGGGGTTGAGAGGCAGGCTAACACTCACATCTCCTGCCTTCTTGCCCTTGTCAATGGCATCCGCCAGCACGTAGGAGCTGGATACACCATAGCTCAACCACACCACAGCCGCTGGCACCAGGGAGCGGAATGCCTCTCCCACCTCATTGGCATAGCCTGTTGGAGAGGAGACGTTTAATTCCAGGGGTAGGAGTGGGTATGGTTTGCTCCACAAGGGGGCACTAGTCCTAATTCCCAGCCTGCTAAGGAGGAGCTGGGTGGTGACCTTAGGTAAGTGATTTTACTTCTCCGAGCTTTGGATTCCCAGTCTATAAAGAGGCATCCATGAAACCCACCTCCATTCTAGGGCCATTGTGGGAGCGCTGAGTACAGTCACCATTGTCATCACTCACTTGCCTTCCCAGTCTGGGTTCTAGAAGCATGAGCACTAATGGAGAGACTAAGAGCAAGTTCCCTGATGAGGTACTCACCATGTGCCAGGCCTTTCCTGTGCCTTATCTCTTTCTACCCTTACAACTACCACCCCATGAGAGAGACGCTGCGTTCATTCCTTTATGCTGAGAAAACCAAGAGTCAAACTGAATCGGTATGAGGCCCCATAATCTGACTCTACAGCCAGTACCCCCCCCCCCCCCCCCCCGTTCCTCCTAGCCCGTCTGGAGCTTACACCTGGGAGACTGATCTGTACCGACAGACCCCGAGGGCAGGGGTGGGCCGACCTGAGCTGTGTGACTCTGGGCAAGTCCCTAGCCCTCTCTGAGCCCAGTCTCTGGCCCGGGCAGAATAAGAACTAAGATCCTTCCACCTTCTCCAGGCCCCTGACCAGCGTCTGGCGACCCCTACCTCTCCAGCCACATGGTGAGGGGTCGCCGAGCCCCTCGCGCACCCCCGGCCCCCTCTCACCTAGGTACCGCACCCACGTGTCTCGGAAAATGTCGCGCTCAGCACCCCGCGGGGGCGGCTCGGACATGGCGCTTCCACCTCCGCACCAGCCACTGCAGCCGGTCCTGCGCCGATACCACTTCAGCTTCCACTACCGCTCCAATCTGCCGCGGCAGGACCGGCTGAAGGTCCGGGACTGAAGGACAGGTCGCGCTGTCCCCGCCAGCAGGGAGCGTCTGCAAATTACCCCGCGCACTGAAGCCCCTCTCCCAGGCTTGGGCTTTACAGATTAATTTTCTTCACGTTTTTTCTGGGTTTGAGCGGTTGGCGCAGTCTTTTCCCACGACTGACTGACTGTAGTTTTGGAGCCTAAGAGAAGGGGGTTCAAATGCGGGAAGCTACACTTCCTAATTACACTTCATAGCTGTGTGACCTCAGGCAATAGGCTGTACTTCGCTAAGCCTCATTTTATTAATGTATTAATGTATTAAATGCGGAACACAATGTTCACTCCTCGGACAGTTGCAAGGATTATTTTTAGGTAACCATTTGTTAAGTTTACTGATCAGACCATTGACTAAAGACTCTAGACAGATTACTTTCTTAAAGCCTCCCACCAACCTGGGACCCCCATTTTACAGATGAGGAAATAGAGGCACAAAAAAGATGGGTCACTTTCCAGGTCATACAGCTAAGTGGTGAAGCTGGCATTTGAATCCAGGCCGTGTGGCTCCAGATTCCACGCTCTTAAGGGGAGTTGAGTTAATGAGTCTGGGGAGTGAATGGTGAGCGACCTGGAGAGGTGGGTATTTGGTGTGCCTTCCTGGCAGGTGCCATGTTCATTTATCAAGCTCTGGGTTCTAACTGGATCCATATAACCCTCAGACCAAGCTTCCTGGGGGCAGGACCTTGAATGAATGAATGAATGAATGAATGAACGAACGAATGAATGAGTCAAGGGAAACAAGACTTCAGGGAAATGAGCAGAACAGAATGTGTGGTCTTGGGGGGGTAGTGGTTACTAAGAAACTCTTCCCCAGCTGGACCTCTGTTTACTCATGTGGGCAATGAGTGCACTTCACTAAAGCTCTGAATCCTTTGGATTTTGCCAGCGAAGATGCAGCCATTAAAGGCAGGTAGTCCTGGGTTCAATCCCAGTTGTGCCACCTATTAGCCACGTCAGTAAAATTTATGAGTAGTCAGTATTTACTGAGCACTCACTTGTTAAGGCTCTCTTCTAAGCGCTTTGCACGTAATTTCCTTGAATTTCTGCAACAACCCAGGGCCCTAACGAAGCACAGGGTTGTTGCATGGTACCTAGTATGCGCTCATTAAAGAATTAGCTTTTATTGTCATTAAATAAAGACAGAGAAAATAAAGACCACTGATTCAATATTAAGGGCCCCATTTTCAGCCCTGGCTGTCTCTGTCATCGTTCGGTCGTGTAGGTCAGCCGGTTGGCGGTGACCTCGCAGGAAGCTGGGCTTGGGCCCAAAGGGATCTCCAGCCCCGGAAACATCGGTAATGCTGACGCGGAATTAGGAGACGGTCCCTAGCACCACGTGAGCGTTGTTCGTCCGCTTCCCCCCCCACCCACCCCCCCTCGGGCCCACCACAGGCGCTGCACGCACTCCCCAGACCCGTACTTAACAGCGCGCAAGAACCTTCCGGCGCGTAACGAGGGACCGAGTGGGGCGGGGCCTCCGCCCTGACCTTGAAGGCGGCCAGTAGCGCGCCCTGGTGCCCTTAACAAAGATGGCGGAAGAAAGCAACGGGCTGGACCAGCCTGGAGGCAAGCTGGCTGTTGGGCCCCAAGGGAAAGCGCGCGCCAGAGGAAGTAACGGGTGACTTCTGCGCATGCGCCCCACCTATTGCCGGCTAGGTGCTGCTGAGGCGTAAATTTGCCGTTCTGAGGGAGGGGCAGAGAGGAGCGAGGCGGCGGGCATTGATTTCCACTTCCTGTGCACTGAATGTTGCTTTATTCATTGGTTAATTTTCCTAACAGAGCGTTGTAAACCAAGGTCGGGTGACCCCTGCCAAGCGGTCTGGCTGCTGTCCACGCAGCCCAGCCCCTACTCAGTTTCACCAGACCATCTCCCCACGCTGGGCCGGGGCCTGGGTCTCGGAGGGAAAGCAGTCCCTGCGAGGGCCCAGGCGGGTTCGTTTTCCAGTGTTCGTTTGCAGGGCGTGGTGTTAAGTGCTGTGGTTGCCCCCAGGGTCCGTGCCCTCCAGTCCCTGGTCGCCAAGCGCCCCCTGTTCGTCACTGTGGATGGAGGGGCTGGGGACCTGTGAGGCCGTTTGTGGCTGTCCCCAGATGCTGGCCCGAGCTTTGGCCCCCTGCCCGGGCAGCCTCCCCGCCAGACACCAGGAACCCAATGCACCAGCCGAATGCCTCCCACAGAGATGGGACTGCCAAAGCATTGCTGAGGTCAGTCAGGAAGCGGCCTGGCCGGCACCGTGGGAGACTCAGACTGGGAAATGCACTCACTGAGATCTACTGTTTTGAGCCCACTTGTCATTTTTGTGTGGGGTGCTCAAATGGAGAGTTAACTTGATGAGAGGCCGGCAGCACTGAAAAGGGGGGGTGGAAGCCTCAGGACTCACCCCACCCCTAACCTCCCTGGCCCATCATGGAGCTGGGATCCCTGGAGGTAATTTCCCTGTGCTTTGTTTACGTTGGAGGACAGTGGCTGGGCACCAAATCTCACTGTCCTGAGAAGCTGAGTCACTGACAATCAGTAATTAAAGAGACAGCCAGTGGGTCCCAAGAATTGCAAAAATCTCAAGGTGGCCTTCCTGTCTACCCCTGAGTGGGAAGATCTACACTGACTCAAGACCATCTTCTGAGACCTGGTAGGCAAAGCCAAAAGATCCCAGCCTTGGTGATAGAAAGTTTAGAAGAGTTTTTGACCCCCACCATAACTCTAGCAACCTGCTACCTTGCTATACTCCTCATTATGATCTAGACTTAACATTTTCATTTGGGAACAAGTTCCTCCCCTACAGCTGGCTTCCCCAAAGTGTTAGGTCTCAATCTCTCCCCCCTTTTCTAATTTCTTCCCTGCTGCCACCCCCATCTCCCCCCCTTTCACTTCCTGTCTCAGCTGTCACTGGACAGGTAAAGTTGGCACAGCTTATAGGATGGTAGATCCTATCATGGTGCCCAGCCCCTGGGACTTCTTAGCAATTTGAGAGGCAAGGGGACCCTCTCCTGCTACTCTCCCTCTTCCTAATTCTGAAATGAAAGTTTCCCAAATCCAGCCCAGGGTCTTTCTTGTAGCCCAGTTTTTTGGGAGGCATCTGGATACTGGGCAAATGACTGCTACAAGGGACAGAAACTGACAGGGAGACACTGAGGGAGCCAGGCCTTCTGTGGGAGGAGGCATTACTTTGGGGTGACTGCCCCCAGCTGTTTCATCTTCTCTTCTGAGGCTTTGTCTGGAAGCAGGACCTCCACAGTGAAACTGACCTTCTTGGCATGAATGAAGCTGTAGGTATTGTCAAACCGCAGGACATCTGAGGGGAGGCAGAAAACCAGACATTCAGGCAATTCTAACAAAGGGCAGCGAGTTTTGTTGACTGAACAAGGCAGTGTGGTCCATAATGAGGATGAAGGTGGCATAAGCAATGGTCCTTCACCTTCTGAAACTTAAATCAAGCTGGGTCGACAAGATATTCACAGAGAGAAAAAAATATATGAGACAGAACATGCCGAGCGCCAGATGAGTGAGAGAGACAACCATATCTGTTAACAGCTTGGAAGGAGAGGGCCCTATTGACTGAAATCATGTAAAAAGGCTTTTCAGAGGTGTTAGAACTTGAACTGGGCCTTGAAATGGCATAGCAGAATTAGTAGCAGCAGTAGTTGTCAAAATAATAATAGTTATGGGAAAATGCCTACTTATGTGTCTCAGCCCTGGCTTGGTAATCTATATATACTACTAGACTATTGCTGCAAGTAACTATGAATTCAGTATTAATCCTGCTTTATAGGATATAAAAAGGAGGTCACTGTGTCACATGGTGAGGTGATAGAGCTGCAATTTCCCTCTGGTCTGCATTGTTGCCTGCCTTGGGCCCTGGAAAAAGACGAGCCCTGTTCAGTTTCTGGCCAAGGTAAAAAATACACAGAATTTTTGAACCAGGAATTCATCCCAGTGAATTTGTCCCAAATAAATGGACAAAGATGCTCATTTCGCCCCTGTTTGTAATCATAAATGATTAGGAAAACTCAAAGTGGGCATGCAGTTGGCAGAGAAGGCTTTGAAGCCTTGGCCGAGGAACAGACTGCTTTTAATCTAACCCTTTTTTTGTTGTTGTTGAGAAGTTGTTCCATTTCAGTCAAGTACCCCTTCAAGAGAACAGAGTGTGAGAACAAAAACACTCACTCTGCCCTTTCCCTATCCAGGACTTCTCTCGCTTTTCCCAGCAAAAATAAAAACTTAGAACAAGCCCCCCCCCCCCAAAAAAAAAAGTATATTTAATCCTGAGAATTAACCTCTCCTCTTTCCTGCCCCTAAATAAAATACATAGTTTAGACCTTGAGTAGACACTCCACCCACACTTTTTTCACGGTATGAAGGAAGTATTACTCATTGATTTTCTCTCTGCACCAGAGGTTTTTCAGAACCAGTAGTCCCTCCGGAAAGAGAGACACTGCCTCACTGTCCTGGACAACAGAGCCCTAGCCACTAGAATCAGTCATGCTAGAGGAAAGGTCTGAGCTCCTTGGACCAAGCACCAGGATCAAGATGGCTCTGCCTTGTATGATATTTTGCTCTCAGAAACAAGGAAGAGGCTGTTCTAAGGCCCAGGCCCAAGGGAAGTGGAGTTCATGAACTACATGGTTCATTTTGACACTAATCATGTACTCACAGGCCTGTAGGGCCCTCAGAGATCCTTCCAGGCTAGGGCTTCTCAACCTTTGTTGGGGAACTGGCCCCTTGAGAATCTGATGAAATCATACAACTTCAGATCCCCTGGACCCCATCATGGACCCTTGGGGGCAGGGGGTCCCAATGGGAAAGGCACCATTCTGAAGAGTCTCAGCACATGGGTGTAATCATGCCCTCTCGTTTATGTATGGAAACAAATATATATTCTAAATTAACTTCCTTTTATTTCTCCCAGTGGGAGATTATATTGCTTTTTAAATCATGTGTTTAGATGGGTTATATTATCCATGAATTTCATTTGAGAATAGAAAAGGGGATGTTAGACACTCTATGTTATAAAAGGGAGGTGGGGGGCGCCTGGGTGGCGCAGTCGGTTAAGCGTCCGACTTCAGCCAGGTCATGATCTCGCGGTCCGGGAGTTCGAGCCCCGCGTCGGGCTCTGGGCTGATGGCTCAGAGCCTGGAGCCTGTTTCCGATTCTGTGTCTCCCTCTCTCTCTGCCCCTCCCCCGTTCATGTTCTGTCTCTCTCTGTCCCAAAAATAAATAAACGTTGAAAAAAAAAAAACATTAAAAAAAAAAAAAAAAAAAAAAATAAAAGGGAGGTGGTTTGGTCTTTTAAGATTCACAGTCACATCTATGGGGAGTCCACAAACCCCAGATTAAGACCTCCTGCTCTAGGGGAGCCTGGCTGGCTCAGTTGGTAGAGCATGTGACTCTTAATCTCAGGGATGTGAGTTCAAGCCCCACGTTGGGCATGGAACCTACTTAAAAAATTAAATTAAAAAAAAAAAAAAGACCTCCTGCTCTAGCCCACTCCCCTCATTTTAAGAAGGAAAGCAAAAGCTGGGGCGCCTGGGTGGCTTAGTTAAGCAGCCAACTCTTGACTTTGGCACAGGTCATGATCTCACAGTTCGTGGGATCGAGCCCCACATGGGGCTCTGTGCTGACACTGCAGAGCCTGCTCGGGATTCTCTCTCTCCCTCTCTCTGCTCCACCCCTGCTCATCCTCTCAAAATAAACAAATAAACTTAGAAGGAGGAGGAGGGGGAGGGGGAGGGGGAGGGGGAAGAGGAGGAAAGCAAAAACTACTTAGAGACACCTGCCCAAAACACTTGGAGAGTTGGTGGCACAGGGGGGCTCAGAAACCAAGCCTCCTGGAGCCTGGCTAGACTCTCTTCTCCCCAAGACTCTCTTCTCCCAACACTGCCTGGAAGTACTGCTGAACCTTCATCTAGTCTTTTAGGTCTTCTAGACCATGTTAAGTACTCCTGGCAGACAAAGTCTATATCTTTTCTTCTGAATCTTCTTTCCAAGTATTCTAAACTCAGGCCCTCAGGAAATTTTAGTTGAGAAAAAAAATAAGTGAAATCAATTCAGACTTTGTTTCTCCTTCTCAGCCATTAAGTACACTTGGGCAAGGACCCGTGTGGCCTGGGGAGGATTAATGTGTTCTTACCACTGGAGGCTGGCACAGAGTTTTAATTTCTCCACTGAGCGATTATGTTCCACTTTGCAGGGGGTCACCTGGCTCTCCAAGGGCACTGCCCTCCCACAGGTAAGTTTGTAACCTAATACTGCATTCTCTCTGGGCTCAGGTCTAACCTGAGCCACGGCTCCAGACAACAGCTGATCCCACCTCATTGTCTTTACACCTGGGAGGTGGATGCCCTGACCTGCCTCTAATCCTCCTTGGAATGGACAAGAAGCGGCAGTCAAGGCCCCACAGGCCGATAAACGTTCCATCTGGGAATGTATCCAAGAAGAGCTAAAATATATTTGGGATTTGCAAACCTAAGCCTGATAATGTTATAAGGTTCCTGGTCCTCTCTCAGGCTGTGTCCTTCCGGTACTATAATTGGTAATGAGCACTGCTGGAAAATGGGTGGGGCACTGCTGTTGGCTGCATGAATTTGGGTAAATTACTTCCCTGGTCTGGGACTCCACTCTCTGTTCTGTAACATCGGGGCAGACCTGATCATCTCTAAGATAGCTATGGCCTAGAGATCTGGACCAGGACTCTAGGATTGCCTCATGTCCTCTGTCTTTTGGTGTTCATATAAGCTACTTTGTGGGAGAGGTGACATCCCTTCTCTATACCTCAGCTTCCCCATCCATTAAAAAAAATTCAAGTTGGAAATGTTGAAAAAAAAAAAAAATTTAAGGGGCGCCTGGGTGGCGCAGTCGGTTGAGCGTCCGACTTCAGCCAGGTCACAATCTCGCGGTCCGTGAGTTCGAGCCCCGCGTCAGGCTCTGGGCTGATGGCTCAGAGCCTGGAGCCTGTTTCCGATTCTGTATCTCCCTCTCTCTCTGCCCCTCCCCCGTTCATGCTCTGTCTCTCTCTGTCCCAAAAATAAATAAATGTTGAAAAAAAAAAAAAATTCAAGTTGGGGCACCAGGGTGGCTTAGTTGATTAAGCGTCCAACTCTTGGTTTTGGCTCAGGGCATGATCTCATGGTTTGTAAGATTGAGCTCTGCATCAGGCTCTGCACTGACAGCATGGAGTCTACTTAGGATTCTCCTCTCTCTCTCTCTCTCTCTCTCTCTCTCTCTCTCTCTGCCCCTCCCTGGCTTGCTTGCTCTTTCTCTCTCTCAAAATAAATAAAGTTAAAAAAATATTTTAAAAAATTCAAGCTTGGGGCACCTGGGTGGCTTAGTCGGTGAAGCATCTGACTTCGGCTCAGGTCATGATCTCATGGTTCCTGAGTTTGAGCCCCACATCGGGCTCTGTACTGACAGCTCAGAGCCTGGAGCCTGCTTTGTATTCTGTGTCTCCCTCTTTCTCTGCCCCTCCCCCACTTGTTTTCTCTCTCTCCCTCTCTCTCTCAAAAATAAATAAAACATTTTTACAAACTTTTTTTAAAAAAATTGAAGCTTATATACAAAATACTTTATGCTCTGTGGATAATAGTATCTGGGCTGGTGTGCTAGGACTTGTTCTTACTGAAGCATGTAGTAATATGCCTTCTCCTCCAAGGACCTAGCTGCTTGCTCACTAACAAGAATACTCCTCCTCCGTGGGGAGCCATACCACAGAGCATCTGAGGAAAGGGCTGTAGAGACTGAACATTGCCTGACATGTGGGGAAGTACACGGCATCTGAGATTGGGATGATGTTGTGAGGCATCTGGGGGCTAGCTCAGATCTCCTGGTGATGCTGCCCTAGAAATGGGGCACAGGGCTTCTCCCGTCTCCAACACCATCTCCAGGATGGCCCTTCTCCCTGCCAGGTCTTGCCCTAATAATAATAATGGTGACTACAGTGTGTTAAGTGCTTGCTGTATGCCAAGCATTATGCTAAGTGCTGCACAGACCTATCCCCATGAGGTAGAGAGTTTGATCCCCAGTTAGCAATCAGGAAACTGAAGCCCGGGGAGGCTGTCACTTGCCTAAGGACTAGTCTATAGTCAAATCCAAGTGGCTTAATGATAAAGCCCTTGCTCTCATTGACTTTCCATGCCTGGCCCATTGGCTCTAATAGAAAGGAAACTGGAGACTGGAAGGGAAGTGTGTGTGTGTCTGTGTGTGTGTGTGTGTGTGTGTGTGTGTGTGTAGTTTTTCTACTTATAAATGTAGTACATGGTCATTGTAAAATAACTATTTGCAGAACTCATGTAAAAAAATTAAAGCCCTCTATAAGCTTCTTACCATCTCAGAGATAACCACTATTCCCCAGAATTATTTTTAATATACATGTTTTTAAAAAAAAGCAGAGTGTATACCATATGCTATGCTTCACTCTTTGTTTTTTTAAAACATGTACCAGACATCTTATGTGTCAATTTATTCCCTCTAATGTGTATATTGTGTTCCATATACGTGTATGCATGGACCATAATTCATTTAACGAGATCTTATTAAGGCCATTTAGTTTATTGCCAGTTTCCCAGACTGCTAGGAACATCCCTGTACCTATATCCTTGTGTCTTTGTATAAACATTCCTGTAGACTAAATTTCCAGAATTAGAATTGCTAAAAGGGAATTTTAATAGATACTACAAAGTTGAGTGAGGTCAAACACTTTTTCAAATGCCTGTTTGCCATTCTTATTCCTCTTGCCCAAACTTCCTATTCATGGTCTGTGCCCATTTTTTTTGATCAAGGTGGAGATAAATGAAGCTCAGAGGGATCAAGACTGGGCTTTTCAGCATCGCTCACCCGGGGATCCCTGCACCCACCCAGGCAAGTTCTGCCTCTCTGATGTCTGGGGAGAGGAACATCCCCAAGAAATGTCTGATGACAGTCATAGATCCAGTTAGTCTTGAACCAGATAGCAAATATTCTGAACCTTGTGATCACCTAGCACCAGGACTCATCTCTACCTGGGAGTATTTGGTCAGAGACCCACCCTGCTGCTAACCAGGAGGGTCACCTGGTCATTGTACCTGTCCAAGCCTAGGTTTCCTTATCTATGTCAGGAGAGGGTTGATCTGATGGAGCCCTATGTCTAGTTCTAACAGTCTGAGAGCATAAACCCATGGAGAAAGAGGGACCTCACAGGCAGACAGCTAGGGCAGGGGCTCTAAGCCAAGACTTACAGATGCCAGGATCGCTGCAGGTGAGGGTCCCATCCTCAGGGACCAGGTGGGCATTGTACCTCTGGTTGGAAAGCACCTCCGTCATCTCCCCTGCCCGCTGCCGCTCCCCCATTTTGGTCTTCAGGAAAATCCCAAAACCGATGTCTGAACCATCTGACATGAACTGCCACCTGCAGGAGACATCCACCCATTGAGACATGATTCCGTCCATGTGTGCACTCTCTGGGGTCCTGCCCTCAGGGCTTCTCCCAGCCCGGCCCACCCACTGGCTCAAAGGCACAGGCTGTCTCCTAGGGTCCAGAGCACTACCTGAGGACACAGCCAGGGAAGAGGATCTCATACTCCACTTGGTGGGAGGAGCCACGAGAAATCTGCACACTGTGCTCATACTGCTGTTTCACTTGATCTCGCACATAATACTTCTTCGGAATGTCACCCCCGTAGTTAATCTAGAAGCAGAACACAGAATGAACTGGAATGGGCATTTGAGCCAGGCTTCCCGGGCGATCCCCTAGCCCTATGGGCTACGCGGCGGGGGGCATGCAGTCCCCTACCTTGGATTTGCACTTGGGGTCTCCATCAGAATCAGTCATGGTACCCCCATACTCCATAGGCAGCTGGTCAGGGCTGATATATTTCAGTAAAACCTCCTTCCAGTTTGCTGGGCAGTAGAGGGAAGGAAGGAGAAAAAAAGGGTCACCACTAGGCAAGATTTCCTCACGGCCCTGGTGGTCAACACAAAAGAGGCAGGAAAAACCCTGTCTGCCCCAGGACGCAAAACACAGGCATTAGGAGTACACAGTATACACACAGATCTGCAGGGGATTCAGGAGGAACCATCACCCAGAGGATTGCCCTGCCCTGAACTAAGAATCAGAACACCTTGAGTCGTGTCTCCCCTGCCTCTGGCCAGTTGAACAACCTTGGGCATTGCTTCACTCTGAGCCTGATTCCTCCCACCTTGCAAGGCTTCAGTGGGGGGTGAAGTGAACTAAGTACTTGAGAAGATGCCATAAACTGTTAAGTGCCCTACGCACATCAGAATATATTATCACTCCTTGGAAGATGATACAAATACCTGCAGTGCAGGCAGAGGGAACAAAGAAAGGGAAGGGCATCCCACGAAGAGGGAACAGCATATGTATCAAGCAGGAGGGCCTGAATCAACATAATCTGTCCTGGGTAGGCTGAATTCCAGGAGGGCACAACCCTGTGTCTCATCCCCTACTTTCATCTATACGAATCATGCTCAGTCGTGAGTTACTGAATGCACCACTGTAGAGTGGCCCTTGAAATGGGTTCCCTTGGCTTTACCCCAGCCACAACTTTACTTCTGCTGTTTTTCAGGCTGTCTAAGCTGCCAGTGACTCGGCCCCCCCCCCTTTTTTTTTGTAAATAACCAAGCCCTTTCCTGACTCGGAGAGTTTGATTCTAGTGCAACCAATGCTGAGAACCAAATTCCTAACCTATTATCAGCCAAGTACAATATTTTGATGCTGCAAACCTTTCCATGCTGACTATATAGACCATAAATAGGCAGCAGCTCCAAGTCATGGGGTACAACCCAGTATCCTCTGTTGTTGGTACTGGCTGGAAGCCCACAGAGACTGTCCAGAGTCTCCCAACCCTCTGATTTCTAGGGTCCCGGGACCATGCAACTCCTGCGACACAGCGTCTGTGGTTTGGGGAGTGATTTAATCTGTGCTTCTAAGCCTCACTGACCAACCCAAAATGAATGTCTTCCCTCCTCTGCTGAAGATCCTGTATCTTCCGAGACTGAGATGGGTTTGGTTGAAAGGGTTTCAGGTGTGGGTGGGAGAACAGACGGCACCTTCTCTACAGCTCTGCTGCCAGGAAACCCAACCACCACATGCTCATGGTGGGTGGTAGCAGCAGAAAAGCCAAGAATCATCAGAGCCTTTTGCTCAGATTTTGTATGTCTTCCCCCAGCTCAGCTGGAGAGTTGGAATAAGGCCAAAAAGAACTTCCCATCTTACAGAGAGAGTAACTGAGGCAACAAGAAGCAGAACTTGTTGCTGTCAGAGTCAGGACCAAATCCCAGAAGTCCTGTACTTTCTAGAATGCTCCACGCTGCTCCCGGGGCTCATTAATACGCACTGGGAAGATTTCCACTTTCAATGTGTTGCCTAATGGTGAACATTCAGAAACGTTCAGAATCTGTATTGCCTACCCCTAAGTTCAACTCCACGGGTGGCATCGAGTCTGCCAGGAGCCAGTCCCAATCTACCTCTGTGGTCTTTTCTTCCCACCAACTTCACCTAATGTTGTGGTAAAACTCAGCTCCTCTCTGTCCGTGGCTGGCTTGATTCCTATGCGTCTCTTGCTCCAGCTTCCCTCTTGTGCCCTGATGTTCTCCCAGCTCCCCAGCACATCCAATCCCTGCCGGGTGTGGTCCTGCCAACCTCATCAATCACTCTTCATTCTCCCTGGTGGGCTCCTCTGGCTCTACCTGCCCTTGAGCTTGGACAGTCCCCAGGACTGAGCCTCCACTCTTCTGTGGGCATCCTTTATCTACTCACAAGGTTTTAGTTGCTGCCTGTATTTGATAACTCCCGAATTTCCAAACTGGAGTTCTCTCCTCAGCTTCAGGCTCAAGTAACCCCAACATCTGTGTATCTCAGAGATTCCCCAAACTCAACATCAAGCTTATTCTTCCAGTTGTGTTCTCTAGCTGAACGAATCGTACCAGAATGATTGTGATATTCAGTCATTCATGCCAGACACCAGAAAGTCATTTCTAGATTTCTCTTCCTTCCTCTATCCAGTCGACTGAGTTCTGCTGTTTCACTTCCTAAGTAAGTCTCTAGTCCATCCTCTTCTCTCCATCCCTACTGTCACCTCCCCAGCTCAGGTTTGCAACACCTCTTGCATGGACTGTGGCCACACTGCAAATTGGTACCTGTGCTTTGCAAGCTTGCCAGTAAAATGTGTCTCCATTTGAAATCTGATCCTGGTTGGGGTGCCTGGTGGTGCAGTCGGTTAAGCATCTGACTCTTGATCTCAGCTCTGGTCACGATTTCACATTATGTGAGTTTGAGCCCTATGTCGGGCTCTGCGCTGATAGCATGGAACCTGCTTGGGATTCTGTCTCTCCTTCCCTCTGCCCCTCCCCAGCTTGTGCTCTCTCTCACTATCAAAATAAATAAACTTAAAACATTAAAAAATAAAGTAAAAATCTGATCCTGGTTAAGAAGATGGGGTACACATATACAATTCTACTTTGAATACTACTACATTGAATACTACTCAATGATGAAAAAGAATGAAATCTTGCCATTTGCAACAACGTGGATGGAAATGGAGGCTATTATGCTAAGTGAAATAAGTCAGAGAAAGAAATATATTATTTGACTCATATGTGGAATTTGAGAAACTTAACAGATGATCATAGGGGAAGGGTATGAAAAATAAGATAAAAACAGAGAGGGAGGCAAACCATAAGAGACTCTTAAATACAGAGAACAAACTAAGGGTTGATGGGGGTGGAGGGGTGGGGGAAAATGGGTGAGGGGCATTAAGGAGGGCACTTGTTGGGATGAGCACTGGGTGTTATGTGTAAGTGATGAATCACTGGAATCTACTCCTGAAGCCAAGACCACTGTATGTTAGCTAACTTGAGCATAAATTTTAAAAAATAATAAGGGGCGGCACCTGGGTGGCTCAGTCAGTTAAGCGTCCAACTTCAGCCCGGGTCACGATCTCACAGCTCGTGAATTCGGGCCCCACATCAGGCTCTGTGCTGACAGCTCAGAGCCTGGAGCCTGCCTCAGATTCCACATCTCCATCTCTCTCTCTGCCCCTCCCCCACTCACTCTGTGTCTCAAAATAAATAAATACATTATAAATAAATAAATAAATAAATAAATAAATAAATAAATAAATACATTAAAAATAAATGAAACAAAATACATAAAAACATTAAAAACATTTTTTTTAATAATAAAATAGGGGCGCCTGGGTGTCTCAGTCGGTTAAGCGTCCGACTTCAGCTCAGGTCATGATCTCACGGTTTGTGGGTTTGAGCCCTGCGTCGGGCTCTGTGAGCCTGGAGCCTGCTTCAGATTCTGTATCTCCCTCTCTCTCTGCCCCTTCCTTGCTTGCACTCTGTCGCTGTGTCTCTCAAAAATAAATAAACATTGGGGCGCCTGGGTGGCGCAGTCGGTTAAGCGTCCTACTTCAGCCAGGTCACGATCTCGCGGTCTGGGAGTTCGAGCCCCGCGTTGGGCTCTGTGCTGACAGCTCAGAGCCTGGAGCCTGTTTCCGATTCTGTGTCTCCCTCTCTCTCTGCCCCTCCCCCGTTCATGCTCTGTCTCTCTCTGTCCCAAAAATAAATAAACGTTGAAAAAAAAAATTTTTTTTAAATAAATAAATAAATAAATAAACATTAAAAATAATAATAAAATGGCTAGAAAATTAATTAATTAATTTAAGAATCTGATGCCAGTACCTTCCCTGCTCAGAATCTTCCGTGGTTCCCAGTGACCTGTAGAGTCATGTCCAGGCTTCTCGGCATGGTGCCCTGGATTCTCTGTGCCCTGGCTCTCGGCCCCTCTCCAGTGTGGCCCCTCTCTTGTCACACCCTGCTGTGCTCTCTACAATTGCCTAAACCACGGTGTGTAAGGTCTTTCCTCAGTGCTGTTCTTTCTGCCCAACAGGTTCCTGCCTGGCATCGTCTTGCTGCCTCTTAACTCATTCTGTAGCACTCAGGTGAGGTAGGCATCTGCTCCTTCCTGGGTCAGGAGAAGGTGAGTGTCCCTGCTCAGTGTCCCCACCCACTTGCTTTCTCTCTTTTACATGTAATGTGTTGTCTGCATCTCCCTTCCCCAAGAGGGCCTGGAGCTCTTCAAGGGATTCTGTCTTACTCATCTTTGTCACCTAATCCAGGGGGCCTGGCACACAGTAGGTGCTCATCAAAGGAAGCAACTCCTAGTTGCCCCTAACTGAAAGCAACCTCTGCTCCTGTTTCCTCCATGCACCTTCTCTCTGCTGTTTCTAGTACCTTTTCATCGCTTTCTCTCTAAAGGTCTTCTCTCTCCTATTACCCTGTAAGCTCCTTAAGGGCAAGACTGGTATTTTGTTCATCTTTGCATCTACAGTGCTGAGCTCAGTACTTTCTTCTAGAGCGTCTGAATGAAAGAGTTCTTATTAAAACAGAAAGGCAGACCCTAGCCTGGCCCCTATTTGCTCCTGGGTCTCACTGCTACCAAACCAGCAAAGGAAGCCTTCACCTTAGATACATCTAAAGCTGTCCCCAATTTGGCCCACAGAGCATCCAGTGGCATTGAGAAGAGTCTGGGCTACTCACCCCCCAGGACCATGATCTTCTTGCGAGTGTCCTCACTCAGGAAGGGCTTGATGAGGTTATAGGCCACAGGAAACAGCTTGGGGGCTGGAACAGAGACCAGGCAATGTGAGACCGGGAGCAAGGCTCACTTTGTCCCTAACAGTGTCCTCCACAGTCCCTTGTGTCAGGCCACAGGCTCCCCAGTGCTGTGGAGCCCACACAGCCCAGGGTGTGAGGCTTGGCACAGGCACCTCTTTGACATCCAGCTTCCCTGTCTAGAAAGTGGGTATTGCCTTCCTATCTCACCCATCTGGCTGGCTCCAAGGAGGTAATAAATCCTAAAAGCTTTGTGAATTGTAACCCAGTCTGCATATGTCAGGGGTCCCCAGATCCCCTCCTCTGCCTCACCCCATCCTACTCCCCTGGACCTGTCCCAGTAACATTTTGGGCCCCTCTTTCCCATTTGACTTCATCACAGACAGTTCCCAACTTACCTTTATTTTTTTTTTTAATTGTTTTTTCAACATTTATTTATTTTTGAGAGACAGAGAGAGACAAAGCATGAGGAGGGGAGGGGCAGAGAGACAGGGAGACTCAGAATCTGAAGCAGGCTCCAGGCTCTGAGCTGTCAGCACAGAGACTGACACAGGGCTTGAACCCACAAACCATGAGATCATGACCCGGGCTGAAGTCAGGCACTTAACTGACTGAGCCACCCAGGTGCCCCTCAACTTACCTTTAACAACAAAAAGGCGCTTCAGTGTCTCAGGATAGTTTTCCTCAAACATGCAGAGAAACTGTGGAAACAAATCACGGAGTCCAGAGGGCCCAGACCTCTGTACCAGGGAGGCAGGAGGGAGGCAGGCCCCGCCTCCTTCAGGCTAAACTCCGCCCCCATCACCTCACCCACAGAGCATCCTAGAAGAGGGGCTCACTCCTACTTTTTCTCCTCCTCACAGCCCCCTCCCAGCCCTGCTCCTCACCTCTCCATAGGCCTCCACCGCAGGCTTCCAGAGATGCTTGAGGCCAAGACCCTCGCAGTCATAAATCAGGGTGACTGTCTCCACCTTCTTCCCCATCTGCAGAGGACAGAGGAGCAGAGTCACATCTTGCTGATTTGGTCATGGGCCCAGATCTGGACAGGGCCATACCAAGGGCCTTCCATGTTGAAATAATCACCCCCAGGCCAGAATTGTGGCCTAGGCTAGTCACTCTTCCTGCCTCGGTGTCCCTGTTCTTGTCCAGTAAACAACTGGGTGGATCTAGATTCTCTCTGAGGTCCCTTCTGTTCTGCAGTTTGACCTCGTGGCCCCCCCTTCCTCTGTGTGCAGCACCTGGTAGTGTTCAGTCCGTGGGGCCTCGTTGGGCAACTTTTCTGGTGAGCAGGCACGGAGACTCTCCATCCAACTTAAGCCCTTAAGGGTACATGCCCACCTAATGATTCTCTGTGTCCCCAGCCTGCAGGATCTCTGCACACACTGGGCTCTCAGTGCATGTTTGTGAATGATGGTGTTGGAGTGTTCCCAAATTTATCACATCATTTCACTGGATCCTTATGATAGCTGAAGAGGAAGGCAGAAGAGATGGTCAGTGTGGCTCCAGCTCTCCCTTCAGTCTTTTTCTTAGAGAGGGAATCACCTGTCCTCACCTTTTTGTTTTGAATACAGACTCTGAGCTCATCTCACCAGCGGTACCCAAACACTTGTCTGAGGACAGGCTGGTCCATGACAAAGATTTTACTGGTGCCCAGATGAATGAGAAAAACAATGATAATGTAATAAATTTCTTCAATTTAAAGGACTGCTCTTTATTCTGAGATTATGCCATTCCTATAGTTTTGGGGGCTGATTATGGCAATAGTAGCTGGTACATTTTCTTTTTAAGTCCTTACTTGGAAAAATAAAAATTTGGCAACGTATGTTAGTCCCCAAAACTCTGTAATTTCACTCGTCTGTGAAATCCAAACGTCTGGGCCCCAGTCCTGAAGCTGTGCTTAAATCCCTGTGTGATATGCCTGTTTCTGCTTGAACACCTCTACTGTGATGAACTCATTTTCAACCGTGCTAAGCCCACTTGCCTTTTCGGTCTGGCGGACACACTCCTGAAGAAGCCGCTCACAGTCCCGCATCTTGGTCTTGAGCAAGTCCTGTTTGGTGGCTGAGAGGAGCAGACCCTTGGCATCCAGAGGTCCAATGACATCGTACCAGACGGGGCAGCCATCCAGGTCATAGCCACACATGCCCCCTGACAGATACTGTTGGACCACCTGGGCAAAAACATAGAGGAGGCACCTGGTCAGCAGGCCCAGGGCAGTTGTGCCTTCCCTGTATCCCAGGGCCTTCCCAGGGGTTCATCAAGCTCTCCCTCCACAGCCTTCTCCTGGGTGCCAATAGATAACTCACCCTGGGAACCACTGGGGCTCACTTAGAATTGTCAGACCTTTCCTCTGAAGGTCCCAGTCCACCAGATTCGGGCACAGATTGTGGGTCTAACAGACCCAACATAGGGATGGGGCAAGATCATTTGTCCTCACCTCTGGAGGCTGCCAGCTCATGATGTTGTCAATGTCCTTTTGCTTTCGGAACTCCACGTGCTGCAAACACACAGTCAGGGCTTTAAAAGAGCAGGAGTGGGGGGAACCCTTAAGGGGTATCTAGCAATAGATGACAGTATGAAGAGGCCACCATCACATCTCAGGTACGTCATGAGAAGGCAACTGGCAGGAATGGAAAAGAAGACACTGCATGGTTTAGAGGTCTGGGAAGAAGGGATTATAATTCTTGGCTGGCCCAGAACTATTGAAGTTCTGTGTTTCCAAGGAGGGGAATGCACTTTGTCACAGAGGTATAAGGTAACAATGGTCAGCTAATACTCAGATATGTCACACAAGCCAAAAGCTGTGATTGGATGGGCAGGGTGGGCAAAGGAAGCACAGTGTGATTCTGACAGGCAGGAATGGAGGCAACAGCGGGATATGAAGCCAAATGGATCTCACCTTCCGGAGCATGGCTTCGGACTTCTGCAGGTCAAAGTTTCTAGCTGTAACAGGGAAACGTGGTTAGGGTTAGACCAGCAGGCTGGGCATCCAAGGACAGGGAGATTTCCCTATTCCCACGTAGGGGCTGACTCCCAGATCACCCCACAAGCAGAAGGTAACATGAAGACCTTCATTGGGTGCTTCTGGAACACCACAGTCCCTGAAGGTCAAGGATCAGGGCAGGTGGCTAGAGCCTTGCAACTTCAGGATTAAAAGAATTTTACCCGGGGCGCCTGGGTGGCTCAGTTGGTTAAGCGTCTGACTTCGGCTCAGGTCATGATCTCGCACTCCGTGAGTTCGAGCCCCGTGTCGGGCTCTGTGCTGACAGCTCAGAGCCTGGAGCCTGTTTCGAATTCTGTGTCTCCCTCTCTCTCTGACCCTCCCCCATTCATGCTTTGTCTCTCTCTGTCTCAAAAATAAATAAACGTTAAAAAAAAATTAAAAAAAAAAAAAGAATTTTACCCTAGTGGATGCAATAGGTGAAAGATCTTATCTTCTCTCATGGAAAGTAAACCCTGGACCCCTTTATCATTATGCCTCTCCAGTTACACAAAGTTAATCTTCATGGTCTAACATCCAGTTCTGAGAACTTGATCCACAGTTCAAAGATGAGCATAGTTGCCCCACAGTCTGGGGTGGATCTGGCAGAACATCCCAGTAGGATAGAGTTGATGAGCCTGAGTCAACCTTGCCCTATCTTCAAAGGATCCATGCATACCCTAATGAGACACAGAGGGCCCTCCTCCCATGGTTCCTGGAAAACTTCAGAATTCACGTTCACCTGGGCCAAGTCTTCATTTTATGTTCCAGCCCCAAGTCGTTCTGCTCAAACTTGAACACAAAGACCTCACTACCCCAAATGCCACCTCCTTCCAGGTAATGTGCACTGCTATTTGCACTCAGTCCTCATTGTTACACTGAGATCCGCCGCCAGGACACTCAGAAAATAGGGTCGCTTCCTCAGTCACGTGACAGCCTCTTCAATACTAGTGAACTCTGTGCTGCCACCTGAGTCCTCTCGGCTATCATGTTGCCCATCCATGGATCCTTTCTCTAACCATTTCTCACAGCCCAGTTTCAAGTCCATCTACAGAACTTCCCTTTAGATGTTTCCCAATTGGCCAGTGCCCTTCTTAAAGTGTGCTGTCCAGGGACACCTGGGTGGCTAAGTTGGTTGAGCATCTAACTTCGGCTCAGGTCATGATCTAGTGGTTTGTGGGTTCAAGTCCTGCGTCAGGCTCTGTGCTGACAGCTCAGAGCCTAGAGTCTGTGTCTCCCTCTCTCTCTGCCCCTCCTCCGCTCATGCTCTGTCTCTGTCTCTGCCTCTCAAAGATAAATAAACATTAAAAAAAATTTTTTTTAAATGATAAAATAAAGTGTGCTGTCCATAACTGAGCACAGCACCAGGTGTTGTCCACCCTTCTCCAACAAAGCCTAAGAAATTTCTCGGCAACAGTCCCACCCTTAACTCAGATGGAGCTTACAGTCAACGGAAACCCCCAAATCCTTTTCAGCTGTGCTGTTGGGAAGCCTCCATCCCATATGTTGTGAGGTGGTTTTCTGGACCCATCCCTATCAGATTTTCTCTTGTTACAATCAGCTTCACTTGATCCTTTAAAGAGTTTTTGAGATCCAGACTCTTACCAATTTTGCCAACTGACCTATGAACTCTGCCTCCCAGCTGCATGTCCTCTGTGGATCTGATTGGTATCTAGAACTGCTGACAGCCCTGGAAGCTGGGCCAGACAGGCTGCCCTCTGGACTGTCACCTTAATCACTGATCTCTGGGAGTGGCCGAGCACATTCCCTGACTCTGCTATCATGAAATCCAGTCCACGCTCCTGCACCCAAAGGATATATCAAGAGATTTGACCAATGCCACTCCTCTCGTTAGGGCTGGACACACACTGGTGAACAGCCTTTGCTCTTAGGAAGTTTCTTCTGATGGCCACCCTTTACGTGCCATCATGGCAGCAAGGGGCGGCTTTTAGAGGAATATAATCTGGGTTTGCCTCTCTGCCCCTCCACTTTTTCGCAGTTTGACCTTGCACAAGATACTGCACATCTCTGACTGAATCATCTAATGATCTGGAAACACATGAAAGATGCAAAGCAACATGCTTTCATGATGGGGGAACCCAGCTGATCTGTGAAGGAGTGGTAGTGAACTGTGAGCCCCCTTATCTCCAGGTGGCTCTCCAGTTAACTGGTATCTGCAAGAGTCCAACATCTAGCGTCTTCTTTGAGGGCCCTCCACAAGTTGCCACTTGGCCCTGACTGCCTCCCCATGCCTGCTGAGTCGGGCCTCTCCAGAGCTCCTGCTGCCCTAGTCAGGGACAGCTCAAAGCATGGCTTAGGGCACTGCCAAAGAAGCTGGTCCAGGAGCAGCTGTCCTGGGTTCTTATCTGATCACTTCCTAGTCCTAGTGAAGAAGACTCAGACATCCTTTGCCCCCACCCCGCACGCACGCGCATGCACACACACACACACACACACACACACACACACACACACACACACAATATTTCTACCACCTCCTCGTTTTCATCTGGCCACCTGACCCTGTACTGAAGCAGTACAGATTCGTGTGCCTGCTCTCAGGGCTTGGGGCCAGCAGAAAACTCAACCCATGTGAGGGGAAGGGGCCAAGAGTAGAAGCCTGAGTTCACACCTAGGTTAGAGAAAGACATTCTGCTGGCATGCGCCTTGAAAATGTTTTCTTTAGAATCAAAGGTAAGAGGGAAAATGTTTCCTTAAAAAAAAAAAAAAAAAAAAGGCAACAAAAACCGTAATTGAAATTCATAGCAGAGTCTGACCCAGCCTGAGCTCCTGCCCAGGAAATGTGAGGCACAAAGGGCAGAGGAGACACTTCCTCTGTCTGAAGAGGCAGAGCCTGTCTTCAGAGGGCAGCTGTGGCTTCCTAGAGAGACTGCTGGCCTGGGAGTCTGGGGCCCTAGGTTTCTGCCCTGATTCTGCTTCTCATTAGCTGTGTGCCTTCAGGTAAGTGCCTTCCCCGCTCTGAGCCTCAGTTGTCTTAACTGGCAAATGAGGATGACTATACTCTTCCGTATGCCTGCAAAGAGAGGGGTTATCCAAGGACTGGGGAGTTGGGAATGCCTGGGAAACCAAGTGCCAGGAGCCCAGGTGGCCTTCTCTTAGATAAAAGAGCTGGGTTATTTTGTTCATCTCTTTGAAACTAACAGCAGCTCAGTGGGGTGTTTGATCATCTTACAGCTGGCTCTTTAAGGCAGCACATTCTTCCCACGCTGCCTACCCGCCCACTTCTAGCTAAGCCCCTTCGGCAAAACATCCTCCACCCCTGGACTGAGGCCATTGAGCCCCCGTTCCGCCCCTTCACCCAATCCAAGTGGGCTGATGGTGGTGCTGGTGGGGTGGTCACAGCTCTTTTTGGGGGAAAGGGCAAGTGGCACTTCCAGAGGCACACAGGGCTCCGTGTGCCTTCCCTGGCTGCACCTGCCATAGGATACATACTAGTACCTTTTCTGGACAGAAAAGGAAAATACATCTTTTCACCTGTCCCAAGACCCCTAAGGTATGTACATGTGTGTCTGTGTCTATAAATAAATAATCAGGCATGATTTGTACTTTAATATTTGGGGCTATGATTCTACATCATAATTGAATCTCTGCCAATCTAACACAGTGGAATTTTCTCTATTATTTCAGTGTCTGCTAAGAGAATTTCTATAAAGAAAAAAAAAGTGTGTCACAGGAACCAGAGAGGGTAGCACATGCCTTGAACCACAGGAGGAAAAAAAGGGAAAAAAGAAAGGAGAGATTTCAGGAGTTGGGGCATGGAGCTGAATTGGACTCTGAAGCTAGTAGAAACATGTACATTTCATCACCACACACAGAGTTCTGTCATGTTACATCCTGTAATAGGCAAGGCACCCTGTCTGGTCCTGTTCTAGCAGAGAGGAGCCTAAAGCAGACGTGTGCCCCTGGCCCCCACACCAGAGCCAGACCAGGGCAGAGTTAGAGCTAGAACTTGAGGCTCTGGAGCCTGGTAGTGGCCTGAGGGCAGTCTTATCAACCTAGGTTTGGCTGAGTGCTCCCACGTTCCCCGTGCACTCTGCCCCTCCTTCAAGCTGCCTAAACTGCTGGCAGCAGGTGGCTTGCCATCCCAAGAAGTCACAGAGGGGGCCAGCCTCTCCCAGGGGCCTGCACTCTGGTTCTAAACTTGGCTCTGCCTCTGACTACTCACGTGGCTTGGTCTTCCTAGGCTTTTCTTCAACCCATTTCCCCAAGTCCATCGGGAGAGTGCATTTATCAAATGGATGGAAAGGGCACTGGGCTGGGAGTCAGCCCGCCAGTTCTAGTCTTCTCTCTGCCTGTAATTCAAGCACTGTGTGACTTGGAGCAAGTTACTTCACCTCTCTGAGCCTCAGGGTTGTTATCTACCCAATAGGAGGATCTAGCTTATACAATTGCCAAGAGCCCTTTGGGTTCTAAAGGTTGAATTCTCCAGATTCTCAGATTGCCAGGGGCAGGGTTTCCAGAGTGCACCATTCTGTTACCCAGGACAAGCCCCTGCCCCAGCCTCCCGCAGCCCCGATTCCCTCACCTCGGAGCCAGCGCAGGAGAAAATAGTCATCTGGATTTGGCAGAGTGGGCAGCACATCCTGGACATTCTCCCGAAACTGTAGGGAGAGGCAGTAGGGTGAGCGGCAGGTCCCACCCCAACCACCCTCTGCCGGGGGCTCTCCGCAGGGACTTTGCTAGACCTCTCTTCAATACGGGTCAACTTGTAGACACTGGCTGAGCACATGGGCTGCATAGTACACTCTGCTGCCTCAGTGGATAGCAAGGAGGAGGCAGGAAGGAAGTAAGACACTACCTCTGCCTGGCTGTGTGCACTTCCACTCCAGTGTGGCAGGTGGGCATATGTGTTCCCAGCTGTGATCATAGACACTCTGGCACATGCCACAGTAAAAGCTATCAGTTTGCCAAGCGTTCCCTGTGTGCCCAGCACTGAACTTGGCATTTATCTTATTCATGCCTCACTCAGAGTCCCTGGAGGTTTCACTGTCCCTATTTTACAGATGAAGAAATTAGAGCTCAGAGAGGCTAAGTAACATTCCCAAGGCTGAACAGCTAGTAATCAGCAGAGCTGGGATGCAAACCCAGGTCTGTCCGAGGCCAGACAGCACACTCTTGCCACTGTAGTCTTCTGCCCTTTAGTAATGGACTGGTGAGCAATGTGCTGGGGGAGCAGAGGAAGAGAAAATTTGATTATGACCAGCCCAGGAAGACAGTGGTCTCACATGACTTCAGAAAAATGGCATATGCATTGGGCTAGAAGGACTTCAAAGGCAGCAGGAGGAGGGAGGAGGGCAATCCAGGTGGAGGGAACAGTTCCAACAGGAAGCCATGAAGGGGGAAAGTGCAGGGAGTGCCAAACAAGGGATGTGGACATCCACCTCCAAGTAGGTGAGCACACCCCCACGTGCTCTCCCCATGCCTCCTGCTCCTGGCCACTCACCTTTCCCTACTCACTGACCTTACAGGACAGCCCAGAGGGGACCAATGAGGACCTGCCACCTCCACCCCTTGCCTAGGTCAGCCAGGGACTTGAACCATCCCATCCCATCCCCCAGACTCCCAGACTCCCAGAGGAACTGCTCATCCAGGGCCCAGGCATGAAGCCACCCCTCACCAAGGACCCTACCCAGCCCCTGGTTTCCAGTTTAATCGCCACCTAATCCCTCCTCTGCCTGACTTCCCCTGCAGGTCAGCAGTAAAACCTGAAACCTCCCTATCCAGCCTCCCTGGGATGGGGGAGGCCCAGCCTGGGGCAGAGCCTTCATGGGGTTGGTGCCTCAGCCCACTGCCATGGCAGGAGACATCTGGCCCCCCACCCCCTGTCCAGCGATGGAAAACTGCTCAGCTGTGAAGATTCCAAACCTTCAGACCGGACCCAATGGGTTCTGGCTCTCAGAACAGCCAACCTCCCCTCTCCTCAAGGGCAACAAAAAGTAGATTCAGTTGGTGGAGAGGGGGTCCAGCTTTCAAACTGCTGCCCCCTCCTCTGCCCAGGCGCCAAGGCAAAGCCAGGCTTACCTTCTAGCCTTCTGAAGAGCATCTGCCCCAGTCCCAGGGAGGGGCCTGGATTGCAGGACAAGGGAGGGCTGGTCTGAGCTCAAACTAACCTCAACCCAGTGAGTCGCTGATAGGATTCCAGCCTTCACATGAGGGTGCTCCCTTCAACATCATCGGGTCCAACCCCTCACTTCGTCTCATCAAGGAGCACACAGAGAAGGACGGGTTTTGCCCAAGGTCGGCAGAGAGACTTGATGCCCCAGAAAGGGCTCTCCAAGTATCCTCAAGAGCTGTCAGGGCCCTGTTCAGGGTGCCGCTGCCCCGTAAGAGGAAAACCTCCCGGAAATGGAAGGAAACCTGGGGCCCTGCCCCAGCCCCCAGGGCCCGGCTGCCAGTCTTGTGAATGAATATTGCCTTTGTGCCCTTAGCTACCTCCGGGGGCTTCCAAGCAACCACTTCTTCCCAGGTGGCACCGCCAAGGTCTCGGTCGGGGCTGAGGCTGGGGTGGCCAAACTTCCCCGGGGCCTCCTCGGCGGGCGGGGGGAGGGAGGGGCAGGCCTCGGGGAGAGGGGCGCGAGGCGCCAGGTGCTGCCGGCCGCAGCTCCGCCAGCCTCCCGCCGGTCCCGCACCGTCGCTCGCCCCCCGCCCAGTTCCTTCCCAGCTCTCAGCTGCCGGAAGGTGAGGCCCCGGGCCGGGGGGCGGGGGCCGGGCCAGGATGAGGACTCACCTTGGCCAGCGCCTCCTTCTGCTTGGGGCTCAGATCGCCGACTCTGCCGCTCATCGTGGCTCGGGCGCGGGCGCGGCGGTTGCGGCAGCTGATGGAGCACGGGTCGCTCTCTGCCGCCGGAGTAAAGTCCCAGCCTTTTGCCCGGGCCTCGGGGCTGGCCGCCAAGCCCCGCCTCTTAAAGGATCCCGAGGGGTGGAGTAGGGAGGGATGCGCTGGGCGCGGGAGCCTCTGGCGCGTTGCCCTCTATCCTCCTGAAGTCGGAGACCCTGGCAGGAGGCGACCAGGGGTGCCCCACCCGGGCCGAGGTCAGTGGACATTAGAGGGTCAGGAAATCTGGGTTCTGGTCTCAAATTTATCCTTAGCTCCCCTGTGACCTTGGACGAGACACCTGACTCTCTGGGCCTCAGTTTCCCCATCTAGGTGCTATCTAATGACCTCTCCTGCAATCAGACCCCATAGGGCAGAACCTCACTGCCCCAGATGGTGGAGAGCTTGCCTGGTGCCGCTGTGGAGGGCCAAGTCCTGAAACCTAGACATCGCCCTGTGATGAACAATGGTATTGGCCATTTCTCTCTGGAGCCCCTGCCCTCTTTCCCTTTGCCATTGGTTTTGGACCACTGCTGCCAACCAGCTTGGGGCCTCTCAGTGTTGACAGACTTTTCCCTCCACCTGTGAGGCAGGCAGGCCTAGGGAACAAGGAACCACAGACCAGGTCTCCCAACCCAGGGCCCTGACCTCTGCTTCTGACCTTCCCAGCTCTCCAAGAGCTGCTCCTCAGCAGGCAGAGAGGAGTGCTTCCTCTCTGGGAATCAGAAGTCCTGGGTTTGAATCCTAAATCCTCCACTTCTGTCTGTCAGACTTCAGCAAGCGACTTCACCTCTGTGCACCCAAGCTTCTTCATTCATGACATGGAGGTGATGATCTGGATTTCAAGTCAGCTTGAGAGCATCAAGGGAGCTAACGTATATAAGTCACTCTGTGCCTTATGCACTCAAGTGCCTAACAAAGGGGTTGCCTCTGTGACCACTCCCTAGTCTGCCCTGCACACCTCCCTTTGCCGCCTGCCTGGCCAGGCTTTGGCCTCTGGTGGGGATGTAGGGTGGACATGGAGGAAGCCACAGTAAAGCCACCGCTCAATGAAAGCAGGCCTGCTATCAGCTTATCTGCTTCCCCTGCTTCTGCCCAAGGGCCAGAGCTCTGGGTTCCTATAATTACGAGTCTGACTTGTGTGATGGATGCTTCAGTGCCATCTGACTGTCTTGCCATGTCTGACAGCCCCTTCCTCATACAATGAAGCCCTTTCCTCCTTTCTGTGCTCAACAGCCTCCTCCCTCTGTCTGCCCCCTCCTGCCTCCCCCCCCCCCCATAACACACACACTATATACTCTCTTCCTACCTCTGTGGTAGCAGCTGCTCACATACCCTGGACCATTCTTTCCTCCTACTGTGTGCCAGGCCCTAGGCACTATTCTGAAATGAATCAGACACCATCTTGCCTCCCAAAGATAAGATATAGGCACCATCACCTAGAATATAGGAGCGAGATAAATGTTCCAAACAGAACAAGTGCCTGGGAGGTTAAGGAGGAGAATTTGCTTTGGGTTGTAAGAATCCTAGAAGGCTTTGTGGAGGGAGAGACATTGGAGCTGCACCCTAAAATATGGGGTAGGGAGGAAATAGAAAGGAAATCCATGCTGGCACAATGGCGTAAGCAAAGTTCGGGTGGTTGATGGGAAGCATGGCTCCTGCCAGAGAGAAGGGGAGAGGAAGAATAGGCAGGAGGGACCGGCCGCACCACAGTGTGGCCCTGCTTAGTAGCATCGGCCCTGCTACACCGTGAGGTCCTTGGGCACACCGTCCTGGCTTACTCATCTCTGAACCCCCACAAGCCCCCTACCCTCAGCAGAGCATCCTATACACAGGAGCTGTTCAATAAATGTATGCTGAATGAATGAAAGTGAGAAATGCTCCAATAGGCATGGAGCCCGGTGCTGAGGGAGCCCAGGGAAGAAGACCTAAGCACAGATCATTCAGGGATCAGGCAGCTCACCTCACTTGACAGCTGTGGAAACTGAAGCCCAGAGAGAGCACGACCCCAAATCGTTAGTGGCGTGACAGATGTGGAGAACTCTGCCCGGTGCCTGGCACATGGAAAACCACCACTTAGTGCCTGCAGAGCTAGGCCCAGGAGCTTGTGGGCATCCCACCTCTCAGAGATGGTTCCCGCCAACTCTACGCTCCGGTCTCCAGGAGAGTAGGAAGCAGGAGGATCCCAGTTAGAAGGCAGAGGCCGGCTACAGCAGGCCTGTTAAAGACACCTGGGAGGACTCTGCTCTGCACCTGACAAGGCCCCCTACCATGAGGGTCTGCTACAGGGTGCAGAGCTGAGGGTCTCAGATTCAGCTCTGTGACTGAGAAGCCCCCAACTCCCACCTCTGGGAGGAGTTTTCAGGTTGTCCCAGCTGTTCTGCCCTAGTTAAAGAAAGAACCATCGCCTTCTGGCTTAGGGCAGGACAAGGCTGCCTTCCTTGTTGGACTTGTGGCTCAAATCCTTATATAAGACCCTCCCAGGGACAAGATGTAGGACCCATTCAAAGGAAAATAGTAGAATAGCCCCTTTACAGCACTTTACAGTTTAGAAGGCACTTTCAGATCTAGCTTTTCATTTAAGCCTATGGTGACCCTCTGAGTCAGGTGATTTATTGAGGAACCTAGGGAGAGAAGTGATCCTGTAAGAATATGTGCAAATTTAGGACTTGCACCCAAGTCTCTGGCTTCTGGGCCCTATGCTTCCAGGCACCCATAGGCTGGGGTGTGGACTAGCCTCGGAGTTACCTGCATAGGCTACCCAGGAAAACGTTTACACAGCAGGAAATCACCCTCAGCCCCCAACAAACCCTCAGGAATCTGGAGTTACCTACAATAAAGGCCTAAGTGAAGTACCCTTCTTCCAGTCTGCTTTTTCCAAGTCCTGTGGCTACCTGCTTCTCCTTCCTCCACTGAAACTTACCTATCTCTGGCCCACTGTGGAAGGACTAGTTAATCTGATAATATAAATCCTAGAATAATAATCTGGTAAATTCCTCTGAGCTGGTTACTAAGAGAGAACCCCTCCTCCACATCCCTACCTTTTCTCTATCCCCCTACCCCTGTCCAGCAATTCTCTCTCCCTGCTAGTTATGTTGTTCCCCTGTTCAAGATTCTGCAGTGGCTCCCTAGTTCCTTCAGGCATCAGCTCAATCTCACTGACTTGCATTCAAGGCCAAGGCCTATCTCATTCCAGCATCCTTTGGGGCCTTCACTGCCGCTCCTCCCCTCCACACACTTTCGTTTTAGTCAAAGAAGCTCTGTGCTGTTCCTCAGACATACCTTGGCCCTCCTGCCTCTATCAAAATTGCTTCTCTCTCCTGTTTCTTCCTGCCAGATCCTCCTGCCAGATCCTCCCAGGCCATCAGAACCCTGTTCCTGCTGTTTCCAGGAACCTCTCCCTGATTTAACCAATCCAACATGAGCCCTGCAAAACAGTAGCCCCTCTCTCTTGAACTTGACACTGACTACTCTGTATTGCAGTGGTGACTATCAGGCAATGGCCTGGCCCAATAGGAAGAGCCCAGTATCCTTAGTCAGGCAGGTCCCAGGTGAGATCCAGGCCCCACTGCTTGCCAGCTGTGTGACGAGGGTGCTATGCTGAGTATACCTTGCCAGGCAAGGTGATGTTAACAGCTGAAAGAAGGCTGCTGGGCCTAGGAGGTCTAGAAGGAATGTGGGGTCGCTGATGGTTCTAGTCTTGGGAGTTAGTGCCCTGGGGCTAAGATTCCTCTGTGACATGGCTACAGACGTGGGCAGGAGCACTGGACTGGGGTCTCTCTCTCCCTTTTTTTTTTAAGTTTATTTTCTAGAGAAAGAGTGAGCGGAAGAGGGCAGAGAGAGGGAGAGAGAGAGAATCCCAAGCAGTCTCCATGCTGTCAGTGCAGAGCCCCATGCAGGGCTCGATCTCACGAACTGTGAGATCATGACCTGAGCCGAAATCAAGAGTTGGATGCTTAACTGACTGAGCCACCCAGACTCCCCAGAGCTAGGGCTTTTGACTGTGTTCTTGAGTGAATGTGCTACAGTGACTATTTAGCAATGAATACTGGGGAGAGGGGGTGTGCACCTCGGGGCTATCTGCCTTGACCTCTGGGCCTTGGTTGACTCTTCTCTAAAACAAGGGCACTGACCTCCAGATCAGAGGCCCCTAGGTGCGTTGTCCTCTGATTCTCTGGTGCCAGCGGGAAAGGGGTGATACTGAGATTGGCACAGTGGTCTGAGACCTGAACAGTCTCTTAAACCCTTCAACAAATATTTGTGGAAAACTCTACTTCCATAGGGCCAGACAGAACTTTCTAGAAAGCCCTTGTGACCATGCAGAAGGGCCCTGACTCCAGCCTCCATGCTTCCTGTCCTTATCCCAAGCCTGCCATGCAGAGTTTCAGCTGCCTTAAGTTTTTTTCCAACAAAGCGGGGGAAGGAATGAAGAAATCTACCCTACCTGGGATGACACGGCCCTGACAGTGGAGGTGACAGCAGCAGAATGAGGAGGCAACAGTGATAGACTGACTCCTGTTCCTGCCTGCACTGTCCTCCAGATGGTCAAGGCTTCAGCTCCTAACTGGTGCTGGGAGCCAGAGCACCTTTCGTGCCTTGGCTCCATGAGTATTTAGGCAACAGGCATGTCACCAGGCATGGGGACACCTCAGAGAATGAGGCCAACCAGGTCCTGCCCTCAAGGAGTTCCTGGTCCACAGGGAGAATGGCTAAGGCAACAGGTCATTCCAGTATAGTGCAGCCAGCACCACCACATTAGTGCAGTCAGGAAGTTCTACACCCAGTCAAGAGACCTAATGACTGAGCAGGAGTCTGCCATATTGGAGGAGGCAGGAGTCCTGGAAACCATTCACTCCCCCCTTCCTTCTTTCCTCCCTCCCTTCCTCCCTTCCTCCCTCCCTTCCTTCCTTCCTTCCTTCCTTCCTTCCTTCCTTCCTTCCTCCCTCCTTCCCTCCCTCCTTCCTTCTTTTTTCCTTCCTTCCTTCCTTCCTTCCTTCCTTCCTTCCTTCCTTCCCATATTTCACTGAGCACTGTGGTAATCCTGGAGTAAAAAAACTGCCCACATGGAACTTGGGGTTGGGGCCATGCCCAGACTGAGCTTGGGCTGTGGAGAAGTGAGAGGGGCTAGTAGGGGCTCAGATAAAGAATCAGGGCTTGGGGGTACATGCATGTAGGAGAGGCAGGGGTCAGGAAGGACCTTTGAGCGGTGGTGAGGGGTTATTCTAAGACCCTTGAGCTGGGGATGCTCTGTGTGGATGGCGGGGGGGGGGGGGAAGTCTTCTCCCTTTTGGGGCCTCAACATCCTTGGTGTTGAATAATACTGGGACATCTGCTAGGGTAAATTCAGACTGCAGGCAGAAAGTACCTTTGAAGACTGAAGGGCCACAAATGGATCTCCCTTGGGGAGGGCAGGGTATGTGTAGGAGAAGGGGTGGGGTAAAGAGCCCCCTTGCCAGACCCCTCAGGTCCCAGCCCAGCCCTGCCCAACTGCCCACAATACAGATTGGCAACCTCTCTATTCCCTTACTCTTTCCTCTCCTCCCCAGCTCCCAGTGAGGAAGGCAGGAGACTTCAAGGACTTCAGGATAGGAGGTGGCAGCCGGGGTTCCTCCCCTGAGGCAGCTCCTTGGCCCCTGCTGTTGCCTCTCCCCCTGAAGTAATGCAGTGAGAGCAAGGAAGCCTGGAGCCAAATCCCACCTTTTCAGAGGGCAAAGTCACCTGCCTTCTCCAGGTGCCTGTTTCCTGGGGAGAAAAATAATCCTTGCCTCTTTCCCAGGGCTGCTGTGAGAATTCCAAGTGAAATAATGGCTGAAAAAGTGATGGGTGCACAAATGTGGGGGATTATTAGTACTATTATGTGTTAATTCTGAAGGCACAACAGACTGGAGAAACTGAGCCTGCCCAGCTCCTCCCAAGGAGCCCACTTCCTCTTCACTTCCGCAGTCCATCCTGGCTTTGTGAAGACGCAAATCCCCTCCCCGCCCCACTTCCCACAACCGAACCCCCCTAATTAAGTCCCTTACCTTCCCAGCTATCATTATCTAATCCCTAAGCCTTTTCTCACCTGTCTCCAGTTGTCCCAGGGATTCAAATCCCTTTAGAATGAGGTGGCCCAGTTAGCTGTGAACCCAGAAGCTGGGGGCAGGGAGCAGGGGCTTCAGGACTCCCCCCGAGTGGAGGGGACAGTGGAGGAGGGTAGGAAGGGTACTGGAGACCCTGCCCTGGCTCTGGACTAGCTGGCATGAGCCTGGAGACTTCCCTTGGGCAGAGTGGGTTTTCATTTCTACACCTGTACCCTGTATCCGAGATAGAATCCAGATTCTACAGTCAGACTTGCTCAGGGCAGGTCAGTGCCTTTGAGAAACAGAATGGCATGGGATAAGCCCCCACTGACTCTGGAGTCAGACTACCTGGGTTCAGGTCCTGGTTCCATCACCTACCAAGGTTACTTGACCTCCATGCCTCAATTTCCCTTCCATTAGATGGCAATGATGATCTACTACCTCATATGCCTTTGGTGAGATTAAATGAGCTAATTCATGCAAAGGGACCTTGAACAGTGCCTGGAATATATTAAATGTACTGGCTGTTTTTATTTGTACTTCTTATTTCTTCCCCCCATGATATTCTTGCCATTCAGATCTTAACACACACACCACTTCTCAGAGAGGCCTTTCCTCCCTTGGTACTGAAACTGAAGTAGCCCCCAGCAACCCACCCCCCATGCTATTTTATCTCCTTCCTATGGCACTAACCATGGCCTGAAATTACCCTGCTTGTATATGTGGTGATGGTTTCCTATCTATTCGGAAGGGCAGGAGCCATTGCTGGTCCTGGTCACTGTTCCATGTCCAGTGCCTAGAACCCAGCAGGTGCTCCATATCCATTTGTGGGCAGGACCCAGCACTCACTCTGTCCCCCAAGGGCTGGGCCCAGGGAAGGAGCAGGCCCGTGGCCACCCCTCCTTTGGTAGCCCTTCCTCCCCGACACCACAGTTAAGATGCTGCTACTCTGTACCTCTGACCCTGCCCTGTGTGATCTTTGGAAAGTCACCACCCCTTTCTGGGCATCCGGGGGAGGGGAGGGACAGGGCAATGTAACTAGACAAATTTTTTAAAATCTGCTTTTTTTTTTAATGTTAATTTATTTTTGAGAGAGAGAGAGAGCACGAGTGGGGGAGAGGCAGAGAGAGAAGGCACCAGAGGATCTGAAGAGGGCTCTGTGCTGACAGCCCGACGCAGGGCTTGAACCCATGACCCGTGAGATCATGACCTGAGCCGAAGTTGGATGTTGAACCTACTGAGCCGCCCAGATGCCCCGACAGTCTAAGATTTTTCTAAGAAAATTTGTTACATGTCCCGGAGCTCATGCCTATTAAGTGAAAGGACCTCAAGGATCTCTGAGGTCTGAAAATGCAGCCCCCAGCCTAGCCCTCTCTTGTTGCCACTGGTCCTGAAAGCTCCCATGGGGGTAGGGGCGGGGCGCACTCCCCTCAGCTAGGCATTGCCTTCCTGAAGGCCCTTTTTGAAAACAGCAGAGTGCAGCACGGGGCCCCAGCGTGGTCCCCGGGGACTAGCCTGCCTCCTGGTGGCAGCTTGATTACATTGGCCCTCTTCCATCCCGGGAGGGTACTCCTGGGTGGCAGACACACATTCTGGATATGGACTTGCCTTCCCTGCCCTTCATCCTACTTCCAGCATCGCTCACGGAATGCTTTGTCCATTTTTATGCACAGCCTGGCATCACATTGAAGAATTCATTTCACAGCAAAGGAAGAGCAGCCATGGGCTTGTGCCCATGGAATTCACCGGCCTTACCACATATTCTATTAGTGGTGTCGATTCTAAAACATTTCACTGGCCCAACCCTGTTCCACTTGGGGGAACACATGCCATGCCTCACACTTTTGTTAACAGCTTCATTTCTTCCTAGGTCCCTGCAACTTAACGGGGTGAAGGAGATAGGGTGCATTGGGGCCTCCTCCACACAGTTCACAGCCCAGCCCAGGGCTAGGAAACCTTGTAACCCAAGACACAAGCCATTTGGAATGACAGCATGTTCTGGTGAAAGCCTCCCCCAGCTCCAAAGTGTTTGGTCCAACTCCCATTTTACTTTACAGTTGGAGACACGAGCCAAGAAAAGGGAAGTGGCTTGCTCAGAAGAACATGGCAGAAAGAGTGACAGCCCTGTCCCTGCCAGCTCCCCACCCAGCCCCAGAAGTGAAGCAAGCTAGGATCTGAGGAACTTGGCTCCTCTGGAGCGGCCCACAGGGCTGAGCATCCTGTTTGTCCCTCCCTGAGAGCAGGGAAGCCTGAGGTACGGCACCAGGTCTAGCTGCCTGCCTCTTCTCCCACTGGGATCCCTTCCTTCCCTGTTGGGTCCTCTGGTCTCCTCCTCCTCAGATGCTGTGATCCCAAGCAGGACCTCTCCTGGCATTCATTCCCTGCAGTCAGTCTCCTGACCTTTGCTGCCTTGTCCCTGGGCTGATACTCCCTCCAGCAGTAGCTCCCATCTTCACTGCCCCTCTACCTGCCCCCCACCCCAACCCACCACACACAACAGCAGAAGGGCCCTAGTTGGGCTGGGCTATACCCTGCCACGTTTACAAGCACTTGTCTCTTCGAGGGTAACTAAGGGTTACCCAGTGGGAGGACAGACCACAGAGGAACTCTGATTACTCACCAAGTTTACAAGGGTGCTCAGGCTCCCACTGAGGGAAAGCCAGGATATGTATATTCGTGGGGAAGCAGAAACTTGTTCCAGGCTGGCGACAGACACAGGCAAGGTTCTGTGCCTGGTTTGTGTATGTGCATTAAGGGGGCAGTGAGGACCCCTTGCCTGGGTGGGCAGGATGGGGGTTAGGGAGCAAGTAGTGGGAATGGGGATAGGCAGACAGTGGAGCCAGCAGCCTGGCTGATTACAGGGTGTGTCCTTGCAACCCTGTCATTGGGGCTGACAGATGGGCTGGGACATCCACAGAATTGGAGAAACAAGACTGTCAGTGGACACCAAGGAGACTGCACAGTGCATTTTGCAAATTATGGAGAATGTTTTTTTTTTAAAAAATATTTATTTACTTTTGAGAGAGAGAGAGAGCGATAGAGAGAGCATGCACACAAGTGGGGGAGGGGCAGAGAGAGAGAATCCCAAGGAGGCTCTGCACTGTCAGCACAGCCCCATGTGGGGCTCGAACTCACACACTGTGAGATCATGACCAGAGTTGAAATTAAGAGTTGGGCACTCAACCGACTGAGCCACCCAGGCCCCCCAAGAATGATTTCTTTGATGTATGAAAGAATGTTAGTAACCTACGCAAAGAAATAATGATATAATGAACACTGATGTGATTTAAAAAGCAGAATACTCCTGGGTGCCCTTCCCCAATTATATCCCACAGGTGAACTGAAGTTTGTGTTTCTCATTCCCTTGATTTTCTCTATCGTTAAGTTACGGATGAATTTATCTCTTAAAAATATAGTCAGTCTTGCGTGTTTCTTCTTTAATTGAGGTGAAATTCACATAACATAAAATTAACAATTTTAGAGTTAAAAAAAGTCTAGTGGTACTTCGTACATTCACAATGTGGTGCAGCCAGCACCTCTATCTAGTTCCAAAACATTGTCATCACCCCGGAAAGAAACCTTATACCCGTTAAGCAGTTACTTACCATTTCCTCTACCTGCCCCCTGACCCAGTCACCAATCAGCTTTCTGTCTCTACCAATTTATCTATTCTGGATATATCATACAATATCTAGGCCTTTTGTGTGGGGGTTATTTCACTTAGCATAACGTTTTCAAGCTTCAACCATATGGTAGCATGGGTCAGTACTTCATTCCAATTTATGGCTAAATAATATTCTATTATATGGACATATCAAAATTTATCCATCAATCAATGGACATTTCAGTTGTTTCCACCTTTCAATCATTGTGAATAACACTGCTATGAACATTGGTGTACAAATCTCTGTTCGAGTCCTTGCCTTCATTTATTTTGGATATATACCCACAAGTAGAATTGCTGGATAATATAGTAATCTTACGTTTAATTTTTTAAGGAACCATCATATTATTTTCTATAGCAGCTGTACCATTTTACATTCCCATTGTTGATCCATTTTGAGTTAATTTTTGTATATAGCGTGAGGTAGGAGTCCAATTTCATTCTTTTGCATGTAGCTGTCCAGTTGTCCCAGCACCATTTGTTAAAGAGACTATTCTTTCCCTTATTGAATAGTCTTGGCACCCTTATTGAAAATCAGTTGGCCATAGATGTCTGGGTATATTTCTGGACTGGCAATTGTATTCCATTGATCTATGGATCACTTTATGCCAGTACCACACTGTTTTGATTACTGTCCTTTGTAGTATATTTTTAAATTGGGAAGTGTGAGTCCTCTAAATTTGTTCTCTTCTTTTTCTTTTTAATGTTTATTTACTTATTTGGGAGGTGGGGAGAGAGAGAGAGAGAGAGAGAGTGAGAGAGAGAGAGAGAGAGAGAATGAATACTCCAAGCAGGCTCCACGCTGTCAGTGCAGTCTGTCATGGGGCTTAAACTCACAAACCGTGAGATCATGACCTAAGCCCAAATCAAGAGTCAGATGCCCAACCACCAAGCCATCCAGGCGTCCCTGTTCCTTTTTTTCAATATGGGGTATTCAGGGCTCCTTGCAATTCCATATGAATTTTAGGATGAGTTTTCCATGTCTTCAAAAAAGGTCATTAGGATTTCAATAGGGATTGCATTGAATCTGCACATTAATTTGGGTAGTTGGGCCATCTTAACAATATTAAGTCTGCCAACCCATTAACATGGATGTCTCTCCATTTATTTAGGTCTTCTTTAATTTATTTCAGGAATGTTTTGTAGTTTTCAATGCACGTTTTTCAGCTCCTTGCCTAAGCTTATTCCCAGGTAATTTAATTTTTTATGGAAACTATCACAAATAGAATCGTTACCTTAATGTTCTTTTAAAATCTTTCATTGCTGGTGTGGAGATACACAACTGATTTTTGTGTGTTGATCTTATACATTCTGACTTCTTAAGAGTTTATTTTGAGAGAGAGAGCATGTGCAAGCAGGGGAGGGGCAGAGAGAGAGAGGGAGAGGGAAAATCCCAAGCAGGCTCCATGCTGTCAGCCTGGAGTCCAGTGAGGGGCTCCATCTCACAAATCGGGAGATCACGACCTGAGCCGAAATCAAGAGTCGGGTGCTTAACCCACTGAGCCACCCAGGCGCCCTTAAATCCTGATGTTTTGGGGCTTAAATGATATTATTATTTGAAGACTTGCTTTTTGTGCCAAGCATTCTATTAGAATTGTCCATGATGATATGCACAACTAATACATTTGGTTTTCTCTGTTGCGTGGTATTTTACATAAGAAGATCCTACAGTTTATCTCTTCTCCTAGTGATGACGAGTCAGGCTATTTTAGTCTTTTACTATTCAAGCAGGGCTGCTCTGCATATACCCAGGGAATGGTTCTCACCTGGGACTGCACATTAGAGTCATCTGGAGTACAAGTCTTTTGTCATTACCAGCAATAAGGCCCTACCTCCCAAGATTCTGTTGATTTGGAGTAGGGTTTGGGCAGCATTTTTAAGAAGATCCTTAGATGATTCTAATGTTCAGTCTGTGTTGAGAACCACTACTCTAGAGTGTATACCTAGGAGTGGGATTCCTGGGAGTGTACATTTTCAGTTTGATTTGATGTAAAATCGTTGCCAACTGTATGGTACAACCAAGCCATACCACCCTCAATAGTACAGATTCCATTATTCCACATCCCTACCAACCCATGACATGTCAGATTTAAAATTTTTGCCAGTTGATCTCTCGTGTGATCTTAACTTGTATTTTCCTGATTACTGATGACGTTGAGCACCTTGTTATATCTATTGACCATTCTTGTTGCTCTTTTGTCAATTGCCTAGCGTACCCCAGGCCCTTAACTATCTATCCATTTGTACATTCTGCAGAGGAATCCTTTGGTTGCAAACACCTTCTCCCAGTTTGTGGCTTCCCCTGCCATTCTATTACAAGGTTCTGATTAACAGAAGTTTGTCATTTTAGGGGTGCCTGGGTGGCTCAGTTGGTTAGGCGTCAGACTTTGGCTCAGGCCATGATCTCACAGTTTGTGAGTTCGAGCTTCGGGTCAGGCTCTGGGCTGACAGCTCAGAGCCTGGAGCCTGCTTCAGATTCTGTGTCTCCCCCTCTCTCTGCACCCTCCCCTGCTCACACTCTGTGTGTCTCTGTCTCTCCATAATAAATAAATGTTAAAAAATAAATAAACATTAAAATAAAATTTAGAAGTTTGTCATTTTATTGTAGATGCATTTTTTTTCAATATTTTCCTTTATAATCTGTTTTTACATTGTAAAAAATCTCTCCTGACCTTGAAGGAAATACGATAGCCTTTTATATTTCTTTCTAAAAATGTTTGAAGTATTACTTTTCATATTTAGATCTTTAATTCATACTGAATTGATTTTTTTGTGTATGATGCGCAGAAGAGGTCCAATTTCATTTCTTTTCCTTATGGTAAACTCATTTTCTTAGCACAATTTGCCAAACAGTGATCATACTGGCCCTCCCCACTCCCCCCAACTGCAGCGCTTCCTCTGACATAGCCACATTTTAGGTATGGAGGCCAGTTTCTGGCTTCTCTGTTGGATGCCTGCTTGTCTGTCTTTGGACTTACATCGGACTGTCTTATTCTCTCCATTTTATTCTTCAGGGGCATCTTGACAGTTCATCATCGGTGGTTTTATGGGTGTTCACTATAAAATTCTTTCAAATTTTCTGTATATTTGAAAATGTTCAAAATAAAATACTGGGGAAAGAGTGTTGTGGCTTATCTGGCCTTTGCCCTTTTATCAAGATACAGTTTTTATTTTTAAAAATTTATATTTGAGAGAGAGAGAGGGAGGAGACAGAGAATGCCAAGCAGGCTCTGTGCTGCCAGCGCAGAGCCAGACATGGGGTTGGAACTCACAAACCATGAGATCACACTGAGCCAAAATCAAGAGTAGGAAGCTCAACAGACTGAGCCACCCAGGCGCTCCAGGATACAATTTTTAAAAGGTTCAGATTTCAGACGAGGTAGTTCCCAGCAGCCACAACCTTTGGGAGAAAAGGATGAGTTTTAGGACGTGTGGACCTCTCACATTCCTTTAGGCATCAGAAATTGTTAGAGATGAGGCAGTGCTGCTCTAATATCGCGCTCATTTTACTACCCAGGAAAGTGACCTGCCTGAAGACCCAGCCTGTGGGAGCCACTGAGGAGCTGTGTCTGCCCTGCTTTGTCTAGGCAAGCACCCCGAGCCCCTTGCTCAGCCCTTTCAGGACCCTTCCCCCATCTTCCTCCCACGCCAATGTCTGGTTCTCTGTCTCCTGGAGCTTGGTCTGGAGGAGAGCTAGAAACCCAGGAAGGAGGGGGTTGTGACTTGACCAAGGCCACACCGTATGACCGTGTAACCGTTAAGGCTGGCGCACAGCAAGGGCTGTCCCTTGTTCTTGCCCTTCTGGAGCCCTCATCGTGCCTCCGCCTCCCCTTGCAACCAACTTTTTCCCTCGGTCTCCCCTGCTCTGGTCTCGGCAGGTCTGACAACGGCCACAGGCGGTGACCGCTAACTCTCTTACTTCCCACCTCTGCACAGACCTCTACCCGGGCTCCGCCCCATTCCTGCTTCCGCGGCCGCCGGCGCCTGAATTCTCCGCCGCCACCAGGGGGTGCGCGCGGCCCAGTCTGAGCGCTGGAGTCGCAAAGAACCACCCCCATCCTGGCGCCCCGCCCCGCCCCGTCCGGCCCCGCCCCCGCCCCTCCCGGCGCCCCGCCCCGTCCGGCCGCGGCCTCGTTCCTTACGTTCCCCACCCCCTCGCCCCCCAGCGCCCCGGACCCCCGGCTCCCGTCTCGTCTGCTCGCAGGGTCCGGCCATGGGCCCCGCCGCTCGCCCCGTTCTGAGGTCGCCCCCGCCGCCTCCTCCGCCGCCGCCGTCGCCACTGCTACTGCTGCTGCCCCTGCTGCCGCTCTGGCTGGGCCTGGCGGGACCCGGCGCCGCGGCGGACGGCAGCGAGCCTGCGGCCAGGGCGGGGCGGGGCGGGGCCCGCGCCGTGAGGGTGGACGTGAGGCTGCCGCGGCAGGACGCTCTGATCCTGGAGGGCGTCAGGATTGGCCCCGAAGCCGACCCAGCACCCACGCTGGGCGGTCGCCTGCTGCTGGTGAGCGCAGCCGAGCCATCTGGCTCCGCACCCAGATCTGGCCTTCATCCTGGACCAAGCCCTAGCAGTGCAGCGCCCCCTCCCCAGGCTGCCCAGGCCCCAGATTCCGGCTTCCAAAACCCGAGATCCAGATGCTCTCCCCTTCAAACTCGCTTCCAAACCCTGGCCTTGAATCCTCCGTGTGTCCCCTCTTCTTCCCCCTCCTCCCTCTGCCCATGGTCCTTTGCCCCACAGATGGACATCGTGGATGCTGAGCAGGAGGTGCCGGTAGAAGGCTGGATTGCAGTGGCATACGTGGGCAAGGAGCAGGCGGCCCAGTTCCACCAGGAGAGTCAGGGCAGCGGCCCGCAGGCCTATCCTAAGGCCCTGGTTCAGCAGGTGCAGAGGGTGTAGGTGGCAAAGGGGGCTGGAGGAAGGGGTTTCAAGGCATCTGCTAGAGCCAGACTACCATGTGGGCCCCTAAGGAGCTTCCAGAGAAACCCTGGGCCTGGGTGAGGCAAGGGCCCCCAGTTTGTAGAACTGAGTCAGTGGAAGCAGGGAGGTGGGAG
Organism: Puma concolor; assembly: GCF_028749965.1. NCBI lineage: Eukaryota > Metazoa > Chordata > Mammalia > Carnivora > Felidae > Puma > Puma concolor. Next base: position 22,665,003 of record NC_141678.1, read on the forward strand.
GAGGCCAGAGAGTCAGGAAACTTCATCAGGTTCTGAGAGTATCAGATGGGGAGTTCCTGCCCAGGGTCTGGGGGCAGGCCCTTCCTGCTAGGACCAGGGAAGGCACAGAATCATTGGAGTCCCACAGAGCATCTGGGGGAATGGCAGGAGGAATAAGAGTTTCTGCCCTTGACCTCAAAGAGTGTACAGCCAGTCTGTTCAGAGGAAACACCTGGTGCAGAGCCACCAACTAAGAACCCTGTCGTGGGTGGTGAGGCAGGTGTGTGGGCAGCGTGCCTGCTAGCTTCTGCCTTTGTCCCCTTGCAGATGCAGAGGGCGCTCTTCCTGGGAGCCTCTGCCCTGCTCCTCCTCATCTTGAACCACAACGTGGTCCGAGAGGTAAACGTGTTCAGGCAGTGGGGGTGTGCAGGCCAGGGAAGAGGGGACCAAGGCCTGCTGACCTTCTTGTCCATTAACAGCTAGACATATCGCAGCTTCTGCTCAGACCAGTGATTGTCCTCCATTATTCCTCCAATGTCACCAAGCTACTGGAGGCACTGCTGCAGTGAGTTGGGGTTTGGGTTCCAAAGGACTGGGCCTGGGAGCCTGGGTACTGAGGGGTCCCTGAATCTGCCATGGTTCAGAGGTCTCAGGACCAGGGATTTTCTTGTTGACCTTAAAGCTATAGTCTCTTAGTCTGAAAAATGGGTGAGGGGACTGAAAGAAGATACCAAGGCCTGGAGCAAAGAGACAGCTCTAGGGACAGAGGGGAATTGGCTTCAGCAAGGAGGAAGCTGGATTCCTGATTGACGGGTTCTTTCTGGGACTTGCAGGCCTCCCTGGCCTGGCTGATACAAGAACTGGAAAAACCAATAGCCAGGAAGGACCTAGAAGCCAAAGCAGAAGGGCTGTGGGAGGATACTTGGGGGTATCCTTTTTTTTCTACAAGGCTGGGGTGGATGGATCTGGGCCTCTCCTCCCAAGAGTCCTTCCGTCTGGCCCCTCTGTGGCTTTCCCTTCCAGGAGGACCCAGGCCACAGCTGAGATCACCAGCGGAGAGTCCCTGTCAGCCAATATCGAGTGGAAGCTGACCCTGTGGACCACCTGTGGCCTCTCCAAGGATGGCTACGGAGGATGGCAGGACTTGGTGTGCCTGGGAGGCAGTCGGGCCCAGGAGCAGGTGGGTGCCTGGGGGGAGGAGACTCAGGTGGGGCCGCACACATGCCTTGTCTCAGATCCTGTGGCCTCTCCTCGCCTTGGTGACCAGGAGCACTTCTTCCACCTCCCAGGGCTGAAATGAGTGTTCATTGACATGGTGGGTGCTCTGTGCAGTGCCTGACCAGGCTCATGCACAGTGTCAACTACTATTGTCATGTTATTCTCCCGCTCAGAAGCCCTCTTTGGCTGCCCATTGCCTACAGAATAAAGCTCAGACCAGCGCTCCTAATTACTCACCTATCCTTTATTTTCTAGCTTTCTCCTTATATTCTGCATCCTGTGCCATTTACTGGCCTTCACACATACCCTGGTTTCCTGCCGCTAGGCCTTGCCCATGCCTGCTCTTTTTCTCCGTCTCCATATGTCTCTGTCTGCCTGCTTTCTTTGGAAAGTTTCCCTCACAACCTCCGCTCACTGTTCCTCTCTCCTTCTTCTAAATCACAGCAGCGCCTTGTCAAGCCCTTCACAGGGTTCTTAGGACAGGCCATCCTGTATATGTGTTGGGGAATGGGTGTCTCCTGAAGGCTGGGGCTATGTCTTACTTATCTCTGGATTTCTCAATGCTTGGCATCGAGAGGGTTCAAAGGTATTCCATCCATAAGCATTTCTCGAGTCCCTACTCTTTGCAGGGCAGGCATGTCCTGGTCTCCTGGTGGGCAGCCTCCGGTAGATGTTGGTGGATGTGGACCATGCGGGGCAACTTCAAGTCAGGCAGACTTGCAATTTTAGCTGAGTGATCTCAGGCTGTGTGTTTAACTTCTCTGGTCTCATATCCCTCGCTTGTGAACCAAGGCCAGCACACAGCCACAGGGTTGTCAGGGAGTCGTGTACATAAAGCTCGCAGTGGGCATGGAGCAGATGGGCAGGTGCTGCTACCCTGAATATGTTCACTGTTAGAAGTTCCTGAATGAGTTAGCAGTCATCAGATAACTTTTGAGATCTTAGGACACTTAGGGCTCCATGAGAAGGGCTGTGGAGGGTCCAAAAGACCTGAGACACCTGGGCTCTGACCTGAAGGGCTCAAAGATGAGCAGGGCTCTCTCACACAAAAAGGCCTCTGCAGTTCAGCCCAGCTTGTGGTATTTACTGTTTGAGCAGCAGGAACTGAACCACAGTTCTGTGAAGGGAAGGAGCAGCCACTGGGACTGGTAGAATGGAAGGGCTTTCTGGAAGAAAAGGGAGCCCCACCGTATTTCCCCCTGGAGGGCAGCCCACTCAGACCTGTGGGTGGGGCAGACATTTGGTGAAGGGCTGTCAGATGAGAGGAAGTGCCTGTAGAAAGACTGGAGATAGGGAAGGGGCAGGCTGGGCAAGGGGCCTGGAGCTGGGAATGTACGCAGTCTTCAGGTCAGTCTGGCTGGTACAGAGGGCAAAGCTGAACAGCCATGCTGCTGGCCACGGTGGACCCATACAATTGTTGGCTAGCCATGATAGCTGAGGAATCTTAAGGGTAGCTGAAGCCAGCTCTCAGCCCCAACCCCAGGGCCTAGTCACCATCCTTCCAGCTTCAAAATCCAGAGCTACAGCACCCGTGTATCAGAAAGGTCAGATGAACCACTCCCTTACTGCTCGGATGGACAGACCCTGCCCTCCCTCCTCACCTGGGGGTCCCTAAGATGGGCTGAGCCTGGGGAGGCTGGTCTCCAGCCTGCAGCAGAGCTCCAAGGCGGCCATGCCCTCCACCCACCCAGTGCTCACAGGCTGCTCCAAAGCCTGGAAGTCCAGGTTCCACCCTGGAGAGCTTACATTGCAATGGCCATGGAGTCCTGCCACGTGTCAGTCTGGCTCAGCAGGGTAGCTCCAGCCCTGGGCTCCAGCCCTGGGCCCCATCTGGGGAGGAGATAGGCCATGGCTGTCCCTCTGCTGGGTTGAGCACCGAGCTGATGGTGGGCATCGGCCCTTGGGACACAGCAAATGCATCTGAGCTCAGCCTAAGGCGCTGGGGAAAGCTTCCTGGAGCAGGTGCACAAGGGAGACGGACACAAAGACCACAGGGGAGAGGGTGAGGAGTGGGAAGCTGGGGCTCACTGACATCTCTTGATAATGGTCTCTTGGGTGCCACCACTGAGCAAGATTAACATCTTGTGACACTAGTGACACCGAGCCTTATCCAGAGTGGTGTTCTCTTTTGGTAGCAAATCATTTCTCGGCCTCTCTCCCCCAACATGATGATAGTTGAACTTCATTGTTGGCTGAGGAAGAACATGATGGCAGAAAGCTACTAGGAATGCAGAAAGCTTTTAAATGAATGCTTTCATTCCTCCTAACATATCCAAAGACCCTGTGAAAAGGTGAGCCTGTGTGGGTGAGCTGGCTGGAGTTTGCTTACTCTGCTGCATCATTTCCTGAGCCAGCTGTTTTGTAGTCAAAGTCCAGCTGCCACATTGCTGTGGGGGGAGTTCAGTCAAAGTCACTGTGTGCCCCAGAACTCTGAGGCCCTAAGGGGACTCTCAAAGGCTGAGGCAGGTCAGATGTGGTTCCCTCCCACCAGCAGGACCACCAAGGGCGGCGGCAAGGAAGTACACACTAAAGAGTGTGAGGAGGGCTTGGCTGGGCAGGGGGAGGCAAGTGGGAGCATTTGCTTAGCCCTGGTGGTCAGGGAGAGCTTGGGAGCAAGGGACTTCCAAAGGCATTAGCCAAGGGAAGGGGTGAGGAAGAACAGGGAACATGAGGAGAAGCAAGGAACAGAGTGGGTGAAAGATCTAGGGCCTTGTCAGAGGGCTGCTAGAGGAGTTTGGGTTTTCTCCTGAGGGTGGGGGCAGGGGGTGGGGGCATTGCAGGGAAGAGTGTCCAGCAGGGGTCCTCCATGATCAGTTTGCAGGTGAGATCCTTGTGGCTGTGGGAAATGGGCTAATGAGGCTTGAGCAGGTCACCCAAGGAGCTGGGGGGTGACCACCCAAGGAGTGGGACGGAGGGAAGGGATGCATGAGACTCCTAAGCGTGAAGCCACAGAGGACCATGTGAATGTTCTGCCCACACGGAAGTGGATAAGTGATGGCGCTCAAGAAAGTAGACCAGGAGAAGTGTGGGTTAGGGATTGGGATGGGAAGGTGAGCTGGGGAGGGGCTGGGGAGTCTGTAAGGCTGCCAGAGAGAAGCTTCCAAGTATGCAAAACATACTGAGTTTGTTGCCCAAGAGAGGCCTGGGCTGGGGACACATGTGGGTCCCCTCAGCTGCTGGACGAGGAGTTGTGTAGACAGCCGGGGGCAGACCCTGGGAGCACACAGATGGGAGGAACAGAGGCTTCAGAAGAGGAAGCCAGGAGCCTGCAGGGACACAGTGCCAACGGACCTTACCTGCCTGGTCCTTTGAGTGGATTTACTGTGGGAAGAGTGTGGAGTGGCCCCAGGACCCCTGACATTCTACTCCCCTCTCCAGAAGCCCCTGCAGCAGCTGTGGAACGCCATCCTGCTGGTGGCCATGCTCCTGTGCACAGGCCTTGTGGTCCAGGCCCAGCGGCAGGCGTCAAGGCAGAGCCAGCGGGAGCCCGGAGGCCAGGTGAGAGCCAGCTCCTGGGAGCCCCGGTGCCCCAGACCTCCAACCTACCTTTTAACTGTGTCTGCCCTCCCCCAACAGGTAGATCTGTTCAAGCGCCGCGTGGTGCGGAGACTGGCATCCCTCAAGACCCGGCGCTGCCGTCTGGGTAGGGCAGCACAGGGGCCCCCAGAGCCTGGTGCTGAGACTTGCGCCGTGTGTTTGGACTACTTCTGCAACAAGCAGGTTAGTGCCCTGGGCAGAGGCCAGCCATCAGCTGACCCATGATGTCTCTCACTCCACTCCTGAGAGACCCCAGAACCATTCCGACTGGGCCCTTATGCTCCCAGCCCCCGCTATAATTAGGAAAGCAGAATGGTGGGCGGGGGATAGGCCACAGGATTTTCACCATTTCCCCAGCTCAGGTGGGGGCCAGGCATCCCCACTTGGAGGCTTGACTCTGGGGCCTGTACTCTTGCCTCACCCCCTGCAGTGGCTCCGGGTGCTGCCCTGTAAGCATGAGTTTCACCGAGACTGCGTGGACCCCTGGCTGATGCTCCAGCAGACCTGCCCTCTGTGCAAATTCAATGTGCTGGGTAAGCACCAAGGGTGGGGACCCTTGGCTGGCTATATACCTGCTTCCCACCTGACCCTTCCCTCCTGTTTTTTCCTCCTCTCCTGCAGGGAACCGCTACTCAGATGATTAGCTGCCGCAGCTGGGTCTCTGCATGTGGGCAAGGGACCCTCTCGCCTGCACCCTGGCCCTAGGCCTGGGCTCGTGGAACACAACAGCAGATGGACGGGAAGCTCTGCCAGTGGGAGGAAGGATAGGGGCCTCCCCTCCTGGGGGGCAAGGCACCCCATCATATTTGTACTGGGAAGGAGGGACCACAGCCCCCAGTTAAGGATGCAGGGTCTGGACCTGCCAGTCAAGAGGGAGAAGCCACCTTGGGGCCCTTCTCTGCCATCCTGGCGTGTCTGTGTCTGCCCTCCCCACAGACAGATCCCATGACCCTGGGTGGGAACCCTGGAAAGAGGGTGTGGGGCAGCGCAGCTGTTCCCAGGGCTCTGGCGGCTCTCTGACCTGCCTGTCCAGGTATCCCTGGGGGCTGAGGCTGCAGTGGCTGGCCAGGCTTTATGCTTATTTATTGGGGTTTGGGTTGTGGGAGGAGCTGTCCAGCCTTGGGGACACCTCTTGGTCAAGGCTGTGATGGTCAACCCAGAGAGGCCCCTCCACTGATACTGCCCTCAGCCCTTGGACACTGGGAGCTATGAGTGCTACTGCCTGTCCAGCGGGGTTCCCTTCCCAGGCCTGGCTGGGATCAGAGGCCTCAAGAGCCATCAAGTCCTGTGCTTCTTGGCCGGGCTATAGGTTGCCGCCCAGGATACTTGAAGCTGCAGGATAAATGTGGTGCATCTTTTAGGGGCAGCCGGTTTTTTTAGATTTGGGGTAGGGGGGAGGTTTAATATTGAAGTAAACATGGATATATTTTAACATAAGCTATCAGATTTGTGTGGATGTTTTAAGACAGAAGAGTCACTTTGGGCTCTACTGTGTGGGAGGTGGATTCTAAAATGGGCCCCAAGATCTCCCAGCCCTCCTGAACATCCCCTGTTATAAACCTGCAACTATGAGTCTAATGGATTTAATTCCCATGATTAGGTTATGTTATATGGCACAGTTGACTTTAAGGTAGAGAAAGTATCCAAGAGGGCCTAACCTAACACGAGAGCCCATTAGAAGCAGAGAGTTTTCTCTAGTTGATGGAAGAAGAAGAAGTCAAAAGTTGAAGCAGGAAGGGCATTCAATGCATGAGAAATTCTCTGTTGCTGACTTAAAGACAGAGGGGGCAAGGAAGACAGACAGCCTCTAAGAGCTTAGAGTGGCCCCTACTGCCAGTGGCCAGCAAAGAAGTGGACCTCAGTCCTATAGCTGCAAGAATCGGAATTCCTCCAACAATCAGAATGAGCCTAGGAATGGGTTCTTTCCCAGAGCTGTCAGAAAGGAATGTAACCTGGCAGATATTTTGATGTGAGTCTTCTAAGATCCTGAATGGAGAACCCAGCCACAGGGCCTGGACTTCTGACCTACAGAACTGTGAGCAGAGGGGAGCTGAGCTGTGACAGGTCCTCCCCCTGGGGCCCATGCCTCCTACCTCAGGGATTCCACCCCAAGGGCTGGCTCTCACCTATAAGGGACAGGGCCAGGGCATTCCAGGACCGCCGGGCTCCACAGAAGCTAGAGTCGGGCAGACAGTGGCCATGCCAGTTGAGCTACACACATGGCCCCTCTCAACCCTTCTCTGTAAATTGAGGCACACTACGTGCTGGCCTCCTCACCAGGATAAAATGTCACAGGAAGCTGAGAGTGCCTACCCTGAGAAGTCCTCGGTAAGGCCTTAGAGCTTATCCTTCACTGATGAGGTAACTTAGGGCAGGCTGGAGGCTTCGTGAGGAAAACTGGACCATGGGCCTGGTGTGGCTGGTAGCATCTATGCCCAGGTCTTAGGAGACAGGCCTGGGAAGCCAGGGCTTGCTGGGTGTCTGATTAGATGAGGCCTTGCCCTGCCTTCTAGGAATCCAACCTCCTGGATTTAGAAAACGCCTACATTTCTTGAAGGTGAACAGATCCTCGGTAAAAGGAGGGCTGCCTTTCTTGGGTCCTTAATGTCCTCATCCCAGATTCAGAGCTGGGGCAGGAGGTCCCAGGCCCAGTCTGGGGCTGGGGAAGGCTTCCCTGCCCTCTGCCTGCTTCTGTGAGCCCAGAGCCGGGACCCTGTTCTCTGACACCCTTCTGCCTCATACATCCTCACTGGGCCTACCTTGGCAGCTGCTCTCCTTCCCTGACATACCCCCTACCCTGACCTTGCTCTTCATTGGTAGGAATCACCGACTCCACATCACCCTTTTGCCCTTGCTGTGGGCCTTTCACCTGGCCCAGGTACTGGAGCTTCTTTCTGTCCTTGGTGTGCCCTCTTCTCCCATTGCCCTGTCAGGACAGAGGCAGGTAGCACCCATTTACTGAGGGCCCACAGTGTGCCAGGCCTCTCCTGGCAGGTGACCTGCATGACCGGGGACTAGGTGGTCCCTGCCCAGAAAGGGGAAGGAAGGGCTCTTCCCCTGGCTCAGCCAGGCCTTTGAGATCAAGGTTGCTGTGGGCAGATGGCCAAGGCTTTATTACATTGAGTGGGTTGCCAGACACCTGCCCTCTAGCCCCACCCCACAGCAGGCTACGTGGGCCGCTCCTGGGGCTGATGTGCAGGGCTGGCCTGGCGTCGGCCTGGTGACAGTCTCCTCCTCAGCCTGGCCAAGGCCCGGATGGGGTTCTGAGCATAGTTGGTCGAGTGGGTCATGTCCTCCAAGGAGGGCTTGCTGGACCGGCTGCAGGGCTGCTGAGGTGGGGATGCCCGGAGCTGGCACGGTAGGGTCCTGCCCGCACTGGCTGTCCTGCTGCTGGGCAGGTGCTGCCTGTCCGGGGGCCTGAGGGAGGACCGATGGCAAGATCCCCTGTGAGTGAGGGGGACCAGCCCACCTATCTGCCCCACCTCTGGCAAAGCCTTACTCACCCTGGGGATGCGTTCTGGGCCTGGGCCAGGGGCGCTGCTCCGTGGATGCCCTTGTTGTGAGGGGCCCAGAGCTGGTCCTGTGGAATCAGCTGCAAAAAAAACCAATGTCAGAAAGGCTCAGGAAATTCTCTGTACTGTTCAGAGAGGGTATCATCACCATGGAGGAGAGGGAGGGCCCAAACCTGTACCCACACCCTTCCTCTGAGGGGCAGGGTTTGGGAAGCCTTCCAGGGCTACCCCAGCTGCAGTAAGTGTGGGACGTTTTGCTTTCTGACAAGCTCCAGGTTGCACTTGAAATAAAGGTACCAAGGACTGGAGGGGGAAATTCGGAGCTGGCAGGCACTGTAACACTCTCATGCCTGCTTGAAACCTGTGTAAGCCACGTGATGAGGCAGGCTTTCAACAGGTTCCCAGGGTGGGGTCTGAAGACCTGCCAGTTAGGTACCTCCTCCAAGTCTCCAAGGGTCGTCCCTCTCAGGTTGGGGAGCCAGGATGCCCACCTTAAGGCCGCCCTGCTGGGCTACTTCCCGGATTTTGGACAGCATAGACCGGAGCCGCCCATTCTCCTCCTGCAGGACCCAGATGCGGATGTCGTTGGCCTGCACCTGCCTCTCCATGTCGTCTGTAACATTGCCGGAGCCTATGGAGATAAGCTCTCTGGTACCTCACCCCAACCCGTGGAAAAGGACCTCAGAGGGCACACATGCCAGCTGAGGTATGGCTTGGGTTGGTGGCCTGGCAAGCACAGGTGAGCTGAGCACAGTCAGTGAGTGCACTGAGCCTTCCACCTCATCTTCCTTCTCCTGAGGCCTTGTCTCTGTTTCCCACCCCTACTTGCTGGGAGGTGATTGCAGCATTGTAGAATCTGACAGCTGGGTGGGACCTCCAGCTCACTGAAGACTGTAACTAGGCAAGAGAGTGAATCTCTGCCAAAGCCGCCTGTTTTCAGAGGGCCAGAGAGACAGTGAGCTGTCCAAAGTCACACAGCCAGCTCTTCTTGGGTATGAGTCACAGGAATTCAGCAAAGACGTTCTTTCTCACCACTTGGGGGATGGAGGTTTCTTCTCTGACTCTATGAACCTGAGCAAGTTGTTGCTTGCTGTGGTTCTCAGTTTCACGGTTTGTAAAAGGGCTCTTGCCCGCCTTGTGGGGCCGATGAAGGGACAATGGAAGGGCCTGGAACACAGTGCTCAGGACCACTAAATTGTGGATCTTCCTGGCAGCCTTGCAAATGGATTCACCCCCATCCATTTGGGTGAGGGCTGGAGGGGCTGGAATGAGAACCCAGGTTGCCTGGCATCCAGTCCTCTGCTAAGATGGGTAACTAGCACTCCTGTGCCATGGGCTGCATGACACTGGACAACTGGGGCTGTACCCCTGGAGCTGGCTCCGTGGTGTGGTTTGGGGAGACACCAGGATGGGGGACACGAGGAAGTTGAGCAAGGACTGGCATGTGACATGGTAAAGAACACAGGCTGCGGTGTTACAACTGTACATTGGACTCAGCTGTGTGACAGTGGGCGGTCACCTCACCTCTGGGCTTCTGTGCCCCCATCTACACAGAGTGGATGATGCACTGTGTGTCCTGGGAGCTCGGTAGGGGCCACGCTGCAGGCTGGGGAGTTGCAGACCCAGTGTCTTGCCCAGGTGAACCCTCAGCTGCCCGTCCGGGCCCTGATATGCCCTTTCCACCACCTCTGGGTCCCTACTTGGGATCTGGGCCTCGATGGGTCTGTGCAGGTCTGGGAAGGCCACCAGCAGTCGCTCCCGCTCCCTCAGCTCCACGAGCTCCTGTTCCATCCCCGATATGGTCAACTGCAGATCTGTCGTGGTCTGCTCCAGGCTTTGCTTCTCCCGCTGCAGGCTCTGCAGTAGCTCCTGGGGCAGGGAGAGCCTCATCTTGTCCAAGGAATGGCTCCTGACTCCCCTGGGGACACCCCCTTCCCTTCCAGACAGGGGACTGGCCCACAGGCACTCAGCTGGCTGGATACCCTCTGGTGAAAGGGAAGAGCCATCCCACACCCTTGCCTTGCCTGCTCCCACCTGCTGGGCCAGGAGCTGGCTCTGCCCCTGCTCCCTCTCGCTCCGTACATTCTGCAGCTGCTCCTCCACGTGGGCCCGCTGGGCCTCGGCCTTGTCCAGGCTGCCCCGCAACTCCTCACGTTCCTGGTCCAGGCTGTCCAGCTGCTGCAGCAGGGCTCGCTGTTTGGACTGCAGGGACTGAGCCGGGGTGGGCAGGCGGGTGAGGCCCAGCCGGCTGGTACAAAGAAGGCTATGGTATCTTTGACCCTCCAAGCCCTCTCCCTTGTGCCCTGCCTGTGTAGAGGGGAGGCTGTGCACAAGCATGCAGAAGAAGGGGCACAGGGAACACAGCTGTATACCCTAATGTATACCCCCAGGCCAGTCAGGGCCAAGAGTCCCAACCTGCAGACCGCTGCCCCTTTGTAGAGCAGTTGGCCAATTCATTATCAGTCTCGCCCCCTTCTTTACAGTCACAGTCTCCACTCGGAGAGGCATTCTGGGCAATATGCTTTTCTTCTTCTCCTTAGGTCTTCAGTGTCCCATCAGCCCATGTCACTTGGGACCCACATTTCCTGACACCCACTGAGTGCAAAGCAGGAAGAACCAAAGCTGGTCCGTTCTGAGTCCTGGCTCTACCTCTGGCTAGCTGTGCAGCTTTGGCAATTTCCTTAATCTCACTGAGCCTGTTTCCTTATCCATAAAATAGGGACATGACAAGAGTATCTGCCTCCTTCTGTTGTGATGAGGAATAAGAACAATAGGGCTCCAGAGGCTGAAACCTACCATCTGGATCACTACACACACCTTTTGCACGGTGACCATGACTGTTTGCAGGGCACTGAGAAAAGCACCTGCTTGCAGTTGACAGGCTTTCCCATACTGGGCCATGCCTGATGCTGGGGACTTCCACCTGGGGTCTTAGCTTCCCAAATGAGCCTCTGAGACTAAGAACAGTCAGGACAGTCCCCAGACCTATCCCTTTCTCTAGGTGGCAGGTTACTTGCTCCCTCAGCCATACTCTTGAGGGTTCCTGCAAGGCCCCAATGCCGAGGGCACAGCTGTATTCTGGGCTTCGGCTCACCCTTGCCCTCCCTATCCTTCCTCTGACTGATGGACTAATCACCAGCCCTTGGCATCCAGTTTAAAGGCCACTTCCTCCCAGAAACCATCCTGGACTCCCACAGGCAGATGTGCCTGTCCCTCTGTACTCCTGCAGTACTTTTCCTGCCCCTGTTAGCCATCTGGCAGCAGAACTACGGTGGCCCAACTGCTTGTCCTCACTGGGTGGGGAGCTCCTCCAGAACAAGGACTCCTTTGGCTATATCTGTTCCTGGATCACTGTTTCCCCAGGGCCCAGGGCTCAGGGAAAGGCTCAGACTCTTGGTAAAAATCAAACAACCTGGGTGCATGCTGGGGAGTAGGTACCCTACACGGATAACCCCCCACACCCCACCAATGGAGCTCTCTCTTCCTGCAGCCCACGTTGCAGATACCCTCAGGTGCTGGGGGCCTCACCTCTTGGTGGCGGACCATGCTGTCAACTCGGGCTTTCTCCTTGTCCAGCTCTGTGCTGGCCCAGTGGATCTGCTGGCTGGCCCCATCCAGCCGCCCTGCCAGCACCTGCACCTGCTCCTCCAGCCGGTGTACCTGCCTCTCAGCCTCTGCCCTGCGCTCGGCCTCCTCTTGAAGCTGCCGGGCCTTGGTCTCTGCAGGATTGGGTGGGCATGGGAAAGGGTAGTGCAGGGAAGCCTGGGTGCAAGTCCCTGTGCTGCCTCTGACCCGGATGGGACCTGAGGTGGGGTGCGGAGGGGTCTCATCTCTGGGTCTCAGTGTCCTCAGCCACAAAATGGGGCCCTGAACACTGCCTGAAGTGGGTTGTGAAAATAGAAGGTGCTCTTTGGGCGGGAGGTGGCACCCCAACTCTGGCCATCACCCAACAGCGTGGCCAGTCAGGCCCACTCTCCTTGTGGTTCCCTTTCTCTGCCCCAGAAGCCCAGGGGACAGAGATGGAGGGTGCTCATCCTGCTGCACCACCGAGCACATGGCACGGGGTTCAGGGCCACACGATGGGACTCCTCACCCACAGCCTGCATGGACTCCTGTTGCTGCTTCAGCTCCATCTCCAGGGTGGCCACCTTCATCCTGAGGTCACTTGTTTCTATGGCAGCCGAGAGAGAGGGGTCTTTCAGAGGCTCCCTTGGCCCCGGCCAGTGCCTTCACACCCAGTGTACCCTGCAAAGCAGTGGCAGCTGTTGCCGTGCAGAGGGGCTCCCTGAGCTTGTAGAAGCTCTAGGGAGATGCCAGGAGGCCTGGGCCCCCATTTACCCTATCTACTGGCTGACTGCCATGCTTCTATACCTCTCTGGGCCTTAGTGTCCTCCACAGAGGCAACAGGCTGAGAAAAGGCAGTGGCTTGCCCAAATCCGTCAGGCCACACTGCATCAGTGGGTGCTGGCCCATTTCTGGTGCCATAGCTGTACCTTTGCCTGACGGCTTCCACTGAAGCCAAAGAGGCTGCTCTGCTGGCTGGAGGTGCCAGGGGAGTAGCTCTGCCAGGAGCTACTTCAGCGACACCAGAGTGAGTGGATTAATTCCCTGGCTCCCTCACCCTCCTATGGGGCAGCTCTGAGGTGCGTGTTCTATACCACCAGCTCCAGTGTTCCCCGTTGGGATCAAGCTCCAGTTGCCTGCAGTGTCACCAGCTTGATGAGTTGCCTTCCCTCTGTGTCTCTTGCCCACTCCTTAGCCTGGGTTTCTTTACACCGACTACTGATACCTGCAGCCCTGTTTGGGGGCCGCTTCTGGGAGAGCCCGCGCTAAGGCCATAGCAGAGCCTTGGGCACTAAGGGTCCGGGGTCTGGGGCACAGACCTGTGAGCAGTTGCTGCTTGTTGCGCTCCCACTCCACCAGGTGCTGCGCGGCTTCATCTGCCTGTCGCCGCCGTTCCCCCTGCTCCTGCTGCAGTGCCTGCTCCAGCTCGCCCACCTGCTTCCTCAGTCCATCCTTCTGGCCCTCAGCCTCCTCCAGCTGGGCCCTAAGGGGCCCAACAAGCTGAGCAAGGGCCCCCACATGCTTACTGAGGCGTGTCAGGTCTTTGCTCTGCTCTGCCGCCCAGTGGCCCATGGTGGCGGCCGGCAGCGGCCTGAGCCCCATGTTGTCCTGCACCAGCTGCTGGAACTGGCCTAAGGACGAGGGCAAGTTCTGGCTCTGACATAGGCTGATGACCATGTTGCCCACCTCCCGCAGGCTTCCCTGGACACTGATGCATGCATCACAGGGCACCAGGGCCGTCTCCACAGTCTGGGAGTGGACGCTCCTACTGTTCTTGACGGTCCTGGCTGGACATTGCAGGGATACTCTGGCAGGGAGGCTGTCTGGCTCCTGGCAGGTCTGGGGCGAGCCCGGCATTGGGGAGGGGGGCTTGATGAACTTGGCAGTCACAAATTCAGGGCTCCTGGCTGGCTCACCCTTGGCTGTGGGCTTGGAGGTGAGGATCTCCCCTTGGTTTACCCTTTTCTGTGGTCAGGAAAAGAAAGGGAAAGCAGATGAGGGAGACAGGCCTGGAAGGTGACCAGTTTCCTGGGGATATTGTGACAGCCTCTCCTGATATTCAGACCCTCATTATCTGACACCAATGTGAATGAGAGAGAGAAACTTCTCCTTTCTACTGCCTCAATTTACCAAGCCAAGGCCCCTTCTCTGCTGCCCCCTGCCCTAGGCTCCGTGTAGTTACATGCATGGCATTAGGTGTCTAACAGTGAAGCTGCAGCTGCCAGTTACTGGGGTCTTGCCTAGTGGACTTGCTTGCTGTCAGGTCACCGTAGCTGCTCAGAGTTTTCCTTTCCTCCCTGTTTTCTTTCCTCCCCCGTTTCCTTTCCTCCCCTTCACTGGGGATTTGTGAAGATTACAAGATAAGCCATAACAAATGGGGCTAACATTAACAGTATTACCCAACAATGCCCCGAGAGGTAGGAATTGCTATTATTCCCACTGTACAGATGAACAATCTGAGGTTCAGAGTAGGTAGGGATTTTCCCCAAAGTCCCATGCATAAAGAGCAGAGCCAGGTAGCCCAGACATGACCCCTGAGGCCTGCATTGCTAACTGCGTACTGTATTTGGCATTGATAGGAAGGCTCCAGAGTTGATACTATCTCCTTCAGGAAGCACGGGGCCAGCAAAGGATGTGGTACACACATGGTGTGCAAGGAAGCTGGGACTGCGGCAGGTATGAGGGTGGCCATGGTTGGGGAGTGGGGGGGAGCCAACCCACCTGTGGGGCTGCCTGCTTGTAGAGCATGCCCAGCCTCAGTAGGCTGTTCCAAAAGCACCGCGCTGTGAGCCCCACAGACATGCAGCGCCCCATGGCCTGGGCAGAGGGCACCGTTTGCTCTGAACCAAGGTTCTCCAAGTAGCTGGCACAGCTCTGAAGCAGCAGCAGGAGCCTGTGGGCAGAGACGGGAGGGTCAGCTAGGGTAGAGTCTGGTGCAGGCATGCCTACATACCATGCAACTAGCAGCCTCTGGCTCTGAGGACTTAGAGGGCCTTAAAATGTGCTCTACTGGACCAGCTTCAAACCCAATCCAAGAGCCACTTCCTCTAGGAAGCCCTCCCTGAGGGCTGCGCTTGGGGGCCTCTTCCAGGCTTCCTGGGTAACAGCACTGCTACCTGGCTGTTCCCCACTACACTGGGATGCTCTGGGAGACAGGGTCTTGCTTCAGTTGTGCTGTGAGTGCTCGGAAGGTGCTGGGTGGGTGGCTGCATTACATCACATGGCTCAGAGCCTTCACCTTACAGAGGACAGAGCAGAGACTCTGAGAGGGGAAAGGGCCTGCCCACAGCTTCAGGGCAAGCATGCAGGGCAGGCGTGCCCTGGAGTTTCCTGATTCTAGTCAGGGTCTCCTGCAGGGCAAGCTGCTCCTGTGACATGGGACACATGAAGACAGCTGGGTGTCTATGTTAACCTCAGTGTTCAAAATTAGAGTCAGGCTACTTTTAAGGAAGAGAGGCATTAGAAGGATGAGCTTGGATCTGCATGGGAACCAAGCTATTTTAAAGGAAGAGGAATTATGTTTACAGAGCATACTGGGCAGGTAAGCCACCTTCTCTTGTTCCGAGTGCAGAAGGGTCATCCTAAACCCATCGGGGCCTTGGGCAGAGAAGGCCTGGGGAGGATGCACCAAATGCCTCCAGGTCCCACCCCTTTCTAGGCCAAGGTGTCTTCCTCTGTGAATGGGGACAGCTGTGTCTGCTGCAGGGCTGGGCAGCACTGGCGGGGTGGGGGGGTGGGCAGGGGGAAGAGCCTGGAAAGAAGACAGAGCATGGCCTTGACAGAGGGAGTGGAGAAGACATGTCAGCAACAGCTTCCCCAGGGGCATAGGTAGACTGGGCCTTGATGGATGAGTGGGGCTTGGCCGGACCAGGAAGGGCTGGGCAGGGGTGCTCGAGCAGAGGGCACAGTGTATGTAAAGGCACAGAGAAAGGAAGGTGTGTTCTGTGCTTATCCGTGTTTAGCCTTTCACAGGCTCCAAATAATGCTTTCATACTGGGGGTTCTTCTAAGTGGTTACCCTGGCTTCTCTGTCCCCAGGCAGGTCATCCCCAGACCGCTGGTGTCCTTGCCTGTCAGGCCCCCATGACTTCGGTACGTGTATGGATTTGGAGCACAGGGAGCCTGGGTTTCGGGCCCCAGGAAGTGGAAGCCTGATGACCATGTTACGTTTAATGATAGTGTGGAAGTGGAGGGGCTTCAGGGCAATCTGCTGGCCTCTTCCCAGCAGGGCCAGAATCTGGAAAAACATATCCCATGTCTGACCTTGTGACACAGAGAATAGCATAGCCCACAAGACACCAGGAAAAAGAGCCTGGGATGGAAACTCTGAGCAGCAGCCGTGGTGTCCCCAAGGCACAGAAACCCTGAGGAGGCAGCGACGGCAGCTGGAGAGGCAGTTGTTGTGGTGGGGTCGGGTGGGGGGGGGAGGTTGCTGGCAACCCCCTGAGGCAGGCACGATAGGAAAGTACAGCACGTGACAGAAGAGATCACTATGAGGGCCTTGAACTGACTAGCCTCCTGACAGGTACTCAGTTAAAGGTGATTATTGTCACCAACATTATCCCTGCTGAGGGGGATCCCAAGGCTGGTCTACTGGTTTAAGGGGCAGATGCCAGCATCCTGAGATCACCAGGTTTGGTGGAGGCCCTCACCTGTCGATGACCAGCTCCAGCAGAACAGCATGGGACAGCTGCGTGAACTCGGGGTCACCTGGCACATGGTCATAGTGCTCTAGCAGGGCCACCATGTCCAGGTCGCAAGCCACACGGTCAGGGAACTTCCAGGAGGGGAAGCGCACAGGCCCAGCACGAGAGAACACATCCACAATGGCGCCCTGTAAGTCGGTGAGGTCCTTGCGCAGGCTGTCCATGCAGGACTGGCTGCCCAGCAAGTGTGCCATCCTCGTGGCTCCTGCTGAGCAGAGAGGATCCCCGTTAGCCAGAGCCATGTGGCTGCTGCTGGAGGAAACTTCCTAAAACCCCGATCTGCCCCATTCTTAGGCCGAAAGTCCAACCTAGACCCTGGGGAAAAGTCTTTCCCAGGCCTGGGTCATGGGCCCTTTGGTACCTGCTGGTGGGTAGACTTTACCAAAGTCCCTCTCATCCCCCCAACGCGATGCCCACACTGCCAATTCCATAGCTCCAGGAGTCCCTCCAAGGGCCCAGGTGTGCCAGACCCCTGCTAAAGGCTGGGCAGATACAGCTATGAACAAGTACCTATAGTCCTTCTCTCCCTGAGCAAACCACTGAACAGGCAACTGACACCTAAAAGAGAGTGGTAGTTACAGGGTGACAGGAAGGGCTGGATCATGCTGGGCCACTGTCAGCTCCTGCCTGGACAGCTGCAGCATCTTCCAGCAGGGCTGCAGGTCTGATCCCTCCAAGTGACGCACTTCAGCTCTAGAGATCTGGGCCAAACCCGACCCGAGCATGTCACACCGGCCAACACCCCCTCAGGACTCCCTTGGGAGAAAGGCCACCTCTGGCCACATCTCCCCCACTGCCATACTCTGCGTCCCAACCACCATCAGCTCCAAACAGCAGTTCAAGTGCCAGCACTCATTTCTAAACCTGGGTCCAATCTGTCTCTCTGTCTATATCATGCTTTCCCCATTCAATTCCCATCACCCCGCTAAGTCCTCTCATCCTTTGGGCTTCCTGGATATCACCTCCTTCAGGAAGCCCTCCCTGACCACCCTCTAGGGCAAGACACCAGTAAAAGTGCTCAAGCAATAATAAACATTATTCTTGTGATTACTATTATTAGCAGTAGCAGCAACAAAGACCATCCTTGTCTGGAGCCACTGCCTGCCTTCTATATGTCCCCTTTCCCCCTGCAGCCCATACAGAATGCTTCTTGTCCATCTCTGGAATCTGTGGACATCTGAAGAAAGTGACAAATGGTCCCGGGTCCTTGACTCAGAAGGTGGAGAAGCATGACACTGTCCTGCCCCTCCAGTGGCTCATCGCATGCCCTGCCAGTTTCACCCTCTTCCCTCTGTTCAGAGCTGGGCAGCCCTGGTTCTTCCCCACCCTGCAGCAGGGTCTCTTGTCCTTTGTGGGTTTCTTAGCAGCAGAAAGCACTTCCTTGTACCATAGCTCTTCCCTTCCCTGCATGGGCTGCTTGGGCAGTATTTAGGTCATGGTTGGTTTCCCTGATTCCCAGCAAGTCCAGGCCTGGTACAGAAGTTTCTCTTCCTCCAACCTATTTCTACCCCAACCTCACTCATCTCAGAAAATGGCACCCCCACTATGTGCAACTGGACACTTCCTTGTACTCCCTTCCTTTACCCTCACATCCAAGCGCCTAGTGCTGCGAATCCTGTGTCCAGACCACACTGAGAACCCACCACGGTGTTCGTTAGTGCTGCTCCACACCCCATCTTCTCTCTAGACCACCACCACTGCCTCCCTTAGGAGTCACCCTCGTCCCTCTGCCCAGCACCACCTCGTCCATTCATTCTGTATATGGCCAGAGTGATCATTTAAAAAGCAACTCACCCCCCAGCCTAGAACTCTTGAATGGCTTTCTACAGCATAAACACTGGAACACTTCCTTGGGCTCTGCCCCTGTGTGGTCTGTTCCCACTTCAGCATTTTACCATCCAGAATGTGCCCTCACCTTCCCACACTTTCTCTAGATAAGACACCTTCCTTCAGGTCCCGAGGCCAGGTGAGTTCACCTGTTACACATTCTCAGAGCACTCTGTTCTTTTCCCTCCCAACATACGCCACACTGGCACTGAATTATTATTTGAATAATTATTTGTAGTTAGCAGTCTGTTTCTCTACAAGTGCATGGACTGTCTTTTAAGTTCACTGTGGTATGACCTGGCCACCTGGGCTGAGAGACCTGAGGGACTGCTTGTGTCCACAGCTCCTGGGATGCTCAAAGGCACCCAGAGGTGATTCCTGAGGGCTGAGCTGGCCTCTCTGGCTTCCCAGAGGACTTGGGCCCTGTCCTCACCTCTGCACAGGTGCCTGCCGGTGAAGCTGAATGCCTGAGTATGTCTGGCTGTCAAACTAGCCTGTGGGCTCTGGGGTTCAGGGTCAGAGGCTCATCCGGGTCCCTGGCTTCCTATATCCAGTGCAGGGCTGGCCCCAAGTAGCTCTTCAGTGTCTGGGAATGGATGAAGGCAAGAGTGAGTGAGTGGGCACTCAGCGAGACTTCCTGGGGTGGGGTGGGGGCAGGGAGGAGCCTGTCCCAGAAGAAGAAGAGGGTGTCCCAGGCTAGAGGAATGAGAGTGAGGAGTGAGAGAAAGCACATGTGGGGCCACCTACCTTGAGCCTGAGCACAGAGGTTGTACTTTAATGGTGTTAGGCCCTGACCACAAGGACCTAGTGTGTGTTACTTCCTGAATCTGCCTCCTTTACACAGGTGAGGAACCTGAGGCTCTGGAAAGTTAGGGGATTAACCCGAGGTCACTCAGGGAGCTAGGATTCTTGAGTCCAACATTTCTGCTCTGTCTTCAGGCCATGCTGCTTCTAGAGCAGCACTGTCCAAAAGAATTGTAATGCTAGCCTTATATGGGATTTTACATTTTCTACTAGCCATAAAAAAGTAAAAAGAAACAGGTAAGTTAATTTTAACTATATATTTTATTTAACCTAATAAACCCCAAATACTCTCACTCCAACATGAAATCAAAATAACATTATTAAGGAGATTATTTTACAGTCTTTTCCACATTTGGTCTCAAAATCCAGTGTCTATGTGACACAGCACATTTCAATTTGGACCAGCCACCATCTTCAAATGCACCACCACATGGACTGGTGGCTACTGTACTGGACAGTACAGGTATAGAGGGTCACATCCTGTGTGTTCACGAAGCAAATGGTGACTGAGCACCTATGAATGCTGGGCACTGTGTCAAGAATACAGACAGAGAAGGACACACAGAGCCCTGTCCCCAGGGACCACCTCTGAGGACCCCTATGGGGGGCAGGTCTTTGGTGTGTCAGTTCTGTCAGTTCCACCCACGGGGCAATGAGTATCCACCCTACAACACTCATAAACACACTGGCCCACATCCTGCAAACTCATGTTGCCGCGGTGACCGCCTCTGGTGAGATATTGCCACCTGTGAGATTTTATTTATATCCCCAAGGAATGAGGCAGAAACAAACAAAAAACAGACTGAAAGATTCTGGGTTTCCTTCCTGGAATGGGAGGGAGGAAATAAATAAGGCAAGCAATCCCATCCTGGCGGGAGGCATATGCAGGTGGCAAAGCACCTGGAACTCAGGAGCTTGCTTGTGAAGACATCAAGAAACACTGACCTATGGGGCGCCTGGGTGGCGCAGTCGGTTAAGCGTCCGACTTCAGCCAGGTCACGATCTCGCGGTCCGTGAGTTCGAGCCCCGCGTCGGGCTCTGGGCTGATGGCTCAGAGCCTGGAGCCTGTTTCCGATTCTGTGTCTCCCTCTCTCTCTGCCCCTCCCCCGTTCATGCTCTGATGCTCTGTCTCTCTCTGTCCCCAAAATAAAAATAAACGTTGAAAAAAAAAAAAAAAAAAGAAACACTGACCTGTTCACCCTCAAATAACTATAGCTGCCATCTGGGATCATTTGAGATACCAACTCCTGAACTCTGGTTCTGTTAAGTAGAACAAATGCCAAAGCATCAGTAATATGTGAAAGGAAAACAACACTGAAAAATATCCAAGGTTACCACCCGTCGTTTTCTTCTGAACACTAGAGATTTGCAGTTACAAACGTGTTTTGAGAACCACTTAGTTTTGTGTCAAGTGAAGAAGCATTTGACATGGGCTTTCTCTGTAATTCCTGGGTCTTGAGTGGAACCCTCAGCCTGAAGCTGCCAGCCGTACTGACTGAGATCATATAGGTGATGGCACTAATTGTGCTAACATTGCCCTGAGGAAGGAGCAGCAGCTAACCCTGCCTCTGAGTTCCCTCATGCTTAAGGTGGACTTTTGACTTGCAGAGAAGGGAAGGGGCCTTTCTTCCACTCCCATTCAACATGAAAGCTCTTTCCTTCTCTGAGCCATAGGACCCTACCCCTCTGGTAAAGATTATGCCCACCTCTGGGGTGCCTGGGTGGCCCAGTCTGTTAAGCGTCCGACTTCGGCTCAGGTCATCATTTCAGGTCATCATCTCGAGGTTCTTGGGTTTGAGCCCTGCGTCAGGCTCTGTGCTAACAGCTCAGAGTCTAGAGCCTGCATAGGATTCTGAGTCTCCCTATCTTTCTGCCCCTCCCCAGCTTGCATTCTGTCTCTGTCTCTCAAAAATAAATAAACGTTTAAAAAAAAAAAAAAAAAAGATCTTGCCTACCTCCTGGCCAGTGCCCCTGCTGAGATTCAAGGTCATCAAACACTTTGGAAATTCTAAAACGAGTTGTCAGCCTCTGACTCAGGATTGCTAATTGCCTGGATCCCTGGGGATAATAAAGGACCTGAATGAAGACAAAGGAATAAGTAGCTGCACTAGTAAAGGAACAAGAATGGGTTTGGATTTCCACTCCACCAACTCAAAACTTCACTGTTCTCATCTGTAAATAAGTTGCTATAAGAAATAAGTGATGTAAAGCATGTAGTGTTTGGCACAGGGTCAATAAATCCTAGCTATCATCGTTCTACATTAATAATAACAACAATGACATAAACCAGCTATGGAGTGTGTGCGTGTGAGAAAGAGGGCTGGGGTAAGACACTTGGGAGGGCATCTCTTCCTACCCGGGCTCCATTTCACAGGTGAAGAAACTGTTAAACTATCCAGACAGGGCAAAAGCCGGCCCGGATTCAGGAGCTGGGAGGGAGGGGTGACGGGACAAAGACAGTATCTCAGGAGAGGAAGTGGAATAGGCGGGATTCGAGGTGAGCCTCGGGGAAGCTAGGGTCAGCAGGAACGCACCTGAAAAGGTATTGATTTGAGATGGTCTGTGGGGCTTGAGGGCGGGACTATGGGAGGTAGAGGGTGGAACCTAAGAAAGGCAGTCCCACGGGAAAAGGGACCAGTGGGAATTAGGGCTTGGGACTTGGGAAGGGGGTATAGAGGAGGTGGACCTGAAGCAAAAGAGGAGTTTAAGGGAGAAGGAAGGCGGGGTTTTCAGAAGGCAGCCTCGAGGGGAAGGGGCTCTCCAAAGGGACAGGCCAATGTGAGGGAGCGAGGAACCCACCTTAGGACTAAAGGAGAGGGGAGCCAAGGTCGTGAGGTGCGGGCGGAGAGTGTCCGGAGGGTGATATAGGACGTCTCCCCAGTCTCCTGCGTTGCAGCCTCAGCCCCAGTGTCTGGTCGGCTCATGAACTGTCCCCTGCGCGCCTGCTGCTCCCGTGATCGCCTACAAATCCTAGCCTGGTGCCCCGACCGCTGCCATGGCAACGGCGTCTCGCGCCCGCAGCCCTAGGAAAAGGGCAGGAAGTTGCATCACGAAGAAGGGGCGGTCCCGGAAGTGCGTCAGCCTCTCCTCCCCGGCGACGTTTTTCTCGGCCGCCGCCATCTTGCGAGCTTGTCGTATCGTCCGTGCGGGGAGCTGCTTTGACGCAGCACCGCTCACCTTCAACAAGGCGGACTGGCAGCCCTGAGCGTCGCAGTCATGCCGGCCGGACCCGTGCAGGCGGTGCCCCCGCCGCCGCCGGCGGCCACCGAGCCCAAACAGGTACCGCGACCCCCGCACCTTAATCGGCAGCCTAAGCCTCGGCCTGGGCCCTCCTCTCCGGCGCGGGCGCTCTTCACTCGTGTAGAGGAAGAAGCGGCCGCTTACGAGGGCTTGGAGGGACTGCAAGTCCCAGGAGGCAGCGCGCTTCCCGCCCTACGCTGCCTTCGGGTAGCGAAACTAGCGGTCTTTCGAAGTGTGGTTCGCGGACCAGCAGCATCAGCATCACCTGGGAGTTCATTAGAAATGCCAGAACTAAATACTAATGCATTTTAGCAAGATCTCAAGGTGATTGGTTAAAGGTTGAGAAACACCGATCCAGCTCACTTGCAGGTTTTCTGTGGTACTGCCTCTCCTCACCCTGCCCTCTTGCTTTTGCCCAGTAATCCCTAACTTCCCAGCCTGTAGGGTACATTTGTGGTAGTTCTCAGTATCTACTCTTTGCGTACCCTTAAGCCAACCACCGTGTGAGGCTCCGACTGAACCAGAATGAATGGAGCACAGCTAGTTTATGAAGTTCACGGTTCTAGTGGGGAGACAGATGTAAGTGAATTCTCAACAAATGTTTATTGCTTTAATCACCGTAATTGATACCAGCCAGCTCTTAAATCAACCGAGAGGGAAAGAGGTGTGTAAATCATTGCAGTGTGGTGTGATATGCCCTGTAGGTGAAGCCCACATGAATGCTAAGTAAATTGTTTTTAGAAAGATGAATTGGTTTGTCAGATAGGTGATTGGAAAGGGGAAATAGCATCCTTTATTCATTCAGCAAACCTTTATTGAGCACATACAGGTGTGCTGATTACTGCTTTAGGTTCAGTATACAGCAGAGTACGTGAAAGAAGAGGTCCATACCCTTAGCACAAATATTTAAGTATGTCAGTATCCCTGGTATTTTCCCAGTCATTTGGGGAAAAGTAAACAAGGTAATACCAGGTAGTTGCAAAAACACCAGGGTAGGCATCAGGTGGTGTCTCAGATCAAGAGTAAATTAAAAAGTGTGGTTGAAGCGTAGGGTTGGAAAGGGGTGGCAAAAGATGCATTTGGGGGGGATTTGAACTTTTTCTAGTACACAGTGGGGAGAAAGGGAAGAGTTTTAAGCTGGATAATGACATGTTTGTGTTTCAGAAATTCAGGTAGACAGGTTGTGATGAGAAATGCTAGGAGCACAGTTATTCAAAAGATGCTGAGGGCCTAGCTTAGATTGTGGCAGGGGGGTGAGACAGACGGGATGGGCAAGCTCAAGTCACAAAATGGCTGGTGGTGCAGACTCTGCAGCTAAAGTGATGTGTTGGAATCCTGGTTCTGCTCTTTGGTCCAGTTAAGCGTTACATTCCTCAATTTTGTCATCTGTAAATGGAATATTCACGTCATAAGGCTCTTATAAGAGTTAATCTATTTAAAGTTTTTAGAAAAGTATATGGAACCCACTACGTTCTTGGTAAATGTTATCATCGAATGTGGAGGCTGAGGAAGGGAGAGGAGGCCCATGTTTCTGGCCTGAATGACTGAGTGCATGGTTGACCATTCATAAGGAAAGTGGTTAGAGAAGAAAGTGCCCGGGAGTCAGCTGGATCTAGAGTTCTCTGGCACATAAGAGTGATCTGGGACATCAGTTTGGGCTGGATTGTTCAACCTAGAGGTGGTAGGGGAAGTAGAGGACATGGTTGTGAGTGCCTGAGTACAGTGTGAATACCTTGGAGAATAGAATTTGGGGGAGCCCTAGGGCAGAAGATGAAACAGGAGCTAGGAAGGAAACTTGGATGGAATGGTGAGCAAGAAGGTAAGACAGGTGAGAATGGGACCTAAGAGTTGAGGAGTAGAGAGTTTTGTGAAGGCAGGGTCACTGGTCACATGATCAGATGGCTGCTGTATTTGGCATTTTTTACTTTGGCAAGAGCACTTGAAATGGATGGGAGGTGAGGAGGTAGGAATGGCAAGACAGAGAACTCAGGATATTTACCAGAGGAAGAGGGGGAGAAGACAACAGCAGAAAAGAATGTGAGGGCAGGGGTGCTGCTATTTTTTTTTAAGACGAGAGATGGACCCTTTGTTTACTAAGGAGAAGAAGCTAGTAAAGAAAGAATATTGGAGTTTATGGGACAGTTGATGTTGGGTATTCCAGTGGGGTTTCACAGAACATTTGTGCATTGAGTGGTGGTTAAGACTGGAATAGATGCAGAGGAAAGGGGCATAAGGAGTTGTCAGCAAAGAGTTTCCTGTTTCTTTATTCAGCAAACAATCATTAAATATTCCATGCCAGGCACATCCCTAGGTGCAGACATGGCCTTCTGAATTCTGGGAGATGGTTTCTTAGAATGTGGTCAGATTCTCACCCCCATCCCCCATCTTAATCACCGGGGCACTTGGTAAAAATGTAGATTCCCAGTGTCACTGAGACCACTTGCCTGTGAGGGAGCCAAGGAGGCTGCTTTTTTCACTGGTTTCCCCAGGAGAGTCCCACTCAAGTATAGTGCAGTTAAGATAACCACTTTTCTGGAACAGAGGGTCCTAACTAGAAGAATGTCCACGGAAGAGAGTCTACATTCTCAATAATATCTTAGAGGAGTTTGACAGTGGGGATCCAGTCCCAAATGAGGAACTTTAAGACATTATTTTCCTTTTCTTGTTTTCACAGCCCACAGAAGAAGAAGCTTCTTCAAAGGAGGATTCTACTCCCTCCAAGCCAGTGGTGGGAATCATTTATCCTCCTCCAGAGGTCAGGAATATCGTTGACAAGACTGCCAGCTTTGTGGCCAGGTAACGTAGCTGCTTCTGCGTTGTCAGCCTAGGCCTGTTAGCTCATCTGACACCACAAGCTGGCGGTGAGGTAGGCAGTGGGCAAGATTGGTGTCTACAGCACAGCATGGTAGGGGCAGAATGTGAATCACACCCAGTCCCAGAGTCACCAGGAACCTGTGCTTCCAAAATGGGCCTGAGGAAGTGCCTGGAAAGTTGCTTTGTCATGGATAGTATGTGTGTCTGTACTACTGTATGATAGTATGATAGTCTGAGCTGCTGACCTGAGGAAGACAAAGAAAGGAGTTGATTGTTCTCATTATGTAAGAACTGTGCTCAGAGCTTCAACTGACCCATCTGTAAAATGGAATAAAATACCACCTCAGAGTTGTTGTAAGGCAGGAGAGGAGGAGTGGGACTGAGCTGCACGTGTCAGCAGTCTTCGTGGATGGCATGGAAGTCAGTCTGAGTTCCTCTCACTCTTCCGCATCTTATATACGCTCCCACTTCCTCAGATGGAATCTTCTTGATGGCCACTTGACTCCAAAGGTCAACACGTCCCCTAGTTTAAAATATTCTTTGGCAGCCAGCAGGCCTCATGCAACCTACAGAGCTCTTGTTTTTCTTCACAGTATATATTTTTTTTTAATTTTTTTTTTCAACGTTTTTATTTATTTTTGGGACAGAGAGAGACAGAGCATGAACGGGGGAGGGGCAGAGAGAGAGGGAGACACAGAATCGGAAACAGGCTCCAGGCTCTGAGCCATCAGCCCAGCGCCTGACGCGGGGCTCGAACTCACGGACCGCGAGATCGTGACCTGGCTGAAGTCGGACGCTTAACCGACTGCGCCACCCAGGCGCCCCCACAGTATATTTTTTTAAAACTAGAATTAGTTGCCACTGTTGAAAAATGTGGAGATTGCACAATAAATCTGGATTTCTGGCTTCTGTGGGCAACCAGACAGCTCATTGCATGGAAGAAGTAGCTGGCCTAGAATAGACTCCTGCCTTCGGTCAGGGCATATACTCCAAAGGGCCACTCCTTGACCCCAAGGCAGCATCCCCATCACAGTACATCATGTAATACAGGACTCCTTCCTTTCCCAACCCCCTAATATAATGAAAGGTGGAAGTTATTCTGCTTGATGGCTTTCACTTGTCAGGCTCCATGCAGATTCATATTATTACATTTCAAAGGCTTTGATTAACTTGGGTATTGCGTTAAATCTGTTCTGTGCTTGATTGAACAGTCAGATTTAGGGCAGTAAGTGTTGTGTTTATGATAAATGTTTAGTATCTCATAGCAACGCTCATACTTCTCTCTTCCCCCTGATAATTTAAAAACAGAATAAATAGGGTGTTAGAGGAAGAATCACCACAGTCTCACTACCAGAATAGTTTCTACCAGCTGTTTTCACTTTCCGGTTTCCTTCTGGGCCTTGGCATCCTTTTTTAGATCCTTTAATACTAGTAGATACTTTCACATCCTGCTTTTCCCTTTTGTGTTGTGTTATAAGCCTTTTCCCATGTAGCTCCGTGGTCCCCTGATGCTGCGCCGTCCTTGATACACCATGCTGAGGTGATGTTCCTTCCTGGACTTGGCAGTCTCCTCTATATTTTCCTTCAAGGTTGTTTCCAACATTTCAATTTGGCAAATGAAGCTGTGGGGAAATCTGAGCATTTTCTTTCCCTTCTAGATTGTTTCCTTAGAAGAGAATTCTGTGTGGCACATAACTGGCTGAAAGAGGGTTTTTAAAGATTTTCTTAAACATTTTGCCAAGTAGCTTTCCAATAATTTTGTGCCAGCCTCTGCTGCCATAGAAATAAGAGTTTCCAAGTTTTCTTAAAAATAAAAATGTATGCTTCCATATTTCTAGATTTATTTTTGGCTAAGGTGATTGCTTTGTAGGCATTTTTAAAATCTGGACTTGCTTTCATGTACATTGCAATGAAGGAACAGACCAGCACCATCCCACTCGGGGATAAAGAAAGCATGCAGGACCCTCTGCTTCACTTCTGTTGGGTCACATATATTGATTGATGGAGCATACAGTAAAAATCACTGAGTATGTTTTTCCGAAAGAAGTTTTTTCTCTCTTGGTTTGGTCTTTCCTGAATTTTCCTGTCAAGAAATTGAAGTGGAAATTACCCTTAAAAAGTCCCACCAGCTGGGTTGACTCAGAATCATGTCTTTTTCTGCTGAAATCTATTCCTTGTGTTAGAGAACATAATTCTAAAATTAACATTAAGTTAATTTAAAAGAACAGAATCTCTTGGAACAAACATTCTTGCCTTCTTTTTTTCTTTCAGATTATTCCCAGATGTGGTAAGGTTATGGCTTAGGAGGCAGTGATAGAAGAAGCAACCAGAGCCCCCTTTTCTTAGCAGCCCTTTGTCTGCCCTGGGCATTTGCTGGGTATGATTGTCTAGTTTAGCAATATCTAAGTGTGCACTTACCTTCCTCTTCATATATGGTTTGCATTATAAGAGAGGGAAAGATGCTTCTTCCCCAAGTAGGAGGTTCCAGTTGGACTAATGCACTGTCAAATTGAGACCTCATGGTGTTATTCATGCTACAGGGTGTGGCCAGAGCTTGCAAAGTAGCTAGCCTGGGTGTTTACCACTGCCATGGCAGTTTGTTATGGTTGCTAATCTGGGGCACAGCGTTGCCTTTATGTACCCTGTCTCCTGCCCTCTCTTCAACTAATAGGGCCAGGGTGTGAAAGTCTGAAGAAAGGGAGCAACCTGCTACCAGCAGCCCCTAGAACCATCCCTTGATGATTTTGAAGCATCTTCTGAGTGTTGGGCTCTGTCTGGAGTAGTGAGGGAAGCCCCACAGACAACTACTACCCAGATCATCTCTAATGTTTGTGGAACAGCCCTTTCTAAGTTTCATAGGAGTGACAGCCCTTGGATTTCAGGCCACCCTATGATTCAGAAAAACTTTGGCATCTCCTTAGCTGATTTGATCTTCTCAGTACACCAGGGTAGAGAGAGAAGGTAGTATTAGTTGCATCTTACACATGGGAAATTGAGTCAAAGAGAAGGTTGGGTTCCCAATTTTGGGGGTGGGGAGGGTAGAGGGGCTGGAGATTGAGTTCACTCGCCAGTGGCCAGTGATTTAATCAATCATGCCTATGTAACTAAGTCTCCATAAAAAACCCTAACTGATGGGATTCAGAGAGCTTCCAGGTCGGTAAGTAAGAACACATCTGAGGGGGTGCTGGGAGGGTGGTGCACCCCACACTCTACAGGGACAGAATCTCCTGTGCTCAGGACCCTACCAGACCTATCCCTGTGTGTCTTTTCATCTGGCTGTTCATTTTTACCCTTTAAAATATCTTTTTTTTTTAATAAACTGGTAATCTAGGAAATTAAAAAAAAAAGAGCGGGGAGGGTTGATAACTTGAAGAATCGTTAGTGAACCCAAAATATGAACATTGTCCATATCTTATGTCTTTAGGGTTAACGTGCTTTCTGACTGACACAGATGGTGTATATGTCTGACGCCTTGAAGTATTGCCATTGAGCTCTCTGAAAATCAGGGTTTCCTAAATTTCACGACAGGGATTTTTTTTTTTTTTTTTTTTATCCTGAAGTTTTAAAGGAATGTAAACTGGGGACCTGGGGTTTATGTGGAAAACTGTCTCAGCTACCGAGAGAGGTAGAGACCTCCCTTCTATTCTTACCGCTCCCCTTGTTATCTGAATGTGCCTTACATAGCAGCACAGATCATGTCCTTGGGGAGCAGTTTTTCCAGTGTGGGCCTCACTTAGTAAATGGGGTGATTTGGTAGTACTTGGACAAAGTACTACTTTGGACAAGGTAGTACTTGGACAAAGCATTACATCAAATGGTCTATGTTTTGATGTTTTTCTCAATCCTTGTGGTTACCCAAAGGACAAAGTGTCAGTTTGGTGCTAGTGTATCTTTAACAGTACTCCAGCCCTATGTCCTCTTTCTTTTTTTTTTTTTTTTTTGTCCTCTCTCTTTTTAACTAAGATCTGGCCTCAGTCTCAGGAAACCTTGAACTAGACTTTAATGATACTACTTTGTTTTCATTATGTTTAATTTTATGTTTCCTTTTGTTAGTAAAGCCATACTGATTTTTACTTGAAGTAGTAGTATATGGTTTCCTTTTTGAGTAATTCTTAAAATGAATAAACTTCATTAAAAGAACACAGTAGCTTAGATAATTTTGGGAATGGCAAGACTAGCAGAAGGGCTGCAGGAATGACAGAGGTCTGGGACACCCTGTGGTAGAGGTGTTCTGGCCCAGGCTTGAAGGAGGTAGACAACTCTGGCTGGTGACACAAGAGTTTCAGGAGGACCTCTACAGTGCTTAGGTATGGGCTAGTTTGATGAATGGTGACAAGAAGGGGGCTTGAATGGGTAATGTTCTGAGTCTAGGCAATTGTAAGGGTTGTAGTGTTAATTCTCTTTCCTTCCTTGTAGAAATGGACCTGAATTTGAAGCTAGGATACGACAGAATGAAATCAACAATCCCAAGTTTAACTTCTTGAACCCCAATGACCCTTACCATGCCTACTACCGCCACAAGGTCAGCGAGTTCAAGGAGGGGAAGGCTCAGGAGCCCTCGGCTGCCATCCCCAAGGTCATGCAGCAGCAGCAGCAGGCCACCCAGCAGCAGCTGCCCCAGAAGGTTGGAACTCACCCCTCCCTTCATATCCCCAGGGCTAAGAGGGAAGCCTGGACAGAGAGGGGAGGATAATGAACTCTGCTCTCCAAACCTCTCTACCAGCCAGGAAGAGACACGAGGTTTTTATCTACTGAGGCTCAGATAGCAAAGTACTGTTGACAGTTGGCATTTTCTGAGCACTGCTTGTCCAGCTCTTTGCTCAGTGCTTTAGGAGTCTTCCTGTCACCTCACAGCAGCTGCTTAAGGAGGACAGCAAAGTGACCATTTTACAGCTGAGGAACCTAAGGCTTGGGGAAATACAGTCTACCCAGGCCACAGTCAGGAGTCCAGAGTTCAAACTCTTGGCCCCTGCTCTTTGCCTTGACCGTGGAGTGAGGACAGTGGCTTGTGATCCCCTTCTTGAGCATCCCTCCCTTCCATCTCACCTTCCCAGGGCCCCTCCATCTGGCCTGCCCTAATACCTAATCCTCACTAGGTCCACAAATAGGGACAATTAAGGGTTGTTGGTGTGGACAAGAAGGGCTGGCACAATTTCCCTCCTGTATAGACCTGGACTGGTCCTTTCTCTTTGCTGTTTTCCTGAACCATGGTGGCAAAGGCTACCTCTTGTTTTACAGTGGGAAATAAAGGTTCAAGTAGATTCTGTTACCTTGCATTGCAATTTACTACTCCTAGGGCCTCAGGCTACCTCAGTTTCCTCATCTGTAAAAAGCATTCACAGTACCTGTTCTGTCCACCTCGTGGTTTGTGTGGAGGCCAGATGAGGTAACAACCGTGGAGTCCTCTCCAGTGGGCCCTCTGCACACATGTAGGGCTTACTGTGGCCTCCATATCCCTCGGATGGGATTTAATATGGCATGTTCCTGTAGAATCTTCTGCCACCAAGTTTTGGCCTTCAATTTCAGGGCAACAGCAGAAATACAGAGGGGCACGGTTCTTGCTCAAAGCCATGCAGGGAGTTGAGGCCACAGTTGGCCAACTAATTGGTGCTCTTGTGAGTTAGTATTCTCTCACACCATGGGCCAGTGATGTGCACATGGTTAACAGAAGCGTAGAGGTCCATGCCATCCTATCGGGGGTGTCTTCCCACCCCCCTCAAGCCTCACATTCCCTCTATCTGCATTGTAGGTCCAAGCCCAGGTAATCCAAGAGACCATCGTGCCCAAAGAGCCCCCTCCTGAGTTTGAGTTCATCGCAGACCCCCCCTCCATCTCAGCCTTCGACCTGGATGTGGTGAAGCTGACGGCTCAGTTTGTGGCCAGGAATGGCCGCCAGTTTCTGACCCAGCTGATGCAGAAAGAACAGCGCAACTACCAGTTTGACTTCCTCCGCCCTCAGCACAGCCTTTTCAACTACTTCACGAAGCTGGTGGAGCAGTACACCAAGGTGCCTGGGCAGGGCAGGGGCTGGGGTGCTGGGCCTAGGGAAGGAAGGCATCTTGCGGAAGCACTGAATCTATTCATGTCTACAAGGACAGTACTCCACCGTGGGTCCCTGGGCAGATGTAAAAATTCCAGTTCAGTGTAAAGTCTTGATTTCTATTGAGTTTTTCTTTTTAAATGTAACAGATTGCTGGTTTTAAAGAGAAGTGAAACGTGTGATTGATAACTGTCATTAGGTTAGTGCCTGCTATGTGACAAGGCCAAGTGGTACTAGCTGCTCTTAAGTACATTTAAATTTTCAGTTGCCTTGCATAGTACCTGAGAAGAAGCAAGCCGTTAATAATTGCCTCCTTTTTGCCCAGTTTAATCTTCACAAGAACCTAGAATGTGTTCCCCTCTCCCCTTTTTCAGAAGTAGAAACAGGCTCAGAGAGTTGAAGTCACTTACTCATGGTCTCAGCTAGTAAGTGGCTGCACTGACTCTTAACACCTATGTTGTTTTTCACTCTAAAAAGTACCTGGAATTAGAATATAATTTAAGTAGGTATTGAGAAACAATTCAACATAAGCATAGCCAGTATTGATGGAATACTTGTATATGTAGTATGTTTTCATTTAATTCCTAATAAACTCTAAGGTAGCCACTGGTCTCCTTATTTTATAGAAGAGGAAATGGGCACAGCAAAGTTAATTTGGATAGAGTTATACAGCCAGGGCTTGCTGAGCTGGGACATGACCTCTGGCATTTTTACTCCAGACCCTAAGACCTGGATCTTAATTATCCTGTTAAAAATATCTTAATTATTATACTTCATTGTTGTAATCAAGAATCTGGACAAGTCAATATTGGTATTGAAAAATAATTGGATCTGGGGTCCCTGGGTGGCTCAGTCGGTTAAATGTCTGACTTCAGCTCAGGTTATGATCTCACATAAGAGTTGTGAGTTTGAGCCCCACATCAGGCTCTACACTGTGTGGAGCCTGCTTGGGATTCCCTTCCCTATTTTCTCTCTCTCTCTCTCTCTTTCTCTTTCTCTCTCTCTCTCTCTCTCTCAAAATAAATTTTAAAAAATTAGATCATTAATTTATTGCAAAGAACACTGATAACAGATTTGCCAGTGGCTTGTTTTTCTTGTTACACATGTAGTGGAGGTTGTCTTCCTGATTAGTGGCATGATTTGTACATCTTTTCTTGTTATTTAGAAACAGTACATTAAAGATCTGACTTAAAAGGACTCATAATGATTTTCTCTAATTTTGATCTGAGTATGTAACTAGAAAGAATTACAAAGATGTATGCGTTTAGAAAATGATCAAATCCAAAAATGGTAGAGTAGCTAAAATAACAATCATTTGAAGGCCAAAGGGTTAGTGTAATTACACAGTATCAATTTTAAGTGAGCCCTGTGTTAATTTTCCCTAGTGGACTACTTCCAGGGTTAAAGGTCCCCAGATACCTTTTTACTCTGTTACTTTCCTGTTTCTTCTCCCTCAGAACTTGGGTATAGACATTTAGTACTCTAACCTGAGGGCACTGGTGTCTGTCTTTAGCCATGGGAGATTCCAGGAGCAGATTTATTCCTGGGATAGAGGTATAGAGAGGATGGGGGCGGGGGAGGGGTGGGCTGAGCCAGTTTACCAGTAACAATAAATAGTATTTGTGGGGGGAGAGGGGTGCCCGGGTGGCTCAAGATGGTTAAGCATCTGACTTCGGCTCAGGTCGTGATCTTGCGGTTTGTGAATTCAAGCCCTGCATTGGGCTTCTTGCTGACAACTTGGAGCCTGCTTCAGATTCTGTTTCTCCCTCTCTCTCTGCCCCTCCCCTGCTCACATTCTCTGTCTCCCTCTCAAAAATAAATATTTTTTAAAAAATTAAAAAAAAAAAAACTATTGGGGCAGGTAGAATGACTGGCTGTTTTGAACAAAGCCATCATTTGTTGTCAAACGTATGTTCATTGTCAGAATTCATTTCAAATTCTGGAATTAACAATAGTGAACAGAAAACAGATTAATTTCTGTCTATGGAGTTTCTGGTCTAGTGAGGGGGCAACAGGCAAGTGCAATGTCAGTGGATGTTAGCTGGTAATAAATCCTGTGGAGAAATAGAAAGTAGGGGACAGAGATCTAGGAGATAGGGCCTGTGAGTGGCAGTCTTGGGTAGGGTCATCAGGGGAGCATGTGCAAAAGGGTAGGAACATTTCTGTGCCCTGAGAGCAGCCAGCACATGCTGACTGTACCCTGGGTGATATAGGCAGTGCATTTGTGTATTTTCCTGCTGATTCTTGCAGCAGCCTTTTAATGTTGACCGTGCTGACTTTAAGTGGTGGTGTCACCATTTGTAGAAGGAAGCCAAGTTACAGAGGTTAAGTAACTTGCCCAAAGTTGTTGCATAGCCAAGTGGAGCTGGGATTGGGACCTGGAACCCTATGCTCTCACTTTTCTTATGCCTTTCCACAGGCTCCAGAAGGCAACCTCTTTGTCCTGTGTTGTGCACTGACAGTTGCTTTAACTCTTTTGTGTTTCAGATCTTGATTCCACCTAAAGGGTTATTTACAAAGCTCAAGAAAGAGGCTGAGAATCCCCGAGAAGTTTTGGACCAGGTAAACTGAATTATAACCAGTAACTGATGGTGCAAGTTACTTTGGGTTGTTTCATGTTTGGAAATAGTCTCTGAGGTGGTACCTTGCTGTGTTCCATGCACACGAGTGGTGAGAAGAAAGGCCTTGTGGCCACAAAAAGCCAAAGAAACCTAGATTGTCTGGTCGCTAACTTTCTGTTTTTCTCTCAGCTTTACTGGATCTTCCTCTTTTTTGCCCTCACTAGAAGCCAACTCCTGAGCAGGTTTTCTGGTGACAGATGCCTTTTGAGGCCCCAAGTTCTCAAGAGTCAAGGAGAGAAGGCATATTGGTGCTGCCTGTTTTGGGTAGCTGCATGAAGGTTTTGTTCTCAGACTCTCAGATTGCTGCTGCTTTTGTGGGTACTTGGTTGTCACACAGACTTCCTGGGACGGAGTTTGATGCTCTGTGAGAACAGAGCCTCTTGCCAAATCAAGCAGAAAACTCTGAGGTTGTAACAAATGGCTGCCCTTGGGGCCCAGACACAAGGTTTCTGTGACATTTAGAATTTTTTTTTTTTTTTTTTTACATTTTATTTATTTTTGAGAGAGAGACAGAGCACAAGTGGGGGAGAGGCAGAGAGAGAGAGGGAGACAAAGAATCCGAAGCAGGCTCCAGGCTCTGAGCTGTCCTCACAGAGCTTGACATGGGGCTCGACCTCACAAACTGTGACATCATGACCTGAGCCGAAGTCGGATGCTTAACCGACTGAGCCACCCAGGTGCCCCGACATTTAGAATTTTTATTCTGTCCAAGCTTTGGGCCTGACTGAGACCAGATGCACATACCAGGAATTTCCTCTTGTAGGAAGAACAGTCTCCTCTTCCAAGGGAGATGCTGGCTTTGGTAAAGGTATTGAAGGTGGCTGCTCCATCAGGAGCTGACCCTGATTCAGCATAGCATCATGCTGTTTTCTGTTTCTTCAGGTGTGTTACCGGGTGGAGTGGGCCAAGTTCCAGGAGCGAGAGAGGAAGAAGGAAGAAGAGGAAAAGGAGAAGGAGCGGGTGGCGTATGCACAGATCGACTGGCATGATTTTGTTGTGGTAGAAACAGTAGACTTCCAACCCAATGAGCAAGGTAGGTCTGTGAGGAAGGGAGGTGTGTGACTCCAGATGGGGAGCCAGGAGCTTAGAACCATCCTGGGATATTTCAGATACACATCTCTTCCCAGGGAGCAGCACAGTGCCCCCGAGGTTTTTATCAGTATGTTTCATCTCTGCTCTCAGAAGACTTTAGATTTACCACATTGCCCCCACTTAAACCCAATTGAGCAAACTTAGTGCCAGACCTTTGGGTGGGTGTCTGGAGCTGGGAGAGAAGTCAGGCAGCCTTGGCCCTTGGAGAGCTTACAGTGCGGGAAGGGCAGACGGATGGGCCTTTGATAAAGAGCGTCTGTGGAGGTCTCCCTTTGACTCTGGATTGCTTTCTGCCAGGAAACTTCCCTCCCCCTACCACGCCGGAGGAGCTGGGGGCCCGAATCCTTATTCAGGAGCGCTATGAGAAGTTTGGGGAAAGTGAAGAGGTTGAGATGGAGGTCGAGTCTGATGAGGAGGATGAGAAACAAGAAAAAACGGAGGAGCCTCCTTCCCAGTTGGACCAGGACACCCAAGTGCAAGACATGGATGAGGTGTGCTTCTGGGAGGGCCTGTGGGGCTGGCCTTTCCTTCTGGAGCTTAAGGAGATGGGGGTGCTCTCCACCAGAGTCAGAGATCCACCTCCCTTGTGAACCTTGGAAGGAGGCACAGGTCCTGAATAAGGCATCCTGGTTGAGCAGCTGCCCAAACTCAGGCAGCATAGAACCTCTTTCCAGCTCAGGCAACAAAGATTCATTCACAGGCAAGGATCTGAAAGCTGTGCTGGCTCTGTTCTGTGACCTTCCCCCTTTGCCCAGAGGCCCTGCTCCCCACTGCTCCTGTGCCAGCTCTCAGTTAAGGAACGCTTTGCACCACATGCTTTGATACATTTGAGCTTGGGCCCAAATGATCAGCAGTTCCCAGACCTTTTCTAAGTGTAGCCTGTTGCTTCCCTTCGACCGCCTCTACCCCCTCCGAGGCAGGCCCGCCGAGCAGGCATAGAGCCTCTAGAGCCAAGCTGCCTCCTCCCCTTGGAAAGAATTTGTGTGTGAGAAGAAAGGCTCCTGTGTCTGTGGGAATTGACTTTTTCTCTCCCTCCCAGCATTGCTCCATGAGCAGCTACCATTGAGTGCCAGCTTGCCCCCCGCACCCCTCCCCAGCATGTTTAAGTGCCCTTGGCCTCCTGGGACTGCCTGGTGCCAGCTGCTGGAAATGCCTGGGCGGAGTGTTAGCACCACAGCCCCCAGCACTCTCATTCATGTTGTGAGGAAGCAGCTTGGCTGGCTGCCGGCTGGCCTCGGCTGCCCCCAGAGGCTTAGCACATGGACGCTGGCTGGCAGGGACCTAGGTTCCTTGCCACTCTGAGAGCTGCCAGGGCTCAGCTGCAGGGGGATGGCCTGTCGGCCCTTCTCTAAGTCCTGCCATTGCTTTGCTTTTCAGGGTTCAGATGATGAAGAAGAAGGGCAGAAAGTGCCCCCACCCCCAGAGACACCCATGCCTCCTCCTCTGCCCCCGACTCCAGACCAAGTCATTGTTCGGAAGGATTATGACCCTAAAGGTAGGGCCTGCCTGCTTTCCTGCCTTCACATATTCCTCAGACCTTCTGTTTCTAAGAGGGCTCGAGGTTGCTGGTCGCGAAGGCATTGATAGTCTTTTCCTTTGCAGGCCTGGTGATAGGGAACAGAGCTTAGTCCTCTTTGGTGCCCAGGTGCCTTGCACAGTGCTAGGTACAGCATGGCACTAAATGGATGGGTCTTGGATGAGTAACACATGAATAAAACAATAATTTCTTAACGTCTGTTGCTTCCCAGTATTCTCATTCAAGCATCTCTGTTTTTTGTTTTTTTTTTTTTTAGCTTCCAAGCCCCTGCCTCCAGCCCCTGCACCAGATGAATATCTCGTGTCTCCCATCACGGGGGAGAAAATCCCTGCCAGCAAAATGCAGGAACACATGCGCATCGGGCTTCTCGATCCCCGCTGGCTGGAGCAGCGAGACCGCTCCATCCGTGAGAAGCAGAGCGATGATGAGGTGTATGCACCAGGTGAGGTGGGGGTTCTCCCACCCAGTCCACACCCCTTCTCTGACTCCGCCCTGACTCCCTTTGACTCATGGGCACGTCTAGACTTTAAAGAAATGAAAAGCAAGAATTGAGGTCAACAAAAACTTTGGAGGATAGGTATAGTTTGTGATGCTACAAAAGAACTGCCCGTTTTCCAGAAGGACTCTTCGTAAGACTCCTCCAGAGGCAGACACCTGACATGGATGGCATCCCAGACATCCCAGAGTTGGAAGGGTGCTCGTCTTGGAGTTGTCTTAGAACGAGGGCTCTGGTGGCTGGAGCACCTTGAGCAATTTGAAATGAGACACGATAGGGAGAAAACTGTCCCGGAAGCAGGAGACTAAGCTTTTAGTCCTGACTGCTACTTGTCGCTTTTGTGACCCTGTCCTCCCAGTTGCTTTTCGTAAGTTAAGCAATTGGATAGCCTCTAGTGTACGGGCGTTTTGCTGGTTGGGCAGCCTTCCCCAGGCTCAGAGGATAGGCATGCTATGTTGGGACCCAGATTCAGGCCTGCTCCATGGGACCAGCCACTACCCTGCACCATGAGAGTTGCTGGTATGTTGGAAGGACACCTGGTTTTAGTTTTCCTTTCTGCTCCCTGCCTCCATTTTGTGACTATCCAGGGCTGGATATCGAAAGCAGCTTGAAACAGTTGGCTGAGCGGCGTACTGACATTTTCGGTGTAGAGGAAACAGCCATTGGTAAGAAGATTGGTGAGGAGGAGATCCAGAAGCCAGAGGAAAAGGTGACATTCTGATGGATCCTAGTACTTTCCCCACCCTCACACTCCTATACTTGGGCTCAGTTTCAGAAGCCCTGACAAGCTGCGGCTTTGCTTTCCTTTGTAGGTGACCTGGGACGGTCACTCAGGCAGCATGGCGCGGACCCAGCAGGCTGCCCAGGCCAATATCACCCTCCAGGAGCAGATTGAGGCCATCCACAAGGCCAAGGGCCTAGTGCCAGAGGATGATACGAAGGAGAAGATTGGTCCCAGCAAACCCAATGAACTTCCTCAGCAGCCACCACCTCCATCTTCAGCCACCAACATTCCTAGCTCTGCCCCTCCCATTACCTCTGTGCCTCGGCCACCCGCAGTAAGCCAGTAGCCACTTTGGGACTAATCTTTTAGCATTTGCTTTTTGGGGTTGGACTCTATTGGCTGAGAAGGACAGCTTCCTTGCAATGGGGCCCAAGGGCTGCTTGGGTTAAGTTGAGAGACAAAGAACTCTTTAATAGTAAGTGGGAACCTCTAGTCTGTGTGGGAGGATTGGAACAGGGAGGGAAGCAGGAGGCAAAAGTGAGAAGCAGGCTTGGGGCAGAGAAGGGCTGCAGGGCTTAACAGGTCTTCGAGGACTGTTGGCCTGTCTCCAGGAAGCTAAGTTGAGGTCAGCCTCTTTAGTGGCTTTTTCAGTGTCTGCCACAAGCAGCTGGTTGAGTCTCAGGAGGAAAGAATGTCACCCTGGGCCTCTCTTGGCGTAGTTCCTGTCAGAGTTTAGTCATGGGCTGCAGTTTGTCAGTCCCAGGGGATTGAGTTGGAGCTTTCCAGCCCCCATCCTCAAAGGTTGCTGGTGGCTAATCACCAGCCATATGTGCCATTGAGGTCCACCTTTGGTTTTCTGTGATCTATGTGTCCCTTCTTCCCCACAGATGCCACCTCCTGTTCGTACCACGGTTGTGTCTGCAGTACCTGTCATGCCCCGCCCCCCGATGGCATCAGTGGTCCGACTACCCCCAGGCTCAGTGATTGCCCCCATGCCGCCAATCATCCATGCACCCAGGATCAATGTGGTGCCCATGCCTCCCTCAGCCCCTCCTATCATGGCACCCCGCCCACCCCCCATGATTGTGCCAACAGGTCAGTGTCTCTCATGTCGCTTTCCAAGCCATTGGGTCAGGACTTTGGACCAGGCACATCAGCAGTGGCTGATGGTAGTGCCCAGCTTTTCCAGTTGGGCGTCCAGCTCAGAGAAGAGCCTTGGTTTCCCCATGTGAACAATCCCTGAGCTAGGAGCTGGGGAACTGGTGGTCCTAGGGGAGATAGGCTGATGTGGCTGAGCTGGGGTCTGTGCACCTGGAGTGGTCAGGCCCCAGACAGGTGCAGAGGCCTAGTGAGACTTGCTGTCAGCTGGCACCTACTCCATCCATCAGTCCTGCCCCTCTTCTAGGCTTCTGTTGCCCAGTGTGGGCAGTCTCTTAGGTCTCCCTGCCAGGGAACTTACTGGCTCTCAGACTGAGCCAGGAGTGACTCTTCACACCCCTATGAGAAGTGGGACACCTTTGCAGTCTTTCCTCATTTATCACTATCCCTGAGTCCCAGGGCCCTTCCTCCCACTCATGCGGCTGCTTATTCCTGTCTTGGCAGCATTTGTGCCTGCTCCTCCTGTGGCACCTGTCCCAGCTCCAGCCCCCATGCCCCCTGTCCACCCCCCACCTCCCATGGAGGATGAGCCTGCCTCCAAGAAACTGAAGACAGAGGACAGCCTTGTGCCTGAGGAGGAGTTCCTACGCAGAAATAAGGTATGTGATACCAGAGTGCCACCTGTGGCCTGGAGTGACTAGTGGGGGGACCCAGTCTTGCCCCAGTTACACACTCCCTGGCGCACCCTCTTCTCCCACCCTTTTGGCTTCTGGGGCCTGGGTCAGTTATTGGAAGCCTGTAAGGGCTTCTGGGTACACAGTAGATGCATAGTCAACAGTGGAAGGACCGGACCAAATAGGCAGTCCCTCTGTTGTGAACTATCATGGAGACCAGTAGGAAAACTAGCTGGTAGGCAGCAGGACTAACGTAGGCAGCAGGACTTGAGTGTGAAGGGACCTTGAATACTGGAAGAAATCCCGGGTGTAGTTCTTAATTTCTTTGCGACCTTCTTCTGTGGCTCCAGTCGTTTGAAGTTCTCCCTGTTGTGGGGATCCTGTTGGGGTGCTAGAAATAAGGAGAACTTTGACACTTCCAGTGCCTAAGGAAGCTGTCCGCCTCTAGTGAGGAGGCAGAAACAGTCCTAGCCGCACTCCCCCAGTGCATTTGACCAGATTTTTTTTTTTTTCTTTCTGATAGCAGTTCCCATTTTCTGAGTACCAGCTGAAGTGCCAAGAGCTACACGTTTTATGGGCACTTGTTTCTTCAGTGCTTACAACAGTACCATGCAGTTGTTGTGATCACTTGTTTTATAAACTTGGCGTTGAGGCTCAGAGAGACCTAGTTAGCAGGGAAACTCAGTTGGGAGCCTAGGTCTCTGACCTTGCAGTTTATATTCTCTCTGTGGTGCTTCTGGGGTTTGCAGGGCATTTTCTTACTACTTTTTTGGTTCCAGACTCCCCAAAAGGCAGGGTAGAGATCGTTTTAAAGATTTCTTTGCTCTGTAAAGGTAAGGTAAGGAAAGATATTTCCTGCTCTGTAAAATGAGACTTGGATTAGTTGATCTCTAAAGATCTTATGATTTGAGAGTCAGAATTTCATGGGGTTGGTCTGGGCCAACTTCTTAGGGAGTTGGCAAAGAGGAAGAATGTGACTTACTAGGAAGGAAGGAAAAGCAGAGCATGCTGGGGGGAACCAGAGACCTTTAATCCCAAATCTTGAAAATGGGGGGGATGAGTTGTGACATCATACTAATGGCCTTAATAGTGAATTGGAGCAGAGTCCAGGACTTCACATGGACAGGAGACATTGTTCAGACTGGTCCAGGAATAGGAGAGCATAGTTGCTGATGGGCTCAGGGTTCCCTGGCCATAATGGCCATGTCCTATTTTGCAGGGTCCAGTGTCCATCAAAGTCCAAGTGCCCAACATGCAGGATAAGACTGAATGGAAACTGAATGGACAAGTTCTGGTCTTCACCCTCCCGCTGACAGATCAGGTATGAGTTGGTGTTGCTAACTGGCATCAGGTGCACTGGATCCCAGGATTCAGGGGGCAGCTTTCTTTAGCTGACCTTAGCAAAGAGGTGAATGACCTCTCTCTGTCCCACAGGTCTCTGTCATCAAGGTGAAGATTCACGAAGCCACGGGTATGCCCGCAGGGAAACAGAAGCTGCAGTATGAGGTGGGTCACATATCAGTGCTCCTGCCCCTTGGGTTCAACACCTCTGCCATCGCAGAAGCTTAATGACCTGTGGAATCTAAAGGAGTGGGGAGACATGTGGGGTGGCCATGTGAGTCTATCCTAGAAGTGATGATGCTGGCTAGGAGTGCCAGGGCAGGTTAGCCTGACAGAATGAAACTCTGCTGGGGTCACAGTATAGTCTTGTGTGAGGCCCAAAAAACTTTTTGCCTTAATGACTAGGGTGGACATTTGGTCGGTTTCTGGCCCAGAGGTAGAGGTACGAACGGGAGGTAGAGCCATCCCAGCCAGTGTGGTCTGGGGTAGCCTGGCTTTGGGCAGGGACACAGAGGTCATAGTCCACCTCAACCTGGTGTCCGCCTGGCATGCTTTATTCTCCGTCTCAGTACTTTGACAAATGCCTACTCTGAGCCTCAGTTTCCTGCTCTGTCAGATGAGACTTGGACTAGTTGATCTCTAAAGATCTTCTGATTTGAGAGTCAGAATTTCATGGGGGTTGGTCTGGGCCAACTTCTTGGGGAGTTGACAAAGAGGAAGAGCGTGACTTACTAGGAAGGAGGGAAAAGCAGAGCATTCTGGGAGGGAACCAGAGACCTTCAGTCCCACCCTTACACCCTCCCACCCCCCCACCCCCCCACCCCCCCACCCCCCCACCCCCCCACCCCCCTGCCATTGTCCTACCTTCTTTCAGGCCCCTGTATTCTCTGAGTTCAGAGTGAATGGATGTTGGGAGTTGTGAGGCTATATACTGTTAAAGGCCAGATTGCCCTGTGCTAAAGCACACCATCTGTTTTCCAGGGCATTTTCATCAAGGATTCCAACTCACTGGCTTACTACAACATGGCCAATGGCGCTGTCATCCACCTGGCCCTCAAGGAGAGAGGCGGGAGGAAGAAGTAGAGGGAAACCTGCTGTCAGATCTCAGCCACTGC
Source organism: Puma concolor (assembly GCF_028749965.1). Lineage (NCBI taxonomy): Eukaryota > Metazoa > Chordata > Mammalia > Carnivora > Felidae > Puma > Puma concolor. The sequence goes on from NC_141678.1 coordinate 22,706,941, forward strand.
CGTTTTTGCCTCTACTATCCCCTACTGCCCCACCCTCTGCCCCAGACCCAGGAGACCCTGCCTTGCACATTTCTTTATTTCTTACTAAGTTTGGAAATTCAAATGGTCCTGAGCTTTCTAAGCCACTCTCCTTCCCAGTGGTCTCTGGAATCCCTTTGTGTTTGAGTCTTGATTTGAGGGGATTAATTTCTTTAGGTAGCATATTAGGAGATATGAACCCAGAGATGTCCTGTGGGATAGTATCATAGTGCCAAGTGGCACTTGGCTGATAGAATATGGTTGTTCTCATTATTAATCATTTTGTATTTTGCCATGGGTTGTCTAATAAACCTCTTGTGTCCTTCTTGTGAAATCAGTGTCCTGAGACTTGGCTCCTCTTCTGCTCTGAGGAGTGCTGGACTTTTAACTGAATTCTTGTTGCCACCAAGTCTTTCATGAATCCGTCTTAGATTTCTTTTTATGGCTCGTTTAAAACATTTGGACCTTTCAAAGGCATACCCTGCGTATTTAACAGATTGCTACAAAGTGCCTTTAACATGCCAGGACCACAGAAGAACAAGGACAAGTGTGATGCACTTCCTGGGCCAGTGGGCAGCAGAGAGATACATATAGATGAGACTTGGGGTTGGTGGGGGGCAGTATAGTTTCCTGCAGACCTGGAATCACCCATCACCTGATTGGCTCTATGACCTTAGGCAGGTGGCTTACCCTGAGTGAGCACAAGGACATGACGTTTTTTAAACTTATTTATTTACAAAATGCTAAATTGTGCCACAGCCTTGAACCATTCCAAGGATTTTATAAAATTTAACCAGTTTACTGTTTATTGTTTTAAGTGTTTCATCAGTTTTAACCTACATAATCTTGAGTATTCCTGTTTTATACTGAGGCACAGAGAAGGTGGATCATATGCCCACAGCCACACAGTAAGAAGATGAAAAGAATGTGTGCAAAATGCTTGTCACAGGCCTTGCTCCCTAGTAAGAGCCAGACGCCGGCTATTATTTTTGGAATTAAGCTATCACAGGGACATAGGCGCCGCTGTGGGTGTTTAGAGGAAGGAAGGTGAGAGCCTGTTGAAAACTGTTTCCTGGTTTGAAACCTAAATCCCATTTTATTCTGAAGATTTCACGTGTGTTTATCTTTTGAGAGTTTGTAATGCCTTTTCTTTGCAGTCCCTCCATTCGATCTTCCTAGCTGCTCCATGAGGTCCTCTCCAAGGCTCAGGGGGTAAGGCCATTCCCAAGGTCATAGAACCAGTATTCTAGTCACCACCCTGCTCTACTCTGCACACTATATAGAATTAACTATTCTATATTGTTATATTTTGTTAAAAAGTAAGTGAATAATTATAGATAACTCCTGAGCCATATAATCTATGAAGCAAGACAAGAGATACTCCTATTCCTTGTGCCTAATATACACTTGCAAGCTAAAGCTTCTTACTCTAGACCTGGGGCACAGATGGCCCTTCTGCAGTGCCACTTGCATGGCTCCATTACACACTGCTGGATCCCTCACATTTTTAACTTGGTCAGAGGGATGTTCTTCCTCACCTTGTTTGACATTTACTGGAAGTTCCCCCCCCCCCCCACCCCCCGCCAGGGGCAGAGTGGGTTCCATGGTTTGGGTGCCTAAAATGAAGGCACTGCTGGTTGCTTCTCTGTAGTCAACACCAAAAACACTAAACACCACCTGGGAAGGGGGTCAGGAGACCTGGGGGAGTCCTGTGCTCCAAGCTCTCCTTTCTTCCACGGATTGGCTCTGGGGATGGGGAGTAGGGTGTGGTGTTGGGCGCTGTCCCCACAGATGGCAGATCCCAAGGGCTCTGGATTACGGAGGCTGTGACTGGAGGCTAGGAATGTATTTGGGTAGAATGTGAGTGAATGGGTCCTTTGAGCCACCCTCTGGGGCCCAAACCCAATTTCCCAGAGCTCCTGAGTGGACATCTGTCCTGGCTTACTCCTGTTGAAGAAGGGCCATTGACCAGGGTAGCCTTGTGACCATCATTGGCCTTGGGCACAGCACTCTGTACTTCTGGGTTAGGGTATGCAACATGAAGGCAATGCCTTGCTCACACAGCTTTTCTGAATCTCGCTGCAATTCTCTGAGAATTATCTGCCCCATTTTTAAGATTAGGTGGATACCCAAGGTCATGTAGCCAGTGAGGGCTCTGGAAGGCCAAAATAGCTCTTATATTCCTGGAGACCACGCTGTCCTACTGCCTCACCAGGGGAGGGGAGAGATGTTCCTGTTGTGGGACTGCTGGGAAAATGGGCAGGACTTAATGCTGTCAGAGTGGTTGTCATTTTAGACTTAGGCAAAGAAGACATTGGGAATTATAGACATTAGGAATTTCACTTTCAACTCTACCAGCTGCTTGAATTGTCATGTAGCCGAGAGGAAGCCACCTATGATTACACCCGTTTCATTTTTTTAAAATTAAATATTGTATTAGGGAATATATATAAAGGTTATATTAGGTTACATTAGAGTATATACTTAAATGGAAATATATGGCATACTCGATAGCAGTTCTCATATGTAATAATTCACAAAGGCAAAATACAATACGGCTTAAGCAACGTGTTTAAGGGTACACATACTAGTATATAAGATTTTTAGTTTATTTTTTTAATACAAGTAAAATGTACCGTTTAAAAAAATTTTTTTTAATGTTTATTTTTGAGAGCGAGAAAGACAGCAAGCAGGGGAGGGGCAGAGAGGGCAACACAGAACCTGAAGCAGGCTCCAGGCTCCGAGCTGTTAGCACAGAGCCTGATGTGGGGCTCAACCCACAAACCATGAGATCATGACCTGAGCTGAAGTCGGACATTCAACTGACTGAGCCATCCAGGCACCCCTAAAATGTACCATCTTGAAATTAACGTTATTAACTCTAGTTTGGGAATTTGCTCTCAACTATTCTATATTGTTATATTTTGTTAAAAAGTAAGTGAATAATTATAGATAACTCCTGAGCCATATAATCCATGAAGCAAGACAAGAGATACTCCTATTCCTTGTATCGTTACAGAGAAGGTACTACTGTTGCCTTTAACTGAGTCCAGTCAGTGTTATCCCTGAGATATGGTGATTAGATTAGGGTTAGGCGCATATCCTAGTGTGAACATGATACATGAAGGAATGCCTCCACCTCACTATTGAGCAGAAGCTACCAGAAGATTCTGTTGTATTGATGTGTGGAGGAAGGATGTGAGCCTGTAGCTGCTGCCATGAGGGGCTCTAGCTTCAGATGAAGGTAACCACAGGAAGGAGGACAAAAAGAAAAGGGAAAAGAGGAAAATGAGGCTGCTCTCCCTTGTCAATTTCTGGATCAAACTGCTCCTGAAGCTCATTTGCCTATGAATTTCTTTTAAGTTATAGGACCCACTAAATGCAGTTTGGGGGTAAGCCCATTTGGACCGCTGCCACTTGGACCAAAAGAATCTTAACTGTTATTCTCAGTGTAGGGATAAGGAAGTTTTATAGTTTGCCTACTCTTCATTGGCTTCTGGGCACTTAAAACTGTCTACCTTTTAAACCTCAGCTCCATTCTCATTACAAATCCAGGCTATGACATCTGGATATCGGCTCATGGCCAATGCTGCCAGATTTTCTAAGCTCATGCAAGTTTCTCATTCCAGGATCCAGGAGAGGGGACTTCCCCGGGGCCTGTGTAAGCTCCTAGAGCAAAACTTGCAGGAAATGACCCCAGTAGATGATGAGACTAGGTTATCCATACATTCCTGTAGCCCTGGCTAAGCATCTAATCCTCAAAAGAACACCTACAGCTGCCAGTCTACCTGGATGTCTCACACCATTGCCAAAGGCCTCTTAGTATTTCAGGGAGCCACATGACTCTGCAGGGCATTCCTGTGGATCATTCATTCATTCACTCTTGCTTTGTTACTTCAGTCTGATCACCCCAATCTCTGAGCCTGCTTCTCCTTCGTGAGCTTTGCAACTTGCTGCCCTGCTTCCTGCCCACTTTTTCCTAGATCCCCACAGAGAAGCTTCCTTATTTCCATCTACTACTCACCCCCACCAGCACCCTTTCCCCTAGCATTCTTCCTACCTTACCCTGCTTTATTTTCTTCTTCACACACATGTTCTTCCTCTACTGCAATATAAACTGTTGGTCCTGGTCTTCATCTCTCTTGCTCACTAAATATCAGATAAAGAGTTCTGGAATTTGAAGTAAAGAAATGTAACAATTGAGTGTCTACTATGTGCTGGAGGCTTCAGAAACAGTTCATGGAGTTTACCATATGTCTTTTTTTTTTTTTTTTTTTTTTTTTTTTTTTTTAAGTAAGCTCTACATCCAATGTGGAGTTTGAAATCATGGTCCTGAGATGAAGAGTTGCATGCTGTACTGACTGAGCCAGCCAGATGCCCCATCACCAAGTAATTATTGACATTTTTCAGAAGAGGAAGCTGAGGTTCTGAGAAGTGAAGTGATTTTGCATAAGAAACGCCCAGTTATTGGGGCGCCTGGGTGGCGCAGTCGGTTAAGCGTCCGACTTCAGCCAGGTCACGATCTCGCAGTCCGTGAGTTCGAGCCCCGCGTCGGGCTCTGGGCTGATGGCTCAGAGCCTGGAGCCTGTTTCCGATTCTGTGTCTCCCTCTCTGTCTGCCCCTCCCCCGTTCATGCTCTGTCTCTCTCTGTCCCAAAAATAAATAAAAACGTTAAAAAAAAAAAAAAAAAAAAAGAAAGAAAGAAACGCCCAGTTATTGAGGGGCACAGCCATGAAATGAAGTCTCCCAAGCCATGTTCCATTGGTTAGATTAGGTAAACACCCCTGCTGCAGCCACAGGCCGTGGTGGGAAATATTCAAGACAATAATGGATTTGCAAAGTGCTTTGCAAACTACAAACATCAGCACTCCTGGCTTCCATCTACTGAGTACCTCCATGTGTCAGATGCTTAGCACATATTATCACACCAAAGTCTCAGAACAACTGCCCCAAGGAGGTATATTTTCCAGTATTTCCACTTTGCAGATGAGGAAATGGGCTGAGAGAGAAGTGGTTTGTCTAAGGTACACAGTGACAGCTGAGATTTGAATTCTGGGTGGTCTTGTGTAAGAAAATTAAAAGCTGGGGCCTCAAGGCCTTAACTTGAGAAACATTTACTCTTCCAAAGATGGACACCCAGGTGCTTCTAATATCCCTCACCCCCACTGCAAATACCTCTGAGCTAAACATCACTGTGCCTATGCCCTTACAGAGCTGAACATATTTGGAATATGATCATCCTAAGACCAGAATTACGAAGTCAAAGGGTTGTCAATACTTTGCCCAACTTCAGGTCTCACATATGCTCTCCGTGTGTCTGGCTCCTCTCTCCCTTCCCTGGGATAGGCCCACATCCCCATGTAAGGCCCACTCTGCCCCTCCTAGGAGCTGGGAGTAAGAGCCCACCACTGTCTAGAGCCATTGGAGAGGAGGAATGTCCTCCTAGACTTGAGAGTTTAAGACCAAAATAGCCTGTGCCCAGTCCCACGTCTGCTGTTGCCCTGTTTATGGAAAACCAGAAGCCTATGGAATGTGAAGATTGCACAGTGAAGTCTTCAAGAATGTCTGGGCCATGTGGCATCAAGGAAACACCCGGTGAAATCACTCAAGTCTTAAGACCCCCTTCTTGGGACCATGCCATGGGCCCCTTAGCCTGCCCCAGGCTCTGCAGCTCAGGCCTGGCTCTCACAGTGCTTTCTTTTTTCTGGGTCTGTCTGCCTCACAGATCTATGGGGAATATTAGATGACAACGTGGTTGTGACTTGTAAACTATAAAGTACTGGGCTTAACTGAGGAGCTATTATAGTGACTCTTAAGTGTTGACAATCCTGGGGTGAGAAGTAGGCTTCTGGGAGCTAAGTCTATATAGATACAATTGGTCCATGCCTCCCCATAAACTGTTGGTAAGAGCTATTTTCAAATCCTGCCTCTGCCACAGCTATTGCTGGGACTTTAGGGAGCTGATTTAACTTCCCTGAACCTCAGGGGTTTTTTTAACTGTAAAAATGGGACAAAATTGTATCTACCTCATTGCACGAAGGTTCCAAGAGATGGTGTGACCAATTTGGAAAACAGTTTGCCAGTTCCTCCCTCAGAAGATTAACAGGTTACCATATAACCTAGTAATTCCCACTCCTAGGTATTTACCCAAGAAAAACTAAAATGTATGTCCATACAAAAGCTTGTACCTGACCATCACTGGCAAATGGATAAACAAATGTAGTATTGCATTTGGTGCAATATTATTCAGGCACAGAAAGGAGTGAAGTACTGATAACATGCTACAACATGGATGAACCTTGAAAACATGCTGAATGAAAGAAGCCAGACACAAAGGCCACGTTGTATGATTCCATTTCTATGAAATGTCCAGAAAGGGCAAATCTTTAGAAACAGAAAGCAGATTTGTGGTTGCCAGAGACTAGGGGAGGAAGGATGGTGAGTGACTGCTAATGGATAGGAATTTGGGGGGTGATGAAAATGTTCTAAAATTAGGTTGTGGTGATAGTTGCACAACTCCACAAATATGCTTAAAACGATTGAACTATACACTTTAAACTGGTGATTTTTATGGTAGGTTAGTTATGTCTCAATAAAGCTGCTGGGAAAAAGATTACAAGAGAAAGGTAGAACTTGGGGCAATGAGTGTCTCAATAAACGTTGGTCATTACTCTTATTAACTGGGTCTCCCAAGGGCTCATTTAAAGCCCTAGAGGCAGTGAGCAGGGGTTGCTGAACTTCTAGCTCAGCCTGTGTCTTTAAGACGTTGAGTGTCCCTGGGCGAATCCCTGGACCCTTCCTAGGTCTCCTCAGAGGTCCTCATGAACGGTTGAAACCATCCCTACCTACATCCCTGGGGTCTCGCGAGGAGCCAGGGGCTCAGGAGGCAATGCGGAATCCCCAGCGGACTCCCTCAGCCTGTGACTGAGCGGCGCTTGCAGGTGACGCGCGGGCGGGAGCCAACCGAGGAAGGCCCGGGGAGCTTTTTCAGGTAAGCTCTCTTGATTGACAGCCCGGGGGGGAGGGCTCCCAGTGACGGCTGCCCCGCCCCCTCACGTCGGGTCGGTTGGCGCCAGTCTAGGGCAGGTGGGCGGGCCCTGGGGTCCGCTGCGCCCATTGGGCGTGGGGGGAAGCTCCCGGGAGGGCCTAGGGCCCCGCCCCTGGCCTTGCGGCGGCCAATGGACGCGGCGCGTGGGCGGGGCGTCGGCGGCGTCGGCGGCGGCCCTGAGGCTGAGGCGGCTGAGGTGGCTGAGGTGGCCGCTGGGGCTGAGGCGGCGGGCGCGGCCAGGATGGCGAAGAGCCGCGGAGAGAACGGGCCGCGCGCGCCCGCGGCCGAAGGAAGTCTGTCCGGGACCCGGGAGAGCCTGGCCCCGGGCCCCGACGCCGCAGCCGCGGACGAGCTCAGCTCTCTCGGCTCCGACTCGGAGGCCAACGGCTTCGCCGAACGCCGCATCGACAAGTTCGGCTTCATCGTGGGCTCGCAAGGCGCGGAGGGCGCGTGAGTAGCGCCGGGGCTTGGGGCCGGGGGCCGGGGCCGGCGCGGGACCTTCGCGGGGGGCCTCGACGCTGACGGAGCTGCCCTCAGGACAGACCGACGAGCTCCCCTCCCAACCGGGGACAACTGACCCCTTCTCTCCCTGCCCCCCCCCCCCCCCCACTCCCCCAACCAGGGCCGACTGACCCGCCCCTCGTTCGCGAGCCTGCTTCCGACCTAAGGACGGACAACCCTCCACCCAGCCCCCGCCCTCCAGACACATTGACCCGCCCCCAAGAAGGGCCCACAGTGCCCTCCTCCCAACTGCGGGACAGAACGACAGACACCTGGTCCAACCCCACTGCTGCCACCGCGGCCTTAGGCCTGATTGTGCCACCCCTGACAGGCTCACAGATGGCTGCCCCTCCCCCGACACATACCTTCTCTACCCCCATCCCCCAAGACCCACAGATGCCCTTGTCTCCACCCTACTACCCCGCACCAGGGGGATACTTTAGGGAGAGGGACTTCAAAGGGACAGACTGCCCTGCCCTCATTCCACTCCAGGACAGACTGACCCCTTACCTCAAGACACACAGGCTCCTGGGTGGACTGGACTGACATTGGTCATCTCCCTCCCAGACAGTCCCACCCTGGGGCAGATAGTCCCTTCCCTTCAGGGAAGGGTCAGAGAGTGCTCTCCCTGCCCTTCGGAGGCTGATTTCTCCTCACTGGCAACAGGTGGGCAGACACTCCCCCTTCTTGGTACCCACAGGGTGACAGTGCCTCACCTCCAGGACAGACTGTTGGCTGTCTTTGTGTATGCTGTGGAAACACACACCTCCTCCCAAACACAGACTCTTGAGGGGGCAGTCATGGAGACAGCAGGGTCCCTGCTGGTAGCACACTCTGATCCCCCACCCCCAGAGCCTCCAGGACCCAGCTGTCAGGCAGAGATACGCAAGGCAGTGAAGCAGCACCTTCCCTCCAAGCTGGGTAACTGAGCAGCCGCACTGCCCCACAGAACCCTCTGAGAAGGACAGACTCCAGACCCCACTCCCATTCCAGCTGTCCTGTCACATGAGACCAGTGTTCTGCACAGCATTGACAAGCCTTCCTCCTGGTGTGCCTCCCCTTCAACAGAGGGCCTCACACAATTACCTGTGGGGGCCCCACAAGACTCAGCCAAGATCCTACTCCACATGGTCCTTTCTCCCCTTCTCTGACCAGTTGTGACTGTCCAAGCCTCTTCCAGCCTCTCTTATGACTAATGAAAGTGCCTTGACCATCTGTTAAGAACCCCACCCCATACAAGCAGCCCCATAAAGGTCACTTCCGTATTTCTCCCAGTTTCAAATTCACCAGGCCTCCTTCTCCTTTGGAGAAATATAGCCCCCTCCTCTAAGGAGAGCTCTCTCTTACCCACTGGACTGTGTCCTCCAGCCTCTCTCCACTTACTCACAGCAGGCTAAACCTTGTCCAGTGCAGGACTCCAGAGATCACCCTTTATTCTGATGCTTCATCTTGCTATGATGCTTTGTCACAGCTCCCCAGGGATTAGCCTGTGAGAACCCAAAGGGGACCTGAAGTATATTTTTTGAATTGAGGGATCAATTTTTGAATCACTAGGGATCAGGGCCCTGAGAGGGATGGGATCTTGAGAAGTGGGAAAGGAGTTCCCAGTTGCATTTGTGGGTTCTTGGAAGGAGGACCTCAAATTTGCCTGTGAGTTCTAAGAGATAAGAATTCCTGCTACATTCTTACCAGACAGTTAACCAGATATTGGGGTACACAGCAGTGATATAGTGGGAAAAAACCAGACTTAGGAAAAAAATCACACTTGCTAGCTGTGTGACCTTGGGCAAGATCCTGAATCTCTGAGCCTGTTTGCTCACCATAAAGGGCAGCAGTCACATGTACTCCCAAGATTACTATGGGGATTAAATGAAATCAGGTATATGAAGGCCTAGCACTGTGCCTGACCCAAGTAGTGGCCCAGAATATGTTAGTTTCCTTTCTTTTCCTTCTAAGGGTCTGAGAACTGATGAGAAAAATGAGGGCGTACCTCTGGTATTTTTTAACAGAGAGACGCCCCAGTGGGAGCACCTCCCTTTGGCTGTATTCCCCACCAGACAGCCAGACATCTGTCTTCCCCACACTCCAACCACAAACCCAGATTTTGCAGATGCCCTCTACCTCACTGGTGTTTATAGAACTGGGACTGAGATGGGGTCCCAGGCTCCTTTCTCTCTCCCTGCCTCACTTTTTTGACCCTCTTGGTCAACCTAAAATATCTGGTGTCTGAAAGTTTTGACTGTTCCCTGCTGAGTTTATAATGTGGTTCCAAGGAAGTCAAAAGTAAGTCCCTGCCCAAAGCCATAAGAGGGGAAGTTATGGAAAGTATCAGGGTGATTGCCCTAAAGCTAATCTTGTGGTTAAGGGCTAGGAGTCCATGTGTTATCCCAGAGAGTGAAACATTAGCACTGATGGCTGCAGTGGAGAGGGCAGGAACTCTGGCTCTAGATTAAAGGTCCATTTCAGCCACCCTGGACCAAAGGTTGTCTCAAGATGGTCAGTTTTGGCAGTTACCAGGGGCTTGGGGGCAGGGAAGAAAGCAGATCAGAGGCTACCCTGCTTAGGTGACTGTTAGGTGGTTGGCATGAGTAGATCATAAAATCATAGACTGTTGGAACTGGAAGGGATCTTAAGAGATTGACTGAGCTTAGCCCTTGCTTTTACAGATAAGGAAACCAAAGCCCAGAGAGGAGAATCACTTACTTAAGAACACACAGCATATTAGTTGGCAGAACCAGGACTTGAACCCAGGGTTTCTGACTCCTAGGTCGGGATAGTTTCCACTGCTTTCACCATCCATTAATACAGCCTGTGGTCCCAACAGGAAACCAGGTGCCAGGTAGGTAGAACAGAAGGTTCTTAGCAGGAACCTGCCTGCCCTCACTTTCCCTGGCTTAGCTCAGTAGTGTAGGAAGCTAACAAGTCCTGCCCAGCAAGGTTAAGAGTGTGTTGTCATTACCAGTTCATTAGACTATCAACTTTAGGGCTGGGGCCAGGCTTATTCACCTTTTTCTATTCAGGCCTGCAGAGAAGTAAATGCTCAACTAGTATTTACTTATTGAATGACATTAACTGACAGACATTTCAAGTCAGAGAGCTGAAAGTGACCTTAGAGATGGCAATCATCATACAGATAGGTAAACTGAGATCTGAGAGAACTGATTAGCCTCACCTCTTCAGTCTGTTAAGATCAAAGCCAGAAATTGAACCCAGAACTCCTGATTCCCAACCCTGAGCCTTTTCTACTTCTTCACCTCATCTGTCTTTTGAGCCTACTCTATGGGGCACCTTTGGTGAGCCTGTGATAGTCCTCGCCTGCATGTGAGCAGAAGCCAGTGAGGAAAGACAAGAAAGCAACCAAACCAGCAAAGAGCCCTGTGGGAGGCATGGACACAGACAGAGGAGCTGACAGCATTAGTTCTTTTGGCTTGGTTGGGAGTTGAGCTGGTTGTTGAAGCCCAGGAAGGACCAGAGGAGGAAAAAGAAGTGTCCTTAGAGGGGAGGGGTAGGAAGAGTGATGTTACCGTTCCTATCACCTTGGGGTAGGAAGAGCAGATCTATGCGGGGAAGTCCCTTCTGCAGCATAGGGGAGGGGGTCATGAAGGAAAAGAAGGATACCAGTTGGATACTAGGTCTCCTGGCCCAAGGGAGATGGCGTGAGAGAGATGGGTTCCCAACCTCCCTCTACTTTTCCCACGTAATTGCCAGGACTGGCTTCCTTAGGCTGGAGCTTCCCACCCAGCTTCAGTCTGCTCAGTGCTGCAGGCCAGATGAGGTGAGGAGCTATGCTTTCTGGGATCCCGTGGGTGTTGGCTTCCTGCTAGGGGAGAGAGGGATCTGAGCTGGGTCCAGAGAGAAACATCTGGAACAGTAGTATTGTCTTCGGCTGATTCAGTTCTCCTGTCCCCTGGGGTTCTCCACTACTCCTAGCCAACTATGGCAGCCCTGTGGCTTTGGAAATCATAGAACTGGCTTAATTGGCATCCCTATAGTTTGGTTTGTGCCAGTTTTTGTTGGGGTAGGGCCAGGGCCCTCCTGGCAGGCCAGAGCCTGTCTCCCTGCCTTCCCACCACCTTCTCCAGCTTGTAAGCTCAGAGCATCCTCTTTTCTTGAGCTATTATGGTTCCCAGAAGAGCATGGAACTGGCAATGGAGTGGTCCCTGGGTGGTCCATCTGGAAGGAGGCGGCTGTACATGTGGACTAGACCACAGGCCCTCCATTTTCTCTCCTCCTTCTCTTTCCAGCTTCAAAGGAAAATCCGGTTTGGTGGCCCTGTGGGTGTTCTAGGGCCTCAGACAAGACTTGACTTGGTGAAGGGGAAGGCCAGCGCACCAGCTGCTGCCCTGGGAAGGTGCCTGCATGTCCGCCTGCTAGGAAATCCTAAGCTGTGGGAAAGAGATAAAGCAGTGGGACCTGCTTGATGTTTTGTCCTCCTAGCATCTGGGTTTGAAACAGGACCTCCAGAGGACCAGTGAGGCCTGGCTCTGGTCCAGCCACCCAATCTGTTTACACTGAGGTGGGGGAAAGAAGATGCTCTGTGTTCCCTCTTCACACAAACTCTGGAGTCTGGCTGTCTGTGTGACTTTGGACATGTTGCTTCACTTTACTAAGTCTTAGTTTCTCACTGTGAAAATGGTTGTGATAATACTGATTTTGCAGGATGTTGGTGAGGTTTAAATGAGCTGATGTTTGAAAAGAGCCTGGCACACAGTACAGTAGGTGCTCAATGAATGTTCTTGCTCCTTTTATTAAATGTTCATTTATTTATTTATTTTTAGTAATCTCTACACCTAACATGGGGCTTGAACTCATGACCCCGAGATCATGCTCTCGTGGTCATGCAAGAGAGTTGCATGCTCTTGTGACTGAACCAGCCAGGTGCCCCTGTTCTTGCTTCTTTTTAAGACTGGAGTGGCTAGTGGTCCTGTCTTTTCATTTTCTATTTGTATCTCTAGATATGATGATGAGTGTCAGTGAGGTCCATTCTCCTGCGGGGAGGAGTGAACTCTAACCAGTGGTGCACCCTCACTTTCCCCAGAGAGAGATAGATATCCCCATTCTATAGATGAACACACCAAAGATCTGAGAAGAAAGTGCCCAAGGTTTGCCAGCTGGTAAATGGCAGAACTAGGACTAGAACCTGTTTCTCAATGCTAAATCCAGTGACTAAGCCTTGCTAATGTGGCAGCAGGCAGATGACAGGTGCTCACTAGTCCCAGAGGCCCCCACACCCAGAGCAGGAGTTAGCAGGAACTTGGCTACCTCTCCAACCTGGTGTGGAGGGCAGTGTGAGTCTCAGTACAGCTTAAGTCCATAGCCAGCCAAATCACAGAAAGACCCAGTGAGAAAGATCCTTGGGGAGACCCTGAAAGCATGACCAGACTGGCCTGGTCTAGTCCTCCCATAGGCCAGAGTCCACACTGCATTGCTCTTGACCCCAAAATACTGCTTAATGGTCATCTGACTTTGATATCCAGTCTGTGCCTTTGTTTCTTTGTAGATTAGGCAGGGATTATGCTCCCCATACAGGTGAGGAATCTGAGGGTTGGAGCAGCCTTGCAGTTAGTTAACAATGGAGCCAAATTAAGGAGGGATCCCACATCTTCTGATACTCAGCCCACTGCTACCCTATATGTCAGTGCCCATTCTCTTCCTGACTCCAAGCCAATTGAGCCTCCAGGCCAGGAGACATTGCCCACCAGAGCAGAACCCAGCCATCATCCACTCATTGTCAGTGCCCTAGTTGATCACTTTAACCTGCAGGCAGCACAGCTGAGGGGGAGGAGGCCTCCTTTAGCTGCTTTGTCTGCCCCTGACAAATCTGCTATCCAGGGCCCAAGGAACCTCCCTGGCAGAGGGAAAGCTGTCCTGTCCTCCCCACTGGCAAACCAAAGCTCCTGATGCTTCACCTGCTTAGAAGCCTCCTATCCAGGATTTCAGGGTAGCTGCCAACTTTGGCTTTATTTATTTCACCTTTCTTTTTCCCTTCTTCATCCCACCTACTCTGTTTCATGCCCTGTATAGCTCCTAAGAGGCTGTCACAGCTTAGCTCTTTACTGTTCCTCAGGTAGGGAAGTAAGCAGCAGACTCAGGAGTCTGGGAGAGAAAGCCAAGGCTTACTTTTGCCAGCTTATCCACCTTAGTAGTGAGCTTATTTACCAAACATTTATTGAGCACCTACTCTGTCAGCCCCTGTGATTGGAACAAAGGATTCAGAACTGAACAAAGGCATCTTTGTCTTATTGCCCTCAAGAGGTTCATAGACTTGTTGGAAAATAGAACCACAAATAAATCATTACAATGTTGAGCAATAAAGGCCATAATTGAGGTGTGTGGTCGCTCTGGAATATATAGGAAGAGATAGCCAGCTCCATCTATAGGAGCCCAGGAAGAAGTGACATTTGATCCAGGCCTCAGAAGTAGCAAGGAAGGGCATTTCACTGGGTGGGAGGGGACCTATGTACAAGACCCCCTCCCCCCCACCAAAATCCAGCTGTTTAAGAAACGTGGTATGCCAAGAAGAGAGGTGACAAGAAGAGCAGAAGGCAGGAGGTGGATGTGAAGCAAGGGGAGGCTAGGAAAGTAGGTTGGGCAGACCATGCCTAGCCTTGAATGTCAGACTGAGGCCTCCTGTGTTTCATCAAAGTCAGTCTGGTGCTGGTGTGGAAGATGGCATAGGGAAGAACTGGACCACAGGCAGCGAGACCAGTTGAGAGAGCTCAGGACAGCCCAAAAGGGCTATGGAGAGGCCTGGAAGATGTCTGGAGCTGTGAGGATGAAGAGACCAGCAAATCAGTAGGGCTTGGTGCCTGGCAGGCTGTGTGGACTGATGGGGAATTGGGAAGTCTCAGGATAAGCTGAAGAGGCCCTAGTCTCTCACAGAACCCATCCTGGGGCCTTCTGGCCACAGGGAGGGAAGGCCAGCTGTGGCCTTCCTGTGAAGTGGACAGTGGGCTGCTGCTAACTCTGCTTTGTCACAGCCCTGGGCTCCCCAAGGTGCCTGGCATGGCTGGCATGCCCAGGACACATCAAGGGGTTCTTTGTCTCTCTCCAGTGGGAGAGCGGGTTAGCTGGCCTGGTTGGGAGGGGGTGGGGTGAGTGGTACTGAGCTTTGTGTTCTCTGCCCGGTAAACATACTGGATGGCAAGGAGAGCCAGACTCCTCTCCAAGGAGAGAGGAGTAAGGCCTAAGGGCATAGAAAACCAGCCTTAGGGTAGTGTGCAGCTGGAGAGGGTAGGTTTGGGGGTTTGGGGGTTTGGGCATAGATAAACTGATCAAGGGGAGGCAGATGGCAGCCAGGGCTGGCTTGATCTCAACCTCATGTCTTTATTCTGTTCCTGGAGGTGGTTCCTCAGATGGGACAGGTGGAAATAAGTCCAGTACCTATGAGAAGGTGAACCCCTTAGCACTTAGGGACATCACCAGCCATTTCTCAGAGATTAAAGATTCTGGCTGGAAATATAGGTTTAGGCTAGTAGTCGGAAAAGGCTCTGAATGAGGCACAGGAGTCAAGGCACTAATGCCGGCTCTACCTCAGACCGTTATGGTATATGACTTAGGCACATCCCCTCACTTGATCATGGGACTGATGCTCCCTGTTTTTCACCCAGCACTTACTATGTGTACAGCTGTGTGCTAGGCTCAGGGGATGCAGATCTGGTCCTGCCCTCCCGGGGCTTACAGCCTAGCAGGGAAGTGAGACGTTCAGTAGGTAGTTAAAGGCATGGCCTGTGTACAAAAGGATTGTGAGGATCAAATGAGATAAGTGGATTATGAGCATAGCATAAACAAAGACTACTGAACAGGGGTCAGGAGACCTGAGTCCTGGGCCTCGTGGATCCCTAACTAGCTGTGTGACCTTGAGAAATTTGCTTAATCTTTCTAAGCCTCAGTTTTCCCCACATATAAACTAAGGTAGTTTTTTTTTTTTTTTAATGTTTATTTTTGAGAGAGAGCACATGCATGCACGCACATTAGCTGGGGAGGGGCAGAAAGAGAGGGAGACAGAGGATCTGAAGTGGGTTCTGGGATGACAGCAGAGAGCCTGATGCTGGGCTTGAACTCACGAAACCATGAGACCGTGGCCTGAGCTAAAGTCGGACGTTTAACTAGCTGAGCCCCCCAGGTACCCCTAAACTAAGGCAGTTTTAATGGGATGATGTTGAAAAGCTCTTTCACTTCTAATATTCTGAGACTGACCTTGGAGTATATGAAAAGTGCTTTGAGAAGTTTTTTATGAGGTGTCACGCAAGTGCAAGGGGTCGTTATGGCACAGCCCACAGAAGCCAGTTCTTTCAGCATGCTCTGTTCTTCTTGTGGGAGGACCTCTCTTTGTGTGTAGGACCAGTGGCCCTCATGTCTTAGGGAGTATAATCAAATCAAAGGATGCTTTGATTTGTTTAGCTTTTTAGTCTGCAAAGTGCTTTCATTCCCATTGCCTTACAGTAGTCCTTATAGGAGCAATGGGAAATTGGTAGGCTAAGTTTTATTTTCCTGTTTACAGCCAAGGAAACCAAAGCTGAGCAAGTAATGGAATTGGGCCTGGGACTCAGGACTGCTTTTTTCCAGTTTTCTATCTTACCAAAGCTGGTGGCCACTGTGTGGCCTCTCTGGCCCCTCCCTGTCTCAGCTTTAGAATTTCAGTTCAGCCCCAAGTGTTTGTGCTTCTCCTAGTAGGCCTCTCAAGTTGTTTGAATTGTTGTGATGAATGGAGCACTTCTTGTCCCAGATCTCCACACACAGCCCCTCATATGTACCCCAAGACAAGGCAGGAACAGCTGGCTAGTGAGGGGGTCCAGAAACATAGTGTGGAGAGCTCTTGTTCCTTCTGAGTGCACTCTGGGCCCTAGACTCTGTATGTCCAGAAACGATCCTTTCCAACCATCCACTTTTGGAGGATGCTGCTTCTTTTCCCTTACCTCTCTGTATTGGTTTCACAAAAAGGGAGAACCTAAATTTGACCCTTGGGTTTAAGACACAGGCAGACCTGACTTCTAGTCCTGGCTCTTGTCACTTTCTGGTCATGTGACCTCTCTAAGGTAAATAGGCCGTGTTGACACTGGGAGAGAGGGGTGTTATGAGGATTAAGAGAGCTAATGTTGGTAAAACACCCAGCACAGTGTCTGTCACAAAATAAAGGTACAGGGTGGCTCTTATAATTCGAGTGTGAATTATCCTCTGAGGTTTGCTTCAAGCCTTTGGCATAATGGTGAGACAGCAAGGCAATATGGGTGTGAAGATCCAGATTTCTTTATGTGCTCTGCCCACCACCCTTGGGAGTGGTGGGCAGAGGAGCCAGTCCCACTCAGCTTGTGGTCTGGAGCATTCTGGCATGCCAGGGCAGACTGGGAATCCCCCCATCAGTTCCTCTTTGAGTCATTTGGAACAGAGTCCTCAGGTGACCCTGACTCGGAGGGCCTGATCTTCCTTCTCTTTGGACTGTGAAGATCAAGCAGAAGTGAGAATAAAGGTGGGTCTCCTGAAAGATTCACCTCAAAGCATGTAACCATAGTGCTGCCTGGGACCTCAGCCTTCCTGGGTAGTGGCAGTTACTTGGGGAAGAAATCAGAATTTGCTTCATAATTACTACCACCCTCCTTCTGTGCTTCTTGTAGACTTTGATCCTGAGCTTCCTGTCCTGCTTCAGGGTGACCTCCTCCACCCTCCCAGCATAGTCACATGGTAATGCCGGTTCACAGAGGAGCCTGAATGGTGGACCAGGCTTTTACTGACACTGCCCCCATTTAATTCTGTGAGATACAGTTCATCATAATCTCCATTTCACAGAAGCAGATACCAAATTTCAGAGAGGTTAAGTGACTTGCCAAACACCACACAGTTTATGGCTCTGAGTCCACAAAGCTCCAAGTTCCCTGGGATCAAGGCTGGTATGAACCCTGCCTAGTGGTTAGCACTCTGTGCTGGAGTTGAGTGACAGAGCAGAAGAAGAACAGGGTCTGGATTCATCTCCGAGGGCTGTCTTCTGCTCACCCTAGACCTTAGTTACTGGCTTACTGACAACCTGTTTCTTCATCTGTGGAAGGGGAGGCGGTGATAATTAGAGGACCTATTTCATGGGCCTGTTGTCAAGATTAAATGAAATAATGTAAGTTAAGTGCTGAGCACCATGTCTGTTGCATAGCAAGTGCCTGGTAAGTGCTCTAACAGACATTCAGTTGCATTAATTGAATATTCGAATTATAAGGTTGTAAAAGGCTGTCATTAAGCACATCTGTTCAACCCTGTGCTGGGCTTCAAGGAAGATCCAGAGCTGGTATCAGGCCAGAGAGGGAATGTTCTTTATGAAGCACTTTCTGTGTTTTACCCACCTGATCTCAAGGTTGAGGACAGTATTCCCATCTCACTGTGGAGAAAACTGAAACACAGAGTTCCCGAGGTCACAAAGCTAATGATTCTGTCAACACACATTTATTGGGCACCAACAAAACCAAGCTCTGTTCTAGGCCCAGAACACACTGTGGAGAATGAGACGGGCAGAGCCCTCCAGGAGTGTACCTTCTCACGGAATGCTGCCTCAGCAGAGCAGATAGGATATTCGGGTGGAGAAGCTGTACCTGCTCCACTAGACTGCTCACATTCCCCAAACAAGCCGTGGTCTTTTCTGTTAACTTGTGCTTGCTCATACTGGGTCTTCTGGCTGGTGTGCCCTTTCCCCTTTCTCACCCTGGCTACTTCCTGTCACCCTTCAAAGACCATCTCAAAAATCAGCCCCCTCTTAAAAGCTTTCTCTGAACACCACCCCCACCCCCCACCAACCACTAGCACCACCCTGGGGGCTTCTTGAAGTTTCTTAGCACCTTCTACATGCTTCTGTGATAGCACTTCTATGTGTGCTAGTTTTCTACTCACCCATCTGTCTCCTCTGCCAGATTGACCTCTTCAAGGGCAAGGACTGCATTTTATTCATCTTTGTAGATTCAGGGCC